>NC_092336.1:414901250-417482500 GCF_046630445.1 Rutidosis leptorrhynchoides
GCTTGTAGTTCATCTTTGGTAGATGACTCGTCTATTGAGAATATTGGGTTGGAAGGTTGTGGAATGGTGAATTTTAGGATCAAAGCAAATTCTTCTTCATTAATCGGTCCCACCATTTTGGTCTCGGGGGTAAAATTATCAACGTTATCGTTTTTCCAAGAGTACCAATTTGTCACCCTTACTTCTTCTTCTTCTTCCATTAATGGATCATCGGTAGAGGCTAATGTGTCGATATGTTGTGAAATTGGTAAAGCTGAATAAAAAGTATCATCGGGATAATTGGTGATTTCGGAGCTCTCGAATTCATCAAAATTCGATGATATGACATTTTCTTGCACAATACTCCTCAGATCAACAGGTGTGTAATCTGATAGAGTTTCAGCTTGCCGATTTACAAACTCTCTCATTTGTTCATTTTGAGCATCGAGATCTTCGAGTTTGATTTTTATATTGTCTAAAAGATTTTCAGACACATAATTTTTCTCGCCTTCTGGTTGTTGAGTTTGGATATATTCTTGAGAATAATCCCAATTTGAATTGTATTCTTCATAATCGTTCCATTCAGGTTCCGTGGGTGCGTAATTTTCCATAGAAACGTAATAAAAACATTCCCATGTTGAGTGATAATCTCCACAGATTTCACAACCAGTTATTGTTTCATCATTCGTGATCCAAGATTGACCGAACGAATTGTCATTAACACACTTTTGAGAGTATTGATTAAATTGATTTTGGAGTTCAAAAAGAGTTTCCAAGGCCTTGTTTTCAAAATTTTTCATTTTATTGCGATGGCCAAATTTTAGCTACAATGTGGTGCATTCACTAATTATCCTATTAGTTATAAAAAGATAAAAATTATTTAAAGTTATCAAATTAATAGACTTTTCTGCTTTTGCCCACGTTTCGAATAGCCAATAGATGTAGCAGGGAGCCAGAACCCTTTAAATCGGAAGCTCACAACTCAGCCACTAACAAATCCAACTATTACTACGAAGCAGAAAATTTGGATGTCTATCAATTTAACCGCTTAAAATAATTTTTTTCGTTTTTGAAATTTTAGAGAAGAAATAGAAAATTCTATGTCCTAAAAACTAGATCGTCGAGAAATAAGAAAGAAAAAGAGCGCGTTGAAAAACGTCGAAAAAAATAAAAGGGTTGAAAAATAAAAGGCGTCGAAAAATAAGAAAGAAAAAAAAAATGACTTATAAAACTTTAAAACATTCGACTAACCCAACCTTATTACTATTACTAACTTAAAATTAAAATTGAAAATTGAGATTACTAATTGGAGTGATAATTGATACATAGGTAAAAGGCGTCGAAAAATAAAAATAAGAAAGTAGCGCGTTGAAACTTAAAAAGGAACTAAAAACTAAAAATTAAAAGTTGCGTCTAAAAATATTAAAGCTTAAAAGTAAAACTATATCCCAAATGGCAATATCTTAAAAAGGTACTAAAAACTTAAAACGGCGTCGCAAAATTCTAAAGCACCTAAATCTTAGTCTAAAGAAAAAGCACTTAAGGGATTTTACGACAAAGCCTAAAAATCTAGAAATAAAAATAACTATGGCAAAAACTATGACTTAAAACTAAAAACGAGCGAAAAATACAAAAATTACGCTAAAACAATTAAAAAGATACAAAATATAATAATATACATAAAGTTGTAAAAAGTGCAATTTTTATAAAAATATTATTTTTATATTATTTATTTTATAAAAGTATTAATTTTATAAATTATTAAAACTAATTAAACTTAAATTACAAATTAATTCTAAAAACTAAATTAAATATTTAACTAATTAACCCTAATTAGGGTTTAGATAATAATAATAATATATACTCCGTAATTATTGCTGTTGGGAAGTCAACTGTGGCGTGTCAGACAGGGTCATGCGATCGCATGGTCCTCATGTTCAAAATCCATGCGATCGCATGGATAAAGATTTCGGGCCAGGGTTGGGCTGCTACAGTACCGGGCCTCGAGAGTTTTTTTTTCCTGTTATAATAGTTTTAATAAATAATTA
This sequence comes from Rutidosis leptorrhynchoides, assembly GCF_046630445.1. NCBI lineage: Eukaryota > Viridiplantae > Streptophyta > Magnoliopsida > Asterales > Asteraceae > Rutidosis > Rutidosis leptorrhynchoides. Next base: position 414,903,278 of record NC_092336.1, read on the forward strand.
TATAAATAAAAACTTGTATTTTAAAAACTAAAATAAAAATAAAGAAACTTTATAATTTTATATATATATATATATATATATATATATATATATATATATATATATATATATATATATATATATATATATATATATATATATATATATATATATATATATATATATATAACAAACTATTAAAAATATATAATTTTTGTTTTTCTTTTTATATTTTTGTATTTTTTTTATATTGTTTTTCTAAAAATGATATACAAATATATTTATAAAATATAGTGTTTCGCCGAATCCCCGGCAGTGGCGCTAAAAACTTGATGTTATGCGAGGCGTATATGAAATAGCTTATATTTTTACAACGAAATACTATTAAATACGATACAATTTTACACAAGATATTTATTTATTTATAAAATGGATATACTTAAACCTTGCTACAACACTTATAGGCAGTGTACCTAATCGTAGAGTAGTATAGTTTTTAGTAAGTCCGGTTCGTTCTACAGGGAGACGACTTATTTTACACTATATTTTTAAACAATTATATTTGTACAAAATATATTATATATATTTATAATATATAAAAGGGGATTTTAACCGTTTAATGACCGGTTTGTCGATTTTTAAAACATAAGTCACAGGATATAGTTAAAACCTAATGTAAAATATTAAATAAAAGATTTAATTTAAAGCGTAAAGTAAATAACGATAATGAAATTGCGATAAATAAAAGTGCGATAAAATAAAATTACGATAATTAAAGAGTACGATAATTAAAAGTGCAATTAAATACAATGACAATAAATAAAAGTGCGATAATTAAAAGTGCAATTAAATATGAAATAAAGGAATTATGCTTATTTAAACTTCCGTAATCATGATGTTTGACGTGTTGATTTTAGTTTATTCTCATGGGATAATTGTCCTTTGTCCTGGATTATTTAATATGTCCGTCTGGTTTTTGTCTATAACAGTCCATCAGTCATAAATATAAAGTGCGAGTGTCCTCATCAAATTATCCTTATATCCGAAGTCAAATATTCCAACTAATTGGGGACTTAAACTGTAACAAGGTCTTTATACATTGTTTAATAATTACACCAGGATATCGACTGCGTGTAACCCAAGGTTTTAATACTTTGTTAACAATTACACCAAGTGTCCTTGTATAGAATTTCACCCCTGTTTTAATAATTCTAGTGACTATTAATCCATTCCCGTGTCCGGTTAAATGAACGATTATTCGTACATATAAATATCCCGCTCATCGTGTCCGATCGAGTGTATATGGTTATTTATAGGTACGTCCAATTGTAAATCTTTATATTAAAATTAATAAACTATCATTTAGTTAAACAAATATAAAGCCCATTTGTTGGGATTTAACAAGTTCCATAATGTTTAAAACATTTTAAGAATCAAATTAAAGCGGAAGCATGTTAATGACCATTTTAGAACATGTGTATCTTTAACCTTTTGAAGTCAAATCCCAAATAGGATCAAGTTGTGAAACATACTTACAAACTACAAGTAAGAAAGGAGTTTATACCTTCTCTAAGCTAGGTGGTGAGTGATGAAGATGATGAAGATGACGAAGATGAATGGAGCCTCAAATGGATGAAACTTCAAGTTGTTATACCCCAAACTTATCACCAACACCTTGTACTTTGGTTAGGATTTTATTAACACTTGAAAATAAGCTTGCAAAAAGAAAAATTAACCCCTTTTCTTCCCTCTAAATTCACGGCCTGGACAGCAGGTTGGGAGAGTTTTTGGTGCAGTTTTTTTTTTAATATTTTGATGTGTATTGCAAGTGTATTATCTCTCCAAGAGAGCCTTGGTACTTATGCATCTTGAAAATGGAAGTAACCATTCAAATGATTAGTCAAATGGCATGCCTAAATGGACTCCAATGCCACTCACAAGTTGTTTATAAAATAAGTTTTATAAAAGAAAATTTTTATAAAACTATTTCATAATACTTCCATTCCATTTTTATATATAGATTTTAAACTTGCTTATTTATTTATGTACATTTTAATATATAAAACCAATTTATATAAAATGTAACATAAATTAATTAATTATTTAACCCATAAATAATTAAACCCATGTTATATATAAATTATTCCATAATTTATATATATACACATCAAGTAATATTTAAGAAAACCATTTTTCTTAAAGTTCAAGTGTCGCGTATTTAATCAACAATCCAATCGTTAAGATCAAATACTAATAAGGTGTCGGTAAGCTTGTTATTGGGTATGACCCGACTTGGATCATAACACATTAGCCACATTAATTTAATATGTCTCTCGGGCATACAAAATATCTTCAATCTCCCACTTGCACGAGAAACATATGAAATTAATGCAAGTGACGGATACCACCTAACGACCGTCCATCACCCCCAATATGTTATGACTTTGTGCCATTCAATAACATCATCCCTTTCGAGTTCCCATCTCGAATATGAATAGGTGAATCTTTCATTATATCCTTTCATCCTAGATGTCATGTTAAATCCAAGAGACACAGAGTGATCACTCTCTTCTAGATTTAACTTTATCAGGCCTTAGACATCTGACTCTCAACGAATAAGAGGGACAAATTCCATCTTGACTACATACGTCCTAGATATATACTTTGTATCACACCTGAGTTCTTCCTTATGAACTACCATATTTCAGAATAGCGAAGGAAAGAATCAAGGCACAATGCTTGGTAAATATTCGAACCCGATATGTATCTCAGGTCAGAGGATACAATGATATTCGTCTTTACTCAAGATTACATGTGATCAACCACAAAGGCTCCATTTAGTGAATCTTGAGGGCGGGTCTTCCAATATTTGTATCCCACAAATATCTATGAACCTTGGTAGCAACCTTGCCCCACATTCAGTCCATGAATGTATACCAATTCAAGTTCATAATAGTTTAAACCTCACACTTGCTCCCACAAATGTGATCGACTACGGAATTTAGAATAATAGCTTATTCATGGATAAAATATGCAAAATAGGAACCTGACTCAAGATTAATAAATTAACACCATAAGTATATTAATGAGTTTGAACAAATTTCATTCCGTTACAATACTTAAAACAGATCATGACCAATCACTAGAATATCGAAGCCCTAACGCACAAACATGTCCTGTATGTTTTGCTCCATGTAAGAGCTTCGTGAAAGGATCCGCTATATTAAGATCTGTGTGAACTTTGCGAATACATATCTTTCCCTTTTCAACTTCATCCCTTATGTAGTTGAATCTTCGCTCAATGTGACGGGTCTTTTGTTGAGCACGAGGTTCTTTGATTTGAGCAATCGCACCCTCGTTGTCACAAAAGATCTCAAGAGGGTCCTGAATGGAAGGGACTACTCCTAAGTCATCGATGAATTTCTTCATCCATGCAGCTTCCTGAGCTGCCAATGATGCGGCGATGTACTCCGACTCTGTAGTGGATAATGCAACAACATCCTGTTTTGAACTCTTCCAAGAGACCGCACCTCCATTTAATGTGAAGACATAACCGGACTGTGATCGAGAATCATCTCGATCAGTTTGGAAACTTGCGTCCACGTAACCTTTTACGGCGAGTTCCTCATCACCAGGCCCATATATTAGAAACATATCCTTAGTCCTCCTAAGGTATTTCAATATACATTTAACAGCAATTCAATGACTGTTTCCTGGGTTATTCTGGTATCTACTTGTCAAGCTTAGAGCGCATGACACATCCGGTCTAGTGCATATTATTGCATACATGATTGACCCAATGGCAGACGCATATGGGAATTTCTTCATTCTCTCCTGTTCATCTTTCGTGGTAGGACACTGAGATGAACTGAGAAGTGTTCCTCTTTGAATAGGTACCAAACCTTTCTTAGAGTTGTCCATCTTGAACCTTTTCAAGATCTTTTCAATGTATGCACTTTGATTCAAACCTATCAGTTTCTTGGATCTATTCCTGTAGATCCCAATCCCCAAAACGTATTGTGCTTCTCCAAGATCCTTAATGGAGAAGCATTTACTTAGCCAAGTTTTAACTCTTTGCATTGCCGGAATATCATTTCCAAATAACAATATATCATCCACATATAGTACAAGGAACATGATAGTGCTCCCACTAGCTTTCTTATATACACAAGCTTCATCACCATTTTTAATGAAGCCAAATTTCTCGGCTTCCTCATTAAAACGATGATTCCACATTCTAGATGCTTGTTTCAATCCGTAGATTGACTTCTTTAACTTGCATACCTTTTTAGGATATTTCGGATCAACAAAACCTTCAGGCTGAACCATATAGACATCTTCCACAAGATATCCATTTAGGAAAGCGGTCTTGACATCCATTTGCTATATTTCATAATCATAATGAGCAGCAATGGCAAGTAATATCCTAATAGACTTTAGCATTGCCACCGGCGAAAAAGTTTCATCATAGTCAACCCCTTGAGTTTGAGTGAAACCTTTTGCTACAAGTCTAGCTTTATATGTATCCAAGTTTCCATGTATGTCGGTTTTCATTTTGAAAAGCCATTTACAATCAACTAGCCTTGAGCCAGCAGGTTGTGCAACAAGTTCCCAAACTTGGTTGTCATACATGGATTGCATCTCAGCATCCATGGCTTCCTGCCATTTATCCTTATCAATCCTTGATAAAGCATCTTGGTAGTTTATTGGTTCATCCAAATCAACTACATAGCAACCATCCATGAGAAACCCATATCTCTCAGGAGGATTACTAATCCTACCAGATCTGCGAACGTCTTGTGTATTTTGATCATCTATTTGATCATTCTCAATATTTTCATGTTGAGTGCCAGTGTCAACCAATTATGTATCATCTACTCGATCTTGAACCTCTTCAAGATCTATCTTCCTTTCACTATTTCCTTCCATTAGGAATTTAGTTTCAAGGAATTCAGCCTTCCGAGCAACAAATACATTTTGCTCGGATGGATCATAGAAATAGTATCCCATATCATCCTTGGCGTATCCTATGAAGATACACTTCGTGGATCGAGCATTCAACTTATTAGGAACGTAACGCTTAGGATAAGCTTCACATCCCCATACCTTTAAGTATGATAGAGATGGAGGTTTTCCAAACCACATCTCATGAGGAGTTCGTTCCACTTTCTTGGTTGGGGCCATATTTAAAATACGAGCCGCGGAGCATAGACAATAACCCCAAAATGATAGAGGTAACGAGCTTCTAGCCATCATAGATCGAACCATATCCATTAGGGTTCGGTTCCTCCTTTCGGATACACCATAAGCTGTGGTGTCCCGGGTGGAGTAAGTTGCGATATAATCCCACAACTTCTAAGATGATCTTGGAAGGCATCGCTTAGGTATTCACCTCCTCTATCGGTACGAAGTACCTTGATTGTCTTATTGAGTTAATTTTGTACTTCATTTTGATACTCTTTGAATGCTTCAAAAGTTTCGTCCTTATGTCTTAACAAGTAGACATATCCGAAACGACTGATGTCATCAATGAAAGTAACGAAGTATCTTTCACCATTCCTAGTTATGGGCTTAAAGGGTCCACATACATCCGAATGTATTAATCCCAATAAGTCCTTAGCCCTTTCGTAGGTCCCTTTGAAAGGTGCTTTAGTCATTTTGCCTTGTAAACAAGATTCACATAAATCAAACGAGTCTAGTTCATTTGATTTCAAAAGGCCATTCTTTTGGAGTGTATGCATCCGATTCTTGTTTATGTGACCAAGGAGACAATGCCATAAGTAGGAATCACTCAAATCCCTTTTGAGTTTCTTGGTGCTAGTATGGTATATTGAGCTACTAGATGATGTGTCATCATGAATCAATTCATAAATTCAATTTGAAGGAGAAGCCTTAAAATAGAATACATTATCTAAATAAATGTGGATATCATTATTAACAAAATTAAGATAAAAACCACATTGTTTTAAACGGGAAACTGAAATAATGTTTCGACATAAATCCGGTGCATACAAAACATTATTCAAAATAAGTTCCAAACCACTTGGAAGCTTTAATACAAAGTCTCCTTGAGCCTTCACTTGCACTTTGGCTCCATTACCCATAAAGAGACTTGATGTTCCCATTTGCTTGCTACTTCTTTTGAACCCCTGCAAAGAATTGCAAATGTGAGTTCCACATCCAGTGTCTAATACCCATGTATTAGAAGAAGTAATACTAAGCTCTATATATACCATATATATATTACCTGAGGTTTGCCCCGCATCCCTCTTTTCCTTCAACTCCTTAAGGTAGACGGGGCAGTTGCGTTTCCAGTGACCCATTTCACCGCAACCGAAGCACGGGTCTTCCTTGGGGTTTGCTTGTCCGGTAACCTTTTGCTTCTTGTTCTTGTTTTTAGTTGGGGTAACCATCCTCCCCTTTCCCTTGCCTTGATGGGTGAGTCCTTTCCTTTTAGCCGCCTTTGGCTTAGAGGTGTTGTTACCTTTGGACCCACCATCATTGATCATTAGCACGGGTTAAGCCCTCTTACCCATGCTAGTTTCCGCCGTCCTAAGCATGCCATGAAGTTCGCCAATGGTCTTATCCACCCCATTCATATTGTAATTAATTACAAATTGGTCAAACCTCTTTGACAAGGAGTTTAGGAAAAGATCCGTGGCTAGCTCATTAGATATGTTGAGATTAAGACGGTTTGCCCGATCAATGAGGCTTTTCATCTTAAGGACATAAGATGAAACTGATTGGGAGTCATCCATACGACATGCATGAAGCACTCGAACAGTCTCGAAGCGCTCGACACGTGCTTGTTGAAGGAACATCTCCTTCAATTGCGTGATCATGTCATATGCAGTATGATGCTCGAAATCCTTTTGGAGTTCGGGTATCATAGTCCCAAGCATTAGGCAAGCGACTTGCACCGAATCGGCGCAATACTAATCCCAATAAGCCATGCCTTTCTTTATCATCCTTGTCGGGTTGATCGGGAATGGGGTCTTCCAACACATACGCCTTATCCTCAAGTTTGAGGATAATCCTAAGATTGCGGAACCAATCCATAAAGTTCGTATGGTTGAGTTTGTCTTTTTCGAGGAGAGACCTTAACGATAGGTTGTTCAAGTTAATAGGTGCGTTTTGCATGTTGTTGTTATTGGCGGCCATCTACAAAATCTAACAAAGTTCATTTAAGTATCGATTTTAAATTTAATAAATAATACCATTTTAAATTTTAATTGACTTATTAAATATTAGAATCCAACGGTAAATCAAATTTCGGTTAGGTGACCCTTATCCCGTTATTTGATTTAGCTAGGTAGTCATTTATATGACAATTGCAATCCTTTTGTAACTTCCAAATTATGGGATCATGCAATCCTTTTGCATGGCATATTTATCCCATCAACGCCTATTTGTTCCTCATGCTTCAGTGACCCTAAGTTCATGATTCCCAAATCAAGTCGTCCTACTTGTGTAAACATGTAAAATTAACATACAAGTGGTTAGGTGACCTTTATCCCACAAGCATGCGAATTTTACCTTAACCATATTAGTTAGCTCATAACGGTTAGGTGACCTTTATCCCATTATGAGTTCCCTACTATGTTTAAGTGTCCCACAAAAGGATGGTGTTAAACTTGTTTACCTTGTCGATTAAGGGATTTTAAGTTTTCGTTAATTCTAGTTTGAGAAAACTTTTACACCATACACCAACATGCATTTAGTGTATGGTTTGTATGAAATCCATTTTCAAGTCTTGTAATTTTAGCCAATTACATGATATAATCCATTTTATATATATGATCCTTATCATGTTGTTAATAACCGTTTATTAATGTCCATTTAGCCGTTTTTAATTTAACCATTTAAATTGACGTTTTGCATGTCGTTTTTAATGTTTAATTTAACCAATTAAATGTCATTTTTCTTGTTGTTAACTTATGTGATTAACTTGTAGCATACAAACATACATTCCACAATCATACAATAAACAACCAAGCATGCAAAACAATATGTTCACAATCTAGCATTTTGGTGGACATTTGTTTAGCCGAAAACAAATGTCACCGGTAAATGGGTTATAATACAAAGTAGGAGATTTAACATCTCCCACTAAATCTTGCATCCAAATGCATGTGTTCTTCTTTTGCTCCATCTTTTGCATCTTCATACTCTTTACAAAAAATATATCCTAATACATTTTTCTCTAGAAAATAAAAATACAACCTAATCTATTTTACATACCAAAAATAAAATAAATTACATAACCAAATGAATAAATAAATTACATGCCAAAAGAATAATTATTATTACATACTAAATGAATGAATAATCAACCAAACAAGCATGCAACCAAAAACAAGGTCAAGGCTAAGATTGTGAACTTTAACATACAACCAAGTATGAACCAAATGGAAGAACCAAAACCCACTTTTGGAACTCCATAAATTCAGCCATATAATAAACCCACCCAAAACCATAAATTTTTGCATTTTACAATCATGCATGTACATAAAATGCAAAATATATAGTAAGTTTAATAATCATCTCGAAGCATATTTCAACAACCTCGGCTCTGATACCATTGTTGGGATTTAACAAGTTCCATAATGTTTAAAACATTTTAAGAATCAAATTAAAGCGGAATCATGTTAATGACCATTTTAGAACATGTGTATCTTTAACCTTTTGAAGTCAAATCCCAAATAGGATCAAGTTGTGAAACATACTTACAAACTACAAGTAAGAAAGGAGTTTATACCTTCTCCAAGCTAGGTAGTGAGTGATGAAGATGATGAAGATGAATGGAGCCTCAAATGGATGAAACCTCAAGTTGTTATACCCCAAACTTATCACCAACACCTTGCACTTTGGTTAGGATTTTATTAACACTTGAAAATAAGCTTGCAAAAAGAAAAATGAACCCCTTTTATTCCCTCTAAACTCACGGCCTGGACAGCAGGTTGGGAGAGTTTTTGGTGCAGTTTTTTTTAAGTATTTTGATGTGTATTGCAAGTGTATTATCTCTCCAAGAGAGCCTTGGTACTTATGCATCTTGAAAATGGAAGTAACCATTCAAATGGTTAGTCAAATGGCATGCCTACATGGACTCCAATGCCACTCACAAGTTGTTTATAAAATAAGTTTTATAAAAGAAAATTTTTATAAAACTATTTCATAATACTTCCATTCCATTTTTATATATACATTTTAAACTTGCTTATTTATTTATGTACATTTTAATATATAAAACCAATTTATATAAAATGTAACATAAATTAATTAATTATTTAACCCATAAATAATTAAACCCATGTTATATATAAATTATTCCATAATTTATATATATACACATCAAGTAATATTTAAGAAAACCATTTTTCTTAAAGTTCAAGTGTCGCGTATTTAATCAACAATCTAATCGTTAAGATCAAATACTAATAAGGTGTCGGTAAGCTTGTTATTGGGTATGACCCGACTTGGATCATAACACATTAGCCACATTAATTTAATATGTCTCTCGGGCATACGAAATACCTTCACCATTAATAGCCCATAGTCTAATTTCCACAAGTGTCGTTCTTTTGTCCAAACCCCAATTATGGTACAAAGCCCAATTACCCAATTTTAATTATTTTTAGTCCAACATCATGATTACTTCGTCTTAAATAAGCATAATAATAACTTAAGTACGAGACATTGATTTAAAAAGGAGAACATAGCTTACATTGATTATTTATCGCGTAGTGTTACACCGACAGAGCTCCGACTTTAAAACCCGTAAAATAACCTTTGCATAACCCAAAACTAATCTAGTATAAAACTATACTATATATATATATATATATATATATATATATATATATATATATATATATATATATATATATATATATATATATATATATATATATATATATATATATATATATATATATATATATTTATTATTATTACAGAGGAGTATTATTATTATTATTATTATTAAAACTCGTCGAATAAGCTGGCTATTTATAGGACCTGACCAACTTTTTCGGGCCATGCGATCGCATGGGATATGTGCCTTCTGGCCATGCGATCGCATGGCCGCCTGGGACAGCTCACATTTTTTTGTTTTCTTATTTGCCGACGTTTTTATTTAATAATATAATATATAAATAAATTATATAATTATTTAAATATTATATTATATTCTTGTGCATAGTAGACTTGTAATTTTTGGTCCGTTGCGTCGAGCGTTGATAGTTGGCTCAGGTCCTGGTTCCGGATTTTCGAACGTCCTTTCGTATAATTTAATATCTTGTACTTTGTGTTCCGTAACTTGTACTTTTGTCATTTTAGACGTTTCTCATCAATAAATTGAACCACTTGGATTGTATCTTGTACATTTGAGCTTTTTGGTCATTTGCGTCTTCAAATCGTCGTTTTCGCCTTTTGTCTTCGCACTTATTTAATATAAACGATTACAACTTAAAATAGGACAATTATAACTAAATAATTTACATATTGGGAGGATATTGCTACTAAATATATGTTCATTTGGAGCACTATCACCAATCTACAATCAAAATCAGAATTATAACCGAAATGTTCCATACAACAACCAACAAGGTCCTACAATCAGCAAATATCCAATAATACTTACAATCAGCAAAGACCTATTTTTCAAAATAAACCACTACAAACCGATGATAAAAAGCCAAATTTAGAAGACATGATGTCGAAGCTAGTTGAATCTCAAACGCAGTTTTTCACATCTCAGAAACAAACTAATGAACAAAATGCTCAAGCATTTAGAAATCAACAAGCTTCTATTCAAAATCTGAAACAAGAAGTAAGCAACCTAGCAAGGTTGATAGGTTAAAGAAAATCCGGAAGTCTACCTAGCGATACAAATGCTAACCCCCGAAATGAAACAACTAAAGTCATTACCATAAGAAGTGGTATTACACTTAAACCACCTAAAATACCTGTAATTTCTGATGACTCTATTCCTACTCCACAATAACCACAATCTGAGCAAGAGAAGGAAACATAATCGGTAGTTGAAAAGGTTAATGAAGAGAACACAGTTAAGGCAAAACCTTATGTTAAACCATACCAACCACCACTTCCTTATCCGAGTAAAATGAGAAAAGAAAGACTTGAAGCTGAGCAATCCAAATTCTTGGATATGTTTAAACAAATAAATGTAAATCTTCCTTTCATTGATGTGATTTCAGGAATGCCAAGATATGCTAAATTCTTGAAAGATATAATCACAAATAGAAAGAAAATGGAAGAACTCTCGGCTGTTACTATGAATGCTAATTGTTCTGCAGTGCTGTTGAATAAGATACCAGAAAAATTATCAGATCCAGGAAGTTTCACAATTCCATGTTTTCTGGGTAGTCTTAGTTCAATAGAAGCATTGGCAGACTTAGGTGCTAGTATAAATTTAATACCGTATTCACTATACGCTAAACTAGACCTTGGAGAATTGAAACCAACACGAATAAGCATACAACTAGCCGATTGATCAGTAAAATATCCTAGAGGGATAATGGAGAACATGCTAGTTAAAGTTGGTACTTTAGTATTTCCAGTAGATTTTGTTATTCTGGACATGGAAGAAGATTCTCGAGTTCCTCTCATATTAGGAAGACCATTCTTAAACACGGCTAAAGCAATAATAGACGTGTTTGGTAAGAAACTGATCCTAAGTATAGAGGACGAGAGTGTTACCTTTTCTGTTGATAGAGCCATGCAACAACCGCAATCTGCAGATGATACATGTTATTATATTCAAACTATAGATTCACATGCAGAATTGTTAGAAGACTTTCCAGAATTACAAGGAACAGGAGAATGTTCTTTAGGAGAAAGAACTGAACCAATTGATGAAACTGAAATATTAGCCGCACTCATGGCTAATGAATACGAACCAACAACAGAAGAACTTTAAATGCTAAAAGAGGAAGACAGATATCGATACAAATTATCGATAGAAGAACCACCGATATTAGAGTTAAAGCCACTTCCATCCCATTTGGAATACGCGTATTTACATGGTGAATCTGAATTACCTGTAATAATATCGTCTTCTCTTACTGAAAATGAAAAATCTCAACTCATTTCTGTGCTAAAAGCTCATAAACCAGCTATTGCATGGAAGATTCATGACATTAAAGGCATAAGTCCTTCGTATTGCACACATAAAATCCTTATGGAAGAAGGTCATAAAACCTATGTGCAACGCCAACGAAGACTAAATCCTAATATGCAAGATGTTGTTAAGAAAGAAATTATTAAACTGCTAGATGCAGGTTTAATTTATCCAATCTCTGATAGTCCATGGGTAAGCCCAGTTCAATGTGTACCTAAGATGGGTGGCATGACTGTCATCACAAATGAAAAAAATGAGCTTATTCCTACTAGGACTGTAACAGGATGGCGATTTTGTATTGATTATAGAAAATTTAATGACGCCACCAGAAAAGATCACTTTCCCTTACCTTTCATTGATCAAATGTTAGAAAGGTTAGCTGGAAATAGTTACTATTGTTTTCTTGACGGTTTTTCAGGATACTTTCAAATTCCAATAGCACCCGAGGACCAAGAGAAAACCACATTCATGTGCCCTTATGGTACTTTTGCTTACAAACGCATGCCATTTGGACCTTGCAACGCCCCTGCAACCTTTCAAAGGTGTATGATGGCGATTTTCCACGACATGATAGAAGAATGCATGGAAGTTTTCATGGATGACTTTTCAGTCTTCGGTGATACTTTTGAATCATGTCTAGTTAATCTTGAATGAATGCTTATTAGATGCGAACAATCAAATCTAGTACTTAATTGGGAGAAATGCCATTTCATGGTTAAAGAAGGCATCGTTCTTGGTCATAAAATTTCAAAGGAAGGAATTGAAGTGGATAGAGCTAAAGTAGATGTAATTGCTAAACTTCCACATCCCACCAATGTTAGAGGAGTTAGGAATTTTCTAGGGCATGCCGGTTTTTACCGACGTTTCATAAAAGATTTTTCTAAAATTACCACTCCTATGAATAAACTCCTAGAAAATGATGCTCCATTCATCTTTTCAGATGAATGCATCAAATCTTTTAATATTCTTAAAGAAAAACTCACTAATGCACCGATCATGATAACTCCAAATTGGAAACTACCATTTGAACTCATGTGCGATGCAAGTGATTTTGCAATTGGAGCCGTTTTAGGACAAAGGATTGAAAAATGATTTCAACCTATTTATTACGCTAGTAAGACGTTACAAGGAGCACAAACGAATTACACAACTACTGAAAAAGAACTCCTTGCTATTTTCTTTGCTTTTGACAAATTTTTTTCATATCTCGTTTTAGCTAAAACGGTGGTCTATACCGACCATTCTGCTCTTAGATACCTATTTTCAAAACAAGATGCCAAACCACGATTAACCCGTTGGATTTTACTCTTGCAAGAGTTCGATATTGAAATCCGAGACAAAAAGGGAGCAGAAAATCTCGCCGCTGATCATCTTTCTCGTCTTGAAAATCCCGAATTAGAAGTTCTAAAAGAATCGGCTATACAAGATAACTTTCCTGATGAATATCTATTGAAGATAGATTATAGTGTAATTCCATGGTTTGCAGACTATGCAAACTAATTAGTATGTGGATTCCTTGAAAAAGGGTTGTCGTACCAAAAACGAAAGAAATTCTTTAGTGATATAAAATACAATTTTTGGGAAGATCCACATTTGTTTAAAAGTTGTCCCGATGGAGTAATACGCCGATGTGTATTCGGAGATGAAGCTAGTCAAATCTTAAACCATTGTCACACAGGACCAACAGGAGGGCATTATAGGCCTCAACTAACAACAAGGAAAGTTTACGATGCTGGATTCTATTGGCCTACAATTTTCAAAGACGCACACCTTCTTTGTAAATCCTGTGATGCTTGTCAAAGGGCCGGAAAAATAAGTCAACGTGATGAAATGCCACAAAATGTCATTCAAGTATGTGAAGTATTTGACATTTGGGGTATTGACTTTATGGGTCCATTTCGAAAATCTCATAATAATCTCTACATTCTCGTTGCCATTGATTATGTATCTAAATAGGCGGAAGCACAAGCTCTCCCAACTAACGATGCATGAGTTGTAGTTAACTTCTTAAAACGTCTTTTTGCAAGGTTTGGAACAACGAAAGCCTTAATAAGTGATCGGGGTACTCATTTTTGTAATAATCAACTTGAGAAAGTTCTCAAAAGATATGGAGTAACTCATAAAATCTCAACCGCTTATCATCCACAAATAAGTGGACAAGTTGAAAATACCAACCGAGCTTTAAAATGTATTCTAGAGAAAACTATAGGATCAAATCCGAAGGAATTGTCCATGAAATTGGAGGATGCACTCTGGGCTTTTAGAACAGCCTACAAAACTCCAATTGGCACCACACCTTTTAGACTCGTTTACGGAAAAGCATGTCACCTTCCAGTAGAAATTGAGCACAAAGAATTTTGGGCTTTGAAGACATGTAATCTTGATTTACATGAAGTCGGACGTTTACGATTAAGTCAACTAAACGAATTAGAAGAATTGAGACATGAAGCATATGAAAATTCGTTAACCTATAAAGAAAGAACGAAGAAATGGCACGATAAAAGAATCAGAAGTTCAAAAGAATTTAAAGAAGGAGACAAAGTTCTTCTTTTTAATTCACGATTCAAGCTATTTTCTGGAAAATTGAAATCAAGATGGTCTGGACCATTCATAGTCAAAAGAGTTTTCCCATACGGAACAGTAGAGTTAATAAATTCAAATGGGATTGAATTTAAGGTTAATGGTCACAGAGTTAAACATTACATAGATAATCCAATGGAAGTTGAAGATGAAGTTAATCACAATTTCGATACCACAGCTAACTAAGTGTGGGAAGGTTCGAATCTTTTAAGGGTAATATGTATTTCTGTTAGAGTTAGATATTCTGTTTTCGTGTAGTTTTCGAGAATGGAATCCGAATGGTCTTTCCCTAGCAGGCCCTAAAGAACTAGTCTTCTCCCTCCATTCTGAATTTTTATTTCTTTTAGGTTTTACGAGATGAAGAATTCCTTTGATCTGAACCATGGTCTACTACTACACGCTATGATTACTAAACGTAATAATAACACTTTTCCGAGTGAACTGGTATCATTCATAAGAGGCATAATGGATGAAGTGAGGAAAGAACTCAGGAAAGATCATCATAAGACAAATTTTGGTAAAGGAAAATCAAAATCCACAACAAAAAGAAGAGCACGACACCTTGAAAGATGTCATAAATGCGGAAAATGGTCACACGAAGGTAAATGTTCGAACAATCAAACATATTCAAATACCGAATTTGTTACTCTATGCAGAGAAGGACCGTTCATATGTTTAGAAGAAAAGATATTGAAGAATCTAGGTTACACTTACGTAGCTATGGAAAACCAAATCACACGACTCTCCTATGAGTCATCTAAAGCAGGTCTCTGAGAATTCTATCTCATAGGTAAGTATGTACAGTTTTTATTTGTTTTTATTTATTGCTTTTAACCTTTTGATATTCAATAAAATTAGGTATGCGAAACCGAAATTATTGATATCATACAAAAATTTATTACATCACTGCAAAATTTACCGTTTATTCTTAAGGTATAAATATCTTTAATCAATCAACCCAAAATATTTCAAAAATTCGTCAGGAGTAAAACTAGGTTATGGAACCGAAATTACTTTACCGAAAAGTGGGGCGTATATTTTTGATAATATTTGATTAATTAAAGTGGGATAAAAGACCAAAAAGATTTTTAATTTTATCTTTACCATGTTTTTAAAATTAATATTGTAAATTTTTAAAACCAATATATTTAAGTTTTTAAATATTTTAAAAATTGATATTTTTAATATAAGTTTGTAAAATTAATGTATAAAAATATTAATGATATTTATATGAATTTTTAATTTTATGCATTTTAAATTTAAGTTTGGTGTGAATTTAAAAACAAAAATTTACTTTATTTCATTAAGTTAAAAATTTTTTATTTAAAATTCGTCGTGAGTTGAAGACTAGATCGTTGAACCTAAATTGCTTTACCCGAGGGCGGGACGAGAAATTTTGTTATCATTATTTTTAATCTTATTGAATTAAAGTATGCCAAAAACATTAAAAAACCCAAAAATCTTTGCTTTTAAAACAAACGCTTTTAAATGATAAATTTTAAAATTTTGTCGAGGGACGAACTAGGACAACGATCCGAAACGACCTCATCCTAAATAACAAGGAAAACAAAATTTTAAATTTATTAATTTTTGTTTTATTAAGTAAAAGGAATGTTAAAAAAAAAAAAAGGCTTGGACCCCATGCGATCGCATGGGGTTTGCACATGGGTACCATGCGATCGCATGGAGGCCAAAAACTGGCCAGGATCAAAAAGAGCAGCTCGTTGTTCTGACTTCACAAATATACACACACATTCATACGAAACTCTCCCAAAAATACTCAAAAATTCGCCATTTTTCACCAAAATCAACCAAATTTCTTACAATAATCCGCTACAATCATGAAATTGTTCAGAAGTTTTTCAAAGAAGGTAAAGATTTCACCCCTAAAACTCTTTAAATTCGAATTTTAGTGTTCTTGAGCTAAATTTTACCTAATTTGATTATGTTAATTTCTAGTGTAATTAGAGTTAAATTGTTAGTATATTATGCATGTATAACCTAGATTGATGCTATTTGTCATGATTTGAAGCCAAAAACTTCAAAATGTTTAGAAATCTAGGGTTTGTGTTCTTGAGCAATTTGGGGCTTTTTGATATAAACAGGTAATGGCCGATTTATGTCATGAATTATTGCTAAATTAAATAGTGTAACATGTTTAGGTAGCTAAATGATCCAAACTTTGATCCGAAACATGATTTTTGATAATTAAAGTGGACTTTTCAAGTCTAAAATTCATGAACTTGATTAATTTGATATAAATGCCATTTGAAACTTGTTTAATTGCTAGTAATGATTATTTTGACATGTTAATTGAGTTGAATGATTATGAACTTTGTAAACATTTTCATATATGCTTATTTGAAAAAGTGTAGAATTGATAAAAATATGAAAATGAGCATGAGTTTAATATGGATTAAACATGTCATTGTAATTGTTTCAAGTTGTCACTTTGCTAACACTAATGCATATTTGGATGCACAAATTTTGTGTTTAATGTATTTTGCAGAAATATACCGAATCTGGCGGTGCATCATCATCCAGACAACCTGAAAACGAACCACAGCCAGAAATGCAATATGAGCCACAATATGAACCCGAACCTGAATACGAACAACAACAAGAACAAAAATATCATAATGATCAACACATACCGTATTATGATCCGCAACAAGAATATGTTAATGCCTACGTACAATTTCCGATTCATCCAATAATAGAATACCCAACGATTGATGAAGAGCTTTTGCATCCCAATTTGAGATTTGATCGAAGTTGGAGAGATTACCCGACGTACCAAAGTAACAAATTTAAACTAGTAACGAAAAATGTAGAAGTACCAAGGGTAATCGATTGGGAGCCTTTGGAAAGGGTCCAACTAGCTAACTCAGTTAGGCAGCATCTGATCCAAAGGTATGGGAACTCTTCTTTTCCCCATTGGGAACGTTTATTCACCATTCACAGGCCTGTATATAAGGAATGGTGTGTTGAGCTTATGAGTACTATATCACTTGATACGGATGTAGTTAGGTTAGACGATAGGAATTTTCTTAGATTTTTACTTGGCCGTAGGATGTATAGGATGTCCATGCTGGACATGGCCAGGGCTTTACAGAATTACACTCCTGGTGAATTACTACTACCTGATTGTATAAATTTGATTTATCATGGTGAAAGGGTAGATAGGAATTTTGACACTGACACCGTATGGAGGCGTATGTCAATGATAATGCTAAAAACGAACATATATTTCATAGCATTATTCCTCAAGAAAGACAAGCTTTTAGTTGCAATTGTTCTATTTACAAGTGATATTCGTTTAAATAATAAAAGGTGAAGACAAAAGACAGATTCGACGAATTGAAGACGCAAACGACCAAAAAGCTCAAAAGTACAAAAGACAATCAAAAAGGTTCCAAATATTGATAAGAAACGTCTCGAAATCACAAGAGTACAAGATTCAAAACGCAAAGTACAAGATATTAAATTGTACGCAAGGACGTTCAAAAATCTGGAACCGGGACTAGAGTCAACTCTTAACGCTCGACGCAACGGACTAAAAATTACAAGTTAACTATGTATATAAATATAATATAATATATAATTAATTATATTAATTATATATATATTATATATATATATTAAAAACCGTCGGCAGCCAGAAACTCCAAGGGTGTGAAATGAAAATACCTCTCCGCGACTCGCGGAGTTTTAAGGCCATTTTGCCGCGAGTCGCGGAGCCCCAAATTTCACTTCTGGCTATAAAGCCAACCGAATTCTGATCGAATTTATCATCTTTTTTTTCAATCTCTCTCAATATATACGAGTAATATATATTTATATTTATAATTTATATTTTAATTTTAATTATAATTCTAATAATAAGGGTATGTTAGCGAATGTTGTAAGGGTGTAAGTCGAAATTCTGTCCGTGTAACGCTACGCTATTTTTAATCATTGTAAGTTATGTTCAACCTTTTTATATTAATGTCTCGTAGCTAAGTTATTATTATGCTTATTTAAAACGAAGTAATCATGATGTTGGGCTAATTACTATAATTGGGTAATTGGGCTTTGTACCATAATTGGGGTTTGGACAAAAGAACGACACTTGTAGAAACTAGACTATGGGCTATTAATGGGCTTTATATTTGTTTAACTAAATGAAAGTTTGTTAATGTTAATATAAAGATTTACAATTGGGCGTCCCTATAAATTACCATATACACTCGATCGGACACGATGGGCGGGGTATTTATATGTACGAATAATCGTTCATTTAACCGGACACGGGAATGGATTAATAGCCACTAGAATAATTAAAACAGGGGTGAAATTACATTCAAGGGTAATTGGTGTAATTGTTAACAAAGTAGTAAAACCTTGGTTTACACGCAGTCGATAACCTGGTGTATTCATTAAACAAAGTATTAAAACCTTGTTACAATTCGAATCCCCAATTAGTTGGAATATTTATCTTCGGGTATAATAATAATTTGACAAGGACACTTGCAATTTATATTTATGACTGATGGACTGTTATGGACAAAAACCAGACGGACATATTGAATAATCCAGGACAAAGGACAATTAACCCATGGGCATAAAACTAAAATCAACACGTCAAACATCATGATTACGGAAGTTTAAATAAGCATAATTCTTTTATTTTATATTTAATTTCCTTTATTTTATATTTAATTGCACTTCTAATTATCGCACTTTTATTTATTGTTATTTTATTTAATCGCACTTTTAATTATCGTACTTTTAATTATCGCAATTTAATTTTATCGCATTTTTATTATTCGCAATTTCATTATCGTTATTTACTTTACGCTTTAATTTAAAGTCTTGTATTTATTTTATATTTTACATTAGGTTTTAACTGCGACTAAAGTTTTAAAATCGACAAACCGGTCATTAAACGGTAAAAACCCCCCTTTATAATAATAATATCACTTATATATATATTTGTATTTTTATAAAAGTAAACTAATATAGCGTTGAGCTTTGTTTAAAGATTTCCCTGTGGAACGAACCGGACTTACTAAAAACTACACTACTGTACGATTAGGTACACTGCCTATAAGTGTTGTAGCAAGGTTTAAGTATATCCATTCTATAAATAAATAAATATCTTGTGTAAAATTGTATCGTATTTAATAGTATTTTCTGCGTAAAATATAAGCTATTTTATATACACCTCGTTCGACATCAAGTATTTTTGGCGCCGCTGCCGGGGAACTATCTTAAAAGCCGGAAGCGCAACGCTAATATAAAAAAAAAAAAAAAAAAAATTTTATCTACTTTTATTAAAAGTCGTTTTTGTAAAAAATTACGTTTTAATTATTCAAAAATATAAAAAGAAAAATAAAAATATAAGTATTTTTAGGATTTTGTTAAATATTTAAGTTTTATAAGTTTCTTTATCTTTATTTTAATTTATAAAAATATAAATTTTATTAAAAATCGTTTATTTAAACTAAAAACAGAAAAAAAGAAAATAAGAAAAAAAAAAAAAAAAAAAAATAAAGAAAAAACGCGTAAAAAAGTGAAACCTGTCAACTGTTTTTCTGAACCCCGCGACTCGCGGGGTTTTCCTCTTTAATTGCCGCGACTCGCGGAGGTCTTCTGACACACGGACAAAACCCTAAAGTTGCATTAATTACGGAGTTTTAATTTATTATTATTATTATTTAACTTAATTATTATTATTATTATTATTAATTTTAGTTTTATTTTTACTTTTTACTTTATATATGTATTTTGTTTAATTAGTTTTATTAAAATTGTAAAATTAGTAGTTTTTATTAAATAAATAATATAAAAATAATATTTTTTATAAAAATTGTACTTTTTACAACTTTTTGTATATTTTTATATTTTGTACCTTTTTAATCGTTGTAGCGTAATATTTATATTTTTAGCTCATATTTAATTTTAAACTTAGTTTTAGCTATAGTTATTTTTACTCCTAGATTTTTAGGCTTTGCCGTAGAATTCCTTAAGTGCTTTTTCTTTAGACTAAGATTTAGGTGCTTTAGAATTTTGCGACGCCTTTTTAAGTTTTAGTTTCTTTTTAAGTTATTTCCATTTGGGATTTAGTTTTTCCTGTAAGCTTTAATATTTTTAGACCTTTTACTATGTATCAATTATCATTCCAATTAGTAATTTCAATTTGCGATTATAATTTTAAGTTAGTTATAGTAATAAGGTTAAATTAGTTAAGTATTTTTAAGTTTTTATAAGTTTCTTTTATTTTTCCGTCACCTTTTATTTTTCAACCATTTCTTTTTCGACATTTTGCGACGAACTCTTTTTCTTTCTTATTTCTCGCTATTCTAGTTTTAGGACTTAGAATTTTTTCTACTTCTTATCTAAATTTCTAAAAATTACGAAAACTTATTTTAAGTGGTTAAATTAATAGACATCAAAATTTTCTGGTTCGTAGTAATAGTTGGATTTGTACGTGGACCGGGTTATTGGAGCCAAACAGTCCTCAATTATATTGAGACCAAACGAATCCTGCCCCTCTGCTGCATCTTTTGGCTATTCGAAACGTGGGCAAAATCAGAAAAGTCTATTGGTTGGATAACTTATTATAATTTTTCTTTCCTTTTTAAAACTAATAGGATATTCTGTGAATGCACCGAGCAAGACGTTCACCACCTTTTGTACGTTCACCACCTGTAACTCGATCAAGACATCGTTTAACAAATATAACCGCCGTTGATTTCTCTTTAGAATCGTCATCCAGTCGACCAAGTACCTCAGTTCAAATTTCCGATAATCCATTTTTTGAACCCAACCTCACAATTGAGAATCCAGAAAATATTCAGGAACGGTTCATAGATCCTGAACCATTAAACTTTCCTCCGGAACCACCAATCATTCAAACAGAGATTGTTGAGGAACGAACTATTAAATCAGAATCATCAAGTGATACCGATTCAACAAATTCAATTATGGAGAATCTGGAACCTTTAAGTATGGAAGACCGAATGAGAGCTAAACGCACTGGCCAAGGTCACGCAATTACTCATCCAGACATTAATGCGCCAGATTATGAAATCAAAGGACAAATTCTACACATGGTAACTAATCAATGCCAATTTAGTGGTGCGCCGAAGGAAGATCCAAATGAACATCTACGTACCTTTAATAGGATCTGCACACTATTTAAAATCCGAGAAGTGGAGGATGAACAGATATATCTCATGTTATTTCCCTGGACTTTAAAGGGAGAAGCCAAAGATTGGTTGGAATCGTTACCTGAAGGAGCGATCGATACATGGGATGTTTTAATTGACAAATTTCTTAAACAATTTTTTCCTGCATCTAAAGCAGTAAGACTTCAAGCAGAAATTGTTACGTTCACACAGAAGCCAAATGAAACTCTATATGAGGCGTGGACAAGATATGGAAAGTTGTTAAGAGGATGTCCGCAACATGGTTTAGACACCTGTCAAATAGTACAAATATTCTACCAAGGATGCAACATCACTACAAGAAAAGACATAGATATAGCAGCTGGTGGTTCGATTATGAAGAAAACCGAAACTGATGCTTACAAAATTATTGATAATACTGCTTCCCACTCACATGAGTGGCACCAAGAAAAAGATATCATTAGATCATCTAAAGCAGCTAGAGCCGATTCTAGCCATGACTTAGATTCCATTTCCGCAAAGATAGATGCTTTCGAGAGACGAATGGAAAAGATGACTAAGGATATTCATGCTATACGAATTAGTTGTGAGCAGTGTGGAGGACCACATTTGACAAAAGATTGTCTCAGTATTGAATTAACAATGGAACAAAGAGAGAATATTTCATACATAAACCAAAGGCCTGGAAATAATTATCAGAATAATTATCAACCGCCAAGACCGATTTACAATCAAAACCAGAATTATAACCGAAATATTCCATACAACAACCAACAAGGTCCTAGCAATCAACAAGTATCCAATAATACTTATAATCAGCAAAGACCGAATTTTCAAAACAAACCACCACAACAAACTGATGATAAAAAGCCGAATTTAGAAGATATGATGACGAAGCTAGTTGAAACTCAAACGCAGTTTTTCACATCTCAAAAACAAACCAATGAACAAAATGCTCAAGCATTTAGAAATCAACAAGCTTCTATTCAAAATCTGGAACAAGAAGTAAGTAACCTAGCAAGGTTAATAGGTGAAAGAAAACCGGGAAGTTTACCAAGCGATACAAATGCTAACCCCCGGAATGAAACAGCTAAAGCTATTACCACAAGAAGTGGTACAACACTTAAACCACCTGAAATACCTGTAACTTCTGATGAAACTATTCCTACTCCACAAGAACCACAACCCGATCAAGATAAGGAAAAAGAACCGGTAGTTGAAAAGGTTAATGAAGATAACACAGTTAAGGATAAACCTTATGTTAAACCATACCAACCACCACTTCCTTACCCGAGTAAAATGAAGAAAGAAAAACTTGAAGCCGAGCAATCCAAATTCTTGGATATGTTTAAACAGATAAATGTAAATCTTCCTTTCATTGATGTGATTTCAGGAATGCCAAGGTATGCTAAATTCTTGAAAGATCTAATCACGAATAGAAAGAAAATGGAAGAACTCTCGGCTGTAACTATGAATGCTAATTGTTCAGCAGTGCTGTTGAATAAGATACCAGAAAAATTATCTGATCCAGGAAGTTTCACAATTCCATGTTTTCTGGGTAGTCTTAGTTCAATAGAAGCATTAGCAGACTTAGGTGCTAGTATAAATCTAATGCCGTATTCACTATACGCTAAACTAGACCTTGGAGAATTGAAACCAACCAGAATAAGCATACAACTAGCCGATAGATCAATAAAATATCCTAGAGGGATAATGGAGAACATGCTAGTTAAAGTTGGTACTTTAGTATTTCCAGTAGATTTTGTTGTTTTGGACATGGAAGAAGATTCTCAAGTTCCTCTCATATTAGGAAGACCATTCTTAAACACGGCTAAAGCAATGATAGACGTGTTCGGTAAGAAACTGACCCTAAGTATAGAGGATGAGAGTGTTACCTTTTCAGTTGATAGAGCCATGCAACAACCACAATCTGCAGATGATACATGTTATTATATTCAAACTATAGATGCACATGCAGAATTATTAGAAGAATTTCCAGAATTACAAGGAACAGGAGAATGTTCTTTAGGAGAAGGAAATGAACCAATTGATGAAGCTGAAATGTTAGCTACACTTATAGCTAATGGATATGAACCAACAACAGAAGAAATTCAAATGCTAAAAGAAGAAGACAGATATCGATATAAATCATCGATAGAAGAACCTCCGAAATTAGAGTTAAAGCCACTTCCAAACCATTTGGAATACGCTTATTTACATGGTGAATCTGAATTACCTGTAATAATATCGTCTTCTCTTACTGAAAATGAGAAATCACAACTCATTTCTGTGTTGAAAGCTCATAAACCAGCCATTGCATGGAAGATTCATGATATTAAAGGAATAAGTCCTTCGTATTGCACACATAAAATCCTTATGGAAGAAGGTCATAAAACGTATGTGCAACGCCAACGAAGACTAAATCCTAATATGCAAGATGTAGTTAAGAAAGAGATTATTAAACTGCTAGATGCAGGTTTGATATATCCAATTTCTGATAGTCCATGGGTAAGCCCAGTTCAATGCGTACCTAAGAAGGGTGGCATGACTGTCATCACAAATGAGAAAAATGAGCTTATTCCTACTAGGACTGTAACAGGATGGCGTGTATGTATTGATTATAGAAAATTAAATGACGCCACCAGAAAAGATCACTTTCCCTTACCTTTCATAGATCAAATGTTGGAAAGATTAGCCGGAAATAGTTACTATTGTTTTCTAGATGGATTTTCCGGATATTTTCAAATTCCAATAGCACCCGAAGATCAAGAGAAAACCACATTCACGTGCCCTTATGGTACTTTTGCTTACAAACGCATGCCATTTGGACTTTGTAACGCCCCTGCAACCTTTCAAAGGTGTATGATGGCGATTTTTCACGACATGATAGAAGAATGCATGGAAGTATTCATGGATGACTTTTCAGTCTTCGGTGATACATTTAAATCATGTCTAGTTAATCTGGAACGAATGCTAATTAGATGTGAAAAATCAAATCTAGTACTTAATTGGGAGAAATGCCATTTCATGGTTAAAGAAGGCATCGTTCTTGGACATAAAATTTCAAAAGAAGGAATTGAAGTGGATAGAGCTAAAGTAGATGTAATTGCTAAACTTCCACATCCCACCAATGTTAGAGGAGTTAGGAGTTTTCTAGGGCATGCCGGTTTTTACCGACGTTTCATAAAAGATTTTTCTAAAATTGCCACTCCTATGAATAAACTCCTAGAAAAGGATGCGCCATTCATCTTTTCAGATGAATGTATCAAATCTTTTAATATTCTTAAAGAAAAACTCACTAATGCACCGATCATGATAACACCAAATTGGAATCTACCATTTGAACTAATGTGCGATGCAAGTGATTTTGCAATGGGAGCCGTTTTAGGACAAAGGATTGAAAAACGATTTCAACCTATATATTATGCTAGTAAGACATTACAAGGAGCACAAACGAACTATACAACTACTGAAAAAGAACTCCTTGCTATTGTCTTTGCTTTTGACAAATTTCGATCATATCTCGTTCTAGCAAAAACGGTGGTCTATACCGACCATTCTGCTCTTAGATACCTATTTTCAAAACAAGATGCTAAACCAAGATTAATCCGTTGGATCTTACTCTTACAAGAGTTTGATATTGAAATCCGAGATAAAAAAGGAGCAGAAAATCTCGCCGCTGATCATCTTTCTCGTCTTGAAAATCCCGAATTAGAAGTTCTGAATGAATCGGCCATACAAGACAACTTTCCTGATGAATATCTATTGAAGATAGATTATAAAGAAATCCCATGGTTTGCAGACTATGCAAACTACTTAGTTTGTGGATTCCTTGAAAAAGGATTATCGTACCAAAGACGAAAGAAATTCTTCAGTGATATAAAACACTATTTCTGGGAAGATCCACATCTGTTTAAAAGTTGTCCCGATGGAATAATACGCCGATGTGTATTTGGAGATGAAGCTAGTAAAATATTAAACCATTGTCACACAGGACCAACAGGAGGGCATTATGGGCCTCAACTAACAGCAAGAAAAGTTTATGAAGCTGGATTCTATTGGCCTACAATTTACAAAGACGCACACCTTCTTTGCAAATCCTGTGATGCATGTCAAAGGGCCGGAAGAATAAGTCAACGTGATGAAATGCCACAAAATGTCATCCAAGTATGTGAAGTATTTGACATTTGGGGTATTGACTTTATGGGTCCATTTCCAAAATCTCATAATAATCTATATATACTCGTAGCCATTGATTATGTATCTAAATGGGCGGAAGCACAAGCTCTCCCAACTAACGATGCACGAGTTGTAGTAAACTTTTTAAAACGTCTTTTTGCAAGGTTTGGAACACCGAAAGCTTTAATAAGTGATCGGGGTACTCATTTCTGTAATAGTCAACTTGAGAAAGTTCTTAAAAGATATGGAGTAACTCATAAAATCTCCACCGCATATCATCCACAAACAAGTGGACAAGTTGAAAATACAAACCGAGCTTTAAAACGTATTCTAGAGAAAACCGTAGGATCAAATCCGAAGGAATGGTCCATTAAATTGGAGGATGCACTCTGGGCTTTTAGAACAGCCTACAAAACTCCAATTGGAACCACACCTTTTAGACTTGTTTATGGAAAAGCATGTCATCTTCCAGTAGAAATTGAACACAAAGCATTTTGGGCTTTGAAGACATGTAATCTTGATTTACATGAAGCCGGACGTCTACGATTAAGTCAACTAAACGAATTAGAAGAATTAAGACATGAAGCATACGAAAATTCGTTAATCTATAAAGAAAGAACGAAGAAATGGCATGATAAAAGAATCAGAAGTTCAAAAGAATTCAAAGAAGGAGACAGAGTTCTTCTTTTCAATTCACGATTCAAGCTATTTCCTGGAAAATTGAAATCAAGATGGTCTGGACCATTCATAGTCAAAAGAGTTTTCCCATACGGAACGATAGAATTAATAAATTCAAATGGGATTGAATTTAAAGTTAATGGTCACAGAGTTAAACATTACATACATGGTCCGATGGAAGTCGACAACAAAGTTAATCACAATTTCGACACCACAGCTAACTAAGTGTGGGGAGAATCAAGTCTTTAAAAGATAATATGTATTTCTGTTAGAGTTAGATTGTCTGTTTTCGTGTAGTTCTCGAAAATGGAACACGTATGGTCTTTCCCTAGCAGACCCTAAAGAACTAGTCTTCTCCCCCCATTCTGAATTTTTATTTTTTTTAGGTTTTTACGAAATGAAGACTGCCTGTGAACTAAACCATGGTCTAATGCTACACGCTTTAATCACTAAAAGAAATAATGACATACTACCGAGTGAATTAGTATCAGTAATCAGAGAAAGAATGGACGGAGTTAGAAAAAGATCCAGATGCGAAGATAATAAGTTACAATTTGGTAAAGGAAAATCAAAATCCGCAGCGAAAAGAAGAGCACGACACCTAGAAAAATGTCACAAATGCGGAAAATGGTCACATGGAGGTAAATGTTCAAATAATCAAACCTATTCAAATACCGAATTTGTTACTTTATGCAGAGACGGACCGTTCATATGTTTAGAAGAAAAGACAATGAATGCTCGAGGTTACGCCTATGCAGCCATGGAAGACCAATTAAACCGACTATCTTATGAATATAATAGATCATATAACTAAGAAATCGATTTCACAGGTATGTCTGTACAGTTTTTATTTTTATTTTTATTTTTAACCTTTTGATAATAAACGCTAATTTGTTCGCTAAAAAGTATTAAATTGGTATTAAATAAAATTAGGTTTGGCGACCGAAATTATTGATATCATTCAAAAATTTATTACATCACTGCGAAATTTAACGTTTATTCTTAAGGTATAAATATCTTTAATCAATCAAACCAAAATATTTCAAACATTCGTCATGAGTTAAATTAGGTCTTGGAACCGAAATTACTTTACCGAAAAGAGGGGCGCATATTTTTGATAATATTTGATTGATTAAAGTGGGATAAAAAGACAAAAAGATTTTTAATTTTATTTTTACCATGTTTTTAATCTTAATATTTAAATCTTAAATTAATATTGTAAACTTTGTAAAAACAATATTTTTAAAATTGTAAATATTTGAAAAATTAATATAAGTTTGGTATGAATTTATGAATTTTTAAATTAAGTTTGGTGTGAATTTTTAAGTTTTAAAATATGAAATTTTAATTTTATGCATTTCAAATTTTAAGTTTGGTGTGAATTTTGAATTTTTAATATTAATTTTGAATTTTATATTTAAGTTGTGTGAATTTAAAAACAAAAATTTACTTTATCTCATTAAGTTAAAAATATGATTTTTAAAATTCGTCGTAAGTTGAAGACTAGGTCTTTGAACCGAAATTGCTTTACCCGAGGAAGGGACGAGAACTTTTATTATCATTATTTTTAATCTTATTGATTTAAAGTATGCCAAAAACATTAAAAAAAAACCCAAAAATCTTAGCTTTTAAAACAATCGCTACAAAAAAGACAAATTTTAAAAATTTTGTCGAGGGACGGACTAGGACATTGATCCGAAACAACCTCGTCCTAAATAACAAGGGAAACAAAATTTTAAAATTAATTTCTTAATTGTTTTAAGAAGTTAAAGATTATAAAAAAAAAAAAAAAAAAAAAAAAAAAAAAAGGTAAACTCCGCGACTCGCGGAGTTTTAAGTGCAAACCTCCGCGAGTCGCGGAGGGACAAAATTACAGAAAAAAAATATAACCAGCTGCACGATCTGTACACACCACACACAAAAACACTGCAATTTTAACAGCGAAAAAAAACCCCCGAAAACCCACGAAAATACACCCAAAAACACTCCAAAAATCTCAATTTTTAACCGTTAATCACCAAATTTTTTGCTATAATCATGTTGAGAAGGATGATATCTAGGAACTACTCAAGAAAACAGGTACAATTACACCCCAAATCACCTTTAAATCCGAATTTTAGTGTGTTCTTGAGCATATTTTCATAATTTGAATTTTGTTAATATTTAGTGTAATTAGTGTTAAATTGTTAGTATATTATGCATGTATAACCTAGATTGATGCTTGTTAACATGATTTGAAGCCAAAAACTTCAAAATCTTTAGAATCTAGGGTTTGTGTTCTTGAGCAAATTTGGGGCTTTTTGATATAAACAGGTTATGGCCGATTTTTGTCATGAATTATTGCTAAATTGAGTAGTGTAACATGTCTAGGTAGTTAAATGATCCAAACTTTGAGCCTAAACATGATTTTGAGAATTAAAGTGGACTTTTTCAAGTCCAAAATTCATGAACTTGATTTTTGAAAGATAATGCCATTGGAGACTTGTTTATTTGCTAGTAATGATTATTTTGACATGTTATTTGAGTTGAATGCTTATGAACTTGGCGAAAATTTTCGTATATGCTTATTTGAAAAAGTGTAGATTTGATAAAAATGTGAAAATGAGCTTAAGTTTGATATAAATTAATAATGTCATTGTAATTATTTTGATTGATGATTTTGCTGACACTAATGCATATTTGGATGCACAAAATTTGTGTTTGATGTGTTTTGCAGAATGAAAGGGGTGAATCTTCATCCCAAGCCCGCCATGCTCCTGCTGAGAACTTGGAACAACAGGAGGTAGATAACTACTACAAGCAGGATGTACCTCATCCAGTCATGACCTTTTCAGATATGCACTTGGAACAGTTGCACCCGAACCTACGATTTGACAGACTTTGGATAGATTATCCAAAATATCAACGGGGTTTGCATACTCTTCACTCAAAGGTTGTTGAGGTACCGAGGGTCATAGAATGGGGACCCTTGGAAGCTGTAGAATTGGCCGGGCCAATTAGGGAATTACTGGTACAGAGGTATGGTAATTCTTCTTTTAATGACTGGATATGTTTATTCACCATACGCAGACCTGTATATAAAGTATGGTGTGAAGAGTTGTTATGTAGTATAGAGTTGAATGATCGGGTAGCTAGTTTAACCGATCGTTCTTTTATTAGATTTTTGTTAGGCGGTTCGATGCGCCACATGTCTTTAATGGACATGGCTCAGGCTTTACGTATATATACGCCTGAGGAATTAGCGTCTGCCGATTGTAGAGGATTGATACTAAACGGTAGGAAAATAGATGAAAATTTTGATACACACGGTGTGTGGAGTCAAATGACAAGCCATCACCGTTTTAAAGGGGGAAACTACTCTTATTTGGATATAGATAGAGCCGAATTAAGAGTAATACATAGGTTTTTAGCTAATTCGATTACACAAAGGGGTAAAAACAAAGAAAAGGTAAATGAACAAGATTTGTTTTACCATATGTGTATTCGAGACCCACACAGCGCTGTAAGTATACCATATTGTGTGGGTTATTATTTATCAGCTATGGTTCGAGGGATGCGTCCACATAGCATAATAGGGGGTGGTATTTTTATTACTTTGATTGGTGAATATCTCGGTGTGGATATAAGTCGGGGGGGATTATTAGTAGAAGAGCCGGAACCCCGCGACACTATAGGTTTAAATGTGTACCATGGTGCGAAAGTGTTGAAGCGGCGAAATAACGCCGCAGTACGATACAATGGTAGACATCCACAGGTAGAGAGAAACCAGGAACAAGGTAATGTAGGAGGGGGGCAAGAAATGCATAGGTTTATAGCTTCTCAGGAATACGAAAATGCTAGACAGAGAGCATTTGAAGATTGGCAAGTTCATCAGAACCAGATCATAGCGCATTGCCAACATATAGGTAGAAACTATATTCCTACACCGAAACCCGTCTTCCCTCCTTGGTCGATAGAGATGCAGCCACCATATCCTACGTATGACCCTGCCGAGGCATTCTATAGCACTTATGGTTATGCGTGGAACCCCTATTGGTACCAATATCATCCTTAGTTTACTTATTTTTATTTTTATTTTGTAATTTGTAATTATTGATATATTTAATATTTTTGTTAATATTGTAATCATTTTTATAATTATCTAACTTTTATTCTTAGATTTTAATAATTTTTGAATGTGGGGTAATAAACCAAACTTCAAAAATATGTATATATGTTTGCAGTTTATCTTATGTACACAACAGGGTAAAACAACGCGTTTTCAAAGACTGGCATTAAGTTCAGCAAAAGCAAGTAATTTTGACGACAATGATGCAAAATATATGTGAAATAACAACAAGACGGAATGAACAAATGACGTGCACCATTTATCATTCAGCAAACAAACGCCAATATATTTGGAAACTTTGGTAAAAATTTAATCATTTTCACACAAATCACCCTCAATAATTTAAATTGTTACTGATTTCTTGCAAATGAGGGCATTGCAAGATCTTAAGTGTGGGAAGGGGTTAAATTCTTTCGGATTTTAAAATTTTTATATTAAACACTTGGTTACCATTAAAAATACTAGTAAAGCAGTAGTTGTATTAGAATCTAGTGCTCTCTGATAAAAAAGAACAGCCCTAGTCTTATATACTGACTACCCAATTCTAGTAAAATTTTTCAAAATTTTCAATTAAATGAATTCAAAAACATGTTTATACATATTTATGAACGATAAAACTAGATTTTAACACCGAAATTATTGTTACCTCAAAAAGGACATAAATTGAGAAACAAACTAAAACGTCAAAATTCATTTAAAATGGAATAGAGGACGATAAAAAGAAAAATAAAAAGCCAAGTGTGGGAAAATTTACCAAGTTATTTTAAACATATGCCACATATATTTGTAACAAATAACTGAAAATACTTTTGCTTTGAACTAAACTAAACTGTTTTACCCAATGAAAGAAAAGAAGAGATGGATCTACACGATGAATCAATTCCATCATTAAAAGGAAGTAAAGTCTTCCGAAAAAGACACGCGCTTCTTGATTTAGGTCATGAAGTTGTCGTTCAGACCAGCTGTAGGTTGACGAAAAATCTAGAAAAGTCATCACTAAAATCAGCAGGAAATCCACGGACCTCAGCATTAAACAGGGTCGCCAAGTGGTCAGATTTATCCTAACCATGAGAAGGATTTATCTCGTACAATGGGGGGGCACCGTGCAAATTAGCTGGATAAGACTAATAAATCAGATCCCCAGAAAGGATAATCTCCTTAAAGATTAAAAATCAGCTTTTAAGACTGATATTACTCAATCCTAGAGATTGACCTTAAAGATTGAGAATTCAAACTCATGGAATTCAATGATATCTAAACTCGAGCTTGAACGAGAAAATATTTTGATCAAAAATACAAACCGATTTGTTTTCTGAAAACCCTATTTTCAATGCGTTCATTACCATTGAACGTAAAATCCTAGGAATTCACCTGGAATTCATTAGGTCACCTGAACTAAATCGGGTGTCAACCGTAAGAACGGTGGTTGCATAACATGGTCAAAGACAGGACTTTGTGCCAGACCGAAAAATTATAAGGGTGAGCTTTACTATTGCTCCTACCAAGGATAGTAATTGCGTCCGACAAGTTATAGACCATAATCAAAAGCATGTCACGGGACATTGCCTTAACAGTTGCTTGTTCAACGCTTTCCTTTACAACCGGACGGTAGTTTGCCGAAAGGTAATATACGGAACAAGTAAACTGGACGTGTTGCTTTCCAAATACAAGGTTAGCAAGTGGGTGACACAAAACCGCAAGTTTTGAGCTAAAATTTTCAAATCTGAAACCCACCAAACCCACAAAAATATTTTGCAAACACCGGTAAAGGGTTATTCCGGAAAACTAATCTAGGGTAAAAACTAGATTTAATTTTCAAAAGATCAAATGTTTTCATAAAGATCCAATTTCCTTAATGGATCTAAATTTTTATAGTCATGTGGGACTGTAAACCATATCGTTACTACCATTGTTTATACCGCCGTATAGAAATCACTGATGTACAAAGTGTGAAGAATAAAGAAGTGATTCTAGTATTTCAAGACAATATTGCTTGAGGACAAGCAACGCTCAAGTGTGGGAATATTTGATAATGCTAAAAACGAACATATATTTCATAGCATTATTCCTCAAGAAAGACAAGCTTTTAGTTGCAATTGTTCTATTTACAAGTGATATTCGTTTAAATAATAAAAGGTGAAGACAAAAGACAGATTCGACGAATTGAAGACGCAAACGACCAAAAAGCTCAAAAGTACAAAAGACAATCAAAAAGGTTCCAAATATTGATAAGAAACGTCTCGAAATCACAAGAGTACAAGATTCAAAACGCAAAGTACAAGATATTAAATTGTACGCAAGGACGTTCAAAAATCTGGAACCGGGACTAGAGTCAACTCTTAACGCTCGACGCAACGGACTAAAAATTACAAGTTAACTATGTATATAAATATAATATAATATATAATTAATTATATTAATTATATATATATTATATATATATATTAAAAACCGTCGGCAGCCAGAAACTCCAAGGGTGTGAAATGAAAATACCTCTCCGCGACTCGCGGAGTTTTAAGGCCATTTTGCCGCGAGTCGCGGAGCCCCAAATTTCACTTCTGGCTATAAAGCCAACCGAATTCTGATCGAATTTATCATCTTTTTTTTTCAATCTCTCTCAATATATACGAGTAATATATATTTATATTTATAATTTATATTTTAATTTTAATTATAATTCTAATAATAAGGGTATGTTAGCGAATGTTGTAAGGGTGTAAGTCGAAATTCTGTCCGTGTAACGCTACGCTATTTTTAATCATTGTAAGTTATGTTCAACCTTTTTATATTAATGTCTCGTAGCTAAGTTATTATTATGCTTATTTAAAACGAAGTAATCATGATGTTGGGCTAATTACTATAATTGGGTAATTGGGCTTTGTACCATAATTGGGGTTTGGACAAAAGAACGACACTTGTAGAAACTAGACTATGGGCTATTAATGGGCTTTATATTTGTTTAACTAAATGAAAGTTTGTTAATGTTAATATAAAGATTTACAATTGGGCGTCCCTATAAATTACCATATACACTCGATCGGACACGATGGGCGGGGTATTTATATGTACGAATAATCGTTCATTTAACCGGACACGGGAATGGATTAATAGCCACTAGAATAATTAAAACAGGGGTGAAATTACATTCAAGGGTAATTGGTGTAATTGTTAACAAAGTAGTAAAACCTTGGTTTACACGCAGTCGATAACCTGGTGTATTCATTAAACAAAGTATTAAAACCTTGTTACAATTCGAATCCCCAATTAGTTGGAATATTTATCTTCGGGTATAATAATAATTTGACAAGGACACTTGCAATTTATATTTATGACTGATGGACTGTTATGGACAAAAACCAGACGGACATATTGAATAATCCAGGACAAAGGACAATTAACCCATGGGCATAAAACTAAAATCAACACGTCAAACATCATGATTACGGAAGTTTAAATAAGCATAATTCTTTTATTTTATATTTAATTTCCTTTATTTTATATTTAATTGCACTTCTAATTATCGCACTTTTATTTATTGTTATTTTATTTAATCGCACTTTTAATTATCGTACTTTTAATTATCGCAATTTAATTTTATCGCATTTTTATTATTCGCAATTTCATTATCGTTATTTACTTTACGCTTTAATTTAAAGTCTTGTATTTATTTTATATTTTACATTAGGTTTTAACTGCGACTAAAGTTTTAAAATCGACAAACCGGTCATTAAACGGTAAAAACCCCCCTTTATAATAATAATATCACTTATATATATATTTGTATTTTTATAAAAGTAAACTAATATAGCGTTGAGCTTTGTTTAAAGATTTCCCTGTGGAACGAACCGGACTTACTAAAAACTACACTACTGTACGATTAGGTACACTGCCTATAAGTGTTGTAGCAAGGTTTAAGTATATCCATTCTATAAATAAATAAATATCTTGTGTAAAATTGTATCGTATTTAATAGTATTTTCTGCGTAAAATATAAGCTATTTTATATACACCTCGTTCGACATCAGTCAAATTACAATGTTTTTACGCGGGGAGGAAGACACTCCTATTTAGATATTAACAAAGCAGAGCTTCGTATTATACATAGATTTTTAGCTAATTCGATTACACATAGAGGTAACAACAAGGAGAAAATGACCTTACACGATTTATTTTACCTTAAGTGTATTCGAAACACTAGAAGCTTTGTTAATATTCCATACTGTGTTGGTTTTTATTTGTCTAAGATAGTGGAAGGAATACAGGATGGGGGAATAATAGGAGGAGGTATTTTTGTTACTCTCATTGGAGAGTATTTAGGCGTAGATAAGGATCAAGGGTGTCCGGTGATGGTGTGTAGGGAACAAAATGAGACTTTAGGATTGCGGGTCTATCAAGGTGCAAAGGTATTAAAGAGCAGACCCAATCAGGCAGTACCATATCAGGGCCGTCTTCCACAGGTAGAGAGAGGTTCAGATGAGGAAGTGGAGGAAGCGGATGACATTAGGGATGTCATTAGGGAGGCTGTTACTAACTTTTACCAGCGTATAGATGAGGTAGAAATGACAAACGAGGCTAGACATAGTCAGTACGAGCAGTGGCACGCCGAGAATGTGTACGAGCATTCCAGGAAACGACAGCATGATAGATGGCACTATCATCAGCATCAGATCATGAGCCAACTATCACCTCAGGTACCAAATAACTACGTACCGACCCGACCTGCTTACTATCCGCCACACCAGCCCGATATGCGACTACCATTTACTCTCTACGACCCCAACCAAGCCTATCAGTACACCTATAACCAACCGTGGAACCCGACCGACGACATGAACTGGAACCCCTATCCAGATTGATATAGTTCCCATTGGTGATTTTTATCTTTTATTATTTTTATTTACTTATGTTTAAAACATATAATATTGTGATACTTTTATGTAAGTTTTAACATTTTTATTATGTTGTACTAATATTTCACATTTGATTTAAAAGTGGGATGTTAAGTCCCATTTCAAATTACCATGCATGTTATTATTTGTATGTATGTATATTGTCAATTGTATCCAACAGGGTAAAACAGCGAACTTTCAAAGACTGGCATTAAGTTCAGCAAAAGCTACTAATTTTGACGACAAAACGAAAAACAAATGTGATGTAACAACAAGACGGAATGAACAAATGATGTGCACCATTTATCATTCAACAAACAAACGCCAATATGTTTGGAAACTTTGCTAAAATTTAATCATTTTTCTACGCTAATCACCCTCAATAATTTAAATTGTTATTGATTTCTTGCAAATGAGGGCATTGCAAGATCTTAAGTGTGAGAAGGGGTTAAATTCTTTCGGATTTTTAAAATTTTAAATTTAAACACTTGGTTACCAATAAAAATACTAGTAACGCAGTAGTTGTATTAGAATCTAGTGCTCTCTGATAATAAAGAACAACCCTAGTCTTATATACTGACTACCCAATTCTAGTAAAAATTTTTAAAAAATTTCAAATAAATGAATTCAAAATCACGTTTATACATATTTATGAACGATAAAACTAGGTGTTAACACCGAAATTATTGTTACCTCGGAAAGGACATAAATTGAGAAACAACCCAAAATGTTAAAATTCATTTAAAATGGAATAGAGGAAAATAAAAAGGCAAAGAAAGAAAAATAAAAGCCAAGTGTGGGAAAAATTTACCAAGTTATTTAGAATATATGTCACATATTTTTATACAAATAATTGAAGATACTTTTGTTTTGGACGATATTAATCAGTTTTTCCCAGTTTATTTTAATATAAATGAAATTTAAAAAGAAGTAAAGTCTTCCGAGAGAAAAATACACGCACTTCTTGATTTAGGTCAGGAAGTTTTCATCCAGACCAGTTGTAGAGTCTACAAAAAACCTTGAAAAGTTTTCTCAAAAATCAGCTGGAAATCCACGGACCTCAGCATCAAACAGGGTCGCCAAGTGGTCAGACTTATCCTAACCATGAGAGGATCTGTCTCGTACAATGGGTGGCACCATGCAAATTAGCTTATAAGACTAATGAATCAGATCCCCAGAAAGGATAATCTCCTAAAAGATCAAAAATCAGCTTTTAAGACTGATATTACTCAATCCTTGAGATTGACCTTAAAGATTGAGAATTCAAACTCATGGAATTCAATATATCTAAACTCGAGCTTGAACGAGAAAATATTTTGATCAAATTACAAATCGATTTATTTTCTGAAAACCCATTTTCAATGCGTTCATTACCATTGAACGTAAAATCCTAGGAATTCACCTGGAATTCATTAGGTCACCTGAACCAAATCGGGTGTCAACCATAAGAATGGTGGTTGCATAGCATGGTCGAAGACAGGACCTTGTGCCAGACCGAAAAACTATAGGGTGATCTTTACTATTGCTCCTACCAAGGATAGTAATTGCATCCAACACGATATAGACCATAATCAAAAGCATGTCACGGGACATTACCTTAACAGTTACTTGTTCAACTCTTTCCTTTATAACTGGACGGTAGTTTATCGAAAGGTAATATACGGAGCAAGTATACTGGACGTGTTGCTTTCCCAATACAAGGTTAGCAAGTGGGTGACACAAAACCATAAGTTTTGAGCTAAAATTTTTAAATCTGAAACTCACAAAACCCACAAAAACATTTTGCAAACACCAGTTAAGGGTTATTCCGGAAAACTTATCTAGGGTAAAAGCTAGATTGAATTTTCAAAAGATCAAATGTTTTCATAAAGATCCAATTTCCTAAAAGGATCTAAATTTTTATAGTCACGTGGGACTGTAAACCACATCGTTACTATCATTGTTCAAACCATCAAATCAAAATCACGGATGTACAAAGTGTGAAGAATAAAGAAGTGATTCTAGTAAAGTTATATTCAAGTTCTATATTGCTTGAGGACAAGCAACGCTCAAGTGTGGGAATATTTGATAATGCTAAAAACGAACATTTATTTCATAGCATTATCCCTCAAGAAAGACAAGCTTTTAGTTGCAATTGTTCCATTTACAAGTGATATTCGTTTAAATATTAAAAGGTGAAGACAAAAGACAGATTCGACGATTTGAAGACACAAACGACCAAAAAGCTCAAAAGTACAAAGTACAATCCAAGAGGTTCAAATTATTGATGAGAAACGTCTAAAAATTACAAGAGTACGAGCCGCAAAACGCAAAGTACAAGATATTAAATAGTACGAAAGAACGTTCAAAAATCCGGAATCGGGACATGAACCAACTTTCAACGCGCGACACATCGGAGCGAAAATTACAAGTCAACTATGCACATAAATATAATATAATATATAAATAATTCTTAAAATTATATATATATATATTATATATATATATATATATATATATATATATATATATATATATATATATATATATATATTTAATAAAACCGTCGGCAACAAGAAAACAAAGTTATGTGAGCTGGATCAGAGGGCCTTGCGATCGCATGGCCTGGAAGCTTTAAATCCATGCGATCGCATGGCAACCTGTAGCAGGCCAAGTCCTATAAATTTCGCGTGTTTTGGCCGAATTTATTACACCTTTTTCTATCCACTCTATCTCTCGATATATATATATATATATATATATATATATATATATATATATATATATATATATATATATATATATATATATATATATATATATATATTAATTTTAATTTTAATTTTAATTTAAGATTAATAATAATAAGGTTATGTTAGCGAATGTTGTAAGGGTGTAAGTCGAAATTCTGTCCGTGTAACGCTACGCTATTATTAATCATTGTAAGTTATGTACAACCTTTTTAAATTAATGTCTCGTAGTTAAGTTATTATTATGCTTATTTAAGCCGAAGTAATCGTGATGTTGGGCTAAATATTAAATACGGGGTAATTGGGCTTTGGACCATAATTGGGGTTTGGACAAAAGACTGACACTTGTGGAAATTGAACAATGGGCTATTAATGGGCTTTATATTTGTTTAATTGAATGATAGTTCGTTAATTTAATATAAAGATTTACAATTGGACGTACCTATAAATAACCATATACACTCGATCGGACACGATGGGTGGGATATTTATAAGTACTAATAATCGTTCATTTAACCGAACACGGGAATGGATTAATAGTTAATGGACTCATTAAAATAGGGGTGGATTACAAACAAGGACACTTGGTGTAATTGATAATAAAGTATTAAAACCTTATTACAGTATAAGTCCCCAATTAGTTGAAATATTTGACTTCGGGTATAAGGATAATTTGAGGAGGACACTCGCACTTTATATTTATGACTGATGGACTGTTATGGACAAAAACTAGATGGACATATCGAATAATCCAGGACAAAGGACAATTAACCCATGGTAATAAATTAAAATCAACACGTCGAACCTCATGATTACGGAAGTTTAAATAAGCATAATTTCTATATTTTATATCTCATCGCAATTTTATTTACTGTCATTTTATTTATCGCAATTTTATTTATCGTCATTTTATTTATCGCACTTTAAATTATCGCACTTTTATTATAGTTATTTAATTTATGCTTTAAATTAAGTTATTTTTATATTTAATATTTTACATTAGGTTTTAATTGCGACTTAAGATATAAAATCGACAAACCGGTCATTAAACGGTAAAAAACCAATTTTATTATAATAATAATATTACTTATATATATATATATATATATATATATACAAATATATTTTTTAAAAATATAGCGTTAAACTTGGCTAGTTCCCTGTGGACGAACCGGACTTACTAAAAACTACACTACTTTACGATTAGGTACACTGCCTATAAGTGTTGTAGTAAGGTTTAGGTATATCCACTCTATAAATAAATAAATAACTTGTGTAAAATTGTATCATATTTACTAGTATTTCGCAATAAAAATATAACTATTTCGTACCCCTCTGCTTTAACATCAATTACTACAAATAAAATAACTAGTATTATATTCAAGAATTAATATTGTCATTACGAAACGTATATATTATTATTATCAACACTGTTTTAGTATTTTTAAAATCATTATTTTAACAAACCAAAAGTTATTTATATAAAATATATCAATTATATATATGGTAACTATATAAATATTACATTACTATTTTAAATAAGTTACATATATTTAATATATACAAACGGGTTTGATTATTATTACATGTTAATTATATGTGTTAATAAATATACAAATGATATAGGTTCGTGAATCCAAGGCCAACCTTGCATTGTTCAGTATCGTCATATATATTTTTACTACAAAATACAGTATAGTGAGTTCATTTGATTCCCTTTTACTCTTTACATTTTTGGGACTGAGAATACATGCACTGTTTTTATAACTGCTTTATTAAATGCATTTGAAATATATTTGAACTGAGAATACATGAAATGTTTTTATAAATGTTTGACGAGATAGACACAAGCAAAACATTCCTCGAATGAATTATTATGCAGACAGAAGTTCTGTGAATTATTGTTGAATTAGTTGGACGTGATAATTGCCATTAATTGTTATGAATATTTCCCCTGATTATTATTTCTTGGTAACCTTAGAATTAGAATCGGGTATGGCCATAATTCACGCGAATCCTAAAGGTAGCTACCGGGTTTACTACCCCCACCCAGAATGTTCACTAGATGGAAGCGCTAGTGGGCGTGGTGTTTAGTACTTCGAGGTTTATATATTATACAGACGAGATGTTCTGTTTTGGGGATATTATTGATGCACATTATATGTTAAGGTCGGTTACCAAGCCAAGCAATGAATGAAAAGTGAATGTTATGTATCGAGAGAATCATTTTTTATACACAGGTTATGTGTATGATATTTTGTACACGACATATGTGTACGGTTACTAAGATTTGTGAAAAATGGTTTTGTACAAGAGATAGGTGTACTGTATTTAAATCTTGTGGTCTATCAAAATGATGAATTTTATTGCTTATAATAAACTTATGAATTCACCAACCTTTTGGTTGATGTTTTAAAGCATGTTTATTCTCAGGTATGAAAGAAATCTTCCGCTGTGCATTTGCTCATTTTAGAGATATTACTTGGAGTCATTCATGGCATATTTCAAAAGATGTTACATTCGAGTCGTTGAGTTCATCAAGATTATTATTAAGTCAATTATAGTTGGATATATTATAAAATGGTATGCATGCCATCAACTTTCGATGAAATAAAAGTTTGTCTTTTAAAAGCGAATGCAATGTTTGTAAAATATATCATATAGAGGTCAAGTACCTCGCGATGTAACCAAAGGTAATGTATTCGTCCAGATGGATTAGGACAGGGCACTACAGAGTGGTGGTCTTAGCGAACCAGGTCTGCATTAGTGTGTCTAACTGATAAGTCGTTAGGATGCATTAGTGAGTCTGGACTTCGACCGTGTCTGCATGTCAAAAGTTTTGCTTATCATTTTTGTCGGAAATTGCCTGCTTATCATTCTTAGTCTAGACACATCTTATTGCATTGATTGCATGAATAGTGTATAGACAAAATTCATATCTTAGCAAATCTGCTAATTCATATCTTAGCGTATCTGTTACTGTAAACTTTGCCTGACATATTCCGTAAATTCCTCCGTAATCTACGAAATCTTTTGCTCTATATAGATATACTATGTAATTAGAATATCATCCGATAGCATGAAATCATTTCATATCGAAAAATCCTTTATTCAATCGTACGAAAAGGAACTCGCCACTAGTTCGAATTCCTCGGATTCCGACAGCTATTCCGATATGGAGTTTCACTCGAGCTCCGAAAGCAGTGTAACCGGAATGGATCAACCAATTAGCCATAACCTATTTTGGATAAAATAGGGATGGGTTCATAGTCGACTAAACCAATGGAGACAAGAAGAAAGCGATCCCTTCCACCAACCGAATTTACCTCTTAGTAATGAACCTGAAGCACTTACCGGCAAACCTATCCGAAACACCATTTTTTGCCTCATTTCTAGAATAGCTCGACACGATTATATTCTATCCACAATTCTAGATCTTATTCATCCACTCGTCCGAACAGACAACCATTCCGGTGTAATAGAAGAAGTCAACGAGCTTCGCGCCCGAGTTGTAGCCTTGGAAAATATTGTGCAAAACGTACCAGCTTTAGCAACATCACCAGCACCAACAGTACCATCAACAATCCATGCCTCAACATCTCATTCTGTACCTCGAGTATAATCATCGTTCTATGTATCGTTCTACATCAATTATCTTCGTTCTTCATGGCGATTATGTAATCTCTAATGTTTTAGAGATTATGT
Source organism: Rutidosis leptorrhynchoides (assembly GCF_046630445.1). Lineage (NCBI taxonomy): Eukaryota > Viridiplantae > Streptophyta > Magnoliopsida > Asterales > Asteraceae > Rutidosis > Rutidosis leptorrhynchoides. Next base: position 414,945,439 of record NC_092336.1, read on the forward strand.
ATTCTAGTTTTAGCGGTAAATCAAATTAGATTAATATTATATTGACTCATTAAATTCATGATTTCATCTGAAGAAAATATATATGTATATATATTTTCATAAAGATTGTAATTAAAAGTTCTTTCGTACAAACTGTTAATGGTGAAAATATTTTAACGGGTAGGTAATACCCGAGAAATATTTAGTTTTCACATTAGTAAGTTACATTGTACATTCTTTGAATCTGATTCAACAGTCATTTACTATCCTACTTACACCCACAGCTATACAAATCCGTTTACCACAGAGTAACCATTTTCATTCAATTTCATAATTGGATTTTGACTTATTAGAATCCAACAAGTGGCATAATGAAGAAAACATTTGACAAAATAAAATTTGTTAGAAACAAACAAATTAACTATGAGAAATTTTGTTAAGAATCCACGCTAACAAAATCCTAGCTAACTGTTCCTAGCTAACTGTTAATTCCGTATTACCTTTTATTTATCGCAATTTATTTATCGCAATTTTAATTCTCGCAATTTTATTTATCGTCATTTAATTTTTGTTATTTATTTTATGCACTTTAAATATAGGGACATGTGTACAAGGTTTTGACATATCATATCGACGCATCTATATATATTATTTGGAATAACCATAAACACTCTATATGCAGTAATGCCTGAGTTAGCTATACAGGGTTGAGGTTGATTCTACAATAATATATATACTTTGAGTTGTGATCGAGTCTGAGACATGTATACAATGGGTCACGATACGTATTAATTAATTCGAATATTATATATTAAACTATATATGAATTATTGGACTGTTAACTGTGGACTATCAACTCTGGACTAATAACATTGGACAATTAAAATGAATTAAAATATTAATTATAACATATGAAACTAAATATTTCTTCAAGTTTGCCACTTGATCTCATCTTAAACCTCATTTGTATCTTGACGATTACAATCTGCGTTCACATCTTTCATAATGTTTGAAAACATCTTAATCAAGAGGATGAACCAACCGTACTTCATCTATGGAAGAAAAGATTGATGCATATAATTATGCACCTGAAAACACTCGGAACCTGAGTACGTTTAACACGTATCTGTGCTAACACCTTTAGCGTTGTTATTACCAAAAATAACTTTGTCACAGCTCTAGCAAGTCAACTTCGACTTTTCGTTCGAAATAACCTCACTATAACCTTGATTTATATGCGTGCTCTTTTATGGTTACCGGAGAACCTTTTATATTCCACCATTTTACCATCAGCGTTTAATCATCTAAAAATACAATTCTACTGAAACCACCTCGGATTGATAACTGATGATTCAGATATCGCAGCATTAAATGCAGAGGAAACATAAAAATTGTAGATGGTCTAAATGGCCAAAAGTTTGATGATAAAGAAAGGAGTGTTAGGAACGATCGATAGAAAATTTAGTACTGAAAAATATATTGAGCAAACCATGAAGGAGACCAAGGCCAAATACAAGGACCATACTATATATTCAAAGAAACCAGGTAATTCTGGATCCAATGAAACCTTCAACGAATATCTTGCTCCGTACACATGTTAAAATCTTGCGGAAAATCTTTCTTCATTAACCATCGAACTTAGAAATTCCAAAATATCATCATAAATATCTTCGATATTTCTGAAGATATTTTCATAAATATTCTCATTCAAAATTATTTATCTCTTCGTGCTATCTGTATTACATCATAAAGGAAACTACTTTAGTTTCTAAATTTCTTTAAAATTTGAGTTTGAATTATGAATGATTTTGAAGTAGTATTGGGAACTGAAGCATGAGTTAGTATAATATAATGACACTTGATCAACGTGATTATATTACAGTAAGTCATGCTGAGTTTCTAATGAAACGTGATGATTCATAGACCATAACGTCATCATGTGCCATGTTACATGACTCTTACATTTTATCTAATCTATAAACATATCAAGAACATAATTTCTTGATAGTTCTATCTTTTCTCTGGAATTCTTGTAAATTAACCAATCAAGATCGTGCTATTACAATCTATCTCTTAGAACATTAGTCATGTTCATTCGAAACTTCATACATACGAATTTTGGATCATTATTCGCTTGACTTAAATTCAGGAAGAGAATACGAAAGTATGGAACTCCATAATATAAAAGAAATGAAGAGGGTGGATTTATAACGAAATATCCGACAGAACAATCAAAACAGATCATCGCATTTAACAAATAAGATCTTATTTCCTTAATTACCGAAGAATCAAATCTTATCACGAAGATTTTCTCCAAATCCCTTGAACTCCGGAAAATCAACCATATCTACGTCAAAGGATATGACGAAACATTATTTTCTCATTTCACTCTTTTGTGATAGCTTCATTTATACTCTTCGTGTAATCGAATTGTTTTATCCATATTACTCAATGATGATAAAACTCTAATTTCCAGCTCGTATGCGTCATGAAAACATACTTACTGTCATCCATGACCATCTCAATCAAATTTCAGGACGAAATTTCTTTAACGGGTATGTACTGTGACGACCCGAGAATTTGTGACCAAATTTATACTTTATTCTTATATGATTTTGATATGATAAGCAAAGTCTATTTAATTGAATCTCAAAAAGTTTGAACTGTTTCAAATATTCAATTGGCCTTCGACCATTCCCGACGATTCACGAACAATTACTTGTAAATAGATACGTATATATTTAAATATATATATATATATATATACATATAAAATAATTTGAAATATATTATAATTAACTATGTAAAATAAAACAATATATAATAATTATTATTTAAAACATATCTATATATTTAAATAAGGTATATTGAATATATAAATATAGTTCCGAATTTATTTAGTAAACGATAGAAGCACTCGTTTATCATTCGATGGTTATTCAAATAAGTTAAGTTCAAACTTAGGTGATTTTAAAATAAACGGTGATCCGAAAATGAGTAATATAAATTTTAGGCTTATTAAAAATGTATTTAGGAACGTTTTGTTGAATTTTAAAACTTTTTATATTTTACTTGGGGGTGAGAGTAAATAATTAATGTAATCATTATTTAATAGTTAATGACTGAAATTTACACCATAATGACCAAAATAAATAAATATAGTTAATTTAAAAATATGAGATTTTACCGAGAAATTTTATCCGCCACTAATTATCAACGAAGCACGAATTTCAGTCTGTGAATGAAATAGTAGACGACGGCTAACTTAATCACACGTTTAAATTATTAATTATTATTATATTATAATTATTGTTAGTTGATTTCGTGCTTGTTGTAGATATATGTGATAAATTGCTAATCACCTACAGTACCCATCTACATCTATCTATTCTCTAAATTCTATATACATCTATCCATATGCATATTGAAAGGAATATTGAAGACATACACACAAACTAAGAAACCCACTTTTTCTTTTCTGTTTCCTTTCATTTTCTCATTTTACCTTTGCTCCACTATCATTAATATACATGTAGTTGGATAGATATATAATATAGATATAGTCAAGCAACATGAGTTGATCAGAAATGATAAATGGGGTGGGCAGGTGAGATCTTGACCACTAGAATTATATGTTACATGGGCCCCATTTTTGTGTCGCAAAATAAAAAGGAAACATGCCAAATTTTGAGCTTTATTGGGTGAGAATTTGGCACATCATTTTGGAGTTGGTGAATTTGACCGAATCTCCATCTATTATATGATATATTCCTGGGTACTTCAGCAAAATACAACTGCTATTCTACTTTCTGTTTAAAGCCTATTACTATCATCATACATTTTCATATATACACACAAGAACCCACAAATTTCTTTCACCACTTGCTATATTAAAGTCAAAGAAAAGACACCACAAGACCACTTGCAACCTTTTATGTCGATTTTAGAACAAGAATCAACAACCCAATTGAAATTTGCTTTTACAGTTATCAATCACCATCATCTTGATTATTAATATTTACTCTTCATCAACTTTACATATACATATATTATATATATAAATATATGTGTGTAATATGAATGGAAGACTAATACTACCATATTTTGATCCAACAAAATACCAACCGGTCACCGTCCACCGTCACCACCTGTGAGCCACCAAAAAAACCACCCTCACCCTTCCACCGGCACTCACTTTCTTGAATAAACACACTTATTCTTCTTCTTTCTTTCTATCCGAGAACATACCACTCTCTATATCTTTCACCACTTATGAACACCTTCTTCTTCATTTAGCAGCACCCCCTTCTTATTATTATTTGAACCACAATGATCACCATCTACGATGCTATGTTGATGTATGTTTATCACATAACACCTTCGGTTTTCTTACATTTGCAACTACTGCTATACGTACCTGTTTCTATTTCTAGTTGCTCGACAACCATTAGACCACCAATAAGAATTATCGATCACCATAACCATCTTGAAACCCACCTGCAAGTCGATCCAGTTATGCGTCTGTTTCTTCTGTTTATTAACGAGACCAAAAGCCAACCCATAATCTATCGTCAATTTAAGTGCTACTGGATTACTTGTGAACTGATTTATGATCGAACAAAAGATGCTGCTACTGAGTTTTCTATTTTAATTGTTGCTGCGTTTTTCTCTTGGCATAGACAAGATAAAGATGAACAATTTGTTTTCAGTTAATCAATCGTGAAATAGAAAAAGATATTAAGTGATGATTGTGAGATTGATAATGGCTGATGAAGAGCCGATGACCCCATCTATTATTTCCTGTTTGCGGCTACTAATCCAAATCCTAATTCACGAGAAACTGTATTTGTAACTAAATGGAGATTGGGCTAGGTTAATAAAGCTATTGGGCTGTTGGAATGGGCTAGGCTCATTATGATTTTTAATGAGCCATGAACTTGTTTTGTGTATTGGGCCGTGACCTTGAATCATTAAAACATGTTGTTGGGCCGAGATCATTTTTTTGTTGGGCCAAAAATCGGTTTGTGTTCTTGCTGTTGGACTGATATGCTATAATGATAAAGAAGATGATGATATAGTTTTAATACGATATTAAAAAAAGAAATGTATAAGTGGAGTAGTGGTTAAGGGTGTGGGTGTTTAAGCGTGAGGTCGTGGGTTCGAGCCTGGGCAAGGGCAGTTTATTTTTGAAGCTTTTCCTTTAAGGTAGTATTTATATTTATTATTATTATCCTTACCATTATTATTATTATTATTATTATTATTATTATTATTATTATTATTATTATTATTATTATTATTATTATTATTATTATTATCATTTTTACTATTAAAATAAGTATTATATTTATTATTATCATGATTCTTTTTATTATCATTAATATAGTTTAGATTATTATCATTAAACTAAGTATTATGAATATCATTAATATTATTATCATAAGTATTGTTATTTTAATTATTATCATCATTAATATTAATATTAAGATTATTATTACTATTATTATTATCATTATCATTTTTCATAAAAAGTATCATTAATATTAAGGATTATCATTTTTATTAAAATTATCATTATTATTATTATTATTCTTATTATTATTATTAATTTTATCATTATTATTATTATTATTATCATTAAATATGATTTTATTATTATTATTAATAATATTATTGTTATCATTATTACTGGTATTTTCATTATTATAAGTATCATTATTTTCAATATATTATTATTATTATCATTATTATTATTACTACAAATAAAATAACTACTATTATATTCAAGAATTAATATTGTCATTATGAAACCTATATATTATTATTATTATCAACACTGTTTTAGTATTATTAAAATCATTATTTTAACAAACCAAAAGTTATTTATATAAAATATATCAATTATATATATGGTAACTATATAAATATTACATTACTATTTTAAATAAGTAACATATATTTAATATATACAAACGGGTTTGATTATTATTACATTTTAATTATATGTGTTAATAAATATACAAATGATATAGGTTCGTGAATCCAAGGCCAACCCTGCATTGTTCAGTATCGTCATATGTATTTTTACTACAAAATACAGTATAGTGAGTTCATTTAATTCCCTTTTACTCTTTACATTTTTGGGACTGAGAATACATGCGCTGTTTTTATAACTGCTTTATTAAATGCTTTTGAAATATATTTGAACTGAGAATACATGAAATGTTTTTATAAATGTTTGACGAGATAGACACAAGCAAAACATTCCTCGAATGAATTATTATGCAGACAGAAGTTCTGTGGATTATTGTTGAATTAGTTGGACGTGGTAATTGCCACTAATTGTTATGAATATTTCCCCTGATTATTATTTCTTGGTAACCTAAGAATTAGAATCGGGTATGGCCCTAATTTACGCGAATCCTTAAGGTAGCTACCGGGTTTAGCACCCCCACCCAGAATGTTCACTAGATGGAAGAGCTAGTGGGCGTGGTGTTTAGTACTTCGAGGATTATATATTATACAGACGAGATGTTCTGTTTTGGGGATATTATTGATGCGCATTATATGTTGAGGTCGGTTACCAAGCCAAGCAATGAATGAAAAGTGAATGTTATGTATCGAGAGAATCATTTTTTATACACAGGTTATGTGTATGATATTTTGTACACGAGATATGTGTACGGTTACTAAGATTTGTGAAAAATGGTTTTGTACACGAGATATGTGTACTGTATTTAAATCTTGTGGTCTATCAAAATGATGAATTTTATTGCTTATGAAAAACTTATGAACTCACCAACCTTTTGATTGACGTTTTAAAGCATGTTTATTCTCAGGTATGAAAGAAATCTTCCGCTGTGCATTTGCTCATTTTAGAGATATTACTTGGAGTCATTCATAGCATATTTCAAAAGACGTTGCATTCGAGTCGTTGAATTCATCAAGATTATTATTAAGTCAATTATAGTTGGATATATTATGAAATGGTATTCATGCCGTCAACTTTCGATGAAATGAAAGTTTGTCTTTTAAAAACGAATGGAATGTTTGTAAAATGTATCATATAGAGGTCAAGTACCTCGCGATGTAACCAAAGGTAATGTATTTGTCCAGATGGATTAGGACGGGGCACTACACAACCTTTCTTAACACCTTAGTGTATCACCCAAGTGAGTGGTTATGATTGTGTTTCGAATCCTTTTATGTCAATTGTTTGGTAAAATCTAAGGGTGTGTAGACAAATTAGAACATCTGATAGTTCTCAGTCATCCTTGAAGATTTATAAGCTTAGTTTGTATTGTAGTGCGTTAAACTCCCATTTATGACTTAAACCAGCCCTTACTTAAATCTACCCAATAAATCCCTTAGTTATCCACCATGTACTAGACTTAAAGTGGTTCCATAGCTTCTAACCTTGACCATGTCAAGTGGTCCTATAGTACATCAACACTGTACTTTACTGTCGCAATAGTATTTTCTCGAGTCTTATACTGACCAATGTCTTGATCTGGTCCTACAGTAATTCCCCATGTACTTTATAGTATTTTCGATGGGTTCATACCTTGACCAATGTATAAACACAGATAACTAATTACCTTTTTAATAGTCGACTTTATAAAAAGTTTTAATCACGTTTATTGGTGGAAGGACGATAATAATGAGTTTTAATATCATAGACAGAAAGCGAGTACGAAATGATAATCATCCCTAACTAACATTAATAAATCATGGCAAACAATCAAGCAATTACCCACACATCATGACAACAAGCATTTATAATATTAATAAATCACAAACATCCAACAAGAATATTATAATAAATTAATAAAAGAAAGGATGGATGTTACTGAATAATGTCGGCAGAATAACACTTGTATTTCTTCATAATATCCATAGCGTTACAATGCTCGATAGCTTCTACTACTAACTACATACTAATCTCCTATTGATCACTAGAGAGCGACAATAGAGAGATAATTACATTTCAAAATCTCTGTACTATTCTATCTCTAGAATTTAGAGAGAGAAAGTAGAGAGGGAACTAATCTCCTATAGATCACTAGAGAGCGACTATAGAGAGATATTTAGAGAGAGAAGTGAAGAATGGTCTGTTTGAAATGGTGGGATGAAGCCCCCATTTATAGGAAGTTCTTGGTGGCAAAATTGTAATTTTTTGGCTGAAAAACGGCTTGCCGACTGGCAGGCCATTTGGCAGGCCGTTTGGCAGGCCGTTTGCTGGATCGAACTTGTCTTTCACCGTTTTTGCTCTAGAATCTTCGTTTTAGCTCCGTTTTTGATGATTCTTGCTCCCACGCGTTCGTAATTAAATTTCCTACAAGGGGAGATTAAGTAAATAAACTTTTCCAAAAATTATAAAATAAGTTATTTAAACGCGAGTTAATCGTCTTAGCCGGTTTTGCTCGTTTTTCCTCGTTTTTCATCCGTTTTTAGTGATTCTTGAAACATAGCCTTTGTAATTACTAAATATACCAAATTAACCAACAAAGTGATTATTTTGGCGATAAAGTTTGGAACTTTATGGTTTTAGGGCTCAATATCGGGGGTAAAAACGTGACTTTTTTGCCGATATCAGGTGGCTGAAGAGCAAAATGAAGAAATAAATTCCAACGATGGTGCCTCAACAATGAGTGAAGGTTCGGTAGAGAATTATAGTGTTGAAGGTGATATATCTGAAGATGATCAAAACGTGATTGAGATGCCGATCCAACCTACCCTGAATTATCATTTCGGGTTTCTTAATGTTGAAGAAGATTCTGATCGACCTGCGTTCGATGAGGATGACAAGCTAGGATGGGATTGTTATAACGATGGTGTAATTAGAAGACGAATGGTTTTTAGAAATAAAGAAGAACTTGAATTCGCTGTTAGGAATTGGAATATCGATTGACAGAGAGAAATTTTTGTTGAAGATAGCAGGCCAATGTATTATAAAGGAATTTGTTACACAAACAGTCCTCATTACAATGGTCCAAACCAAAATAGATGATGTCCTTGGATGGTAGTGATAATGCTAAAAATGAACATATATTTCATAGCATTATCCTTCAAGAAAGACAAGCTTTTAGTTGCAATTGTTCTATTTACAAGTGATATTCGTTTAAATAATAAAAGGTGAAGACAAAAGACAGATTCGAAGATTTGAAGATGCAAATGACCAAAAAGGTCAAATGTACAAGATACAATCCAAGTGGTTCAAGTTATTGATAAGAAACGTCTCAAAATTACAAGAGTACAAGCCGTGAAACGCGAAGTACAAGATATTAAATCGTACGAAAGGACGTTTGAAAATCCAGAACCGGGACCTGAGCCAACTATCAACGCGCGACGCAACGGGCCTAAAATTACAACTCAACTATGCACAAGAATATAATATAATATATATATAATTATATAAAATTATATATATTATATTATATATTATTATAAACTCAGCATCCCACGTTTTAATCAACATATGAGCTGGAAAAGCAGGCCATGCAAACGCATGGCCAGGAAGGCTTATTCCCATGCGATCGCATGGCACCCAAATCCTGGCCAGGTCCTATAAATAGCGAACGAATTAGACGTTTTATTGACACCATAATATATATCCTTCTCTGATCATTCTCTCAATTTATATTTATATTTATATTTTAGAATTATAATTTTAATATTAAGTTAATAATAATAAGGTTATAGTAGCAAATTTTTTAAGTTTGTAAGTCGAAATTCTGTCCGTGTAACACTACGCGATAAATACTCATTGTAAGTTATGTTCAACCTTTTTAAATTAATGTCTCGTAGCTAAGTTATTATTATATTTATTTAAGTCGAAGTAATCGTGATGTTGGACTAAATATTAAAAACTGGGTTATTGGGCTTTGGACCATAATTGGGGTTTGGACGAAAGACCGACACTTGTGGAAATTGGACTATGGGCTATTAATGGGCTTTATATTTAATTAACTAAATGATATCTTGTTAATTTAATATAGAGATTACAACTTGACGTATCTATATATAACCACATACGCTTAACTTGATACGGTGGGCGGGATATCTATAAATACTAATAATTGTTCATTTGACTGGACACGGGGATGGATTAATAGTCAATGGACTCATTGAAATAGGGGTGGATTACATTCAAGGGTAATTGGTGTAATTGTTAATAAAGTATTAAAACCTTGGATTACATGCAGTCGATAACCTGGTGTAATCATTAAACAAAGTATTAAGACCTTATTACAGTTTAAATCCCCAATTAGTTGGAATATTTGACTTCTGGTATAAGGTTAATTTGACGAAGACCCTCGCACTTTACAATTATCACCGATGGACTGTTATGGACAAAACCAGATGGACTTATCGAATAATCCAGGACAAAGGAAAATTAACCCATGGTAATAAATTAAAATCAACACGTCGAACATCATGATTACGGAAGTTTAAATAAGCATAATTCCTTTATTTTATATCTCATCGTACTTTTATTTATCGTCATTTTTTTATCGTACTTTAAATTATTGAGCTTTTATTTATCGTCAACTACTTTACGCTTTTAAATTAAGTTATATTTATTATTTTGCATTAGGTTTTAATTACGACTTAAGTTTTTAAATCGACAAACCGGTCATTAAACAGTAAAATCCCCCTTTTATAATAATAATACTTATATATATATATATATATATATATATATATATATATATATATATATATATATATATATATATATATATATATATATATATATATATATATATACAAATATAGTTTTAAAAATATAGCGTTAAACTTAGTGAACTCCTTGTGGAACGAACCAGACTTACTAAAAACTACACTACTCTACGATTAGGTACACTGCCTATAAGTGTTGTAGCAAGGTTTAGGTATATCCCATTCAATAAATAAATAAATAACTTGTGTAAAATTGTAGCGTATTTAATAGTACTTCGTAGTAAAATTAATAGTATTTCATATACTACCCTGCACACATCAGGTAGCTACTACAATGAAAAATAAGGATCGTGTGTGGAAAATTACAAAATGGTTTGATGGACACATTTGTTATGAAAGCGTGCAAGGTACGTAACAACAATCGTTGCTTAACCTCCAGTATAATTGCTACTGATATTATATCTTTTATTAGTCAAGATATTGCGTATGAGGTTAAACACATCCAAACTCACGTAAAAATGTTTGGAAAGTGGATATCTCTTACGCCAAGACTTGGAATTCTAGGCGTATTGCAATAGAACGTTTGTTTGGAACTTTCCAAAGCAACTTGGCATAATTGCCCACATATGTCGATGAATTGCTTCACACCAATCCGGATATAATTGTTCGATGGGTATTTGGGCCTCAAGTAGAATATGGTGTCCACACATTCAAATATGTATTCTAGGCATTTGGCCCCGCTATTATGGCATACCAACAATGTATTCCTATAGTTTATATTGATGGGACTTATTTGAAGGCTAAATACATTGGCAAGATGCTTAAAATGGTAGCCAAAAATGTTAATGGGCAAGTTCTTCCTGTTGTATTTGCAGTAGTTGATAGTGAGTCGAACTAAAGTTAGACTTGGTTTTTGGAAATGTTCCAAACACATGTTAATCTCAGTAACAGAGAATTGTGTGTTATATCTGATCATCATGTAGGTGTACTTAATGCGATGGCTAACCAGCAATATTATTGGCATCATCGTTATTGCTTGCGCCACATTCGTAGTTACTTGATGATAAAGTTTAACAGAAATACCAGGTTGTAGAAGTTGTGTTGGAGGGCCGGTTCCACGACGCAAAGTAATAGATACAAAGGTGCAGTGCGTGGAATTAAAACATTGAATGAGGCGGCTTGAAAATATTTAGAAGACACTGATCTTCATAAGTGGACTTTGTATAGAGACAACGATCGTTTGCGTTGGGGTAACTTAACCACAAACATAGCCAAGTCATTGAACAATGTTTTGCGTCATGCTCGTATGATGCCAGTCAAAGCGTGTATTGATTATACATTTCACTACACAAGAGAGCACTTTAACACACAAGAAACAACCGCTCATGAATGGCAAGCACCACTATCGAAGACTATGTGGACACAAATTTAAGATCGTGATAAACTTGCTTCTACTTACACAGTAAGATGCTATTACCAGCAAAGAGGGGTGTACAAGGTCCAATCTACATATCAAAGAAGTTGTGATGGTGGGACAGAGTACACTGTTAGATATTTGGCCAAAAAGTGCACTTGTGGAAGATGGCAACATCAAAGGATGCCTTGCTCTCATGGCATTGCAGTATGTCGCATGCGAAATAAAGATCCAAAAACCTTGATTAGTAAATACTACACTACTACCACGTGGAGGGAACAATATAGTTATCACTTACATCCACTAAGAGATGCCACATACTGGACCAATGCAAACTGGACAATGAAGGCCGATCCAACACGATTGATCACACATAGGGGTAGGAGACAATCACGACGACACCATAATGAGATGGATGAAAGGCACAATAGAGATACAGGTTCACCTAGGTGTGGTTTTTGCTCACAAGAAGGTCATAACAGGAATTTGTGACCTACTAGGTTCGGTTAAGAAATGAAGTAGTTGTAACCGTAGTTATTTGTGATCAGTTATTGTAATCGTAGTTATGTTGTTGTAACCGTAGTTATGTTTTTCAATAAAAGTGTTTTTCGTAATAATGACAATGATAATAATGAAAATGATTATAATAATGAGAATGATAATAATAATAACCCAATCACCACTAATCTATTACAACTAAGTTTATGCATTATAGTATTCACCATAACTATCATATTGTAGTGACCCGAACTTTTCCATGTTTATATATATTAATTGAGATTGATATTTACATGATTAAATGTTTCCAACATGTTAAGCAATTAAACTTGTTAAGACTTGATTAATTGAAATATGTTTCATATAGACAATTGACCACCCAAGTTGACCGGTGATTCACGAACGTTAAAACTCGTAAAAAAACTATATGATGACATATATATAGTTAACATGATATTATGATAAGTAAACATATCATTAATTATATTAACAATGAACTACATATGTAAAAACAAGACTACTAACTTAATGATTTTGAAACGAGACATATATGTAACGTTTATCGTTGTAACGACATTTAATGTATATATATCATATTAAGAGATATTCGTACATCATAATATCATGATAATATAATAATTTAAAATCTCTTTTGTTATTATAAACATTGGGTTAACAACATTTAACAAGATCGTTAACCTAAAGGTTTCAAAACAACACTTACATGTAACGACTAACGATGACTTAACGACTCAGTTAAAATGTATATACATGTAGTGTTTTAATATGTATTTATACACTTTTGAAAGACTTCAATACACTTATCAAAATACTTCTACTTAACAAAAATGCTTACAATTACATTCTCGTTCAGTTTCATCAACAATTCTACTCGTATGCACCCGTATTCGTACTCGTACAATACACAGCTTTTAGATGTATGTACTATTGGTATATACACTCCAATGATCAGCTCTTAGCAGCCCATGTGAGTCACCTAACACATGTGGGAACCATCATTTGGCAACTAGCATGAAATATCTCATAAGATTACAAAAATATGAGTAATCATTCATGACTTATTTACATGAAAACAAAATTACATATCCTTTATATCTAATCCATACACCAACGACCAAAAACACCTACAAACACTTTAATTCTTCAATTTTCTTCATCTAATTGAACTCTCTCAAGTTCTATCTTCAAGTTCTAAGTGTTCTTCATAAATTCCAAAAGTTCTAGTTTCATAAAATCAAGAATACTTTCAAGTTTGCTAGCTCACTTCCAATCTTGTAAGGTGATCATCCAACCTCAAGAAATCTTTGTTTCTTACAGTAGGTTATCATTCTAATACAAGGTAATAATCATATTCAAACTTTGGTTCAATTTCTATAACTATAACAATCTTATTTCAAGTGATGATCTTACTTGAACTTGTTTTCGTGTCATGATTTTGCTTCAAGAACTTTGAGCCATCCAAGGATCCATTGAAGCTAGATCCATTTTTCTCTTTTCCAGTAGGTTCATCCAAGGAACTTAAGGTAGTAATGATGTTCATAACATCATTCGATTCATACATATAAAGCTATCTTATTCGAAGGTTTAAACTTGTAATCACTAGAACATAGTTTAGTTAATTCTAAACTTGTTCGCAAACAAAAGTTAATCCTTCTAACTTGACTTTTAAAATCAACTAAACACATGTTCTATATCTATATGATATGCTAACTTAATGATTTAAAACCTGGAAACACGAAAAACACCGTAAAACCGGATTTACGCCGTCGTAGTAACACCGCGGGCTGTTTTGGGTTAGTTAATTAAAAACTATGATAAACTTTGATTTAAAAGTTGTTATTCTGAGAAAATGATTTTTATTATGAACATGAAACTATATCCAAAAATTATGGTTAAACTCAAAGTGGAAGTATGTTTTCTAAAATGGTCATCTAGACGTCGTTCTTTCGACTGAAATGACTACCTTTACAAAAACGACTTGTAACTTATTTTTCCGACTAGAAACCTATACTTTTTTTGTTTAGATTCATAAAATAGAGTTCAATATGAAACCATAGCAATTTGATTCACTCAAAACGGATTTAAAATGAAGAAGTTATGGGTAAAACAAGATTGGATAATTTTTCTCATTTTAGCTACGTGAAAATTGGTAACAAATCTATTCCAACCATAACTTAATCAACTTGTATTGTATATTATGTAATCTTGAGATACCATAGACACGTATACAACGTTTCGACCTATCATGTCGACACATCTATATATATTTCGGAACAACCATAGACACTCTATATGTGAATGTTGGAGTTAGCTATACAGGGTTGAGGTTGATTCCAAAATATATATAGTTTGAGTTGTGATCAATACTGAGATACGTATACACTGGGTCGTGGATTGATTCAAGATAATATTTATCGATTTATTTCTGTACATCTAACTGTGGACAACTAGTTGTAGGTTACTAACGAGGACAGCTGACTTAATAAACTTAAAACATCAAAATATATTAAAAGTGTTGTAAATATATTTTGAACATACTTTGATATATATGTATATATTGTTATAGGTTCGTGAATCAACCAGTGGCCAAGTCTTACTTCCCGACGAAGTAAAAATCTGTGAAAGTGAGTTATAGTCCCACTTTTAAAATCTAATATTTTTGGGATGAGAATACATGCAGGTTTTATAAATGATTTACAAAATAGACACAAGTACGTGAAACTACATTCTATGGTTGAATTATCGAAATCGAATATGCCCCTTTTTATTAAGTCTGGTAATCTAAGAATTAGGGAACAGACACCCTAATTGACGCGAATCCTAAAGATAGATCTATTGGGCCTAACAAACCCCATCCAAAGTACCGGATGCTTTAGTACTTCGAAATTTATATCATATCCGAAGGGTGTCCCGGAATGATGGGGATATTCTTATATATGCATCTTGTTATTGTCGGTTACCAGGTGTTCACCATATGAATGATTTTTATCTCTATGTATGGGATGTGTATTGAAATATGAAATCTTGTGGTCTATTGTTACGATTTGATATATATAGGTTAAACCTATAACTCACCAACATTTTTGTTGACGTTTAAAGCATGTTTATTCTCAGGTGAATATTAAGAGCTTCCGCTGTTGCATACTAAAATAAGGACAAGATTTGGAGTCCATGTTTGTATGATATTGTGTAAAAACTGCATTCAAGAAACTGATTTCGATGTAACATATTTGTATTGTAAACCATTATGTAATGGTCGTGTGTAAACAGGATATTTTAGATTATCATTATTTGATAATCTACGTAAAGCTTTTTAAACCTTTATTTATGAAATAAAGGTTATGGTTTGTTTTAAAAATGAATGCAGTCTTTGAAAAACGTCTCATATAGAGGTCAAAACCTCGCAACGAAATCAATTAATATGGAACGTTTTTAATCAATAAGAACGGGACATTTCAGTTGGTATCCGAGCGTTGGTCTTAGAGAACCAGAAAATTTGCATTAGTGTGTCTTATCGAGTTTGTTAGGATGCATTAGTGAGTCTGGACTTCGACCGTGTTTTCTTTAAAAATGATTGCTTAACATTTTTGTTGGAAACTATATATTTTTAACATATGAATATTATGTGATATATTAATCTCTTAACGTGTTTGATATTATGTGATAGATGTCTACCTCTAGAACAAGTCCCATTGACTCACCTAATAATAATGAAGAGTCAAATGTAAATTGGAATAATTTGTGGACTGATTCACAAGTTCCCGAAGAGGAACCGGAAGAAGAGTCGGAACCGGAAGAAGAATCGGAACCGGAAGAAGAATCGGAACCGGATGAAGAAATAGAACCGGTGGGGGAAATAATAAAACGGTTAAGTAAAAGAAAATCCTCAACCAACCGACCAAAGTTAATTATGGTCAATGGTGTTTCCGCCAAGGAAGCAAAATATTGGGAGGATTACCAATTCTCCGATGAATCGGATTCCGACGAGAATTCCGATGATGTTATAGAAATTACCCCAACTGAATTTAAAAAGGCAAAAGAAAATAATAAGGGAAAGGGCATAAAAATAGAGAAATCTAATTCCAACCCCGATGAACTTTATATGTATCGTCAACCCCCGAAGTCCTTAAGTTGTAACAATGACCCGGGAACCTCTAAACCACCAGGTTTTTCTAAACCAATGTGGACAACGACGGTTCGTATTAGGGGAACATCATATATCCCTAGAAACTTGGCAAAACGAACCAAAACCGAAGAAGAAGAAACGAGCTAGTCGGAATAAGATAGTTGTATTCGTGTGGTGTAATATATGGAATATAGTGTTCTTATGCTTTATGATATATGTAAAAATTGCTTGTATTAATAAGTATTTTTTTTATGAATCTAACTCTTGTCTATTTTACAGTTTAAAAATACAAAATGGATAGACAACCCAATATTTTAAGAGACCTACCCGGAGACATGATTGATGAAATCTTGTCTAGAGTCGGCCAGAATTCTTCGGCACAACTATTTAAGGCGAGATCAGTTTGTAAGACATTCGAAGAACGTTCCAAGAATGTCTTGGTTTATAAGAGACTTTCGTTTGAAAGATGGGGGATATCACATTGGGAAACCCATAAGTTACGATGTGTTTACTTTGACGCATATATTGCGGGGAACCCAAATGCTATTTTACGCAACGGGTTAAGAAATTATTTTGACTCAATATATCCGAATATTGGACTTCGTGATTTAGAAAAAGCGGCTAACATGCAACATAAAGAAGCATGTTATGCTTACGGATTAGTAATGTTCGCTTCTCACCAAAGTGAGAACAAGAACATCGGGCTACAACTATTAAACAAAACGTTTCCACAAGTGACGGAGTCGGTAATTGGGGTAAGAAATGAGGTTTTTAGATTATTACGGGACTGTTGGACATTACGTAACCCTCGTCCCTTTGATGACGTTACAACACGCTGTCTTATCAACGGCCATAACGGTTATGTTGCACAAGACCAAGGATGGGAAGTAGTCCTAGTAAAACCAGAATGCATGACTTGTTTCTGGACGTATGAATTACGTGTATTTATTGCCTTTGCTGAACGACTTGTGTACTAGCTAGAATTGTCTTCACAACTATCTTGTATCAAAGTTATTGTGTGCTATATTTCATGCTTTATGTAAAATAAGCGGTATTGTAAGTTTGTAAAATATTGTATAAAAGTTTGAACGCGAAATATTATTATAATCAGTTTTTCATATAGAATTGTAGTAGTTGAATTGTATATTAGCTACTAAGTATGAACTTAACGGGTAGGTACTACCCGAATTTAAACTTATAAAACGCTAATATGAAGAAAAAGCTTTTATAAATGAGTTCATATTATGCTACGAAATACTATTAACTACTCTTAATATTCTGTATGATTAACTTGTTCCATTTAACTATTTTGAAGGAAATGGCACCGACTACTCGACACACCGTGAATATGAATGAAGAGGAGTTCCGTACTTTTCTAGCTTCAAACATAGCCGCAGTACAGGCTGCGCTACATACCAACAATAACCTTGGATCTAGCAGTACAGGAAATCGTGTAGGATGCACCTACAAAGAATTCACTGCCTGCAAACCTTTGGAATTTGATGGAACCGAAGGACCGATCGGATTGAAACGGTGGACCGAGAAGGTTGAATCGGTGTTTGCCATAAGTAAGTGTACTGAAGAGGACAAAGTGAAGTACGCTACGCATACCTTCACAGGTTCTGCGTTAACATGGTGGAATACCTATCTAGAGCAAGTGGGACAAGATGATGCGTACGCACTACCGTGGTCAGCATTCAAGCACTTGATGAACGAGAAGTACCGTCCCAGAACCGAGGTCAATAAGCTCAAGACAGAACTTAGAGGGTTACGAACCCAAGGATTTGATATTACCACGTACGAAAGACGATTCACAGAATTGTGCCTATTGTGTCCGGGAGCATTCGAAGATGAGGAAGAGAAGATCGACGCGTTTGTGAAAGGATTACCGGAAAGAATCCAAGAAGATATAAGTTCACACGAGCCCGCCTCCATACAACAGGCATGTAGAATGGCTCACAAACTAGTGAACCAGATTGAAGAAAGAATTAAAGAACAGACTGCTGAAGAGGCCAATGTGAAGCAAGTCAAAAGAAAGTGGGAGGAAAACGGTGATAAGAATCACCAATACAACAACAACAGAAATTACAACAATAATCGCAACAATTATCCCAACAATCGCAACATCAATCGCAACTACAACAAACGGCCCAACAACAACAACAACAACAACAACAACAGCAACTACAACAATCATCCCAACAACAATAATAACCGCAACAACAACAACAATCAGAAGCAACTATGCCAAAGGTGTGAAAAGAATCACTCGGGGTTCTGCACCAAATTTTGCAACAAGTGTAAAAGAAATGGTCATAGCGCGGCGAAGTGTGAGGTCTACGGACCAGGGGTTAATAGAACGAAAGGAACAAATGGTGTCGGAACGATTAATGGCGGAGCAAGTAGTGTCGGAGCAAGTTATGCCAATGTAGTTTGTTATAAATGTGGAAAACCAGGCCACATTATTAGAAATTGCCCGAACCAGGAGAACACGAATGGACAAGGCCGTGGAAGAGTTTTCAATATTAATGCGGTAGAGGCACAGGAAGACCCGGAGCTTGTTACGGGTACGTTTCTTATTGACAATAAATCTGCTTACGTTTTATTTGATTCGGGTGCGGATAGAAGCTATATGAGTAGAGATTTTTGTGCTAAATTAAGTTGTCCATTGACGCCTTTGGATAGTAAATTTTTACTCGAATTAGCAAATGGTAAATTAATTTCAGCAGATAATATATGTCGGAATCGAGAAATTAAACTGGTTAGCGAAACATTTAAGATTGATTTGATACCAGTAGAGTTAGGGAGTTTTGATGTGATAATCGGTATGGACTGGTTGAAAGAAGTGAAAGCGGAGATCGTTTGTTACAAAAATGCAATTCGCATTATACGAGAAAAAGGAAAACCCTTAATGGTGTACGGAGAAAAGGGCAACACGAAGCTACATCTTATTAGTAATTTGAAGGCACAAAAACTAATAAGAAAAGGTTGCTATGCTGTTCTAGCACACGTCGAGAAAGTACAAACTGAAGAAAAGAGCATCAATGATGTTCCCATTGCAAAAGAATTTCCCGATGTATTTCCGAAAGAATTACCGGGATTACCCCCACATCGATCCGTTGAATTTCAAATAGATCTTGTACCAGGAGCTGCACCAATAGCTCGTGCTCCTTACAGACTCGCACCCAGCGAGATGAAAGAACTACAAAGCCAATTACAAGAACTTTTAGAGCGTGGTTTCATTCGACCAAGCACATCACCGTGGGGAGCTCCTGTTTTGTTTGTCAAGAAGAAAGATGGTACATTCAGGTTGTGTATCGACTACCGAGAGTTGAACAAACTTACCATCAAGAACCGCTACCCACTACCGAGAATCGACGACTTATTTGATCAACTACAAGGCTCGTCTGTTTATTCAAAGATTGACTTACGTTCCGGGTATCATCAAATGCGGGTGAAAGAAGATGATATTCCAAAGACTGCTTTCAGAACACGTTACGATCATTACGAGTTTATGGTCATGCCGTTTGGTTTAACTAATGCACCAGCTGTGTTCATGGACCTTATGAACCGAGTGTGTGGACCATACCTTGACAAGTTTGTCATTGTTTTCATTGATGACATACTTATTTACTCAAAGAATGACCAAGAACACGGTGAACATTTGAGAAAAGTGTTAGAAGTATTGAGGAAGGAAGAATTGTACGCTAAGTTTTCAAAGTGTGCATTTTGGTTGGAAGAAGTTCAATTCCTCGGTCACATAGTGAACAAAGAAGGTATTAAGGTGGATCCGGCAAAGATAGAAACTGTTGAAAAGTGGGAAACCCCGAAAACTCCGAAACACATACGCCAGTTTTTAGGACTAGCTGGTTACTACAGAAGGTTCATCCAAGACTTTTCCAGAATAGCAAAACCCTTGACTGCATTAACGCATAAAGGGAAGAAATTTGAATGGAATGATGAACAAGAGAAAGCGTTTCAGTTATTGAAGAAAAAGCTAACTACGGCACCTATATTGTCATTGCCTGAAGGGAATGATGATTTTGTGATTTATTGTGACGCATCAAAGCAAGGTCTCGGTTGCGTATTAATGCAACGAACGAAGGTGATTGCTTATGCGTCTAGACAATTGAAGATTCACGAACAAAATTATACGACGCATGATTTGGAATTAGGCGCGGTTGTTTTTGCATTAAAGACTTGGAGGCACTACTTATATGGGGTCAAAAGTATTATATATACCGACCACAAAAGTCTTCAACATATATTTAATCAGAAACAACTGAATATGAGGCAGCGTAGGTGGATTGAATTATTGAATGATTACGATTTTGAGATTCGTTACCACCCGGGGAAGGAAAATGTGGTAGCCGATGCCTTGAGCAGGAAGGATAGAGAACCCATTCGAGTAAAATCTATGAATATAATGATTCATAATAACATTACTACTCAAATAAAGGAGGCGCAACAAGGAGTTTTAAAAGAGGGAAATTTAAAGGATGAAATACCCAAAGGATCGGAGAAACATCTTAATATTCGGGAAGACGGAACCCGGTATAGGGCTGAAAGGATTTGGGTACCAAAATTTGGAGATATGAGAGAAATGGTACTTAGAGAAGCTCATAAAACCAGATACTCAATACATCCTGGAACGGGGAAGATGTACAAGGATCTCAAGAAACATTTTTGGTGGCCGGGTATGAAAGCCGATGTTGCTAAATACGTAGGAGAATGTTTGACGTGTTCTAAGGTTAAAGCTGAGCATCAGAAACCATCAGGTCTACTTCAACAACCCGAAATCCCGGAATGGAAATGGGAAAACATTACCATGGATTTCATCACTAAATTGCCAAGGACTGCAAGTGGTTTTGATACTATTTGGGTAATAGTTGATCGTCTCACCAAATCAGCACACTTCCTACCAATAAGAGAAGATGACAAGATGGAGAAGTTAGCACGACTGTATTTGAAGGAAGTCGTCTCCAGACATGGAATACCAATCTCTATTATCTCTGATAGGGATGGCAGATTTATTTCAAGATTCTGGCAGACATTACAGCAAGCATTAGGAACTCGTCTAGACATGAGTACTGCCTATCATCCACAAACTGATGGGCAGAGCGAAAGGACGATACAAACGCTTGAAGACATGCTACGAGCATGTGTTATTGATTTCGGAAACAGTTGGGATCGACATCTACCGTTAGCAGAATTTTCCTACAACAACAGCTACCATTCAAGCATTGAGATGGCGCCGTTTGAAGCACTTTATGGTAGAAAGTGCAGGTCTCCGATTTGTTGGAGTGAGGTGGGGGATAGACAGATTACGGGTCCGGAGATTATACAAGAAACTACCGAGAAGATCATCCAAATTCAACAACGGTTGAAAACCGCCCAAAGTCGACAAAAGAGCTACGCTGACATTAAAAGAAAAGATATAGAATTTGAAATTGGAGAGATGGTCATGCTTAAAGTTGCACCTTGGAAAGGCGTTGTTCGATTTGGTAAACGAGGGAAATTAAATCCAAGGTATATTGGACCATTCAAGATTATTGATCGTGTCGGACCAGTAGCTTACCGACTTGAGTTACCTCAACAACTCGCGGCTGTACATAACACTTTCCACGTCTCAAATTTGAAGAAATGTTTTGCTAAAGAAGATCTCACTATTCCGTTAGATGAAATCCAAATCAACGAAAAACTTCAATTCATCGAAGAACCCGTCGAAATAATGGATCGTGAGGTTAAAAGACTTAAGCAAAACAAGATACCAATTGTTAAGGTTCGATGGAATGCTCGTAGAGGACCCGAGTTCACCTGGGAGCGTGAAGATCAGATGAAGAAGAAATACCCGCATCTATTTCTAGAAGATTCGTCAACACCTTCAACAGCTTAAAATTTCGGGACGAAATTTATTTAACGGGTAGGTACTGTAGTGACCCGAACTTTTCCATGTTTATATATATTAATTGAGATTGATATTTACATGATTAAATGTTTCCAACATGTTAAGCAATTAAACTTGTTAAGACTTGATTAATTGAAATATGTTTCATATAGACAATTGACCACCCAAGTTGACCGGTGATTCACGAACGTTAAAACTCGTAAAAAAACTATATGATGACATATATATGGTTATATATATAGTTAACATGATATTATGATAAGTAAACATATCATTAATTATATTAACAATGAACTACATATGTAAAAACAAGACTACTAACTTAATGATTTTGAAACGAGACATATATGTAACGTTTATCGTTGTAACGACATTTAATGTATATATATCATATTAAGAGATATTCGTACATCATAATATCATGATAATATAATAATTTAAAATCTCTTTTGTTATTATAAACATTGGGTTAACAACATTTAACAAGATCGTTAACCTAAAGGTTTCAAAACAACACTTACATGTAACGACTAACGATGACTTAACGACTCAGTTAAAATGTATATACATGTAGTGTTTTAATATGTATTTATACACTTTTGAAAGACTTCAATACACTTATCAAAATACTTCTACTTAACAAAAATGCTTACAATTACATTCTCGTTCAGTTTCATCAACAATTCTACTCGTATGCACCCGTATTCGTACTCGTACAATACACAGCTTTTAGATGTATGTACTATTGGTATATACACTCCAATGATCAGCTCTTAGCAGCCCATGTGAGTCACCTAACACATGTGGGAACCATCATTTGGCAACTAGCATGAAATATCTCATAAGATTACAAAAATATGAGTAATCATTCATGACTTATTTACATGAAAACAAAATTACATATCCTTTATATCTAATCCATACACCAACGACCAAAAACACCTACAAACACTTTAATTCTTCAATTTTCTTCATCTAATTGAACTCTCTCAAGTTCTATCTTCAAGTTCTAAGTGTTCTTCATAAATTCCAAAAGTTCTAGTTTCATAAAATCAAGAATACTTTCAAGTTTGCTAGCTCACTTCCAATCTTGTAAGGTGATCATCCAACCTCAAGAAATCTTTGTTTCTTACAGTAGGTTATCATTCTAATACAAGGTAATAATCATATTCAAACTTTGGTTCAATTTCTATAACTATAACAATCTTATTTCAAGTGATGATCTTACTTGAACTTGTTTTCGTGTCATGATTTTGCTTCAAGAACTTTGAGCCATCCAAGGATCCATTGAAGCTAGATCCATTTTTCTCTTTTCCAGTAGGTTCATCCAAGGAACTTAAGGTAGTAATGATGTTCATAACATCATTCGATTCATACATATAAAGCTATCTTATTCGAAGGTTTAAACTTGTAATCACTAGAACATAGTTTAGTTAATTCTAAACTTGTTCGCAAACAAAAGTTAATCCTTCTAACTTGACTTTTAAAATCAACTAAACACATGTTCTATATCTATATGATATGCTAACTTAATGATTTAAAACCTGGAAACACGAAAAACACCGTAAAACCGGATTTACGCCGTCGTAGTAACACCGCGGGCTGTTTTGGGTTAGTTAATTAAAAACTATGATAAACTTTGATTTAAAAGTTGTTATTCTGAGAAAATGATTTTTATTATGAACATGAAACTATATCCAAAAATTATGGTTAAACTCAAAGTGGAAGTATGTTTTCTAAAATGGTCATCTAGACGTCGTTCTTTCGACTGAAATGACTACCTTTACAAAAACGACTTGTAACTTATTTTTCCGACTAGAAACCTATACTTTTTTTGTTTAGATTCATAAAATAGAGTTCAATATGAAACCATAGCAATTTGATTCACTCAAAACGGATTTAAAATGAAGAAGTTATGGGTAAAACAAGATTGGATAATTTTTCTCATTTTAGCTACGTGAAAATTGGTAACAAATCTATTCCAACCATAACTTAATCAACTTGTATTGTATATTATGTAATCTTGAGATACCATAGACACGTATACAACGTTTCGACCTATCATGTCGACACATCTATATATATTTCGGAACAACCATAGACACTCTATATGTGAATGTTGGAGTTAGCTATACAGGGTTGAGGTTGATTCCAAAATATATATAGTTTGAGTTGTGATCAATACTGAGATACGTATACACTGGGTCGTGGATTGATTCAAGATAATATTTATCGATTTATTTCTGTACATCTAACTGTGGACAACTAGTTGTAGGTTACTAACGAGGACAGCTGACTTAATAAACTTAAAACATCAAAATATATTAAAAGTGTTGTAAATATATTTTGAACATACTTTGATATATATGTATATATTGTTATAGGTTCGTGAATCAACCAGTGGCCAAGTCTTACTTCCCGACGAAGTAAAAATCTGTGAAAGTGAGTTATAGTCCCACTTTTAAAATCTAATATTTTTGGGATGAGAATACATGCAGGTTTTATAAATGATTTACAAAATAGACACAAGTACTTGAAACTACATTCTATGGTTGAATTATCGAAATCGAATATGCCCCTTTTTATTAAGTCTGGTAATCTAAGAATTAGGGAACAGACACCCTAATTGACGCGAATCCTAAAGATAGATCTATTGGGCCTAACAAACCCCATCCAAAGTACCGGATGCTTTAGTACTTCGAAATTTATATCATATCCGAAGGGTGTCCCGGAATGATGGGGATATTCTTATATATGCATCTTGTTATTGTCGGTTACCAGGTGTTCACCATATGAATGATTTTTATCTCTATGTATGGGATGTGTATTGAAATATGAAATCTTGTGGTCTATTGTTACGATTTGATATATATAGGTTAAACCTATAACTCACCAACATTTTTGTTGACGTTTAAAGCATGTTTATTCTCAGGTGAATATTAAGAGCTTCCGCTGTTGCATACTAAAATAAGGACAAGATTTGGAGTCCATGTTTGTATGATATTGTGTAAAAACTGCATTCAAGAAACTGATTTCGATGTAACATATTTGTATTGTAAACCATTATGTAATGGTCGTGTGTAAACAGGATATTTTAGATTATCATTATTTGATAATCTACGTAAAGCTTTTTAAACCTTTATTTATGAAATAAAGGTTATGGTTTGTTTTAAAAATGAATGCAGTCTTTGAAAAACGTCTCATATAGAGGTCAAAACCTCGCAACGAAATCAATTAATATGGAACGTTTTTAATCAATAAGAACGGGACATTTCACATATATCCTACCAAACTCAAGTGCGTCTTCAAAAATGCCAAATAAAACATACAACTCAAAATTTTCTGAAAGTATACATGCTTTCCCAACTAATGTATACTCTTCTTCAAAGCATAATGCTTCAGGTTGAGCTATTCCTCGCTTGTAATAATATATGTCCACTGAATCTGGATTTTTCGGTAAAATTTCTCGAAGGAATTCATTCAACTTCTGCATATCAAATCCACGAACATCAATATTATCAAATGTAGTCTTCTCGCCTCCTGAGAATTTTGTCTCATCTTCAAAATTGAAGCCGTGGTATACATCAATTGAAATGTAATTGGGTTCCATGTTTAACATGTGTTTATGCAACTGTCAACATGCACTTTTATAACCATAACATTAACCGGCTATCATAATGCCGATTTCAGTCTTACCATTCATTGTTTTTGCTTTTACTGTTCTTTGACAGCTTTTACTGAAACCGACTATCAGAATGATTGTTTATGAAACTCTGTTTGATAGCTGTTTCTGAAACCGGCTATCATAAAGCCGGTTTCAGTCTTGTCAACTTTTAATGTCAGGTGCAGACTTGACAACTTTTACTGAAAGCGGCTATTAGAATGCCGGTTTATCAATCCCTACTAGTCTATATAAACACACCTCTACTTGTTATTTTTATTGTATCACTATTTTCATTCACACATATCACTCTTTTTACTACACAACAATGGATCCTTTAATTGATGTTTACTACAAAGGTTGGTATTCTGCAGATATGTCGTGGTACACACTGGGGGAAAAAAATCATTCCCACCCATGAATGTTAAACGTATGCCTCTTTCCAAGTTGTTTGAGTGGATCAAGGAAAAATGTCACATCGAACACTCAAGTGTGATGTATTATCACGTTGGCCATGAAAAATTTGTGTTGCTAAATGAGGAAGAGGAATGGGGTGAAATACGAACAAGAACGTTTACCAGACGTGAACCTATAGGCTTGCATCTGAAACCTATAGGCTTGAACCTATAAGTAATGTTTTTATTTTAAGTAGTGTGTTTAGTTTTAATTTACTTATGCATTTTCTTTCTTCCAAAAAAATGTTGATCAATAAAAGTAGTGTGTTTATGTTGATCAATAAAAGTGTTGTTCAAAAATTGTTATATTATTAAGAATCATACTGATAATATTAATAAAGACGTACTGATACTATACAATGTTTATTATTAAACACAAACTAATACATCATTTGAAACTTAAAATCATAGCCATAACTTAAAAAACAGGTAACACACAAAATAGCACACACAAAACTAGGAGACTAGACGATTTCTTTCAGGAATACGATATTCACCCGATGTTGGTATGCCAAGATGTCAGAATAACTTGGTAATCATCATCCCAAATGGTAACGGTGCATATAAGCTTTCCCTTGCTTCTTACATCCGATTAACCATGATGTATCTGATATCGAAAGATATACCATTCATGATCCAGTAAATCATAAGAGCTTCAATTAAAAGCACACTGTTAGAGTAATCATCCACCGCACAAATGGGATGACCAGTTATGTTGCTACGAATGATAGTCTATATTTTCAGTTTATTGGCTCTAAGAAAACCAAAAAACATCTTTTATATTTCTACACAAATGTTTAAACGGTGATCTTCAACACATGTGTTGACCACATCATGTATAAAAGTGGTAGCAACAACATGTGTCTCAAGAAGATCGCCATCAATTTGACTGGTAGGATTGTAAAATTGCAATCCTCCAGTTGGGAGTCCCAAAGCATTGTTGAAGGTTTCCATATCCCAGCAATATGGTATACCTTTCAACATAAACCTAACATTCTTATCTTCTTCAGAAAATGAAAAATGATGATAGAACTCGCATACACAATCAGGGTATACAGGGAAAATGTCAGTTATGATACACAACACTGACAATTCTTCAAATTGCTCGTATGTGAGTTCATGATCTTCTCTGTAGTGACCCGAACTTTTCCATGTTAATATATTAAATGAATTTGATATTTATATGATTAAATGTTTCCAACATGTTAAGCAATCAAACTTGTTAAGACTTGATTATTTGAAATGAATTTCATGAAGACAATTGACCACCCAAGTTGACCGACGATTCACGAATGTTAAAACTTGTAAAAATGACATGATAATATATATATATATATATATATATATATATATATATATATATATATATATATATATATATATATATATATATATATATATATATATATATATATAT
This sequence comes from Rutidosis leptorrhynchoides, assembly GCF_046630445.1. NCBI lineage: Eukaryota > Viridiplantae > Streptophyta > Magnoliopsida > Asterales > Asteraceae > Rutidosis > Rutidosis leptorrhynchoides. The sequence continues at coordinate 414,973,601 of NC_092336.1, forward strand.
ATATATATATATATATATATAACATGATATTATGATAAGTAAGTATCTCACCAAGTGTATTAATCATGAGTTATATACATAAAACGAGACTATTGATTTATGAAACTCGAAACGATATATATAACGATTATCGTTATAACAACGTCTTGCTAAATACATATGAATCATATTAAGATATTGATACACTATGTTTAACATGATAAAATGATAATTAAATATATTATGAAGTGTGTTAACAATGAACTACATATGTAAAAACAAGACTACTAACTTAAGGATTTCGAAACAAGTTATATATGTAACGATTATAGTTGTAATAACATTTTAATATATATATATATATATATATATATATATATATATATATATATATATATATATATATATATATATATATATATATCATACTAAGATATATTCATACATTATGTTATCATGATAATGTGATAATTTAACATCTCATTAGATATAATAAACAATGGATTAACAACATTAAATGAGATCGTTAACTTAAAGGTTTCAAAACAACACTTACATGTAACAACTAACGGAGACTTAACGACTCAGTTAAAATGTATATACATGTAGTGTATTACGATGTATTAATACACTTTTGAAAGACTTCATGACACATATCAAAGTACTTCTACTTAACAAAAATGCTTACAATTACATCCTCGTTCATTTTCATCAACAATTCTACTCGTATGCACCCGTATTCATACTCGTAAAATACACAGCTTCTAGATGTATTTATCATTGGTATATACACTCCAATGATCAGCTCTTAGCAGCCCTTGTGAGTCACCAACACATGTGGAAAACATCATTTAACATCTAGCATGAAATATCTAACAAAAATACAAACTAATGGAGCCTATATAGAGAGTGCCCATTCACGTGAACCTTCACCATCCACAAACACTTTCTCATTCAATTTCCATGCACCAAATTACTCTCTCTCAATTACTCTCTTAGTGTTCTAAGTGTTCTTCATCATCTTCATCAAAAACTACATCAATCTAGCTCATAAATCCCTACATAAACCAAGTTACAAAATAACTACTCAAGAACACATCAACAACACTTCCAAGTTTGCTAGCTTACTTCCAATCTTGCAAATCAATTCTTAGTGATCATCCAACCTCAATAAATCTTTCTTATTTGCAGTATGATCTCTTTCTAATTCAAGGTAATACTCATATTCAAACTTTTTTTTAATTTCTATAACTATAACAATCTTAATTCGAGTGATAAACTTACTTGAACTTGTTTTTGTGACATGATTCTACTTCAAGAACTTTCAAGCCATCCGAGAATCCTTTGAAGCCAAATCATTTCTTGTCACTTCCAGTAGGTTTACCTACTATATTTGAGGTAGTAATAATGTTCATAACATCATTCGATTCATATATATAACTATCTTATTCGAAGATTTAAACTTGTAATCACTAGAACATAGTTTAGTTAATTCTAAACTTGTTCGCAAACAAAGTTAATCCTTCTAACTTAACTTTTAAAATCAACTAAACACATGTTCTATATATATATGATATGCTAACTTAATGATTTAAAACCTGGAAACACGAAGAACACCTTAAAACCGGACATACGCCGTTGTAGTTAAACCGGGGGCTGTTTTGGTTTGGATAATTAAAAAATATGATAAACTTTGATTTAAAAGCTATACTTCTGGGGAAATTATTTTTCGTATGAACATGAAACTATATCCAAAAATCATTGTTAAACTCAAAGTGGAAGTATGTTTTTCAAAATGGTCATCAGGACGTCGTTCTTTCGACTGAAATGACTACCTCTTACAAAAATGACTTGTAACCTGTATTTCTGACTATAAACTTATACTTTTTCTGTTTAATTTCATAAATTTCAGTTCATTATGAAACCATAGCAACTTGAATCACTCAAAACGGATTTAAAACGAAGAAGTTATGGGTAAAACAAGATTGAATAATTTTGCTTATTGTAGCTACGTGAAATTTGTAACAAATCTATACAAATCATAACTTAACTAACTTATATTGTATTATACATGTATTCTAACATATATTATGTAATCTTGGGATACCATAGACACGTATACAATGTTTTGACATATCATATCGACCCATCTATATATATATTTCGGAACAACCAAAGACACTCTATATGCAGTAATGCTTGAGTTAGCTATACATGGTTGAAGTTGATTCCAAAATAATATATATACTTTGAGTTATGATCGAGCCTGAGACTTGTATACACTGGGTCGTGGATTGATTCGAGATAATATATATTGCTTTATTTCTGTACATCTAACTGTGGACAACTAGTTGTAGATTACTAACATTGGACTGTTAACTTAACAAACTTAAATCGTTAAAATGTAATAAAAATGTTGTGAATATATTTCGATCATACTTTGATATATATGTACATATTTTTTATAGGTTCGTGAATCGACCCGTGGCCAAGTGTTGTTTTTCCGATGAAGGAAATCTGTGAAAGTGAGTTATAGTCCCACTTTTAAAATCTATTATTTTTGGGATGAGAATACATGCAGTTCTATAAATGTTTTACAAAATAGACACAAGTATGCGAAACTACATTCTATGGTTGAATTATTAAATCGAATATCGTCCTTCAAGTCTGGTAACCTAAGAATTTAGGGAAATGGCCCCTAGTTGACGTGAATCCTAAAGATAGATCTATAGACCTTGACAAGTCCCATTCGGGGTACGAATGCTTTAGTACTTCGAGATTATTATTATACAGACGAGAGGTTCTGTTTGGGGTTATTCTATGCATTATGTTAATGTCGGTTACCAGGTGTTCAACATATGAATGATTTTTATGCAGATTGCTGTTATGCATGCATGTTGTTTATGAGAAATAAAAATATGAAATCTTGTGGTCTATTAATACGATTTGATATATATATGTTAAACCTATAACTCACCAACATTTTTGTTGACGTTTAAAGCATGTTTATTCTCAGGTAATTATTAAGAGCTTCCGCTGTTGCATGCTAAATAAAGACAGGATTTGGAGTCTGCATGCTTGTATAATTATTGTTTTAAAAACTGCATTCGGAGACTTAAGTTGTTGTGTAATATGATTGTAAACCATTATGTAATGGTCGTGTGTAAACGATATATTGTTGATTATCATTACTTGATAATCTACGTGATGCTTTTTAAACCTTTATTGATAGAATAAAGGTTATGGTTTGTTTTAAAATCGAATGCAGTCTTTGAAAAACGTCTCATATAGAGGTCAAAACCTCGCAAAGAAACCAATTAATATGAAACGTTTATAATCAATATGAACGGGAAATTTCAGTTGGTATCCGAGCGTTGGTCTTAGAGAACCAGAAAATTACATTAGTGTGTCTTACTGAGTTTGTTAGGATGCATTAGTGAGTCTGGACTTCGGTCATGTTTTCTTTAAAAACGATTGCTTAACACTTTGTGTTGGAAACTACATATTATTAACATGTAAATATTATGTGATATATTAATCTCTTAATGTGTTTGATATTGTGTGATGGATGTCCACCTCTAGTACAAATCACATCGACTCACCTAATAATAATGAAGAGTCGAATATATTTTGGGAAGATTCACAAGTTTCCGAAGAGGAACCGGAAAAGGAGGAATCGGAAGAAGAGGAACCGGAAGAAGAGGAACCGAAAGAGGAGGAACCGGAAGAAGAAGAGGTTCCGGAGGAAGAAATATTAATACCTACAGTAAAATGATTAAATAAAATAAAATCCTCAACCAATGGACCAAAGTTAAAAATGGTCAATGGTGTTTCCGCCAAGGAAGCAAAATATTGGGAAAATTACCAATTTTCTGATGAATCGGATCCCGACGAGGATTCCGATGATGTTATAGAAATTCCCCCAAATCAATTTAATAAGGCAAAAGAGAATAATAAGGGAAAGGGCAGCAAAATAGAGAAACCTAATTTCGACCCCGATGAACTTTATGTGTATCGTAAACGCCCGTATTTCTTAAATCTTAACAATGATCCAGGAACATCTAAGCCACCAGGTTTTTCAAAACCATTTGTGAAAATGATGGCTCATATTAGAGGATCACCATGTATCCCTAGGAAATTAGCCAAACGAACCAAGTCCGAAGAAGAAGAAACGAGTGAGTCGGAATAAAGAGTTGTAATCATGCTATGTAATATATGTATTGTAGTATGCTTGTACTCTTAAGATATATGTAAAAAAAATTGCTTGTATTATTTGTTAATTATGTTTTACGAATCTAATCCTTGTTCATTTTACAATATAAAAACAAAAATGGAAGTTAAGGATAGGCAACCGAAAATTTTAGAAGACCTACCAGGGGATATGATCGATGAAATCTTGTCTAGAGTCGGGCAGAATTCATCGGCACAATTATTTTCGGCGAAATTAGTTTGTCGAACGTTTGAAAGACATTTCAGGCATGCCTTAGTTTATAAAAGGCTTTCCTTTGAAAGATGGGGTATATCACATTGGGGAGATTTTAAGTTACGCTGAGTTTTCTTTAAGGCATTTATTGCGGGAAACCCAGATGTAATTTTACGCTACGGATTAAGAACCTATTTTGACTCAACATATCCCAACATAGGACTTCGTGAATTAAAAATAGCTTCAAACATGCAATTTAAAGAAGCATGTTATGCTTACGGATTAGTAATGTTCGCTTCTCGCCAAATTGAGAAAGAGAACATCGGATTACAACTGTTAAATAAAACATTCCCACAAGTGACAGATTCAGTAGTTGGGGTGAGAAACAAGGTTTTTAGATTGTTACAGGGCTGTTGGGCATTACGTAACCCTCGTCCTTTTGACGACGTTACAACATGCTGCCTAGCCAATGGTCACAACGGTTACGTTCCACAAAACCAAGGATGGGAGATAGTATTAGTATAACCTGAATGCATGACTTGTTTCTAGACTTACGAATTACGTGTCTTTATTGTCTTTGCTGAACAACTTGCGTATTAACTAGAATTATCTTCATAACTGCCTTGTATCAAAGTTATTGTGTGCCATATTTTATGCTATATGTAAAATAGCGGTATTGTACGTTTGTAAAATTTTGTATAAAAGTTTGAACGCGAAATATTATTGTAATAAGTTTTTCATATAGAATTATAGTAGTTGAATTGTATATTAGCTACTAAGTGTGAACTTAATGGGTAGGTATTATCCGATTAAAAACTTATAAAACGCTATTATGAAGAAAAAGCTTTTATAAATGAGTTCATATTATGCTACGAAATATTGTTGACTACTCTTAATATTCTATATGATTAACTTAATTCTTTTGACTATTTTTCAAGGAAATGGCACCGACTACTCGAAATAACCCTGAATATGATCGAAGAAGACTTCCGTGTTTTCCTTGCTGCAAACGTAATCGCGGTGCAGACTGCAATGCGAAATAACAACAATAACTCTGAAACTAGCAATGGATCTAACGCCACTAGAAATTGTGTAGGATGCTTCTACAAAGAATTCACTGCCTGCAAACCTTTGAAATTTCATGGAACCGAAGGACCAATCGGATTAAAACGGTGGACCGAGAAGGTCGAATCGGTGTTTGCCATAAGTAAATGTACTGAAGAAGACAAAGTAAAGTACGCTACGCATACCTTCACTGATACTGCATTAACATGGTGGAACATCTATCTCTAGCAGGTGGGACAAGATACTGCTTACGCACTACAGTGGTCAGCATTCAAACACATGATGACTGAGTAGTACCGTCCCAGAAACGAGGTCAATAAGTTCAAGATAGAGCTTAGAGGATTACGAGTGCAAGGATTCGATATTACCACATACGAAAGATGATTCACAGAGTTGTGCCTATTGTGTCCAAGAGCATTCGAAGATGAAGAAGAGAAGATCGACGCATTTGTAAAAGGGTTACCATAAAGGATTCAAGAAGATGTGAGTTCACACGAGCCCGCCTCCATACAAAGGCAAGTTGACTGGCTCACAGACTAGTGAACCAGATTGAGGGTACAATTAAACAGCAGGCGGCCGAAGAATCCAACACGAAACAAATCAAGAGAAAGTGGGAAGAAACCAGTGACAAGAGTCACCAATACAACAACAACAACAATCACAACCAGAATCGCAATAACTATTCCAGTAACCGTAACATCAACCGCAACATAAATCGCAATCCCAACAACAACTACAACAAACGTCCCAACAACAACTACAACAACAATCCCAACAACAATCTCAACAATAATAGCAAAAGGCAGAAGCCATGCCAGAGGTGTGAAGGATACCATCCGACTAGGTTCTGCCCGACAACGTGTACTAAGTGCAATATAAAAGGCCATGGTGTGACGAATTGCTAAATCTACGGATCAATGGCTAAGGGAACAAATAATGTCGGAACAAGTTATCCCAACGGTACTTGTTTCGGATGCGGGAAGAAGGGCCATTACAAAAATATGTGTGCAAACCATGGGAATAATAATGGGCAAAACCGAGGAAAAGTCTTCAACATTAATGCAGTTGAAGCGCAGGAAGACCTGGAGCTTGTTACGGGTACGTTTCTTATTGACGATAAATCTGCTTATGTTTTATTTGATTCGGGTGTGGATAGAAGCTATATGAGTAGAGATTTTTGTGCTAAATTAAGTTGCCCAGTGACACCTTTGGATAATAAATTTTTACTCGAATTAGAAAACGGTAAATTAATTACAGCAGATAATATATGTCGGAATTGAGAAATTAAACTGGTTAGCGAAACATTTAAGATTGATTTGATACCAGTAGAGTTAGGAAGTTTTGATGTGATAATCGGCATGGACTAGTTGAAAGAGGTGAAAGCAGAGATCGTTTGTTACAAAAATGCGATACGCATTATGCGCGAGAAGAGAAAATCCTTAATGGTATATGGAGAGAAGAGCAACGCAAAGCTTAATCTTATTAGTAATTTGAAGGCACAAAAACTAATAAGAAAATGTTGCTATGCCGTTCTAGCACGCACCAAAGAAGTCAAAACCGAAGAAAAGAACATCAATGATGTTCCCGTCGCAAAAGAATTTCGCGATGTATTTCCGAAAGAATTACCGGGACTACCTCCACATCGATCCGTTGAATTTCAAATAGATCTTGTACCAGGAGCTGCACCAATAGCTTGTGCTCCCTACAGACTCGTACCCAGTAAAATGAAGGAATTACAGAGCCAATTACAAGAACTTTTAGAGCGTGGTTTCATTCGACCAAGTACATCACCGTGGGGAGCTCTTGTTTTGTTTGTCAAAAAGAAAGATGGCACATTTAGATTATGTATCGACTATAGAGAGTTGAACAAACTTACCATCAAGAACCGTTATCCACTACCGAGAATCGACAATTTATTTGATTAACTACAAGGCTCGTCAGTTTATTCGAAGATTGATTTACATTCCGGGTATCATCAAATGCGGGTGAAGGAGGATGACATTCTGAAGACTGCTTTTAGGACGCGTTGTCATTATGAGTTTATGGTTATGCCATTTGGATTAACTAACGCACCAGTTGTGTTCATGGACCTCATGAACCTAGTGTGTGGACCATATCTTGACAAGTTTGTCATTGTTTTCATTGATGACATACTTATTTACTCAAAGAATGATCAAGAGCATGAAGAACATTTGAGAAAAGTGCTAGAATTGTTGAGGAAGGAACAACTGTACGCAAAGTTTTCAAAGTGTGCATTTTGGTTTGAATAAGTTCAATTCCACAGACACGTAGTAAACAAAGAAGGTATTCAAGTTGATCCATCAAAGATCGAAACTGTTGAAAACTGGGAAACCCCGAAAACTCCAAAGCATATACGTCAATTTTTAGGATTGGCTGGTTACTACAGAAGATTCATCCAAGATTTTTCCAAAATAGCAAAACCCTTGACTGCATTAACGCATAAAGGGAAGAAATTTGAATGGAAGGATGAGCAAGAGAAAGCGTTTCAATTGTTGAAGAAAAAGGTAACTACGGCACCTATATTGTCATTGCCGAAAGGGAATAATGATTTTGTGATATATTGTGATGCCTCAAAGCAAGGTCTCGGTTGTGTATTAATGCAACGAACAAAGGTAATTGCTTATGCGTCTAGATAATTTTGGTACCCAAATCCTTTCAACCCTATACCGGGTTCCATCTTCCCGAATATTAAGATGCTTCTCCGATCCTTTGGGTATTTCATCCTATAAATTTCCCTCTTTTAAAACTCCTTGTTGCGCCTCCTTTATTTGAGTAGTAAGGTTATTGTGAATCATTATATGCATAGAGTTTACTCGAATGGGTTCTCTGTCTTTTCTGCTCAAGGCGTCGGCTACCACATTTGCCTTCCCCGGGTGGTAACGAATCTCAAAGTCGTAATCATTCAACAATTCAATCCACCTACGATGCCTCATGTTCAGTTGTTTCTGATTAAATATGTGTTGAAGACTTTTGTGGTCAGTATATATAATACTTTTGACCCCATATAAGTAGTGCCTCCAAGTCTTTAATGCAAAAACAACCGCGCCTAATTCCATATCATGCGTCGTATAATTCTGTTCGTGAATCTTCAATTGTTTTGATGCATAAGCAATTACTTTCGTTCGTTGCATTAATACACAACCGAGACCTTGTTTTGAGGCGTCACAATATATCACAAAATCATCATTCCCTTCAGGTAATGACAATATAGGTGTCGTAGTTAACTTTTTCTTTAACAATTGAAATGCTTTCTCTTGTTCATCTTTCCATTCAAATTTCTTCCCTTTATGCGTTAATGCAGTCAAGGGTTTTGTGTGATGACCCGGGAATTTTCGACCAAATTTAAACTTGAATCTTATATGGTTTCGACACGATAAGCAAAGTCTGTAATGTTGAGTCTCGAAAAATTTGTAACAGATTACCTGAATGCATTTACTTTTGACCATTCTCGATGATTCACGAACCTTAAACCATAAATAGAAATTGTAGATGTAAATAACTATACATGTAATTACTTATATATTATAAATTAAATATATTAATGAAAAATTAAGTGATTTAGTTATTATGTGAATGTTTGCCATTATTACTTTTATTATTATTATTAAAATAAATATCAATAGTTATAATAATATCAATTATTTTAATATATGATACTTTGACATAAAATTTAAAACAAGTAATTGTTATATCTTTATTATTACCAATGCCATTAAGAATCATTATTATTAAAATTTATTATTATTAAGATACAACTTATTATCATATTATATTATTATTACATTTGTTAAGATTACTAATTTTATAATATTATTAATATTAATTATAGAATAAAGTTTGTGTATTTTATTCAAATCAATTATATAGTACAATTCGTTATTTGATTTTGTTTCTACCTTCTATTTTGTTAAACATCACACTCAGCTAGTACAATTAAGATTCTATCCATTTGATAAATACCAAAATTGTTGATTATTAAACTGATAAAGTATCAGAATCTGTTGTGTATCAACATCAAATATTATCTACCCGTCCTTCCTGTCTGCTCAATATGTACCCGATTGAAATTAAATTCTCTATACAAACAAAAACTGATCAAATCATCCCTACTAACTCCTCTCACCCTTGTGAATTGTTTGCTTCCTGTTTTGCAACTTAAACAACACCATCATATTCACCACTTGAATAATTGACAATCACCAATGGATACCATGATCACCCTTGTTAAATTGCTTATAAATACAAACTGTTTTCTGTCTTTCTGTAAAACCTAAAAACCCAACAATAACCATCACCATGAACCCGAACATCACCACCATTCAATCCCAACATCACCACCACCTTACGGCCTGCACAACCAACACCACTTTCCACTTCATCCGTCAACCACCTTCGAACCAAACTACAACCGCCACCATGAAAAACCAAACCACCTGCATGTATATATATATATATATTTCGTTCCTTCTTTTCTTATCAAGCACCACCTTTCGTTCTTTCTCTTCCTATGAGTTCTGCTTCATTTCTTTTCTTCATTTCTTCTTCAAACTACTTGGTTTATGATCATTGTAGTCGTTCTCCTTAAATTCTTCTTTTGGATCGAAAGCTACCATAATATAACCCACTTGCTTTATATATAAAGTCACCACTAGTGTCTAAAAACCGAATATAATTGCTCTTAAGTTGCTGCACATTTAGTTGTCGGTTGCTAGCATCGCACGTTCCATTTTTTTTTTAATAAATTGAACCCCACCCATCCACTTGCTAGTATTCGATGGAAGATATTATGGATGCTTTTGTTTCTTTTTGATGGCTCCAATGTTCCTTTTAATTGTTAATGATTTTGGGTATTAATAAATAATGTCATTAATCTTTTTCATTATTGGCAGACAAGGATTAAGGCACGTACCCCACTGATTGTTATTGCTGCAAATCGATGTCTGTTTCTATTTAGAGTGTTACTTGGGCCAATGAACTCGTTTTCTTTTTGTTAGGCCATCACAATTATTTATTTATTTTAAAAAAACCGTGAACTAAACTATTCTAGTGGGCCGATTATGGGTTGTGATTAAAATGTTGGAGCCTGTTTGATGATGTTAATGGTGTCATATGTTGAGAATGGTAACGACTTGATGATGATGTGTTGAGAACCAGAAGATACAGTATGGTGATGAGATATGATGTGTTTGATGATGATAAGGTTGATGATAATGATATTGATCGGTATTATGATGATAATTATGATGATGATGATGATGGTAGTATTATGAGGATAATGATAAGTGATTAAGAAATGATGACGATGCTGTAATAAGATAGTGAAAATAGATATTTGATCATAATAGTGATGCTAGGTAATGGGAAGATGATGAACAAATTAATATATGTTAAATATTTAGAAGTGCAAGATACTACATGAATGAAACGATGGAGCAGTGGATAGAGATGTGTTGGTATTAAGCGAGGTGCTGCGGGTTCGAGCCCAGACAGCGACATTTATTTGTTTTTAAAGCCTAGATACATTGAGGTAGTCTTTTATTATTATTATTATTATTATTATTATTATTATTATTATTATTATTATTATTATTATTATTATTATTATTATTATTATTATTATTATTATTATTATTATTATTATTATTGTAATTATTATTGTTGTTACTAGAAATATTATTATTATTATTGATATTATTATTATTAAAGATTGTTAGTGTTATTAGTATAAGTATTAAATTTATTATTATTATTACTACTAAATAAGTATTAGTTATCATTTATTGTTATTATCATAATAACCATTACAAATATGACTAATATCATAATCTTATCATTAAAATATCTAATAAGACTAAAATTATTATTAAACTTACTACTACTATTAAAAATATTATTTTTACTAAAACTATCATTATTACTTTATAATTACTAGTGAAACTATCATTCTAACAAATAAATCTTTTGTATATCATATATACTTATTACATATACTAGGATTACACTAATATTTTATATAACAAATAATATTTCATGAACACAACACTAATCACATATATAAGTAAATAGGTATATTATTATAACTAAATATTAACCAATATAATTATATACACAAAATCAATATATATATATATATATATATATATATATATATATATATATATATATATATATATATACAATATAATATACACCATAATATAAGTATATGTTTCAAAATGAAAGTTACTATAAATCCTATATAACTGTAAATATATAAATAATACATAATAATAAATAAAATTTTGTGATTTACATTATATGTATTAATAAATATACAATTGATATAGGTTCGTGAATCCGAGGTCAACCCTGCATTGTTCAGTATCGTCATATGTATTTTTACTACAAAATACAGTAGGGTGAGTTCATTTGATTCCCTTTTTCTTTTTACATTTTTGGGACTGAGAATACATGCGCGGTTTTTACAACTGCTTTATTAAATACTTTTGAAATATATTTTGAACTGCGAATACATGAAATGCTTTTATAAATGTTTGACGAGATAGACACAAGCAAAACATTCCTCGAATGAATTATTGTGCAGACAGAAGTTCTGCGGATTATTATTAAATTATGTGGACATGATAATTGCCACCGTTGAATTATGTGGACATGATAATTGCCACCTGTTGATGTGAATGTTATATATCGAGAGAATGATTTTATACACAGGTTATGTGTATGTTATTTTTGTGCACAAGATATGTGTACGGTTACTATGATTTATGAAAATAGTTTCGTACACGAGAAAGATATACTGTATTTAAAAGATATAGCATGTACATTACAGGTGGGTATAGGATTCGGGCCCATTTGTACCATGCAACACTTAAATTTTGTGGTCTATCAAAATGATGAATTTTATTGTTTTAAGATAAACCTATGAACTCACCAACCTTTTGGTTGACACTTGAAAGCATGTTTATTCTCAGGTATGAAAGAAATCTTCCGCTGTGCATTTGCTCATTTTAAGGACATTACTTGGAGTCGATCATCGCTCTGGGAACAAATGTTGATGACTTCGTCCAGATGGATTAGGACGGGGCATTTCAGTTGGTATCAGAGCGATGGTCTTAGCGAACCATGTCTGCATTAGTGTGTCTAACTGATAAGTCGTTAGGATGCATTAGTGAGTCTGGACTTCGACCGTGTCTGCATGTCAAAAGTTTTGCTTATCATTTTGTGTCAAAAATTACCTGCTTATCATTCTTAGAGAATCACTTGCTTATCATTCTTAGTCTAGACACATTTTACTGCATTGACTACATGAATAGTGTATAGACAAAATTCATATCTTCGCGTATCTGCCACTTCATATCTTAGCGTATCTGTTATTGTTATCTTTGCCTGACAGCTTTCGTAGATTTCTCCGTAACTTATGGGATTTTAGTATTATATATGCATATGTAACTTATGTATTGCAGGGTACTAATCTACATCCCATAATTTATTTCTTATCAAAAATCCTTCATCTGATCATACGAGATGAATCCCTCAACCAGTTCGGGTCCACAGATTCCGATAGCCATTCCGATAGTTATCCCGACTGTTATTCCGAATGGATAGTCATCTAAGCTCCGGAAACAACGTCACCAGAATGAATCAACCAATCATCCATCCCCAATTAAACTGATAGATTCGTAGTAAACTTAATTAATAGAGACGCACAGAAGGCGATCCCTTCCACTAACCGAATTCACCTTTTGGCGAAGAACCTGAAGCACTTACCAACGAACCTATTCGAAACACCATTCTCTCTCTCATTCTCAGAGTATCTCATCACGATTAAATACTATCCCAAATTCTAAACCTTATTCATCTGCTCGTTCCGACCGACAATCATCCTGGAGTAATCCAAGAAGTCAACGAGCTTCGCGCTCGAATAATCAAATTTGGAAAACATGGTGCAAAACCTACCAGCTTCAGCAACATCACCGACACCAACAGTACCATCAGTAACAGCACCTGTATCATCAACAATCCTTGCCTCAATATCACATTCTGTATCACGAGCATAATCATCGTTCTACGTATCGTTCTATCTATTTTATCTTCGTTCGACATGGCGATTACGTAATCTCTAATATTTTATAGATTATGTATCTTAGTTCTAACGGTAAATCAAATGAGATTAATACTATATTAACTCATGAAATTTATAATTACATCTGAAGAAAATATATATGTATATATATTTTCATAAAGAATGTAATTAAAAATTCTTTCGTACAAACTGTTAATGATGAAAATATTTTAACGGGTAGGTAATACCCGAGGAATATTCAGATTTCACATTAATAAGTTACACTGTACATTCTTCGAAGCTGATTCAACAGTCGTTTACTATCCTACTTACATCCACCGATATACAAATCCGTTCACCACAGAATAACCGTATTCATCCAATTTCATATTTGGATTTTGATTTATCAAAATCCAACAAGTGGCATAATGAAGAAAAGATTTGACAACATAATATTTGTTAGAAACAAACAAATTAACTATAAGAAATTTTGTTAAGAATCCACGCTAACTGTTCCTAGCTAATTGTTCCTAGCTAACTGATTACATTTTATTTATCGCAATTTAATTATCGCAATTTACATTCTCGCACTTTATTTATCGTCATTTAAATTTTTGTTATTTATTTTTACGCACTTTAAATATCGGGACACGTATACAAGGTTTTGACATATCATATCGACACATATATATATATTATTTGAAATCACCATAGACACTCTATATGCAGTAATGATCGAGTTCTCTATACAGGGTTGAGGTTGATTCTCAAATAATATATATACTTTGAGTTGTGATCGAGTCTGAGACGTATACGGGTCACGATACGTATTAATTAATTCGAATATTATATATTAAACTATATATGAATTATTGGACTGTTACTGTGGACTATCGACTGTGGACTATCAAGATTGGACAATTTAAAATGAATTAAAATATTGATTATAACATATGAAACTAAACAACTCTTCAAGTTTGCCACTTGATTTCATCTTAAACCTCATTTGTATCTTGACGATTACAATCCGCGTTCAAACCTTTCATGATTCTCGAAAAATACCTCAATCGAGAGGATGAACCAACTGCACATTACCTATGGAAGAAAAGATCGATGCATATTGTTATGCACTTGAAAACACTCGGAACTTGAGTAAACGTTTAATGCGTAGCTGTGCTAATTCCTTTAGCGTTATTATTTTTTTGAAATAACTTTGCAATCTCTTTCCAAATTAGCCAATTTTGTCACAGCTCCAACAAGTCAACTTCGACTTTTCGTTCGAAACAACCTTATTATAACCTTGATATATATACGTGCTCTTTTATTGTTACCGGGGAACCTTTCATATTTTACAATATTACCAGCAGACGTACCAGCCACCTCGTTGCTTCTTGGTTTAAATCTCTCTGATAAATCATTATATTTATTCATTGAAACCCTATCATATACTCATCCGCATCTCGTAACGAATACTGCCATACCAATTACCGGGAATCAGCTATCAGTACTTTGAAAACTCACAGCATATCTACATCAACAGTTATATGTATCCATATAACATTTATCTCTTAGAATTATGATCTTTCATTCTGAAATTTTGAAAAGGCACCCAGCCTACAAATCAATACATTGAACTTTGAAAAAGCTGAATGAAGCAGCAGACACTGTAGGCAACTGTAAATGACCTTAGCCGTCGGAAGTTTGATGATAAAGAATAATATGTTGGAAAAGCTCAGAAATGTTGGAACTGGAAAACGGATAGAGTTAACCATGAAGGAGACCAAGGATAAATACAAGGACCATACCCTATATTCAAAAAATCCAGTTAATTCTGGATCCGATGAAATCTTCAACAAATATCTTGCTCCGTACTCATATTAAAATCTTGCGGAAAATCTTTCTTCATCAACCATCGAACTTAGAAATTCCAAAATATCATCATCAATATCTTCGATATTTCTGAGGATATTTTCATAATTATTCTCGTCCGAAATTATATACTTCTTCGTGCTTCCTGTGCATCATTATAATGGAAACATTCAATAGAAAATTAGTACCGAAAAACAGATTATGCGAAACTATGAAGAAAGCCGTGGACAAATCACAAAGAATAAGTTTGACTTCAAAGAATCCGAATGATTCAATGTCTGCTAAGATCTTTAGTAAATATCTTGCTCATTAATCTAAACCCTTGCAGACAATAGTTTCTATCATCCTCTGATCTTAGATATTCCGAGATATTATCGTATCTTTCATTATAAATATCCTCCATATTTCTGGAAATATTTTTATAACTATTCTTACCTAAAATCATTAATCTCTTCGTACTATCAGTGTTACATCATATAGAAACTGTTAGTTTCTATATTCTGTAAATTTTCGAGCTTAAAATATGAAAGTTATTGAAGTAATGTTGGGAACTGATGCATGAGTTAGTATAATATAATGACACTTGATCAACGTGATTATATTACAGTAAGTCATGCTGAATTTCTAATGGAACGTGATGATTCACAGAACATACCATCATCATGTGCCATGTTACATAACTCTTTCATTCTACTTAACTCTAGAACAAATCAAGAAAATGTATTCTTGATGGTTCTATCTTCCGTGATGTTGATAGATTTAAAAAAAAAATCAAATCATGCTATCATGTTCCTTCCTGCTTAAAACATTATAATCATTCGAAACTCTATATCTACAAATTCTGGACTATTACAAGAGATGCACAATCGCAAGAAGAAGAAGAAACGAAGGGACAAAACTCCAAAATATAAATTGGAGTATAAATCGCAGCAAATAAGGGGGGAAGTATAAACTGGGGATGACAATGATTATAGAAAACAGAAGCAAGGACTTCAAGGTATAAGGGAAGATATAAAGCTCGATAACAACACATAAATTACAAACCGTGTATATCAATGTTTATAGCAATATAAAGACACGGGAGAATTAAAAGCACTAGCACCCCAAGATAATAGTAGAAGTAAATAGATTTTTCTGGTGGAAGAGTGAAAAGAAGGATGACAGAAATGATAATTAGGAAAATATCAAGGATTAGAACTGGATTAAACATTTTCACAATCCTTTGGATGTACGAACTAAGAAAGAAAGTATTGGAATGGTGAAAATAATGGAACGGAAGAAATTCATTTATAATGGAAATATCTGACAGAGCAATCGAGACAAATGATCGCATTTAATTAAAAAGATCTTAATTTCCATAAATCCCGAAGAATCGAATCTTTAGATTTCGAAGATTTTCTTTAAATCCCTTGAATTCTGGAATTCAACCAAGACAAGGTCAAAAGCTAAGACGCACCTTATTTTCTAATTTCCACTGTGCCTACGTCAAAAGTTAAATCTCTATCTCAATCTGTTGTGATAGCTTCATTCGTACGCTTCACCTAATCGAATCGTTTTATCTATATTAGTCAATAATGATAAAACACCATTTATCAACTCATATTTGTCATGGAACATTTTTATGGTTAGCCATGACCACCTCACTCAAATTTCGGGACGAAATTTCTTTAACGGGTAGGTACTGTGATGACCCGGGAATTTTCGACCAAATTTAAACTTGAATCTTATATGGTTTCGACACGATAAGCAAAGTCTGTAATGTTGAGTCTCGAAAATTTTGTAACAGATTACATGAATGCATTTACTTTTGACCATTCTCGATGATTCACGAACCTTAAACCATAAATAGAAATTGTAGATGTAAATAACTATACATGTAATTACTTATATATTATAAATTAAATATATTAATGAAAAATTAAGTGATTTAGTTATTATATGAATGTTTTCCATTATTACTTTTATTATTATCATTAAAATAAATATCAATAGTTATAATAATATCAATTATTTTAATATATGATACTTTGACATAAAATTTAAAACAAGTAATTGTTATATCTTTATTATTACCAATGCCATTAAGAATCATTATTATTAAAATTTATTATTATTAAGATACAACTTATTATCATATTATATTATTATTACATTTGTTAAGATTACTAATTTTATAATATTATTAATATTAATTATAGAATAAAGTTTGTGTATTTTATTCAAATCAATTATATAGTACAATTCGTTATTTGATTTTGTTTCTGCCTTCTATTTTGTTAAACATCACACTCAGCTAGTACAATTAAGATTCTATCCATTTGATAAATACCAAAATTGTTGATTATTAAACTGATAAAGTATCAAAATCTGTTGTGTATCAACATCAAATATTATCTACCCGTCCTTCCAGTCTGCTCAATATGTACCCGATTGAAATTAAATTCTCTATACAAACAAAAACTGATCAAATCATCCCTACTAACTCCTCTCACCCTTGTGAATTGTTTGCTTCCTGTTTTGCAACTTAAACAACACCATCATATTCACCACTTGAATAATTGACAATCACCAATGGATACCATGATCACCCTTGTTAAATTACTTATAAATACAAACTGTCTTCTGTCTTTCTGTAAAACCTAAAAACCCAACAATAACCATCACCATGAACCCGAACATCACCACCATTCAATCCCAACATCACCACCACCTTACGGCCTGCACAACCAACACCACTTTCCACTTCATCCGTCAACCACCTTCGAACCAAACTACAACCGCCACCATGAAAAACCAAACCACCTGCATGTACATATATATATATATTTTTCGTTCCTTCTTTTCTTATCAAGCACCACCTTTCGTTCTTTCTCTTCCTATGAGTTCTGCTTCATTTCTTTTCTTCATTTCTTCTTCAAACTACTTGGTTTATGATCATTGTAGTCGTTCTCCTTATATTCTTCTTTTGGATCGAAAGCTACCATAATATAACCCACTTGCTTTATATATAAAGTCACCACTAGTGTCTAAAAACCGAATATAATTGCTCTTAAGTTGCTGAACATTTAGTTGTCGGTTGCTAGCATCGCACGTTCCATTTTTTTTTTTAATAAATCGAACCCCACCCATCCACTTGCTAGTATTCGATGGAAGATATTATGGATGCTTTTGTTTCTTTTTGATGGCTCCAATGTTCCTTTTAATTGTTAATGATTTTGGTTATTAATAAACAAAGTCATTAATCTTTTTCATTATTGGCAGACAAGGATTAAGGCACGTACCCCACTGATTGTTATTGCTGCAAATCGATGTCTGTTTCTATTTAGAGTGTTACTTGGGCCAATGAACTCGTTTTCTTTTTGTTAGGCCATCACAATTATTTTTTTTTTTTTTTAAAAACCGTGAACTAAACTATTCTAGTGGGCCGATTATGGGTTGTGAATAAAATGATGGACCCTGTTTGATGATGTTAATGGTGTCATATGTTGAGAATGGTAACGACTTGATGATGATGTGTTGAGAACCATAAGATACAGTATGGTGATGAGATATGATGTGTTTGATGATGATAAGGTTGATGATAATGATATTGATCGGTATTATGATGATAATGATGATGATGATGATGGTAGTATTATGAGGATAATGATCAGTGATTAAGAAATGATGACGATGCTGTAATAAGATAGTGAAAATAGATATTTGATCATAATAGTGATGCTAGGTAATGGGAAGATGATGAACAAATTAATATATGTTAAATATTTATAAGTGCAAGATACTACATGAATGAAACGATGGAGCAGTGGATAGAGATGTGTTGGTATTAAGCGAGGTGCCGCGGGTTCGAGCCCAGACAGCGACATTTATTTGTTTTTAAAGCCTAGATACATTGAGGTAGTCTCTTATTATAGTTTTTATTATTATTATTATTATTATTATTATTATTATTATTATTATTATTATTATTATTATTATTATTATTATTATTATTATTATTATTATTATTGTAATTATTATTGTTCTTACTAGAAATATTATTATTATTATTGATATTATTATTATTAAAGATTGTTAGTGTTATTAGTATAAGTATTAAATTTATTATTATTACTACTACTAAATAAGTATTAGTTATCATTTTTTGTTATTATCATAATAACCATTACAAATATGACTAATATCATAATCTTATCATTAAAATATCTAATAAGACTAAAATTATTATTAAACTTACTACTACTATTAAAAATATTATTTTTACTAAAACTATCATTATTACTTTATAATTACTAGTGAAACTATCATTCTAACAAATAAATCTTTTGTATATCATATATACTTATTACATATACTAGGATTACACTAATATTTTATATAACAAATAATATTTCATGAACACAATACTAATCACATATATAAGTAAATAGGTATATTATTATAACTAAATATTAACCAATATAATTATATACACAAAATCAATATATATATACAATATAATATACACCATAATATAAGTATATGTTTCAAAATGAAAGTTACTATAAATCCTATATAACTGTAAATATATAAATAATACATAATAATAAATAAAATTTTGTGATTTACATTATATGTATTAATAAATATACAATTGATATAGGTTCGTGAATCCGAGGCCAACCCTGCATTGTTCAGTATCGTCATATGTATTTTTACTACAAAATACAGTAGGGTGAGTTCATTTGATTCCCTTTTTCTTTTTACATTTTTGGGACTGAGAATACATGCGCTGTTTTTACAACTGCTTTATTAAATGCTTTTGAAATATATTTTGAACTGCGAATACATGAAATGCTTTTATAAATGTTTGACGAGATAGACACAAGCAAAACATTCCTCGAATGAATTATTGTGCAGACAGAAGTTCTGCGGATTATTATTAAATTATGTGGACATGATAATTGCCACCGTTAAATTATGTGGACATGATAATTGCCACCATTGAATTATGTGGACATGATAATTGCCACCTGTTTATGTGAATGTTATATATCGAGAGAATGATTTTATACACAGGTTATGTGTATGTTATTTTTGTGCACAAGATATGTGTACGGTTACTATGATTTATTAAAATGGTTTCGTACACGAGAAAGATGTACTGTATTTAAAAGATATAGCATGTACATTACAGGTGGGTATAGGATTCGGGCCCATTTGTACCATGCAACACTTAAATTTTGTGGTCTATCAAAATGATGAATTTTATTGTTTTAAGATAAACCTATGAACTCACCAACCTTTTGGTTGACACTTGAAAGCATGTTTATTCTCAGGTATGAAAGAAATCTTCCGCTGTGCATTTGCTCATTTTAAGGACATTACTTGGAGTCGATCATCGCTCTGGGAACAAATGTTGATGACTTCGTCCAGATGGATTAGGACGGGGCATTTCATTTTGCTATTCTGGAAAAGTCTTGGATGAATCTTCTGTAGTAACCAGCTAGTCCTAAAAACTGAAGTATGTGTTTCGGAGTTTTCGGGGTTTCCCACTTTTCAACGGTTTCAATCTTTACTGGATCCACCTGAATACCTTCTTTGTTCACTATGTGATCGAGGAATTGAACTTCTTCCAACCAAAATGCACACTTTGAAAACTTAGCGTATAGTTTTTCTTTCCTTAACAACTCTAGCACTTTTCTCAAGTGTTCTTCATGCTCTTGGTCATTCTTTGAGTAAATAAGTATGTCATCGATGAAAACAATGACAAACTTGTCAAGGTATGGTCCACACACTCGGTTCATGAGGTCTGTGAACACAGCTGGTGCGTTAGTCAACCCAAACGGCATAACCATAAACTCGTAATGATCGTAACGCGTCCTAAAAGCAGTCTTTGGAATATCATCCTCCTTCACCCGCATTTGATGATACCCAGAACGTAAATCAATCTTCGAATAAACCGACGAGCCTTGTAGTTGATCAAATAAGTCGTTGATTCTCGGTAGTGGGTAGCGGTTCTTGATGGTAAGTTTGTTCAACTCTCGATAGTCGATACACAACCTAAATGTACCATCCTTCTTCTTGACAAATAAAACAGGAGCTCCCCACGGTGATGTGCTTGGTCGAATGAAACCACGCTCTAAAAGTTCTTGTAATTGGCTCTGAAGTTCCTTCATTTCGCTATGTGCGAGTCTGTATGGAGCACGAGCTATTGGTGCAGCTCCCGGTACAAGGTTTATTTGAAATTCAACGGATCGGTGTGGAGGTAGTCCCGGTAATTCTTTCGAAAATACATCGGGAAATTCTTTTGCGACGGGAACATCACTGATGTTCTTTTCTTCAGGTTTAACTTCCTCGATGTAACATCCCGCGTTTTCCGTTAAATTTATTTTTAACACTGTCTTTTTTTTATTTATAATATCTTTCGTTATTTAAAATTCGTAACTTTCGTTAACTAACGTTCATAATATTTCCGTTATTTAATTATAACATCACTCATTTACTCGAGCGTTTTCAAAATATCCGTTCGGTAAAATCCCGCACCCGCTTCTAAACTCGAGGGACTAAAATTGACACGGGGCAAACTAGTTGACTAGGTCAACTAGTCCACCCCAATCACCACCATTCAATCATCTCCATCTCTCTCTCTTTCTCTCTAGCAAGAACACACACACAAACACCCAATTCAATCATTCATCATCTAAATTCGATCTAGGAGGCTTACAACAAAACAAATTACATATTTGGAATCCTCTCTTCATCCTCTACAATTTGATACCAACTTCATCTCGTTTGGGTAACATTTCTAAAACTCTAGATTTCTCTAAATTCGTGTTTTTGATTTGAAATGGTGTTAGTTAGTGTCTATGGCTCGTGTCTAGCATGAATATATGATTTACTTGCTCGATTTGTTGTTTTGAGAAACTAGTTTGAACATTTGAAATGGGTTTGCTTAATCTTGCATTTTGGAAGATTAAATGTTGTTTGATTGTTAAAGTTCATGTTTTAATTGTGCTACTAGTATCACTAGCTTCGTTTTGATGCGTAGGTTGATTAAGAAAACTTCAAAAATGTGATTATTGATTTTTGTGAATTTTGGTTAGGGTTTGATAGACTTTGAAATGAACTTTTGATGCGTTGAATGCTTGTTAATGTTGTTAGTAAGTGTTTAGATGCATTGTATGCTTAATTACCTTCGGAACGGCATATCGTGTGTGTAAATTGGATTCCCGAATCATAAAATACGTTTTACGAACTTGAAACTTTGAAAATAAACCCTTCTTGATCAATTGACGAGTTTTCGGTTATTGTAATTGATGTTTTTGCTTGTGAAAGGTAGTTAATTGTATTCCTTGTCAAAAGAGCTTTCCAATGATATAAGATGCGTATTCTAAGTGTTTACGGTTTGCGTTTTGTGCTAAATTGAATTTTGGATCAAGACTTGAACTTTTGAAACTGACCAGGTACCAGGCCATGCCTAATGTCGCGGCGCGACACCTCTGGCCGCGGCGCGGCAATAGCCGTGTTTGGGTTCTGACCTACTTTGTCAAATTTCGAAAAATGTTTGCTATGCTACGCACCTCCGATTAACATGTAACTTGGCCAACATGCTCATATATGACTTCTAAGCTTAGAAAAATAGTTTGGGACCCGACCCGAACATGTTGACTTTTTTGTTGACTTTGACCGACCAAGTTTGACTTTTTGTCAAACTTAACCAATTAATTATGCAATCTTTCTAACATGCTTTTATACTTGTGTCTTGCATAAAACTTGATGATTTGATTCACATGCTATATTAATCGAGTCGTATTGAGCCATAGGACTAATTGAACACATTTCGCCCGACCTTGTGTCGTAACCGGTTAATTGATACAACTTATTTGTTTAGGTCAAGGCTAAGCAACAATCATGCACACGTTTACTTTGTGAAGTACTTTTATACTCGTGCACTCGAGGTGAGATCATAGTCCCACCTTTTCAACAACTTTTTATACTTTTAAATTGTGGGCTGAGAAACATATACTTTGTTACATTTTGTGCTACTTACTTTTATACTTTGAACACAAGTACAAGGAAAACAAACATTCCACAGCGAGTTAGAACAAAAATCCTCAATTCGATTATCATTAGTTACACTTGCAGGGTGTAAGCGAGAACTTATATTGTGTGGCCATATGGGTTTGACAAACCCTCATTACGGACGGTTCGCTACCGTCTACGGATGAAATATATTTTCGAGAAACAGTGTATGTTCTAACACTATTGTGATGGGGTTCTATGGAAGGAAACGTTAAGTCTTGGTAATTGGGTGCTCGCGAATAATACTTTTGGAATGCAAACGATTTTGATAATCAACGTTATGGGAATACTAAATCTTGTGGTTCAAAAACAACGTTTATTACAAACACCTATGATTTCACCAACGTTTTTCGTTGACAGTTTTCTATATGTTTCTCAGGTTCATACTTGGCTATTTGATACATGCTTCCACGTACACTCATTTTGCTTGGGGTCAAGCATACATACATACATACGCTAGGGATAGTACTTTTGGATTCAAACTTTTGTCTACATACTTACGCTATTTATAGCAACTGTGTTTTTCAACTTATATTATGTCGCAAGTTATTTCATTTATACTTTATGACTTTTGTAAACTTAGACTTGTTGTCGAACGGTTTTGTAAACTAAACTTGCAAGTGTTGTACCTTTCAAATGAATGCGACATAATTTTGGTCAAACGAGTCTCATATAGGGACTACGACCACGCAACGGGACCTAAGTTAACGGCGCCGTCAATAACGGTTTTGGTCGGGTCGTTACAAGTGGTATCAGAGCGTTGGTTGTAGGGAACTAGGATGTGCATTAGTGTGTCTGACAGAGTCGTTGGGACGCATTAGTGAATCTAGACTACAACCGGATAGTTAGCCATTGCATTCTGACATACATTGCTATAGATAGCACTTACTTGACTACTTGTGCATTATACTTGAATCATTCGTAGGAAAACTTTTTTAATGGTACCCAACCTTCATCATACGAACTCGTATTCTGCCACTTTGGTTCGGGAACTCTGACTCCTTGGTTGTTATTCACCCCGTCTCATCTTACTATCCATGAGTATTGTAAAGTCACTGTCACTACTCTAGATGAGTATCGTCATCACTATTTATCGCTACGGTTGCGTACTACTCGCTATCATGACTCGTTACTCTTTTCATACCTAACTACGTTATTGTCTGATTCGAACCGCATTGACGTGAACAATCACTTATACACTTCCCTCGGGGAACGCATCTTTAGAGTTGCACTAATTCTTTCGATTCAATACGAATCATGTTTGAGACGTCGTTACATTTTGTTCATTTTAGATTTTCACGATGACACGAACTTGAACCCATGGAGTGATGTGGGAATGGAGGTATGATTTGGCGTAATATAACGACACTCGATCAACGTGGTTATATTACGGTAAGACATACCGAAGTTCTAATGACACGTGATGGTGGTTAGACTCGATCAACCTAATCACCACCATGTGCCATGTACATGACTTCATCCTTTCATGTTTGGACATCTGAAAACTCCGCAAGTACTGACAACAACCATACCGGGGACACACCTTCGACTATTGTCAAACTATATTTATGCTTCCGAATGAATGACGAATTCTTTCGACTTCGACCATATGTTACACGTGTATACTATCTCGTCCTCGCACAGTCTTATTGACTAACTACAATTTACTCGTTATGCTCGCATCGAGGCGGAAACTTCTCTCGCCTTACACTCGTAATTCCGGTTCAGGAAATCTTTTATTGTAAATTCTCAATGGAGAGAGACTCTTCACGTTATACTAGTACTCGCCTCGAGGGTGAGTAGTCCCGACGAACGTTTTTGAAAACCGATAAATCTTCCGCAACGCAAATTTCTTGAGAAACTTGTTCTAACTAACGTTTTCGAGTCCTAAAGGATTTGTTCAAATATACCTTACAGAATGTACTCCGTTTCGGACCGAGATCCTCGTTTCATTCCTAGACTTCGGAGTGCCTCACAAAAAGCCTCGGGACCACGTCTAGACATGAGTACCGCGCATCAACCACAACCCGACTGGCCGAACGAACATACGATTCAAACCCTGGAAACCATAACACGAGTTTGTGTTATCAACTTCAAATTTACTTGAGAGACGTATTCTCCTTTAGCCGCATCCTCGTACTACCATGATTTTCATCGAGTTTTAAAGTCACACCTTTTGAAACCACATGTGACCGGAAACGTCATTCTCCTTTTTGTCAACCCAAGTAAACGATGATCAACTCACCAGGGCCGAGTTTATTCATGAACAACCGAGAAAATTTATACATATTCATGCAAGACCCAACGCGACTCGTAATCACCAAGAGCTACGCCGATGTTAGACGTAAACCTTTCTAATTCCATGGGGAACCGCGTAACGTTAAAAGTCGCACCTTGGAAAGGTGAAATCCGTTTCGGGAAACATAGAAAACTAAATCCGTGATATTTTGATCCTTTTGAAATCTTGGGGCATTTTGGACCCGTTGCTAGCCGCTTAGATTGTTCGACTCATTTGAGTCTCCGTTTATCCTACATTCGCTGTATCAACTTAAAGACGTGTTTTGCGAAACAAGAACTTGATATCTTTTTAATGAACTTCCTATCGATGATAAACTTAATTTCCTAGGAGGACCGGTTGAAACCATGAATCGTGAAACCAAACTTTAAACCAACGTAAAAACCCCGACTGTCAAAGTTCGTTGAAATGCCCGATGAAGTACTTTCACTTATCCGTAGAATGGACAACGCACGATCTCGATGAAGGAACAACGACTACTACTTTCAACTAAATTTCGGGACGAAATTTCTTTTAAGGTGTAGGTAATGTAACATCCCGCGTTTTTCTGTTAAATTTATTTTTAACACTGTCTTTTTTTTTATTTATAATATCTTTCGTTATTTAAAATTCGTAACTTTCGTTGACTAACGTTCATAATATTTCCGTTATTTAATTATAACATCACTCATTTACTCGAGCGTTTTCAAAATATCCGTTCGGTAAAATCCCGCACCCGCTTCTAAACTCGAGGGACTAAAATTGACACGGGGCAAACTAGTTGACTAGGTCAACTAGTCCACCCCAATCACCACCATTCAATCATCTCCATCTCTCTCTCTTTCTCTCTAGCAAGAACACACACACAAACACCCAATTCAATCATTCATCATCTAAATTCGATCTAGGAGGCTTACAACAAAACAAATTACATATTTGGAATCCTCTCTTCATCCTCTACAATTTGATACCAACTTCATCTCGTTTGGGTAACATTTCTAAAACTCTAGATTTCTCTAAATTCGTGTTTTTGATTTGAAATGGTGTTAGTTAGTGTCTATGGCTCGTGTCTAGCATGAATATATGATTTACTTGCTCGATTTGTTGTTTTGAGTAACTAGTTTGAACATTTAAAATGGGTTTGCTTAATCTTGTATTTTGGAAGATTAAATGTTGTTTGATTGTTAAAGTTCATGTTTTAATTGTGCTACTAGTATCACTAGCTTCGTTTTGATGTGTAGTTTGATTAAGAAAACTTCAAAAATGTGATTATTGATTTTTGTGAATTTTGGTTAGGGTTTGATAGACTTTGAAATGAACTTTTGATGCGTTGAATGCTTGTTAATGTTGTTAGTAAGTGTTTAGATGCATTGTATGCTTAATTACCTTCGGAACGGCATATCGTGTGTGTAAATTGGATTCCCGAATCATAAAATACGTTTTACGAACTTGAAACTTTGAAAATAAACCCTTCTTGATCAATTGACGAGTTTTTGGTTATTGTAATTGATGTTTTTGCTTGTGAAAGGTAGTTAATTGTATTCCTTGTCAAAAGAGCTTTCCAATGATATAAGATGCGTATTCTAAGTGTTTACGGTTTGCGTTTTGTGCTAAATTGAATTTTGGATCAAGACTTGAACTTTTGAAACTGACCAGGTACCAGGCCACGCCTAATGTCGCGGCGCGACACCTCTGGCCGCGGCGCGGCAATAGCCGTGTTTGGGTTCTGACCTACTTTGTCAAATTTCGAAAAATGTTTGCTATGCTACGCACCTCCGATTAACATGTAACTTGGCCAACATGCTCATATATGACTTCTAAGCTTAGAAAAATAGTTTGGGACCCG
The DNA here is from genome assembly GCF_046630445.1 of Rutidosis leptorrhynchoides. Lineage (NCBI taxonomy): Eukaryota > Viridiplantae > Streptophyta > Magnoliopsida > Asterales > Asteraceae > Rutidosis > Rutidosis leptorrhynchoides. Next base: position 415,001,205 of record NC_092336.1, read on the forward strand.
ACCCGAACATGTTGACTTTTTCGTTGACTTTGACCGACCAAGTTTGACTTTTTGTCAAACTTAACCAATTAATTATGCAATCTTTCTAACATGCTTTTATACTTGTGTCTTGCATAAAACTTGATGATTTGATTCACATGCTATATTAATCGAGTCGTATTGAGCCATAGGACTAATTGAACACATTTCGCCCGACCTTGTGTCGTAATCGGTTAATTGATACAACTTATTTGTTTAGGTCAAGGCTAAGCAACAATCATGCACACGTTTACTTTGTGAAGTACTTTTATACTCGTGCACTCGAGGTGAGATCATAGTCCCACCTTTTCAACAACTTTTTATACTTTTAAATTGTGGGCTGAGAAACATATACTTTGTTACATTTTATGCTACTTACTTTTATACTTTGAACACAAGTACAAGGAAAACAAACATTCCACAGCGAGTTAGAACACAAATCCTCAATTCGATTATCATTAGTTACACTTGCAGGGTGTAAGCGAGAACTTATATTGTGTGGCCATACGGGTTTGACAAACCCTCATTACGGACGGTTCGCTACCGTCTATGGATGAAATATATTTTCGAGAAACAGTGTATCTTCTAACACTATTGTGATGGGGTTCTATGGAAGGAAACGTTAAGTCTTGATAATTGGGTGCTCGCGAACAATACTTTTGGAATGCAAACGATTTTGATAATCAACGTTATGGGAATACTAAATCTTGTGGTTCAAAAACAACGTTTATTACAAACACCTATGATTTCACCAACGTTTTTCGTTGACAGTTTTCTATATGTTTCTCAGGTTCATACTTGGCTATTTGATACATGCTTCCGCGTACACTCATTCTTGCTCGGGGTCAAGCATACATACATACATACGCTAGGGATAGTACTTTTGGATTCAAACTTTTGTTTACATACTTACGCTATTTATAGCAACTGTGTTTTTCAACTTATATTATGTCGCAAGTTATTTCATTTATACTTTATGACTTTTGTAAACTTAGACTTGTTGTCGAACGGTTTTGTAAACTAAACTTGCAAGTCTTGTACCTTTCAAATGAATGTGACATAATTTTGGTCAAACGAGTCTCATATAGGGACTACGACCACGCAACGGGACCTAAGTTAACGGCGCCGTCAATAACGGTTTTGGTCGGGTCGTTACACTCGATGTGTGCTAGAATGACGTAACAACCTTTTCTTATTAGTTTTTGTGCCTTCAAACTACTAATAAGATTTAATTTCGCATTGTTCTTTTCTCCGTACACCATTAAAGGTTTTCCTTTTTCACGCATAATGTGAATTGCATTTTTGTAACAAACGACCTCTGATCTCACCTTTTTCAACCAGTCCATGCCAATTATTACATCAAAACTCCCTAACTCGACTGGTATTAAATCAATTTTAAACGATTCATCCCCCATTTTAATTTCTCTATCCCGACATATATTATCTGCTGAAATTAATTTACTGTTTACTAATTCGAGTAAAAATTTACTATCCAAAGGCGTCAATGGGCAACTTAACTTAGCAAAAAAATCTCTACTCATATAGCTTCTATCCGCACCCGAATCAAATAAAACATAAGCAGATTTATTGTCAATGAGAAACGTACCCGTAACAAGCTTCGGGTCTTCCTGCGCTTCTGCTGTATTAATATTGAAAACTCTTCCGCGGCCCTGCCCATTAGTATTCCCCTGATTCGGGAAATTTTTAATAATGTGGCCCGGTTTTCCACATTTATAACAGACTACGTTGGCAGTACTTGCTCCGACACTACTTGTTCCTACATTACTCGTTCCGGCATTATTTGTTCCTTTAGTTCTGTTATACATTGGTCCGTAGACCTCACACTTTGTTGCGCTATGACCATTTCTTTTACACCTGTTGCAAAATGTTGTGCAGAACCCCGGGTGATTCTCTTCACACCTTTGGCATTGCTGTTTCTGATTATTGTTGTTATTGTGGTTGTTATTGATGTTGGGACGATTATTGTAATCGTTGTTGTTGGGACGTTTGTTGTAGTTGTTGTTGTTGGGATTGTGATTGTTGTTGTTGCGATTTATGTTGCGGTTGTTGGGATAGTTGTTGCGATTTTGGTTGTAATTGTTGTTGTTGTTGTTGTTGTTGTTATTATACTGGTGACTCTTGTCACTATTTTCTTCCCACTTCCTCTTGAGTTGTTTCATGTTAGCTTCTTCGGCCGCCTGCTCTTTAATTCTTCCCTCAATCTGATTTATGAGTTTATGAGCCATTCGACTTGCCTTTTGTATGGAAGCGGGCTCGTGTGAACTCACATTTTCTTGAATCCTTTCTGGTAATCGTTTTACAAACGCATCGATCTTCTCTTCTTCATCTTTGAACGTTCCCGGACACAATAGGCATAACTCTGTGAATCGTCGTTCATACATGGTAATGTCGAACCCTTGTGTTCGTAACTCTCTAAGCTCTACCTTGAGCTTATTGACTTCATTTCTAGGACGGTACTGCTCGTTCATCAATTGCTTGAATGCCGACCATGGTAGTGCGTAAGCAGCATTTTGTCCTACCTGTTCAAGATAGGTGTTCCACCACGTTAACGCAGTACCTGTGAAGGTATGCGTAGCGTACTTAACTTTGTCCTCTTCAGTACACTTACTTATGGCAAACACCGATTCGACTTTCTCGGTCCACCGTTTCAATCCAATTGGTCCTTCGGTTCCATCAAATTCCAAAGGTTTGCAGGCAGTGAATTCTTTGTATGAGCATCCTACACGATTTCTTGCGCCGTTAGCTGCATTGCTAGATTCAGAGTTATTGTTGGTATGTAGTGCAGCCTGTACTGCGGCTATGTTTGCAGCAATAAAGGTACGAAATTCCTCTTCGCTCATATTCATGGTGTGTCGAGTAGTCGGTGCAATTTCCTTCAAAATAGCCAACTGAATCGAGTTAATTATACAGAATATTAAGAGTAGTCAATAGTATTTCGTAGCATAATATGAACTAATTTATAAAAGCTTTTTCTTCATATTAGCGTTTTATAAGTTTAAATTCGCGTACTACCTACCCGTTAAGTTCATACTTAGTAGTTAATATACAATTTAACTACTACAATTCCATATGAAAAACTAATTATAATAATATATCACATACAAATATTCTTCAAACTTACAACTTCGCTATATTACATATAACATGAAATATAGTACACTATGATACAGGACAGTTTTGAAGATAAATCTAGTTAATACGCAAGTTGTTCAGCAAAGGAAATAAAGACACGTAATTCATAAGTCCTGAAACAAGTCATGCATTCTGGTTTTACTAAGACGACTTCCCATCCTTGGTCTTGTGGAAAATAACCGTTATGACCATTGGCTAGGCAGCATCTTGTAATGTTGTCAAAAGGACGAGGGTTTCGTAATGTCCAACAGCCCCGTAATAATCTAAAAACCTTGTTTCTCACCCCAACTACTGAATCCGTCACTTGTGGGAAGGTTTTATTTAAAAGTTGCAATCCGATGTTCTTTTTCTCACTTTGGTAAGAAGCGAACATCACTAACCCGTAAGCATAACATGCTTCTTTATGTTGCATGTTAGAAGCTCTTTCTAATTCACGAAATCCTATGTTGGGATATGTTGAGTCAAAATAGGTTCTTAACCCGTAGCGTAAAATTGCATTTGGGTTCCCCGTATTTAATGCTTTAAAGAAAACACGGCATAACTTACTGTCTCCCCAATGTTGAAATGTCCCGTTCTTATTGATTAAAAACGTTCCATATTAATTGATTTCGTTGCGAGGTTTTGACCTCTATATGAGACGTTTTTCAAAGACTGCATTCATTTTTAAAACAAACCATAACCTTTATTTCATAAATAAAGGTTTAAAAAGCTTTACGTAGATTATCAAATAATGATAATCTAAAATATCCTGTTTACACACGACCATTACATAATGGTTTACAATACAAATATGTTACATCGAAATCAGTTTCTTGAATGCAGTTTTTACACAATATCATACAAACATGGACTCCAAATCTTGTCCTTATTTTAGTATGCAACAGCGGAAGCTCTTAATATTCACCTAAGAATAAACATGCTTTAAACGTCAACAAAAATGTTGGTGAGTTATAGGTTTAACCTATATATATCAAATCGTAACAATAGACCACAAGATTTCATATTTCAATACACATCCCATACATAGAGATAAAAATCATTCATATGGTGAACACCTGGTAACCGACATTAACAAGATGCATATATAAGAATATCCCCATCATTCCGGGACACCCTTCGAATATGATATAAATTTCGAAGTACTAAAGCATCCGGTACTTTGGATGGGGCTTGTTGGGCCCGATAGATCTATCTTTAGGGTTCGCGTCAATTAGGGTGTCTGTTCCCTAATTCTTAGATTACCAGACTTAATAAAAAGGGGCATATTCGATTTCGATAATTCAACCATAGAATGTAGTTTCACGTACTTGTGTCTATTTTGTAAATCATTTATAAAACCTGCATGTATTCTCATCCCAAAAATATTAGATTTTAAAAGTGGGACTATAACTCACTTTCACAGATTTTTACTTCGTCGGGAAGTAAGACTTGGCCACTGGTTGATTCACGAACCTTAAGTTCCTTGGATAAACCTACTGGAAAAGAGAAAAATGGATCTAGCTTCAATGTATCCTTGGATGGCTCGAAGTTCTTGTATTAGAATGATAACCTACTGTAAGAAACAAAGATTTCTTGAGGTTGGATGATCACCTTACAAGATTGGAAGTGAGCTAGCAAACTTGAAAGTATTCTTGATTTTATGAAACTAGAACTTTTGGAATTTATGAAGAACACTTAGAACTTGAAGATAGAACTTGAGAGAGATCAATTAGATGAATAAAATTGAAGAATGAAAGTGTTTGTAGGTGTTTTTGGTCGTTGGTGTATGGATTAGATATAAAGGATATGTAATTTTGTTTTCATGTAAATAAGTCATGAATGATTACTCATATTTTTGTAATTTTATGAGATATTTCATGCTAGTTGCCAAATGATGGTTCCCACATGTGTTAGGTGACTCACATGGGCTGCTAAGAGCTGATCATTGGAGTGTATATACCAATAGTACATACATCTAAAAGCTGTGTATTGTACGAGTATGAATACGGGTGCATACGAGTAGAATTGTTGATGAAACTGAACGAGGATGTAATTGTAAGCATTTTTGTTAAGTAGAAGTATTTTGATAAGTGTATTGAAGTCTTTCAAAAGTGTATAAATACATATTAAAACACTACATGTATATACATTTTAACTGAGTCGTTAAGTCATCGTTAGTCGTTACATGTAAGTGTTGTTTTGAAACCTTTAGGTTAACGATCTTGTTAAATGTTGTTAACCCAATGTTTATAATATCAAATGAGATTTTAAATTATTATATTATCATGATATTATCATGTATGAATATCTCTTAATATGATATATATACATTAAATGTCTTTACAACGATAATCGTTACATATATGTCTCGTTTAAAAATCATTAAGTTAGTAGTCTTGTTTTTACATATGTAGTTCATTGTTAATATACTTAATGATATGTTTACTTATCATAGTATCATGTTAACTATATATATCCATATATATGTCATCATATAGTTTTTACAAGTTTTAACGTTCGTGAATCACTGGTCAACTTGGGTGGTCAATTGTCTATATGAAACATATTTCAATTAATCAAGTCTTAACAAGTTTGATTGCTTAACATGTTGGAAACATTTAATCATGTAAATATCAATCTCAATTAATATATATAAACATGGAAAAGTTCGGGTCACTACAGTACCTACCCGTTAAATAAATTTCGTCCCGAAATTTTAAGCTGTTGAAGGTGTTGACGAATCTTCTGGAAATAGATGCGGGTATTTCTTCTTCATCTGATATTCACGCTCCCAGGTGAACTCGGGTCCTCTACGAGCATTCCATCGAACCTTAACAATTGGTATCTTGTTTTGCTTAAGTCTTTTAACCTCACGATCCATTATTTCGACGGGTTCTTCGATGAATTGAAGTTTTTCGTTGATTTGGATTTCATCTAACGGAATAGTGAGATCTTCTTTAGCAAAACATTTCTTTAAATTCGAGACGTGGAAAGTGTTATGTACAGCTGCGAGTTGTTGAGGTAACTCTAGTCGGTAAGCTACTGGTCCGATACGATCAATAATCTTGAATGGTCCAATATACCTTGGATTTAATTTCCCTCGTTTACCAAATCGAACAATGCCTTTCCAAGGTGCAACTTTAAGCATGACCATCTCTCCAATTTCAAATTCTATATCTTTTCTTTTAATGTCAGCGTAGCTCTTTTGTCGACTTTGGGCGGTTTTCAACCGTTGTTGAATTTGGATGATCTTCTCGGTAGTTTCTTGTATAATCTCCGGACCCGTAATCTGTCTATCCCCTACTTCACTCCAACAAATCGGAGACCTGCACTTTCTACCATAAAGTGCTTCAAATGGTGCCATCTCAATGCTTGAATGGTAGCTGTTGTTGTAGGAAAATTCTGCTAACGGTAGATGTCGATCCCAACTGTTTCCGAAATCAATAACACATGCTCGTAGCATGTCTTCAAGCGTTTGTATCGTCCTTTCGCTCTGCCCATCAGTTTGTGGATGATAGGCAGTACTCATGTCTAGACGAGTTCCTAATGCTTGCTGTAATGTCTGCCAGAATCTTGAAATAAATCTGCCATCCCTATCAGAGATAATAGAGATTTGTATTCCATGTCTGGAGACGACTTCCTTCAAATACAGTCGTGCTAACTTCTCCATCTTGTCATCTTCTCTTATTGATAGGAAGTGTGCTGATTTGGTGAGACGATCAACTATTACCCAAATAGTATCAAAACCACTTGCAGTCCTTGGCAATTTAGTGATGAAATCCATGGTAATGTTTTCCCATTTCCATTCCGGGATTTCGGGTTGTTGAAGTAGACCTGATGGTTTCTGATGTTCAGCTTTGACCTTAGAACACGTCAAACATTCTCCTACGTATTTAGCAACATCGACTTTCATACCCGGCCACCAAAAATGTTTCTTGAGATCCTTGTACATCTTCCCCGTTCCAGGATGTATTGAGTATCTGGTTTTATGAGCTTCTCTAAGTACCATTTCTCTCATATCTCCAAATTTTGGTACCCAAATCCTTTCAGCCCTATACCGGGTTCCGTCTTCCCGAATATTAAGATGCTTCTCCGATCCTTTGGGTATTTCATCCTTTAAATTTCCCTCTTTTAAAACTCCTTGTTGCGCCTCCTTTATTTGAGTAGTAATGTTATTATGAATCATTATATTCATAGATTTTACTCGAATGGGTTCTCTGTCCTTCCTGCTCAAGGCATCGGCTACCACATTTGCCTTCCCCGGGTGGTAACGAATCTCAAAGTCGTAATCATTCAATAATTCAATCCACCTACGCTGCCTCATATTCAGTTGTTTCTGATTAAATATGTGTTGAAGACTTTTGTGGTCGGTATATATAATACTTTTGACCCCATATAAGTAGTGCCTCCAAGTCTTTAATGCAAAAACAACCGCGCATAATTCCAAATCATGCGTCGTATAATTTTGTTCGTGAATCTTCAATTGTCTAGACGCATAAGCAATCACCTTCGTTCGTTGCATTAATACACAACCGAGACCTTGCTTTGATGCATCACAATAAATCACAAAATCATCATTCCCTTCAGGCAATGACAATATAGGTGCCGTAGTTAGCTTTTTCTTCAATAACTGAAACGCTTTCTCTTGTTCATCATTCCATTCAAATTTCTTCTCTTTATGCGTTAATGCAGTCAAGGGTTTTGCTATTCTGGAAAAGTCTTGGATGAACCTTCTGTAGTAACCAGCTAGTCCTAAAAACTGGCGTATGTGTTTCGGAGTTTTTGGGGTTTCCCACTTTTCAACAGTTTCTATCTTTGCCGGATCCACCTTAATACCTTCTTTGTTCACTATGTGACCGAGGAATTGAACTTCTTCCAACCAAAATGCACACTTTGAAAACTTAGCGTACAATTCTTCCTTCCTCAATACTTCTAACACCTTTCTCAAATGTTTACCGTGTTCTTGGTCATTCTTTGAATAAATAAGTATGTCATCAATGAAAACAATGACAAACTTGTCAAGGTATGGTCCACACACTCGGTTCATAAGGTCCATGAACACAGCTGGTGCATTAGTGATGATGTAGCGTGAGGGTACGAAATAGTATTATTTTTACTAGGAAATACTACAAAATATGACACAAGTTTTATTAATTTACGGATGGGATATACCTAAACCTTGCTACAACACTATAGGCAGTGTACCTAATCGTAAAGTAGTGTAGTTTTTAGTAAGTCCGGTTCGTTCCACAGGGAGCTGGTGAAACTTACTATATTTTTAACTATATTTATACAAAATATATATAATTATATAAGTAGTAATATTATTATAAAAGGGGGGTTTTACCGTTTAATGACCGGTTTGTCGATTCTATATTTTAAGCGTAAAGATAAATGACGAAAATTAAAGTGCGTAAAATAATGACAATAAATAAAATGACAGTAAATAAAATTGCGAGTAATAAAATGACAGTAAATAAAGATACGATGAGAAATATAATAAAAGAATTATGCTTATTTAAACTTCCGTAATCATGATGTTTGACGTGTTGATTTTAATTTATTACCATGGGTTAATTGTCCTTTGTCCTGGTTTATTTGATACGTCTATCCGGTTTTTGTCCATAATAGTCCATCGGTCATAAATATAAAGTGCGAGTATCCTCGTCAAATTACCCTTATACCCGAAGTCAAATATTCCAACTGATTAAGGATTTAAACTGTGACGCAGTTATCACTTCTGTCAACAATTACACCAGTTATCACTGTATGTAATCCACCCCTGTTTTAATTAGTTTATGAATATTAATTCATCCACTTGATCAGAATGAATAATCAATTACCCAACCCAATTGATTAATTAAATGATTATAACAGATTCCATATGAACATCACTAAATAGGACAACCATAATCATTATTAATTATTAGGTTAATTAATTTGAAGATAGGTTCGACAGACTCCAATGAGTTGTCACTCAATTAGACAATACCCCCCATCTATTAATAGTCAATAATCCAATTTCCACAAGTGTCGGTCTTTTGCCCAAACCTTAATTATGGTCCAAAGTTCAATAACCCAATTTTAGTAATTAGCCCAACATCATGAGTACTTCATTTTAAATAAGCATAATAACGACTTAGCTACGAGACATTAATGTAAAAAGGTTGAACATAACTTACAATGATTAAAAATAGCGTAGCGTTACACGGACAGAATTTCGACTTACATACTCAAAAGATCTCTATCATAAATCTTATTATTATCATAATTTAAATTTAAAATTAAGATTATTGTTATATCTTATTACATTAACATTATGATAGAGATATAGAATATAGATATTGATATTTGATATAGAAAAATAAGAAAAAGATAGAAAGAAAGAAAAAGATCGTAAAAAATCTCTTCCCCAATTCATCGAACATATCGTTCGTTTTATAGGAAAATTAGAATTCAAATTTTCATTTACGACCCCTGAACTATGCTCAATTAACAACTTTTTATTATTTAATATTATTCTTATTATGAATTATTTAAATATTATATTTTATTCTTGTGCATAGTTGACTTGTAATTTTTACACCGTTGCGTCGAGCGTTGAGAGTTGGTTCATGTCCCAGTTCCGGATTTTCGAACGTCCTTGCGTACGCTGAGATATTTTGTACTTTGCGTTTCGTAACTTGTACTCTTGTCATTTTTAGACGTTCCTTATCAATAAATTGAACCTTTTTAATTGTATCTTGTACTTTTGAGCTTTTTGGATGTTTTGGTCTTTCAAATCTTCGTTTTTGTCTTTAAATCTTCATTTTCGAGCGATTTGCGTCTTTCGTCTTCGCACTTATTTATTTAACTATTACAACTAAAAATAAGGAAATTACATTTAAAAACTTTACATATTGGAACGATATTGCTACTAAATATATGTTCATTTGGAACACTATCAAATATCCCCACACTTGAGCGTTGCTTGTCCTCAAGCAATACAGAACTTGAAATAAAAACATACATGAATCACTTTTTTATTCATCACACTTTGTACATCAGTGATTTTGATATAGCGGTATAAACAATGACAGTAATGATGGTTAAAGGTGGGTGTGTCATCCACAGTTGCCTTGGGTTTAGGACAACGACACTTGCAATCAAATAGCCGATTTACTTTCGGTTTCCAAAGCAAAGTGCACATTTGAAAGGCGGTTTACAGTCCCACATGACTATAAAAATTCAGATCCTTTAAGGAAATTGGATCTTTATGAAAACATTTGATCTTTTGAAAATTCAAGCTAGATTTTACCCTAGACAAGTTTTCTGATTTGATCCATCATCGGTGTTGCAAAATATATTTGTGGATCAATATTTTGGCTAAAACTTTTAGGTTCGTGTAATCCACTGCTATCCCGGTATCGGAAAGCACACATCCAGTTTACTTGTTCCGTATATTACCTTTCGGCAAACTACCGTCCGGTTGTAAAGGAAAGCGATGAACAAGAAACTGTTAAGGCAATGTCCCGTGACATGCAGATGATTATGGTCTTATTAACGTGTCGGATGCTAGAACTATCCTTGGTAGGAGCGATAGTAAAGATCATCCTATGATTTTTCGGTCTGGCACAAGGTCCTGTCTCCGACCATGCTATGCAACCACCGTTCTTACGGTTGACACCCGATTTGGTTCAGGTGACCTAATGAATTCTAGGTGAATTCCTAGGATTTTACGTTCAATGGTAATGAACGCATTGAAAATGGATTTTCAGAAAACAAATCGGTTTGTATTTTTTGATCAAAATATTTTCTCGTTCAAGCTCGAGTTTAGATATCATTGAATTCCATGAGTTTGAATTCTCAATCTTTAAGGTCAATCTCTAGGATTGAGTAATATCAGTCTTAAAAGCTGATTTTTAATCTTTAAGGAGATTATCCTTTCTGGGGATCTGATTCATTAGTCTTATCAAGCTAGTTTGCACGGTGCCCCCCCATTATACGAGATAAATCCTTCTCATGGTTAGGATAAATCTGACCACTTGGCAACCCTGTTTGATGCTGAGGTCCGTGGATTTCCTGCTGATTTTAGAGATGACTTTTCTAGATTTTTCGTCAACCTACAGCTGGTCTGGACGACAACTTCATGACCTAAATCAAGAAGCGCGTGTCTTTTTCGGAAGACTTTACTTCCTTCAAATGATGGAATTGATTCATCGTGTAGATCCATCTCTTCTTTTCTTTCATCGGATAAAACAGTTGATTATCGTTCAAAACAAAAGTATTTTCAATTGTTTGTACAAAAATATGTGATATATGTTTTAAATTGAATAACTTGGTACATTCTTCCCACACTTAGTTTCTTTCTTTGCCTTTTTATTTTCTTTTATTTCATTTTAAATGAATTCAAGCGTTTTAAGTCGTTTCTCAATTTATGTCCTTTTCGAGGTAACGATAATTTCGGTATTAACACCTAGTTTTCATCGTTCATAAATATGTATAAACATGATTTTGAGTTCATTTAGTTGAAAATTTTTCAAATTTTCACAAAATTTGGCAAATAAACCAAGTATAAACCTGAGAGAATTTATAACCCTTCCCCACACTTGAGATCATGCAATGCCCTCATTTGCATGAAATCAGACTATAATTATAAATTCATGAGGGTGATTAGCGTAGAAAAGTGATTAAAAATACCGAGTTTGCAAACATATTGTTATTTCACATTTGATTTTTTGCGTCTTGTCAAAATCAGTAGCTTTTGCTGAACTTCATGACAGTCTTTGAAAGTGCGCTGTTTTACCCTGTTTTGTACATAAGATAAAATACAAACATATATACATATATATTTTTGAAGTTTGGTTTATAACCCCACTTTTCAAAAATTTATAAAGTATAATATTTTTGGCATACTTTAAATCAATAAAATTAAAAATAATGATAACAAAATTTGTCGCCCCGCCCTCGGGTAAAGTAATTTCGGCTTAATGACCTAGTCTTCAACTCACGACGAATTTTAGAAATCATTTTTTTCAACTTAATGAATTAAAGTAAATTTTGTTTTTAAAATTCACACAAAACTTAAATTTAAAAAAAAAAAAAAAAAAATATATTAATTTTATATAAAACCTACAAAACAAAAATTCAGAATGGAGGGAGAAAACTAGTTCTTTAGTGTCTGCTAGTGGAAAAGACCAATCGAATTCCATTCTCGGAACTACACGAGAACAGAACAACTAACTACAAACAGCATTTTCTTTTTAGAATATTTGAATCTCCTCACACTTAGGTAGATGTGGTGTCGAAATTGTGATTAACTTCATCGTCAATTTCTCTTGGTCCATAATCAACTTGCATATCCGTGACTTTTTCTTTAAGCCATTGGTCGGATTCCTGTGTAATATCCACAATTTCAACTAGTTTCTCCTTTTCTTTAGGTGATAGATTGGATACTAACCGGTTACATAACTTAAAGTTCCCCTTGGTTTTAGCATCGCGAATCCGTTTAATAAGTTTCTTCATTGAACTATTAATAACGGGATCATTTAATTTCGTATCAACAACGGGGTTCTTTGTTATCATGTCATCATTAGGTGTTACTTCATTTTCCCCACACTTAGGCGTTTTATTATTATTAAGCACTACCGTTGGAGTTGGTAAAACAACATGGTTCTTACCAATCGTTTTTTCTGGTTCAACGGTCTTGGTTGGTGGAGATTTAGACTTTCGAATCATAAAGGTGATAGATTTGTCACCACTTTTAAGTGTCATTCTTCCATTTCCTACATCAAATAACGCCCCGGTGGACGCAAAGAATGGTCGACCTAAAATTAGAGGAATGTTTGGGTCCTCTTCTATGTCAATGATAATGAATTCGACTAGAAAGGTTAAATTACCCACTTGAATGGGTAGGTTGTCAGCAATTCCAACTGGGTGCTTAATGGTTTGATCAAAGAGTCGAACACTCATATCCGTTGGAGTTAACTTACCTACACCTAATCTCTTATATAAGGAAAGAGGCATAACACTTACACTTGCACCTAAATCTGCTAGTGCATCATACATGACACAATCACTAAGTAGACAAGGAACAATAAATTCACCCGGATCACCTACCCTAGGTGGAGGTTTTGGTGGAACTGTCTTCACCGGGTTTATATTTACGGCTTTTATTTCTTGCACTTTCTTATTCTTTTTCTTCTTCTTCTTTCCAGAGGTATCACAATCTTTATTACCTATCACTTGCTCATACTCAACTCCTTTTCTTGGAAACGGGATGGGTGGTTTGTATGGTGCCACCACTGGCTTTACATACTCGGGTGGTGGTGGTGTAACTTCTTCATTGTTACTCTCATCTAAAATCTTCCCATCTTCTGGTGCTGGTTTTTCAGAATTCGTTGAAACCATATTAACATTCTCATTCCGAGGATTTACTTCAGTATTACTCGGTAGCTTTCCTTGTTCCCTCTCACTCATCATGCTAGCAAGAGTACCTACGTGTTTTTCAAGATTCAAAATGGAAGCTTGTTGAGTTCTTAATGACTGATCAAACCTCTCGTTCGTTTGGGTTTGAGATGTAATGAATTGTGTTTGAGATTCAATCAGCTTTGCCATCATTTCTTCAAGATTTGGCTTTTTCTCTTCGTGTTGTTGTGGTGGTTTATACAAGCTAGGTCTTTGTTGATTGAAAGTGTTGTTTTGAGTTGGTTGGTTATTCGGACCTTGTTGGTTATACGAGTTATTGTCGGGTCCTTTTGGATTGTAAAGAATGTTTTGATTTCGATTTAAGTTTAGCCTTGGCGGTTGATAATTATTTTGATAATTATTTCCCGGCCTTTGGTTCATATAGGAAACATTCTCTCGTTGTTCCATCGTTGGTTCAATGTGACAATCTTTCAATAAGTGTGGTCCACCGCATTGCTCACAACTGATTCGTATTGCGTGAATATCTTTATTCATCTTTTCCATTCGTCTTTCGAAAGCATCTATTTTTGCGGAAACGGAATCAAAGTCATGGCTAGAATCGGCTCTAGCCACTTTAGATGATCGAAAGATATCTTTTTCTTGATGCCACTCATGTGAGTGGGAGGCTGTGCTATCAATGATCTTGTAAGCTTCAGTTGCGGTTTTCTTCATAATGGATCCACCAGCGGTTATGTCGATGTCTTTTCGTGTGGCGATGTCTACGCCTTTATAGAAGATTTGTACTATTTGAAAAGTATCTAATCCGTGTTGAGGACATCCTCTCAACATCCTTCCGAATCTTGTCCACGCCTCATATAATGTTTCATTTGGCTTTTGCGCGAACGTAACAATTTCTCCTTGAAGTCTCACGGCTTTAGATGCCGGAAAGAATCTTTTAAGAAATTTCTCAACTAAAACATCCCATGTGTCAATCGCCCCTTCAGGTAACGATTCTAACCAATCTTTGGCTTCTCCCTTTAAAGTCCAGGGAAACAACATGAGATAGATCTGCTCATCTTCCACTTCTCGGATTTTGAATAGTGTACAAATTCTTTTAAACGTACGAAGATGTTCGTTTGGATCTTCATTCGGCGCACCACTGAATTGGCATTGATTAGTCACCATGTGTAGGATTTGTCCTTTAATTTCATAATCTGGAGCATTAACTTCTGGTTTAATAATGGCGTGACCTTGGCCCGTGCGTGTGGCTCTCATTCGATCTTCTATACTTAGAGGTTCCAGATTTTCCATAATTGAATTTGTTGTATCCAAATCACTAGAGGATTCTGATTTAATGGTTTGTGGCTCAGGAGGAATAATTAGTGGTTCAGGATCTTGGAATTGTCCTTGAATATGCTCCGGGTTCTTAATTGTGAAGTCGGGTTCAAAAGATGGATTATCGGAAATTTGAGTTGGAGTTCTTGTTCGACTAGATGACGATTCTAAAGAAAAATCAACGGCGACAATATTTGCTAGATGTCTTGATCGAGTTACAGGTGGTGAACGTATGAAAGGTGGTGAACGTTTTGCTCGGTGCATTCACTGAATATCCTATTAGTTTTTAAAAAGGAAAGAAAAATTATAATAAGTTATCCAATTAATAGACTTTTCTGATTTTGCCCACGTTTCGAATAGCCAAAAGATGCAGCAGAGGGGCAGGATTCGTTTGGTCTCAATATAATTGAGGACTGTTTGGCTCCAATAACCCGGTCCACGTACAAATCCAACTATTACTACGAACCAGAAAATTTTGATGTCTATCAATTTAACAACTTAAAATAAATTTTCGTAATTTTAAGAAATTTAGAGAAGAAGTAGAAAAAATTCTAAGTCCTAAAAACTAGAATGGCGAGAAATAAGAGAGAAATAGATTGCGCGCCGAAAAATGTCGAAAAATAAAAAAATGGTTGAAAAATAAAAGGTGACGGAAAAATAAAAGAAACTTATCAAAACTTAAAAATACTTAACTAATTTAACCTTATTACTACAACTAACTTAAAATTATAATCGCAAATTGAAATTACTAATTGGAATGATAATTGATACATAGTAAAAGGTCTAAAAATATTAAAGCTTACAGGAAAAGACTAAATCCCAAATGGAAATAACTTAAAAAGAAACTAAAACTTAAAAAGGCGTCGCAAAATTCTAAAGCACCTAAATCTTAGTCTAAAGAAAAAAAAACACTTAAGGAATTCTACGGCAAAGCCTAAAAATCTAGGAGTAAAAATAACTATAGCAAAAACTAAGTTTAAAATTAAATATGAGCTAAAAATACAAAAGTTACGCTACAACGATTAAAAAGGTACAAAATATAAAAATATACAAAAAGTTGTAAAAAGTACAATTTTTATAAAAATATTATTTTATATTATTTATTTAATAAAACTATTAATTTTACAATTTAATAAAAACTTATTTAAACTAAATACATAAATAAAAATAAAACTTAAAACTAATAATAATAATAATAATAATTAGGTTTTAATAATAATAATAATTAAAAATAACCCGTGATTAGGGTTTTTGTCCGTGTGTCAGAAGGCCTCCGCGAGTCGCGGCAAATAAAGAGGAAAACTCCGCGAGTCGCGGGGTTCAGGAATTCAGTTGACAGCTTTTGTTTTTACGCGTTTTTCTTTTTTTTTTTTTTTCTTTTTTTTTTTTTTTTCTATTTTTCTGTTTTTTTTTTTTTTTTTTTTTTTTTTTTTTTTAAAAAAACGATTTTTTTTTTTTTTTTTTTTTTTTTTACAAATTTTTTTTTTTTTTTTTTTTTTTTTTTTTTTTTAAAAAAAAAACGATTTTTTTTTTTTTTTTTTTTTTTTAAAAACGATTTTTTTTTACAAATTAATAATTTTTTATAATTATAATTTTTTCTTAAAACTTTTTTTTTTTTTTTTTTTAATTCATTTACTATTCATGAATAGTAAATGAAAATAAATTAATTAATTTACTATTCACATGAAAGCGACATGATAGCAATTATTAATTATAAGTTACATAATATACCCCTGAAGTATTTAATAAATACGACTTTTTTTTTTTAAAAAATTTACGTAAAGATTCTTAAATATTTTTATATTATTATATTCTATTTCAATATTATTATATTATTATATTCTATTTTAATATTATTATAATTAAAAATATAGCGTTTTAGCGCTCCCCGGCAGCGGCGCCAAAAACTTGATGATGTAGCGTGAGGGTACGAAATAGTATTATTTTTACTAGGAAATACTACAAAATATGACACAAGTTTTATTAATTTACGGATGGGATATACCTAAACCTTGCTACAACACTATAGGCAGTGTACCTAATCGTAAAGTAGTGTAGTTTTTAGTAAGTCCGGTTCGTTCCACAGGGAGCTGGTGAAACTTACTATATTTTTAACTATATTTATACAAAATATATATAATTATATAAGTAGTAATATTATTATAAAAGGGGGGTTTTACCGTTTAATGACCGGTTTGTCGATTCTATATTTTAAGCGTAAAGATAAATGACGAAAATTAAAGTGCGTAAAATAATGACAATAAATAAAATGACAGTAAATAAAATTGCGAGTAATAAAATGACAGTAAATAAAGATACGATGAGAAATATAATAAAAGAATTATGCTTATTTAAACTTCCGTAATCATGATGTTTGACGTGTTGATTTTAATTTATTACCATGGGTTAATTGTCCTTTGTCCTGGTTTATTTGATACGTCTATCCGGTTTTTGTCCATAATAGTCCATCGGTCATAAATATAAAGTGCGAGTATCCTCGTCAAATTACCCTTATACCCGAAGTCAAATATTCCAACTGATTAAGGATTTAAACTGTGACGCAGTTATCACTTCTGTCAACAATTACACCAGTTATCACTGTATGTAATCCACCCCTGTTTTAATTAGTTTATGAATATTAATTCATCCACTTGATCAGAATGAATAATCAATTACCCAACCCAATTGATTAATTAAATGATTATAACAGATTCCATATGAACATCACTAAATAGGACAACCATAATCATTATTAATTATTAGGTTAATTAATTTGAAGATAGGTTCGACAGACTCCAATGAGTTGTCACTCAATTAGACAATACCCCCCATCTATTAATAGTCAATAATCCAATTTCCACAAGTGTCGGTCTTTTGCCCAAACCTTAATTATGGTCCAAAGTTCAATAACCCAATTTTAGTAATTAGCCCAACATCATGAGTACTTCATTTTAAATAAGCATAATAACGACTTAGCTACGAGACATTAATGTAAAAAGGTTGAACATAACTTACAATGATTAAAAATAGCGTAGCGTTACACGGACAGAATTTCGACTTACATACTCAAAAGATCTCTATCATAAATCTTATTATTATCATAATTTAAATTTAAAATTAAGATTATTGTTATATCTTATTACATTAACATTATGATAGAGATATAGAATATAGATATTGATATTTGATATAGAAAAATAAGAAAAAGATAGAAAGAAAGAAAAAGATCGTAAAAAATCTCTTCCCCAATTCATCGAACATATCGTTCGTTTTATAGGAAAATTAGAATTCAAATTTTCATTTACGACCCCTGAACTATGCTCAATTAACAACTTTTTATTATTTAATATTATTCTTATTATGAATTATTTAAATATTATATTTTATTCTTGTGCATAGTTGACTTGTAATTTTTACACCGTTGCGTCGAGCGTTGAGAGTTGGTTCATGTCCCAGTTCCGGATTTTCGAACGTCCTTGCGTACGCTGAGATATTTTGTACTTTGCGTTTCGTAACTTGTACTCTTGTCATTTTTAGACGTTCCTTATCAATAAATTGAACCTTTTTAATTGTATCTTGTACTTTTGAGCTTTTTGGATGTTTTGGTCTTTCAAATCTTCGTTTTTGTCTTTAAATCTTCATTTTCGAGCGATTTGCGTCTTTCGTCTTCGCACTTATTTATTTAACTATTACAACTAAAAATAAGGAAATTACATTTAAAAACTTTACATATTGGAACGATATTGCTACTAAATATATGTTCATTTGGAACACTATCAATTAGTTAAACCAAACGGCATGACCAAAAACTCGTAATGACCGTAACGTGTTCTGAAAGCAGTCTTTGGAATATCATCTTCTTTCACCCGCATTTGATGATACCCGGAACGTAAGTCAATCTTTGAATAAACAGACGAGCCTTGTAGTTGATCAAATAAGTCATCGATTCTCGGTAGTGGGTAGCGGTTCTTGATGGTAAGTTTGTTCAACTCTCGGTAGTCGATACACAACCTGAATGTACCATCTTTCTTCTTGACAAACAAAACAGGAGCTCCCCACGGTGATGTGCTTGGTCGAATGAAACCACGCTCTAAAAGTTCTTGTAATTGGCTTTGTAGTTCTTTCATCTCGCTGGGTGCGAGTCTGTAAGGAGCACGAGCTATTGGTGCAGCTCCTGGTACAAGATCTATTTGAAATTCAACGGATCGATGTGGGGGTAATCCCGGTAATTCTTTCGGAAATACATCAGGAAATTCTTTTGCGACGGGAACATCATTGATGCTCTTTTCTTCAGTTTGTACTTTCTCGACGTGTGCTAGAACAGCATAGCAACCTTTTCTTATTAGTTTTTGTGCCTTCAAATTACTAATAAGATGTAGCTTCGTGTTGCCCTTTTCTCCGTACACCATTAAGGGTTTTCCTTTTTCTCGTATAATGCGAATTGCATTTTTGTAACAAACGATCTCCGCTTTCACTTCTTTCAACCAGTCCATACCGATTATCACATCAAAACTCCCTAACTCTACTGGTATCAAATCAATCTTAAATGTTTCGCTAACCAGTTTAATTTCTCGATTCCGACATATATTATCTGCTGAAATTAATTTACCATTTGCTAATTCGAGTAAAAATTTACTATCCAAAGGCGTCAATGGACAACTTAATTTAGCACAAAAATCTTTACTCATATAGCTTCTATCCGCACCCGAATCAAATAAAACGTAAGCAGATTTATTGTCAATAAGAAACGTACCCGTAACAAGCTCCGGGTCTTCCTGTGCCTCTGCTGCATTAATATTGAAAACTCTTCCACGGCCTTGTCCATTCGTGTTCTCCTGGTTCGGGCAATTTCTAATAATGTGGCCCGATTTTCCACATTTATAACAAACTACATTGGCATAACTTGCTCCGACACTACTTGCTCCGCCATTACTCGTTCCGACACCATTTGTTCCTTTCGTTCTATTAACCCCTGGTCTGTAGACCTCACACTTCGCCGCGCTATGACCATTTCTTTTACACTTGTTGCAAAATTTGGTGCAGAACCCCGAGTGATTCTTTTCACACCTTTGGCATAGCTGCTTCTGATTGTTGTTGTTGTTGCGGTTATTATTGTTGTTGGGATGATTGTTGTAGTTGCTGTTGTTGTTGTTGTTGTTGTTGTTGGGCCGTTTGTTGTAGTTGCGATTGATGTTGCGATTGTTGGGATAATTGTTGCGATTATTGTTGTAATTGCTGTTGTTGTTGTATTGGTGATTCTTATCACCGTTTTCCTCCCACTTTCTTTTGACTTGCTTCACATTGGCCTCTTCAGCAGTCTGTTCTTTAATTCTTTCTTCAATTTGGTTCACGAGTTTGTGAGCCATTCTACATGCCTGTTGTATGGAGGCTGGCTTGTGTGAACTTATATCTTCTTGGATTCTTTCCGGTAATCCTTTCACAAACGCGTCGATCTTCTCTTCCTCATCTTCGAATGCTCCCGGACACAATAGGCACAATTCTGTGAATCGTCTTTCGTACGTGGTAATATCAAATCCTTGGGTTCGTAACCCTCTAAGTTCTGTCTTGAGCTTATTGACCTCGGTTCTGGGACGGTACTTCTCGTTCATCAAGTGCTTGAATGCTGACCACGATAGTGCGTACGCATCGTCTTGTCCCACTTGCTCTAGATAGGTATTCCACCATGTTAACGCAGAACCTGTGAAGGTATGTGTAGCGTACTTTACTTTGTCCTCTTCAGTACACTTACTTATGGCAAACACCGATTCGACCTTCTCGGTCCACCTTTTCAATCCGATCGGTCCTTCGGTTCCATCAAATTCCAAAGGTTTGCAGGCAGTGAATTCTTTGTAGGTGCATCCTACACGATTTCCTGTACTGCTAGATCCAAGGTTATTGTTGGTATGTAGCGCAGCCTGTACTGCGGCTATGTTTGAAGCTAGAAAAGTACGGAATTCCTCTTCATTCATATTCACGGTGTGTCGAGTAGTCGGTGCCATTTCCTTCAAAATAGTTAAATGGAACAAGTTAATCATACAGAATATTAAGAGCAGTTAATAATATTTCGTAGCATAATATGAACTCATTTATAAAAGCTTTTTCTTCATATTAGCGTTTTATAAGTTTAAATTCGGGTAGTACCTACCCGTTAAGTTCATACTTAGTAGCTAATATACAATTCAACTACTACAATTCTATATGAAAAACTGATTATAATAATATTTCGCGTTCAAACTTTTATACAATATTTTACAAACTTACAATACCGCTTATTTTACATAAAGCATGAAATATAGCACACAATAACTTTGATACAAGATAGTTGTGAAGATAATTCTAGCTAGTACACAAGTCGTTCAGCAAAGGCAATAAAGATACGTAATTCATACGTCCAGAAACAAGTCATGCATTCTGGTTTTACTAGGACTACTTCCCATCCTTGGTCTTGTGCAACATAATCGTTATGGCCGTTGATAAGACAGCGTGTTGTAACGTCGTCAAAGGGACGAGGGTTACGTAATGTCCAACAGTCCCGTAATAATCTAAAAACCTCATTTCTTACCCCAATTACCGACTCCGTCACTTGTGGAAACGTTTTGTTTAATAGTTGTAGCCCGATGTTCTTGTTCTCACTTTGGTGAAAAGCGAACATTACTAATCCGTAAGCATAACATGCTTCTTTATGTTGCATGTTAGCCGCTTTTTCTAAATCACGAAGTCCAATATTCGGATATATTGAGTCAAAATAATTTCTTAACCCGTTGCGTAAAATAGCATTTGGGTTCCCCGCAATATATGCGTCAAAGTAAACACATCGTAACTTATGGGTTTCCCAATGTGATATCCCCCATCTTTCAAACGAAAGTCTCTTATAAACCAAGACATTCTTGGAACGTTCTTCGAATGTCTTACAAACTGATCTCGCCTTAAATAGTTATGCCGAGGAATTCTGGCCGACTCTAGACAAGATTTCATCAATCATGTCTCCGGGTAGGTCTCTTAAAATATTGGGTTGTCTATCCATTTTGTGTTTTTAAACTGTAAAATAGACAAGAGTTAGATTCATAAAAAAATACTTATTAATACAAGCAATTTTTACATATATCATAAAGCATAAGAACACTATATTACATATATTACACCACACGAATACAACTATCTTATTCCGACTCGCTCGTTTCTTCTTCTTCGGTTTTGGTTCATTTTGCCAAGTTTCTAGGGATATATGATGTTCCCCTAATACGAGCCGTCGTTGTCCACATTGGTTTAGAAAAACCTGGTGGTTTAGAGGTTCCCGGGTCATTGTTACAACTTAAGGACTTCGGGCGTTGACGATACATATAAAGTTCATCGGGGTTGGAATTAGATTTCTCTATTTTTATGCCCTTTCCCTTATTATTTTCTTTTGCCTTTTTAAATTCAGTTGGGGTAATTTCTATAACATCATCGGAATTCTCGTCGGAATCCGATTCATCGGAGAATTGGTAATCCTCCCAATATTTTGCTTCTTTGGCGGAAACACCATTGACCATAATTAACCTTGGTCGGTTGGTTGAGGATTTTCTTTTACTTAACCGTTTTATTATTTCCCCCACCGGTTCTATTTCTTCTTCCGGTTCCGATTCTTCTTCCGGTTCCGATTCTTCTTCCGGTTCCGACTCTTCTTCCGGTTCCTCTTCGGGAACTTGTGAATCAGTCCACGAATCATTCCATTTTACATTTGACTCTTCATTATTATTAGGTGAGTCAATGGGACTTGTTCTAGAGGTAGACATCTATCACATAATATCAAACACGTTAAGAGATTAATATATCACATAATATTCATATGTTAAAAATATATAATTTCCAACAAAAATGTTAAGCAATCATTTTTTAAAAAAACACGGTCGAAGTCCAGACTCACTAATGCATCCTAACAAACTCGATAAGACACACTAATGCAAATTTTCTGGTTCTCTAAGACCAACGCTCGGATACCAACTGAAATGTCCCGTTCTTATTGATTAAAAATGTTCCATATTAATTGATTTCGTTGCGAGGTTTTGACCTCTATATGAGACGTTTTTCAAAGACTGCATTCATTTTTAAAACAAACCATAACCTTTATTTCATAAATAAAGGTTTAAAAAGCTTTACGTAGATTATCAAATAATGATAATCTAAAATATCCTGTTTACACACGACCATTACATAATGGTTTACAATACAAATATGTTACATCGAAATCAGTTTCTTGAATGCAGTTTTTACACAATATCATACAAACATGGACTCCAAATCTTGTCCTTATTTTAGTATGCAACAGCGGAAGCTCTTAATATTCACCTAAGAATAAACATGCTTTAAACGTCAACAAAAATGTTGGTGAGTTATAGGTTTAACCTATATATATCAAATCGTAACAATAGACCACAAGATTTCATATTTCAATACACATCCCATACATAGAGATAAAAATCATTCATATGGTGAACACCTGGTAACCGACATTAACAAGATGCATATATAAGAATATCCCCATCATTCCGGGACACCCTTCGGATATGATATAAATTTCGAAGTACTAAAGCATCCGGTACTTTGGATGGGGCTTGTTGGGCCCGATAGATCTATCTTTAGGATTCGCGTCAATTAGGGTGTCTGTTCCCTAATTCTTAGATTACCAGACTTAATAAAAAGGGGCATATTCGATTTCGATAATTCAACCATAGAATGTAGTTTCACGTACTTGTGTCTATTTTGTAAATCATTTATAAAACCTGCATGTATTCTCATCCCAAAAATATTAGATTTTAAAAGTGGGACTATAACTCACTTTCACAGATTTTTACTTCGTCGGGAAGTAAGACTTGGCCACTGGTTGATTCACGAACCTTAAGTTCCTTGGATAAACCTACTGGAAAAGAGAAAAATGGATCTAGCTTCAATGTATCCTTGGATGGCTCGAAGTTCTTGTATTAGAATGATAACCTACTGTAAGAAACAAAGATTTCTTGAGGTTGGATGATCACCTTACAAGATTGGAAGTGAGCTAGCAAACTTGAAAGTATTCTTGATTTTATGAAACTAGAACTTTTGGAATTTATGAAGAACACTTAGAACTTGAAGATAGAACTTGAGAGAGATCAATTAGATGAATAAAATTGAAGAATGAAAGTGTTTGTAGGTGTTTTTGGTCGTTGGTGTATGGATTAGATATAAAGGATATGTAATTTTGTTTTCATGTAAATAAGTCATGAATGATTACTCATATTTTTGTAATTTTATGAGATATTTCATGCTAGTTGCCAAATGATGGTTCCCACATGTGTTAGGTGACTCACATGGGCTGCTAAGAGCTGATTATTGGAGTGTATATACCAATAGTACATACATCTAAAAGCTGTGTATTGTACGAGTACGAATACGGGTGCATACGAGTAGAATTGTTGATGAAACTGAACGAGGATGTAATTGTAAGCATTTTTGTTAAGTAGAAGTATTTTGATAAGTGTATTGAAGTCTTTCAAAAGTGTATAAATACATATTAAAACACTACATGTATATACATTTTAACTGAGTCGTTAAGTCATCGTTAGTCGTTACATGTAAGTGTTGTTTTGAAACCTTTAGGTTAACGATCTTGTTAAATGTTGTTAACCCAATGTTTATAATATCAAATGAGATTTTAAATTATTATATTATCATGATATTATCATGTATGAATATCTCTTAATATGATATATATACATTAAATGTCTTTACAACGATAATCGTTACATATATGTCTCGTTTAAAAATCATTAAGTTAGTAGTCTTGTTTTTACATATGTAGTTCATTGTTAATATACTTAATGATATGTTTACTTATCATAGTATCATGTTAACTATATATATCCATATATATGTCATCATATAGTTTTTACAAGTTTTAACGTTCGTGAATCACTGGTCAACTTGGGTGGTCAATTGTCTATATGAAACATATTTCAATTAATCAAGTCTTAACAAGTTTGATTGCTTAACATGTTGGAAACATTTAATCATGTAAATATCAATCTCAATTAATATATATAAACATGGAAAAGTTCGGGTCACTACAAATGTAATATACCCCACCTATCAAAGGAAATCCTTTTATAAACTAAGGCATTTCTGGAAAGTCTTTCAAATGTTTGACAAGTTAATTTCGTCATAACTAAATATGCTGATGAATTCTGAATGACTCTAGACAAGATTTCCTCAATCATATCCACTGGTAGGTCTTCTAAAATATTCGGTTGTCTACCCTTAACGTCCATTTTGTTTTTATACTGTAAAATAGACAAGGATTAGATTCGTAATAACAAACAACACAAGCAATTTTTACATAGAACATAAAAGTACAAGCACACTACAATACATATAATACACAACATGATTACAACCCTCTAATCTGAATCACTGGTTTCTTCTTCTTCGGACTTGGTTCGCTTTTTTCTAGGAATATATGGTGTTCCTCTAATACGAGCCGTCGTTTTCCATAATGGTTTAGAAAAACCTGGTGGTTTAGAGGTTCCCGGGTCATTGTTACATTTTAGGAAATACGGATGTTGTCGATACATATAAAGTTCATCGGGGTTGGAATCGGGTTTCTCTATTTTTATACCTTTTCCCTTATTATTTTCTTTCGCTTTATTAAATTGGGTCGAGGTAATTTCTATAACATCATCGGAATCCTCATCGGGATCTGATTCATCGAAAAATTGGTAATCTTCCCAATATTTTGCTTCCTCGGCGGAAACACCATTGACCATTATTAACTTTGGTCCGTTGGTTGAGGATTTTCTTTTATTTAATCGATTTACTATAGGTATCAATATTTCTTCCTCCGGAACCTCTTCTTCTTCTGGTTCCTCCTCTTCCGATTCCTCCTCTTCTGGTTCCTCTTCTTCCGGTTCCTCCTCTTCCGGTTCCTCCTCTTCCGGTTCCTCTTCGGGAATTTGTGAATCTTCCCAAAATATATTCGACTCTTCAATATTATTAGGTGAATCAATGGGATTTGTACTAGAGGTAGACATCTATCACACAATATCAAACACGTTAAGAGATTAATATATCACATAATATTTACATGTTAATAATATATAGTTTCCAACAAAAAAAATGTTAAGCAATCGTTTTTGAAGAAAAACACGGTCGAAGTCCAGACTCACTAATGCATCCTAACAAACTCGGTAAGACACACTAATGCAATTTTCTGGTTCTCTAAGACCAACGCTCGGATACCAACTGAAATGTCCCGTTCATATTGATTATAAACGTTCATATTAATTGATTTCGTCGCGAGGTTTTGACCTCTATATGAGACGTTTTTCAAAGACTGCATTCGATTTTAGAACAAACCATAACCTTTAAAATATTACGATGATTATCAAATAATGATAATCTAAAATATAGCATTTTTCACACGACGATTACATAATGGTTTACAATAATATTACACATCAACATAAGTCTTCGAATGCAGTTTTTAAACAATATTATACAAGCATGGACTTCAAATCTTGTCCTTGATTTAGTATGCAACAGCGGAAGCTCTTAATAATCACCTGAGAATAAACATGCTTAAAACATCAACAAAAATATTGGTGAGTTATAGGTTTAACCTATATATTATCAAATCATAATAATAGACCACAAGATTTCATATTTCAATATACATCCCATACATAGAGATAAAAATCATTCATATGGTGAACACCTGGTAACCGACATTAACAAGATGCATATAAGAATATCCCCTATCATTCCGGGAAATTCTTCGGACATGATAAAAAACAAATTCGAAGTACTAAAGCATCCGGTACTTTAGATGGGGTTCGTTAGGCCCAATAGATCTATCTTTAGGATTTGCGTCAATTAGTAGATCGGTTTACTAATTCTTAGGCTACCAAGCAAAAGGGGCATATTCGGCTTCGATCATTCACCCATATAATGTAGTTTCATTTACTTGTGTCTATTTCGTAAAACATTTATAAAACTGCATGTATTCTGATCCCAAAATATTAGATTTTAAAAGTGGGACTATAACTCACTTTCACAAATTTTTACTTCGTCGGGAAGTAAGACTTGGCCACTGGTCGATTCACAAACCTATAACAAATATGTACATATATATCAAAGTATGTTCAAAATATATTTACAACATTTTTAATACGTTTTACTGTTTTAAATTTATTAAGTCAGCTGTCCTTGTTAGTAACCTACAACTAGTTGTCCACAGTTAGATGTACAAAAATAAATCGATATATATTATCTTGAATCAATCCACGAACCAGTGTATACACGTCTCAGGCTAGATCACAACTCAAAGTATATATATTTTTAGAATCAACCTCAACCCTGTATAGCTAACTCCAACATTACTGCATATAGAGTGTCTATGGTTGTTCCAAATAATATATATACATGGGTCGATATGATATTTCAAAACATTTGCATACGTGTCTATGGTATCCCAAGATTACATTAGAATACATGTATAATACAATATAAGTTAGCTAGGATATGATTTGTATATAATTGTTACAATATTTCCCGTAGCTACAACAATAAAAAAATATCCAATCTTGTTTTACCCATAACTTCTTCGTTTTAAATCCGTTTTGAGTGAATCAAATTGCTATGGTTTCATATTGAACAATATTTTATGAATCTAAACAGAAAAAGTATAGGTTTATAGTCAGAAATATAAGTTACAAGTTGTTTTTGTAAAGGTAGTCATTTCAGTCGAAAAAACGACGTCTAGATGACCATTTTAGAAAACATACTTCCACTTTGAGTTTAACCATGATTTTTGGATATAGTTTCATGTTCATAAGAAAAATACTTTTCCCAGAAGAACAACTTTTAAATCAAAGTTTAATATAGTTTTTAATTAACTAACCCAAAACAGCCCGCGGTGTTACTACGACGGCGTATATCCGGTTTTACGGTGTTTTTCGTGTTTTCAGGTTTTAAATCATTAAGTTAGCATATCATATAGATATAGAACATGTGTTTAGTTAATTTTAAAAGTCAAGTTAGAAGGATTAACTTTTGTTTGCGAATAAGTTTAGAATTAACTAAACTATGTTCTAGTGATTACATGTTCAAATCTTCGAATAAGATAGTTTTATATGTATGAATCGAATGATGTTATGAACATTATTACTACCTCAAGTTTAGTAGGTAAACCTACTGGAAGTGACAAGAAATGATCTAGCTTCAAAGGATCTTGGATGGCTTGAAAGTTCTTGAAGTAGAATCATGACACGAAAACAAGTTCAAGTACGATTTCCACTCGAAATAAGATTGTTATAGTTATAGAAATTGAATCAAAGTTTGAATATGAGTATTACCTTGTATTAGAAAGATATCTTACTGTAAATAAGAAAGATTTCTTGAGGTTGGATGATCACTTTACAAGATTGGAAGTAAGCTAGCAAACTTGGAAGTATTCTTGATTTTATGAAACTAGAACTTATAGAATTTATGAAGAACACTTAGAACTTGAAGATAGAACTTGAGAGAGATCAATTAGATGAAGAAAAATTGAAGAATGAAAGTGTTTGTAGGTGTTTTTGGTCGTTGGTATATGGATTAGATAGAAAGGATATGTAATTTTGTTTTCATGTAAATAAGTCATGAATGATTACTAATATTTTTGTAATTTTATGAGATATTTCATGCTAGTTGCGAAATGATGGTTCCCACATGTGTTAGGTGACTCACATGGGCTGCTAAGAGCTGATCATTGGAGTGTATATACCAAGAGTACATACATCTAACAGCGGTGTATTGTACGAGTACGAATACGGGTGCATACGAGTAGAATTGTTGATGAAACTGAACGAGGATGTAATTGTAAGAATTTTTGTTAAGTAGAAGTATTTTGATAAGTGTCTTGAAGTCTTTCAAAAGTGTATGAATACATATTAAAATACTACATGTATATACATTTTAACTGAGTCGTTAAGTCATCGTTAGTCGTTACATGTAAATGTTGTTTTGAAACCTTTAGGTTAACGATCCTGTTAAATGTTGTTAATCCATTGTTTATTATATCTAAAGAGATGTTAAATTATTACATTATCATGATATTATGATATATTAATATATCTTAGTATGATATATATACAGTTAAATGTTGTTACAACAATAATCGTTACATATATGTCTCGTTTCGAAATTTTTAAGTTAGTAGTCTTGTTTTACATATGTAGTTTATTGTTAATATACATAATGACATGTTTACTTATCATTTATCATGATTAAACATAGTGTAACAATATCTTAATATGATTCATATGTAATTAGTAAGACGTTGTTATAACGATAATCGTTATATATATCGTTTCGAGTTTCTTAATTCAATAAACACAATTTTATGTATATAACTCATTGTTAAAATACCTAATGAGATACTTACTTATCATAATATCATGTTAATTATATATATAATCATATATATGTCATCATATAGTTTTTACAAGTTTTAATGTTCGTGAATCACCGGTCAACTTGGGTGGTCAATTGTCTATATGAAACATATTTCAATTAATCAAGTCTTAACAAATTTGATTGCTTAACATGTTGAAAACATTTAATCATGTAAATATACCAATTTCATTTAATATATATAAACATGGAAAAGTTCGGGTCACTACAACTAGTTGTAGATTACTAACGTTGGACTGCCAACTTAACAAACTTAAATCGTTATAACGTAATAAAAATGTTTTGAATATATTTCGATCATACTTTGATATATATGTACATAATTGTTATAGGTTCGTGAATCGACCCGTGGCCAAGTGTTGTTTTTCCGACGAAGGAAATCTGTGAAAGTGAGTTATAGTCCCACTTTTAAAATCTATTATTTTTGGGATGAGAATACATGCAGTTTTATAAATGTTTTACAAAATAGATACAAGTATGCGAAACTACATTCTATGGTTGAATTATTAAACCGAATATCGCCCTTCAAGTCTGGTAATCTAAGAATTTAGGGAAATGTCCCCTAGTTGACGCGAATCCTAAAGATAGATCTATGGACCTTGACAAGTCCCATTCGGGGTACGAATGCTTTAGTACTTCGAGATTATTATTATACAGACGAGAGGTTCTGTTTGGGGATATTCTATGCATTATGTTAATGTCGGTTACCAGGTGTTCAACATATGAATGATTTTTATACAGATTGCTGTTATGCATGCATGTTGTTTATGAGAAATGAAAATATGAAATCTTGTGGTCTATTAATACGATTTGATATATATAGGTTAAACCTATAACTCACCAACATTTTTGTTGACGTTTAAAGCATGTTTATTCTCAGGTGATTATTAAGAGCTTCCGCTGTTGCATGCTAAATAAAGACAGGATTTGGAGTCTGCATGCTTGTATAATTATTGTTTTAAAAACTGCATTCGGAGACTTAAGTTGTTGTGTAATATGATTGTAAACCATTATGTAATGGTCGTGTGTAAACGATATATTGTAGATTATCATTACTTGATAATCTACATGATGCTTTTTAAACCTTTATTGATAAAATAAAGGTTATTGTTTGTTTTAAAATCGAATGCAGTCTTTGAAAAACGTCTCATATAGAGGTCAAAACCTCGCAAAGAAACCAATTAATATGAAACGTTTATAATCAATATGAACGGGACATTTCATTCTCTAGGCTCAGTTCCTCTTAAAAAATAAACCCCATCGAGGATTGTCATGTGGGATATTGGAATTTGACGACGACGATTCATAGTCAGAAGAACAATATGTGAAAACTAATAGTTTGAGATACAACTTGAATTTGACAACAACACTCACTACTACTATCCGTTTAAATAGAACAAAAAAAAAAAAATTAAAGTAACATGCAAACCGGTTTTTTAAAGCTCGGTTTGTCAGTAAAATGAGCCAAACCTGCAATTGAAATGCTGGTTTGGGTATTTATACGGGTCCACAGCCATAACCCTAATTTTGTATACCAGTTTCGTATGAATATACACAAACAGGCAAATGAAATGCCGGTTTAATGTTCAAACTGACAAACCGGAAGTTCATTAACCGTTTTACCTATTTTTATAATTTTTTTTAAAAAAAAAACTATTTCTGTAAAACCTATAAATATATTACCATTTTGTAAAAATTTATCGAAATAAGCTACCTTTTAATCTGGATGTGCATTAGGGACCGACCAAACCTACTAAACTTAACCTGTAACGAATGTGACTACATACATATGGGTCCGAAATCTAACACCCTTGCACCCCAATTCTATGTCTTTCAAACAATCAGCATGCGGTTAAAAAATATGATGTTTATAGTGTATTTTTTTTTTTTTTTTTGATTTCCAGTTTCATCTCGACAATTTACCTATTTTTTTTTCTTCTTATATGCATACTTCAAGGGTAAAAAGAACTTTACCTCTCTATTCTTACCCATATATACAAGTTGACAATTAACTTAACATTTCAACCTTTAAACTTACTAACTCTAATTATGATCGAATATTAGAACTTTGAATGTAAATATTAAAGGTCAATCTACAAAGTTAACCTATACACTGTTAGTGAACAAAGTTAGCCTATTAAAGCTGAAACCAAGTGCAGGGACTTTGATGTCTTTTTCTAAAGATAAGAGGGCTACTTGAGGACCAAGTTCATTCAAGGATATAACCCAATTTAGGGTTTGTTGCAGATTCATTCGAGTAATTGCTTTCTGTTTGTTCTCTCTCGTTTATCATTAGAAACCCTAATTTCAATTTTGTGAGTTTTTGAGCTGAGTATCATCTTGATGCTTTAAGTTGAGTGAGTAGATTAATCCTTCTAAGTTCTGTATTAAGGATTGTATCTGTGTTGATTAAAGGGTGAAAACCTTGAATCTGTTTTCTGTATTTTTTTCATTCAAAGAACTCCTGTGATTGAAGTGATTATTGTTGTTGATTTGCAAGTTTTCCACAGTTAACGATGCTTCATGCTAGTATTATGTATTAACTTAATGCATGTACAACATACTTGAATTGAAGCATGTAAAACAACAATAACAAAAGACTTCCCGTAAGACTACAGTTACCGCAGTGTTTCTGGCCCTACCCACCGTGAGGTGTCACCACAAACTCCTGGAGTGCGGCGTTTGTCGGCGTTTGTGCGGCGGCGTTTGTCGACAAAAAACGCTGAAAATTGAATGGTTGCTGGTTACGTGGCGCGCTGTGGTTGGTGGGGAAAAGAGAGTCGTTGGGGGATCCGTTGGGGGAGCGTCTGGAAAGAAAAATAAAATAATTTAATTTATTTATTTACCTTTTTTTATCTTTATATATCAATATGTTTATCTTTACTCACAAACTCATCTTCATCTTCTTTATTTATCCTCTCTAAACTTATCCTTTTATTCTCAAATGGCAAATCCCAACAACAGCCTACACTCAAATCGTAATGATAATGATAACGATTATTCCGGTTTACCAAATTCGTTTACTAATTTACTCAATTATAGTGGTTCTTCTTCTTCTTTACCAAACCCATATGGTGCATCCAGTGGCGAGTTTATGTTAAGACCCGTGGGGTCACGGGAAACCACTATTTTGAAATTATTTTTAGAAAATATCCTTTAATTTTGTATATGATACCACTAAATTAAACTATAGGAGCCCATGTATTTTTTGAATTTATATTCTTTCTTATAAATTGTATAAGACACCTACTCGGACTCTATATATTTTTTGAATTCGTATTTTTTGAAGGTAAACAACTACTAAAATACTATTCAAATATAATTGATACTGAAAAAAATTTCAAGACCCCATTGAACTCTGATCCTAGAATCGTCACTGAGTGCATCTTCTTCCCACCCGAACGCTACACCATATCCAAACTTTCAAAATTACTATCTGCATCAACAATTGACCATGGAGCAACAACAACAATTGATGCAACAACAATTGACTGTGGGTTCGAAAAAGTTTAGAGATATAATCCAAATTTCATCTTCCGAAGATGAAGATGAAAACGATAACAACGATAACAATGACGATTAAGCAACTACTTTATGTTTTATTTAAATTTTATAACTTATTAATTTTATGTAATGTTTAAGTTTATGCAGTTTTTAATTTTATGTTAAATGTTATTTTTAGTTTTATTTGATACTGTATTATGTAATTTTAGTTTTAATTATTAACTATCTCTATCTCTATCTCTCTATCTCTCTCTCTCTCTCTCTCTCTCTCTCTCTATATATATATATATATATATATATATATATATATATATATATATATATATATATATATATATATATATTATATATTATATATTACATATTATGTATTATATATTATATATTATATTTATTTATATATATATATATATTATATATATAATAACAAAATCAAAAATCAGTCACCATTAAGAAATTAAATTGATCTGAGCCATCCATTCAATACAATTAGCTAGATCATAACCATTAAAATAAACACATCAGCATAATGACCTCATAATCTAACTAGAATGATGAACTTATACTTAATTACCCCTGAATCTGAATTTTAACTTGAAGAGGCATGAGACAGCAGTAATGGATACCAAGATATATTAAGAAAACGATTCATCAGTTAATTAATCATCATTAAGAATTACCCCCTTAAAAAAAATCCCCCATTAATTGACCAGCAACCAAAACGTTCATTCGATTATGCATCCCCAATTCATAATCATAGAGTACAGTATTCATGATTCTATATTGTCAAAAAAATATCAAATTCATCGATAATGATTGTAGCGTCAACAAATTATATATCGAATAGACTCATACTGGAACTCACGGATTGAAATTGCAATCGTATGTTACATCTTCCATCGGTAAATTATTAATCCTTTAGTCACACTCAAATGCCAACGACCATTGGATTGTTCAATTGGACGATGGTTCACTATTAGGGTTCATCCACAGGTTTTCTGATTTCCAAAATCAGAACTCATTTTTGATTATTATCTATTAATCATTCATATTATTATTTAATCTACTTATTATTACCCAATGTAAAAAAATCACTTAAAATATTGAAAAGATGTTTTGACTAATATTTTCATACTATTTCTGCACTTGGCCACCGGAACTGGAAGGATTGTACAGAAAGATGTATCCAGTGATCAGACTAATGATGCTAAACTGTTGGTTAATAAAGTATAAATTGCGGTATGTACATGTATGTATTCAAGGGTCTAACTGTATACATGGTTTCAAATAATTGTATGCTAAAATTCATTTGATCGTTTGTAGAGTGCAATCTTTTGTCAACATATGGGCATCAAATTTAAATTCGTGTCACACCCCCCAAAATGGACCAGGGGTAATTGTGACCAATCATATCATAACACAGTTGTATAAACGAGAACGACTCTATATAAGACTTTTTAAATAAAACCTTTGTTAATAAAACAGCGGAAGCAGTAATACATGTTTACATTATTATTAAAACGTAAAATAAATGTTTATGAACTAAAATATAATATGCGATGTGGACTCCATGCAAGCATCAAATCTATCATCACAAAGTTGCAAACAGCTAGCTCAATCATCACCTGAGACAAAACATGCTTAAAGTGTCAACCAAAAAGGTTGAGTGAAATTCACAGGTTTATAAATAATATCCAAAGTTTTAGACCACAAGATTTAGTTTAAAGTTGTTTGATATAGAAATATCAATCTAAAAGTGTTGCTGCATTTTGTAATATCGCTACTAAACAAGTTTACCCTATGACACCTTGTACTGTCAGTGTCGTGGAATCATTATTATGTAACCAAAGACCAACGGTCGAATGATTAGAGACGTTACTCTCAATAGGCCTATTCACAATAATTAAGTTTGCATTTAAACGTAGCAATTAACGATATTACGGTAGGGATTTACCATGAATCAAAGCATGACAGCATAGTTAACAATTTAGTACTTGTGTCTAAGCGTAAAACAGTTATAAAGCAAGCATGTGTCTCACCCCAAAAGTTATAAAACAGTTATGAAACAGTAAAAAGTGGGGCTATGAAGTTCACCTTAGTAGCACAAAAGAGTATTCCACGAAAGAATTGAACGGAAGGACGTGACCGAGATCTCAACCTCAAGTACTTTCCCAAGTTTGTGAGAGAGTTTTTCCAAAGATTTGATACAAGTTTTTATGAAATGGAAGTGGGTATTTATAGGAAAAAAATGGTTGGTGAAAAGAAAAAAAAATATAAATAAAATAAAGGTGCCAATTTTGACAAAAAATAAAAACATGTTAAAAATGTTTTTAATAAGTTTTTGTTTTTGAAAATATTTAGTCAAAATTCATGGGCTCATTATTTAATTTATAAAAAAAATCTCTTTTTTTTATAAGCTAAAATATATATATAATAATTAAAATAACTTATCATTTAATTAATAATTATGTTTCATATAGTTTTAAATATAATACGCATTAATATTAATATTAACTAAAGTTATTTTATATAATTAGTGTAAACTTTAGTTAACAAAAAGTGTCAACTAAAAATAAATATTTGATCAATGTAAAATTTAATTATATATTACGTATGGATAACAACCCTATAGTCAAATTAGTCAATTCAGGTATGGAAATATGAGGGTTGTTATAGTACTACCCGTTAAAAGAAATTTCGTCCCGAAATTTAGTTGTTGCCATTAATCGGTGTTGTTCGTACATAGACGAGGATATTTACGTTTTATTTGGTTTTCACGTTCCCAGGTATGCTCGGGGACTTGCGTGAATTCCAACGGATAGAATATTATTCTTTTTCAAGAATTAAACCATAATTTCTACAAGTTCTTCTACGAAGTGCATTTATTATTAATGCGGAGATCATTCAAAATGATGATGTTATACAAGTCATTTCAGTAAATTGGATATATAAAATGTGTTATGAATAATATCGAGCTCATTTAAACCTTGAGCGTTTATGCCACCACGCTAGGGTAGACAAAATAGAGAGGAGTTCATGAAAATCATAGTCGTGAAATTTGATAGAGATTGTCATTCTTTACAACAAGAATGATGAATATGAGTTGAAAATATTGTTTTATCAACATTGGGTAATATGGATAAAACGATTCGATTATAGGAAGAGTATAAATGAAGTTATCTTAAAAGTTTGAAATAAGGAAATATCAGTTTGCCTTAACTTTTGACATAATTAAAGGTGATTTCCGGAATTCAAGGGATTTAAAGGAAATCTTTATAATCTGTATAAGATTTGATTCTCCGGTAATTAAGGAAATTAAAATTGCCTTGATTGTTGTGTCTAGAATTTTGCTATAAATTAGCTTCTTCTGTTTCATTATCTTCACCACTTCTATACTTTCTTTCTCGATTCATACTTCCAAAGATTGTGAAAATGCTCCATCCAGTTCTTATCCTGGATATTTTTCTGACTATCGTTTATGTCATTCTTCTTTTTCATTTACCCCCAGAGGAATCTATTTACTTCTACAATTACCTTGGGGTTATAGGGTTTTTAATTCTCCCGTGTCTTTATGTTGCTATACGCATTGATATACACGGTTTGTAATTTCCGTGTTGTTATCGGGCTTTATATTTTCCCTTATATGTCGGAGCTTTATGCTTTTGTTTCTTCTTCCCGACTTCAAGTCAAGCGAATAATGGTCCAGAACTCGTAGGTATGAAGTTTCGAATGATCATAATTTATAAAGTAGAAAGGAAAGGTAATAGCACGATTTGATTTGTCAAATTACCAGAATATTCGAAAAAGACCGAATCATCAAGAAAAATATTTTCTTGATATGTTTAGAGGTTAAATAGAATGTAAGAGTCGTGTAACATGGCGAATGGTGATTTATACAGTCTATGAATCATCATCTTCCATTAAAAATTTAGCATGACTTACTGTAATATAATCACGTTGGCCTGACGTCATTATATTATACTAACTCATGATTCAATTCCCAACACTTCTTCAAATCATTCATAATTCAAACTTGAATTTTACAGAATATAGAAACTAATACAGTTTCCTTTATGATGTGATAAAGATATCGCAAAGAGATAATTAATTACGGACAAGAATCGTTATGATGATATCATCAGAAATATAGAGGATATTTATGATGATATTTTGGAATTTCTAAGTTCGAAAGTTGATGAAGAAAAATTTTCCGCAAGCTTTTAACATGACTTCGGAGCAAGATATTCTCTAAAGAATTCATTGGATCCAGAATTACCTGGATTCTTTGAATATAGGGTTTGGTCCCTGTATTTGTCCTTGGTCTCCTCCATGGTTAGCTCAATCTGTTTTTCAGTTCCAAATTTTCTTTTGAGCTTTTCCAACGTACCATTCTTTATTATAAAACTTTTGGCTATTGAGACCATCTATAATTTTGCTGTTTCCTCTGCATTTAATGCAGCCATATTTGAATCATTGGTTATCAATCCGAGATGGTTTCAAGAAATTTTGTTTTTAGATGATTAAACGCTGATTGTAATCGTCAACGGATCTAATGGTTGATGAATAGGCGTTGTTGATTTCAAAAGAAATGTGTAACATCCCGCCTTTTTCCGTTTACTTTTCCGTTTAACTATTTAAATCCCGTTATATGTTTATAACATCTCCCGTTAATACGTGTTTTAAAAATATCTCGTCTAGGTAATTCACGCACCCGCAACCGAACTTGAGGGACTAGTTTCGCCAAAATGCCAAAGAGGTGACTAGCCTTTGACTAGTCAACCCCCACCCCCATCTTTTCTTTTTCATTTTCCCTTTTCTTCTTCTACTTCCATATTTTCTCTCAATTTCTCAAACAAGGAATCATCATCTAAATCCAAGCTAGCGGGTGTCTTGCAAAACAAATTACATATTTGAAATCCTTGCAACTTCCTCTTCGATTCCATACCGACTTCATCAAGTTTGGGTAACTTTCTAAAATTACTAGATTTTGTGTTCTTGATATTTTTGAATTTATAAAGTTGTTAATTAGTGTCTATGGCTCAAGTCTAACATGAATATATGATTTATATGCTCGATTTCATTATTTGAAGTAACTAGCTTGAGTATGAACTTTGGTGTGTTTGATTTGGTAATTTGGTTGTTTGAATGTTGTTAAATGTTATAAATGCATGTATTAAATGTGTTCCTAGTATCACTAGCTTCAAATTGATGTGTAGGTTGCTTGAGAAAACTCCATAAACTCGATTAGTGATTTTGGTGAATTCGGGTTAGGGTTTGATAAGCTTGAAATGAATATTTGATGCATTGAATGACATGAATTGTAGTTAGTAAGTAGTTAGTTGTATTGTATGCTCGATTACCTACAAAACGGCATGTTATATGTATGCATTAAATGCCCGAATCATAAATGTGCACTTATCAAATTTGTGTATTAAATGTGTGCATTAATTGATCATTTACTTTGGAAAGCCGATTGTTACAAATAACATTTTTGGTTGGTGAAATGTATTTAGATGTGTTCTTTGTCAAATTACATTTCTAACGATATAAGATACGAGTTCTAAGTATTAGCGGTTTGCGAGTTATGCTTGAAAGTGTTTGGAATTGAGACTTGGACATTTGAGACTGACCAGGTACCAGTTCCCGTGTATTGTCGCGGCGCGACAATTTGGGGCCGCGGCGCGGCCTAAGCCGTGTCCAGTTTCCGACCTCTTTGGTCAAAATACGAAAAATGTTTGGCACACTATGGACCTCCGATTCACATGAGACTTGTTCTAACATGCTTATATATGAATAAAAACCTCAGAAAAATAGTTCGGGACCCGACCCGAACGTGTTGACTTTCGTTGACTTTGACCGACCAAAGTTTGACTTTTTGTCAAACTTAACCAAATGATTATGCAACCTTCCTAACTTGTTTCTGTACTTGTATCTTGCATGAAACTTGACAATTTGATTCACATGCTACATAATCGAGTCGTAACGAGCCATAGGACTAATTAAACATCTTTGACCTATCGTGTTTACCGTTATTGATACGACCTATTGGTTTAGGTCAAGACTAGCACTATCCTTCGCACATGTTACTTTGTGAAGTACTTTTCATACGTGCACTCAAGGTGAGATCATAGTCCCATCCTTCAAACAACTTTTATGCTTTAAACTATGGGATGAGAAACATATACGTATCATACTTTTACACTTTGAACACAAGTACGAAAACGAACATTCCACGTACGGGTTTGAACAAAAAGCCTCAATTCAATTATCATTAGTTACACTTGCAGGGTGTAAACGTGAACTTATATTATGTGATCACATGGGCTTGACGAGCCTCATTCGGACGGTTCGCTACCGTTAGCGGATGAAATATATTTTCGGGTCTAGTGTATGTTCTAACACTACGCGAAGGGTGCAAAACAGTTAAGTTTGATAATTGGGTGCCCGCGAAACAAATAACAACTTTGGAATGCAAATGATTTAGATAATCATATTATATTAAATCTTGTGGTTCAAATGCAACGTTTACTAAAACACCTATGATTTCACCAACGTTTTCGTTGACAGTTTTCTATATGTTTTCTCAGGTCCTTGAAAGCTACTTGATACATGCTTCCGCACTCTTTTTGATACTTGCTTGGATGTCGAGTATACATGCATAGATGGAGCGTCTTTTGACTACTTTAAATTGTGTCGCATAGGTTTCATTCGTACGTTAAACATTGTAATGTAACTAGTCTTTCGAACTACATTTGTTAACTTGAAACATCCTTTTTCTTATAAAATAAATGCGACATATTTTGGTCAAAAGTCATAATAAAGACTTATGACCACGCAACGGGACCGAAGTAGTCGGCGCCGTCAAACATGATTTGGTCTGGTCGCTACAGATGGTATCAGAGCGTTGGTTGTAGGGATTTAGAGTTCATTGGTGTCAACCCCGAGTCATAGGGTACATTGGTGAGTCTAGACTACAACCGGCATATAGACTTGAAGTAGGAATTACTTAACTATTTGTGCATTTATACTCGAACGCTTCTACTCATATCTACTCTTATTTCATCTAAATCTCACGTTGTTTAATTTGATTGACACGCCACCTTGACTATATGAAATAATGTCGAATGCACATATGAATCAGGGTAATATAATTTCCGGGATTATATTACGGTGACTCATATGAACGTTCCGACATTATGACATAAAGAATTTAAGGCGAGTCAAGGAAAATTTTCTCTCTATCTTTATTCCATATCACGGTTAGTATTACTTAGAATACTAACCAACGGTATTCTTTTGTTTTGAAGGAACAATGCCTCCTCGTCGTGCACCACGCCGTGAAACACCCGAACAAGCTCTACAACGCATGATAGCCACCGCCGTAGATGCGGCCATGGCCGGTCACTCATCCAACAACAATAACAATAATAATAACAACAACCAAAACAACAACAACAACAACAACAATGGAGCCAGTAACTCAAACGAGGGATGCTCCTATAAAGCCTTCATGGGGTGCAAACCTCACACTTTTGATGGAACCGGGGGACCGGTTGTGCTCACCCGATGGTTTGAGCAAACGGAAGCCGTCTTTAGCATAAGTGGTTGTCGGGACCAAGACAAGGTCAAATACTCCACTCACACTTTCGCCGGTGTCGCTCTTACATGGTGGAATACTTATGTACAATCGGTGGGTACCGATGAAGCTCACGCCCTCTCTTGGGCCGATTTAAAGGAAAAGATGGTCATCGAATATTTCCCTCGCGAAGAAACCCGAAAGCTCGAACAAGAGCTAAGAACCTTGGAGGCGATCGGAAACGATCTCAATGCCTATAATCAACGATTCGCCGAACTATCCTTGATGTGCCCAAACCTCGTGAACCCCGAATCTCAAAGGGTCGAACTTTATATGTATGGTCTTCCAAAGAGCATCAAACAAGGGGTGATGTCATCCAAACCCGCTAACCTACAACAAGCTTTGAACATGGCCCGCCAATTGATCGAAACGGTTGACGAAATCATAGTACCGGCGCCTAAAGCCGAGGACAAGTTGGGTAACAACAAAAGAAAATGGGAAGCCCCTCAATCAAGCAACAACTACAACAACAACTTCACCAAAAAGCCTTTCACCTCCGACGCCAAGAAAAGTTATGGCGGAAATAAACCCTTTTGCAACAAATGCCACAAACACCACTATGGTGAATGTAGCAATCTATTTTGCCACCGGTGCCAAAGGGGTGGTCATATGGCCAACGATTGTAGAAGTGCTGCCCCCGTCGCTCAAAAGGTGCCCAATGCACCAAAATCGGGTACTTGTTATGAATGTGGCCAAACGGGTCATTTTAGAAATGCCTGTCCGATGAAGAAAGCCAACCCCAACACACGCGGCCGAGCTTTCAACATCAACACCGAGGAATCCCAAGATGACAATGAATTAGTCACGGGTACGTTTCTCCTCAACAACACTTATGTTACTTGTTTATTCGATTCGGGTGCCGATAAGAGTTTTGTATCCAAGACTTTGACTCATTCTTTTAGCACTCCACCACTTCCACTAGATACCACTTATACCATTGAAGTGGCTAACGGGAAACTATTAAGTGCCGACACATATTACCGGGGGTGTACGTTAAACATTTTGGGTAAGGAATTTGAAATTGACTTGATACCCATGGAACTAGGAAGCTTTGATGTAATAATCGGTATGAATTGGTTAGTCAAAACGAAATCTCACATCCTTTGTGATCTTAACGCAATCCGAATTCCTATCGAGAATGGTGGACCTTTGATTGTTTATGGCGATAAGAGTTGCACCAGACTCAACCTCATTTCGTGCCTTAAAGTTAGAAAACTACTCCGTAAGGGTTGTTTTGCGATCCTTGCCCACGTTAAGAAAGTCGAGTCCGATGAGAAGCATATCGATGATGTGCCTATTGTTAGTGACTTTTTTGATGTATTTCCCGACGAATTGCCGGGTCTTCCACCCCATCGACCGGTTGAATTCCAAATCGATCTTATTCCGGGAGCCGCACCCGTAGCACGTGCACCATATAGACTCGCTCCATCCGAAATGCAAGAATTGCAAAGTCAAATCCAAGAACTACTTGATCGTGGTTTTATCCAACCTAGCCATTCACCTTGGGGCGCTCCCATTTTGTTTGTTAAAAAGAAAGACGGATCCCTACAAATGTGCATTGATTATCGTGAACTAAAAAAATTGACGGTTAAGAACCGATATCCTCTTCCTCGCATCGATGACCTCTTTGACCAATTACAAGGGTCTTGCGTATATTCAAAAATCGATCTCCGCTCGGGTTATCATCAATTAAGGGTTAAGGGGGAAGATGTCTCCAAAACCGTTTTCCGAACTCGTTATGGTAGTTATGAATTTCTTGTAATGCCATTTGGTCTCACTAACGCACCGGCGGTGTTCATGGATCTTATGAACCGCGTGTGCAAACCGTATCTTGACAAATTCGTTATCGTGTTCATCGATGATATTTTGGTCTATTCAAAAAGCGAAGAAGAACACGAGGAACACCTCCGACTTGTGCTTGAACTTTTAAGACAAGAAAGACTCTATGCCAAATTCTCCAAGTGTGAATTTTGGTTGAAGGAAGTTCAATTTCTTGGTCATGTTGTAAGTGACCAAGGTATTAAAGTCGATCCATCAAAAATCGAAGCCATTAGTAAATGGGAAACTCCTACTACTCCGACTCACATTCGTCAATTCTTGGGTCTCGCCGGGTACTATCGTAGATTCATCGAAAACTTCTCTTTGGTTGCACGTCCTCTAACCGCATTAACTCACAAGGGAAAGAAATTCATTTGGGCGACCGAGCAAGAATCCGCGTTCCAAATCTTGAAGACAAAGCTTACCACCGCTCCTATCTTGTCACTTCCCGAAGGCAACGATGATTTTGTTGTGTATTGTGACGCCTCGAAACATGGTTTTGGGTGTGTGTTGATGCAACGAACGAAAGTCATTTCTTATGCTTCTCGACAACTCAAAATTCATGAACGAAACTACACGACACATGATCTCGAACTCGGAGCCGTTGTCTTTGCACTTAAAATGTGGAGACACTATCTTTATGGAACCAAGAGTACTATCTTTACCGATCACAAAAGTCTCCAACACATCTTCGATCAAAAGCAACTAAACATGAGACAACGAAGGTGGATTGAAACCTTAAACGATTACGATTGCGAACTTTGTTACCATCCCGGGAAGGCAAACGTAGTAGCCGATGCCTTAAGTCGAAAAGAAAGAGCGGTGCCTCTTCGTGTCCGAGCCTTAAACATCACCATCCACACCAACCTTAATAGCCAAATTCGGGTAGCCCAAGATGAGGCTCTCAAGGATGAAAACGTTTCACACGAGCTCTTGAACATTCTCGTCTCTCGATTCGAAACTAAGGAAACCGGACTCCGATATTTCGCCTGAAGGATTTGGGTGCCTAGTTATGGGAACCTACGAAGTCTCATTTTAGATGAAGCCCATAAGTCACGATACTCGATCCACCCCGGTGCCAATAAGATGTACCACGACCTTAAACAACAATATTGGTGGCCGAACATCAAAAGGGACGTAGCTACTTATGTTTCCAAGTGTTTGACATGTTCCAAAGTCAAAGCCGAACACCAAAGATCGTCCGGACTACTTCAACAACCCGAGATCCCGCAATGAAAGTGGGAAAGGATAACGATGGATTTTATCACCAAAATACCAAAAATGACGGGCGGTTATGATACCATTTGGGTTATTGTTGACCGTCTCACCAAATCCGCACACTTTCTTGCCATGAAGGAGACCGACAAAATGGAGAAACTTGCGCAACTTTACATTAAAGAAATCGTAGCCCGACACGGTGTACCTTTATCGATTATCTCCGACCGAGATGGCCGTTTTGTTTCTAGATTTTGGCGTACCTTGCAAGAAGCGTTGGGAACGCGTTTAGACATGAGCACCGCATATCATCCTCAAACCGATGGACAAAGCGAACGTACAATTCAAACCTTGGAGGACATGTTACGAGCTTGCGTGGTTGATTTTGGAAAAGCTTGGGACAAGCACTTACCTCTCGCCGAGTTCTCTTACAACAATAGTTATCACGCGAGTATTAAAGCCGCACCTTTTGAAGCGCTATACGGCCGAAAATGTCGTTCACCTCTTTGTTGGGCCGAGGTAGGCGACGTGCAAATCACAGGACCCGAACTCATTCACGAAACCACCGAGAAGATCGTACAAATCCGAGATAGGCTCCGGACGGCCCGGAGTCGTCAAAAGTGCTACACCGATAAAAGACGCAACGACCTCGAATTTCAAGTTGGTGACCGAGTAATGTTAAAGGTTGCACCTTGGAAAGGTGTAATCCGTTTTGGGAAACGCGGGAAGCTAAATCCGCGGTATATTGGTCCTTTCGAAATCTTGGAGCGTATTGGAAACGTTGCTTATCGTTTAGATCTTCCGCCTCAATTGAACTCCGTTCATCCTACCTTCCATGTATCTAACTTGAAAAAGTGTCTTGCCGAACCCGATATCGTCATCCCTCTCGAGGAACTTACTATTGATGACAAGCTTCATTTTGTGGAGGAACCGGTTGAAATTGTGGACACCTCCGTCAAGACATTGAAACAAAGCCGAATCCCGATTGTTAAAGTCCGTTGGAACGCCAAAAGAGGACCCGAGTTTACTTGGGAAAGGCAAGATCAAATGCAAAATAAATACCCTCATTTATTCCCAATTCCGGAAACGCAGGATTCCGAGGAAGAAACAACGACTACTACGCCTACTTAAATTTCGGGACGAAATTTCTTTTAAGGAGTAGGTAATGTAACATCCCGCCTTTTTCCGTTTACTTTTCC
Source organism: Rutidosis leptorrhynchoides (assembly GCF_046630445.1). Classification (NCBI taxonomy): domain Eukaryota; kingdom Viridiplantae; phylum Streptophyta; class Magnoliopsida; order Asterales; family Asteraceae; genus Rutidosis; species Rutidosis leptorrhynchoides. Next base: position 415,045,911 of record NC_092336.1, read on the forward strand.
GTTTAACTATTTAAATCCCGTTATATGTTTATAACATCTCCCGTTAATACGTGTTTTAAAAATATCTCGTCTAGGTAATTCACGCACCCGTAACCGAACTTGAGGGACTAGTTTCGCCAAAATGCCAAAGAGGTGACTAGCCTTTGACTAGTCAACCCCCACCCCCATCTTTTCTTTTTCATTTTCCCTTTTCTTCTTCTACTTCCATATTTTCTCTCAATTTCTCAAACAAGGAATCATCATCTAAATCCAAGCTAGCGGGTGTCTTGCAAAACAAATTACATATTTGAAATCCTTGCAACTTCCTCTTCGATTCCATACCGACTTCATCAAGTTTGGGTAACTTTCTAAAATCACTAGATTTTGTGTTCTTGATATTTTTGAACTTATAAAGTTGTTAATTAGTGTCTATGGCTCAAGTCTAACATGAATATATGATTTATATGCCCGATTTCGTTATTTGAAGTAACTAGCTTGAGTATGAACTTTGGTGTGTTTGATTTGGTGATTTGGTTGTTTGAATGTTGTTAAATGTTATAAATGCATGTATTAAATGTGTTCCTAGTATCACTAGCTTCAAATTGATGTGTAGGTTGCTTGAGAAAACTCCATAAACTTGATTAGTGATTTTGGTGAATTCGGGTTAGGGTTTGATAAGCTTGAAATGAATATTTGATGCATTGAATGACATGAATTGTAGTTAGTAAGTAGTTAGTTGTATTGTATGCTCGATTACCTACAAAACGGCATGTTATATGTATGCATTAAATGCCCGAATCATAAATGTGCACTTATCAAATTTGTGTATTAAATGTGTGCATTAATTGATCATTTACTTTGGAAAGCCGATTGTTACAAATAACATTTTTGGTTGGTGAAATGTATTTAGATGTGTTCTTTGTCAAATTACCTTTCTAACGATATAAAATACGAGTTCTAAGTATTAGCGGTTTGCGAGTTATGCTTGAAAGTGTTTGGAATTGAGACTTAGACATTTGAGACTGACCAGGTACCAGTTCCCGTGTATTGTCGCGGCGCGACAATTTGGGGCCGCGGCGCGGCCTAAGCCGTGTCCAGTTTCTGACCTCTTTGGTCAAAATACGAAAAATGTTTGGCACACTATGGACCTCCGATTCACATGAGACTTGTTCTAACATGCTTATATATGAATAAAAACCTCAGAAAAATAGTTCGGGACCCGACCCGAACGTGTTGACTTTCGTTGACTTTGACCGACCAAAGTTTGACTTTTTGTCAAACTTAACCAAATGATTATGCAACCTTCCTAACTTGTTTCTGTACTTGTATCTTGCATGAAACTTGACAATTTGATTCACATGCTACATAATCGAGTCGTAACGAGCCATAGGACTAATTAAACATCTTTGACCTATCGTGTTTACCATTATTGATACGACCTATTGGTTTAGGTCAAGACTAGCACTATCCTTCGCACACGTTACTTTGTGAAGTACTTTTCATACGTGCACTCAAGGTGAGATCATAGTCCCATCCTTCAAACAACTTTTATGCTTTAAACTATGGGATGAGAAACATATACGTATCTTACTTTTACACTTTGAACACAAGTACGAAAACGAACATTCCACGTACGGGTTTGAACAAAAAGCCTCAATTCAATTATCATTAGTTACACTTGCAGGGTGTAAACGTGAACTTATATTATGTGATCACATGGGCTTGACGAGCCTCATTCGGACGGTTCGCTACCGTTAGCGGATGAAATATATTTTCGGGTCTAGTGTATGTTCTAACACTACGCGAAGGGTGCAAAACAGTTAAGTTTGATAATTGGGTGCCCGCGAAACAAATAACAACTTTGGAATGCAAATGATTTAGATAATCATATTATATTAAATCTTGTGGATCAAATGCAACGTTTACTAAAACACCTATGATTTCACCAACGTTTTCGTTGACAGTTTTCTATATGTTTTCTCAGGTCCTTGAAAGCTACTTGATACATGCTTCCGCACTCTTTTTGATACTTGCTTGGATGTCGAGTATACATGCATAGATGGAGGGTCTTTTGACTACTTTAAATTGTGTCGCATAGGTTTCATTCGTACGTTAAACATTGTAATGTAACTAGTCTTTCGAACTACATTTGTTAACTTGAAACATCCTTTTTCTTATAAAATAAATGCGACATATTTTGGTCAAAAGTCATAATAAAGACTTATGACCACGCAACGGGACCGAAGTAATCGGCGCCGTCAAACATGATTTGGTCGGGTCGCTACAAAATGAACGATAATTTCGGAGGTTTGATGTGATAATTCATCATAGAATACGAATGAATATAATTCATGAATGTAGTGATTTTTTTTAGAAGGATAACACCTGCTAAAGCTTTACTTGGATTCTGATATGTCAAAATTAGAATAGATAATTGAATTTGTATGAAGATGGTTGTTCTTTTTAGTGAACGGATACATATATCTTGTGGATGTATAGTTACTGATTATTGAATCAGAATTTGTAGAATGTACAGTGTAACATATTAATGTGAAATCTAAATATTTCTCAGGTATTACCTACCCGTTAAAATATTTTCACAATTAATAGTTTGTACAAAAGAATTACAATCTTTATGAAGATATACGTTCATATATGTATTCTTCAGATAGGTTTAATGAGTAATATAGTATTAAACTCATTTAATTTGCTGTTGAAACGAGAGTAAATAATCTCCAAAATCTTAGAGATTTCATAATTGTCGCGAAATATTTCGCTAATGAAGTTATGATTCAATAGTTCATCGTTCATTGTTATAGATATACCTTGCTGTATGATGTTGGTGCTCGTGTAATCCTTGTGAAATTCACAAGACACGAATAATGTTTTTCTAAAAAGTTTCGAGTATATAAAAAATGGAAGTATACAATCAATCTTGTATTTGAGTAATACACTTGGTTTATTATGAAACGGAGTTTATTGTTTTGAAGCAGTGATTAACGATTGTTAAGTCATTAACAAAGGATATACATCATAGCATATTGTGATATGAATTAACCAAGTAGTACATACTAGTTAAGATTCACACGTAATAGCTTAGTACGAAAAGATTTATTATTGTTCCAATACATATATAGTTCTTCAGGAAGAATGAGTCAATACATCTTAACTCATTATTACTAATATTCCTTGGTATCTATGAGTCGTATGATGTTGATGTTCGAGGTACTGAGTGTGATGTTGAGGCGTGGGATGCGGATGTTGTTGTTGGTGAAACTGATGCTGTTGGTGTTGATGCTGATGGTACTGGTTATGCTGCTGGTGCTGCTGCTGGTTTTCGTAGGTTTCGCACCATATTCTCCAGAGCCACCACTCGAGCGCGAAGCTCGTTGACTTCTTCTATTATTCCGGGATGATTGGCGGTTAGGACAAGTGGATGAATAAGATATAGAATTTTAGATATTATATATTCGTGACTGGATATCCTGGAAATGAGGGTGAAAATAGTGTTCCGAACGGGTTCGCCGGTAAGTGCTTCAGGTTCTTCACCAAGAGGTGAATTCGGTTGGTGGAAGGGATTACCTTCTTCTTGTCTCCATTGATTAAGTTTACAACGAACCCATCCCCAATTCATCCAAAATAGATGATGGCTGATTGGTTCGTTTGTTCTGGTTACGCTGCCATTGGAGCTCGAGGAATCGGTTGAGAAATCCATATTATGTGATTTGAATTAGGGTTTGATATGAGATTAGTGTTGAATACTGGATGATATATTCATCTCCTTGAATATGTATATGTAGCAAAAAGATTTCCGTAATTTACGAAGGAAATTTAGGAAAAGTGTTAGACAAAGATTATTGGGATAGATACGATAAGATATAATAAGATATGATGTGTCTATACTCTAATAATGGTAGTATGACGTGTCTAGATGATAAGTATGTAATCTGATAATATTTTGATTAAAGATTTTCAATTCGTAATGTCCTATTCAGGTCCAGGGGCTTGAGCTATAGGATCCTTTAAATCAGTAATCCAAAAGCTTTCTATTCTATAGTTTCGTAGACGTCATCCGTCAGGAAAATTCAATGATCAAAACAACAAGAAAGCAAAGAAAGTAATGAATATGAATAGTGATGACATTATAATGTCTTTGAGATTCTCGATAACTCAATAACATTTTATGGTTCGCAAACCGATGCATAAAGGCATAAGGCATATAGGTACGTGATATAACAGGGAGTTATATACGTTTGAGTATGAATAGTAACAAATATAGGAGTTTCAAAATTCATGGATAATATTTCATGTAATACATATGTAATACACAAACCATGATAGATGACTTAGGAATGTCAAGAATTTCAGAAATCGTAGTGTCGCATTTAAACGCGGTGGTGTAATTGGATAGTACTTAGAAAAGTGAACAGAGTTCTTAGATTGACTTGGCATTCTAAGATAAGTAAAGTTTCTAAAGTATAGTGTAGCATTTAACAATTAAAGGCAATAATTAAAGGCACTATAGTCAAGAAAAGTTGTAGTCCTACATTGCTAAGGTACCTAATTGTATAAGGCACACTTAAAATGCAATCCTGGTTCTCTACAATAGCACTGCTCTGATATCAATATGTCACACCCCCCAAAATGGACCAGGGGTAATTGTGACCAATCGTATCATAACACAGTTGTATAAACGAGAACGACTCTATATGAAATTTTTTAAAAAAAACCTTTGTTAATAAAACAGCGGAAGCAGTAATACATGTTTACATTATTATTAAAACGTAAAATAAATGTTTATGAACTAAAATATAATATGCGATGTGAACTCCATGCAAGCATCAAATCTATCATCACAAAGTTGCAAACAGCTAGCTCAATCATCACCTGAGACAAAACATGCTTAAAGTGTCAACCAAAAAGGTTAAGTGAAATTCACAGGTTTATAAATAATATCCAAAGTTTTAGACCACAAGATTTAGTTTAAAGTTGTTTGATATAGAAATATCAATCTAAAAGTGTTGCTGCATTTTGTAATATCGCTACTAAACAAGTTTACCCTATGACACCTTGTACTGTCAGTGTCGTGGAATCATTATTATGTAACCAAAGACCAACGGTCGAATGGTTAGAGACGTTACTCTCAATAAGCCTATTCACAATAATTAAGTTTGCATTTAAACGTAGCAATTAACGATATTACGGTAGGGATTTAGCATGAATCAAAGCATGACAGCATAGTTAACAATTTAGTACTTGTGTCTAAGCGTAAAACAGTTATAAAGCAATCATGTGTCTCACCCCAAAAGTTATAAAACAGTTATGAAACAGTAAAAAGTAGGGCTATGAAGTTCACCTTAGTAGCACAAAAGAGTATTCCACGAAAGAATTGAACGGAAGGACGTGACCGAGATCACAACCTCAAGTACTTTCCCAAGTTTGTGAGAGAGTTTTTCCAAAGATTTGATACAAGTTTTTATAAAATGGAAGTGGGTATTTATAGGAAAAAATGGTTGGTGAAAAGAAAAAAATATAAATAAAATAAAGGTGCCAATTTTGACAAAAAATAAAAACATGTTAAAAATGTTTTTAATAAGTTTTTGTTTTTGAAAATATTTAGTCAAAATTCATGGGCTCATTATTTAATTTATAAAAAAAATCTCTTTTTTTATAAGCTAAAAATATATATATATATATATATATATATATAATGATTAAAATAACTTATCATTTAATTAATAATTATGTTTCATATAGTTTTAAATATAATACGCATTAATATTAATATTAACTAAAGTTATTTTATATAATTAGTGTAAACTTTAGTTAATAAAAAGTGTCGACTAAAAATAAATATTTGATCAATGTCAAATTTAATTATATATTACGTATGGATAACAACCCTATAGTCAAATTAGTCAATTCAGGTATGGAAATATGAGGGTTGTTATAATTCGCTACGCTACAATTGTTGTAGGTTGAATATTTGATGTTAGTGAATGTGGATTTATTACTTCTAATATCAGGTTTTGATAATTTTTATGAACCAGTGCACTTATTTGTGTTAATTTATTATGGATTTATAATTCTATAAAAAAATGTGGGTATCTTATTAAGATAGATGATATAAAGTGATATCACCTCAAGCTTTGCATTATCGATTGAGCATTGAAACTAATGTGGGCATATGTTCTTTTGGTTTGTTCGTCAACTGCTTATTCTTATTCAGGAACAAGTGTTTGTAGCTGCATCTCTGGATCCAATTTCACCATAAGCAATATATATATATATATATATATATATATATATATATAAATGTAAGAATTTGATTATATAGTGCTAATTTTCCATGAAGAAGCCCTTAATTTTTGCTCTCTTATATATAATATCTGCATAAAGTCTCATCTTTTGCATCATATATTTTATTGATTTTATATTGATCGTTTAGGTTGTTTTATGTCACAGTGGGTATGTTTACGATATCAATTGTGTTTTCAACTTCACTTTTAGTGAGTATGTTTACGATTTTCTTCAAAATTCTTGACTTTTCGTTTTCATGATGCAAATAAATCATGAAGTTGTAACTGTTGCATACAAGTCATTTCCTCCTTTTAATCAACATAATTAAAACGCGTAATATAGATAATGACAAATCAATTAGCCAGGGAATTTCTATATTTACTCATAATCTTTCATTATATATAATGCAGAGATGAAGCATTCTACTTTCATACCTTTAACCAAGAACGATCATTTGCTCTAAAAAATGTATGCAATAGAAGTTTTCACTCCCCTCAACGAAATCAAGAAGGCCGAGATGACTTCAAGGTCAAAGTGAAATCATGATTTGTGAACGAGGTAAAATGGGCGGGTCTAATAGACAAGTAATTTACTAAATGTAGTGCAATCATGATTTTTTTTGTATCTGATAATGATAATGAAAGTTTAGATGTTCAGAAAATAGTGTTCGTAAAATTGGCGGGTTTAATAGACAAGTAACTTATCAAATAGGCAGGATTTATGTAATTGATGCTACATTTGGATTTTGCTTCTACGGTTGTATCTCGGTCTCCCTCTTTATTGTGTGCTCTACATTATATATTCATGGTATGAGTGATACTGATTTTTTTTTCTTTTTTTTTTTTCTTTTTTTTTTTGAGTTTGGATGTAGGTGTGAATGAAGATGTTTTATCTACGAGTTTAATTTATTAGGTTTTGTCTAATGTTGTTGCCTCTAATATGTCAGTTGAGAGGATTGACGAATCTACTCTTCATGGTTAGTGCATTTGTTACTATTTGTTTTCTTTTTTGCTGAATGTTTTACTTTTTTTTTTTTTTTTTTTTTTTTTTTGTTATTTAGTTGTAATTTGGGGTTAGTTTATGTTTGAATTCATGTATTTACTTATGTTAGTGTTTTTTTTTTTTTTTTTTTTAATTTGTTAGACTTATAGAGGTGAATTGATAGTAAAATTACACTCAAAAGGAAGAAAAGTGTTGGTTCCAACTATTTGAATAGGGTTAAAGCCATAAATAGGCCATATACTTTCAATTTTGTCCAATGTAGGTTATATACCTCAAAAAATACCAATGTAGGTTATATACTCTTAAAAATTGTATCAATGTACACAAATTTAACAAGTTACCTGCCGAACCGGTAAAGTAAATTATTTAACATTTTTTTTATATTTTATATGGCTACAAATAGGTCATATACGTTCAGTTTTATTCCGATGTAGGTTATATACTTTCAGTTTTGTTCCGATGTAGGCTATATACTTTCAATTTTGTTCCGATGTATCACCAACGTCATTCTCCACGTATGATGGCACGTCATCGTTTAGGTGTTTATCCGGTTAATAAGTTTTGTTCGTTCATATTAGTATATTTTATGAAAGTATATAGCCTACATTGGTATATTTCGGGGTATATAGCCTACATTGGAACAAAAATGAAAGTATATGGCCTATTTATGACTTTAACTCATTTGAATACTTGACCTATATGGTTAAAAAGTGTCAAATTGGGTAACGGGCAATGTGGAGACGCCCCATATGTCGAGTTAAGTGAGTTAGAAGTTTTGGTCTCTTAAGAATGAGTTTTGGGTATATTTTCGAAGTTGTGAGAAATTATGACCCATATGGGTCATAAGGATATATTTTGAACAATATGTAGGATTTTGAGAAACGGCAGTTTTCAACACGTTCAACTTAGTGTACAGTATCTCAATTTCGATAGTGTTTAAATTCAAAACAAGTGAAATATGGAGTAGGAGAAATTTGCGGGTTGAAGTATTGAAGCTATAATGAGTCAGTTGCTTTAACATAATGTGTGAGTTGAAATAACCACCTGCAACATTAGAATATTTGAACAGAATGTGTCAAGAAATTAAAGTTATGTGATATTTATTGCGGAGTATATGCTTTCATATACATGTCATGAGGTAATATGTCGCATGTGGGTAGAGTGCCATAGACCTTAGCTTAATTTTGATGAATGGATTATTTTGCCTTTCATTTTCGAAGGGAAATTTAGAAAATGATAGATTATTTACAACTAAGGGACAGTTGTAAATTGGGCTATAATGAGGATAGATTTGAGCCAACCGGAAGTTACTAAAGTCGAGTTATAGAAACATGCTATAAGTACTTCTACCTTTCTTTGAGTGTGTTTTTGATTACTACTCCCGTTGCTGATTTTGCTTCTAAATCGGTAACATAATCTCTGTTGTTTTGCTCTTTTGAAAAAATCTTGGACTATAAGAGATGTACATATTGAAGTTGTTCTATAAATGTTTATGATTTATGAATTATGAATGTTTTTTGTTAATTGTGATTTTACACGGGTAATGATTCTATAAAGACCACTTTATTTTACAAAGTACGCATTGTTCAAATTTATTTTTGATTAATCTCATAAAAAAGTTTCCGCGAATTCGCGGACATTAAGCTAATTTTTTATTATAAAAAACAAATAAAAAAAGCAAAACAGAAAATCAAAATTAAATTTCACGTCGTTATCATCCTTAGATAAAAGTTCCCCATTACAACTCCCGAATTTCTTGCTATGGTCTAGTCAGCATCTTCTCCTAAAAAGTACACCATATCTACTCCACGTCACAATGTCCAATATCTATGGTGTAAGTAAGAAAAAAAAAAAACTTCGACCATACACCACTTTTACCTACTTCAGGTGATAGTAAAAATTCAAGATAAATGTTTAATCCGTACTTCCATATTTTTTTCTTAACGTCCGCCAACATAATTCAAAAATCTTAAAAAAGATACAGTAATGTTAACCGGTAGCGAACCGGTAACCAGTTCACTCCCCTACTACTAAAAACATTCTACTACGAATTTCTTTTCTAAATTTTCATTTTCACTACTGCACAAAAATGAGTATAAGCAAGCTCGCAACTGCTCTAACCATAATTTTCGCCGTCTCTGTCGTGGTTCTCATCGCGGAACTCCTGTTCGTTCTCTACCGGCGTCGTCAGTCAACCCAAACTCAAACACGGGTCGACCCAGTCGGACCTCCGAATGAAAACCCAGATGGATCTTTAACTGAAGATCACGTCATCGATGTTTTCAAGATGTTGGAAACATCAAGAGTTCTTTGTACTATAAAAGAAGATGATAATGAAGCTGAGTCAACGCGGTCAACGTTTTTAGTGACGGAAAAAGTTTCGTTGCAACAGTGTCTTGAGTTTGAAGCGTTAGCGGAGAGGAATAATGTTGTTAAGAAAGTTGAGTTTGTTAATGACGTGTCTCCGTGTGATTCGCCGTTGTTTTTTACTCCGATCGGGTCTCCGTCAAAAGACGATGTTTCTCCGGTGACCGGTAAGGAGGTGGTTGCCTGTAATCAAAACAGTTATGGCGGGTAAAAGATACGATAGATTATTTTTGGTGTACGTACCTATGTCAGCTTTCTTGAAATTTATGTTTGATATTGACTTGAGTAGTTGAGTTTGTATTTACTCCGTATCTTTTTGTTTTTATTTTTATTTATTTTATTTTTTAGTGATAATAATGATATTTAATATTTAGTATTTTTTTTACTAAAAATACTAAAACTCATATAGAATGAAAGCCGTTTTTCAAACTAAAACGTCATCGGCCACCAAGTACAAAGCTAGGTGACATGACGGAGCTCGAACATAGAAAGTTACAAAAAAAAAAAAAAAAAACTAACGACTAAACTAGTCAAAACCATAAAACAAACTAACTTCCGGAAACTACAAAAAAACTACTACAAATGTCAACTACCTGGACCAAACCTAGGAAAAATATGTTACTAACAAAAAAAACAAAGACGCACAACCTATAAAACTACCTTTTTTAAATTGTCGTTGACCGTCTCCATTCGAATTCTTTTGACCGGTTTTCAAACTTGAAAGAAAGGATATTGGAGGGCTCGTCACATATAAATGTGCAACACCCGTGTTAAATTTTGTTGGTAAGTGACCTTTTTATCCTTAATTTATATTAAAGTATTAATTATTAATTTTGTGAAATAATAAATTATATGCTATTAAATAATTAAGTGCACACTTGAATGCGTTTTGTGACAAGGGTCGCGAAATAGTTTTATTTATATGAATTTGACTCTGTTAGGTCCGCCTAACCTAGACATTGTGTTTTAGATAACGGGTAAAATATCTGTATGAAATAAGGAGGTGATTTCCTCCCTTGGAAGAAACCCGATCTTCCTTTTATTTTATGTATCTTACTTCACTTTCTCGTTTTTTAGAAACTATAAACCCATAGGACCCTCTTTTTATTCTCAAAAATCATAATCATTAATATGTGATTTCAAAGCTTATATTTTCACGAGTTATTTCAGTGATTTCAATAATCAAAACAAGGTAAACATCTCTGATTTTGAATGGTTTTATAAGAGTTTAAGAGGATTTTATAAAAAGTTGGGGTTTAGATTTGATTCTTGTTTTTGAATGTTTGTTGTGTTTGATTAATGTTAGATAAAGCTTATATATGTGTTATATGATGTTTTTGGAAGAGTTTTATGATCAAAACAGGTAAAAGTCGAGTTTGGGGTGTTAGAAACTCGTAACAGTTAAACTACTACTCTTCTCCAGCTCCCACGCGAATGAGATCTCATGCGCGCATGTAAGACATATTTCTGACGTGTTTGAGATTTCAGCCACGCTTATGAGGTCTCGTCCACACGGATGAGATCCAGATCACACTCATGTGGATGAGATCTCACCTGCGCGGATGAGATCTCACCCGCGCGGATGAGATCTTACCCACACGAGTGAGATTCTCATCATTGTGTAAAGATCTCATCCGTGCATGTGAGATTTCTGCCACCTTTATGAGAATTTTCACACGCGCACGACAAGCCAATTGCGTGATTGGAGGATGATACGCGTGTGGTGAGTCATTCTCACGCATAACAAGTATAACATATTGTTCCGATGAAATGATGGTCTTAATACACATGTCGGGTCACTCACGTGTACAAGATCTGATACGCGCGCATGAGAGGCTCTCACGCACGTAGGAGTGTCACACACGTGAATGAACTGAGTCGGCGATTTTGTCAGGTGCAATCTTGACCCATGTGATGTATTTGAATGTTTTAAATTGTTTTAGTGATAGAACATGACTTGAAAAAGTGTATTGACTCAAGCTATGATATCCTTAGGCGATAAAGGAAAAAGAGAATGATCGATAAAATTATAATTCTGGGTTCTTGTTGTTTTCAGGTGTGTGAGACTATGCATATGGATATTAGTATAGAGTAACTGGTTTCAGTATTGATGCCATGATCGCATAACTATATTTTTTTGAGCGGCAATATTTCGCATCGAATTCTCTCATTTGCGACCCACACACGCTAGGTAGGAAACTCCAAGGATCATCCCGGGTTGCTTGGCAACTAATCGCGAGAACTGGGGTGCTTGGCAACTAATCGCAGTAAATCCTGGAGAAAACCTCCTCTCCCTCGGAATCGAACCCGGGTTGCTTGGCAATGCTTTGTTGGATGATCGCATATATATATATATATATATATATATATATATATATATATATATATATATATATATATATATATATATATATATATATATATATATATATATATATATATATTGTGATCATGTGTAAGTGATTATATGTGATTATATGCACGTTGTGTTTAACCTCTTTGTGTTATCAGACGTAAGAGGTCAATCCCTTCCGCCTTGGTTTTATCATACGGAAGATTGTTGGGTTCAAGTGTTACTGTTTAAGTGATATAGTACAAATGACGAATGTGTTGCGTTAGGAAGACCATGCTAGTGCTTCAGTAGTAAGGACCATCGGTAAACTCTATCTCGATCAACAATGGGTTACAGGTCCGGCCAGACCGCTAGTCCTCCTTTTATACTATATGTATGTTTACGTGATTTTGTTAGAAGCTGAGTTTAATGCTTTATGGTAATATTCGTCTAGATATCTCATTCACTTATCTTCGTGTTAATCCCAGTGACAACTCTATATTGTAATGATTGACTATTGATTGTGTCATATATCAATCAATCTTATGATTAATTAAGCTTAGTATAGATTTTCCTCATATGCGGGTCGATATTCGAAAATGCAATGTAGTACACTTACTAGATGACCAATTAGGATAGGGTAACAAGGATGTTAATTATAAAGTTAAGTAAATTAGTCAATACCAATATATAAACGGATTAAACAACTTTTGTTTATTTCTTACTTCAAGTACGTGTTATCATTAAAATATATCTTAGCAATTTTTAAGAATTTACAAATTGATGGTAATTCATGAAAATTGATGATGAAAATATTATGAACAAGTAGTTGTTGCACTTTTGTGGGTTTTGATGATGATGAAGAATGAGATTATAGTGATTGATTTTGTTCACATAGGCTGAATTCTGAGTAACGTCCTTATTTTGTTTTACTCGGATCATCACTTTTGAATATTTGATGACACTTGGTTCTTTTTTACTAAATTCTTGAATTTTTTAAGAATCTCATTAAAATCGCGTCTGCTTCCTTCTTCAATAAGCTTATCTTGCTCTATTTTTTGAAAGTATTGCTCCTACCACATACAATAAAGTCAAGCAAGCTCATGAAGAGGTATGAAAGCTTATTAGTGGTGGGTTGTAACAAGGGAAATGGGTCGGGCTGAACCATTTGAGCACATTCATCTCTTTTTATTTTTATTTTTAAATTTTTTTTTTTGTGCAATTTTTCAGAAATTATGGACCTTGCTTCAGATCCTTTCGAAAAATCAATTTTTTGTGACTTGTCCATTAAATACTAAATTCTACTTCTGAGGCAGAAATTTCCTCATCATCATACATACCTTGTACGATATTATTTCTTATTTTAAGATTTTCAATTTTCTTTTCTTCTCTTATTTGAGAGGTTGAATTCCTTGAAGCAATTGAAGAAGGAATCTCAACTTTATAATCAATAGGAGAAAATTGAGAATAATTTGAACTAGAAGTAGTCCTAGTAGACCTGGTTCTTCTAACTAAAGGGGATTCTTCTTCATCCTTTTCAAATTCAATTTTTATTGTTCCATTAGACTCTTGAACAATATTAGTTAAATTACTATTAATCCTAGGTTGATTAGGTATAGCATCTTCTATTACCCAATTTTCCGGAAAGTCAATTTCTTCCCGTTTAATTACTTTTCTAGTAGAAATTTTTGACAAATTAAAATTTGTTTCAATTAAAATAGTTTCATTTTTTGATTTATCAACCCTTCTACACTTAGGGTTCATAGTAACCAAGGGTTTATAATAAATTCTATAACAAATACAAATTAATTCAGATCCTGGCATATAATTATAACCATGAGTTTTTATATTTAAAGTTAATGCTTCTAAAATATTAGCATCTGTTAATGATAATTGTAAATTAGGATAAACATTAAAGTAGACCGGACCATGTGCCAGACTTGATTGTATAATTCCAATTAAAGATTGTTTCCAATTTCTATTTCTACCATCTCTTAAAACAGCCATAAAACTTTCTGGTAGACCTTGTAAAGTTAAAGGTTTGAATGCAATTTGCACTAATCCTATATGTAAATAATTGAATTGTTTACTATATTTAAAAATATCATTTTGGTTAAATAATTGTATAACTATTTCTTCATTATTTAATGTCAAAGTTTCTTCTGAGGTTCTTATAGTTTGAATTAAACCTAATTCCTCAAAAGTACCTAATTGATATGAAAATTTTGGTTGAATTTTTGGAATAGTCCACTTGTTCAACGATTCTAAATTTTTTGAAATTTCATATTCCTCAACCAAATTATTTTTAATTTAATTTTTATTATTATTACGCTTGAAAGCACACTTAATAAATTCATTTTTAAAATTTTGTTGAATAACACTAGATCATATTCCTGACTAAATCCATGGCTCTGATACCATAATAAGATATATATATACATAATAATATATATAAAGGGAGCGGGATCTAACTAAACCGGATTCATTTATTTAATAATTATATAATATTACTATAATATTAATATTAGTATAAAGAAATCATATAAGAAAGAGTTTGCAAAAATTTTCGATCATCTTGGTCAAAGGATTATTACAATCTGGTAGTCAAATACTCCTAGTATGTAAAACTAGTTAGTCAATGAGCTTTTTGCCCTAGACGTCATACCTAGACTTACAATGGGCTAATCACGAATAAGATATATAAAGGGAGCGGGATCTAACTAAATCGGATTCATTTATTTAATAATTATATAATATTACTATAATATTAATATTAGTATAAAGAAATCATATAAGAAAGAGTTTGCAAAAATTTTCGATCATCTTGGTCAAAGGATTATTACAATCTGGTAGTCAAATACTCCTAGTATGTAAAACTAGTTAGTCAATGAGCTTTTTGCCCTAGACGTCATACCTAGACTTACAATGGGCTAATCATGACAAAAGTTTAATATACTCTGAATATAAGGGACTAGTTCAACCTTGACTAGGTAGCTGATCGTCCTTACAATCTCTTTTTTATAAAATTTCCAGATTTTTTTTAAATGAATCCAGTAGTCATATGATCAGTATTATCCAACATTTAAGAATTTAGCCTTCCATGTAGGAGGCGATCAAACAAGTATCAATTTAAATAGATAAATAAATAAATAATTAGAAAGGGAAAAGAAACTTACAATAGGACGGATGTTCTTCAAATATTCACAATATATTAAACTTGCAAAATTATTATAGAAGGTTTTTAAAGTAAAATAAAAAAACTGAAAAGATTGCAGTCCCTCTACAAGTGAACTCTGGCCTCTCTTATATAGAGGTATGAGATTCATTACATGAATTATTGCCGACAAACTTGAATTATTAAACCGACAAACATAAATTATTGTGGGACCCTCTTCACATGGCATAATTTCTTGTGGGACCCTCTTCACATGGCATCTTGAATTATTTTATCGCTTTTCCTTTTTCACTTTTGTCTTCTTGTTCACCCATGATTGAAGTGGAATCTTCTGAATAATTGCTGAAAACTTGATTTTTTAATTCAGCAAAAATATCTGGAATAGTAATTGGTAAATCAACTTCAGGATCTTGAGATTCTCCTGCTAAAACTGAGAATTTGTTGTCATCATCAGACATTTCTTTCATTGATGTGTCTGATTTTGGCTTTGAGAATTACATCAAATCTTTTTCAACCTGCTCCATATATTCCTTTAAAATTTGCTGCTTCGTTGGATTAAGCACTCCTTGAGAAATTAATTTTGCCTCCATTAAGTCCATTGGATTAACTGGAGCCAATGGACTTAATGGAGGCAAAATTAATTTCTCAAGGAGTGCTTAATCCAACGAAGCAGAAAATTTTAAAGGAATATATGGAGCAGGTTGAAAAAGATTTGATGCAATTCTCAAATCCAAAATCAGACACATCAATAAAAGAAATGTCTGATGATGACAACAAATTCTCAGTTTTAGCCGGAGAATCTCAAGATCCTGAAGATGATTTACCAATTACTATTCCAGATATTTTTGCTGAATTAAAAAATCAAGTTTTCAGCAATTATTCAGAAGATTTCACTTCAATCATGGGTGAACAAGAAGACAAAAGTGAAAAAGAAAAAGCGATAAAATAATTCAAGATGCCATGTGAAGAGGGTCCCACAAGAAATTATGCCATGTGAAGAGGGTCCCACAGAAATTTATGTTTGTCGGTTTAATAATTCAAGTTTGTAGGCAATAATTCATGTAATGAATCTCATACCTCTATATAAGAGAGGCCAGAGTTCACTTGTAGAGGGACTGCAATTTTTCCAGTTTTTTTTATTTTACTTTAAAAACCTTTTGTAATAATTTTGCAAGTTTAATATATTGTGAATATTTGAAGAACATCCGTCCTATTGTAAGTTTCTTTTCCCTTTCTAATTATTTATTTATTTATCTATTTAAATTGATACTTGTTTGATCGCCTCCTACATGGAAGACTAAATTCTTAAATGTTGGATAATACTGATCATATGACTACTGAATTCATGTAAAAAAAAAAAAATTCTGGAAATTTTATAAAAAAGAGGTTGTAAGGACGATCAGCTACCTAGTCAAGGTTGAACTAGTCTCTTATATTCAGAGTATGTTAAACTTTTATCGTGATTAGCCCATTGTAAGTCTAGGTATGACGTCTAGGGCAAAAATCTCATTGACTAACTAGTTTTACATAGTAGGAGTATTTGACTACTAGATTGTAATAATCCTTTGACCAAGATGATCGAAATTTTTTGCAAACTCTTTCTTATATAATTTATTTATACTAATATTAATATTATAGTAATATTATATAATTATTAAATAAATGAATCCGATTTAGTTAGATCCCGCTCCCTTTATATATCTTATTATGTATATCTTATTATGGTATCAGAGCCATGGATTTAATCAGGAATATGATCTAGTGTTATCCAACAAAATTTTAAAAATGAATTTATTAAGTGCTTTCAAGCGTAATAATAATAAAAATTTAATTAAAAATAATTTGGTTGAGGAATATGAAATTCCAAAATTTTAGAATCGTTGAACAAGTGGACTATTCCAAAAATTTAATCAAAAATTTTATATCAATTAGGTACTTTTGAGGAATAGGTTTAATTCAAACTGTAAAAACCTCAGAAGAAACTTTAACATTAAATAATGAAGAAATGGTTTTACAATTACTTAACCAAAATTATATTTTTAAATATAGTAAACAATTCGATTACTTACATATAGGATTAGTGCAAATTGCATTCAAACCTTTAACTTTACAAGGTCTACCAGAAAGTTTTATGGCTGTTTTAAGAGATGGTAGAAATAGAAATTGGAAACAATCTTTAATTGGAATTATACAATCAAGTCTGGCACATGGTCCGGTCTACTTTAATGTTTATCCTAATTTACAATTATCATTAACAGATGCTAATATATTAGAAGCATTAACTTTAAATATGAAAACTCATGGTTATAATTATATGCCAGGATCTGAATTGATTTGTATTTGGTATAGAATTTATTATAAACCCTTGGTTACTATGAACCCTAAGTGTAGAAGGGTTGATAAACCAAATAATGAAACTATTTTAATTGAAACAAATTTTAATTTGTCAAAAATTTCTACTAGAAAAGTAATTAAATGGGAAGAAATTGACTTTCCGGAAAATTGGGTAATAGAAGAAGCTATACCTAATCAACCTAGGATTAATAGTAATTTAACTAATATTGTTCAAGAGTCTAATGGAATAATAAAAATTGATTTTGAAAAGGATGAAGAAGAATCCCCTTTAATTAGAAGAACCATGTCTAGTAGGACTACTTCTAGTTCAAATTATTCTCAATCTTCCCCTATTGATTATAAAGTTGAGATTCCTCCTTCAATTGCATCAAGGAATTCAACCTCTCAAATAAGAGAAGAAAAGAAAATTGAAAATCTTAAAATAAAAAATAATATCGTACAAGGTATGTATGATGATGAGGAAATTTCTGCCTCAGAAGTAGATTTTAGTATTTAATGGATAAGTCACAAAAAATTGATTTTTCGAAAGGATCTGAAGCAAGGTCCATAATTTCTGAAGAATTTAGATTTCCTAAATGGAAGTTATTTAGGAATTGGTTTTTTAATTATATTCCAAAAAATGATCAAATGATTTTACAAGAATAATTTTATGATTATTTTAGCCAAGTTAATAAAATTATATATTTTGTCCCTTGGTATTTTGATACTTATGTTATAAACTATATTTTCAGTCTAGAAAGAGAATATATATTAAAAGATGGAAAAATAGTTAAGGAAATTTTCCCTCCACAATCTCTTTTTTCAATAAAGAAAGGAGAAACTAGTCTTCAATTTGAGTCATTTAAAAATTATTTAATGATGATACTTTGAAAAATACTACGGAGTAAATTAATGCTTTAATACGACAACAAACTTTTTCTAATCTATATTCTATTATTTTAGGAGAACAATTATTTTCTTTAAATGATAGAGTTAAAAAATTATTAAATCATTTTCAAAAAAAGACATACAAGAAATTAAAGCTTGTACTACAATTCAAACTACTGTACAACCTCCTCCAGAAATTAATGATTTTAAAATAAAGAATACTGAAGCTTTAGAAAAAAATTTTAGCTGAACAATTCAAAATTTTAAAAATTAAATACTTTAGAAGAAGAATTTTCTGATAAAGAATATAAAGATTATATTAATGATGAAATAAATAAATTAGGAAATTCAAATAACACTTATTCTAATAAATTTTCCAGTAAACCTAATCAAAGGATGTGTTATTATCCTAGACCAACTCCTCAAGATGTTTTATATGAGGAACAAGATTATATAATTAATAATAGTTATAGTGGGAAAAACATCTATGAATGGAACATAGATGGTTATTCTGAAAGACAAATTTATAATTTAGCTCATAGAATGCTAATGTATAGCACTATTGCTAAAAATAATGGAAATAATGATAAAACTATTGCTAATATGATAATAGCAGGATTTACAGGACAATTAAAAGGATGGTGGGATAATTATTTAAAACCCGAAGACCATACTGTAATTCTTAATACTGTTAAGATAGAAAATAATGAGGTTGTTACCCAAGTTGTCTATACTTTAGTTGTTAATATAATTGAGCATTTTACAGGAAGATGGTCTGATAATTCTGATACTATCAGAACACTTCTTAATGGATTAAGATGTCAGACTTTAACTTTGTTCAGATGGTATAAAGACACATTTTTATCCAGAGTTATGGAACTCTCAGATTCTAATAGTAATCATTGGAAATCAAAATTTATTGATGGTTTACCTAGTCTTTTTGCAGAAAGAGTTAGAAATTCTATAAGAGGAAATGAAGTCTCAATTAGATATGAAAATTTTACTTATGGAAAATTAATTGGAGTTTGTGTCCATGAAGGTTTAAGTTTATGTAATGAAATGAAGTTAACTCACCAAATGAAGAAAAATAAATTAACAGAAAGAAAACAATTAGGTCATTTCTGTGAACAATTTGGGATGGATCCTCTTCCATCAAAATCAAAACCAATTTTTTCAAAAGAAAAAAGAGAATTTAGAAAGAAATGACAATATTCTGAAAAAAGGAAAAATTATAAAAATAATAGAAAAATTGAGAATCAATTCAAAAAGAAAGAAAAAATCTGTTTTATATGTGGAAAACCAGGTCATTATACAAATAAATGCAAAATGAAAAAGAAAATAAATAGTCTTAACATAAATGATGAATTAAAAGAAGGTTTATCAAGAATTTTACTACTTTCTGATAATACAGATTCAGAAAATGCTATAAGTGAATCAGATAATGATTCAATTGAAGAAAATATACAGTGTCTTGAAGATGAATCTTTAATGTCTGACACTGATTGTGATTGTAAAAATTCTATATCCTCTGATAATGAGATATATAAAATTCAAGCTCAATTTAAAAACCTCCAAATTAATATTCTTAATAAGAATACTTATAGTTTAATTAAGGATATCAAAGATCCAGATGCAAAAATTAAACTAATAGAAAAATTATTAAATGAAGAAGCTAGTACTTCTGAACCAATGGATAATTTTCCTGACAATCAAAATTACAAAATGTCTGATGTTTTTAATTTATTAAAACAGAAAAATAAAAATAATTATCAAACAACAAAAGAAGATTTGATAATAGAAATTAATAATCTCAAAAAAGAAATTCAATTTATTAAAAAGAATAATATATTCCTAGAAACTAGAATAATAAATCTAGAAAAAGGAAAAGAAATTTCTAAAGAAGATTTTCCAGATTCTTCAGAGAATCAAGACTTTTTAAATGCCATAGAAATTATTACCTCACAAAAATGGTTAATAAAAGTTAAGTTACTTGTGAAAGATAATTTTATAAATAATTTTGTTGCCCTTTTAGATAGTGGAGCAGGTTTAAATTGTATACAAGAAGGATTAATTCCTACAAAATATTTTGAAAAAACAACACAGGGTTTAAGAACAGTGGATGAAAACCCTTTAAAAATACGTTTAATACTTTCAAATGCTTGAATTTGCGAAAACAAAGTTTGTATTAGTACTAATTTTCTGGTTGTTAAAAATATGACAAGTCAAATGATTCTAGGAACACCTTTTATAACAAAAATTTTTCCAATACAAAGAATTGATTCTACAGGTGTCACTGGAACTTATGAAGGGAAACCCATTAAATTTGAATTTATTACTACACCAAGGAGTAGAGTAATAAATGAAATTCAAGATTTATTGAACGCAAAAAATAATCAAATAAATTTTTTAAGACAAGAAATTCAAATTTACTCTATAGAAGAACAATTGAGCAATCCTAAATTACAGGATAAAATAAAAGTAATAACAAATAAATTTCATTTAAATATTTGTAATGATCATCCTAATGCCTTTTGGAATAGGAAGAAACATTCTGTAAATCTTCCTTATGAAGACGATTTTGATGAAGGAAAAATTCCTACAAAGGCAAGACCGTGTCAAATGAATTCTGAATACCTGCAATTATGCAAAAAAGAAATTCAGTCCTTAATGGAGAAAAAATTAATAAGTCCTTCTAAATCACGATGGTCTTGTACTGCTTTTTATGTTAATAAACATGCTGAATAAGAGAGAGGTGTACCCATGCTTGTTATTAATTATAAACCTCTTAATAAAGTATTAAAATGGATTAAATATCCAATTCCTAATAAAAAGGATTTATTGGATAGATTACACAATTCTAATATATTTTCTAAATTTGATTTAAAATCAGGATATTGGCAGATTCAAATAGATGAATCAGATAGATATAAAACTGCTTTTAATGTCCCATTTGGCCAATATGAATGGAATGTCATGCCTTTTGGTCTTAAAAATGCCCCCTCAGAATTTCAGAAAATTATGAATGATATATTTAATCCTTATGGAGAATTTATAATTGTTTATATCGATGATATTTTAATATTTTCTAAAAATATAGAATTACATTTTTAACATTTAGAAATTTTTGAAAAATTAATTATTCAAAATGGTCTTGTAATTTCTAAACCAAAAATGATGTTATTTCAAACTAAAATTAGGTTTCTTGGTCATAATATTGAAAAAGGGAATATAATTCCTATAAATAGAAGTATTGAATTTGCTTCTAAATTTCCTGACGAAATTACTGATAAAACTCAATTACAAAGGTTTTTGGGAAGTTTAAACTATATTTCTCCCTTTTATAAGAATTTAGCCCCGGATACTGCAATTTAATATGATAGGCTTAAAAAAGTTCCAACCCCCTGGACAAATGAACATACTAAAATTGTACAGAAAATTAAAGAAAAGGTAAAAAAAAATTTACCTTGTTTATAGTTAGCAAATCCTAATTGGCAAAAAATTATTGAAACTGATGCTTTCGATATAGGGTATGGAGGTATATTAAAACAAATTAATCCAGAAAAATAAATTTGAATATTTGGTAAGATTTCATTTTGGAAAATGGAATAATAGTCAAAAGAATTATGCTACAATTGCTAAAGAAATTTTGTCAATTGTCAAATGTGTTTTAAAATTTCAAGATGATTTATATAATCAGCAATTCATAATTAGAACTGATTGTCAATCTGCAAAATTTACGTTTATAAAAGATTTTAAACATTATGTTTCTAAGCAAATGTTTACTAGATGGCAGGCTCATTTAGCCCCATTTGATTTCCAGATAATTTACAAGAAAGGGGAAGAAAATTATCTTCCTGATTTCTTTACCAGAGAATTTTTGCAGGAATGATTCCTCGAGGATGAGGAAGAGGTGCAAACTGCTCTAATAGAGGAGGAAGAGGTAGAGAAAGGACCGTAAATTCAAACGGCAGAGGTCAATTAATTGACGCAAGAATTGTTCAAGGAGAAATTCAGGACTCCTCCCAATTTACTAATCAATTTCCTACATTACAGGGAAATGATGAATTATTCTCTCAATTTATGCAATTTATGCAACAAAAACAAGGAGCAATTAAGACTCCATACAAGGATGCAATTATCCAAGAAGAAGATAATGAAACTTCTTCAGACAATTTTATAAAAAATTCTCATAAGGATACAATTTTAATTCTTGAATATCAAGATATTTTAAATTATCATTTTAATCTAAATGAGACACCTTGGGAATTAATGTCAAGGTATTTAGATACAAATTTCTATACGGCGCAGGCTTATAAGTCTCGAACCTATTTTGAAAAATTATTGATTGATACCTCTACATGTCAAATTAAACATACAACCAAAGAGGATCAGAATTCAAGTAGAAAATTTCATATTTATAGTAAAATTAATATTAAAAGGATTTTATCTATAGAAGTTTGGGGAATATCTCCATTCAGGGAAAAACAATTTGTAAACCCTGAAAATAAACTTAAAATTAGTTACAATTATTGGGATTATGTGGAAGCTCTCCACAAAGTATTTTTCTATCAAAATCCAAATTATAAACATTCTTGGTTTATTAAGGTAACATCTTCAGTTTATAAACCTTGACTACCTAATTAGTTTTTTAAATGGTGGAAATCTTATGGTCCATCGATTCAAATTTTAATGGATCCTTTTGACAAATTCTATGTTGAATGGATAAATATTTGTCCAAAATTATATGAGGAAAAGAGATCTCATGAAGTTACTCAAATCATTCCCTCATTAATTTTTTTCATTGAATTTTCAATCCCATAGATTTTAAGATGGGAACTAGAAATTGAACATAATGATCAAGAAGTGCCACAATTGAAGAGAGCTTATTATACCAAATTCTGGGTAAATATGCTTAAAAAAGATAAAGAAACAGGTGAATTAGCTTCCAAAGACACAATTGAATATATTCAGATGACTTTGCTAAAATATAAAGAGCATAGCACTTTGAAATCAAAGGACAAGTTGAAAGAATTGGCTCCAGTTAATCCAATGGACTTAATGGAGGCTAAATTAATTTCTCAAGGAGTGCTTAATCCAACGAAGCAGCAAATTTTAAAGGAATATATGGAGCAGGTTGAAAAAGATTTGATGCAATTCTCAAAGCCAAAATCAGACACATCAATGAAAGAAATGTCTGATGATGACAACAAATTCTCAGTTTTAGCAGGAGAATCTCAATATCCTGAAGATGATTTACCAATTACTATTCCAGATATTTTTGCTGAATTAAAAAATCAAGTTTTCAGCAATTATTCAGAAGATTCCACTTCAATCATGGGTGAACAAGAAGACAAAAGTGAAAAAGGAAAAGCGATAAAATAATTCAAGATGCCATGTGAAGAGGGTCCAACAAGAAATTATGCCATGTAAAGAGGGTTCCACAATAATTTATGTTAGTCGGTTAAATAATTCAAGTTTGTCGGCAATAATTCATGTAATGAATCTCATACCTCTATATAAGAGAGGCCAGAGTTCACTTGTAGAGGGATTGCAATTTTTCCAATTTTTTTTTTATTTTACTTTAAAAACCTTCTGTAATAATTTTGCAAGTTTAATATATTGTGAATATTTGAAGAACATCCGTCCTATTGTAAGTTTCTTTTCCGTTTCTAATTATTTATTTATTTATCTATTTAAATTGATACTTGTTTGATCACCTCCTACATGGAAGGCTAAATTCTTAAATGTTGGATAATACTGATCATATGACTACTAGATTCATGTAAAAAAAAAAAAATTCTGGAAATTTTATAAAAAAGAGGTTGTAAGGACGATCAGCTACCTAGTCAAGGTTGAACTAGTCCCTTATATTCAGAGTATGTTAAACTTTTATCGTGATTAGCCAATTTTAAGTCTAGGTATGACGTCTAGGGCAAAAAGCTCATTGACTAACTAGTTTTACATAGTAGGAGTATTTGACTACCAGATTGTAATAATCCTTTGACCAAGATGACCGAAATTCTTTGCAAACTCTTTCTTATATGATTTCTTTATACTAATATTAATATTATAGTAATATTATATAATTATTAAATAAATGAATCCGGTTTAGTTAGATCCCACTCCCTTTATATATCTTATTATGTATATCTTATTATGGTATCAGAGCCATGGATTTAGTCAGGAATATGATCTAGTGTTATCCAACAAAATTTTAAAAATGAATTTATTAAGTGCTTTCAAGCATAATAATAATAATAAAAATTTAATTAAAAATAATTTGGTTGAGGAATATGAAATTCTAAAAATTTAGGATCGTTGAACAAGTGGACTATTCCAAAAATTCAACCAAAAATTTTATATCAATTAGGTACTTTTGAGGAATTAGGTTTAATTCAAACTATAAAAACCTCAAAAGAAACTTTGACATTAAATAATGAAGAAATGGTTTTACAATTACTAAACCAAAATGATATTTTTAAATATAGTAAACAATTCGATTACTTACATATAGAATTAGTGCAAATTGCATTCAAACTTTTAACTTTACAAGGTCTACCAGAAAGTTTTATGGCTGTTTTAAGAGATGGTAGAAATAGAAATTGGAAACAATCTTTAATTGGAATTATACAATCAAGTCTGGCACATGGTCCGGTCTACTTTAATGTTTATCCTAATTTACAATTATCATTAACAGATGC
This sequence comes from Rutidosis leptorrhynchoides, assembly GCF_046630445.1. NCBI lineage: Eukaryota > Viridiplantae > Streptophyta > Magnoliopsida > Asterales > Asteraceae > Rutidosis > Rutidosis leptorrhynchoides. The sequence continues at coordinate 415,070,989 of NC_092336.1, forward strand.
TAATATACTAGAAGCATTAACCTTAAATATGAAAACTCATGGTTATAATTATATGCCAGGATCTGAATTGATTTGTATTTGTTATAGAATTTATTATAAACCCTTGGTTACTATGAACCCTAAGTGTAAAAGGGTTGATAAACCAAATAATGAAACTATTTTAATTGAAACAAATTTTAATTTGTCAAAAATTTCTACTAGAAAAGTAATTAAATGGGAAGAAATTGACTTTCCAGAAAATTGGGTAATAGAAGAAGCTATACCTAATCAACCTAGGATTAATAGTAATTTAACTAATATTGTTCAAGAGTCTAATGGAACAATAAAAATTGATTTTGAAAAGGATGAAGAAGAATCCCCTTTAATTAGAAGAACCATGTCTAGTAGAACTACTTCTAGTTCAAATTATTCTCAATCTTCCCCTATTGATTATAAAGTTGAGATTCCTCCTTCAATTGCTTCAAGGAATTCAACTTCTCAAATAAGAGAAGAAAAGAAAATTAAAAATCTTAAAATAAGAAATAATATCGTACAAGGTATGTATGATGATGAGAAAATTTCTGCCTCAGAAGTAGATTTTAGTATTTAATGGATAAGTCACAAAAAATTGATTTTTCGAAAGGATCTGAAGCAAGGTCCATAATTTCTGAAGAATTTAGATTACCTAAATGGAAGTTATTTAGGGATTGGTTTTTTAAATATATTCCAAAAAATGATCAAATGATTTTACAAGAACAATTTTATAATTATTTAAGCCAAGTTAATAAAATTATATATTTTGTCCCTTGGTATTTTGATACTTATGTTATAAACTATATTTTCAGTCTAGAAAGAGAATATATATTAAAAGATGGAAAAATAGTTAAGGAAATTTTCCCTCCACAATCTCTTTTTACAATAAGGAAAGGAGAAACTAGTCTTCAATTTGAGTCATTTAAAAAATTATTTAATGATGATACTTTGAAAAATACTACGGAGCAAATTAATGCTTTAATACAACAATAAAATTTTTCTATTCTATATTCTATTATTTTAGGAGAACAATTATTTTCTTTAAATGATAGAATTAAAAAATTATTAAATCATTTTCAAAAAAAGGACATACAAGAAATTAAAACTTGTACTACAATTCAAACTACTGTACAACCTCCTCCAGAAATTAATGATTTTAAAATAAAGAATACTGAAGCTTTAGAAAAAATTTTAGCTGAACAAATCAAAATTTTAAAATTAAATACTTTAGAAGAAGAATTTTCTTATAAAGAATATAAAGATTATATTAATGATGAAATAAATAAATTAGGAAATTCAAATAACACTTATTCTAATAAATTTTCCAGTAAACCTAATCAAAGGATGTATTATTATCCTAGACCAACTCCTCAAGATGTTTTATATGAGGAACAAGATTATATAATTAACAATAGTTATAGTGGGAAAAACATCTATGAATGGAACATAGATGGTTATTCTGAAAGACAAATTTATAATTTAGCTCATAGAATGCTAATGTATAGCACTATTGCTAAAAATAATGGAAATAATGATAAAACTATTGCTAATATGATAATAGCAGGATTTACAGGACAATTAAAAGGATGGTGGGATAATTATTCAAAACCCGAAGACCATACTGTAATTCTTAATACTGTTAAGACAGAAAATAATGAGGTTGTTACCCAAGCTGTCTATACTTTAGTTGTTAATATAATTGAGCATTTTACAGGAAGATGGTCTGATAATTCTGATACTATCAGAACACTTCTTAATGGATTAAGATGTCCGACTTTAACTTCGATCAGATGGTATAAAGACACATTTTTATCCAGAGTTATGGAACTCTCAGATTCTAATGGTAATCATTGGAAATCAAAATTTATTGATGGTTTACCTAGTCTTTTTGCAGAAAGGGTTAGAAATTCTATAAGAGGAAATGAAGTCTCAATTAGATATGAAAATTTTACTTATGGAAAATTAATTGGAGTTTGTGTCCAAGAAGGTTTAAGTTTATGTAATGAAATGAAGTTAACTCACCAAATGAAGAAAAATAAATTAACAGAAAGAAAACAATTAGGTCATTTCTGTGAACAATTTGGGATGGATCCTCTTCCATCAAAATCAAAACCAATTTTTTCAAAAGAAAAAAGAGAATTTAAAAAGAAATGACAATATTCTGAAAAAAGGAAAAATTATAAAAATAATAAAAAAATTGAGAATCAATTCAAAAAGAAAAAAAAATCTGTTTTATATGTGAAAAACCAGGTCATTATACAAATAAATGCAAAATGAAAAAGAAAATAAATAGTCTTAACATAAATGATGAATTAAAAGAAGGTTTATCAAGAATTTTACTACTTTCTGATAATAAAGATTTAGAAAATGCTATAAGTGAATCAGATAATGATTCAATTGAAGAAAATATACAGTGTCTTGAAGATGAATCTTTAATGTCTGACACTGATTGTGATTGTAAAAATTCTATATCCTTTGATAATGAGATATATAAAATTCAAGCTCAATTTAAAAACCTCCAAATTAATGTTCTTAATAAGGATACTTATAGTTTAATTAAGGATATCAAAGATCCTGATGCAAAAATTAAACTAATAGAAAAATTATTAAATGAAGAAGCTAGTACTTCTGAACTAATGGATAATTTTCCTGACACTCAAAATTACAAAATGTCTGATGTTTTTGATTTATTAAAACAGAAAAATAAAAATAATTATCAAACAACAAAAGTAGATTTGATAATAGAAATTAATAATCTCAAAAAATAAATTCAATTTATTAAAAAGAATAATATATTCCTAGAAACTAGAATAATAAATCTAGAAAAAGGAAAAGAAATTTCTAAAGAAGATTTTCCAGATTCTTCAGAGAATCAAGACTTTTTAAATGCCATGGAAATTATTATCTCACAAAAATGGTTAATAAAAGTTAAGTTACTTGTGAAAGATAATTTTATAAATAATTTTGTTGCCCTTTTAGATAGTGGAGCAGATTTAAATTGTATACAAGAAGGATTAATTCCTACAAAATATTTTGAAAAAACAACACAGGGTTTAAGAACAGTAGATGAAAACCCTTTAAAAATAAGTTTCAAACTTTCAAATGCTAGAATTTGCGAAAACAAAGTTTGTATTAGAACTAATTTTCAGCTTGTTAAAAATATGACAAGTCAAATGATTCTAGGAACACCTTTTATAACAAAAATTTTTCCAATACAAAGAATTGATTCTACAGGTGTCACCGGAACTTATGAAGGGAAATCCATTAAATTTGAATTTATTACTACACCAAGGAGTAGAGTAATAAATGAAATTCAAGATTTATTGAACGCAAAAAATAATCAAATAAATTTTTTAAGACAAGAAATTCAAATTTACTCTATAGAAGAACAATTGAGCAATCCTAAATTACAGGATAAAATAAAAGTAATAGCAAATAAATTTCATTTAAATATTTGTAATGATCATCCTAATGCCTTTTGGAATAGGAAGAAACATTCTGTAAATCTTCCTTATGAAGACGATTTTGATGAAGGAAAAATTCCTACAAAGGCAAGACCGTGTCAAATGAATTCTGAATACCTGCAATTATGCAAAAAAGAAATTCAGTCCTTAATGGAGAAAAAATTAATAAGACCTTCTAAATCCCAATGGTCTTGTACTACTTTTTATGTTAATAAACATGCTGAACAAGAGAGAGGTGTACCCAGGCTTGTTATTAATTATAAACCTCTTAATAAAGTATTAAAATGGATTAGATTCCAATTCCTAATAAAAAGGATTTATTGGATAGATTACACAATTCTAATATATTTTCTAAATTTAATTTAAAATCATGATATTGGCAGATTCAAATAGATGAATCAGATAGATATAAAACTGCTTTTAATGTCCCATTTGGCCAATATGAATGGAATGTCATGCCTTTTGGTCTTAAAAATGCCCCCTCAGAATTTCAGAAAATTAGGAATGATATATTTAATCCTTATGGAGAATTTATAATTGTTTATATTGATGATATTTTAATATTTTCTAAAAATATAGAATTACATTTTAAACATTTAGAAATTTTTCAAAAATTAATTATTCAAAATGGTCTTGTAATTTCTAAACCAAAAATGATGTTATTTCAAACTAAAATTAGATTTCTTGGTCTTAATATTGAAAAAGGGAATATAATTTCTATAAATAGAAGTATTGAATTTGTTTCTAAATTTGTTAATGAAATTACTGATAAAACTCAATTACAAAGGTTTTTAGGAAGTTTAAACTATATTTCTTCCTTTTATAAGAATTTAGCCCAGGATACTGCTATTTTATATGATAGGCTTAAAAAAGTTCCAACCCCCTGGACAAATGAACATACTAAAATTGTACAGAAAATTAAAGAAAAGGTAAAAAATTTACCTTGTTTATCGTTAGCAAATCCTAATTGGCAAAAAATTATTGAAACTGATGCTTCCGATATAGGATATGGAGGTATATTAAAACAAATTAATCCAGAAAATAAATTTGAATATTTGGTAAGATTTCATTCTGAAAAATGGAATAATAGTCAAAAGAATTATGCTACAATTGCTAAAGAAATTTTGTCAATTGTCAAATGTGTTTTAAAATTTCAAGATGATTTATATAATCAGCAATTCATAATTAGAACTGATTGTCAATATGCAAAATTTACGTTTACAAAAGATTTTAAACATGATGTTTCTAAGTAAATGTTTGCTAGATGGCAGGCTCATTTAGCCCCATTTGATTTCCAGATAATTTACAAGAAAGGGGAAGAAAATTCTCTTCCTGATTTCTTAACCAGGGAATTTTTAAAGGAATGATTCCTCGAGGACGAGGAAGAGGTGCAAACTCCTCTAATAGAGGAGGAAGAGGTAGAGGAAGAACCGTAATTTCAAACGTCAGAGGTCAATTAATTGACGCAAGAATTGTTCAAGGAGAAATTCAGGACTCCTCCCAATTTACTAATCAATTTCCTACATTACAGGGAAATGATGAATTATTCTCTCAATTTATGCAATTTATGCAGCAAAAACAAGGAGCAATTAAGACTCCATATAAGGATACAATTATCCAAGAAGAAGATAATGAAACTTCTTCAGACAATTTTATAAAAAATTCTCATAAGGATACAATTTTAATTCTTGAATATCAAGATATTTTAAATTATCATTTTAATCTAAATGAGACACCTTGGGAATTAATGTCAAGGTATTTAGATACAAATTTCTATACGGCGCAGGCTTATAAGTCTCGAACCTATTTTGAAAAATTATTGATTGATACCTCTACATGTCAAATTAAACATACAACCAAAGAGGATCAGAATTCAAGTAGAAAATTTCATATTTATAGTAAAATTAATATTAAAAGGATTTTATCTATAGAAGTTTGGGGAATATCTCCATTCAAGGAAAAACAATTTGTAAACCCTGAAAATAAACTTAAAATTAGTTACAATTATTGGGATTATGTGGAAGCTCTCCACTAAGTATTTTTCTATCAAAATCTAAATTATAAACATTCTTGGTTTATTAAGGTAGCATCTTCAGTTTATAACCCTTGACTACCTAATTAGTTTTTTAAATGGTGGAAATCTTATGGTCCATCGATTCAAATTTTAATGGATCCCTTTGACAAATTCTATGTTGAATGGATAAATGTTTGTTCAAAATTATATGAGGAAAAGAGATCTCATGATGTTACTTAAATCATTCCCTCATTAATTTTTTTCATTGAATTTTCAATCCCATGGATTTTAAGATGGGAACTAGAAATTGAACATAATGATCAAGAAGTGCCACAATTGAAGAGAGCCTATTATACCAAATTCTGGGTAAATATGCTTAAAAAAGATAAAGAAACATGTGAATTAGCTTCCAAAGACAAAATTGAATATATTCAGATGACTTTGCTAAAATATAAAGAGCAGAGCACTTTGAAATCAAAGGAAAAGTTGAAAGAATTGGCTCCAGTTAATCCAATGGACTTAATGGAGGCAAAATTAATTTCTCAAGGAGTGCTTAATCCAACGAAGCAGCAAATTTTAAAGGAATATATGGAGCAGGTTGAAAAAGATTTGATGCAATTCTCAAAGCCAAAATCAGACACATCAATGAAAGAAATGTCTGATGATGATAATAAATTCTCAGTTTTAGCAGGAGAATCTCAATATCCTGAAGATGATTTACCAATTACTAATCCGGATATTTTTGCTGAATTAAAAAATCAAGTTTTCAGCAATTATTCAGAAGATTCCACTTCAATCATGGGTGAACAAGAAGACAAAAGTGAAAAAGGAAAAGCGTTAAAATAATTCAAGATGCCATGTGAAGAGGGTCTCACAAGAAAATATGCCATGTAAAGAAGGTCCCACAATAATTTATGTTTGTCGGTTAAATAATTCAAGTTTGTCAGCAATAATTCATGTAGTGAATCTCATACCTCTATATAAGAGAGGCCAGAGTTCACTTGTAGAGGGACTGCAATTTTTCCAATTTTTTTTATTTTACTTTAAAAACCTTCTGTAATAATTTTGCAAGTTTAATATATTGTGAATATTTGAAGAACATCCGTCCTATTGTAAGTTTCTTTTCCCTTTCTAATTATTTATTTATTTATCTATTTAAATTGATACTTGTTTGATCGCCTCCTACATGGAAGGCTAAATTCTTAAATGTTGGATAATACTGATCATATGACTACTGGATTCATGTAAAAAAAAATCTGGAAATTTTATAAAAAAGAGGTTGTAAGGACGATCAGCTACCTAGTCAAGGTTGAACTAGTCCCTTATATTCAGAGTATGTTAAACTTTTGTCGTGATTTGCCCATTGTAAGTCTAGGTATGATGTTTAGGGCAAAAAGCTCATTGACTAACTAGTTTTACATACTAGGAGTATTTGACTATCAGATTGTAATAATCCTTTGACCAAGATGATCGAAAATTTTTGCAAACTCTTTCTTATATGATTTCTTTATACTAATATTAATATTATAGTAATATTATATAATTATTAAATAAATGAATCCGGTTTAGTTAGATCCCGCTCCCTTTATATATCTTATTATGTATATCTTATTATGGTATCAGAGCCATGGATTTAGTCAGGAATATGATCTAGTGTTATCCAACAAAATTTTAAAAATGAATTTATTAAGTGCTTTCAAGCTTAATAATAATATAAATTTAATTAAAAATAATTTGGTTGAGGAATATGAAATTCCAAAAATTTAGAATCGTTGAACAAGTGGACTATTCCAAAAATTCAACCAAAAATTTTATACCAATTAGGTACTTTTGAGGAATTAGGTTTAATTCAAACTGTAAAAACCTCAGAAGAAACTTTGACATTAAATAATGAAGAAATGGTTTTACAATTACATAACCAAAATGATATTTTTAAATATAGTAAATAATTCGATTACTTACATATAGGGTTAGTGTAAATTGCATTCAAACTTTTAACTTTACAAGGACTACCAGAAAGTTTTATGGCTGTTTTAAGAGATGGTAGAAATAGAAATTGGAAATAATCTTTAATTGGAATTATACAATCAAGTCTGGCACATGGTTCGGTCTACTTTAATGTTTATCCTAATTTACAATTATCATTAACAGATGCTAATATTTTAGAAGCATTAACTTTAAATATAAAAACTCGTGGTTATAATTATATGCCAGGATCTGAATTGATTTGTATTTGTTATAGAATTTATTATAAACCCTTGGTTACTATGAACCCTAAGTGTAGAAGGGTTGATAAACCAAAAAATGAAACTATTTTAATTGAAACAAATTTTAATTTGTCAAAAATTTCTACTAGAAAAGTAATTAAATGGGAAGAAATTGACTTTCCGGAAAATTGGGTAATAGAAGAAGCTATACCTAATCAACCTAGGATTAATAGTAATTTAACTAATATTGTTCAAGAGTCTAATGGAACAATAAAAATTGAATTTGAAAAGGATGAAGAAGAATCCCCTTTAATTAGATGAACCAGGTCTAGTAGGACTACTTCTAGTTCAAATTATTCTCAATTTTCCCCTATTGATTATAAAGTTGAGATTCCTCCTTCAATTGCCTCAAGGAATTTAACCTCTCAAATAAGAGAAGAAAAGAAAATTGAAAATCTTAAAATAAGAAATAATATCGTACAAGGCATGTATGATGATGAGGAAATTTCTGCCTCGGAAGTAGATTTTAGTATTTAATGGATAAGTCACAAAAAATTGATTTTTTGAAAGGATCTGAAGCAAGGTCCATAATTTCTGAAGAATTTAGATTATCTAAATGGAAGTTATTTAGGGATTGGTTTTTTAAATATATTCCAAAAAATGATCAAATGATTTTACAAGAACAATTTTATGAATATTTAAGCCAAGTTAATGAAATTATATATTTTGTCCCATGGTATTTTGATACTTATGTTATAAACTATATTTCCAGTCTAGAAAGAGAATATATATTAAAAGATGGAAAATGGTTAAGGAAATTTTCCCTCTACAATCTCTTTTTACAATAAATAAAGGAGAAACTAGTCTTCAATTTGAGTCATTTAAAAAATTATTTAATGATGATACTTTGAAAAATACTACGGAGCAAATTAATGCTTTAATACAACAACAAAATTTTTCTAATCTATATTCTATTATTTTAGGAGAACAATTATTTTCTTTAAATGATAGAGTTAAAAAATTACTAAATCATTTTCAAAAAGAGGACATACAAGAAATTAAAACTTGTACTACAATTCAAACTACTGTACAACCTCCTCCAGAAATTAATGATTTTAAAATAAAGAATACTGAAGCTTTAGAAAAAAATTTAGCTGAACAATTCAAAAATTTAAAATTAAATACTTTAGAAGAAGAATTTTCTGATAAAGAATATAAAGATTATATTAATGATGAAATAGATAAATTAGGAAATTCAAATAATACTTATTCTAATAAATTTTCCAGTAAACCTAATCAAAGGATGTATTATTATCCTAGACCAACTCCTCAAGATGTTTTATATGAGGAACAAGATTATATAATTAATAATAGTTATAGTGGAAAAAACATCTATGAATGGAACATAGATGGTTATTCTGAAAGGCAAATTTATAATTTAGCTCATAGAATGCTAATGTATAGCACTATTGCTAAAAATAATGGAAATAATGATAAAACTATTGCTAATATGATAATAGTAGGATTTACAGGACAATTAAAAGGATGGTGGGATAATTATTGAAAACCCGAAGACCATACTGTAATTCTTAATACTATTAAGACAGAAAATAATGAGGTTGTTACCCAAGCTGTCTATACTTTAGTTGTTAATATAATTGAGCATTTTACAGGAAGATGGTCTGATAATTCTGATACTATAAGAACACTTCTTAATAGATTAAGATGTCCGACTTTAACTTCGTTTCGATGGTATAAAGACACATTTTTATCCAGAGTTATGGAACTCTCAGATTCTAATAGTAATCATTGGAAATCAAAATTTATTGATGGTTTATCTAGTCTTTTTGCAGAAAGGGTTAGAAATTCTATAAGAGGAAATGAAGTCTCAATTAGATCTGAAAATTTTACTAATGGAAAATTAATTGGAGTTTGTGTCCAAGAAGGTTTAAATTTATGTAATGAAATGAAGTTAACTCACCAAATGAAGAAAAATAAATTAACAGAAAAAAAACAATTAGGTCATTTCTGTGAACAATTTGGGATGGATCCTCTTTCATCAAAATCAAAACCAATTTTTTCAAAAGAAAAAAGAGAATTTAGAAAGAAAAGAAAAGATTCTGAAAAAAGGAAAAATTATAAAAATAATAGAAAAATTGATAATCAATTCAAAAAGAAAGAAAAAATCTGTTTTAAATGTGGAAAACCAGGTCATTATGCAAATAAATGCAAAATGAAAAAGAAAATAAATAGTCTTAACATAAATGATGAATTAAAAGAAGGTTTATCAAGAATTTTACTACTTTCTGATAATACAGATTTAAAAAATGCTATAAGTGAATCAGATAATGATTCAATTGAAGAAAATATACAGTGTCTTGAAGATGAATCTTTAATGTCTGACACTGATTGTGATTGTAAAAATTCTATATCCTCTGATAATGAGATATATAAAATTCAAGCTCAATTTGAAAACCTCCAAATTAATGTTCTTAATAAGGATACTTATAGTTTAATTAAGGATATCAAAGATCCTGATGCAAAAATTAAACTAATAGAAAAATTATTAAATGAAGAAGCTTGTACTTCTGAACCAATGTATAATTTTCCTGACACTCAAAATTACAAAATGTCTGATGTTTTTGATTTATTAAAATAGAAAAATAAAAATAATTATCAAACAACAAAAGAAGATTTGATAATAGAAATTAATAATCTTAAAAAAGAAATTCAATTTATTAAAAAGAATAATATATCCCTAGAAACTAGAATAATAAATCTAGAAAAAGGAAAAGAAATTTCTAAAGAAGATTTTCCAGATTCTTCAGAGAATCAAGACTTTTTAAATGCCATGGAAATTATTACGTCACAAAAATGATTAATAAAAGTTAAGTTACTTGTGAAAGATAATTTTATAAATAATTTTGTTGCCCTTTTAGATAGTGGAGAAGATTTAAATTGTATACAAGAAGGATTAATTCCTACAAAATATTTTGAAAAAACAACACAGGGTTTAAGAACAGTGGATGAAAACTCTTTAAAAATAAGTTTCAAACTTTCAAATGCTAGAATTTGCGAAAACAAAGTTTGTATTAGTACTAATTTTCAGCTTGTTAAAAATATGACAAGTCAAATGATTCTAGGAACACCTTTTATAACAAAAATGTTTCCAATACAAAGAATTGATTCTACAGGTGTCACTGGAACTTATGAAGGGAAACCCATTAAATTTAAATTTATTACTACACCAAAGAGTAGAGTAATAAATGAAATTCAAGATTTATTGAACGCAAAAAATAATCAAATAAATTTTTTAAGACAAGAAATTCAAATTTACTCTATAGAAGAACAATTGAGCAATCCTAAATTACAGGATAAAATAAAAGTAATAACAAATAAATTTCATTTAAATATTTGTAATGATCATCCTAATGCCTTTTGGTATAGGAAGAAACATTCTGTAAATCTTCCTTATGAAGACGATTTTGATGAAGGAAAAATTCCTACAAAGGCAAGACCGTGTCAAATGAATTCTGAATACCTGCAATTATGCAAAAAATAAATTCAGTCCTTAATGGAGAAAAAATTAATAAGACCTTCTAAATCCCAATGGTCTTATACTACTTTTTATGTTAATAAACATGCTGAACAAGAGAGAGGTGTACCCAGGCTTGTTATTAATTATAAACCTCTTAATAAAGTATTAAAATGGATTAGATTCCAATTCCTAATAAAAAGGATTTATTGGATAGATTACACAATTCTAATATATTTTCTAAATTTGATTTAAAATCATGATATTGGCAGATTCAAATAGATGAATCGGATAGATATAAAACTACTTTTAATGTCCCATTTGGCCAATATAAATGGAATGTCATGCCTTTTGGTCTTAAAAATGCCCCCTCAGAATTTCAGAAAATTATGAATGATATATTTAATCCTTTTGGAGAATTTATAATTTTTTATATCGATGATATTTTAATATTTTCTAAAAATATAGAATTACATTTTAAACATTTAGAAATTTTTGAAAAATTAATTATTCAAAATGGTCTTGTAATTTCTAAACCAAAAATGATGTTATTTTAAACTAAAATTAGATTTCTTGGTCATAATATTGAAAAAGGGAATATAATTCCTATAAATAGAAGTATTGAATTTGCTTCTAAATTTCTTGATGAAATTACTGATAAAACTCAATTACAAAGGTTTTTGGGAAGTTTAAACTATATTTCTCCCTTTTATAAGAATTTAGCCCAGGATACTGCTATTTTATATGATAGGTTTAAAAAAGTTCCAACCCCTGGACAAATGAACATACTAAAATTGTACAGAAAATTAAAGAAAAGGTAAAAAATTTACCTTGTTTATCGTTAGCAAATCCTAATTGGCAAAAAATTATTGAAACTGATGCTTCCGATATAGGATATGGAGGTATATTAAAACAAATTAATCCAGAAAATAAATTTGAATATTTGGTAAGATTTCATTCTGGAAAATGAAATAATAGTCAAAAGAATTATGCTACAATTGCTAAAGAAATTTTGTCAATTGTCAAATGTGTTTTAAAATTTCAAGATGATTTATATAATCAGCAATTCATAATTAGAACTGATTGTCAATCTGCAAAATTTACGTTTACAAAAGATTTTAAACATGATGTTTCTAAGCAAATGTTTGCTAGATGGCAGGCTCATTTAGCCCCATTTGATTTCCAGATAATTTACAAGAAAGGGGAGGAAAATTCTCTTCCTGATTTCTTAACCAGAGAATTTTTAAAGGAATGATTCCTTGAGGATGAGGAAGAGGTGCAAACTCCTCTAATAGAGGAGGAAGAGGTAGAGGTAGAGGAAGAACCATAATTTTAAACGTCAGAGGTCAATTAATTGACGCAAGAATTATTCAAGGAGAAATTCAGGACTCCTCCCAATTTACTAATCAATTTCCTACATTACAGGGAAATGATGAATTATTCTCTCAATTTATGCAATTTAAGCAACAAAAACAAGGAGCAATTAAGACTCCATACAAGGATGCAATTATCCAAGAAGAAGATAATGAAACTTCTTCAGACAATTTTATAAAAAATTCTCATAAGGATACAATTTTAATTCTTGAATATCAAGATATTTTAAATTATCATTTTAATCTAAATGAGACACCTTGGGAATTAACGTCAAGGTATTTAGATACAAATTTCTATACGGCGCAGGCTTATAAGTCTCGAACCTATTTTGAAAAATTATTGATTGATACCTCTACATGTGAAATTAAACATACAACCAAAGAGGATCAGAATTCAAGTAGAAAATTTCATATTTATAGTAAAATTCATATTAAAAGGATTTTATCTATAGAAGATTGGGGAATATCTCCATTCAGGGAAAAACAATTTGTAAACCCTGAAAATAAACTTATAATTAGTTACAATTATTGAGATTATGTGGAAGCTCTTCACAAAGTATTTTTCTATCAAAATCCAAATTATAAACATTCTTGGTTTATTAAGGTAGCAACTTCGGTTTATAACCCTAGACTACCTAATTGGTTTTTTAAATGGTGAAAATCTTATGGTCCATCGATTCAAATTTTAATGGATCCTTTTGACAAATTCAATGTTGAATGGATAAATGTTTGTCCAAAATTATATGAGGAAAAGAGATCTCATGATGTTACTCAAATCATTCCCTCATTAATTTTTTTCATTGAATTTTCAATCCCATGGATTTAAAGATGGGAACCAGAAATTGAACATAATGATCAAGAAGTGCCACAATTGAAGAGAGCCTATTATACCAAATTCTGGGCAAATATGCTTAAAAAGGATAAAGAAACAGGTGAATTAGCTTCCAAAGACACAATTGAATATATTCAGAATACTTTGCTAAAATATAAAGAGCAGAGCACTTTGAAATCAAAGGAAAAGATGAAAGAATTGGCTCCAGTTAATCCAATGGACTTAATGGAGGCAAAATTAATTTCTCAAGGAGTACTTAATCCAACGAAGCAGCAAATTTTAAAGGAATATATGGAGCATGTTGAAAAAGATTTGATGCAATTCTCAAAGCCAAAATCAGACACATCAATGAAAGAAATGTTTGATGATGACAACAAATTCTCAGTTTTAGCAGGAGAATCTCAAGATCCTGAAGATGATTTACCAATTACTATTCCAGATATTTTTGCTGAATTAAAAAATCAAGTTTTCAGCAATTATTCAGAAGATTCCACTTCAATCATGGGTGAACAAGAACTCAAAAGTGAAAAAGGAAAAGCGATAAAATAATTCAAGATGCCATGTAAAGAGGGTCCCACAAGAAATTATGCCATGTGAAGAGGGCCCACAATAATTTATGTTTATCGGTTTAATAATTAAAGTTTGTCGAAAATAATTCATGTAATGAATCTCATATCTCTATGTAAGAGAGGCCAGAGTTCACTTGTAGAGGGATTGCAATTTTTCCAGTTTTTTTTTATTTTACTTTAAAAACCTTCTGTAATAATTTTGCAAGTTTAATATATTATGAATATTTGAAGAACATCCGTCCTATTGTAAGTTTCTTTTCCCTTTCTAATTATTTATTTATTTATCTATTTAAATTGATACTTGTTTGATCGCCTCCTACATGGAAGGCTAAATTCTTAAATGTTGGATAATACTGATCATATGACTACTGGATTCATGTAAAAAAAAAAAAGGTCTGGAAATTTTATAAAAAAGAGGTTGTAAGGACGATCAGCTACCTAGTCAAAGTTGAACTAGTCCCTTATATTCAGAGTATGTTTAAACTTTTGTCGTGATTAGCCCATTGTAAGTCTAGGTATGACGTCTAGGGCAAAAAGCTCATTGACTAACTAGTTTTACATACTAGGAGTATTTGACTACCAGATTATAATAATTCTTTGACCAAGATGATTGAAAATTTTTGCAAACTCATTCTTATATGATTTCTTTATACTAATATTAATATTATAGTAATATTATATAATTATTAAATAAATGAATCCGATTTAGTTAGATCCCGCTCCCTTTATATATCTTATTCGTGATTAGCCCATTGTAAGTCTAGGTATGACGTCTAGGGCAAAAAGTTCATTGACTAACTAGTTTTACATACTAGGAGTATTTGAATACCAGATTGTAATAATCCTTTGACCAAGATGATCGAAAATTTTTGCAAACTCTTTCTTATATGATTTCTTTATACTAATATTAATATTATAGTAATATTATATAATTATTAAATAAATGAATCCGGTTTAGTTAGATCTCGCTCCCTTTATATATCTTATTATGTATATATATCTTATTATGGTATCAGAGCCATGGATTTAGTCAGGAATATGATCTAGTGTTATCCAACAAAATTTTAAAAATGAATTTATTAAGTGCTTTCAAGCATAATAATAATAAAAATTGAATTAAAAATAATTTGGTTAAGGAATATGAAATTCTAAAAAATTTAGAATCGTTGAACAAGTGGACTATTCCAAAAATTCAACCAAAAATTTCATACTCCCTCCTTCCCTATATTATTGTCCACTATTCCATTTTGGGATGTCCCAAATTAATTGTCCACTTCCATAAATAGAAAGGAAAGAAGATATTTCATTGGTGGATCTGGAGAGAGAAGATATTTCATTGGTGGGGAAATAAAGTTAGTGGGATTTCCTAAAACTGTGTGTTTTTTGTCTGGTGACAATAAATATGGGACGGAGGGAGTATCAATTAGGTACTTTTGAGGAATTAGGTTTAATTCAAACTGTAAAAACCTCAGAAGAAACTTTGACATTAAATAATTAAGAAATAGTTATACAATTACTTAACCAAAATGATATTTTTAAATATAGTAAATAATTTGATGTGTGAAATCTAGTATATAAATTTATAATGGGAAATATCGGTTAAAAGGATTACTACACACTAACGGGCAGTGTACCCGATCGTGCAATAGTATTAAGTTGGTAAATCCAAGTTCGTTCCAAGGACAGTTTAGACGTGAAAATTAAGGTTGTAACTAATGAAATTAAACTAAGTTAATCTAGAAAATTGAATAACAAGATAATTTGTTTTGTTGGCTATTTAACGATTAGCCAAATCAAGAATGTTTCAATTAATAACAAGAAATAACAATATTTTTGGTGTTTTCAGTTTAAGCTTTAAGCAAACAAAAGAGTAAATTAAGATAGTTGTAAACCATTAGAGAAACGAATGCTTGTCTAGACCTTTTTCACCTAGTATTGGATGCATTTAAATTAAGCCCCAGTTATTATCTAACTTATGTGAATTATCTAATCGGTTCACCTGGAATTCCCCAGCGCAAACACTTCAACCAAGATTACACGACACGGAATTCCCCGTAGCCTAAGACCTCCTAATTGTGACTAAACAGCTCAACTGATATGAAGACTTAAATCACAATCACACCAACTCTCGTTGTGTGTAATTCACCCCTATCTCGTCTAGCCTTTTGAATTCAATTTACCCTCGTCTCCGAGTAGGCAAACAATCAATTAAGACAAACCAATTGTAAATTAATGCACTAAATTAATGAACTCTCGTCCTATCAAACAAGTACACAACCAATTGAATCGAAAAGTCTAGCTTCAATAAAAATGGTTCTTTCATTCAAACATCAAATCATCATAAATTGAAGAATAAACTGATAAATAGCATCCAATACATAGGTTTATTAATCTAGACAAGCATAAAAGAACTTAGCCAATAATCATGGCAACAATAAAAATCTAAGTAATAAATAAAAGAGAAAACATCTTTGGATAATTAAGAATCAACCTAACACGATGAATCTTGAAGATTAGTTGGATCGATCCTTGAAATCGTAATGATTGGAGCGTTATAAGAACCTTGGAATTCCCCAAAAGTTGCAGAAAATCGCACCTACAAGCTCCAAAAATCGGCTGCCAAAAGATAACCCTTGAAAATAAAATCTGCAACCTTTTATACCTGAAAAATAGCTGGGCGGCCGCTTTTGCGCGGTGCGCAAAAATCTGCGCGGCGCGCTTTTCACTAAACAAGACTGGTGCCCCGAAATCTTGAAATCCCTGATCTGGTTTTGCACTGTTTGCGCGGTGCGCACTTTCGTAGTCAGCAATTCTTCCTCCTATTGACTTAGAACTTGATAAAATCATAACCAAAATCATCCCTTATCATATGAACTGCTGTAAACGCTCAATAATACCATAAAACTCTTAATTTATCACTTCTCGGCTCTCAAATAATAATCTTCCAAAAACTCATGAATAATAGCTAAAAACCGTATCCGAAGGACCAAAAATGAAGGATATTGCCCTGATAAATATATGAAAGATGGGCAATATCAAATCACCTCACACTAGAGTCTTGCTTGTCCTCAAGCAAAGTCGACTCGAAAATAATCTTCAACTCAATAATAACGTCATCATAAGCGTGAGAAGAACCAACGAACATGAACCAAAAAGACAACTAGCGTGGGCACGGTTTAACAAAATCATAACAACAACGTGACTTCCACTTGTAATCCCAAAATCTCCAAAAAATCCCCAAATAAAGCAATCGGCACAATAATGATAACTTGAACAAGTGTACCAAATATATAATCCAAATAAATGTAGAGGATCTCGAACCTGATAATGTCTTCAAATATGTGAAACAAGGGATACAAATGGAAGTCATGAGCCGAGAAGGTGAAACCAACGAACCAAAGAACCGTACGGGCTACCCCGCGATTGGTCAAGCCAATGCCTCCCACAGTACCTAACATCGCGAGATGTCGGTAGAAAATAATGTGCTTAGGAGGATACACATTACGTCCGGATATCATCGATGGTTATGAGGTAACCGTCTAATCCGTTAAGTCAACCATAAAGATTGAGGTTCATCAGGCTTAAAAGCTGATATCTTACCTTTTCGGAGGTTATCCACTGGGAATCTGATCAATCACTGACATTTTGTGTATCATGGTGCGCTTCCCATTAAGCTAGCAAATCTCCCTCATTGAGAAAAGCTTCGACTACCAGTTTCCCTGTTTGATGTTGAGGCCTGGTAGATTTCCAGTCGATTTTAGCAATGACTTTTCAAGATTTTTCGTCACCCTACAACTGGTCTGGACTACAACTTCTGAAATAAATCAGCAAGTGTGTCGTTCGGGAGACTTGACTCCCTTTAGGATGGAATGGATACATCCTGTATGGTCATAAAAGGTGGTCGAGCGCATACATTGTCCTTGTTAGGAGAAACAATGAAGACCGCCCTATAAAGTTTTCGATCTAGCGTATGGCCCGGCTTCGACCACACGATCCAATCACCGTTCATACGGTTGACACCCGTTTTTGTACAAGTGACCTACGTATGAACTGAATGTTCATGTAGGATTTCACATTCAAAATAATGAACGTGTTTTGAAAGTTCAAGACTTTCTCCTCTAACAGTACCTCATCGTGATATGATGGATAATGAAATGGCACGCTTAAGAGGTATACGTACCAAGTAAGACAATCGGAAGACTTTACTTCCTTAATGAGTGGATCTGAGTCACTCGGAAGTGCCAATCTGTTTCACTTGACACCGGTTTTGTAAAATCCCGAAAACCTTCGGGTTCCATAGCTTTTGGCTATGGTTTGTGTTGTCTAAGCAAACACAAGCACGTAGCTATTGCTCCTGAAAAGGACAGCACTGGTGAAGCTCAAGGCTCCTCTTCCCACAGTATCACATCATTAAATGATGCAATAATAAAATGATATAGTTTCGGAAGTATGCTATACCAAGTAACCAAAAGTTTTTGATCTGGCACGTGATTCGGTCACAATCACGCTATGCAATCACCGCTCTCTCACGGTTTACACCCGTTTTGGTACAGGTGACCTACTATTTAGTTCCCCGAACTAGTAGGATTTCATGTTCAATGGTAATGAACATGTGGAACCACTTTGGCTTCTTTAAACATAATGAAATAAATACCAAGCCAACTCTTAAACAAAGGTTTTGGTCGAATTTTTAACTACTTTTATATATATTTTTTTTCTTTTTAACTAACTAATTTTTTCATTTTTTTTTATTTTCCCCTAAATTTTTCAAAATTTTTTTTACGACCAAAACCCCGTGAAACGTTAAGTCTTTTAAATGTCAAAACCAAAATAATGATGATTCTATTAATAACCAACCCGAGAGATTTTACATCCCCCACCCCACACTTGAGATCAAGTAATGTCCCCATCACTTGAGATCAAAAATGGATTAAAATCAAAAGGGTAAGAAAAATAAAAACTTATCGAGCTTAACCACAGATCGTGGAATGACAGTGACAGATGGCGCTGAACTGACTGCCAGCATAAGAACATCGTCCATTCTCGATCCTCACACCAATATCATCACTCAGCTAGTTTTGCTGAACTTAATGCCAGACTTGAAAAACCGTTTCACCAACAACCTATGAAAAACAAAAACACACCAAATACATAAATGGGCAAGGTGGTACCACCCGGTACCGAAACGCCTTGCCCCTAATAGGTCTCAAAGTACATCATACGAAAAATAAAAATAGTCAAGTACAACCAAATCGAAAAGAAAATAGTGTAAAACCAATACAACAAGATCTACGGGCACGCAGGCCCTCATCACTGAAACCTGTCATACGGCCAGCTGCCGTACGGGTACTGCTGCTCATATCTGCGCTGGGCATCCTGTAATCTCTCCCTCTCATCATAAATCGGGGCCTCAACTCGAGACCTAACCTCACTCCGATAGTAGACTGGTTGCTGAGCGATGGTACCAAAATAATTCTCTGGATCGTGGTAGTAGAGGCGATCGTTGTGGCGTTGCCAGTCATTACCGTGTGCTATCCACCGCTGATCGTGGACCGACTCATTCATCCTATCCTCTATGCGTTGCTGACTTTGCCACATTCGATCAATATGCACACTAACGTCGGTATTATGTCGCTCAATCGCTGAATGATGCCTATGCACCTCATCCTGAAACTCGATGTTATCTGAACGATCAATACCATACTGAACCACATGGTTCTCCAACTGTCCTGAAAGATCACCATAATCCAACCGTATTTGACTCACACCGCCAACCAAACTATCCCAACTTTGCTGACTTGGGTGCCAAGAACCCGCAACATATGCACCTGCCGACGAACCCGCACTCGGGCCCGGCACTGAACCCCCTGCAGCCCCAGCTGCACTTGTACCTGCTGCACTAGTACCCACGGGCTCCCGATACAAAACCAAATGATTATTAAAACCCGGCATCAAAATCTTCCCATTCGTGTAGAACAACGACCCAAAAACAGGCATACTCTGATCCGTAGGAACCAACAAACTCAAATCAACATTCAAAGCTCTTGCGAACTTCGTAATGTAATGACACCCAAGAAGCTTCTTACCACTCGCTGTCTCATTTGCACACTTACTCAAATAGGAACCGATAGAACCAACTATATCGGTATGTTTTCCTCGCTTAATTTGATCCATGAACCAAAGATCCTTTTTATTCGGCTTCTCGTTACCATTCACCCGAGCGTTAAAAGTAGTTGCAATCAACCTTTGTAACAACCTATCAAACGGAAGCTTGATTCTTTCATATCCGACTCGTCCCGCATTGAATTGTTCACCCCCGGTTATACTTCCCCAAAACGCATTATCATCAAATGGTTCTTGCTTGTAGTACTCGGTTATTGCCAAATAATTTTTAAGTCGTATATCATTTAACTCCGGATATAAATCCAAAGCTTTTGCCACTTGAGCTCGACTTAACGAGTGATTTTTACCTCCAAGACGAAACTGCATATAAGTACTGGCAAGTGGGTTTCGTGTACCCGAAACCGCTAACGAAGAAAAGAATTCTTTAACCAAAACCGGATAAATATCGTCATAAAGCGAAAACACTCTCTCCCATGGGCGGAGAATCGTGTTGTTGTAGGACACCATCAATAACTGCTCAAATTCCCTACGACATTCGGCTTGCTCAAGGAAGCTCCACTCAAAATACTAAGTCAACCCAATAACTCTTCTATCAACCCTTGAAAACTCGGTTGGATACTCATTCCTAACAAACTCGATCCAATCCCTTGGATCCTCTTGTTGTGGTATTTCTGAGGTACTTGGACCCATTCTAGAACGCTTAGGTTGTCCCTGCATTCATAATTTTAAACCACAAAACAACCACAAAAACTCAAAAGTTAGCGTTAGCTAAATAAAATCTCGCAAACATCCCCTTATTTAATATTGCATCTTTTCCAATTAAACAACATATAAGAGTATGTTTTCCAATTAGCACTAACTTTCATTTCAAACAAAACCAACTAATCCCACAAAATCAATAACAACTCATATGACATGGAAAGCTAGCATAAAGATTAACAATGAATTTCACTTTTCCAAATTAACTAGACTTAACCATTCATAAACATAATACTTAACCAACGCAAAAACATCTCTGAAAACAACTTTAACACATGAACAACTCTTAACATACTCCAACAAACTCAAAACTATCAATTTATTAAGCAAATTCAACTCACAACATCCAAAATCAAGAAACTTTATACTTGACCCGCCCAAATTACCCCACACTACCATGAATTACTTCCAATAAAACAATTAATCACCTCACACACAAAAACCCCAAAATTAAAGATCAAAATTCGGATTTAATCTTAACACAAACCCTAGCAACAATGATATGCACTAATCATATGTAAACAACTCACAAATTAAGCATACTAGGCATTATCAACACTAATCATGTGAACAATTAATCATTAAGCAATTTAGGGTTAACTCCACACTTGAATTTCAATTAATCATCAATTTAAAGCATAACAAACACAATTAAAGATGAAATTAAGTGTAAAAGAAAGAGAAACGGACCTAGGAGGCATGATTCACAAGTTGTTTGAGATAAAATCACAAGAAACTTTTGAAAAATTTGAAGAACCCTATTTGTAGATCTATTTGTTTATGTTTGTTTGTGTTAGAATAGGTGAAAGTGGGATAAAATTGGGATATAAACCCCTAAAATACGACCTACCCGTTGGAAATTCGGGTTATAAAATTTGGATTCGGGTTATTTAAAACAGCGAATACAGCATTTTGCCCATAAGCGCGGTGCGCAGAAATTGCGCGGCGCGCGTTTACCCTTTGAAATACCGCGCAGTGCGCAACAGCTTGCGTGGTGCGCATTTAGTGAAAATTCCCATCAGAAATTGACCCAAATCGATCAACTATATTATGCGCGGTGCGCGTTATTTGCGCGGCGCGCAGATCCCTGGACTCGAATTTTTCACCAGTTTTTCAAATAAAAACACATTTTACTCATTTTACTCCATCCTCCATGAGCCAAAACATTACCGTAGATCATTTTGTACCTCTTTCAAACATGAAAACGCAAACTACAAAAATAATATACAAAATTTACAACAACAATTTTACCAAAATTTATCACGCATCGTTCGAGGTAAAGATGAGTTTGATCTCATCATCCACCTCTTGCGGTCCATCGACATAGTGTTTCAATCGATGACCGTTAACCTTGAACTCTTCTCCCTTCGAATTTACCAAATCAACCGCTCCATGAGAATAAACCTTTCGAACAACAAAAGGTCCCGACCATTTTGATTTCAACTTTCCGGGAAACAACTTAAACCTCGAATTGAAAAGAAGCACACGATCCCCTTCCTTAAATTCCTTAGGATCTTTCAAACGACTATCGTGCCACTTCTTTGATCTTTCCTTACTAATCAACGAGTTCTCATACGCATCGAGCCTTAGCTCTTCTAACTCATTCAATTGACTCAACCGAAGGCGACCCGCCTCCTTAAGATCAAGATTGCTCGTCTTTAGAGCCCAAAAAGCTTTGTGTTCAATCTCCACCGGGAGATGACACGCTTTACCATAAAGTAACCTAAAAGGAGTGGTTCCGGTTGGCGTTTTGTAAGCCGTTCTAAACGCCCACAAGGCATCATCGAGCTTAAACGACCACTCCTTAGGATTAGAACCAATAGTTTTCTCAAGAATTCTCTTCAAAGCTCGGTTGGTGTTTTCGACTTGCCCGTTCGTTTGAGGATGGTAAGATGTCGAAACTCTATGGGTTACCCCATATCGCTTCAACACCTTTTCAAGTTGGGCGTTACAAAAGTGAGTTCCCCGATCACTAATTAAAGCTTTCGGGGCACCAAACCGAGAAAAGAGTTGCTTTAAGAACGACACTACAACCCTTGCATCATTAGTGGGCAAAGCTTGTGCTTCAACCCATTTTGACACATAATCGATAGCGATAAGAATGTAGAGTTTATTATTCGATTTCGGGAACGGGCCCATGAAATCAATCCCCCAAATATCAAAGACCTCACAAACTTGGATGACATTTTGAGGCATCTCATCTCGTTGGGTGATTTGGCCCGCCCGTTGACAAGCATCACACGATTGACAAATCCGGTGGGCATCCTTGAAGATAGTAGGCCAATAGAAACCGGCCTCAAAGACTTTTCGCCCCGTAACTTGGGGACCATAATGCCCACCTGTCGGACCAGAATGACATTGGACAAGAATGCGTTCGCACTCTTCTCCCGAAACACACCGGCGGATCATTCCATCGGAACACCGCCTAAAGAGATAAGGGTCCTCCCAAAAATAATACTTAAGGTCACTAAAGAACTTCTTACGTTTATGATGTGACCAACCCTTCTCTAAGAATCCACCAACCAAGTAATTCGCAAAATCAACGAACCAAGGGTCTTGACACGCTTCCACCTTCATGAGATATTCGTCGGGAAAATCATCATGAATAGTAGTCTCATCGAGAACCTCACGGGAGGGGTTCTCAAGACGTGAAAGGTGATCGGCCGCTAAGTTCTCGGCACCCTTTTTGTCCCGGATCTCAACATCGAATTCTTGTAAAAGCAAGATCCATCTAAGAAGTCGAGGTTTTGCATCCGGTTTAGCAAAAAGGTACTTTAAAGCAGAATGGTCCGTAAAAACAATAGTCTTAGACAAGACTAAGTAGGACCGGAACTTATCAAACGAAAAGACCACCGCAAGGAGCTCTTTTTCAGTAGTAGTATAATTTAATTATGCTCCTTGCAAGGTCTTGCTTGCATAGTAGATGGGTCGGAAATGCTTCTCGACCCTTTGACCCAAAACTGAGCCAACAGCGAAATCAGATGCATCGCACATAAGCTCGAATGGAAGAGACCAATTCGGAGCAATTATGATTGGTGCATTGATGAGTTTCTCCTTCAAAAGCTCGAATGCCTTTTGGCACTCGTCGGAGAAGTTCCACGGGGTGTCCTTTTCAAGGAGTTTATTCATCGGATTAGCAATCTTAGAGAAGTCTTTAATGAATCGCCGGTAGAAACCGGCATGCCCGAGGAAACTCCTAACACCCTTAACATCGGTGGGAGGTGGAAGGTTCTTAATAGCGGTCACCTTTGCGGGATCCACCTCTATACCGTTTTTAGAAATCTTGTGCCCGAGAACTATGCCCCCTTGAACCATGAAATGGCACTTCTCCCAGTTGAGCACAAGATTAGATTTTTCGCACCTGACCAACATCCGTTCTAAATTAAGAAGGCATGAATCGAAAGTGTCACCGAAGACCGAGAAGTCATCCATGAACACCTCCATGCAATCTTCTATCATGTCATGGAATATGGCCATCATGCACCTTTGAAAAGTGGCCGGAGCATTGCAAAGGCCAAAGGGCATGCGTCGATAAGAAAACGTGCCATACGGGCACGTGAAAGTAGTTTTCTCTTGATCCTCGGGCGAGATAGGAATTTGAAAATAGCCCGAGAAACTATCGAGAAAGCAATAGAAGCTGTTTCCCGCCAACCTCTCTAGCATTTGATCCATGAAAGGTAACGGGAAGTGGTCTTTGCGTGTGGCGTCGTTCAACTTACGGTAGTCGATACAAACACGCCACCCCGTGACAGTCCCCGGCAGCGGCGCCAAAAACTTGATGTGTGAAATCTAGTATATAAATTTATAATGGGAAATACCGGTTAAAAGGATTACTACACACTAACGGGCAGTGTACCCGATCGTGCAATAGTATTAAGTTGGTAAATCCAAGTTCGTTCCAAGGACAGTTTAGACGTGAAAATTAAGGTTGTAACTAATGAAATTAAACTAAGTTAATCTAGAAAATTGAATAACAAGATAATTTGTTTTGTTGGCTATTTAACGATTAGCCAAATCAAGAATGTTTCAATTAATAACAAGAAATAACAATATTTTTGGTGTTTTCAGTTTAAGCTTTAAGCAAACAAAAGAGTAAATTAAGATAGTTGTAAACAATTAGAGAAACGAATGCTTGTCTAGACCTTTTTCACCTAGTATTGGATGCATTTAAATTAAGCCCCAGTTATTATCTAACTTATGTGAATTATCTAATCGGTTCACCTGGAATTCCCCAGCGCAAACACTTCAACCAAGATTACACGACACGGAATTCCCCGTAGCCTAAGACCTCCTAATTGTGACTAAACAGCTCAACTGATATGAAGACTTAAATCACAATCACACCAACTCTCGTTGTGTGTAATTCACCCCTATCTCGTCTAGCCTTTTGAATTCAATTTACCCTCGTCTCCGAGTAGGCAAACAATCAATTAAGACAAACCAATTGTAAATTAATGCACTAAATTAATGAACTCTCGTCCTATCAAACAAGTACACAACCAATTGAATCGAAAAGTCTAGCTTCAATAAAAATGGTTCTTTCATTCAAACATCAAATCATCATAAATTGAAGAATAAACTGATAAATAGCATCCAATACATAGGTTTATTAATCTAGACAAGCATAAAAGAACTTAGCCAATAATCATGGCAACAATAAAAATCAAAGTAATAAATAAAAGAGAAAACATCTTTGGATAATTAAGAATCAACCTAACACGATGAATCTTGAAGATTAGTTGGATCGATCCTTGAAATCGTAATGATTGGAGCGTTATAAGAACCTTGGAATTCCCCAAAAGTTGCAGAAAATCGCACCTACAAGCTCCAAAAATCGGCTGCCAAAAGATAACCCTTGAAAATAAAATCTGCAACCTTTTATACCTGAAAAATAGCTGGGCGGCCGCTTTTGCGCGGTGCGCAAAAATCTGCGCGGTGCGCAAAAATCTGCGCGGCGCGCTTTTCACTAAACAAGACTGGTGCCCCGAAATCTTGAAATCCTTGATCTGGTTTTGCACTGTTTGCGCGGTGCGCAACCATCTGCGCGGTGCGCACTTTCGTAGTCAGCAATTCTTCCTCCTATTGACTTAGAACTTGATAAAATCATAACCAAAGTCATCCCTTATCATATGAACTGCTGTAAACGCTCAATAATACCATAAAACTCTTAATTTATCACTTCTCGGCTCTCAAATAATAATCTTCCAAAAACTCATGAATAATAGCTAAAAACCGTATCCGAAGGACCAAAAATGAAGGATATTGCCCTGATAAATATATGAAAGATGGGCAATATCATAATTCAATTATTTACATATAGGATTAGTGCAAATTGAATTCAAACCTTTAACTTTACAAGGTCTACTAGAAAGTTTTATGGCTGTTTTAAGAGATGGTTGTAACAACCCAACCCGTTATCCATCCAAAAACGTGCTAAAAAGAAAAAAATTCTGAGACAGTTCATCTGGATGGCGTCTAACTATCTGGACGGCGTCCAGCTCTGAAGGACTAGATGGCGTCCAAATACACTTGTAGTGACCCGTCCTAATTCATCCGGACGAAGTCTTCAACAGTTGGTCCCATTGCGAGGTTCTGACCTCTATATGCCATGAACGACTCCATGTAATATGAACAAATGCACAACGGAAGATTTCTTTCGTACCTGAGAATAAACATACTTTAAAGTGTCAACCAAAAGGTTGGTGAGTTCATAAGTTTATCATAAAACAATAAAATTCATCATTTTGATAGACTACAAGATTTAAATGCTGCATGGTACAAATGGGCCCGAATCCTATACCCACCTGTAATGTACATGCTATATCTTTTAAATACAGTACATCTTTCTCGTGTACGAAAGCATTTTCATAAATCATAGTAACCGTACACATATCTTGTGCACAAAAATAACATACACATAACCTGTGTATAAAATCATTTTCTCGATATATAACATTCACATCAACTGGTGGCAATTATCATGTCCACATAATTCAATGGTGGCAATTATCATGTCCACATAATTCAATGGTGGCAATTATCATGTCCACATAATTCAATAATAATCCGTAGAACTTCTGTCTGCATAATAATTCATTCGAGGAATGTTTTGCTTGTGTCTATCTCGTCAAATATTTATAAAAGCATTTCATGTATTCACAATTCAAAATATATTTCAAAGGCATTTAATAAAGCAATTGTAAAAACAGCGCATGTATTCTCAGTCCCAAAAATTTAAAGAGTAAAAGGGAGCAAATGAACTCACTATATGATATTTTGTAGTAAAAATATTCATACGACGAAACTGAATAATGCAGGGTTAGCCTCGGATTCACGAACCTATATCAAGTATATATATTAACACATATAATGGTAATCGAGCAACTTTATATATTCTTATTAATTGTTATTTTAGTAAAATATATGTTTCATTAATAACTTAATTATCTATATTTATTTTATATACTTTAAATAAATAATTATTAAAATATTAATATAGTTGCTATGTAATAACTACGTTTTTATATAAATCTTTTGTTTGTAAAAAAAAAATTTATAATTATAATAATACTAAGATAATAATATTAATAATAATAATTATATTTAGTACTGGTATTGAAATTAATAATTTTGTTAATAGCGTTAGTCATTATTTGTATTAATAATAATAATGTTAATAATAATAAAAATAATACTTGACTAAATTTTATGATTATAACTTGTAACATTCCTTTTTATCATGTCTATATATTAATAACATCATTCTTAATACTTAATGTCATAATTATGTCATTAATCGTAATCATAGCCATATTACTTTCATCTTTAATATTTCTTAATTTATATTTTCTTTTATATCCTAATAATAATAATAATAATAATAATAATAATAATAATAATAATAATAATAATAACAATAATAATAATAATAATAATAATAATAATAATAATAATAATAATAATAATAATAATAATATCAATGAAAATACTACCTCAATAGAATATGCTCCCAAAAAAAAGAACGCCCTTGCCAGGACTCGAACCCAAGACCTCTCGATAATTAAACACGCCTCAAACCAACGGACCAACCTTGCTTTTCTGATTAAGAACACCACTTAATTTTATTTAACCTGGTTTTTACTATTTCCCTTTCTCCTTCTTACATAAGTGGATCGACCAGATTTTTATCAAACATCTATCATAATCTTAATCTAATCATCATTCATAATCGGTTTAATCATCGTCATTTTCGATCATAATCACTATCATTTCATCTCATCGTATACGTCATTTGATATCACCATGTACCATCATCATTAATCATGATCACCATTCGATTGACCTCTAAATCATCATCATACATATCGTTGTTTAAGAGAAATAGAACAATAACAAAAAAGAAACCGTAGTCATAGCTGCAATCCAACTACATCGTAATAGTTTTAAGGGGTTTTGAGATGGTTTTTCGATAAAGGCCCAACAGACTATAAAACCTTACGCCCAATTAGATAATGAAATAAGGTAGCCCAATAAGGAGAACTGAAATTACCAGGCCAAAAGTTTAACGAGTAATTAAAGAGTGTCGGTTGGGTGATGGTGACAGAAAAAGAAAAAGAACAATGAATAACATCAGCCATAATCAAGTAATCCACTATCCCTTGTATAATCCAAATAATATTGTTGTTGTTGTCTGTCGATGGGAATGACGAAAGAAAGGGAAAAAGGAATGCAGCTTATTTTAATCATCCACTAACAAGTAGGTTTTGTTTGTTTTATGATTTATAATAGAAAGGTGTTGAAAGGACCCGTTCATATACATTATAAACGATTCACAATAGTTGATTACATCGCGAGGTATTTGACCTCTATATGATACATTTTACAAACATTGCATTCGTTTTTAAAGGACAAACTTTCTTTACAACGAAAGTTGACGGCATGCACACCATTTGATAATACATCCAACTATAATTGACATAATAATAATCTTGATGAACTCAATGACTCGAATGCAACGTCTTTCAAAATATGCCATGAATGACTCCAAGTAATATCCTTAAAAT
Organism: Rutidosis leptorrhynchoides; assembly: GCF_046630445.1. Lineage (NCBI taxonomy): Eukaryota > Viridiplantae > Streptophyta > Magnoliopsida > Asterales > Asteraceae > Rutidosis > Rutidosis leptorrhynchoides. Next base: position 415,099,940 of record NC_092336.1, read on the forward strand.
GAGCTAATGCACAGCGGAAGATTTCTTTAATACCTGAGAATAAACATGCTTTAAAGTATCAACTAAAAGGTTGGTGAGTTCATAGGTTTATCGTAACAATCATTTCAATATATTAATAGACCACAAGATTTCCGTTTATAAATATATGTACACTCGCAAGTGTATAAAAGTATTCTATAAGTTGTAGGCACCCGGTAACAAGCCTTAACGTTCATGTTTTACCCTCTGAAGTACACCAGATCAGGTGTGTTTAAAATAACCTCGAAGTACTAAAGCATCCCATAGTCAGGATGGGGTTTGTCAGGCCCAATAGATCTATCTTTAGGATTCACGCCTACCGTACATAGACAAGTAGTTTAATGTTACCAAGCTAAGGGTATATTTCTGATTTAAACCCACATAGAATTAGTTTTAGTACTTGTGCCTATTTCGTAAAACATTTATAAAAATAGCGCATGTATTCTCAGTCCCAAAAATATATATAAAAGGGAGCAAATGAAACTCACAATACTGTATTTTGTAGTAAAAATACATATGACGTCATTGAACAAGTGCAATGTTGGCCTTGGATTCACGAACGTATCAATATTGAGATTCAATATTGCAGAAAAAGTACGTAGACGCAACGGAGATGATAAACACTAGTTTGACTCACGAGCAATACTCTCGATCAATACCCATAACCTCCATAGCTATAACCCATAATTTCCTTAGCTTTATCCCGTTTGAAAACTTATTTTGAAATCGTCTGAGTATAACTCTGTCGTAGTATTTTATGTATACTAATAATATCATGAAATAATACAAAGAAAAGATATATATGTAATTCGATTGAGAGAGTTTAGAGAAATATATTTTCAAGTTTCTATGAAATAATGAAACCTATTGAATTCTATTTATAATAGATTTTTGAATTATTAAAGTGAATTATTAAAGTATGAATTATTAAAGTGAATTATTAAAGTATGAATTATTAAAGTGAATTATTAAAGTGAATTATTAAAGTGAATTATTAAAGTATGAATTATTAAAGTATGAATTATTAAAGTGAATTATTAAAGTATGAATTATTAAAGTGAATTATTAAAGTTAAAGTAAAGTAAAAGTAAAGTAAAGGTAAAGTTAAAGTATAGTAAAAGTATAAAAACTATGTATGTATAATACGCATATAAATATATATAATATTAATTTAAATCGTTATATATATTTAATGAAATAAAATATAAATATCGTTATATTTATTATACTGGTTAAGTAATAAGTTGTCAAAAGTGATTCTAGATATTTATAAAAGTTATATACGTTTTAATAATAAAGTTCTTTTTAAACTGAAAATGTTTTTGTACGTTTGAAAATAGATTAATAGAATATTATGGAAACCAATTCTCCACTAGCTTTTGTCTAACTTTCGTAAATGACACTTTTTATTTTTATTTATAAATAGCTTTACAAATTATTTCGAATATCGTTAAGAGGAATAGATTTTCTCAAATCATAGTGGACCTCTCAACAGAGACTTGTAATCATAATTCAATGTTTCTGATAATTCAATCATTTAATATATTTTATTTAATTTCATCGATAATCATATTGAAACAAATACGTTCATATAAAGCATTATATGTTTAAATACTTTGTTGACATTTTCAATTTATAACATATATACATATACATACATATTCATATATGTTCATTTAATGGTTCGTGAATCATTGGAATTTGGTCGAGGTTTAAATGAATGTATAAACATAGTTTAAAATCCTTGAGATTTAACTTAACAAACATTGCTTATCGTGTCAGAATAATATAAAGATAAAGTTTAAATTTAGTCGAAAATTTTCGGGTCGTCACAGTACCTACCCGTTAAAGAAATTTCTTCCCCGAAATTTGATAGAGGTGGTTATGGCTAACAATGAGAATGTTATTATGACGTAACTATTATGAAGTTTTATCATGTCTAAGAAGTATGGATAAAATAATTCGATTACTATAAGCGTATGAGGGAAGTTATCGTAAATGAAGGAAATAAGATTATAGTGATTCGTCATATCTTTTGACATCATCACGATTGATCTCCGAAAAGAAAATCTTTGTAATCTATATTGGATTTGATTATTCGGTGATTAAGGAAATTATGATCCTCTTCGAATTAATGCGATAATCCATTTTGATTTCTCTGTCGGATATTTCACTATAAATCCACCTCATTTGTTTTCTTACAACTCACACCTTCTCAACTCATATTTTAAAGTATTTGTCAATATGCTTCATCCAGTGCTGATTCTTGATATACTCCTCACTTTCATATCTGTCGCTCTTCTTTTTCATCTGCCTCCAGAAGAATCTATTTACTTCTACTATACTCTTGGTTTTATAGTGTTTTTAGTTCTCCCGTGTCTTTATATTGCTATATGCATTGATATATACAGTTTGTGATTTCTGGGTTGTTGTTGAGTTTTATATCTTCCCTTATATTTCAAAGTCCTTGCTTTTTCTATAATCATTATCATCCACAGTTAATGCTCTCTTTTATTTGCTATGATTTATACTCACATTTCTAGTTCGGAGCTTTGTCCTTTCGTTTCATCTTCTTGCGATTAAGCACCGCTTGTAATGGTCCAAAATTCGCAGATATAAATTTCGGAATGAACATCGTTAATGTTCTAGGAAGGAAATTGTAATGACACGATCTTGACTTGTCAAATTACCAGAATACCTCGGAAAAGGCCGAATCATCAAGAAATATTTTCTTGATATTTAGAGATCAAAGAGAATACAAGAGTCGTGTAACATAGCACATGATGACGTTATGATCTGTGAATCATCATGTTCCATTTAGAAACTCAGCATGAATTACTGTAATATAATTACGTTGATCAAGTGTCATTATATTATACTAACTCATGCTTCAGCTCCCAACACTTCTTCAAGAATATTCCTATTTTAAACTCGAATGTTTCAGAATTTAGAAACTAAAATAGTTTCTTTTATGATATAATACAGATAGCGCGAAGAGGTAAATGATTTCAGATAAGAATAATTATAAAAATATATTCAGAAGTATGGATGATATTTATAATGAAAGATACGATGATATCTTAGAATGTCTAATATCAGAGGATGATGAAGGATATTGTCCGCAGGGGTTTAGAGTCAGGAGCAAGGTATTCGTTAATGACTTCAGCAAGTACTGAATCATTTGGATTCTTTGAAGGCAGGTTCAGCCTTTGTGATTTGTCCACAGCCTCCTTCATACTTTGCTCAATCCGTTTTCCAGTTCCAAATCTTCTCTTTTTCTGAGCTTTGCCATTATACTATCCTTTATCATCCAACTTTTTACTGTTAAGGTCGTTTACAGTTTTTGCTGCTTCATCAGCATTTTTCAAAATTTCGAAAACTGGTTCGCAGTTTAGGGTGTTTTTCAGAAATTTCTCATTCAAAGAATGTAAGTCTTGGAGGTAGACGTTGTGTGTATATGTAATTGTTGATGTAGACATGCTGCGAGGTTTCAAAATACTGATTGCTGATTCTCAATAATTGGTATGGCAATTCTTGTTATAAGGTACGAATGAGTATATGATAGGGTTTCGATAATTATAATGAGTTTTTTTTTTTGGAAAGTCAAAGATCAGTGAAGTTGTTGGTAAGTTTATTGCTAATGTGGTGAATGTAAACGATTCCCCGGTAACGTTGGCGAAAGGGCAACGTATCTATCGAGGTTATAATAAGACTTTTTTTTTTTGATTGAGAAGTCGAAGTTGACTTGCTGGAGCTGTGACAAAACTGTCTATTTTTAAACGGAATTGAAAAGTTATGTTAGCTACTAAATGCCAAAGGGTCTAACACGGATACGTGTCGAACTATGACTTGGGTTTTGAGAGTTTTTCAGGTGTATAACTGTGGGTAACATGTGGTTGGATCATCATCTCGATTGTTCCTTAGTTGAAGTGTCTTCAGGAATTTCGAAGGGTTTGAGCACATATTGTAATCGTTAATACATATGATGTTCTAACACAGCTTTGAAGTCAAAGTATAGCTTTGAAAGATATATGAATCTAAGAGTGATGATACTGGTTATATTTCGAATTGAATTATGCGATTTCAAAATCAGAATATGTAATTGAATTTGAATGAGTATTGTAATGACCCGCACTTTTTCGATCGATCTATACTTATAAGATTAATATTTACATAAATTAAACCTTACCAACATGATAAGCAATCCAAATTGTTGAGATTTATGTTTCCGAAAAGAGTTTTACACAACGTTTGACCGTCTAGTTTGACCGATGATATCACGAACCATACAATATATGATAATTATACGTTTGTGTATATATATGTATATATACATATTTAACATGATTAATGAATGTTTTAATATCTTATTTTGTATTAATAACAATAAGTTATAAGTATATTTTGAAACTACTAACTTAAGTTTTCAAAACGATAACCATACGTAACGTTAATTGACATAAATACTTATAATCTATAATGTTTATACATATATCGTATAAGTAATGTATTTAATCACTTTTAAGAACTTAAATACATAAAAGCATATAAGTGTATTCACAAAAGATAGCTATATTTGAATCCTCATTCCATTTTTCACAAAATTTCTATACGTATATCTAGAGTATTTGTACTCGTATCATACCTAGCTTCTATACGTATTTACTATTGGTATATACACATCAAATCACCACCAACCAGCCCTTGTTCAATGCCTTATGTATAAGGTAACTACTTTTGTTATCTAGTATGACAATTTCACATGATTAAAAGATTTTTTCACAAAATTACAAACTTATACACCTTTTACACCACCATTTATACTCCATTCCATTTTCATTTTACTACACATTTCCTTTAACTAAAACACACTCTTAAGAAACTCCATAACCATTCAGCTAGTATCCATGAAGATCTAGCCATAAAAACATCACTTAAACACCATAAGAAAAACCTTACAAAAAACACTTCAAGAATCCTTTCAAGAACACAAGTTTACTTCCAATCTTTCATCCAACTCCACCACTCTTTTGGTTCTAGGTTTTTACTCCTCTTTTACAGCAATCTTGTCCAAGTAACTTGAGGTAGTAACTTTGTTCATAACCTTATTCGATTCATATATATATAGCTATCTTATTTTGTGGTATAAAATTTTAACAACAAGAACATAGTTTGAATGTTTTCAAACTTGTTTGCAAACTAAATAGATCCTTCTAACTTAACTTTTAAAATACTTCAAGACCTGTAATATAACTTAAATATATGCTAATTTAACAAGGTATAACTTGGTTTTTCAAAGAACACCTTAAAAACTGTTTTTACGACGTCGGAGTGTAACCGGGGGCTGTTTTGGGTTGGATAATTAAAAACCATCTTAAACTTTGAATTGGAGGTTTATTTTCTGGAAAAATGATTTTTACTATAAATATGTTAACACATAAAAATTTCATGATTTAATTCAAAGTATAAGTATTTTTAGAAAATTGGTCATTAAATGATGTTTTTGTAACAAAAATGATTAACTTCATAAGTTTCACTAAAATTTGACCTATGATCTGTGATTTCGAATACAAACTAAGGTATTTACAGTTCATAGTCTTAAAGAGGAACTCGATCCAAGGAGATGGCAAGTTGAATCAACAAAAACGGAGTTGTAACGAAGAAACTATGACCAAAACGAAATCGGATATCCAAGACTAGTTTAGCTACGTGATTAATTGGAAAAAAATTAAATAAACCACATCTTTCTAAAATAACATGATATTTTATATATATGTACTCATAATTTAATTTTATATGGTTCAGGATCACCCGTAAACAATACGAGAAGATTAATCATAAGATCCCATGATTGTACGCAACACGTCATTTGACAACACCGGTACTTTATGTACGCAACACGTCATTTGACAACACCGGTACCGTGGGTCAAGATTAATCTCGACCAATACATATACGATGGGGGTTTTATTTATTTCGTTGGGGGTTTATTAAACACCTAAAAATGAACCATTTAAAATTGAATTACTAACATCGGACTGCTAACTACGGACTAAGGAATTATTAAAAGTATTAAAAGTATTATAAGTATATATATATGTGACGATTGTTTAAAAAGAAAAGGTATTGATATATTATATATGGATAGGTTCGTGATATCAATCGGAGACCAAGTCGAAATTACATATCTTCAAGACAAAAGTGAGTATATAGTCCCACTTTTAAACTCTAAATATTTCGGGATGAGAATACATGTATTTTATGTTTTACGATATGGACACAAGTAACTGAAAAATATATTCTACGTTGAGTTGTACCACTGGCATACTTCCCTGTAGCTTGGTAACTATTATTTACAGCGGTATTGTAAACGCGAATCCTGTTGATAGATCTATCGGGCCTGACAACCCCAACCGGACTGGACGACCAGTATTCAACGGTTGCACAGTACTTCGTTTCGTGACTACACTTGGTACGGTGTAGTAAGATTTCATAATAAAGGGAATATGCGACGTGATTAAATGTTAAGTATGGTTACCAAGAGCTCAACCACTTAGAATATTTTTATTAAAATGTTTACATATGAAATCTTGTGGTCTATATTTATATCGCTGCCGGCATTAAACCTATATCTCACCAACTTTATGTTGACCTTTTAAAACATGTCTATTCTCAGGTGATAATTAGAAGCTTCCGCTGCATTATGTTGAATTTGAGCAGGATCTTGCGTACGCATATATGTGTCAAAAATAAAACTGCATACCCAAGGATTTGTGTTGTAAAATATGCTAGAAATCGTGTTGTTATCATCATTTGTAAAGTTTGTAAGTCGAAGATTATCGCTAAATGATAATCATCTTTTTATTGTCTAAAGCTTGTATTAAAATAAGAGTTATGGTTTGTAATGAAAAATAAATGCAGTTGTTCTTTTAAAAATGTCACATATAGAGGTCAATACCTCGCAATGAAATCATACGTTATCTAACTCGTTCTTATGGTTAAGGACGGGTTATGACATGTGGTATCAGAGCGGTGGTCTTAGCGAACCAGGTTTGCATTAGTGTGTCTAACCGAGAAGTCGTTAGGATATATTAGTAAGTCTGGACTTTGACCGGGTCTGATTTTAAAAACCATTGCTTATCATTGTTGGTTAAAATTTATATGTAAATATTATGTAGTACTAATGGGTTAGTTGTTGTGTGATAGATGTCGGGCTCAAAACTTATTATCACATTCAGCGACTCCGAATCAGAATCTTCAGATGGTGTTTCAGTCATTAACCTATCCGATGACGAAAATAATATCTTTGGGGAAGACTCACAAATTCCGGATGAACCAACTATAAAGAACCCGGAAAGTGAACCCGAGGAGGAAAGTGAACCCGAGGAGGAAAGTGAACCCGAGGAGGAAAGTGAACCCGAGGAAGAAATACAGGAAATTACGAAAGACAAGTTCGAACTAGGAAAGAAACGAAAGGCTAATGAATTAGAAAATTCAAATCTTGAGTTTAATAAGGATGATGTGGCACCAACTCCACTAGACACTACCACCCCTATACCCGCTATTCCTATTCGTTCTATCCCGGCATCCAGTTCTTCAGCCCCACAGCCAAAATATAGGCAGACAGCTAGGATAAGCGTTAGGCCATTCCTTGAACCTAAACGTCCTAGAAAATAGACCAAACGATGCGCTGCCGTATTAAACCATGGGATCATATAATGTTTTGTATAATATTATTAGTGTGGTTTGCTTAATGTTCGATGTAATATAAGCATATGTAAAATAGTGAAGTGTGAAATGCAATAATTTTCCATGGTTAAGTATTATTTAGATGGTAGTAATTGATTCTGTACTAAGCTATTAAGTATGGACATTAACGGGTAGGTACTACCCTAGATATAATTATAAAACGCTAATAAGAAGAAAAGGCTTTTATAATAATACCTGGTTCATATTATTAATAAGCTATAATGTACTGTAAATATACACTACATCTATAATATTCCATGTGAATAATTATTTTCTTTTCATTCTTATAGAAGAATATGGCGCGATTGAATCGAATGACGGAACAAGAAATCCAGGAACTCATCAATCAGCGAGTGAACGACAGAATGTTATGGGTCAAGGCTGCAAGAGGTGCTGCAGTTAACCCAAATCCTCGTGTGGGGTGCACTTACAAAACTTTTCAAGCTTGCAAGCCCTCATCATTCAGTGGAACAGAAGGACCGATCGGTTTAACCCGGTGGATAGAAAAGATGGAGACTGTGTTTAAAATCAGTGGTTGTGTTGAAAAGGACATGACCAAGTATGTATCGTGCACTTTACAAGATAGTGCACTCACGTGGTGGAAAAATTATGTGAAGGCTGTAGGAGGAGATGTAGCTTATGATACTCCTTGGGAAGAATTCAAAACAATGTTAATCAACGAGTATTGTCCAAGGAACGAGGTTAGGAAGTTGGAAGATGAATTACGAAGTCTGAAGGTTATTGGTACTGAAATCACCAACTACAATCAGCGATTCATGGAATTAGTTTTGCTATGTCCTGAATTGGTTCCAACCGAAGAACGGAAAATTGAAATGTACAAAGATGGTTTGCCCAAAAAGGTCAAGGCAAATGTTACAGCATCGAAACCTAAGACAATTCATGAAGCTATAACCATGGCAAACGAGCTAATGGATCAGGTCATCATGGATAAGAAAGTATCCAATACTGATGTGAAGGTATCAGGTAACAAAAGAAAGTGGAATGGAAATTATGATCGAGGTAACCAACAACAATCTTTTAAGAAACAAGAAATCACGCAAGGTGCGGGTAGTGGTTTAAGCTTTGGTTATAAAGGACAAAATCCTTTATGCAACCGATGCCACAAACATCACTCTGGTTACTGTAATGTGGTATGCAACAAATGTAATCGAAAGGGTCATCTTGCTGAAGATTGTAGGGCTCTCGTTACAAATACAAATGGTACCAAGACTCCTGCCACTAATGCAAATAGAACTGCTTTGGCTACTGTTACTTGTTATGGATGTGGGAAACAGGGTCATTATAAGAGCCAGTGCCCGAATCCAGAGAAGAATATCGGACCTGCACGAGGGAGAGCATTTGTTATTAATGCTAGAGAGGCGTGTGAAGACCCGGAGCTTGTTACGGGTACGTTTACCATTAATAACTTATCCGCATCTATTATATTTGATACTGGTGCTGATAGAAGTTACGTGAGTAGAGGCTTTTACGCTAAATTGAATTGTTCATCATTACCTCTAGATGCTAAGTACATGATTGAGTTAGCTAATGGTAAACTAATTAAAGCCGATAAAATTTGCCGTGATTGTAAAATAAATTTAGCCGGAGAAACGTTTAAAATTGACTTAATACCCGTAGAATTAGGAAGTTTTGATGTAATAGTCGGCATGGACTGGATGTCCAAAGTAGGAGCTGAAGTTGTGTGTGCCAAGAAGGCAATTCGCATTCCTAGTAAGGATAAAATGCCGGTGATGATTTATGGAGAGAAGGGTAATTCAAAGCTAAAACTCATTAGCTGTTTGAAAGCCAAGAAGTGTTTAGAAAAGGGATGTTATGCTATTCTAGCACATGTTAATAAAGTCGAAAAGAAAGAAAAAGAGAAGTGCATCAACGATGTGCCTGTGGCAAGAGATTTTCCTGAAGTTTTTCCGGAAGAGTTGCCGGGATTACCTCCATTTAGATCTGTAGAATTTCAAATAGATTTAGTACCAGGAGCTGCACCAGTGGCTCGTGCTCCATATAGACTTGCACCGTCCGAATTAAAAGAACTTCAAAGTCAGTTAAAAGAATTACTAGACCGTGGATTCATACGACCAAGCACTTCACCGTGGGGAGCTCCAATTTTGTTCGTCAAGAAGAAAGACGGATCTTTCCGAATGTGTATAGATTATCGTGAATTAAATAAGTTAACTATCAAGAATCGGTATCCACTACCGAGAATTGACAACTTATTTGATCAACTCCAAGGATCATGTGTGTACTCGAAAATTGACCTAAGATCGGGCTATCATCAATTACGTATCAAAGAAGAAGATATACCGAAAACTGCTTTTCGGACACGTTACGGTCATTACGAATTTTTGGTCATGCCGTTTGGATTGACGAATGCGCCAGCTGTATTCATGGACCTCATGAATCGAGTTTGTAGTCCATATTTAGATAAGTTTGTTATCGTTTTCATTGATGATATTCTTATCTATTCCAAGAGTGAGCAAGAGCATGAGCAGCATTTAAGGTTGATATTAGAGTTGTTAAGAAAAGAACAGCTATATGCTAAATTTTCTAAATGTACTTTCTGGTTGAAAGAAGTGCAATTTCTTGGCCACGTTGTTAGTAGCAAAGGAATTCAGGTTGATCCAGCAAAAATTGAAGCCATTGAAAAATGGGAGACTCCTAAGACACCAACGCAGATACACCAATTTTTTGGGTTTAGCCGGTTATTATAGAAGGTTTATTCAAGATTTTTCCCGAATAGCTAAGCCGTTGACAGCGTTAACGCAAAAAGGGAAGAAATATGAATGGACTTCTGAGCAGGAGAGTGCATTTCAATTACTGAAAAAGAAGTTGACTACGGCGCCTATTTTATCATTACCAGAAGGGAACGATGATTTTGAAATATATTGTGACGCTTCGCGACAAGGTTTTGGTTGCGTTCTTATGCAACGGAAGAAAGTTATTGCATACGCATCCCGACAATTAAAGATTCACGAGCGGAATTATACTACGCATGATCTAGAACTGGGAGCAGTCGTGTTTGCATTGAAGATATGGAGACACTACTTTTATGGGGTTAAATGCACTGTGTTTACTGATCATAAAAGCCTTCAACATATTTTCGATCAAAAACAGCTGAACATGAGGCAACGTAGGTGGGTTGAGTTAATAAATGACTATGATTGTGAAATTCGTTATCATCCCGGGAAAGCGAACGTGGTGGCCGACGCTCTAAGCAGAAAGGAACGAGAACCAATTCGAGTACGAGCGATGAACATAAAAATTCGCATGAATCTCAACTCACAAATCAAAGAAGTTCAACGAGAAGCACTTACTAAAGAAAATATAGGAAATGAAATAATGAAGAAGTATGAGAAGCAACTCGTTATGCGGGAAGATGGAATTCGATATTTTGCAAATCGTATTTGGGTACCAAAGTTGGGTGGATTAAGGAAGTTGATATTGAACGAGGCACATAAGACAAGATATTCGATACATCCTGGAGTTGGAAAGATGTACCAAGATCTTAAGACACATTATTGGTGGCCTAATTTAAAGACAGACGTTGCAACATATGTTGGGGAGTGTTTAACTTGTTCCAAAGTCAAAGCAGAACACCAGAAGCCGTCAGGGTTACTTCAACAACCAGAAATTCCAGAATGGAAATGGGACGGTATTACCATGGATTTCATCACGAAGTTACCAAAGACTGCCTGGGGATACGACACCATTTGGGTAATTGTTGATCGTCTTACCAAATCTGCACATTTCTTGCCTATAAAGGAAACAGATAGAATGGAGAAATTATTACGAATATATATAAAGGAAATAGTTTCAAGGCATGGAATACCTATTTCCATTATATCTGATCGTGATAGTAGATTTACCTCAAAGTTCTGGCAATCACTACAGGAGGCACTAGGAACTCGTTTGGATATGAGCACCGCATATCATCCGCAAACGGACGGGCAGAGTGAAAGAACAATTCAGACTCTTGAAGACATGCTCAGGGCATGTGTGATCGATTTTGGAAACGGATGGGATAAATATCTACCATTAGCAGAATTCTCGTATAATAATAGTTATCATGCGAGCATTAAAGCTGCGCCATTCGAAGCATTATACGGAAGGAAGTGTAGATCTCCTATTTGTTGGAATGAAGTAGGAGATCGACAATTAACTGGTCCCGAGATCATACACGAAACGACTGAGAAGATAGTACAAATCAAGGAGAGATTAAAAATAGCCCGTAGTCGCCAAAAGAGCTACGCCGATGTTCGAAGGAAACCATTAGAGTTTCAGATCGGTGACATGGTTATGTTAAAGGTGTCACCTTGGAAAGGTGTAATACGTTTTGGAAAAATGGGTAAACTAAACCCAAGGTATGTAGGCCCGTTCAAGATCATCGAACGCATTGGACCGGTAGCTTATCGACTCGAGTTACCGCAACAACTCGCCGGAGTACATAATACTTTTCACGTCTCAAACCTTAAGAAGTGTCTTGCAAAGGAAGATCTCACCATTCCTCTTGAAGAAATCCATGTCGACGAGAAACTACAATTCGTCGAAGAACCAATCGAAATCATGGACCGTGAAGTTAAACAGCTCAAGCAGAGCAACATACCGATCGTTAAGGTTCGTTGGAATGCTCGAAGAGGTCTTGAGTTTACTTGGGAACGAGAGGATCAGATGAAACAAAAGTATCCACACTTGTTTCTCGATGACGCAAAATAGGTACAATTTTAAAATTTCGGGACGAAATTTATTTAACGGGTAGGTACTGTAATGACCCGCACTTTTTCGATCGATCTATACTTATAAGATTAATATTTACATAAATTAAACCTTACCAACATGATAAGCAATCCAAATTGTTGAGATTTATGTTTCCGAAAAGAGTTTTACACAACGTTTGACCGTCTAGTTTGACCGATGATATCACGAACCATACAATATATGATAATTATACGTTTGTGTATATATATGTATATATACATATTTAACATGATTAATGAATGTTTTAATATCTTATTTTGTATTAATAACAATAAGTTATAAGTATATTTTGAAACTACTAACTTAAGTTTTCAAAACGATAACCATACGTAACGTTAATTGACATAAATACTTATAATCTATAATGTTTATACATATATCGTATAAGTAATGTATTTAATCACTTTTAAGAACTTAAATACATAAAAGCATATAAGTTTATTCACAAAAGATAGCTATATTTGAATCCTCATTCCATTTTTCACAAAATTTCTATACGTATATCTAGAGTATTTGTACTCGTATCATACCTAGCTTCTATACGTATTTACTATTGGTATATACACATCAAATCACCACCAACCAGCCCTTGTTCAATGCCTTATGTATAAGGTAACTACTTTTGTTATCTAGTATGACAATTTCACATGATTAAAAGATTTTTTCACAAAATTACAAACTTATACACCTTTTACACCACCATTTATACTCCATTCCATTTTCATTTTACTACACATTTCCTTTAACTAAAACACACTCTTAAGAAACTCCATAACCATTCAGCTAGTATCCATGAAGATCTAGCCATAAAAATATCACTTAAACACCATAAGAAAAACCTTACAAAAAACACTTCAAGAATCCTTTCAAGAACACAAGTTTACTTCCAATCTTTCATCCAACTCCACCACTCTTTTGGTTCTAGGTTTTTACTCCTCTTTTACAGCAATCTTGTCCAAGTAACTTGAGGTAGTAACTTTATTCATAACCTTATTCGATTCATATATATATAGCTATCTTATTTTGTGGTATAAAATTTTAACAACAAAAACATAGTTTGAATGTTTTCAAACTTGTTTGCAAACTAAATAGATCCTTCTAACTTAACTTTTAAAATACTTCAAGACCTGTAATATAACTTAAATATATGCTAATTTAACAAGGTATAACTTGGTTTTTCAAAGAACACCTTAAAAACTGTTTTTACGACGTCGGAGTGTAACCGGGGGCTGTTTTGGGTTGGATAATTAAAAACCATCTTAAACTTTGAATTGGAGGTTTATTTTCTGGAAAAATGATTTTTACTATAAATATGTTAACACATAAAAATTTCATGATTTAATTCAAAGTATAAGTATTTTTAGAAAAATGGCCATTAAATGATGTTTTTGTAACAAAAATGATTAACTTCATAAGTTTCACTAAAGTTTGACCTATGATCTGTGATTTCGAATACAAACTAAGGTATTTACAGTTCATAGTCTTAAAGAGGAACTCGATCCAAGGAGATGGCAAGTTGAATCAACGAAAACGGAGTTGTAACGAAGAAACTATGACCAAAACGAAATCGGATATCCATGACTAGTTTAGCTACGTGATTAATTGGAAAAAAATTAAATAAACCACATCTTTCTAAAATAACATGATATTTTATATATATGTACTCATAATTTAATTTTATATGGTTCAGGATCACCCGTAAACAATACGAGAAGATTAATCATAAGATCCCATGATTGTACGCAACACGTCATTTGACAACACCGGTACTTTATGTACGCAACACGTCATTTGACAACACCGGTACCGTGGGTCAAGATTAATCTCGACCAATACATATACGATGGGGGTTTTATTTATTTCGTTGGGGGTTTATTAAACACCTAAAAATGAACCATTTAAAATTGAATTACTAACATCGGACTGCTAACTACGGACTAAGGAATTATTAAAAGTATTAAAAGTATTATAAGTATATATATGTGACGATTGTTTAAAAAGAAAAGGTATTGATATATTATATATGGATAGGTTCGTGATATCAATCGGAGACCAAGTCGAAATTACATATCTTCAAGACAAAAGTGAGTATATAGTCCCACTTTTAAACTCTAAATATTTCGGGATGAGAATACATGTATTTTATGTTTTACGATATGGACACAAGTAACTGAAAAATATATTCTACGTTAAGTTGTACCACTGGCATACTTCCCTGTAGCTTGGTAACTATTATTTACAGCGGTATTGTAAACGCGAATCCTGTTGATAGATCTATCGGGCCTGACAACCCCAACCGGACTGGACGACCAGTATTCAACGGTTGCACAGTACTTCGTTTCGTGACTACACTTGGTACGGTGTAGTAAGATTTCATAATAAAGGGAATATGCGACGTGATTAAATGTTAAGTATGGTTACCAAGAGCTCAACCACTTAGAATATTTTTATTAAAATGTTTACATATGAAATCTTGTGGTCTATATTTATATCGCTGCCGGCATTAAACCTATATCTCACCAACTTTATGTTGACCTTTTAAAACATGTCTATTCTCAGGTGATAATTAGAAGCTTCCGCTGCATTATGTTGAATTTGAGCAGGATCTTGCGTACGCATATATGTGTCAAAAATAAAACTGCATACCCAAGGATTTGTGTTGTAAAATATGCTAGAAATCGTGTTGTTATCATCATTTGTAAAGTTTGTAAGTCGAAGATTATCGCTAAACGATAATCATCTTTTTATTGTCTAAAGCTTGTATTAAAATAAGAGTTATGGTTTGTAATGAAAAATAAATGCAGTTGTTCTTTTAAAAATGTCGCATATAGAGGTCAATACCTCGCAATGAAATCATACGTTATCTAACTCGTTCTTATGGTTAAGGACGGGTTATGACAAGTATGATTGTTTTGATTTATATGAAAGAATGGATATTGTTGTGAGAGTAGGGAGTATAGTTGATGATTGCTGAATCAGTTTCGAAAAATGTAATATATTAATTGTGAATTTATATATCTCTCGGGTATTACCTACCCGTTAAAAAAAATTTCACAATTAATATTTTGTACAACAGAATTTTATTACAGTCTTTATGAAAATATATATGTACATATTTTCTTCAGATGTAACATAGATTTAATGAGTTAATATTAAATTAAACTCATTTGATTTACGGTTGAAACTAGAACTGAATAATCCCTAAAGACTTTAGAAATTACATAACTTTTACGGAGTATTTATTCAATAAAATTGAAATTATGAATTAATACTTCGTTATTTGTTGGTGTTTGTAACCCTTGCACCATATTCTCTAAAGCCACTACTCGAGCGCGAAGCGCGTTGACTTCTTCTATTACACCGGGGTGATTGTCGGTTAGGATGAGCGGATAAATAAAATCTAGAATTTGATGTAGTATATAATCATGACGAGAAACTCTGGAAATGAGAGAGAAAATGGTGTTTCGGACCGGTTTGCCGGTAAGTGCTTCAAGTTCATCGCCAAGAGGGCAATGTGGTGGATGGAAGGGATCACCTTCTTCTTGTCTCCAATTATTGAGGAGGCTACGAACCTATCCCCAATTCATCCAGAATAGATGATGGCTAATTGGTTGATCCATTCCGGTCACACTGCTTTCGGAGCTTGAGTGGGATTCCATATCGGAATTCGAGGGACTTGAACTAATGACGAATTCCATTTCGTTCGAGTGAATAAAGGATTTTTCGATATGAAATGATTTTTTGGCTATCGGGTGGTATTCTAATTACATAGAATATCTATATATATAGCGCAAAAGATTTCGTAGATTACGGAGGAATTTACGAGATATGTCAGGCAAATTTTACAGTAACAGATACGCTAAGATATGGATTAGCAGATACGCTAAGATATGAATTTTGTCTATACACTATTCATGAAATCAATGCAGTAAGACGTGTCTAGACTAAGAATGATAAGCAGGCAATTTCCGACAAAAATTATAAGCAAAACTTTTGACATGCAGACACGGTCGAAGTCCAGGCTCACTAATGCATCCTAACAACTATCAGTTAGACACACTAATGCAGACCTGGTTCGCTAAGACCACCGCTCTGATACCAACTGAAAGGACCCGTTCATATACATTATAAACGATTCACAATAGTTGATTACATCGCGAGGTATTTGACCTCTATATGATACATTTTACAAACATTGCATTCGTTTTTAAAAGACAAACTTTCTTTACAACGAAAGTTGACGGCATGCACACCATTTGATAATACATCCAACTATAATTGACATAATAATAATCTTGATAAACTCAATGACTCGAATGCAACGTCTTTCAAAATATGCCATGAATGACTCCAAGTAATATCCTTAAAATGAGCTAATGCACAGCGGAAGATTTCTTTAATACCTGAGAATAAACATGCTTTAAAGTATCAACCAAAAGGTTGGTGAGTTCATAGGTTTATCGTAACAATCATTTCAATATATTAATAGACCACAAGATTTCCGTTTATAAATATATGTACACTCGCAAGTGTATAAAAGTATTCTATAAGTTGTAGGCACCCGGTAACAAGCCTTAACGTTCATGTTTTACCCTCTGAAGTACACCAGATCAGGTGTGTTTAAAATAACCTCGAAGTACTAAAGCATCCCATAGTCAGGATGGGGTTTGTCAGGCCCAATAGTCTATCTTTAGGATTCGCGCCTACCGTACATAGACAAGTAGTTTAATGTTACCAAGCTAAGGGTATATTTCTGGTTTAAACCCACATAGAATTAGTTTTAGTACTTATGCCTATTTCGTAAAACATTTATAAAAACAGCGCATGTATTCTCAGTCCCAAAAATATATATAAAAGGGAGCAAATGAAACTCACAATACTGTATTTTGTAGTAAAAATACATATGACGTCATTGAACAAGTGCAATGTTGGCCTTGGATTCACGAATGTATCAATATTGAGATTCAATATTGCAGGAAAAGTACGTAGACGCAACGGAGATGATAAACACTAGTTTGACTCACGAGCAATACTCTCGATCAATACCCATAACCTCCATAGCTATAACCCATAATTTCCTTAGCTTTATCCCGTTTGAAAACTTATTTTGAAATCATCTGAGTATAACTCCGTCGTAGTATTTTATGTATACTAATAATATCATGAAATAATACAAAGAAAATATATATATGTAATTCGATTGAGAGAGTTTAGAGAAATATATTTTCAAGTTTCTATGAAATAATGAAACCTATTGAATTCTATTTATAATAGATTTTTGAATTATTAAAGTGAATTATTAAAGTGAATTATTAAAGTATGAATTATTAAAGTGAATTATTAAAGTGAATTATTAAAGTGAATTATTAAAGTATGAATTATTAAAGTATGAATTATTAAAGTGAATTATTAAAGTATGAATTATTAAAGTGAATTATTAAAGTTAAAGTAAAGTAAAAGTAAAGTAAAGGTAAAGTTAAAGTATAGTAAAAGTATAAAAACTATGTATGTATAATACGCATATAAATATATATAATATTAATTTAAATCGTTATATATATTTAATAAAATAAAATATAAATATCGTTATATTTATTATACTGGTTAAGTAATGAGTTGTCAAAAGTGATTCTAGATATTTATAAAAGTTATATACGTTTTAATAATAAAGTTCTTTTTAAACTGAAAATGTTTTTGTACGTTTAAAAATAGATTAATAGAATATTATGGAAACCAATTCTCCACTAGCTTTTGTCTAACTTTCGTAAATGACACTTTTTATTTTTATTTATAAATAGCTTTACAAATTATTCCGAATATCGTTAAGAGGAATAGATTTTCTCAAATCATAGTGGACCTCTCAACAGAGACTTGTAATCATAATTCAATGTTTCTGATAATTCAATCATTTAATATATTTTATTTAATTTCATCGATAATCATATTGAAACAAATACGTTCATATAAAGCATTATATGTTTAAATACTTTGTTGACATTTTCAATTTATAACATATATACATATACATACATATTCATATATGTTCATTTAATGGTTCGTGAATCATTGGAATTTGGTCGAGGTTTAAATGAATGTATAAACATAGTTTAAAATCCTTGAGATTTAACTTAACAAACATTGCTTATCGTGTCAGAATAATATAAAGATAAAGTTTAAATTTAGTCAAAAATTTCCGGGTCGTCACAGGTGTCGGCCATTTTTGTGAATTAACCCACTTGCATATCATTAATTTGATAAAGGATTATAAATAAATATCCCCTACATAATGTGATAAAACCTTAAACTGTGGCGCATTCCCTTGTTTCATCATCTTCATTTGTGCAGAAAATAATAACGAGATAGTAGCAGCATCTTAGCAGGTTTGTAGATGGTTTGAAGTTGAAATAGCAATGGTAATTGGTAACGTGCAAGTGGTGGTTTTGGGTTGAAGATGGTTGATTGAGCATGAAACAGTACGTAGCAAAAGAAAAATGAATAATATGGTGGTTTCTTGGTGGGTTTATGGCGTACGATGGTAATACAGAAAGCAGAAAACAGTGATCAAATATAGTAGTGATGGAGTGGTGTTTGTGTGGTGTGTTTGCGTTTGAACCGAAACCAGGAACAGAAATAACAACAGTATCGATCATGATGATTTGATTATTGATGATTGAATGGTTGAAGTGATTGGTGTTCAAGAAGAAAAAATATAAAGGATATCATAACAGTAGCATGACATCAAGCAAAAAGTTTAAACGGTGTTCGGTTAAGATAATAGAGTTGTGTTCGTGTGTGTTGATGGTAGCAAGTAGTCGATGGTCAGGGAAACCGAAACAAATCTCAAATGGGTGTGTTAATATATACACATGTGTGTGTGATTAATAGTGGTTTATTGTGGTGTAAGTGGTCTTCGTTGTGTGTACTTGGTGGGTGAATCATGGTTGTAGGGTGGCGGTGAAACCTTGATTTGTAGAAAAGAAATAGAGAGAGACGTAGAGAGAGAGATAGAGAGAGAATGGAGAAGGGTGGTGATCGTTTGAGCTGGGTTCTCGATGTTATGGTGGCGGATGTTGATATTCTTATTCGTGGGGTTTGGTTATGGTGGAAGCTCGATAATAATCGATGGTGTGGTTTTGAAGTGGGTGTGTCGATGGTAGAGGTGGTAGAAGGTGGTGGTTGCCGAAAGATGTCAAGGTAGTGAGGTTGTGATGTAAGATGGTCGTGGGTGATGGATAACGATGATGTTCATGGTAGTTCAGAGTGGCTTGGGTTGTTTATATCGATCAAGAAAAAGGAAGGGATGCAGGAATTCAAATGGGTTTTTGCAAATCTTAGTTTGTTTGCAATATATGTATGTATATTATGTGTAATTGAGTTAGTGGGTTTATTAGTAACACATACACTGAATTTCATCAATTGATAACCTAGTTGCTCGACATAAATTGTTTATCAAGGACATAAATAGAATAAAAAAATAAAAGTGAAAGGTATGTTAAACTAATTTTTGGTTGTATACTCTTGTTTCAATAGACTGGAATCAATTTGGAGATTGGATCCAAAATCAACTACAGGATGATTAGAACATACAACTAACTCTGCTTCCTAATCCATTTTCACGATTTTTATATAAATGATTTTAATAATTAATAATTATAATTTATATTAGTAATAATAATCTAAATAAAAAAATGATACAAATGTTAATATTAATATTAACATAATAATAATGAAAGTACTAATAGTAATATTAAAATAACAATCATATTTTTAATGTGTAATTATATTTAACCTATTAATAGTATATATTATAACTGTACCACATATAACCTATGTTGAATATTATTTATTCGTTTTACTATAATACATTATATCATATGTGTTTGTATATTAAATGTAAGTATCTTATATATATATAAGTATTATATGTATATATTTACTTGATGTGTTATATTCTCTTATTAAAATAAATTGTGACATATAATATCTATAACTTTTATATATATATATTCACGTGTATATTTATTTACAACCAAATGTTCGTAAATCGTCGGGAATAGTCAAGGTAATTGAATATGTAATATAGTTCCAAGATTTTCAAGACTCAACATTATAGACTTTGCTGTCGAAATCTTATAAAGATTAAGTTTAAAATTTGGTCGGAAATTCCCGGGTCATCACAACACTAAAAAGTTCTGATCAGTTTAACAATTACACACGGGCGAAAAACCCGCTTCCCGACACTTTTAAACCAAAACACTTTCACAATGTGTTATAATAATTAAAACTAAGAGTTTTCCATAATAAAACCGAGTTTTACAACACCGGGCCCACATCGACCCAAATTACCACAAGGTGACCATTTTGACCCAATTTAGTTTATACAAACATAGACCGAGCATTGGATTGAGGATACGCTACCCAATCCTAATCGAACCAAAAGCAAGTCTTCTAAAGCAAACTACGCAAGCTCACTAGTCCCCACGCTTACCCGAGCCACCGCATCCATGCAATCTATAAAAATGTAAACAACGAGAGGGTAAGCTAACGCTCAGTGAGTGAAAATATACTACATACATATATATGCATAAAATGGACACGCCACTCAAATAATCAAATACCGCATACCGGAGCATCCAAGCATAAAGGCAAGCTATCTAAGCATACCGTACAATCACTAAGTAACGAGCTAAAGATACATCAACAAAATATAAGTTCACTAACGACGAGGTGAACAACGCCAATAAGCTACACCCGGAGGGTTAGCTACATCACAACAATGCATCAATATATATATATATATATATATATATATATATATATATATATATAAATATATATATATATATATATATATATATATATATATATATATATATATATATATATATATATATATATATATATATATAAACGAATAAGGTTAACCCCTTAACTCATTACCGAATACCAAACACCACAATGAAGATTGGCCGAACTACACGAGCCTTAGTAATCCGAAACCACACGAGATTACTATCTTCAACAAGACAACATCGAGGTTGGACGAACTACACGAGCCTTAGTAATCCGAACTACACGAGATTTCTACCTCAATAAGATGACCGAACTACACGCGTCATCATGAATCCGAACTACACGAGACTCACTTCCGATAAGATGACCGAACTACACGCATCATCGTGAATCCGAACTACACGAGATCCACTTTCACAATTCAAAACCCACGGTCACGGGATTACAAAATCCATCACATCGGGGTTATCCACATCACAACAATATCAACCCTTCGTCATTGGGGTTATATACTCCACATCACAAACACGTGTGATAACGTACACACAAAACGTGTACCTCGCCAAAGGTGGTCAACCAAAATGCACAACCGTGCCAATTGGACCTAAACGCAAGTCCATCAAATCCACCTATATGTGAAGTGAGCTCTATAATCGAGAACCACTTCACCCGACCCGCACCCATCCTACACATACACATGTACATAGGATATTAACACTCACCTTATCGCCTTGATGAATGCCACCGAAATAATCCGCAACCCGTCAATGGAAAGTACCTATTCCATTATCACAAAACACACAACACAATTAGGGTTGACTTACAAACCAACACATTTGACACTTAGTGCAAATTCGACCCAAATGCACTTTCAAGCACAAAACGCGCCCAAACTAACCAATAATCACTAACAATAGTGACAATGGTCCTAATACGCCAAATACACCCAAACACAAGTGTTAAACACTCGTCTTGCCCATTTTGACACCAAAACCCTAATTCGACCCATTTCAAAATTAGGTAACCAAACACACCCAAAAGTGTTCCAACACTTCCATAATCACTAACCCTAGTGATTAAACTCATTTTCAAAGCCTAATCAAGGCCAAATCGTCAACCAACCCAAAATCCACCAAGTGACAAGAATAACTAGTCACCATAAACCCGTTTCATCATCTAAGAGGGTTTCACAACAAACTAGCTCAAAACTCTAACTTGAATATCAAATCTAACAAATGAAATTCGGAGTTTGAGCTTACCAATACCACCACAACGTAGTTAGGAGCGAGATGAACAACTTTAAAACCCGAGCTTTGGTGAGAATCCAACTCCTTCCTCTCCAAATCAAGCTCTATCTCTCTCTAAAACTCTTACTCCCTCACTAGAACAAGATGAGAGGGTTTGTGTGGGTGTTAGTGGAGCAAATGAGGCTCCTAGAAATGATCTTGTGGCCTTAACTCATTCCATATGTGAAAATACCATTTTGCCCCTCTAAATATCTTTAAGTAAAACAGCTGGCTCGACAGACCAACTGGACGGCGTCCCATATTCTGGACGGCGTCCAGTCTTTCATTACTGGATGGCGTCCCAAAAGTTGGACGGCGTCCTATTCCACTGAAACAAAAATAGGATGTTTGATATTGCTCAATAACATCATATATATCTATCGCAATATCATTAAAAACACTCTAGAATCAAGGATGATGAAGGTGTTCTACAAATAATAAACCAAGATGCGCAAGTTTATATCGGAAGAATGATTTACAAAGAATTTTGATGATTTATGACATTGGTTGATCCCGATACGAGTTAGGGTCAAGATAGCACTCTAAAATGATAAAACAAAGCTTCCAAGGTGTTAGGCTTCGTCCAAATGAAGTAATGTTGAAAAGAAAACGAAACAGTCAAAATTAGCACAACAGGACGTCGTCCTGGAAGGTGGGACGCCGTCCTGTCTTTCAATTCGGGACGCCGTCTCGGCAAGTGGGACGCCGTCTAGCCCTTTATACCGGGACGCCGTCCCGTAGTAGGTGTAGCCGACTTTTTGGCTTTTTACCTACTCTCTCCACTTTAAAACTTCAGTTTTTGAGGGACTGTTTCATCAGAATACGAACCAGAGAGTTTAGAGGCGATTTTCAGGAGCAAATTGGAGAACTCCAACCTCTTTGAAGAGGCTCAACATCAAGGCATCATCCATCAAAACCTTCTTCATCCAAGAACTCTTGTTCTTGTAGGTTATTTACTTGTTCTCAGCAATGATTTCAGTTAATAATTTGATTGTATTGTTGTCTGTTACCATGATTGTTGGCTAGTTTCTATAATGTTTGTCTAGATTAATAACCAAGGTATTGGATGTAATCTTATTGATTGAATGTATTATGCGTGATAGATTGAAGCTTGAATTAAGAACCATGCTTATTGTTGTTAAAATCATTTGTATCTAGTTAATTGATATGTTGTTGATAAAGAGAACTCTTGTTGATGTATCATATTGATTTACAATCAACTTGTCTTAGATTGATTGTTTGCTAAACCGGACCAAGGGGGTAAACTAGATTAAAACGGTTAAACAAAATAGGAATGAATTGTGTAGAGCGAACGCAAAGACAATTGTTATTCAAGTCTTTGATCTTGTTGATCAACTAGTCACAAACGAAAAGATCTAAGTAATAGGGAACCCTCGCTTAGTAATTCTAGTTTGAGTACTTGCTAAAGAGAATTCTTGGCGAGTCGATTTAGGTGATTAGCATGCTTATAGTTATTTGATTACAAATACAAGAACCATAGTGAAAAGGGAACCCTTGATCTTGTTATTGTATTTGCGTGTTTTTCCGAGAGAACTCTTAGTGAACCTATTAGATAACTACACACATAATTATTCAATCAGGACTTAATATCTAAACTTACATCCAATACCGAGGATAAAATATCTAGATAAACATTTCATCTCTTTGATTTAATTCAAAACTATCTTACTTGCTTTATTTGCATTTATTATCATTTCATAAACTTAAAAGACAAAAAAATATTGTTTTTACATTTAACCTTCTTTGATTTGGCTAAATCGTTAAATAGCCACCAAGACATAAACTTGTACTTTTAACTTTAATTTACTTAGTTAATCATAATATAGCTTCTAATTCTAGTTTGACTGATATAACTGTCCTTGGAACGATACACGGAACTAAACCAGTTACTATACTACTACACGATCGGGTACACTGCCCGTTAGTGTGTAGCAATCTTTAAAACCGGTATTTTCCATACAACAATTCATATACCACTTTTCGCACATCAATGTTACAACTCTCCCCCACTTAGACATGATCGCGTCCTCACTGTAGTGACCCGAACTTTTCCATGTTTATATATATTAATTGAGATTGATATTTACATGATTAAATGTTTCCAACATGTTAAGCAATCAAACTTGTTAAGACTTGATTAATTGAAATATGTTTCATATAGACAATTGACCACCCAAGTTGACCGGCGATTCACGAACGTTAAAACTTGTAAAAACGACATGATGATATATATATGGATATACATATGGTTAACATGAGATTATGATAAGTAAGTATCTCCATAAGTATATTAACAATGAGTTATATACATATAAGCAAGACTACTAACTTAAGGATTTCGAAACGAGACATATATGTAACGATTATCGTTGTAACGACATTTAAATGTATATATATCATATTAAGATATATTAATATATCATAATATTATGATAATATAATAATTTAACATCTCATTAGATATAATAAACAATGGGTTAACAACATTAATTGAGATCGTTAACTTAAAGGTTTCAAAACAACACTTACATGTAACGACTAACGATGACTTAACGACTCAGTTAAAATGTATATACATGTAGTGTATTTAGATGTATTAAAATACTTTTGGAAGACTTCAAGACATATATCAAAACACTCATACTTAACGAAAATGGTTACAGTTACTTTTCCATTCTTTTCTTTCATCAAGAATTCTAGTCGTATTCTTACCCGTATTATACACAGCTTCAAAACGTACTTACTATGGGTATATACCAATAGGAACTAGCATGGGATTCCACTCTTGATTATGTCATGTATTACTAATCAATTTTAACTTCTACCATGAGCTAGTCAACTAACTAGAACTCCTTTTAACCCCACTCACCACTCACCAATTACCACTCATCATTCACTCCATTTTACTTCCAATTCTCTTTCTAATTCTCTCTCAACACACACAAACACACACACTATTATGAACGTATTTTTCCAGTAGTTAATCATCGTATTCATCAAAAATCACTTCAAGAATCAAGCTATAATCATCATAGGAAGAACACTTCAAGAACACTTCAAAAATCCCTTCAAGTTTACTAATTTACTTCCAAGCTTTCTAATCCATTCCAAGTAATCATATAAGATCAAGAAACCTTTGTTATATACAGTAGGTTATCTTTCTTATTCAAGGTAATATTCATATTCAAACTTTGATTCAATTTCTATAACTATAAACTATCTTAATTCGAGTAAAAATCTTACTTGAACTTGTTTTTGTGTCATGATCCTACTTCAAGAACTTTCAAGCCATCCAAGATCCTTTGAAGCTAGATCATTTCTTGTCACTTCCAGTAGTTTTACCTACTAAACTTGAGGTAGTAATGATGTTCATAACATCATTCGATTCATATATATAAAACTATCTTATTCGAAGGTTTAAACTCGTAATCACTAGAACATAGTTTAGTTAATTCTAAACTTGTTCGCAAACAAAAGTTAATCCTTCTAACTTGACTTTTAAAATCAACTAAACACATGTTCTATATCTATATGATATGCTAACTTAATGATTTAAAACCTGGAGACACGAAAAACACCGTAAAACTGGATTTACGCCGTCGTAGTAACACCGCGGGCTGTTTTGGGTTAGTTAATTAAAAACTATGATAAACTTTGATTTAAAAGTTGTTATTCTGAGAAAATGATTTTTATTATGAACATGAAACTATATCCAAAACTTATGGTTAAACTCAAAGTGGAAGTATGTTTTCTAAAATGGTCATCTAGACGTCGTTCTTTCGACTGAAATGACTACCTTTACAAAAACGACTTGTAACTTATTTTTCCGACTATAAACCTATACTTTTTCTGTTTAGATTCATAAAATAGAGTTCAATATGAAACCATAGCAATTTGATTCACTCAAAACGGATTTAAAATGAAGAAGTTATGGGTAAAACAAGATTGGATAATTTTTCTCATTTTAGCTACGTGAAAATTGGCAACAAATCTATTCCAACCATAACTTAATCAACTTGTATTGTATATTATGTAATCTTTAGATACCATAGACACGTATACAATGTTTCGACCTATCATGTCGACACATCTATATATATTTCGGAACAACCATAGACACTCTATATGTGAATGTTGGAGTTAGCTATACAGGGTTGAGGTTGATTCCAAAATATATATAGTTTGAGTTGTGATCAATACTGAGATACGTATACACTGGGTCGTGGATTGATTCAAGAAAATATTTATCGATTTATTTCTGTACATCTAACTGTGGACAATTAGTTGTAGGTTACTAACGAGGACAGCTGACTTAATAAACTTAAAACATCAAAATATATTAAAAGTGTTGTAAATATATTTTGAACATACTTTAATATATCTGTATATATTGTTATAGGTTCGTGAATCAACAGTGGCCAAGTCTTACTTCTCGACGAAGTAAAAATCTGTGAAAGTGAGTTGTAGTCCCACTTTTAAAATCTAATATTTTTGGGATGAGAATACATGCAGGTTTTATAAATGATTTACAAAATAGACACAAGTACGTGAAACTACATTCTATGGTTGAATTATCGAAATCGAATATGCCCCTTTTTATTAAGTCTGGTAATCTAAGAATTAGGGAACAGACACCCTAATTGACGCGAATCCTAAAGATAGATCTATTGGGCCTAACAAACCCCATCCAAAGTACCGGATGCTTTAGTACTTCGAAATTTATATCATATCCGAAGGGTGTCCCGGAATGATGGGGATATTCTTATATATGCATCTTGTTAATGTCGGTTACCAGGTGTTCACCATATGAATGATTTTTATCTCTATGTATGGGATGTGTATTGAAATATGAAATCTTGTGGTCTATTATTATGATTTAATATATATAGGTTAAACCTATAACTCACCAACATTTTTGTTGACGTTTTAAGCATGTTTATTCTCAGGTGATTATTAAGAGCTTCCGCTGTCGCATACTTAAATAAGGACAAGATTTGGAGTCCATGCTTGTATGATATTGTGTAAAAACTGCATTCAAGAAACTTATTTTGTTGTAACATATTTGTATTGTAAACCATTATGTAATGGTCGTGTGTAAACAGGATATTTTAGATTATCATTATTTGATAATCTAAGTAAAGCTTTTTAAACCTTTATTGATGAAATAAAGGTTATGGTTTGTTTTAAAATGAATGCAGTCTTTGAAAAACGTCTCATATAGAGGTCAAAACCTCGCAACGAAATCAATTAATATGAAACGTTTTTAATCAATAAGAACGGGACATTTCAGTTGGTATCAGATCGTTGGTCTTAGAGAACCAGAATTTTGCATTAGTGTGTCTTATCTAGTTTGTTAGGATGCATTAGTGAGTCTGGACTTCGACCGTGTTTACTTGAAAAATGATTGCTTAACAAATTTTGTTGGAAACTATATATTTTTAACATGTGAATATTATGTGATATATTAATCTCTTAACGTGTTTGATATTATGTGATAGATGTCTACCTCTAGAACAAGTCCTATTGACTCACCTAATAATAATGAAGAGTCAAATGTAAATTGGAATGATTCGTGGACTGATTCACAAGTTCCCGAAGAGGAATCGGAAGAAGAGTCGGAATCGGAAGAAGAATCAGAACCGGAAGAAGAATCGGAACCGGATGAAGAAATAGAACCGGTGGGGGAAATAATAAAACGGTTAAGTAAAAGAAAATCCTCAACCAACCGACCAAGGTTAATTATGGTCAATGGTGTTTCCGCAAAGGAAGCAAAATATTGGGAGGATTACCAATTCTCCGATGAATCGGATTCCGACGAGAATTTCGATGATGTTATAGAAATTACCCCAACGGAATTTAAAAAGGCAAAAGAAAATAATAAGGGAAAGGGCATAAAAATAGAGAAATCTAATTCCAACCCCGATGAACTTTATATGTATCGTCAACCCACGAAGTCCTTAAGTTGTAACAATGACCCGGGAACCTCTAAACCACCAGGTTTTTCTAAACCAATGTGGAAAATGACGGTTCGTATTAGGGGAACATCATATATCCCTAGAAACTTGGAAAAACGAACCAAAACCGAAGAATAAGAAACAAGCGAGTCGGAATAAGATAGTTGTATTCGTGTGGTGTAATATATGTAATATAGTGTGCTTATGCTTTATGATATATGTAAAAATTGCTTGTATTAATAAGTATTTTTTTTTATGAATCTAACTCTTGTCTATTTTACAGTATAAAAACACAAAATGGATAGACAACCCAATATTTTAAGAGACCTACCCGGAGACATGATTGATGAAATCTTGTCTAGAGTCGGTCAGAATTCTTCGGCACAACTATTTAAGGCGAGATCAGTTTGTAAGACATTCGAAGAAAGTTCCAAGAATGCCTTGGTTTATAAAAGGATTTCGTTCGAAAGATGGGGGATATCACATTGGGAAATCCATAAGTTACGATGTGTTTACTTTGACGCATATATTGCGGGGAACCCAAATGCTATTTTACGCAATGGGTTAAGAAATTATTTTGACTCAATATATCCGAATATTGGACTTCGTGATTTAGAAAAAGCGGCTAACATGCAACATAAAGAAGCATGTTATGCTTACGGATTAGTAATGTTCGCTTCTCACCAAAGTGAGAACAAGAACATCGGGCTACAACTATTAAACAAAACGTTCCCACAAGTGACGGAGTCGGTAATTGGGGTAATAAATGAGGTTTTTAGATTGTTACGGGACTGTTGGACATTACGTAACCCTCGTCCCTTTGACGACGTTACAACACGCTGTCTTATCAACGGCCATAACGGTTATGTTCCACAAGACCAAGGATGGGAAGTAATCCTAGTAAAACCAGAATGCATGATTTGTTTCTGGACGTATGAATTACGTGTCTTTATTGCCTTTGCTGAACGACTTGTGTACTAGCTAGAATTATCTTCACAACCATCTTGTATCAAATTTATTGTGTGCTATATTTCATGCTATATGTAAAATAAGCGGTATTGTAAGTTTGTAAAATATTGTGTAAAAGTTTGAACGCGAAATATTATTATAATCAGTTTTTCATATAGAATTGTAGTAGTTGAATTGTATATTAGCTACTAAGTATGAACTTAACGGGTAGGTACTACCCGAATTTAAACTTATAAAACGCTAATATGAAGAAAAAGCTTTTATAAATGAGTTCATATTATGCTACAAAATACTATTAACTACTCTTAATATTCTGTATGATTAACTTGTTCCATTTGACTATTTTGAAGGAAATGGCACCGACTACTCGACACACCGTGAATATGAATGAAGAGGAATTCCGTACTTTTCTAGCTTCAAACATAGCCGCAGTACAGGCTGCGCTACATACCAACAATAACCTTGGATCTAGCAGTACAGGAAATCGTGTAGGATGCACCTACAAAGAATTCACTGCCTGCAAACCTTTGGAATTTGATGGAACCGAAGGACCGATCGGATTGAAACGGTGGACCGAGAAGGTCGAATCGGTGTTTGCCATAAGTAAGTGTAATGAAGAGGACAAAGTGAAGTACGCTACGCATACCTTCACAGGTTCTGCGTTAACATGGTGGAATACCTATCTAGAGCAAGTGGGACAAGATGATGCGTACGCACTACCGTGGTCAGCATTCAAGCACTTGATGAACGAGAAGTACCGTCCCAGAACCGAGGTCAATAAGCTCAAGACAGAACTTAGAGGGTTACGAACCCAAGGATTTGATGTTACCACATACGAAAGACGATTCACAGAATTGTGCCTATTGTGTCCGGGAGCGTTCGAAGATGAGGAAGAGAAGATCGACGCGTTTGTGAAAGGATTACCAGAAAGAATCCAAGAAGATATAAGTTCACACGAGCCCGCCTCCATACAACAGGCATGTAGAATGGCTCACAAACTAGTGAACCAGATTTAGGAAAGAATTAAAGAATAGACGGCTGAAGAGGCCAATGTGAAGCAAGTCAAAAGAAAGTGGGAAGAAAACGGTGATAAGAATCACCAATACAACAATAAAAGCAATTACAATAATAATCGCAACAATTATCCCAACAATCGCAACATCAATCGCAACTACAACAAACGGCCCAACAACAACAACAACAACAACAACAGCAACTACAACAATCATCCCAACAACAATAATAACCGCAACAACAACAACAATCAGAAGCAGCTATGCCAAAGGTGTGAAAAGTATCACTCGGGGTTCTGCACCAAATTTTGCAACAAGTGTAAAAGAAATGGTCATAGCGCGGCGAAGTGTGAGGTCTACGGACCAGGGGTTAATAGAACGAAAGGAATAAATGGTGTCGGAACGAGTAATGGCGGAGCAAGTAGTGTCGGAGCAAGTTATGCCAATGTAGTTTGTTATAAATGTGGAAAACCGGGCCACATTATTAGAAATTGCCCGAACCAGGAGAACACAAATGGACAAGGCCGCGGAAGAGTTTTCAATATTAATGCGGCAGAGGCACAGGAATACCCGGAGCTTGTTACGGGTACGTTTCTTATTGACAATAAATCTACTTACGTTTTATTTGATTCGGGTGCGGATAGAAGCTATATGAGTAGAGATTTTTGTGCTAAATTAAGTTGTCCATTGACGCCTTTGGATAGTAAATTTTTACTCGAATTAGCAAATGGTAAATTAATTTCAGCAGATAATATATGTCGGAATCGAGAAATTAAACTGGTTAGCGAAACATTTAAGATTGATTTGATACCAGTAGAGTTAGGGAGTTTTGATGTGATAATCGGTATGGACTGGTTGAAAGAAGTGAAAGCAGAGATCGTTTGTTACAAAAATGCAATTCGCATTATACGAGAAAAAGGAAAACCCTTAATGGTGTACGGAGAAAAGGGCAACACGAAGCTACATCTTATTAGTAATTTGAAGGCACAAAAACTAATAAGAAAAGGTTGCTATGCTGTTCTAGCACATGTCGAGAAAGTACAAACTGAAGAAAAGAGCATCAATGATGTTCCCGTCGCAAAAGAATTTCCCGATATATTTCCGAAAGAATTACCGGGATTACCCCCACATCGATCCGTTGAATTTCAAATAGATCTTGTACCAGGAGCTGCACCAATAGCTCGTGCTCCTTACAGACTCGCACCCAGCGAGATGAAAGAACTGCAAAGCCAATTACAAGAACTTTTAGAGCGTGGTTTCATTCGACCAAGCACATCACCGTGGGGAGCTCCTGTTTTGTTTGTCAAGAAGAAAGATGGTACATTCAGGTTGTGTATCGACTACCGAGAGTTGAACAAACTTACCATCAAGAACCGCTACCCACTACCGAGAATCGACAACTTATTTGATCAACTACAAGGCTCGTCTGTTTATTCAAAGATTGACTTACGTTCCGGATATTATCAAATGCGGGTGAAAGAAGATGATATTCCAAAGACTGCTTTCAGAACACGTTACGGTCATTACGAGTTTATGGTCATGCCGTTTGGTTTAACTAATGCACCAGCTGTGTTCATGGACCTTATGAACCGAGTGTGTGGACCATACCTTGACAAGTTTGTCATTGTTTTCATTGATGACATACTTATTTACTCAAAGAATGACCAAGAACACGGTGAACATTTGAGAAAGGTGTTAGAAGTATTGAGGAAGGAAGAATTGTACGCTAAGTTTTTAAAGTGTGCATTTTGGTTGGAAGAAGTTCAATTCCTCGGTCACATAGTGAACAAAGAAGGTATTAAGGTGGATCCGGCAAAGATAGAAACTGTTGAAAAGTTGGAAACCCCGAAAACTCCGAAACACATACGCCAGTTTTTAGGACTAGCTGGTTACTACAGAAGGTTCATCCAAGACTTTTCCAGAATAGCAAAACCCTTGACTTCATTAACGCATAAAAGGAAGAAATTTGAATGGAATGATGAACAAGAGAAAGCGTTTCAGTTATTGAAGAAAAAGCTAACTACGGCACCTATATTGTCATTGCCTGAAGGGAATGATGATTTTGTGATTTATTGTGATGCATCAAAGCAAGGTCTCGGTTGTGTATTAATGCAACGAACGAAGGTGATTGCTTATGCGTCTAGACAATTGAAGATTCACGAACAAAATTATACGACACATGATTTGGAATTAGGCGCGGTTGTTTTTGCATTAAAGACTTGGAGGCACTACTTATATGTGGTCAAAAGTATTATATATACCGACCACAAAAGTCTTCAACACATATTTAATCAGAAACAACTGAATATGAGGCAGCGTAGATGGATTGAATTATTGAATGATTACGACTTTGAGATTCGTTACCACCCGGGGAAGGCAAATGTGGTAGCCGATGCCTTGAGCAGGAAGGACAGAGAACCCATTCGAGTAAAATCTATGAATATAATAATTCATAATAACCTTACTACTCAAATAAAGGAGGCGCAACAAGGAGTTTTAAAAGAGGGAAATTTAAAGGATGAAATACCCAAAGGATCGGAGAAGCATCTTAATATTCGGGAAGACGGAACCCGGTATAGGGCTGAAAGGATTTGGGTACCAAAATTTGGAGATATGAGAGAAATGGTACTTAGAGAAGCTCATAAAACCAGATACTCAATACATCCTGGAACGGGGAAGATGTACAAGGATCTCAAGAAACATTTTTGGTGGCCGGGTATGAAAGTCGATGTTGCTAAATACGTAGGAGAATGTTTGACGTGTTCTAAGGTCAAAGCTGAGCATCAGAAACCATCAGGTCTACTTCAACAACCCGAAATCCCAGAATGGAAATGGGAAAACATTACCATGGATTTCATCACTAAATTGCCAAGGACTGCAAGTGGTTTTGATACTATTTGGGTAATAGTTGATCGTCTCACCAAATCAGCACACTTCCTGCCAATAAGAGAATATGACAAGATGGAGAAGTTAGCACGACTGTATTTGAAGGAAGTAGTCTCCAGATATGGAATACCAATCTCTATTATCTCTGATAGGGATGGCAGATTTATTTCAAGATTCTGGCAGACATTACAGCAAGCATTAGGAACTCGTCTAGACATGATGGGCAGAGCGAAAGGATGATACAAACGCTTGAAGACATGCTACGAGCATGTGTTATTGATTTCGGAAACAGTTGGGATCGACATCTACCGTTAGCAGAATTTTCCTACAACAACAGCTACCATTCAAGCATTGAGATGGTGCCGTTTGAAGCACTTTATGGTAGAAAGTGCAGGTCTCCAATTTGTTGGAGTGAAGTGGGGGATAGACAGATTACGGGTCCGGAGATTATACAAGAAACTACCGAGAAGATCATCCAAATTCAACAACGCTTGAAAACCGCCCAAAGTCGACAAAAGAGCTACGCTGACATTAAAAGAAAAGATATAGAATTTGAAATTGGAGAGATGGTCATGCTTAAAGTTGCACCTTGGAAAGACATTGTTCAATTTGGTAAACGAGGGAAATTAAATCCAAGGTATATTGGACCATTCAAGATTATTGATCGTGTCGGACCAGTAGCTTACCGACTTGAGTTACCTCAACAACTCGCGGCTGTACATAACACTTTCCACATCTCGAATTTGAAGAAATGTTTTGCTAAAGAAGATCTCACGATTCCGTTAGATGAAATCCAAATCAACGAAAAACTTCAATTCATCGAAGAACCCGTCGAAATAATGGATCGTGAGGTTAAAAGACTTAAGCAAAACAAGATACCAATTGTTAAGGTTCGATGGAATGCTCGTAGAGGACCCGAGTTCACCTGGGAGCGTGAAGATCAGATGAAGAAGAAATACCCGCATCTATTTCCAGAAGATTCGTCAACACCTTCAACAGCTTAAAATTTCAGGACAAAATTTATTTAACGGGTAGGTACTGTAGTGACCCGAACTTTTCCATGTTTATATATATTAATTGAGATTGATATTTACATGATTAAATGTTTCCAACATGTTAAGCAATCAAACTTGTTAAGACTTGATTAATTGAAATATGTTTCATATAGACAATTGACCACCCAAGTTGACCGGCGATTCACGAACGTTAAAACTTGTAAAAACGACATGACGATATATATATGGATATACATATGGTTAACATTAGATTATGATAAGTAAGTATCTCCATAAGTATATTAACAATGAGTTATATACATATAAACAAGACTACTAACTTAAGGATTTCGAAACGAGACATATATGTAACGATTATCGTTGTAACGACATTTAAATGTATATATATATCATATTAAGATATATTAATATATCATAATACTATGATAATATAATAATTTAACATCTCATTAGATATAATAAACAATGGGTTAACAACATTAATTGAGATCGTTAACTTAAAGGTTTCAAAACAACACTTACATGTAACGACTAACGATGACTTAACGACTCAGTTAAAATGTATATACATGTAGTGTATTTAGATGTATTAAAATACTTTTGGAAGACTTCAAGACATATATCAAAACACTCATACTTAACAAAAATGGTTACAGTTACTTTCCCATTCTTTTCTTTCATCAAGAATTCTAGTCGTATTCTTACCCGTATTATACACAGCTTCAAAACGTACTTACTATGGGTATATACCAATAGGAACTAGCATGGGATTCCACTCTTGATTATGTCATGTATGACTAATCAATTTTACCTTCTACCATGAGCTAGTCAACTAACTAGAACTCCTTTTAACCCCACTCACTACTCACCAATTACCACTCATCATTCACTCCATTTCACTTCCAATTCTCTTTCTAATTCTCTCTCAACACACACACACACTATTATGAACGCATTTTTCCAGTAGTTAATCATCATATTCATCAAAAATCACTTCAAGAATCAAGCTATAATCATCATAGGAAGAACACTTCAAGAACACTTCAAAAATCCCTTCAAGTTTACTAATTTACTTCCAAGCTTACTAATCCATTCCAAGTAATCATCTAAGATCAAGAAACCTTTGTTATATACAGTAGGTTATCTTTCTTATTCAAGGTAATATTCATATTCAAACTTTGATTCAATTTCTATAACTATAAACTATCTTAATTCGAGTAAAAATCTTACTTGAACTTGTTTTTGTGTCATGATCCTACTTCAAGAACTTTCAAGCCATCCAAGATCCTTTGAAGCTAGATCATTTCTTGTCACTTCCAGTAGATTTACCTACTAAACTTAAGGTAAATCTATCTTATTCGAAGGTTTAAACTCGTAATCACTAAAACATAGTTTAGTTAATTCTAAACTTGTTCGCAAACAAAAGTTAATCCTTCTAACTTGACTTTTAAAATCAACTAAACACATGTTCTATATCTATATGATATGCTAACTTAATGATTTAAAACCTGGAGACACGAAAAACACCGTAAAATCGGATTTACGCCGTCGTAGTAACACCGCGGGCTGTTTTGGGTTAGTTAATTAAAAACTATGATAAACTTTGATTTAAAAGTTGTTATTCTGAGAAAATGATTTTTATTATGAACATGAAACTATATCCAAAAATTATGGTTAAACTCAAAGTGGAAGTATGTTTTCTAAAATGGTCATCTAGACGTCGTTCTTTCGACTGAAATGACTACCTTTACAAAAACGACTTGTAACTTATTTTTCCGACTATAAACCTATACTTTTTCTATATAGATTCATAAAATAGAGTTCAATATGAAACCATATCAATTTGATTCACTCAAAACGGATTTAAAATGAAGAAGTTATGGGTAAAACAAGAT
Source organism: Rutidosis leptorrhynchoides (assembly GCF_046630445.1). NCBI lineage: Eukaryota > Viridiplantae > Streptophyta > Magnoliopsida > Asterales > Asteraceae > Rutidosis > Rutidosis leptorrhynchoides. Next base: position 415,136,310 of record NC_092336.1, read on the forward strand.
TGGATAATTTTTCTCATTTTAGCTACGTGAAAATTGGTAACAAATCTATTCCAACCATAACTTAATCAAATTGTATTGTATATTATGTAATCTTGAGATACCATAGACACGTATACAATGTTTCGACCTATCATGTCGACACATCTATATATATTTCGGAACAACCATAGACACTCTATATGTGAATGTTGGAGTTAGCTATACAGGGTTGAGGTTGATTCCAAAATATATATAGTTTGAGTTGTGATCAATACTGAGATACGTATACACTGGGTCGTGGATTGATTCAAGATAATATTTATCGATTTATTTCTGTACATCTAACTGTGGACAACTAGTTGTAGGTTACTAACGAGGACAGCTGACTTAATAAACTTAAAACATCAAAATATATTAAAAGTGTTGTAAATATATTTTGAACATACTTTAATATATATGTATATATTGTTATAGGTTCGTGAATCAACAGTGGCCAAGTCTTACTTCTCGACGAAGTAAAAATCTGTGAAAGTGAGATGTAGTCCCACTTTTAAAATCTAATATTTTTGGGATGAGAATACATGCAGGTTTTATAAATGATTTACAAAATAGACACAAGTACGTGAAAATACATTCTATGGTTGAATTATCGAAATCGAATATGCCCCTTTTTATTAAGTCTGGTAATCTAAGAATTAGGGAACAGACACCCTAATTGACGCGAATCCTAAAGATAGATCTATTGGGCCTAACAAACCCCATCCAAAGTACCGGATGCTTTAGTACTTCGAAATTTATATCATATCCGAAGGGTGTCCCGGAATGATGGGGATATTCTTATATATGCATCTTGTTAATGTCGGTTACCAGGTGTTCACCATATGAATGATTTTTATCTCTATGTATGGGATGTGTATTGAAATATGAAATCTTGTGGTCTATTATTATGATTTAATATATATAGGTTAAACCTATAACTCACCAACATTTTTGTTGACGTTTTAAGCATGTTTATTCTCAGGTGATTATTAAGAGCTTCCGCTGTCGCATACTTAAATAAGGACGAGATTTGGAGTCCATGCTTGTATGATATTGTGTAAAAACTGCATTCAAGAAACTTATTTTGTTGTAACATATTTGTATTGTAAACCATTATGTAATGGTCGTGTGTAAACAGGATATTTTAGATTATCATTATTTGATAATCTAAGTAAAGCTTTTTAAACCTTTATTGCTGAAATAAAGGTTATGGTTTGTTTTAAAATGAATGCAGTCTTTGAAAAACGTCTCATATAGAGGTCAAAACCTCGCAACGAAATCAATTAATATGAAACGTTTTTAATCAATAAGAACGGGACATTTCACTCGCGATCTGCGCCACTTAACCGAACGGACCACACTCAACAGTCCTCAAACATAAGTCCCTATCCGACTTTCCTAGATAATTCTTCCCAATGTATCATCCTTTAACAACTAAATCGTTACCCGCGATTTATCAAATCACAATCCGAGCGCTAAAACCTTACTCAATCTCTCACACCGGGAAGAACTCAACCAATCTCGAACCGAGATATCAATCCCCTAGCGTACCCTTACCGAGTACAATGCTAAAAGCAACCAAGTCAACCTAAGGTCAACAACACAAAACGATTGACACCGAACCAAATGAATCCTTACGGATAACACCAATCACTAAACATCCCTTGTAGTGCGCAATACGACCCATACGCAACTACCGTAACATCATAACAAACAGTTAAAACCGATAGCGCCCAAAACGACTATGGCAACGCTAATCCAAAGGTGTACCAAAATCGACAATTCATCACACCCATAACAACATGTGAGCGAAGCACGGCTATCGCATCACTAATCCTACAACATGGTTCTCACGACCCCACCATCGGTGTATAAATCAACCGATAGTTCACACAACATGGTCCTTACGACCCCACCATCGGTGTATAAAACAACCGATAGATCACACAACATGGTCCTTTCGACCCCAACATTGGTGTATAAACAACCAATAGATCAAACAACATGAAGGCTGGCTGAAAACACACGCGCCTTAGTGAATCCGAACTACACGCAACTCACTACCTTCCTCGCAACAACAATCGGGATTGGCCGAACTACATGCGCCATAATGAATCCGAACTACACGAGAGTCACTATCCCAAAGGAATGACCGAACTACACGAGTCATTTGTGAATCCGAACTATACGAGACTCACTCCTTAATACAATGACTGAAACCACACGAGTCATTGGTGAATCCGAACTACACGCGATTCACTTCCACAATAAGATGACTGAACTACACGCGTCATCGTGAATCCGAACTACACGAGATTCACAACTCAACACCGGATGAAGTCAGTGGACCCCGAAAGTCATGCTTCACCGATATAACACATATGCCCATGATGAAGTCAGCGGACCCCGAAGGTCATGCTTCACCAATCACATATTCCCATGATGAAGTGAGCGGATGATGTTATGCGAGGCGTATATGAAATAGTTTATATTTTACTAGAAAATACTATTAAATAAGATACAATTTTACACAAGATATTTATTTATTTATAGAATGGATATACCTAAACCTTGCTACAACACTTATAGGCAGTGTACCTAATCGTACAGTAGTGTAGTTTTTAGTAAGTTCGGTTCGTTCCACAGGGAAATCTTTAAACAAAGCTTAACGCTATATTAGTTTTAATTTATAAAAATACAAATATATATATAAGTAATAATATTATTATAAAGGGGGGTTTTTACCGTTTAATGACCGGTTTGTCGATTTTAAAACTTTAGTCGCAATTAAAACCTAATGTAAAATATTAAATAAATAAAAGACTTAATTTAAAGCGTAAAGTAAATAACGATAATGAAATTGCGATAAAAAAAGTGCGATAAAATAAAATTACAATAATTAAAGAGTGCAAAAATTAAAAGTGCAATTAAATACAATAACAATAAATAAAAGTGCAATAATTAGAAGTGCAATTAAATATGAAAATAAAAAAATTATGCTTATTTAAACTTCCGTAATCATGATGTTTGACGCGTTGATTTTAGTTTTATGCCCATGGGTTAATTGTCCTTTGTCCTGGATTATTCAATATGTCCGTCTGGTTTTTGTCCATAACAGTCCATCAGTCATAAATATAAAGTGCGAGTATCCTCGTCAAATTATCCTTATACCATAAGTCAAATATTCCAACTAATTGGGGACTTAAACTGTAACAAGGTCTTAATAATTTGTTTAATAATTACACCAGGATATCGACTGCGTGTAACCCAAGGTTTTAATACTTTGTTATCAATTATTCCAAGTGTCCTTGTACATAATTTCACCCCTGTTTTAATAATTCCATAGACTATTAATCCATTCCCGTGTCCGGTTAAATGAACGATTATTCGTACATATAAATAACCAGCCCATCGTGTCCGATTGAGTGTATATGGTTATTTATAGGTACGTCCAATTGTAAATCTTTATATTAAAATTAACAAACTATCATTTAGTTAAACAAGTATAAAGCTCATTAATAGCCCATAGTCTAATTTCCACAAGTGTCGTTCTTTTGTCCAAACCCCAATTATGGTACAAAGGCCAATTACCCAATTTTAGTAATTAGCCCAACATCATGATTACTTCGTTTTAAATAAGCATAATAATAACTTAGTTACGAGACATTAAATTAAAAAAGTTGAACATAACTTACAATGATTAAAAATAGTGTAGCGTTACACGGACAGAATTTCGACTTACACCCTTACAACATTCGCTAACATACCCTTATTATTAGGATTAAAATTAAAATTAAAATTAAAATATATATATATATATATATATATATATATATATATATATATATATATATATATATATATATATATATAAGTTTACGTATGAGTGAAGAGAAAAAGATGTGTAAAATTCGGCCGAATGCTCGGCCTTTTAAAGGTGGATTTCTGACTTTTTGGGCTCCGCGAGTGCGGCCTTTTTGGTCTTCAAAGCTCCGCGAGTGCGGAGCTGTAGATTCCAGCTCACACAAGTTTGACTCCTAGCTTGCCGACGGATTATATAATATAATATAATATATATATTAATTTTAAAAATTAATTATATATTATATTATATTCATGTGCATAGTTGACTTGTAATTTTTAGTCCGTTGCGTCGAGCGTTGAGAGATGACTCTGGTCCCAGTTCCGGATTTTCGAACGTCCTTGCGTACAATTTAATATCTTGTATTTTGTGTTTCGAATCTTGTACTCTTGTAATTTTGAGACGTTTCTTATCAATAATTGGAACCTCTTTGATTGTACTTTGTACTTTTTAGCTTTTAGGTCGTTTGCGTCTTCAATTCGTCGAATCTGTCTTTTGTCTTCACCTTTTATTATTTAAACGAATATTACTTGTAAATAGGACAACTACAACTAAAAGCTTATCTTTCTTGAGGAATAATGCTATGAAATATATGTTCGTTTTTAGCATTATCAAATATTTCCACACTTGAGCGTTGCTTGTCCTCAAGCAATATAGTCTTGAAATATACTAGAATCACTTCTTTATTATTCACACTTTGTACATCAGTGATTTCTTTACAGTGGTATAAACAATGGTAGTAACGATGTGGTTTACAGTCCCACATGACTATAAAATTTAGATCCTTTAAGGAAATTGAATCTTTATGAAAAAATTTGATCTTTTTGAAAATTAAATCTAGTTTTTATCCTAGATAAGTTTCCGGAATAACCCTTCACCGGTGTTTGCAAAATGTTTTTGTGGGTTTGGTGGGTTTCAGATTTGAAAATTTTAGCTCAAAAACTTGTGGTTTTGTGTCACCCACTTGCTAACCTTGTATTGGGAAAGCAACACGTCCAGTATACTTGTTCTGTATATTACCTTTTCGGTAAACTACCGTCCGGTTGTAAAGGAAAGCGTTGAACAAGCAACTGTTAAGGCAATGTCCCCTAACATGCTTTTAATTATGGTCTATAACGTGTCGGACGCAATTACTATCCTTTGTAGGAGCAATAGTAAAGCTCACCCTTATAATTTTTTGATCTTGGCACAAGGTCCTGTCTTTGACCATGCTATGCAACCACCGTTCTTACGGTTGACACCCGATTTGGTTCAGGTGACCTAATGAATTCCAGGTGAATTCCTAGGATTTTACGTTCAATGGTAATGAACGCATTGAAAATGGATTTTCAGAAAACAAATCGGTTTTAATTTTTATCAAAATATTTTCTCGTTCAAGCTCGAGTTTAGATATCATTGAATTCCATGAGTTTGTAATTCTCAATCTTTAAGGTCAATCTCAAGGACTGAGTAATATCAGTCTTAAAAGCTGATTTTTTTTTATCTTTAAGGAGATTATCCTTTCTGGGGATCTGATTCATTAGTCTTATCCAGCTAATTTGCATGGCGTCCTCCCCATTTTACAAGACAGATCCTCTCATGGTTAGGATAAGTCTGACCACTTGGAGACCCTGTTTGATGCTGAGGTCCGTGGATTTCCTACTGATTTTAGAGATGACTTTTCTAGATTTTTCGTCAACCTACAGCTGGTCTGGACGGCAACTTCATGACCTAAATCAAGAAGCGTGTTTCTTTTTCGGAAGACTTTACTTCCTTTTAATGATGGAATTGATTCATCGTGTAGATCAATAAATCGGGTAAAACTTTTTATTTTAGTCCAAAGCAAAAGTATCTTCAGTTATTTGTACAAAAATATGTGACATATGTTTAAAATAACTTGGTAAATTTTCCCACACTTGGCTTTTATTTTCTTTTATTTGCCTTTTTATTGTCCTCTATTCCATTTTAAATGAATTCTAACATTTTGGTTTGTTTCTCAATTTATGTCCTTTCCGAGCTAACAATAATTTCGGTGTTAACACCTAGTTTTATCGTTCATAAATATGAATAAACATGATTTTGAATTCATTTAATTGACAATTTTGAAAATTTTTACTAGAATTGGATAGTCAGTATATAAGACTAGGGCTGTTCTTTATTATCAGAGAGCACTAGATTCTAATACAACTACTGCGTTACTAGTATTTTTAATGGTAACCAAGTGTATAAGTTAAAAATTTTAAAAATCCGAAAGAATTTAACCGCTCCCACACTTAAGATCTTGCAATGCCCTCATTTGCAATAAATCAGTAACAATTTAAATTATTGAGGGTGATTAGCGTAGAAAAATGATTAAATTTTACCAAAGTTTCCAAACATATTGGCGTTTGTTTGCTGAATGATAAATGGTGCATATCATTTGTTCATTCCGTCTTGTTGTACATCACATTTGTTTTTCGTTTTGTCGTCAAAATTAATAGCTTTTGCTGAACTTAATGCCAGTCTTTGAAAATGCGCTGTTTTACCCTGTTTTGTACATGAGATAAACTACAAACACACATATATACATATTTTTGAAGTTGGGTTTTCACAACACATTCAAAAAAAAAATTATTAAAATCTAATAAAGTTAGAAAATTATAAAAGCTATTATAATAATAAAATAAGAAATAAGAAATTAGAAAATTAAGAATTAGTAACATTACAATAAAATAAACAAAAATATAAAATTACGAATGAGGAGGATGGTTCCAGTGTGGGTCCCAAGCGTATCCATAGATGCTGTAAAATGCTTGGGCCATGTCATATGTAGGATATGGTGGTCGGCTCTCTAAAGTCCAAGGAGCAAATTCGGGCATAACGGTAGGAATGTATTCTCTACCTACGTGTGTACAATGACTTATGATTTGGCTTTGATGATACTGCCAATCTTGAAATGCTTTTTGTCTAGCCATTTCATACTCGTGTCGAGCCATAAAAAGTTGCATTTCCGTCATTGGATTACCCCCTCCCGGTTGACCTTGCCGTTGATCTCTCTCAACCTGTGGATGCCTGCCATCATAACATGCTGCCACATTGTTTCGTTTCTTTAAGACCTTAGCACCATGATAAACACGCAAATCTATTCTATCGCGGGGTTCTGGTTCTGCCATTAATAACCCCTCCCCCCCTCCCCCCCCTCCCCCCCCCCCCCCCCGACTTCTATCCACACCGAGATATTCAGCAATCAAAGTAATAAATATACCACCTCCTATTATGCTACCACGCCTCATACCCCTAACCGTAGTAAATAAATAATAACCCACACAAAAAGGTATACTTACAGCGCTGTGTGGGTCTCGAATACACATGTGGTAAAACAAATCCTGTTCATTTACCTTTTCCTTATTCTTACCTCGTTGTGTAATCAAATTGGCTAAAAACCTATGGATTACTCTTAATTCAGCTCTATCAATATCAAGATAAGAGTATAATCCCCCCTGAAATCAGCGATGGCTAGTCATCCTACTCCATATGTCATTTGAATCAAAATTCTCATCCACCCTCCTACCATAAACTATTAACCTCTGGTAATCATAAGATGCTATCTCCTCGGGCGTATATATACCTAAAGACCGAGCCATGTCTAGTAAGGACATATGGCGCATCTCCCCTCCTAATAAAAATCTAATAAAACTACGATCGGTTAAAGTATCTACCTGATCATTTATTTCAATAGTACACAATAACTCCATACACCATTCTCTATATACAGGTTTACGCATGTTGAATAAACGTACCCAATCATTAAAAGTAGAATTACCATACCTTTGAGTAAGTAATTCCCTGATTGGCTCGGCCAATTCCACTACCTCTAATGGTGCCCAATCTATAACTCTTGGTACCTCAACATTATTAGACACAAGGTTGTGCAGGTTCTTTTGATATTTTGGATAGTCTATCCCATATCTATCAAATCTCAAATTCGGATGTAAATCTGCCTCATGAATGTTTGAATATGAAACAATTGGGTGAGGTATATCTTGTCAGTATTGGTTATTAATTTCCTGTTGATTTGCATCTTCCGGAGGAGCATTGCGAGCCTAGGATGAAGATTCACCCCTTTCAGTCTGCAAAATATATCAAACACAATTTTTGTGCATCCAAATATGCATTAGTTTTAGCAAAATCATAAATCTAAACAATTACAATTACATGTTTAATCCATATTAAACTCTATACACATTTTCAAAATATTAACAATTCTACACTTTTACAAATATACTTTTACAAAAATGTATACAAAGTTCCTTCGCATTTATCTTTTAAAACATGTCAAAAAAAATCATTATAACAATTAAATAAGTTTCTCATGGCATTCATATCAATTAAATCAAGTTCATGCAATTTTGGTTCAAAAAGGCCACTTTAATCTTCATAAATCATGTTTAGGATCAAAGTTTTGATCATTTAGCAACCTAAACATGTTACACTACTCAATTTAGCATAAACTAACAACAAAATTCGGCCATAACCTGTTTATATCAAAAACCCCTAATTTTGCTCAAGAACACAAACCCTAGATTATTCAAAAATTGAAGTTCAAAGCTTCTAATCATGTTAAATAGCATCAATCTAGGTTATACAAGCATAATACACAAACAATTGAAGCATTATTACACTAGAAAGCATCAAAATCGAATTATGTATGAAATTGTTCAAGAACACTAAAATTCGGATTAAATGGTGTTTAGGTGTAGAAATTTACCGATTTTCTTGAGTAATTCCTTGATAATAGTCTCCTCATTGTGATTTTATGAAAGATTTGATGAAAAATGGTGAAAAATTACGAATTTGGGCGATTTTTCGTGGGTTTTTTCGCAGAGAAATGTGTATGTATGTGTACAAACTAGTCTGTTCGACCAGTTTTATATTTTTTTTTTCTGGGTTTTTTTGACCTCCGCGAGTGCGGTGGTGGTCCCGTTTAAATAACCGCGAGTCGCGGCTATTATTTTTTTTTGAACCTTATAACTTTATAAAACATAAAATTAATTTAAAAATTAAAATTTTGTTTCTCTTTAGGATGAGGGCGTTTCGGATCGATGTCCTAGTCCGTCCCTCGACAAAATTTTTAAAATTTGTCATTTTTAAGCGCGGTTTTAAAAGCAAAGATTTTTGGGTTTTTTTTTTAATGTTTTTGGCATACTTTAATTCGATAAGATTAAAAATAATGATAATAAAAGTTCTCGTCCCTCCCTCGGGTAAAGCAATTTCGGTTCAATGACCTAGTCTTCAACTCACGACGAATTTTAAAAATTAAATTTTTAACTTAACGAAATAAAGTAAATTTTTTTGTTTTTAAATTCATACCAAACTTAAATTTAAAATGCATAAAATTAAAAATTCATATTTTTTTAAAAATTCACACCAAATTTATATTATATTTTTGTTTTTATACATACAAACTTATATTAAAAATATTAAAATTTTCAAATATTTACAATTTTAAAGAAGTTTACAATATTAATTTAATATTTATATATTAATTTTAAAAAAACATGGTAAAAATAAAATTAAAAATCTTTTTGGTCTTTTATCCCACTTTAATCAATCAAATATCATCAAAAATATGCGCCCCTCTTTTCGGTAAAGTAATTTCGGTTCAACGACCTAATTTAACTCATGACGAATTTTTGAAATATTTTGGGTTGATTGATTAAAGATATTTATACCTTAAGAATAAACGTTAAATTTCGCAGTGATGTAATAAATTTTTGTATGATAACAATAATTTCGGTCGCAAGACCTAATTTTATCGAATATCAATTTAATACTTTATAACGAACAAATTAGCATTTATTATCAAAAGGTTAAAAATAAAAATAAAAATAAAAACTGTACAAACTTACCTGTGAGATAGTATTCTTAGTGATATGGTCTAGCCCACTCATAAGATAGTCGGACTAATTGATTTTCCATGGCTACATAGGCGTAACCTCGAGCATTTAATGTTTTTTCTTCTAAACATATGAACGGTCCGTCTCTGCATAAAGTAACAAATTCGGTGTTTGAATAGGTTTGATTATTTGAACATTTACCTTCGTGTGACCATTTTCCGCATTTGTGACATCTTTCAAGGTGTCGTGCTCTTCTTTTCGCTGCGAATTTTGATTTTCCTTTACCAAATTGTAACTTATTATCTTCGCATCTGGATTCTTTTCTTACTCCGTCCAATTTTTCTCTGATTACTGATACCATTTCACTCAGAAGTGTGTCATTATTATAGTAATCAAAGCGTATAGCATTAGGCCATGGTTTAGTTCACAGGAAGTCTTCATTTCGTAAAACCTAAAACAAATAAAAATTCAGAATGGGGGGAGAAGACTAGTTCTTTAGGGTCTGCTAGGGAAAGACCATTCGGGTTCCATTTTCGAGAACTACATGAAAACAGAAAATCTAACTCTAACAGAAATACATATTATCCTTTAAAGACTTGATTCTCCCCACACTTAGTTAGCTGTGGTATCGAAATTGTGATTAACTTCGTTGTCAACTTCCATCGGACTATCTATGTAATGTTTAACTCTGTGACCATTAACCTTAAATTCAATTCCATTTGAATTTATTAATTCTATTGTTCCGTACGGGAAAACTCTTTTAACTATGAATGGTCCAGACCATCTTGATTTCAATTTTCCAGGAAATAGCTTGAATCGTGAATTGAAAAGAAGAACTCTGTCTCCTTCTTTAAATTCTTTTGAACTTCTGATTCTTTTATCATGCCATTTCTTCGTTCTTTCTTTATAGATTAACGAATTTTCGTATGCTTCATGTCTTAATTCTTCTAATACGTTTAATTGACTTAACCGTAGACGTCCAGCTTCATGTAAATCAAGATTACATGTCTTAAAAGCCCAAAATGCTTTGTGTTCAATTTCTACTGGAAGATGACATGCTTTTCCGTAAACGAGTTTACAAGGTGTGGTTCCAATTGGAGTTTTGTAGGCTGATCTAAAAGCCCAGAGTGCATCCTCCAATTTAATGGACCATTCCTTCGGATTTGATCCTACGGTTTTCTCTAGAATACGTTTTAAAGCTCGGTTGGTATTTTCAACTTGTCCACTTGTCTGTGGATGATATGCGGTGGAGATTTTATGAGTTACTCCATATCTTTTGAGAACTTTCTCAAGTTAATTATTACAGAAATGAGTACCCCGATCACTTATTAAAGGTTTCAGTGTTCCAAACCTTGCAAAAAGACGTTTTAAAAAGTTGACTACAACTCGTGCATCGTTAGTTGGAAGAGCTTGTGCTTCCGCCCATTTAGATACATGATCAATGGCTACGAGAATGTAGAGATTATTATGAGATTTTGGAAATGGACCCATAAAGTCAATACCCCAAATGTCAAATACTTTACATACTTGAATGACATTTTGTGGCATTTCATCACGTTGACTTATTTTTCCGGCCCTTTGACATGCATCACAGGATTTGCAAAGAAGGTGTGCGTCTTTGTAAATTGTAGGCCAATAGAATCCAGCATCATAAACTTTTCTTGCTGTTAGTTGAGGCCTATAATGCCCTCCTGTTGGTCCTGTGTGACAATGGTTTAAGATTTTACTAGCTTCATCTCCGAATACACATCGGCGTATTATTCCATCGGGACAACTTTTAAACAAATGTGGATCTTCCCAGAAATAGTGTTTTATATCACTAAAGAATTTCTTTCGTTTTTGGTACGATAATCCTTTTTCAAGGAATCCACATACTAAGTAGTTTACATAGTCTGCAAACCATGGAATTTCATTATAATCTATCTTCAATAGATATTCATCAGGAAAGTTGTCTTGTATGGCCGATTCATTTAGAACTTCTAATTCAGGATTTTCAAGACGAGAAAGATGATCAGCGGCGAGATTTTCTGCTCCTCTTTTATCTCGGATTTCAATATCGAAATCTTGTAAGAGTAAGATCCAACGGATTAATCTTGGTTTAGCATCTTGTTTCGAAAATAGGTATCTAAGAGCAGAATGGTCGGTATAGACCACCGTTTTAGCTAGAACGAGATATGATCGAAATTTGTCGAAAGAAAAGACAATAGCAAGGAGTTCTTTTTCAGTAGTTGTATAGTTCGCTTGTGCTCCTTGTAACGTCTTACTAGCATAATATATAGGTTGAAATCGTTTTTCAATCCTTTGTCCTAAAACGGCTCCCATTGCAAAATCACTTGCATCGCACATAAGTTCAAACGGTAGATTCCAATTTGGTGTTATCATGATCGGCGCATTGGTGAGTTTTTCTTTAAGAATATTAAAAGATTTGATACATTCATCTGAAAAGATGAATGGAGCATCCTTTTCTAGGAGTTTATTCATAGGAGTGGCAATTTTAGAAAAATCTTTTATGAAAAGTCGGTAAAAACCGGCATGCCCTAGAAAACTCCTAACTCCTCTAACATTGGTGGGATGTGGAAGTTTAGCAATTACATATACTTTAGCTCTATCCACTTCAATTCCTTCCTTTGAAATTTTATGTCCAAGAACGATGCCTTCTTTAACCATGAAATGACATTTCTCCCAATTAAGAACTAGATTTGATTGTTCACATCTAATAAGCATTCGTTCAAGATTAACTAGACATGATTCAAAAGTATCACCGAAGACTGAAAAGTCATCCATGAAAACTTCCATGCATTCTTTATCATGTCGTGAAAAATTGCCATCATGCACCTTTGAAAGGTTGCAGGGGCGTTGCAAAGTCCAAATGGCATGCGTTTGTAAGCAAAAGTACCATAAGGGCACGTGAATGTGGTTTTCTCTTGGTCTTCGGGTGCTATTGGAATTTGAAAATATCCGGAAAAACCATCAAGAAAACAATAGTAACTATTTCCGGCTAATCTTTCCAACATTTGATCAATGAAAGGTAAGGAAAAGTGATCTTTTCTGGTGGTGTCATTTAATTTTCTATAATCAATACATACACGCCATCCTGTTACAGTCCTACTAGGAATAAGCTCATTTTTCTCATTTGTGATGACAGTCATGCCACCTTTCTTAGGCACACATTGAACTGGGCTTACCCATGGACTATCAGAGATTGGATAAATCAAACCTGCATCTAGCAGTTTAATAATTTCTTTCTTAACAACATCTTGCATATTAGGATTTAGTCTTCGTTGGCATTGCACATACGTTTTATGACCTTCTTCCATAAGGATTTTATGTGTACAATACGAAGGACTTATTCCTTTAATATCATGAATTTTCCATGCAATAGCTGGTTTATGAGCTTTTAGCACAGAAATGAGTTGAGATTTTTCATTTTCAGTAAGAGAAGACAATATTATTACAGGTAATTCAGATTCACCATGTAAATAAGCATATTCCAAATGGTTTGGAAGTGGCTTTAACTCTAATGTCGGTGGTTCTTCTATCGATGATTTATATCGATATCTGTCTTCTTCTTTTAACATTTAAATTTCTTCTGTTGTTGGTTCATATCCTTTAGCCATAAGTGTAGTTAACATTTCAGTTTCATCAATTGGTTCAGTTCCTTCTCCTAAAGAACATTCTCCTGTTCCTTGTAATTCTGGAAATTCTTCTAACAATTCTGCATGTGATTCTATAGTTTGAATATAATAGCATGTATCATCTGTAGATTGCGGTTGTTGCATTGCTCTATCAACTGAAAAGGTAACACTCTCGTCCTCTATACTTAGGGTCAATTTCTTACCAAACACGTCTATCATTGCTTTAGCCGTGTTTAAGAATGGTCTTCCTAATATGAGAGGAACTTGAGAATCTTCTTCCATGTTCAAAACAACAAATCTACTGGAAATACTAAAGTACCAACTTTAACTAGCATGTTCTCCATTATCCCTCTAGGATATTTTATTGATCTATCGGCTAGTTGTATGCTTATTCTTGTTGGTTTCAATTCTCCAAGGTCTAGTTTAGTGTATAGTGAATATGGCATTAAATTTATACTAGCACCTAAGTCTGCCAATGCTTCTATTGAACTAAGACTACCCAGAAAATATGGAATTGTGAAACTTCCTGGATCAGATAATTTTTCTGGTATCTTATTCAACAGCACTGCTGAACAATTAGCATTCATAGTAACAGCCGAGAGTTCTTCGATTTTCTTTCTATTTGTGATTTAATCTTTCAGAAATTTAGCATATCTAGGCATTCCTGAAATTACATCAATGAAAGGAAGATTTACATTTATCTGTTTAAACATATCCAAAAATTTGGATTGCTCGGCTTCAAGTCTCTCTTTTCTCATTTTACTCGGGTAAGGAAATGGTGGTTGGTATGGTTTAACATAAGGTTTAGCCTTAACTGTGTTATCTTCATTAACCTTTTCAACTACCGGTTCTTTTTCCTTATCTTGTTCAGGTTGTGGTTCTTGTGGAGTAGGAATAGCTTCATCAGAAATTACAGGTATTTCAGGTGGTTTAAGTGTAATACCACTTCTTGTGGTAATGGCTTTAGCTGTTTCATTCCAGGGGTTAGCATTTGTATCACTAGGTAGACTTCCCGATTTTCTTTCACCTATTAACCTTGCTAGGTTACTTACTTCTTGTTCCAGATTTTGAATAGAAGCTTGTTGATTTCTAAATGCTTGAGCATTTTGTTCATTGGTTTGTTTCTGAGATGTGAAAAACTGTGTTTGAGATTCAACTAGCTTCGACATCATATCTTCTAAATTCGGCTTTTTATCATCGGTTTGTGGTGGTTTGTTTTGAAAATTAGGTCTTTGCTGATTGTAAGTATTATTGGATACTTGTTGATTACTAGGACCTTGTTGATTGTTGTATGGAACATTTCGATTATAATTCTGGTTTTGATTGTAAATCGGTCTTGGCGGTTGATAATTATTCTGATAATTATTTCCAGGCCTTTGTTCCATTGTTAGTTCAATACTGAGACAATCTTTTGTCAAATGTGGTCCTCCACACTGCTCACAACTAATTCGTATTGAGTGGATATCTTTAGTCATCTTTTCCATTCGTCTCTCGACAGCATCTATCTTTGCGGAAATGGAATCTAAGTCATGGCTAGAATCGGCTCTAGCTGCTTAGCTGCTTTAGATGATCTAACGATATCTTTTTCTTGGTGCCACTCATGTGAGTGAGAAGCAGTGTTATCAATAATTTTATAAGCATCAGTTTCCATTTTCTTCATAATAGAACCACCAGCTGCTATGACTATGTCTTTCCTTGTAGTGGTGTCGCATCCTTGATAAAATATTTGTACTATTTGACAAGTGTCTAAACCATGTTGCGGACATCCTCTTAATAACTTTACAA
Source organism: Rutidosis leptorrhynchoides (assembly GCF_046630445.1). NCBI lineage: Eukaryota > Viridiplantae > Streptophyta > Magnoliopsida > Asterales > Asteraceae > Rutidosis > Rutidosis leptorrhynchoides. Next base: position 415,151,465 of record NC_092336.1, read on the forward strand.
ATCTGGTCCATGCCTCATATAGAGTTTCATTTGGTTTCTGTGTGAATGTAACAATTTCTCCTTGAAGTCTCACCGCTTTAGATGCCGGAAAGAATTGTTTAAGAAATTTTTCAACTAAAACGTCCCATGTATCAATCGCCCCTTCAGGTAACGATTCCAACCAATCTTTGGCTTCTCCCTTTAAAGTCCAGGGAAATAACATGAGATATATCTGTTCATCCTCAACTTCTCTTATTTTAAATAAAGTGCAGATCCTATTAAAGGTACGAAGATGTTCATTTGGATCTTCCTTCAGCGCACCACTAAATTGGCATTGATTAGTCACCATGTGTAGGATTTGTCCTTTGATTTCATAATCTGGCGCATTAATGTCTGGATGAGTAATTGCGTGACCTTGGCCAGTGCGTTTAGCTCGCATTCGGTCTTCCATACTTAGAGGTTCCAGATTCTCCATGATTGAATTTGTTGAATCTGAATCACTAGAGGATTCTGATTTAATGGTTGGTTCCTCAACAATCTCTGTTTGAATGATTGGTGGTTCCGGAGGAAAAATTAATGGTTCAGGATCTACGAATCGTCCCTGAATATTCTCCGGATTCTCAATTGTGAGGTCGGGTTCAAAAAATGGATTATCGGAAATTTGAATTGGAGTACTTGGTCGACTGGATGACGATTCTAAAGAAAAATCAACGGCGACAATATTTGCTAGATGTCTTGATCGAGTTACAGGTGGTGAATGTACAAAAGGTGGTGAACGTTTTGCTCGGTGCATTCACTAAATATCCTATTAGTTTTTAAAAAGAAAGAAAAATTATATAAGTTATCCAATTAATAGACTTTTCTGATTTTGCCCACGTTTCGAATAGCCAAAAGATGCAGCAGAGGGGCAGGATTCGTTTGGTCTCAATATAATTGAGTACTGTTTGGCTCCAATAACCCGGTCCACGTACAAATCCAACTATTACTACGAACCAGAAAATTTTGATGTCTATCAATTTAACCGCTTAAAATAATTTTCCTTATTTAAAGAAATTTAGAGAAGAAGTAGAAAATTCTATGTCCTAAAAACTAGAATGGCGAGAAATAAGAAAGAAAAAGAGCGCGTCGGTATTAAAATTGGAGAAATAAGAAAGAAAAAGAGTGACTTATAAAACTTTAAAACACTCGACTAACCCAACCTTATTATTATCACTAACTTAAAATTAAAATTGCAAATTGAGATTACTAATTGGAGTGATAATTGATACATAGGTAAAAGGCGTTGAAAAATAAAAATAAGAAAGTAGCGCGTTGAAAATTAAAAAGGAACTAAAAACTAATAATTAAAAGTTGCGTCTAATAATATTAAAGCTTAAAAGTAAAACTATATCCCAAATGGCAATAACTTAAAAAGGTACTTAAAACTTAGAACAGCGTCGCAAAATTCTAAAGCACCTAAATCTTAGTCTAAAGAAAAAGCACTTAAGGGATTTTACGGCAAAGCCTAAAAATCTAGAAATAAAAATAACTATGGCAAAAACTATGTCTAAAAACTAAATAAAAGCGAAAAATACAAAAATTACGCTAAAACAATTAAAAAGATACAAAATATAAAAATAAACTAAAAGTTGTAAAAAGTACAATTTTTATAAAAATATTATTTTTATATTATTTATTTTATAAAACTATTAATTTTATAAATTATTTAAACTATTTAAACTAAATAATACAAAATAATAATAAAAACTAAATTATATAATAATAATAATACCCTAATTAGGGTTTAATTAATAATAATAATATATACTCCGTAATTAATGCTGTTTTAGGGTTGACTGTGGCCTGTCAGAAGACCTCCGCGAGTGCGGATAGTCCCAGTTCAAAACCTCCGCGAGTCTCGAAGGGTTAAATATAAGCTGAGAAAGGGTTCGTTTTTTACTGGTTCAGTTTTTTTATTTTTTATTTTTTAAAAAAAAATGTTTTATAATATAACTATAACTTATATTTTAAATAAAAATCACTTATTTTATAACTAAAAATACCTTATTTTTTTTTTAAAAACTTAAAGATATATATTTTTTATTTTTTTATATTTTTAATATTTAAAACTTATGTAAATATATTTTTACAAAAATAACGTAAAAACTAAATTTTTTTTATAATAGCGTCTCGCTTCGGCGTTAAGTGTTGGTCCCCGGCAGCGACGCCAAAAATACTTGATGTTATGCGAGGCGTATATGAAATAGCTTATATTTTACTAGGAAATACTATTAAATATGATACAATTTTACACAAGATATTTATTTATTTATAGAATGGATATACCTAAACCTTGCTACAACACTTATAGGCAGTGTACCTAATCGTACAGTAGTGTAGTTTTTAGTAAGCCCGGTTCGTTCCACAGGGAAATCTTTAAACAACGCTTAACGCTATATTAGTTTTAATTTATAAAAATACAAATATATATATAAGTAATATTATTATTATAAAGAGGGGTTTTTACCGTTTAATAACCGGTTTGTCGATTTTAAAACTTTAGTCGCAATTAAAACCAAATGTAAAATATTAAATAAATAAAAGACTTAATTTAAAGCGTAAAGTAAATAACGATAATGAAATTGCGATAAATAAAAGTGCGAAAAAATAAAATTACTATAATTAAAGAGTACGAAAATTAAAAGTGCAATTAAATACAATAACAATAAATAAAAGTGCAATAATTAGAAGTGCAATTAAATATGAAAATAAAAAAATTATGCTTATATAAACTTCCGTAATCATGATGTTTGACGCGTTGATTTTAGTTTTATGCCCATGGGTTAATTGTCCTTTGTCCTGGATTATTCAATATGTCCGTCTGGTTTTTGTCCATAACAGTCCATCAGTCATAAATATAAAGTGCGAGTATCCTCGTCAAATTATCCTTATACCCGAAGTCAAATATTCCAACTAATTGGGGACTTAAACTGTAACAAGGTCTTAATAATAGGTTTAATAATTACACCAGGATATCGACTGCGTGTAACCCAAGGTTTTAATACTTTGTTATCAATTATGCCAAGTGTCCTTGTACATAATTTCACCCCTGTTTTAATAATTCCATAGACTATTAATCCATTCCCGTGTCCAGTTAAATGAACGATTATTCGTACATATAAATACCCAGCCCATCGTGTCCGATTGAGTGTATATGGTTATTTATAGGTACGTCCAATTGTAAATCTTTATATTAAAATTAGCAAACTATCATTTAGTTAAACAAGTATAAAGCCCATTAATAGCCCATAGTCTAATTTTCACAAGTGTCGTTCTTTTGTCCAAACCCCAATTATGGTACAAAGCCCAATTACCTAATTTTAGTAATTAGCCCAACATCATGATTACTTCGTTTTAAATAAGCATAATAATAACTTAGCTACGAGACATTAAATTAAAAAAGTTGAACATAACTTACAATGATTAAAAATAGCGTAGCGTTACACGGACAGAATTTCGACTTACACCCTTACAACATTCGCTAACATACCCTTATTATTAGGATTAAAATTACAATTAAAATTAAAATATAAATATATATATATAAGTTTACGTATGAGTGAAGAGAAAAAGATGTGTAAAATTCGGCCGAATGCTTGGCCTTTTAAAGGTGGATTTCTGACTTTTTGGGCTCCGCGAGTGCGGCCTTTTTGGTCTTCAAAGCTCCGCGAGTGCGGAGCTGTGGATTCCAGCTCACACAATTTTGGCTCCTAGCTTGCTGACGGATTATATAATATAATATAATATATATATATATATTAATTTTAAGAATTAATTATATATTATATTATATTCATGTGCATAGTTGACTTGTAATTTTTAGTACGTTGCGTCGAGCGTTGAGAGATGACTCTGGTCCCAGTTTCGGATTTTCGAACGTCCTTGCGTACAATTTAATATTTTGTATTTTGTGTTTCGAATTTTGTACTCTTGTAATTTTGAGACGTTTCTTATCAATAATTGGAACCTCTTTGATTGTACTTTGTACTTTTTAGCTCTTTGGTCGTTTGCGTCTTCAATTCGTCGAATCTGTCTTTTGTCTTCACCTTTTATTATTTAAACGAATATTACTTGTAAATAGGACAACTGCAACTAAAAGCTTGTCTTTCTTGAGGAATAATGCTATGAAATATATGTTCGTTTTTAGCATTAATAGCGGACCCCGAAGGTCATGTTTCACCAATCAATAATCCCATGATGAAGTCAGCGGACCCCGAAGGTCATGCTTCACCAATCAATAATCCCATGATGAAGTCAGCGGACCCCGAAGGTCATGCTTCACCAATCAATAATCCCATGATGAAGTCAGAGGACCCCGAAGTTCATGCTTCACCAATCAATAATCCCATGATGAAGTCAGCGGACCCCGAAGGTCATGCTTCACCAATCAATAATCCCATGATGAAGTCAGCGGACCCCGAAGGTCATGCTTCACCAATCAACGCCCTTTTTGGCCTCGAACAACGATCAGCGTAACATCGCGCTCTACTACGCCATAGTGAATCCTAACGGATACCACTAACCATTCACACAATTGAGCAAGAATCACCTATATTAAACGTAGGCACAAAACAATAATTCCCCAAAAGAGAACCCAACGCACACATCCCTTAACCAAGGGATTTCACCTTGCTCGCCAAACACGTCCATTATCTCTCAACGAGGTTTACCACATTACCACTTCGGTGATAATTTAAATCCAAAATCATAAGTACAATTTAACCGAATTTGTACTCTACCACAAATCGACCAAAACTAGGTCCCAACACAAGTTTTGGATCTACCATAAGCATTATCCGAATTCTCACCCTAAGGTCTCCTCGTGCGGGAGTGTAACTCCCCCACTTGGAACTACGTTCCATATCCACAACTCGTACTACCGTACAGTGCTACCAAAGGTAGACTTTACCAACAATTGGGTTCACACGACCCATCGACATATCTTGCTCCAACCTTGAGCATACCAAGGATCTTAATCTATCCTTAAACACTTCGAACGAAAAGTGTCACGATTACACAAACCATACCCTCGCAATCATCCAATTGCTTTAGTTTGTCAAATTTCGCCCAGTCTCTCATGTACCTAAGGGTTTCCCCCGGTACCCTAAGTACAATGTAACCACAACCCAATCGGAGTCGAACACCATGCTAGTAGGTATGAAAGAGGCACCTAATGTCGCATCACGTAGACTCCTTTACCAACATACATCGAGATCAACACTCGATTTCAAGGAATTCAATCCACCCGACGAACCTCAAGGTTCATCAACTTCAACCCGAAAGCGAACACGCGCTTAACGACCAAACACCAAAACTCATTCCCATGGCTTGGTAGAAACATTTCCAAATACTAAGGAATGCTTGGTTGCACCAAGTCTTACGCCCTTCATCCGACAATCAAAACGTCACCCTAGGGTACTTCCATTAGGAATGTCATCCATAACCATAACATGCACAACACAATGCATTTAACAACTCAAACTCAAACGGCACTTAATAAATAATCAAAGGACATATTTATTAAAGCAAAACATACCTTAACGTCTCCTTGCCGCACCCGTCCCCGCTAACTTGGGACATTCTGACTTACGATGTCTTTTTTCTTGGCAATTGAAGCACACCATGCCATCACCCTTTGGTACCGAACATTCCCAACACTTGTGACCCCTCATGCCATAATTGTAACATCTAGATGCATTAGAATCCGGTATACCCGTCCGCGTACCACCCGTACTCACACTCGGACCCTTAGTCCTCTTACTCGGAGCACCATACGAAACAACCCTTCTCTCGCTCGAAGTTTCACCCTTCTTGGATCGCGAATACGACTCGAAACCTCTAGCCAAGTCGAATAATTCCGCAAATGATTTCGCTTGACCTCGGCTAATTTTACTCTTCAAGTCATCATTCAAGGTCCGATAGAAATCCTCCATCAACAAATGATCATTCCCTAAATACTCCGGGCAAAAACGAGCCTTCGCCATAAAGGTCGTCTTGAGAGTATTCAAATCCATAGAACCCTGTTGCAAATTTTGCAACTCATTACGCAATTCCGACAAGTCGACCGAAGTCCGAAACTCCTCGAAGAATTCCTTCTTAAACTCGTCCAATGATAATGCCATAAACGTTTCACCACCGACAAGGTCAATCTTACCATCCAACCAATCCTTCGCCCTACCCCGCAACAAACTAGTAGCGAGTCTTATCCTCTACTCGGGAGGGCATTCAATAGTACGAAAACACCCTTCCACATCCGAGATCCAAGATGTGCTTATCAAAGGATCCGGTTTCCCGTCATACATAGGGGGTTTAGTCCTCATGAAGCTCTTAAGACAACGCTCCATTTCACCACTACATTGAAGTTCGGAATACTTCCTATCCATTTCTTCTCGAAACGCACTCATTTGCTCCGCAACGGCGGCCGCAACTCTAGCGTTAAACTCCAAATCGTTCATCTCGATCCCGTTTCCCGTCTCCATTCTAAGGAATGCAAAGCGATTAGATCACGAACGTATAAAGCACACACACAACACCGCCCCATCTTGCTAATCACTCGTTGTACATTACTTGCTAGACACGATTTGCACCCGTAATAAGGTTTGCAAGTCCTTATTACGCACACACGCCGTATCAACTCGTTAGTACAATGACCGCCTCGCTCGATGATATAAACAAACACAAACAAAATTCTACGCGATATAAGCACACGCAAGAATTATTATCACAACACAATAATATATTAATAATATCCGCATTACTAATATAAACGTTAGTCCATCTACAAACAAGGCACTAACTATAACCCATTCTGACCCGTAATCCTACAAGTCCCGCAATAAATAAGCACACACAAAAGTCTAAGCCTAGGCACCTATCTCAAGTCATCTAAATCCCTTAGACCATGCTCTGATACCACTTGTAACAACCCAACCCGTTATCCATCCAAAAACGTGCTAAAAAAAAAAATCTGGGACAGTTCATCTGGACGGCGTCCAGCTATCTGGACGGCATCCAGCTATCTGGACGGCGTCCAGCTCTGAAGGACTGGACTGCGTCCAGCCATCTTGGATGGGGTCCAAATACACTAAAAAGTTCTGATCAGTTTAACAATTACACACGGGCGAAAAACCCGCTTCCCGAGACTTTTAAACCAAAACACTTTCACAATGTGTTATAATAATTAAAACTAAGAGTTTTCCATAATAAAACCGAGTTTTACAACACCGGTCCCACATCAACCCAAATTACCACAAGGTGACAATTTCGACCCAATTTAGTTTATACAAACATTGACCGAGCATAGGATTGGGGATACGCTACCCAATCCTAATCGAACCAAAAGCAAGTCTTCTAAAGCAAACTACGCAAGCTCACTAGTCCCCATGCTTACCCGAGCCACCGCATCCATGCAATCTATAAAAATGTAAACAACGAGAGGGTAAGCTAACGCTTAGTGAGTGAAAATATACTACATACATATATATGCATAAAATGGACATGCCACTCAAATAATCAAATACCGCATACCGGAGCATCCAAGCATAAAGGCAAGCTAGTCTAAGCATACCGTACAATCACTAAGTAACGAGCTAAAGATACATCAACAAAATATAAGTTCACCAACGACGAGGTGAACAACGCCAATAAGCTACACCCGGAGGGTTAGCTCCATCACAACAATGCATCAATATATATATATATATATATATATATATATATATATATATATATATAAACGAATAAGGTTAACCCCTTAACCCATTACCGAATACCAAACACCACAATGAAGATTGGCCGAACTACACGAGCCTTAGTAATCCGAAACCACACGAGATACTATCTTCAACAAGACAACATCGAGGTTGGCAGAACTACACGAGCCTTAGTAATCCGAACTACACGAGATCACTACCTCAATAAGATGACCGAACTACACGCGTCATCGTGAATCCGAACTACACGAGACTCACTTCCGATAAGATGACCGAACTACACGCGTCATCGTGAATCCGAACTACACGAGATCCACTTTCACAATTCAAAACCCACGGTCACGGGATTATAAAATCTACCACATCGGGGTTATCCACATCACAACAATATCAACCCTTCGCCATTGGGGTTATATACTTCACATCACAAACACGTGTGATAACGTACACACAAAACGTGTACCTCGCCAGAGGTGGTCAACCAAAACGCACAACCGTGCGAATTGGACATAAACGCAAGTCCATCAAATCCACCTATATATGAAGTGAGCTCTATAACCGAGAACCACTTCACCCGACCCGCACCCATCCTACACATACACATGTACATAGGATATTAACACTCACCTTATCGCCTTGATGAATGCCACCGAAATATCCGCAACCGGTCAATGGAAAGTACATATTCCATTATCACAAAATACACAACACAATTAGGATTAACTTAAAAACTAACCCATTTGACACTTAGTGCAAATTCGACCCAAATGCACTTTTAAGCACAAAACGCGCCCAAACTAACCAATAATCACTAACAATAGTGACAATGGTCCTAATATGCCAAATACACCCAAACACAAGTGTTAAACACTAGTCTTGCCCATTTTGACACCAAAACCCTAATTCGACCCATTTCAAAATTAGGTAACCAAACACACCCAAAAGTGTTCCAACACTTCCTTAATCACTAACCCTAGTGATTAAACTCTTTTTCAAAGCCTAATCAAGGCCAAATCGTCAACCAACCCAAAACTCGCCAAGTGACATGAATAACTAGTCACCATAAACCCATTTCATCATCTAAGAGGGTTTCACAACAAACTAGCTCAAAACCCTAACTTGAATATCAAATCTAACAAATGAAATTCGGAGTTTGAGCTTACCAATACCACCACAACGTAGCTAGGAGCGAGATGAACAACTTTAAAACCCGAGATTTAGTGAGAATTCGACTCCTTCCTCTCCAAATCAAGCTCTCTCTCTCTCTCTCTCTCTCTCTCTCTCTCTCTCTAAAACTCTTACTCCCTCACTAGAACAAGATGAGAGGGTTTGTGTGGGTGTTAGTGGAGCAAATCAGGCTCCTAGAACTGATCTAAATATCTTTAAGTAAAACAGCTGGCTCGACAGACCAACTGGACGGCGTCCCATATTCTGGACGGCGTCCAGTCCTTCATTACTGGAAGGCGTCCCAAAAGTTGGACGGCGTCCTATTCCACTGAAACAGAAACAGGATGTTACAATGGTAGAAATAGAAATTGGAAACAATCTTTAATTGGAATTATACAATCAAGTCTGGCACATGGTCCGGTCTACTTTAATGTTTATCCTAATTTACAATTATCATTAACAGATGCTAATATTTTAGAAGCATTAACTTTAAATATAAAAACTCATGGTTATAATTATATGCCAGGATCTGAATTGATTTGTATTTGTTATAGAATTTATTATAAACCCTTGGTTACTATGAACCCTAAGTGTAGAAGGGTTGATAAACCAAAAAATGAAACTATTTTAATTCAAACAAATTTTAATTTGTCAAAAATTTCTACTAGAAAAGTAATTAAATGGGAAGAAATTGACTTTCCGAAAAATTGGGTAATAGAAGAAGCTATACCTAATCAACCTAGGAATAATAGTAATTTAACTAATATTGTTCAAGAGTCTAATGGAACAATAAAAATTGAATTTGAAAAGGATGAAGAAGAATCCCCTTTAATTAGAAGAACCAGGTCTAGTAGGACTACTTCTAGTTCAAATTATTCTCAATTTTCCCCTATTGATTATAAAGTTTAGATTCCTCCTTCAATTGCTTCAAGGAATTCAACCTCTCAAATAAGAGGAAAAGAAAATTGAAAATCTTAAAATAAGAAATAATATCGTACAAGGTATGTATGATGATGATGAAATTTCTGCCTCAGAAGTAGATTTTAGTATTTAATGGATAAGTCACAAAAAATTGATTTTTTGAAAGGATCTGAAGCAAGGTCCATAATTTCTGAAGAATTTAGATTATCTAATGTATAGCACTATTGCTAAAAATAATGGAAATAATGATAAAACTATTGCTAATATGATAATAGCAGGATTTACAGGACAATTAAAAGGATGGTGGGATAATTATTTAAAACCCGAAGACTATACTGTAATTCTTAATACTGTTAAGACGGAAAATAATGAGGTTGTTACCCAAGTTGTCTATAATTTAGTTGTTAATATAATTGAGCATTTTACAGGAAGATGGTCTGATAATTCTGATACTATCAGAACACTTCTTAATGGATTAAGATGTCCGACTTTAACTTCGTTCAGATGGTATAAAGACACATTTTTATCCAGAGTTATGGAACTCTCAGATTCTAATAGTAATCATTGGAAATCAAAATTTATTGATGGTTTATCTAGTCTTTTTGCAGAAAGGGTTAGAAATTCTATAAGAGGAAATGAAGTCTAAATTAGATATGAAAATTTTACTTATGGAAAATTAATTGGAGTTTGTGTTCAAGAAGGTTTAAGTTTATGTAATGAAATGAAGTTAACTCACCAAATGAAGAAAAATAAATTAACAGAAAGAAAACAATTAGGTCATTTCTGTGAACAATTTGGGATGGATCCTCTTCCATCAAAATCAAAACCAACTTTTTCAAAAGAAAAAAGAGAACTTAGAAAGAAAAGAAAATATTCTGAAAAAAGGAAAAATTATAAAAATAATAGAAAAATTGAGAATCAATTCAAAAAGAAAGAAAAAATCTGTTTTAAATGTGGAAAATCAGGTCATTGTGCAAATAAATGCAAAATGAAAAAGAAAATAAATAGTCTTAACATAAATGATGAATTATAAGAAGAATTATCAAGAATTTTACTACTTTCTGATAATACAGATTCAGAAAATGCTATAAGTGAATCAGATAATGATTCAATTGAAAAAATATACATTGTCTTGAAGATGAATCTTTAATGTCTGACACTGATTGTGATTGTAAAAATTCTATATCCTCTGATAATAAGATATATAAAATTCAAGCTCAATTTGAAAACCTCCAAATTAATGTTCTTAATAAGGATACTTATAGTTTAATTAAGGATATCAAAGATCCTGATGCAAAAATTAAACTAATAGAAAAATTATTAAATGAAGAAGCTAGTACTTCTGAACCAATGGATAATTTTCCTGACACTCAAAATTACAAAATGTCTGATGTTTTTGATTTATTAAAATAGAAAAATAAAAATAATTATCAAACAACAAAAGAAGATTTGATAATAGAAATTAATAATCTTAAAAAAGAAATTCAATTTATTAAAAAGAATAATATATCCCTAGAAACTAGAATAATAAATCTAGAAAAAGGAAAAGAAATTTCTAAAGAAGATTTCCCAGATTCTTCAGAGAATCAAGACTTTTTAAATGCCATGGAAATTATTACCTCACAAAAATGGTTAATAAAAGTTAAGTTACTTGTGAAAGATAATTTTATAAATAATTTTGTTGCTCTTTTAGATAGTGGAGCAGATTTAAATTGTATACAAGAAGGATTAATTCCTACAAAATATTTTGAAAAAACAACACAGGGTTTAAGAATAGTGGATGAAAACCCTTTAAAAATAAGTTTCAAACTTTCAAATGCTAGATTTTGCGAAAACAAAGTTTGTATTAGTAATAATTTTCTGCTTGTTAAAAATATGATAAGTCAAATGATTCTAGGAACACCTTTTATAACAAAAATTTTTCCAATACAAAGAATTGATTCTACAGGTGTCACTGGAACTTGATGTTATGCGAGGTGTATATGAAATAGCTTATATTTTACTAGGAAAAACTATTAAATATGATACAATTTTACACAAAATATTTATTTATTTATAGAACGGATATAACTAAACCTTGCTACAATACTTATAGGCAGTGTACCTAATCGTACAGTAGTGTAGTTTTTAGTAAGTCCGGTTCGTTCCACAGGGAATCTTTTAAACAAAGCTTAACGCTATATTAGTTTTAATTTATAAAAATACAAATATATATATAAGTAATATTATTATTATAAAGGGGGGTTTTTACCGTTTAATGACCGGTTTGTCGATTTTAAAAACTTTAGTCGCAGTCAAAACCTAATGTAAAATATTAAATAAATAAAAGACTTAATTTAAAGCGTAAAGTAAATAACGATAACGAAATTGCGATAAATAAAAGTGCGATAAAATAAAATTACGATAATTAAAGAGTACAAAAATTAAAAGTGCAATTAAATACAAAGACAATAAATAAAAGTGCAATTAAATACAATAACAATAAATAAAAGTGCAATAGTTAGAAGTGCAATTAAATATGAAAATAAAGGAAGTATGCTTATTTAAACTTCCGTAATCATGATGTTTGACGCGTTGATTTTAGTTTTATGCCCATGGGTTAATTATCCTTTGTCCCGGATTATTTAATATGTCCGTCTGGTTTTTGTCCATAACAGTCCATCAGTCATAAATATAAAGTGCGAGTATCCTCGTCAAATTATCCTTATACCCAAAGTCAAATATTCCAACTAATTGGAGACTTAAACTGTAACGATGTTTTAATACTTTGTTTAATAATTACACCAGGTTATCGACTGAGTGTAACCCAAGGTTTTAATACTTTGTTATCAATTATGCCAAGTGTCCTTGTACATAATTTCACCCCTGTTTTAATAATTCCATAGACTATTAATCCATTCCCGTGTCCGGTTAAATGAACGATTATTCGTACATATAAATACCCCGCCCATCGTGTCTGATTGAGTGTATATGGTTATTTATAGGTACGTCCAATTGTAAATATTTATATTAAACTTAACAAACTATCATTTAGTTAAACAAATATAAAGCCCATTAATAGCCCATAGTCTAATTTCCACAAGTGTCGTTCTTTTGTCTAAACCCCAATTATGGTACAAAGCCCAATTACCTAATTTTAGTATTTAGCCCAACATCATAATTACTTCGTTTTAAATAAGCATAATAATAATTTAGCTACGAGACATTAATGTAAAAAGGTTGAACATAACTTACAATGATTAAAAATAGCGTAGCGTTACACGGACAGAATTTCGACTTACACCCTTACAACATTCGCTAACATACCCTTATTATTAGAATTAAAATTAAAATTAAAATTATAATATATATATATATATATATATATATATATATATATATATATATATATATATATATATATATATATATATATATATATATATATATATAATACGTTGATGAATGAAGAAGGAAAAAGATGTGTAAAAATCGGCCGAATGCTCGGCCTTTTATAGGCCCACGTTTACTGTTTGACCTCCGCGAATGCGGTGGTTATTGCCTTTATAAGCTCCGCGAGTGCGGAGCAGTGGAATCCAGCTCACACAAGTTTGGATCTTAGTCTGCCGACGGATTTTATTATATAAATATAATATAAATATATAATTTATATAATTAATTATATATTATATTATATTTATATACATAATTAATTTGTAACTTTCGGTCCGTTGCGTCGAGCGTTGAGAGTTGACTTTGTTCCCGGTTCTGGATTTTCGAACGTCCTTGCGTATAATTTAATATCGTGTACTTTGCGTTTCGCGTCTTGTACTCTTGTAATTTTGAGACGTTTCTCATCAATAATTGGAACCACTTTGATTGTATTTTGTACTTTTGAGCTTTTTTGGTCGTTTGCATCTTCAATTCGTCGAATCTGTCTTTTGTCTTCACCTTTTATTATTTAAACGAATATCACTTGTAAATAGAACAATTGCAACTAAAAGCTTGTTTTTCTTGAGGGATAATGCAATGAAATATATGTTCGTTTTTAGCATTATCAAATATTCCCAAACTTGAGCGTTACTTGTCCTCAAGCAATATAATCTTGAAATATACTAGAATCACTTCTTTATTCTTCACACTTTGTACATCAGTGATTTCTATACGGCGGTATGAACAATGGTAGTAACGATGTGGTTTACAGTCCCACATGACTATGAAAATTTAGATCCTTTAAGGAAATTGGATCTTTATGAAAACATTTGATCTTTTGAAAATTAAATCTAGCTTTTACCCTAGATAAGTTTTCCGGAATAACCCTTCACCGATGTTTGCAAAATATTTTTGTGGGTTTGGTGGGTTTCAGATTTAAAAATTTTAGCTCAAAACTTGTGGTTTTGTGTCACCCACTTGCTAACCTTGTATTGGGAAAGCAACACGTCCAGTATACTTGCTCCGAATATTACCTTTCGATAAACTACCGTCCGGTTGTAAAGGAAAGCGTTGAACAATCAACTGTTAAGGCAATGTCCCCTAACATGCTTTTAATTATGGTCTATAACGTATCAGATGCAATTACTATCCTTTGTAGGAGCAATAGTAAAGCTCACCCTTATAATTTTCCGGTATGGCACAAGGTCCTGTCTTTGACCATGCTATGCAACCACCGTTCTTACGGTTGACACCCAATTTGGTTCAGGTGACCTAATGAATTCTAGGTGAATTCCTAGGATTTTACGTTCAATGATAATGAACGCATTGAAAATGGGTTTTCAGAAAACAAATCGGTTTGTAATTTTGATCAAAATATTTTCTCGGTCAAGCTCGAGTTTAGATATCATCGAATTCCATGAGTTTGTAATTCTCAATCTTTAAGGTCAATCTCTAGGATTGAGTAATATCAGGCTTAAAAGCTGATTTTTGATCTTATAAGGAGATTATCCTTTCTGGGGGTCTGATTCATTAGTCTTATCAAGCTAATTTGCACGGCGTCCTCCCCATTTTACAAGACAGATCTTCTCATGGTTAGGATAAGTCTGACCACTTGGCGACCCTGTTTGATGCTGAGGTCCGTGGATTTCCTGCTGATTTTAGTGATGACTTTTCCAGATTTTTCGTCAACCTACAGCTGGTCTGGACGACAACTTCATGACCTAAATCAAGAAGCGCGTTTCTTTTTCGCTAGACTTTACTTCCTTTAAGTGATGGAATTGATTCATCGTGTAGATCCATCTTTCTTACAGTAAATCGGGTAAAACTGTTTAGTTTAGTCCAAAGCAAAAGTATCTTCAATTATTTGTTACAGAAATATGTGACATATGTTTAAGATAACTTGGTAAATTTTCCCACACTTGGCTTTTATTTTCTTTTATTTGCCTTTTTATTGTCCTCTATTCCATTTTAAATGAATTCTAACATTTTGGTTTGTTTCTCAATTTATGTACTTTCCGAGGTAACAATAATTTCGGTGTTAACACCTAGTTTTATCGTTAATAAATATGTATAAACATGATTTTGAGTTCATTTAATTGAAAATTTTAAAATTTTTTACTAGAAGTGGGTAGTTAGTATATAAGACCAGGGCTGTTCTTTGTTATCAGAGAGCACTAGATTCTAATACAACTACTACGTTACTAGTATTTTTAATGGTAACCAAGTGTTTAAGTTAAAATTTTTTAAAATCCGAAAGAATTTAACCCCTTCCCACACTTAAGATCTTGCAATGCCCTCATTTGCAAGAAATCAGTAACAATTTAAATTATTGAGGGTGATTAGCGTAGAAAAATGATTAAATTTTACCCAAGTTTCCAAACATATTGGCGTTTGTTTGCTGAATGATAAAAGGTGCACATCATTTGTTCATTCCGTCTATTGGTACATCACATTTGTTTTTCGTTTTGTCGTTAAAATTAATAGCTTTTACTGAACTTAATGCCAGTCTTTGAAAATGCGCTGTTTTACCATGTTTTGTACATGAGATAAACTACAAACACATATATACATATTTTTGAAGTTGGGTTTTCACACCACATTCAAAAATTATTAAAATCTAATAAAGTTAGAAAATTATAAAAGCTATTATAATAATAAAATAAGAAATAAGAAATAAGAAAATTAAGAATTAGTAACATTACAATAAAATAAACAAAAATATAAAATAAGAAAATTACGGATGAGGAGGATGGTTCCAGTATGGGTCCCAAGCGTATCCATAGATGCTGTAAAATGCTTGGGCCGGGTCATATGTAGGATATGGTGGTCGGCTCTCTAAAGTCCAAGGAGCAAATTCGGGCATAACGGTAGGAATGTAGTCTCTACCTACGTGTGTACAATGACTTATGATTTGGCTTTGATGATACTGCCAATCTTGAAATGCTTTTTGTCTAGCCATTTCATACTCGTGTCGAGCCATTTCATACTCGTGTCGAGCCATAAAAATTTGAATTTCCGTCATTGGATTACCCCCTCCCGGTTGACCTTGCTGTTGATCTCTCTCAACCTGTGGATGCATGCCATCATAACGTGTTGCCGCGTTGTTTCGTTTCTTTAAGACCTTAGCACCATGATAAACATGCAAATCTATTCGATTGCGGGGTTCTGGTTCTGCCATTAATAATCCCCCCTGGAATCGGCGATGGCTAGTCATCCTACTCCATATGTCATTTGTATCAAAATTCTCATCCACCCTCCTACCATAAACTATTAACCTCTGGCAATCATAAGATGCTAGCTCCTCGGGCGTATATATACCTAAAGCCCGAGCCATGTCTAGTAAGGACATATGGCGCATCTCCCCTCCTAATAAAAATCTAATAAAACTACGATCGATTAAAGTATCTACCAAATCATTTATTTCAATAGTACATAATAACTCTATACACCATTCTCTATACACAGGTCTACGCATGTTGAATAAACGTACCCAATCACTGAAAGTAGAATTACCATACCTTTGAGTAAGTAATTCCCTGATTGGCTCAGCAAATTCTACTACCTCTAATGGTGCCCAATCTATAACTCTGGGTACCTCAACATTATTAGACACAAGGTTGTGCAGGTTCTTTTGATATTTTGGATAGTCTATCCAATATCTATCAAATCTCAAATTCGGATGTAAATCTGCCTCATGAATGTTTGAATATGAAACAATTGGGTGAGGCATATCTTGTCGGTATTGGTTATTAATTTCCTGTTGATCTGCATCTTCCGGAGGAGCATTGCGAGCCTGGGATGAAGATTCACCCCTTTCAGTCTGCAAAATATATCAAACATAATTTTTGTACATCCAAATATGCATTAGTTTTAGCAAAATAACAACTTAAAACAATTACAATAACATGTTAAATCAAAATTAAACTTATACATATTTTCACATTTTTTTTTACAATTCTATACTTTTCCAAATATACTTATACAAAAATGTATACAAAGTTTCTTCGCATTTAACTTCTAAAACATGTTAAAAATAATCATTATAACAATTAAACAAGTTCCTCATGGTATTCATATCAATTAAATCAAGTTTATGCAATTTTGGTTCAAAAAGTCCACTTTAATCTTCATAAATCATGTTTAGGATCAAAGTTTTGATCATTTAGCAACCTAAACATGTTACACTACTCAATTTAGCATAAACTAACAACAAAATTCGGCCATAACCTGTTTATATCAAAAAGCCCTAATTTTGCTCAAGAACACAAACCCTAGATTACTCAAAAATTGAAGTTCAAAGCTTCTAATCATGTTAAATAGCATCAATCTAGGTTATATAAGCATAATACACAAACAATTGAAGCATTATTACACTAGAAAGCATCAAAATTGAATTAGGCATGAAATTGTTCAAGAACACTAAAAATTCGGATTAAATGGTGTTTAGGTGTAGAAATTTACCGATTTCCTTGAGTAATTCCTTGATAATAGTCTCCTCATTGTGATTTTAGCAACAAATTTGACGATTTGGTGAAAAATTGCGAATTTGGGCGATTTTTTCGTGGGTTTTTCGTGAAAAATGGGTATGGTGGTGAAGAAACTGGTCTGTTCGACAAGTTATATTTTTTTCTTGGTTTTTTGACCTCCGCGAGTGCGGTGGTGGGGCCAATTAAACCTCCGCGAGTCGCGAAAAAAACTTATAACTTTATAAAACATAAAATTAATTTAAAAATTAAAATTTTGTTTCTTTTTAGGATGAGGGCGTTTCGGATCGATGTCCTAGTCCGTCCCTCGACAAAATTTTAAAATTTGTCAATTCAAAGCGCGGTTTTAATAGCAAAGATTTTTGGGTTTTTTTAATATTTTTGGCATACTTTAATTCAATAAGATTAAAAATAATGATAATAAAAGTTCTCGTCCCTCCCTCGGGTAAAGCAATTTCGGTTCAAAGACCTAGTCTTCAACTTACGACGAATTTTAAAAAATCATATTTTTAACTTAGCGAAATAAAGTAAATTTTTGTTTTTAAATTCACACCAAACTTATATTTAAAATGCATAAAATTAAAAAAATTCATATTAAAAATTCACACCAAACTTAAATTATATTTTTGTTTTTATACATACAAACTTATATTAAAAATATTAATTTTTTCAAATATTTACAATGTTAAAGAAGTTTACAATATTAATTTAATATTTATATATTAATTTTAAAAACATGGTAAAAATAAAATTAAAAATCTTTTTGGTCTTTTATCCCACTTTAATCAATCAAATATCATCAAAAATATGCGCCCCTCTTTTCGGTAAAGTAATTTCGGTTCAACGACCTAATTTAACTCATGACGAATTTTTGAAATATTTTGGGTTGATTGATTAAAGATATTTATACCTTAAGAATAAACGTTAAATTTCGCAGTGATGTAATAAATTTTTGTATGATATCAATAATTTCGGTCGCAAGACCTAATTTTATTGAATACCAATTTAATACTTTATAGCGAACAAATTAGCGTTTATTATCAAAAGGTTAAAAATAAAAATAAAAACTGTACAAACTTACCTGTGAGATAGTATTCTTAGTGATATGCTCTAGCCCACTCATAAGATAGTCGGACTAATTGATTTTCTATGGCTACATAGGCGTAACCTCAAGCATTTAATGTTTTTTCTTCTAAACATATGAACGGTCCGTCTCTGCATAAAGTAACAAATTCGGTGTTTGAATAGGTTTGATTATTTGAACATTTACCTTCGTGTGACCATTTTCCGCATTTGTGATATCTTTCAAGGTGTTGTGCTCTTCTTTTCGCTGCGGATTTTGATTTTTCTTTACAAAAATTGTAACTTATTATCTTCGCATTTGGATTTTTTTCTTACTCCGTCCAATTTACCTCTTATTAATGATACCAATTCACTTGGAAATGTGTCATTATTACGTTTAGTGATCAAAGCGTGTAGCATTAGACCATGGTTTAATTCACAGGAAGTCTTCATTTCGAAAAACCTAAAAAAAATAAAAATTCAGAATGGGGGGAGAAGACTAGTTCTTTAAGGTCTGCTAGGGAAAGACCATTCGGGTTCCATTTTCGAGAACTACACGAAAACAGAAAATCTAACTTTAACAGAAATACATATTATCCTTTAAATACTTGATTCTCCCCACACTTACTTAGTTGTGGTGTCGAAATTGTGATTAACTTCGTTGTCAACTTCCATCGGACTATCTATGTAATGTTTAACTCTATGACCATTAACCTTAAATTCAATTCTATTTGAATTTATTAATTCTATTGTTCCGTACGGGAAAACTCTTTTGACTATGAATGGTCCAGACCATCTTGATTTCAATTTTCCAGGAAATAGCTTGAATCGTGAATTGAAAAGAAGAACTCTATCTCCTTCTTTAAATTCTTTTGAACTTCTGATTCTTTTATCATGCCATTTCTTCGTTCTTTCTTTATAGATTAACGAATTTTCATATGCTTCATGTCTTAATTCTTCTAATTCATTTAGTTGACTTAACCGTAGACGTCCGGCTTCATGTAAATCAAGATTACATGTCTTCAAAGCCCAAAATATTTTGTGTTCAATTTCTACTGGAAGATGACATGCTTTTCCGTAAACGAGTTTACAAGGTGTGGTTCCAATTGGAGTTTTGTAGGCTGATCTAAAAGCCCAGAGTGCATCCTCCAATTTAATGGACCATTCCTTCGGATTTGATCCTACGGTTTTCTCTAGAATACGTTTTAAAGCTCGGTTGGTATTTTCAACTTGTCCACTTGTCTGTGGATGATATGCGGTGGAGATTTTATGAGTTACTCCATATCTTTTAAGAACTTTCTCAAGTTAATTATTACAGAAATGAGTACCCCGATCACTTATTAAAGCTTTCGGTGTTCCAAACCTTGCAAAAAGACGTTTTAAAAAGTTGACTACAACTCCTGCATCGTTAGTTGGAAGAGCTTGTGCTTCCGCCCATTTAGATACATGATCAATGGCTACGAGAATGTAGAGATTATTATGAGATTTTGGAAATGGACCCATAAAGTCAATACCCCAAATGTCAAATACTTCACATACTTGAATGACATTTTGTGGCATTTCATCACGTTGACTTATTTTTCCGGCCCTTTGACAAGCATCACAGGATTTGCAAAGAAGGTGTGCATCTTTGTAAATTGTAGGCCAATAGAATCCAGCATCGTAAACTTTTCTTGCTGTAAGTTGAGACCCATAATGCCCTCCTGTTGGTCCTGTGTGACAATGGTTTAAAATTTTACTAGCTTCATCTTCAAATACACATCGGCGTATTATTCCATCAGGACAACTTTTAAACAAATGTGGATCTTCCCAGAAATAGTGTTTTATATCACTAAAGAATTTCTTTCGTTTTTGGTAAAATAATCCTTTTTCAAGGAATCCACATACTAAGTAGTTTGCATAGTCTGCAAACCATGTAATTTCATTATAATCTATCTTCAATAGATATTCATCAGGAAAGTTGTCTTGTATGACTGATTCATTTAGAACTTCTAATTCGGGATTTTCAAGACGAGAAAGATGATCAGGGGCGAGATTTTCTGCTCCCTTTTTATCTCGGATTTCAATATCAAACTCTTGTAAGAGTAAGATCCAACGGATTAATCGTGGTTTAGCATCTTGTTTCGAAAATAGGTATCTAAGAGCAGAATGGTCGGTATAGACCACCGTTTTAGCTAGAACAAGATATGAACGAAATTTGTCAAAAGCAAAGACAATAGCAAGGAGTTCTTTTTCAGTAGTTGTGTAATTTGTTTGTGCTCCTTGTAACATCTTACTAGCATAATATATAGGTTGAAATCGTTTTTCAATCCTTTGTCCTAAAACGGCTCCCATTGCAAAATCACTTGCATCGCACATTAGTTCAAATGGTAGATTCCAATTTGGTGTTATCATGATCGGCGCATTAGTGAGTTTTTCTTTAAATATATTAAAAGATTTGATACAGTCATCTGAAAAGATGAATGGAGCATCCTTTTCTAGGAGTTTATTCATAGGAGTGGCAATTTTAGAAAAATCTTTTATGAAATGTCGGTAAAAACCGGCATGCCCTAGAAAACTCCTAACTCCTCTAACATTGGTGGGATGTGGAAGTTTAGCAATTACATCTACTTTAGCTCTATCCACTTCAATTTCTTCCTTTAAAATTTTATGACCAAGAACGATGCCTTCTTTAACCATGAAATGGCATTTCTCCCAATTAAGAACTAGATTTGATTGTTCGCATCTAATAAGCATTCGTTTAAGATTAACTTAACATGATTCAAAAGTATCACCGAAGACTGAAAAGTCATCCATGAAAACTTCCATGCATTCTTCTATCATGTCGTGAAAAATCGCCATCATGCACCTTTGAAAGGTTGCAGGGGCGTTGCAAAGTCCAAATGGCATGCGTTTGTAAGCAAAAGTACCATAAGAGCACGTGAATGTGGTTTTCTCTTGGTCTTCGGGTGCTATTGGAATCTGAAAGTATCCGGAAAATCCATCAAGAAAACAATAGTAACTGTTTCCGGCTAATCTTTCCAACATTTGATCAATAAAAGGTAAGGGAAAGTGATCTTTTCTGGTGGCGTCATTTAATTTTCTATAATCAATACATACACGCCATCCTGTTACAGTCCTAGTAGGAATAAGCTAATTTTTCTCATTTGTAATGACAGTCATGCCACCCTTCTTAGGCACGCATTGAACTGGGCTTACCCATGGACTATCAGAAATTGGATAAATTAAACCTGCATCAAGTAGTTTAATAATTTCTTTCTTAACAACATCTTGCATATTAGGATTTAGTCTTCTTTGACGTTGCACATACGTTTTATGACCTTATTCCATAAGGATTTTATGTGTGCAATACGAAGAACTTATTCCTTTTATATCATGAATCTTCCATGCAATAGCTGGTTTATGAGCTTTTAGCACAGAAATGAGTTAAGATTTCTCATTTTCAGTAAGAGAAGACGATATTATTACAGGTAATTCAGATTCACCATGTAAATAAGCATATTTCAAATGGTTTGGAAGTGCCTTTAACTCTAATGTCGGAGGTTCTTCTATCGATGATTTATATCGATATCTGTCTTCTTCTTTTAGCATTTGAATTTCTTCTGTTGTTGGTTCATATCCATTAGCTATAAGTGTAGTTAACATTTCAGTTTCATCAATTGGTTCAGTTCCTTCTCCTAAAGAACATTCTCCTGTTCCTTGTAATTCTGGAAATTCTTCTAATAATTCTGCATGTGAATCTATAGTTTGAATATAATAGCATGTATCATCTGCAGATTGCGGTTGTTGCATTGCTCTATCAACTGAAAAGGTAACACTTTCGTCCTCTATACTTAGGGTTAGTTTCTTACCAAACACGTCTATCATTGCTTTAGCCGTGTTTAAAAATGGTCTTCCTAATATGAGAGGAACTTGAGAATCTTCTTCCATGTCCAGAACAACAAAATCTACTGGAAATACTAAAGTACCAACTTTAACTAGCATGTTCTCCATTATCCCTCTAGGATATTTTACTGATCTATCGGCTAGTTGTATGCTTATTCGTGTTGGTTTCAATTCTCCAAGGTCTAGTTTAGTATATAGTGAATACGGCATTAAATTTATACTAGCACCTAAGTCTGCCAATGCTTCTATTGAACTAAGACTACCCAGAAAACATGGAATTGTGAAACTTCCTGGATCAGATAGTTTTTCTGGTATCTTATTCAACAGCACTGCAGAACAATTTGCATTCATAGTAACAGCCGAGAGTTCTTCCATTTTCTTTCTATTTGAGATTAGATCTTTCAGAAATTTAGCATATCTAGGCATTCCTGAAATTACATCAATGAAAGGAAGATTTACATTTATCTGTTTAAACATATCCAAGAATTTGGATTGCTCAAGTCTCTCTTTTCTCATTTTACTCTGGTAAGGAAGTGGTGGTTGGTATGGTTTAACATAAGGTTTTGCCTTAACTGTGTTATCTTCATTAACCTTTTCAACTACCGGTTCTTTTTCCTTATCTTGATCAGATTGTGGTTCTTGTTGAGTAGGAATAGCTTCCTCAGAAATTACAGGTATTTCAGGTGGTTTAAGTGTAATACCACTTCTTGTGGTAATGGCTTTAGCTGTTTCATTCAGGGGGTTAGCATTTGTATCACTAGGTAGACTTCCCGGTTTTCTTTCACCTATTAATCTTGCTAGGTTACTTACTTCTTGTTCCAGATTTTGAATAGAAGCTTGTTGATTTCTAAATGCTTGAGCATTTTATTCATTGGTTTGCTTCTGAGATGTGAAAAACTGTGTTTGAGATTCAACTAGCTTCGTCATCATATCTTCTTAATTCGGCTTTTTATCATCGGTTTGTGGTGGTTTGTTTTGAAAATTAGGTCTTTGCTGATTGTAAGTATTATTAGATACTTGTTGATTACTAGGACCTTATTGGTTGTTGTATGGAACATTTCAATTATAATTCTGGTTTTGATTGTAAATTGGTCTTGGCGGTTGATAATTATTCTGATAATTATTTCCAGGCCTTTGGTTTATGTATGAAACATTCTCTCTTTGTTCCATTGTTAGTTCAATACTGAGACAATCTTTTGTCAAATGTGGTCCTCTACACTGCTCACAACTAATTCGTATTGAGTGGATATCTTTAGTCATCTTTTCCATTCATCTCTCGACAGCATCTATCTTTGCGGAAACGGAATCTAAGTCATGGCTAGAATCGGCTCTAGCTGCTTTAGATGATCTAACGATATCTTTTTCTTGGTGCCACTCATGTGAGTGGGAAGCAGTGTTATCAATAATTTTGTAAGCATCAGTTTCTGTTTTCTTCATAATAGAACCACCAGCTGCTATATCGATATCTTTCCTTGTAGTGATGTCGCATCCTTGGTAGAATATTTGTACTATTTGACAGGTGTCTAAACCATGTTGCGGACATCCTCTCAATAACTTTCCAAATCTGGTCCATGCCTCATATAGAGTTTCATTTGGCTTCTGTGTGAACGTAACAATTTCTCCTTGAAGTCTTACGGCTTTGGATGCCGAAAAGAATTGTTTAAGAAAATTTTCAACTAAAACGTCCCATGTATCAATCGCCCCTTCAGGTAACGATTCTAACCAATCTTTGGCTTCTCCCTTTAAAGTCCAGGGAAATAACATGAGATATATCTGTTCATCCTCCACTTCTCTTATTTTAAATAGAGTACAGATCCTATTAAAGGTACGAAGATGTTCATTTGGATCTTCCTTCGGTGCACCACTAAATTGGCATTGATTAGTTACCATGTGTAGGATTTGTCCTTTGATTTCATAATCTGGCGCATTAATGTCTGGATGAGTAATTGCGTGACCTTGGCCAGTGCGTTTAGCTCTCATTCGGTCTTCCATACTTAGAGGTTCCAGATTCTCCATGATTGAATTTGTTGAATCTGAATCACTAGAGGATTCTGATTTAATGGTTGGTTCCTCAACAATCTCTGGTTGAATGATTGGTGGTTCCGGAGGAAAAATTAATGGTTCAGGATCTCGGAATTGTCCCTGAATATTCTCCTGATTCTCAATTGTGAGGTCGGGTTCAAAAAATGGATTATCAGAAATTTGAATTGGAGTACTTGGTCGACTGGATGACGATTCTAAAGAAAAATCAACGGCGACAATATTTGCTAGATGTCTTGATCGAGTTATAGGTGGTGAACGTACAAAAGGTGGCGAACGTTTTGCTCGGTGCATTCCCTGAATATCCTATTAGTTTTTAAAAAGAAAGAAAAATTATATAAGTTATCCAATTAATAGACTTTTCTGATTTTGCCCACGTTTCGAATAGCCAAAAGATGCAGCAGAGGGGCAGGATTCGTTTGGTCTCAATATAATTGAGTACTGTTTGGCTCCAATAACCCGGTCCACGTACAAATCCAACTATTACTACGAACCAGAAAATTTTGATGTCTATCAATTTAACCGCTTAAAATAATTTTTCGTAATTTAAAGAAATTTAGAGAAGAAGTAGAAAATTCTATGTCCTAAAAACTAGAATGGCGAGAAATAAGAAAGAAAAAGAGCGCGTCGGTATTAAAATTGGAGAAATAAGAAAGAAAAAGAGTGACTTATAAAACTTTAAAACACTCGACTAACCCAACCTTATTATTATCACTAACTTAAAATTAAAATTGCAAATTGAGATTACTAATTGAAATGATAATTGATACATAGGTAAAAGGCGTTGAAAAATAAAAATAAGAAAGTAGCGCGTTGAAACTTAAAAAGGAACTAAAAACTAATAATTAAAAGTTGCGTCTAAAATATTAAAGCTTACAAGTAAAACTATATCCCAAATGGCAATAACTTAAAAAGGTACTTAAAACTTAGAACAGCGTCGCAAAATTCTAAAGCACCTAAATCTTAGTCTAAAGAAAAAGCACTTAAGGGATTTTACGGCAAAGCCTAAAAATCTAGAAATAAAAATAACTATGGCAAAAACTATGTCTAAAAACTAAATAAAAGCGAAAAATACAAAAATTACGCTAAAACAATTAAAAAGATACAAAATATAAAAATAAACTAAAAGTTGTAAAAAGTACAATTTTTATAAAAATATTATTTTTATATTATTTATTTTATAAAACTATTAATTTTATAAATTATTTAAACTATTTAAACTAAATAATACAAAATAATAATAAAAACTAAATTATATAATAATAATAATACCCTAATTAGGGTTTAATTAATAATAATAATATATACTTCGTAATTAATGCTGTTTTAGGGTTGACTGTGGCCTGTCAGAAGACCTCCACGAGTGCGGATAGTCCCAGTTCAAAACCTCCGCGAGTCGCGGAGGGTTAAATATAAGCTGAGAAAGGGTTCGTTTTTTACCGGTTCAGTTTTTTTATTTTTTATTTTTAAAAAAAAAATGTTTTATAATATAATTATAACTTATATTTTAAATAAAAATCACTTATTTTATAACTAAAAATACCTTATTTTTTTTAAAAAAACTTAAAGATATATATTTTTTATTTTTTTATATTTTTAATATTTAAAACTTATGTAAATATATTTTTACAAAAATAACGTAAAAACTAAAATTTTTTTTTATAATAGCGTCTCGCTTCGGCTTTAAGTGTTGTTCCCCGGCAGCGGCGCCAAAAATACTTGATGTTATGCGTCTAAAAATATTAAAGCTTACCAGTAAAACTATATCCCAAATGGGAATAACTTAAAAAGGTACTAAAGCACCTAAATCTTAGTCTAAAGAAAAAGCACTTAAGGGATTTTACAGCAAAGCATAAAAATCTAGAAATAAAACTAACTATGGCAAAAACTATGTCTAAAAACTAAATATAAGCGAAACATACAAAAATTACGCTAAAAACAAATAAAAAGGAACAAAATATAAAAATAAACTAAAAGTTGTAAAAATTACAATTTTTATTAAAAATATTATTTTTATATTATTTATTTAATAAAACTATTAATTTTATAAATTAATTAAACTAATTTAGACTTAAAATACAAATTAAATAAAAAAAAACTAAATTAACTAATTAAATAAACTAAACCTAATTAGGGTTTAAATTAAATTATAATAATAATAATTACCCCGTAATGATTACAGAATTAGGGTTGTTTGTGTGGCCTGTCAGAAGACCTCCGCGAGTGCGGATAGTCCCAGTTCAAAACCTCCGCGAGTCGCGGAGGGTTCAATTTCAGCTCAAAAGGGGTCGATTTTTACAGGTTCAGTTTTTTATATATTTTTATATTTTTATTATGTTTTTCTGTTTAATCAAATATATATAAAATATAAATATAACTAAATATTTTTATAAAACAATAAAATACTTATTTTTAAACTCAAAAGTAAAAATACTTTTTTTTTAAACTTTATATATTTTTTAACAAACTCTTTTTGTATTTTTATATTTTTATATTTTTAAAAAAAATTATATTTTTATATGAAGGACTTAATAAAAACTTTTACAAAATTATATTATTATTTTTTTTATATCATTAGCGTTGCGCTTTCGGCGTTTAAGTTCCCCGGCAGCGGCGCCAAAAATACTTGATGTTATGCGAGGTGTATATGAAATAGCTTATATTTTACTAGGAAAAAGTATTAAATATGATACAATTTTACACAAGATATTTATTTATTTATAGAACGGATATAACTAAACCTTGCTACAACACTTATAGGAAGTGTACCTAATCGTACAGTAGTGTAGTTTTTAGTAAGTCCGGTTCGTTCCACAGGGAATCTTTTAAACAAAGCTTAACGCTATATTAGTTTTAATTTATAAAAATACAAATATATATATAAGTAATATTATTATTATTATAAAGGGGGGTTTTTACCGTTTAATGGCCGGTTTGTCGATTTTAAAAACTTTAGTCGCAGTCAAAACCTAATGTAAAATATTAAATAAATAAAAGACTTAATTTAAAGCGTAAAGTAAATAACGATAATGAAATTGCGATAAATAAAAGTGCGATCAAATAAAATTACGATAATTAAAGAGTACGAAAATTAAAAGTGCAATTAAATACAAAGACAATAAATAAAAGTGCAATTAAATACAATAACAATAAATAAAAGTGCAATAATTAGAAGTGCAATTAAATATGAAATAAATGAATTATGCTTATTTAAACTTCCGTAATCATGATGTTTGACGCGTTGATTTTAGTTTTATGCCCATGGGTAATTATCCTTTGTCCTGTATTATTTAATATGTCCGTCTGGTTTTTGTCCATAACAGTCCATCAGTCATAAGTATAAAGTGCGAGTATCCTCGTCAAATTATCCTTATACCCGAAGTCAAATATTCCAACTAATTGGGGACTTAAACTGTAACGAGGTTTTAATACTTTGTTTAATAATTACACCAGGTTATCGACTGCGTGTAACCTAAGGTTTTAATACTTTGTTATCAATTATGCCAAGTGTCCTTGTACATAATTTCACCCCTGTTTTAATAATTCCATAGACTATTAATCCATTCCCGTGTCCGGTTAAATGAACGATTATTTGTACATATAAATACCCCGCCCATCGTGTCCGATTGAGTGTATATGGTTATTTATAGGTACGTGATAGTGCTCCAAATGAACATATATTTAGTAGCAATATCCTCCCAATATGTAAATTATTTAGTTGTAATTTTCCTATTGTAAGTTGTAATCGTTTATATTAAATAAGTGCGAAGACAAAAGGTGAAAACGAAGATTTGAAGACACAAACGTCTAAAAAGCTCAAATGTACAAGATACAATTCAAAAGGTTCAATTTATTGATGAGAAACGTCTAAAAATGATAAGAGTACAAGTTACAAAACGCAAAGTACATGATATAAAATAGTACGCAAGGACGTTCGAAAATCCGGAATCGGGACATGAGTCAACTATCAACGCCCGACGCAACGGACTAAAAATTACAAGTCTACTATGCACAAGAATATAATATAATATATAAATAATTATATTAATTATTTATATTTTATATTTATATATAAATTATGTCGACAAGCAAGGTTCCAAAATTATGTGAGCTGGATTTTCAAACTCCACGACTCGCGGAGTTTGCAGGCTTAAAACTCCACGACTCGCGGAGCTGTCAGAAATCAAAATGCCTATAAAAGGCCATGCATTCTGCCGAGTAAAAATATAAAAAATAATAATAATAATACTCTGTAATAAATAATAAATAAATATATAATATATATATATATATATATATATATATATATATATATAGTATAGGGTAGTTTTATATTAGATTAGTTCGGGTTATGTAAAGGTTATTTTGCGGGTTTTTGAAGTCGAAATTCTGTACGCGATAAATACTCAATGTAAGTTATGTTCTCCTTTTTAAATTAATGTCTCGTACTTAAGTTATTATTATGCTTATTTAATACCGAAGTAATCATGATGTTGGGCTAAAAATATTAAAATTGGGTAATTGGGCTTTGTACCATAATTTGGGTTTAGATAAAAGAACGACACTTGTGGAAATTAGAATATGGGCTATTAATGGGTTTTATATTAACTAAACAATACCTTGTTAATTTAATATACAAACTTATAATTTGACGTATTTATATATAACCACATACGCTTGACTGGGTACGGTGGGCGGGATATCTATAAATACCAATAATTATTCATTTTACCGGACACGGAACTGGATTAATAGTTAATAAACAGGGGTGAATTACATTCAAGGGTAATTGGTGTAATTATTAACATAGTAGTAAAACCTTGGTTTACACGCAGTCGATAACCTGGTGTATTCATTAAACAAAGTATTAAAACCTTGTTACAATTCGAATCCCCAATTAGTTGGAATATTTGACTTCGGGAATAAGAATAATTTGACGAAGGCTTTCACTCTTTATATTTATGACTGATGGACTATTATGGACAAATCAGTATGGACATATTAAATAATCCAGGACAAATGACAATTAACCCATGGGCATAAAACTAAAATCAATACGTCAAACATCATGATTATGGAAGTTTAAATAAGCATAATTCCTTTATTTTCATATTTAATTGCACTTCTAATTATTGCACTTTTATTTATTGTTATTGTATTTAATTGCACTTTTAATTATCGTACTTTTTAATTATCGCACTTTTATTTATCTAAATTTCATTATCGTTATTTATTTTACGTTTTAAATTAAGTTATATTTATTTTACATTCGGTTTTAACTGCGACTAAAGTTTTAAAATCGACAAACCGGTCATTAAACGGTAAAAAAACCCCTTTTATATATTATTAATATAATATATTTTGTACAAATATAATTGTTTAAAAATATAGTGTGCAATAAGCCCGCTCCCTGTGGAACGAACCGGACTTACTAAAAACTACACTACTGTACGATTAGGTACACTGCCTATAGTGTTGTAGCAAGGTTTAGGTATATCCCATTTGTAAATAAATAATTAAAACTTGTGTAATTTGTAACGTATTTCGTAGTAAAATATAGTACTATCACGTACCCCCACGCTACCACATCAAGTTTTTGGCGCCGCTGCCGGGGACTCGGCGAAACGCTATATTTTTAATTTATTTTTGTATAAATATATTTATATATATTTTTAGAAAAACAATATAAAATTTTTTTTAAAAAAAACACGTTTTTCAAACTCCACGACTCGCGAAGTTTGCAGGCTTAAAACTCCACGACTCGCGGAGCCACTCTGACAGGCGCACCCAGGAACCCTACTTCGCATTTATTACGGAACAATATTAATTATTATTATTTTAAAACCCTAATTAGGTTTAATTAATTTAATATTTAATATTTAGTTTTAATTAAATTTGTAATAATTACTTTTAATTAGTTTTATTATATATAAAAATTAATACTTTTATAAAATAAAAATATAAAAATAATATTTTTATCTTTTATAAAATAAAAATATAAAAATAATATTTTTATAAAAATTGTACTTTTTACAACTTTAAGTTTATTTTTATATTTTGTATTTTTTTAGTGTAATATTTGTATCTTTATTGTTCGTAACTAGTTTTAAGTTCTAGTATTTTGCCTTAGCTTATTTTTATTTTTAGATTTTTAGGCTTTGCCGTTAAATCCCTTAAGTGCTATTTCTTTAGACTAAGATTTAGGTGCCTTAGAATTTTGCGACGATTTTAAAATTTTAGTGCCTTTTAAGTCACGACTCGCTACTTTCTTATTTTTATTTTTTGACGTTTTTCGACGCGCATTCTTTTTCTTTCTTATTTCTCGACGCTTTAGTTTTTGGGACTTAGAAATTTTCTCTATTTCTTATCAAATATCTCAAACGGAAAGAAAAATTATTTAAGTGGTTAAATTAATGGACGTTGACAATTTTCTGCTTCGTAGTAATAGTTGGATTTGTTAGTGGCTGAGTTGTGAGCTTCCGATTTAAAGGGTTCTGGCTCCCTGCTGCATCTTTTGGCTATTCGAAACGTGGGCAAAAGCAGAAAAGTCTATTAATTGGACAACTTATATAAGTTTTTCTATTTTTATAACTAATAGGATAATTAGTAAATGCACCACATTGTAGCTAAAATTTGGCCATCGCAATAAAATGGAAAATTTTGAAAACAAGGCTATGGAAACTCTTTTTGATATCCAAAATCAATTAAATCAATACTCTCAAATGGGTGTTGATGACAATTTGTTCGGTCAATCTTGGATCACGAATGACGAAACAATAACTGGTTGTGAAATCTGTGGAGATTATCACTCAACATGGGAATGTTATTATTACGTTCCTATGGAAAATTACGCACCCACAGAACCTGAATGGAATGATTATGAAGAATACAATTCAAATTGGGATTATTCCCAAGAATATTTCCAAACTCAACAACCAGTAAACGAGGAAAATTACGTGTCTGAAAATTTATTAGACAATATGAAAATCAAACTCGAAGAACTCAATGCTCAAAATGAACAAATGAGAGAGTTTGTAAATCGGCAAGCTGAAACTCTATCAGACTACACACCTGTTGATCTGAGGAGTCGTGTGCAAGAAAATCTCATATCATCGAATTTTGATGAATTCGAGAGCTCCGAAATCACCAACTATCCCGATGATACTTTTTATTCAGTCTTACCAATTTTACAACATATCGACACATTAGCCTCTACCGACGAAATCATCGATCCATCAATGGATAAAGAAGAAGTAAGGGTGACAAATTGGTACTCTTGGGAATACTATAACGTTGAAAATTTTACCCCCGAGGCCAAACCGAACTTCACCATTCCACAACCTTCCAACCCAATATTCTCAATAGACGAGTCATCCACCGGAAATGAACTACGAGCTGTAATAGATAATGACACCTCGAATTTCACCCAATTGGGTAATAGAGGTGAAAATTTTGATCCTGAGAATAAAAGGAAGGAAATATTAGGAATTGTCCACCCTATAGAAATAAGTATGTCGGTGTATATCGATCCATTTGACCAAGAACCAGAAAAGAGACATATCCATTTACTAAAAGCTACACTTAAAAAAGAATTAGGTAGTGACAATCGGGCGAGTCTAAACTTTAAACCCATTGATATATTATACACCACCCGAGATGTAAATAACTGGCTCACTACTCTAATTCGTGGAACTCATTCTACCTACTTCACATGTCGTCAGCTAAGTGTGGGGAAGTCTAACCCCACTTAACGTTAAATTCGGGGTTCGGGTTAGTGCATAACTCGTTAATAAAAATGCATGATAATTTAGGGTAAAATACGTATATTTAAAGATTAGCAAACAGTTCAGAAAAGCAACCGTTTTTGAAGAAAAATATGTGTGATAAAACAAGAAGGAATGAACGATGAGGCGCGCCATCTATCATTTGATGAGCTTTGTAATTACAAACTGGGTATTTTCAATCACTTTTCTACACTAATCACCCTCATGAATTTATAATTAGAGTCTGATTTCATGCAAATGAGGGCATTGCATGATCTCAAGTGTGGGGAAGGGTTATAAATTCTCTTGAGTTTATACTTGGTTTATTTGCCAAATTTTATGAAAATTTGAAAAATTTTCAACTAAATGAATTTAAAATCATGTTTATATATATTTATGAACGGTGAAAACTAGGTGTTAATACTGAAATTATCGTTACCTCGGAAAGGACATAAATTGAGAAACACCCTAAAATGCTTGAATCATTTAAAATGGAATAAAGGAGAATAAAAAGGCAAAGAAAGAAACTAAGTGTGGGGAGAATGTACCTAGTTATTCAATTAAAAACTATCTAGCACATATTTCTGTAAAGTTTATTGCAGGTGCTTTTGTTTTGGACTAAATTAACTATTTTACCCGATGAAAGAAAAGAAAAGATGGATCTACACGATAAATCAATTACATCATTAAAAGGAAGTAAAGTCTTCCGAAAAAGACACGCGCTTCTTGATTTAGGTCAAGAAGTTGTCGTCCAGACCAGCTGTAGGTTGACGAAAAATCTAGAAAAGTCATCACTAAAATCAGCAGGAAATCCACGGACCTCAGCATCAAACAGGGTCGCTAAGTGGTCAGATTTATCCTAACCATGAGAAGGATTTATCTCGTACAATGGGGGGACACCGTGCAAATTAGCTTGATAAGACTAATGAATCAGATCCCCAGAAAGGATAATCTCCTTAAAGATTAAAAATCAGCTTTTAAGCCCGATATTACTCAATCCTTGAGATTGACCTTAAAGATTGAGAATTACAAACTCATGGAATTCAATGATATCTAAACTCGAGCTTGAACGAGAAAATATTTTGATCAAAATTACAAACCGATTTGTTTTCTGAAAACCTATTTTCAATGCGTTCATTACCATTGAACGTAAAATCCTAGGAATTCACCTGGAATTCATTAGGTCACCTGAACCAAATCGGGTGTCAACCGTAAGAACGGTGGTTGCATAGCATGGTCAAAGACAGGACCTTGTGCCAGACCGAAAAATTATAAGGGTGAGCTTTACTATTGCTCCTACAAAGGATAGTAATTTCGTCCGACACGTTATAGACCATAATCAAAAGCAAGTCACGGGACATTGCCTTAACAGTTGCTTGTTCATCGCTTTCCTTTACAACCGGACGGTAGTTTACCGAAAGGTAATATACGGGACAAGTGAACTGGACGTGTTGCTTTCCTAATACAAGGTTAGCAAGTGGGTAACACAAAACCACAAGTGTTGAGCTAAAATTTTCAAATCTGAAACCCACACAACCCACAAAAATATTTTGCAAACACCGGTGAAGGGTTATTCCGGAAAACTTATCTAGGGTAAAAGCTAGATTAAATTTTCAAAAAGATCAAATGTTTTCATAAAGATCCAATTTCCTTAAGGATCTACATTTTCATAGTCATGTGGGACTGTAAACCACATCGTTACTATCATTGTTTATACCGCCGTATTAAAATCACTGATGTATAAAGTGTGAAGAATAAAGAAGTGATTCGTGTGATTTAATTTCAAGTTCTGTATTGCTTGAGGACAAGCAACGTTCAAGTGTGGGGATATTTGATAGTGCTCCAAATGAACATATATTTAGTAGCAATATCCTCCCAATATGTAAATTATTTAGTTGTAATTTTCCTATTGTAAGTTGTAATCGTTTATATTAAATAAGTGCGAAGACAAAAGGCGAAAACGAAGATTTGAAGACACAAACGTCCAAAAAGCTCAAATGTACAAGATACAATTCAAAAGGTTCAATTTATTGATGAGAAACGTCTAAAAATGACAAGAGTACAAGTTACAAAACGCAAAGTACACGATATAAAATAGTACGCAAGGACGTTCAAAAATCCGGAATCGGGACATGAGTCAACTATCAACGCCCGACGCAACGGACTAAAAATTACAAGTCTACTATGCACAAGAATATAATATAATATATAATTAATTATATTAATTATTTATATTTTATATTTATATATAAATTATGTCGACAAGCAAGGTTCCAAAATTATGTGAGCTGGATTTTCAAACTCCACGACTCGCGGAGTTTGCAGGCTTAAAACTCCACGACTCGCGGAGTTTGCAGGCTTAAAACTCCACGACTCGCGGAGTTTGCAGGCTTAAAACTCCACGACTCGCGGAGCTGTCAGAAATCAAAACACCTATAAAAGGCCATGCATTCTGCCGAGTAAAAATATAAAAAATAATAATAATAATACTCTGTAATAAATAATATATATATATATATATATATATATATATATATATATATATATATATATATATATATATATATATATATATATATATATAGTATAGGGTAGTTTTATATTAGATTAGTTCGGGTTATGTAAAGGTTATTTTACGGGTTTTTGAAGTCGAAATTCTATACGCGATAAATACTCAATGTAAGTTATGTTCTCCTTTTTAAATTAATGTCTCGTACTTAAGTTATTATTATGCTTATTTAATACTGAAGTAATCATAATGTTGGGCTAAACATATTAAAATTGGGTAATTGGCCTTTGTACCATAATTGGGGTTTGGATAAAAGAACGACACTTGTGGAAATTAGACTATGGGCTATTAATCGGTTTTATATTAACTAAACAATACCTTGTTAATTTAATATACAAACTTATAATTTGACGTATTTATATATAACCACATACGCTTGACTGGGTACGGTGGGCGGGATATCTATAAATACCAATAATTATTCATTTTACCGGACACTGAACTGGATTAATAGTTAATAGACTTGTTGAAACAGGGGTGAATTACATTCAAGGGTAATTGGTGTAATTGTTAACAAAGTAGTAAAACCTTGGTTTACACGCAGTCGATAAACTGGTGTATTCATTAAACAAAGTATTAAAATAGCTTATATTTTACTAGAAAAAACTATTAAATATGATACAATTTTACACAAGATATTTATTTATTTATAGAACGGATATAACTAAACCTTGCTACAATACTTATAGGCAGTGTACCTAATCGTATAGTAGTGTAGTTTTTAGTAAGTCCGGTTCGTTCCACATGGAATCTTTTAAACAAAGCTTAACGCTATATTAGTTTTAATTTATAAAAATACAAATATATATATAAGTAATATTGTTATTATAAAGGGGGGTTTTTACCGTTTAATGACCGGTTTGTCGATTTTAAAAACTTTAGTCGCAGTTAAAACCTAATGTAAAATATTAAATAAATAAAAGACTTAATTTAAAGCGTAAAGTAAATAACGATAACGAAATTGCGATAAATAAAAGTGCGATAAAATAAAATTACGATAATTAAAGAGTACAAAAATTAAAAGTGCAATTAAATACAAAGACAATAAATAAAAGTGCAATTAAATACAATAACAATAAATAAAAGTGCAATAATTAGAAGTGCAATTAAATATGAAAATAATGGAATTATGCTTATTTAAACTTCCGTAATCATGATGTTTGACGCGTTGATTTTAGTTTTATGCCCATGGGTTAATTATCCTTTGTCCTGGATTATTTAATATGTCCATCTGGTTTTTGTCCATAACAGTCCATCAGTCATAAATATAAAGTGCGAGTATCCTAGTCAAATTATCCTTATACCCGAAGTCAAATATTCCAACTAATTGGAGACTTAAACTGTAACGAGGTTTTAATACTTTGTTTAATAATTACACCAGGTTATCGACTGCGTGTAACCCAAGGTTTTAATACTTTGTTATCAATTATGCCAAGTCTCCTTGTACATAATTTCACCCCTGTTTTAATAATTCCATAAACTATTAATCCATTCCCGTGTCCGGTTAAATGAACGATTATTCGTACATATAAATACCCCGCCCATCGTGTCCGATTGAGTGTATATGGTTATTTATAGGTACGTCCAATTGTAAATATTTATATTAAACTTAACAAACTATCATTTAGTTAAACAAATATAAAGCCCATTAATAGCCCATAGTCTAATTTCCACAAGTGTCGTTCTTTTGTCCAAACCCCAATTATGGTACAAAGCCCAATTACCCAATTTTAGTATTTAGCCCAACATCATGATTACTTCGTTTTAAATAAGCATAATAATAATTTAGCTACGAGACATTAATGTAAAAAGGTTGAACATAACTTACAATGATTAAAAATAGCGTAGCGTTACACGGACAGAATTTCGACTTACACCCTTACAACATTCGCTAACATACCCTTATTATTAGAATTAAAATTAAAATTAAAATTATAATATATATATATATATATATATATATATATATATATATATATATATATATATATATATATATATAATACGTTGATGAATGAAGAAGGAAAAAGATGTGTAAAAATCGGCCGAATGCTCGACCTTTTATAGGCCCACGTTTACTGTTTGACCTCCGCGAGTGCGGTGGTTGTTGCCTTTATAAGCTCCGCGAGTGCGGAGCAGTGGAATCCAGCTCACACAAGTTTGGATCTTAGTCTGCCGACCGATTTTATTATATAAATATAATATAAATATATAATTTATATAATTAATTATATATTATATTATATTTATATACATAATTAATTTGTAACTTTCGGTCCGTTGCGTCGAGCGTTGAGAGTTGACTTTGGTCCCGGTTCCGAATTTTTGAACGTCCTTGCGTATAATTTAATATCTTGTACTTTGCGTTTCGCGTCTTGTACTCTTGTAATTTTGAGATGTTTCTCATCAATAATTGGAACCACTTTGATTGTATTTTGTACTTTTGAGCTTTTTTGGTCGTTTGCGTCTTCAATTCGTCGAATCTGTCTTTTGTCTTCACCTTTTATTATTTAAACGAATATCACTTGTAAATAGAACAATTGCAACTAAAAGCTTGTCTTTCTTGAGGGATAATGCTATGAAATATATGTTCGTTTTTAGCATTATCAGAACTTATTAAGGGAAACCCATTAAATTTGAATTTATTACTACACCAAGGAGTAGAGTAATAAATGAAATTCAAGATTTATTGAACGCAAAAAATAATCAAATAAATTTTTTTAAGACAAGAAATTCAAATTTACTCTATAGAAGAACAATTGAGCAATCCTAAATTATAGGATAAAATAAAAGTAATAATGAAATGTCCCGTTCTTATTGATTAAAAACGTTCCATATTAATTGATTTCGATGCGAGGTTTTGACCTCTATATGAGACGTTTTTCAAAGACTGCATTCATTTTTAAAACAAACCATAACCTTTATTTCATAAATAAAGGTTTAAAAAGCTTTACGTAGATTATCAAATAATGATAATCTAAAATATCCTGTTTACACACGACCATTACATAATGGTTTACAATACAAATATGTTACATCGAAATCAGTTTCTTGAATGCAGTTTTTACACAATATCATACAAACATGGACTCCAAATCTTGTCCTTATTTTAGTATGCAACAGCGGAAGCTCTTAGTATTCACCTGAGAATAAACATGCTTTAAACGTCAACAAAAATGTTGGTGAGTTATAGGTTTAACCTATATATTATCAAATCATAATAATAGACCACAAGATTTCATATTTCAATATACATCCCATACATAGAGATAAAATTCATTCATATGGTGAACACCTGGTAACCGACATTAACAAGATGCATATATAAGAATATCCCCATCATTCCGGGACACCCTTCGGATATGATATAAATTTCGAAGTACTAAAGCATCCGGTACTTTGGATGGGGTTTGTTAGGCCCAATAGATCTATCTTTAGGATTCGCATCAATTAGGGTGTCTGTTCCCTAATTCTTAAATTACCAGACTTAATAAAAAGTGGCATATTCGATTTCGATAATTCAACCATAGAATGTAGTTTCACGTACTTGTGTCTATTTTGTAAATAATTTATAAAACCTGCATGTATTCTCATCCCAAAAATATTGGATTTTAAAAGTGGGACTATAACTCACTTTCACAGATTTTTACTTCGTCGGGAAGTAAGACTTGGCCATTGGTTGATTCACGAACCTATAACAATATATACATATATATCAAAGTATGTTCAAAATATATTTACAACACTTTTAATATATTTTGATGTTTTAAGTTTATTAAGTCAGCTTTCCTCGTTAGTAACCTACAACTAGTTGTCCACAGTTAGATGTACAGAAATAAATCGATAAATATTATCTTGAATCAATCCACGAACCAGTGTATACATATCTCAGTATTGAACACAACTCAAACTATATATATTTTGGAATCAACCTCAACCCTGTATAGCTAACTCCAACATTCACATATAGAGTGTATATGGTTGTTCCGAAATATATATAGATGTGTCGACATGATAGGTCGAAACATTGTATACATGTCTATGGTATCTCAAGATTACATAATATACAATACAAGTTGATTAAGTTATGGTTTGAATAGATTTGTTACCAATTTTCACGTAGCTAAAATGAGTAGTTTTTACCAATTTTGTTTTGCTCGCCATTTCTTCGTTTCTAATCCGTTTTGAGTGATTTAAGAGGCCACGGTTTTGTATTGAACTTGAATTTATGAAACTAAACAGAAAAGGTATAGGTTTATAGTCGGAAATACAATTTACAAGTCATTTTTGAAAGAGGTAGTCATTTTCGTCGAAAGAACGACATCTTGATGACTGTTTTGAAAAACATAATTTCACTTTGAGTTTAACCATGATTTTTGGATATGGTTTCATGTTCATAAGAAAAATCATTTTCCCAGAAGTATAGCTTTTAAATCAAAGTTTTTCATAGTTTTTAATTATCCAAACCAAAACAGCCCCCGGTTGTAACTACGACGGCGTAAATCCAGTTTTATGGTGTTTATCGTGTTTCCGGGTTTTAAATCATTAAGTTAGCATATCATATAGATATAGATCATGTGTATAGTTGATTTTAAAAGTGTAGTTAGAAGGATTAACTTTATTTGCGAACAAGTTTAGAATTAACTAAACTATGTTATAGTGATTACTAGTTTACCACTTCGAATATGATAGCTTTTTATGTATGAATCAAATGATGTTATGAACATCATTACTACCTTAAGTTCCTTGGATAAACCTACTGGAAAATAGAAAAATGGATCTAGCTTCAATGGATCCTTGGATGGCTCGAAGTTCTTGAAGCAGAATCATGACACGAAAACAATTTCAAGTAAGATTTCCACTCGAAATAAGATTGTTATAGTTATAGAAATTGAATTAAAGTTTGAATATGATTATTACCTTGTATTAGAAAGATAAACTACTGTAAGTAACAAAAGTTTCTTGATCTTGGATGATTACTTGGAATGGATTTAGAAAACTTGGAAGTAAACTTGCAATCTTGGAAGTATTCTTGATTTTATGAAACTAGAACTTTTGGAATTTATGAAGAACACTTAGAACTTGAAGATAGAACTTGAGAGAGATAAATTAGATAAAGAAAATTGAAGAATGAAAGTGTTTGTAGGTGTTTTTGGTTGTTGGTGTATGGATTAGATATAAAGGATATGTAATTTTGTTTTCATGTAAATAAGTCATGAATGATTACTCATATTTTTGTTATTTTATGAGATATTTCATGCTAGTTGCCAAATGATGGTTCCCACATATGTTAGGTGACTCACATGGGCTGCTAAGAGCTGATCATTAGAGTGTATATACCAATAGTACATACATCTAAAAGCTGTGTATTGTATGAGTACGAATACGGGTGCATACGAGTAGAATTGTTGATGAAACTGAACGAGGATGTAATTGTAAGCATTTTTGTTAAGTAGAAGTATTTTGATAATTGTCTTGAAGCCTTTCAAAAGTGTATGAATACATATTAAAACACTACATGTATATACATTTTAACTGAGTCGTAAATCATCGTTAGTCGTTACATG
Source organism: Rutidosis leptorrhynchoides (assembly GCF_046630445.1). Classification (NCBI taxonomy): domain Eukaryota; kingdom Viridiplantae; phylum Streptophyta; class Magnoliopsida; order Asterales; family Asteraceae; genus Rutidosis; species Rutidosis leptorrhynchoides. Next base: position 415,192,064 of record NC_092336.1, read on the forward strand.
TAAATGTTGTTTTGAAACCTTTAGGTTAACGATCTTGTTGAATGTTATTAACCCATTATTTATTATAAAAAATGAGATGTTAAATTGTTATATTATCATGATATTATGATATATAATATATCTTAGTATGATGTATATACAGTTAAGTGTCGTTACAACGATAATCGTTACATATATGTCTCGTTTCGAAATCATTAAGTTAGTAGTCTTATTTTTACATATGTATTTCATTGTTAATACACTTAATAATATATTTACTTATCATTTAACATAATTAACCAAGTGTATCAATATCTTAATATGATTCATATGTACCTAGTAAGACGTTGTTATAACGATAATCGTTATATATATCGTTTTCGAGTTTCTTAAATTAATAGTCTCATTTTTATGTATATAACTCATTGTTAAAATAAATAATGAGATACATACTTATAATAAAATCATGTTAACTATATATATAACCATATATATGTCATCGTATAGTTTTTACAAATTTTAACGTTCGTGAATCACCGGTCAACTTGGGTGGTCAATTGTCTATATGAAACCTATTTCAATTAATCAAGTCTTAATAAGTTTGATTGCTTAACATGTTGGAAACACTTAATCATGTAAATAACAATTTCATTTAATATATATATATATATATATATATATATATATATATATATATATATATATATATATATATATATATATATATATATATATAACATGGAAAAGTTCTGGTCACTACAGTACCTACCCGTTAAATAAATTTCGTCCCGAAATTTTAAGCAGTTGGAGGTGTTGACGTATCTTCTGGAAATAAATGCGGGTATTTCTTTTTCATCTGATCTTCTCATTCCCAGGTGAACTCGGGTCCTCTACGAGCATTCCATCGTACCTTAACAATTGGTATCTTGTTTTGCTTAAGTCTTTTAACCTCACGATCCATTATTTTGACGGGTTCTTCGATGAATTGAAGTTTTCCGTTGATTTGGATTTCATCTAATGGAATAGTGAGATCTTCTTTAGCAAAATATTTCTTCAAATTCGAGACGTGGAAAGTGTTATGTACAGCCTCGAGTTGTTGAGGTAATTCAAGTCGGTAAGCTACTGGTCCGACACGATCAATAATCTTGAATGGTCCAATATACCTTGGATTTAATTTCCCTCGTTTACCAAATCGAACAACGCCTTTCCAAGGTGCAACTTTAAGCATGACCATCTCTTCAATTTCAAATTCTATATCTTTTCTTTTAATGTCAGCGTAGCTCTTTTATCGACTTTGGGCGGTTTTCAACCGTTGTTGAATTTGGATGATCTTCTCGGTAGTTTCTTGTATTATCTCCGGACCCGTAATCTGTTTATCCCCCACTTCACTCCAACAAATCGGAGACCTGTACTTTCTACCATAAAGTGCTTCAAACGGCGCCATCTCAATGCTTGAATGGTAGCTGTTGTTGTAGGAAAATTCTGCTAACGGTAGATGTCGATCCCAACTGTTTCCAAAATCAATAACACATGCTCGTAGCATGTCTTCAAGCGTTTGTATTGTCCTTTCGCTCTGCCCATCAGTTTGTGGATGATAGGCAGTACTCATGTCTAGACGAGTTCCTAATGCTTGCTTTAATGTCTGCCAAAATCTTGAAATAAATCTGCCACCCCTATCAGAGATAATAGAGATTGGTATTCCATGTCTGGAGATGACTTTCTTCAAATACAGTCGTGCTAACTTCTCCATCTTGTCATCTTCTTTTATTGGCAGGAAGTGTGCTGATTTGGTGAGACGATCAACTATTATCCAAATAGTATCAAAACCACTTGCAGTCCTTGGCAATTTAGTGATGAAATCCATGGTAATGTTTTCCCATTTCCATTCCGGGATTTCGGGTTGTTGAAGTAGACCTGATGGTTTCTGATGCTCAGCTTTGACCTTAGAACACGTCAAACATTCTCCTACGTATTTAGCAACATCGGCTTTCATACCCGGCCACCAAAAATGTTTCTTGAGATCCTTGTACATCTTCCCCGTTCCAGGATGTATTGAGTATCTGGTTTTATGAGCTTCTCTAAGTACCATTTCTCTCATATCTCCAGATTTTGGTACCCAAATCCTTTCAGCCCTATACCGGGTTCGGTCTTCCTGAATATTAAGATGCTTCTCCTATCCTTTGGGTATTTCATCCTTTAAATTTCCCTCTTTTAAAACTCCTTGTTGCGCCTCCTTTATTTGAGTAGTAAGGTTATTGTGAATCATTATATTCATAGATTTTACTCGAATGGGTTCTCTGTCCTTCCTGCTCAAGGTGTCGGCTACCACATTTGCCTTCCCGGGTGGTAACGAATCTCAAAGTCGTAATCATTCAACAATTCAATCCACCTACGCTGCCTCATATTCAGTTGTTTCTGATTAAATATGTGTTGAAGACTTTTGTGGTCGGTATATATAATACTTTTGACCCCATATAAGTAGTACCTCCAAGTCTTTAATGCAAAAACAACCGCGCCTAATTCAAATCATGCATCATATAATTTTGTTCGTGAATCTTCAATTGTCTAGACGCATAAGCAATCACCTTTGTTCGTTGCATTAATACACAACCGAGACCTTGCTTTGATGCGTCACAATAAATCACAAAATCATCATTCCCTTCAGGCAATGACAATATAGGTGTCGTAGTTAGCTTTTTCTTCAATAACTGGAACGCTTTCTCTTGTTCATCCTTCCATTCAAATTTCTTCCCTTTATGCGTTAATGCAGTCAAGGGTTTTGCTATTTTGGAGAAATCTTGGATGAATCTTCTGTAGTAACCAGCCAATCCTAAAAATTGACGTATATGCTTCGGAGTTTTTGGGGTTTCCCACTTTCAACGGTTTCGATCTTTGCCGAGTCCACCTGGATACCTTCTTTGTTCACTATGTGACCGAGGAATTGAACTTCTTCCAACCAAAATGCACACTTTGAAAACTTAGCGTACAGTTTTTCTTTCCTCAATACTTCTAGCACTTTTCTCAAATGTTCTTCGTGCTCTTGATCATTCTTTGAGTAAATAAGTATGTCATCGATGAAAACAATGACAAACTTGTCAAGATATGGTCCACACACTCGGTTCATAAGGTCCATGAACACAGCTGGTGCGTTAGTCAATCCAAACGATATAACCATAAACTCGTAATGACCATAACGCGTCCTAAAAGCAGTTTTTGGAATATCATCCTCCTTTACTCGCATTTGATGATATCCAGAACGTAAATCGATCTTCAAATAAACCGACGAGCCTTGTAGTTGATCAAATAAGTCGTCAATTCTCGGCAGTGGATAACGGTTTTTGATGGTAAGTTTGTTCAACTCTCTGTAGTCAATACACAACCTAAATGTACCATCCTTCTTCTTGACAAACAAAACAGGAGCTCCCCATGGTGATGTGCTTGGTCGAATGAAACCACGTTCTAATAGTTCTTGCAGTTGGCTTTGCAGTTCTTTCATCTCGCTGGGTGCGAGTCTATAAGGAGCACGGGCTATTGGTGCAGCTCCTGGTACAAGATCTATTTGAAATTCAACAGATCGATGTGGAGGTAGTCCCGGTAATTCTTTCGGAAATATATCGGGAAATTCTTTTGCGACAAAAACATCATTGATGCTCTTTTCTTCAGTTTGTACTTTCTCGACATGTGCTAGAACAGCATAGCAACCTTTTCTTATTAGTTTTTGTGCCTTAAAATTACTAATAAGATGTAGCTTCGTGTTGCCCTTTTCTCCGTACACCATTAAGGGTTCTCCTTCTTCTCGTACAATGCGAATTGCATTTTTATAACATACGATCTCTGCTTTCACCTTCTTCAGCCAGTCCATGCCAACTATTACATCAAAACTCCCTAACTCTACTGGTATCAAATCAATCTTAAATATTTCGCTACCCAGTTTAATTTCTCAATTTCGGCATATATAATCTACTGAAATTAATTTACCGTTTGCTAATTCGAGTAAAAATTTACTATCCAACGGTGTCAATGGACAACTTAATTTAGCACAAAAATCTCTACTCATATAGCTTCTATCCGCACCCGAATCAAATAAAATGTAAGCAGATTTATTGTCAATAAGAAACGTACCCGTAACAAGCTCCGGGTATTCCTGTGCCTCTGCCGCATTAATATTGAAAACTCTTCTGCGGCCTTGTCCATTCGTGTTCTCCTGGTTCGGGAAATTTCTAATAATGTGGCACGGTTTTCCACATTTATAACAAACTACATTGGCATAACTTGCTCCGACACTACTTGCTCCGCCATTACTCGTTCCGACACCATTTGTTCCTTTCGTTCTGTTAACCCCTGGTCCGTAGACCTCACACTTCGCCGCGCTATAACCATTTCTCTTACACTTGTTGCAAAATTTGGTGCAGAACCCCGAGTGATACTTTTCACACCTTTGGCATAGCTGCTTCTGATTGTTGTTGTTGTTGCGGTTGTTATTGTTGTTGGGATGATTGTTGTAGTTGCTGTTATTGTTGTTGTTGTTGGGCCGTTTGTTGTAGTTGCGATTGATGTTGCGATTGTTGGGATAATTGTTGCGATTATTATTGTAATTGCTATTGTTGTTGTATTGGTGATTCTTATCACCGTTTTCCTCCCACTTTCTTTTGACTTGCTTCACATTGGCCTCTTCAGCCGTCTGTTCTTTAATTCTTTCCTCAATCTGGTTCACTAGTTTGTGAGCCATTCTACATGCCTGTTGTATGGAGGCAGGCTCGTGTGAACTTATATCTTCTTGGATTCTTTCCGGTAATCCTTTCACAAACGCGTCGATCTTCTCTTCCTCATCTTCGAATGCTCCCGGACACAATAGGCACAATTCTGTGAATCGTCTTTCGTACGTGGTAATATCAAATCCTTGGGTTCGTAACCCTCTAAGTTCTGTCTTGAGCTTATTGACCTCGGTTCTGGGACGGTACTTCTCGTTCATCAAGTGCTTGAATGCTGACTACGGTAGTACGTACGCATCATCTTGTCCCACTTGCTCTAGATTGGTATTCCACCATGTTAACGCAGAACCTGTGAAGGTATGCGTAGCGTACTTCACTTTGTCCTCTTCAGTACACTTACTTATGGCAAACACCGATTCGACCTTCTCGGTCCACCGTTTCAATCCGGTCGGTCCTTCGGTTCCATCAAATTCCAAAGGTTTGCAGGCAGTGAATTCTTTGTAGGTGCATCCTACACGATATCCTGTACTGCTAGATCCAAGGTTATTGTTGGTATGTAGCGCAGCCTGTACTGTGGCTATGTTTGAAGCAAGAAAGGCACGAAATTCCTCTTCACTCATATTCAATGTGTGTCGAGTAGTCGGTGCCATTTCCTTCAAAATAGTCAAATGAAACGAGTTAATCATATAGAATATCAAGAGTAGTCAATAGTATTTCGTAGCGTAATATGAACTTATCTATAAAATCTCTTTCTTCATATTAGCGTTTTATACTCTTTAATTCGGGTAGTACCTACCCGTTAAGTTCATACTTAGTAGCTAAAATACCATTTCAACTACTACAATTCTATATGAAAAAATAATCACAACAAAAAAAAAATATCATATTCAAACCTTTATACAATAACTTGCAAACTTACAATACCGCTATTTTACATATAGCATGAAATATAGCACATAAAACTTTGATACAAAGTAGTTGCGAAGATAATTCTAGTTAATAAATAAGGCGTTCAACAAAGGCAACAAAGACACGTAATTCATACGTCCAGAAACAAGTCATGCATTCTGGTTTTACTAATATCACTTCCCATCCTTGGTCTTGCGGAAAGTAACCGTTGTGACCGATAGTATGACAACGTGTTGTAACGTCGTCAAAAGGGCGAAGGTTACGTAATGACCAACAGTCTCGTAATAACCTAAAAACCTCATTTCTTACCCCAATTACCGACTCCATCACTTGTGGGAACGTTTTGTTTAATAGTTGTAGCCCGATGTTCTTTTTCTCACTTTGGTGAGAAGCGAACATTACTAACCCGTAAGCATAGCATGCTTCTTTATGTTGCATGTTAGCCGCTTTTTCTAAATCATGAAGTCCTATATTCGGATACATTGAGTCAAAATAATTTCTTAACCCGTTGCGTAAAATAGCATTTGGGTTCCCCGCAATATATGCGTCAAAGTAAACACATCGTAACTTATGGGTTTCCCAATGTGATATCCCCCATCTTTCAAATGAAAGTCTCTTATAAACCAAGACATTCTTGGAACGTTCTTCGAATGTCTTACAAACTGATTTCGCCATAAATAGTTGTGCCGAAGAATTCTGACCGACTCTAGACAAGATTTCATCAATCATGTCTCCGGGTAGGTCTCTTAAAATATTGGGTTGTCTATCCATTTTGTGTTTTTATACTGTAAAATAGACAAGAGTTAGATTCATAAAAAAAATACTTATTAATACAAGCAATTTTTACATATATCATAAAGCATAAGCACACTATATTACATATATTACACCACACGAATACAACTATCTTATTCCGACTCGCTCGTTTCTTCTTCAGTTTTGGTTCGTTTTGCCAAGTTTCTAGGGATATATGATGTTCCCCTAATACGAGCTGTCGTTTTCCACAACGGTTTAGAAAAACCTGGTGGTTTAGAGGTTCCCGGGTCATTGTTACAACTTAAGGGCTTCGGGGGTTGACGATACATATAAAGTTCATCGGGGTTGGAATTAGATTTCTCTATTTTTATGCCCTTTCCCTTATTATTTTCTTTTGCCTTTTTAAATTCAGTTGGGGTAATTTCTATAACATCATCGGAATTCTCATCGGAATCCGATTCATCGGAGAATTGGTAATCCTCCCAATATTTTGCTTCCTTGGCGGAAACATCATTGACCATAATTAACCTTGGTCGATTGGTTGAGGATTTTCTTTTACTTAACCATTTTATTATTTCCCCCACCGGTTATATTTCCTCCTCCGGTTCCTCCTCTTCAGGTTCTGATTCTTCTTCCGGTTCTGATTCTTCTTCCGGTTCTTCTTCGGGAACTTGTGAATCAGTCCAATATATATTCGACTCTTCATTATTATTAGGTGAGTCAATGGGATTTGTGCTAGAGGTAGACATCTATCACACAATATCAAACATGTTAAGAGATTAATATATCACATAATATATACATGTTAATAATATATAGTTTCCAACAAAAATGTTAAGCAATCATTTTTAAAGAAAACACGGTCGAAGTCCAGACTCACTAATGCATCCTAACAAACTCGATAAGACACACTAATGCAAATTTTCTGGTTCTCTAAGACCAACGCTCGGATACCAACTGAAATGTCCCGTTCTTATTGATTAAAAACGTTCCATATTAATTGATTTCGTTGCGAGGTTTTGACCTCTATATGAGACGTTTTTCAAAGACTGCATTCATTTTTAAAACAAACCATAACCTTTATTTCATAAATAAAGGTTTAAAAAGCTTTACGTAGATTATCAAATAATGATAATCTAAAATATCTTGTTTACACACGACCATTACATAATGGTTTACAATACAAATATGTTACATCGAAATCAGTTTCTTGAATGCATTTTTTACATAATATCATACAAACATGGACTCTAAATCTTGTCCTTATTTTAGTATGCAACAGCGGAAGCTCTTAGTATTCACCTGAGAATAAACATGCTTTAAACGTCAACAAAAATGTTGTTGAGTTATAGGTTTAACCTATATATTATCAAATCATAATAATAGACCACAAGATTTCATATTTCAATATACATCCCATACATAGAGATAAAATTTATTCATATGGTGAACACCTGGTAACCGACATTAACAAGATGCATATATAAGAATATCCCCATCATTCCGGGACACCCTTCGGATATGATATAAATTTTGAAGTACTAAAGCATCCGGTACTTTGGATGGGGTTTGTTAGGCCCAATAGATCTATCTTTAGGATTCGCGTCAATTAGGGTGTCTGTTCCCTAATTCTTAGATTACCAGACTTAATAAAAAGGGGCATATTCGATTTCGATAATTCAACCATAGAATGTAGTTTCACGTACTTGTGTCTATTTTGTAAATCATTAATAAAACCTGCATGTATTCTCATCCCAAAAATATTAGATTTTTAAAAGTGGGACTATAACTCACTTTCACAGATTTTTACTTCGTCGGGAAGTAAGACTTGGCCACTGGTTGATTCACGAACCTATAACAATATATACATATATATCAAAGTATGTTCAAAATATATTTACAACACTTTTAATATATTTTGATGTTTTAAGTTTATTAAGTCAGCTGTCCTCGTTAGTAACCTACAACTAGTTATCCACAGTTAGATGTACAGAAATAAATCGATAAATATTATCTTGAATCAATTCACGACCCAGTGTATACATATCTCAGTATTGATCACAACTCAAACTATATATATTTTGGAATCAACCTCAACCCTGTGTAGCTAACTCCAACATTCACATATAGAGTGTCTATGGTTGTTCCGAAATATATATAGATGTGTCGACATGATAGGTCGAAACATTGTATACGTGTCTATGGTATCTCAAGATTACATAATATACAATACAAGTTGATTAAGTTATGATTTGAATAGATTTGTTACCAATTTTCACGTAGCTAAAATGAGTAGTTTTTACCAATTTTGTTTTGCTCGCCATTTATTCGTTTCTAATCCATTTTGAGTGATTTAAGTGGCCACGGTTTCGTATTGAACTTGACTTTATGAAACTAAACAGAAAAGGTATAGGTTTATAGTCGAAAATACAAGTTACAAGTCATTTTTGAAAGAGGTAGTTATTTCCGTCGAAAGAACGACATCTTGATGACTGTTTTGAAAAACATACTTTCACTTTGAGTTTAACCATAATTTTTGGATATGGTTTCATGTTCATAAGAAAAATCATTTTCTCAGAAGTATAGCTTTTAAATCAAAGTTTTTCATAGTTTTTAATTATCCAAACCAAAACAGCCCCCGGTTGTAACTACGACGGCGTAAATCCGGTTTTACGGTGTTTATCGTGTTTCCGAGTTTTAAATCATTAAGTTAGCATATCATATAGATATAGATCATGTGTATAGTTGATTTTAAAAGTGTAGTTAGAAGGAGTAACTTTATTTGCAAAAAATTTTAGAATTAACTAAACTATGTTCTAGTGATTACTAGTTTACCACTTCGAATATGATAGTTTTTTATGTATGAATCAAATGATGTTATGAACAACATTACTACCTTAAGTTCCTTGGATAAACCTACTGGAAAATATAAAAATGGATCTAGCTTCAACGGATCCTTGGATGGCTCGAAGTTCTTGAAGCAGAATCATGACACGAAAACAATTTCAAGTAAGATTTCCACTCGAAATAAGATTGTTATAGTTATAGAAATTGAATTAAAGTTTGAATATGATTATTACCTTGTATTAGAAAGATAACCTACTGTAAGTAACAAAGGGTTCTTGATCTTGGATGATTACTTGGAATGGATTTAGAAAACTTGGAAGTAAACTTGCAATCTTGGAAGTATTCTTGATTTTATGAAACTAGAACTTTTGGAATTTATGAAGAACACTTAGAACTTGAAGATAGAACTTGAGAGAGATCAATTAGATGAAGAAAATTGAAGAATGAAAGTGTTTGAAGGTGTTTTTGGTCGTTGGTGTATGGATTAGATATAAAGGATATGTAATTTTGTTTTCATGTAAATAAGTCATGAATGATTACTCATATTTTTGTAATTTTATGAGATATTTCATGCTAGTTGCCAAATGATGGTTCCCACATGTGTTAGGTGACTCACATGGGCTGCTAAGAGCTGATCATTGGAGTGTATATACCAATAGTACATACATCTAAAAGCTGTGTATTGTACGAGTACGAATACGGGTGCATACGAGTAGAATTGTTGATGAAACTGAACGAGGATGTAATTGTAAGCATTTTTGTTAAGTAGAAGTATTTTGATAAGTGTCTTGAAGTCTTTCAAAAGTGTATGAATACATATTAAAACACTACATGTATATACATTTTAACTGAGTCGTTAAGTCATTGTTAGTCGTTACATGTAAATGTTGTTTTGAAACCTTTAGGTTAACGATCTTGTTGAATGTTGTTAATGTTGGGATTTAACAAGTTCAAAACACTTAAACCATTTTAAGAATCATATCAAAGCGGAAGCATGTTAATTACCATTTTGAAACATGTATATCTTTAACCTTTTAATGTTAAATCCCAAATAGGATCAAGTTGTGAAACATACTTACAAACTACAAGAGAGAATAGAGATTATACATACTCCAAGCTAGGTAATGAATGTAGAAGATGATGAAGATGAATGGAGCTTCAAAATGATGAAACCTCAAGGTGTTATACCCCAAACTTGTGCACTAACACCTAGCCTTTAGTTAGGATTTAATAGACACTTAATATCAACTTGCAAAACCAAGTGAAGACCCCTTTTTTTCTTCCCTTTTGGTCACGGCACTCAGCAACAGCAGTAAGGAGTTTTGCAGTTTTTTTTGATGTAAAATTGAAGTGTTTGCATGTGTGTTGGTTTCTCAAAGAGTCAAGGTCCATATACACATGTACATGGGAGGTGTTGACCACTAAATGGAGCCTTGGAGACATGAACTTATACTCCCAATATGTTCCTCCATTTATTTTAAAGATTAGGTTTTTTTTATAAAATCTAATTTTATAAAAACCTCTCATTTTTTATAAACTTCCATGCATTTTATTAGTTATGTACATTTATATTTATAAAACCAATTATATAAAATGTATCATAACTAAATTTAATTATTTAACCCATAAATAATTAAACACTTATTATATAAATTTTCCATAATTTATATACACATCAAATGACATTATTTTAGAAAACCATTTTTCTTAATTACAAGTGTCGCGTAATTAATCAACGATACAATAGCTAAGATTAAATACGAATGAGGTGTCGGTAAGTTTGTTATTTGGTATGGCCCGACTTGGATCAAAACACATTAGCCACGTTAATTTAATATGTCTCTCGGGCATACGAAATACCTTCAATCTCCCACTTGCACGAGAAACATAAGAAATTAATGCAAGTGATGGATACCACCTAACGACCGTCCATCACCCCCAATATGTTATGACTTTGTGCCATTCAATAACATCATCCTTTTCGAGTTCCCATCTCGAATATGATTAGATGAATCTTTCATTGTATCCTTTCATCCTAGATGTCATGTTAAATCCAAGAGATACAGAGTGATCACTCTCTTTTAGATTTAACTTTATCAGGCCTTAGACATCTAACTCTCAACGAATAAGAGGGACAAATCCCATCTTGACTACATACGTCCTAGATATACACCTTGCATTATATCTGAGCTCTTCCTTATGAACTACCATATTTTAGAATAGCGAAGGAAAGAATCAAGGCACAATACTTGGTAAATATCCGAGCCCAATATGTATCTCAGGTCAGAGGATACAATGATATTCGCCTTTACTCAAGATTACATGTGATCAACCACGAAGGCTCCATTCAATAAATCTTGAGAGCGGGTCTTCCAATATTTGTATCCCACAAATATCTATGAACTTTGGTAGCAACCTTGCCCCACATTCAACCCGTGAATGTATACCAATCCAAGTTCATAATAGTCTAAACCTCACATTTGCTCCCACAAATGTGATCGACTACAAAATTTAGAATAATTACTTATTCATGGGTAAAATATGCAAAATAGGAACATGACTCAAAATAAATTAATACCAAAAATATATTAATGAGTTTGAAAAATTTCGTTCCATTACAATACTTAAAACAGATCATGACCAATCACTAGAATATCGAAGCCCTAATGCACAAACATGTCCTGCAAGTTTTGGTCCATGTAAGAGCTTTGTGAGAGGATCCGCTATATTAAGATCTGTGTGAACTTTGCGAATACATATCTTTCCCTTTTTAACTTCATCCCTTATGTAGTTGAATCTCCGCTCAATGTGACGGGTCTTTTGGTGAGCACGAGGTTCCTTGATTTGAGCAATCGCACCCTCGTTGTCACAAAAGATCTCAAGAGGGTCCTGAATGGAAGGGACTACTCCTAAGTCGTCGATGAATTTCTTCATCCATGCAGCTTCCTGAGCTGCCAATGATGCGGCGATGTACTCTGACTCTGTAGTGGATAAAGCAACAACATCCTACTTTGAACTCTTCCAAGAGACTGCTCCTCCATTTAACGTGAAGACATAACCGGATTGTGATCGAGAATCATCTCGATCAGTTTGGAAACTCGCTTCCACGTAACCTTTTACAGCGAGTTTCTCCTCACCAGACCCGTATATAAGAAACATATCCTTAGTCCTCCTAAGGTATTTCAATATACTTTTAACAGCAATCCAATGACTGTTTCCTGGGTTATTCTGGTATCTACTTGTCAGGATAAGAGCGCATGACACATCCGGTCTAGTGCATATCATTGCATACATGATTGACCCAATAGCAGATGCGTACGGGACTTTCTTCATTCTCTCTTGTTCATCTTTTGTGGTAGGACACTGAGATGAACTGAGAGGCGTTCCTCTTTGAATAGGTACCAAACCTTTCTTAGAGTTGTCCATCTTGAACCTTTTCAAGATCTTTTCAATGTATGCACTTTGATTCAAACCTATCAGTTTCTTGGATCTATTCCTGTAGATCCCAATCCCCAAAACGTATTGTGCTTCTCCAAGATCCTTAATGGAGAAGCATTTACTTAGCCAAGTTTTAACTCCTTGCATTGCCGGAATATCATTTCCAAATAACAATATATCATCCACATATAGTACAAGGAACATGATAGTGCACCCACTAGCTTTCTTATATACACAAGCTTCATCTCCATTTTTAATGAAGCCAAATTTCTCGGCTTCCTCATTAAAACGATGATTTCACATTCTAGATGCTTGTTTCAATCCGTAGATTGACTTCTTTAACTTGCATACCCTTTTAGGATATTTCGGATCAACAAAACCTTCAGGCTGAACCATATAGACATCTTCCACAAGATATCCATTTAGGAAAGCGGTCTTGACATCCATTTGCCATATTTCATAATCATAATGAGCAGCAATGGCAAATAATATCCTAATAGACTTTAGCATTGCCACAGGCGAAAAAGTTTCATCATAGTCAACCCCTTGAGTTTGAGTGAAACCTTTTGCTACAAGTCTAGCTTTATATGTATCCAAGTTTCCATGTATGTCGGTTTTCATTTTGAAAAGCCATTTACAATCAACTAGCCTTGAGCCAGTAGGTTGTACAACCAGTTCCCAAACTTGGTTGTCATACATGGATTGCATCTCAGCGTTCATGGCTTCCTGCCATTTATCCTTATCAATCCTTGATAAAGCATCTTGGTAGTTTGTTGGTTCATCCAAATCAACCACACAGCAACCATCCATGAGAAACCCATATCTCTCAGGAGGATTACTAATCCTACCAGATTTGCGAACGTCTTGTGTATTTTGATCATCCATCTGATCACTCTCAACATTTTCATGTTGAGTGCTAGTGTCAGCCAATTGTGTATCATCTACTTGATCTTGAACCTCTTCAAGATCTATCTTCAAGATCTATCTTCCTTTCACTATTTCCTTCCATTAGGAACTTAGTTTCAAGGAATTCCGCCTTTCGAGCAACAAATACATTTTGCTCGGTTGGATCATAGAAATAGTATCCCATATCATCCTTGGGATATCCTATGAAGATACACTTCGTGGATCGAGCATTCAACTTATTAGGGACGTAACGCTTAGGATAAGCTTCACATCCCCATACCTTTAAGTATGATAGAGATGGAGGTTTTCCAAACCACATCTCATGAGGTGTTCGTTCCACTTTCTTGGTTGGGGCCATATTTAAAATACGAGCCGCGGAGCATAGACAATAACCCCAAAATGATAGAGGTAACAAGCTTCTAGCCATCATAGATCGAACCATATCCATTAGGGTTCGATTCCTCCTTTCGGAAACTCCATTAAGTTGTGGTGTCCCGGGTGGAGTAAGTTGCGAGATAATCCCACAACTTCTAAGATGATCTTGGAAAGCATCGCTTAGGTATTCACCTCCTCTATCGGTACGAAGTACCTTGATTGTCTTATTGAGTTGATTTTGTACTTCGTTTTGATATTCTTTGAATGCTTCAAAAGTTTCGTCCTTATGTCTTAACAAGTAGACATATCCAAAACGACTGAAGTCATCAATGAAAGTAACGAAGTATCTTTCACCATTCCTAGCTATGGGCTTAAAGGGTCAACATACATCCGAATGTATTAATCCCAATAAGTCCTTAGCCCTTTCATAGGTCCCTTTGAAAGGTGCTTTAGTCATTTTGCCTTGTAAACAAGATTCACATACATCAAACTAATCCATCTCATTTGATTTCAAGAGTCCATTCTTTTGAAGTGTACGCATTCGGTTCTTGTTTATGTGACCAAGGCGACAATGCCATAAGTAGGAATCACTCAAATCCCTTTTGAGTTTCTTGGTGCTAGTATGGTATATTGAGCTACTAAATGATGTATCATCATGAACCAATTCATAAATTCCATTTGAAGGCGAAGCCTTAAAATAGAATACATTATCTAAATAAACGTGGATATCATTATTAACAAAATTAAGATAAAAACCACATTATTTTAAACGGGAAACTGAAATAATGTTTCGACATAAATCCGGTGCATACAAAACATTGTTCAAAATAAGTTCCAAACCACTTGGAAGCTTTAATACAAAGTCTCCTTGAGCCTTCACTTGCACTTTAGCTCCATTACCCATAAAGAGACTTGATGTTCCCGCTTGCTTGCTACTTCTTTTGAACCCCTGCAAAGAATTGCAAATGTGAGTTCCACATCCAGTGTCTAATACCCATGTATTAGAAGAAGTAATACTAAGCTCTATATATACCATATATATATTACCTGAGGATTGCCCCGCATCCCTCTTTTTCTTCAACTCCTTAAGGTAGACTGGGCAGTTGCGTTTCCAGTGACCCATTTCACCGCAACCGAAGCACGGGTCTTCCTTGGGGTTTGCTTGTCCGGCAACCTTTTGCTTCTTGTTCTTGTTTTTGGTTGGGGTAACCATCCTCCCCTTTCCCTTGCCTTGATGAGCGGGTCCTTTCCTCTTAGCCGCCTTAGGCTTAGAGGTGTTGTTACCTTTGGACCCACCATCATTGATCATTAGCACGGGTGAAGCCCTTTTACCCATGCTAGTTTCGGACGTCCTTAACATGCCATGAAGTTCACCAATGGTCTTATCCATCCCATTCATATTGTAATTAATTACAAATTGGTCAAACCTCTTTGACAAGGAGTTTAGGATAAGATCGGTGGCTAGCTCATTAGATATGTTGAGATTAAGACGGTTTGTGCGATCAATAAGGCTTTTCATTTTGAGGACATAAGAGGATACGGATTGGGTGTCATCCATACGACATGCATGTAGTGCTCGAACTGTTACGAAGCGCTCGACACGTGCTTGTTGAAGGAACATCTCCTTCAATTGCGTAATCATGTCATATGCACTATGATGTTCGAAATCCTTTTGGAGTTCGGGTATCATAGTCCCAAGCATTAGGCAAGCGACTTGCACCGAATCGGCGCAATACTTGTCATAATAAGCCATGCCCTCTAGATCTTCCTCATCCGGTTGATCGGGAATAGGGTCCTCCAACACATACGCTTTATCCTCAAGTTTGAGGACAATCCTAAGATTACGGAACCAATCCATAAAGTTCGTATGGTTGAGTTTGTCTTTCTTGAGGAGAGACCTTAATGATAGGTTGTTTAGGTTAAGTGGTGCATTTTGCATGTTGTTATTTGTGGCCATCTACAAAATTTACAAAGTTCATTTAAGTATCGATTTTAAATTTAATAAACAACACCCTTTTATAATTAATTGTCTTATTAAATATTAGAATCCAACGATAAATCAAATTTCGGTTAGGTGACCTTTATCCCGTTATTTGATTTAGCTAGGTAGTCATTTATATGACAATTGCAACCCTTTTGCAACTTCTAAATTATGGGATCATGCAATCCTTTTGCATGGCATATTTATTCCATCAACGCCTATTTGTTCCTCATGCTTCGGTGACCCTAAGTTCATGATTCCCAAATCAAGTTGTCCTACTTGTGTAAACATGTAAAATCAACATACAAGTGGTTAGGTGATCTTTATCCCACAAGCATGCGAATTTTACCTTAACCATATTAGTTAGTTCATAATGGTTAGGTGACCTTTATCCCATTATGAGTTCCCTACTATGTTCAAGTGTTCCCACAAAAGAATCGCGTTTAACTTGTTTACCTTGTTATAGTTAAGGGATTTTAAGTTTTCATAAATTCTAGTTTAAGAAAACATTTGCTATATACCAACATGCATTTGGTGTATAGTACATTATGAAAAATCAATTTTCATGTCATATTAGTAAAGCCAATTACATGATATAAACCATTTTATATACATTAACATCATGTCCTTAATAACCATTTATTAGTGTCCTTTTGTTGTTTTACTATAACCAATTATAATGTTGTTTTTGCAAGTTGTTAACATGTGAATTATCTTGTAGTAACCAAACATACACACATAATAAACAAACACGCAAGCATAATAAAATGTTCACAATCAAGAGCCAATGTGGTGGACATTTGTTTAGCCAAAAAACAAATGTCACCGGAAGAGGGTTAGACACAAAGTAAGAGATTTTACAAAATCTCCCACTTAATCTTGCATCTTCAAAAGCACCATCTTGTGTTCATCCTTCATCTTCATGCATCTTCATCTCTTTTTACAAAAAATATGTAACCTACTACATTTTTCTAGGAAAAAGAAATTACATCCTACTCTATTTTTACATACCAAAATAGAATAAATTACAATACCAAATTACAAAATAATTACAAATTAATACAAACCAAATGAATGAATATTACAACCATGAATAACAACCAAATCATTCAAACATTCAAACACATGGTCTAGGCTCGATTGTGAACAACAACAAACAACAAATATTTTTGGCCAAAATGAAGTTCCAAACCCACTTTGGAGACCCCATATTTTCGGCCAAAAAAAACCATCCCCACCAAAACCCAAAATTTTTGCATTTTACTTGCATGCATGTTCATAAAATGCAAAGATATAGTGGGTTTAAAAAATCATCTCGAAGCATATTTCAACAACTTCGGCTCTAGATACCATTGTTGGGATTTAACAAGTTCAAAACACTTAAACCATTTTAAGAATCATATCAAAGCGGAAGCATGTTAATTACCATTTTGAAACATGTATATCTTTAACCTTTTAATGTTAAATCCCAAATAGGATCAAGTTGTGAAACATACTTACAAACTACAAGAGAGAATAGAGATTATACCTACTCCAAGCTAGGTAATGAATGTAGAAGATGATGAAGATGAATGGAGCTTCAAAATGATGAAACCTCAAGGTGTTATACCCCAAACTTGTGCACCAACACCTAGCCTTTAGTTAGGAATTAATAGACACTTAATATCAACTTGCAAAACCAAGTGAAGACCCCTTTTTTTTCTTCCCTTTTGGTCACGGCACTCAGCAACAGCAGTAAGGAGTTTTGCAGTTTTTTTGATGTAAAATTGAAGTGTTTGCATGTGTGTTGGTTTCTCAAAGAGTCAAGGTCCATATACACATGTACATGGGAGGTGTTGACGACTAAATGGAGCCTTGGAGACATGAACTTATGCTCCCAATATGTTCCTCCATTTATTTTAAAGATTAGGTTTTTTTTATAAAATCTAATTTTATAAAAACCTCTCATTTTTTATAAACTTCCATGCATTTTATTAGTTATGTACATTTATATTTATAAAACCAATTATATAAAATGTATCATAACTAAATTTAATTATTTAACCCATAAATAATTAAACACTTATTATATAAATTTTCCATAATTTATATACACATCAAATGACATTATTTTAGAAAACCATTTTTCTTAATTACAAGTGTCGCGTAATTAATCAACGATCCAATAGCTAAGATTAAATACGAATGAGGTGTCGGTAAGTTTGTTATTGGGTATGACCCGACTTGGATCAAAACACATTAGCCACGTTAATTTAATATGTCTCTCGGGCATACGAAATACCTTCAGTTAACCCATTGTTTATTATAACAAATGAGATGTTAAATTGTTATATTATCATGATATTATGATATATAATATATCTTAGTATGATATATATACAGTTAAATGTCGTTACAACGATAATCGTTACATATATGTCTCGTTTCGAAATCATTAAGTTAGTAGTCTTATTTTTACATATGTATTTCATTGTTAATTGTGATGACCCGGAAATTTCTGACCAAATTTAAACTTAATCTTTGTATGATTAACATTTCTGACACGATAAGCAAAGTCTGTAAAACTGAATCTCAAAATTTTTGAACTACTTTTATATATTTAAATACCCTTCGGTTGTTTTCGACGATTCGCGAACAATTATATGTAAATAGATACATATATAGTATAACTTGAAAAGGTAACAATGTATTAATTGTTTGATACCGTACATTAAACTTATCGGTTTAAATATCTATTTGAATATATACGATAAGTTGAAATATTTATTATTAAAATTTATTTATAAATAACTTCCAATGTGTATTTAAAAACTGATTTATGTATATTAAAAAGATATATACATATATATAATTTCAAGTTATTTAGTAAACGATAGTAACATTCGTTTATTGATTCGATTGATATTTAGATAAGTTAACTAAAGCATTTAAGATGAACAAGTAAAACACTAATTTGCTACAGTGAATTGCTAAAATAAAAATTGTATTTGCTATAGTGAATTGCTACAGTAAACACTATTTTAAAATATATTTTAACAAATATCGAGACAATGATTTATAGAAGTAAATGACCAAAACACTCAAATGTATAAGTTATATTTTGAGTGATATAATTTAGGGATAATTTAAGGCTATATTTTGACTAAGGTACGTGTCCCAAAATGTAATGTACAAGTTTTCTCAGCGTACGAAAGGACATTCGAAAAACCGGAACAGAGACATAAGTCGAGTGATGACGTATGACTTATCGGAGCAAAAGTTACAAGTCCACTAAGCACGGGAATAAAATATAATATATAATTAATTAATTTAAATTATATATATTATATTATTATTAAATTATGTCAACAAACAAAAAGTTAAAACTTTGTGACCAGGTACAGCTGGCCATGCGATCGCATGGCCATATCAAATGAAACTCATGCGATCGCATGACAATGGATTCCAGATTACATCTATAAATTGATCGATTTCTGCACTTTGATCTTATTTATTTTCATATACTCCGTAAACATTTAATTATTTATATTATTATTATTATTATTATTATTATTATTATTATTATTATAATTATTATTATTATTATGATTAATATTATTATTAATCTTAATATTATTAGTAATATTATTATTAATTAGTATTATACATAAAATACTACGACGAGGTCATGAGCGTGTCACTTTCAAAATGGTTTTCAAGCGGGATAGAGCTAAGAAAATTATGGGTTATTGCCAAGGAGATTATGGGTAATGTTTGGGGGTATATTTGTGAATCAAACCTAGTGTTTATCATCTCCGTTGCGTCTACGTACTTCCCTACAATATTGAATCTCAATATTTATTCGTTGAGATCTACGATTATTTGATATTCCGAGTTTCGGTCACATTACGATGAACAACTTTATGTGCTGCTAAGGTGAGTTTCATTGATCCCTTTTTAATTGCTTTTGCAATCTATATTTTTGGGCTGAGAATACATGCACTTTATTTTAAACGCAATGGATACAAGTACATACTAAATTCTACACTGAGTTTAAACCGAAAATCCCTTAGCTTTGGTAACTGTTAACTGCCAGTTATAAGAACTGGTGGGCGCGAGTAGTAGTATATGGATCCATAGGGCTTGACATCCCCGTCTGTTCCAGGTATAGAAACCCTAGCCTGAACTATAAAACAGACGTATGCTATTTGAGTGTATCGTACAATTTGGTTGCATGTTAAACACAGGGGTACTTATTAGATAGACGTTAAAGCCTAGTTACCAGGGTGCTCAATCTTGTAGAATATTTGATAAACGTTTTTGGATGAAACAACTGAAATCTTGTGATCCACCTTTATATACAGATTATGCGAAACACTAAAATTATGAACTCACCAACCTTTGTGTTGACACTTTTTAGCATGTTTATTCTCAGATTCCCTAGAAGTCTTCCGCTGTTTGCTTATATGTTAGACAAGCTATGTGCATGGAGTCATACATGGCATATTTTTCAAAGAAACGTTGCATTCACCAAATCATCACCATGTATCTTATTTTGACTGCATTGTCAACGGAAGTACTATTGTAAACTATTATTTACAGTGATTGTCTATATGTAAAAATCATCAGATGTTGAAAACCATTGATTTAAATATTCATTTATGATGTGCCTTTTCAAAAGAATGCAATGTTTACAAAACGTATCATATAGAGGTCAAATACCTCGCAATGAAATCAATGAATGATGTATTGTCCATATGGATTTGGAGCGATCGTCACATTAATACACTTAATAATATATTTACTTATCATTTAACATAATTAACCAAGTGTATCAATATCTTAATATGATTCATATGTACCTAGTAAGACGTTGTTATAACGATAATCGTTATATATATCGTTTTCGAGTTTCTTAAATTAATAGTCTCATTTTTATGTATATAACTCATTGTTAAAATACCTAATGAGATACATACTTATAATAAAATCATGTTAACTATATATATAACCATATATATGTTATCGTATAGTTTTTACAAGTTTTAACGTTCGTGAATCACCGGTCAACTTGGGTGGTCAATTGTCTATATGAAACCTATTTCAATTAATCAAGTCTTAATAAGTTTGATTGCTTAACATGTTGGAAACACTTAATCATGTAAATAACAATTTCATTTAATATATATATATATATATATATATATATATATATATATATATATATATATATATATATATATAAACATGGAAAAGTTCGGGTCACTACAAATAACAAATAAATTTCATTTAAATATTTGTAATGATCATCCTAATGCCTTTTGGAATAGGAAGAAATATTCTGTAAATCTTCCTTATGAAGACGATTTTGATGAAGGAAAAATTCCTACAAAGGCAAGACCGTGTCAAATGAATTCTGAATACCAGCAATTATACAAAAAAGAAATTCAGTCCTTAATGGAGAAAAAAATAATAAGACCTTCTAAATCCCAATGGTCTTGTACTGTTTTTTATGTTAATAAACATGCTGAACAAGAGAGACGTGTACCCAGGCTTGTTATTAATTATAAACCTCTTAATAAAGTATTAAAATGGATTAGATATCCAATTCCTAATAAAAAGGATTTATTGGATAGATTACACAATTCTAATATATTTTCTAAATTTGATTTAAAATCAGGAAATTGGAAGATTCAAATAGATGAATCAGATAGATATAAAACTGCTTTTAATGTCCCATTTGGTCAATATGAATGGAATGTCATACCTTTTGGTCTTAAAAATGCCCCCTCAGAATTTCAGAAAATTATGAATGATATATTTAATCCTTATGGAGAATTTATAATTGTTTATATCGATGATATTTTAATATTTTCTAAAAATATAGAATTACATTTTAAACATTTATAAATTTTTGAAAAATTAATTATTCAAAATGGTCTTGTAATTTCTAAACCAAAAATGATGTTATTTCAAACTAAAATTAGATTTCTTGGTCATAATATTGAAAAAGGGAATATAATTCCTATAAATAGAAGTATTGAATTTGCTTCTAAATTTCCTGATGAAATTACTGATAAAACTCAATTACAAATGTTTTTGGGAAGTTTAAACTATATTTCTCCCTTTTATAAGAATTTAGCCCAGGATACTGCTATTTTATATGATAGGCTTAAAAAAGTTCCAACCCCCTGGACAAATGAACATACTAAAATTGTACAGAAAATTAAAGAAAAGGTAAAAAATTTACCTTGTTTATCGTTAGCAAATCCAAATTGGCAAAAAATTATTGAAACTGATGCTTCCGATATAGGATATGGAGGTATATTAAAACAAATTAATCCATAAAATAAATTTGAATATTTGGTAAGATTTCATTCTGGAAAATGGAATAATAGTCAAAAGAATTATGCTACAATTGCTAAAGAAATTTTGTCAATTGTCAAATGTGTTTTAAAATTTCAAGATGATTTATATAATCAGCAATTCATAATTAGAACTGATTGTCAATCTTCAAAATTTACGTTTACAAAAGATTTTAAACATGATGTTTCTAAGCAAATGTTTGCTAGATGGCAGGCTCATTTAGCCCCATTTGATTTTCAGATAATTTACAAGAAAGGGGAAGAAAATTCTCTTCCTGATTTCTTAACCAGGGAATTTTTGCAGGAATGATTCCTCGAGGACGAGGAAGAGGTGCAAACTCCTCTAATAGAGGAGGAAGAGGTAGAGGAAGAACCGTAATTTTAAACAGCAGAGGTCAATTAATTGATGCAAGAATTGTTCAAGGAGAAATTCAGGACTCCTCCCAATTTACTAATCAATTTCCTACATTACAGGGAAATGATGAATTATTCTCTCAATTTATGCAATTTATGCAACAAAAACAAGGAGCAATTAAGACTCCATACAAGGATGCAATTATCCAAGAAGAAGATAATGAAACTTCTTCAGACAATTTAATAAAAAAATTCTCATAAGGATACAATTTTAATTCTTGAATATCAAGATATTTTAAATTATCATTTTAATCTAAATGAGACACCTTGGGAATTAATGTCACGGTATTTAGATACAAATTTCTATACGGCGCAGGCTTATAAGTCTCGAACCTATTTTGAAAAATTATTGATTGATACCTCTATATGTGAAATTAAACATACAACCAAAGAGGATCAGAATTCAAGTAGAAAATTTCATATTTATAGTAAAATTCATATTAAAAGGATTTTATCTATAGAAGATTGGGGAATATCTCCATTCAGGGAAAAACAATTTGTAAAGCCTGAAAATAAACTTAAAATTAGTTACAATTATTGGAATTATGTGGAAGCTCTCCACAAAGTATTTTTCTATCAAAATTCTAATTATAAACATTCTTGGTTTATTAAGGTAGCATCTTCGGTTTATAACCCTAGACTACTTAATTAGTTTTTTAAATGGTGGAAATCTTATAGTCCATCGATTCAAATTTTAATGGATCCTTTTGACAAATTCTATGTTAAATGGATAAATGTTTGTCCAAAATTATATGAGGAAAAGAGATCTCATGACGTTACTCAAATCATTCCCTCATTAATTTTTTTCATTGAATTTTCAATCCCATGGATTTTAAGATAGGAACCAGAAATTGAACATAATGATCAAGAAGTGCCACAATTGAAGAGAGCCTATTATACCAAATCTGGGTAAATATGCTTAAAAAAGATAAAGAAACAGGTAAATTAGCTTCCAAAGACACAATTGAATATATTCAGAATACTTTGCTAAAATAAAAAGAGCAGAGCACTTTGAAATCAAAGGAAAAGATGAAAGAATTGGCTCCAGTTAATCCAATGGACTTAATGGAGGCAAAATTAATTTCTCAAGGAGTGCTTAATCCAACGAAGCAGTAAATTTTAAAGGAATATATGGAGCAGGCTGAAAAAGATTTGATGCAATTCTCAAAGCCAAAATCAGACACATCAATGAAAGAAATGTCTGATGATGACAACAAATTCTCAGTTTTAGCAGGAGAATCTCAAGATCCTGAAGATGATTTACCAATTACTATTTCAGATATTTTTGCTGAATTAAAAAATCAAGTTTTCAGCAATTATTCAGAAGATTCCACTTCAATCATGGGTGAACAAGAAGAAAAAAGTGAAAAAGGAAAAGCGATAAAATAATTCAAGATGCCATGTGAAGAGGGTCCCACAAGAAATTATGCCATGTGAAGAGGGTCCCACAATAATTTATGTTTGTCGGTTTAATAATTCAAGTTTGTCGGTAATAATTCATGTAATGAATCTCATACCTCTATATAAGAGAGGCCAGAGTTCACTTGTAGAGGGACTGCAATTTTTCCAGTTTTTTTTTATTTTACTTTAAAAACTTTCTGTAATAATTTTGCAAGTTTAATATATTGTGAATATTTGAAGAACATCCGTCCTATTGTAAGTTTCTTTTCCCTTTCTAATTATTTATTTATTTATCTATTTAAATCGATACTTGTTTGATCGCCTCCTACATGGAAAGCTAAATTCTTAAATGTTGGATAATACTGATCATATGACTACTGGATTCATGTAAAAAATAAAAAATAAAAATAAAAGTCTGGAAATTTTATAAAAAAGAGGTTGTAAGGACGATCAGCTACCTAGTCAAGGTTGAACTAGTCCCTTATATTCAGAGTATGTTAAACTTTTGTCGTGATTAGCCCATTGTAAGTCTAGGTATGACGTCTAAGGCAAAAAGCTCATTGACTAACTAGTTTTACATACTAGGAGTATTTGACTACCAGATTGAAATAATCCTTTGAACAAGATGATCGAAAATTTTTGCAAACTCTTTCTTATATGATTTCTTTATAGTAATATTAATATTATAGTAATATTATATAATTATTAAATAAATGAATCCGGTTTAGTTAGATCCCGCTCCCTTTATATATCTTATTATATAGGGGCAGGATCAATGGGGAAGTAACCAATCGGGGGAAGCGAGGGGAAAGTAAAAAATGTTTTTTTTCATTTTTTTGAAATTTTTTTTTCAGGTGTCAAGATCACACGAAAATATGAACATTTAAAAAAGACACTTCGTGATGAATGTTATTATTTAGGCGGGAAAACGATCGACAAAAATAACATTCAAGATATATTGATCGTGAAGAATGTTAACGTTTTTTTTCATGTTTTGTGAAGTAATTTTTTGTCAAATTTTAGCCCGATTTAGATTTTAGGGTTTAGGGTTTAGGGTTTAGTGTTTTGAGTTTAGTCCCTAAACTCAAAACCCTAAACCCTAAACTCCAAACTCTAAACCGTTCGTGTTAAAAACTCGATCTAAATCCTAAATCTAAACCCTAAACCCGAAGTTTCTAAACCCTAATATCTAAAACCTCAAAAAATGCTCGAAAAACACGATAATTGTTATATATATATATATATATATATATATATATATATATATATATATATATATATATATATATATATATATATATATATATATATATATATATATATATATATTAATTCTTCGAGCGTTTTCCCGTCAAAATAAAAACATTTATCACAAAGTGTCTTTATTAAATATTCATATTTTCATCCAATTTATAATGTTCGTGAACAAAGTTTTTTTTTTTTAAAAAAAAAAAAAAAGTTTTGCTTCTCCCCGATAAGTTACTTCCCCCTTGATCCTACCAATATATATATATATATAACGACCCTATATATATATATATATATATGTATATATATATATGTATGTATATATATATATATATATATATATATATATATATATATATATATATATATATATATATATATATATATATATATATATAACGACCCAACCCTCGTTATACCAAAAACACGCCCTAAATTTTTTTTTTTTGTGCGACAGTGCATCTGGACGGCGTCCAGTATTGAAGACCAGGACGGCGTCCAAGCATCTTGGACGGCGTCCAAATGAACTAAAAGATTCTGATCAGTTTTTCCATTTCATGCGAGCGGAAATCTCGCTTCCCGACAATTTTAAACGAAAAGGTTTTCACAACACTTTATAATAATTATAATGAAGAGATTTTCACAATAAAGTCGAGTTTTACAACACCCGGCCCACATCGACCCAAATTACATCAAAGTGCCCATTTCGACCCATTTTATCTTAAATACAAAACATAGACCGAGCATGGTGATTGGGGATACGCTACCCAATCCTAATCAAATCCAATAGCCAAGTCTTCTAAGCATCACAAGCTAGCTCACTAGTCCCGGTACTTACCCTTGCCGCCATCATGCGAACCTATAAAAATAAAGTCAACGAGAGGGTAAGCTAATGCTTAGTGAGTGCAATAATTTTACACATACATATATAATTTACCTACTTGCACTCCCTTACCCAAACCAAGAGATAAATCCACATGTCAAAGTCTAAGTGACTAGCATAATCAATCTTACCAAAATAATCTCGTATCTCAAGCGTAAAAGCTAGTAACATCAATCGCACCATAATTACCTCGTGTAACAATTCGCACAAACTACTATCATCAAAATCGTACAACTAGCATCAACATTAGCATATATTCGCTTATCATCTCGTAACAAAAGCTAGTATCATCAAAATCGTACGACTAGCAACTCCATTAGCATAATAATCATAATAATAATGAAATACTTAACATCGACACGTATAAACCATGGTTAACCAATATCGCAAGGGAATGACCTCGCGAACAAGTCATCAGTGTTCATAACAACCGTTAGCTCTCAAAAAACGGCTATGGTATGCTAACCCCCGAGGTGCCCCCAAAACGGCTATGGTATCACCCCCCAATTTGTACGAAAAACGGCTATCGTAATACTTAATCATCGTATGAGTATAGACGAGCCTATACTCACACATTGTGCACAAAATGGCTATATGCACAATTATTAAATGTGGACAAAACGGCTATGCCTCACATCTTACGGTCACAAAACGGCTATGTGACACATTGTCAAATAATAGCAATATATATATATATATATATATATATATATATATATATATATATATATATATATATATATATATATATATATATATATATATATATATATATATATATATATATATATATATATATATCGGGTTACACAAACCTCAAGTCGCATGTTAGTGCACAAAATCCGGCTATTGTGACACTATTCCCAAAGGTATCCAAACGGCTAATCGTCGCATCGATGTGCACCAAAATCCGGCTATTGTGCACATCGCGCACAAGCAAATCAATTATATACACACATGTATAACTATTCCACTCACATTGAAGTCTTGATAAAAGCAAGCCAAATCCGTTGCTCCGCCAATGAAACGTACCTAATCCATTATCATAATAATAGATAACACAATTAGGGTGGTTACAAACTAACCCATATTGACACCTAGTGCAATATCGACCCGATTGTACTTTCAAGTATAACACATGCCCAAACTCGCCAATAATCATTAACTAGAGTGATAATGGTTCCAATAACGCCAATCAAACCCAATCATAAGTGTTAAACATTTATCTTGCCCAAAATGACATCTAAACCCTAAATTTGACCCATTTCAAAATTAATCTACCAAATACCCCCAAATGGGTTCCAACACTTCCATAATCACTAATACTGGTGATTAAATTCAAAATCAAAGCCTAAACATGGCCAAATCGTCAACCAACCCCAAAACCCGCCAAATATCAACATAACTAGTAACAATAAACCCACTTCATCATCTAAAAGGGTTTCACAACTAAACAATCTCAAACCCTATCTTTAATATCAAATCAACAACATGAAATTCGGAGTTGATACTTACCACTACCACCAAGATGTTGCCGTTGACGAGGTGAACAACTTTAATACTCGAGCCTTGGTGAGAATCCGACTCCTTCCTCTCCAAATCAACCCCCTCTCTCTCTCTCTAAACTCTTATTCTCTCTCTAGATATGGATGAGAGTGTTTGTGTTGGTGAAGATAAGCTTGAATGAGCTCAACCTTTCGCATTTGTGGCTTAAAACCGGCCACCAAAGTAAAAGACCAAAATGCCTATTCAATTTTAAAACAAATTAACCAGCTGGCCCGTCAACACATTTGGACGGCGTCCAGAATGTGGGACGGCGTCCAGTATAAAAGGGCAGGACGGCGTCCAGGATTTGGGACGGCGTCCCATTACACTGGAACATGAAACAGGGTCTTACAATATATGTGTGTGTGTGTGCGCGCGCATAAAGAAATTTTGTTTTATTATTCTTATCTATTTACGTGAGCAAAATATTAGTTTAGGATAACCTAAAATATAAAAATAGAATATTAGACTATTTAGAATATGAAAGTATAACATAAACAAGCATCTCAAACCGTCATGAATTGTTGTAACAAGCCTTTTTTTTTTTTTTTTTTTTTTTTTCTACAAACCCACCAATTAGATCCTTCAAAGGCTCTTTATCCAACAATAACAAATTAACAAGTGCCGGAGTAATGAAATAGTTTTTGAATCCAACTTACAAAAAAAAGATCTTTTACATGGAACTATCCATAAAAAAAATCTGAAAAATACTTTAAACTTTATTATTTTCACGATGTGAAAAAAGGAAATAAAACGAAAGAAAACGTAATTGGACACGAGTACCTAATGGACGCACCTTAAACGAACTAAATGAACTTAATAATTTAATCTCTTCTTGTTTATTGTCTGACAGGTTGAATTCGTGAAAATTGCAAACTAGCTCCATCATCCTCTTCGTAACAAGCTCATACCACAAAAGATCAACATATTCACTTGGAGAACCAAGCTTTGTAGAATCCCAACCCGTGTGGAACTTGATAAATGTGAGGTAGATCTCGACTCGGTACTTTGCCTGCTATGCAATAATCACGTAGAAACAGTAGAACACATCATCTTCCATTGCCCCTTTTAAATGGCTATTTGGAACCATGTGTTACGCTGGTGGAATCAACCACTAAACACACTCGCAAGTCTTGATGATATTCTCATTAACAACCAATCGTTCGCCAACTGTGCACAAGGTCTCCTTATTTGGCTAGCCACCAAATGGGCTTGTTGTTGCATAATTTGAAAATATAGAAATCTCAAAGTTTTTTGCAATAAGGAATGGACCCCCGCAAATATAATATCCGAAATTCAAACTCAAAGTTTCTCATGGATATCCACGCGAGCAAAAAAGACAAGACTCGAATGGCAATAATGACTTATTAATCCTTCATTCTATGTTGCCTCTCCAAACACACGAACGGGCATTGGTTAATTCGCCACGGTCCGTTATCTATTGGGTAGTATGCTCTCGGGATTAAAAGGTTAGTTGTCTCCTCCTTTATCACCGCCTGATCGGTTCTGGTGGATTCCACTATCCTGCTTGCTTGCAAGTTCAACCGATCATTCTCCCAATCCATATGGATCGCTACTATAGTACTCTTATTGTCGTTTTCGTGTTGTATCTCGTGTAGTATGTTTCATGTGTTGTATATCACGTGTTGTATAGTTTCGATTATAATAAATAAAGATTTACTTGCTTTATAAAAAAAAAAGTATGCCACTGAAAAATATAATATGCGTTGGGTCGTACTTTTCTTATCTTATTAACGTTCAAAAATCAATCGTACAAATTCAAATTCAAATTCAAATTCAAATTCAAATTCAAATTCAAACTTTAAAACGTGATCCAAAAATCAAAACACTAAACGAGTTTAAAAAACAGTCAACTTTTAGCTTGTAATAATAAATAAATAATAAATAAATAATAAATAAACAAATGAAATAAAAAAATTAAAATCATCCAACTAGACACTGGCGATAAACAAGAATTCAATTCATAACCAGTAACCAGATAGTTAATTACTACTGGTATATCATATAAAATCATCATCTCTACCAATCAAAATCACACTTAGTTCTCTCAAACTTCACTGAATTAACCTTCCCTTTACTATTCAAAGGAACCATCAATTCACAGTCCAAATTAGGTTTAAATTTGGGCGTTTTCATCCACCAAACTTTAAACCTAATCTTCAACCTCAATTTCAAATCAATTTTGTAAACCGCATCCTCATTCTCCGATTCATATTTCAATTTTTCACTACCATTAAACACCACCAATTGTTCACCTTTAAACACTGTACTCACATTATTATTCTCCTTCTTATGCCCTAAATAAAATCCTTGAATCTCAGTTGTTGCTACTCGGTGACCATGATACATCGCATTCGCTTCAATTTTATCGTAATAGATCCCTAATCGACTGTTAGGGTTTCGAAACGTCATGATTACGGCGAGATTATAATATAACGTGTTGTTGTTATCGGCAATTGTAAACTGCGTTAAGCTTACGTCATCAACGTGAAATTTGGGGACGTTGGGACGGAATATAAACCAGAAGATTAACGCGATGATTCCGATGAAGATTGCGATGGTGATTAAGATTTGGAAGATGAGATTGAAGATGCAACTGCAGATACATCTGAAACAGCATGTTATGGGATTGCAACTGCCGCCGCTGCCAGGACGTCGAGAGGATTTGTTTTTTTGGTGGATCGGAGGGCCGTAGAAGGCGCCGTTGAGGTGCGGTTGTTCCGGTGAGGGTGACATTGTTGGAATCGGAGAGATTTTGGGAGCTGGGGTTTCGAGAGTTTTGTAGGTTAAATGGTTTGAAAGATACAGGAGGTGTATATATATAACGGAAAGTAACGGATATACCGTTAGTGCTTCGAAGTTCGAATTAACTTTAAGCTATGATTCATAGTTGTACGTTGTGCATTTATGGTGGTATGTTCCGACAATACAGTTGTCACAAGAAGTTGGTGTTGCACAAATAGGAGTTGCACAACGATTGAGATTTTGTTTAAGTGGAGTTGAAAAAATAGGTGTGGTTAATCAAATAATCAACTTGTTGAAAACAGACGCTAGCACTATTGTTCAAAATGCTTATGCTCGTACAAAGATGGGCAAATCTAAGTCTAAAAAGGATAATGGTTCATTCGTGCTTGGGGACGAAAATGAGGCGGTTAATCCGGACGACAATTGAAAAGGTTTTTTTTTTCAAGATTTGACACATTGACAAAGTGAATGGGATGACTTTTCGTTCGGATGAAAGAAATCGTAAATGACCTTCTCAAGCCTGTTACAACGCTTCTTTTAGTTGTCTATCTTGTTGCTTTAAAGTTCTATTGATGTTTGTTAGATTTTATTCTTGAATGTTGTTTTTTGTTTCGTTATAGGTAACGTTGGGCTCGGTTAGAGTTAATTATTAGGTTGTCTAGTTGCTTTTCTTTTCTCAAACCTTTCGTTTTGTTGTCCGCGTGTATCGGTTTGCGGATTTTTATCTTTTGATGAAGGGCCCTTTTATTTTAATAGTAATCGTTATCGTTATTTAGCCATAAAAAAGAAAAAAAATTGTATCTTGTAAGTTATGGAGTACTCTGTATATCTTTAGAGCACTAATCCGTACAAATTCTATTTTTAATGTATATTTAATGGTGTACGATTTTATAGGATTTAGGGTTTAGAGTTTTTGGTTTAGGGTTAGGCTTTAGGGTAGGGTTTATGATTTAATATTTGGGGTTTAGGGTTTAGGTTTTAGGGCTTAGGGTTGTAGGGTATAGGGTTTAGGGTTAGGGTTTACCGTTTAGGGTTTAAGGTTCAGGGTTAAGTGTTTATGATTTAATGTTTAGGGTTTGGGGTGTAGGGTTTAGGGTTTTGGGTTTAGGGTTTAGGGTATAGGGTTTAGTGTTTAAGGTTTATCGTTTAGGGTTTAGGGTTTAGGGTTAAGTGTTTATGATTTAATGTTTAGGGTTTAGGGTTAAGTGTTTATGATTTAATGTTTAGGGTTTATCGTTTAGGGTTTAAGGTTTATCGTTTAGGGTTTAGGGTCAAGTGTTTAGGGTTTAGGGTTTAGAGTTTTAGTGTTTAGGGTTTAATGCACATTACGTACGTTAAATAGATTAACACATATGATAAACGATGTTAAATTACGATCAATTATGATATATTTTAAAAAAAAAATACATTTTATGACTAATTAAATTAATTTTGTGTACATTTTTTCTATAAAGTTTATAAATTAATTACCAGTAATTGCTAGATAGAGAAGTTATCCTCAATTAATTTTCACCAAAACTTACCCTCTCAAAAGATACCGCCAAATATCACGGATTTCGGACCCAAATGTTGAACCTGATCCAATTTTTTTCATTCAAAAAATTTGGGTAAATTCAAATATCACCTCCCAAAATTTTGAGTAAATTCAAATATCACCTCCAAAATTTGGAAGGTGATCTTTCCACACTAGCATTTGATCTATCCACTCTATAATAATACAAACTTTCTATTTTACCCTTAAACTATTATGAAGTCAATATACTATTTACCAGGGTAAAAAAGGTAATTTAGATTGTTTTGGTGTGGATGGATCAAAACTAGTGTGTGCGCCAAATCAAATTGGGGTTAGTTAAAAGGTTTCTGAACAACTCACGTATCTCTTTTTTCACCAATTCAAAGAACTCCGCTGGTATATCTTTTTTCACAAGAACACGGGTATCTCTCTTTTTCACGAATATGGATTATTTGTATTTGATTTTCTTGTATGTTATTAACGATTCTGTAATTTTAATTGTTCCTAACTACTCCGTATATAAAATTGTTTATAACTCTGTTGCGTTAATTGATATAATTTCTCATTATTGTTCTTTACATTCTTGTAGATTATGGCAATTGAAGTAATTAAAAAGACTTTCCTTAGATCCTCTCAACAGGTTGTGGCTACTGCTACGAGTCAAACAACCAATAATAAAAGTAATAACAAATGACGATTCGTTGCACCCAATACCATGCGAAAATGAGTTAGTGTTAATTCTCATGTCTCCAAAGAATTATCCTCAAAATCCAAGCTGTAAAAGGGCCATGTAAGTGATACGAGGCCGAGGGTAAATAAAAGTAAAGTTCAACGAGTTATTGTTAGCCATGAAGAAGGTATAGGTGCGGGTCTTAGAGATGAAGATACGGAGCCCGATGATGAAGCACAACGACCAACTGAAGAACACGATGATTACATAAGCTATTTTGAAGATCTTGAAGAGCATCGTCAACAAACTGAACTACAACAAACTGAAGAAGGTTTATGTGTGAATGATACGACGACTTTGAGAGATGAATCAGGTTATTTTTTCTTTTTCTAATTTGGTTGGTTTATTTGATTTATATTGTTTCTTGTTTAGTATATCAGTTGTAAATCAAGTGCACATATTTTGTAGATAATCAAGTTGATAGACCGAGAGGACCTACTCTTATGTGGCAAATTTGGAAACAAAAGTCATCTATACGAATTCCTATTGTTGTTAATGAACATGGACAGCCAGTTGGTGCAAACAGTAGTAAATTTACCCATTTTCTTGGTCACTTATCGCGGAGTTACCAGTATTGTCCAATTTATAGACCGTGGAACAAAGTTAAACCCGAAAAAAAGAATAAGTTGCTGAAGTTCTTAACGGTACATATTTTAAAATTTGTGCGATAATAAGTTTTTTTTTTTTTTTGTTCTCATGTGATATATATGTTTTTTCTTTTTATAATTTGTAGACAAAGTTTGATATTCCACCAACTGCTGATTCTTGGATACTTCAATCATATGGGCGCAAGATGAAAAATTGGAGGGTGAGAGTTAAGGCCTGTTTCTTTGACCCGTCTAAACCAATGGAGGCTCAATTAATGTCACCACCTCTAGAACTAATCAAAATACACTAGAGAAGACTTCTTAAATATTGGACCAGAGATAATGTGATGGTATGATATATTCTTACACTTTCATGTAGATAGACTAACGATCGTGGCTAAACAATAAGAATAAGATAGATGTTCAATGGTTAGTTGACGTATACCAAATCTTTGACTTTTCTTAGCTATATTTTACACGTTTGCCTCTTGTAACTAGTAGCCATTGTACTTGGCCCTGGACCACCAAACATAACATAGCATATGTAGCACTCAATGGGAGATCCTTGATGAAGAAAGAATAAAGCCAATAGGGCTAACATCAGTTACTTCATCATGATTTGATCTCCTAGAATACTGACCACTCTTTTCTTGTTCAGGAGATTACCGAAAGAAACAAAGCCAATATGGCTAAAAAGAAGTTGTCACAATTGACGGGGAAAAAAAGTTTTGCAAGAATTCGTGAAGAACTGAAGGTAATATATCATGGGGGAATTATTTATATAGTATAGCTTTTGAATATACATCGTTAATAGTTACCTCGGTTTTACTCATTGTAGGTGAGTTTGGGAAGAGAACCAACTAGGGTGGATATGTTTAAGGAATGTTATTCAAATGGAAGTGGTGAAGGTGAAGCTGCTCGTGCCTTTGTAAGTAATTTTACAAAAGTAGATCAAATATATCCTACACATGATATCATTAGATGTATATTTATATGTTAATCACCATAAACCACTTGTGAGGTTTTTATTTCATTTGAAGTATACTTTTAGGTCGGAGATAAAAGAAAATATCTATTAACCATATCTTTAATTTAATTAGTTGTAGTTGACACTTTTGGTAAGCATTGCATATACTGTGATTGGGCTATAGCATTTCATATATCGAATATCAGAGTAGAATTATAAGTTAACACAATCCTAACTAACCAAATCATCTATTTATAGGATATATTTGATTGTATAGCTGTGTATTATTATGTGATAGTTATCCTTTGTATAGCTCACAAATTAGTTGGCAATTTTCCATGCATATCGATGCGATCTCCTGTATATATACTGGTCATATTATTGAATAAAATATCAAAGATTTACAATCTCTTTTATGCAGGAAAAAATAAAAAAACTTACTGAGAAACTCGGTGATGGTGCAACTGATGCACCTGGACTAGATGATATTTCTGCCACGATAATGGGTACAGCTAAAAATGGTACTGCAGAAATGTATGGACTTGGTGTTCACGCCAATCATTTGTGGGGTGCAGGACCTAGTCGATTAGCTGTTAACAAAGAAAATGCTCAGCTGATGTCTAAAAATGCAAAACTTGAAGATGAAAATGCAAGGTTAAAAGCCCTAGTGGAGAAGAATAATGGTTCGGGTGTTCAGAATGATGGTTCGCGTGTTCATGATAATGGTTCGGGTGTTCAACGTTTAAGGGTATATTTCAATTTAATAGCTTACTGTTTTTTCTACCCTTTTAGCGTTCATAAATGTTTTTTTGACAACTTAATTTTAGGTCGGAAAGGAAGTTTATATAAAAAGCATTAACTTCGAGAACGTAGCAAGAGGATGGTTGAAGAGCATGGATCCAAGTACGGTTGTTTTGGGGACAGAAATTGGACATGATTGGTGTGAGGTCGAGGTTCAAATGGCCATAAAAAAGATGAAGCTTTGTTTAGGCCATTTGATCATTTGATATGCATTCAGGACGTCACTGGTACGTCTATTGCTTGGCCTGCTAAGTTAATCGAGGTATGTCCTTGTTATAATTGTAATAATTAAGATTAATTTTTATAATGTGCACCTTTATGCTTATACATGGATGGTTTAATTTGTAGTTGGTACGTGGTGATTGATCAAGATGGATGGTGGCGGCTCGAAGACTTTTTGTGTTTGTTAATGTTGGCCAGTTTATTAATGAATTTGTTGATGTATGTGTTGGTGTGTTTGAGACAATGATCCATTGATGTTAAACATTTTCCTATGGTAATTATATTTTGATTGAAACAATATAATTGTAACATTAATGTGGTGATCAAAATTATATTTTATATTTAATATTTGTTTTGTAATTTAAAAATTTTTAAATTATTGTAATTGTAATGAATAATAAATTGATGCAATCAAAAGAAAACTGGATCCGAACAGAGCCTAAAAGGCCCAAATAGCTGAAGCAGGCCCGAAAGGCCCAGTAAGCTTAAACGTGGCGACATGCCCAATTAGCATAACATGGCCCAAAAGGCCCAATTATCTGAACTGGCCTGGAAAGGCCCAATTACCATAACCTGGCCCAAAAGGCCCAATTATCTTATCTGGCATGGAAAGGCCCAATTACCATAAACTGGCCCAAAAGGCCTAATCATCTGAACTGGTCTGGAAAGGCCCAATTACCATAACCTGGCCCAAAATCCAAAATGGACCCGAATACCCCAACCGGATATTCGAATCTCCTATGACTTGTTAGGACGCTTTTTGTGGTACTAAGTTAACATATAGTTATATTAGGACCTTTTTTGTGGTACCAATGTATATTAGGACCCTTATATATTGGTACTAATGTATATTAGGACCCTTATATTGGTACTAATGTAAGTTATCTTCATATTATGACTCTTTTTCCTTGGTATTAAACTACTATATTTTTATAATACGACCCTTTTTTGGGTACTTACATAATTTATAATTATTTTAGGACGCTTTTATTGGTACTAACATAGTTTCTCATTATATTAGTACACTTTTTTGGGGTCCTAATATGATCTAACATACAAATTTAGGCGTCATAGGACCCTTTTGTGCGTCTCAAAGTATTATAAAGTGTCCTAATATGTTACCTGATAGGACCCTTTCGATTTTATTTATAGGACTCAAACAAAGGTCCTATAAGCGTTAGGACCCTTTTCGGTTAATAGGACGGCCGTTGATAGGTCGTGCGATTTGGGTGTCCTATCAGGCAAAGGGTCCTAAGAATGGGCCTTTTAGGACACTTATGGGTGTCCTATAAAGTCAGTTTTCTTGTAGTGAACAGTCGTTCTTAGCCAAACAATACATGAAATAATAAGATCTAATTGTTCAAATCATAAAGATAGCAATCCTTCACCTTAGTTCAATCATCTAAGTAGATACAACTAATTTAGCTACTCATAATAAAATAAAGAACACATGAACATGCAAAATAAACCATTGAATATATTAACATAAATAAGAGTAAAAGTAATAGCAAGATTAAACTAACCACAATTGTTGTTGTGTTGCAAAGATAATGAAAAACTAAATGAAAGACTTACAAATTTGTACCCTAGTGGCTGGAACAATAAAATTCGTAAATAATAAACTGCGTACCCTAAAAAGGATTAAAAACGAGTATTTATACTAACCCAAAAAACTGAGTCGGCTTCTAAATCTCGCGACTGCATTAGAGGGAATCGCGGTCGCGAGCCTTCATCACAATCGCGACCGCATAACACAAATCGCGACCGCGAGATTACCTTGTTCCTGTCTTCCGAAGTTCTGTTAACATAGTGCGAACGCGAGATTTTTATCACGAACAAAGACCAAACTCGCGACCGCATTGAAGGGAATCACGGCCGCGAGATGCTGTACTTTGACCCGTATTTTTTTTTCTGTTTTAATTCTTCACTTGGCACTCCGTTTTAGCTCACGATTTCTTCTTCAAAACAGCAGATATTTTAACCAAAAAACTTCCAAAACCATATAACTCTTCAAACCATTTCATAGGAACGTTCAACTCAAACATTAACATTTGCTTCACAATTTCCTCAATTATTAACCAAAACTCAATAGAAACTAACCGATATTACGAGTAAAAATATGTATAAACGGAGCGAAATCAAAATCCCTCACACTTGAACCTTGCTTGTCCTTAAGCAAGTCTATCTTCAAATAATATTAACTCAAACAAAGATAAACAAACTTGAACAATTCTTCAAAAGTAATAGAATCAAGAACATACCGATATTGTCTTCAAAAATCATTAACTCTGAAATGTCCCGTTCTTATTGATTAAAAACGTTCCATATTAATTGATTTCGTTGCGAGGTTTTGACCTCTATATGAGACGTTTTTCAAAGACTGCATTCATTTTTAAAACAAACCATAACCTTTATTTCATAAATAAAGGTTTAAAAAGCTTTACGTAGATTATCAAATAATGATAATCTAAAATATCCTGTTTACACACGACCATTACATAATGGTTTACAATACAAATATGTTACATCGAAATCAGTTTCTTGAATGCAGTTTTTACACAATATCATACAAACATGGACTCCAAATCTTGTCCTTATTTTAGTATGCAACAGTGGAAGCTCTTAGTATTCACCTGAGAATAAACATGCTTTAAACGTCAACAAAAATGTTGGCGAGTTATAGGTTTAACCTATATATATCAAATCGTAACAATAGACCACAAGATTTCATATTTCAATACACATCCCATACATAGAGATAAAAATCATTCATATGGTGAACACCTGGTAACCGACATTAACAAGATGCATATATAAGAATATCCCCATCATTCCGGGACACCCTTCGGATATGATATAAATTTCGAAGTACTAAAGCATCCGGTACTTTGGATGGGGTTTGTAAGGCCCAATAGATCTATCTTTAGGATTCGCGTCAATTAGGGTGTCTGTTCCCTAATTCTTAGATTACCAGACTTAATAAAAAGGGGCATATTCGATTTCGATAATTCAACCATAGAATGTAGTTTCACGTACTTGTGTCTATTTTGTAAATCATTTATAAAACCAGCATGTATTCTCATCCCAAAAATATTAGATTTTAAAAGTGGGACTATAACTCACTTTCACAGATTTTTACTTCGTCGGGAAGTAAGACTTGGCCACTGGTTGATTCACGAACCTATAACAATATATACATATATATCAAAGTATGTTCAAAATATATTTACAACACTTTTAATATATTTTGATGTTTTAAGTTTATTAAGTCAGCTGTCCTCGTTAGTAACCTACAACTAGTTGTCCACAGTTAGATGTACAGAAATAAATCGATAAATATTATCTTGAATCAATCCACGACCCAGTGTATACGTATCTCAGTATTGATCACAGCTCAAACTATATATATTTTGGAATCAACCTCAACCCTGTATAGCTAACTCCAACATTCACATATAGAGTGTCTATGGTTGTTCCGAAATATATATAGATGTGTCGACATGATAGGTCGAAACATTGTATACGTGTCTATGGTATCTCAAGATTACATAATATACAATACAAGTTGATTAAGTTATGGTTGGAATAGATTTGTTACCAATTTTCACGTAGCTAAAATGAGAAAAATTATCCAATCTTGTTTTACCCATAACTTTTTCATTTTAAATCCGTTTTGAGTGAATCAAATTGCTATGGTTTCATATTGAACTCTATTTTATGAATCTAAACAGAAAAAGTATAGGTTTATAGTCGGAAAAATAAGTTACAAGTCGTTTTTGTAAAGGTAGTCATTTCAGTCGAAAGAACGACGTCTAGATGACCATATTAGAAAACATACTTCCACTTTGAGTTTAACCATAATTTTTGGATATAGTTTCATGTTCATAATAAAAATCATTTTCTCAGAATAACAACTTTTAAATCAAAGTTTATCATAGTTTTTAATTAACTAGCCCAAAACAGCCCGCGGTGTTACTACGACGGCGTAAATCCGGTTTTACGGTGTTTTTCGTGTTTCCAGGTTTTAAATCATTAAGTTAGCATATCATATAGATATAGAACATGTGTTTCGTTGATTTTAAAAGTCAAGTTAGAAGGATTAACTTTTATTTGCGAACAAGTTTAGAATTAACTAAACTATGTTCTAGTGATTACAAGTTTAAACCTTCGAATAAGATAGCTTTATATGTATGAATTGAATGATGTTATGAACATCATTACTACCTCAAGTTCCTTGGATAAACCTACTGGAAATGAGAAAAATAGATCTAGCTTCAAAGAATCCTTGGATGGCTTGAAAGTTCTTGAAGCAGAATCATGACACGAAAACAATTTCAAGTAAGATTTCCACTCGAAATAAGATTGTTATAGTTATAGAAATTGAATTAAAGTTTGAATATGATTATTACCTTGTATTAGAAAGATAACCTACTGTAAGTAACAAAGGTTTCTTGATCTTGGATGATTACTTGGAATGGATTTAGAAAACTTGGAAGTAAACTTGCAATCTTGGAAGTATTCTTGATTTTATGAAACTAGAACTTTTGGAATTTATGAAGAAAACTTAGAACTTGAAGATAGAACTTGAGAGAGATCAATTAGATGAATAAAATTGAAGAATGAAAGTGTTTATAGGTGTTTTTGGTCGTTGGTGTATGGATTAGATATAAAGGATATGTAATTTTGTTTTCATGTAAATAAGTCATGAATGATTACTCATATTTTTGTAATTTTATGAGATATTTCATGCTAGTTGCCAAATGATGGTTCCCACATGTGTTAGGTGACTCACATGGGCTGCTAAGAGCTGATCATTGGAGTGTATATACCAATAGTACATACATCTAAAAGCTGTGTATTGTACTAGTACGAATACTGGTGCATACGAGTAGAATTATTGATGAAACTGAACGAGGATGTAATTGTAAGCATTTTTGTTAAGTAGAAGTATTTTGATAAGTGTCTTGAAGTCTTTCAAAAGTGTATGAGTACATATTAAAACACTACATGTATATACATTTTAACTGAGTCGTTAAGTCATCGTTAGTCGTTACATGTAAATGTTGTTTTGAAACCTTTAGGTTAACGATATTGTTGAATGTTATTAACCCATTGTTTATTATAACAAATGAGATGTTAAATTGTTATATTATCATGATATTATGATATATAATATATCTTAGTATGATGTATATACAGTTAAATGTCGTTACAACGATAATCGTTACATATATGTCTCGTTTCGAAATCATTAAGTTAGTAGTCTTATTTTTACATATGTATTTCATTGTTAATACAATTAATAATATATTTACTTATCATTTAACATAATTAACCAAGTGTATCAATATCTTAATATGATTCATATGTACCTAGTAAGACGTTGTTATAACGATAATCGTTATATATATCGTTTTCGAGTTTCTTAAATTAATAGTCTCATTTTTATGTATATAACTCATTGTTAAAATACCTAATGAGATACATACTTATAATAAAATCATGTTAACTATATATATAACCATATATATGTCATCTTATGGTTTTTACAAGTTTTAACGTTCGTGAATCACCGGTCAACTTGGGTGGTCAATTGTCTATATGAAACCTATTTCAATTAATCAAGTCTTAACAAGTTTGATTGCTTAACATGTTGGAAACACTTAATCATGTAAATAACAATTTCATTTAATATATATATAAACATGGAAAAGTTCGGGTCACTACAGTACCTACCCGTTAAATAAATTTCGTCCCGAAATTTTAAGCAGTTGGAGGTGTTGACGTATCTTCTGGAAATAAATGCGGGTATTTCTTCTTCATCTGATCTTCTCATTCCCAGGTGAACTCGAGTCCTCTACGAGCATTCCATCGAACCTTAACAATTGGTATCTTGTTTTGCTTAAGTCTTTTAACCTCACGATCCATTATTTTGACGGGTTCTTCGATAAATTGAAGTTTTTCGTTGATTTGGATTTCATCTAACGGAATAGTGAGATCTTCTTTAGCAAAACATTTCTTCAAATTCGAGACGTGGAAAGTGTTATGTAAAGCCGTGAGTTGTTGAGGTAACTCAAGTCGGTAAGCTACTGGTCCGACACGATCAATAATCTTGAATGGTCCAATATACCTTGGATTTAATTTCCCTCGTTTACCAAATCGAACAACGCCTTTCCAAGGTGCAACTTTAAGCATGACCATCTCTCCAATTTCAAATTCTATATCTTTTCTTTTAATGTCAGTGTAGCTCTTTTGTCGACTTTGGGCGGTTTTCAACAGTTGTTGAATTTGGATGATCTTCTAGGTAGTTTCTTGTATTATCTCCGGACCCGTAATCTGTCTATCCCCCACTTTACTCCAACAAATCAGAGACCTGCACTTTCTACCATAAAGTGCTTCAAACGGCACCATCTCAATGCTTGAATGGTAGCTGTTGTTGTAGGAAAATTCTGCTAACGGTAGATGTGGATCCCAACTGTTTCTGAAATCAATAACACATGCTCGTAGCATGTCTTCAAGCGTTTGTATCGTCCTTTCGCCCTGCCCATCAGTTTGTGGATGATAGGCAGTACTCATGTCTAGACGAGTTCCTAATGCTTGCTGTAATGTCTTTCAGAATCTTGAAATAAATTTGCCATCCCTATCAGAGATAATAGAGATTGGTATTCCATGTATGGAGACGACTTCCTTCAAATACAGTCGTGCTAACTTCTCCATCTTGTCATCTTCTCTTATTGGCAGGAAGTGTGCTGATTTGGTGAGACGATCAACTATTACCCAAATAGTATCAAAACCACTTGCAGTCCTTGGCAATTTTGTGATGAAATCCATGGTAATGTTTTCCCATTTCCATTCCGGGATTTCGGGTTGTTGAAGTAGACCTGATGGTTTCTGATGCTCAGCTTTGACCTTAGAACACATCAAACATTCTCCTACGTATTTAGCAACATCGGCTTTCATACCCGGCCACCAAAAATGTTTCTTGAGATCCTTGTACATCTTCCCCATTCCAGGATGTATTGAGTATCTGGTTTTATGAGCTTCTCTAAGTAACATTTCTCTCATATCTCCAAATTTTGGTACCCAAATCCTTTCAGCCCTATACCGGGTTCCGTCTTCCCGAATATTAAGATGCTTCTCCGATCCTTTGGGTATTTCATCCTTTAAATTTCCCTCTTTTAAAACTCCTTGTTGCGCCTCCTTTATTTGAGTAGTAAGGTTATTGTGAATCATTATATTCATAGATTTTACTCGAATGGGTTCTCTGTCCTTCCTGCTCAAGGCGTCGGCTACCACATTTGCCTTCCCCGGGTGGTAACAAATCTCAAAGTCGTAATCATTCAACAATTCAATCCACCTACGCTGCCTCATATTCAGTTGTTTCTGATTAAATATGTGTTGAAGACTTTTGTGGTCGGTATATATAATACTTTTGACCCCATATAAGTAGTGCCTCCAAGTCTTTAATGCAAAAACAACCGCGCCTAATTCCAAATCATGCGTCGTATAATTTTGCTCGTGAATCTTCAATTATCTAGACGCATAAGCAATCACCTTCGTTCGTTGCATTAATACACAACCGAGACCTTGCTTTGATGCGTCACAATAAATCACAAAATTATCATTCTCTTCAGGCAATGACAATATAGGTGCTGTAGTTAGCTTTTTCTTCAATAACTGAAACGCTTTCTCTTGGTCATCCTTCCATTCAAATTTCTTCCCTTTATGCGTTAATGCAGTCAAGGGTTTTGCTATTCTGGAAAAGTCTTGGATGAACCTTCTGTAGTAACCAGCTAGTCCTAAAAACTGGCGTATGTGTTTCGGAGTTTTCGGGGTTTCCCACTTTTCAACAGTTTCTATCTTTGCCGGATCCACCTTAATACCTTTTTTGTTCACTATGTGACCGAGGAATTGAACTTCTTCCAACCAAAATGCACACTTTGAAAATTTAGCGTACAATTCTTCCTTCCT
Source organism: Rutidosis leptorrhynchoides (assembly GCF_046630445.1). Lineage (NCBI taxonomy): Eukaryota > Viridiplantae > Streptophyta > Magnoliopsida > Asterales > Asteraceae > Rutidosis > Rutidosis leptorrhynchoides. Next base: position 415,235,359 of record NC_092336.1, read on the forward strand.
CAATACTTCTAACACCTTTCTCAAATGTTCACCGTGTTCTTGGTCATTCATTGAGTAAATAAGTATGTCATCAATGAAAACAATGACAAACTTGTCAAGGTATGGTCCACACACTCGGTTCATAAGGTCCATGAACACAGCTGGTGCATTAGTTAAACCAAACGGCATGACCATAAACTCGTAATGACCGTAACGTGTTCTGAAAGCAGTCTTTGGAAAATCATCTTCTTTCACCCGCATTTGATGATACCCGGAACGTAAGTCAATCTTTGAATAAACAGACGAGCCTTGTAGTTGATCAAATAAGTCGTCGATTCTCGGTAGTGGGTAGCGGTTCTTGATGGTAAGTTTGTTTAACTCTCGGTAGTCGATACACAACCTGAATGTACCATCTTTCTTCTTAACAAACAAAACAGGAGCTCCCCACGGTGATGTGCTTGGTCGAATGAAACCACACTCTAAAAGTTCTTGTAATTGGCTTTGCAGTTCTTTCATTTCGCTGGGTGCGAGTCTGTAAGGAGCACGAGCTATTGGTGCAGCTCCTGGTACAAGATCTATTTGAAATTCAACGGATCGATGTGGGGGTAATCCCGGTAATTCTTTTGGAAATACATCGGGAAATTCTTTTGCGACGGGTACATCATTGATGCTCTTTTCTTCAGTTTGTACTTTCTCGACGTGTGCTAGAACAGCATAGCAACCTTTTCTTATTAGTTTTTGTGCCTTCAAATTACTAATAAGATGTAGCTTCGTGTTGCCCTTTTCTCCGTACACCATTAAGAGTTTTCCTTTTTCTCGTATAATGCGAATTGCATTTTTGTAACAAACGATCTCTGCTTTCACTTCTTTCAACCAGTCCATACCGATTATCACATCAAAACTCCCTAACTCTACTGGTATCAAGTCAATCTTAAATGTTTTGCTAACCAGTTTAATTTCTCGATTCCGACATATATTATCTGCTGAAATTAATTTACCATTTGCTAATTCAAGTAAAAATTTACTATCCAACGGCATCAATGGACAACTTAATTTAGCACAAAAATCTCTACTCATATAGCTTCTATCCGCACCCGAATCAAATAAAACGTAAGCAGATTTATTGTCAATAAGAAACGTACCCGTAACAAGCTCCGGGTCTTCCTGTGCCTCTGCCGCATTAATATTGAAAACTCTTCCGCGGCCTTGTCCATTCGTGTTCTCCTGGTTCGGGCAATTTCTAATAATGTGGCCTGGTTTTCCACATTTATAACAAACTACATTGGCATAACTTGCTCCGACACTACTTGCTCCGTCATTACTTATTCCGACACCATTTGTTCCTTTCGTTCTGTTAACCCCTGGTCCGTAGACCTCACACTTCGCCGCGCTATGACCATTTCTTTTACACTTGTTGCAAAATTTGGTGCAGAACCCCGAGTGATACTTTTCACACCTTTGGCATAGCTGCTTCTGATTGTTGTTGTTGTTGTGATTGTTATTATTGTTGGGACAATTGTTGTAGTTGCTGTTGTTGTTGTTGTTGTTGTTGTTGTTGTTGGGCCATTTGTTGTAGTTGCGATTGATGTTGCGATTGTTGGGATAATTGTTGCGATTATTATTGTAATTGCTGTTGTTGTTGTATTGGTGATTCTTATCACCGTTTTCCTCCCACTTTCTTTTGACTTGCTTCACATTGGCCTCTTCAGCCGTGTATTCTTTAATTCTTTCCTCAATCTGGTTCACTAGTTTGTGAGCCATTCTACATGCCTGTTGTATGGAGGCGGGCTCGTGTGAACTTATATCTTCTTGAATTCTTTCCGGTAATCCTTTCACAAATGCGTCGATCTTCTCTTCCTCATCTTCGAACGCTCCCGGACACAATAGGCACAATTCTGTGAATCGTCTTTCGTACGTGGTAATATCAAATCCTTGGGTTCGTAACCCTCTAAGTTCTGTCTTGAGCTTATTGACCTCAGTTCTAGGACGATACTTCTCGTTCATCAAGTGCTTGAATACTGACCACGGTAGTGCGTAAGCATCATCTTGTCCCACTTGCTCTAGATAGGTATTCCACCATGTTAACGCAGAACCTGTGAAGGTATGCGTAGCGTACTTCACTTTGTCCTCTTCAGTACACTTACTTATGGCAAACACCGATTCGACCTTCTCGGTCCACCGTTTCAATCCGATCGGTCCTTTGGTTCCATCAAATTCCAAAGGTTTGTAGGCAGTGAATTCTTTGTAGGTGCATCCTACATGATTTCCTGGCAGTGAATTCTTTGTAGGTGCATCCTACACGATTTCCTGTACTGCTAGATCCAAGGTTATTGTTGGTATGTAGCGCAGCCTGTACTGCGGCTATGTTTGAAGCTAGAAAAGTACGGAATTCCTCTTCATTCATATTCACGGTGTGTCGAGTAGTCGGTGCCATTTCCTTCAAAATAGTCAAATGGAACAAGTTAATCATACAGAATATTAAGAGTAGTTAATAGTATTTCGTAGCATAATATGAACTCATTTATAAAAGCTTTTTCTTCATATTAGCGTTTCATAAGTTTAAATTCGGGTAGTACCTACCCATTAAGTTCATACATAGTAGCTAATATACAATTCAACTACTACAATTCTATATGAAAAACTGATTATAATAATATTTCGCGTTCAAACTTTTATACAATATTTTACAAACTTACAATACCGCTTATTTTACATAAAGCATGAAATATAGCACACAATAACTTTGATACAAGATAGTTGTGAAGATAATTCTAGCTAGTACACAATTCGTTCAGCAAAGGCAATAAAGACACGTAATTCATACGTCCAGAAACAAGTCATGCATTCTGGTTTTACTAGGACTACTTCCCATCCTTGGTCTTGTGGAACATAACCGTTATGGCCGTTGATAAGACAGCGTGTTGTAACGTCGTCAAAGGGACGAGGGTTACGTAATGACCAACAGTCTCGTAATAACCTAAAAACCTCATTTCTTACCCCAATTACCGACTCCGTCACTTGTGGGAACGTTTTGTTTAATAGCTGTAGCCCGATGTTCTTTTTCTCACTTTGGTAAGATGCGAACATTACTAACCCGTAAGCATAGCATGCTTCTTTATGTTGCATGTTAGCCACTTTTTCTAAATCATGAAGTCCTATATTCGGATACATTGAGTCAAAATAATTTATTAACCTGTTGCGTAAAATAGCATTTGGGTTCCCCGCAATATATGCGTCAAAGTAAACACATCGTAACTTATGGGTTTCCCAATGTGATATCCCCCATCTTTCAAACGAAAGTCTCTTATAAACCAAGACATTCTTGGAACGTTCTTCGAATGTCTTACAAACTGATCTCACCTTAAATAGTTGTGCCGAGGAATTCTGACCGACTCTAGACAAGATTTCATCAATCATGTCTCCGGGTAGGTCTCTTAAAATATTGGGTTGTCTATCCATTTTGTGTTTTTAAACTGTAAAATAGACAAGAGTTAGATTCATAAAAAAATACTTATTAATACAAGCAATTTTTATATATATCATAAAGCATAAGTACACTATATTACATATATTACACCACACGAATACAACTATCTTATTCCGACTCGCTCATTTCTTCTTCTTCGGTTTTGGTTCGTTTTGCCAAGTTTCTAGGGATATATGATGTTCTCCTAATACTAGCTGTCGTTTTCCACAACGGTTTAGAAAAACCTGGTGGTTTAGAGGTTCCCGGGTCATTGTTACAACTTAAGGACTTCGGGGGTTAACGATACATATAAAGTTCATCGGGGTTGGAATTAGATTTCTCTATTTTTATGCCCTTTCCCTTATTATTTTCTTTTGTTTTTTTTTAAATTCAGTTGGGGTAATTTCTATAACATCATCGGAATTCTCGTCGGAATCCGATTCATCGGAGAATTGGTAATTCTCCCAATATTTTGCTCCCTTGGCGGAAACACCATTGACCATAATTAACCTTGGTCGGTTGGTTGAGGATTTTCTTTTACTTAACCGTTTTATTATTTCCCCCACCGGTTCTATTTCCTCCTCCGGTTCCTCCTCTTCCGGTTCTGATTCTTCTTCCGGTTCTGATTCTTCTTCCGGTTCCTCTTCGGGAACTTGTGAATCAGTCCAATATATATTCGACTCTTCGTTATTATTAGGTGATTCAATGGGATTTGTGCTAGAGGTAGACATCTATCACACAATATCAAACATGTTAAGAGATTAATATATCACATAATATATACATGTTAATAATATATAGTTTCCAACAAAAATGTTAAGCAATCATTTTTAAAGAAAACACGGTCGAAGTCCAGACTCACTAATGCATCCTAACAAACTCAATAAGACACACTAATGCAAATTTTCTGGTTCTCTAAGACCAACGCTCGGATACCAACTGAAATGTCCCGTTCTTATTGATTAAAAACGTTCCATATTAATTGATTTCGTTGCGAGGTTTTGACCTCTATATGAGACATTTTTCAAAGACTGCATTCATTTTTAAAACAAACCATAACCTTTATTTCATAAATAAAGGTTTAAAAAGCTTTACGTAGATTATCAAATAATGATAATCTAAAATATCATGTTTACACACGACCATTACATAATGGTTTACAATACAAATATGTTACATCGAAATCAGTTTCTTGAATGCGGTTTTTACACAATATCATACAAACATGGACTCCAAATCTTGTCCTTATTTTAGTATGCAACAGCGGAAGCTCTTAGTATTCACCTGAGAATAAACATGCTTTAAACGTCAACAAAAATGTTGGTGAGTTATAGGTTTAACCTATATATATCAAATCGTAACAATAGACCACAAGATTTCATATTTCAATACACATCCCATACATAGAGATAAAAATCATTCATATGGTGAACACCTGGTAACCGACATTAACAAGATGCATATATAAGAATATCCCCATCATTCTGGGACACCCTTCGGATATGATATAAATTTCGAAGTACTAAAGCATCCGGTACTTTGGATGGGGTTTGTTAGGCCCAATAGATCTATCTTTAGGATTCGCGTCAATTAGGGTGTCTGTTCCCTAATTCTTAGATTACCAGACTTAATAAAAAGGGGCATATTCGATTTCGATAATTCAACCATAGAATGTAGTTTCACGTACTTGTGTCTATTTTGTAAATTATTTATAAAACCTGCATGTATTCTCATCCCAAAAATATTAGATTTTAAAAGTGGGACTATAACTCACTTTCACAGATTTTTACTTCGTCGGGAAGTAAGACTTGGCCACTGGTTGATTCACGAACCTATAATAATATATACATATATATCAAAGTATGTTCAAAATATATTTACAACACTTTTAATATATTTTGATGTTTTAAGTTTATTAAGTCAGCTGTCCTCGTTAGTAACCTACAACTAGTTGTCCACAGTTAGATGTACAGAAATAAATCGATAAATATTATCTTGAATCAATCCACGACCCAGTGTATACGTATCTCAGTATTGATCACAACTCAAACTATATATATTTTGGAATCAACCTCAACCCTGTATAGCTAACTCCAACATTCACATATAGAGTGTCTATGGTTGTTCTGAAATATATATAGATGTGTCGACATGATAGGTCGAAACATTGTATACGTGTCTATGGTATCTCAAGATTACATAATATACAATACAAGTTGATTAAGTTATGGTTGGAATAGATTTGTTACCAATTTTCACGTAGCTAAAATGAGAAAAATTATCCAATCTTGTTTTACCCATAATTTCTTCATTTTAAATCCGTTTTGAGTGAATCAAATTGCTATGGTTTCATATTGAACTCTATTTTATGAATCTAAACAGAAAAAGTATAGGTTTATAGTCGGAAAAATAAGTTACAAGTCATTTTTGTAAAGGTAGTCATTTCAGTCGAAAAAACGACGTCTAGATGACCATTTTAGAAAACATACTTCCACTTTGAGTTTAACCATAATTTTTGGATATAGTTTCATGTTCATAATAAAAATCATTTTCTCAGAATAACAACTTTTAAATCAAAGTTTATCATAGTTTTTAATTAACTAACCCAAAACAGCCCGCGGTGTTACTACGACGGCGTAAATCCGGTTTTACGGTGTTTTTCGTGTTTCCAGGCTTTAAATCATTAAATTAGCATATCATATAGATATAGAACATGTGTTTCATTGATTTTAAAAGTCAATTTAGAAGGATTAACTTTTATTTGCGAACAAGTTTAGAATTAACTAAACTATGTTCTAGTGATTACAAGTTTAAACCTTCGAATAAGATAGCTTTATATGTATGAATCGAATGATGTTATGAACATCATTACCACCTCAAGTTCCTTGGATAAACCTACTGGAAATGAGAAAAATAGATCTAGCTTCAAAGGATCCTTGGATGGCTTGAAAGTTCTTGAAGCAGAATCATGACACGAAAACAATTTCAAGTAAGATTTTCACTCGAAATAAGATTGTTATAGTTATAGAAATTGAATTAAAGTTTGAATATGATTATTACCTTGTATTAGAAAGATAACCTACTATAAGTAACAAAGGTTTCTTGATCTTGGATGATTACTTGGAATGGATTTAGAAAACTTGGAAGTAAACTTGCAATCTTGGAAGTATTCTTGATTTTATGAAACTAGAACTTTTGGAATTTATGAAGAACACTTAGAATAGAACTTGAGAGAGATCAATTAGATGAAGAAAATTGAAGAATTAAAGTGTTTGTAGGTGTTTTTGGTCGTTGGTGTATGGATTAGATATAAAGGATATGTAATTTTGTTTTCATGTAAATAAGTCATGAATGATTACTCATATTTTTGTAATTTTATGAGATATTTCATGCTAGTTGCCAAATGATGGTTCCCACATGTGTTAGGTGACTCACATGGGCTGCTAAGAGCTGATAATTGGAGTGTATATACCAATAGTACATACATCTAAAAGCTGTGTATTGTACGAGTACGAATACGGGTGCATACGAGTAGAATTGTTGATGAAACTGAACGAGGATGTAATTGTAAGCATTTTTGTTAAGTAGAAGTATTTTGATAAGTGTCTTGAAGTCTTTAAAAAGTGTATTACATATTAAAACACTACATGTATATACATTTTAACTGAGTCGTTAAGTCATCGTTAGTCGTTACATGTAAATGTTGTTTTGAAACCTTTAGGTTAACGATCTTGTTGAATGTTATTAACCCATTGTTTATTATAACAAATGAGATGTTAAATTGTTATATTATCATGATATTATGATATATAATATATAATATATCTTAGTATGATGTATATACAGTTAAATGTCGTTACAACGATAATCGTTACATATATGTCTCGTTTCGAAATCATTAAGTTAGTAGTCTTATTTTTACATATGTATTTCATTGTTAATACACTTAATAATATATTTACTTATCATTTAACATAATTAACCAAGTGTATCAATATCTTAATATGATTCATATGTACCTAGTAAGACGTTGTTATAACGATAATCGTTATATATATCGTTTTCGAGTTTCTTAAATTAATAGTCTCTTTTTTATGTATATAACTCATTGTTAAAATACCTAATGAGATACATACTTATAATAAAATCATGGTAACTATATATATAACCATATATATGTCATCGTATAGTTTTTACAAGTTTTAACATTCGTGAATCACCGGTCAACTTGGGTGGTCAATTTTCTATATGAAACCTATTTCAATTAATCAAGTCTTAACAAGTTTGATTGCTTAACATGTTGGAAACACTTAATCATGTAAATAACAATTTCATTTAATATATATATAAACATGGAAAAGTACGGGTCACTACAAACTCCATATCGTGTAGTCTTCACAAAATTATTACAAGGCTCAAGTCTTCAATCAAAACCATCAACATTCAACAACCGTTCAAGCCTAAGTCTTCCCAAAACCATCATTCCCCCGGCCAAAGTCAACTACATTTTCTAAAAGGTCATCAAAACATCAATCATCAAGTAAATACTTTTCATATTTCAAAAGTTGACCTCCTTGACTTTGACCAATTACGTAGGATTCACGGGATAGCCATTGACTCAACAAATTACCAATCAAAATCATCCTCAATATCGTTAACAATTTACTCAATTTCACCAAAAATAAGTTCAAGGAATCAATCAATATGTATCATGAATTATATTCACCTTGAAAATCATCAATTATAACAAAATGAGCAAAACATTAAGCATCATAAAAATTACCATTCATCAAGTGTACGCCTCCAAAAATATGCTCCTCTAATCAACCTGTATTGGCTATCCCTCTTACACCTCCATGCCCACAAAACACCAATAATCGTCAAATCCAAATATAATCGTCAATTCCAAATATTTGGTTTAAGGTGGGTGCGCCAAAGCGTAGGGGACTGGTTACCCCTATCTTTACGGTTAATTCAGGCACAGGATGACCGGCACTCATCAAGCTTTCTATCACAACTCTATGGTTTCTCTCATAGTAGGGTGAAAGCATTGACGGAGGTTCATGGAATTAGTGCCCCACGTGGCTAATTAAGAGGTCCATCAATTCCATAATTTAGCTCAAAGGCCGGTGTGCATATGTGACGATCGCTCCAAATCCATATGGACGAACACGTAATTCTTTTGAAAAGGCACACCATAAATGTATATTTAAATCAAAGGTTTTCGACATTTGATGATTCCTACATATAGACAATCATCGTATATAATAGTTTACAATAGTGCTTTCGTTGACAATGCAGTCAAAATATGCCATGTAAGACTCCATGCACATACCTTGTCTATCATATAAGCAAACAGTGGAAGACTTCTAGGGAACCTGAGAATAAACATGCTAACAAGTGTCAACACAAAGGTTGGTGAGTTCATAGTTTGAATGTTTTGCATAATCTGTATATAAAGATGGATCACAAGATTTTAGTTGTTTCATCCAGAAACATTTATCAAAATATTCTACAAGAATGAGCACCCTGGTAACCAAGCCTTAACGTCTATAATAAGTACCCCTCGTTTAACATGCAACCAACATGTACAATACACGCAATCCAACGTGTACTAACTTCAAATAGCATACGTCTGTTTTATAGTTCAAGCTAGAGTTTCTTTCTATACCTGGAACAGATGGGGATATCAAACCCTATGGATCCATATACTACTACTCGCGCCCACCAGTTCTTATAACTGGCAGTTACTAGTTACCAAAGCTAAGGGATTTTTGGTTCAAACTCAGTGTAGAATTTAGTATGTACTTGTATCCATTGTTTTTAAAATAAAGTGCATGTATTCTCAGTCCAAAAATATATAATGCAAAAGCATTTAAAAAGGGAGCAAATGAAACTCACCTTAGCAGCATATAAAGTCGTTCACCAAAATGTGATCGAAACACGGAATATCAAATAACCGTAGTCCTCAACCTAGAGAACATATGTTGGTCAATATATGTCTATCAAGCTAGGTCAGGTCATAGTGTATCACAATCCTAATGCTCGAGATCGACAAACAAAAGTTATCCAAAGTCGTTTCAAAAAGTCAATTTTGATAATAGTTCAACGAGACGTGCCTTATATAAGGATTCATTTACCCGGCTAGTAGTATTCAAAAATCCAATTTATCAATCTCATAAACAGGTTGTTTAAATCTTAATTGCGGTTTCAAAAGCAATTCCAATTATTATTAATCATAATTCAGTTGATCATAACTTTTAATCCGTTCATCGAAACTATTCGATATCTAAATGAAAAGTTATTGATTTTTCGCTAGCTTTTCAAAAACATGTATATCATATACCTTTTACTAGTAATATATGTATTTAATTCGTGATTCATTAAAAGCTGTTTAACGACGAAATTTAGCATACAAGCATATATAAATATATATATACTCGAGCACTAGACATGGATACACAATTAATATATAAAAGATAAAATATGAGTGCTTACGTATCAATATTGAGATTCAATATTGTAGGAAAGTACGTAGACGCAACAGAGATGATAAACACTAGGTTTGATTCACAAATATACCCCCGAACATTACCCATAACCTCCTTGGCAATAACCCATTATTTCCTTAGCTCTAGCTTGCTCGAAAACTCGTTTTGAAATCATTTGGACATCACTCCGTCGTAATATTTTATGTATAAATAATACTAATAATAATAATCATAAGATTATTAATAATAATATATTAATTTTAATAATAATAATAATAATAATAATAATAATAATAATAATAATAATAATAATAATAATAATAATAATAGAGAGGATAGAGAGAAAGATGGATAAATTCGGCCAGAAACCAGGGCTATTTATAGAAGAATTCTGATTTCTGACCCCCATGCGATTGCATGGGTTTTGTGCCTATATGCCATGCGATCGCATGGCCCTCTGATCCAGCTCACAAACTTTTGTTTTCTTGTTTGTCGACATAATATTTAATTATATATAATATATATAATTTATATAATTAATTATATATTATATTAAATTCATGTGCATAGTTGACTTGTAATTTTTGTCCCGATAAGTCGTACGTCGTCACTCGACTTAAGTCCCGCTTTCGGTTTTTTGAACGCATTTTCGTACGCTGAGAAAACTAGTACTTTACATTTAGTGACTCGTACTTTTGCCAAAGTATAGTCTTAAATTATCTATAAACTAAACCACTCCAGATATAACTTATGCATTTGAGTGTTTTGGTCATTTACTTCTATAAATCATCGTCTCGTTAATAAAGTATATATGTTTAATCAAAATGTTTCATATCTAGTTACATTATAATTAATCACATTGCAAAATATGTATATATAATTTAAAATAGTTTAAATAATAGATATTATCATAACACCTAACGTTTGTGCTTTAGAATTTAATTTGATATAATTTATTTATACGTCAACGTTTATTTTAATTTCTCAAACGTTCTATAAATTTATCGAATCGAACAACCAAATGTTACTATCGTTTATCAACAAATTTTGAAATCACATATATTCAATAGTCATATATACGTTTTAAATACACAATATAAATTATTTATATATATATATATATATATATATATATATATATATATATATATATATATATATATATATATATATATATATATATATAAATATATATATATATATAGTTCTAACAATTTTCATTTATTCCGAATACCGTTAATCATGAATGATTTCTCAAATCAACATGGACTTCTCAACAGAGACCCGTAATAATATCATAATCCTTAAGAGACCCAGTAAATATATTTTACTTGAATCGTTTGTCATAACCTTTAACTCCGTAGTTAAATATATCAATCAGGTAATCAATCAAATAAGTTTAATGCACAGTATCATATACCCAACACTTAGTTACGTTTTCAGGTTATAGTATGTATATCTATTTACATATAATTGTTCGCGAATCGTTGAGAACAATCGAAGGGTAATTGAACAGTTCAAAATTTTGAGATTCAACTTCATAGACTTTGCTTATCGTGTCGGAAACGTTAAAGATTAAGTTGAAATTTGGTCAGAAATTTCCAGGGTCATCACAGTATCCCCCCGTTAAAGAAATTTCGTCCCGAAATTTGAGTGAGGTCGTAATGGCTAACAATAAAAATGTTTTCATGACGTATATGAGTCGATAAATAGAGTTTTATCACCGTTGAATAATATGGATATAACAATCCGATTACTCGAAGCGTAAGAGAGAAGTTATCGCATAATAGTCAATTTGAAGGAATAGAGATTCGTCTTAACTTTTGATGTAGTAACGATTGATTTCCGGAATTTAAGGAATAGAAAATCTTCATAATCTAAATAAGATTTGATTCTTCGGGAATTAAGGAGATTTTGCGTAATCTGCCTCGATTGCTATGTCTGATCTTTTGCTATAAATTGACCTCTTCCGTTTCATTATTTTCACCACTCCTACATCTTCTTCCTTGCTTCATACTTTCACAAGATTGTGAAAATGCTTCATCCAGTTCTGATTCTTGATATTATTCTGACTACCACCACAATCATCCTTCTATTCCAACTCCCACCGGAGGAATCTGTTTACCTTTACTTCACTCTTGGGGTAGTGGTTTTCATAATCCTTCCTTGCATTTGTCTTTCCATAATTATTGACATCTACGGTTAATGATCTCTTCTATTTGCTGTGATTTATACTCCTCTTTATATTTAGAAGCTGTGTTATTGTTTTCTCTTCTCGACCTTAAGGTAAGCGGATAATGGTCCGGAATTCGTAGGTATGGATTTCGGAATGAACATAGTTAATGTTCTTAGAAAGAAATTGTAATAACACGATCTTGATATGTCAAATTACCAGAATATTCTGAAAAGACCGAATCATCAAGAAATATATTTTCTTGATATATTTAGAGAGTATATAGAATGAAAGAGTTATGTAACATGGTTCATGATGAGGGTGGGATCTGTGAACCTTCATCACGTTCCATTAGAAACTCAGCATGACTTACTGTAATATAATTACGTTGGCCTGACGTCATTATATTATACTAATTCATGCTTCAGTTCCCAACACTACTTCAAAACATTCATATTTTAAACTTGAATTTTTTAGAATTTAGAAACTAACACAGTTTCTTTTATGATGTAACACAGATAGCGTGAAGGAATGAATAATTTCAGATAGTCATGAAATTAGCCTCAGAAATATTGAGGATATTTAAAATGAAAGATACGATAATATCTTAGAATATTCAAGATAAGATGATGATGAAGAATATTATCCGTAAGGGTTTTAGAGTAAGGAGTAAGGTATTCGTTAATGGCTTCAGCAGATACTGAATCATTTGGATTCTTTGAAGGCAGGGTCAGTCTTTGTGATTTATCCACAGCTTCCTTCATACTTTTCCCAATCCGTTTTCCAGTTCCAAACCTTCTCTTTTTCTCAGCTTTACCACCATACTATTCTTGATCATCAAACTTTTGACTGTTAAGGCCGTTTACAGTTTTTGCTGCTTCATCAGCATTGTTCCAAAATTCGGAGAACTATTTTCACATTTTGGGGTGTTTTTCAGAAACTTTACATTCAAAGTAAGTAAGTCTAGGAGATAGACATTATATGTATATATATATAACTGTTGGCGTAGAATTGCTGCGAGATTCAAAATACTGATTGCTAATTCTCGGTAATTGGTATAGCAATTCTTGTTACAAGATGCGGATGAGTACACGATAGAGTTTCGATGAGTATAAGGATTTTTTGGAAGATCATGGAAAAATGAAGTTGTTAGTAAATTTACTGCTAATGTGGTGGAACATGAAAGGTTCCCTGGTAACAAAACCGTATATGCCAAAGTTACCGGTCTGAAAGGTCGTCATTGACTGGTTAAATGGTTGATAATACTGGATACTTTGAAAAGGAATTGCAAGATTATTTTCGGTAAAAACAACGCTAAAGGATCTTGCACGGTTTTGAAGTCAAAGTATAGCTTTGAAAGATGTAGAGATCTAGGAATGATGCCACCGGTTCAGAGTTATGAATTGGATTCTGATCCGTCAATATCAGAATGTGTAATTGAATTTGTATGAGATGATTGTGTATCATTGTGAGCATGATTAATAGATTTGTGAATCAAAGTTGAAGAATGTACAATCTAACATATTAATTGTGAGCATATATATTTCCCGAGTATTACCTACCCGTTAAAGATTTCACAATTAATATTTTGTACAAAAGAATTTTCATTACAGTCTTTATGAAAATATATGTATGTATATTTTCTTCAGATGTAATACTGATTTAATGAGTTAATATCATATTAAGCTCATTTGATTTTTGGCTTGAATTAGAAATGAATAATCTCTAAAACATTAGAGATTGCATAATCTTCGCGGAGTATTTCACTAATGAAATCAATATTCTTATTGATATTCCTAGATAAAGGATGTTGGTATTCTTGGGATTCTTGCTAACTTCGCAAGGTGCAAATGATGTTTTCTAGAAAGTTTCGAGTGCATCGAAGATGAAAGTGTAAAATCAACCATGTTATTGAATAATATACTTGGTTTATTATGAAACGAAATTCGTTGAATTGAAACAAAGATTGTAGTTAATGAAGGTTGTACATCATAGCATATTAGTAATATGAATTAACCGAGTAGTTAAGTTCCTTACATAATAGCTTAGTACAGAAAGATTTATTAGGGTTTAAAATTTATATATATAAGATATACATATAAATTCTTCGGAGGGAATGAGTTATTATTTCATAACTCGTTGATTCAATATACGCGTTATTGATTCGTAATGATGTCCACGGTAATTCTTGAACTGGCGGAGCTTGTGATGTTAGAGGTGCTGACGATTCTAATGATGTTGACAGCACTGACTGTGTTGGTGAGGCTAAGGATATTGTTGATGTTGTGATATAACAAGTCTAGCTTGTAAATCATACATTATTCTGATCAAGGTTTCTAATCTATCTGATTTATGGTTAAGGCTAGAATAGATAATCTCTAAACTTTAGAAATTACATAATCGCCGTAGAATGTTTCTCCTATGACGTTATGAATCCATACTTCATTGTTTATTATTGTTGATACTCCTTGGTATCTATGTTGCGTATGATGTTGATGTTCGAGGTACAGATCGTGATGTTGAGGCGTGTGATGTGGATGTTGTTGGTGGTGGTAATGGTACTGTTGGTGTTGTTGTCAGTGGTACTAGTGCTGTTGGTGCTGAGGATGGTGATGTTACTGGTGTTGGTGATACTGCTGGTGTTTGTAAATTGTGTACCGTGCTCTCTAAAGTTAACACTCGAGCTTGAAGTTCTTTAACTTTTTCTACTAACCCTGATTGGTTATCGGTGTGAGGTAGATGTCGGATATCTTTTCCAGTTCCGTTAATGGTAGCTTCAAGATGAAAAATTCTCGCAAAAAGAGTATAAACGGTGTTACGAACAGGTTCATTGGTAAGCGAATCGAGTATTAGGCGGTAAGTTCGGCTCATGGTATGGAGTACCTTCTTCATTTCTCCATAGAGTAAGTATTTCGCGAACCCATCCCCATTTTCTAAAGAAATCACGGTAGTTGATCGGTCAGTGCGGTCCCGTCACGCTGTCTTCGGAGTTGGAGGGACTTGGTCTATTCGAGGAGGCCATCTTACGTGTTCGCAGAAAGTTATGAAATGATTCTTGGTATGAATTGAGGGTTGAAAACTGGATGATATCTCCGTCTTCTCGTATACGTATATATATAGTAAAAAGATTCCGTAATTTACGGAGGGAAATTCGAAAAACGCCAAATAAGATTCACTGTAGTAGATATGATATGATATGATTTGTCTATTCACCATGTATGCAATAAATGCAAAAACACGTGTCAAGACGTAAGATTGATAAACAGGTAATTTCCGACAAGAAATGATAAGCAAAACTATTGACACGCAGACACGGTCGAAGTCCAGACTTACGAATGCATCCTAACATCTATCAGTTAGACACATTAATGCAAGACCTGATTCGCTAAGACCAACGCTCTGATACCAACTGTGACGATCGCTCCAAATCCATATGAACGAACACGTCATTCATTGATTACATTGGAGGTATTTGACCTCTATATGATACGTTTTGTAAACATTGCATTCTTTTGAAAAGGCACACCATAAATGTATATTTAAATCAAAGGTTTTCGACATTTGATGATTCCTACATATAGACAATCATCGTATATAATAGTTTACAATAGTGCTTTCGTTGACAATGCAGTCAAAATATGCCATGTAAGACTCCATGCACATACCTTGTCTATCATATAAGCAAACAGTGGAAGACTTCTAGGGAACCTGAGAATAAACATGCTAACAAGTGTCAACACAAAGGTTGGTGAGTTCATAGTTTGAATGTTTTGCATAATCTGTATATAAAGATGGATCACAAGATTTTAGTTGTTTCATCCAGAAACATTTATCAAAATATTCTACAAGAATGAGCACCCTGGTAACCAAGCCTTAACGTCTATAATAAGTACCCCTCGTTTAACATGCAACCAACATGTACAATACACGCAATCCAACGTGTACTAACTTCAAATAGCATACGTCTGTTTTATAGTTCAAGCTAGAGTTTCTTTCTATACCTGGAACAGATGGGGATATCAAACCCTATGGATCCATATACTACTACTCGCGCCCACCAGTTCTTATAACTGGCAGTTACTAGTTACCAAAGCTAAGGGATTTTTGGTTCAAACTCAGTGTAGAATTTAGTATGTACTTGTATCCATTGTTTTTAAAATAAAGTGCATGTATTCTCAGTCCAAAAATATATAATGCAAAAGCATTTAAAAAGGGAGCAAATGAAACTCACCTTAGCAGCATATAAAGTCGTTCACCAAAATGTGATCGAAACACGGAATATCAAATAACCGTAGTCCTCAACCTAGAGAACATATGTTGGTCAATATATGTCTATCAAGCTAGGTCAGGTCATAGTGTATCACAATCCTAATGCTCGAGATCGACAAACAAAAGTTATCCAAAGTCGTTTCAAAAAGTCAATTTTGATAATAGTTCAACGAGACGTGCCTTATATAAGGATTCATTTACCCGGCTAGTAGTATTCAAAAATCCAATTTATCAATCTCATAAACAGGTTGTTTAAATCTTAATTACGGTTTCAAAAGCAATTCCAATTATTATTAATCATAATTCAGTTGATCATAACTTTTAATCCGTTCATCGAAACTATTCGATATCTAAATGAAAAGTTATTGATTTTTCGCTAGCTTTCCAAAAACATGTATATCATATACCTTTTACTAGTAATATATGTATTTAATTCGTGATTCATTAAAAACTGTTTAACGACGAAATTTAGCATACAAGCATATATAAATATATATATATATATACTCGAGCACTAGACATGGATACACAATTAATATATAAAAGATAAAATATGAGTGCTTACGTATCAATATTGAGATTCAATATTGTAGGAAAGTACGTAGACGCAACAAAGATGATAAACACTAGGTTTGATTCACAAATATACCCCCGAACATTACCCATAACCTCCTTGGCAATAACCCATTATTTCGTTAGCTCTAGCTTGCTCGAAAACTCGTTTTGAAATCATTTGGACATCACTCCGTCGTAATATTTTATGTATAAATAATACTAATAATAATAATCATAAGATTATTAATAATAATATATTAATTTTAATAATAATAATAATAATAATAATAATAATAATAATAATAATAATAATAATAATAATAATAATAATAATAATAATAATAATAATAATAATAGAGAGGATAGAGAGAAAGATGGATAAATTCGGCCAGAAACCTGGGCTATTTATAGAAGAATTCTGATTTCTGACCCCCATGCGATTGCATGGGTTTTGTGCCTATATGCCATGCGATCGCATGGCCCTCTGATCCAGCTCACAAACTTTTGTTTTCTTGTTTGTCGACATAATATTTAATTATATATAATATATATAATTTATATAATTAATTATATATTATATTAAATTCATGTGCATAGTTGACTTGTAATTTTTGTCCCGATAAGTCGTACGTCATCACTCGACTTAAGTCCCGCTTCCGGTTTTTCGAACGCATTTTCGTACGCTGAGAAAACTAGTACTTTACGTTTAGTGACTCGTACTTTTGCCAAAGTATAGTCTTAAATTATCTATAAACTAAACCACTCCAGATATAACTTATGCATTTGAGTGTTTTGGTCATTTACTTCTATAAATCATCGTCTCGTTAATAAAGTATATATGTTTAATCAAAACGTTTCATATCTAGTTAACATTATAATTAATCACATTGCAAAATATGTATATATAATTTAAAATAGTTTAAATAATAGATATTATCATAACACCTAACGTTTGTGCTTTAGAATTTAATTTGATATAATTTATTTATACATCAACGTTTATTTTAATTTCTCAAATGTTCTATAAATCTATCGAATCGAACAACCAAATGTTACTATCGTTTATCAACAAATTTTGAAATCACATATATTCAATAGTCATATATATGTTTTAAATACACAATATAAATTATTTATATATATATATATATATATAGTTCTAACAATTTTCATTTATTCCGAATACCGTTAATCATGAATGATTTCTCAAATCAACATGGACTTCTCAACAGAGACCCGTAATAATATCATAATCCTTAAGAGACCCAGTAAATATATTTTACTTGAATCGTTTGGCATAACCTTTAACTCCGTAGTTAAATATATCAATCAGGTAATCAATCAAATAAGTTTAATGCACAGTATCATATACCCAACACTTAGTTACGTTTTCAGGTTATAGTATGTATATCTATTTACATATAATTGTTCGCGAATCGTTGAGAACAATCGAAGGGTAATTGAACAGTTCAAAATTTTGAGATTCAACTTCATAGACTTTGCTTATCGTGTCGGAAACGTTAAAGATTAAGTTGAAATTTGGTCAGAAATTTCCAGGGTCATCACAGCATACAAGCCTTCCCGATTATGGGACAGCCACACGGGTAGTTGCTAAGCCGGTTTATCACCGAAGCAAACTACCTTGGGTGTAAAATTTTCGGAGGGTGCACGACACCTGAAAGACTTTACTTTCAAGCAATGGTCTTTTGAAATAAGTATAACTTGTAAGACCTTACTTACAAGATCGGAAGACTTTACTTCCTAAGAACAATATGGGAGGACTCGATTCTCCCGGAAGTGTTTAAACACTTGTTTTATTTAAGGTCCTTAGACCCCACTTTCCACGCATCTAGCTTTTATGCTAGTTTTAAGAAAATGTAGGAAGCAGATACTACATTTCCATATTTGAAAGGGTACCATGGCTTTTGGCCATGAAGTGCGTTGTCTAAGCAAACGCTAGCACGAAGCCATTGCTCTTACATAAAAAGACAGCACGATTGAAGCTCAAGGCTCCTCTTCCCACAGTACGATACATCAGTGTAATACATCTTGAAATGAAGTATTAACCAATGTCAGTATGAAATGATGTAGATTAGAAAGTCTCCTACACCAAGTGAAACGGCCATTCGGAAGACTTGACTTCCTTTATGGATGGACTTGAATCATCCTACAATTTTGAATTTTTAAAATCCTGGAAGACTTTGCTCCCTTTATTTTGAATGGAAGACTTTGCTTCCTTTTTTTTTAACAAAAACTTAATCAAAAAGTCTATAAACTTTTCAAATTGGTGACAAATGTCCGCGAGGATTTCTCTCCCCCCCCCCCACCCACACACGTACACTTAAGATCATGTAATGCCCTCATTTACATGAAATCAGATAACAAAGATAAATTCGAGAGGACAATAGTGAAAAGGGAAAAAGAAAAATAAACCCGGAATTTTTAGTTTTATTGGTTTTATATTGTTTATGTATTTTATGTTTTAAAAATGCAAGAATGATAAATCAAAGAAAAACTTACAAATATGTACACGGTTGATTTTTTTTAACGAGTCGTTTACTCGACTCCATAACGTGATCACGTTTCCTCCGAGTAAAAGGTAAGGTCCTCCTTCTCGGTTTCATTGAATCCCTCATAGTATAACTTCAACCGATGACCATTTACCTTTAAATGTTCTCCATCCCTACCAATTAGCTCAACATGACCTGCCGGAAAAGCTTGTTTGACCACGAATGAACCGGACCGGACCATCGGGACCTAATTTTTCCCAGAGAAAAATTTGAACCGTGAATTATAAAGTAAGACTTTTTGACCTGGTTCAAACTCCTTTCTTTCTCGTAAACGGGCTTCGTGCCAACCTTTGGTTTTCTCCTTATACGAAAAGGAATTCTCGTACGCATCTAACCTTAATTCATCTAACTCATTTAGTTACACAAGCCTATTTTCACCCGCCTTTTGAAGATTCATATTAACATTCTTCAATGCCCAATAAGCTCTATGCTCCACCTCTATCGGAAGATGGCACGCTTTACCATAAATGAGGTGAAATAGTGTAGTTTCGAGAGGTGTTTCGAACGCGGTTCGGAAAGCCCACAACGCGTCATCTAATTTGCGTTGCCATATCTTCGGATTATCATTAACCATTTTTTCAAGAATACGCTTCAAAGCACGATTAGTATTCTCCACTTGCCCACTCGTTTGTGGGTGATAAGCGGTGGAGAATCTATGAGTTACACCATACTTCTTTTTCACCTTTTCAAGAAGGTGGTTAGAAAAGTAGGTGCCACGATCGGAAATGAGCGCCTTTGGAATTCCAAAGCACGAAAAGAGGTTTTTCAAGAAGTTCACCACGACACGTGCATCGACTCGTGCATCAACGGCTACTAAGATATATTTACAGTTGTGGGAACTTGGGAAAGGACCCATAAAATCATTTCCCCACACATTGAAAACTTCACACACTTGGATGCCGATTTGTGGCATCTCATCCCTTTTGGTGATGGTGTCCGTTCTTTGGCATACATCACAGGTACGAGCAAACGCATGAGCATCCTTGAAGATTGAGGGCCAATAGAAGCCCGAGTCAACAAATTTCTTAGCGGTATGACTTGGGCCATAGTGGCCACCGGTGGGACCTTGATGACAGTGCTCAAGAATTTGTTGAGCTTCTTTACCATATACACACAAGCATATCACTTGATCCGCACAAACTCGAAAAAGATGGGGTTGATCCTAAAAGTAATATTTCAAATCCGCAAAGAATTTCTTCTTTTGCTGATAAGAAAATCCTTTCTGAAGAACACCCGAAGCTAAGTAATTTGCGTAGTCCGCAAACCAAGGGACTTCCGGTTCCTTGTCGACCCTCAATAAAAACTCATCAGCGAACGAATCTTTAATGTCTGACTCATTAATTTCTTTCAAATTAGGATTCTCAAGTCGAGAAAGATGGTCGACAGCAAGGTTCTCGGCCCCCTTTTTATCACGAATCTCAATATCGAATTCTTGTAAAAGAAGAACCCATCGAATGAGTCGTTGCTTCGCATCTTGCTTAGCAAAAAGGTACTTAAGGGCTGAGTGGTCGGTATAAACAATGGTCTTAGACAACACCAAATACAGACAGAATTTATTAAATGCAAAGACAACCACGAAGAGCTCTTTCTCAGTTGTGGTATGATTAACCTGAGCTCCCGTTAGTGTCCTACTCGCGTAG
Organism: Rutidosis leptorrhynchoides; assembly: GCF_046630445.1. NCBI lineage: Eukaryota > Viridiplantae > Streptophyta > Magnoliopsida > Asterales > Asteraceae > Rutidosis > Rutidosis leptorrhynchoides. Next base: position 415,256,502 of record NC_092336.1, read on the forward strand.
TAAATTGGATGGAAATGATTATCATGGCGTTGCCCTAAGACAGCTCCCAATGCATAATCGATAGCATCACACATAAGCTCAAAAGGTAAAATGAAATCAGGTGAAACAATTATAGGAGCTTGTGTGAGCTTGGTTTTGAGAATAGAGAAAGATTTCTTACAGTCATCATTGAACTCGAAAGGAGTATCCTTCTCAAGAAGTCTAGTCATGAGGCGAGCGATTTTAGAAAAATCATTTATGAATCGCCTATAGAATCCCGCGTGACCAAGAAAACTACGAATGGCCTTAACATTCGAAGGTTAGGGTAGTGTAGATATGACCTCCATTTTGGCTTGGTCTACCTCAATACCTGCACGAGATATTTTATGGCCAAGGACAATGCCTTCCCTTACCATGAAATGACATTTCTCAAAATTCAAAACAAGATTTGCTTTTTCGCAACGAATTAGCATACGTTTAAGATTGGAAAGACATGAGTCAAAGGAGTCTCCAAAGACGGAGAAGTCGTCCATAAAGACTTCCATACACTCCTCGATCATATCGTAAAAGATCGCCATCATACACCTTTGAAAAGTTCCAGGTGCATTGCATAACCTAAATGGCATGTGGCGATAATCAAAAGTACCAAACAGACAAGTGAATGTGGTCTTGTCCTGGTCTACGGGGTCTATGGGAATTTGGAAATACCTGTGACGACCCAGAAATTTCTGACCAAATTTAAACTTAACCTTTATATGTTTCCGATACGATAAGCAGAATTTGTAATGTTGAATCTCAAAAAGTTTGGAACTACATTCATGTAATCAATTACCCTTTGACCGTGTTCGACGATTCACGAACAATTATGTGTATATAGATATGTATATATAATATATAATATTAACTTAAAACATTAACAAAGTATTAGATATATGATACTTTACATGAACGTATTTGTTTCGATATATTTATCGACAGAATTAAGAGATAATATCAAATGATTGAATTATCAGATACATTATGATATGATTACGGGCCAATGTTATGAGGTCCATTGTGATTTAAGAAATCTATTCTTTTTGACAATATTCGGAAAATGGTAAAGTGATCTATAAGTAAGAACGTGGAGTGTAAATAACTTAGATGTTGGATATCGACAAGTTAAGTAACTCGACATTTTTCATTAAGATAATTTCATACATTTATTAAACCTTTGGACTTTATCCCATGCTTCACCAACAGACTGTAATTTAAAAACTTGAAACCTATTATGAATATATATAATTCTACTTTTCTAAAATGTTTTATGATATAACAATTTCTATTATTTTAACCTTTTAACAAAATGATTCTTAACTATATTTAGTTTTGGAAAACAAAATTATCATATTTATTTGATTTAGTTTCAAAAGTACAAAAAAACGTTTTCAGTTTAAAAAGAACTTTATTATTAAAATGTATATATCTTTTATAAATATCTAGAACCACTTTTGACAACTCATTACTTAACAAATATGATAAAGATAACAATATTTATATTTTATTTTATTAAATATATATAACGATTTAAATTAATATTATATATATTTATACGCGTATTATACGTATATAGTTTTATACTTTTACTATACTTTAATTTTACCTTTACTTTACTTTTACTTTTACTTTACTTTAACTTTAATAATTCATACTTTAATAATTCACTTTAATAATTCATACTTTAATAATTCACTTTAATAATTCACTTTAATAATTCACTTTAATAATTCATACTTTAATAATTCACTTTAATAATTCACTTTAATAATTTATACTTTAATAATTCACTTTAATAATTTACTTTAATAATTCATACTTTAATAATTCACTTTAATAATTCACTTTAATAATTCATACTTTAATAATTCAAAAATCTATTATAAATAGAATTGAATAGGTTTCATTATTTCATAGAAACTTGAAAATATATTTCTCTAAACTCTCTCAATCGAATTACATATATATATTTTCTTTGTATTATTTCATGATATTATTAGTATACATAAAATACTACGACGGAGTTATACTCAGACGATTTCAAAATAAGTTTTCAAACGGGATAAAGCTAAGGAAATTATGGGTTATAGCTATGGAGGTTATGGGTATTGATCGAGAGTATTGCTCGTGAGTCAAACTAGTGTTTATCATCTCCGTTGCGTCTACGTACTTTTCCTGCAATATTGAATCTCAATATTGATACGTTCGTGAATCTAAGGCCAACATTGCACTTGTTCAATGACATCATATGTATTTTTACTACAAAATACAGTATTGTGAGTTTCATTTGCTCCCTTTTATATATATTTTTGGGACTGAGAATACATGCGCTGTTTTTATAAATGTTTTACGAAATAGGCACAAGTACTAAAACTAATTCTATGTGGGTTTAAACCAGAAATATACCCTTAGCTTGGTAACATTAAACTACTTGTCTATGTACGGTAGGCGCGAATCCTAAAGATAGATCTATTGGGCCTGACAAACCCCATCCTGACTATGGGATGCTTTAGTACTTCGAGGTTATTTTAAACACACCTGATCTGGTGTACTTCAGAGGGTAAAACATGAACGTTAAGGCTTGTTACCGGGTGCCTACAACTTATAGAATAATTTTATACACTTTCGAGTGTACATATATTTATAAACGAAAATCTTGTGGTCTATTAATATATTGAAATGATTGTTATGATAAACCTATGAACTCACCAACCTTTTGGTTGACACTTTAAAGCATGTTTATTCTCAGGTATTAAAGAAATCTTCCGCTGTGCATTAGCTCATTTTAAGGATATTACTTGGAGTCATTCATGGCATATTTTGAAAGACGTTGCATTCAAGTCATTGAGTTCATCAAGATTATTATTAAGTCAATTATAGTTGGATGTATTATGAAATGGTGTGCATACCGTCAATTTTCGTTGTAAAGAAAGTTTGTCTTTTAAAAACAAATGCAATGTTTGTAAAATGTATCATATAGAGGTCAAATACCTCGCGATGTAATCAACTATTGTGAATCGTTTATAATGTATATGAACGGGTCCTTTCAGTTGGTATCAGAGCGGTGGTCTTAGAGAACCAGGTCTGCATTAGTGTGTCTAACTGATAGTCGTTAGGATGCATTAGTGAGTCTGGACTTCGACCGTGTCTGCATTTCAAAAGTTTTGCTCATCATTCTTGTCGAAAATTACCTGCTTATCATTCTTAGTCTAGACACATCTTATTGCATTGATTGCATGAATAGTGTATAGACAAAATTCATATCTTAGCGTATCTGCTAATTCATATCTTAGCGTATCTGTTACTGTAAACTTTGCCTGACATATTCCGTAAATTCCTCCGTAATCTACGAAACCTTTTGCTCCATATAATTAGAATACCACCCGATAGCCGGAAAATCATTTCATATCGAAAAATTCTTTATTCAATCGTACGAAATGGAATTGGTCATTAGTTCAAGTCCCTCGGATTCCGAAATGGAATCCCACTCAAGTTCCGAAAGCAGTGTGACCGGAATGGATCAACCAATTAGTCATCATCTATTCTGGATGAATTGGGGATGGGTTCGTAGCCTCCTTAATCATTGGAGACAAGAAGAAGGTGATCCCTTCCATCCACCACATTGCCCTCTTGGCGAAGAACCTGAAGCACTTACCGGCGAACCTATCCGAAACACCATTTTCTCTCTTATTTCTAGAGTATCTCGTCACGATTACATACTACACCAAATTATAGATTTTATTTATCCGCTCGTCCGAACCGACAATCACCCCGGTGTAATAGAAGAAGTCAACGAGCTTCGCGCTCGGGTAGTGGCTTTGGAGAATATGGTGCAAAGGTTACAAACACCAGCAGCAGCACCAGCAGCATAAACAGTACCACCATCAGCAACACCAACAGTACCATTACCACCACAAACAACAACCGCATCGCAAACCTCAACTTCACAATCTGTCCCATGAGCATCGACATCATACGCCCTGTAGATACTAAGGAATACCACAACGATGAAGTATTGATTCATAACTTCATTGGAAAAACATTCTACGACGATTATGTAATTTCTAAAGTTTAGAAATTATCTATCCTAGCCTTAACCATAAATCAAGTGAGTTTAATTTAATATTAACTCATTAAATCTATATTACATCTGAAGAAATATACACATATATTTCCATAAAGACTGTAATAAAATTCTTTTGTACAAAATATTAATGGTGACATTTTTTTTAACGGGTAGGTAATACCCGAGAGATATATAAATTCACAATTAATATGTTACATTCTTCGAATCTGATTCAGCAAATCATCCATTATACTCCCTACTTTCACAACAATATACATTCTTTTATAGAAATCAAAACAACCATGCTCATTCAAAAATCTAATTACATATTTTGATTTTGAAATCACCGAATTCAATTCAAGTTATAAACGATATCATCACTCTTAGATTCTTACATCTTTCAAAGCTATACTTTAACTTCAAAACTGTGTTAGAACATCGTATGTATATTAACGATTATAATCTGTGTTCAAGCCCTTCGAAATACCTGAAGACACTTCAAATAATGAACAATCGAGATGATGATCCAACCACATGTTATCCACAGTTACGTACCTGAAAACCTCTTGAAACCAATGTCATAATTTAACATGTATCCATGTCAGACCTTTTGGCATTTACTAGCTAAAATAACTTTTCAATCCCTTCTAAAAATAGACGATTTTGTCACAGCTCCAGCAAATCAACTTCAATTGTTCATTCAAATATGCCTTATTATAATGATTACCCCTTCATCATTATTACCGGGGAACCTTTCATATCTCGCCACATTAGCAGTAAACTTATTAACAACTTCATTGATCTTTGACTTTCCGAAAAATCTTTATATTTATTAAAATCCCATCATTTACTCATCTGCATCTTGTAACGAGAATTGCCATACGAATCATCAAAAATTAGCAATCAGTATTTTGAAATCTCGCAGCATGTCTACGCCAACAATTATATGTGTCTATCTTCTGGACTTATATACTTTGAATGTGAAGTTTCTGAAAAACACCCTAAACTGCGAACTAGTTCTCGAAATACTGATGAAGCAGCAAAAACTATAAACGACCTTAACAGTAAAAAGTTTGATGATAAAGAGTAGTGTGTTGGCAAAGCTCAGAAAAAGAGAAGATTTGGTACTGAAAAATACGAATTGAGCAAACCATGAAGAAGGCTGTGGATAAATCACAAGGAAGAAATCTACCTTTAAAGAATCCAAATAATTCCGTGTCTGCTGAAGTCATTATCGAATACCTTGCTCCTGACTCTAAACCCTTACGGACAATATTCTTCATCATCCTCTGATATTAGAAATTTTAAGATATCATCGTATCTTTCATTATAAATATCCTCCATATTTCTGAAGATATTTCCATAATTATTCTTATCTGAAATCATTTACCTCTTCGTGATGTCTGTATTACATCATAAAAGAAACTATTTTAGTTTCTAAATTCCGAAACTTTCGAATTTAAAATAGGAATATTTTTGAAGTAGTGTTGGGAACTGAAGCATGAACTAGTATAATATAATGACACTTGATCACCGTGATTATATTACAGTAACTCATGTTGAGTTTCTAATGGAACGTGATGATTCACATAACATACCGTCATCATGTGCCATTTACACGACTCTTACATTATACCAAATCTCCAAACATATTAAGAACATATCTTCTTGATAGTTCTATCTTTCTGGATATTCTGGTAATTTGCCAAATCAAGATCGTACCATTACGATTTCCTTCTTAGAACATTAACTATGTTCATCCAAAACTTCATACCTACTAATTCTGGACCATTATTCGCTTGACTTAAAGCCGAGAAGAGACAACAAAAGTATGAAACTCCGAAATGTAAGGGAGAATATAAAGTCCAATAATAACACATAAATTACAAACCGTGTATATCAATGTTTATCGCAACATAAAGACACGGGAGAATTAAAAACACTATAACCCCAAGGGCGAAGTAGAAGAAAATAGATTCCTCCGGTGGAAGTTGGAAAAGGAGAATGATTGTTGCTATAGTAAGGATAAGGACAAGGATTAGAAATGGATTAAGCATTTTCGCAATCTTTTGAAATTGGAATTGAGTATAGAGGTGCTAAAAACTAATGGAATGGAAAAGGTAAATATATAAGGGAAATATCAGACGTAGTAATCGGGACAGATCATCGCATTTAATTAAAGAGATCCTAATTTCCTTAAATCTCGAAGAAACAGATCTTATAGATTTCCAAGATTTTTTTTTTTTTTTTGAATCCCTTGAATTCCGGAATTCAACCATGAATACGTCAAAAAATTATGACGAAACTTATTTTCCTCATTCCACTATTTTGTGATAGCTTCACTCATACGCTTCGAGTAATTGGATCATTTTATCCATATTACTCTATGGTAATAAAATCATATCTATCAACACATATCCGTCATGAAAACATTTTTATGGTTAGCCATGATGACCTCGATCAAATTTCGGGACGAAATTTCTCTAACAGGTAGGTACTGTGACGACCCAGAAATTTCTGACCAAATTTAAACTTAACCTTTATATGTTTCCGATACGATAAGCAGAATTTGTAATGTTGAATCTCAAAAACTTTGGAACTACATTCATGTAATCAATTACCCTTTGACCGTGTTCGACGATTCACAAATAATTATGTGTATATAGATATGTATATATAATATATAATATTAACTGAAAACATTAACAAAGTATTAGATATATGATACTTTACATGAACGTATTTGTTTCGATATATTTATCGACAGAATTAAGAGATAATATCAAATGATTGAATTATCAGATACATTATGATATGATTACGGGCCAATGTTATGAGGTCCATTGTGATTTAAGAAATCTATTCTTTTTGACAATATTCGGAAAATGGTAAAGTGATCTATAAGTAAGAACGTGGAGTGTAAATAACTTAGATGTTGGATATCGACAAGTTAAGTAACTCGACATTTTTCATTAAGATAATTTCATACATTTATTAAACCTTTGGACTTTATTCCATTCTTCACCAACAGACTGTAATTTAAAAACTTGAAACCTATTATGAATATATATAATTCTACTTTTCTAAAATGTTTTATGATATAACGATTTCTATTATTTTAACCTTTTAACAAAATGATTCTTAACTATATTTAGTTTTGGAAAACAAAATTATCATATTTATTTGATTTAGTTTCAAAAGTACAAAAAACGTTTTCAGTTTAAAAAGAACTTTATTATTAAAATGTATATATCTTTTATAAATATCTAGAATCACTTTTGACAACTCATTACTTAACAAATATGATAAAGATAACGATATTTATATTTTATTTTATTAAATATATATAACGATTTAAATTAATATTATATATATTTATACGCGTATTATACGTATATAGTTTTATACTTTTACTATACTTTAACTTTACCTTTACTTTACTTTTACTTTTACTTTACTTTAACTTTAATAATTCATACTTTAATAATTTACTTTAATAATTCATACTTTAATAATTCACTTTAATAATTTATACTTTAATAATTCACTTTAATAATTCACTTTAATAATTCATACTTTAATAATTCACTTTAATAATTCACTTTAATAATTCATACTTTAATAATTCACTTTAATGATTCACTTTAATAATTCATACTTTAATAATTCACTTTAATAATTCACTTTAATAATTCATACTTTAATAATTCACTTTAATAATTCATACTTTAATAATTCAAAAATCTATTATAAATAGAATTGAATAGGTTTCATTATTTCATAGAAACTTGAAAATATATTTCTCTAAACTCTCTCAATCGAATTACATATATATATTTTCTTTGTATTATTTCATGATATTATTAGTATACATAAAATACTACGACGGAGTTATACTCAGACGATTTCAAAATAAGTTTTCAAACGGGATAAAGCTAAGGAAATTATGGGTTATAGCTATGGAGGTTATGGGTATTGATCGAGAGTATTGCTCGTGAGTCAAACTAGTGTTTATCATCTCCGTTGCGTCTACGTACTTTTCCTGCAATATTGAATCTCAATATTGATACGTTCGTGAATCCAAGGCCAACATTGCACTTGTTCAATGACGTCATATGTATTTTTACTACAAAATATAGTATTGTGAGTTTCATTTGCTCCCTTTTATATATATTTTTGGGACTGAGAATACATGCGCTATTTTTATAAATGTTTTACGAAATAGGCACAAGTACTAAAACTAATTCTATGTGGGTTTAAACCAGAAATATACCCTTAGCTTGGTAACATTAAACTACTTGTCTATGTACGGTAGGCGCGAATCCTAAAGATAGATCTATTAGGCCTGAAAAACCCCATCCTGACTATGGGATGCTTTAGTACTTCGAGGTTATTTTAAACACACCTGATCTGGTGTACTTCAGAGGGTAAAACATGAACGTTAAGGCTTGTTACCGGGTGCCTACAACTTATAGAATAATTTTATACACTTTCGAGTGTACATATATTTATAAACGAAAATCTTGTGGTCTATTAATATATTGAAATGATTGTTATGATAAACCTATGAACTCACCAACCTTTTGGTTGACACTTTAAAGCATGTTTATTCTCAGGTATTAAAGAAATCTTCCGCTGTGCATTAGCTCATTTTAAGGATATTACTTGGAGTCATTCATGGCATATTTTGAAAGACGTTGCATTCAAGTCATTGAGTTCATCAAGATTATTATTAAGTCAATTATAGTTGGATGTATTATGAAATGGTGTGCATACCGTCAATTTTCGTTGTAAAGAAAGTTTGTCTTTTAAAAACAAATGCAATGTTTGTAAAATGTATCATATAGAGGTCAAATACCTCGCGATGTAATCAACTATTGTGAATCGTTTATAATGTATATGAACGTGTCCTTTCAATACCCGGAGAATCCGTCTAGGAAGTAGTAGAACTCCTTACCTGCTAAACGTTCAAGCATTTGGTCGATAAACGATAGCGGGAAGTGATCCTTCCTAGTGGCGTCGTTTAAGTGACGATAGTCTATACAAACTCTCCAACCCGTAATCGTGCGCGTAGGAACAAGTTCGTTCTTTTCATTAACCACAACGGTTGTTCCCCCCTTTTTAGGCACAACTTGGACAGGGCTTACCCATGGGCTGTCCGAGATTGGGTAAATTAACCCGGCATCAAGTAACTCAACTACCTCCTTTTTCACAACGTCCTTCATATTCGGGTTTAACCTCCTTTGCCTTTGGACAACAGGTTTATACTCATCCTCCAAGAGGATTTTATGAGTGCAAAAGGAGGGGTTTATTCCTGGTATGTCGGTCGTTTTCCAAGCTATTGCCTTTTTGTGTGCCTTTAACAAATTAATTAATCGACTCTTTTGATCACCAGAAAGATTAGAAGATATAATTACCGGTAATTCTGAAGTACCCTGAAGATAGGCATACTCCAAATGTTCCGGAAGCTTCTTTAGTTCAAGCACGGGTGTTTCTTCCAAAGAAGTTTTAATACGGAACTTATCCTCCTCCTTGATCTCTTCAACCAGTTCCTCTCCCGTGGGATCTTCTTCATCACTTAATTCATCATGCGTATCCGCTTTCATAAAACTTTCAAATTCAGCATCTAAATCAAAATCATCGCTTCCATCCATAGGAACAAAACCTGTGGTATCAACCTCTAATAGTTCCTGCAAATCATGCTCAACACACAAATCTATTACATCAAGTTGAAAACAAGTGTCATCATTAGTAGACTTGGGTTGTTGCATGGCTTTATCTACAAGACAAATCACTCTTTCATCCCCTACACCTATACTTAATGTATTTTGTTGGACATGGATGATAGCATCCGCGATGTTTAGGAAGGTTCGACCTAGAATGATTGGTACTTTAGTGTCCTCTTTCATTTTAAGTACTACAAAATCGGCCAGAAAGATTAATGGCTCCCTATTCGGACAAGGGTTGTTTACTTTTACTATCAAGTCTTCGGCTATACCTATGGGAGTATCAAAAGAATGGTTGGCCAAACGGATTCCCATTCTAGTTGGTTTCAAGTCTCCTAGGCCAAGTTTCAAATACAACAAATAGGGCATTAAATTAACACTTGTCCCTAAATTGGCTAGTGCATCGTACATTACCAAATCTCTCAACAAGCAAGGGATGATAAAGCAACCTGGATCTCCTAATTTTGGAGGCATCTTTTGCTTTTGCAAAATGGCCGAACACGCCTCATTGAGGAACGTGGCCGACACCTCTTTGTACTTACCTTTCAAAGTGATGAGGTCTTTTAGAAACTTCTCATAGTTGGGAATCCCTTTAATCACTTCCGCCAGCGGCATGTTCACACTGATTTGATTGATCATATCCAAGAACTTCTTAGGATATGTAATCGGTGCTTTGTACACCTTCAATGACAGCTTAGCTATGATCTCTGGTGGATCATCTTTCTTTTGCTCCTGTGCCTTTGGCTCATCATCCTTAGAACATTCATCCTTTGACTCTTCTTCATTTGGTACCTGCAAAACAGTAGGAGAAACAATGGGTGGAGACTTGAGAGTCTCCTCATTAAGAACCAAACCACTTCGGGTTGTTATGACATTCACTTGCTCATTTCTAACCGGTCCGTTGTTGTTCGGATTGGACTGCGTGTTAGATGGGAGAGTACCCGGTGGTCTCTTCGATAAAGACTGACCAATACGACCCACATCACATTCCAAATTTTGAATTGAGGCTTGCTGACTTCTAACTTGCTGCTTTGTCGATTCATCATCCTGTCTCAAAGCAGTAATGTTCTCGTCAGTTTTCATAATGAAACCCCTTAACAGTTCTTCCAAAGGAGGCATCTTATTTTCTGGCTGCTGAACTGGTTGCATCAGTTGCTGAAAATTCCTAGGCGGTACTTGCTGATTTCTATTATTAAACCTACGCGGCCTGTACGGATATACCTTCTGATTACCCTGATAAACCTGATTACCATTTTGATAATTAGTACCACTCATATTACCCACTTGGTTGAAAAACTGTCTTCCACCCGAAAATTTACTAAGAGCAAAATCACCCTTTTTAACATAACCCAGATAATTAGCCCATTCCTCCATTGACGCTTGATCACAATCTTTCGTAAGATGCGGCCCTTGACATAACTCACAACCAACCTTTATCGCGTGCATTTCATTAGTTATCGACCCCATTTGTCTTTTAAAAGTTGCAAGTTGAGCTTTAACTGAAGCAAGCTCGTCACTAGTTTCGGTACTATCAACATGAAAAGAGCGAGAGACATCCATTTCTTGATGCCAATTGATAATGCTAAAAACGAACATATATTTCATAGCATTATCCTTCGAGAAAGACAAACTTTTAGTAGCAATTGTTCTATTTACAAGTGATATTCGTTTAAATATAAAAAGGTGAAGACAAAAGACAGATTCGATGATTTGAAGATGCAAACGACCAAAAAGCTAAAAAGTACAAAGTACAATCCAAGAGGTTCAATTTATTGATAAGAAACGTCTAAAAGTTACAATAGTACGAGCTGCGAAACGCAAAGTACAAGATATTAAATAGTACGAAAAGACGTTCGAAAATTCGGAACCGGGAAATGAACCAACTATCAACGTGCGACGCAACGGAGCTAAAATGACAAGTCAACGATGCACATAAATATAATATAATATATAAATAATTCTTAAAATTATATATATATATATATATATATATTATATATTAAAAACCGTCGGCAAACTAGAAAATAAAGTTATGTGAGCTGGATCAGAGGGCCATGCGATCGCATGGCCTGGAAGCACAAAAACCATGCGATCGCATGGCTGTAAAATGCTGGCCAAGTGCTATAAATTGGAACGTAATCTGCCGAATTCAATACACAATATTCAATCTCTCTCACTCTCAATATATATTTATATTTTAATTTTAATTTTAATTTTAATTTTAAATTAATAATAATAAGGTTATAGTGGCGAATGTTGTAAGTGTGTAAGTCGAAATTCTGTCCGTGTAACGCTACACTATTAATACTCATTGTAAGTTATGTTCAACCTTTTTAAATTAATGTCTCGTAGCTAAGTTATTATTATGCTTATTTAAATCGAAGTAATCATGATGTTGGACTAAATATTAAAGACGAGATAATTGGGCTTTCTACCATAATTGGGGTTTGAACAAAAGATCGACACTTGTAGAAATTGGACTATGGACTATTAATGGGCTTTATATTTGTTTAACTGAATGATAGTTCGTTAATTTAATATAGAGATTTACAATTTTACGTATCTATAAATAACCATATACACTCGATCGAACACGATTGGCGGGATATTTATAAATACTAATAATCGTTCATTTAACCGGACACGGGGATGGATTAATAGTCAATGGACTCATTAAAACAGGGGTGAATTATGTACAAGGACACTTGTCGTAATTGTTAACAAAGTATTAAAACTTTGGGTTACACGCAGTCGATATCCTGGTGTAATTATAAAACAAAGTATTAAGACCTTGTTACAGTTTAAGTCCCCAATTAGTTGAAATATTTGACTTCGGATATAAGGATAATTTGACGAGGACACTCGCACTTTATATTTATGACTGATGGACTGTTATAGACAAAAACCAGATAGACATATTGAATAATCCAGGACAAAGGACAATTAACCCATGGTAATAAATTAAAATCAAAACGTCGAACATCATGATTACGGAAGTTTAAATAAGCATAATTTCATTATTTTATATCTTATCGCACTTTTAATTATCGTACTTTTTAATTATCGTAATTTTATTTATCGCACTTTTTAATTATCGCACTTTTATTATCGTCATTTACTTTACGCTTTAAATTAAGTTATTTTTATTTTTAATATTTTACATTAGGTTTTAATTGTGACTTAAGACATAAAATCGACAAACCGGTCATTAAACGGTAAAACCCCCTTTTTATAATAATAATACTACTTATATATATATATATATATATATATATATATATATATATAGTTTAAAATAAAATATAGCGTTAAACTTGACTAGCTCCCTGTGGAACGAACCAGACTTACTAAAAACTACACTACTGTATGATTAGGTACACTACCTATAAGTGTTGTAGCAAGGTTTAGGTATATCCACTCTATAAATAAATAAATAACTTGTGTAAAATTGTATCGTATTTAATAGTATTTCGCAATAAAAATATAACTATTTCGTATACACCTCGCATAACATCAAGTATTTTTGGCGCCGCTGCCGGGGACTTCAACAACGCCGAAAGCGAAACGCTATAAAAAATTAGTTTTTAAGATATTTTTGTAAAAATATAATATTTCTTATTTTGTAAAAATATTTTGTTAAAAATAAAAAAATATAAAAATATAAAAAAAAGTAAAAAATATATATTTTTAAGAGTTTGTTTAAAATATATAAAATTATAAAGTATTTTAATTTTAATTTTTAAATATAAGTTTTATTTAATTTATATAAATATTTTATTTAAATTAAAAACAGAAAACAAAGTAAAAAATTAATTAAAAAAACAGAAACTGAGACTGCATTTTTTTCGACCTGCATTGAATTTGAATCTACAGCCCATGCGATCGCATGGCTACAGTGTAGAAAAGCCATGCGACCGCATGGTCTTATCTGACACGCCTGAAACTTCAGCTGGTACGGTTTAGGGAGTATTAATTATTATTATTATTAAACCCTAATTAGGGTTTAGTTATTTAAAAATTAAGTTTTAGTTTATTTTATTTTGTATTTTTAAGTTTAATTAGTTTTATTAATATATAAAATTAATACTTTTATAAAATAATAATATAAAAATAATATTTTTATAAAAATAAGTAATTTTATTACTTTTTATATCTTTTTATAAATTGTATATTTTAAGCGTTTAATTTGTAATTTATATATTTATCGTTCGTAATTAGTTTTAAATCTAGTTTTTGCCGTAGTTTATTTTTATTTCTAGATTTTTAGGCTTTGCCGTAAAATCCCTTAAGTGCTTTTTCTTTAGACTACGATTTAGGTGCTTTAGAATTTTGCGACGCTATTTTATAGATTTTAGTACCTTTTAAGTTATTGCCGTTTTGGATATAGAATTCCTTTTAAGCTTTAATACCTTTAGACACAACTTTTAATATTTAGTTTTTAGACTTTTGAGTTTCGACGCTTTTCTTTCCTATTTTTATTTTTCAACCTTTTATTTTTCGACCTCTTATTTTTCGACGCACTCTTTTTCTTTCTTATTTCTCGACGCTCTAGTTTTTAGGACATAGAATTTTCTTTATCTTCTTTAAACTTCAACGAAAAATTATTTTAAGTGGTTAAATTGATAGACATCCAAAATTTTCTTGTTCGTAGTAATAGTTGGATTTGTTAGTGGCGAGTTGTGGGCTTCCGATTTAAATGGTCCTGGCTACCTGCTGCATCTATTGGCTATTCGAAACGTGGGCAAAATCAGAAAAGTCTATTAATTTGATAACTTATATAATTTTTATCTTTTATAACTAATAGGACATTCAGTGAATGCACCGAGCAAAACGTTCACCACCTTTCATACGTTCACCACCTGTAACTCGATCAAGACATCTAGCCAATATTGTCGCCGTTGATTTTTCTTTAGAATCATCATCTAGTCGACCAAGTACTCCAATTCAAATTTTCGATAATCCATTTTTTGAACCCAACCTCACAATTGAAAATCCGGAACCGGGACATGAACCAACTATCAACGCGCGACGCAACGGAGCTAAAATGACAAGTCAACGATGCACATAAATATAATATAATATATAAATAATTCTTAAAATTATATATATATTATATTATATATTAAAAACCGTCGGCAAACTAGAAAACAAAGTTATGTGAGCTGGATCAGAGGGCCATGCGATCGCATGGCCTGGAAGCATAAAAACCATGCGATCGCATGGCAGTAAAATGCTGGCCAAGTGCTATAAATTGGAACGTTTTCTGCCGAATTCAATACATAATATTCAATCTCTCTCACTCTCAATATATATTTATATTTATATTTTAATTTTAATTTTAATTTTAATTTTAAATTAATAATAATAAGGTTATAGTGGCGAATGTTGTAAGTGTGTAAGTCAAAATTCTGTCCGTGTAACGCTACGCTATTAATACTCATTGTAAGTTATGTTCAACATTTTTAAATTAATGACTCGTAGCTAAGTTATTATTATGCTTATTTAAATCGAAGTAATCATGATGTTGGACTAAATATTAAAGACGGGGTAATTGGGCTTTGTACCATAATTGGGGTTTGGACAAAAGACCGACACTTGTAGAAATTGGACTATGGACTATTAATGGGCTTTATATTTGTTTAACTGAATGATAGTTCGTTAATTTAATATAGAGATTTACAATTTGACGTATCTATAAATAATCATTTACACTCGATCGGACACGATGGGCGGGATATTTATAAATACTAATAATCGTTCATTTAACCGGACACGGGGATGGATTAATAGTCAATGGACTCATTAATAGTCAATATCCGGAGAATATTCAAGGACAATTCAGAGATCCTGAACCACTAATCATTCCTCCTGAACCACAGATTACTCATCCAGAGATTGTCGAGGAAGAAACCATTAAATCAGAATCCTCTAGTGATTCAGATTCAACAAATTCAATCATGAAAAATCTGGAACTTCTAAGTATGGAAGACCGAATGAGAGCTAAACGCACTGGCCAAGGTCACGCAATTACTCAACCAAATATTAATGCGCCAGATTATGAAATCAAAGGACAAATCCTACACATGGTAACTAATCAATGCCAATTTAGTGGTGCACCGAAGGAAGATCCAAATGAACGTCTTCGCATCTTTAATAGGATTTGTACTCTATTCAAAATCCGAGAAGTTGAAGATGAACAAATATATCTCATGTTATTTCCCTGGACTTTAAAGGGAGAAGCCAAAGATTGGTTAGAATCGTTACCTGAAGGGGCGATTGATACATGGGATGTTTTAGTTAAAAAATTTCTTAAACAATTCTTTCCGGCATCTAAAGCCGTGAGACTTCAAGGAGAAATTGTTACGTTCGCGCAGAAGCCAAATGAAACTCTATATGAGGCGTGGACAAGATTTGGAAAGTTTTTGAGAGGATGTCCGCAACATGGTTTAGACACTTATCAAATAGTACAAATATTCTACCAAGGATGCGATATTACTACACGAAAAGACATCGATATAGCAGCTGGTGGTTCCATTATGAAGAAAACCGCAACTAAAGCTTATAAAATTATTGATAACACTGCTTCCCACTCACATGAGTGGCATCAAGAAAAAGATATCATTAGATCATCTAAAGCGGCTAGAGCCGATTCTAGCCATGACTTTGATTCCATGTCCGCAAAGATAGATGCTTTCGAGAGACGAATGGAAAAGATGACTAAAGATATTCACTCAATACGAATTAGTTGTGAGCAGTGTAGAGGACCACATTTGACAAAAGATTGTCTTAGTATTGAACAAACAATGGAACAAAGAGAGAATGTTTCATACATGAACCAAAGGCCTGAAAATAATTATCAACCGCCAAGACCAATCTACAATCAAAATCAGAATTATAACCGAAATGTTCCATACAACAACCAACAAGGTCCTAGCAATCAACAAGTATCCAATAATACTTACAACCAGCAAAGACCTATTTTTCCAAATAAATCACCACAAACCGATGATAAAAAGCCAAATTTAGAAGATATGATGTCGAAGCTAGTTGAATCTCAAACTCAATTTTTCACATCTCAGAAACAAACCAATGAACAAAATGCTCAAGCATTTAGAAATCAACAAGCTTCTATTCAAAATCTGGAACAAGAAGTGAGTAACCTAGCAAGGTTGATAGGTGAAAGAAAATCGGGAAGTCTACCTAGTGATACAAATGCTAACCCCCGGAATGAAACAGCTAAAGCCATTACCACAAGAAGTGGTATTACACTTAAACCACCCGAAATACCTGTAATTTCTGATGACTCTATTCCTACTCCACAGGCACCACAGCCTGAGCAAGATAAAGAATCAGAACCGGTAGTTGAAAAGGTTAATGAAGAGAATACAGTTAAGGCTCAACCTTATGTTAAACCATACCAACCACTACTTCCTTACCCAAGTAAACTGAGAAAAGAAAGACTTGAAGCCGAGCAATCCAAATTCTTGGATATGTTTAAACAAATAAATGTTAATCTTCCTTTCATTGATGTGATTTCAGGAATGCCTAGATATGCTAAATTTCTGAAAGATCTAATCACAAATAGAAAGAAAATGGAAGAACTTTCGGCTGTTACTATGAATGCTAATTGTTCTGCAGTGCTGTTGAATAAGATACCAGAAAAACTCTCAGATCCAGGAAGTTTCACAATTCCATATTTTCTGGGTAGTCTTAGTTCAATAGAAGCATTGGCAGACTTAGGTGCTAGTATAAATTTAATGCCGTATTCACTATACGCTAAACTAGACCTCGGAGAATTGAAACCAACAAGAATAAGCATACAACTAGCAGATCGATCAGTAAAATATCCTAGAGGGATAATGGAGAACATGCTAGTTAAAGATGGTACTTTAGTATTTCCAGTAGATTTTGTTATTCTGGACATGGAAGAAGATTCTCGAGTTCCTCTTATATTAGGAAGACCATTCTTAAACACGGCTAAAGCAATAATAGATGTGTTTGGTAAGAAACTGACCCTAAGTATAGAGGACGAGAGTGTTACCTTTTCTGTTGATAGAGCCATGCAACAACTGCAATCTGCAGATGATACATGTTATTATATTCAAACTATAGATTCACATGCAGAATAGTTAGAAGAATTTCCAGAATTACAAGGAACAGGAGAATGTTCTTTAGGAGAAGGAACTGAACCAATTGATGAAGCTGAAATGTTAGCTACACTTATGGCTAATGAATATGAACCAACAACAGAAGAACTTCAAATGCTAAAAGAGGAAGACAGATATCGATACAAATCATCGATAGAAGAACCACCGACATTAGAGTTAAAGCCACTTCCAACCCATTTGGAATACGCTTATTTACATGGTGAATCTGAATTACCTGTAATAATATCGTCTTCTCTTACGGAAAATGAAAAATCTAAACTCATTTCTGTGCTAAAAGCTCATAAACCAGCTATTGCATGGAAGATTCATGATATTAAAGGCATAAGTCCTTCGTATTGCACGCATAAAATCCTTATGGAAGAAGGTCATAAAACCTATGTGCAACGCCAACGAAGACTAAATTCTAATATGCAAGATGTTGTTAAGAAAGAAATTATTAAACTGCTAGATGCAGGTTTAATTTATCCAATCTCTGATAGTCCATGGGTAAGCCCAGTTCAATGCGTACCTAAGAAGGGTGGCATGACTGTCATCACAAAGGAGAAAAATGAGTTTATTCCTACTATGACTGTAACAGGATGGCGTGTTTGTATTGATTATAGAAAATTAAATGACGCCACCAGAAAAGATCACTTTCCCTTACCTTTCATTGATCAAATGTTGGAAAGGTTAGCTGGGAATAGTTACTATTGTTTTCTTGACGGTTTCTCCGGATACTTTCAAATTCTAATAGCACCCGAGGACCAAGAGAAAACCACGTTCATGTGCCCTTATGGTACTTTTGCTTACAAACGCATGCCATTTGGACTTTGCAACGCCCCTGCAACCTTTCAGAGGTGCATGATGGCGATTTTTCACGACATGATAGAAGAATGCATGGAAGTTTTCATGGATAACTTTTCAGTCTTCGGTGATACTTTTGAAACATGTCTAGCTAATCTTGAACGAATGCTTATTAGATGCGAGCAATCAAATCTAGTACTTAATTGGGAAAAATGCCATTTCATGGTTAAAGAAGGCATCGTTCTTGGTCATAAAATTTCAAAGGAAGGAATTGAAGTGGATAGAGCTAAAGTAGATGTAATTGTTAAACTTCCACATCCCACCAATGTTAAAGGAGTTAGGAGTTTTCTAGGGCATGCCGGTTTTTACCGTCGTTTCATAAAAGTTTTTTCTAAAATTGTCACTCCTATGAATAAACTCCTAGAAAAGGATGCCCCATTCATCATTTCGGATGAATACATCAAATCTTTTAATAATCTTAAAGAAAAACTCACTAATGCGCCGATCATGATAACTCCAAATTGGAATCTACCATTTGAACTCATGTGTGATGCAAGTGATTTTCCAATGGGAGCCGTTTTAGGACAAAAGATTGAAAAACGATTTCAACCTATTTATTACGCTAGTAAGACATTACAAGGAGCATAAACGAATTACACAACTACTGAAAAAGAATTCCTTGCCATTGTCTTTGCTTTTGACAAATTTCGTTCATATCTCGTTCTAGCAAAAACGGTAGTCTATACTGACCATTCTGCTCTCAGATACCTATTTTCGAAACAAGATGCCAAACCACGATTAATCCGTTGGATCTTACTCTTACAAGAGTTCGATATTGAAATCCGAGATAAAAAGGGAGCAGAAAATCTCGCCGCTGATCATCTTTCTCGTCTTGAAAATCCTGAATTAGAAGTTCTAAATGAATCGGCCATACAAGATAACTTTCCTGATGAATATCTTTTGAAGATCGGTTATAATGAAATTCCATGGTTTGCAGACTATGCAAACTACTTAGTATGTGGATTCCTTGAAAAAGGGTTGTCGTACCAAAAACGAAAGAAATTCTTTAGTGATATAAAACACTATTTCTGAGAAGATCCAGATTTGTTTAAAAGTTGTCCCGATGGAATAATACGCCGATGCGTATTCGGAGATGAAGCTAGTTAAATCTTAAACCATTGTCACACAGGACCAACAGGAGGGCATTATGGGCCTCAACTTACAGCAAGAAAAGTCTATGACGCTGGATTCTATTGGCCTACAATTTTCAAAGACGCACACCTTCTTTGTAAATCCTGTGATGCTTGTCAAAGGGCCAGAAAAATAAGTCAACGTGATGAAATGCCACAAAATGTCATTCAAGTATGTGAAGTATTTGACGTTTGGGGTATTGACTTATGGGTACATTTCCAAAATCTCATAATAATCTATACATTCTCGTTGCCATTGATTATGTATCTAAATGGGCGAAAGCACAAGCTCTCCCAACTAACGATGCACGAGTTGTAGTCAACTTCTTAAAACATCTTTTTGCTAGGTTCAGAACACCGAAAGCTTTAATAAGTGATCGGGGTACTCATTTTTGTAATAATCAACTTGAGAAAGTTCTCAAAAGATATGGAGTAACTCATAAAATCTCAACCGCTTATCATCCACAAACAAGTGGACAAGTTGAAAATACCAACCGAGCTTTAAAACGTTAGAGAAAACCGTAGGATCAAATCCGAAGGAATGGTCCATGAAATTGGAGGATGCACTTTGGGCTTTTCGAACAACCTACAAAACTCCAATTGGAACCACACCTTTTAAACTCATTTACGAAAAAGCATGTCATCTTCCAGTAGAAATTGAGCACAAAGCATTTTGGGCTTTGAAGACATGTAATCTTGATTTGCATGAAGCCGGACGTCTACAGTTAAGTCAATTAAACGAATTAGAAGAATTAAGACATGAAGCATACGAAAATTCATTAATCTATAAAGAAAGAACGAAGAAATGGCATGATAAACGAATCAAAAGATCAAAAGAATTTAAAGAAGGAGACAGAGTTCTTCTTTTCAATTCACGATTCAAGCTATTTCCTGGAAAATTGAAATCAAGATGGTCTGGACCATTTATAGTCAAAAGAGTTTTCCCATACTAAACAGTAGAATTAATAAATTCAACCGGGATTGAATTTAAGGTTAATGGTCACAGAGTTAAACATTACATAGATAATCCAATGGAAGTTGAAGATGAAGTTAATCACAATTTCGACACCACAGCTAACTAAGTGTGGGAGGATTCGAATCTTTTTAGGGTAATATGTATTTCTGTTAGAGTTAAATAATCTGTTTTCGTGTAGTTTTCGAGAATGGAATCCGCATGGTCTTTCCCTAGCAGACCCTAAAGAACTAGTCTTCTCCCTCCATTCTGAATTTTTATTTCTTTTAGGTTTTACGAGATGAAGAATTCCTTTGATCTGAACCATGGTCTACTACTACACGCTATGATTACTAAACATAATAATAACACTTTCCCGAGTGAACTGGTATCATTCATAAGAGGAAAAATGGACGAAGTGAGGAAAGAACTCGGGAAAGATCATCATAAGACACATTTTGGTAAATGAAAATCAAAATCCGCAACAAAAAGAAGAGCACGACACCTTGAAAGATGTCATAAATGCGGAAAATGGTCACACGAAGGTAAATGTTCGAACAATCAAACATATTCAAATACCGAATTTGTTACTCTATGTAGAGAAGGACCGTCCATATGTTTAGAAGAAAAGTTATTGAAGAATCGAGGTTACGCTTATGTAGCTATGGAAAACCAAATCACACGACTCTCCTATGAGTCGGCTAAAGCAGGTCTCTGAGAATTTTATCTCACAGGTAAGTATGTACAGTTTTTATTTGTTTTTATTTATTGCTTTTAACCTTTTGATAATAAATGCTGAATCGTTTGCTATAAAGTATTAAATTGATATTCAATAAAATTAGGTATGTGAAACCGAAATTATTGATATTATACAAAAATTTATTACATCACTGCGAAATTTACCGTTTATTCTTAAGTTATAAATATCTTTAATCAATCAATTCAAAATATTTCAAAAATTCGTCAGGAGTAAAACTAGGTAATATAGCCGAAATTACTTTACCCAAAAGAGGGACGTATATTTTTGATAATATTTGATTGATTAAAGTGGGATAAAAGACCAAAAAGATTTTTAATTTTAATTTTTACCTTGTTTTTAAATTAATATTAAATTATTATTGTAAATTTCTAAAACCAATATATTTAAGTTTTTAAATATTTTAAAAATTAATATTTTCAATATAAGTTTGTAAAATTAATGTATAAAAAATATTAATGATATTTATATGAATTTTTAAATTTTATGCATTTTTAAATTTAAGTTTGGAGTGAATTTAAAAACAAAATTTACTTTATTTCATTAAGTTAAAAATATGATTTCTAAAATTCGTCGTGAGTTGAAGACTAGGTCGTTGAACAGAAATTGCTTTACCCGAGGGCGGGACGAGAAATTTTATTATCATTATTTTTAATCTTATTGAATTAAAGCATGCCAAAAATATTAAAAAAACAAAAAACTTTGCTTTTAAAACAATAGCTTTAAAATGACAAATTTTAAAATTGACGAACTAGGACAATGATCCGAAACGCTCTCATTCTTAAAAGAAACAAATTTTTACAATTAATTTAATTATTTGTTTTATAAGTTAAAGATTTTTATATAAAAAATATAATATACACCCCATGCGATCGCATGGGGTTTGGCCATGTTAACCATGCGGTCGCATGAGGACCAAAATCTGGCCAGGATTAAAAAGAGCAGCTCGCTGCCTCTGTCTCCCACATTTAACACACACACATACGCATATACACCCAAATCCACTAAAAAATTCATCATTTTTTTCATCAAAATTCACCAAAATTCTTGCAATAATCCGCTATAATCATGCCTATATTCAGATGGGGAGGCAGGAAGGTAAAGATTTCACTCCTAAAACTCTTTAAATTCGAATTTTAGTGTTCTTGAGCTAATTTTTACCTAATTTGATTTTGTTAATTTTTAGTGTAATTAGAGTTAAATTGTTAGTATATTATGCATGTATAACCTAGATTGATGCTATTTAACATGATTTGAAGCCAAAAACTTCAAAAATTTTAGAAATCTAGGGTTTGTGTTCTTGAGCAATTTGGGTTTTTTTGATATAAACAGGTTATGGCCAATTTTTGTCATGAATTATTGCTAAATTAAGTAGTGTAACATGTTTAGGTAGCTAAATGATCCAAACATTGATCCTAAACATGATTTTTGAGAATTAAAGTGGACTTTTTAAGTCAAAAATTCATGAACTTGATTAATTTGATATAAATGCCATTTGAAACTTGTTTAATTGCTAGTATTGATTATTTTGACATGTTATTTGAGTTGAATGCTTATGAACTTTGTAAACATTTTCATATATGCTTATTTGAAAAAACTGTAGATTTGATAAAAATATGAAAATGAGTATAAGTTTAATATGGATTAAACATGTTATTGTAATTGTTTTAATTTGTTATTTTGTTAACACTAATGCATATTTGGATGCACAAATTTTGTGTTTAATGTGTTTTGCAGAGAAATACCGATACTGATGGTGCATCATCATCATCTAGGCAACCTGATCCGGAACTACAGCCAGAAATGCAATATCACGAACCGGAGCAACAATAGGAACAACAACAACAGCCCGATCAACACGTACCATACTATGAACCAGACCCACAATTATTTATTGCCTACGTTGTATTTCCCGCTCACCATATAGTAGAACACCCAACAATTCATGAAGAACAGTTACATCCCAATTTAAGGATTGACAGAAGTTGGAGAGATTACCCGACGTACCAAAGTAACAAATTTAAGCTTTAGACTAAAAATGTAGAAGTACCAAGGGTAATAGATTGGGAGCCTTTGGAAAGGGTCCACCTAGCTAACTCAGTTAGGCAGCATCTAATTCAAAGGTATGGCAGCTCTTCTTTTTCTAATTGGGAACGTTTATTTACTACTCGTAGGCCTGTATATAAAGAGTGGTGTGTTGAGCTTATGAGTTCTATAGCTTTTAATAAGGATGTAGATAGGTTAGCTTATGAGTTCTATAGCTTTTAATAAGGATGTAGATAGGTTAGACGATAAGAGTTTTCTTAGATTTTTACTTGGCCGTAGGATGTATAGAATGTCCATGCTGGACATGGCCAGGGCTTTACAGATTTACACTCCAGCTGAATTACTACTACCTGATTGTATAAATTTGATTTATCATGGTGAGAGGGTAGATAGTAATTTTGACGCTGACGCCGTCTGGAGGGGTATGTCAAATTTTAATGTGTTTACGCGGAGTGGAAGACACTCCTATTTAGATATTAACAAAGCCGAGCTTCGTATAATACATAGATTCTTAGCAAACTCGATTACACAAAGAGGTAACAACAAGAAGAAAATGACTCTACACGATTTATTTTATCTTAAGTGCATTCGAGCCACTAGAAGCTTTGTTAATATCCCCTGCTGTGTTGGTTTTTATTTGTCTAAGATAGTGGAAGGAATACAAGACGGGGGAATAATAGGAGGAGGTATTTTTATTACTCTCATTGGAGAGTATTTGGTTGTAGATAGGGATCAAGGGGGTCCGATGATGGTATGTAGGGAACATGATGAGACTTTAGGTTTGCAAGTCTATCAAGGTGCAAACGTATTGACTAGGAGACGCAATCAGGCATTTCCATATCAGGGTCGTCATCCACAGGAAGAAAGGGGTTCGGATGAAGAGATGGAGGAAGCGGATGACATCAGAGATGTCATTAGGGATAGTTTTACTGACGTTTTTCAGCGTATAGATGAGGTAGAAATGACTAATGAGGAAAGGCCTCGTCGGTATGAGCAGTGGCAAGACGCGAATGAGTATGAGACTTCTAGGCGATGCCAACACGATAGCTGGCAAGTTCATCAGCACTAAATCATAAGCCAGCTATCATATCAGGTACCAAATAACTACATCCCGACTCGGCCTTCTTACTATCCACCACATCAGCCTGATATGCGACCACCCTTTGACCTGTACGACCCTAATCAAGCATACCAGGACACCTATCACCAACCATGGAACCCAAAGGATGATATGAACTGGAACCCCTATCCTAATCAATAGTGTTCCATTGGTGATGTCTTCTCTTTTATTATTTTTTATCTATTTATGCTAAACATCTAACATTTTGATACTTTAATGTAATGTTTAATATTTTTATTATTTTGTACTAATATTTTATTTTTGTAATTTGAAAGTGGGATATTAAGTCCCATTTCAAATTACCATGCATGTTTATATTTGTATTGTATGTATTTTATCTCATGTACACAACAGGGTAAAACAGCGCATTTTCAAAGACTGGCATTAAGTTCAGCAAAAGCTATTAATTTTGACGATAAAATGAAAAACAAGTGTGATGTAACAACAGACGGAATGAACAAATGATGTGCACCATTTATCATTCAACACAAACAACAATATGTTTGGAAACTTTGGTAAAATTTAATCATTTTTCTACGCTAATCACCCTCAATCATTTAAATTATTACTGATTTCTTGCAAATGAGGGCATTGCAAGATCTTAAGTGTGGGAAGGGGTTAAATTCTTTCGGATTTTTAAAATTTAAATTTAAACACTTGGTTACCATTAAAAATACTAGTAACGCAGTAGTTGTATTAGAATCTAGTACTCTCTGATAATAAAGAACAGCCCTAGTCTTATATACTGACTACCCAATTCTAGCAAAAATTTTAAATTTTTTTTCAAATAAATGAATTCAAAATCATGTTTATACATATTTATGAACGATAAAACTAGGTGTTAACACCGAAATTATTGTTACCTCGTAAAGGACATAAATTGAGAAACAACCCAAAATGTTAGAATTCATTTAAAATGGAATAGAAGAAAATAAAAAGGCAAAGAAAGAAAAATAAAAGCTAAGTGTGGGAAAAATTTACCAAGTTATTTAGAACATATATCACATATTTTTGTACAAATAATTGAAGATACTTTTGTTTTGGACGATATTAATCAGGTTTACCCAGTTTATTGTAATATAAATGCAATTTAAAAGGAAGTAAAGTCTTCCGAGAAAAAGACACGCGCTTCTTGATTTAGGTCAGGAAGTTGTCGTCCAGACCAGCTGTAGAGTTTACGAAAAACCTTGAAAAGTTTTCTCGAAAATCAGCTGGAAATCCACGGACCTCAGCATCAAACAGGGTCGCCAAGTGGTCAGAGTTATCCTAACCATGAGAGGATCTGTCTCGTACAATGGGGGACACTGTGTAAATTAGCTTATAAGACTAATGAATCAGATCCTCAGAAAGTATAATCTCCTTAAATTTCATACCCCCAAATAGGGTCGGGGAAATATGACTTCACAATATCATAACACAAGTATGTATAAACGAGAACGACTCTATATGAGACGTTTTTAGTATAAACTAGTGTATTTAAAGCAGCGGAAAGTAATGTCATTACAATTGAACTTAAATATTTTAATGCAATAATATGAATGTATAAATGCGGACTCCAAATGCAGCAAAGTCCAAATAGCACACAATCTTTAGCAATCTTCACCTGAGACAAAACATGCTTAAAGTGTCAACCAAAAAGGTTGAGTGAACAACATAGGTTTAATATATATAGTTTTAGACCACAAGATTTAGTTATCAAAAGTAAATGCTGAAGTTATGATATCGAGACATAAACAAAGTTCCCCTGGACACCTTGAACTGTCAGTGTCGTTTAATCATTATTATGTAACCAAAGACCAACGGTCAAATGGTTAGAGACGTCACTCTCAATAGCGCTATTCACAATAACTAAGCTTACCAAAATTCCAGTAATTAACGATATCATGGTAGGGATTTAGCATGAATCAAAGCATGTCAGCACAGTTAAACAGTTTTCAGGTACTTGTGTCTATGCGTAAAATAGTTTGAAAGCAAGCATGTGTCCCACCCCAAAGTTATAAAACAGTTAAGAAATAGTAAAAAGAGGGGCTATGAAGTTCACCTTAATAGCAGATAGATATTCCAGGCAAGTTATATGATCGGAGTGTTGAACACAGAGATCTCAACCTAGAGATAAAAATTCAATTAATTAATGTCTAATAGACATAAAGTCTGTTTATAAATATAGCAAACTATATTAACAGTGACCGTTCTCGAGAAAAGTTGTATTTATATATGTGATAATATACTTAGTGTACTTTAGTGTTACTATATAATTAGGTGTATAGGTTATACTAATAATAATAGTATTACTCTTTTATTAATTAACTATTATGAAATCTTATCATTATATGTGTTACATATATAAATACACCTATGTGATACATACATATATTCTTTATTATTATCATACATGTGTATGTTTAACTATATGATATATATGTATATATTATATGTACGTGTTACATATATATATAAATAAAAGATGGTACATATACATACTTATATTACTTTTCTTTTATAGTTTACTAACCTTTTATATATATATACATACACACTCATACATACATACACACGTACATATACATACATATATACACATACATATATACGTATGTATATACTTACATATACACACGCACATATTTCTACTGCGTATACATGTACATACATATGTATGCATGCATGCATGTATATATCATTATCATCACATAATTCATAACCTAATATCTTTTTAATAATCCACTTCATGAACAATGATCATAACCATAATTTATTCAACATCATAATACTTTCATTCTTTAAACAAGTCTTAATATATTTTTTTATAATCATAATCCTTTATTTTTAATATAAAAACTTATCATCTTAATATTTCCATGTTCATAACAACTAATAATCATTATCTTATTATCTTATTAATTCTTGTAAGTATAACTATAATTATATGCTTTTATCAACATAACATGACTTTAATACTTTAATCACATTCTTACTCGTTCATTACCTTTAACTAAATACTTAGTTATAATATCATCATATGTTAATACCAAATTCATCTTATAATAATATCGTACTAATACTTCATAATACTTATATATAAAAATTTAACATGTTCATCTTCTTTTATTCTTATTATATTCATAACTATATCAAGTTCATAATTATTATACTTATCTTAATATTCATAATATTAATACTTTACAATCATATCCCACATACAACTATATTTGTGATTGTATTCATTACTTCCAAAGTTTTAATCTTTTTTTTTCATCCACATATACATACATGTATTCGTATATATGCCTGCATACATATATATTTGTCACTTCTTTTATTAAGCTTTCTAATCCATATTAATGTATTTTAATTCATGGTCATGTTCATAATTAAATTCATGTTAAATACTAATCAAAGTTTATGTAAAACAAGTTAAGGTTTATACCGTTGAAGTATTTGATCACGAAACGAGTATGTGTTGTGTGAGAGTCTCGTTCAATCAGCAGAAACAAAACATGGGCAAACAGTGAAAGAACACGGTGGTTTGTGGTGGTCGACTATGGTGGACAAAGGCGACCAGAAACAGCGTTGAAACAGCAGCCAAGCTTTGCTTTTTGGCTGCGTTTTTCGAGCAGAAAATAGCCAACAGAAGCGGCGGTCAGCGAACAGCAGTAACAACCCGCAGGTGATGGTGCATTAGTGGTTTTGGGGCTGACGAAAACAGCTGCAACGCAACAGCAAAAATAGCCGCAATTCACGTTAGTTTTGCAGAAAAATTGGGGTGGTCTTTGACGATAACAACAACAAGCAAGCGTGGCAGTTTGGTGTTGGTTCTCGGTTGCAAAATAGCAGCATCGATGGCGGTTTGGTGGTGGTTTGCAGCTGCCCTGAAGCAGCCTGTTTGGGTCGAAATTTGCAGTAAAAAGGCTGCTGTAATGGTGGTTTTGGGCTGCCCAAAAACGCAGCAACAAGGGGACGTTTTGAGGCGATTTGAATGACTGTTTCAGGTGGCGAATTACATCGGAAACAGGAGGGTTTAAATGGTGGTTGCAGGCTGTGAAAATCACAGCAGAAGGGCTGTGATTGTGGCGAGTTTCAGCTGCCAAAAAGACAGCCTTTTTGGGTCGAAGAAAGGCAGCAGAAAAGCAGGAAAACTAGCGGCTGTTTAGGCTGTAACAGGTGGTGGATGAGGCTGTGTTGGGTGACGGTTTGCAGCAGAGAAATAGGAGGAAGATGAGCTGTTTTGGTGGTCGATTGTGGTCGATGCAGGTGTTGGTTTGGGGAGGTGAAATCTGTCGACTAAAACAAGTGAGAGGGAGGGATTGTTGTGTATTTTTATGATGAAATTGTGAGAGCCATGCAAGTGTTTATGTAGGGAATTAGCAAGAGTTATAATTCAACACAAATTGTTCAAAGACTTGGAATTAGGATTAGTTTAAAGTTGTGATAAGATTAGGATTAGAAGACTTGAATACTTGGAGTTGAGTAGGATTACTTTTTAGATTTAGATTAGGATAGATGTTTAAGTTTAAACTTTTATGTCTTTTTTTTTTTTCCGGCTCACATATATCTTTATGTGTTTTTAATTTTTTTTTTTTTTGTAACATTTATCTTTTATATGATAAGTATTATAAATTTTTAATTAGGCCTACAACTTTATTTAATTTTAATTGTTCTCCAAAAGTTTATTAATTTAGGAAAATGTCACATTTTATTAATTACCTAAAGTTTAATATTTATAATATCACAAAAATGCATAAACTTTAATTAACAGAGAGTGTCGACTAAAAGTTTACTATTCGGTCGACGTTTTGTCAAATAAAGTTTACAAGCACACAACCCTAAGGGCAATTTAGTAAAAATAGAAATGAAAAAGTGAGGGTCGTTATATTAAAGATCAAAAATCAGCTTTTAAGACTGATATTACTCAATCCTTGAGATTGACCTTAAAGATTGAGAATTACAAACTCATGGAATTCAATGATATCTAAACTCGAGCTTGAACGAGAAAATATTTTGATCAAAATTACAAACCGATTTATTTTCTGAAAACCCATTTTCATTGCGTTCATTACCATTGAACGTAAAATCCTAGGAATTCACCTGGAATTCATTAGGTCACCTGAACCAAATCGGGTGTCAACCGTAAGAACGGTGGTTGCATAGCATAGTCGAAGACAGGACCTTGTGCCAGACCGAAAAACCATAGGGTGATCTTTACTATTGCTACTAAAAAGGATAGTAATTGCATCCGACACGATATAGACCATAATCAAAAGCATTTCACGGGACATTGCCTTAACAGTTACTTGTTCAACGCTTTCCTTTGCAACCGGACGATAGTTTACCAAAAGGTATTATACGGAGCAAGTATACTGGACGTGTTGCTTTCCCAATACAAGATTAGCAAGTGGGTGACACAAAACCATAAGTTTTGAGCTAAAATTTTAAAATCTGAAACCCACAAAACCCACAAAAACATTTTGCAAACACCGGTGAAGAGTTATTCTGGAAAACTTATCTAGGATAAAAGCTAGATTGAATTTTCAAAAGATCAAATGTTTTCATAAAGATCCAATTTCCTAAAGGATCTAAATTTTCATAGTCATGTGGGACTGTAAACCACAACGTTACTATCATTGTTCATACCGCCGTATTAAAATCACTGATGTACAAAGTGTGAAGAATAAAGAAGTGATTCTAGTAAAGTTATATTCAAGTTCTATATTGCTTGAGGACAAGCAACGCTCAAGTGTGGGAATATTTGATAATGCTAAAAACGAACATATATTTCATAGCATTATCCTTCAAGAAAGACAAGCTTTTAGTTGCAATTGTTCTATTTACAAGTGATATTCGTTTAAATATTAAAAGGTGAAGACAAAAGACAGATTCGACGATTTGAAGACGCAAACGACCAAAAAGCTAAAAAGTACAAAGTACAATCCAAGAGGTTCAATTTATTGATAAGAAACGTCTAAAAGTTACAATAGTACGAGCCGCAAAACGCAAAGTACAAGATATTAAATAGTACGAAAGGACGTTCGAAAATCCGGAACTGGGACATGAACCAACTATCAACGCGCGACGCAACGGAGCTAAAATGACAAGTCAACGATGCACATAAATATAATATAATATAATATATAAATAATTCTTAAAATTATATATATATATATATTATATTAAAAACCATCGGCAAACTAGAAAACAAAGTTATGTGAGCTGGATCAGAGGGCCATGTGATCGCATGGCCTGGAAGCACAAAAAACATGCGATCGCATGGCAGTAAAATGCTGGCCAAGTGCTATAAATTGGAACATTTTCTGCCGAATTCAATACACAATATTCAATCTCTCTCACTCTCAATATATATTTATATTTATATTTTAATTTTAATTTTAATTTTAATTTTAAATTAATAATAATAAGGTTATAGTGGCGAATGTTGTAAGTGTGTAAGTCGAAATTCTGTCCGTGTAACGCTACGCTATTAATACTCATTGTAAATTATGTTCAACCTTTTTAAATTATTGTCTCGTAGCTAAGTTATTATTATGCTTATTTAAATAGAAGTAATCATGATGTTGGACTAAATATTAAAGACGGGGTAATTGGGCTTTGTACCATAATTGGGGTTTGAACAAAAGACCGACACTTATAGAAATTGGACTATGGACTATTAATGGGCTTTATATTTATTTAACTGAATGATAGTTCGTTAATTTAATATAGAGATTTACAATTTGGCGTATCTATAAATAACCATTTACACTCGATCGGACACGATGGGCGAGATATTTATAAATACTAATAATCGTTCATTTAACCGGACACGGGGATGGATTAATAGTGAATGGACTCATTAAAACAGGGGTGAATTATGTACAAGGACACTTGGCGTAATTGTTAACAAAGTATTAAAACCTTGGGTTACACGCAGTCGATATCCTGGTGTAATTATTAAGCAAAGTATTAAGACCTTGTTACAGTTTAAGTCCCCAATTAGTTGGAATATTTGATTTCGGATATAAGGATAATTTGACAAGGACACTCGCACTTTATATTTATGACTGATGGACTGTTATGGACAAAAACCAAATAGACATATTGAATAATTCAGGACAAAGGACAATTAACCCATTGTAATAAATTAAAATCAACACGTCGAACATCATGATTACGGAAGTTTAAATAAGCATAATTTCTTTATTTTATATCTTATCGCACTTTTAATTATCGTACTTTTTAATTATCGTAATTTTATTTATCGCACTTTTTAATTATCGCACTTTTATTATCGTCATTTACTTTGCGCTTTAAATTAAGTTATTTTTATTTTTAATATTTTACATTAGATTTTAATTGTGACTTAAGACATAAAATCGACAAACCGGTCATTAAACGGTAAAAACCCCTTTTTATAATAATAATACTACTTATATATATATTTTATATATAAATATAGTTTAAAATAAAATATAGCGTTAAACTTGGCTAGCTCCCTGTGGAACGAACCAGACTTACTAAAAACTACACTACTGTACGATTAGGTACACTGCCTATAAGTGTTGTAGCAAGGTTTAGGTATATCCACTCTATAAATAAATAAATAAATAAATAAATAAATAACTTGTGTAAAATTGTATCGTATTTAATAGTATTTCGCAATAAAAATATAACTATTTCGTATACACCTCGCATAACATCACCAATCATATGAATGCATAGCAGTTTCGGAGATGATTTCATAAGCTTCATCTGGAGTCTTTTTCATCAAAGAACCACCTGTAGCAATATCAATCTCTTTCCTCGTCGGCACATTAACACCCTTATAAAATATCTGGACCTTATTAAAATTGTTCAACCCGTGTTGAGGACAATTGCGTAACATTTTGCCGAATCGTGTCCATGCATCATAAACTGTCTCATGTGGCTTCTGAACAAAGTGATTAATGTCACTTTGCAATTTAGCAGCCTTCGAAGCTGGAAAGAAATGCTGAAGAAATTTATCTTCCATCGTAGTCTAACTATCAATCTCACCTTCGGGCAATGATTCTAACCAATCCTTTGCATCGTCTTTCAACGACCAAGGGATAACCCTCAAATAGATAACTATATCTTCAACCTGAGCAATCTTGAACAAATTACAGATACTTTTGAAAGAACGAAGATGCTCAAATGCATCCTCCTTAGGTGTACCCCTAAACTGGCACTGATGAGTTATCATATTCAGAATCTGCCCCTTAACCTCAATGTGACAACCTGGAAATTTTCGACCAAATTTAAACTTTAATCTTTATATGTTTCCGACACGATAAGCAAAGTCTGTTATGTTGAAGCTCAAAAATTTTAAACTATGTTCATACATTCGTTTAACCTTGACCAAACCCTGATGATTCACGAACCATTATAATTGGATTGGAATACATACGTGTATATATATATATATATATATATATATATATATATATATATATATATATATATATATATATATTATAACTTGAAAACGTTAACAAAGTATTAGGTATAATACTTTACATGATCGTATTTGACGACGAAATTATAAGGTAATATCAAATGATTGAATTATCAAGATACATTGTGATATGATTACGAGTCTTTGTTGAGAGGTCCACTTTGATTTGAGAAATCTTTCCATTTTAACAATATTCGGAAAAATGGTAAAGTGATTTACAAGTAAGAACAAATAGGTCAATTAACGATAACTGGATAAAGGTTTGTAGAGATTAACTTTTAACACAATGATTGCCTCGTGTCTTTTGATAAGATAATTATTAGTTTTCAT
This sequence comes from Rutidosis leptorrhynchoides, assembly GCF_046630445.1. NCBI lineage: Eukaryota > Viridiplantae > Streptophyta > Magnoliopsida > Asterales > Asteraceae > Rutidosis > Rutidosis leptorrhynchoides. The sequence goes on from NC_092336.1 coordinate 415,290,119, forward strand.
AATATTGAAAACGTTTTATGACATAGATGAAATCTTTTAAAGAATGAATTTGAATATATACAATAAGTCGAAATGTTAATTGTTAGAACTAAATATATAAATAACTTGCAACTTGTATTTAAAACGTGTTCATTAAATATATATGTTTTCAAATTAGTTAAGTACACGATAGTAACACTCGCTTAGTGATGCGATTAATATTTAAAACACTAGTACATAAATGAACTATATCTATTTAAGTTTTAAATTAAAAATATTATATGATATAATATTTTCTATTATGTAAACGATCTAATTTATACTTCAAAATATAATTGCTTTTGAAAAACTAAATATTATAAAAATATTTCAACTATATATAAATGTACAATTTTTTTTAAAATATATATATATGATTTTAATTGGATACAAAAATGTTTTGGATTTTAATTAATATTATCACGTTAATGAATATCGAGATCTTGATTTATAGAAGCAAATGACCACAACACTCAAATGTAAAGATTATACTTTGAATAATATAGTCTATCGATGATTGGATCGAATTATTAATAAAGATACACGTTGCATAACGTAACGTGCTAGTTTTCTAAGCGTACGAAAATGCGTTCGAGAAACCGGAACCGGGACATAAGTCGAACGTAAACGTACAGGACATCGGAACCAAAATTTCAAGTTAACTAGGCACGAGAATATAATATAATATATATTTAATTAATATAAATTATATATATTATATATATATTTAATCAAGTCGACAAGCAAAACGTTAAACGATTGTGAGCTGTCAAAGGAACCCATACGATCACATGGGATTTACCCCTTCAAGCCATGCAATCGCATGGCAGGGCTGGTGAGTTCAGGTCCTATAAAAGCTCGACGAATTCTGGTCACCATTCACTCATTCACTTCACAATCTCTCTATTACTACGTATATTATTTATTTATTTAAAATATTATTATTATTATTATTATTATTAATATTAATATTATTATAAATCATAATATTATTATTAGTAGTATTAGTATTATTATTAGTATTATACATAAAATACTACGACGAGGTTATGAGCGTGTGATTTCAAAACAAGCTTTTCGAGCGGGATAGAGCTAAGGAAACTATGGGTTATAGCTATGGAGGTTAGTGGTAATGTTCGTGGGTATTGTCCACAAGTCAAACCTAGTGTTTATCATCTCCGTTGCATCTACGTACTTTCCTACAATATTGAATCACAATATTGATACGTGAGCATTCATATCTTATCTTTTATATATTAATAGTGTATCCATGTCTAGTGCTCGAGTATATATGTTTATGCATGCTTGTATGCTTTAATTTTGTCGTTAGATTGTTTATGATGAATCACGAATTTGATACATATGCTACTAATATAAGGTATATGATATGCATGTTTTTGAAAAACTGGCGAAAAATTATTAACTTTTCATTTAGAAATCGCGTGATTTAGATGAACGGATTAAAAGATATGATCAACTGAATTATGATTAATATTAATTGAAATTGTATTTGAAACTGTAAATTGATATTTAAACAACTTGTTTATAAGATTGATAAATTGAATTTCCAAATATTATTAGTCGAGTAAATGAATTCTTATATAAGGCACGTCTCGTTGAACAATTGTCAAAGTTGACTGTCTTATCATGTTTTAAAGTTTTATAAACACTATAATCTGATTTTACAAGTATTGGAAAACTATGTGAAATAATAAAATATTTTCGATTGCCATGATAATTCAAATATAATATAGCTCCTAAAATAAATAATATTTTGAGTTTGATAAACTATAAATTCGTTCAGTTATCAAGACTTATACTATGTTAATAAACATGTATAGATTTAAAGATCATATTGGGTCAGGTTGACTTTTGAGATGACTTTTGTTAACTTTTGCATGTCAGTCTCGAGCATTAGGATTGTGATACACTATGACCTGACCTAGCTTGTTAGACATGTATTGACCAACATATGTTCTCTAGGTTAAGATCTACAATTATTTTGCATTCTGAGTTTCGGCCACATTTCGGTGAATGACCTTATGTGCTGCTAAGGTAAGTTTCATTTGCTCCCTTTTTAATTGCTTTTGCAATCTATATTTTTGGGCTGAGAATACATGCACTTTATTTTAAAAAAAATGGACACAAGTACATACTTAATTCTACACTGAGTTTGAACCGAAAATCCCTTAGCTTTGGTAACTAGTAACTGCCGGTTATAAGAACTGGTGGGTGGAGTAGTTATATATGGATCCATAGGGTTTGACATCCCCGTCTGTTCCAGGTATAGAAACCCTAGCCTGAATTATAAAACAGACGTATGCTATTTGAGGTTACTACACGTTGGTTTGCGTGTATTGTACATGTTGGTTACATGTATGTTAAAACATGGGTACTTATTATATAGACGTTAAAGTTTAATTACCAGGGTGCTTAATCTTGTAGAATATTTTGATAAACATTTCTGGATGAAACAACTAAAATCTTGTGATCCACCTTTATATACAGATATTGCGCAACATTAAAACTATGAACTCACCAACCTTTGTGTTGACATTTTTAAGCATGTTTATTCTCAGGTTCCTAGAAGTCTTCCGTTGTATGCTTATATGTGATACAAGTTATGTGCATGGAGTCATACATGCTTTATTCAAGAAAATGTTGCATTCACAAAATCATCATCATGTATCTTATTTGACTGTATTATCAACGGATGTAGTATTGTAAACTATTATTTATGGTGATTGTCTATATGTAGAAATCATCAAACGTCAAAAACCTTGGAATTTGATATTCAATTATGGTGTGCCTTTTCAAAAGAATGCAATGTTTGCAAAACATATCATGTAGAGATCAGTACCTCACTGTGAAATCGATGAATGATGTATTCATCCAAATTGATTTGGACGGATCGTCACAGTTGGTATCAGAGCTTGAGGTCATAGGGAACCAGAATTTGCATTAGTGTGTTTAACTGGTAATTGTTAGGATGCATTAGTGAGTCTGGACTCTGACTGTATCTGTTTTTACCAAGTTTTGCTTATCATTTCTTGTCGGAAATTACTTGTCTATCATCTTAAGTCTAAACGCGTCTTACTGCATTAATTACATAGATAGTGTATAGACAAAATTCATATCTTGGCATATCTATTACAGTAAACTTTGCCTGACATCTTCCGTAAAATCCTCCGTAACTTATGGGATTCTGGTATTATAAATACATATGTAAACTATATATTGAGGAATACTAAATTAGTCCTATAATTTTCATTTCAAAAATCTTTTCCTTGTATACACAAAATGAATCTTGTATCTAGTTCAAATTCCTTAGATTCCGAAAGCTATTCCGATATGGATTTCCACTCGCGCTCTGAAAGCAGTGTGATCGGAATGGATCAACCAATTAGCCATCATCTATTCTGGATGAATTGGGGATGGGTTCGTAATCTACTTAATCATTGGAGGTAAGAAGAAGGTGATCCCTTCCATCCACCACATTGCCCTATTGGCGATGAACCTGAAGCACTTACCGGCGAACCTATCCGAAACACCATTTTCTCTCTCATTTCCAGAGTATTATATACTATCTCAGATTCTAGATCTAATTTACCCGCTCGTCCGAACCAACAACCACCCCGGTGTAATAGAAGAAGTCAACGAGCTTCGCGCTCGAGTAGTGGCTTTAGAGAATATGGTGCAAAGATTACAAGCACCAGCAACATCACCTGCATCAAAAGTACCAACAACAACAAACGATGAAGTATTGATTCATAACCTCATCGAAGAAATATTCTGCAGAGAATATGTAGTTTCTAAAAGTTTTAGAGATTATATGTTCTAGTCCTAATCGAAAACCAGATGAGATTAATATTATGTTAACTCATTAAATCCATGATTACATCTAAAGAAAATATATATGTAGGTATATTTTCATAAAGATTGTAATTAAGAAAATTATTTTGTACAAACTGTTAATGGTGACAATATTTTAACGGGTAGGTAATACCCTAGAGATATATAAATTCACAATTAATATGTTACATTCTTCGATTCTGATTCAACAAATCATCAACTATACTCACTACTTTCATAACGAGATATATTCTTTCATAGAAATCAAAACAACCATACTCATTCAAATTCAATTACATATTCTGATTTTAACATATTAGAATCCAAGTCGAGATATAACTGATATCATCACTCTTAGATCCCTACATCTTTCAAAGCTGTACTTTGGTTTTAAAACTGTGCTAGAACATCACTCCTATTCATAAAACCCAGAAAAATAATGACGATTACAATCTGCGTTCAAACCCTGCATAATTCTAGAAAACGTCTCAATTAAGAAACAATCGAGATGATGATCCAACCACATGTTATCCACAGTTATTCACCTGGAAAACTCCCGGAACCTAAGTAGAAGTTTAAAACGCATCTATAATCTCTTGGCATTGTTATTACCAAAAATAACTCTACAATCCCTCTCCAAAGTAGTCAATTTTGTCATATCTCCAGCAAATCAACATCGACCTTTCATTCGAATAGGCCTTATTATAACTTTGATATATAAGTTTGCCCTTCGTCATTGTTACTGGGGAACCTTTTATATCTTGTCACATTAGCAGTAAACTTACCAACAACGTCATTGATCTTTAAGCCTCTCCAAAAAATCACTATATTTATTCATTGAAACCCTATCATATACTCATCTGCATCTTGTAATGGTAGTTGTCATACCAAAAAGCTTGAATCATTATTCTTGAATTTCGCAGTAATTCTACGCCAACAGTTATATATATACATATAACGTCTATCTCCAAGACTTACATACTTCGAATGTGAAGTTTCTGAAAAACACCCTAAACCGCGAACTAGTTCTCGAAATTTTAAAAAATGCTGATGAAGCAGCAAAAACTGTAAACGACCTTAATAGTCAAAAGTTTGATGATAAAGAATAGTGTGTTGGCAAAGCTTAGAAAAAGAAAAGGTTTGGAATTAGAAAACTGATTGAGCAAACTATGAAGGAGGCTGTGGATAAATCACAAAGACTAAACCTGCCTTCAAAGAATCCAAATGATTCAGTATATGCTGAAGTCATTAATGAATACCTTGCTCCTGACTCTAAACCTTTGCGGATAATATTCTTCATCATCCTCTGATATTAAAAATTCTAAGATATCATCATATCTTTCATTATAAATATCCTCGATATTTTTGAAGATATTTGCATAACTACTCTTATCTAAAATCATTTATCTCTTCGCGTTATCTGTAGTACATCATAAAGGAAAATGTTTAGTTTCTATATTCTGTAAATCTTTGAGTTTAAATTATGAATGTTTTTGATGTAGTGTTGGGAACTGAAGCATGAGTTAATATAATATAATGACACTTGATCAATGTGATTATATTACAGTAATTCATGCTGAGTTTCTAATAGAACATGACGATTCACAGACCATACTGTCATCATGTGCCATGTTACACAACTCTTGTATTCTATTTAACCTCTAAAAATATTAAGAAAATATATTCTTGATGATTCGGTCTTTTCCGGATATTCTGGTAATTTGACAAATCAAGATCGTGTCATTACAATTTCCATCTGAGAACATTAACTATGTTCATTTCAAAATCGATACTTACGAATTCTGGACAATTACTTACTGTACTTAAGATCAAGAAGAGAAGACAAAAACATGAAGCTTCGAAGTATAAAGAGGAGTATAAATCACAGCAAATTTGAGAGAGTATTAACTGTAGATGTGAATGATTATAGAAAAACAGAAGTAGAGACATCGAAATATAAGGGAAGATACAAAACCTAACAACAAACCAGAAATTACAAACAGTATATATCGATGCATATAGTAATATAAAGACACGGGAGAACTAAGAACACTATAAAACCAAGAGTATAGTAGAAGTAAATAGATTCTTCCGGCGGTAGATGAAAAAGAAGAATGACAGATATGAAAGTTAGGAGTCTATCAAGAAGCAGAACTGGATGGAGCATATTGACGTATGCTTTAAAGTATGAGTTGAGAGAGAAAGAATAAAAGGTGTGAGCTGTGGGAATAAGGAAACGAAGCGGGTGGATATATAGTAAAAATATCCGACAGGGCAATTAAAACAGATTATCGCATTTAATCAAAGCGGATCAAAATTTCCTTAATTGCCGAAAAACCAAATCTTATTACGAAGATTTTTTATAAATCCCTTGAATTCCGAAAATAAACCATGACTACGTCACCGGTTAAAACTAACCTACATTTACTCATTTCACTCTTTTGTGATAACTTCACTCATACTCTTCACATAAACGGATTGTTTTATCCATATTACTCAATGATGATAAAATTCTATTTATCAACTCATATTCGTCATGAAAACATTCTTATTGTTATCCATGACGACCTCAATCAAACTTCGGGGATGAATTTTCTTTAACGGGTAGGTACTGTGACAACCCGGAAATTTCCGACCAAATTTAAACTTTAATCTTTATATGTTTCCAACACGATAAGCAAAGTCTGTAATATTAAAGTTCAAAAATTTTAAACTATGTTCATATATTCATTTAACCTTGACCAAACCCTGACGATTCACGAACCATTATAATTGGATTGGAATATATACGTATATATATATATATATATATATATATATATATATATATATATATATATATATATATATATATATATATATTATAACTTGAAAACGTTAACAAAGTATTAGGTATAATACTTTACATGATCGTATTTGACGACGAAATTATAAGATAATATCAAATGATTGAATTATCAAGATACATTGTGATATGATTACGAGTCTCTATTGAGAGGTCCACTTTGATTTAAGAAATCTTTCCATTTTAACAATATTCGGAAAAATGGTAAAGTGATTTACAAGTAAGAACAAATAGGTCAATTAACGATAACTGGACAAAGGTTTATAGAGATTAACTTTCAACACAATGATTGCCTCGTGTATTTTAATATGATAATTATTAGTTTTCATAATATTGAAAACGTTTTATGATATAGATGAAATCTTTTAAAGAATGAATTTGAATATATACAATAAGTCGAAATGTTAATTGTTAGAACTAAATATATAAATAACTTGCAACGTGTATTTAAAACGTGTTCATTAAATATATATGTTTTCAAATTAGTTAAGTACACGATAGTAACACTCGCTTAGTGATGCGATTAATATTTAAAATGCTAGTACATAAATGAACTATATCTATTTAAGTTTTAAATTGAAAACGTTATATGATATAATATTTTCTATTACGTAAACGATCTAATTTATACTTCGAAATATAATTATTTTTGAAAAACTAAATATTATAAAAATATTTCAACTATATATAAATGTAAAATTTTTATTTTTAAAATATATATATATATATATATGATTTTAATTAGATACAAAAACGTTTTGGATTTTAATTAATATTATCACGTTAATGAATATCGAGATCTTGATTTATAGAAGCAAATAACCACAACACTCATATGTAAAGATTATACTTTGAGTAATATAGTCTATCGATGATTGGGTCGAATTATTAATAAAGATACACGTCGCATAACGTAACGTGCTAGTTTTCTAAGTGTACGAAAATGCGTTCGAGAAACCAAAACCGGGACATAAGTCGAACGTAAACGTACAAGACATTGGAACCAAAATTTCAAGTTAACTAGGCACTAGAATATAATATACTATATAATTAATTAATCTAAATTATATATATTATATATATATATATATATATATATATATATATATATATATATATATATATATATATATATATATATATATATTAATCATATCGACAAGCAAAACGTTAAACGATTGTGAGCTGTTAAAGGAACCCATGTGATTGAATGGCAGGGCTGGTGAGTTCAAGTCCTATAAAAGCTCGACGAATTCTGGTCACCATTCACTCATTCACTTCACGATCTCTCTATTACTACGTATATTATTTATTTATTAAAATTATTATTATTATTATTATTATTATTATTATTATTATTATTATTATTATTATTATTATTATTATTATTATTATTATTAAGATTAATATTATTATAAATCTTAATATTATTATTAGTAGTATTAGTATTATACATAAAATACTACGACGAGGTTATGAGCGTGTGATTTCAAAACAAGCTTTTCGAGCGGGATAGAGCTAAGAAAACTATGGGTTATAGCTATGGAGACTAGGGGTAATGTTCGTGGGTATTGTCCACAAGTCAAACCTAGTGTTTATCATCTCCGTTGTGTCTACGTACTTTCCTACAATATTGAATCACAATATTGATACGTGAGCATTCATATCTTATCTTTTATATATTAATAGTGTATCCATGTCTAGTGCTCGAGTATATATGTTTATGCATGCTTGTATGCTTTAATTTTGTCGTTAGATTGTTTATGATGAATCACGAATTTGATACATATGCTACTGATATAAGGTATATGATATGCATGTTTTTGGAAAGCTGGCAAAAAATTATTAACTTTTCATTTAGAAATCACGTGATTTCGATGAACGGGATTAAAAGATATGGTCAACTGAATTATGATTAATATTAATTGAAATTGTGTTTGAAACTGTAAATTGATATTTAAACAACTTGTTTATGAGATTGACAAATTGAATTTCCAAATATTATTAGTCGAGTAAATGAATTCTTATATAAGGCACGTCTCGTTGAACAATTGTCAAAGTTGACTGTCTTATCATGTTTTAAAGCTTTATAAACACTATAATCTGATTTTACAAGTATTGGAAAACTATGTGAAATAATAAAATATTTTCGATTGCCATGATAATTCGAATATAATATATCTCCTGAAATAAATAATATTTTGAGTTTGATAAACTATAAATTCGTTCAATTATCAAGACTTATACTATGTTAATAAACATGTATAGATTTAAAGATCATATTGGGTCAGGTTGACTTTTGAGATGACTTTTGTTAAATTTTACATGTCGGTCTCGAGCATTAGGATTGTGATACACTATGACCTGACCTAGCTTGTTAGACATGTATTGACCAACATATGTTCTCTAGTTTGATATCTACGATTATTTTGCATTCCGAGTTTTCATCACATTTCGGTGAATGACCTTATGTGCTGCTAAGGTGAGTTTCATTTGCTCCCTTTTTAATTGCTTTTGCAATCTATATTTTTGGACTGGGAATACAGGCACTTTATTTTAAAAACAATGGACACAAGTACATACTTAATTCTACACTGAGTTTGAACCGAAAATCCCTTAGCTTTGGTAACTAGTAACTGCCGGTTATAAGAACTGGTGGGCGCGAGTAGTTATATATGGATCCATAGGGCTTGACATCCCCGTCTGTTCCAGGTATAGAAACCCTAGCCTGAACTATAAAACAGAAGTATGCTATTTGAGGTTAGTACACGTTGGTTTACGTGTATTGTACATATTGGTTGCATGTATGTTAAAACAGGGGTACTTATTATATAGACATTAAAGTTTAGTTACCAGGGTGCTCAATCTTGTAAAATATTTTGATAAACGTTTCTAGATGAAACAACTAAAATCTTGTGATCCACCTTTATATACAGATTATACGCAACAATAAAACTATGAACTCACCAACCTTTGTGTTGACACTTTTAAGCATGTTTATTCTCAGGTTCCTTGAAGTCTTTCGTTGTATGCTTATATGTGATACAAGTTATGTGCATGGAGTCATACATGCTTTATTCGAGAAAACGTTGCATTCACAAAATCATCACCGTGTATCTTATTTTGACTGTATTATCAACGGATGTAGTATTGTAAACTATTATTTATGGTGATTGTCTATATGTAGAAATCATCAAACGTCAAAAACTTTGAAATTTGATATTCAATTATGGTGTGCCTTTTCAAAAGAATGCAATGTTTACAAAACGTATTGTAATGACCCTGGATTTTCCAACGTTTATTTATTAATATTTATTATTAATACTTGTGATTAAATGAATGTATTGTTATACATTTACTTGTTACCGCGATTAACTTTGAATGCCCGAAACGTCTTTGTGACACACGTACATTACACGAATAATATTTTCAAATATTATTTACATTCATGATTAAGTTTTATTAATCATTTTGATTAACTATGGATACTAGTTAATTACTTGGGCTTTTGTTGGATTAACTTATTAAATACTTGAACTTGGGCATTGATTAGTGTTAATGGACTTAAGAGCCCACTCTACTCACCTTAATGGACTTATTAAGCCCATTACTTTCATGTAAGTATTACTTTTAGGATGAAACTAGTTAGTTTAGTACATGGAATCTAGTTATTTACTTAGTTGCACCTTATCCCCATGAAAGTACACCTATTAACCAACTTTTAAGCCTTAACCATGCAAGAGACTAGTGAACATTTCCCTTCCCCCCTTGGAACCCCAAAACCGTCGGCTACCATAAGCAAAGGGAGAGTTTTTTTTTTTATTTTCCTTATTACTCTTTCACTAGTCTCCATTTCATTTACACACACAAAAATAATACTTGCAACTTTCTCTCATTTCTCTCTCAAATTGTAAGCAACAAGACTTCTTTCTCTCTTCCTTTTCTTGCTCAAAACCGTAACATATACCTCTCATATCATCATCATTTGTTTGTTTTATCACTTGTTCTTGGTTGTTGTTTTGTTACTTGTTCTTTGTTATTATTTACTTACTAGTTAACAAGAATCAAACTCTTTAGTTTGTTCTTCATTTATCTTGTTCATAACAAGAACATACAAGAACTAAACTCTCTAGTTTATGTTCTACATTTAATGTTTGAAAGATTGTAAGTTCATATGTTGTAAAATCATACTTATAATTCATGTTTGTAAACTTAAAGTTTACTTTCTTAAAGATCAAGACTTTGGCTTGAATCTTTAAAGTATGAACAACAATGAACTAGTTACTTTTTTATTTCGTTTATTACTTCATTCTTGCACTTTTTAAATTCATGATTCATGTTGTTGTTGGTCAAGTGTTACTATTTAACTTTGATCTCATTTTTTTGAACTAAAGTTAACTTTAAAAGTTCAAGAACATGGAAGTATAACTTTTTAGTTATAACTTCATACACTTGTGTTAGATTTAACTTAATAACTTTATATCTAGACCTTTGGGTCTTGGATCTTCAAGATATAACTAAGAACTATGTTCTACATCTTAAGATCTTGATTAGTTAGTTTACTTTCAAGCTTGTAGTTCAATATTACTTTTATATTTCATGTATGTGTTAAATCTAAGACTTTGATGTAACTTTGGTTCATCAAACTACATACAACACTTAATTGAGTTGTGCTACATATCTTAGACTTGAAATTGTGTTATGATGGTCAAAACTTGGTTAAGATGATGCAAACACATCAACGAGTTGTACACTTGAAGCTATATGCATCAAGGATGAGAACCGTGATAAGCATCGAGCACCAAGAACCCACCAGAACCTACTGTTTACTATTTCTGGGTCTGATCAGTACGACCTGGGCTACTGTGAAGATGGTTTTCAGTTAGCTCTGTTCGAGTAGATAACTTTTCATTTAGGACTCGTCTTAATCCGAGTTACGGTTTAGGATTTATGGCCATCCGATCGTCACTATGTCCTTTTAACGTTGTGCTGAAAATTCTGACCTACTCGCACTTAGACCGTCGCCACGGTCAAACGAAGACGAGTTTGCTTCTGGAATTTTTACCACAACTAAAGGACTCATACACAGAGCCATGTCCACTAGTCTCACCTTATTTCAGTAAGTATAGAGGCCGTGGTGACTGATCCAATTCATCCTTTATTTTAAACTCTTTTTTAGAATGAAACTTACTTTACACCTTTTGTTTGATGATGAATGATGATGACTCTTAAGACCTAATTTACATACATTTAAACCTATTGGGGTGATTTACTGACTTAGTACTATTTTACTTAGGTTGAGGACTTTCCGTACCTACGTACTTGCTTATTTCCCGACTCTACTTTACCACTACTTTACCACTGTGAGTTATAGCATCCCTTTTTACTTTAACTATTTTGGGAACTGAGAATATATGCGCATTTTACGTTTTACATACTAGGCATGAGTACTTAAACTTTATATATGTGTGGGTTATACAACGGCATAAACATTCCCTTTAGCTCGGTAACGTTTAGTCATTGGTTTTTGAACCAGTGAACGCGAAAATCTGAAATATTTATCCATAGGGTTTGGCATCCCCACTCGGGCTAGTCGCGCTAGCATTTAACGAGTGTTTAATACTTCGTAATACATACGCACTTTCCAAGTGTACTTTCAGGGGGTATAAACGTTAAGTTAGTTACCAAGTGCCCACGGTTAAACATATACTTTATCATACTATTTTGAAACGCTCTTTGTAGCACTGAAATCTCGTGGCCTACCTTACATACTGTTATACTTAACTATAGCTCACCAACCTTTGTGTTGACGTTTTTAAGCATGTTTTTCTCAGGTGCTTAAGGTTGCTAGCTTCCGCTGTGTACTAGTCTTGTTGTAGACACCCGCTGCTTTAGAGATGTCACCGCATAAACGTTTATCTTTCATTCATAAATTTAATTACTTTTGAACAATGATTTGTAATGACCTAAGGGTCACGTACTATTATCTTTACTTCTAATCATAGAAGTATACTTTTGATGTAAAAAATTCGACGTTAGTTATGACGTCACCTTTTATCATGAATACAAACTTGTTTTGAAAACGCATATAGTGTTTGACCTTGTAATGATCCTGTTGTTGATGATTCGTACACGATGGTTTTGTACGGGGCATCAAATTTGGTATCGGAGTATTGGTTGTAGGGAATTAGGTTGCATTAGTGAGTCTGGACCGACCCGAGTAGGATTCACTAATAGGACTAATCTACAACTTGCTAGTTTACTTGTTTCCGCTGAACTTACTTCATGCTGCTGCTTACTTTTACTGCTATATGCCGTATGCTATTACATAATTTCACTACTGCATGCTATTATCTGCTTTCGATTGCATGATACTCGTCGTTATTGCCATGTTAATTACTGTTACACATGATTTAGACTGTTGTAGTTACTTGGCCTAATACGTGCTTGCTTTATGACTTACTGACATGGAAAATTTATTTTTCCTTGTTCAGATGTCGGATATTCCACCTGCTATCATTTAGGGCAGTTCAGACACTTCAGCCACTTCACTTGCCACTGTTGCCGCTCCCCCGATCCCGTCGGCGACACACTTTAGTGACCCAAGCGCTTCATCCTCTGGTGCCAGTAGTCATGCGCCTGCCCCAGTGGGTACTGTCGACGAAGCCCAGGACCTCCCGGAGATTCCAGCTCCACTAGCCCCAGTACCTCAGGAGCCACAGCACCATCCTGGTGGTGTTGTGATTCCCGCGGAATTTGGGGAAGGTCCATTCCGTAATCAGTATCGCCATTGGTGCCGACGCGCTCCTGATGGACGACTCGTGCCGATCCCGCCTTTTAGATACCGACAGATGATTCTGATGACCCTTCATCTGACGACTCATCCACAGACGACTCTAGTGACGATGACTCCGACGAGGAGGACCTTGATGATGCACCTGTTCAGCCACCCTCCACCTCACCGAAGAAGCGGTACTGATGTGCGTAGAGGTGTATGTGAAATAGCTTTATTTTTACAACGAAATACTATTAAATATGATACAATTTTACACAAGATATTTATTTATTTATAGAATGGATATACCTAAACCTTGCTACAACACTTATAGGCAGTGTACCTAATCGTACAGTAGTGTAGTTTTTAGTAAGTCAGGTTCGTTCCACAGGGAAAATCTTTTAAACAAAGCTTAACGCTATATTAGTTTTAATTTATAAAAATACAAATATATATATAAGTAATATTATTATTATAAAGGGGGGTTTTTTTTACCGTTTAATGACAGGTTTGTCGATTTTAAAACTTAGTTCACAATTAAAACCTAATGTAAAATATTAAATAAAATAAAGACTTAATTTAAAGCGTAAAGTAAATAACGATAATGAAATTGCAATAAATAAAAGTGCGATGAAATAAAAGTGCGATAATATAAAATTGCGATAATTAAAAGTGCAATTAAATATAATGACAATAAATAAAAGTGCGATAATTAGAAGTGCAATTAAATATGAAAATAAAGGAATTATGCTTATTTAAACTTCCGTAATCATGATGTTTGACGCGTTAATTTTAGTTTTATGCCCATGGGTTAATTGTCCTTTGTCCTGGATTATTTAATTTGTCTGTCTGGTTTTTGTCCATAACAGTCCATCAGTCATAAATATAAAGTGCGAGTATCCTCGTCAAATTATCCTTATACCCGAAGTCAAATATTCCAACTAATTGGGGACTTAAACTGTAACAAGGTCTTAATAATTTATTTAATAATTACACCAGGATATCGACTGCATGTAACCCAAGGTTTTAATACTTTGTTATCAATTATGCCAAGTGTCCTAGTACATAATTTCACCCATGTTTTAATAATTCTAGTGACTATTAATCCATTCCCGTGTCCGGTTAAATGAACGATTATTCGTACATATAAATATCCCGTCCATCGTGTCCGATCGAGTGTATATGGTTATTTATAGGGACGTCCAATTGTAAATCTTTATATTAAAATTAATAAACTATCATTTAGTTAAACAAATATAAAGTCCACTAATAGCCCATAGTCTAATTTCCCCAAGTGTCGTTCTTTTGTCCAAACCCCAATTATGGTACAAAGCCCAATTACCCAATTTTAGTATTTTTAGCCCAACATCATGATTACTTCGGCTTAAATAAGCATAATAATAACTTAGCTACGAGACATTAATGTAAAAAGGTTGAACATAACTTACAATGATTAAAAATAGCGTAGCGTTACACGGACAGAATTTCGATTTACACCCTTACAATATGCGCTAACATACCCTTATTATTGAAAATTAAAATTAAAATTTAAATTATAATATAAATATATATATATATATATATATATATATATATATATATACGTTTAGATAGAGAGATTGATATATATATTTTACGTTCACCAAACTGCGAATTTATAGGCCTGTGAACTGAAAAAGGACCTCATGCGATCGCATGGGCTTTGCCCTTCAAGGCCATGCGATCGCATGGCCAGCTGGGGAGGCTCAAAAGTCTTTAAAACGTGGGCTGCTTATTTATTTATTATATAATATAATATATATAATTAAATTTAATTATATATATATTATATTATATTCTTGTACTCCGTTGACTTGTAATTTTTAGTCCGTTGCGTCGAGCGTTGAGAGCTGACTCTGGTCCCGGTTCCGGATTTTTGAACGTCCTTGCGTACAATTTAATATCTTGTACTTTACGTTTTGAATCTTGTACTCTTGTAATTCTGAGACGTTTCTTATCAATAATTGGAACCTCTTTGATTGTACTTTGTACTTTTGAGCTTTTTGGTCGTTTGCGTCTTCAATTCGTCGAATCTGTCTTTTGTCTTCACCTTTTATTATTTAAACGAATATCACTTGTAAATAGAACAATTGCAACTAAAAGCTTGTCTTTCTTGAGGGATAATGCTATGAAATATATGTTCGTTTTTAGCATTATCAAATATTCCCACACTTGAGCGTTGCTTGTCCTCAAGCAATATAGTCTTGAAATACTAGAATCACCTCTTTATTCTTCACACTTTGTACATCAGTGATTTCTATACGGCGGTATAAACAATGGTAGTAACGATGTGGTTTACAGTCCCACATGACTATAAAATTTAGATTCTTTAAGGAAATTGGATCTTTATGAAAACATTTGATCTTTTGAAAATTAAATCTAGTTTTTACCCTAGATAAGTTTTCCAGAATAACCCTTCACCGGTGTTTGTAAATTCTTTTTGTGGGTTTGGTGGGTTTCAGATTTGAAAATTTTAGCTCAAAACTTATGGTTTTGTGTCACCCACTTGCTAACCTTGCATTAGGAAAGCAACACGTCCAGTATATACTTGCTCCGTATATTACCTTTCGATAAACTACCATCCGGTTGTAAAGGAAAGCGTTGAACAAGCAAGTGTTAAGGCAATGTCCCCTGACATGCTTTTAATTATGGTCTATAACGTGTCGGACGCAATTACTATCCTTTGTAGGAGCAATAGTAAAGCTCACCCTTATAATTTTTCGGTCTGGCACAAGGTCCTGTCTTTGACCATGCTATGCAACCACCGTTCTTACGGTTGACACCCGATTTGGTTCAGGTGACCTAATGAATTCCAGGTGAATTCCTAGGATTTAATGTTCAATGGTAATGAATGCATTGAAAAATGGGTTTTCAGAAAACAAATCGGTTTGAGATTTTGATCAAAATATTTTCTCGTTCAAGCTCGAGTTTAGATATCATTGAATTCCATGAGTTTGTAATTCTCAATCTTTAAGGTCAATCTCTAGGATTGAGTAATATCAGTCTTAAAAGCTGATTTTTGATCCTTTAAGGAGATTATCCTTTCTGGGGGTCTGATTCATTAGTCTTATCAAGCTAATTTGCACGGCGTCCTCCCCATTTTACAAGACAGATCCTCTCATGGTTAGGATAAGTCTGACCACTTGGCGACCCTGTTTGATGCTAAGGTCCGTGGATTTCCTGCTGATTTTAGAGATGACTTTTCTAGGTTTTTCGTCAACCTACAGCTGGTCTAGACGACAACTTTATGACCTAAATCAAGAAGCGTGTTTCTTTTTCGGAAGACTTTACTTCCTTTTAATGATGGAATTGATTCATCGTGTAGGTCCATCTTTTCTTTCAAATATATTATAGTAAATCGGGTAAAACTTTTTAGTTTAGTCCAAAGCAAAAGTATCTTCAATTATTTGTTACAGAAATATGTGACATATGTTTAAAATAACTTGGTAAATGTTCCCACACTTGACTTTTTTTTCTTTTATTTGCCTTTTTATTGTCCTTTATTCCATTTTAAATGAATTCTAACATTTTGGTTTGTTTCTCAATTTATGTCCTTTCCGAGGTAACAATAATTTCGGTGTTAACACCTAGTTTTATCGTTCATAAATATGTATAAACATGATTTTTAGTTCATATAATTGAAAATTTTGAAAAATTTTACTAGAATTGGGTAGTCAGTATATAAGACTAGGGCTGTTCTTTATTATCAGAGAGCACTAGATTCTAATACAACTACTGCGTTACTAGTATTTTTAATGGTAACCAAGTGTTTAAATCAAAAAAAAAAATTTAAAATCCGAAAGAATTTAACCTCTTCCCACACTTAAGATCTTGCAATGCCCTCATTTGCAAGAAATCAGTAACAATTTAAATTATTGAGGGTGATTAGCGTATAAAAATGATTAAATTTTACCAAAGTTTCCAAACATATTGGCGTTTGTTTGCTGAATGATAAATGGTGCACATCATTTGTTCATTCCGTCTTGTTGTTACATCACATTTAATTTTTATAGTGTCTTCAAAATTAGTAGCTTTTGCTGAACTTAATGCCAGTCTTTGAAAATGCGCTGTTTTACCCTGTTTTGTACAATCGACAATATACATACATACAAATATAAACATGCATGGCAATTTGAAATGGGACTTAATATCCCACTTTCAAATCCTAAAGGTAAAATATTAGTACACAATAATAATAAAAATGATAAAAATTACATAAATATATCCAATAACATATGTTTAAACATGAATAATTAAAAAGATAAAAATATAAAAATCACAAAAATAACCAAATGGAACTAAATCGGTCTGGATAGGGGTTCCAGTTCATCTCGTCAGGTGGGTTCCATTGTTGGTTATAGGTGTCCTGATAGGCTTGGTTATAGTCATACCGGTTAAAGGGTGGTCGGATGTCGGGGCTGTGTGGCGGAGAATGAGCAGGTCGAGTAGGCACGTAATTATTTGGTACCTGATATGATAGCTGGCTCATGATTTGGTGTTGATGAACTAACCAGCTATCGTGTTGGCGTCACCTATAATCCTCGTATACTCGCTCGGAGTTCCACTGTGAAATGTACCGTTCTTATTGATTAAAAATGTTCCATATTAATTGATTTCGTTGCGAGGTTTTGACCTCTATATGAGACGTTTTTCAAAGACTGCATTCATTTTAAAACAAACCATAACCTTTACTTCATCAATAAAGGTTTAAAAAGCTTTACGTAGATTATCAAATAATGATAATCTAAAATATCCTGTTTACACGCGACCATTACATAATGGTTTACAATACAAATATGTTACATCGAAATCAGTTTCTTGAATGCAGTTTTTACACAATATCATACAAACATGGACTCCAAATCTTGTCCTTATTTTAGTATGCAACAGCGGAAGCTCTTAGTATTCACCTGAGAATAAACATGCTTTAAACGTCAACAAAAATGTTGGTGAGTTATAGGTTTAACCTATATATATCAAATCATAACAATAGACCACAAGATTTCATATTTCAATACACATCCCATACATAGAGATAAAAATCATTCATATGGTGAACACCTGGTAACCGACATTAACAAGATGCATATATAAGAATATCCCCATCATTCCGGGACACCCTTCGGATATGATATAAATTTTGAAGTACTAAAACATCTGGTACTTTGGATGGGGTTTGTTAGGCCCAATAGATCTATCTTTAGGATTCGCGTCAATTAAGGTGTCTGTTCCCTAATTCTTAGATTACCAGACTTAATAAAAAGGGGCATATTCGATTTCGATAATTCAACCATAGAATGTAGTTTCACGTACTTGTATCTATTTTGTAAATCATTTATAAAACCTGCATGTATTCTCATCCCAAAAATATTAGATTTTAAAAGTGGGACTATAACTCACTTTCACAGATTTTTACTTCGTCGGGAAGTAAGACTTGGCCACTGGTCGATTCACGAACCTATAACAAATATGTACATATATATCAAAGTATGTTCAAAATATATTTACAACACTTTTAATACATTTTGATGTTTTAAGTTTATTAAGTCAGCTGTCCTCGTTAGTAACCTACAACTAGTTGTCCACAGTTAGATGTACAGAAATAAATCGATATATATTATCTTGAATCAATCCACGACCCAGTGTATACTTATCTCAGTATTGATCACAACTCAAACTATATATATTTTGGAATCAACCTCAACCCTGTATAGCTAACTCCAACATTCACATATAGAGTGTCTATGGTTGTTCCGAAATATATATAGATGTGTCGACATGATTGGTCGAAACATTGTATACGTGTCTATGGTATCTCAAGATTACATAATATACAATACAAGTTGATTAAGTTATGGTTGGAATAGATTTGTTACCAATTTTCACGTAGCTAAAATGAGAAAAATTATTCAATCTTGTTTTACCCATAACTTCTTCATTTTAAATCCGTTTTGAGTGAATCAAATTGCTATGGTTTCATATTGAACTCTATTTTATGAATCTAAACAGAAAAAGTATAGGTTTATAGTCGGAAAAATAAGTTACAAGTCGTTTTTGTAAAGGTAGTCATTTCAGTCGAAAGAACGACGTCTAGATGACCATTTTAGAAAACATACTTCCACTTTGAGTTTAACCATAATTTTTGGATATAGTTTCATGTTCATAATAAAAATCATTTTCCCAGAATAACAACTTTTAAATCAAAGTTTATCATAGTTTTTAATTAACTAACCCAAAACAGCCCGCGGTGTTACTACGACGGCGTAAATCCGGTTTTACGGTGTTTTTCGTGTTTCCAGGTTTTAAATCATTAAGTTAGCATATCATATAGATATAGAACATGTGTTTAGTTGATTTTAAAAGTCAAGTTAGAAGGATTAACCTTTATTTGCGAACAAGTTTAGAATTAACTAAACTATGTTCAAGTGATTACAAGTTTAAACCTTCGAATAAGATAGCTTTATATGTATGAATCGAATGATGTTATGAATATCATTACTACCTCAAGTTCCTTGGATAAACCTACTGGAAATGAGAAAAATAGATCTAGCTTCAAAGGATCCTTGAATGGCTTGAAAGTTCTTGAAGCAGAATCATGACACGAAAACAATTTCAAGTAAGATTTCTACTCGAAATAAGATTGTTATAGTTATAGAAATTGAAATAAAGTTTAAATATGATTATTACCTTGTATTAGAAAGATAACCTACTGTAAGTAACAAAAGTTTTTTTGATCTTGGATGATTACTTGGAATGGATTTAGAAAACTTGGAAGTAAACTTGCAATCTTGGAAGTATTCTTGATTTTATGAAACTAGAACTTTTGAAATTTATGAAGAACACTTAGAACTTGAAGATAGAACTTGAGAGAGATCAATTAGATGAAGAAAATTGAAGAATGAAAGTGTTTGTAGGTGTTTTTGGTCGTTGGTGTATGGATTAGATATAAAGGATATGTAATTTTGTTTTCATGTAAATAAGTCATGAATGATTACTCATATTTTTGTAATTTTATGAGATATTTCATGCTAGTTGCCAAATGATGGTTCCCACATGTGTTAGATGACTCACATGGGCTTCTAAGAGCTGATCATTGGAGTGTATATACCAATAGTACATACATCTAAAAGCTGTGTATTGTACGAGTACGAATACGGGTGCATACTAGTAGAATTATTGATGAAACTGAACGAGGATGTAATTGTAAGCATTTTTGTTAAGTAGAAGTATTTTGATAAGTGTCTTGAAGTCTTTCAAAAGTGTATGAATACATATTAAAACACTACATGTATATACATTTTAACTGAGTCGTTAAGTCATCGTTAGTCGTTACATGTAAACGTTGTTTTGAAACCTTTAGGTTAACAATCTTGTTGAATGTTGTTAACTCATTGTTTATTATAACAAATGAGATGTTAAATTGTTATATTATCATGATATTATGATATATAATATATCTTAGTATGATATATATACAGTTAAATGTCGTTACAACGATAATCGTTACATATATGTCTCGTTTCGAAATCATTAAGTTAGTAGTCTTATTTTTACATATGTATTTCATTGTTAATACACTTAATAATATATTTACTTATCGTTTAACATAATTAACCAAGTGTATCAATATCTTAATATGATTCATATGTACCTAGTAAGACGTTGTTATAACGATAATCGTTATATATATCGTTTTCGAGTTTCTTAAATTAATAGTCTCATTTTTATGTATATAACTCATTGTTAAAATACCTAATGAGATACATACTTATAATAAAATCATGTTAACTATATATATAACCATGTATATGTCATCGTATAGTTTTTACAAGTTTTAACGTTCGTGAATCACCGGTCAACTTGGGTCGTCAATTGTCTATATGAAACATATTTCAATTAATCAAGTCTTAACAAGTTTGATTGCTTAACATGTCTGAAACACTTAATCATGTAAATAATAATTTCATTTAATATATATATAAATTTGGAAAAGTTCGGGTCACTACAGTACCTACCCGTTAAATAAATTTCGTCCCGAAATTTTAAGCAGTTGGAGGTGTTGACGTATCTTCTGGAAATAAATGCGGGTATTTCTTCATCATCTGATCTTCACGCTCCCAGGTGAACTCGGGTCCTCTACAAGCATTCCATCGAACCTTAACAATAGGTATCTTGTTTTGTTTAAGTCTCTTAACCTCACGATCCAATATTTCGACGGGTTCTTCAATGAATTGAAGTTTTTCATTGATTTGGATTTCGTCCAACGGAATAGTGAGATCTTCTTTAGCAAAACATTTCTTCAAATTTGAGACGTGGAAAGTATTATGTACAGTCGCGAGTTGTTGAGGTAGCTCCAGTTGGTAAGCTACTGGTCCGACACGATCTATAATCTTGAATGGTCCAATGTACCTTGGATTTAGTTTCCCCCGTTTACCAAATCGAACAACGCCTTTCCAAGGTGAAACCTTAAGCATGACCATTTCTCCAATTTCAAACTCTATATCTTTTCTTTTACTGTACGCGTAGCTCTTTTGTCGACTCTGGGCGGTTTTCAATCTTTGTTGAATTTGGATGATTTTCTCGATAGTTTCTTGTATTATCTCCGGACCCGTAATCTGTCTATCCCCCACTTCACTCCAACAAATCGGAGACCTGCACTTTCTACCATAAAGTGCTTCAAACGGCGCCATCTCAATGCTTGAATGGTAGCTGTTGTTGTAGGAAAATTCTGCTAACGGTAGATGTCGATCCCAACTGTTTCCGAAATCAATAACACAAGCTCGTAGCATGTCTTCAAGCGTTTGTATCGTCCTTTCGCTCTGGCCATCAGTTTGTGGATGATAGGCAGTACTCATGTCTAGACGAGTTCCTAATACTTGCTGTAATGTCTGCCAGAATCTTGAAATAAATCTGCCATCCCTATCAGAGATAATAGAGATTGGTATTCCATGTCTGGAGATGACTTCCTTCAAATACAGTCGTGCTAACTTCTCCATCTTGTCATCTTCTCTTATTGGCAGGAAGTGTGCTGACTTGGTGAGACGATCAACTATTACCCAAATAGTATCATAACCACTTGCAGTCCTTGGCAATTTAGTAATGAAATCCATGGTAATATTTTCCCATTTCCATTCCGGGATTTCAGGTTGTTGTAGTAGACCTGATGGTTTCTGATGTTCAGCTTTGACCTTAGAACACATCAAACATTCTCCTACATATTTAGCAATATCGGCTTTCATACCTGGCCACCAAAAATGTTTCTTAAGATCCTTGTACATCTTCCCCGTTCCAGGATGTATTGAGTATCTGGTTTTATGAGCTTCTCTAAGTACCATTTCTCTCATATCTCCAAATTTTGGTACCCAAATTCTTTCAGCCCTATACCGGGTTCCATCTTCCTGAAAATTAAGATGCTTCTCCGATCCTTTGGGTATTTCATCCTTTAAATTTCCCTCTTTTAAAACTCCTTGTTGCGCCTCCTTTATTTGAGTAGTAAGGTTAGTATGAATCATTATATTCATAGATTTTACTCGAATGGGTTCTCAGTCCTTTCTGGTCAAGGCGTCGGCTACCACATTTGCCTTCCCCGGGTGGTAACGAATCTCAAAGTCGTAATCATTCAACAATTCAATCCACCTACGCTGCCTCATATTCAGTTGTTTCTGATTAAATATGTGTTGAAGACTTTTGTGGTCGGTATATATAATACTTTTGACCCCATATAAGTAGTGCCTCCAAGTCTTTAATGCAAAAACAACCGCGCCTAATTCCAAATCATGCGTCGTATAATTTTGCTCGTGAATCTTCAATTGTCTAGACGCATAAGCAATCACCTTCGTCCGTTGCATTAATACACAACCGAGACCTTGCTTTGATGCGTCACAATAAATCACAAAATCATCATTCCCTTCAGGCAATGACAATATAGGTGTCGTAGTTAGCTTTTTCTTCAATAATTGAAACGCCTTCTCTTGTTCATCCTTCCATTCAAATTTCTTCCCTTTATGCGTTAATGCAGTCAAGGGTTTTGCTATTTTGGAGAAATCTTGGATGAATCTTCTGTAGTAACCAGCCAATCCTAAAAATTGACGTATATGCTTCGGAGTTTTTGGGGTTTCCCACTTTTCAACGGTTTCGATCTTTGTCGGGTCCACCTGGATACCTTCTTTGTTCACTATGTGACCGAGGAATTGAACTTCTTCCAACTAAAATGCACACTTTGAAAACTTAGCGTACAGTTTTTCTTTCCTCAATACTTCTAGCACTTTTCTCAAATGTTCTTCGTGCTCTTGATCATTATTTGAGTAAATAAGTATGTCATCGATGAAAACAATGACAAACTTGTCAAGATATGGCCCACACACTCGGTTCATAAGGTCCATGAACACAGCTGGTGCGTTAGTCAATCCAAACGGCATAACCATAAACTCGTAATGACCATAACGTTTCCTAAAAGCAGTTTTTGGAATATCATCCTCCTTTACTCGCATTTGATGATATCCAGAACGTAAATCGATCTTCGAATAAACCGACGAGCCTTGTAGTTGATCAAATAAGTCGTCAATTCTCGGCAGTGGATAACGGTTTTTGATGCTAAGTTTGTTCAACTCTCTGTAGTCAATACACAACCTAAATGTACCATCCTTCTTCTTGACAAACAAAACAGGAGCTCCCCATGGTGATGTGCTTGGTCGAATGAAACCATGTTCTAATAGTTCTTGCAGTTGGCTTTGCAGTTCTTTCATCTCGCTGGGTGCGAGTCTATAAGGAGCACGAGCTATTGGTGCAGCTCCTGGTACAAGATCTATTTGATATTCAACAGATTGATGTGGAGGTAGTCCCGGTAATTCTTTCGGAAATACATCGGGAAATTCTTTTGCGACGGGAACATCATTGATGCTCTTTTCTTCAGTTTGTACTTTCTCGATGTGTGCTAGAACAGCATAGCAACCTTTTCTTATTAGTTTTTGTGCCTTCAAATTACTAATAAGATGTAGCTTCATGTTGCCCTTTTCTCCGTACACCATTAAGGGTTCTCCTTCTTCTTGTACAATGCGAATTGCATTTTTATAACATACGATCTCTGCTTTCACCTTCTTCAGCCAGTCCATGCCAACTATTACATCAAAACTCCCTAACTCTACTGGTATCTAATCAATCTTAAATATTTCGCTACCCAGTTTAATTTCTCGATTCCGGCATATATTATCTGCTGAAATTAATTTACCGTTTGCTAATTTGAGTAAAAATTTACTATCCAATGGTGTCAATGGACAACTTAATTTAGCACAAAAATCTCTACTCATATAGCTTCTATCCACACCTGAATCAAATAAAACGTAAGCAGATTTATTGTCAATAAGAAACGTACCCGTAACAAGCTCCGGGTCTTCCTGTGCCTCTGCCGCATTAATATTGAAAACTCTTTCGCGGCCTTGTCCATTTGTGTTCTCCTGGTTCGGGCAATTTCTAATAATGTGGCCCGGTTTTCCACATTTATAACAAACTACATTGGCATAACTTGCTCCGACACTACTTGCTCCGCCATTACTCGTTCAGACACCATTTGTTCCTTTCGTTCTGCTAACCCCTGGTCCGTAGACCTCACACTTCGCCGCGCTATGACCATTTCTTTTACACTTGTTGCAAAATTTGGTGCAGAACCCCGAGTGATACTTTTCACACCTTTGGCATAGCTGCTTCTGATTGTTGTTGTTGTTGTTGTTGCGGTTGTTATTGTTGTTGGGATGATTGTTGTAGTTGCTGTTGTTGTTGTTGTTGTTGTTGTTGTTGGGCCGTTTGTTGTAATTGCGATTGATGTTGCGATTGTTGGGATAATTGTTGCGATTATTATGGTAATTGCTGTTGTTGTTGTATTGGTGATTCTTATCACCGTTTTCCTCCCACTTTCTTTTGACTTGCTTCACATTGGCCTCTTCAGCCGTCTGTTCTTTAATTCTTTCCTCAATCTGGTTCACTAGTTTGTGAGCCATTCTACATGCCTGTTGTATGGAGGCTGGCTCGTGTGAACTTATATCTTCTTGGATTCTTTCCGGTAATCCTTTCACAAACGCGTCGATCTTCTCTGCCTCATCTTCGAACGCTCCCGGACACAATAGGCACAATTCTGTGAATCGTCTTTCGTATGTGGTAATATCAAATCCTTGGGTTCCTAACCCTCTAAGTTCTGTCTTGAGCTTATTGACCTCGGTTCTGGGACGGTACTTCTCGTTCATCAAGTGCTTGAATGCTGACCACGGTAGTGCGTACGCATCATCTTGTCCCACTTGCTCTAGATAGGTATTCCACCATGTTAACGCAGAACATGTGAAGGTATGCATAGCATACTTCACTTTGTCCTCTTCAGTACACTTACTTATGGCAAACACCGATTCGACCTTCTCGGTCCACCGTTTCAATCCGATCGGTCCTTCGGTTCCATCAAATTCCAAAGGTTTGCAGGCAGTGAATTATTTGTAGGTGCATCCTACACGATTTCCTGTACTGCTAGATCTAAGGTTATTGTTGGTATGTAGCGCAGCATGTACTGCGGCTATGTTTGAAGCTAGAAAAGTACGAAATTCCTCTTCATTCATATTCACGGTGTGTCGAGTAGTCGGTGCCATTTCCTTCAAAATTGTCAAATGGAACAAGTTAATCATACAGAATATTAAGAGTAGTTAATAGTATTTCGTAGAATAATATGAACTCATTTATAAAAGCTTTTTCTTCATATTAGCGTTTTATAAGTTTAAATTCGGGTAGTACCTACCCGTTAAGTTCATACTTAGTAGCTAATATACAATTCAACTACTACAATTCTATATGAAAAACTGATTATAATAATATTTCACGTTCAAACTTTTATACAATATTTTACAAACTTACAACACCGCTTATTTTACATAAAGCATGAAATATAGCACACAATAACTTTGATACAAGATAGTTGTGAAGATAATTCTAGCTAGTACACAAGTCGTTCAGCAAAGGCAATAAAGACACGTAATTCATACGTCCAGAAACAAGTCATGCATTCTGGTTTTACTAGGACTACTTCCCATCCTTAGTCTTGTGGAACATAACCGTTATGGCCGTTGATAAGACAGCGTGTTTAACGTCGTCAAAGGGACGAGGGTTACGTAATGACCAACAGTCTCGTAATAACCTAAAAACCTCATTTCTTACCCCAATTACCGACTCCGTCACTTGTGGGAACGTTTTGTTTAATAGCTGTAGCCCGATGTTCTTTTTCTCACTTTGGTGAGAAGCGAACATTACTAACCCGTAAGCATAGCATGCTTCTTTATGTTGCATGTTAGCCACTTTTTCTAAATCATGAAGTCCTATATTCGGATACATTGAGTCAAAATAATTTCTTAACCTGTTGCGTAAAATAGCATTTGGGTTCCCCGCAATATATGCGTCAAAGTAAACACATCGTAACTTATGGGTTTCCCAATGTGATATCCCCCATCTTTCAAACGAAAGTCTCTTATAAACCAAGACATTCTTGGAACGTTCTTCGAATGTCTTACAAACTGATCTCGCCTTAAATAGTTTTGCCGAGGAATTCTGACCGACTCTAGACAAGATTTCATCAATCATGTCTCCGGGTAGGTCTTTTAAAATATTGGGTT
The DNA here is from genome assembly GCF_046630445.1 of Rutidosis leptorrhynchoides. Lineage (NCBI taxonomy): Eukaryota > Viridiplantae > Streptophyta > Magnoliopsida > Asterales > Asteraceae > Rutidosis > Rutidosis leptorrhynchoides. Next base: position 415,317,288 of record NC_092336.1, read on the forward strand.
GTCTATCCATTTTGTGTTTTTATACTGTAAAATAGACAAGAGTTAGATTCATAAAAAAAATACTTATTAATACAAGCAATTTTTACATATATCATAAAGCATAAGCACACTATATTACATATATTACACCACACGAATACAACTATCTTATTCCGACTTGCTCGTTTTTTCTTCTTCGGTTTTGGTTCGTTTTGCCAAGTTTCTAGGGATATATGATGTTCCCCTAATACGAGCTGTCGTTTTCCACAACGGTTTAGAAAAACCTAGTGGTTTAGAGGTTCCCGGGTCATTGTTACAACTTAAGGGCTTCGGGGGTTGACGATACATATAAAGCTCATCGGGGTTGGAATTAGATTTCTCTATTTTTATGCCCTTTCCCTTATTATTTTCTTTTGCCTTTTTAAATTCAGTTGGGGTAATTTCTAAAACATTATCGGAATTCTCGTCGAAATCCGATTCATCGGAGAATTGGTAATCCTCCCAATATTTTGCTTCCTTGGCGGAAACACCATTGACCATAATTAACCTTGGTCGGTTGGTTGAGAATTTTCTTTTACTTAACCGTTTTATTATTTCCCCCACCGGTTCTATTTCCTCCTCCGGTTCCTCCTCTTCCGGTTCTGATTCTTCTTCCGGTTCTAATTCTTCTTCCGGTTCTTCTTCGGTAACTTGTGAATCAGTCCAATATATATTCGACTCTTCGTTATTATTAGGTGAGTCAATGGGATTTGTGCTAGAGGTAGACATCTATCACACAATATCAAACATGTTAAGAGATTAATATATCACATAATATATACATGTTAATAATATATAGTTTCCAACAAAAATGTTAAGCAATCATTTTTAAAGAAAACACGGTCGAAGTCCAGACTCACTAATGCATCTTAACAAACTCGATAAGACACACTAATGCAAATTTTCTGGTTCTCTAAGACCAACGCTCGGATACCAACTGAAATGTCCCGTTCTTATTGATTAAAAACGTTCCATATTAATTGATTTCGTTGCGAGGTTTTGACCTCTATATGAGACTTTTTCAAAGACTGCATTCATTTTAAAACAAACCATAACCTTTATTTCATCAATAAAGGTTTAAAAAGCTTTACGTAGATTATCAAATAATGATAATCTAAAATATCCTGTTTACACGCGACCATTACATAATGGTTTACAATACAAATATGTTACATCGAAATCAGTTTCTTGAATGCAGTTTTTACACAATATCATACAAACATGGACTCCAAATCTTGTCCTTATTTTAGTATGCAACAGCGGAAGCTCTTAGTATTCACCTGAGAATAAACATGCTTTAAACGTCAACAAAAATGTTGGTGAGTTATAGGTTTAACCTATATATATCAAATCGTAACAATAGACCACAAGATTTCATATTTCAATACACATCCCATACATAGAGATAAAAATCATTCATATGGTGAACACCTGGTAACCGGCATTAACAAGATGCATATATAAGAATATCCCCATCATTCCGGGACACCCTTCGGATATGATATAAATTTCGAAGTTGATGTCAAAGCAGAGGGGTATAAAATACTATTAAATTTTAGCAGAAAATACTATTAAATACGATACAATTTTACACAAGATATTTATTTATTTATAGAATGGATATACTTAAACCTTGCTACAACACTTATAGGCAGTGTACCTAATCGTACAGTAGTGTAGTTTTTAGTAAGTCCGGTTCGTTCCACAGGGAAATCTTTAAACAAAGCTCAACGCTATATTAGTTAACTTTTATAAAAATACAAATATATATATAAGTAATATTATTATTATAAAGAGGGGTTTTTACCGTTTAATGACCGGTTTGTCGATTTTAAAACTTTAGTCGCAGTTAAAACCTAATGTAAAATATAAAATAAATACAAGACTTTAAATTAAAGCGTAAAGTAAATAACGATAATGAAATTGCGAATAATAAAAATGCGATAAAAATTAAATTGCGATAATTAAAAAGTACGATAATTAAAAGTGCGATAAAATGAAATAACAATAAATAAAAGTGCGATAATTAGAAGTGCAATTAAATATAAAATAAAGGAAATAAAATATGATATAAAAGAATTATGCTTATTTAAACTTCCGTAATCATGATGTTTGACGTGTTGATTTTAGTTTTATGCCCATGGGTTAATTGTCCTTTGTCCTGGATTATTCAATATGTCCGTCTGGTTTTTGTCCATAACAGTCCATCAGTCATAAATATAAATTGCAAGTGTCCTTGTCAAATTATTATTATACCCGAAGATAAATATTCCAACTAATTGGGGATTCGAATTGTAACAAGGTTTTAATACTTTGTTTAATGAATACACCAGGTTATCGACTGCGTGTAAACCAAGGTTTTACTACTTTGTTAACAATTACACCAATTACCCTTGAATGTAATTTCACCCCTGTTTTGATTATTCTAGTGGCTATTAATCCATTCCCGTGTCCGGTTAAATGAACGATTATTCGTACATATAAATACCCCGCCCATCGTGTCCGATCGAGTGTATATGGTAATTTATAGGGACGCCCAATTGTAAATCTTTATATTAACATTAACAAACTTTCATTTAGTTAAACAAATATAAAGCCCATTAATAGCCCATAGTCTAGTTTCCACAAGTGTCGTTCTTTTATCCAAACCCCAATTATGGTACAAAGCCCAATTACCCAATTTTAGTAATTAGCCCAACATCATGATTACTTCGTTTTAAACAAGCATAATAATAACTTAGCTACGAGACATTAATATAAAAAGGTTGAACATAACTTACAATGATTAAAAATAGCGTAGCGTTACACGGACAGAATTTCGACTTACACCTTTACAACATTCGCTAACATACCCTTATTATTAGAATTATAATTAAAATTAAAATATAAATTATAAATATAAATATATATTACTTATGAAGAGGAAGAGAAAAAGATGTGTAAAACTCGGCAGAAAACTGGCTTTTTATAGGACCTGACCAGCAATCTCATACCATGCGACTCGCATGGTTTTGTGCCTCTGGCCATGCGAGTCGCATGGCCACCCTGGATTCAGCCAACTACTTTTGTTTTCTTCTTGCCGACGTAATATAATAATAATAATATATATAATATATAATTATATATAATTATATATATATTATATTATATTCTTGTGCATAGTAGACTAGATATTTTTGGTCCGTTGCGTCGGGCGTTTCTTCTTGGCTCAGGTCCCGGTTCCGGATTTTCGGACGTCCTCGCGTATTATTTTAAATCGCGTACTTTGCGTCTTGTAACTTGTACTCTTATCGTTTTGAGACGTTCCTCATCAATATTTTGAACCTTTTTAGTTGTATCTTGTACTTTTTAGCTCTTTGGACCTTTTTGTCTTCAATTTGTCGAATCTGTCTTTTGTCTTCACCTTTTATTATTTAAACGAATATCACTTGTAAATAGAACAATTGCAACTAAAAGCTTGTCTTTCTTGAGGAATAATGCTATGAAATATATGTTCGTTTTTAGCATTATCAAATATTCCCACACTTGAGCGTTGCTTGTCCTCAAGCAATATTGTCTTGAAATACCAGAATCATTTTTTTATTCTTCACACTTTGTACATCAGTGATTTCTATACGGCGGTATAAACAATGGTAGTAACGATATGGTTTACAGTCCCACATGACTATAAAAATTTAGATCCATTAAGGAAATTGGATCTTTATGAAAACATTTGATCTTTTGAAAATTAAATCTAGTTTTTACCCTAGATAAGTTTTCCGGAATAACCCTTTACCGGTGTTTGCAAAATATTTTTGTGGGTTTGGTGGGTTTCAAATTTGAAAATTTTAGCTCAAAACTTGCGGTTTTGTGTCACCCACTTGCTAACCTTGTATTTGGAAAGCAACACGTCCAGTTTACTTGTCCCGTATATTACCTTTCGGCAAACTACCGTCCGGTTGTAAAGGAAAGCGTTGAACAAGCAACTGTTTAAGGCAATGTCCCGTGACATGCTTTTGATTATGGTCTATAACGTGTCGGACGCAATTACTATCCTTGGTAGGAGCAATAGTAAAGCTCACCCTTATAATTTTTCGGTTTGACACAAGGTCCTGTCTTTGACCATGCTATGCAACCACCGTTCTTACGGTTGACACCCGATTTAGTTCAGGTGACCTAATGAATTCCAGGTGAATTCCTAGGATTTTACGTTCAATGGTAATGAACGCATTGAAAATGGGTTTTTCAGAAAACAAATCGGTTTATAATTTTGATCAAAATATTTTCTCGTTCAAGCTCGAGTTTAGATATCATCGAATTCCATGAGTTTGTAATTCTCAATCTTTAAGGTCAATCTCTAGGATTGAGTAATATCAGTCTTAAAAGCTGATTTTTAATCTTTAAGGAGATTATCCTTTCTGGGGATCTGATTCATTAGTCTTATCCAGCTAATTTGCACGGTGCCTCCCCATTGTAGAGATAAATCCTTCTCATGGTTAGGATAAATCTGACCACTTGGCGACCCTGTTTAATGCTGAGGTCCGTGGATTTCCTGCTGATTTTAGTGATGACTTTTCTAGATTTTTCGTCAACCTACAGCTGGTCTGAACGACAACTTCATGACCTAAATCAAGAAGCGCGTTTCTTTTTCGGAAGACTTTACTTCCTTTTAATGATGGAATTGATTCATCGTGTAGATCCATCTCTTCTTTTCTTTCATCGGGTAAAACAGTTTAGTTTAGTCCAAAGCAAAAGTATTTTCAGTTATTTGTTACAAATATATGTGACATATGTTTAAAATAACTTGGTAAATTTTCCCACACTTGGCTTTTATTTTCCTTTTTATCGTCCTCTATTCCATTTTAAATGAATTTTAACATTTTAGTTTGTTTCTCAATTTATGTCCTTTCCGAGGTAACAATAATTTCGGTGTTAAAACCTAGTTTTATCGTTCATAAATATGTGTAAACATGATTTTGAATTCATTTAATTGAAAATTTTGAAAAATTTTACTAGAATTGGGTAGTCAGTATATAAGACTAGGGCTATTCTTTTTTATCAGAGAGCACTAGATTCTAATACAACTACTGCTTTACTAGTATTTTTAATGGTAACCAAGTGTTTAATATAAAAATTTTAAAATCCGAAAGAATTTAACCCCTTCCCACACTTAAGATCTTGCAATGCCCTCATTTGCAAGAAATCAGTAACAATTTAAATTATTGAGGGTGATTTGTGTGAAAATGATTAAATTTTTACCAAAGTTTCCAAATATATTGGCGTTTGTTTGCTGAATGATAAATGGTGCACGTCATTTGTTCATTCCGTCTTGTTGTTATTTCACATACATTTTGCATCATTGTCGTCAAAATTACTTGCTTTTGCTGAACTTAATGCCAGTCTTTGAAAACGCGTTGTTTTACCCTGTTTTGTGCATAAAATAGAATACATACAATACAAATATAATCATACATGCAATTTGAAATGGAACTTTGGCATCCCACTTTCAAACTATAAGAAAAATATTAGTACACAATAATAATAAAATATCCAACATTACATAAACATAATAAAATGTTAAGTGTTTAAAATAAAAATAAAAATTACCACTTATCTCTACTGATCAGGAGGTGGGTTAGGAGGAAAATTAGGATATGGATCCCAATTCATGTTCGCGTCCGGGTTCCATGGCTGATTATAGGTGTACTGGTATGCTGCGTCATAATCATATGAATCATAGGGTGGTCTCATCTCTGGCTGATGTGCGGGATAGTATGCGGGTCGGGTCGGATAATACATCTCACCAGGCTGCAACTGGCTTATAATTTGGCGCTGATGATAATCCCATCGGCCATGCTCTCGTTGCCGGGAATGCTCGTAGTCATTCCGGCGTTGCCATGCCTCGTACTGCATATGCCTATCATAGTTCGTCATGTATTCATCCTCCATACGAATACCTAAATCAAGAGCAGTCTCCCGAACAACTCCTATAATGTTGTTCGCCTCCTCCATCTCGTCATCCGAACCTCTCTCTACCTGTCGCTGAGGTCCCTCGTATCGATGTACCCGACCACGTCTCATCAATAATACCCTTGCACCGTGATAAAGGTTTGAACTTATAGTTTCACCTCCGTCCTCTATTTCGTTCATTGGACCCCCTTGGTGCTTATCTACACCTAAATACTCTCCAATGAGAGTAATGAAAATACCACCACCTATAATACTCCCTGATTTCATCCCCGAAACTACATTAGCGAGATAATAACCAACACAATAGGGAATGTTAACGAAACTCCTCGGGTCTCTAATACACTTAAGGTAGAACAAATCGTTTACGGTCAATTTCTCCTTATTCCTACCCCTTTGTGTAATTGTGTTTGCTAAGAATCTATGAATCACCCGGAGTTCAGCTCTGTCTATATCTAAGTATGTATGATTTCCACTGGCGTGAAATTCATTAAAGTGTGACATACGCCTCCAGACAGCGTTAACATCAAATTCCCTATCTACCCTTTCTCCTTGGGCAATCAAGCTATTACAGTCGGGGCTCAAAAGTTCAGCAGGGGTGTAAATCTGTAAGGCCCTAGCTAAATCTATCATGGACATTCTGTACATGCGTCCACCTAACAGAAATCTAATAAAGCTTCTATCATCTATCCTCCTAACATCACTGTTTAACTTAATAGTACTAAGTAATTCTATACACCATTCCCTATATATATTGTTCTACGAATGGAAAATAGGCGCATCCAATCGTTAAACTGAGAATTACCATACCTTTGCACCAATAATTGCCGAATCGGTTCGGCAAGGTCAACTGTTTCCAAAGGTACCCAGTCAATTGCCCTTGGCATTTCAACAACCTTATTGTAGAGAATGTGCATGTTCTTTTGATAATCTGGATACTCTATCCAACATCGATCAAATCTCAGATTTGGGTGTAACTGATCTTCATTAATGTCTAAGCTCAGAATCCTTTGATGTGGAGCGAATTGACGAAACTGATTCACGAATAATTGATCTTGATCGTGATAAGGAATATGTTGCTCCTCCTGTTCTTCTTCTTCTTGTTGCATATGTTGTTCTTGTTCATGAAACATTTGCGGTTCGGGCTCTGGTTGCCTGGATGATGATGCTCCTGAACCTCCAGTATCGGCTTTCTGCAAAACACATTAAACACAAAATTTGTGCATCCAAATATGCATTAGTGTTAGCAAAATAATAACTTGAAACAATTATGATGACCTGTTCAATTCATAACACATTTTATACACATTTTCTTAACAATAATAATTCTACACTTTTACATACGAAAATGTGTACAATGTTTTATCACATTTAAACTCTTAAACATGTCAACAATAATTATTATAACAATTAAACACTTGTTACATGGCATTCAAATCAAACTAGTGCTCATTTTCTTATTTTTGTCAAGTCTACACTTTGTCAAATAAGCATATACGAAAAATGTACATCAAGTTCATAAGCATTTATCTTAAATAACATGCCAAAATAATCACTACTAGCAATGAAACAAGTTTCAAATGGCCTTTATATCAAATTATCCAAGTTCATGAATTTTTAGACTTAAAAAGTCTACTTTAATTCTCAAAAACATGTTTAGGCTCAAAGTTTGGATCAATTAACTACCTAAACATGTTACACTACTTAATTTAGCAACAATTCATGACAAAAATCGGCCATAACCTATTTATATCAAAAAGCCCCAAATTGCTCAAGAACACAAACCCTAGATTCTTAAAAATTTGAAGTTTTTAGCTTCAATTCATGTTAAATAGCTTCTATCTAGGATATACATGCATAATATAACAACAATTTAGCTCTAATTACACCTAAATTTAACAAAATCAAAATATAAATTTTCTAGCTCAAGAACACAAAAATTCGAATTTAAAGAGATTAGGGGTGAAATCTTTACCTTTCTCCTGAAGGGGTTGAGACTACTGAATCTAGGCATGATTATGGTGAAGTTTTGCAAGAAATTTGGTAAAAAATGGCGGATTTTTGAGAGGATTTGGGAGAGTTTTCGTGTATATGTGTGTGTGTTGTGAAAGAAGCAGAACTCGGCTGCCTTTTTGATCCTGTCCAGTTTTTAACATCCATGCGAGTCGCATGGCTTAAGCCTTTCCCCCATGCGACTCGCATGGGGGTATTTTCCAGAATTTTTTTTTTTTTTTTTTTTTTTTTTTTTTTTTTTTTTTTTTTTTTTTTATATATAAACCTTATACTTTTAAAACATATAATTAAATAAAATTTTAAAAATTTTGTTTCTTTTTAAGACGAAGTCGTTTCGGGACGATGCCCTAGTCCGTCCCTCGACAAAATTTTAAAATTTGTCTTTTTGTAGCGATTGTTTTAAAAGCTAAGATTTTTGGGTTTTTTAATGTTTTTGGCATACTTTAAATCAATAAGATTAAAAATAATGATAATAAAAGTTCTCGTCCCTCCCTCGGGTAAAGCAATTTCGGTTCAAAGACCTAGTCTTCAACTTACGACGAATTTTAAAAATCATATTCTTAACTTAATGAGAATAAAGTAAATTTTTGTTTTTAAATTCACACAACTTAAATATAAAATTCAAAATTAAAAAATTAAAAATTAAAAATTCACACCAAACTTAAAATTTGAAATGCATAAAATTAAAATTCATATTTTAAAAATTCACACCAGACTTAATTTAAAAATTCATAAATTCATATCAAACTTCTATTAATTTTTCAAATATTTATAATTTAAATATATTGTTTTTACAAAGTTTACAATATTAATTTAAGATTTAAATATTAATTTTTAAAAATATGGTAAAAATAAAATTAAAAATCTTTTTGTCTTTTTATCCCACTTTAATCAATCAAATATTATCAAAAATATGCGCCCCTCTTTTCGGTAAAGTAATTTCGGTTCCAAGACCTAATTTAACTCATGACGAATTTTTGAAATATTTTGGGTTGATTGATTAAAGATATTTATACCTTAAGAATAAACGTTAAATTTCGCAGTGATGTAATAAATTTTTGAATGATATCAATAATTTCGGTCGCCAAACCTAATTTTATTTAATACCAATTTAATACTTTTTAGCGAACAAATTAGCGTTTATTATCAAAAGGTTAAAAATAAAAATAAAAATAAAAACTGTACAGACATACCTGTGAAATAGATTTCTTAGTTATATGATCTATTATATTCATAAGATAGTCGGTTTAATTGGTCTTCCATGGCTGCATAGGCGTAACCTCTAGCATTCATTGTCTTTTCTTCTAAACATATGAACGGTCCTTCTCTGCATAAAGTAACAAATTCGGTATTTGAATAGGTTTGATTATTTGAACATTTACCTCCATGTGACCATTTTCCGCATTTGTGACATTTTTCTAGGTGTCGTGCTCTTCTTTTCGCTGCGGATTTTGATTTTCCTTTACCAAATTGTAACTTATTATCTTCGCATCTGGATCCTTTTCTAACTCCGTCCATACTTTCTCTGATTACTGATACTAATTCACTCGGTAGTATGTCATTATTTCTTTTAGTGATCAAAGCGTGTAGCATTAGACCATGGTTTAGTTCACAGGCAGTCTTCATTTCGTAAAAACCTAAAAAAAATAAAAATTCAGAATGGGGGGAGAAGACTAGTTCTTTAGGGTCTGCTAGGGAAAGACCATACGTGTTCCATTTTCGAGAACTACACGAAAACAGACAATCTAACTCTAACAGAAATACATATTATCCTTTAAAGACTTGATTCTCCCCACACTTAGTTAGCTGTGGTATCGAAATTGTGATTAACTTCGTTGTCGACTTCCATCGGACCCTGTATGTAATGTTTAACTCTGTGACCATTAACTTTAAATTCAATCCCATTTGAATTTATTAATTCTATCGTTCCGTATGGGAAAACTCTTTTGACTATGAATGGTCCAGACCATCTTGACTTCAATTTTCCAGGAAATAGCTTGAATCGTGAATTGAAAAGAAGAACTCTGTCTCCTTCTTTAAATTCTTTTGAACTTCTGATTCTTTTATCATGCCATTTCTTCGTTCTTTCTTTATAGATTAACGAATTTTCGTATGCTTCATGTCTTAATTCTTCTAATTCGTTTAGTTGATTTAATCGTAGACGTCCGGCTTCATGTAAATCAAGATTACATGTCTTCAAAGCCCAAAATGCTTTGTGTTCAATTTCTACTGGAAGATGACATGCTTTTCCATAAACAAGTCTAAAAGGTGTGGTTCCAATTGGAGTTTTGTAGGCTGTTCTAAAAGCCCAGAGTGCATCCTCCAATTTAATGGACCATTCCTTTGGATTTGATCCTACGGTTTTCTCTAGAATACGTTTTAAAGCTCGGTTGGTATTTTCAACTTGTCCACTTGTTTGTGGATGATATGCGGTGGAGATTTTATGAGTTACTCCATATCTTTTAAGAACTTTCTCAAGTTGATTATTACAGAAATGAGTACCCCGATCACTTATTAAAGCTTTCGGTGTTCCAAACCTTGCAAAAAGACGTTTTAAAAAATTGACTACAACTCGTGCATCGTTAGTTGGGAGAGCTTGTGCTTCCGCCCATTTAGATACATAATCAATGGCTACGAGTATATATAGATTATTATGAGATTTTGGAAATGGACCCATAAAGTCAATACCCCAAATGTCAAATACTTCACATACTTGGATGACATTTTGTGGCATTTCATCACGTTGACTTATTTTTCCGGTCCTTTGACATGCATCACAGGATTTGCAAAGAAGGTGTGCGTCTTTGTAAATTGTAGGCCAATAGAATCCAGCTTCATAAACTTTTCTTGCTGTTAGTTGAGGCCCATAATGCCCTCCTGTTGGTCCTGTGTGACAATGGTTTAAAATTTTACTCGCTTCATCTCCAAATACACATCGGCGTATTATTCCATCGGGACAACTTTTAAACAGATGTGGATCTTCCCAGAAATAGTGTTTTATATCACTGAAGAATTTCTTTCGTCTTTGGTACGATAATCCTTTTTCAAGGAATCCACAAACTAAGTAGTTTGCATAGTCTGCAAACCATGGGATTTCTTTATAATCTATCTTCAATAGATATTCATCAGGAAAGTTGTCTTGTATGGCCGATTCATTCAGAACTTTTAATTCGGGATTTTCAAGACGAGAAAGATGATCAGCGGCGAGATTTTCTGCTCCTTTTTTATCTCGGATTTCAATATCAAACTCTTGTAAGAGTAAGATCCAACGGATTAATCTTGGTTTAGCATCTTGTTTTGAAAATAGGTATCTAAGAGCAGAATGGTCGGTATAGACCACCGTTTTTGCTAGAACGAGATATGATCGAAATTTGTCAAAAGCAAAGACAATAGCAAGGAGTTCTTTTTCAGTAGTTGTATAGTTCGTTTGTGCTCCTTGTAACGTCTTACTAGCATAATATATAGGTTGAAATCGTTTTTCAATCCTTTGTCCTAAAACGGCTCCCATTGCAAAATCACTTGCATCGCACATTAGTTCAAATGGTAGATTCCAATTTGGTGTTATCATGATCGGTGCATTAGTGAGTTTTTCTTTAAGAATATTAAAAGATTTGATACATTCATCTGAAAAGATGAATGGCGCATCCTTTTCTAGGAGTTTATTCATAGGAGTGGCAATTTTAGAAAAATCTTTTATGAAACGTCGGTAAAAACCGGCATGCCCTAGAAAACTCCTAACTCCTCTAACATTGGTGGGATGTGGAAGTTTAGCAATTACATCTACTTTAGCTCTATCCACTTCAATTCCTTCTTTTGAAATTTTATGTCCAAGAACGATGCCTTCTTTAACCATGAAATGGCATTTCTCCCAATTAAGTACTAGATTTGATTTTTCGCATCTAATTAGCATTCGTTCCAGATTAACTAGACATGATTTAAATGTATCACCGAAGACTGAAAAGTCATCCATGAATACTTCCATGCATTCTTCTATCATGTCATGAAAAATCGCCATCATACACCTTTGAAAGGTTGCAGGGGCGTTACAAAGTCCAAATGGCATGCGTTTGTAAGCAAAAGTACCATAAGGGCACGTGAATGTGGTTTTCTCTTGATCCTCGGGTGCTATTGGAATTTGAAAATATCCGGAAAATCCATCTAGAAAACAATAGTAACTATTTCCGGCTAATCTTTCCAACATTTGATCTATGAAAGGTAAGGGAAAGTGATCTTTTCTGGTGGCGTCATTTAATTTTCTATAATCAATACATACACGCCATCCTGTTACAGTCCTAGTAGGAATAAGCTCATTTTTCTCATTTGTGATGACAGTCATGCCACCCTTCTTAGGCACGCATTGAACTGGGCTTACCCATGGACTATCAGAGATTGGATAAATTAAACCTGCATCTAGCAGTTTAATAATCTCTTTCTTAACTACGTCTTGCATGTTAGGATTTAGTCTTCGTTGGCGTTGCACATACGTTTTATGACCTTCTTCCATAAGGATTTTATGTGTGCAATACGAAGGACTTATTCCTTTAATATCATGAATCTTCCATGCAATGGCTGGTTTATGAGCTTTCAACACAGAAATGAGTTGTGATTTCTCATTTTCAGTAAGAGAAGACGATATTATTACAGGTAATTCAGATTCACCATGTAAATAAGCGTATTCCAAATGGTTTGGAAGTGGCTTTAACTCTAATTTCGGAGGTTCTTCTATCGATGATTTATATCGATATCTGTCTTCTTCTTTTAGCATTTGAATTTCTTCTGTTGTTGGTTCATATCCATTAGCTATAAGTGTAGCTAACATTTCAGCTTCATCAATTGGTTCATTTCCTTCTCCTAAAGAACATTCTCCTGTTCCTTGTAATTCTGGAAATTCTTCTAATAATTCTGCATGTGCATCTATAGTTTGAATATAATAACATGTATCATCTGCAGATTGTGGTTGTTGCATTGCTCTATCAACTGAAAAGGTAACACTCTCATCCTCTATACTTAGGGTCAGTTTCTTACCGAACACGTCTATCATTGCTTTAGCCGTGTTTAAGAATGGTCTTCCTAATATGAGAGGAACTTGAGAATCTTCTTCCATGTCCAGAACAACAAAATCTACTGGAAATACTAAAGTACCAACTTTAACTAGCATGTTCTCCATTATCCCTCTAGGATATTTTATTGATCTATCGGCTAGTTGTATGCTTATTCTGGTTGGTTTCAATTCTCCAAGGTCTAGTTTAGCGTATAGTGAATACGGCATTAGATTTATACTAGCACCTAAGTCTGCCAATGCTTCTATTGAACTAAGACTACCCAGAAAACATGGAATTGTGAAACTTCCTGGATCAGATAGTTTTTCTGGTATCTTATTCAACAGTACTGCTGAACAATTGGCATTCATAGTAACAGCCGATAGTTCTTCCATTTTCTTTCTATTCGTGATTAGATCTTTCAAGAATTTAGCATACCTTGGCATTCCTGAAATCACATCAATGAAAGGAAGATTTACATTTATTTGTTTAAACATATCCAAGAATTTGGATTGCTCGGCTTCAAGTTTTTCCTTCTTCATTTTACTCGGGTAAGGAAGTGGTGGTTGATATGGTTTAACATAAGGTTTATCCTTAACTGTGTTATCTTCATTAACCTTCTCAACTACCGGTTCCTTTTCCTTATCTTGATCAGGTTGTGGTTCTTGTGGAGTAGGAATAGTTTCATCAGAAGTTACAGGTATTTCAGGTGGTTTAAGTGTTGTACCACTTCTTGTGGTAATAGCTTTAGCTGTTTCATTCCGGGGGTTAGCATTTGTATCGCTAGGTAGACTTCCCGGTTTTCTTTCACCTATTAACCTTGCTAGGTTACTTACTTCTTGTTCCAGATTTTGAATAGAAGCTTGTTGATTTCTAAATGCTTGAGCATTTTGTTCATTGGTTTGTTTTTGAGATGTGAAAAACTGCGTTTGAGTTTCAACTAGCTTCGTCATCATATCTTCTAAATTCGGCTTTTTATCATCGGTTTGTTGTGGTGGTTTGTTTTGAAAATTCGGTCTTTGCTGATTGTAAGCATTGTTGGATAATTGTTGATTGCTAGGACCTTGTTGGTTATTGTATGGAATATTTCGGTTATAATTCTGGTTTTGATTGTAAATCGGTCTTGGCGGTTGATAATTATTCTGATAATTATTTCCAGGCCTTTGGTTTATGTATGAAATATTCTCTCTTTGTTCCATTGTTAATTCAATACTGAGACAATCTTTTGTCAAATGTGGTCCTCCACACTGCTCACAACTAATTCGTATTGAGTGAATATCCTTAGTCATCTTTTCCATTCGTCTCTCCACAGCATCTATCTTTGCGGAAATGGAATCTAAGTCATGGCTAGAATCGGCTCTAGCTGCTTTAGATGATCTAATGATATCTTTTTCTTGGTGCCACTCATGCGAGTGGGAAGCAGTGTTATCAATAATTTTGTAAGCATCAGTTTCGGTTTTCTTCATAATAGAACCACCAGCTGCTATATCTATGTCTTTTCTTGTAGTGATGTCGCATCCTTGGTAGAATATTTGTACTATTTGACAGGTGTCTAAACCATGTTGCGGACATCCTCTTAACAACTTTCCATATCTTGTCCACGCCTCATATAGAGTTTCATTTGGCTTCTGTGTGAACGTAACAATTTCTGCTTGAAGTCTTACGGCTTTAGATGCAGGAAAAAATTGTTTAAGAAATTTGTCAATTAAAACATCCCATGTATCGATCGCCCCTTCAGGTAATGATTCCAACCAATCTTTGGCTTCTCCCTTTAAAGTCCAGGGAAATAACATGAGATATATCTGTTCATCCTCCACTTCTCGTATTTTAAATAGTGTGCAGATCCTATTAAAGGTACGTAGATGTTCATTTGGATCTTCCTTCGGCGCACCACTAAATTGGCATTGATTAGTCACCATGTGTAGAATTTGTCCTTTGATTTCATAATCTGGCGCATTAATGTCTGGATGAGTTATTGCGTGACCTTGGCCAGTGCGTTTAGCTCTCATTCGGTCTTCCATACTTAAAGGTTCCAGATTCTCCATAATTGAATTTGTTGAATCGGAATCACTAGATGATTCTGATTTAATGGTTCTTTCCTCAACAATCTCTGTTTGAATGATTTGTGGTTCCGGAGGAAAGTTTAATGGTTCAGGATCTATGAACCGTTCCTGAATATTTTCTGGATTCTCAATTGTGAGGTTTGTTTCAAAAACTGGATTATCGGAAATTTGAACTGAAGTACTTGGTCGACTGGATGACGATTCTAAAGAAAAATCAACGGCGGTTATATTTGTTAAACGATGTCTTGATCTAGTTACAGGTGGTGAACGTACAAAAGGTGGTGAACGTCTTGCTCGGTGCATTCACTGAATATCCTATTAGTTTTTAAAAGGAAAGAAAAATTATAATAAGTTATCCAATCAATAGACTTTTCTGATTTTGCCCACGTTTCGAATAGCCAAAAGATGCAGCAGAGGGGCAGGATTCGTTTGGTCTCAATATAATTGAGGACTGTTTGGCTCCAATAACCCGGTCCACGTACAAATCCAACTATTACTACGAACCAGAAAATTTTGATGTCTATCAATTTAACCACTTAAAATAAATTTTCGTAATTTTAAGAAATTTAGATAAGAAGTAGAAAAAATTCTAAGTCCTAAAAACTAGAATGGCGAGAAATAAGAAAGAAAAAGAGTTCGTCGAAAAAGGTCTAAAAAAAACTTAAAAGGTGACGGAAAAATAAAAGAAACTTATAAAAACTTAAAAATACTTAACTAATTTAACCTTATTACTATAACTAACTTAAAATTATAATCGCAAATTGAAATTACTAATTGGAATGATAATTGATACATAGTAAAAGGTCTAAAAATATTAAAGCTTACAGGAAAAACTAAATCCCAAATGGAAATAACTTAAAAAGAAACTAAAACTTAAAAAGGCGTCGCAAAATTCTAAAGCACCTAAATCTTAGTCTAAAGAAAAAGCTCTTAAGGAATTTTACGGCAAAGCCTAAAAATCTAGGAGTAAAAATAACTATAGCAAAAACTAAGTTTAAAATTAAATATGAGTTAGAATTACAAATATTACGCTACAACGATTAAAAAGGTACAAAATATTAAAAGTTATTAAAAGTTATAAAAATATTAGATTTTATAAAAATATTATTTTTATATTTTATAATTTAAAGTATTAAGTATTATATAATTAAAACTAGTTAAAAGTAATAATTAATTTAAATAACTAAAACTTAATTAATAATAATAAATAAAACTAGGGTTTAAATAATAATAATAAATTAATACGCATTAAATGCGAAATTAGGGTTTGAATGTGGCCCTGTCAGACCCCTCATGCGACTCGCATGGGGTTTAGTTGAAATGCCATGCGACTCGCATGGTGTTCGGATCCAGGCCAAAAGTTGGGCTGCTACAGTACCTTGGCCCGATTATTATTATTATTTTTTTTTTTTTTTGGTTTTTAAAAGCTCTTTTTTTTTTTTTTTTATTATTTAAACAAAAATATAAATTTTACAAAAACTAATTATAACTTAAAAAAAAATATGGCGTTTCGCTTCGAGCGTTCCCCGGCAGCGGCGCCAAAAATACTTGATGTCAAAGCAGAGGGGTATAAAATACTATTAAATTTTAGCAGAAAATACTATTAAATACGATACAATTTTACACAAGATATTTATTTATTTATAGAATGGATATACTTAAACCTTGCTACAACACTTATAGGCAGTGTACCTAATCGTACAGTAGTGTAGTTTTTAGTAAGTCCGGTTCGTTCCACAGGGAAATCTTTAAACAAAGCTCAACGCTATATTAGTTAACTTTTATAAAAATACAAATATATATATAAGTAATATTATTATTATAAAGAGGGGTTTTTACCGTTTAATGACCGGTTTGTCGATTTTAAAACTTTAGTCGCAGTTAAAACCTAATGTAAAATATAAAATAAATACAAGACTTTAAATTAAAGCGTAAAGTAAATAACGATAATGAAATTGCGAATAATAAAAATGCGATAAAAATTAAATTGCGATAATTAAAAAGTACGATAATTAAAAGTGCGATAAAATGAAATAACAATAAATAAAAGTGCGATAATTAGAAGTGCAATTAAATATAAAATAAAGGAAATAAAATATGATATAAAAGAATTATGCTTATTTAAACTTCCGTAATCATGATGTTTGACGTGTTGATTTTAGTTTTATGCCCATGGGTTAATTGTCCTTTGTCCTGGATTATTCAATATGTCCGTCTGGTTTTTGTCCATAACAGTCCATCAGTCATAAATATAAATTGCAAGTGTCCTTGTCAAATTATTATTATACCCGAAGATAAATATTCCAACTAATTGGGGATTCGAATTGTAACAAGGTTTTAATACTTTGTTTAATGAATACACCAGGTTATCGACTGCGTGTAAACCAAGGTTTTACTACTTTGTTAACAATTACACCAATTACCCTTGAATGTAATTTCACCCCTGTTTTGATTATTCTAGTGGCTATTAATCCATTCCCGTGTCCGGTTAAATGAACGATTATTCGTACATATAAATACCCCGCCCATCGTGTCCGATCGAGTGTATATGGTAATTTATAGGGACGCCCAATTGTAAATCTTTATATTAACATTAACAAACTTTCATTTAGTTAAACAAATATAAAGCCCATTAATAGCCCATAGTCTAGTTTCCACAAGTGTCGTTCTTTTATCCAAACCCCAATTATGGTACAAAGCCCAATTACCCAATTTTAGTAATTAGCCCAACATCATGATTACTTCGTTTTAAACAAGCATAATAATAACTTAGCTACGAGACATTAATATAAAAAGGTTGAACATAACTTACAATGATTAAAAATAGCGTAGCGTTACACGGACAGAATTTCGACTTACACCTTTACAACATTCGCTAACATACCCTTATTATTAGAATTATAATTAAAATTAAAATATAAATTATAAATATAAATATATATTACTTATGAAGAGGAAGAGAAAAAGATGTGTAAAACTCGGCAGAAAACTGGCTTTTTATAGGACCTGACCAGCAATCTCATACCATGCGACTCGCATGGTTTTGTGCCTCTGGCCATGCGAGTCGCATGGCCACCCTGGATTCAGCCAACTACTTTTGTTTTCTTCTTGCCGACGTAATATAATAATAATAATATATATAATATATAATTATATATAATTATATATATATTATATTATATTCTTGTGCATAGTAGACTAGATATTTTTGGTCCGTTGCGTCGGGCGTTTCTTCTTGGCTCAGGTCCCGGTTCCGGATTTTCGGACGTCCTCGCGTATTATTTTAAATCGCGTACTTTGCGTCTTGTAACTTGTACTCTTGTCGTTTTGAGACGTTCCTCATCAATATTTTGAACCTTTTTAGTTGTATCTTGTACTTTTTAGCTCTTTGGACCTTTTTGTCTTCAATTTGTCGAATCTGTCTTTTGTCTTCACCTTTTATTATTTAAACGAATATCACTTGTAAATAGAACAATTGCAACTAAAAGCTTGTCTTTCTTGAGGAATAATGCTATGAAATATATGTTCGTTTTTAGCATTATCAGAAGTACTAAAGCATGCGGTACTTTGGATGGGGTTTGTTAGGCCCAATAGATCTATCTTTAGGATTCGCATCAATTAGGGTGTCTGTTCCCTAATTCTTAGATTACCAGACTTAATAAAACGGGGCAAATTCGATTTCGATAATTCAACCATATAATGAAGTTTCACGTACTTGTGTCTATTTTGTAAATCATTTATAAAACCTGCATGTATTCTCATCCCAAAAATATTAGATTTTAAAAGTGGGACTATAACTCACTTTCACAGATTTTTACTTCGTCGGGAAGTAAGACTTGGCCACTGGTCGATTTATGAACCTATAACAAATATGTACATATATATCAAAGTATGTTCAAAATATATTTACAACACTTTTAATATATTTTGATGTTTTAAGTTTATTAAGTCAGATGTCCTCGTTAGTAACCTACAACTAGTTGTCCACAGTTAGATGTACAGAAATAAATCGATATATATTATCTTGAATCAATCCACGACCCAGTGTATACATATCTCAGTATTGATCACAACTCAAACTATATATATTTTGGAATCAACCTCAACCCTGTATAGCTAACTCCAACATTCACATATAGAGTGTCTATGGTTGTTCCGAAATATATATAGATGTGTCGACATGATAGGTCGAAACATTATATACGTGTCTATAGTATCCCAAGATTACATAATATACAATACAAGTTGATTAAGTTATGGTTGGAATAGATTTGTTACCAATTTTCACGTAGCTAAAATGAGAAAAATTATCCAATCTTGTTTTACCCATAACTTCTTCATTTTAAATCCGTTTTGAGTGAATCAAATTGCTATGGTTTCATATTGAACTCTATTTTATGAATCTAAACATAAAAAGTATAGGTTTATAGTCGGAAAAATAAGTTACAAGTCGTTTTTGTAAAGGTAGTCATTTTAGTCGAAAGAACGACGTCTAGATGACCATTTTAGAAAACATACTTCCACTTTGAGTTTAACCATAATTTTTGGATATAGTTTCATGTTCATAATAAAAATCATTTTCCCAGAATAACAACTTTTAAATCAAAGTTTATCATAGTTTTTAATTAACTAACCCAAAACAGCCCGCGGTGTTACTACGACGGCGTAAATCCGGTTTTACGGTGTTTTTCGTGTTTCCAGGTTTTAAATCATTAAGTTAGCATATCATATAGATATAGAATATGTGTTTAGTTGATTTTAAAAGTCAAATTAGAAGGATTAACTTTTATTTGCGAACAAGTTTAGAATTAACTAAACTATGTTTTAGTGATTACAAGTTTAAACCTTCGAATAAGATAGCTTTATTTGTATGAATCGAATGATGTTATGAATATCATTACTACCTCAAGTTCCTTGGATAAACCTACTGGAAATTAGAAAAATAGATCTAGCTTCAAAGGATCCTTGAATGGCTTGAAAGTTCTTGAAGCAGAATCATGACACGAAAACAATTTCAAGTAAGATTTCCACTCGAAATAAGATTGTTATAGTTATAGAAATTGAATTAAAGTTTGAATATAATTATTACCTTGTATTAGAAAGATAACCTACTGTAAGTAACAAAGTTTTCTTGATCTTGGATGATTACTTGGAATGGATTTAGAAAACTTGGAAGTAAACTTGCAATCTTGGAAGTATTCTTGATTTTATGAAACTAGAACTTTTGGAATTTATGAAGAACACTTAGAACTTGAAGATAGAACTTAAGAGAGATCAATTAGATGAATAAAATTGAAGAATGAAAGTGTTTTTAGGTGTTTCTGGTCGTTGGTGTATGGATTAGATATAAAGGATATGTAATTTTATTTTCATGTAAATAAGTCATGAATGATTACTCATATTTTTGTAATTTTATGAGATATTTCAAGCTAGTTGCCAAATGATGGTTCCCACATGTGTTAGGTGAATCACATGGGCTGCTAAGAGCTGATCATTGGAGTGTATATACCAATAGTACATACATCTAAAAGCTGTGTATTGTACGAGTACGAATACGGGTGCATACGAGTAGAATTGTTGATGAAACTGAACGAGGATGTAATTGTACGCATTTTTGTTAAGTAGAAGTATTTTGATAAGTGACTTGAAGTCTTTCAAAATTGTATGAATACATATTAAAACACTACATGTATATACATTTTAACTGAGTCGTTAAGTCATCGTTAGTCGTTACATGTAAACGTTGTTTTGAAACCTTTAGGTTAACGATCTTGTTGAATGTTGTTAACTCATTGTTTATTATAACAAATGAGATGTTAAATTGTTATATTATCATGATATTATGATATATAATATATCTTAGTATGATATATATACAGTTAAATGTCGTTACAACGATAATCGTTACATATATGTCTCGTTTCGAAATCATTAAGTTAGTAGTCTTATTTTTACATATGTATTTCATTGTTAATACACTTAATAATATATTTACTTATCATTTAACATAATTAACCAAGTGTATCAATATCTTAATATGATTCATATGTACCTAGTAAGACGTTGTTATAACGATAATCGTTATATATATCGTTTTCGAGTTTCTTAAATTAATAGTCTCATTTTTATGTGTATAACTCATTGTTAAAATACCTAATGAGATACATACTTATAATAAAATCATGTTAACTATATATATAACCATATATATGTCATCGTATAGTTTTTACAAGTTTTAACGTTCGTGAATCACCGGTCAACTTGGGTGGTCAATTGTCAATATGAAACATATTTCAATTAATCAAGTCTTAACAAGTTTGATTGCTTAACATGTTGGAAACACTTAATCATGTAAATAATAATTTCATTTAATATATATATAAACATGGAAAAGTTCGGGTCACTACACACTGCTCGTACATACTATGTCTGGCCGCGCTCGTCATTGCTTCCTCATCTATACGAACGTGGACGTCAAGAATAGCATCTCAAAAGACATCTCTAATGTCTTCCGCTTCCTCCATTTCCTCGTCTGAGCCTCTCTCTACCTGAGGATGAGGGCCCTCATAGGGTACTGCCTGGTTACGTCTACTTTTCAATACCTTAGAACCCACATAAACTTTCAATCCTAAAGGCTCAACCCGTTCTCTACAAAGCTGTAATGGACCCCCTTGGTTCCTATTAACACCTAAATACTCTCCAATGAGAGTAACAAAAATACCTCCTCCTATTATACTCCCGTCCTGCATTCCTTCTAACATTTTAGATAAATAAAAACCAACACAGTAAGGGATATTGACAAAGCTTCTAGGATCCCGAATACACTTTAGGTAGAATAAATCATGTAAGGTTATTTTTTCTTTATTGTTACCTCTTTGTGTAATCGAGTTAGCCAAAAATCTATGAATGATACGAAGCTCGGATCTGTCAATATGTGTATAGGAGTGTCCTCCCGCTCGTGTAAAAACATCAATATGTGACATACGCCTCCAAATGGCGTCAGCGTCAAAGTTGCTATCTACCCTTTCACCATAATGAATCAAATTTGTACAATCGGGTAGTAGCAACTCACCAGGAGTATATATCTGTAAAGCCCTGGCCATGTCCAGCATGGACATTCTGTACATCCTACCGCCAAGGATAAACCTAAGAAATCTTCTATCATCTATTCTAACTATATTTGTATCAAGTGATACAGTACTCATGAGCTCAACACACCATTCCTTATATACAGGTCTACGAATGGTGAAAAGACGTTCCCAATATGTAAAAGAAGAGTTCCCGTACCTCTGAATCAGTAGCAGTCTGACTCTATTAGCTAGCTGAACTCTTTCCAAAGGATCTCAATCGATTACCCTTGGCACCTCTACATTTTTAGTTACCAATCTGAATTTGTTCCTTTGATATGTCTCGTAATCCCTCCATCTTCTATCAAATCTCAGATTAGGATGCAAAGTGTGCTCAGGAATCGTTGGGTATTCTACTGGCGGCCTCATCGGGAATACTATGAATTCATTAACAAACTGTACCGGATCATAATAAGGTACGTGTTGATCAGGCTGTTGTTGTGGTTCCTGTTGTGGTTTTTGTTTGGGTTCTGACTCGTGTTGCATTTCTGGTTCTGGTTCTGGTTCTGGTGCTGGAGCAGGTCGTCTAGATGATGATGCTCCTGAACCTCCAGTATCGGCTTTCTGCAAAATACATTAAACACAAAATTTGTGCATCCAAATATGCATTAGTGTTAGCAAAATAACAACTTAAAACAATCACAATAACATGTTAAATCAAAATTAAACTTATACACATTTTCACAATTTTTACAATTCTATACTTTTTCAAATAATCACATATGAAAATGTAGACAAAGTTCATAAGCATTTAACTCAAATAACATGTCAAAATAGTCATTACTAACAATTAAACAAGTCTCAATTGGCAAATATATCAAATTAATCAAGTTCATGAATTTTGTACCTAAAAAGTCTACTTTAATCTTCAAAAATCATGTTTAGGATCAATGTTTGGATCATTTAACTACCTAAACATGTTACACTACTCAATTTAGTAATAATTCATGATAAAAATCGGCCATAACCTGTTTATATCAAAAAGCCCCAAATTGCTCAAGAACACAAACCCTAGATTTCTAAAAATTTTGAAGTTTTTGGCTTCAAATCATGTTAAATAGCATCAATCTAGGTTATACATGCATAAAATACTAACAATTTAACACTAATTACACTAGAAATTAACAAAATTGCATTAGGTAAAATATTGGTAATTATCACAAAACTAGAAAATTTATGAGTTTAGGGGTGTAATTTTTACCTTTTTGCTGAAGAATGAGAATCTAGGCATGATTAGAGCAAGAAAAATGACGAATTACGGTGAAAAAATGATGAAATTTGGTGAGATTTTGAGAGAATTTCGGGTATGTATGTGTGTTGTGGTGTAGAAGACAGAACAGACGACTGCTTTTGAACCTGGCCTGATTTTTCTCCCCATGCGATCGCATGGAAGCAAAGGGCAAACTCCATGCGATCGCATGGAGTCCCGGGTACAGTTCTTTCAGTTTTTTTTTTTTTTTATAAAACATAAAATTAATAAAATTTTAAAAATTTGTTTCCTTTTAGGATGAGGGCGTTTCGGATCGATGTCCTAGTCCGTCCCTCGACAAAATTTTAAAATTTGTCAATTCAAAGCGCGGTTTTAAAAGCAAAGATTTTTGAGTTTTTTTAATGTTTTTGGCATACTTTAATTCAATAAGATTAAAAATAATGATAATAAAAGTTCTCGTCCCTCCCTTGGGTAAAGCAATTTCGGTTTAACGACCTAGTCTTCAACTCACGACGAATTTTAAAAATCATATTTTTAACTTAGCGAAATAAAGTAAATTTTTGTTTTAAAATTCACACCAAACTTAAATTTAAAATGCATAAAATTAAAAATTCATATTAAAAATTCACACCAAACTTAAATTATATTTTTGTTTTTATACATACAAACTTATATTAAAAATACTAATTTTTCAAATATTTACAATTTTAAATATATATATTAATTTAAAAAGTTTACAATATTATTTTAATATTAATTTTAAAAACAAAGTAAAAATAAAATTAAAAATCTTTTTGGCTTTTATCCCACTTTAATCAATCAAATATTATCAAAAACATACGCCCCTGTTTTCGGTAAAGTAATTTCGGTTTCATGACCTAATTTAACTCATGAAGAATTTTTGAAATATTTTGGGTTATTTGATTAAAGATATTTATACCTTAAGAATAAACGTTAAATTTCGCAGTGATGTAATAAATTTTTGTATGATATCAATAATTTCGGTCGCAAGACCTAATTTTATCGAATACCAATTTAATACTTTATAGCGAACAAATTATCGTTTATTATCAAAAGGTTAAAAATAAAAATAAAAATAAAAATAAAAATAAAAACTGTACAAACTTACCTGTGAAAGAGATTTCTTAGTGATATGCTCTAGCCCACTCATAAGATAGTCGGACTAATTGGTTTTCCATAGCTACATAGGCGTAACCTCGAGCATTTATCGATTTTTCTTCTAAACATATGAACGGTCCGTCTCTGCATAAAGTAACAAATTCGGTGTTTGAATAGGTTTGATTCGTCGAGCATTTTCCTTCGTGTGACCATTTTCCGCATTTGTGACATCTTTCAAGGTGTCGAGCTCTTCTTTTCGCTGCGGATTTTGATTTTCCTTTACCAAATTGTAACTTATTATCTTCGCATCTGGATTCTTTTCTTACTCCGTCCAATTTACCTCTGATTAATGATACCAATTCACTTGGAAGTGTGTCATTATTACGTTTAGTGATCAAAGCGTGTAGCATTAGACCATGGTTTAATTCACAGGAAGTCTTCATCTCGTAAAACCTAAAAAAATAAAAATTCAGAATGGGGGGAGAAGACTAGTTCTTTAGGGTCTGCTAGGGAAAGACTTGATTCTCCTCACACTCAGTTAGCTGTGGTGTTGAAATTGTGATTAACTTCGTTGTCAACTTCCATCGGACTATCTATGTAATGTTTAACTCTGTGACCATTAACCTTAAATTCAATCCCATTTGAATTTATTAATTCTACTGTTCCGTATGGGAAAACTCTTTTAACTATGAATGGTCCAGACCATCTTGATTTCAATTTTCCAGAAAATAGCTTGAATCGTGAATTGAAAAGAAGAACTCTGTCTCCTTCTTTAAATTCTTTTGAACTTCTGATTCTTTTATCATGCCATTTCTTTGTTCTTTCCTTATAGATCAACGAATTTTCGTATGTTTCATGTCTTAATTCTTCTAATTCGTTTAATTGACTTAACAGACGTCCGGCTTCATGTAAATCAAGATTACATGTCTTCAAACCCCAAAATGATTTGTGTTCAATTTCTACTGGAAGATGACATGCTTTTCCGTAAATGAGTCTAAAAGGTGTGGTTCCAATTGGAGTTTTGTAGGCTGTTCTAAAAGCCCAGAGTGCATCCTTCAATTTAATGGACCATTCCTTCGGATTTGATCCTACGGTTTTCTCTAGAATACGTTTTAATGCTCGGTTGGTATTTTCAACTTGTCCACTTGTCTGTGGATGATATGCGGTGGAGATTTTATGAGTTACTCCATATCTTTTAAGAACTTTCTCAAGTTGATTATTACAGAAATGAGTTCCCCGATCACTTATTAAAGCTTTCGGTGTTCCAAACCTTGCAAAAAGACGTTTTAAAAAGTTGACTACAACTCGTGCATCGTTAGTTGGGAGAGCTTGTGCTTCCGCCCATTTAGATACATAATCAATAGCTACGAGAATATAGAGATTATTATGAGATTTTGGAAATGGACCGATAAAGTCAATACCCCAAATGTCAAATACTTCACATACTTGAATGACATTTTGAGGAATTTCATCACGTTGACTTATTTTTTCGGCCCTTTGACAAGCATCACAGGATTTGCAAAGAAGGTGTGCGTCTTTGTAAATTGTAGGCCAATAGAATCCAGCATCATAAACTTTTCTTGCTGTTAGTTGAGGCCCATAATGCCCTCCTGTTGGTCCTGTGTGACAATGGTTTAAAATTTTACTAGCTTCATTTCTGAATACACATCGGCGTATTATTCCATCGGGACAACTTTTAAACAAATGTGGATCTTCCCAGAAATAGTGTTTTATATCACTAAAGAATTTCTTTCGTTTTTGGTACGACAATCCTTTTTCAAGAAATCCACATACTAAGTAGTTTGCATAGTCTGCAAACCATGGAATTTCATTATAATCTATCTTCAATCGATATTCATCAGGAAAGTTGTCTTGTATGGCTGATTCATTTAGAACTTCTAATTCGGGATTTTAAAGACGAGAAAGATGATCAGCGGCGAGATTTTCTACTCCCTTTTTGTCTCAGATTTCAATATCGAACTCTTTTAAGAGTAAGATCCAACGGATTAATCTTGGTTTAGCATCTTGTTTCGAAAATAGGTATCTAAGAGCAGAATGGTCGGTATAGACCACCGTTTTAGCTGGAACGAGATATGATCAAAATTTATCGAAAGCAAAGACAATAGCAAGGAGTTCTTTTTTAGTAGTTGTATAATTTGTTTGTGTTCCTTGTAACATCTTACTAGCATAATATATAGGTTGAAATCGTTTTTCAATCCTTTGTCCTAAAACGGCTCCCATTGCAAAATCACTTGCATCGCACATAAGTTCAAATGGTAGATTCCAATTTGGAGTTATCATGATCGGCGCATTAGTGAGTTTCTCTTTAAGAATATTAAAAGATTTGATACATTCATCTAAAAAGATGAATGGAGCATCCTTTTCTAGGAGTTTATTCATAGGAGTGGCAATTTTAGAAAAATCTTTTATGAAACGTCGGTAAAAACTGGCATGCCCTAGAAAACTCCTAACTTCTCTAACATTGGTGGGATGTGGAAGTTTAGCAATTACATCTACTTTAGCTCTATCCACTTCAATTCCTTCCTTTGAAATTTTATGACCAAGAATGATGCCTTCTTTAACCATGAAATGGCATTTCTCCCAATTAAGTACTAGATTTGATTGTTCGCATCTAATAAGCATTCGTTCAAGATTAACTAGACATGATTCAAATGTATCACCGAAGACTGAAAAGTCATCCATGAAAACTTCCATGCATTCTTCTATCATGTCGTGAAAAATCGCCATCATGCACCTTTGAAAGGTTGCAGGGGCGTTGCAAAGTCCAAATGACATGTGTTTATAAGCAAAAGTACCATAAGGGCACGTGAACGTGGTTTTTTCTTGGTCCTCGGGTGCTATTGGGATTTGAAAATATCCGGAAAAACCATCAAGAAAACAATAGTAACTATTTCCGGCTAATCTTTCCAACATTTGATCAATGAAAGGTAAGGGAAAGTGAACTTTTCTGATGGCATCATTTAATTTTCTATAATCAATACATACACGCCATCCTGTTACAGTCCTAGTAGAAATAAGCTCATTTTTCTCATTTGTGATAACAGTCATACCACCCTTCTTAGGCACGCATTGAACTGGGCTTACCCATGGACTATCAGAAATTGGATAAATTAAACCTGCATCAAGCATTTTAATAATTTCTTTTTTAACAACATCTTGCATATTAGGATTTAGTCTTCGTTGGCGTTGCACATATGTTTTATGACCTTCTTCCATAAGGATTTTATGTGTGCAAAATGAAGGACTTATTCCTTTAATATCATGAATTTTCCATGCAATAGCTGGTTTATGAGCTTTCAGCACAGAAATGAGTTGAGATTTTTCATTTTCAGTAAGAGAAGACGATATTATTACAGGTAATTCAGATTCACCATGTAAATAAGCGTATTCCAAATGGTTTGGAAGTGGCTTTAACTCTAATATCGGTGGTTCTTCTATCGATGATTTGTATTGATATATGTCTTCTTCTTTTAGCATTTGAATTTCTTCTGTTGTTGGTTCATATCCATTAGCCATAAGTGTGGCTAACATTTCAGTTTCATCAATTGGTTCAGTTCCTTCTCCTAAAGAACATTCTCCTGTTCCTTGTAATTCTGGAAATTCTTCTAACAATTCTGCATGTGAATCTATAGTTTGAATATAATAGCATGTATCATCTGCAGATTGCGGTTGTTGCATAGCTCTATCAACTGAAAAGGTAACACTCTCGTCCTCTATACTTAGGGTCAGTTTCTTACCGAACACGTCTATCATTGCTTTAGCCGTGTTTAAAAATGGTCTTCCTAATATGAGAGGAACTTGAGAATCTTCTTCCATGTCCAGAACAACAAAATCTACTGGAAATACTAAAGTACCAATTTTAACTAGCATGTTTTCCATTATCCCTCTAGGATATTTTATTGATCGATCGGCTAGTTGTATGCTTATTCGTGTTTGTTTCAATTCTCCAAGGCCTAGTTTAGTGTATAGTGAATACGGCATTAAATTTATACTAGCACCTAAATCTGCCAATGCTTCTATTGAACTAAGACTACCCAGAAAATATGGAATTGTGAAACTTCCTGGATCTGATAATTTTTCCGGTATCTTATTCAACAGCACTGCTGAACAATTAGCATTCATAGTAACAGCCGAGAGTTCTTCTATTTTCTTTCTATTCGATATTAGATCTTTCAGAAAATTAGCATATCTAGGCATTCCTGAAATCACATCAATGAAAGGAAGATTTACATTTATCTGTTTAATCATATCCAAGAATTTGGATTGCTCGGCTTCAAGTATCTCTTTTTTTATTTTACTCGGGTAAGGAAGTGGTGGTTGGTATGGTTTAACATAAGGTTTAGCTTTAACTGTGTTATCTTCATTAACCTTTTCAACTACCGGTTCTTTTTCCTTATCTTGTTCAGGTTGTGGTTCTTGTGGAGTAGGAATAGTTTCATCAGAAATTACAGGTATTTCAGGTGGTTTAAGTGTAATACCACTTCTTGTGGTAATTGCTTTAGCTGTTTCATTCCGGGGGTTAGCATTTGTATCACTAGGTAGACTTCCCGGTTTTCTTTCACCTATTAACCTTGCTAGGTTACTTACTTCTTGTTCCAGATTTTGAATAGAAGCTTGTTGATTTCTAAATGCTTGAGCATTTTGTTCATTGGTTTGTTTCTGAGATGTGAAAAACTGTGTTTGAGATTCAACTAGCTTCGTCATCATTTCTTCTAAATTTGGCTTTTTATCATCGGTTTGTGGTGGTTTGTTTTGAAAATTAGGTCTTTGCTGATTGTAAGTATTATTGGATACTAGTTGATTACTAGGACCTTGTTGTTTGTTGTATGGAACATTGCGATTATAATTCTGGTTTTGATTGTAAATCGGTCTTGGCGGTTGATAATTATTCTGATAATTATTTTCAGGCCTTTAGTTTAGATATGAAACATTCTCCCTTTGTTCCATTGTCAGTTCAATACTGAGACAATCTTTTGTCAAATGTGGTCCTCCACACTGCTCACAACTAATTCGTATT
The DNA here is from genome assembly GCF_046630445.1 of Rutidosis leptorrhynchoides. NCBI lineage: Eukaryota > Viridiplantae > Streptophyta > Magnoliopsida > Asterales > Asteraceae > Rutidosis > Rutidosis leptorrhynchoides. The sequence goes on from NC_092336.1 coordinate 415,346,861, forward strand.
GAGTGTATATCCTTAGTCATCTTTTCCATTCGTCTCTCGACAGCATCTATCTTTGCAGAAATGGAATCTAAGTCATGGCTAGAATCGGCTCTAGCTGCTTTAGATGATCTAACGATATCTTTTTCTCGGTGCCACTCATGTGAGTGGGAAGCAGTGTTATCAATAATCTTATAAGCATCAGTTTCTGTTTTCTTCATAATGGAACCACCAGCTGCTATATCTATGTCTTTTCCTGTAGTGATGTCGCATCCTTGGTAAAATATTTGTACTATTTGACAAGTGTCTAAACCATGTTGCGGACATCCTCTCAATAACTTTCCAAATCTGGTCCATGCCTCATATAGAGTTTCATTTGGCTTTTGTGTGAATGTAACAATTTCTCCTTGAAGTCTTACGGCTTTAGATGCCGGAAAGAATTGTTTAAGAAATTTTTCAACTAAAACGTCCCATGTATCGATCGCCCCTTCAGGTAACGATTCCAACCAATCTTTGGCTTCTCCCTTTAAAGTCCAGGGAAATAACATGAGATATATCTGTTCATCCTCAACTTCTCTTATTTTAAATAGTGTGCAGATCCTATTAAAGGTACGACGATGTTCATTTGGATCTTCCTTCAGCGTACCACTAAATTGGCATTGATTAGTCACCATGTGTAGAATTTGTTCTTTGATTTCATAATCTGGCGCATTAATGTCTGGATGAGTAATTGTGTGACCTTGGCCAGTGCGTTTAGCTCTCATTCGGTCTTCCATACTTAGAGGTTCCAGATTTTCCATACTTGAATTTGTTGAATCTGAATCACTAGAGGATTCTGATTTAATGGTTCGTTCCTCAACAATCTCTGTTTGAATGATTGGTGGTTCCGGAGGAAAAATTAGTGGTTCAGGATCTATGAATTGTCCCTGAATATTCTCCAGATTCTCAATTGTGAGGTCGGGTTCAAAAAATGGATTATCAGAAATTTGAATTGGAGTACTTGGTCGACTGGATGACGATTCTAAAGAAAAATTAACGGCGATAATATTAGCTAGATGTCTTGATCGAGTTACAGGTGGTGAACGTACAAAAGGTGGTGAACGTTTTGCTCGGTGCATTCACTGAATATCCTATTAGTTTTTAAAAAGGAAGAAAAATTATATAAGTTATCCAATTAATAGACTTTTCTGATTTTGCCCACGTTTCGAATAGCCAAAAGATGCAGCAGAGGGGCAGGATTCGTTTGGTCTCAATATAATTGAGTACTGTTTGGCTCCAATAACCCGGTCCACGTACAAATCCAACTATTACTACGAACCAGAAAATTTTGATGTCTATCAATTTAACCACTTAAAATAAATTTTCGTAATTTAAAGAAATTTAGAGAAGAAGTAGAGAAAATTCTAAGTCCTAAAAACTAGAATGGCGAGAAATAAGAAAGAAAAAGAGCGCGTCAGAATTAAAATTAAAAAAATAAAAAAGAAAAAGAGTGACTTATAAAACTTTAAAACACTCGACTAACCCAACCTTATTATTATCACTAACTTAAAATTAAAATTGCAAATTGAGATTACTAATTGGAGTGATAATTGATACATAGGTAAAAGGCGTCGAAAAATAAAAATAAGAAAGTAGCGCGTTGAAACTTAAAAAGGAACTAAAAACTAAGAATTAAAAGTTGCGTCTAAAAATATTAAAGCTTACAAGTAAAACTATATCCCAAATGGCAATAACTTAAAAAGGTACTAAAACTTAAAAACAGCGTCGCAAAATTCTAAAGCACCTAAATCTTAGTCTAAAGAAAAAGCACTTAAGGGATTTTACGGCAAAGCCTAAAAATCTAGAAATAAAAATAACTATGGCAAAAAAAAACTACACTTAAAACTAAATACGAATGAAAAAATACAAAGATTACGCTAAAAACAAATAAAAAGAGTACAAAATATAAAAATATACTAAAAGTTGTAAAAAGTACAATTTTTATAAAAATATTATTTTTATATTTTTTATTTTATAAAACTATTAATTTTATAAATTATTTAAACTAATTAAACTAAATATATAAATTAATTAAAACTAAGCTAAATTAATTAAATAACAAAACCTAATTAGGGTTTTTAATTAAATAATAATAATAATTACCCGTAATTAATGCAGTTTTAGGGCTTCCTGTGGCCTGTCAGACACCCTCATGCGATCGCATGAGAAATTGCCTTCGGACTCATGCGATCGCATGAGCCAGGATTTTGGGCCACGGTCTGGGCTGCTACAGTACCAGGCCGTGAGAGTTTTTAATTTTTTTTTCTGTTTTGCTAAAATATATATATATATAATATATTTATATAAATTAAATAAAACTTATATTTTTACAAACTAAAAATAGAAATAAAGAAACTTTATAAAACTTAAATATTTAACAAACTCTTAAAAATATTTATATTTTTGTTTTTCTTTTTATATTTTAGAATATTTAAAACGTAGTTTTACAAAAGCGTATTATAAAAGTAAACTTAAAAATAAAAATCTTTTTTTTTGTTTGTATATAGCGTACGCTTCCGGCTTTTAAGCTAGATTTGTTCCCCGGCAGCGGCGCCAAAAATACTTGATGTGCGTAGAGGTGTATATGAAATAGCTTTATTTTTACAACGAAATACTATTAAATATGATACAATTTTACACAAGATATTAATTTATTTATAGAATGGATATACCTAAACCTTGCTACAACACTTATAGGCAGTGTACCTAATCGTACAGTAGTGTAGTTTTTAGTAAGTCCGGTTCGTTCCACAGGGAAAATCTTTTAAACAAAGCTTAACGCTATATTAGTTTTAATTTATAAAAATACAAATATATATATAAGTAATATTATTATTATAAAGGGGGGTTTTTTTTTACCGTTTAATGACCGGTTTGTCGATTTTAAAACTTAGTTCACAATTAAAACCTAATGTAAAATATTAAATAAAATAAAGACTTAATTTAAAGCGTAAAGTAAATAACGATAATGAAATTGCAATAAATAAAAGTGCGATGAAATAAAAGTGCGATAATATAAAATTGCGATAATTAAAAGTGCAATTAAATATAATGACAATAAATAAAAGTGCGATAATTAGAAGTGCAATTAAATATGAAAATAAAGGAATTATGCTTATTTAAACTTCCGTAATCATGATGTTTGACGCGTTAATTTTAGTTTTATGCCCATGGGTTAATTGTCCTTTGTCCTGGATTATTTAATTTGTCCGTCTAGTTTTTGTCCATAACAGTCCATCAGTCATAAATATAAAGTGCGAGTATCCTTGTCAAATTATCCTTATACCCGAAGTTAAATATTCCAACTAATTGAGGACTTAAACTGTAACAAGGTCTTAATACTTTATTTAATAATTACACCAGGATATCGACTGCGTGTAACCCAAGGTTTTAATACTTTGTTATCAATTATGCCAAGTGTCCTTGTACATAATTTCACCCCTGTTTTAATAATTCTAGTGACTATTAATCCATTCCCGTGTCCGGTTAAATGAACGATTATTTGTACATATAAATATCCCGCCCATCGTGTCCGATCGAGTGTATATGGTTATTTATAGGGACGACCAATTGTAAATCTTTATATTAAAATTAACAAACTATCATTTAGTTAAACAAATATAAAGCCCACTAATAGCCCATAGTCTAATTTCCACAAGTGTCGTTCTTTTGTCCAAACCCCAATTATGGTACAAAGCCCAATTACCCAATTTTAGTATTTTTTAGCCCAACATCATGATTACTTTGGCTTAAATAAGCATAATAATAACTTAGCTACGAGACATTAATGTAAAAAGGTTGAACATAACTTACAATGATTAAAAATAGCGTAGCGTTACACGGACAAAATTTCGATTTGCACCCTTACAATATGCGCTAACATACCCTTATTATTGGAAATTAAAATTATAATATAATATATATATATATATATATATATATATATATATATATATATATATATATACGTTTAGATAGAGAGATTGATATATATATTTTACGTTCACTAAACTGCGAATTTATAGGCCTGTGAACTGAAAAAGGACCTCATGCGATCGCATGGGCTTTGCCCTTCAAGGCCATGCGATCGCATGGCCAGCTGGGGAGGCTCAAAAGTCTTTAAAAACGTGGGCTGCTTATTTATTTATTATATAATATAATATATATAATTAAATTTAATTATATATATATTATATTATATTCTTGTACTCCGTTGACTTGTAATTTTTAGTCCGTTGCGTCGAGCGTTGAGAGTTGACTCTGGTCCCGGTTATGGATTTTCGAACGTCCTTGCGTACAATTTAATATCTTGTACTTTGCATTTTGAATCTTGTACTCTTGTAATTCTGAGACGTTTCTTATCAATAATTGGAACCTCTTTGATTGTACTTTGTACTTTTGAGCTTTTTGGTCGTTTGCGTCTTCAATTCGTCGAATCTGTCTTTTGTCTTCACCTTTTATTATTTAAACGAATATCACTTGTAAATAGAACAATTGCAACTAAAAGCTTGTCTTTCTTGAGGGATAATGCTATGAAATATATGTTCGTTTTTAGCATTATCAGGTACCGTTTCGACGGCACCATTATTTTGGGGATCAACGGAGGTCGAGCATTCACTGACGCATTTGGTCGGCGTCGTAGGGTTACCGCCCGTAAGCAGCTTGTGCCGTATCCTGCTGATCCCTTCATCCGTAAGCCTTACCGCTTCGCAGCCTCTACTTCTGGAGCCTGACCGTCTGCACCGCCAGCTCCACCAGCACCACCAGTACTGACTGCACCGCCTACCCCACCCACTCCCTCTGTCGAGGAACTAATGAGGGAGGTGGAGATCCTCCGTGCTCGGGTAGCTGAGCTCGAGGACCAGATGTCCCACGTATTGGACATCCTACACCCACCTTCACCGTAGGGCTTTTGTAGTAGATTTCATTATGTAATCTAGTGGTAGTTTTATGTATTACTTATGTATTGTACAAAACTATGCGAATGTATGCAACTTATTATTAATGAATGGAACTTTGCGTTATTTAATTCTTGCACGATGTTCTATTTACGTTACTGTACGATGGTTTTGTGATATTGGTATCTAGTTGCTCTACTTAATTAACATGTGTTGTGCTGTTTACATGTTGGTTGTTGTATACTATATTATTATATATTGAATGCTGGATTTTGACTTGAGTCAAAATTTTTGTTTAGAACACCATGGCCAACGGACGATCAACACCTACCATCGCCCAAATCGAGGAGATGATTGCCGAAAGGGTAGCCGCAGCCATTGCGGAAATGCAACCCCAAGCTCCACCGCCACCGGTTATTCAGTCCATTCGTAATGGGTACACGTACAAAGAGTTCCAAAGCTGCAAACCCCACAACTTCAGTGGAACAGAGGGACCGGTTGGTCTCACTAGATGGTTCGAGAAATTAGAATCTGTGTTTCGAGTTAGTAACTGTTCAGAGGCGAATAAAACCAAGTTTGCTTCATGCACTCTGTCTGACGGCATACTAATGTGGTGGAACACGTTGGCTCAAGAAAAAGGTATTGATGAGGCATTTGCTACCCCATGGGAGGAATTCAAAGGGGCCCTGATTGAGGAATATTGCCCTAGGACCGAGATCCAGAAGATGGAGATTGAGTTTATGCAGCTAAAGGTTGTGGGAAACGACTTTGATGGGTACAATCGTAGATATTTGGAACTAGCCCTGATGTGTCCTACCATGGTCACTCCGGAATTCAAGCGTATGGGGAGATATTTGTGGGGACTTCCTAAGTCCATTAAGGGAAACGTCACCTCGTCCAAGCCACCCATTATCCCAGAAACGATGCGCATGGCGCATACTTTAATGAACCAAATTATCATCGATGAACCAGAGAAGGCTAAGTCTGAAGCGGGTAGTAGTGAGAAGCGCAAATGGGATAACAACAGGGGAAGGACCTATGATCAAAACCCGGCGAAACGACATGAGGGTTTCAGAGGAAACAACAACGGTGGAAACCCCAATCCGAACACCAACTCAAACCCAACTACAAGGGTACCCTACCACAATGCAAGCGGTGCTACAAGCACCATACTGGGTATTGTAACGTTGTTTGTGAAAAGTGCCAATGGACTGGACATATCGGTAAAGACTGCAAGGTCACCACTTTGAAAGGGAAGCCGAACCCCAATGGACCGAAAAAGTGCTACGAATGCGGACAGACGTGCCATTTCAGAAATGCGTGCCCCAACAAAAGAAAAGACGGCGGACCACCCCGTGGTAGAGCTTTCAACGTTAATGCAAGGGATGCACGCGAGAATCCCGACTTGGTGACAGGTATATTCACTATCAACAATTTATTAGCTTCTGTCCTATTTGATACTGGTGCCGATAGAAGTTATGTATGTAGACATTTTTGCGATAAGATTAATTGGTCGTTAGTTCCTTTAAAAGAGAGTATGCTTGTCGAGGTCGCCAATGGAAAACTTGAGAAAGTTGACCACATTAGTCGAGGAGCTATTATCAACATAGCTGGTGCGGAATTCGAAATTGACTTAATTCCTATCAAATTGGGAAGTTTTGACGTGATCGTCGGTATGGATTGGTTGACCAAGATAAGGGCCGACATTATCTGTGGAGATAAAGCTCTTCGTATACCACAAGGAGATGGTGAGCCACTGATCATTTACGGAGAGAGATGTACCTCGAAGCTGAACCTCATTAGTTGCGTGAAAGCACAAAAGATCATGAAGAAGGGATGTCTTGCTGTCCTAGCACATGTGAAAATGGTAGAAACCGAGGTGAAGAGTGTGAACAATGTTCGAATTGTGAACGAATTTTCCGATGTCTTCCCTGAAGAATTGCCTGGATTACCGCCGCCGAGAGCAGTAGAGTTTCAGATCGATTTAGTACCAGGAGCTGCACCTGTAGCTCGCGCACCTTATCGACTCGCACCTTCCGAGATGCAAGAATTACAGAGCCAACTACAAGAACTACTTGACCGTGGATTTATCCAACCAAGTTTCTCGCCTTGGGGCACACCTGTGTTGTTTGTGAAGAAGAAGGATGGATTCTTCCGTATGTTTATCGACTACCGTGAACTCAACAAATTGACGATCAAGAATCGGTATCCTCTTCCCCGCATTGACGATCTTTTTGATCAACTTCAAGGATCGAGTGTTTACTCCAAGATCGATTTGCGATCCAGTTATCACCAGTTGAGGGTGAAGGAAAGTGACGTGATGAAAACTGCATTCAGAACCCGTTATGGTCATTATGAGTTTCTCGTGATGCCATTTGGTTTGACCAACGCACCTGCCGTGTTCATGGATCTCATGAATCGTGTCTGCAAGCCGTACCTGGATAAGTTCGTTATCGTCTTCATAGATGATATCCTCATCTACTCCAAGAGTGAAGAAGAGCATGAGCAACATCTCCGATTAGTGCTTGAACTCTTGAGATAAGAGCAACTTTACGCCAAATTCTCCAAGTGTGAATTTTGGTTGAAGGAAGTCCAATTTCTGGGACATGTTGTGAGCGACCAGGGTATCAAAGTTGATCCCACCAAGATTGAAGCTATCAGCAAGTGGGAGACCCCCACTACTCCGACTCACATTCGCCAATTCCTAGGTCTCACCGGTTACTACCGAAGGTTTATTGAAGGATTTTCTCTGATTGCGCGTCCTTTGACCGCGCTGACTCATAAGGGCAAGAAGTTCATTTGGGAACCCGCACACGAATCAGCATTTCAAAATTTGAAGAAGAAGTTAACCACCGCACCTATCTTATCACTTCTTGAGGGCAGTGGCGACTTTGTTGTTTATTGCGATGGATCGAAAAGTGGTTTTTGTTGTGTACTGATGCACCGATCAAAGGTTATTGCCTATGCTTCTCGTCAACTGAAGATTCACGAGCAGAACTACACTACTCACGATCTCGAACTTGGAGTCGTTGTCTTTGCATTAAAGCTGTGGAGACACTATCTTTATGGAACTAAGAGCACTATTTTCACCGACCACAAGAGCCTCCAACACATCTTTGATCAGAAGCAATTGAATATAAGGCAGCGTCGATGGATCAAGATGCTGAACGACTACGATTGTGAACTTCGTTATCATCCTGGCAAGGCCATTGTTGTAGCTGACGCTTTGAGCTGCAAGGAGAGGACGGCACCTCTTCGTGTTAGGGCTCTAAACATCACCATCCATTCGAACCTCAACAACCAGATCCAAGTAGCCCAAGATGAGGCTCTCAAATAGGAGCATATATCTCACGAACACTTGAACATCCTCTTTTCTCGACTCGAGGTTAGGGAAACCGGACTCCGATGTTATGCTGGGAGAATTTGGGTACCTTGTTATGGAGATCTACGAAACCTTATACTTGATGAAGCCCATAAGTCGAGATATTCGATTCACCCCGGAGCGGGCAAAATGTACCACGATCTTAAAGAACAGTATTGGTGGCCGAATCTTAAGAAGGACGTTGGAACTTATGTTGGTAAGTGTTTGACTTGTTCAAAAGTTAAGGCCGAACATCAAAGGCCCTCTGGATTGCTTCAACAACCAGAAATCCTACAATGGAAGTGGGAAAGGATCACAATGGATTTCATCACCAAGCTACCAAAGACGGTGGGCGGATACAATACCATCTGGGTTATCGTTGACCGTCTTACCAAATCTGCACACTTCTTAGCTATGAAGGAAATGGATACAATGGAGAGGCTTGCTCAATTATACATTAAAGAGGTTGTATCTCGTCATGGTGTACCTTTATCTATCATCTCAGATCGCGATCCCCGTTTTGCTTCCAGATTTTGGCGTTCCTTACAAGAAGCCATGGGAACCCATCTCAATATGAGTACTGCTTATCACCCACAGACCGACGGGCAAAGTGAACGAACGATTCAGACCTTGGAAGACATGTTGCGTGCATGTGTCATTGATTTCAGAAAGGCCTGGGAAAGGCATTTTCCACTCGCCGAATTCTCTTACAACAACAGTTATCACTCGAGCATTAATGTTGCACTTTTTGAAGCGTTGTATGGCCGCAAGTGCCGATCTCCTATTTGTTGGGCCGAAGTAGGCGAAAAGCAAATTATCGGACCCGAGGTAGTCCATGAAACCACGGAGAAGATTGCTCAGATTCAAGCTAGACTTAAGACCGCCCGCGATTGCCAAAAGAGTTATGTCGATCTTAAATGTAAAGACTTTAAATTCAACGTTGGTGATCGTGTAATGTTGAAGGTTGCACCTTGGAAGGGTGTAATTCGTTTTGGAAAGCGCGGAAAGTTAAATCCGCGATATATTGGTCCTTTTGAAATTTTGGAGCGTGTTGGACCCGTTGCTTACCGTTTAGATCTACCAGCACAATTGAGCTCGGTTCATACTACCTTCCACGTGTCAAACTTGAAGAAGTATCTTGCTGCACCTGAACTTATCATACCACTTGAAGAACTTACTATTGATGACAAACTCTACTTCGTGGAAGAGCCTGTTGAAATTATGGACGGTGAGGTCAAAACTTTGAAACGCAACAAGATTCCGATCGTCCGAGTACGATGGAATGCCAAACGAGGACCTGAGTTTACCTGGGAGCGAGAGGATCAAATGATGCAGAAGTATCCTCACCTTTTCCCGACTCCACCATCTACCTCAGCTTAAAATTTCGGGATGAAATTTTCTTTAACAGGTGGGTAATGTATTGACCCTGGATTTTCCAATGTTTATTTATTAATATTTATTATTAATACTTGTGATTAAATGAATGTATTGTTATACATTTACTTGTTACCGCGATTAACTTTGAATGCCCGAAACGTCTTTGTGACACACGTACATTACACGAATAATATTTTCAAATATTATTTACATTCATGATTAAGTTTTATTAATCATTTTGATTAACTATGGATACTAGTTAATTACTTGGGCTTTTGTTGGATTAACTTATTAAATACTTGAACTTGGGCTTTGATTAGTGTTAATGGACTTAAGAGCCCACTCTACTCACCTTAATGGACTTATTAAGCCCATTACTTTCATGTAAGTATTACTTTTAGGATGAAACTAGTTAGTTTAGTGCATGGAATCTAGTTATTTACTTAGTTGCACCTTATCCCCATGAAAGCACACCTATTAACCAACTTTTGAGCCTTAACCATGCAAGAGACTAGTGAACATTTCCCTTCCCCCTTGGAACCCCAAAACCGTCGGCTACCATAAGCAAAGGGAGAGTTTTTTTTTTTTGATTTTCCTTATTACTCTTTCACTAGTCTCCATTTCATTTACACACACACAAATAATACTTGCAACTTTCTCTCATTTCACTCTCAAATTGTAAGCAACAAGACTTCTTTCTCTCTTCCTTTTCTTGCTCAAAACCGTAACATATACCTCTCATATCATCATCATTTGTTTGTTTTATCACTTGTTCTTGGTTGTTGTTTTGTTACTTGTTCTTTGTTATTATTTACTTACTAGTTAACAAGAATCAAACTCTTTAGTTTGTTCTTCATTTATCTTGTTCATAACAAGAACATACAAGAACTAAACTCTCTAGTTTATGTTCTACATTTAATGTTTGAAAGATTGTAAGTTCATATGTTGTAAAATCATACTTGTAATTCATGTTTGTAAACTTAAAGTTTACTTTCTTAAAGATCAAGACTTTGGCTTGAAACTTTAAAGTATGAACAACAATGAACTAGTTACTTGTTTATTTAGTTTATTACTTCATTCTTGCACTTTTTAAAATCATGATTCATGTTGTTGTTGGTCAAGTGTTACTAGTAAACTTTGATCTCATTTTTTCTTGAACTAAAGTTAACTTTAAAAGTTCAAGAACATGGAAGTATAACTTTTTAGTTATAACTTCATACACTTGTGTTAGATTTAACTTAATAACTTTAGATCTAGACCTTTGGGTCTTGGATCTTCAAGATCTAACTAAGAACTATGTTCTACATCTTAATATCTTGATTAGTTAGTTTACTTTCAAGTTTGTAGTTCAATATTACTTTTATATTTCATGTATGTGTTAAATCTAAGACTTTGATGTAACTTTGGTTCATCAAACTACATACAACACTTAATTGAGAACCGTGATAAGCATCGAGCACCAAGAACCCACCGGAACCTACTGTTTACTGTTTATGGGTCTGATCAGTATGACCTAAGCTACTGTAAAGATGATTTTCAGTTATCTCTGTTCGAGTAGATAACTTTTCATTTAGGACTCGTCTTAATACGGTTTAGGATTTATGGCCATTCGATCGTCACTATGTCCTTTTAACTGTGTGCTGAAAATTCTGACCTACTCGCACTTAGACCGTCGCCACGGTCAAACAAAGACGAGTTTGCTTCTGGAATTTTTACCACAACTAAAGGACTCATACACAGAGCCATGGTCACTGGCCTCACCTTATTTCAGTAAGTATAGAGGCCGTGGTGACTGATCCAATTCAGACTTTGTTTTAAACTCTTTTCTAGAATGAAACTTACTTTACACCTTTTGTTTGATGATGAATGATGATGACCCTTAAGACCTAATTTACATACATTTAAACCTATTGGGGCGATTTACTGACTTAGTACTATTTGACTTAGGTTGAGGACTTTCCGGACCTACGTACTTGCTTATTTCCCGACTCGACTTTACCACTACTTTACCACTACTTTACCACTGTGAGTTATAGCATCCCTTTTTACTTTAACTATTTTGGGAACTGAGAATACATGCGCATTTTATATTTTACATACTAGGCACGAGTACTTAAACTTTATATATGTGTGGGTTATACAATGGCATAAACATTCCCTTTAGCTCGGTAACGTTTAGTCATTGGTTTTTGAACCAGTGAACGCGAATCTTAGATATGGATCCATAGGGTTTGACATCCCCACTCGGGCTAGTCGCGCTAGCATTTAACGAGTGTTTAATACTTCGTAATGCATACGCACTTGCCAAGTGTACTTTCAGGGGGTATAAACATTAAGTTAGTTACCAAGTGCCCACGGTTAAACATATACTTTATCATACTGTTTTGAAACGCTCTTTGTAGCACTGAAATCTCGTGGCCTACCTTACATACTGTTATACTTAAACTATAGCTCACCAACCATTTTGTTGACGTTTTTAAGAATATTTTTCTCAGGTGCTTAAGGTTTCTAGCTTCCGCTGTGTACTAGTCTTGCTGTAGACACCCGCTGCTTTAGAGATGTCACCGCATGAACGTTTATCTTGCATTCATAAACTTAATTACTTTTGAACAATGATTTGTAACGACCTAAGGGTCACGTACTATTATCTTTACTTCTAATCATAGAAGTATACTTTTGATGTAAAACATTCGACGTTAGTTATGACGTCACCTTTTATCATGAATGCAAACTTGTTTTGAAAACGCATATAGTGTTTGACCTTGTAATGATCCTGTTGTTGATGATTCGTACACGATGGTTTTGTACGGGGCATCACACGTATCATGTAGAGGTCAGTACCTTACTGTGAAATCGATGAATGATGTATTCATCCAAATGAATTTGGACGGATCGTCACACTCAAAATCCGTGTTGACTACCGGTTGTCTAATGGCATGTGCATTACCATCCCTCGTGGCTTTCATTAAAGCTTCCATAGTCTGACATTCTCCTCCTTCAGCCATGTTAAATTCTTCCTTAATATACTCAAAATCCGGAATATATAAAGGTAACTCAGTGAAACCTTCGGCGATTTCCTGTTCTTCTTTAGCTTTGCTGCTTGTATTGTAAACTCTAGACGGTTCCAGATTTATTTGTACCTAACCTGCAATCACACCGCAACAAAAAACCAAAGCGTAAAACTGAAAAATAAAAATGACAGAAAAATAACTTTTGCAAGAATAGCTTCCCACAAAAGGATCGAATAACTAAAAGCTCGTAAGTTCTCGATTGAACACCGCTCCCCGACAGCGGCTCCAAAAAGTTGATGTGTGTTTTATACTCTAAAAATAACTTGTAAATATCACCCAATAATTATCACACAATATAGGCAACTAGTCCCGATCGTGCGGCAATTTATAAGTAAAATTGACCAGTTCGTCCACAGAGAGCAGTTTTATCAGAAACTTTAACTTGTAATTATTCTAGTAAAATTAAGGTTGTTTTGTTTAGAGTTTAAACGCGTAATTAAATTGAATTAAAATCAATAAAGACAAAGGTATCCACTTAGATTCAATTCCCTCGGATCAGGATTATTGTTAAGTTCATTTCAAACAATTGTATTGGTGGTTACACTATGATTATCTATCGATTCTCACAGATTATTGACTAAAACATTAGCCCAACTCTCGTTGATCCTAATTAAGTCTACCTAACAATTCCACAATTACTAAGTTCTATCACAGTTTAATTACTAATTAATCAATTATACCGGTCTCCCGTATATAATCAACCAAAGGACTAAGCTATTCACGTTCAATAACCTAGTAAAGATCACCACTTATTCAACTCTCGTTGACTAGTTAATAATCCCCGCAACTTCAACTAATCATAAATCACAATAATAGTCGTTCTTAGCCAAACAATACATGAAATAATAAGATCCAATTTTTCAAATCATAAAGATAGCAATCCTTCACCTTAGTTCAATCATCTAAGTAGATACAACTAATTTAGCTACTCATAATAAAATAAAGAACACAAGAACATGCAAAATAAACCATTGAATCCATTATCATAAATAAGAGTAAAAGTAATAGCAAGTTTGAACTAACCACGATTATTGTTGTGTTGCAAAGATAATTTAAAACTGAATGAAAGACTTAGAAATTCGTACCCTAGTGGCTGGAACAATAAAATTCGTAAATAATAAACTGCGTAAACTAAAAAGGGTTAAAAACGAGTATTTATACTAATCCAAAAAACTGAGTCGGCTGCTAAATCTCGCAACCGTATTAGAGGGAATCGCGGTCGCGAGCCTTCATCACAACCGCGGATGCATAACACAAATCGCAACCGCGAGATTACCTCGTTCCTGTCTTTCGAACTTCTGTTAACGTAGTGCGAATGCGAGATTTTTATCACGAACAAAGACTAAACTCGCGAACGCATTGAAAGGAATCGCGACAACGAGATGCAGTATTTCAACCAATATTTTTTTCTGTTTTAATTCTTCACTTGGCACTCCATTTCAGCTCACGATTTCTTCTTCAAAACAGCAGAACTTTTAACCAAATAACTTCTAAAACCATATAACTCTTCAAACCATTTCATAGGAACGTTTCAACTCAAACATTAACATTTCCTTCACCATTTCCTCAATTATTAACCAAAACTCAATAGAAACTAACCGATATTGCGAGTAAAAAATATGTATAAACGGAGCAATATCATTCACCATGATTTAAGATAACGTAGTGTCGGGATGATTGCAAGACACTCATTGGATAGATATAACTTGGTGTAAACACTAGATTCCCTACTAATTGATTTCTCGATTAGCATGTCACGAGGAACTAGGCTATCGTGATTCTGATTGGATGGACTATGCTCAACTTCCGACGCTTTATCAGGTTTAAGGATATAAGCGGCCTGTCTTGGATGCAATGCATACCTTGGGCGCAGGAATAAAGTAATATATATATATATATATATATATATATATATATATATATATATATATATATATATATATATATATATATATATATATATATATATATATATATATATATATATAATATCCTGATTGTGTTTTGAATTCCTTTCTGTCAATGATTTGGTAAAATCTAAGGGTTTGTAGACAAATTAGAACCTCTGTTAGTTCTCAGTCATCCTTAAAGATTTATAAGCTTAGTTTGTATTGTAGTGCGTTAAATTCCCATTTATGATTTAAACCAGCCCTTACTTAAATCTACCTAATATATCCCTTAGTTATCCACCATGTACTACACTTATAGTGGTTCCATAGCTTCTAACCTTGACCATACTCAAGTGGTCCTATAGTACATCAACACTGTATTCTACTGTTGCAACAGTATTTCCTCGAGTCTTATACTCTTGACCAATCTCTTGATCTGGTCCTACGGTAATTCCCCATGTACTTTATAGTATTTCCGTTGGGTTCATACCTTGACCAATGTATAAACACAGATAATTAATTACCTTATAATTGTCGACTTTATAAAAGGTTTTAATCACATTTATTGGTGGAAGGACGATAATAACGAGGTTTAATATCATAGATAGAAAGTGAGTACGAAACGATAATCATCCCTAACTAACATTATTAAATCATGGCAAACAATCACGTAATTACTCACACATCATGACAACAAGCATTTCTGATATTAATAAATTATAAACATCGAACAAGAATATTATAATAAATTAATAAAAAAGGATAGATATTACCGAATACTGTCGGCATAATAACACTTGTATTTCTTTTATAATATCCATAGCGTTACAATTCTTGATAGCTTCTACTACTAACTACATACTAATCTCCTATTGATCACTATAGAGCAACAATAGAGAGATGATTATTTTCCTAATCTATGTATTTTTCTCTCTCTAGAATCTAAAGAGAGAAAGTAGATAGAGAAATAATCTCCTACTGATCTCTAGAGACCGACAATAGAGATATGTTTTAGAGAGAGAAGTGAAGAAGGTGTGTGTTGAAATTGTGGGATGTGCCACCTATTTATAGGAAAGCTTGATGGCAAAGTTGTAAATAAAACTGGCAAGGGGGTGCGATAGGGGGGTGCGACAGGTAGGTTTCATAGGGGGTGTCTGGCAAATGGCTTGGAAAGCCATGGCAGGGGGTGCCCCAGGTACGTTTCATAGGGGGGGGTGTCTGGAAAATGGGTTTTTTATGTAAGTAAATGGCCAGGAAACGGCTGGCAAGCCGGCGTGGCAAGCCGACGCCACTGCCCGGCGCCTATGCCCGTTTCCTGTTAAGCCGGTTCTCGAGGTCGTTTCTGGTGCCCGGTGTCGGGAAAGCCGGCCCCTAATGGAAAGCCGGTCTGGCAAGCCGTTTTGGGCTGCTAGTTTTCCTGATTCCTTGGAACGTTTTGCTCGTTCCCGGGATCGTAACTTGGTTTCCGGGGTCGTAACTTTTCTTTCACCGTTTTCGCTCTAGAATCTTCGTTTTAGGTCCGTTTGACTTGATTCTTTTTGCATCGCCTTTGTAATTACTTAATCTACAAAATTAACAGACAAAGCGATTATTTTAGAGATAAATTTTGGAACTTTATTGATTTAGGACTTAATATCGGGAGTAAAACGTGACTTTTTGACCGATATCCCTCGTTGCATACTCTGATGCCGATTGGGGTGGCTGTCCAGACACTCGTCGATCCACATCTGGCTATTGTATTTTTCTAGGTGATAACTTATTGTCTTGGTCTTCTAAACTCCAGGCTACTGTCTCCTGCTCGAGCACTGAAGCAGAATATTAAGCAGTTGCCAATGTCATTGCCGAGACCTGTTGGATTCGTAACCTTCTTCGCGAACTTTACTCCCCACTCTATGATGCTACATTAGTTTACTGTGGTAACGTGAGCGCGGTTTATCTCTCCACCAACCCAGCACAACATCAACGCACTAAACACATCGAGATTGACATACACTTTTTGCGTGATAAGGTTGTTACAGGTGTCATTCGTGTACTGCATGTCCCCACGACTTCACAGTATGCCGACATATTCACTAAGGGACTACCTACTAGCATTTTTACTGATTTTAAGACCAGCTTGAACTTCCGTTCTTTCACTCCCGTTCCAACTACGGGGGCGTATTAGTGTATCTATTGTATTATGTTTTATATAGTAGGCTAGCCCATTTAGCTTGTATTGTAAGCCTTGTTGTATACCCTAGTCCTGGTTGTATTACTCTACATATCTAAAACAACAAGGGTAAGTGAATAGTCAACTTTTTAGACTTCACATATTTACCACAAACTTTTTATTTTTTACAAATCACCCACACCCTTTATAATACTAACCTTCATAATTTTCTAAACTTTTCACATTTTATAATTTAACCACAAAACTTCTCACTCATTTAAATCCATCACAAACTTTCTACTATCTAATACTATTCATTATTATTATTATTATTACTACTATTATTATTATTACTATTATTATTATCATTATTAAATCAATCACACAATTTTTCACTTTATTATTGTTTAAATTTTTCCCTTATTACAAATTAATCACGTAGCTCATTTTTTAATAACTGTTCTATTGTTATTATATATATATATATATATATATATATATATATATATATATATATATATATATATATATATATATATAGTTTTTCCAATTTTATTAAATAGTTTGTACCAGTGGCAGAAGCATAATTTTTTTTCACCGGGGCTGAAATTTTTTTTTTAAAATGTAGCATTTTTTTGGCCAAAAAATGAAGGTTTTGGGCAAAATTTGGATGTTTTTTGGACAACATTTGAACGTTTTTGCTGCAAAATATGTAAGTTTTGGGGCAAAAAAAATTCACTGGGGTAAAGTCGAAAATTTTGAAATTTTTACACTGAAAATTGCAAATCCACTGGGGGCGGGCACCCCCTTGCCGCTACATAAAACCGCCTATGGTTTGTACCAATCGTTGGTGTACGTATCACTTTATTGATTGAGCATTTGGGTCTTTTCTCTCGACAAGACGAAAACTAAAAGAAATAATGATGATTAATTACTTTCACGCTTATTACAAATCAATCACATAACTATTTTGGATCCTTCCTCGACAAAACGAAAAATAAAACAAAAAGAAATGATAAACAATTACTTTTTCAATAATTAGCTACGTAATTAATGTTAATCAAGGGTGAATAACCGGCGCAAAGCCAGGTCGTCCAACTAGTTTATACTGATTGTGTGAATGAAATGATTCATTAAGAATTATCTCATAATAATGAGGACGAAAAGAAAAGGAGTAGATAATGCACCGGTGAGGAAAACGACGAAGTAGATGCAGAGAAAAAAAAAACAAGGACAACTGAACTCCAGCATAACACACACCAATTCCGGCAATCCACGTTAAATATCCTGCCACTAAACCCGCTAGAAAAGGGACAGAATATAACTCACTAGGTGGATTATGAAAATATCAAACTGGATTTCTTCTTTGGATATTGAATGGTAGTATGTAAGTGAAAGCAAATAGTAGCATAGGGTGAAATATTAAAAGGAAAAAAGAAATAAAAAGACCGGTTTACCTTCATGTGTTTGGCATATGAGAGTATTTATCAGAATTTTTAATAACCGTTACAAAGATTACGATTTAAAAAAAAAAAAGTCTAGGCACTATATTAATAAATTGAAGTAAGCCACGTAGAGAACCGCATAATTTATGTCCAATTTTAATGATAAAATAAAAATAAAATTTTTGCTCCTGTTAAAGAATAATTTTTGTTTAAATATAGATCTTTTGCTCTTGTTAAAAAATGATTTCTGGTTCCCGTGATTTAGAGAGATACAAACCATGTGCCATACATATCATATTAGAGTTGTAGACGACTCGTATTTTTTGACAATATACAAATCATGTGCCATACGCCTATACTTGAAAGGCTACCTCATAAATAACTACATTGATGTTTCAATGAAGTTAGGGAAGAATTCCTATAAATTTACAATAACATTACTCATATTATTATATATACTCGTAATATTTTATTCCATAAAACAACTTGTATTTCCAATTATCGTGAGCCCCAAGAAAACTTCAATTATGACTTAAAAATAAATTAGAAATACAATTTACTTATTATATGATATATTTACTTATTCTATAATTAATTAATTATACATATATAATAATACTATTTATATAATTAAAGAAATAGTTATAAGTATAATTATAAATATAAATATAAATATAAATTTGAATGTGAAGATAAACAAAAACAAATAACCTCAAACACAAAAACTAAAATCAATATCAATATTAGAAATTAAAATTAAAAATATTAATAAAATCAACGCCATTACAATGCAACTTAACTAGATAAAATCCATGGTGTATCACCACTTGTCACGCTAAACATGATCACTCCTACTTCTTCCATCTTTTCTATACAAAACGACCAACCAACAATCTAGAAACATCTACCTCACCATCACCATGGACGGCCAATCGATCCCGCCGGTGACCGGAAAAATCCTACAACTACCTCATCATAAACACAATGATGAAACTCTGCTTTCTTCCCCTGTTTTTCCGCTACTGTACATTCTTTACACAACGACCGATTCCGATTCACCTTTCTTGAAAGATACACTTCATCAATTGCCGGAAAATTCATATTCATACTCATATTCAACGGCGACACAGGATCAAATCCGTATGCAGAATTTGAATTCGATAGTATCATGTTCATGTAATTATCTCTCTGCATCATCCTCAAATCATGATTATCGTAATAGTACGGACTATATGTATCGTTAATATAACCAAAACTATAACCATAATCATTATAATTATGATTATGATTATGATAGCTCCGAGGAAGACGTGATAAATCCTCCGGCGGTAACACCGCCGTACCAGGCTTTCTCCGGCGATCTCTTCTAGATCGTTTTAGCACCACAAGAAAGTAACAGTTGATTTCTTGAACTATAACAGCAAAATTAGCCTTACCGGTGATCAGAATCTTCCGGCGATCGGTTGAAATCTTCCAGTTCTTATTATCAACTAAGTAAGTTGTCAAATTATTATACGAAATACTTAATAATTGACTCAATTGTAATTGAAATTCCTTAAACGTCATATCAGGATGAATCTTTAGGTTTCCGACGTTCATCTCACGCTCTCCGTCGAACAGAACGACCGGAAATACAGTCGTCGTCGCCGTCGCCGCCATAGTATCGTCATCAGTTTCCGCCATTTTTTCCGATTGAGATGAAAAGTTCTAGAGACCGCTTGAAAATGAATTTGAGGTTTTATTTATTTATTTATATATATAAGCGGTGAGATTAGGGGTAGAAAGTGGAAATGTTTAAGACGGTTGAGGGTAGTTTGGTAATTAGAGGGTGTTGAGTTGCTTGGAGCCTAAGGGCGGTACTTTGTACGGTATTAGTCACGCTATGATTCCGTTTTGTGGGATTTTGTTACGAGTAAATGCCCTAATTTATCGCATGTGTGTGGCTATTTAAGAACCAAATTGACCTTGTAATGTGTAGGAAACTTCGTGGAAATAAGTCGAGAAATGTAATTTGGTTACTTTTTAACCTTTGGTAAAAGTTGAATATCAACTGTAATAACCAAAAGTTTAAAAAGGTGTAAAATGGTGTATGGATGTGTAAAGTGTAATGTTTAACCAAATGGATGAATTTTTACTTTTATATTAACGAGCAATGTCGCTCATGGCATTTACTAATACCTCAAATACGCTCATTAAAATACATTGGTTATCTTGTAAGCAAGACCATCTTTAAGCATGACGGACGTACTCTGTGTTGATAAGTAGGGGTGATGTATTTGGTCGGCGTGCTAGCAAAATGGGAAATAATGGATGAAGTGTTGAGTGACGTATTGGGTGAAATGTTAAAATATGATTATAAGTTGGGTAACTTGGGTGATATAGAATATAAAAATTAAAAAAAAATAATAATAATAATAATTTGGACCGGAGACGAAAACATAGATGAAGACGGTGTGACCGGAGACGAAAACATAGATGAAGACGGTGTTACCGGAGACGAAAACACACCGTTAGGATTTTTTGGATGAAGATTAAATGACTTAGTCATGTTTGTGAGAGGGAGAGGGTAGATAAAGGGAAGGTGGTGTTGTGATTAAGAGGGGATCGACTGGACGTTGGTACACACAAATTTGAGAGAAAATACCTCTATTACTCACAAGAATAGATTACACGAGTATTACAAAACTCAAATAAAAAAACTCTCAAATAACGCACTAGGAATTCTCACCACTCTCTAGGGATGTATTCACTCTTGATTAGGATTACACACATTTCACACACACTAACTAGGTTGTGATTACTCTTTTCTGAATGCATTACAATGAAGGTTTCCACCTCTATTTATAGGAAAAATTTGAGGAGGTGGAAAAATGTGAACGCTAGATGGTGTGAACGCAGAAAAGGGTGGCTAGCCGTAATCGTTTCCAATTTGAATACTTCAATATGAGTTGTCAAACAAGTGGCTAGCCGTAATTGTTTCCAACTTTGCTTCTTCCATGTCCATAGTCAAAATTGGCAACTTTGAATATCTAGTATCTTCTAGATTGCGGCTAGAATGGAGACATCTAATGGCATCTAGAAGACACTAGATTACGGTTGGAACTTATCAATTCTCCCCCTCCAGCCGTATACAGGGAAACCACATCCCGGTTATGTCTCTGCATAACATTAGCTTCTCTCGAGTCACCACCTTTGTCAACATATCCGCAGGATTCTCCTTTGTATGGATCTTCACTAGTCTCAGCAGTTGTCGATCAATTACCTCGCGTATCCAATGATAGCGAATATCAATATGTTTTGTACGGGAATGGTACATGGAGCTCTTGCTCAAATCTAGAGCACTCTGACTGTCACAATATACCTTGTACTCCTTTTGCTTGATTCCAAATTCTTGCAGATAACGCTTTAACCACAACATTTCTTTTCCAGCTTCTGCGGCAGCAATATACTCTGCTTCAGTTGTGGATAATGCAACACACTTCTGTAGTCTTGACTGCCATGAAACAGCTCCCCCTGCAAAAGTGTAAATGAATCCTGAAGTAGATTTTCTACTATCAGGATCTCCAGCCATATCTGCATCTGTATAGCCTTCCAAGATTGGATCAGTTCTCCCGTAACAAAGACATATCTTCGTTGTACCTTTAAGATATCTGAGAATCCATTTTACCGCATTCCAATGCTCTTTCCCGGGGTTAGAGAGAAAACGACTCACTGTTCCCACTGCGTGAGCAATATCGGGTCTCGTACACACCATTGCATACATCAAACTTCCAACCGCTGAAGAATATGGTACTGATGACATCTCCCCGATCTCTTCCTTGGATGAGGAACAAGAACTCTTACTTAACTTGAAATGGTTGGCTAATGGAATGCTAACAGGTTTGGCATTGTTCATATTGAATCGTGAAAGGACTCGTTCAATATACTTCTCCTGAGATAGCCATAACCTTCTATTCTTCCTATCTCGGGTAATCTGCATTCCCAAAATTTGTTGAGCCTGTCCTAAGTCTTTCATGTCAAAAGACTTAGAGAGTTCCTTCTTCAGCTGGTTGATCTTCGTTGCATCTTTCCCTACGATCAAAATATCGTCTACATATAGTAGAAGAGCAACGAAATTTCCTTCAGAAAACTTCTGAATATAGACACACTCATCTGCTGCAGTTTTCTTGTACCCTTGACACACCATGCACGAGTCAAACTTCTTGTACCACTGCCTAGGTGCCTGCTTTAAACCGTACAAACTTTTCTTCAGCTTACATACGAGATTATCTCCTGAAACCTCAAAACCTTCTGGCTGCTCCATGTAAATTTCTTCATGTAAATCTCCATGAAGAAAAGCCGTCTTTACATCCATCTGTTCAAGCTCCAAGTTCATACTTGCGACCAAACCAAGTATGACTCTAATTGAAGTCATCTTGACTACTGGTGAAAATATCTCGTCAAAATCAATCCCTTTCTTCTGTTGGAATCCTTTGACTACAATTCGTGCTTTGTATTTCACCACTTTTTCACTGCCATCCTTTTTCAGCTTGAACACCCATTTATTTTTCAGTGCTTTCTTCCCTTGTGGAAGTTCTACGATCTCATAAGTCTGATTTTTCTGCAGAGAATCCATCTCATCCTGCATTGCGAGCAACCATTTTTCTTTGTCCTTATGAGATACTGCTTCATGAAAACTCTCTGGTTCTCCATCTTCAGTAAGAAGAAGGTACTCGGATTCCGGATATCTGATGTCAAAGCTAAGGGGTATAAAATACTATTAAATTTTAGCAGAAAATACTATTAAATATGCTACAATTTTAGACAAGTTTTAATTATTTATTTACAAATGGGATATACCTAAACCTTGCTACAACACTATAGGCAGTGTACCTAATCGTAGAGTAGTATAGTTTTTAGTAAGTCCGGTTCGTTCCACAGGGAGCTGGCTTATTTCACACTATATTTTAAACAATTATATTCGTACAAAATATATTATATTAATAATATATAAAAGGGGGTTTTACCGTTTAATGACCGGTTTGTCGATTTATATTTTAAGCGAAGCGTAAAGTAAATGACGATATTTAACTAACAATATAAAATAAATAACAATAATTAAAATGACAATAAATAAAAGTACGAGAAAAAATGAAATAAAATATATTATGCTTATTTAAACTTCTGTAACCATGATGGTTGACGTGTTGATTTTAGTTTTATGCCCATGGGTTAATTGTCCTTTGTCCTGGATTATTTAATATGTCCGTCTGGTTTTTTGTCCATAACAGTCCATCAGTCATAAATTTAAAGTGCGAGTGTCCTCGTCAAATTATCCTTATACCCGAAGTTAAATATTCCAACTAATTGGGGACTTAAACTGTAACAAGGTTTTAATACTTTGTTTAATAATTACACCAGGATATCGACTGTATGTAACCTAAGGTTTTAATACTTTGTTAACAATTATGCCAAGTGTCCTTGTACATAATTTCACCCCTGTTTTAATAATCCCATAGACTATTAATCCATTCCCGTATCCGGTTAAATGAACGATTATTCGTACATATAAATACCCCGCCCATCGTGTCCGATCGAGTGTATATGGTTATTTATAGGTACATCCAATTGTAAATCTTTATATTAAAATTAACAAACTATCATTTAGTTAAACAAATATAAAGCCCATTAATAGCCCATAGTCTAATTTTCACAAGTGTCGTTCTTTTGTCCAAACCCCAATTATGGTACAAAGCCCAATTACCCAATTTTAATATTTTTAGCCCAACATCATGATTACTTCGTCTTAAATAAGCATAATAATAACTTAAGTACGAGACATTAATTTAAAAAGGAGAACATAGCTTACATTGATTATTTATCACGTAGTGTTACACGGACAGAGCTCCGACTTTAAAACCCGTAAAATAACCTTTACATAACCCGAACTAATCTAATATAACACTAATCTATATTATATATATATATATATATATATATTATATATTTATTTATATTATACTACGGAGTATTATTATTATTATGTTCTTTTACTCGGCCAAATGCTCGAGCCTTTTATAGGCATTTCTGAAATCTTGTGCTCCGCGAGTCGCGATAGAAAAAGGCTGGGATCTCCGCGAGTCGCGGAGATCGTGAATACAGCTCATCCAAGTTTGGAACTTTACTTTGCCGACATATTATTTATATAATTATAATATTTAAATAATTAATATAATTATTTAAATATTATATTATATTCTCATGCATAGTTGACTCGTAATTTTTAGTTTGTTGCGTCGAGCGTTGAGAGTTGACTCATGTCCTGGTTTCGGATTTTCAAACGTCCTTTCGTACTATTTTATATCGTGCACTTTACGTTTCGCGATTTGTAATTTGCACAAAAATAGTTCTCCTTAAATTTCAAAATCCGTGCGAGTATTTTACTCACTTTTTAGTGGCACTTTTAAGTGTACTATGGCTTTAGTGGCACTTTTCAGGTTTTAGTGGCACTTTTTCTTCAATTCTTTAATATTCGTGCTTCATCTTCACATTTATTTATCTAAACAATTACAATGAAAATATAATACAATTACATATAAAAATCTATTATTTAGGAGAGATATTGCTATGAAATATATGTTCCTTTTTAGCCTTATCAAATATCCCCACACTTGAGCGTTGCTTGTCCTCAAGCAATACAGAACTTGAAATAAAAACATACATGAATCACTTTTTTATTCATCACACTTTGTACATTAGTGATTTTGATATGGTGGTATAAATAATGATAGTAACGATAGAACCATGGTTAAAGGTGGGTGTGTCATCCACAGTTGCCTCGGGTTTAGGTCAACGACACTTGCAATCAAATAGCCGATTTACTTTCGGTTTCCAAAGCAAAGTGCACATTTGAAAGGCGGTTTACAGTCCCACATGACTATGAAAATTTAGATCCGTAAGGAAATTGGATCTTTATGAAAACATTTGATCTTTTGAAAATTTAATCTAGTTTTTACTCTAGATAAGTTTTCCGGAATAACCCTTCACCGGTGTTTGCAAATTATTTTTGTGGGTTGTGTGGGTTTCAGATTTGAAAATTTTAGCTCAACACTTGTGGTTTTGTGTTACCCACTTGCTAACCTTGTATTGGGAAAGCAACACGTCCAGTATACTTGCTCCGTATATTACCTTTCGGTAAACTACCGTCCGGTTGTAAAGGAAAGCGATGAACAAGAAACTGTTAAGGCAATGTCCCGTGACTTGCTTTTGATTATGGTCTATAAACATGTCGGATGTTATTACTATCCTTTGTAGGAGCAATAGTAAAGATCATCCTATGATTTTTCGGTCTGGCACAAGGTCCTGTCTCCGACCATGCTATGCAACCACCGTTCTTACGGTTGACACCCGATTTGGTTCAGGTGACCTAATGAATTCCAGGTGAATTCCTAGGATTTTACGTTCAAAGGTAATGAACGCATTGAAAATGGGTTTTCAGAAAACAAATCGGTTTTATTTTTGATCAAAATATTTTCTCGTTCAAGCTCGAGTTTAGATATCATTGAATTCCATGAGTTTGTAATTCTCAATCTTTAAGGTCAATCTCAAGGATTGAGTAATATCAGTCTTAAAAGCTGATTTTTGATCTTTAAGGAGATTATCCTTTCTGGGGATCTGATTCATTAGTCTTATCAAGCTAATTTGCACGGTGCCCCCCCATTGTACGAGATAAATCCTTCTCATGGTTAGGATAAATCTGACCACTTGGCGACCCTGTTTGATGCTGAGGTCCGTGGATTTCCTGCTGATTTTAGAGATGACTTTTCTAGATTTTTCGTCAACCTACAGCTGGTCTGGACGACAACTTCTTGACCTAAATCAAGAAGCGCGTGTATTTTTCGGAAGACTTTACTTCCTTTTAATGATGGAATTGATTCATCGTGTAGATCCATCTTTTCTTTTCTTTCATCGGGTAAAACAGTTAATTTAGTCCAAAACAAAAACACCTGCAATAACTTTAAGGAAACATGTGCTAGATAGCTTTTAATTGAATAACTAGGTACATTCTCCCCACACTTAGTTTCTTTCTTTGCCTTTTTATTCTCCTTTATTCCATTTTAAATGAATTCAAGCGTTTTAGGGTGTTTCTCAATTTATGTCCTTTCTGAGGTAACGATAATTTCGGTATTAACACCTAGTTTTTACCGTTCATAAATATGTATAAACATGATTTTGAATTCATTTAGTTGAAAAATTTTAAAATTTTCACAATATTTAGAAAATAAGCCAAGTATAAACCCGAGAGAATTTATAACCCTTCCCCACACTTGAGATCATGCAATGCCCTCATTTGCATGAAATCAGACTCTAATTATAAATTAATGAGGGTGATTAGTGTAGAAAAGTGATTGAAAATACCCAGTTTGTAATTACAAAGCTCGTCGAATGATAGATGGCGCGCCTCATCGTTTATTCCTTCTTGTTTTATCACACATATTTTTCTTCAAAAACGGTTGCTTTTCTGAATTGTTTGCTAATCTTTAAAAATGCGTCTTTTACCCTAATCATGCATTTTTATTAACGAGTTATGCACTAACCCGAACCCCTAATTTAACGTTAAGTGGGGTTAGACTTCCCCACACTTAGCTGACGACATGTGAAGTCGGTAGAATAAGTTCCACGAATTAGAATAGTGAGCCAGTTATTTACATCTCGGGTGGTATAAAATATATAAATGGGTTTAAAGTTTAGAACCACCCGATCGTCACTACTTAATTCTTTTTTAAGTGTAGCTTTTAGTAAATGGATATGTCTCTTTTCTGGTTCTTGGTCAAATGGATCGATATACACCGACATATATATTATAGGGTGGACAATTCCTAACATTTCCTTCCTTTTATTCTCGGGATTAAAGGTTTCACCTCTATTACCCAATTGGGTAAAATCCGAGGTGTCAATATCTATTACAGCTCGTGGTTCATCTTCGGTAGATGACTCGTCTATTGAGAATATTGGGTTGGAAGGTTGTGGAATGGTGAATTTCGGGATCGAAGCAAATTCTACTTCTTTAACGGTTCTTATCGGTCCCACCATTTTGGTCTCGGGGGTAAAATTTTCAACGTTATCGTTTTCCCATTAGTACCAATTTGTCACCCTTACTTCTTCTTCATCCATTGATGGATCGATGATTTCGTCGGTAGAGGCTAATGTGTCGATATGTTGTGAAATTGGTAAGACTGAATAAAAAGTATCATCGGGATAATTGGTGATTTCGGAGCTCTCGAATTCATCAAAATTCGATGATATGAGATATTCTTGCACAATACTCCTCAGATCAACAGGTGTGTAGTCTGATAGAGTTTCAGCTTGCCGGTTTACAAACTCTCTCATTTGTTCATTTTGAACATTGATTTCTTCGAGTTTGATTTTCATATTGTCTAATAAATTTTCAGACACGTAATTTTCCTCGTCTACTGGTTGTTGAGTTTGGAAATATTCTTGGGAATAATCCCAATTTGAATTGTATTCTTCATAATCATTCCATTCAGGTTCTGTGGGTGCGTAATTTTCCATAGGAACGTAATAATAACATTCACATGTTGAGTGATAATCTCCACAGATTTCACAACCAGTTATTGTTTCGTCATTCGTGATCCAAGATTGACCGAACGAATTGTCATCAACACTCGTTTGAGAGTATTGATTTAATTGATTTTGGATATCAAAAAGGGTTTCCATAGCCTTGTTTTCAAAATTTTCCATTTTATTGCGATGGCCAAATTTTAGCTACAATGTGGTGCATTTACTAATTATCCTATTAGTTATAAAAATAGAAAAACTTATATAAGTTGTCCAATTAATAGACTTTTCTGCTTTTGCCCACGTTTCGAATAGCCAAAAGATGCAGCAGGGAGCCAGAACCCTTTAAATCGGAAGCTCACAACTCAGCCACTAACAAATCCAACTATTACTACGAAGCAGAAAATTTGGATGTCTATCAATTTAACCGCTTAAAATAATTTTTCGTTGAAATTTTAAAGAAATTATAGAGAAGAAATAGAGAAAATTCTAAGTCCTAAAAACTAGATCGTCGAGAAATAAGAAAGAAAAAGAATACGCGTCGAAAAAAAATTGAAAAATAAAAATAAGAAAGAAAAACGTCGAAACTTAAAAGTCTAAAAATTATATCTAAAAAGTTGCGCCTAAAGGTCTAAAGGTAAATGCAATTTTATTCAGAAAACGGCAATTACTTAAAGGCACTAAAAACTAAAGCGAAAAACGGCGTCGCAAAATTCCAAAGCGCCTAAATCTTAGTCTAAAGAAAAAGCACTTAAGGGATTTTACGACAAAGCCTAAGAATCTATACATATAAAATAACTACGGAAAAACTAATTTTAAAACTAATTGCGAACGAAAAATATACAAAATATTATGCTAAAAACAAATAAAAATAAACAAAAAATAAAAATAAACTTAAAGTTGTAAAAAGTACAATTTTTATAAAAATAGTATTTTTATCTTTATTATTTTATAAAAGTATTAATTTTTATTTATGATAAAACTATTTAAAATATAAAATACAAATTAATTTAAAAACTAAAACTAAATATTATAATAATTAAGTAAATAGGGTTAAATAAAAAATAATAAATAATAATTACTCCGTAATAAATGCTGGTTTAGGGTTTCAGGCGCGTCAGACAGGGCGGCTCCGCGAGTCGCGGTTCCACTTGCCTTATAACTCCGCAAGTCGCGGAGGATGTAAAACGTTTTTTTTTTTTTAAATTTTATATTGTTTTTCTAAAAATATATTTATACAAATATATATTAAAAATATAGCGTTTCGCCGATTCCCCGGCAGCGGCGCCAAAAACTTGATGTCAAAGCTAAGGGGTATAAAATACTATTAAATTTTAGCAGGAAATACTATTAAATATGCTACAATTTTAGACAAGTTTTAATTATTTATTTACAAATGGGATATACCTAAACCTTGCTACAACACTATAGGCAGTGTACCTAATCGTAGAGTAGTATAGTTTTTAGTAAGTCCGGTTCGTTCCACTGGGAGCTGGCTTATTTCACACTATATTTTAAACAATTATATTCGTACAAAATATATTATATTAATAATATATAAAAGGGGGTTTTACCGTTTAATGACCGGTTTGTCGATTTATATTTTAAGCGAAGCGTAAAGTAAATAACGATATTTAACTAACAATATAAAATAAATAACAATAATTAAAATGACAATAAATAAAAGTACGAGAAAAAATGAAATAAAATATATTATGCTTATTTAAACTTCCGTAACCATGATGGTTGACGTGTTGATTTTAGTTTTATGCCCATGGGTTAATTGTCCTTTGTCCTGGATTATTTAATATGTCCGTCTGGTTTTTTGTCCATAACAGTCCATCAGTCATAAATTTAAAGTGCGAGTGTCCTCGTCAAATTATCCTTATACCCGAAGTTAAATATTCCAACTAATTGGGGACTTAAACTGTAACAAGGTTTTAATACTTTGTTTAATAATTACACCAGGATATCGACTGTATGTAACCCAAGGTTTTAATACTTTGTTAACAATTACGCCAAGTGTCCTTGTACATAATTTCACCCCTGTTTTAATAATCACATAGACTATTAATCCATTCCCGTATCCGGTTAAATGAACGATTATTCGTACATATAAATACCCCGCCCATCGTGTCCGATCGAGTGTATATGGTTATTTATAGGTACATCCAATTGTAAATCTTTATATTAAAATTAACAAACTATCATTTATTTAAACAAATATAAAGCCCATTAATAGCTCATAGTCTAATTTCCACAAGTGTCGTTCTTTTGTCCAAACCCCAATTATGGTACAAAGCCCAATTACCTAATTTTAATATTTTTAGCCCAACATCATGATTACTTCGTCTTAAATAAGCATAATAATAACTTAAGTACGAGACATTAATTTAAAAAGGAGAACATAGCTTACATTGATTATTTATCGCGTAGTGTTACACGGACAGAGCTCCGACTTTAAAACCCGTAAAATAACCTTTACATAACCCGAACTAATCTAATATAACAATAATCTATATTATATATATATATATATATATATATATATATATATATATATATATATATATATATATATATATATATATATATATATATATATATATATATATATATATATTATATATATTTATTTATATTATACTACGGAGTATTATTATTATTATGTTCTTTTACTCGGCCAAATGCTCGAGCCTTTTATATGCATTTCTGAAATCTTGTGCTCCGCGAGTCGCGATAGAAAAAGGCTGGGATCTCCGCGAGTCGCGGAGATCGTGAATACAGCTCATCCAAGTTTGGAACTTTGCTTTGCCGACATATTATTTATATAATTATAATATTTAAATAATTAATATAATTATTTAAATATTATATTATATTCTCGTGCATAGTTGACTCGTAATTTTTAGTTTGTTGCGTCGAGCGTTGAGAGTTGACTCATGTCCTGGTTCCGGATTTTCAAACGTCCTTTCGTACTATTTTATATCGTGCACTTTACGTTTCGCGATTTGTAATTTGCACAAAAATTGTTCTCCTTAAATTTCAAAATCCGTGCGAGTTTTTTACTCACTTTTTAGTGGCACTTTTAAGTGTACTATGGCTTTAGTGGCACTTTTCAGGTTTTAGTGGCACTTTTTCTTCAATTCTTTAATCTTCGTGCTTCGTCTTCACATTTATTTATCTAAACAATTACAATGAAAATATAATACAATTACATATAAAAATCTATTATTTAGGAGGGATATTGCTATGAAATATATGTTTCTTTTTAGCCTTATCAATATCTACTCGATAGAATCCGTCCTCGTTCAGATCTACGAACTTCTGGAATATACTGAGGAGATCAACCATCATCTTCGCCTTGTGATGGTCCTGGAACGTCTGGCAGATGGGGTTGTGGCTCCCCCTGCTCAGCACCGTCATTTTTCTCATTATCTTCTACTTCCGGTGTTTTTTTTTTTTTTGAACGGCAAGCTTGCATCAGTCCGGACCGAAGCCTAGTCATCATTTGCAGATACACGCGCGTTCGGGCAGAAAACCCGAACCATATTACATGGATCCGAACCTTAAACCATCCTGAGGGGCAGGCGGGTCGGATCTGAGTCCTGAATAGGTCGGTAAAACCTTCCCAGGGGCAACCCGGCTTATGGTAAGTAAGCCTACCACGGGTATTTTTAAAGAGTGGGATTCGAACTTGAATCCACTGCTACCCCTTGCCCTGGCCCCACCGAATTGAAACCAAGGATACCACTCAACCACCGCTGGAATGGTTCTACTTCCGGTGTTTCATCTTGCACTGTATATTCATTTCTCATGAATGATTCTGTTGTTGCCTCTGGCACTTGAGCAGCAACATTTGATTTCTGAGATATTGTGGGCTTTTCAATATCATCTATTGTCTGACTTTCATGGAACACTACGTCCCTACTTCTGATCACCTTTTTCTTCTTTGGATCCCATAATCTGTATCCAAATTCTTCATCTCCATAGCCTATGAATATGCATGGAGTGGTCCTTGCATCCAGCTTCTGCCTGAGCTCCTTGGATACATGTGCGTACGCCAAACATCCAAATACTCTTAAGTGAGAGTATGATGGATCCTTTCCAGACCAAAGCTTCTCCGGAACTTTAAAATTCAGTGGTACTGATGGAGATCGGTTGATCAAGTAACATGCGGCTCTGACTGCTTCTCCCCAGAATGGCTTTGGCAGCTTAGCCATACTGAGCATGCTGCGAACACGTTCCATGATTGTTCGGTTCATTCTTTCTGCTATACCATTGTGTTGAGGGGTACGTGGAACTGTCTTCTCATGTCGGATGCCATATGATCTGCAATAGGCATCGAACTGCCTGGAAGAGTATTCACCGCCGTTGTCGGATCGAAGACACTTTAACTTCTTTCATGTCTCACGTTCTACCATGACATGGAACTGTTTGACGTAATCGAAAACCTGGTCCTTCGTCCGCAAGAAATATACCCACACCTTTCGAGAAGCATCATCGATAAATGCTAGAAAATATCGATTGCCGCCAATTGATTCAACCTCCAAGGGACCGCAAACATCAGAGTGCACCAGACTGAGTAACTCTGATCTTTTCGTTGAAGAGGAAATAAACGAGACTCTATGCTGCTTACCAAACAGACAATGATTGTAAGGATTTAGTGCAGCGTCCTTGTCTACATTGATAAGCTCCTTCTTTATTAGGGTAGACAACCCTTTCTCACTCATGTGACCGAGTCTCTGGTGCCATAAATTTTGTGAAGCCTCCTTTTCTGCAACATTAAGACTGTCTGTGCAAATTTTCACATGAGTTTTGTATACTGTGCCACAAATATGTCCTCGAGCGACTATCATAGCGCCTCTTGACAATTTTCATGTGCCTCTACTGAAATGCCTCTCATAGCCTGTTTGTCTAGAGCTACTCCAGAAAGTAGATTCAGTCGAAGATCTGGCACATGGCGGACATCCTTAAGAGTGATTGTGCTCTCGAAACTTGTCTTTATCTTGACATCACCAATTCCGACAATCTCAGCGGAACTGGAATTTCCCATCTTCACAGCTCCAAAGTTACCAGCTTTGTATGTTATGAAGTATTCCTTGTATGGAGTCACGTGGTAGGAAGCTGCAGTATCTACCACCCATTTCGTGTCTTCTCGTGAGACGTGAAGGCATGTCTCATCATGGGTTGAACAATAAGCTACATCACCAGTGATAGTAACTAATGTTTCTCCACCTTTATTCTTCGATTGTGAACTGCTCTGACCTGTTCCTCTTTCAATCTGTAGCAGTTCTTCTTCATATGTCCCTCTAATCCACAATGATGGCATTTATATGTTGGTTTTCTGCCATCAGTTGACCTGCCCCTGCTCTTGCTTCTGCCTCTCCATTTATTTTTGCTACTCATTCGCTTTCTCCCCCGATTCTCTGTGATAAAGGCATGGCTCTGATCTGTGCCCATGTCTTTTCTCCTTGCCTCTTCACTGAATAGGGCATCCTTGACCATTGACATGGTAAGTTTGCCATTCGGGGCTGAGTTGCTGAGTGTTACTACCATCGTTTCCCAACTATCGGGAAGGGAACTAAGTAGCAGTAGCGCCTGAAATTCATCGCCAAGCGGCATCTCTACAGACGATAACTGGTTGACCAAGCTCTGGAACTCACTGGTATGCTCGGCAACTGAAGTTCCACTTTTGAGCTTCATGTTGACTAAACGCCTCATCAGCAGGGCTTTATTCCGAGCAGTCTTGACCTGGTACATGTCCTCTAACTTTTTTCAGAGGACATATGCGTCTGTCTCTTGTGCAACATGGTGGAAGACGCTATGAACAATCCCTTGACGGATCTGACAAATAGTTTTTCGGTTTGATTTCTTCCACTCTTTCTCTTTGGCAGAATCAGGGTTTATACCCTTCAATTCAATAGGATCGAACAAATCCTTACAGGTGAGGAGATCTTCCATCCGAGGTTTCCACAGCGTGTAGTTTGTGGCTGTGAGCATAATCATAGCTCCGGAAGATGATGTTGACTCTTCTGTGGACATTATCACCTTACAAATAATTTATCAACACAAACGGGGTTGAATTGTAGAAAACAGAGATCACTGTTACGTCCGGAACAGTTGAAAATGGTGTAATAGACACTTCGCGGCTTAAATTCCACTTATGGGGCAAAATTATAATTTTCTAAACTTTCAGGGACCAAGAATGAATTTCTGAAAATTTCAGGGACCAAATTGTAAAATTTCAGAATTGCTACAGTACTGCTACAGGAAGTTGCTACAGGAACTTGCTACAGTGCCGCCAGCTGCTACAGTGAATTGCTACAGGACTGCTACAGTGATCGTCTTCTTCGGTGAAAATTCCGGCACCGGTCGTCTTCTCCGGTGAGTTTCCGGCGAGTTGACCAAACTTTGACCGCGTTTTCTGGGCTCGTTATAACTCCGTTTAAGTCGCCGTTTTTTGCGTTGAACTCGGTTCGACGAGACTAATCCAATGGTACACTCAAAATTGAATTTTGAGAAAACTTCAGAAGACCCAAAAACTCAACCAACGTCTCTAACCAAGCTCTGATACCACTTGTTGTGATTAAGAGGGGATCGACTGGACGTTGGTACACACAAATTTGAGAGAAAATACATCTATTACTCACAAGAATAGATTACACGAGTATTACAAAACTTAAATAAAAAAACTCTCAAACTAACACACTAGGAATTCTCACCACTCTCTAGGGATGTATTCACTCTTGGTTAGGATTACACACATTTCACACACACTAACTAGGTTGTGATTACTCTTTTCTGAATGCATTACAATGAAGGTTTCCACCTCTATTTATAGGAAAAATTTGAGGAGGTGGAAAAGTGTGAACGCTAGATGGTGTGAACGCAGAAAAGGGTGGTTAGCCGTAATCGTTTTCAATTTGAATACTTCAATATGAGTTGTCAAACAAGTGGCTAGCCGTAATTGTTTCCAACTTTGCTTCTTCCATGTCCATAGTCAAAATTGGCAACTTTGAATATCGAGTATCTTCTAGATTGCGGCTAGAATGGAGACATCTAACGGCATCTAGAAGACACTAGATTACGGCTGAAACTTATCAGGTGGAAGATAACGAATTGCAGGTTGGGGCAATAGAAAGGAAGGTGAGGATAGCGGATGAGAATGAGGTGTAAGGAGGAAGAAGAACTTTTCCGATGAGAATTGGGGCAGGCATGATTACCAAGTCAGAGGATTGGTAACGTTCATATTAGTAAATACTTATTTTATTTAGAGTATTGGTGTGTTATATAGCTTATATATTATTTTTTGAGTCATTTGTCCATTAATAATTAATATTAATAATTAATAATTATCGTCTATAATACATTCACTAGAGTTAAAATCTATGGGCCTAAAAGCCAATAAAATTTTATCAATGAAAGTAAACTAAACCCATATAATCTATAACTATTTTCGCATCACATCTTCTTCTATAATTGTGATATACATATACATTGATCATTGATGTATTTTTCTACGTGCTTATATATAACAGGTTGACGCCTTTTGTCATGTAATATTTGTCCCTTTTAAGTTTAATGAGCTTTGATTTTTTTTTCAATTATATAATTAAGTGAATAATAATAATAAAGCTGGTGTGAATGGTATGATGGTATCACACAAGTATCTACACTTTTAAGAGTACTCCGTATTATAATGAAAATTTACACTAAAATAAGCAAGGTAAGCACTAAGCAGCCAACAAAATGGATTTATAACATTATCTTATATTCTTATTGTCATGAATTAAAAAAGAGATTTATTCTTGATTTTGTTTCATCCAAATGGCTAGTGATATTTCCAAATCTATTTTTGATAGATTCACATGATTGTACAAATATATCCTTAAATGATAGTTTAGACAAGTTTAATGTTAGCATTTATATGAGGGTATTTTAGGAATATTGCATCAATTTGAGTTGGATCTATCAAAAGTAAATTTGGAAATATCAACTCTCCAGTTAATTGCGGTCAACCCAATTTCAATATGGACAAAAAACAGCACAAAGTTTAGCAATATCAAAATCTGCAGTTTTATTAAACTATAAATACAGCCCACTTAACCTTCCATCTTCAAAATAGATAACAAATTTATTTAGCCATCTTTTCTTTTAGCCTTGTAAATCATATGGGTGTTTGTGTCTTGAGATATACCGATGAGCACACTTCTTCAGTCGTCCCAAAAAGGATTATTAAGGCCTCGGTTGTCGACAATAATTTGATGCCAAAACTTTTACAGGACGCTATAAAAAACATTGAATTTATCAAAGGTTATAATGGGGCAAGTAGATTAACTTCTCTGGAGGTATAGTTGTTTTCTACCCTATATGTAATTACAAGAAACTACATATATGCTTAATGACGTAGGATGTTTATTGAATAATTGGTGGCAAGATGAGCAAGTTTAATGGGTTGATTAAAGTGTCAGAATGGGTTGAGGTTGATATAGTTCATTGTTTGCACTCTCAAACAGGGTCAGGCTAGTTCAGTCAACAAAAAGCACTTTTTGTTACTCGGTATTATTATCACCTGTTTGAAAGTAACTTATTCAACGTAATTAATTTAAAAGCAATCCCAAATAATTTTATAAATTTTACCATAATTATTATATCCTGGCAAGGCCAAAGGGTCAGAAAAGGTCACGAGATAACTCAGCTATGTCACATACATCTTAGTAAAAATACTAGCCTCGTTGGTAGCTTGAACAGGAAAAAGCTTATCCGTTTATAAGTTTATTAGGATTACAAAAACAATCACTAAGAATCAAAGTACTACTACTTCACAATATATATGTGTTCGCACAAAAAGATCATTGACCTAACAGTTTCGAACTAAATATTTGAGAGAAATAAATCCGTGTTGAGGTGTGCGAGCCTTTCTAAAGAAATATTCGTGATCGCTTGTTTGATTTAAATCTTGTATGCAGGTTTTGTGAAGCACCAAATGTTATGGATCTTGACCCGTTACCCACCCAAGTTGACCCTTGAGTATAAAGGCACTCGTTAGCTTCAAAAATAAAAAAAAAATTAAAGATTTACTACAAATATACAAATGGATTGATTCTTATCATCTGCAGACCACAAAATAGCAAAACATTCGTAACTTGCTGTACCTATTCATCACAAATGATATAATCTAGCAAAAAAAGGTTCACATATAATAAGTAGACAGTAAAAAGAGCCTGCTCAAAAAACGTAACTAGGCTAAACACTTTCAAGTGATTTTAAGTTGTAGGCTATGCGATAAACCACCAGAAACACAAAATTTTAGCCCAATTATGTTCAAATAATTTTATTGAACATCAGTAGACTTAGATGTATATAAGAGTAGAAAGGAAAAATGGGACAAATGGGTCAAAAGACAAATGGGTCAATCAAGGGCACTACGCACCGAATGTGTCTTATAACCAAGGTTGGAGAATTCGGATCTCGGGGAGATATCGTTTGGACTTTTTTAGGGAGATCTCGGCATCTCGGAATAATCTCGGGGAGATCTCGGACGTTGACTTACGTTGACTTTATAGTTTTTTAGTTTTTTTAATAAAAATATACGTAAAAACATAAATATATGTATATTTATATACGTTTTTATGAGATTTTACAAAAATATCCGAGAAGTGAGCGAGAAAATCTTAGAAATTACGAATTTTACAAGAAAATCTTACAAATTAGCAAGAAAATCCGAGAAATCGTGGCTTTAACTAAGTTTGACCCCGTTGACCGAGAAATCTCGGGAGATGAACATCTCGTCTCGGTTGCCTTCTAAAAACGAGATCTCGGGGGAGATCTCGGGAGATTTACAACACTGCTTATAACCCATATTAGACCTGTATTTGACATACCAATACTAACTATTTATTAAATGGTAAACGGATTTAGACATAAGAGTTCTACTCTAACTAACCTGCAGTTTTGCACAATGATTATGCATTTTGACCTGTTACCAACACAAGTTGACCCATCCATTTTAGTATTTTTGCCACCTACACAGATTAAAGCTACCTTGTAGCCTTTAGTAGTACGTAGGCAATCATTAATCGTTAATTAGCTTAAAAATAAACAAATTAAAAAATACTAAAAAATATACAAATGGGCAATGTAGTAACAAACATGGGGTCAACAGTAAATAAAACACTTCCAAGTGCCTTTTAGCTGTATGTTAGATGCAATAAGTTAAAAAGATGTGAAATAAGCCACCCAAATACACACATTTGTTAAGTGTTTAACTAATATTAATCATCACAAGTTCAAATAATAATGTATATCATCAGTAGATCCTTAGATGTGAGTAACTAGTTTGTAAACAGTAAATTAAACTAATCTATGGATTCACATCATGAGTACAAACGCAAGCCTCGGAAGACCTTAGCTAAACACATTGAACACATTTTAAAATAAAATCACTAACATTAACAAATATCAACATCTTGCCACAATTAATAGTGCGAAAATTAACCTATATGATTGTAGGATCATTTTTAATTCAAGAACATATCCAACATATCTAGTACAATCAAAAAAACTGGTTAAAGAGGAAGGTTCCCAAATGCTTATATGCATATATGATTTCTTTTTCTCTTCCGATGTGGGACTATCGCCTACATCAACCGATTATCTCCAACAATGGTATACCAAAATATCTTACAATTCTTGATCTCATAAAACTTATCAGCTGGCATTGGCAGATTTATTCTACTACCGACCCAAATACAACCCAATAATGGGCAAATTAATGCAAGCAACTCCACAACTTCCTTTGATAGTTGATTGCAAAAGAGCAAATTAAGATACGATAGTGTCGGTTGATGTCATACATGATTTAAGCTTGTAATATAACGTATTAACCATCAAATATATAAAGTTATCCAATAAAGCAATAGAATATCAACAAATATACAAATATATACAGTTATCCAATATATTGGCAAACTGGTACAAATACTGTGCATAGTTGCATGACATCGACGACGACGGTTGTCGAACCAATTTAATGCATTACACAATTGATGCTTGATAAAACATTGGTTATCTCGCAATCATTGATCACATTAAACTTTTGGGTTGACATCGACGGATTCATTCTTCAAGGGAGCCTTATATATTTCAATGATGGGCAAGTTAACGCAAGTAACTCCACAACTTCCCTTAAAAATTTGTTGCATCCGAACAAACTAAGAGACTTGAGCGTCGGATGATTAGCAAAAGCACGTAAACCTTATCAGTTATAGCCAAAGTTAAAAAAAAAAAAAAAAAAAAAAAAAGGAAACGTGCCTCGAGGCGTTTTCCCTTTGTGAAGCGAAGCGTACGACTCGAGCCAAACCGAGGCGTACATTCGAGGCGAACAGGACCGTTATTGTCATTTTATTAAAGGTTAGAGTGATCATCAAGTTTGTTTTTGTTATTTAAGTTTAGTAAAAGTACAGGGACTGTTATTGTCATTTGATAAAATATAAAGAAATTAAAATATAAATAAATAAATCAACTTGATATCTTCAAGATCCAGATCAGATCTAAAATCAACGTGCTTCTTCATCTTCTCATCTTCAACTTGATAATTACCTACAATGGAAACCCTAAAATCAACGTGCTTCTTCATCTTCTCCAGCCTTCATCCCTTCTTTCTTCATCTTCTTTTCTTGAAACATGAGGCGCACGCCTCATCAATAGAACCGCCTCAGCCAAAAATCGAACCGCCTCACCATCTGAGGCGTACGGTTTTTTTCAAGCATTTAGGTGTACGTTCCAAAATTATATATTCTAATGCCGTACTGAGGCGCGCCTCGCCTCGACCGTTTTTTAAAACCATGGTTATAGCCTTGCATCCATTCAAAGAAACGGAGGTAAATTTCAAACACTTGGTACCCATAATAGCCAGTGAGATATTTGATACCCTTTTCAACCGACCCATACAATCTCCTAATATTTGACTGTTTGGACAATAACTTTTTTTTTTTTTTTTTTTTTTTTTAAAGGCAAACTCACCCACCCACCTAAATCTAACTCGAATATATCCACCACGAATTGTCCTAAGCAGGACTCGAACCCTCAACCTCAAGGTTGTAAGGGTGACCAGATACCGCCAAGCCATTGGCATAATTCCCACATTGTGATACATCTTTGACATAATTCCCACATTGTGATACATTAAAAAATTCTAATTTAACCATTTCCTTTAAACATCTAATACCTTCATCACTAATCCTATCACATCGCATCAAACTAAGCAAACGCAGATGGTATTTCAAATCACCATTCAGTAAATACTTTAACCCCAAATCAGTAATCGTATTACACCCATGCAAAATCAATACGTTCAAGTATGATCCCTCTCCAATAGCTTTGAGAGATTCTGAAAAAACTTCAATCCAACAGCAATAAAGTACACAAAGATTGTATACTCAAGAACACAGAAAACAAAGAAATGCTTCTTCAATAAATCGAATCAATAACCAAATACAGAACTATTAAATCTCAATCTCTCACTTGCAATACACAATAACTATTATTCACCAAAAAGATGAATAATATGAACAGATGAATAAGAAACCCTAATTTTGGGTATACAGATCGAAAATAAGAGCAGCTCTCCAGAATATGAGAATGAAAATAGAATAACTGAAACAGTAAACCCTAGCTGCCTTATATACGCGTATTTGGCCAAATAAACATCAAAGCCCTTGAAGAATCATCAAAATACAATCTGGCCCTTCAAACTCTTTATCCAGCAATAAGCTCCAAAATAAACTTTCATAATCTACAGGTTCAGTCCTTGAGCTTTTAATCCAGTATCCTTTTCTCAAATACATTTACAAATCTGCACTTAAACATTTTAAGTTAGAATCACATTATGATCAAGAAAGCTAGGAACAGATATGTTACCTTTATCTTTTAATACTCCCCCACAAGCTTTTCTTGAGAACACATTGATATTGCTCAATAACATCATATATATCTATCGCAATATCATTAAAAACGCTCTAGAATCAAGGATGATGAAGGTGTTCTACAAATAATAAACCAAGATGCGCAAGTTTATATCGGAAGAATGATTTACAAAGAATTTTGATGATTTATGACATTGGTTGATCCCGATACGAGTTAGGGTCAAGATAGCACTCTAAAATGATAAAACAAAGCTTCCAAGGTGTTAGGCTTCGTCCAAATGAAGTAATATTGAAAAGAAAACGAAACAGTCAAAATTAGCACAACAGGACGTCGTCCTGGAAGGTGGGACGCCGTCCTGTCTTTCAATTCGGGACGCCGTCTCGGCAAGTGGGACGCCGTCTAGCCCTTTATACCGGGACGACGTCCTGCCCTTTGGGACGACGTCCCGTAGTAGGTGTAGCCGACTTTTTGGCTTTTTACCTACTCTCTCCACTTTAAAACTTCAGTTTTTGAGGGACTGTTTCATCAGAATACGAACCAGAGAGTTTAGAGGCGATTTTCAGGAGCAAATTGGAGAACTCCAACCTCTTTGAAGAGGCTCAACATCAAGGCATCATCCATCAAAACCTTCTTCATCCAAGAACTCTTGTTCTTGTAGGTTATTTACTTGTTCTCAGCAATGATTTCAGTTAATAATTTGATTGTATTGTTGTCTGTTACCATGATTGTTGGCTAGTTTCTATAATGTTTGTCTAGATTAATAACCAAGGTATTGGATGTAATCTTATTGATTGAATGTATTATGCGTGATAGATTGAAGCTTGAATTAAGAACCATGCTTATTGTTGTTAAAATCATTTGTATCTAGTTAATTGATATGTTGTTGATAAAGAGAACTCTTGTTGATGTATCATATTGATTTACAATCAACTTGTCTTAGATTGATTGTTTGCTAAACCGGACCAAGGGGGTAAACTAGATTAAAATGGTTAAACAAAATAGGAATGAATTGTGTAGAGCGAACGCAAAGACAATTGTTATTCAAGTCTTTGATCTTGTTGATCAACTAGTCACAAACGAAAAGATCTAAGTAATAGGGAACCCTCGCTTAGTAATTCTAGTTTGAGTACTTGCTAAAGAGAATTCTTGGCGAGTCGATTTAGGTGATTAACATGCTTATAGTTATTTGATTACAAATACAAGAACCATAGTGAAAAGGGAACCCTTGATCTTGTTATTGTATTTGCGTGTTTATCCGAGAGAACTCTTAGTGAACCTATTAGATAACTACACACATAATTATTCAATCAGGACTTAATATCTAAACTTACATCCAATACCGAGGATAAAATATCTAGATAAACATTTCATCTCTTTGATTTAATTCAAAACTATCTTACTTGCTTTATTTGCATTTATTATCATTTCATAAACTTAAAAGACAAAAAAATATTGTTTTTACATTTAACCTTCTTTGATTTGGCTAAATCGTTAAATAGCCACCAAGACATAAACTTGTACTTTTAACTTTAATTTACTTAGTTAATCATAATATAGCTTCTAATTCTAGTTTGACTGATATAACTGTCCTTGGAACGATACACGGAACTAAACCAGTTACTATACTACTACACGATCGGGTACACTGCCCGTTAGTGTGTAGCAATCTTTAAAACCGGTATTTTCCATACAACAATTCATATACCACTTTTCGCACATCACACATCAAACATCTTCAATTCTCTGCATAAATTGTAATGTTGACTAGTAGTCAACCCTTTGGTGAATATATCAGCAATGTTAGCAGCAGAATTAACTTTCACAACTCTGATCAAACCACTTTCAACTTTCTCTCTCACAATATGCCAATCAATATCAAAATGCTTAGTTCTCTCATGTAGAACAGGATTACCGGCAATTTGAATAGCTGGTTCATTATCACAACACACTTTGACAGGAATCAAATCTTTCACATTCAGACTAGTCAAAAGATTAACAATCCAAACCAACTCACAAGTAACAGCTGCCATTGCTCTATATTCTGCTTCAGCAGAAGATCTAGAGATGGTAGGCTGTTTTTTACTTTTCCAAGAGATCAAACTTTCACCAAGAAAAATACAGAAACCAGTAATAGATTTCCTTTCTAATAAATTTTTGCCCCAATCAGCATCCACAAAAGCATTAAGCTTCAAAGATGCACTTCTAATAATATGAATACCCATTCCTGAACAACTTTTAAGATACCTTAAAACCCTAAAAGCAAGTTTAAGATGCACAGGTGCAGGAGAATGCATATATTGACTCAAAATGTGAACAGCATAACTGATATCAGGTCTGGTAACAGTAATATAAATCAATTTTCCCACTAACTGCTGATATACAGTAATATTCTTAATAAGAGAATCTTTTGAACAATCCTTATAAGAAGTAACATTTACTTCTATAGGAGTTTTAACAGGTTTGCAACCCAACAATCCAAAATCATTTATCAACTCAAGACAATATTTTCTTTGACTTAGACAGAGCCCTTGATCAGTATCAAGTACCTCAATGCCTAAGAAATATTTAAGATTACCAAGATCTTTAATCTTAAACATATTGCTCAAGTACTTTTTAACACTATTAATTTCAAAAAAATCATTTCCAGTAAGAACAATATCATCAACATACACCAATAAGATAACAATTTTGTTATCTTTATTCTTGGTATATAAAGAATAATCACATTTATTTTGAACAAAACCATTTTGAAGCAAACAATTAGAAAGTTTCTCATTCCATTTTCTAGGAGCTTGTTTAAGCCCATATAAAGATTTAATGAGTTTACAAACTTTTGTTTCATTCTTATCATGATAACCTTGAGGTAAGGTCATGTAAACATCCTCAACTAAATCACCATATAAAAAGGCATTA
Source organism: Rutidosis leptorrhynchoides (assembly GCF_046630445.1). Lineage (NCBI taxonomy): Eukaryota > Viridiplantae > Streptophyta > Magnoliopsida > Asterales > Asteraceae > Rutidosis > Rutidosis leptorrhynchoides. Next base: position 415,390,467 of record NC_092336.1, read on the forward strand.
TTAATATCAAGTTGGTAAAGAGACCAACCATAATTAATAGCCATGCACAGAATGCATCTAACAGTTGTCATTTTGACAACTGGTGAGAATGTCTCACCATAATCAATCCCCTCTTTCTGACTATAGCCTTTGGCAACAAGCCTGGCTTTGTACCTTTCAATCTCTCCAGATGCTTTATACTTAATTTTATATACCCATTTGTTGCCTATAGGAACCCTATCAGGGGGTAAATCTGTAAGAACCCAAGTATTATTTCTATGAAGAGCTTCCATTTCAGCATTCATAGCATCAACCCATTTGGGATTAGTAGAAGCTTGAAAATAATTTTTTGGTTCAAAAGTTTTGTTTAAAGAAGAGGTAAAGCATAAATTTTGTTTATTTAGAGAAGAATAATCAATATAATTATGTAAACTATATTTGTGAGAAGCATTAAGTATAAAATCATCAAATCTTTTAGGGATTGACACATCTCTGGTAGATCTTCTTAAAGAAGATGCAGGAGGTTCAAAGAACACATTCCCCTCAGAATTGTCATCAACACTAAGTTGATTATCAGTCTCAGACTGATTATCATCATGTGTAGCTGTTTCTTGTTCTATTCTGGTAGCTGTGCCTTCACTCTCACTACTAATATTAATAGTCTCATTACCATTATTAGACTTATTAGTAGGAGAATGTGCTCTGCTTCCTGAAATAGAACTTCCACTACCATCACTATGATCAGTAATAGTGTCATCATTGGGCTGCAGAGATGTGTCAGAAAATAAGTTGTCATTGAAGAAGTTCAGATGATCCACACCTGGATAGAAACATTTTTCAGTTTTAATAGTCATTCTGAAAGGAAAAACATGTTCATAAAATTTAACATCCCTAGACACAGTCATAAGTTTAGAATCCAGACCATATAGTTTATATCCTTTTTGAGTATTACTGTACCCCATAAACACACATTTTTCAGACCTACTAGCAAACTTATCAGTATTATTCAAAACTTTAGCAAAACATAAACATCCAAAAACTCTCAAATGGTTTAAATTTGGTTCTCTACCATACACAATCTCATAAGGAGATTTACCACCCAAAACAGAAGCAGGAGTTCTGTTAATAAGGTATGTGGCGGTAAGTACACATTCAGTCCACATGTTGAGTGGTATTCCCCCTTGAAACAAAAGTGACCTAGCAACATTCAAGAGATGTCTATGTTTTCTTTCAACCACACCATTTTGTTGTGGTGTGTAAGCACAAGATGTTTGATGAACAACACCTTTTTGTTTTAAAAAAGAACTTAAATGATTATTAAGAAATTCAGTCCCATTATCACTTCTTACCACTTTAATAGTTTTATTAAATTGATTTTGAAACATGTTGATAAAATCAATGACATTTTCAGAACAATCACTTTTAGATTTTAGCAAGTAAACCCAAACAGCTCTTGAATGATCATCAACAATAGTTAAGAAAAACTTGTAACCATCTCTACTAGTCACCCTATATGGACCCCATAAGTCTAAATGTATAAGTTCACCAATATGTAGAGTTTTATGATCACTTAAGGGAAAGGGTTCCCTAGTTTGTTTGGCTTTATGACAAATTTCACAGGGTTTTAACCCTTCATTGCCATAACCAAGTTTAGATTTTAAAACTTGCAACACAGGATCAGCAGGATGACCCAATCTATTATGCCAAGTATGTTTAGACAACAGATAAACATTAACAGAATTGCAACTCAAGTTCTTACCATAGTCATCAAAAAAATAAAGTCCACCAAGTTCACTACCAGTCCCCAGAGTCTTCCCCATTAATTTGCCTTGGGGTAAGTCCTGAATATAACAATTATATTCATCAAACCCAACAAACATCTTGCTATCCCTAGCAAGTTTACTTACAGACAGCAGATTAACACTGTATTCAGGAACCACAAGTGCATCAAAAAGTGTAACATTAGATGTTAAAACAATATCTCCAATTTTAGAAATTTTAGCTGTGGTTCCATTAGGATGACACACAGCAAGATTTAAATCAGAAACATCGACCACATTTTTTAAACCTTTATCATTTAAAACATAATGTTGATTAGCTCCTGAATCAATTACCCAACCAGAACTGGGAAATAATGAACCAGTACCTGCCATGTTGGCTTTGGGTACATCACACAAATTCTGCTTATTCAGCAGACTAAGTAATTGAGAAATTTGATCCTGTGAAAGATACTGAGAACAGGAATCATCAGAAGTACAAGTATTTCCAGAAAAAGCCTTATTAGCAGAAGCAGAAGTATTAGCAGAATTACTAGACCAAGAATTAGTGGAATTCATGTTATTTCTATTGTTAGACATTCTTCCCTTAAAATTGGGAGGATATCCAACAACTTCATAACATCTATCCACTGTATGACCAAATTTTAGACATTTAGTACATTTAAGATTCATATTTGGACCTCTGTTGTTGTTTCTTTGAAAACTGTTGTTAAAATTTGTAGAATTAGATACAGTTTTAGAAACAAAAGCAGAATTCTGACTTTTATGATTAGAAACAGATGAAGATCTATGTGATTCTTCTCTTGAAAGAGTTGCATAAGCAGTTTTTATAGAAGGTAATGGATCAGTGGTTAAAATAATACTCCTTATTTGTTGATATTTATCATCAAGTCCCATTAAAAATTGCCACAATTTGGTCATATCATTATGGTCTTGTAACTCTTTAGCAGTTTTACATGTACACTGTGGAATATGCACAATAGACTCATATTGCTTCCATAACCCATTGAGTTTATGATAATAGTCAGACAATGGTGAACCATTTTGGGTCAATGAATTGATTTTTTGATGTAAATTGAAAACTACAGAGCCATCAACTTTATCATAAGTTTCTTTTAGATCTATCCAAACTTCTGAAGCAATTTTTGAAAAAATTTGACCAAGATAAAGTTCTTCAGAAACAGATTTAAAATCCAGGACAATACAACTGAGTTGCATCTGTCCCATTGTTTTGCAAGAATATCATCATCTGTAGATTTTATACATGTATTATCTATAAATCCAATTTTATTCTTAGTTTCAAGTGCTAAAGTCATAGCACATGACCAGACTCTGTAATTTTCAGTTCCCACCAATTTAATAGCAATCAAAGGAGTGCTACTAATATCACTAGGATGCAGATAAAGTGGATCCCCAAAATCTAGCTTACTAATAAGAGTATCACTAGTATCCCCCATTATAACAGATCAAATACAAAAAAATCAAACAGTCAAAAAATCACAGAGACAAGCAAGCAGATAAGATCCAAATAAACAGATAAACAGATATGATAAGAGAATAAAAATAAAGATAAAAGAAATACTACCAATTCTTTTCAAAGCCCTGCAAAAAAAAAAGTCAGAACAAGACTTATAAAGGAGAGAAGAAGCCTCACAGTGGGAGCAATAGATTCACAAGATAACAGAAGAAACAAGATAATAAGCAGCGGAAGAACAACTTCAGCGATTAGGGTTTGAAGAAACCCTAATTTTTCAAATACAGAGACAACATCAATTAATCTTCAGATTAACAACTGTAGTTACCCAAAAACACTTAGATCAACCTTCGAACACCACCAGAAGAATAGAATCGAAGATTATAAGAGTAGATCTTGAAAAAACCCCAAATCGATTAGAGAAACCCTAAATCAATTCGTCACCAGAGAAATTGTTGTACACAATCAACAAAGAAGATGATCAGAGATCTTTACTGCTCTGGTACCATGAAAAAACTTCAATCCAACAGCAATAAAGTACACAGAGATTGTATACTCAAGAACACAGAAAACAAAGAAATGCTTCTTCAATAAATCGAATCAATAACCAAATACAGAACTATTAAATCTCAATCTCTCACTTGCAATACACAATAACTATTATTCACCAAAAAGATGAATAATATGAACAGATGAATAAGAAACCCTAATTTTGGGTATACAGATCGAAAATAAGAGCAGCTCTCCAGAATATGAGAATGAAAATAGAATAACTGAAACAGTAAACCCTAGCTGCCTTATATACGCATATTTGGCCAAATAAACATCAAAGCCCTTGAAGAATCATCAAAATACAATCTGGCCCTTCAAACTCTTTATCCAGCAATAAGCTCCAAAATAAACTTTCATAATCTACAGGTTCAGTCCTTGAGCTTTTAATCCAGTATCCTTTTCTCAAATACATTTACAAATCTGCACTTAAACATTTTAAGTTAGAATCACATTATGATCAAGAAAGCTTGGAACATATATGTTACCTTTATCTTTTAATAGATTCATCGGTTATATTGACACATCTAGTCAAGATGAGGGGTTCTAATTTCTTACAGGATCTAACAAGCGATTCAACACCTGCATCCCCAAAATCACGATCAGGGTCTGCTAACTGGAGATAACAAAGTTTGCGGCATGATTGTGCTAGTAATTTCATGTGACTATTAGTAAGTCGTTTATTAAAACACGAGAAGCTTACCAAATTTGAAGATTCGGGAATGATATCGAAAAGAAAATCAGGGAAGGAGTTACATAATCCACGCAAGTGTCTACATGCAACTTTCATAAATTGCTTGGAAACTTGACAGAATGATTTTTGATCTCGTTTTTCATTGAATTTCATGAAGATACAGAAAAGCTCATCATCACCGAGTCGCTCCATAGTAAGTAAATTGTTTTGTGTATTAGGGTTTAAATGACGAGTAATTGAGGAATTCTGTAAGGTTATGTACGTATATATAATCGGCAATGTCCTTTCATTATATTATGTACTAGCTTAACACCCGCGGATTCGCGGGTTTCGTTAATAAAATATTAAAAATGAATAAAGTATGTGATAGTTCATGCAAAATTGTGTCACAAATCATGTATATAATAAACAAATAAATGCAAATGGTGTAGTTAAACAAAAACTTAGCTATAAGTTAAGTAGAATGGAAACATTAAATATAAGTAAAGATCAACTGCATAAAAAAATTGTAACACAAAGTATGATATATTCGTGTACTATTATTTTATGATAGTAGACTGCTAATTTTATGTTTGTGCAATGAATCATAGATTATTCAATACAACAAACCGCTCGAAGTAGTCATTTAGTGTCAACACTTAAGTAACTTGCTATTTTTCTTTCGATATCGTTCACATATCCGTTAAACTCTTTTGACGAACTTTATCAGGCTACATAACAAACAACACCAAATTTAATATTTGACTATTTCATTTCAATTGATCATATTATCGATATAAAATCTATTTATTGCTTTACATGTTTCACTAAAATTGTAAATTTTCCTGTTAAAGTTGATATGTGTGTTGCAAAGTTTGTCATAACACACTCATCGCCTTTATTGACAAAATCTTTCCGGATAAAGAAGTATATATAGTTTTTTGCAAAGTGTTTAACTCTTTAGCGGTATCACTTTCTTCCTTTATCAATTTAGCTTTCAAATCAAGCATTTTCGTCTTTTGTTCACTAAACAACTTCACATGGTTCATTATTAACTGAAAAATTAAAGAAAAATTTGTTACGTTTTTTGTTACTGAATATAATATATTTAAGACATACAAATTTGATATAGGTGTATTTTAATATAATTACCTCAATAAGATCAGAAGGACGGAAACTACATATCCACATTATACAATGTGTTGTGGGTGGCAACCAACAATCATAAATTATACTGAAGATGTCTATCTTAACAGCTGATTGCTTCATATTATTAAATATTTCATTGTAATGTAAGAAACTAGATATCAAAATTATAGTAATATCATAGGCATTCAAGTTGTTCATCGTCTCTTTACGCAAGATTATATATAAGTTGTTGATGTTCTTTCGACCAATGCAAATACATTTTGAAAACTTTAGTGGATCTTATTATATGAGCATGTTTTCAACAATAAGGAAAACAATTGGCATATATCAAACAAAGATTTGTGTAAGACAGAGTTAATCAAGATGATAAGTAGATAAGTTAAAATTTTACCACTAATTATATTGTCAATGGCGAAGCCAACAGGGAAGCTTGTGGGTGCCCAGCCTCCCCACATTGAGCCCATATATGCTAAACATTTTGAGCACTTTTCTTTCAGCCCATTAATCATATCAAACTTATATCATCAAAACTTATAAGTTATAAAGTGCATCCATATACTTCTAATCTATTTTTCTAAGGGAAATTGTTGAAAATACACTCTCTTTTTTTTTATTCAAACAAAATACACTTTTTTTTAAAAAATTGTCTTTTTACACCATTCGGTAGACGGGATTTCCGTCTACCACCTTTATCTGTCGTCTACTACCATTTTTACAAAGTAGTCGACGGTGAGATAAAGGTAGTAGACGAATTCCCGTCTACTGGCAGGGTTAGTAGACAGCGAGAACAAAGCAGTAGACAGACATTTACAAAGTAGCCGACCGTCTACTGCCTTGTTGTTTCTGTCTACTGCCTTGTTGTTGCTGTCTACTCCCTTGTTAGTGTCTACAAGGCATTTCCGTCTACCACCTTTATCTATCGTCTACTACCATTTTTACAAAGTAGTCGACGGTGAGATAAAGGTAGTAGACGAATTCCCGTCTACTGGCAGGGTTAGTAGACAGCGAGAACAAAGCAGTAGACAGACATTTACAAAGTAGTCGACCGTCTACTGCCTTGTTGTTTCTGTCTACTGTCTTGTTGTTGCTGTCTACTCCCTTGTTAGTGTCTACAAGGCATTTCCGTCTACCACCTTTATCTGTCGTCTACTACCATTTTTACAAAGTAGTCGACGGTGAGATAAAGGTAGTAGACGAATTCCCGTCTACTGGCAGGGTTAGTAGACAGCGAGAACAAAGCAGTAGACAGACATTTACAAAGTAGTCGACCGTCTGCTGCCTTGTTGTTGCTGTCTACTGCCTTGTTGTTGTTGTCTACTCCCTTGTTAGTGTCTATAAGGCAGTAGACATCAACAACAAGGCAGTAGACAGCAACAACAAGGCAGTAGACGGTCGACTACTTTGTAAATTCTGTCTACCACCTTTATCTCACCGTCGACTACTTTGTAAAAATGGTAGTAGACGACAGATAAAGGTGGTAGACGGAAATCCCGTCTACCGAATGGTGTAAAAATACAATTTTTTTAAAAAAAGTGTATTTTGTTTGAAGTAAAAAAAAAAGTGTATTTTCAACAATTACCCTTTTTCTAATGCTAAATATTTTGTGCCCGTTTGATTTTGGTCCATTAAATATATCTAATTTGAATCGTATAAATGTATGTGAATACTAAATAAAAAGGTATTTAATTTTTATTTTTTTCTTTCATCGTCACCTATATACTCCCAACAATAAAAATAGCGAACGAAACAATATATGATTTAGCTTCTGATAAACATAGATGTGGTCGAGTTCAATTGCACAAGGTACAACTTTTTTTTTTAACAGCGATTGAGATCACCCGAGGGGACTTTAGCCACCCGTTGCGATCATCTCCCGTTTCGACTATGCCGATTCAGCGATAAACCCCGCCCCCATCGCTGCCCGGGAGGAAACCTTGAAACCGATCCAAGGGCACGACCAAGTAAAACCCCCCTCCCCTTTACCACCAGCACCACCACCACCCCCCCCCCACACACACAAAAAACTACATAATATTTCTTTTGATTAAGATAGTTAAAACTATTTACTCATCTTGTAAAGAATACTCGTAACACTCTTAATGATGTGCGTGTGTGTGTATATATATATATATATATATATATATATAGGGGCAGGATCAATGGGGAAGTAACCAATCGGGGGAAGCGGGGGGAAGCAAAAAATATTTTTTTTTTTCGTTTTATTTGGAATTTTTTTTTCCGGCATCAAGATCACACAAACATATGAACATTTAGAAGAGACACTTCGTGATGAATGTTATTATTTAGGTGGGAAAACGATCGACAAAAATAACATTCAAGATAATATTGTTCGTGAAAAATATGAACGTTTTTTTTTTTTTTTCATGTTTTGTGAAGTAAAATTTAGCCCGATTTAGAGTTTAGGGTTTAGGGTTAAAAACTCAATCTAAATCCTAAATCTAAACCCTAAACCCTAAACCCTAATATCTAAACCCTAATATCTAAACCCTAATAGCTAAAACCTCAACATACGCTCGAAAAACACGATAATTGTTATATATTACTTTTTCGAGCGTTTTCCCGCCAAAATAAAAAAATTTATCACAAAGTGTCAACTAAATATTCATATTTTCATCCCATCTATAATGTTCGTGAACAAAGTTTTTTCAAAAAACGAAAAAAAAAAAAAAAAATTTTGCTTCCCTACGCTTCCCCCCGCTTCTCCCCGATTGGTTACTTCCCTCTTGATCCTACCACTATATATATATATATATATATATATATATATATATATATATATATATATATATATATATGTGGTAGGATCAAGAGGGAAGCGGGGGGAAGCAATTTTTTTTTTTCGTTTTTTGAAAAACTTTTGTTCACGAACATTATAGATTGGATGAAAATATGAACATTTAATAAAGACACTTTGTGATAAATGTTTTTATTTTGGCGGAAAAACGCTCGAAGAAGTAATATATAACAATTATCGTGTTTTTCGAGCGTATGTTGAGGTTTTAGATATTAGGCTTTAGATATTAGGGTTTATAGGGTTTAGATATTAGGGTTTAGAAATTTAGGGTTTAGGGTTTAGATTTAGGGTTTAGATTTAAGATTTAGATTGAGTTTTTAACACGAACGGTTTAGAGTTTAGGGTTTAGGGTTTGGTGTTTTGGGTTTATAGAGTAGTAGAGGGATCAAATGAGAACTTTTTTGTGTGAGAACCCCGAGAACTCAAAAATACACTGAAATTCGAGCAAAAATGGGAAATTCGAGCAAAAAACTCAATATTCGAGCAAAAAATAGGACACGGACGAGCAAAAACCTGATAGTCGAGCAAAAATGGAGAAAGTCGAACAAAAAAAAAAAAGAAGGACGAACAAAAATTTGATATTCTAACAAAAAAATGTGTTCTACATTTTTGAAATTCTAACACAAAAATGAAGAACATATAGGTAGTCGAACAAAAATTTTGATATTCGAACAAAAAATGGTTCTACATTTTTTTCGAAATTTTTTTTTTTTTTTTTGCTCGACTATGAAATTTTTGTTCGTCCGTGTTTTGTATTTTTGCTCGAATTTCCTCTTTTTTTGCTCGAATTTAAGTGTATTTTGCTCGCCCGCCTTTTTTTTTTTCTCGAATTTCCACATTTTTGCTCGAATTCGTTGTTTTTTTGCTCGTCTGCCTTTTTTTTTTGCTCGAATTTCACCATTTTTGCTCGAATTCGTTGTTTTTTGCTCGCCCGCCACTTTTTTTGCTCGAATTTTAGTGTATTTTGGAGTTCTCAGGGTTCTCACACAAAAAAAGTTCTCATTTGATTCCTCTACTATATATATATATATATATATATATATATATATATATATATATATATATATATATATATATATATATATATATATATATATTTAATGTTAATATCGAATTTTTAAATAAGCGACCTCTATCTTCAAATCCTGGCTCCGCATTTGTATATTGCTTTTCCTGAATTCTTATAAATTTTAATGTTAACTTTACATATTTCAAAATTTGAAAATAATGAAAAGTTGAACCTTTATCTTCATTTATACGATATCACGATACTATTAATACCAGATACTATTAATACCAGTGTTGTAAAAGTCGGCCGACTTGGCCGACGCGTCGGCCGATGCGTCGTTTTTTTGGGTTCTCCGTCCCATTTTTCTGAAAACGACTCAAAAGACGGTCAAAGCTAAAAATTCGGTCAAAGTCTGTCAAAGACGGTCAAAGTTGGTCAAAAACGGTCAAAGTCAATCAAATTTTCGTCAAGATCTGATATATTTTAAAATTAGTGTTTGTTTTCATTTTTTGAGCCGCCCTTTTTTCTGTGTCCTTACAGATTATGTACTTGGTAACATTAATTGAGTTTGAAGTTTGATTGTTTTTAAATTCAAGTTCTTATTTAGGAAATTTATGGTAAATAATCAACTATTTTATGTATATCTAAATATATATTTAAGAAATTATTAATAAAGTCAACGTTGGTCAACGACCGATGCGTCTACGACGCGTCCCCCGACTCGGCCGACGCGTCCTTTTTAGGTCTCGACCGATCCGTCACCGACTCGCGACTTTTACAACCTTGATTAATACTAATAACTAATAGTACTAATTATTACCCTTGTATACTAAACCCCACGATACTAAACCCCACGAGGGTTTTGGTCGTTTTAACCCCAACCCCCAAAAAAAAAATACAAAACGACAATAGTGGAAAAGGAGGAGAAAAAAATCAAACACCCCCTCAACTTTTTCCCAACTTTCAAATCCAACCCCTCTTTCAGGGTTAAACATGAAATTTAATATTTTAATTAAAAATCTTAATTAAACTTCACCCATATTTTCAACGGGACATATCTTTCCGCTCGCCTCGCGTTAAATTTTTTCGAACACACCGTTCAACTCAAAAAAACCTTATGAACACAACGGGACTAACTATACGCGAAACGGACACTTCTAAAAAAAACGCTAAATATCTCGGATATATTTAATACATACACACACCTAGGTACTATCTATTCTGTAAATACATAACGCTCCGTTAACTATGAATGCGCAACCCAGAAGCCCCGCAGCATCGCGCGAGCCCATTTTGCTAGTAACTAAACATTAGACACAAAAAATATTGAATTTAAGGTATAGGCAATGAAAACTTGCGGACTATTCCTACGCTTGTACAAACCATGCTTTCTATGTTCATTCGAGTTTTAACATCAACCATATATTTACAGAGCTTATCCCTCACTAATCTCCATACATTAATCATAACCAAATTAACATAACACGTCGTTAATTTTCTTTATAGATAAACTTAAATAGCTCATAATTCGCATAATGTTTGATTAACAAATTAGATACTGAGGTGTTCAACTACGTCATGGCACTAACAACACCACCCAAATCCACCATTGTGTTTACAACACCACCCAAATCTACCATTGTGTTTGTTTAATAAACAAATTAAATAAACTGTTATAATTCAGTAGGCTTATAACTACCTTTAGTGGCTTGGTTCTTGACTGTAGAAATTTTATGAAGAGTAATTGGTAGGTATTGGTTGATGAGTAATTGGAAGAAACAAAGGATTGGCCAAGAGAAAAATATATGTTTTTAAGTGTGTGTATTATGTGTTCATAACACACATATATATACTAAAAAAAATTTACTATACAATGTTTATAATAATAATAAAATTATCATCCATGACTTTATAACACTCCCCCTTGGATGACAATTTTATTATAGAATAACTAGTACTGCCTCGTTAAAAATTTTGCTAAAGAAAACTCATTGGGATAAAACTTTAGCTAAGGGAAAAAGAGTGCAGAATAGAGTTGACTCCCCCTCAAGTAGGCAACGCCTGAGTTGTTACATCTTCTGAACATGCCTCATGCCAATATTATGAACGTGTGTTCTGAAAATAGCAGTTGGAAGTGCTTTGGTGAAAACGTCAGCAGAGTTTTTGCTGGACTGAACATATCTCATTTCAATCTGGTTGTCCTTAATGAGATTTTGATTGTATGAGAAGAATCTCGGAGGTATGTGTTTTGTTCGGTCACTTTTGATATACCCTTCTTTCATCTGTGTTATGCAAGCTACATTATCTTCATAGATAGTTGTTGGACTTTTATCGCGTTCTAGTCCACAAGAATCAGTAATGAATTGTGTCATTGATCTCAACCAAAAACATTCCCGAGTAGCTTCATGTAATGCAATCACTTCGGCATGATTTGATGATGTTGCAACAAGTGTTTGTTTTTGAGAACGCCATGATATTGCGGTACCTCCATTTAGGAATACATATCCATTTTGAGATTTAGCTTTATGTGGATCAGATAAATAACCTGCATCTGCATAACCAACCAAATCTTGTTTCGATTCGTTAAAATAAAATAGTCCTAAATCAGTAGTTCCTCGAAGGTATCGAAATATGTGTTTGATCCCATTCCAGTGTCTTTTGGTAGGAGCTGAGCTGAACCTTGCCAACAAATTAACTGCAAAAGAAATGTCAGGTCTTGTACAATTTGTAAGATACATAAGAGCTCCAATTGCACTAAGATATGGTACTTCTGGTCCCAGGATATCTTCATGATCTTCACAGGGACGAAATGGATCAGTGTGAACATTAAGTGATCTAACAACCATGGGAGTACTTAATGGTTTTGCCTTGTCCATATTAAAACGTTTTAAAATCTTTTCAGTATATGTTGTTTGATGTACAAGTAAACCATTAGGCATATGTTCAATTTGTAAACCAAGGCAATACTTGGTTTTTCCGAGATCTTTCATTTCAAATTCTTTCTTTAGAAGTTGAATGGCTTCATGAATCTCTTTATTTGTACCTATGATATTAAGATCATCAACATAAACAGCTATGATCACATATCCGGATGTTGTTTTCTTAATGAAAACACATGGACAAATAAGATTATTGGTATACCCTTTGCTTATCAAGTAATCACTTAATCGTTTATACCACATGCGACCCGATTGTTTCAACCCATATAAAGACTTTTGTAACTTGATTGAGTACATTTCTTTGAGTTTTGCATTGGTTGCTTCTGATACCTTAAATCCTTCAGGTATCTTCATATATATATCACTATCAAGTGATCCATAAAGATAAGCAGTCACAATATCCATGAGATGCATTTCTAAATTTTTAGAAACTGCCAGGCTGATTAAGTATCTAAAAGTAATTGCATCCATAACAGGAGAATAAGTTTTCTCATATTCAATTCCTGGTCTTTGAGAAAAACCTTGAGCTACAAGTCTAGCTTTATACCTTGTAACTTCATTCTTCTCATTTCTTTTTCGCACAAAAACCCATCTATATCCCACAGGTTTCACATCTTTAGGTGTGAGAATGATAGATCCGAAAACTTTTCTTTTATTGAGCGATTCAAATTCAGCTCGTATTGCTCATTTCCAATGATCCCAATCATGTCTATTTTGACATTCTATGACAGATTTTGGTTATGGATCATCATCATCATTCATGATGTCATATGCAACATTATATGAAAATATCTCATCAAGATTTTTCATTTCATTTCGGTTCCATAATATTTTTGAATGTGCATAATTGATTGAAAATTCCGTATTGACATCATCAATCTCCTCTGCAGAAGGAGTATTGATTTGTAGTTCTTCTTGAACACTTTCTTTTACCTCATTATCAGCTGATTTTCTTTTTCGAGGATTTTTATCTTTGGAACCAATTGGTCTCCCACGTTTCTGGCGTGGCAAAGACTCAAGAATGACATTATTGCCAGTTTTTGAAATTTCAATTCGAGCTGGAGCATTTTCTGCTGGTATATATGATTTAGTCACTCTTTTTGTATCTGTAAATGCATCAGGCAATTTATTCGCAAGTTCTTGCATATGCATTATTTTTTGAACTTCGGTCTCGCATTCTTTTGTGCGAGGATCAAGATACATTAATTGAGGTTCACACCATGAAACATTATTTTCTTTATTTTTTATTTCTCCCCCTAATCTAGGGAATAATGTTTCATTAAAGTGACAATCAGCAAAACGTGCTGTAAAAACATCACCCGTCATGGGTTCAATATATCTTATTATTGAAGATGTTTCATAACCAACATATATTCTCATCCTTCTTTGAGGACCCATTTTAGTGCATTGTGGTGGTGCGATAGGGACATAAACCGCACAACCAAATGTTCTAAGGTGGGAAATATTTGGCTGATGGCCAAAAGCAAGTTGCAAGGGAGAATATGTATGACTTGCGCTTGGTCTAATGCGAATCAATGTTGCAGCATGCAAAATTGCATGACCCCATACAGATACTGGGAGTTTTGTTCTCATTATCAATGGTCTAGCTATTAGCTGCAATCGTTTAATTAATGATTCAGCTAAACCATTTTGTGTATGCACATAGGCAACAGGATGTTCAACAATAATCCCAATAGACATGCAAAAGTTATTAAATGCTTGAGACGTAAACTCACCGGCATTATCTAGTCCCACCCTCTTAATAGTATAATCAGGGAAATGTGCTCTCAATTTAATAATTTGAGCAAGAAATTTTGCAAATGCCATATTTCGACTTGATAATAGACAAACATGAGACCATCTACTAGATGCGTCTATTAGAACCATAAAATATCTAAATGGTCCACATGGTGGATGAATTGGTCCACATATATCACCTTGAATTCTTTCAAGAAACATTGGTGATTCTTTTTCAACCTTAAGAGGTGATGGTCTTATTATCAACTTTCCAAGTGAGCATGATGTACATGGGATAAGTGCATCATGAGGGATCCTTTGATCCGCCAATGGATGTCCATGTGTATTTTGTATTATTCTTTTCATCATTGTTGATCCTGAGTGGCCTAATCTCTCATGCCACAAACTGATCATTACAGGATCACATGATTTTTCTTTAACTACCACATTTACTTCAGGTACATTTATATGTGTATAATGTAAACCATAATGAAGTCTTGGTAGTTTTTCAATTACACGATTCTTATCAGTGATACTTAAATATTTTTCATTTTCTGTTGTCACTGACTGATAATCATATCTATTTTGGTATATGTCAGAGAAACTTAACAAATTTCTCTTTGACATTGGAGAAAATTCGGCATTATTTATCAGAAAATTCGTACCATTTGGTAACATGAATTTTGTCTTTCCCATTCCTTTTATTAAGTCCACAGGACCTGATATAGTATGTATAGTTCCTTCCGTTGCTTTCAAGTCTGTGAAATATTTTTTAGATTTGAGTATGGTGTGAGTGGCACCACTGTCTACAATACAAATATCTCCACCATTTAACTAATTTTTTACTCCAGCAGTATACATCATGAACTTCAAAAAAAATATGAGAAACAAATAATGAGTACATAATTCATCAATATATTACATTCAAAACATGTTACAAATGATAGCACATAATAAGGAAATATGTAGTAAACTATATATGGTATAAATTGAAAATCTACAACCATTTATTTAACGGGAACATATAATAGGATATATATATATATATATATATATATATATATATATATATATATATATATATATATATATATATATATATATATATATATATATATATATATATATATATATTAGAAATTTATTAATTAAAGTAGTCACAAGTTGGCTCAGTGATTTTTGTATCAAGGTCATCCACAAGATTTGCTTCTTTTCGTTTTTCCTTTAGGGATTCTTGATACCGATTAACAGAATTCTAATTTGTTCGACAGTTTTTAGACTAGTGGCCAATTTTACCACATCGGTAACAAGAATCTTCAACATTCTTTGAAGAGCCTTCTTCAACATTGTGATTTGTGGGATTGTATGGTATTTGAATTTTATAATTTTGTGGATTATTATTTCTTTGTCCACGACCACGACCACCATGACCACGACCATTACCATAAGGGTGATTTCGAACATAGTTATGATTTTTATTATTGTTATGGTAATTTCCATGATGATGGTTTTGGCCAATATGGCCACGACCTTGTCCACGTCCTCATCCATGTGCATTTCTTCTTTTATTATTATTATTGTTAATAGCATTAGCTTCAGGAAATGCTAGCGCACCGGTAGGACGAGATTCTTGATTTTTCATCAGTAATTCTTTATTAACTTCTGCAACTAAGAGATAAGTTTGAAGTTTGGAAAAAGTTTTATAATTCTGCAATCTTAAATTTTCTTGCACAGTTATGTTTGCAGAATGCATTGTGGAGAAAGTTTTCTCCATCATATCAGCATCACTTATTTCTTGACCACAAAATTGAAGCTTTGAACGGATCTTGAATATGGCAGAGCTGTATTCACTTACCTTTTTGAAATCTTGGAACCTTAGATTTCTCCATTCTTCCCTCGCAGCTGGGAGTAATATTTCCTTTTGATTATCGAATCTACTCTTGATACTTTCCCATAAAACATGTGAATCTTTGATAGTGAGAAACATATGTTTTAAGGTGGTATCAATATGTTTGCGAATAAAAGCAATTGATTTTAATTTATCTTGATCGGAACAAGTATTGTTTTCTTTTAAAGTTTCTAGAATACCCAATGATCCAAGATTTATTTCTACGTCCATAACCCATGATGTGTAGTTTGTTCCCGATACGTCTAAGGCATCAAACTCAAGCTTTGATAAGTTTGACATTTTCTATTTTCAGAAAGATGAACAACATAAATCATAATCAAAATTTTTTTCATAGACAAATAACAACATGAAATTAGAATTAGTTTAGATTCATAAGTAGAAAACAAATGAATAATGGTATGATTACAAATAATAAAACCATAAGGGAAGGATAAAATATAGGTTCATCTAGTGGTGTACAAGCAACAAGGATGATAGCTATTATGACCAATACAGTAGGAAAAATCATCCTTGAGTTAATCATCTTTTTTAAAAAAATTTGAGAGTAAAGGGAGCAAATGAAACTCACCATACTGTATTAACATTTTATGATAGCAACGTTCATTTCATCACACTCTATCTTAAACAACTTAGGATTCGCTTTAATATACTTTATTATTAAATTAAAATTCATGAAAGGTGTTAACAACTTAGGATTCATTTTAATATACTTTATTATTAAATTAAAATTCAGGAAAGGTGTTAACAACTTAGGATTCATTTTAATATGCTTTATTATTAAATTAAAATTCAGGAAAGGTGTTAACAACTTAGGATTCGTTTTATTTTTCATCTCATCACACTAACCCCACTAAAAGCTTATCATTCAATTGGCTATTACCTTTCCACTTTAGTTTTTAATTGTTAAAAGTCCACTACATCATAATCCCAGCTGCAATATTTTTTAATGGTGTGTTTTGAGCTAAAAAAAAAATCACGGGTAGTAGTATTAAGTGTAATCAGGCCGAAGGTAATTTTATGCATAAATTGTGACAACCCGGAAATTTCCAACCAAATTTAAACTTTAATCTTTATATGTTTCCGACACGATAAGCAATATTTGTTAAGTTAAATTTCAAGAATTTTAAACTATGTTCATACATTCATTCAACCTCGACCAAGTTCCAACGATTCACGAACCATTAAACGAATATGATTATATATGTATATGTGTATATATATTATAACTTGAAACGTAAACAAAATATTAGATTAAATACTTTATATGATTGTATCTGTTTCAAAATGTTTATCAATGGAATTAGAAGATAAGATCAAATGATTGAATTATCAGATATATTGAATTATGATTACAAGTCTCTGTTGAAAGGCCCACGTTGATTTGAGAAATCTTTCCATTTTAACAATATTCGGAAAATGGTAAAGTGATTTATAAATAAGAACAAATTGTCAATCATTGAGAACTAGACAAAGGATAGTGGAAGATTGAATCTCATAAAGACTCGATTGATCTATTTAGTTTCAAACGTACAAAAACGTTTTCAGTTTAAAAAGAACTTTATTATTAAAACGTATATAACTTTTATAAATATCTAGAACCACTTTTGACAACTCATTACTTAACTAGTATGATAAAGATAACGATATTTATATTTTATTTTATTAAACGATTTAAATTAATATTATATATATTTATACGCGTATTATACGTTCATAGTTTTATACTTTTACTATACTTAAACTTTACCTCTACTTTATTTTTACTTTACTTTAACTTTAATAATTCACTTTAATAATTTATACTTCAATAATTCACTTTAATAATTCACTTTAATAATTCATACTTTAATAATTCACTTTAATAATTCATACTTTAATAATTCACTTTAATAATTCATACTTTAATAATTCACTTTAATAATTCAAAAATCTATTATAAATAGAATTCATTAGGTTTCATTATTTCATAGAAACTTAAAAATATTTTTCTCTAAACTCTCTCAATCGATTTACATATATATATTTACTCCGTATTATTTCAAGATATTATTAGTATACATAAAATATTACGACGGAGTGCTGTCCGAGTGATTTCGAAATTGTTTTTCGAGTAGGATAGGATTAAGGAAATTATGGGTTATAGCTATGGAGGTGATTGAGTATGGTTCATGGGTATGCTCGTGAGGTCAATATAGTGTTTATCATTTCCGTTGCGTCTACATACCTTTCCTGCAATATTGAATCTCAATATTGATACGTGAGTACTCATAATTTAACTTTTACATACTAATAGTGTATCCATGACTAATGCTCGAGTATTTAGGATTATGCATGCTTGTACTTTTGATATTGCCCTTAGACAGGTTAGGTTGAATCTTGAATTAGTTACACTTGCGGTTGAGATAGGGTATAAGATATGCATGTCCTTGGAAAGCTAGCGAAAAATTAAGAACTTTTCCTTTAGATATCGAATGGTTTCGATGAACGGATTAGAAGTTATAATCAATTGAATTTTCGATATTTTTATTAAAAATGATTATTATTATCGTCGTTCTAGTTTTATCTTATTATTATCATTATTATTATCTTTATCAATAAAAGGGATTTATCATTAAAAATTGTTATTTTTTTATTATTACTATCGTTATTATCGTTAAAGTTATAATTAGTATTATTATTATTATCCAATTATTATTATTATTATTAGTAGTATTATTATTATTATCATTATTAATATATATATCATTATTTAAAAATGGTTATTGTTATTGTTATTATTATTATTACTATATTATCATTAAGATAATTATTAGTATTATCGTTAATAATGTTATAGTAACTATCATTATTAATATTAGTGTAATTAAAACAAATATTTGTAACACCTAATTATTTTGATTACTATCATTATCATTATTATGAACACGATATAAAAGACGATTAAAAGCTATTAAACGAAACGATTAGGAAATAATGAGTAAGAGTATCATGATGAAATTAAAATATTATAAGATATTGATTTAGATAAAATTATCGTTCTTATTATTTTTATCATTACTATTATTATTAAAAGTATCGTTAGTATTAAAACTATCATTTTAACAAAAATTATCATTTTAATAGAAATGTCATTGTTACTATAAAATATTATTATTATTATTATTTTAAATAGAATTATTATTTTAAAGATAATATTAAAAATTATCGTAAATATTAAAGTTATCATAATTAGAATTATCGTTTTATCATAATGTCATCTTAGTAATTATAAATATTGATATTTTTATAATAATAATTATTATTACAAAATAATACAACTTTTACTTACTATCATTATAGATATTATTTTATCAAATAAATATGTGATACAAACATATTTTTTTACGTGTAATAACTTACTTTAATAATACCTATCATATTATCTTTATGATATTAAATGAACCTGGCCTATAAATTTTATTACTTAATATATATATAAGTATATTTTATTATATAAATTTAATATAAAATTTTATTTATTAATAAATAAATTATATTATTTACTCTAATAAATCTTTTAAAAATATTTAAAAATATAAAACGACGATATTTAAACTATATATTAATCATGTATAGATTTTTGGAAATTATTTTGAGTCAAATTTACTTTTTTTGACTTTTGCATATTAGTCTCGAGCATTAGGATTGTGGTACACTATGACTTGACCTAATTTGTTAGACAAATATTGACCAACACATAAATATATATAATTAATTTAGGTTCGTGAATCCGAGGCCAACCTTGCACTTGTTCAATGACGTTATATGTATTTTTACTACGAAATACAGTATGGTGAGTTTCATTTGTCTTTTTACCCTTTATATTTTTGGGACTGAGAATACATGCGCTTTTATAAATGTTTGACAAAATAGACACAAGTAATTGAAACTACATTCTATGGTTGAATTATCGAAATCGAATATGCCCCTTTTTATTAAAGTCTGGTAATCTAAGAATTAGGGAACAGACACCCTAATTGACGCGAATCCTAAAGATATATCTATTGGGCCTAACAAACCCCATCCAAAGTACCGGATGCTTTAGTACTTCGAAATTTATATCATGTCCGAAGGAGGATCCCGGAATGATAGGGATATTCTTATATGTATCTAGTTAATGTCGGTTACCAGGTGTTCACCATATGAATGATTATTTTTGTCTCTATGCATGGGACGTATATTTATGAGAACTGGAAATGAAATTCTTGTGGTCTATTAAAATGATGGAAATAAATTATTATGATAAACTAATGAACTCACCAACCTTTTGGTTGACACTTTAAAGCATGTTTATTCTCAGGTGTTAAAGAAATCTTCCGCTGTGCATTTGCTCATTTTAAAGATATTACTTGGAGTCTTTCATAGCATATTTCGAAGAACGTTGCATTCGAGTCATTGAGTTCATCAAAGATTATTATTAAATCAATTTATAGCTGGATAGTGGATATTATGAAATGGTATGCATGCCTGTCAATTTTCGATGTAAAGAAAGTTTGTCTTTTAAAAACGAATGCAATGTTTGTAAAATGTATCATATAGAGGTCAAATACCTCGCAATGAAATCAACTATTATGAATCGTTTATAATGTATATGAACGGGTCCTTTCAGTTGGTATCAGAGCGGTGGTCTTAGCGAACCAGGTCTGCATTAGTGTGTCTAACTGATAAGTCGATAGGATGCATTAGTGAGTCTGGACTTCGACCATGTCTGCATGTCAAAAGTTTTGCTTATCATTTTGTGTCGAAAATTAACTACTTATCATCCTCAGGAAATTACCTGCTTATCATTTTTAGTCTAAGACACGTCTTGCTTCATTGATTGCATGAATAGTGTATAGACAAAAATTCATATCTTAGCATATCTGCTAAATCATATCTTATCGTATCTGTTACTTTAAACTTTGCCTGACATATCCCGCAAAGTCCTCCGTAATCTACGAAATCTTTTGATCTATATATATATATATATATATATATATATATATATATATATATATATATATTCTATGTAATTAGAATACCATCCGTTAGCCAAAATCATTTCATATCAAAAAAAAAAAAAAATCCTTTATCCAATCGTACGAAATGGAATTCGTCATCAGTTCAAGTCACTCAGATTACGAAATGGAATCCCATTCAAGCTCCGAAAACAGTGTGACCGGAATAGATCAACCAATCAGTCATCACCTATTCTGGATGAATTGGGGATGGGTTCGTAGCCTCCTCAATCATTGGAGACAAGAAGAAGGTGATCCCTTCCATCCACCACATTGCCCTCTTGAAGAAGAACCTGAAGCACTTACCGGCGAACCTGTCCGAAACACCATTTTCTCGCTCATTTCCAGAGTATATCGTCACGATTATATATTACATCAAATTTTAGATTTTATTTATCCGCTCCTCCGAACCGACAATCACCCCAGTGTAATAGAAGAAGTCAACGAGCTTCACGCTCGGGTAGTGGCTTTGGAGAATATGGTGCAGAGATTACAAACACCAGCAGCAGCATCAGCAGCATAACCAGTACCACCATCATCAATGCCAACAGTACCATTACCACCTCCAACCACAACCGCGTCGTAAACCTCAACTTCACAATCTGTCCCACGAGCATCAACGTCATACGCACCATAGATACCAAGGAGTACCAACAACAATAACTGACGAAGTATTAATTCATAACTTCATTGGAGAAACATTCCGCGGCGATTATGTAATCTCTAAAGTCTTAGAGATTATCTAATCTAGCCCTAACCATAAATCAGTTAAGCAAACCAAAATGATAGAAGGAAGAGTAGAAACCCTGACAAAAATGGTGTGTGATTAACAAGCTAAACTTGCTTTACCAACAGCATCAACAGTACCGTCAGTGTTACCAGCATCGTCAGTACAGTCAACATCCGAATCAACAACACCGATAACATCACAAACTCCGTCAGTTCAAGAATCACTGTGGACATCATTACGAATCAATAACGTGTATATTGTATCAACGAGTTATGAAGAATTAACTCATTCCATCTAAAGAAATTATATGTATATTATATTATATATATATATATATATATATATATATATATATATATATATATATATATATATTTAAATAAATCTTTCCGTGCTAAGCTATTATGTGTGAATCTTAACTACTCGGTTAATTCATATTAAAAATATGCAATAATGTACGTCCTTCAGCCGCAACTTAACCAGCGTTAACTACAATCTCTATTGCAATTCAACAAATTCCAATTCATAATAAATCAAGTATATATTTGATTTTACACTTTCATCATCGATGTACCCGAAACTTTTCAGATAACATCATTCGTACTTTGCGAAATTCACAAGAATTACACAAACCGAACATCATACATCAACAAATAACGAAGTATTGATTCATAATTTCAATGTCATTAAAGAAATATTGCGTAAAAGTTATGTACTTTTTAAAGCCTTTAGGGATTATTCAATTCTAGTTTCAATCGTAAATCAAATGAGTTTAATTTAACATTAACTCATTAAATCTATGTTACATCTGAAGAAAATATACATATATATATTTTTATAAAGACTGTAATAAAATTCTTTTGTACAAAATATTAATTGTGAATTTTTTTTTAACGGGTAGGTAATACCCGAGAGATATATAAATTCACAATTAATATGTTACATTCTTCGAATCTGATTCAGCAAATCATCCATTATACTCCCTACTTTCACAACAATATACATTCTTTTATAGAAATCAAAACAACCATACTCATTCAAAATTTAATTACATATTCTGATTTTGAAATCTCAAAATTCAACTTGAGATATGACCAAAATCATCACTCTTAGATCCTTACATCTTTCACAAGCTATATTTTGACTTCAAAACTGTGTTAG
Organism: Rutidosis leptorrhynchoides; assembly: GCF_046630445.1. Taxonomy (NCBI): domain Eukaryota; kingdom Viridiplantae; phylum Streptophyta; class Magnoliopsida; order Asterales; family Asteraceae; genus Rutidosis; species Rutidosis leptorrhynchoides. The sequence continues at coordinate 415,413,405 of NC_092336.1, forward strand.
AATATCAAATGTATGTTAACGATTACAATCTGTGTTCAAACCCTTCGAAAATTTCTGAAGACACTTCGAATGATGAGCAATCGAGATGATGATCCAACCACATGTTACCCACAGTTATGTACCCGAAAAACTCTTGAAACCAAAGTAAAAGTTTAAACAACGTATCCGCGTCAGATTCTTTGGCATTTATTAGCAAAAATAACTTTGCGACTCCTATTCAAAGTAGCCAGTTTTGTTACAGCTCCAGCAAGTCAACTTCGACTTTTCAGTCAGACTAACCTTATTATAACCTTGAGATATACACCATCGTTACCAGGGAACCTTTTACATTCCACCACATTATTAGCAGATGTACCAACAACTTCATTACCCTTTGACTTTAGCCTCTCCAAAAAGTCATTATAATTATTCATTGAAACCCCATCATTTACTCATTCGCATCTTGTAATGAGAATTGCCATACGAATCATTGGGAATTAGCAATCAGTATTTTGAAATCTCGCAGCATGTCTACGCCAACAGTTATATGTGTATATATAACGTCTATCTTCTGGACTTAATTTGAATGTGAAGTTTCTGAAAAACACTCCGAACTACGAATTGGTTCTCCGAAAATGAAAAAAAAAATGTTGATGAAGCAGCAAAAACTATAAACGACTTTAAATGGTAAAAGCTGGATGATAATGATGAAGTGTACTGGCAAAGCGCAGAAAAAGAGAAGTTTTGGAACTGGAAAACGGATTGAGCAAAGTAGGAAGGAGGCTGTGGACAAATTATAAAGACTGAACCCGACTTCAAAGGATCCAAATGATTCAGTACCTACTGAAGTCATTAATGAATACCTTGCTCCTGACTCTAAAACCCTGTGGACAATATTCTTCATCATCCTCTGATATTAGAAATTCTAAAATATCATCATATCTTTCATTATAAATATCCTCCATATTTCTGAAGATATTTTCTTAATTTTTCTTATTTGAAATCATTTACCTCTTCGCGCTATCTGCATTACATCATAAAAGAAACTATTTTAGTTTCTAAATTCTGAAACATTCAAGTTTAAAATAGGAATATTTTGAAGTAGTGTTGGGAACTGAAGCATGAATTAGTATAATATAATGACACTTGATCAATGTGATTATATTACAGTAAGTCATGCTGAGTTTCTAAATGGAACGTGATGATTCACAGATCATAACATCATCATGTGCCATGTTATATGACTCTTGTATTCTATTTAACCTCTAAAATATCAAGAAAATATTTCTTGATGATTCGGCCTTTTCCAAGGTATTCTAGTAATTTGACAAGTCAAGATCGTGCCATCACAATTTCCTTCCTAGAACATTAACAATGTTCATTCCGAAATTCATATCTGTGAATTCTGGACCATTACAAGCGGTGCTTAATCGCAAGAAGAAGAAACGAAAGGACAAAACTCCGAAATAGAAATTGGGGTATAAATTGCAGCAAATAAAAGAGAGCATTAACTGTGAATGATAATGATTATAGAAGACAGAAGCAGAGACTTTGAAATATAAGGGAACATATAAAGCCCAACGACAAACCAGAAATTATAAACCATATATATCGATGCATATAGCAATATAAAGACACGGGAGAACTAGAAACACTATAAACCCAAGAGTATAGTAGAAGTAAATTGATTCTTCCGGCGGTAGATGAAAAAGAAGAATGACCGATATGAAAGTTAGAAGTATATTGAGAATCAGAACTGGATGGAGCATATTGATGAATACTTTAAAATATGAGTTGAGGGGGAAAGAATAGAAGGTGATGAAACATGACTAGGAACTTAGAAATCAATAGATTTAACTCACACAATGGCGGAATAAGTGAATCAAACCCTCTAGTGAATAGGTTAAGTTTTTTTTTGATTAATTTAGTCAAACCACAACTAAATCAAGTGTGATTAGATCAACACCTAGAGCTATTATTCACCACCTGGGTGATTTGGACTGAGAGAGAGAATCGGAGGAGCTCACTAGATCTGAGTGTGTGTAACAAATGAGAGGCTTAACCTAAAATGAAGAACATAAGACTTTATATACCCCTGCTGTTGACTCACCCATACGATTCATTCATCACACGTACGAGTTGGCTTCATCAGCCGTACGGGTGATCACTCACTCATGTCTTCTCATTTAGGTTGTAATTGTGACTTAGCTCAGCATCAACCGTGCGTATGAGCCTGTCAGCCATACTAGTGAGGCTTCACTCATACGTCTGACTAAGTCTAACATAGTCAAACATCTAAATCTCGTTCCTGCAGTTCCTGTAACCACATACAAACACTGATAGGATAATAACGAGCAATCATGGTGGCCTATAAACTGTTGTACCTGCAATGGATGTGGGTAGATGTCTAGGGACTTGCATAAAATGCATCAACAGAAGGTGTGAGTTGTAAGGAAACGAAGGAGGTGAATTTATAAGAAAATCTCCGACAGAACAATTAAAATGGACGATCGCATTTAAAGCGGATCCTAATTCCCTTGATTACCGGAGAGTCAAATCTTATTAAGAAGATTTTTTTGCAAATCCCTTGAAATCTGAGAATCAATCATATCTACGTCAAATGATAAGATGAATCTACACTTACTCATTTCACTCTTCTATGTTAGCTTCATTCGTACTCTTCATATAAATGGATTGTTTATCCAAATTATTCGCTGATGAAAAAAAAAACTCTAATTTTCAGCCCGTATGCATCATGAAAACATACTTATTATCATTCACGACCTTTCCACTCAAATTTCGGGACGAAATTTCTTTAACGGGTAGGTACTGTGACAACCCGGAAATTTCCAACCAAATTTAAACTTTAATCTTTATATGTTTCCGACACGATAAGCAATATTTGTTAAGTTAAATTTCAAGAATTTTAAACTATGTTCATACGTTCATTCAACCTCGACCAAGTTCCAACGATTCACGAACCATTAAACGAATATGATTATATATGTATATTTGTATATATATTATAACTTGAAACGTAAACAAAATATTAGATTAAATACTTTATATGATTGTATCTGTTTCAAAATGTTTATCAATGGAATTAGAAGATAAGATCAAATGATTGAATTATCAGATATATTGAATTATGATTATAAGTCTCTGTTGAAAGGCCCACGTTGATTTGAGAAATCTTTCCATTTTAACAATATTCGGAAAATGGTAAAGTGATTTATAAATAAGAACAAATTGTCAATCATTGAGAACTAGACAAAGGATAGTGGAAGATTGAATCTCATAAAGACTCGACTGATCTATTTAGTTTCAAACGTACAAAAACGTTTTCAGTTTAAAAAGAACTTTATTATTAAAACGTATATAACTTTTATAAATATCTAGAACCACTTTTGACAACTCATTACTTAACTAGTATGATAAAGATAACGATATTTATATTTTATTTTATTAAACGATTTAAATTAATATTATATATATTTATACGCGTATTATACGTACATAGTTTTATACTTTTACTATACTTAAACTTTACCTCTACTTTATTTTTACTTTACTTTAACTTTAATAATTCACTTTAATAATTCATACTTTAATAATTCATACTTTAATAATTCACTTTAATAATTCAAAAATCTATTATAAATAGAATTCATTAGGTTTCATTATTTTATAGAAACTTGAAAATATTTTTCTCTAAACTCTCTCAATCGATTTACATATATATATTTACTCCGTATTATTTCAAGATATTATTAGTATACATAAAATATTACGACGGAGTGCTGTCCGGGTGATTTCGAAATTGTTTTTCGAGTAGGATAGGATTAAGGAAATTATGGGTTATAGCTATGGAGGTGATTGAGTATGGTTCATGGGTATGCTCGTGAGGTCAATATAGTGTTTATCATTTCCGTTGCATCTACGTACCTTTTCTGCAATATTGAATCTCAATATTGATACGTGAGTACTCATAATTTAACTTTTACATACTAATAGTGTATCCCTGACTAATGCTCGAGTATTTAGGATTATGCATGCTTGTACTTTTGATATTGCCCTTAGACAGGTTAGGTTGAATCTTGAATTAGTTACACTTGCGGTTGAGATAAGGTATAAGATATGCATGTCTTTGGAAAGCTAGCGAAAAATTAAGAACTTTTCCTTTAGATATCGAATGGTTTCGATGAACGGATTAGAAGTTATAATCAATTGAATTTTCGATATTTTTATTAAAAATGATTATTATTATCGTCGTTCTAGTTTTATCTTATTATTATCATTATTATTATCTTTATCAATAAAAGGGATTTATCATTAAAAATTGTTATTTTTTTATTATTACTATCGTTATTATCGTTAAAGTTATAATTAGTATTATTATTATTATCCAATTATTATTATTATTATTAGTAGTATTATTATTATTATCATTATTAATATATATATCATTATTTAAAAATGGTTATTGTTATTGTTATTATTATTATTACTATATTATCATTAAGATAATTATTAGTATTATCGTTAATAATGTTATAGTAACTATCATTATTAATATTAGTGTAATTAAAACAAATATTTGTAACACCTAATTATTTTGATTACTATCATTATCATTATTATGAACACGATATAAAAGACGATTAAAAGCTATTAAACGAAACGATTAGGAAATAATGAGTAAGAGTATCATGATGAAATTAAAATATTATAAGATATTGATTTAGATAAAATTATCGTTCTTATTATTTTTATCATTACTATTATTATTAAAAGTATCGTTAGTATTAAAACTATCATTTTAACAAAAATTATCATTTTAATAGAAATGTCATTGTTACTATAAAATATTATTATTATTATTATTTTAAATAGAATTATTATTTTAAAGATAATATTAAAAATTATCATAAATATTAAAGTTATCATAATTAGAATTATCGTTTTATCATAATGTCATCTTAGTAATTATAAATATTGATATTTTTATAATAATAATTATTATTACAAAATAATACAACTTTTACTTACTATCATTATAGATATTATTTTATCAAATAAATATGTGATACAAACATATTTTTTTACGTGTAATAACTTACTTTAATAATACCTATCATATTATCTTTATGATATTAAATGAACCTGGCCTATAAATTTTATTACTTAATATATATATAAGTATATTTTATTATATAAATTTAATATAAAATTTTATTTATTAATAAATAAATTATATTATTTACTCTAATAAATCTTTTAAAAATATTTAAAAATATAAAACGACGATATTTAAACTATATATTAATCATGTATAGATTTTTGGAAATTATTTTGAGTCAAATTTACTTTTTTTGACTTTTGCATATTAGTCTCGAGCATTAGGATTGTGGTACACTATGACTTGACCTAATTTGTTAGACAAATATTGACCAACACATAAATATATATAATTAATTTAGGTTCGTGAATCCGAGGCCAACCTTGCACTTGTTCAATGACGTTATATGTATTTTTACTACGAAATACAGTATGGTGAGTTTCATTTGTCTTTTTACCCTTTATATTTTTGGGACTGAGAATACATGCGCTTTTATAAATGTTTGACAAAATAGACACAAGTAATTGAAACTACATTCTATGGTTGAATTATCGAAATCGAATATGCCCCTTTTTATTAAAGTCTGGTAATCTAAGAATTAGGGAACAGACACCCTAATTGACGCGAATCCTAAAGATATATCTATTGGGCCTAACAAACCCCATCCAAAGTACCGGATGCTTTAGTACTTCGAAATTTATATCATGTCCGAAGGAGGATCCCGGAATGATAGGGATATTCTTATATGTATCTAGTTAATGTCGGTTACCAGGTGTTCACCATATGAATGATTATTTTTGTCTCTATGCATGAGACGTATATTTATGAGAACTGGAAATGAAATTCTTGTGGTCTATTAAAATGATGGAAATAAATGATTATGATAAACTAATGAACTCACCAACCTTTTGGTTGACACTTTAAAGCATGTTTATTCTCAGGTGTTAAAGAAATCTTCCGCTATGCATTTGCTCATTTTAAAGATATTACTTGGAGTCTTTCATAGCATATTTCGAAGAACGTTGCATTCGAGTCATTGAGTTCATCAAAGATTATTATTAAATCAATTTATAGTTGGATAGTGGATATTATGAAATGGTATGCATGCCTGTCAATTTTCGATGTAAAGAAAGTTTGTCTTTTAAAAACGAATGCAATGTTTGTAAAATGTATCATATAGAGGTCAAATACCTCGCAATGAAATCAACTATTATGAATCGTTTATAATGTATATGAACGGGTCCTTTCATAAATAAATAATAATTAATTGCATAAATAATTATAAATGTTAGATAACATAAATATAAATGTTAGTAAAGTTAATAAGAGTTAGATTACAAAAATATAATTCAGGCGGTATAACCGACCATGTATAACATAAATACAAATGTTAGTGAACATAACTGTAAATGTTAGTATACATAAATAAATGTTAGATAACATAAATGTAAATGTTAGTATACATAAATAAATGTTAGATAACATAAATGTAAATGTTAGTATACTTAAATAAATGTTAGATAACATAAATGTAAATTAGGCGACAGTGTCGACCATATATCATTTAGGTGGTATAACCGACCATATATTAGTTAGGTGGCAGAGCCAACCATATTTAGTATAAATGTTGAGATAATCGTGCTGATAACGTGTTATAATTCAGTAGGCTTATAACTACCTTTAGTGGCTTGGTTCTAGAAATTTTATGAAGAGTAATTGGTAGGTATTGGTTGTAGGGGTGTTCATCGGTTCGGTTTTCAGTTTGTTCGGTTTATTCGGTTCGGTGTATTCGGTTTTGAAATATTTTTAGGCAAAACCGAAAACCGAATTCAAAGTTAAAACCGAACCAAACCGAAAACCGAATTCAAATTCGGATTCGGTTCGGTTTTCGGTTAAAACCGAATATTATGAAAATACTGAGAACGTTGGTAGTTTAATTATGTCGTTACTGATGTCTTAGTTATTTATATCCTAAAACAATGACGTATTATTAAATTATCAAGAATTCGATGATTTATTAATATTTATAGCTTAATTATGACGTTTACTGTTTCTGTTATTGAGAAGAAGAACATAATAATTTAAGTAACATAATTATAATGTGAGCTACAAAATCTTCATATAGGTGAGAATATATTTTATTGATTGGATCCCAAATTATAATGACACCAAAACATAAATATACAAATTAAATATATAAAAATTTTGAATTCGGTTTTGAAATCGGTTTTCGGTTAAACTGAATTCAGAATTTTTAAAACCGAAAACCGAATTCAAATTTGGTTTCGGTTTGACGCGATCCGAAAACCGTTTATCAAATTCGGTTTGGTTTTTTTCCGGTTTGGTTTCGGTTTGGTTTTCGGGTTCCACGGTTTCAAACCAAATACTGACCACCCCTAATTGGTTGATGAGTAATTGGAAGAAACAAAGGATTGACCATGAGAAAAATATATGTTTTTAAGTGTGTGTATTATGTGTTCATAACACATATATATACTAAAAAAAATTTACTATACAATATTTATAATAATAATAAAATTATCATCCATGACTTTATAACACAAACAAATTTAATAGACCCTAAATCTGTAGTACAAAATAAAACAATATGATTTAACTTTCAACCAAAACAATGTCACCATTGTCTTCGAATTTAATTTCAGTTGTGAAATCTAAAAAAGTATAAAATACAAAAACTTCCACCAACATAGTTGACCCGACGTGATGCATTAAAAACAATGAAAGGATCGAATGTCTAACATCAATGTGTTGGTGAGAAATCAACATATACATAGTAGTAATACATATCATAACCTTATCTAATATTTAACATTGATATTGATATTAACTTATTATTAGTCTAAACCTATAACCAAACTTCTAACTGTACGCTGCTGCTGACTGTTTCATGCTTTGTTGTTCCTTCCTGATTTGCTGGTAATTGCTGCTTTTCTAGTGCTTCCTTTCGGCTTACCTTTATGTTCTTTCTCCTGTTCATTCTGTTGATCTTCGATTGGTCTTTCTGCTGATCTTATGTTGTTTAATTACTCTGCTGATTGCTGTTGATTATTGCCTTTTGATCAAACAAAAAACGTGTAATCCTTGTAAAAGAACCCATGAAGTTATCTCAAATAATTTCTCTGAATCTCCATTCATGGCAGTACTTCTCAAAATTTAAAACACCAACATTGAAAATAGAAGACTGTATTACCATGACTGCATATGCTGCTGCAGTCACCCACATCATGGTAGAAAAACAACATAGCCTGTCCAATTAGCAACATACAAAGGTCAAGAGAAATAATTCCTGATATATGTCCAACGCATAAAAAATAATACCCATACTACAAATGTATGCCAAAAAAACTCTTATATTTCCTTTCAATACATGTACCAAAACAGAAGCTCATTATAATGACAATACGTTGAAACATGAATTATGTGGAAACTGCAACGTAACGTACCATATCTCAATATTAAAAAATCACCAAATGAGTAAACTAATTAAATAGAATGTCAATCACCGGCTCGTGTTTTAGAAATACCCAATTGAATATAAGATAATTAAACTAATTAGGTAACTATAATGGAATTTACAAATAAGCTATGAATCACAAATGTGAATGTAAGAACACTAATTTGTATGCCAAATTCCAACAACAAACCTAATTAATTAGATAAACAAAAAGGCAATAACATCAAATAAAAAGAAGAGTACTACCTCAAAGATGAGAAGCATCTAAGCATGATCAGACTTCCTCAGTAAGTACCCAATTTTATTAACCGCAACCAAAATCTGCATATTCATTTTCAAACAATTACAAATACAAAAACACATAAAAATAAATATGAATGTAATACACCAAAATATGTTGTTGGCACTTACTCATTGGTAGCCCAAGGCTTCATAATATAAATCTTAAGATACTCATCTGGTTCCGTTGATTATGCTCTTCTGAACAACTGAAGCCTGTTATACTGCAGAAACACGCAACAATTATTATACATGTAATTTATATTTGTGACTTAAAGGACTTCTGCAATCAATCTACCATATAGTTCTCCATGAGGGTTATAATTCATCATTCCGACCTCATCGTTACTTTCAATCCAATCTGTCAAAGATCGGATAGTAACCTTTTGTAAAAACCAAATTAGGGTTACTTTTTGCAATTAAACCAGGCATAATAGATTATTGAAGATGGCCACTGGTTACAGACTAATTTAAACCAATATTTAGAAAACCCACGATAGCAAAATTTGAAGCAAGAACCCTAAATTTAAAATTTGAAGCAAGAACCCCAAATTTAAAAGAACCCTAAATTTGTAATAGCAAAATTTATTGTTAATAACATGTGATTAACTTTGAAACGACAAGTAATAACTAACTAACCCGTAAATTGAGATTGAAGATGATTGAACAAAAGAAATTCCTGCAAAAAAGCTGCTATAATTCGACTTTTCTGGTATCACGTGAGAAAATCCGTATGTTGTTGTAATTGATTGCAGGAGTCGATGACATCTTCCGATTACATGTTCCGATTGATTGTAGGTGACGATTGCAGGTGGCGACTCAATAGTCGATTGAAGGTGTCGGCTATTTTTGTGTTCTGTATCTTTTTAATCCCCGTGTTTTAGTTAGTTAATGTAGTGACAATATGGGAAGGAAAATTGTATTAGTGTATTTATTGAGTTATAATTATATCCAATGGTAAAGAGAGTGGGTATGTGATGGTAATTTGCTTAATTTGATATTAGAGGAAATATTTAAATGTATCTTTTTTTTAACTTTATTATAATGTACAGAAGGGAAGTAGGGATAGAGATAGGGATACGGAATTAAAATAACCCTAATGTAAACGTGGTGAAAGATAACTCTGGGCCTACACAACCCATCATAGAGTAGAATTATGACGGGCCCAATAACAAGTCTAGGCCTACACAACTAGAAGTGTTCATTAAATGGTTAACCCGAATTACCGACCAATTCAAATGATTCTGGGTGCAACATGTTCGGCTAATCTGGATTTGGTTCGGATTTTTGGTGGCACCTGAATTATAAAGTGATTATTGGAACGGTTTTGGGTTTAAAAATACAAATACTGTTTCAACCCGAAAAATCGAATTAGTATAGTAATTAAGTTTTATTATATATGGTAATGTTGAATTTGAATACTTAGAGCACTTCCAATGGAGTAGTTCATCCATTTTAGTCCAGGTCCGCCACATCAGCGCCACCTCAGCACTTCCTTCTCATGACTAACTAGGACTAACCTAAAACTAAACACTCCCAACAGTTACACATTTCTTTCATATTTTTTAATTATTTTTTTTCTAAAATCAAATAAATATAATTATATATATTATAAATTATAAATTATAAATAGTAATTACTAATATTAAAAGAAATATGAATAATTATTTAAATTACATGTAATTTAAAACTTGAAAATTAATCAAATATCAAAAATAAGAAAAATATATAATAAAGGGACAAGGTTGTACACTATGTAGGACTCATGAAACTAAATAAAGAATTCAAAATATCTAACCCATCTTCATCATCAGTTCATCACCATTTTACATGTCTGTTATTCCATTTTTCTTCCTCCATCACCATTAAAAATAAAGCACAAATTATCTGTAAATTACAATTTACAATTTAAGTTAAAGAATAAAACATAAATAACCTCCGTCCACAAAAATTTTATAGAAGCACGAATACCTGGGCGGGAGGCTGGGCGGGAGGCTGCCATCGGCTTCTTGTTGGCGGCTTGCTGGGCGGAGGTGGAGACACCACCGTTGGGACTGCTCTTATTTGAAATAAGAAATATCAAAGGCTTTTTGATAGTTGTCGTTCCTTTTGTCAAAAGTAAATTTGTTGATTGTATATTGATTTCTAAGAGCACTCCCAATCAAGACAGAACTTCTTCCAGGACTAGCCAACCATTTAGCGCCACATCATCACTTTCATCTCACTTCCTTCCCAGGACTAAACCCAGGACTAAACACTCCCAACAATGACACTCTTCCTTCCATATTTTATTTTTTTTTTATTTTATTTTTATAATAACAGGTAATTACAATTATTTAAATAAATCTTATATTTATTAATAATATTAAAAAAATTATTAATTATAAAATTACATCTAATTAAAACTTAAAAATTAATCAAATCAAATAAATCTAATAATAGGACACTTACACTAACTTGTGACCACATTTTCATTTAATAATGAGACCCACACTCATCTTCTTCAACTATCCTAACTTTCAACTTTCATTTTTACAGATTTCTTCACAAAACCCATCTCTATCTTAATTTCATAGCTAAAATATAAAATAGAAAAAAAAAAATTTTGGCCAAAATACACCTATTTCATCGTCCACAGATCTGCTCAAAATGGACGAAAACGAGGACGTGTGAGCTGGGCGGGACCTGGGCGGTTGCAGTGCCATCGGAGCCTGGGCGGAGCTGGGCGGCTAGCCTGGACGCACCGTTGGGACCTCTCTAACCTTTGCAAATACGAAGTTATTTCTTTCTTCTGTACTAAAATAAAATTTATAATCAGTTCCCTACTTTTATCATTGTTTAGTACCAAAAATAAAATCAATAATCAATTTTGTAGTTCAATCGTTGATTTCTCTATTATAGTCTAATAATAAAAATATGCTATCTCAAACTCTCTTATTCACAAATCATTCATAAATTATTAAAATATATATACAGTTTACAATATTCAGACGGGGTTTGAACTTTAAGATGTTTAACTATTGGTTTTTACTTATGAGATTACTTCATTTGATCACTTATTAGTTCTTGAGTTTTGAATTTGGTTTAATGGTTAACCGATCCAAATAAACCGTTTCATATTTGATTGGATTGGTTTGGTTTTAAAATATTTGGTTTGGTTATTGGTGATTAAAAATAATTTTTGAAAATCGATTTATCCAAACCGATTACACCAATTAAACCATAAACCGACCGAACGAACACTAACACAACCAGATATAATTGATGTGGTGTAACCCTTTGCAATCAAGATTCAATTTACTTCAAATAAATCATCAATTAATAAAGTTTGATTTAAAGAAACAAATTACTTTCTTAAAATAATTAAGAGATCTGCAAGTAATAGATTCGAGATTTGAGAGCCTAGTGGCTTAAAAATTACTTATTGTGTAGACAAGTACTAAATGTTTGGTAGCAAAAGGCTTATGACATAGATGTATATGAGGAACCTATCAATCAAGAGGTATGAGTTCAAGCGCATGTATATATATAAATATGTGATGTAAGCTTGTCTTTCAAAAGGAACTAAACGTTTGGTTGGTAATAACTATTCATCACTATTGTCTATAGAAGTACTACTAAGAGTGCTCCCAATGGAAAAGTTCCTTCACCTTAGTCCTGGGTGCCACATCAGCGTCACATCAGCACTTTCTTTTCAGGACTAAACCTAGGACTAAACACTCCCAACCATGACACTCATTCCTTCCATTTTTTTATTTTTATTTTTATAAAATCAAATAATTATTATAACATTATATATTATTATTATTAATGATTATTACATATTATTATTATTATTAATTACTTTTATTATTATTATTAAATTAATTAAATTAATATTAATACTAGTAACCCAAATAGATATATAGATAGATGTATTGTATTTGTATGTATTTTTTTAAAAAGAAAATTAAATTGAGGTGGATCCTATATATAAACAAAACCATCATCATTTTCCTCAAACTTGAAACACTCATTTTCATTTTCAGATCTAAATCTCAAACCTAAAATTCTTCTTTTTTTTATTCACTACTTATCAAAATCATACAACAAAATTATTTAATTATGTAAACAAAAACGAAAAATAGCAAAAAGAACCCGTTTGTCTCGTCCACAATTCTGATCAAAATGCACGAGCGGAAGAACGGTAGTCTGGGTGACTAGGTCGGCGCCACCCTCGGCGGTCCGCTGCCATCGGTGCCCTCCTGGGTGGATGGCTGGGTGGCCCCCAGAACCCAACCATTGGGAGCACTCTAGTGATGTGAAATAATCAACAACTTTGAGCACATAAAGATTGTAAGATACCACTGATTGCAAATTTAACCCAAAATACTTAGTAATGGGTCAATTCAACGTATGTCTTATTTTCAATAGTCATATTAAATTTAAATATTAATATTAATGGGCAGAACGAAATTCACATAATATACTAGGTAGAAATAAAATGGGACAAATGGGTCATATGAGGGCAAAAGTCATCGAATGTGTCTTACAACCCATATTAGACGTGTATTTTGACATACTAATACCAACTATTTATCAAATGGTAAACGGATTTCGCTATAAGAGTTTCTACTCTAGCTAACTTAGTAAAAAGATTATGCATCTTTACCTGTTACTAATAGTCAACATTAATATAGTCTACTTAATTTGTTATTTATAGCTTTGTTCACCTCTACATCGGTTACATTTGTTAGGTTTCCCACCATTAACTTTCCTAGACTATTGGTTTACCATTGTAACCTGTATATATGGTATTGAGAACAGAATGCAATACACAGACAGAAATATATCTTTCATGGTATCAGACTTTTGATTTCCATCTCTTTTTTTCTTTTATCTGCTTCGCTTTCCTTCCCTCTGTTCTACTACTCATCCTAACACAAGCACCAATGGCAGAATCAAACAAAATCCATCCTGCTATCACTGTTAATAACATCAAAAATTTCATACCTATCACGCTTGAGATGGAAAATAGTCGCTACGGGACATGGGCTGAACTCTTTAAAATCCATTGCAGGGCTTTTCAAGTCATCGAACATATCATTCCCGCTACACCTGATGCTACATCTGAATCCTCCACAACCCAAACCAATGTGGTAAACTCCTAAAAATCCAGAAACATGGTCGCGCCTCGATGCAATTGTGACTCAGTGGATATATGGAACTTTATCCACTGAACTTCTTCTTACTGTCATGAAACCGGATCAAACTGCTCAACAAACATGGGAGCGTGTAAAGAGCATATTTCAAGATAACGAGCAATCCAGAGCTATTCATCTTCATCATCAGTACTCCACTATTCGGTTAGAGAATTTTCCCAATATGTCTGCCTATTGCCAAGAATTGAAGAACATCGATAGCGTTGGTGGCAAAATCCTTGACGAAAACATGGTTCTACAACTGATTGCCGGTTTGAGTGATAGTTATCAAACCATCGGTACCTTAATCGCCCACACCAAACCAATTCCATCATTTTATGATGCACCATCGATGTTAATTTTGGAAGAATCACGAAAACAGCAAACCGCCAACAACTCATCAGTCACTGCCGGCGCCGCTCTCCTAACCACCACTCCTGCCACCACTCTGCCACCTACTAACGCTAACAACCGCACCAATTATCACCGGGGACGTGGTTCGTACCGTGATCACAACAACCGTGGTCGTGGTCGGGGTCGATTTTCACATGGTCGAGGTTTCTACCCTAATTACTCTGGTCCACAGCAAAACTCATCACCTCATTTTTCATCTGGGCCGCAACAGTACTCTAATGGCCCAATTCATAAGCCATGGACATATGGGCCTCAAGCTTGGCAAAACCCCAATCTGACTAGTCCCATACCACCTTGTCCATATCCATCCAACCCTTGGACCAGGCCTGTTAATGCTTCAAACCAACAAGGTATTTTGGGCCCTTGGCCCACTCACAATTATGCTCACTCGGTTGCTTCTAGTGCACCTACTGATATTGAAGAAGCTATGCACACGATGACCTTAAACCCTCCCGATGAAAATTGGTATCTTGACACCGGTGGATCCAAAGGTAATCTCACTTCTTATTATCCATCAAATGCATTTAAATATGTAATTGTTGGTAATGGTAACGACATCCCAATTAACGGCTTCAGTCACACTTCTATTCCCATAAATCCAAATCGACCCCTATTTCTCTCCATTGTCCTTCACGCTCCTAAACTAATCAAAAACTTAATTTCTGTTCATCGTCTATCTATTGATAATTGTATTTCTATAGAATTTGATCCGTTTGGGTTTACTTTGAAGGAATATCCGACGGGAGCTCACATAATGCGATGTAATAGTACAGGTGATCTTTATCCTCTTCCCAAGCTGCATCAACCTTCATTTCATTCTGCTTTTTCTATTTCTACAAATGATTTATAGCATCAACGTCTAATAAATCCATTAGTAATAAAGATTATATTCAATGTAATCTATCTAATAAATTTACTTTTTGTCAATCATGTGTATTTGGCAAACATATCCGTTTACCCTTTTATTCTTCCACCAACTCTACATTCAATGCTTTTGATATAATTCATAGTGATTTATGGACGTCACCCGTAGTTAGTAACAATGGACATCATTACTACATTTTGTTTCTAGATGATTACACAAATTTCTTATGGACCATGCCTTTAAGTCATAAATCCCAAGTCTTTGATGTTTTCCTTACTTTTCAAACCCTAATCAAAACTCAATTCGAAAAGAATATAAAAGCATTTCAATGTGACAATGACACAGAGTACAACAATCGATCATTTCACAAGTTTTGTAAAAAGAATGGCATGGTTTTCCGCTTCTCTTGTCCACATACTTCATCTCAAAACGGTAAAGCTGAACGAAAAATTCAAGCCATTAACAACATCATAAGTGTAGTGACCCGAACTTTTCCATGTTTATATATATTAATTGAGATTGATATTTACATGATTAAATATTTCCAACATGTTAAGCTATCAAACTTGTTAAGACTTGATTAATTGAAATATGTTTCATATAGACAATTGACCACCTTAGTTGACCGGCGATTCACGAACGTTAAAACTTGTAAAAATGACATGACGATATATATATGGATATACATATGGTTAACATGAGATTATGATAAGTAAGTATCTCCATAAGTATATTAACAATGAGTTATATACATATAAACAAGACTACTAACTTAAGGATTTCGAAACGAGACATATATGTAACGATTATCGTTGTAACGACATTTAAATGTATATATATCATATTAAGATATATTAATATATCAAAATATCATGATAATATAATAATTTAACATCTCATTAGATATAATAAACAATGGGTTAACAACATTAATTGAGATCGTTAACTTAAAGGTTTCAAAACAACACTTACATGTAACGACTAACGATGACTTAACGACTCAGTTAAAATGTATATACAAGTAGTGTATTTAGATGTATTAAAATACTTTTGGAAGACTTCAAGACATATATCAAAACACTCATACTTAACGAAAATGGTTACAGTTACTTTTCCATTCTTTTCTTTCATCAAGAATTCTAGTCGTATTCTTACCCGTATTATACACAGCTTCAAAACGTACTTACTATGAGTATATACCAATAGGAACTAGCATGGGATTCCACTCTTGATTATTTCATGTATGACTAATCAATTTTAACTTCTACCATGAGCTAGTCAACTAACTAGAACTCCTTTTAACCCCACTCACCACTCACCAATTACCACTCATCATTCACTCCATTTCACTTCCAATTCTCTTTCTAATTCTCTCTCAACACACACACACTATTATGAACGTATTTTTATAGTAGTTAATCATCATCTTCATCAAAAATTACTTCAAGAATCAAGCTATAATCATCATAGGAAGAACACTTCAAGAACACTTCAAAAATCCCTTCAAGTTTACTAATTTACTTCCAAACTTTCTAATCCATTCCAAGTAATCATATAAGATCAAGAAACCTTTGTTATATACAGTAGGTTATCTTTCTTATTCAAGGTAATATTCATATTCAAACTTTGATTCAATTTCTATAACTATAAACTATCTTAATTCGAGTAAAAATCTTACTTGAACTTGTTTTTGTGTCATGATCCTACTTCAAGAACTTTCAAGCCATCCAAGATCCTTTGAAGCTAGATCATTTCTTGTCACTTCCAGTAGGTTTACCTACTAAACTTGAGGTAGTAATGATGTTCATAACATCATTCGATTCATATATATAAAACTATCTTATTCGAAGGTTTAAACTCGTAATCACTAGAACATAGTTTAGTTAATTCTAAACTTGTTCGCAAACAAAAGTTAATCCTTCTAACTTGACTTTTAAAATTAACTACACACATGTTCTATATCTATATGATATGCTAACTTAATGATTTAAAACCTGGAAACACGAAAAACACCGTAAAACCGGATTTACGCCGTCGTAGTAACACCGCGGGCTGTTTTGGGTTAGTTAATTAAAAACTATGATAAACTTTGATTTAAAAGTTGTTATTCTGAGAAAATGATTTTTATTATGAACATGAAACTATATCCAAAAATTATGGTTAAACTCAAAGTGGAAGTATGTTTTCTAAAATGGTCATCTAGACGTCGTTCTTTCGACTGAAATGACTACCTTTACAAAAACGACTTGTAAATTATTTTTCCACCTATAAACCTATACTTTTCTGTTTAGATTCATAAAATAGAGTTCAATATGAAACCATAGCAATTTGATTCACTCAAAACGGATTTAAAATGAAGAAGTTATGGGTAAAACAAGATTGGATAATTTTTCTCATTTTAGCTACGTGAAAATTGGTAACAAATCTATTCCAACCATAACTTAATCAACTTGTATTGTATATTATGTAATCTTGAGATACCATAGACACGTATACAATGTTTCGACCTATCATGTCGACACATCTATATATATTTCGGAACAACCATAGACACTCTATATGTGAATGTTGGAGTTAGCTATACAGGGTTGAGGTTGATTCCAAAATATATATAGTTTGGGTTGTGATCAATACTGAGATACGTATACACTGGGTCGTGGATTGATTCAAGATAATATTTATCGATTTATTTCTGTACATCTAACTGTGGACAACTAGTTGTAGGTTACTAACGAGGACAGCTGACTTAATAAACTTAAAACATCAAAATATATTAAAAGTGTTGTAAATATATTTTAAACATACTTTGATATATATGTATATATTGTTATAGGTTCGTGAATCAACCAGTGGCCAAGTCTTACTTCCCGACGAAGTAAAAATCTGTGAAAGTGAGTTATAGTCCCACTTTTAAAATCTAATATTTTTGGGATGAGAATACACGCAGGTTTTATAAATGATTTACAAAATAGACACAAGTACGTGAAACTACATTCTATGGTTGAATTATCGAAATCGAATATGCCCCTTTTTATTAAGTCTGGTAATCTAAGAATTAGGGAACAGACACCCTAATTGACGCAAATCCTAAAGATAGATCTATTGGGCCTAACAAACCCCATCCAAAGTACCGGATGCTTTAGTACTTCGAAATTTATATCATATCCGAAGGGTGTCCCGGAATGATGGGGATATTCTTATATATATGCATCTTGTTAATGTCGGTTACCAGGTGTTCACCATATGAATGATTTTTATCTCTATGTATGGGATGTGTATTGAAATATGAAATCTTGTGGTCTATTGTTACGATTTGATATATATAGGTTAAACCTATAACTCACCAACATTTTTGTTGACATTTAAAGCATGTTTATTCTCAGGTGAATACTAAGAGCTTCCGCTGTTGCATACTAAAATAAGGACAAGATTTGGAGTCCATGTTTGTATGATATTGTGTAAAAACTGCATTCAAGAAACTGATTTCGATGTAACAGATTTGTATTGTAAACCATTATGTAATGGTCGTGTGTAAACAGGATATTTTAGATTATCATTATTTGATAATCTACGTAAAGCTTTTTAAACCTTTATTTATGAAATAAAGGTTATGGTTTGTTTTAAAAATGAATGCAGTCTTTGAAAAACGTCTCATATAGAGGTCAAAACCTCGCAACGAAATCAATTAATATGGAACGTTTTTAATCAATAAGAACGGGACATTTCAATAAGAACCATCATGACTCATTCTGGGCCTACACACTTCGACACATCTAGCTCACCAACTGCTTCTGCTCATGATTCTTCTAAATCGCAAACAACTTCTCAATCCTCTCCCATTCAACCTACTCGCACAATCACAACACGTTCCATGTCGGGCATATTTAAACCAAAAGTCCCATTTAATATTTCGGCTACTATATCGATCTCACCTATTCCCTCAAATCCTAAAATTGCTCTAGCCGACTTTAATTGGCGCCGTGCCATGACTGATGAATACCAAGCTTTGATTGATAATAAGAAGTGGGACCCAGTCCCCCATCGACCTAATATGAACATTATTCGATCTATGTGGATTTTTTGGCATAAGACTAGATCCGATGGTAGTTTCAAGCGATACAAAGTCCGATTAGTGGGAGATGGGTGTGTACAACAGGTTGGTATAGATTGTCAAGAGACCTTTAGTCCGGTTGTTAAACCTGCCACTATTCGCACTGTTCTTACTTTAGCTGTTTCGCGGTCTTAGCCTATCCATCAATTGGATGTCAAGAACGCTTTTTTCCATGGTACGCTTAACGAAACAGTATACATGCACCAACCGATTGGTTTTAAGGACTCATCTCGTCCTAATCACGTGTGCCTCCTTAAACGTTCCTTATATGGTTTAAAACAAGCTCCCCGAGCGTGATACCAAAGGTTTGACGACTTCGTTTTCACACTTGGTTTCTTACATAGCAAATGTGATCATTCTCTGTCTACAAAAACAGGGAACAAATTGCATATTTATTGCTATACGTTGATGATATAATTTTAGTTACATCTTCTAATGCTCTTCGTGATGCATTACTGTCTAAACTTGCAACTGAATTTTCTATGAAAGACTTGGGTCCTCTAAGTTCGTTTCTTGGTATATCTGTTTCTCGTGGATCTAACGGATTATTTTTGAATCAGTCTGCATATGCTCGTGATATAATTAACCGTGCAGGTATGGTCTCTTGTAACACGGCAACAACGCATGTTGACACGAATGGTAAACAAAGTGGTAACGCGGGGAAACCTTACCCAAATCCAACCTTCTATCGAAGTCTTGCAGGCGCACTTCAATATCTCACCTTCACGCGACCAGACATCTCATATGCCGTTCAACAAGTATGCTTACATATGCACGCACCTTGTGAATCTCATATGCTAGCACTTAAGCGTATTATACGCTACATTAAAGGAACCTTGTCTCTCGGCTTATATATATCCAAGTCATCATCTCTTTCACTCGTATCTTACACGGATGCAGATTGGGCAGGTTGCCCTGACACTCGCCGTTCCACATCGGGTTATTATGTTTATTTGGGGGATAACTTAATCTCTTGGTCAGCTAAACGACAACCCACTGTTTCTAGATCCAGTGCCGAAGCTGAATACAGGGGCATCGCAAACGTTGTTGATGAATCATGCTGGCTATGAAATCTTCTTCTTGAGCTCTCTTGCCCCATTCAGAAAGCAACACTTGTGTTCTGTGACAATGTTAGTGCAATATACTTATCAGGAAATCCTGTTCAACACCAACGGACTAAACATATTGAGCTTGACATTCATTTTGTTCGTGAAAAAGTTTCTCGTGGCCAAGTGCGCATTATTCATGTGCCTACAAGATTTAAAATTGAAGATATATTTACCAAAGGCTTACCTAGAGTCCTTTTCGAGGAGTTTCGATTCAGTCTTTGCATTCGAAAACCGAACGCTTCAACTGTGGGGGAGTAATAGTGAACATTAATATAGTCTACTTAATTTCTTATTTATAGCTTTGTTCACCTCTACATCGGTTACATTTGTTAGGTTTCCCACCATTAACTTTCCTAGACTATTGGTTTATCATTGTAACCTGTATATATGGTATTGAGAACAGAATGCAATACACAGACAGAAATATACGATATCTTTCAGTTACCCACCCACGCTGACCCATCCATTTTAGAATTTTGCCACATATACAGATTAAAGATACCTTGTAGCCTAAGTACGTAGGCACTCGTTAGCTTTAAGTCCTTTAACAATAAACAAATGGAAGGATCGATACTACAATATACAAATGGATAGATTGTTACCATCCGCAGATCCACCACACAATAGCAAAACAATCATAATTCACGTGCAAAACAAAGTTGTTGGAGTATCAATTACAATAAATAATACCATTCAATAACTGCTATCTTCTGTGATCAACAAACATACAGTCAAGTTTCAATTACAATAAATACTACTTGCAGTTATGTTCTTCCCCTTAGAGAACCATGACTTTATCAAATATCAAGCTCAAACGGTACTTCCTAAGAGTTTTCACTAAATCAATTCAGTTCTTATAAGCAAGTTTCTTGAATAACCATACACACAAACTCAATTAATAAGAATAATTCACATATAAGATAAGCTGCTAAAAAAAAACCAACTTAAGCTTAACACTTTCAAGTGCCTTTTAGCTGTATGTTAGATGCAATAAGTTAAAATATTCTAATGTGCATCAGTAGACCATTTGATGTCAGTAATTAGTTTTCAAACAGTAAATTAAACTAATCAAAAATTCACATCATGAGTACGAGCACAAGCCTCGGGACGACCTTTGCTAAACACCTTGAACACGTGATTTTTAAAATAAAATGATTAACATTATTAATAAATACAATATCAAGCTACAAAATCAAAAAAGCCAAACTATCTCGCAGTCATTGATAACATTAAACTTTTTGGTTGACATTAACGGTTTTAATCTTCTAGGGAGCCTAATATTGTTTCAATGATGGGCAAGTTGACACAAGTAACTCCACAATTTCCCATGAAAATTTGTTGCACATGCACACATTAAGAGATTTGAGCGTCGGGTGATTAGCAAAAGCACGTAAACCTTCATCAGTTATAGCATTACAACCACCCAAAGCAACCTCGTTGAGTTTCAAACACTGGCTACCCATAACAGCCAACGACACATCTGATACATTAACCAAGCAACCCAAACGCAAAATCCTAATATTTGGCTGTTTCGAAAATAAGTCCACAATGCCAGAATCCGTGACATTATTCCCACATCGCGACAAATTCAAGTATTCTAATTTAACCATTTCCTTTAAAAATCTAATACCATCATCACTAATCTGGTCACATCGACTCAAATCAAGACTAACCAGGTGGCATTTCAATTCACGGTTAACCAAATACTTTAACCCCAAATCGGTAATCAAATTACAACCACCTAAAACCAATTGGTGTAAGTAGCATTCCTCGCCAATAACTTTGAGTAATTCGTCGGTTATATTTGTTAGAGTATAGGCCCGGCCCGTCTGTGGGTTTAGGGTTTCTAGAGGTTTCCATGTAATATCTATGTATAGTTATCAATAATATAGTAATCCTTACGGGTTATATTATTCAACAACATTGACACATCCAATCAAAATTAGGGTTTTTAAATTCTTACATGATTGTGCAAGTAATTTCAAGTGACTATTAGTAAGTCGTTTATTAAAACAAGAGAAGCTTACCAAATTCGAACATTCAGCTGCAAGTATATCGTAAAGAAGATCAGGGATTGAGATATGTAATTTACGCAAGAGTCTACATGCAACTTTCATGAGTTGCTTGGAAACTTGGCAGAATGATTTTTGATCTCTTTTTTCGTTAAGTTTCATGAAAATACAGAAAAGCTCATCATCACCGATTCGCTCCATAATTAATTACTCCGTAGTTTGTTGTGTTTTAGGGTTTAATTGACGAGTAACTGAAAAAATTGGGCAAGGTTATGTACGTATATATAAAAATTAAAAGCTATTTAATGTGGACTAGTATGTGAAAAGAAAATGATAAGTTATTTAATGCTAGTTAACCGCTAACTAGTTACCTATTTGGTAGGAAACGGAGCATTCTTAATGGAGTACGTAGTAAATAACACGTACTTATTCAATTCATTTATTCTAAAGCACCGCCTCATTTTTCTCGCAACTTTGAATTTATGTTAAATGTTGAAACTCACATTCACCTAATCCTATTCCATATCATATCCCTTTTCAATCTTCCCGAAACTTTTCTTGAAACTCATTTTTTTCCAGTGGTGATTATTTGTACACCACTATTTTTAGATATACACCACTAATTGTATATTAAAATATTGTATAATACAAAACTTTGCACAGTTAGTGGTGTATGACTAAAAATGATAGTGTCTCAATCACTTCTCATATTAAATTAAATTAAATTAAATTGTATATAATAAAATATTGTATATAATAATCACTATTCAATATTCAATCACAACACTTTGATGACCTATAAAAGCTTTAATATTTTCCATTTCAGTAACTTAAACGTGAGCCCGACATAAGGAGAGAAAGCGTAACGAGAGACTTTCAAAAACTAAAATTAATTACTAATGTTAGTCTCTCGTCAATTAATTTACAGGTCGTTATCCCAATAAACCAATGGCCCCCCTTCTCTCTCCCAAAATCCAATTCCACATTCAAACCTTCATACCCAAATTCAATTCCTATCCATCACTTTCCCAAAACAGCCCAATTCAATCGCCCTAATCTATCTTCTAAAACTAACAAATCAGTTCCAAATAACTTCAAAAAATCAACCATTTATCTCGGAAATTTATCCAGTATGGTAGATCCCACTGGCATCAAAAATTCCTTTCAGAATATGGAATCATCGTTGGAATTTCATGGAAGCTCAATCGATCCTAAGCTTTTGTTCGGTTGGAGAACTCATTCCAAGCTGCAGGTGCAATAAAATTGAACGGTAAGTATTTTTGTGGTCGTAATATCTTTGTAGGCTTTGCTAAGAAAGAGCTAAACACTAATATCATTCCAAATCCTTATGTTCAAACAAATACAGCCAATATCTCCAAATTACCTATCTTTATATCTCCCAATCATACCATTGCCTCTCATTTAAATCTTACTGCTATGGTCATCGACAAATTTCCAATTAAGGCTAGCAAGTTAATTCAGTGGTTAAAAAGCTGTGAAAAATTGAAGCTGTGAAAAATATAGGCAGGTTCATTCATATCGATCAAAATACTTACAACCTTGTTAACCCTGAAATCATGTATGCTCTTATTGAAACCAACGATTCTAGCCGAATTGGACATTCTGTTTCTGCAAATTTGGATGATGATACAACCTGCAAATTGTGGGTCGAAGAAATCATTCAAGACAACCCAATTGAAATTATTTCCGAAGTGTTAATCAATGAACACAATATGTTCTTGTTAGGTTCATTGGAAAAAATTCTGATCATGTTAACAACGATTCGTCTTCGCCGGATTCTGACCAAGTTATTCCGGACACGCCTCCTGTATCTTCACCTGTTAATCTTCCAACTTCAAAATCCCAATTTCCCACCGTTGGTAACCAGGACCCAGTTTTCGATACTCCTAAAAAGTCAACTAATCCTGTTACTTCAATTCAAAAGGAACTACATCTCTCTTTGGAAAAAGTTACAAGTGCTTTGTGTAAGGAAAAAAGCAAAGCTGCAGATGAGATAAAAAAAAAAAAAAAAAAACCTTTTTGTCCCTAAAAACAGCAAAGTACAAACCACCCCACTTTCCAACAAGGCCCATACTGCTATTAACCCTTCACCCTCTAAAAATTCGACACCTTTCAATTATAATCTAAATGACTATCTTACCCTCAAAGTTAATTCTTCAAACTTCATTCCAAAAAATACCCAAAAGCATTCTTCTCCTGTTAATTCACTTTCTGCCAAAAATTCCACTTTCCTTAACAAAGACACATCCCTTGCTAAGAAGGTGGCGAATCTTGATGCACAACAATCGGAAGATCAATGCATCGGTGATGATTGTAGAAGTTCTTGTGAAAAAGTTAAAAAACTTTGTTTAATAAATAATAAGGATGGTGAACCTTTCACAGAGGAAAAAAGAACAATCAAATCTACTAATCTCAATTGGATATTAGAAAATCCCGATTTATCTCAAACCTTTGACACTACTAGCGAGATCAATCATGTAGTAGCCCACGAAACAACCCACAAAAAAGCAAGATCAATGGCAAACAATTCGGGGCTAAAAAGTTAACTTTCAAAGAGGAAATGCAGAATTTTAGTTATATCATGCAAGATATGGTAGACGAAGAGTCTCCAAAGCCATGAGAATCGCCTCGTGGAACACCAGCGACCTCGGGAACAAAGCAAAAGGTCAAATTGGGGGGGTCATTAATCAATTCACACCAAATTCAATTCCTAGCGATTCAAGAAACAATGGTTAAAGTTATATCAAAACCCATTCTAAACGAAATATGGAAACACTTTACATTCGATTCGGTCCAACAAGAAGCTCGTAGTCGATCGGGTGGTTTATTCTCAATATGGAGAACCAATTTCTTCACTCTTATTAAGAGTTGGAAAACTAGATATTGGATCGCCACCATTGTAAGGTATACTTCTAATAACCAAGTCATCTTAATCATCAACGTTTATGCTCCACAACTTGAAAATCAAAAGTTTTATTTATGGTCTCAATTAAGTAGAATTGTTAATGGGTGGTCGGGCCCTTTATGCATTATGGGTGATTTTAATTCGGTAACATCTTCATCCAAAAGATTACGAGAAGCTATTGATCCCATTGCAATTGCTTCTTTTAACGATTTTATTATTAGTGCTCATTTACTTGATCAAGCATTGGTAAACGACGAGTATACTTGGGAAGTACCTCTTGGTAAATTTTCGCGCATTGATAGAGCATTGATTAATCCTTGTTGGGCTCATCATTGGCCCTATTCTATTTTGCAAACGGCCGACCCTGGTTCATCCGATCACAAGCCCATTATCTTAGGCAAAAAATTACTCGACCCAAGGTTGGGTTGCCTTTATTGTTAGCAAAAACCTAAGGTTGTTAAAAGCAGACATCAGAGACTAGAATACCACGAATAAATATATGTTGCAGGTTCAATTCGCCAAGTATGTTACAGGTATCATGTCGTTAAAAAGATGCCTTCAAACAAAGAGACCTGTGCCAAACGAATTAATCGAACTTGCTGCTTTAAAATCTTTAAAGAAACAAGTTAACAGAAAAATAGAAACGAAAAGAAGAATTCAATCAAGGTTTCGTTGGTTGAAATTAGGTGATAAAAACTCAAAAATTTTCCACCTCGTTTCTCGTATCAAACTTCAATCGTCTTATATAGCCGGAATGCAAATCAACGACCATTGGCAAGATGATCCCTCAATTGTTAAGGAACATTCTGTTTCTTTTTTCGAAAGGCCGTTTTCTTTAAATCATCATATCAGGCCTTCTGTTAACTGGCCCGATTTGAATATTGCCCAGACATCTTCAGCTAGTCGTGATTCTTTAGAGGCCCCTTTCTCTGTTAATGAAGTGTACCAAGTTATTAAAGGATTCGACGGAAACAAAACACCGAGACTGGATGGGTATACCTTAGCATTTTTCAAAAGGGCATGGCCTTTTCTTGAAGATCTCATTATGAATATTTTCGAGCTATTCCATTTGAATCCTTCATTCCCGAAAGGATTTAATTCTTCTTTCATCGTGCTAATACCTAAAACAAATTCGCCTAAATCAATTGAAAATCTTCGTCTAATTAGTCTCATAAACGCTAGATAATAGCCAAAACCATTGCTAATAGGTTAAAGGTTATTATCCCCTCAATCATTAGCGAAAGTCAAAATGGATTTGTTCCATCAAGGTTATTAATGGACGGAGTTATGGTCGTTAACGAGGTCATTCATATGGCTAAGAAGAAAAAGATTCCAATGATACTTTTGAAAATTGATTTTTCGAAAGCATACGATAGCGTCTCTCACGCTTTTTTACTCACGGTTCTTGAGAAAATGGGGTTCGGGCCCAAGTTTACTTCATGGATTCAATGTTGCATTTCAAATGTCAATTTCTCGGTTCTTTTAAACGGGTCTCCATCCCGTGAAGGTATAATGCATCGTGGTCTAAGACAAGGTAATCCGCTATCGTCTTTTTTATTCATCATTGTGGCTGAAATTTTAAGCAAATTTTTATCTAAGGATCTTGCAAACGGCATTCTAAAGGGGTGTCCTTTTGGTAATGGGTTTTCAATTAATCATTCTCAATTCACTGTCGATACCATTATTTTCGCCCAACCGTCTTTTCATGAACTCAATCGGATAAAGCTTATTTTAGAGTTTTTTTTTTTCAGATTATCCGGGTTACAAATGAATGTCGTTAAAACAACACTTTATGGCATACATGTGTCAAGGGCTGATATGATTTCTTATTCAGCCATTTTCGATTGCAAAGTCGGGACGTTTCCTTTATCCTATTTAGGTGTACCAATTGGCCTTAATAGGAAAAGAATTATAATGTGGGATCCCATTGTGTCTAACTTACATTCTTCTCAACTCTCTCCGATTTGGAAAGATTTATTAAATCTTCAAAAAGAAGAATCGTTAAATCCCATTGTTGGTCCTAATGTGTGGAGATGGAAAATCGGCAATGGGTCAAGTATTTCATTTTGGTTCGATTCTTGGGCGAATGGTACAATTTTAAAAGACGAATTTCCTACATTGTTCTTTATCACACGACAACAAAGTGCAGCCCTCAATTGTTTTCGAATTCCTACTGATCTAGCTGATGCCCAAAGTGGTTGGGATCTGCATTTACAGCACCCCCTTTTGCGTTATGATTCATTCGGAGCTGACCAACTGCTGCAGCTTATTCGACCCTTCAAATTAAACTCGGCTGCCCATGATTATGTGCTTTGGAATCCGGGTAACGAAGACCCGTACTCAGTTGCAACTGGTGTACGTTTGATAATGCAGTCAGGTACTTTAATCTCTCCCGCTTGGCCTAAAGTTATTTGGGGCAATAATGTTCCCTCCAAAATTATGCTTTTTCATTGGCTAGCTTTTAAAAAAAGTATCCCCGTTAAAGATGTTTTGGCCCGGAGACATATATTACCTCCCTCACTCTCGACTTTATGTGTTTGGTGCTCCCTTAATGTCGAAACTAATGATAATCTCTAATTGGTGTGATTCGTGCGCAATGCATAACTTTTACCCTCTAAATTTATATATGATTCAAACACTAACAAATAAGCACACACAACTAACGAGCACTTAAAACCCGGTTATTATAGCACTTCAATGTAAGTATTCTTATCAAGTTCATCCCAAGAGAGCGGTCTAAGTCGGATATTTGAAACTATTAATTTTCCTAGAGGTTGTTTGATTGGGGGTTTTGTAGCGACCCGACCAAATTATGTTTGACGGCGCCGCTAACTTAGGTCTCTTTACGTGGTCGTAGTCCCTATATGAAACTCATTTGACCAAAATTATGTCGCATTCATTTGAAAAGTACAAGACTTGCAAAGTTTAGTTTACCGAACGGATCGACAACAAGTTTAAGTTTACAAAAGTATAAAGTATAAATGGAATAACTTGCGACATAATTAGTTTAAAATCACGGTTGCTATAAATAGCGTAAATATGTAAACAATCTGTTTGAATCCAAAGGTGCTATTACTAGCGTATGTATGTATGTATGCTTGACCCCAAGCAAGAAATCAGAGTGTATGCATGTATGCTTGACTCCAAGCAAGTAGAGTGTACGCGGAATCATGTATCAAAATAGCCAAGTATGAACCTGAGAAATATATAGAAAACTGTCAACGAAAACGTTGGTGAAATCATAGGTGTTTTAGTAAACGTTGCATTTGAACCACAAGATTTAATATAATATGATTATCTAAATCATTTGCATTCTAAAGTTGTTGTTTGTATCGCGGGCACCCAATTATCAAACTTAACTGTTTTGCACCCTTTGCGTAGTGTTAGAACATACAATAGACCCGAAAATATATTTCATCCGCTAACGGTAGCGAACCGTCCGAATGAGGCTCGTCAAGCCCATGTGATCACATAATATAAGTTCATGTTTACACCCTGCAAGTGTAACTAATGATAATTGAATTGAGGTTTTTTGTTCAAACCCGTACGTGGAATGTTTGTTTTCGTACTTGTGTTCAAAGTGTAAAAGTATGTAGTATAAAACCGTATATGTTTCTCATCCCATGATTTAAAAGTATAAAAGTTGTTGAAAGATGGGACTATGATCTCACCTCGAGTGCACGAGTATAAAAGTACTTCACAAAGTAAACGTGTGCATGATAGTTGCTTAGCCTTGACCTAAACAAGTAAGTTGTATTAATTAACCGGTTACGACACAAGGTCGGGCGAAATGTGTTCAATTAGTCCTATGGCTCGTTACGACTCGATTAAATATAGCATGTGAATCACATTGTCAAGTTTCATGCAAGAATCAAGTATAAAATAAGATTTGAACGATTGCATAAGTGTTTGGTTAAGTTTGACTAAAATTTAAACTCGGTCAAGTCAAATTCAACGAAAACGTCAACACGTTCGGGTCGAGTCCCGAACTATTTTCTGAGGTTTTTAATCATATATAAGCATGTTAGAACAAGTTACATGTGAATCGGAGGTGCGTAGCGTAGCAAATATTTTTCTAAACTTTGACCATGTAGGTCAGAACCTGGACACGCCTTAGGTCGCGCCGCGACCCAAGACTGCTACGCGCTGCGGCATTTAACGTGTGCTGGTACCTGGTCAGTCTCAAATGTCCAAGTCTCAAATCAAAACTCTTTCAAGCATAAATCACAAACCGCAAACACTTAGAACTTGTATCTTATATCGTTGGAAAGGTATTTTGATAAGAAATACAACTAACCACTTTTCATCAAGCAAAAACATCATTTACAATAACCAAAAACTCGTCAAGTGATCATTAAATGTTCAAAATCATCGTTTCAAGTTTACAAAATGCATTTTAAGATTCGGGTATCCAATTCACACATATGATATGCCGTTTTGAAGGTAATGAAACATACATTACAACTAAACACTTACTAATAACATTTTATGGCATTCGAAACATCAAAAGCTCATTTTAAGTCTATCAAACCCTAACCAAAATTCACAAAAATCAATAATCATGTGTTTAAAGTTTTCTTACTCAACCTACACATCAAAACGAAGTTAGTGATACTAGTAACACAATTAAAACATGAACTTTAACAAATTAACAACATTAACTCATCCAAAATCAAAGATTAAGCACACCCATTTCAAATGTTCAAACTAGTTACTCAAAACAACGAATCGAGCAAACAAAACATATATTCATGTTATACACGAGCCATAGACACTAACTAACACAATTTCAAGTCAAAAACACGAATTTAGAGAAATTTAGTATTTTAGAAATGTTACCCAAACGAGATGAAATTGGTACCAAAATGTAGAGGATGAAGAGAGGATCACGAATATGTAATTTGTTTTGATGTTTGCTTCTTGATTCGGTTTTGGATGATGAATCTTTGTTGAGAGGATTTGAGAGAAATGGTGAAAGTGTTAAGGAAAAGAAAAAGAAAAATGGTGGATAATGAGTGGTGGTGAGGATACCTTGACTAGTTGACCTAGTCAAGAGTTTAGTCTCTTGGCAAGTTTAGTCCCTCAAGTTTGTAGTCGGGTGTGGGAATTAACCGAACGAATATTTTAAAAACGCTCGAGTAACCGAGTGATGTTATAATTAAATAGCGGGAATATTATGAACGTTTGTCAACGGAATCTACGAATATAAATAACGAAAGATATTTATTTAAAAAAAGACAGTGTTAAAAATAAATTTAACGGAAAAACGCGGGATGTTACAGGTTTCGATTGATATTGATTAACAAGTAAAACTTGCACAATTAAACAAACCTAAATTAACAAGTCAACTAATAGCAAGAAAAAAGTAGTAGAGTATTAAGACTTAAATCAAATTAACTAAGACGTGTTCACTTATCTAATCCTCTTTATGCTTGGCTTGCCCCGTTTTGCCTATTTTGCTATCTCTTTAGTTGTTGAATTATCAAATGTTTAGCATCACTACTAAACCTCAAATCAAATGATACTCCACGAATTCACATAAGCATTGTATCCTAAGATCGAGTTAAACATGATTTGGTCATTGAGATTGAGCTTGGGTTGAAATCACTTAAAACCCCCAACTATCAAAATCACTTAAGATAACCGGCACTACTATGTTGACTAAAGGCCAATTAAAAACCAACCTAGATCAAGAACACAATCACTTGCAATTCCTAAGCTAGTTGTCTAGATTACCTAAGGTGTTGAAGCACACATTAATTCACTTCTTAAATCACTAAGAGAGCTACTCAACATATGTAATCAAAGTCAATCTTAAAACAAACTCAGAGCAATGGATCTTTAGCCAACTCAACAACACATAATCATTTGATTCATTCAAACAACAATATTCAATGGATTTGGGGCAAACACTAGCATTAGAGATTCATAGATAAGCAAACACAAGAGATTTAGCCAATCATGGCTAAAATTAAACTAATCACAAGCATAGAAATGTAAACAATCATCATCTTCAAACTATTTGTGATGACCCGGGAATTTCTGACCAAATTTAAACTTAATCTTTATATATTTCCGACACGATAAGCAAAGTCTGTAATGTTGAGTCACAAATATTTAGAACTGTTTCATATATTCGTTTGACTTTAGACCATTCTCGATGATTCACGAACAACTATTTGTAAATTAGATAACATATATATATTTAAATAGGTATTTATAATTTGAAATATAATTTAGAATATTATATAGTATGATTATTAGGATTTATATTGTAAAATAAATAAAGTAAAATGCGATTAATGGAAACTATAAAATTTATAGATATATGTATAAACACGTAAATAAATATTACTTGTAAATATATAAAGTTATATTAAATCTATTTGTTTAAAAATGTATAATATAATTGTTTTAGTATTTAACTTTGCTATTTGAAAACTGTTTATGTATAGAAAGGGAATATAAATGATTTCGAGCTTAATTAGTAAACGTCAGTAATACTCGGTTGGCATTTCTCCAGCGTTCATATAGTTCTAATACGTGTTTAAAAAGATTGAAAATAAAAATTGAACTGTAAATTGATTTCGAAGATTTTAGGTTTGATAAAAATATTTTTACCCTTTTAAGTTTAAATGTTATTACTCCGTACACATAAATCGGAACAGAAAATAAATAATTTTTGAACCTTTTTGATCAGGATTCAAACAGGTAATGAGTGAAATAATTAAATATGTTTAATCTAAAAATTTGAGATTTTTTAGGGATACTTTTATACATTAACTGTTTAGCAATGGACACGATATGGCAATCCGGGATAAACTGTCGGTAGAGTAATCCAAATACTCGGCTGCTATCTATTGAAATTATAAGAGATTACCGTGCTTGATTTATTCTTATTCCATCCCACTAACACGTTTTTTTTATTTTTAAATATATTATAATTATTATTATATTAATATTAATATTAATAATTGTTAAGAGTCCTAAGTTGCAGAATATAGATATCTCGATATATATACATACGATGTACATTTTACATCCAGGAATCACCTTCAACCACACACCACATCTCATCCTTCTTCATGAATTTCAACCGCCATTCTTACCGGCCACCACTGTTGGCCACCATAACCGTGAGCAACCATCACCGATGCTTTACAACCGTCAACCACCGATCACCATCACCGCTTGTTTATGTAAAAGAAACTACTGCTGTTGTGTTTTCCATTTCTGATTCGATGACAATACCAACACCACCACTCGCCACTCATCCACCCTATTTTGTTCACCTCCACCACCAATGATCATCATTGAAACTACTATAAACTAACCCAACACCAGCATCATAAACCGCCAACAACACCACGTTTATATTTTTGTTTTCTTCTTCCTCCATCGCCCTCACAACTGATTACTACCACCCAAGAATCGCCACCACATCAAACCCTAACAACCACAACTTAACCTGCTCGACTTATTTTTTTTTTCTTTCTGTTTGATCACAACCGTTACAAACCACCATTTTTATGTTATATTTTTTTTATTTGAACGAGACTGCACCTGTGTTCTTCCTGTTACGAAACCCACGATGGTTAGTTACAACGAGAGAATGGTGAAGGATGAAGGCTACGGTACCCATTGTTTTGTTCCCACCGTTAACCATTTATTATTATTGTAATCGAAACCAAGACAAACCCACCAATGAAGATAACGATGAACAGATGTTTTCACGTTGTGAAGTAGTGATGGTGACTAGCGAAACTTAACGAGATGTTAATGATAAGATAATGAAACGATGAGTGTAACATCCCGCATTTTTCCGTTAAATTATTTTAACGCCCGTCTTTTTTTTCTTTTTAAATAATACCCTTCGTATCTAAATTCGTATCCTTTGTTATGTAACATTTTAAATATTTTCGTTATCGGATTTTAATATCTCCCGTACTCCCGTGTAACTTAAAATAATTCGTTCGGTTATTTTCCGCACCCGATTCAAAGTTGAGGGACCAAACTTGCCAAAGGTTGAAACATTTGACTAGGTCAAAGAGTCAACCCCTTTTCATCCATTCAGTTCACCTCCTCTTCCTCTTTTTACTACTTTCAAATCCTCTCAACATTCAAACACAAAGATTCATCATCCATTTATGATCTAGCGGGTATTTTGCAAAACAAATTACATATTTGAGCTCCTTGCAACTTCCTCTTCGTTTTGGTACCAACTTCATCTCATTTGGGTAACATTTCTAAAACACTAGATTTCTTTAAATTCGTGTTCTTGACTTATAAAGTTGTTAATTAGCGTCTATGGCTCATTGTGATGTCGTGTATGTAATTTGTATGCTCGATTCGATGTTTTTGGTGTAACTAGTTCAATATGAAAATTACTTGCTAAATCCTTGATTTTGGATGATCAAATGTTGTTAGATTGTTAAAGTGCATGTTTTAAAAGTGTTACTAGTATCATTAGCTTCGTTTTGATGTATAGGTTGATTAAGGAAACCTCCTAAACTTGATTATGAAATTTGGTGAATTTAGTTTAGGGTTTGATGAACTTGAAATGAATCTTAGATGCATTGAATGATTGCCATGTTGTTTTGTTTGCGTTTAGTTGTATTGTATGCTTGATTATCTTCAAAACGGCGTATTACACATGTGCATTAATTTCCCGAATCATAATATGGCATTTATGAACTTGGAGTAATAAATGATGAGCATTAATGGTGATTTTGATATGAGTTTGTTTGGTTTTGATTGAGTAAATGCGTTTAGTTATTCTCCTTGTCAAATTACCTTTCTAATGATATATGATATGCGTTTTAAGTGTTTTCGGTGCATGAGATGTGTTAAATTGTATTTTGGTTCGTGACTTGGACCATTTTTCTGCAAACTGCATGTTTCCCAGGTATTGCGCGCCGCGCATATACCCGCGCGCCGCGCAGAATTAGAAATCCCAGATGTTTGCCTTCGTGGTTAAGTTCTGACCAGGATTTACACTTGGGTGCGCGCCGCGCAACCCATAGCGCGCCGCGCATACTGCCCAGCTCATTTTGTCTTTGTTTTTCATGTCACAAAAATGTTTCCCGCTTTACTATAACCCCGTTTACCATGAAACTTGACTATTATGCTCGTATATGACTTCTCATCATGAGAAAATTGTCGGACACCCGACCAGACCCCGTTGACTTTGACTTTGACCAAGTTTGACTTTTAGTCAAACTTAACCAAACGATTATACAATCGTTCTAACATGCTTAACTACTTGTGTCGTGCATGAAACTTGACAAATTGATCCACGTGCTATATTAATCGAGTCGTAACGAGCCATAGGACTAATTGAACATCTTTGACCCTTCGTGACTATCGTTATTGATACAACCTATTTGTTTAGGTCAAGACTAGCATTGTTTCTTGCACGTTTACTTGTCGAAGTACTTTTTGGTTCGTGCATACAAGGTGAGATCATAGTCCCACTTTTACTCTTTTTGAACTTATATTTGGGATGAGAAAACATAAACGATTCTTTTGAACTAAGTGAACACAAGAACGGGAAAACAAACATTCTACATACGAGTTTAGAACAAAAATCCTCAATTCGATTATCATTAGTTACACTTGACGGGTGTAAGCGAGAACTTATGTTATATGGCCATATGGGTTGACAACCCTCATCTCTGACGGTTCGCTACCGTCTACGGATGAAATATATTTTCGAGAATCAGTGTTTGTTCTAGCACTATGGATGGGGTATACAATGGATGGAATGTTAAGCTTTGATAATTGGGTGCTCGTGAATATTAACTTTTAGAATGTATTACTATTATTTCAACTTTGCAAACCTTGTGGTTCGACTTACTTACTTTTACTCACTTACTTACTTAAACCTATGATTTCACCAACGTTTTCGTTGACAGATTTCTATGTTTTTCTCAGGTCTTGCACGATATGTGATACATGCTTCCGCTCATTATTTGATACTTGCATTGGATGTCGAGTATACATGCATTTCATGGAGCGTCTTATGACTTTACTTTAAACCGTGTCGTCTAGATTTCATTTGTACTTATAACCTTGTAACTTAACTTTTGGTTGAACAATTCTTTTAAACTTTGGAA
Source organism: Rutidosis leptorrhynchoides (assembly GCF_046630445.1). NCBI lineage: Eukaryota > Viridiplantae > Streptophyta > Magnoliopsida > Asterales > Asteraceae > Rutidosis > Rutidosis leptorrhynchoides. The sequence continues at coordinate 415,448,989 of NC_092336.1, forward strand.
ACAATCTTTATGTTGAAATGAAGGCGACATATTTTGGTCAAACGTTGTCATAAAGACTTATGACCAGGTAATAGGACCCATGTAGACGACGCCGTCACTTGACGATTTGTCGGGGTCGCTACAAGTGGTATCAGAGCCTTGGTTGTAGGGATTTAGAGTTCATTTGTGTCCACTCCGAGTCATAGGGTACATAGGTGAATCTAGACTACAACCGGCATATAGACTGAAGTAGGAATTATTTGACTAATTGTGCATTTATACTCGAACTCTTCTATCATATCTAACTCGTATTCGATCTTGATCTTACGTTGATAAATTTTGTTGATGCGCCACCTTGACTTTATGAAGTAATGTTAAATGCACATGAGAATCAGGGTAATATAATTTCCGGGATTATATTACGGTGATTCACATGGACGTTCCGACATTATGACATAGAGAATTTAAGGCGAGTCAAGGAAAATTTTCTCTCTATCCTTATTCCATGCCACGGTTAGTATTGTTGAAAATACTAACCAACGATATTCTTGTCTCATGAAGGAACAATGGCTCACCAAGGTCAACACAATACTCCTCTCGAAACTCTAGAACAAGCTCTTCAACGAATGATAACCACCGCCGTGGGTACGGCCGTGGCCGATCACTTTTCTAACAACAACAATCATGGAGCCGGTAATTCAATCGAAGGTTGCTCCTACAAGAACTTCATGAAGTACAATCCTCCCACTTTCGATGGAACCGGGGGACCGGTTACTCTCACCCGATGGTTTGAACAAATGGAGACCGTTTTTAACACAAGCGGTTGTCGAGACCAAGATAAGGTCAAGTTTTCCACCCTCACTTTCACAGGTATTGCTCTCTCATGGTGGAACACGTATGTACAATTAGTGGGAAGCGATGAAGCCCACACACTCTCTTGGACCGAATTAAGAGAAAGAATGATCACCGAATACTTCCCGCGCGACGAGACTCGAAGGCTCGAACAGGGTCTAAGGAATTTAAAAACGGTCGGAAATGACCTCGAAGCTTATAATCAACGGTTTACCGAACTAGTCTCGATGTGTCCAAATCTCATGACTCCCGAATCCCTAAGAGTCGAACTTTACATGGATGGCCTCCCTAAGAGCATTCAACACAAGGTAATGACATCTCAACCCACTAACCTACAAGAGGCTTTAACAATGGCCCGCCAAGCCTTAGAAACGGTGAATGAAATGGAAGCACCGGCACCAATGGTCGAGAACCACCCGAGTAACAACAAAAGAACCTGGGAAGCCTCTTAATCAAGCAACCACAACAATAACAACAACCCCGCCAAGAAGCCTTTTACCTCCAACGACAAGAAAGGCTATGCCGGAAAACTACCTTTTTGTAACGAATGCCACAAGCATCACTTTGAAGGATGTGGCAGGTTTCGCCACCGGCGCCAAGGACCCGTCGCTCGAAAGATGCCCAACGCACACAGAACGGGTGCTTGCTTCGAATGTGGCCAACTGGGTCATTTTAGGAATGTGTGCCCAAATAAGAAAATCAACCACAACGCACGCCGTTGAACCTTCAACATCGACACCTAGGATGCCCGGAACGACGATGGACTAGTAACGGGTACGTTTCTTCACAACAAACCGTATACTTCATACTTATTCGATTCCATTACCGCTAGACGTTTTATAACCAAGTCTTTGACTCGTGCTCTTTGCACTCCACTTTTTTTCCCTAGACACTACTTAGGCAATTTAAGTGACCAACGGAATATATTGTGTGCCTATAAATTTTATCAGAGGATATACGTTAAGAATTATGACTTGACACCTATAGAACTAAGGAGCTCAAGACCTATTCGTTAAGGAGAAATTTTTTTCTTTCTTTCCTACAATTATGTATGGATTTTTGTGAACTAAATAATTTTCGGTTGGAAACCGATACCCACTTCCTCGTATCCATGACCTCATGATTATTTGCATGAAACTCGTGTGTATTCCAAATCGACCTCCGTTCCGGTTATCACCAATTGGGGGTTAAGGGAGACGATGTCTCCTAAGCCATCTTCCGAACTCACAACGTTAGTTGTAAATCTCTCTTGGTACCATTCAATTTATCCAAGGCACGCCCGTATCCACAAACCTCTCGAACCGCGTATGCAAATTCATATAGACTAATTCGTTATCGTATTTATAGATGATATCTTGACCTATCCAAGTAAAGAAGGAAAACGAACAACATCACCATCTCCCGCTCGAACTTTTGAGAAAAGAGCAACTCTATACCAAAGTCTCTGAGTGAGAATTTCTGTTGAACGAAGTCCAATTTTCTAGACCATGATGTTTATGGTCAGGTCGTTACAATCAATCTCGAAATCAAGCCACATGTAATCAGGAAACTCTCCCAACTCAGACTTGTATTCGTAAAAATCTTAGATCTCACCGGTTGTTACCGAAGATTCATTTCTGACTTTTCTCGTGTTACACAACTTTAAACCTCTTCATGTCTGAGCCTTGAACGTGATTCTTCACACCAACCTTCCTAGCTAAATTCGTATAGCACTAGATGGAACTCAAACATGGAAATATTTCTACTTGAACGCCGAAAGGCATACTTTCTCGACTCAAAATCAACGTAACTAAAATTCGTTATTTTGCGCGAAGAATTCGAATACTAAATTGTGGATCCGATCAACTTTCTCGTCATCACGTACCACACTACATACCTATGTTATTTCACCGTTACCGTCTGATATTACTGGAATTTAAGATAACACACAATCCAACGATACTTCACTCTTCTTTGACTTAACGCCCTTGCGTCGCTGATAATCGTCCAACCATTATTCAACCCCGAACTATACAATTACGTGTACTATCTCGTTTCTCTTTCAGACTTCATTTTTTTTTTTTTGACAACTAGAGGCACGTTATGGCAACCTCGAGATGTAAGCTCATCCTATTCTAAGTCCTCGTTTCACTCCTATCTTTATCGCTCGCACTTCCGTTTAAGGGAACTCCTTGTAACATTTCTCCATGGATAGAGAAATTCCTCATATTACCTTAGTATTCGCCACGAGGGTGAATAGTCCTAACGAACATTTTTTTTTCGAACCCTAACTGACTTGTTCAAACATATCTTAAGAGATCCTATTCTAACACGGTGTACCATTGCCAATTACCTCGGATCAAAATACTCGTATCGCTTCTAGTTTTGCAAGGAACCTTGGAAACCCACTTGGACATACGTACCGCGTATCTCCCACAACCGACGAACCGAGCAAACGTACGATTCAATCTTGGAAAGACATGTTACAGACTGGTATTGTCACCTTTAGTAGTTCCTTTTACGACGACAGCTATCACTCGTATATTAACGCAGCACTTCCAAAACCCTATATGACCGCTAATGTCATACCCCTGTTCATTTAACCAAAGCATGCGGCAAGCAAATCGCCGAATCTGAACTCCATCAAGAAACAACAATTGAGATCGTTCAAGTCCGAGGAGGGCTAGAGACAACCCATGGTCGCCAGAAGAGTTATACCAAACTTAGATGAAAACCTCACAAATCCCAGTGTGTAATCGCGTAATATTGAGAAACCGCACCTTGGAAAGGTGAAATCCATTTTAGGAAATCGAGAAAGGCTATATCTGCAATATTGAACCTTTTGAAACCTTGGGGCGTATTGGAACCGCTTCCTACCGTTTAGAACTTCCGATGCAATTAAGTTTCCGTTTACCCTACTTTTCGTGTAACAAACTTAGAAACGTGTCCTGCGGAACAGGAACGTGCAATCCTGCTAGATACATCAACTATTGATGACAAACTTCTCTTCATAGGGGAAAACCAGTTGAAACTGGGGATCGTAAAACCAAACCTTAATACAACGTAAAACCCTGACAATCCAAATTCATGAGAACACTCAAGGACGTACTTTCACTTATTCATAGCATTGACAACGTAAAGTCTCGAGTAGGAGATATCGACTACTACTTTCAACTAAATTTCGGGACGAAATTTCTTTTGAGGTGTGGATAATGTAACATCCCGCATTTTTCCGTTAAATTATTTTAACGCCCGTCTTTTTTTTCTTTTTAAATAATACCCTTCGTATCTAAATTCGTATCCTTTGTTATGTAACATTTTAAATATTTTCGTTATCGGATTTTAATATCTCCCGTACTCCCGTGTAACTTAAAATAATTCGTTCGGTTATTTTCCGCACCCGATTCAAAGTTGAGGGACCAAACTTGCCAAAGGTTGAAACATTTGACTAGGTCAAAGAGTCAACCCATTTTCATCCATTCATTTCACCTCCTCTTCCTCTTTTTACTACTTTCAAATCCTCTCAACATTCAAACACAAAGATTCATCATCCATTTATGATCTAGCGGGTATTTTGCAAAACAAATTACATATTTGAGCTCCTTGCAACTTCCTCTTCGTTTTGGTACCAACTTCATCTCATTTGGGTAACATTTCTAAAACACTAGATTTCTTTAAATTCGTGTTCTTGACTTATAAAGTTATTAATTAGCGTCTATGGCTCATTGTGATGTCGTGTATGTAATTTGTATGCTCGATTCGATGTTTTTGGTGTAACTAGTTCAATATGAAAATTACTTGCTAAATCCTTGATTTTGGATGATCAAATGTTGTTAGATTGTTAAAGTGCATGTTTTAAAAGTGTTACTAGTATCATTAGCTTCATTTTGATGTATAGGTTGATTAAGGAAACCTCCTAAACTTGATTATGAAATTTGGTGAATTTAGTTTAGGGTTTGATGAACTTGAAATGAATCTTAGATGCATTGAATGATTACCATGTTGTTTTTTTTGCGTTTAGTTGTATTGTATGCTTGATTATCTTCAAAACGGCGTATTACACATGTGCATTAATTTCCCGAATCATAATATGGCATTTATGAACTTGGAGTAATAAATGATGAGCATTAATGGTGATTTTGATATGAGTTTGTTTGGTTTTGATTGAGTAAATGCATTTAGTTATTCTCCTTGTCAAATTACCTTTCTAATGATATATGATATGCGTTTTAAGTGTTTTCGGTGCATGAGATGTGTTAAATTGTATTTTGGTTCGTGACTTGGACCATTTTTCTGCAAACTGCATGTTTCCCAGGTATTGCGCGCCGCGCATATACCCGCGCGCCGCGCAGAATTAGAAATCCCAGATGTTTGCCTTCGTGGTTAAGTTCTGACCAGGATTTACACTTGGGTGCGCGCCGCGCAACCCATAGCGCGCCGCGCATACTGCCCAGCTCATTTTGTCTTTGTTTTTCATGTCACAAAAATGTTTCCCGCTTTACTATAACCCCGTTTACCATGAAACTTGACTATTATGCTCGTATATGACTTCTCATCATGAGAAAATTGTCGGACACCCGACCCGACCCCGTTGACTTTGACTTTGACCAAGTTTGACTTTTAGTCAAACTTAACCAAACGATTATACAATCGTTCTAACATGCTTAACTACTTGTGTCGTGCATGAAACTTGACAAATTGATCCACGTGCTATATTAATCGAGTCGTAACGAGCCATAGGACTAATTTAACATCTTTGACCCTTCGTGACTATCGTTATTGATACAACCTATTTGTTTAGGTCAAGACTAGCATTGTTTCTTGCACGTTTACTTGTCGAAGTACTTTTTGGTTCGTGCATACAAGGTGAGATCATAGTCCCACTTTTACTCTTTTTGAACTTATATTTGGGATGAGAAAACATAAACGATTCTTTTGAACTAAGTGAACACAAGAACGGGAAAACAAACATTCTACATACGAGTTTAGAACAAAAATCCTCAATTCGATTATCATTAGTTACACTTGACGGGTGTAAGCGAGAACTTATGTTATATGGCCATATGGGTTGACAACCCTCATCTTTGACGGTTCGCTATCGTCTACGGATGAAATATATTTTCGAGAATCAGTGTTTGTTCTAGCACTATGGATGGGGTATACAATGGATGGAATGTTAAGCTTTGATAATTGGGTGCTCGTGAATATTAACTTTTAGAATGTATTACTATTATTTCAACTTTGCAAACCTTGTGGTTCGACTTACTTACTTTTACTCACTTACTTACTTAAACCTATGATTTCACCAACGTTTTCGTTGACAGATTTCTATGTTTTTCTCAGGTCTTGCACGATATGTGATACATGCTTCCGCTCATTATTTGATACTTGCATTGGATGTCGAGTATACATGCATTTCATGGAGCGTCTTATGACTTTACTTTAAACCGTGTCGCCTAGATTTCATTTGTACTTATAACCTTGTAACTTAACTTTTGGTTGAACAATTCTTTTAAACTTTGGAAACAATCTTTATGTTGAAATGAAGGCGACATATTTTGGTCAAACGTTGTCATAAAGACTTATGACCAGGTAATGAGACCCATGTAGACGACGCCGTCACTTGACGATTTGTCGGGGTCGCTACAATGAGATGCTAGTTGAAGACTAGATAACTGTGAAGATGATGATGAACATGATAAAGTCACGATGATGGAGACGAGGATATACAGAGGAAAAGGATGATAATGATATAATGATGATGATATTCGATATGAAAATAATGGTGATGAAAGGATAGCGAGGAAGACGATGAATAGTGTGTATGGTATTGAAGATGGCTGCGTACTATTTCTGTTCCAAATCCCCTTTACCGTTCGTTGTTACCAAATAAAAAGCTGGACCAAGTGGTTATAATTACAACAGGCCACGAATTCAGTTTTTGGGCCGTAAATGTTTGTTGGGCCGGATAATGGAGTTAGGCTAAAGGACTTGGATTGTGGCAAATAAAAAGGAATAAATATAATTGGGTTGAAAACAAATACAGAAAAACAAACTTGGACTGATGGTTAAGGACGTTAGTTGGGTAGCGTGAGGTCACGGGTTCGAGTCCTGTCTGGAGCATTCTTTTTTTTAGGGTATACACTTTTAATTCCATTCCCATTATTATTATTATTATTATTATTATTATTATTATTATTATTATTATTATTATTATTATTATTATTATTATTATTATTATTATTATTATTATTGTTTTTTTTATTAACTATTGGTATTATTATTATTATTATTATTATTATTATTATTATTATTATTATCATTTTAGTTATTATTAGGTAATATAATTATGTATTATTACTATTATTATTGTCATTTATATGATGTTTATATATATTTATGTACATTATATTTATTATCATTATTATTATTAACAATATTATCATTATGAATATAAGAACTATTATTATCATAACTATTAAAATTATCATTTTTTTTAAACTATCATTAGTATTATTATTATTAGAATTATCATTATGTGATTTTTAATCAAAAATTATCATCAATATTATTATTAACAAAATTATTAACTTTAATATTTTTATTAGTAACATTAGGTATTATCATTATTATTTTTTACCATTACAAATAATATTATGGTATTATTATAATTATTATATTTTAACAAATAAACGATATATATATATATAATTAATACACATAATATAATCAAATTAATATTTTCATATACAAAATGAATATAAGGAACATATATATATATATATTTTTAATATAAAAATGATATAACTAATAAATTTATATATATTGATCGATTTCACTTATGTGTATTAATAAATAAACAAATGATATAGGTTCGTGAATCCGAGGCCAACCCTGCATTGTTCAGTATCGTCGTATGAATATTTTTACTACAAAATATTATATCGTGAGTTTCATTTGCTCCCTTTTTACTCATTACATTTTTGGGCTGAGAATACATGCGAAATTTTTATAAATAATTTGCAAAATAGACACAAGTACGTGAAACTACATTCTATGGTTGAATTATCAAAATCAAATATGCCCCTTTTTATTAAGTCTGGTAATCTAAAAATTAGAGAACAGACACCCTAATTGACGCGAATCCTAAAGATAGATCTATGGGCCCGACGAACCCCATCCAAAGTACCGGATGCTTTAGTACTTCATTTTGTTTATATCATGTCCGAAGGGTTTTCCGGAATGATAGGGGATATTCTTATATGCATCTTGTTAATGTCGGTTACCAGGTGTTCAATCCATATGAATGATTATTTTGTCTCTATGTATGGGACGTATATTTATGAGAAATGAAAATCTTGTGGTCTATTAAAGTGATGGAAATGTTTATTTATGTTAAACTAATGAACTCAGCAACTTTTGGTTGACACTTGAAAGCATGTTTATTCTCAGGTACGAAAGAAATCTTCCGCTGTGCATTTGCTCATTTTAGAAACACTACTTGGAGTCATTCATGGCATATTTCAAAAGACGTTGCATTTGAGTCGTCGAGTTCATTAAGATTATTATTAAGTCAATTATAGTTGGTTATATTCTGAAATGGTATACATGCCGTCAATTTTCGTTGTAAAGAAAGATTGTCTTTTAAAAATTCAATGCAATGTTTGTAAAATGTATCATATAGAGGTCAAATACCTCACGATGTAATCAACTATTGTGAATCGTTTATAATCGATATGGACTTCGTCTGGATGGATTAGGATGGGTCCCTACAGTTGGTATCAGAGCGGTGGTCTTAGCGAACCAGGTCTGCATTAGTGTGTCTAACTGATAAGTCGTTAGGATGCATTAGTGAGTCTGAACTCCGACCGTGTCTGCATGTCAAAAGTTTTGCTTATCATTTCGTGTCGAAACTTTCCTGCTTATCATTCTTAGGGAATCAGTTGCTTATCATTCTTAATCTAGACATATCTTACTGCCTGGATTGCATGAATAGTGTATAGACAAAATTCATATCTTAGCGTATCTGTTAATTCATATCTTAGCATATCTATTACTGTAAACTTTACCTAACATATTCTGTAGATTCTTCCGTAACTTATGGGATTTTAGTATTATATATGCATATGTAAATTATGTATTGCAGGGTACTAATCTACATCCTATAATCTATTTCTTATCGAAAATCCTTCATCTGATCGTACGAGATGAATCCCTCAATCAGTTCGAGTCCCTCAGATTTCGATAGCTATTCCAATAGTTATTCCGACAGCTATTCTGGCATGGATGTTCACCTAAGCTCCGAAAGCAGCGTCACCAGAATGAATCAATCAATCAGTCATCCCAATTCATCTGATGGGTTCGTAGTCGACTTAATCAATGGAGACGCGAAGAAGGCGATCCCTTCCACCAACCGAATACACCTCTTGGTGAAGAACCTGAAGCACTTACCGGCGAACCTATCTGAAACACCATTTTCAGCCTCATTTCTAGAGTAGCTCGACATGATTATATACTATCTCAAATTCAAAACCTTATTCATCGGCTCGTTCCGACCGACAATCATCCCGGAATAATATAAGAAGTCAACGAACTACGCGCCCGAGTTGTAGCCTTGAAAAAATATGGTGCAAAACGTACCAGCTTCAGCAACATCAATGGCATCAACAGTACCACCAACATCAATACTAGTACCATCAACACCACAATCTGTACCTCGAGCATAATCATCATTCTACATGACGTTCTACATCATTTATCTTCGTTCGACATGACGATTATGTAATCTCTAATGTTTTAGAGATTATGTATTCTAGTTAAAACGATAAAACAAATGAGATTAATATTATATTAACTCATTAAATCGGTATTACATCTGAAGAAAATATATATGTATATATATTTTTTCATAAAGACTGTAATTAAAAAAATTCTTTTGCACAAACTGTTAATGGTGAAAATATTTTAACGGGTAGGTAATACTCGAGGAATATTTAGATTTCACTTTAATAAGTTATACTGTACATTCTTCGAATCTGATTCAATAGTCATTTACTATCCTATTTACAACCTCCGATATACGTATCCGTTCACCAAAGAATAACTATTTTCATTCAAATTCAACTTCATATTTGGATTTTGACCTATCAGAATCCAACAAGTGGCATAATGAAGAAATAATGGACACAATAAAAATCGATTAGAAACAGACTAATTAACAATATGAAATTTTGTTAAGAAACCACGCTAACAAGATCCTAGCTAACTGTTCCTAGCTAACTGTTAATTCTGCATCACATTTTATTTTATCGCAATTTATTTATCGCAATTTATATTCTCGCAATTTTATTTATCGTCATTTAATTTCTGTTATTTACTTTACGCACTTTATTTATCATTATTTAATTTCTGTTATTTATTTTACGCACTTTAAATATCGGGACACGTATACAAGGTTTTGACATATCATATCGATGCATCTATATATATTATTTGGAATCACCATAGACACTCTATATGCAGTAATGGTCGAGTTCTCTATACAGGGTTGAGGTTGATTCTACAATAATATATATAGTTTGAGTTGTGATCGAGTCTGAGACATGTATACGGGTCACGATATGTATTAATTAATTCGAATATTATATATTAAATTATAAATGAATTATTGGACTGTCAACTGTGGACTATCGACTGAGGACTAATAACATTGGACAATTAAAATGAATTAAAATATCGATTATAATATATGAAACTAAACAATTCTTCAAGTTGCCACTTGATTTTATTCTAAACTTCATTTGTATCTTGACGATTACAATCTGCGTTCAAACCTTTCATGATTCTTGAAAACACCTCAATCGATAGGATGAATCAACCGCACTTCATCTACGGAAGAAAAGATTTATGCATATAGTTATGCACCTGAGAAACTCTCAGCAACTGAGTAAAAGTTTAACACGTAGCCGCGTCAGATCCTTTGGCATTTATTAGCAAAAATAACTTTGCGATCCCTTTTCAAAGTAGCTAATTTTGTCACAGCTCCAGCAAGTCAACTCCGACTTTTCATTCGAAGTAGTCTTACTATAATCCTGATATATATGATTACCCTTTTGATACCGGAGAATTCTTTTATATTCCACCATATTACCAGCAGATGTACCAGCAACCTCATCGCTCCTTGGTTTAAATCTCTTCGACAAATCACTATATTTAACTATTGAAGTCTTATCATGAACTCATCGGTATCCTTTAACAAGAATTGCCATACCAAGTATCGGGAAATCAGCAATCAGTATTTTGAATCTCGCAGCGTTTTCACATCAACAGTTATATGTATCCATATAACATTTATCTCTTAGAACTATGATCTTCCATTCCGAAATTCTGAAAAGCACTCAGTCTGTGAATTAATACTCTGGATTTTGAAAAGTTGAATGAAGCAACAAAAACTGTAAACTACCTCAATAGCCAAAAGTTGATAATAAAGAATTGTATGTTGGCAAAGCTCAGAAAAAGTTTGAAACTGAAAAACTGATTGAGCAAACTACGAAGGAGTCTCTGAACAAATCACAAGGACTAAACTTGTACATTAAGAATCCTGATGATTCTGTTTCTGATGAAATCTTTAGCGAATACCTTGCTTCTAACTTCAAACCCTTGCGGACAAATTTTCTTCACCATCCTTAGATATTAGAAATTCTAAGATATTATCGTATCTTTTATTATAAATATCCTCCATATTTCTGAAGATATTTTCATAACTATTCTTATCTAAAATCATTAATCTCTTCGAACTATCAGTGTTACATCATATAGAAACTGTTAGTTTCTATATTCTGTAAACTTTCGAGCTTAAAATATGAATGTTTTTGAAGTAATGTTGGGAACTGATGCATGAGTTAGTATAATATAATGACACTTGATCAAAGTGATTATATTACAGTAAGTCATGCCGAGTTTCTAATGGAACGTGATGATTCACAGACTATAACATCATCATGTGCCATGTTACACGACTCTTACATCCTATTTTAACCGCAAACGTATCGAGAACATATTTTCTTGATAGTTCTATCTTTCCCTTGAATTCTGGTAATTTGACAAGTCAGATTGTGCTATTACCATTTCTTTCTTAGAACATTAACTATGTTCATTCCGAAATTTATATCTACGAATTTTGGACCATTATTCGCTTGATTTAAAGCCGGGAAAAGAAAACAAAAGCATGAAGCTCCAAAATAGAAATGAGGGTATAAATCGCAGCAAATAGGAGAGAGCATTAACTGTGGATGACAATGATTATAGGAGACAGAAGTAGGGACACCAAAATATAAGAGAAAATATAAAGCCCAATAACAACACGGAGATTACAAACTGTGGATATTAATACGAATAGCAATATAAAGACACGGTAGAATTAAGAATAGTATCATCCCAAGGTAATAGTAGAAGTAAATAGATTCTTCTGGTGGAAGATTAAAAAGAAGGATGACAGAAAGGATAATTAGGAAAATATCAATGATTAGAACTGGATTAAGCATTTTCAAAAAATTTTAGAAGTAAGAATTAAGAATGAAAGTAAAGAAAATGGGAGTGGTGGAAAATAATGAAACGGAAAAAGTTTAATTTATAATGAAAATATCAGACAGAGAAATCGAGTCAGATCACCGTATTTAATTATAGAGATCTTAATTTTCTTACTCGCCGAAGAATCAAATCTTTTAGATTTCAAAGATTTTCTTTAAATCCCTTGAATTCCGGAATTCAACCCTGACTACGTCAAAAGTTAAGACGCATCTTATTTTCTAATTTCCACCGTAATCACGTCAAAAGTTGAATCTCTATCTCAATCTGTTGTGACAGCTTCATTCGTACACTTCATCTAATCGAACCGTTTTATCTATATTAATCAATAATGATAAAACTCAATTTATCAACTCATAGTTGTCATGAAAACATTTTTATTGTTAGTCATGACCACCTCACTCAAATTTCGGGACGAAATTTCTTTAACGGGTAGGTACTGTGATGACCCAGGAATTTCTGACCAAATTTAAACTTAATCTTTATATATTTTCGACACGATAAGCAAAGTCTATAATGTTGAGTCACAAATATTTCGAACTGTTTCATATATTCATTTGACTTTAGACCATTCTCGACGATTCACGAACAACTATTTGTATATATATATATATATATATATATATATATATATATATATATATATATATATATATATATATATATATAGGTATTTATAATTTGAAATATAATTTAGAATATTATATAGTATGATTATTAGGATTTATATTGTAAAATAAATAAAGTAAAATGCGATTAATGGAAACTATAAAATTTATAGATATATGTATAAACATGTAAATAAATATTACTTGTAAATATATAAAGTTATATTAAATCTATTTGTTTAAAAATATATAATATAATTGTTTTAGTATTTAACTTTGCTATTTGAAAACTGTTTATGTATAGAAAGGGAATATAAATGATTTCGAGCTTAATTAGTAAACGTCAGTAATACTCGGTTGGCATTTCACCAGCGTTCATATAGTTCTAATACGTGTTTAAAAAGATTGAAAATAAAAATTGAACTGTAAATTGATTTCGAAGATTTTAGATTTGATAAAAATATTTTTACCCTTTTAAGTTTAAATATTATTACTCCGTACACATAAATCGGAACAGAAAATAAATAATTTTTGAACCTTTTTAATCAGGTTTCAAACAGGTAATGAGTGAAATAATTAAATATGTTTAATCTAAAAATTTGAGATTTTTTAGGGACACTTTTATACATTAACTGTTTAGCAATGGACACGATATAGCAATCTGGGATAAACTGTCGGTAGAGTAATCCAAATACTCGGCTGCTATCTATTGAAATTATAAGGGATTACTGTGCTTGATTTATTCTTATTCCATCCCACTAACACGTTTTTTTTTTTTTAAATATATTATAATTATTATTATATTAATATTAATATTAATAATTGTTAAGATTCCTAAGTTGCCGAATATAGATATCTAGATATATATACATACGATGTACATTTTACATCCAGGAATCACCTTCAACCACACACCACATCTCATCCTTCTTCATGAATTTCAGCCGCCATTCTTACCGGCCACCACTGTTGGACACCATAACCGTGAGCAACCACCACCGATGCTTTACAACCGTCAACCACCGGTCACCATCACCGCTTGTTTATGTTAAAGAAGCTACTGCTGTTGCATTTTCCATTTCTGATTCGATGACAATACCAACACCACCACTCGCCACTCATCGACCCTATTTTGATCACCTCCACCACCAATGATCATCATTGAAACTACTATAAACTAACCCAACACCAGCATCATAAACCACCAACAACACCATGTTTATATTTTTGTTTTCTTCTTCCTCGATCGCCCTCACAACTAATTACTACCACCCAAGAATCGCCACCACATCAAACCCTAACAACCACAACTTAACCTACTCGACTTATTTTTTTTTCTTTCTGTTTGATCACAACCGTTACAAACCACCATTTTTATGTTATATTTTTTTTTATTTGAACGAGACTGCACCTGTGTTCTTCCTGTTACGAAACCCACGATGGTTAGTTACAACGAGAGAATGGTGAAGGATGAAGGCTACGGTACCCATTGTTTTGTTCCCACCATTAACCATTTATTATTGTTGTAATCGAAACCAAGACAAACCCACCAATGAAGATAACGATGAACAGATGCTGTCACGTTGTGAAGTAGTGATGGTGACTAGCGAAACGTAACGAGATGTTAATGATAAGATAATGAAACGATGAGATGCTAGTTGACGACTAGATAACTGTGAAGATGATGATGAACGTGATAAAGTCACGATGATGGAGACGAGGATATACATAGGAAAAGGATGATAATGATATAATGATGATGATATTCGATATGAAAATAATGGTGATGAAAGGATAGCGAGGAAGACGATGAATAGTGTGTATGGTATTGAAGATGGCTGCGTACTATTTCTGTTCCAAATCCCCTTTACCGTTCGTTGTTACCAAATAAAAAGCTAGACCAAGTGGTTATAATTACAACAGGCCACGAATTCAGTTTTTGGGCCGTAAATGTTTGTTGGGCCGGATAATGGAGTTGGGCTAAGGACTTGGATTGTGGCAAATAAAACGGAATAAATATAATTGGGTTGAAAACAAATACAAAAAAACAAACTTGGACTAATGGTTAAGGACGTTAGTTGGGTAGCGTGAGGTCACGGGTTCGAGTCCTGTCTGGAGCATTCTTTTTTTTTTGAGGGTATACACTTTTAATTCCATTCCCATTATTATTATTATTATTATTATTATTATTATTATTATTATTATTATTATTATTATTATTATTATTATTATTATTATTATTATTATTATTATTATTATTATTATTATTATTATTATTATTATTATTATTATTATTATTATTATTATTATTATTATTATTGTTTTTTTATTAACTATTGGTATTATTATTATTATTATTATTATTATCATTTTAGTTATTATTAGGTAATATCATTATGTATTATTACTATTATTATTGTCATTTATATGATGTTTATATATATTTATGTACATTATATTTATTATCATTATTATTATTAACAATATTATCATTATGAATATAAGAACTATTATTATCATAACTACTAAAATTATCATTTTTTTTAAACTATCATTAGTATTATTATTATTAGAATTATCATTATGTGATTTTTAATCAAAAATTATCATCAATATTATTATTAACAAAATTATTAACTTTAATATTTTTATTAGTAACATTAGGTATTATCATTATTTTTTTTACCATTACAAATAATATTATGGTATTATTATAATTACTATATTTTAACAAACAAACAAACGATATATATATATATATATATATATATATATATATATATATATATATATATATATATAATTAATACACATAATATAATTAAATTAATATTTTCATATACAAAATGAATATAAGGAACATATATATATTTTTAATATAAAAATGATATAACTAATAAATTTATATATATTGATCGATTTCACTTATGTGTATTAATAAATAAACAAATGATATAGGTTCGTGAATCCGAGGCCAACCCTGCATTGTTCAGTATCGTCGTATGAATATTTTTACTACAAAATATTATATCGTAAGTTTCATTTGCTCCCTTTTTACTCATTACATTTTTGGGCTGAGAATACATGCGAAGTTTTTATAAATAATTTATAAAATAGACACAAGTACGTGAAACTACATTCTATGGTTGAATTATCGAAATCGAATATACCCCTTTTTATTAAGTCTGGTAATCTAAGAATTAGGGAACAGACACCCTAATTTACGCGAATCCTAAAGATAGATCTATGGGCCCGACGAACCCCATCCAAAGTACCGGATGCTTTAGTACTTCGTTTTGTTTATATCATGTCCGAAGGGTTTGCTGGAATGATAGGGGATATTCTTATATGCATCTTGTTAATGTCGGTTACCAGGTGTTCAATCCATATGAATGATTATTTTGTCTCTATGTATGGGACGTATATTTATGAGAAATGAAAATCTTGTGGTCTATTAAAGTGATGGAAATGTTTATTTATGTTAAACTAATGAACTCACCAACCTTTTGGTTGACACTTGAAAGCATGTTTATTCTCAGGTACGAAAGAAATCTTCCGCTGTGCATTTGCTCATTTTAGAAACACTACTTGGAGTCATTCATGGCATATTTCAAAAGACGTTGCATTTGAGTCGTCGAGTTCATCAAGATTATTATTAAGTCAATTATAGTTGGTTATATTCTGAAATGGTATACATGCCGTCAATTTTCGTTGTAAAGAAAGATTGTCTTTTAAAAATTGAATGCAATGTTTGTAAAATGTATTATATAGAGGTCAAATACCTCGCGATGTAATCAACTATTGTGAATCGTTTATAATCGATATGGACTTCGTCCAGATGGATTAGGACGGGTCCCTACACTATTACAAGTAACTGATGCAAAGTATGTAAAGTAAAGTTAAGATTATAACCCAAAATGCAAAGAAGATGAAGATCTAAGCTAAATAATGATGAATCTTGAGCAAGCTTCCTTGAATCCTCCCTTAATCTCCAATGGATGATGAAATTAGGGTTTTGTAAGTGAAATTCGGACCTTAAGCCGTTTATCTAAAAAGATGCCTATGAAATTGACCTAATCTCATTCCTTACATAGTGCTGAAAATCTGGGCTGAAACAGCGTCAGGAGCGCCGCTTTTACTTCAGGAGCGGCGCTTTTGGTTTGAAACAGGAGCGACGCTTTTTACTTTGGTGCGTCGCTTTTAACTTGTCAGGAACGACGCTTTTGACGTTTAGAATGGCGCTTCTACTCACCGATGAAAAATGGAGGCAAATCGTGCATAAGAGCGCCGCTTTTCCCTATGGAGCGGCGCTTTAGTGCCTTCAGGAGCGGCACTCCTTTACAAGAGCGGCGCTTTTTGAACTGTTTCTTGCACTTGTCATTTCCTTAACCAATTTTGCCCAAGATTTTGTCAATTTTACACCAAATCAACTCCTTAGCCCTTAATTTACCATTTAGCTCAATAGCACACAAAATAGGCCCCGAGATAGTCAAAAACTGAACAAAGTGAGGTAGATATCTCGAAGTAAACATATATAAATGGAGCGATATCAAACCCCCTACATTTGAATCTTTGCTTGTCCTCAAGCAAACAATCGACAAAACAAGCTTTGGAGATAGAGAACGAATAAGTGAACAATGTCAAAGCGCAAAAAGTGTAGGCACAAATTAATACCTCCCATGAATAGGCACTTGATGGTAAGGATGTTCTCCAAAGACTTGCATTTGCTAGGACCAAGCATATACTTCCTCTTCTTCTATAACCACAAACTTCAAACAAACTCAAATAATCTCTTCACTAGCTCAAGCTCAAAACAAGCTTCAAATCTTCAATCCTCCAAGCTTAACATAAACATAATTCAAGCCTAAGTCTACCCGAACCAATCATGCCCCCGGTCAAAGTCAACTTTATCTACGAGAAGGTCATCAAACATCAATCACAAAGCATCAAATCTATACAAACTTGAACTTGACCTCGTTGATCTTGATCAAATATGTAGGATTCACGGGATAGCCATAAACTCATCAAACTAGTCAATCATGTCAAATACAAACCTACTCAAACAAGCTCAAAGTATACCCAAAAGATGTAAAATGCACCCAAAATGAATAAGGGCCATGAAAATCGTACACATCATCATCAATCATGAAATAATACATCGTGCAAAGAATATGCTTCCAAAAAGAATGTTCACCTCATCAACACGCAATGGCTATCCCTCTTCCACCTCCATGCCCCCAAAACACTTATTTTTCGTCAATTCCAAGAATGTAATCGTCAATTCCAAATATAGGGTTAATGTGGGTGTGCCAAAGGTAAGGGAATGGGTACCCCACCTTTATTGGTCACCCCGGGCTCGGGATGACCGGCAGTCATCAAGCTTTCTATCACAACTCTATGGTTTCTCTCATAGTAGGGCAAAAGCATTGACGGAGGTTCGTTGAATTAGGGCCCCACGTGGCTAAATAAGAGAGTTCGACAATTTCAAATTTTTGAAGCACTAGGAGGACTTTAACCTCCTTTCAAGTGATTGAGCTTAACTTGGGAGACTTTACTCCCAAGCTTGGAACACACATAACTTGGAAGACTTTACTTCCAAGTTTGGAAGACTTGACTTCCAAAATGAGACAATGGGAGGACTTGAGTCTCCCAGGAGTGTCAAAGCTCGAAGCTTTTATTCAATCTTCTACTTCCCACATAACAAGCTTTTATGCTTATGTTGAGAAAAGGTAGGAAGTAGGTACTACCTATCCATAATTGATCGAACAAGGGTGCCATAGCTTTTGGCTATGGGTTGTGTTGTCTAGCAACACTAGCACGAAGCCATTGCTCTTCATCAAGAAGATAGCACACGTTGAAGCTCGGTGGCTCCTCTTCCCACTGTATGATACATCGGTTGAAACATCGTGAAATGATGAGAAAACCAATGTCAATATAAAATGGTGTGGATTAGGAAGTCTCCCACACCAAGTGAAACGAAACTCGGGAGACTTGACTCCCTACAATGGATGGACTCGATTCATCCGAGAGTGTTAAAGCATAAAGCTTTAAACACTTGATTTTGGTACACATGCATGAAAGACTTTAACTTTCAAGCATAAGTTTGATTTTCTTCAAAAAATTTATCATTTAAGCTCAAAATCATAAGAAAAGTGAAAGACCTTACTTTCACTTGGTGAAACTCAAGAGTGAAACAAAAGGAAGACTTTACTTCCTTAAGTTTGAAAAACAAGGAAAAGACTTTACTTTTCCTAAAAATTTTGAAATTTTGTTTTTTACAAGTTTTAACCATTTTAGATGTTTATGATATGAATTAGCGTAATGGTTACAAACTTGCTCCAAAAATTGTTCGACAATGCAAGCTTCAAACTTTATAGCATATGTGATACATTTACCCGAAAAAGTTTAAAATGGCCCGATATTTTAACTCTCCCCCCTACATTTAGTGTATGCAATGCCCTCATTGCATTGAAGCGAAAAAATAAGTGAAAATGAGAGACATTTTTGAAATCAAAAAGTGATTAGGGAAAAGAAAGCAAAAACCGGCCAAGATCAAACGATCTTTGTTGTTACCATTCGAGAAATATGTAGTCACCAAGGTCTCTTGCATGTCATTGTACCACTTGATGAGCCAAAAGAAGGAGCCAAGTTCATATGGCATTCCCTACAATTGAAGTATGCTCACAAGGTACAAAAATGTGCGGGACTATACTCGGGGGAGTATACGCGCCCACAATAAAGTCATAATGCTCCACAATCAATAACAAAGCCATACAAACATCCATCGACAATGAAATATTCAACCAAACTACTCAATTGACAAGATCACAAATAAGATATAATCTCCATGATTCAACCAAACAAGTATAATATAACAATGATCAACATCACATATGCAAGATCCAACGAATCATTTAATCAACAAACAACTAACATCATAAGCATAATCAATAATAGAATTAAACATCACAACCTAGAAAGTGTCAAATTATTACATGCCCAAATTTAAGTTTAAATTGTTTCATTCGGGAATCACAAGCCCTCCGGATTCGAGTTTCCATCATCAATAACCACACACAAACATAAACTAAATTGTTCCCAACACACAATCAAGTTATCATATTGTTCAAACTCTCCCAAACTAACCGCCCTTAGTTGTTACATGCCAACAAATTCAAATAAAGTGTTTCATAAATCAACCATCATAAAAGTTAAATAGACCAACAAATAAGAGAGAGCGAGAACGCAACGATAGTAATTACCACCAACTATACCCTCCATAATACGAGCTCCTGGATTGGTTTTGATTTGGGTAGTCATCATAATTTGGTGGCCTATCCCATTCACTTTGCTCGCTTGGTTGTTCTTGTTCTTCCCTCCTCCTTGCAAAGTACTCAAATTGTTGAGCTCGCCTAAGTGCCTCGTTTGGGTCATATTCGATTAGTGGTTGGGTTCTCGGTTAATTATAATCATACGGGTTAAAGGTGGGAGCAAATGGCCTTGGAGAGGTTGGGTCCGCTCGATGTAGTTGGCTACAATGAGCTTCCCATTGAGAATGCGCACGTAGGCCCGAGAAGTTGTAGCGCGCTTCATATTCTTGGTTTGCTTGGTTAATATTGATTTGATTAAATCAATTTTCAAGCCAAGCTCGGTCATACCCACCCGGAACACTACTCCTCGCACCTTGTGCTCCACTACTTGCTCCAACATTCCCTGTTTCATACCCATGCAACATTCTTTCTTCTTCTTCATCCTCATTTTCCCCCTCGACATGGATGTTATTTAGATCAAACCACCTTCTCATTTGTTTGTTCACGCCCCTCTTGAGAATCTTACCGCCCTTAAAGTCAACATACCCAAATTTAGCCATTTCAGTGGCCATGTACCCTGAGATATCAATTCCTAATTGCCTCGCTATCCTAGTAACAAAAACACCACCGACCGTGCCTTTCTTCCCTTTTGTCCCAGTTTTATCATAAAGATAGTCAGCAATAACATGGGGGACATGGACATGTACCTTATTGAAGATTCAATCAGTGAGCCAAATGATTGAAGATTCGATCAGTGAGCCAAATGTCCAAGTAGGACATTTTCTAATTGCTATGGAAACGGTGGTTGACCGTATTTGCAATGAATCGGGCTATGATCCGAAGGTTATGTGTCTTAAGGGTGTTGACAACAGTTTTACCTGGGTAAAAAGCCCCATCGCTTATTTCGTGCTAAGCTGCAGGAAAGTTAAACTCTTCAGTGTTGGTAGTGGGGATTCGACAAGACAAAAGATAATCCCAAGGGGCATTAGTGTTGTTTCTAATTTCGGTGTAAATTCCTAGGGCCCTGATAAGTTAGAGCATGCTCATTTTTCGTTGTTGGCTGCCTAAGTTAAAGGTCATGTACTCTTGGTCAGTAATTGTTTCTACCCAAAAATTGACAATCAGGGTGGAAGTAAACTCTAAGGTCGGGACAACATAAATAGGCTCATTGAATCTGAAGATTGGAACCCAAGGGTTGATTTGCATATTCCCATATGGAACCTTAAAAAGGGCTTCAGCCTCATCAGTCCTACCGGCTTCATCAAGAAGAGACCAGTCGATGTATTTTCCGGGATAGAATTTGTCCTTGAGCCTAAGCTCTAGGCCCGCTCTGAAACGTGCACTCATCAAAACCTGTTGTAAACATGGGTCTGTTGAGAGTCTCCGGATATCCTCCGGGATCGCTGGCACTTCATCTTCCTCAACTTCTTGTTCCACTGGGCGATTATTCCTACCCTTAAATCAGATACTCTTTTGGCGTTTTGTTCCACTTCCTGAGCCACCATGTGACTTTGTGGGTTCCTTAGTCTACAAAACAAGACATCAAGAGAAAAACATTGTGGAGGGGTAGAAGTTAGCACATAAACAATTTGTTTTCAAACATCAATCATCATTACCAAGTTGATTTCAAAAGTTCGCAACAAGTTTTATCATGCAATTCATGTCAACATTTAGCATACATGACTAAAACAAATGCGATTAATCATTAAAAAAACATGAAATCAAACAAGGATGAACCTTATGGCATAATCTCAAAGTCATCAAAAAGTTGCAAAATTTAGCTCATGCAATGGAATGTCAAATCATAAGTAGTTTCATAAGCTAAATATGCATTATCAATAATCATTAAGTCTCACTAGGTCAAACATGGTCAACATGAACAAATTGCAAAAAGTCAACCCTAGTCAAAGTCTAATTCGTGCAAAATTCGGCTAAGACAAAGAGCTTTCATCAAATTATATCAATTCTTCATCTTATAACATAAATGTACCGCAAACAAATACATTATCACTTTTCACATACTCAAATTGGTCAAACCAAGTCAAACCTCAAACTTATGAACCCTAATTTTCAAATTCAAATCATACAAGCATGAAAGATGGATTCAAAGTAAGATAATCATGGTAGACTAACAATTAGGCTTCAACAACATCAAGTATCACTCTAATTTGGCTCAGAATTAAAAACCTCTAAATTGGATGAACCCTAGAATTTCAAAGTTTAAATCGATGTGACTACTCATGCAAATCATGTTAATGAGCAACAATGTAGTCTAGATTCATCAACAATTCAACCAATAACATCATAAATTAAGCACAATCAACAAACTAAGCATAAAGAGAAAAATAGTGAAAATCATAAGAATCATATTAAATAATGAATTAGAGTGATGGATTCTTACTTTTTCCCATGTTAGATGTTGTAGATTTTCAAGAAATTAAACAAAATTTGAAGTTTTTGGTGGATTAGGGTCGATTAGGGTAAGGGAGCGCCACACTTTTGAGAGAAAAATTGAGTTGGGTGTGAAAAAGTGATGTTTGGTTCGTGCAGGATTCTTAAGTAGCCAGATGCAAAAGCGCCACTTTTTAAACAGTAACGCCGCTCCTAGAAGATCAGAAGCGTCACTTTTGAAAGAAAAGCTTCACTCTAGGCGAACTAAAAGCGCCGCTTTTGAACACAAAAGCGTCGTTCTTGGCTACTGTCCATTTTTGGTCCCAAAACACAGGTTAAACGTCGCTCTTGAAGCAGAAGCGTCGCTCTTGATGACCAAAAAGTGCCGCTTCTAGGATAAAAGCGCCGCTCCTACGACAAAAGCGCTACTTTTGTACCTAATTGTAATTTTTCCAAATTTAAAGTCCATTTTGACCCATTCACAAGCTATTTTTGGTATTTTCCAGTTTTACCCATATGCATTTAATACAAAAATATGAAAATACAACTAAAGAAAGTAATATCATACAATTCTAAACAAAATGCAATTACGAGAAACTATATACAAAATTGTGGAAAGATTTTAACGAGTCTATCACCCGACTCCCATCACCTTAGGATTTCAACTAATTCCGGGGTGGTAAACATCCCCTCCCTTTGAGCTAAGGGAAACATTTTCATTACCACCACCACTTAACATTGATATTAACCAATCATTTGTTTCTTTGGTTTCATTGATTAACTCTTTAAGTTTGATTTTTTCATATTTTGACAAGTTTGACACTAGGCGGTTTATCAAATGTTCATCCTTTTTGGATGAAGCCCTATGCACCCGCCCAAATAGCTTTCTCATAGACTTGTCAACACTGTCGTTTTGACCTTTTGGTTTACTTTGAATTTCCTTGGTCAATCCTCCACCACCTTTTGCTGGTGAACCAACTTGCGTTGTGCTTGTGATGGATTGCACACTAGCAACAACTTGTGGTGTGGTCAATGGTATTGATGGTGCTCTAACACGTTTTGTTTTTTATGCTCATACATTTCCCTTTATCTCGTAGAGTCAATTTCCCGGTTCTAAAGTCAAAGAAAGAACCCGCGATTGCCAAGAATGGCCTTCCCAAAACAAGGGGTACAACCAGGTCTTCCTTTATATCAACAATAACAAAGTTAATGGGAAATTCCATGTCTCCCAACTTAACAATTAAATCCTCGGCAATTCCCACACTAGAGTTAATTGATTGATCAATTAGTTTAACTCCTATTGTGGTGGGTGAAAGATCACCTAGGCCTAACCTTCTGTAAATGGAGTAGGGCATGAAGTTGATACTCGCCCCCCGAGTCGGCTAAAGATGTAAGCATCTCCGACCCGTTCACGTTACATGGTATAAGGAAAGGTCCGGGATCACCCATTTTCGGTGGTAGGTTACATTTCTTCAAAATACCATCACACTCCTTTTCTAAGAAAGCAGTGGATGCTTGCTCAACATCTCCCTTTTTGGCCATGAGTATCTTCAAAAATTTTCCATAGTTGGGCATATTCTCAAGCACCTCCGCCAAAGGGAGTTTAACATAAATGTTTTCATTATCGGTTAAAGTTGACTTACAATCCACATCCTTTAGATGTGTAGGAGGTAACGGTTGAGGATGTGAGACCGGTGTCTCATTTTTCTCCTTTTTTGATGTAGCAAGAACCTCGACCTCGTTCTTTTGCTCCTTTTCATTCAATAAAGTTTCGACCTTTAACTCTTTTTCATCATTTCCCAATTTAATTCGCTCAAAATCACCCTTTAGTTCCTTGCATGTTGACTCGGTAGCCTCCATGGACATTACACTTTTAACTTGATAGGGGATGAATGTTGCATCATCCGAATCTTCCAAAAACTTTAACACCCCATAATCTATCGTATCGATCTCCAATGCGTCCTCGAAATCAAACTTATCTCCTTCAACGTCGAACGTGAAAACTTGAGGATATTCGGGTTGCTCCTCTTCGATCGAATCAATCGAGTTCACTTGAGCATAGGTATTGTTGGGATTTGATGAACTTGCTTGATTTGGGTTTGGACTGGTAGTGTTGCTTTCGATAGGAATAACTCTTGTAGGATTGTTGTTGTGGTTTTGTTGGTTGTGTTGGTTGTTGTTATTGATATAGTTGTTGTTTGGGTTAACTTGAGTGTTTGAAGGTAAAGTTCCTTGTGCTCTTTCGGCAACTTAGTTTGAAAGTCTCCCAACGGTGCTCTCAAGGTTTTGGAATGAGGCTTGTTAGTTTCGTATTTGTTGCTTCAAAAGTTTATTTTCTTTGGTTAGGAAAGCTTCGGTTGATTCTACCTTCTTGATGTAGTTTTGCATGATTTCTTCCAAACTCTTCGAAGGTTGAGATTGTTGAATGTTTTGTTGAGGTTGTTGATTGTAACCTTGGTTATTTTGTGGTTGACTATAACCTTGGTTGTTTTGATAATTCGAATTGGCTTGGTTGTTATAAGGTTGGTTGTTGTAAGGTTGGTTGTTTTGGTATTGAAAGTTGTTGTTCCGGTTTTAGTTGTAATTGTTGTTGTAACCTTGGTTTCGGTTTTGGTTTGTGAATTCGGGTGGTGTATTGGTTTAGTTGTTGAATGACACTTGTTTTTGATTTGGATTGTAGTAGACTTGGTTCGATGTTCCTCCCCGTTGGTAATTTTGATTACTCACATAGTTCACATGAGCATCCGAATTCATGGGAATATCATCTTGATCAACATTGTTGCATTGAGTGATTTGAGGATAATTCTTTGTGAGATGTGGACCCTCGCATCGTTGACAACCTACTTGCATTGCAACTACCGTTTGTTGAACCTTTTTCAACTCTTTCCCAAATGTTTGAAATAGATTGTTCAAGCTTGCAAGTGTCACTTGCCCATTATCACTTTCGATTTGTGCTACACTTTTCCTTGTCAAATCTCGCGGTGAAGGTGCCCATTCATATGTATTAACCGAGATGTCTTCTAATAAGATTTCGGCCCCATTTGGTGATTTATACATAAATACCCCACCGGATGAAGAATCAAGATATTGCTTAGTCAAAGCATTACAACCCCGGTAAAATGTGTTGATGTACTCCTTCTTCGTCAAACCGTGTGGTGGACAAGCTCTTAGTAGCTTCTTGAATCGTACCCACGGATCATACAAATTCTCATCACCTCGTTGAGTGAACCCATTAATCTCCATTCTAAGTCGCTCTACTTTTGACGGTGGGAAGAAGTGATTGATAAATTCATTTATTAACTCTTGAAAAGACTTTATGGAATCGGATGGCAAACTTCTCATCCAAGCTTTTGCATCTCCTTGAAGTGTGAAGGGGAATGCCCTTAACTTAAAAGCGTCATCGGTCACATTTTTGGTTTTGTAAATATCGCAAAGAATTGAAGTGTTGAATATGCTCGAACGGATTCTCATCTATCAACCCGTGAAAGTATGTATCCTTGATCAACGTGAAAAAATTACCCTCAATCTTCCAATTATCCGCTTCAATTGGTGGTTTTGTAATAGCCGGTGCTAACAATGTTGGTGCAACCAATCTAGCGTTCCACATTGGTGTATTGTTTGGATCATTCAATAATTATTGATTAACCGGAGGACCATTAGGATGACCCTCTTCATCGATAATCGGTTGACCGTTAGGATCCATGTCTTCTAAACAAAATGGCAAAGCTTCGAAATTCTTTCTTAATACCCTTTCTTCTCTATGATAATAACCCCGTGCACGTGTTTTTCCGGATTGGAGAATGGATGTGTGAACTCTTGATCTTTGTGAGACCTTGTTTTCATACACCAAAGGCACCTATCCTTCAATCACAACACAAACACAAGCAGTTTCCAAACAAAAATAATATATAAAATGCGAAAAGTAACTTTCGTATGGGTAAACCCCTGCGAAAGGATCGAACAATCAAAAGTTTAAACCACATACCCAACTAGGCTAACCGCTCCCCGGCAGCGGTGCCAAGAAAGTGATTGGTGTGATTCGTGCACAATGCATAACTTTTACCCTCTAAATTTATATATGATGCAAACACTAACAAATAAGCACACACAACTAACGAGCACTTAAAGCCGGTTATTATAGCACTTCAATGTAAGTATTCTAATCAAGTTCGTCCCAAGAGAGCGGTCTAAGTCGGATATTTGAAACGATTAATTGTCGTAGAGGTTGTTTGATTGGGGGTTTCGATTAATATTGACTAATAACTAAAACTTGCACAATTAAACAAACCTAAACTTAACAAGTAAACTAATAGCAAGAAACAAGTAGTAGAGTATTAAGACTTATATCAAATTAACTAAGACGTGTTCACTTATCCAATCCTCTATATGCTTGGCTTGCCCCGTTTTGCCTATTTTACTATCTCTTTAGTTGTTGAATTATTAAATGTTTAGCATCACTACTAAACCTCAAATCAAATGATACTCCGCGAATTCACATAAGCATTGTATCCAAAGATCGAGTTAAGCATGATTTGGTCATTGAGATTGAGCTTGGGTTGAAATCACTTAAAACCCCCAACTATCAAAATCACTTAAGATAATCGGCACTACTATGTTGACTAAAGGCCAATTGAAAACCAACCTAGATCAAGAACATAATCACTTGCAATTCCTAAGCTAGTTGTCTAGATCACCTAAGGTGTTGAAGCACGCATTAATTCACTTCTCAAATCACAACGAGAGATACTCAGCATATGAAATCAAAGTCAAGCCTAAAACAAACTCATAGCAATGGATCTTTAGCCAACTCAACAACACATAATCATGTGATTCATTCAAACAACAATATTCATTGGATTTGGGGCAAACACTAGCATTAGAGATTCATAGATAAGCAAACACAAGAGATTTAGCCAATCATGGCTAAAATCAAACTAATCATAAGCATAGAAATGTAAACAATCATCATCTTCAAACTATTACAAGTAATTGATGCAAAGTATGTAAAGTAAAGTTAAGATTACAACCCAAAATGTAAAGAAGATGAAGATCTAAGCTAAATATTGATGAATCTTGAGCAAGCTTCCTTGAATCCTCCCTTAATCTCCAATGAATGATGAAATTAGGGTTTTGTAAGTGAAATTCGGACCCTAAGCAGCTGCTCTAAAAAGATGCCTATGAAAATGACCTAATCTCGTTCCTTATATAGTGCTGAAAATCTGGACTGAAACAGCGTCAGGAGCGCCGCTTTTACTTCAGGAGCGGCGCTTTTGGTTTGAAACAGGAGCGGCGCTTTTTACTTTGGTGCGTCGCTTTTGACGTGTAGAACGGCGTTTCTGCTCACTGATGAAAAATGGAGACAAATCGTGCATAAGAGCGCCGCTTTTCCCTATGGGAGCGGCGCTTTTGGGCCTTCAGGAGCGGCGCTCCTTTGCAGAAGCGGCGCTTTTTGAACTGTTTCTTGCACTTGTCATTTCCTTAGCCAATTTTGCCCAAGATTTGGTTAATTTTACACCAAATCAACTCGTCAGCCCTTAATTTACCATTTAGCTCAATAGCACACAAAATAGGCCCCGAGATAGTTAAAAACCAAACAAAGTGAGGTAGATATCGCTAAGTAAACATATATAAATGGAGCGATATTAATCTCCTTATGCATTGTAAATGGGTGTCTCGTATTTGGTTGGACCACATTAGATGGGTCGTTCCGAGATCGATTGATTCGTTCTCTTTTGATTGGTACCATGGCATGGGGATAAATGCCTCAAAATATTGGAGAATGATCGGTCCAGCAACAATATGTGCGATTTGGTTAGCTCGAAACGATGTCATATTCAACGGGAAATTTACATGTCGTTCAATCATTGTTCGCAACATCAAGCTAAAAGTCTTTCTTTGGTGTACCAATTTGAAGTATTGTCATGGCTTTCAATCATACATGTGGGAGCAAAATCCTTACATGCTTTGCCTATAGTTTTCCTTTTTTGTCAATGTTCATGTATTTCAATTTGTTCTTTCAAGTATATGTATTAAATCGCATTGTAGATCAACAATTGTAATCTCTTTTGCTTTGTTACCATTCATTGCTTTGATGAAGGTAACATTGGTTATTAATGATATTTCTTCGCCGTTTAAAAAAAAAAAAAAAAATTACAAATATTGGCTTTCCATGATGAAAGACGTACGGCAGTAGAAATGACAAAAGACATATTAATATACTGCGGAAAAAAAATTGCGCAAGCCTTACATATCTACCTCACTAACAATAGTTTACTTTGTCTCCAAAAATTAATATACTGGATTCTCTGGTTTAAAAATATAGCAGATATCTAAGTGTGCGTATGTTATTACTAGAGAGTGTTTGCAACTGAACACGATATCTTTAATTTGGCTATAACTGGTGCAGGTTTACGTGGTTTTGATAATCACCTGACACCAGTAATACTTTGAAAGTATATTTTTAGAAGTTTGATGTCATAGGCTGAATGGTACCCTAGTAGATTTTGAACACGTCAAGCAAGTTTTAAATTGTTATTGGTGAATGTACTCAACCTGAATGAGGTTTAGATCCCCATGCTCACCGTGAACGAAAAAATAAATATGACAATTTCGTTAATTTTAAATTATACCCCATCAGAAATCCATCAGAAATGATAATTATTTTAGAGTAAATTATACGGAGAGTTTTATTTTTCATTGATATGATAATTGCTTATTAGGTACAAGATGGAGCACTTGTTTACATTGATATATACGACAACTTTACGCTCAATCTAAACTGCTCGGTTAGTGTTCTCCTAACCAATCAATATAATGATTCGTAAGTTAAGATCGAACATTATAAGTTCACTACTAGACGTTTGATACGTAATAAGCTTCATCCTACTAATGACGAAGGCCTAAGGGAGTACTAATTAATTAAGGATGTAAAATAATCACAACTTTAAGTACATAAAAATTGCAAGATACCATTGATGGCAATTTTAACCCAAATCACTTAGGAATGGGTCGAATTAACCTATTTCTTAATTTCAACAGGTCATATATGGGCAGAACAAAATTCACAAAAAATATATATCTACAAAGAAAATAGGAGAAATGGGACAAATGGGGGCAAAGTTTTCCCAATGGGTGTTACAACCTTATTAAATCATCTTTAAAACATGAGTATAACCGACATAAGAAATACATTTGACATACTAATACTATTGTTTAAAAAAGGTAAACGGATATGACAGAAGAGTTTCCACTCTAGCCACCTTGTAATGCATCTATCTTGACCCGTTACCCACCCAAGTTGACCCGTTACCATACTTAAGACACTCAAACGTCGGATGATTAGCAAAGGCACTTAAACCTATAGGAGATATAGCCTCACAAGTCACAACCAAACATATAAACGCAGTTTAATTTCAAACACTTGGTACCCATAACAGCCAGTGAGATATCTGATACGTTCATCAACCAACCCAAATACAATCTCCTAATATTTAGCTGTTGCGACATTAATAAGTCCAAAATGCCAGAGTCCGTGATATTATTCTCACATAGTGACAAATTCAAGTCGTCTAATTTAACAATTTCCTTTAAACATCTAATACCATCATCATTAATCTTATCACATCCACTCAAATCAAGATTATGTAGATGGTATTTCAAATCACCATTCACCAAATACTTTGAGAGATTCATCGGTTATACTGACACATCCACCCAAGATTTCAACGGAAGATTTCCACTCTAGCCACCTTATCGTACAAAGATTATGCATCTTGACCAGTTAGCGGCCCAAATTGACCCGTAGGCACTCGTTAGCTTTTCCGTCAAATTAAAGGTTACTACAAAGTACAAATATACAAATTGAATGTTACTTACCGTCTGCACATCACAAATTAGCAAAACATCCATAACTCGCTATACCTACTCATGCAACTCCATTACTGCAACATTACAAATGAAGGGTTTGTCGGATAGGTCATTTATATATATTTAGCACCCCTTTTTATAAGTATTTATTTAGATTATATCAATCCTCTCAAGTTCAAAAGTTTTAGTGTACATCAGTAGATTCGTCTATGTTTTACCTATATTTGTATTTGACCTGTTTAATATATGATCATTTAATATAAATATATGTATATAAGTATCTAGTTTGCAAACATTTAACAACACTAATCAATGTTTCACATCGTGAGTACAAGCACAAGTTGGGCAATGGACTTAGCTAATTAAACACATTTAAAAAAAAATTCGCTAACATTAACAAATATCAATTCTATGCTACCAAATTAATGAAGAAAATTAACCTATAACAATATCCCAATATATCTTGCAATCATTGATCTCATAATCATTTTAGGCCATCATCGGCGGCTTATTTCTACCACTTAAGCACAAGATATTTCAAAGATGGGCAAGTTAACGCAACTAACTTGACATCATCCCATGAAGATTTTTGGCAACAACTCAAGATATCGAGCGTCTGATGATTAGCAAAAGCACGTAGACCTTTAGAAGTTATAGTCTCACAACCATCGGTATAAACGAAGCTGAGTTTCAAACACCTGCCACCCATAACAGCCAGTAGGATATCTGATACGTTCATCAACCGATCCAAATACAATATCCTAATATTTGACTGTTCGGACAATAATAAGTCCATAATGCAAGAATCCGTGACATTATTCCTACATTGACAAATTCAAGTCTTCTAATGTAACGATTTCCTTTAAACATCTAATACCATCATCACTAATTTTATCACATCGACTCAAATCAAGACTACACCGACGAAATTTCAAATCTCCATTCACCAAATACTTTAACCCCAAATTAGTAATTATATTACAATTATCCAAAACCAATTCATGCAAGTAGCATTCCTCGCTAATAACTTTGAGAGATTCATCGGTTATATTGACACATCCAATCAAAATTAGGGTTTATAAATTTTTACAAGATCTAACAAGCGATTCAACACCTATATCCCCAAAATCACATCCGCATTCACGTTCATCAACCGACCCAAATACAATATCATAATATTTGACTGTTCGGACAATAATAAGTCCATAATGCCAGAATCCGTGACATTATTCCCACATTGTGACAAACTCAAGTCTTCTAATGTAACGATTTCCTTTAAACATCTAATACCTGTTGGGTGCAAACCTATCCCACATAGGAGGGAGACAAAAAACAAATGTATGTATATAAGTCTAAGGGGAAGTACCTCTAATACCAATTGGTTTTAGAAAATGATGGACTCTTGGGCTTATATTGCAGGACATTGTGTTTGGGCTATGCGATCTTACAAATGGTATCAGAGCTAGGCTATAGCCCGATGTGGTGAACGACGCAGTGGTGGCGCACCCCTAAGCGCACGGTGCGACATGGCACACCCCTCAGTTTGCCAACGATAATGGAGCCATGGTGCCTTATACCGAAAGTCTTCCTTCCCAAGGCGTGGAAGTGCGGCGTGTCCCGATGGTGAAAGAAAAAGTGAAAGAAAGAGATCGGCGGCATAAGAGGCGTGTCCCGGTAGTGAAAGAAAAGTGAAAGAAAAAGAGACCGGTGATATAAGATGGCAGGAGTATCGTTGAAGGGGAGGCTCGGTGATGTGGTCTTCGGTTTGAGGGGAGGATTGTTGGGGTGCAAACCTATCCCACATAGGAGGGAGACAAAAAACAAATGTATGTATATAAGTCTAAGGGGAAGTCCCTCTAATACCAATTGTTTTAGAAAAGGATGGACTCTTGAGCTTATATTGCAGAACATTGTGTTTGGGCTATGCGATCTTACAATACCATCATCACTAATCTTTATACATCGACTCAAATCAAGACTACGCATATGAGATTTCAAATCTCCATTACTTTAACCCCAAATTATTTAGTAATCATATTACAATTATCCAAAACCAATTCGTGCAAATAGCATTCCTCGCCAATAACTTTGAGAGTTGGTTATATTGTTAAGTATAAATAGATAATTTTTGCTGCAAGTAAGTTTCAATTACCTAAAATGATTGTTAAATGACACTAAAATCACTAAAAATAACCAAGACTCTTTCATTAAAAAGGAAAGTGCTCATCAATTCAAAGATTACAAAGAGAACCCGGCGAGCCTCGTACCTAGAAAACGCATCAAGACAAAACTGAAAGCTATCTAGGAACGTGAAGTTGTCATGCTTTTAGAGATTGGTTAAATCAATTTTCCGTCAACATGTTTAAAATTTACGGCTTTCCACGCTCTTCAAAATAAAGAGAAAGTCGTAGAGGACCTGGGAACGGTGGCACTCGAGGTGTCAACATGAAGATCCAAATCGTCCGACCCACTAAAGTAAACATCGTCTTGAATTCCCCAAAAACGATATCAGAGCCATAATCCCACAAGCTAAAAGAATCCTCAAACTACCATCTTCTTCGTATTCTTTTTCAACGCCTTACACCCGCGCACAACGACCACCTTATAACCAAAAGTACTTAGTTTAATGACCGGTGATTATATGGACTTTTTTAAAAATTAAAATATATTAATAAAATTATTTTTGATATATTTCTATGTATATAATAATATAACTTAAATAATAACAATAACAACAACAATTGTAAGGTATGCCCTCGTGGCATTAAGCTGAACTCTAATTTCCTTATATATTATCATTCGTATTTATTATTTATTAATTCAATCTAATAATTTCTGTGTTTTATGCGTGCATTAATTACAAAATATGATATTTATAAAAATTATGAGTTCATTATATGCAGCTTAACATATGCCACAAGAACATACATTAGCAAAATCCTAATAATAATATAATAAATTTACAATACAAATTGTAAGGATATTAGGACCCAAAACAACACAAGTGATTCAACAAGATCACTCACCGATAGTAATTCTATAAGATTACTAACCCACTTAATGAACGAAAGATTATAAATGCAAGAAATGTAAATCGACACAAGAGATAACGTGGTTATATGCAATCGTTGTGATTGCTTTAGTCCACGGACCAACTAGAGAATGTATTTACTGAATATTTGTGGTGTGTTTACAATGAGTTACAAGAGGGTCTATTTATAGAATGGTTTAAAGAGTAAGCTAAAAACAATTCCTTGAAGCTTCATGTGAGTTTCCTGACAGCTTCATGGAGGCTACATGTGAGTTTCCTGACAGCTTCGTGGAAGCTACATGTGAATTTCCTAACAACTTCGTGGAAGCTTCGTGTGAGATTCCTGAAATCTTCCCTCTAATTGTTTAAAGTTCTCCATATCTCCAACAATCTCTCACTTGGAGACTTTGAACAAACCCAACCTTCGTCAACCCAAAATATCAACGATCTAACCAAGAACGTTAAACCACCATTATACCGCCAAACTCTATTTGGGACACGCACACTCAACACATACTTTGGATGAGCAGACTTTCGATACAAGGTCTTCAACACTACTTGTTAGAATTGAAACATTAACTCTCTAATTCTCTAGTTGGGGTCTTCTCTCATCAATTCATTAAAAGACCAATTGAGGTAATGCAAAACCTCAATTTCTCTATCGTAACAACCTTAGTAAACATATCAGTAGGATTCTTCGTACCAAGGATTTTCTCCAATAATAAAGTACCATCATTTATATGTTGTCGAATAAAATGATACCTTATCTTGATGTGTTTCGTACGACTATGAAACACCGGATTCTTCTCAAGATGAACCGCACTTTGATTATCACAATTCAAGATGCAATAGTCTTGTCTTTTACCCAACTCAGCTAAGAATTTTTTCAACCAAACAAGCTCTTTAGAAGCTTCTGCAATAGCCATATATTCGACTTCGGTGGTTGATAAAGCAACACTATTTTGTAGTCGAGACATCCAACTAACCGCCGTCTTCCCTATTGTGAAAACATAACCCGTAGTGCTTTTCCCCGAATCGTCACATCCAGCCAAATTAGCATCCGTATAACCTCTAAGTATGACATTGCTTTTAGAGAAGCACAATCCCATATTAGAAGTACCTTTCAAATAACGAAGTAACCATTTAACCGCTTCCCAATGCTCTTTCCCCGGATTAGACATATAACGACTTACAACTCCCACTGCGTGAGCAATATCGGGTCTTGTACAAACCATGGCATACATAATACTACCCACGGCCGATGCATATGGAACCTTTTCCATCTCCATTTTGTCTTCTTCCGTTTTAGGTGATTGACTTTTCGATAACTTAATCGTGCTACCCAAAGGCATAGAACTAGCCTTTGAATTCTCCATATTAAACCTCTCTACTACTTTCTTAATATATTTGGATTGAGACAAGTATAGAGTACCTTTCACACGATCACGTACAATACTCATGCCAAGTATTTGCCTAGCACCACCAAGATCTTTCATCTCGAATTCACGGGAAAGTAATCCCTTCAACTTGTTAATTTCGGACATGTTGAAACCTGCAAGTAACATGTCATCAACATACAACAATAAGATTATATAAGAAGACTTGAGTTTCTTCAAGTAGCAACAGTGATCCGCTTCACATCTTAAGAAACCAATCTTCTTCATAAAATCATCAAACTTCAAGTACCATTGCCGAGGTGCTTGCTTCAATCCATACAAACTTTTCTTTAGCTTACAAACCCACTTCTCTTTACCCTTTACCTCAAAGCCCTCGGGTTGCCTCATGTAGATCTCTTCAACAAGATCACCATGCAAGAATGCGGTCTTCACATCTAGTTGCTCTAGATGTAAGTCTTCGGATGCAACCATAGAAAGTACCAAACGAATAGTAGTCATCTTCACCACCGGTGAAAATATCTCTTGGTAGTCAACTCCTTTCTTTTGTTGAAAGCCTTTAACCACCAAACGAGCCTTGTACATTTTCTTGCCATCCAACTCATTCTTGATTCGATACACCCATTTACTTTGCAACGCCCTTTTATCATGAGGTAACTTCACTAGTGACCAAGTTTTATTTTTCTCAAGTGACCCCATCTCTTCTTTCATGGCAAGCTCCCATTGTATGAATTCTTTTGTATTCCTTGCCTCAAAGTAACTTTCGGGTTCACCATTCTCGGTATAGAGCAAGTAGTTTGCTGATGGAGAATACCTAGGATTAGGTTTGGGCACTCTAGTCGAGCGTCTTAGTGTAGGAGTAACCGAAATGGTTGGACCGGTTTCATTTGTATCCTCCTCATCACTAGAACTCGCACTATGTTCGAAATCATCACCGCTTTCCGAACCATCCCCATCATTAGCATTTTCCGACGCCTCACCGTTCATTGGCAATTCATTGTTTCCCGTACTCCCACTAGAACCTGTAAGATCATCAATAGAAACATCGTCAAAAGTAACATGACCCGATTTAGGACTCCCCGTTTCCGGTTTGCCATAGACCGAATCTTCATCAAAAGTAACATCGCGAGAATGAATTACTTTTCTAGCCTCGTTATCCCAACAACGATAACCCATTTCATCCGACCCGTAGCCAATGAAAATACACTTCTTTGACTTAGCTTCAAGCTTGTCTCTACCCGCATCTTTGGTTTTCACATATGCATTACACCCAAAGATCCTAAGGTGACCATAACTCACCTTCTTACCTTGCCATTCTTCCTCGAGAATTCGGAAATCCAACGGTGTTGAGGGTCCCCTATTTATCAAATAAGCCGTTGTGTTAACCGCATCCGCCCAAAACATTTTAGGCAAACCGGCATGTAGTCTCATACTCTTAGCCCTTTCATTTAACGTACGATTCATACGTTCGGCGACCCCATTGTGTTGCGGTGTCTCTGGTACCATTTTTAACATTCTAATACCGAGCTTTGCACAATGGTCTTTAAACTCAAGACTACCATATTCCCCTCCATTATCCGACTTCAAGCACTTGACCTTCAAGTTAGTCTCATTTTCTGCCATAGCTTTCCACTTCATAAATGTATTAAATACATCAGATTTAGCTTTAAGAAAATAAACCCATACCTTTCGAGTGGAGTCGTCAATGAAGGTGACATAATAGCGAGAACCTCCATGTGATTCTACATTGGTTGGACCAAACACATCCGTATGAACGAGCTCTAATTTCTCCAACTTAGGTGCATTCCCTGATTTCTCAAAAGTCACCTTCTTTTGCTTCCCATATACACATGGTTCGCAAAACCCAAGTTCTACCTTTTTCCAATCCGGAATTCTCCCACTCGAAACAAGCATCTTCATACCCTTCTCACTCATATGCCCGAGTCTTCGATGCCATAGAGTTGATTCGAACTCAACATTAACTGTAGCAACCACCGTGTCTTCATTAAACACTTCAACCATATAAAGAGTTCCCCTTTTATGTCCACGAGCCACTACACAACTACCCTTAACCACCTTCCATTGGCGGTTTTCAAAAGTAACTGCTTTACCTTCATCATCTAATTGACCAACCGAAATAAGTTTCCTTTTCAATTTAGAAATGTACCTTACGTTCTTCAAAGTCCAATTAGAACCAAGAGTAGTCTTCAAAACAACATCTCCAATGCCCTCTATATTGAGTTGCTTGTTGTCTGCCAATCTCACCTTGCCTTGATATGAACGAAAATTCTTCATTATGCTTTTGACATGAGTAGCATGAAATGAAGCTCCCGAATCCAAAATCCAAGACTCCATAGAATTTTCAACACTACACAAAAGTGCATCATCACTTTCCCCTTCGGCCAAGTTTACACCTTTCGCGAAACCATTTTTGCAATTCCTTTGAAAGTGCCCTTTTTGATTGCAACCCCAACAAACAGCTTCACTTCTATCTTTCGATGGATACCTCTTCTTAGACTTCTTTCTACCTTTCTTCTCACCGCGATCAAATTTCCTACCACGGTTGTCGGTACTTAACAAAGAACCGGATGTCGATTCCCCCGAGTTTCTCCTACGAGTATCTTCACCAAGAATCAAATCCCTTATTCCTTCAAACGCTAGCTTAGTAGTTCCCGTAGAGCTACTAACTGCGGTAACCGTACCCGACCAACTTTCCGGTAATGATGAAAGCAAGATTAGTGCCATTAACTCATCATCAAACACAATATCTACCGATGCTAACCTCGATATGATGTTGTTGAACTCGTTGATATGATCCGTTGCACTCGTATCTTCCTTCATCTTCGTATTGAACAATTGTCGCATGAGAAAAACCTTATTAGAAGCGGTAGGTTTCTCATACATGTTAGATAGTGCTTTCAAGCAAGCAAACGTCGTCTTCTCATTCACAACATTGTATGCAACATTCTTAGCAAGTGAAAGACGAATCGCACCCAAAGTTTGACGATCCAAAAGCGTCCAATCGGCATCGCTCATGCTTTCGGGCTTGGTCTCTAACAGAGGTTGATGTAGCTTCTTTTTGAAATGTCCCGTTCTTATTGATTAAAAACGTTCCATATTAATTGATTTCGTTGCGAGGTTTTGACCTCTATATGAGACGTTTTTCAAAGACTGCATTCATTTTTAAACAAACCATAACCTTTATTTCATCAATAAAGGTTTAAAAAGCTTTACGTAGATTATCAAATAATGATAATCTAAAATATCCTGTTTACACACGACCATTACATAATGGTTTACAATACAAATATGTTACAACAAAATAAGTTTCTTGAATGCAGTTTTTACACAATATCATACAAGCATGGACTCCAAATCTTGTCCTTATTTAAGTATGCGACAGCGGAAGCTCTTAATAATCACCTGAGAATAAACATGCTTAAAACGTCAACAAAAATGTTGGTGAGTTATAGGTTTAACCTATATATATCAAATCGTAACAATAGACCACAAGATTTCATATTTCAATACACATCCCATACATAGAGATAAAAATCATTCATATGGTGAACACCTGGTAACCGACAATAACAAGATGCATATATAAGAATATCCCCATCATTCCGGGACACCCTTCGGATATGATATAAATTTCGAAGTACTAAAGCATCCGGTACTTTGGATGGGGTTTGTTAGGCCCAATAGATCTATCTTTAGGATTCGCGTCAATTAGGGTGTCTGTTCCCTAATTCTTAGATTACCAGACTTAATAAAAAAGGGCATATTCGATTTCGATAATTCAACCATAGAATGTAGTTTCACGTACTTGTGTCTATTTTGTAAATCATTTATAAAACCTGCATGTATTCTCATCCCAAAAATATTAGATTTTAAAAGTGGGACTATAACTCACTTTCACGGATTTTTACTTCGTCGGGAAGTAAGACTTGGTCACTGGTTGATTCACGAACCTATAACAATATATACATATATATCAAAGTATGTTCAAAATATATTTACAACACTTTTAATATATTTTGGTGTTTTAAGTTTATTAAGTCAGCTGTCCTCGTTAGTAACCTACAACTAGTTGTCCACAGTTAGATGTACAGAAATAATTCGATAAATATTATCTTGAATCAATCCACGACCCAGTGTATACGTATCTCAGTATTGATCACAACTCAAACTATATATATTTTGGAATCAACCTCAACCCTGTATAGCTAACTCCAACATTCACATATAGAGTGTCTATGGTTGTTCCGAAATATATATAGATGTGTCGACATGATAGGTCGAAACATTGTATACGTGTCTATGGTATCTCAAGATTATATAATATACAATACAAGTTGATTAAGTTATGGTTGGAATAGATTTGTTACTAATTTTCACGTAGCTAAAATGAGAAAAATTATCCAATCTTGTTTTACCCATAACTTCTTCATTTTAAATCCGTTTTGAGTGAATCAAATTTCTATGGTTTCATATTGAACTCTATTTTATGAATCTAATCAGAAAAAGTATAGGTTTATAGTCGGAAAAATAAGTTACAAGTCATTTTTGTAAAGGTAGTCATTTCAGTCGAAAGAACGACGTCTAGATGACCATTTTAGAAAACATACTTCCACTTTGAGTTTAACCATAATTTTTGGATATAGTTTCATGTTCATAATAAAAATCATTTTCTCAGAATAACAACTTTTAAATCAAAGTTTATCATAGTTTTTAATTAACTAACCCAAAACAGCCCGCGGTGTTACTACGACGGCGTAAATCCGGTTTTACGGTGTTTTTCGTGTTTCCAGGTTTTAAATCATTAAGTTAGCATATCATATAGATATAGAACATGTGTTTAGTTGATTTTAAAAGTCAAGTTAGAAGGATTAACTTTTGTTTGCGAACAAGTTTAGAATTAACTAAACTATGTTCTAGTGATTACAAGTTTAAACCTTCGAATAAGATAGCTTTATATGTATGAATCGAATGATGTTATGAACATCATTACTACCTTAAGTTCCTTGGATGAACCTACTGGAAAAGAGAAAAATGGATCTAGCTTCAATGGATCCTTGGATGGCTCAAAGTTCTTGAAGCAAAATCATGACACGAAAACAAGTTCAAGTAAGATCATCACTTGAAATAAGATTGTTATAGTTATAGAAATTGAACCAAAGTTTGAATATGATTATTACCTTGTATTAGAATGATAACCTACTGTAAGAAACAAAGATTTCTTGAGGTTGGATGATCACCTTACAAGATTGGAAGTGAGCTAGCAAACTTGAAAGTATTCTTGATTTTATGAAACTAGAACTTTTGGAATTTATGAAGAACACTTAGAACTTGAAGATAGAACTTGAGAGAGTTCAATTAGATGAAGAAAATTGAAGAATGAAAGTGTTTGTAGGTGTTTTTGGTCGTTGGTGTATGGATTAGATATAAAGGATATGTAATTTTGTTTTCATGTAAATAAGTCATGAATGATTACTCATATTTTTGTAATCTTATGAGATATTTCATGCTAGTTGCCAAATGATGGTTCCCACATGTGTTAGGTGGCTCACATGGGCTGCTAAGAGCTGATCATTGGAGTGTATATATCAATAGTACATACATCTAAAAGCTGTGTATTGTATGAGTACGAATACGGGTGCATACGAGTAGAATTGTTAATGAAACTGAACGAGGATGTAATTGTAAGCATTTTTGTTAAGTAGAAGTATTTTGATAAGTGTATTGAAGTCTTTCAAAAGTGTATAAATACATATTAGAACACTACATGTATATACATTTTAACTGAGTCGTTAAGTCATCGTTAGTCGTTACATGTAAGTGTTGTTTTGAAACCTTTAGGTTAACGATCTTGTTAAATGTTGTTAACCCAATGTTTATAATATCAAATGAGATTTTAAATTATTATATTATCAT
Source organism: Rutidosis leptorrhynchoides (assembly GCF_046630445.1). Classification (NCBI taxonomy): domain Eukaryota; kingdom Viridiplantae; phylum Streptophyta; class Magnoliopsida; order Asterales; family Asteraceae; genus Rutidosis; species Rutidosis leptorrhynchoides. The sequence goes on from NC_092336.1 coordinate 415,489,919, forward strand.
GATATTATCATGTATGAATATCTCTTAATATGATATATATACATTAAATGTCTTTACAACGATAATCGTTACATATATGTCTCGTTTAAAAATCATTAAGTTAGTAGTCTTGTTTTTACATATGTAGTTCATTGTTAATATACTTTATGATATGTTTTCTTATCATAGTATCATGTTAACTATATATATATATATCCATATATATGTCATCATATAGTTTTTACAAGTTTTAACGTTCGTGAATCACCGGTCAACTTGGGTGGTCAATTGTCTATATGAAACATATTTCAATTAATCAAGTCTTAACAAGTTTGATTGCTTAACATGTTGGAAACATTTAATCATGTAAATATCAATCTCAATTAATATATATAAACATGGAAAAGTTCGGGTCACTACAGTACCTACCCGTTAAATAAATTTCGTCCCGAAATTTTAAGCTGTTGAAGGTGTTGACGAATCTTCTGGAAATAGATGCGGGTATTTCTTCTTCATCTGATCTTCACGCTCCCAGGTGAACTCGGGTCCTCTACGAGCATTCCATCGAACCTTAACAATTGGTATCTTGTTTTGCTTAAGTCTTTTAACCTCACGATCCATTATTTCGACGGGTTCTTCGATGAATTGGAGTTTTTCGTTGATTTGGATTTCATCTAACAGAATAGTGAGATCTTCTTTAGCAAAACATTTCTTCAAATTCGAGACGTGGAAAGTGTTATGTACAGCCGCGAGTTGTTGAGGTAACTCAAGTCGGTAAGCTACTGGTCCGACACGATCAATAATCTTGAATGGTCCAATATACCTTGGATTTAATTTCCCTCGTTTACCAAATCGAACAACGCCTTTCCAAGGTGAAACTTTAAGCATGACCATCTCTCCAATTTCAAATTCTATATCTTTTCTTTTAATGTCAGCGTAGCTCTTTTGTCGACTTTGGGCGGTTTTCAACCGTTGTTGAATTTGGATGATCTTCTCGGTAATTTCTTGTATAATCTCCGGACCCGTAATCTGTCTATCCCCCACTTCACTCCAACAAATCGGAGACCTGCACTTTCTACCATAAAGTGCTTCAAACGGCGCCATCTCAATGCTTGAATGGTAGCTGTTGTTGTAGGAAAATTCTGCTAACGGTAGATGTCGATCCCAACTGTTTCCGAAATCAATAACACATGCTCGTAGCATGTCTTCAAGCGTTTGTATCGTCCTTTCGCTCTGCCCATCAGTTTGTGGATGATAGGCAGTACTCATGTCTAGACGAGTTCTTAATGCTTGCTGTAATGTCTGCCAGAATCTTGAAATAAATCTGCCATCCCTATCAGAGATAATAGAGATTGGTATTCCATGTCTGGAGACGACTTCCTTCAAATACAGTCGTGCTAACTTCTCCATCTTGTCATCTTCTCTTATTGGTAGGAAGTGTGCTGATTTGGTGAGACGATCAACTATTACCCAAATAGTATCAAAACCACTTGCAGTCCTTGGTAATTTAGTGATGAAATCCATGGTAATGTTTTCCCATTTCCATTCCGGGATTTCGGGTTGTTGAAGTAGACCTGATGGTTTCTGATGCTCAGCTTTGACCTTAGAACACGTCAAACATTCTCCTACGTATTTAGCAACATCGGCTTTCATACCCGGCCACCAAAAATGTTTCTTGAGATCCTTGTACATCTTCCCCGTTCCAGGATGTATTGAGTATCTGGTTTTATGAGCTTCTCTAAGTACCATTTCTCTCATATCTCCAAATTTTGGTACCCAAATCCTTTCAGCCCTATACCGGGTTCCGTCTTCCCGAATATTAAGATGCTTCTCCGATCCTTTGGGTATTTCATCCTTTAAATTTCCCTCTTTTAAAACTCCTTGTTGCGCCTCCTTTATTTGAGTAGTAATGTTATTATGAATCATTATATTCATAGATTTTACTCGAATGGGTTCTCTGTCCTTCCTGCTCAAGGCATCGGCTACCACATTTGCCTTCCCCGGGTGGTAACGAATCTCAAAGTCGTAATCATTCAATAATTCAATCCACCTACGCTGCCTCATATTCAGTTGTTTCTGATTAAATATGTGTTGAAGACTTTTGTGGTCGGTATATATAATACTTTTGACCCCATATAAGTAGTGCCTCCAAGTCTTTAATGCAAAAACAACCGCGCCTAATTCCAAATCATGCGTCGTATAATTTTGTTCGTGAATCTTCAATTGTCTAGACGCATAAGCAATCACCTTCGTTCGTTGCATTAATACACAACCGAGACCTTGCTTTGATGCATCACAATAAATCACAAAATCATCATTCCCTTCAGGCAATGACAATATAGGTGCCGTAGTTAGCTTTTTCTTCAATAACTGAAACGCTTTCTCTTGTTCATCATTCCATTCAAATTTCTTCCCTTTATGCGTTAATGCAGTCAAGGGTTTTGCTATTCTGGAAAAGTCTTGGATGAACCTTCTGTAGTAACCAGCTAGTCCTAAAAACTGGCGTATGTGTTTCGGAGTTTTCGGGGTTTCCCACTTTTCAACAGTTTCTATCTTTGCCGGATCCACCTTAATACCTTCTTTGTTCACTATGTGACCGAGGAATTGAAATTCTTCCAACCAAAATGCACACTTTGAAAACTTAGCGTACAATTCTTCCTTCCTCAATACTTCTAACACCTTTCTCAAATGTTCACCGTGTTCTTGGTCATTCTTTGAGTAAATAAGTATGTCATCAATGAAAACAATGACAAACTTGTCAAGGTATGGTCCACACACTCGGTTCATAAGGTCCATGAACACAGCTGGTGCATTAGTTAAACCAAACGGCATGACCATAAACTCGTAATGACCGTAACGTGTTCTGAAAGCAGTCTTTGGAATATCATCTTCTTTCACCCGCATTTGATGATACCCGGAACGTAAGTCAATCTTTGAATAAACAGACGAGCCTTGTAGTTGATCAAATAAGTCGTCGATTCTCGGTAGTGGGTAGCGGTTCTTGATGGTAAGTTTGTTCAACTCTCGGTAGTCGATACACAACCTGAATGTACCATCTTTCTTCTTGACAAACAAAACAGGAGCTCCCCACGGTGATGTGCTTGGTCGAATGAAACCACGCTCTAAAAGTTCTTGTAATTGGCTTTGCAGTTCTTTCATCTCGCTGGGTGCGAGTCTGTAAGGAGCACGAGCTATTGGTGCAGCTCCTGGTACAAGATCTATTTGAAATTCAACGGATCGATGTGGGGGTAATCCCGGTAATTCTTTCGGAAATACATCGGGAAATTCTTTTGCAATGGGAACATCATTGATGCTCTTTTCTTCAGTTTGTACTTTCTCGACGTGTGCTAGAACAGCATAGCAACCTTTTCTTATTAGTTTTTGTGCCTTCAAATTACTAATAAGATGTAGCTTCGTGTTGCCCTTTTCTCCGTACACCATTAAGGGTTTTCCTTTTTCTCGTATAATGCGAATTGCATTTTTGTAACAAACGATCTCCGCTTTCACTTCTTTCAACCAGTCCATACCGATTATCACATCAAAACTCCCTAACTCTACTGGTATCAAATCAATCTTAAATGTTTCGCTAACCAGTTTAATTTCTCGATTCCGACATATATTATCTGCTGAAATTAATTTACCATTTGCTAATTCGAGTAAAAATTTACTATCCAAAGGCGTCAATGGACAACTTAATTTAGCACAAAAATCTCTACTCATATAGCTTCTATCCGCACCCGAATCAAATAAAACGTAAGCAGATTTATTGTCAATAAGAAACGTACCCGTAACAAGCTCCGGGTCTTCCTGTGCCTCTACCGCATTAATATTGAAAACTCTTCCACGGCCTTGTCCATTCGTGTTCTCCTGGTTCGGGCAATTTCTAATAATGTGGCCTAGTTTTCCACATTTATAACAAACTACATTGGCATAACTTTCTCCGACACTACTTGCTCCGCCATTACTCGTTCCGACACCATTTGTTCCTTTCGTTCTATTAACCCCTGGTCCGTAGACCTCACACTTCGCCGCACTATGACCATTTCTTTTACACTTGTTGCAAAATTTGGTGCAGAACCCCGAGTGATTCTTTTCACACCTTTGGCATAGCTGCTTCTGATTGTTGTTGTTGTTGCGGTTATTATTGTTGTTGGGATGATTGTTGTAGTTGCTGTTGTTGTTGTTGTTGTTGTTGTTGGGCCGTTTGTTGTTGTTGCGATTGATGTTGCGATTGTTGGGATAATTGTTGCGATTATTGTTGTAATTGATGTTGTTGTTGTATTGGTGATTCTTATCACCGTTTTCCTCCCACTTTCTTTTGACTTGCTTCACATTGGCCTCTTCAGCAGTCTGTTCTTTAATTCTTTCTTCAATCTGGTTCACGAGCTTGTGAGCCATTCTACATGCCTGTTGTATGGAGGCGAGCTCGTGTGAACTTATATCTTCTTGGATTCTTTCCGGTAATCCTTTCACAAACGCGTCGATCTTCTCTTCCTCATCTTCGAATGCTCCTGGACACAATAGGCACAATTCTGTGAATCATCTTTCGTACGTGGTAATATCAAATCCTTGGGTTCGTAACCCTCTAAGTTCTGTCTTGAGCTTATTGACCTCAGTTCTGGGACGGTACTTCTCGTTCATCAAGTGCTTGAATGCTGACCACGGTAGTGCGTACGCATCGTCTTGTCCCACTTGCTCTAGATAGGTATTCCACCATGTTAACGCAGAACCTGTGAAGGTATGCGTAGCGTACTTTACTTTGTCCTCTTCAGTACACTTACTTATGGCAAACACCGATTCGACCTTCTCGGTCCACCGTTTCAATCCGATTGGTCCTTCGGTTCCATCAAATTCTAAAGGTTTGCAGGCAGTGAATTCTTTGTAGGTGCATCCTACACGATTTCCTGTACTGCTAGATCCAAGGTTATTGTTGGTATGTAGCGCAGCCTGTACTGCGGCTATATTTGAAGCTAGAAAAGTACGGAATTCCTCTTCATTCATATTCACGGTGTGTCGAGTAGTCGGTGCCATTTCCTTCAAAATAGTTAAATGGAACAAGTTAATCATACAGAATATTAAGAGTAGTTAATAGTATTTTGTAGCATAATATGAACTCATTTATAAAAGCTTTTTCTTCATATTAGCGTTTTATAAGTTTAAATTCGGGTAGTACCTACCCGTTAAGTTCATACTTAGTAGCTAATATACAATTCAACTACTACAATTCTATATGAAAAACTGATTGTAATAATATTTCGCGTTCAAACTTTTATACAATATTTTACAAACTTACAATACCGCTTATTTTACATAAAGCATGAAATATAGCACACAATAACTTTGATACAAGATAGTTGTGAAGACAATTCTAGCTAGTACACAAGTCGTTCGGCAAAGGCAATAAAGACACGTAATTCATACGTCCAGAAACAAGTCATGCATTCTGGTTTTACTAGGACTACTTCCCATCCTTGGTCTTGTGCAACATAACCGTTATGGCCGTTGATAAGACAGCGTGTTGTAACATCATCAAAGGGACGAGGGTTACGTAATGTCCAATAGTCCCGTAATAATCTAAAAACCTCATTTCTTACCCCAATTACCGAATCCATCACTTGTGGAAACGTTTTGTTTAATAGTTGTAGCCCGATGTTCTTGTTCTCACTTTGGTGAGAAGCGAACATTACTAATCCGTAAGCATAACATGCTTCTTTATGTTGCATGTTAGCCGCTTTTTCTAAATCACGAAGTCCAATATTCGGATATATTGAGTCAAAATAATTTCTTAACCCGTTGCGTAAAATAGCATTTGGGTTCCCCGCAATATATGCGTCAAAGTGAACACATCGTAACTTATGGGTTTCCCAATGTGATATCCCCCATCTTTCAAACGAAAGTCTCTTATAAACCAAGACATTCTTGGAACGTTCTTCGAATGTCTTACAAACTGATCTCGCCTTAAATAGTTGTGCCGAAGAATTCTGGCCGACTCTAGACAAGATTTCATCAATCATGTCTCCGGGTAGGTCTCTTAAAATATTGGGTTGTCTATCCATTTTGTGTTTTTAAACTGTAAAATAGACAAGAGTTAGATTCATAAAAAAAATACTTATTAATACAAGCAATTTTTACATATATCATAAAGCATAAGAACACTATATTCCATATATTACACCACGCGAATACAACTATCTTATTCCGACTCGCTCGTTTCTTCTTCTTCGGTTTTGGTTCGTTTTGCCAAGTTTCTAGGGATATATGATGTTCCCCTAATACGAGCCGTCGTTGTCCACATTGGTTTAGAAAAACCTGGTGGTTTAGAGGTTCCCGGGTCATTGTTACAACTTAAGGACTTCGGGGGTTGACGATACATATAAAGTTCATCGGGGTTGGAATTAGATTTCTCTATTTTTATGCCCTTTCCCTTATTATTTGCCTTTTTAAATTCAGTTGGGGTAATTTCTATAACATCATCGGAATTCTAGTCGAAATCCGATTCATCGGAGAATTGGTAATCCTCCCAATATTTTGCTTCCTTGGCGGAAACACCATTGACCATAATTAACTTTGGTCGGTTGGTTGACAATTTTCTTTTACTTAACCGTTTTATTATTTCCCCCACCGGTTCTATTTCTTCATCCGGTTCCGATTCTTCTTCCGGTTCCGATTCTTCTTCCGGTTCCGACTCTTCTTCCGGTTCCTCTTCGGGAACTTGTGAATCAGTCCACAAATCATTCCAATTTACATTTGACTCTTCATTATTATTAGGTGAGTCAATGGGACTTGTTCTAGAGGTAGGCATCTATCACATAATATCAAACACGTTAAGAGATTAATATATCACATAATATTCATATGTTAAAAATATATAGTTTCCAACAAAAATGTTAAGCAATCATTTTTAAAGAAAACACGGTCGAAGTCCAGACTCACTAATGCATCCTAACAAACTCGATAAGACACACTAATGCAAATTTTCTGGTTCTCTAAGACCAACGCTCGGATACCAACTGAAATGTCCCGTTCTTATTGATTAAAAACGTTCCATATTAATTGATTTCGTTGCGAGGTTTTGACCTCTATATGAGACGTTTTTCAAAGACTGCATTCATTTTTAAACAAACCATAACCTTTATTTCATCAATAAAGGTTTAAAAAGCTTTACGTAGATTATCAAATAATGATAATCTAAAATATCCTGTTTACACACGACCATTACATAATGGTTTACAATACAAATATGTTACAACAAAATAAGTTTCTTGAATGCAGTTTTTACACAATATCATACAAGCATGGACTCCAAATCTTGTCCTTATTTAAGTATGCGACAGCGGAAGCTCTTAATAATCACCTGAGAATAAACATGCTTAAAACGTCAACAAAAATGTTGGTGAGTTATAGGTTTAACCTATATATATCAAATCGTAACAATAGACCACAAGATTTCATATTTCAATACACATCCCATACATAGAGATAAAAATCATTCATATGGTGAACACCTGGTAACCGACAATAACAAGATGCATATATAAGAATATCCCCATCATTCCGGGACACCCTTCGGATATGATATAAATTTCGAAGTACTAAAGCATCCGGTACTTTGGATGGGGTTTGTTAGGCCCAATAGATCTATCTTTAGGATTCGCGTCAATTAGGGTGTCTGTTCCCTAATTCTTAGATTACCAGACTTAATAAAAAAGGGCATATTCGATTTCGATAATTCAACCATAGAATGTAGTTTCACGTACTTGTGTCTATTTTGTAAATCATTTATAAAACCTGCATGTATTCTCATCCCAAAAATATTAGATTTTAAAAGTGGGACTATAACTCACTTTCACGGATTTTTACTTCGTCGGGAAGTAAGACTTGGTCACTGGTTGATTCACGAACCTATAACAATATATACATATATATCAAAGTATGTTCAAAATATATTTACAACACTTTTAATATATTTTGGTGTTTTAAGTTTATTAAGTCAGCTGTCCTCGTTAGTAACCTACAACTAGTTGTCCACAGTTAGATGTACAGAAATAATTCGATAAATATTATCTTGAATCAATCCACGACCCAGTGTATACGTATCTCAGTATTGATCACAACTCAAACTATATATATTTTGGAATCAACCTCAACCCTGTATAGCTAACTCCAACATTCACATATAGAGTGTCTATGGTTGTTCCGAAATATATATAGATGTGTCGACATGATAGGTCGAAACATTGTATACGTGTCTATGGTATCTCAAGATTACATAATATACAATACAAGTTGATTAAGTTATGGTTGGAATAGATTTGTTACTAATTTTCACGTAGCTAAAATGAGAAAAATTATCCAATCTTGTTTTACCCATAACTTCTTCATTTTAAATCCGTTTTGAGTGAATCAAATTTCTATGGTTTCATATTGAACTCTATTTTATGAATCTAATCAGAAAAAGTATAGGTTTATAGTCGGAAAAATAAGTTACAAGTCATTTTTGTAAAGGTAGTCATTTCAGTCGAAAGAACGACGTCTAGATGACCATTTTAGAAAACATACTTCCACTTTGAGTTTAACCATAATTTTTGGATATAGTTTCATGTTCATAATAAAAATCATTTTCTCAGAATAACAACTTTTAAATCAAAGTTTATCATAGTTTTTAATTAACTAACCCAAAACAGCCCGCGGTGTTACTACGACGGCGTAAATCCGGTTTTACGGTGTTTTTCGTGTTTCCAGGTTTTAAATCATTAAGTTAGCATATCATATAGATATAGAACATGTGTTTAGTTGATTTTAAAAGTCAAGTTAGAAGGATTAACTTTTGTTTGCGAACAAGTTTAGAATTAACTAAACTATGTTCTAGTGATTACAAGTTTAAACCTTCGAATAAGATAGCTTTATATGTATGAATCGAATGATGTTATGAACATCATTACTACCTTAAGTTCCTTGGATGAACCTACTGGAAAAGAGAAAAATGGATCTAGCTTCAATGGATCCTTGGATGGCTCAAAGTTCTTGAAGCAAAATCATGACACGAAAACAAGTTCAAGTAAGATCATCACTTGAAATAAGATTGTTATAGTTATAGAAATTGAACCAAAGTTTGAATATGATTATTACCTTGTATTAGAATGATAACCTACTGTAAGAAACAAAGATTTCTTGAGGTTGGATGATCACCTTACAAGATTGGAAGTGAGCTAGCAAACTTGAAAGTATTCTTGATTTTATGAAACTAGAACTTTTGGAATTTATGAAGAACACTTAGAACTTGAAGATAGAACTTGAGAGAGTTCAATTAGATGAAGAAAATTGAAGAATGAAAGTGTTTGTAGGTGTTTTTGGTCGTTGGTGTATGGATTAGATATAAAGGATATGTAATTTTGTTTTCATGTAAATAAGTCATGAATGATTACTCATATTTTTGTAATCTTATGAGATATTTCATGCTAGTTGCCAAATGATGGTTCCCACATGTGTTAGGTGGCTCACATGGGCTGCTAAGAGCTGATCATTGGAGTGTATATACCAATAGTACATACATCTAAAAGCTGTGTATTGTATGAGTACGAATACGGGTGCATACGAGTAGAATTGTTAATGAAACTGAACGAGGATGTAATTGTAAGCATTTTTGTTAAGTAGAAGTATTTTGATAAGTGTATTGAAGTCTTTCAAAAGTGTATAAATACATATTAGAACACTACATGTATATACATTTTAACTGAGTCGTTAAGTCATCGTTAGTCGTTACATGTAAGTGTTGTTTTGAAACCTTTAGGTTAACGATCTTGTTAAATGTTGTTAACCCAATGTTTATAATATCAAATGAGATTTTAAATTATTATATTATCATGATATTATCATGTATGAATATCTCTTAATATGATATATATACATTAAATGTCTTTACAACGATAATCGTTACATATATGTCTCGTTTAAAAATCATTAAGTTAGTAGTCTTGTTTTTACATATGTAGTTCATTGTTAATATACTTTATGATATGTTTTCTTATCATAGTATCATGTTAACTATATATATATATATCCATATATATGTCATCATATAGTTTTTACAAGTTTTAACGTTCGTGAATCACCGGTCAACTTGGGTGGTCAATTGTCTATATGAAACATATTTCAATTAATCAAGTCTTAACAAGTTTGATTGCTTAACATGTTGGAAACATTTAATCATGTAAATATCAATCTCAATTAATATATATAAACATGGAAAAGTTCGGGTCACTACACTTTTGATACAAGTAATCTTCAATTTGCATCTTCCAAAAGCCAAAGTCTCTCCCATCGAATCGGTCGATTCTAAACTTCCCGTCTTCCGCCATCGTTCCCTTAATGAAACCTTGTGCTCTAATACCAGTTGTAAGGATATTAGGACCCAAAACAACGCAAGTGATTCAACAAGATCACTCACCGATAGTAATTCTACAAGATTACTAACCCACTTAATGAACGAAAGATTATAAATGCAAGAAATGTAAATCGACACAAGAGATAACGTGGTTATATGCAATCGTTGTGATTGCTTTAGTCCACGGACCAACTAGAGAATGTATTTACTGAATATTTGTGGTGTGTTTACAATGAGTTACAAGAGGGTCTATTTATAAGATGGTTTAAAGAGTAAGCTAAAAACAATTCCTTGAAGCTTCATGTGAGTTTCCTGACAGCTTCATGGAGGCTACATGTGAGTTTCCTGACAGCTTCGTGGAAGCTACATGTGAATTTCCTAACAACTTCGTGGAAGCTTCGTGTGAGTTTCCTGGAATCTTCCCTCTAATTGTTTAAAGTTCTCCATATCTCCAACACAAATAAACATAAAAATCGTTTTGTATAGTATTACCACGTTCTGTACATCCAGTTAGTGTGATTTATTTTATGTAAACGATCAAACAATAAACATGTTGATATTAACATCAATGACATATACCAACAGTCAACAACAATACGTGCTAAATAGTAAATGTATAATTTCAGCTCACAAATGAAACTATGAGGTTAGTAGTTGACCGTGGTATGTAGTGGCGAACTCAAAGTTTTTATATGTTAATTTCAATGAAGGGTTAATTTTATCAAGCTTATTTCCATACTTGAGTGCGGATCCGAGTTGATGGATGGATTTGGAGAATTAGTTGTTAACTCTTCGATCTGATACCATGAATAATCCAGCTTGAGGTGATGATCTACTAAAGGGTAGTTAAAGAGCCAATTTGGGAGAGAGGATTCACCATCATAGTTATAATTACTCATATTGCAAAACACATCACTAAATCACATCTCTTGGTTTCTTTGTCACCCAAAAAGTATATCTATGAAAATTCTCATTTTAAGGTTGTGGTATAGCCATAGTTGGAATTATCAAGATTCCTAATAAATTTTGTTTTTAAATGGAAACATTGACATTGAATAATCGCATTTGTCACCCACGGCCCCACGCACACGTTCCGACGAAAATCCGAATCGTTAACCGGGGGACATCGAACCACAATCCATACGGGCATGTGGTCTAGCCTTCGCAGGCCAGTAAAACTTATATATATGATCAATATATAACACCACTATTAGTGTTAAATTGGTTTAAAGAAATTAGTGGCATCCCTAAGGATCGAACTCATGACCCCTCTCTATCTCATGACTCAAGGACATGGGTGAACCGTTGGGCTATGCCCGCAAGTTCATAAGATTCCTAGTAATTACTTCCAATAATTCATCAATTTATTAAAGTTTGACTTAAGAAAAAAGTAGTTTCTTAAGTTAATGAAGAGTGTATGATGCGCAAATAATGGATTCAAGAATTGAGATCTCAATGGCTTAAAAATGACTTCATTGTGTAGATAACTAAACGTTTGGTACCAAAGGGCCTATTACCTAGCTGTATGTGAGGAGCCTATCAACCAAGAGGTGTGGGTTCAACCCTCATGGAGGCTTGTATTTATGTGTGATGCAAAATTGTCTTTCAAAAAGAACTAAACATTTGGTTGCTAATAGCTTTTCATCACTATTGTCTAAAGGAGTACTACTAAGGATGTGAAATAATTAACAACCATAAGCACTGAAAGATTGCAATATACCACTGATTTCAAATTCAACCCAAATTACTTAGGAATGGGTCAATTCAGCTAACCCTATTTTTAATAGTCATATTAATATCAATGGGCAAAACAAAATTCACAAATATACTAATAGAAAGAATATGGGACAAATGGGTCAATTAAGGGCAAAAGTCGCCGAATGTGTCTTATAATTCATACCCCGCGATTTCGCGGGATTTTCGAAGGGTATAATCAATTATGCTATAAAATTAAGTATATAAATTAAAAAACTATTATTAAGTCTAGATGAACATTAAACCAAATGTTTTATAGGGGTTTGAAATTTTTAAAGTTTCAAAATGTACTAACGAACTATTAATAAATCTATGATGAACATTATACCAAATATTAATTCGTCAGCCTATAGTAAGTTGAAACATTATATTTGTAATAAAATGCATAATATTATAATATATTTTTAATTATTTAGAAGATGCATGAAGTTTATGATTTAGTATACCTCATCCATAAAGTTGTGCATAATAGTAAGTTTCCAACTAAAATGACATATAATTGTAATAACTTGACACTCTCACTTCGTCTCCTTTATTCACAAAATATTTCTCTGTTAAAGTATTTGATATTGTGACTTCTAAATTTCTAAATTTTGTAGTAAGTGCAATCTCTTCGTTCGTAAGTTCAAATGTTAAAGATTTCATTTTTTTCAAGTTGAGGCCCAAAAACTTCAATATGATTGTTGATTAACTGTCACAATCAAGATTAAGTTAATGCATGTTAATCTCGAAATTGAAATATGAAAAAGTAGTTAATATAAAACCAATAATAATAAATAAGGTAAAGAAATAGTTTCGTGTACTTGCCTGTAGCATATCAGTTGGACGTAATCCATCAATCCGCATTATACACCGCTGAGTAGGACACATCCAAGTACCATAAGTAATACTAAAGACCTCAAATTTAGTAGCCAATTTTTTCAAATTAAGTAAGCTATAGAAATGTGATAATATGTTTTCGATAATCGGTAGAATGTCGTCTTCAATGAATTCTCCAATCAATTTTCTACGTAGTTGTAATCTACGTTAGTGATGTTCAGCAAACCAATCACTATACTTTTTGCTAAAGTTAATCGGATCTTCAGGAAATATTTAAACAAAAACTTAAAAGGTATACATAGTATTGTTTTATAAAAGATCGAAGTATATAAATTATATTAAATTAAGATGTACCACGATTGAGGTTTTGGTTCCTGGCAATCTGTAAATGTGATATAATACTTTAGTAATGTAATTGTAAATGGATTGAGAATTGAAAGTCATAAATTCGTATATTTTCTATTTTTTGGTGAACATGTATTAAAAAGTACCTTTTGTAGTAGTTCGTTTTTTAGTTGTATATCTTTGTTCAGTTGTATAACGTTTTCTTCCATCTTAGTGAAATACGTCTACAAAAATAAAATATATAATTGTAAGTTAATTATAACAGTTTGAAATTGACAATTACTATTGTCATTCTAACAATTGGAACCTGTTTTTATAGCGGTGTTTCATAACTGCTTATCTCTTCTTTGTTTTTTTTCTTCTTTCTCCAAATTTTATAAAAAATACATATTAGTTATATTTGACTCACGTAAATGTAGTTAGATTAAATTATTACAATTTTTGTAATCTCTTAATTTATAACCGAATCCCTAAACCCTATACATTAAACTCTAAACCTTAAACCCTATATCTAAACCCTAAACCATAAACCTTAAACCACTCCTAAACCCTAAACCACCAACCCTTTACCCTACACACTAAACCCTAAACCCTGAACTCTAAACCCTAAACCATATACCCTAAACCCTAAACCTTAAATTCTAAAATCTAAACCTTAAACACTAAACCCTAAACCCTACACTCTAAACCATATACCCTAAACCCTATACACTAAACCTTAAACCCTAAATCTTATACACTAAACCCTAAACTCTATATCTATACTCTAAACCATAAATTGTAAAAACTAAACCCTAAGCCCTAAATTATATACCCTAAACCATACATTCTAAAATCTAAACTTTAAACCTTAAAGTGTAAACCATAAACCCTATACACTAAACTCTAAACCCTATATCTAAACCCTAAATCAACCTTAAACCTTAAACCTTAAACCATCAACCCTTAACCCTATACACTAAACCCTAAACCCTAAACCCTATACCCTAAACCATAAATTCTAAAATCTAAACCTTAAACTCTAAAACCTAAACCCTATACACTAAACAAACCCTATATCTAAACCCTAAACACTAAACCATAAACCATAAACCATAAAACCCTAAACTCTAAACCCAAAACTTTATACCATAAAATCTAAAAACTAAACCCTAAACTCTAAAGTCTAAACTCTAAACCCAAAACCGTTAACCCTAAACCCTAAACACTAAACCGTAAACCCTATACACTAAAACCTAAACCATAAACCCTAAATCATAAATTCTAGAATCTTAACCCTAAACCCTAAATAGCAATTCCTAAACCTTAAACCATTAACTTTCAACGTTAATCCTTTTTATCCATTAAGCTTAAACCCTATACACTAACTTTAAACCTTAAACCCTATATCTAAACCCTAAACCACCAACCTTTTACCCTACACACTAAACCCTAAACACTAAACCTTAAATTCTAAACCATATACCCTAAACCCTAAACCTTAAATTCTAAAATCTAAACCCTAAACCCTAAACTCTAAACCCTAAAACATATACCCTAAACCCTATACACTAAACCATAAACTCTAAACCCTAAATCCTATACACTAAACCCTAAACCCTATATGTATACTCTAAACCATAAATTATAAAAACTAAACCCTAAGCCCTAAACCCTATACCCTAAACCCTAAACCATAAATTTTAAAATCTAAACCTTAAATCTTAAAGTCTAAACCATAAACCCTAAACACTAAACCCTAAACCCTATATCTAAACCCTAAACCCTTAATCCTAAACACTAAACCCTAAACTCTATACACTAAACATTAAACCCTAAACCCTATATCCAAACCCCAAACCCTTAATCCTAAACCACTAACCCTTAACCCTACATACTAAACCCTAAACTCTAAACTATAAATTCTAAAATCTAAACCCTAAACCCTAAAATCTAAAACCAAAACCCTATACACTAAACCCTATATACTAAACTCTAAACTTTAAACCCTATATCTAAACCCTAAACACTAAACCCTAAACTATAAACCATAAAACCCTAAACTTTATACCATAAATTCTAAAAACTAAACCCTAAACTCTAAAGCCTAAACTCTAAACCCTAAACCCTTAACCCTTAACCCTAAACCTTAAACCATTAACACTAAACCGCAAACCCTATACATTAAACCTTAAAGCATAAATTCTAAAATCTTAACCCTAAATCCTAAATTGTAAACCATAAACCGTAAACCCTAAATAGCAATTCCTAAACCTTAAACCATTAACTATTAACGTTAATCCTTTTTATCAATTGAGCTTATATCAGTTGTCAAAATGAATTTAGTTTGTACTATAAGTATATATAGTTACAGAAATACAAAAAAATATTCAAAATATATTTAACCATAGAACATTTACATCTGAGTCAAATACGTCTCAAGACTTTCTTATAAACAACATTCTTGGTGGTATTTGAATCATTCCCATTGTCGTCCAATATGATTGGTTTAAATCCATTTTTTGTAGTCAATACGCATGTCTGCAATGATTGTTTATTCATTTTATTGAAAGAAGTAAATACATATTAATAATTTTTGTAATATGATGTATATGCTACATGACAAATGTAATGTGTCATAACTTGTTTTTTTTTTTTTTTTTGTCATCACAATGTAAGATGAAAAGTATGGTGTAGGAAAATGTTTTGGATTGAACAATTCAGATTAAGAAAAATGTATTCGGTCATATGAAACACAACACCAGATTAAATGTGTTACATAGCAATGCTATAGCCATTTACATGACAGCTTGAAGATTGACAATGTATTCCCATAACATGATTGCAATGCTATAGGCATTTACATGGCCATGCTTCTTATATCCATGGCTATTACTAAAATCGCAAATAACATTTATACAAATTACATAGCAAGGATTGTAAACACACGAAATGGTTGAAAAAGGGATTGGCAATGTTGGAAATTGCTATATGCATTTTTCGTCAAATACTTTCTTAAGCAATCCTTGATCCCTTCCCCATCGTGGATATTCATGTCAAGCAAAACCATTTTGACACTTAGTAAAGTTGATCCCTGCACAAAGCCACAAACATTAATCTCGTAGTAAAACGTGATGTCTTATTCATCTAATTCATTTCCAACATGATCTAGATCACAGTTGCTTAATATTAAAGCAGAAAGTTGAAACCCCTTTGAGACTTCATTTCCTACCGATTGAATATCTAGATCACGACTGCTCAATGACAAATAGCTTAAGATTAATTTGTATTCTAGACAAATAAAGGATCAACATTGAGCAGTGTAGAGTGGTTAAATTATCAAAAGGATAAAAGCAAGACGGAAAAATGACAAACATCTCAAAAAGAGTTCTAGCCAACCAAACTTACCCGACCCATTTCAACTGCTGCTACTAAAAAATGACGATTTCAACCCTGACTCATTTCCACCGGTCTCATTTCAATGACTTACACAACTTGTCCAACTGCCCATTTTGTGACCACAACCTGAAACAAATACAAAAAGGAACATAAAATCAAATATTACATAATCATAATATTTGCCAACAGAAACGCAAAAATTGGATTGCAAATGAAAAAGGAAAATTCCTTTTTATTTAAGATTTAAGCTAGGAAAAAATAAAAATAAAGGCAAAAAGATAGTGGATGCACACATTGAGGGCTCGCGGTTAGATCATACAACTTATCTTTCATCATGCCATCACCATCATTAGATTCAAGCATTCCAATGGCAGACAACGAATGATACTTATTATCTCTTGTAGTAGCCTTTAGCTGAATATTTGATTCCAGCCTTACTTCAACTTGATGAGACGGTTGTAAGCCAATTCTTCTTTACGACCATTTCTATCCCCTAAA
Source organism: Rutidosis leptorrhynchoides (assembly GCF_046630445.1). Lineage (NCBI taxonomy): Eukaryota > Viridiplantae > Streptophyta > Magnoliopsida > Asterales > Asteraceae > Rutidosis > Rutidosis leptorrhynchoides. Next base: position 415,507,077 of record NC_092336.1, read on the forward strand.
AACTAAAAAAGAACATCATAGGATAAGTGAATGTTTTGACTTTTTGAATGTTCTAAGCCTGCAATTTCAACCAATGTTAAAGCGGCACAAAACCAAAAACATCTATATGAATACTTTCAACTTCAATATAAATATCATTACAATTACAATAAACTACACTTAGCCATAAGGCCATATTTATGTCCCTTTGTAGAGCATTTTGCTTGAGAAAACGTCTCAGCAAGACGGGCTGCATCTGTATTTGATGTTACCACTTTGATTTTAATAAACAAAATGTGAAATTTATTAACTATAAAAACAAGAAGTCTAATGATGAACATTTGAACACTATCACACAATTTTAGTTGTTGCATACCTCCAATAATGACAAGTCCATCTAACTTCAAGGCCTTACACGTGTTCATTGCAGAATTGACTTGTTCCGTTGTTCTAATTTGGTCTTTTGTTCGACCCAATAAGTCGTAACCACCTAAAGATCACTCAAACAGTCATAAAGCATTATGACAGGTGGTAGTGTATCCCATAAACTTATATATCATTTCACAAATTATGGAAAGGTTCAGATAAAAAGTGTTTTGGGTCAACACAACATGGCCCCTGTCAAAAATCAACACTGTGAGCCATTAACAACCCCACCAGACCAACCCATTTTGCCACCTGTAGCTAACTTACTTCAAAAAGGAAAAAAAATCATAAATCTTTTTTCTTGCAATATACCTTGATTTTTGTAGGTAGCAAGAACATCGGCTGTGATTTCAAGTGTCCGTTGAGCAAATAAACTTCAGAACCACCTAATGACATCCATTAAATAATTATTTTTATGATTTCTCAATCGTGAGACTATAACATATTCACAAGTATAAAACAAATAAAACAAAAACAAACATTACTTACTGAGAAATCCAACCAAAATACTTTTAGAATTGTGAAGTTTGAGAGCTTCATGTAGGCCCCATACAACATTACGTCCTCCAGGAGATTGCCTCCCACAAAATATCAATCCAACTATGAAAGATGATAATCAACAACCGTGTATTTGTATACCTAATTTTTCCTTTTTTTCACCGGCTGTCAAAGAGGAAGCGTGATTGGTGAAGAAGAATAGCAGTTATAAAGCCCTTAATTTTTGTTGGTTTGACGTCAGGGAAGAGATGCGTCTTTTCAAAAATTACAAAATTACGAAGCGATACGAAAAGAACTACACAAAAGGATAAAAACCTGCATAAGTGAATGGAGAGAGACTGAACCAATGTACATCAATAGTAAATAAAAAAGCAAATCACCTTTCACTTCGATTCAAATGGGCACCAAGATAAAACGCAACAGAAAGCAACCAATAATCACTATGAACTGCAACCAAAGAGAACCAGTCTTTACGGTTCATACCATCTCTTGCGAAATTGATTCCAAGCGCTGGTTCAGGAAGTTCCAGTGGAACCTCCTCCGCATGAAGAGTAACTTCCCAGTTTTCAATTGGGTGTCCATACAGACACAGGTTGTCTTTGTCTGAAAACACAAAAAACATACACTAAAAAGTATTAATTTATAGAAAGAATTTTAACCAACATTGAAAAGTTTAATTTTAAGTTTAAAATTTCAAGTTATTTGCAAAGACATTAAACTGCGTAAGATCATGATTATATTCATCATATGCTTCACATGTTACCAATTTTCACTCCCAATAAAAAAAAAGTTCATTGACAGAACAACTTTCTTTTAAAACATTTAATTAACATGATTAAGCTAATTTGTGTATTGCAATTGTGATACTATATCATATTTACAACAGATACTCTTTGCATACAAGGGTTTGAACACGAATTCAATTCAATTAACAAGTTTAATCCCAAAAAATCTTGAATTTAACACATTAAAGTTGACTGTCTTGACTCACGAATAAAGCAATTTGACCAAAAAACAAAATTCGTAAATTCACACATACCTATTTGTGCGTAACAATAGCTGACCTAATTTTTTTTGTTTATGATGTTATAGCATTAAGATAACATACGCAACACAAAAACAAACAAAACGGCAACAGAATGTATCTAAAGAAGAAAAGTAAATAAAAAGCCTAAAAATCTCGAATTGAAAGAAAGTATACCGGGATTACAAAGTCCATAGAAGTCATCGACATCTGAGTAAATCAAATTAAAACATGGATTCGAAAGTAAGTAACTTGAAACAAAAAGAGGGATTTTTTATGGATTAAAATTAGGGTTAGGTTTAATAAAAAAATTTATAAGTAGTACCATGAGTTAGGGCACGAACGATGCCGGAACGACAACTGCTATAATCTTTGAAGATATCTTCTACTATTCGAAGACCTGCAGCCATGTCCGTACAAAAAAAAAAAATTGAATCAAATTGAATTTTGAAGTATTGAAAGAAGATTGAGTATTCTATTTCTCTTATCTGTTTTTGACGAAGGGGATTTGACTAAAAAGAAAATTAGAAAAATGCAAAAGGTAGATAGGTGTATTCAGCAATGCAGAAGATGAAGATTAAGAGGTGTATCCTAAAATAAACCTCCGTCGTTGGAGGAAGAAGTCCATATTATATCTTCTAGGTTTGCTATGCAACTAATCCCAAATTACCCCACTAAGGCAAAGAGATGTACCAAACGTACGGAACCTTTCTATATCTATATAAGTATTAAATATAAACAAGATTGAATGTTTTACAATAAAACCGAACCTGCTACTTCAGCTATTTTCAAATTCTCATGCAAAATGAATCGTACAGCCACTAAGGCCAGAATTAGAGTTGTAAAGCTTAATATCATACAACAAACTTCAACAAATGAATAAACCAAATCTAGCCAACTTATTTCAACCTGCACCAAAATGACACATTTTAGTCTGTCAGATTTGGGACGAACGATATTTTCAATGCTATTGAATAGTTTCTGGAACCATGTCTTATCATCTTAAGTTTTTTAGATAATGATAACACGTTATGACCCGTTATCTAACTTGCCGGACCCACCCATTTTGAAAACTATATTCTTAGTTAATGTATAAGCTGATATTGAAAATGAATTGGAGTACATGAGTTTTTTTCTTTGTCAAACCTAAAAAGGTGAATTGGAGTACATGAGTAAAACATAACATTATCTCATTAATCATCACTACAAAACACCTATTGGTCAGAATACTCATAACAGGGCGAAGCCCATTAACATACCTAAAGGCGCCGACTGACTTTATTTTCGTATAATTCGAGTAATAACTTTTTATTCTAAAACCCCTCGAGACTAAAAAAATGTCATTCGGTTCATGATGCTCACGTACCAATAACTTGACCAGGTGAACCCTGAATCAGAACTTCAAAAAGTTTGAGGTTCTTTTTTATCGATGAACAAGGGTTGTGACCCGATGTCTATTTACATTATTAATTTTACTAAATAATATTTGCTTGAGATTTCCTATAAGTTGCATAGATCTAAACGAAGAGGATAATATATCAAAGAACTACTTACAAGATCTGCTTGGTAGCTTTCCATACGGTGGAGGCACCCAAGATGCTGAAAACAGCGATGGAGAATATCAGATTTATGATCAATACAGTGATGAAAACGAGTACGATCTATTGAGGCGACTATGATTTTGAGGCGACTATGATTTTGGGGAGAAAATTAGGTTTTTTTCTGTAGTTTGAACGGAATGAATGAAGGAAATTGTGAAACAACCCTATTTTCTATGTGTCATGATTTTATAATTGTAAGTGTATTTCAGTTATGTAAAATTGATTTATTAACTAATTTTTTTAGTGAATGATTAAGGACCGTTGGATCAAGGTTATTATAATATAATTTTCTAATTTAATAGTAATTAAAAGAGTTTTAAAAATATTTATTAGCTAATCGAGACCCTCTTTTAATGTATACAGTGATTACACATCCATTTGACATACTAATACTAACTATCTTTTAAAAAGTAAATGAATTTCAAAACAATAGTTTCTACCTTGTACAAGATCCTGCATTTTGACTCATTACCCAACCAAGTTGACCCATCCATTTGAGTATTTTGCCACATATACATATTAAAGCTACCTTGTAGCCATGAGTACGTAGGCTGTAGGCACTCGTTAGCTTCAAAAATTAACAAATTAAATATTACTACAAATATACAAATTGATTGATAGCTACCACCTGCACACCACAGAAATACAAAACAATTATCATAATTCACGTGCAAAAAAAATTTTGTTGGAGTATCCTAACTGATCCACGAACCAGACAGTCGAGTTTCAATACTACTTGCAGATACTAGTTATTAGCATTATTGGGTATGTCGTAATAAGATTGAAGATGATACTCTTTGAAAATTTCACATTGTTTGACCCATCTCTGTTTTAGCCAATGTTTTGTAATTTATCTGTTTAAGATCAAACACAACCATAATTACACATCTGTTAAACGCAATTTAAAATAAGATCACTAACATGAACAAGTTCAATTTCATGATACTAAAATTAATGTCCCGTAAGTTATTAGCTTACTTGAGCTTTCAGCTTGTTTGACCCATCTCTATTTTACCAATATTTTTTATTCGGCCTGTTTAAGATCAAAGAAAACCATAATCATAGATTTACAAGGACACTACTAGACATTGTCACATCAATCTCAAACTGTACTTCCTAAGTGTATTCACTAAATTATTCAATTCAGTTGTTCAACGCAAGTTTCGTGAATAACCAAATACACAAACTCAATGAGAATACATTCACATACTCCGTATATGATAAGCTGCTCAAAAAGACGTACTTTCCAAGTGCCTTTTTGTTGGGAAATTACGGTCTCACTAATTCCCACCACCCAGCCCAACAATAATAGTAAAGAAATAAAAACAATACACAACACAAGATTTAACGTGGAAACTCCAAAACAGGAGAAAAACCACCGGCCCCCAAAGAGAGAAATACACTATATCACAAATTGTTACAATGATATAGACGACTCTCTTAAGTCAACTACACTCTCCAAAATATTTAGCTAATACAACTCTCAAACAAGGGTAAGAAATAAATAAATAATCAAATACTTAAAGTGTATTGATTGGTGCAATTTGGAATGAAGACTTAACCCCTCTTTTATAACCAAGCAAGTCCTCTTCAACTTTTTCCTCCCACCTATGTGGGATAACATCCTTCACAAATACTCTGCAACCATATCCAATTCTTCTAACCAAAACTATATCCAACAAATCTCCACCTTTTGGATAGAAGAAGATAACCATGCTTCCATATTGCAAGGATAACTGATGTAGACGCTTCCTCGACGACCACTTCAAGATCCTCATCTTCATGTCGTTGACATTATCTCCCAAGAGACAAAACTTGCATCTTCATCGAACATTGTCAAGACTCGACAATCATTGTCATAATAGACAATCATAACTCTAAACAAAATTATCATACCCCACCATAAAGAGTATCACACTTAGAATATCACATTCCAAGCATTTCACCTCGGCACATGTTGTATAACCAGCTGAACAGTTATGGTGCAACTTCCTGTTTGGCTTTCCCTGGAAGTTTCATCAGCTACAACATCAGTTTCCACCACACAACCTGCACCAATGCCAAACCAGTGGCCATGTGCAATTGTGGAACCGCTAACGAACATTCCTTTCCATGGTGGCACGGACACACCATGAGGATGACGTGACTTCAGAAGAATTCGTCACTCTCCGTAACGACAGAGACAATGTTAGCATCTTTGGAGCCATTTGCCGGATTAGCTCCACCTGGACAATTAACCCTTACATGTCCAGTCTTCCCGCACTTCCAGCATGTCAGATTCTTTCTAGAGTTTCTTTTCTGCCTATCTGAACACAACAGTACTGTAGCTTCTGATGACGAGACTCCGTTACCTTCCAATCTTTTCTCCTCGGATAGGAGCTTGCTAGTAACATCTTCAAACTTCAACGTTTCTTTCCCGTACATTAGAATAGGTTTCATGTGCTCATAGGACGATGATAAAGATAATATCAATCTAAAAGCTTTATCTTCATCATCCGTTTTAACTCCAATAGCCTCCAGTTCCGAAACAATACCGTTAAGAATACTTAGATGATCTGAAATCTTTGAACCCCCATCCATACGCAGAGTATGAAATTGTTCTTTAAGACACAACCGATTTGAGATGCCCTTGCCCTGGTACAACTGCTCTAGTTTAACCCAAAGCTCATTTGACGTTGATAACCCGTGCACATTTACAAGCACGTTCTTTGCAAGACACAAACGAATCGCACTTGCTGCCCTCAAATCCATATCATCCCATTCTTCTTCATCGAACTTACTGCTAGAATCACTGCCAGGAACAAGGGTGAGTTTACCCTTTAAAGCCTTGTGTAAACCAGACTGAAACAACACATCCTTGACTTGAACCTGCCATAAGCCAAAATTGATCCTCCCATCAAATTTCTCAACATCAAACCTCATTGGACTGAACTTCGACATCGTATCCGTATCCTATAAACAACACTTTCTCTGATTTTGCTCACGTTTCGACTGGCCGACAGATGTAGTGGAGTGGCGCACAGGATCCGTTAAATTGAAAAATCCAACACCCGGTCCACTACAAATTCTAGACACCACTTACTCTGAATCAGAAAAAATATTGTCTAACCAGATACCCTATACGATCAATAGAACTCATTTCTGATGTGGACGATCCACTCCCGTGGCAACCACAGAGCATACTCCGACTCCTATAACCGAGACCCCCGTCAAACCTGACGCTCTAATACCAGTTGTTGGGAAATTACGGTCTCACTATGTAACGACCCTGGATTTTCCAACGTTTATTTATTAATAATTATTATTATTAATACGTGTGATTAAACGAATGTACGTTATTACATTTACATGTTGCCATGATTGCCCGGACTTGACTTTTAAGTGCCCGAAACGTCTTTGTGACACCCGGAACTTTCACGAATAATATTTTTAGATATTATTTACATTCATGATTAAATTTATTGATCATTTTAATTAACTAAGGCTATTAGTTAGTTACTTGGGCTTTAATTGGTTTAACTTGTGATTTATTTGAACTTGGGCTTTGTTAGTGTAATGGACTCATGTTATTGGACTTCCAAGCCCGCCCTACATTTTGTAATGGACCATTTAGCCCACTCTTGCAACTTGTAAGCGACCATTTAGCCCACTCTTGCAACTTGTGCATTCATCAAGAACACAAGAACTAAACTTACTAGTTTATGTTCTACATATATTGTTTCAAAAGATATAAGTTCATTGTTGTTGAAATCATACTTGTAAGTCATGGAAGTAAACTTAAAGTTTACTTTACTTAAAGATCAACTTTGGTTGAATCTTTAAAGTATGAGCAACCCTTGAACTAATTACTTGTTTAATTAACTTGTTTCTTTATTTTATACACTTTAATTTCATGTAGTTTGTTTATATGGTCAAGTACTACAAGTTAGTCTTGATCTCATATGTAACATCCCGCGTTTTTCCGTTAAATTTATTTTTAACACCGTCTTTTTCTTTTAAATAATACCTTTCGTTATTTAAATTCGTAGTTTCCGTTGACTAACGTTCATAATAATTCCGTCATTTAATTATAACATCTCTCGTTAACTTGCGTTTTAAAAATATTCGATCGGTTAAATCCCGCACCCGCTTTGAAACTCGAGGGACCGGAGTTGCCAAATGGGCAAACTAGTTGACTAGGTCAACTAGTCAACCCATTTCATCCATTCCATCATCTCCCTCATCCCTTTTCTCTCCATCTCAAGAACACACACACAAACCCATTCCATTCATTCATCATCTAAATTCAATCTTGGAAGCTCACAACAAATCCGATTACATATTTGGAATCCTCTCTTCATCCTCTACAATTTGATACCAACTTCATCTCGTTTGAGTAACATTTCTAAAACTCTAGATTTCTCTAAATTCGTGTTTTTGATTTGAAATGGTGTTAGTTAGTGTCTATGGCTCGAGTCTAACATGAATATATGTTTGGTTTGCTCGATTTGTTGTTTTTGGAGTAACTAGCATGAACTTGAGATGGGTGTGCTTAATCCTTGATTTTGGATGAGTTAATGTTGTTAGATTGTTAAAGTGCATGCTTTAATTGTGTTACTAGTATCACTAGCTTCATTTTGATGTGTAGGTTGATTTGTAAAACTTCAAAAACATGATTAATGATTTTGTGATTCTTGACTAGGGTTTGATGGTTCTTGACATGAATTTTTGGATGCTTGAATGCCATGGAATGTTAATTGTTAGTGTTTAGTTGTAATGTATGCTCCATTACCTTCAAAACGGCATATCATATGTGTGAATTGGTTTCCCGAAACTCAAATTGCATTTGATGAACTTGAAACCTTGAAATGAACGTTTAATGATCACTTGATGAGTTTTCGGCTATTGTAAATGATGTTGTCGTTTGATGATAAGTGCTTAGTTGTGTTCCTTGTCAAAAGAGCTTTCCAACGGTATAAGATACGTCTTCTAGTTGTTTACGGTTTGCGTTTTATGGTTATTTGAAGTTTTGACCAAGACTTGAACCTTGAAACTGACCAGGTGCCAGACCACGTGTTATGTCGCGGCGCGACACATCTGGCCGCGGCGCGGCATATGCCGTGGTCAGATTCTGACCTATTTTGTCAAATTTCGAAAAATGTTTGCTATGCTACGCACCTCCGATTAACATGTAACTTGGCCAACATGCTCATATATGACTTCTAAGCTTAGAAAAATAGTTCGGGACCCGACCCGAACGTGTTGACTTTTCGTTGACTTTGACCAAGTTTGACTTTTTGTCAAACTTAACCAAATACTTATGCAACCTTTCTAACATGATTATTTACTAGTATCTTGCATGAAACTTGACAATTTGATTCACATGCTAATATAATCGAGTCGTAACGAGCCATAGGACTAATTGAACATCTTTGACCGTTTGTGTTTACCGTTATTGATATAACCTATATGTTTAGGTCAAGACTAGCTTTGTCTTTGCACGCGTCTACTTGTTGAAGTACTTTATTAACTCTTGCACTCAAGGTGAGATCATAGTCCCACTTTTTCAATCACTTTTATTCTTTACATCGTGGGCTGAGAAACACATACATTTCATACTTATTTACTTTTCATGCTTTTACATTGTGAACAAATACGAATACAAAGATGCATACGAGTTTGAACAAAAGTCCTCAATCCAATTATCATTAGTTCCACTTGCAGGGTGTAAGTGTAAGCGTGTAATTATGTTGTGTGGCCATACGGGTTTAACAAACCCTCATTCAGACGGTTCGCTACCGTTAGTGAATGAAATATAATTTCAACAATGTATAGTGTAAGTTCTAACACTAAATTCAAAATTCAGAGGGAAGATTCGGTTAAGCCTTGATAATTGGGTGCTCGTGATACAAATACTATTTTGGAATGTGAACGATTCTGGTTGAACAATTCTTAAAGAACCTTGTGGTTCAATACAATTTACTTACTAAACCTATGATTTCACCAACGTTTTCGTTGACAGATTTCTATGTTTTTCTCAGGTCTTGCACGATATGTGAAACATGCTTCCGCTTACTATTTGATACTTGCATCCGATGTCGAGTATACATGCATTTCATGGAGCGTCTTTTGACTTTACTTTAGACCGTGTCGCCTAGACTTCAATCGTACTTATAACGTTGTAACTTAACTTTTGGTTGAACAATTCTTGTAAACTTTGAAACAATCTTTATTTTGAAATGAAGGCGACATATTTTGGTCAAACGTTATCTTAAAGACTTATAATCAGGTAATGGGACCCACGTAGCCGACGCCGTCACTTGACGATTTGTCGGGGTCGCTACAAGTGGTATCAGAGCCTTGGTTGTAGGGATTTAGAGTTCATTTGTGTCCACCCCGAGTCATAGGGTACATAGGTGAATCTAGACTACAACCGGCATATAGACTGCAGTAGGAATTACTTGACTATTTGTGCATTTATACTCGAACTCTTCTATCATATCTAACTTGTATTCGATCTTGATCTTACGTTAATAAATTTTGTTGACGCGCCACCTTGACTTTATGAAGTAATGTTAAATGCACATGAGAATCAGGGTAATATAATTTCCGGGATTATATTACGGTGATTCACATGGACGTTCCGACATTATGACATAAAGAATTTAGGGCGAGTCAAGGAAAATTTTCTCTCTATCCTTATTCCATACTCCGGTTAGTATTGTTGAAAATACTAACCAACGATATTCTTGTGTCATGAAGGAACAATGGCTCGTCGACGCGCTCCTCCCGAAACTCCCGAACAAGCCCTCCAACGTATGATAGCCACTGCCGTGGATGCGGCCATGGCCGGTCACTCCTCCAACAACAACAATAACAACCACAACCACAACAACCATGGAGCCGGTAATTCAAACGAGGGTTGCTCCTACAAAACTTTCATGGGGTGCAAACCTCACACCTTCGATGGGACCGGAGGACCGGTTGTGCTCACCCGATGGTTTGAGCAAACAGAAGCCGTTTTTAGCATAAGCGGTTGTCGGGACCAAGACAAAGTCAAATATTCCACCCACACTTTTGCCGGTATCGCCCTCACATGGTGGAATACGTATGTGCTGTCGGTGGGTATCGATGAAGCCCACACACTCTCATGGGCCGACTTAAAGAAAAAGATGATCACCGAATACTTCCCGCGCGAAGAGACCCGTAAGCTCGAACACGAACTAAGAACTTTAAAAGCGGTCGGGAATGACCTAAAGGCATATAATCAACGATTCTCTGAACTTGCTTTAATGTGCCCAAATCTTGTGAACCCCGAATCTTTAAGGGTTGAACTTTACATGGATGGTCTCCCCAAGAGCATCAAACAAGGAGTAATGTCATCCAAACCCGCTAACCACCAAGAGGCTTTGAATATGGCCCGCCAATTGATTGAAACAGTGGACGAAATTGAAGTGCCGGCACCTAAAGCCGAGGATAAATCGGGTGACAACAAAAGAAAATGGGAAGCCCCCCAATCAAGCAATTACAACAACCCCGCCAAAAAGCCCTTCATCCCCAACGACAAGAAAGGTTATACCGGACACCTACCGTATTGTAACGAGTGCTACAAACATCATTTAGGTGAATGTGGCAAACCTTTTTGCTTGAAGTGTCAAAGAAGTGGCCATGTAGCCCACGATTGTAGGAATACCGCTCCCGTCGCTCAAAAGGAGCCCAATGCACCCAAGACGGGTGTTTGTTTTGAATGTGGCCAACCGGGTCATTTTAGGAGTGCGTGCCCAAATAAGAAAATCAACCCCAACGCACGCCGTTAAACTTTCAACATCAACGCCTAGGATGCCCGAGACGACGATGGACTAGTCACGGGTATGTTTCTCCTCGAAATTCTCACGTTTCATGTTTATTCGATTCGGTTACCGTTAGACATTTTATAAACAAGTCTTTGACTCGTGCTCTTTACATTCCACTTTTTCCCCTAGATACTACTTAGACGATTTAAGTGACCAACGGAAAATATTGTGTGCCTATAAATTTTATTGGAGGATATACGTTAAGACTTTTGACTTGACACCTATAGAACTAGGGAGCTCGAAACCTATTCGTAAAAAAAAAAAAAAAAAAAAAAAAAAAAAAAAAAAATTGTTTCCCCATCATCTTGTATAGATTATTGTGAACTGAGTAATTTTCGGTTGGAAACCGATACCCTCTCCCTCGCATCCATGACCTCATGATTTCTTGCATGAATCCCGTGTGTATTCCAAAACGACCTCCGTTCCGGTTATCATCAATTGGGGGTTAAGTGAGACGATGTCTCCTAAGCCATTTCCGAACTCGCAACGTTAGTTGTAAATCTCTCTTAGTACCGTTTGATTTATTTAGGACTCCGTCCGTATTCATGAACCTCCTAAATCACGTGTGCAACTTATCTAGACAAATCTGTTATCGTATTTATAGATGACGTCTTAACTTATTTAGGTAAAGAAGGAAAACGAACAACATCACCATCTTACGCTCGAACTTTTGAGAAAAGAGCAACTCTATACCAAATTCTCCGAGTGAGAATTTCTGTTAAACGAAGTCAAATTTTCTAGACCATGATGTTAATGGTCAAGGCATTACAATCAATCTCGAAATCAAGCCACACGTGATCATGAAACTCTCTCAACTCAGACTTGTATTCATAAAATCTTAGAACTCGCCTGTTATCACCGAAGATTCATTTCTGACTTTTCTCGTGTTACCCGACTTTTAAACTCGTTAACTCACTAAGGAAAAACTATAAACCTCTCCGTGTTCGAGCCTTGAACGTGATTCTTCACACCAACATTTCTAGTTAAAATCGTATAGCAACAGATGGAACTCGAACATGGAAATATTTCTATTTGAACGCCGAAAGGCATACTCTCTCGACTCAAAAATCAACATAACTAAAATTCGTTATTTTACACGAAGAATCCGAATACTAAATTGTGGATCCGATCAATCTTCTCGTCATCATGTACCACACTACATACCTCTGTTATTTCACCGTCACCGTCTGATATTACTGGAATTTAAGATAGCACACAATCCAACGATACTTCACTCTTCTTTGACTTAACGCCCTTGTGTTTCTGATAATCGGTCAACTATTATTCAACCCCGAACTATACAACTACGTGTACTACCTCGTTTCTCTTTCAGACTTCAACATTTGACAACTAGAGGCACGTTATGGCAATCTCGAGATGTAAACTCATCCTATTCTAAGTCCTCATTTCACTACTATCTTTACCGTTCGCTTTTCCGTTTAAAGAAACTCCTTGTAACATTTCTCCATGGATAGAGAAACTCCTCATATTACATAAGTATTCGCCACGAGGGTGAATAGTCCTAACGAACATTTTTTTTTTTTTCGAACCCTAACTAACTTGTTCAAACGTATCTTAAGAGATTCTATTCCAACACGGTGTATCCTTGTCAATTATTCCGTATTGAAATACTCGTTTCACTTCTAGTTTTACAAGGAACCTTGGAGACCCGCTTAGACACATGTACCGCGTATCTCCCACAAACTGACGAACCGAGCAAACGAACGATTTACGTCTTGGAAAGACATGTCACAAACTCGTATTGTCACCTTTAGTAGATCACTCTTACAACAGTAGTTACCACTCGTGTGTTCACGCGCATTTTCCGAAACCCTATATGACCGCTAATGTCATACCCCTGTTCATTTAACCAAAGCATCAACCACCGAAATCTGAACTCCATCAAGAAACAACAATTGAGATCGTTCAAGTCCGAGAAGGGCTCGAGACAACCCATTGTCGCCAGAAGAGTTATACCAAACTTAGATGAAAACCTCACCAAACCCAGTGTGTAACCGCGTAATATTGAGAAACCGCACCTTGGAGGGGTGTAATCCATTTTGGGGAAATCGAGAAAGGCTATATCCGCAGTATCGAACCCTTTTGAAACCTTGGGGCGTATTGGAACCGCTCCCTACCGTTTAGAACTTCCGACTCAATTAAGTTTCCGTTTACCCTACATTTCGTGCAACAAACTTAGAAACGTGTCCTGCGGAACAGGAACGTGCAATCCTGCTGGATACATCAACTATCGATGACAAACTTCTCTTCATAGGAAAACCAGTTGAAACTGGGGATCGTAAAAACCAAACCTTAATGCAACGTAAAACCCTGACTATCCAAATTCATGAGAACCCTCAAGAACGTACTTTCACTTATTCATAGCATTGACAACGTAAAGTCTCGAGTAAGAGATATCGACTACTACTTCCAACTAAATTTCGGGACGAAATTTCTTTTGAGTTGTGGATAATGTAACATCCCGCGTTTTTCCGTTAAATTTATTTTTAACACCGTCTTTTTCTTTTAAATAATACCTTTCGTTATTTAAATTCGTAGTTTCCGTTGACTAACGTTCATAATAATTCCGTCATTTAATTATAACATCTCTCGTTAACTTGCGTTTTAAAAATATTCGATCGGTTAAATCCCGCACCCGCTTTGAAACTCGAGGGACCGGAGTTGCCAAATGGGCAAACTAGTTGACTAGGTCAACTAGTCAACCCATTTCATCCATTCCATCATCTCCCTCATCCCTTTTCTCTCCATCTCAAGAACACACACACAAACCCATTCCATTCATTCATCATCTAAATTCAATCTTGGAAGCTCACAACAAATCCGATTACATATTTGGAATCCTCTCTTCATCCTCTACAATTTGATACCAACTTCATCTCGTTTGGGTAACATTTCTAAAACTCTAGATTTCTCTATATTCGTGTTTTTGATTTGAAATGGTGTTAGTTAGTGTCTATGGCTCGAGTCTAACATGAATATATGTTTGGTTTGCTCGATTTGTTGTTTTTGGAGTAACTAGCATGAACTTGAGATGGGTGTGCTTAATCCTTGATTTTGGATGAGTTAATGTTGTTAGATTGTTAAAGTGCATGCTTTAATTGTGTTACTAGTATCACTAGCTTCATTTTGATGTGTAGGTTGATTTGTAAAACTTCAAAAACATGATTAATGATTTTGTGATTCTTGACTAGGGTTTGATGGTTCTTGACATGAATTTTTGGATGCTTGAATGCCATGGAATGTTAATTGTTAGTGTTTAGTTGTAATGTATGCTCCATTACCTTCAAAACGGCATATCATATGTGTGAATTGGTTTCCCGAAACTCAAATTGCATTTGATGAACTTGAAACCTTGAAATGAACGTTTAATGATCACTTGATGAGTTTTCGGCTATTGTAAATGATGTTGTCGTTTGATGATAAGTGCTTAGTTGTGTTCCTTGTCAAAAGAGCTTTCCAACGGTATAAGATACGTCTTCTAGTTGTTTACGGTTTGCGTTTTATGGTTATTTGAAGTTTTGACCAAGACTTGAACCTTGAAACTGACCAGGTGCCAGACCACGTGTTATGTCGCGGCGCGACACATCTGGCCGCGGCGCGGCATATGCCGTGGTCAGATTCTGACCTATTTTGTCAAATTTCGAAAAATGTTTGCTATGCTACGCACCTCCGATTAACATGTAACTTGGCCAACATGCTCATATATGACTTCTAAGCTTAGAAAAATAGTTCGGGACCCGACCCGAACGTGTTGACTTTTCGTTGACTTTGACCAAGTTTGACTTTTTGTCAAACTTAACCAAATACTTATGCAACCTTTCTAACATGATTATTTACTAGTATCTTGCATGAAACTTGACAATTTGATTCACATGCTAATATAATCGAGTCGTAACGAGCCATAGGACTAATTGAACATCTTTGACCGTTTGTGTTTACCGTTATTGATATAACCTATATGTTTAGGTCAAGACTAGCTTTGTCTTTGCACGCGTCTACTTGTTGAAGTACTTTATTAACTCTTGCACTCAAGGTGAGATCATAGTCCCACTTTTTCAATCACTTTTATTCTTTACATCGTGGGCTGAGAAACACATACATTTCATACTTATTTACTTTTCATGCTTTTACATTGTGAACAAATACGAATACAAAGATGCATACGAGTTTGAACAAAAGTCCTCAATCCAATTATCATTAGTTCCACTTGCAGGGTGTAAGTGTAAGCGTGTAATTATGTTGTGTGGCCATACGGGTTTAACAAACCCTCATTCAGACGGTTCGCTACCGTTAGTGAATGAAATATAATTTCAACAATGTATAGTGTAAGTTCTAACACTAAATTCAAAATTCAGAGGGAAGATTCGGTTAAGCCTTGATAATTGGGTGCTCGTGATACAAATACTATTTTGGAATGTGAACGATTCTGGTTGAACAATTCTTAAAGAACCTTGTGGTTCAATACAATTTACTTACTAAACCTATGATTTCACCAACGTTTTCGTTGACAGATTTCTATGTTTTTCTCAGGTCTTGCACGATATGTGAAACATGCTTCCGCTTACTATTTGATACTTGCATCCGATGTCGAGTATACATGCATTTCATGGAGCGTCTTTTGACTTTACTTTAGACCGTGTCGCCTAGACTTCAATCGTACTTATAACGTTGTAACTTAACTTTTGGTTGAACAATTCTTGTAAACTTTGAAACAATCTTTATTTTGAAATGAAGGCGACATATTTTGGTCAAACGTTATCTTAAAGACTTATAATCAGGTAATGGGACCCACGTAGCCGACGCCGTCACTTGACGATTTGTCGGGGTCGCTACATCATATCTCTTGAACAAATTAAGTTAACTTTGAAAGTTCAAGAACACACAAACAAGTTTTCTTTAAATAGAACTTTGGATCTAGACTTTTGAGTCTTGGATCTTCAAGATCAAACTAAGAACTATGTTCTACTACTTATGATCTTGATTAGTTAGTTTACTTTCAAGTTTGTAACTTGTTATTAGCTTTAAAGTCCATGTATGTGTTAGATCTAAGACCTTGATGCAACTTTGGTTCATCAAACTTCATACAACTCTTAAGTGAGTTGTGCTTCATGTCTTAGACTTGCACATGGGTTATGATGGTCAAGACTTGGTTAAGATGATGTAGATACATCAATGAGTTGTACACTTGAAGCTATATGCATCAAGGATGAGAACCATGATGAACATCAAGCACCAAGACCACCGGAACCCTTTTAAACTCACTGTTCTGTCCAAAACCTACTGACCTGATGATTCTGGAACAGACCAGTAGATCTGGGCTGTTCTAACCTTGATTTTTAGATAGAACTTTTCGAGTAGATAACTTTTCATATAGGACTCGTCTTAATTCGAGTTACGGTTTAGGATTTATGGCCCTCCGATCGTTACTATGTCCTTTAACGTTGTGCAGAAATTTCTGACCTACTCGCACTTAGACCGTCGCCACGGTCAAACCAAGACGAGTTTGCTTCTGTAAATTTTACCACACTTAAGGGACTCATAGACGGAGCCATGGCCACTGGTCTCACCTTAATTCAGTAAGGGTAGAGGCCGTGGTGACTGACTGACGTCAGACTTTGTTTTAAACTACTTTCATAAACGAAACCTACTTTACGCCTTTTGTTTAATGATGATTGATGATGACCCTTAAGACCTTAATTACATACTTTTAAACCTATTAAGACGATTTACTGACTTAGTACCATTTGACTTAGGTTGAGGACTTCGGACCATTTACTTGCACACCTTTCCCGACTACTACTTTACCGCTACATATCATTGTGAGTTATAGCATTCCCTTTTTACTTTAACTTATTTTGGGAACTGAGAATACATGCGGATTTTATGTTTTACATACTAGGCACGAGTACTTAAACTTTATATATGTGTGGGTTATATAACGGCAGAAACATTCCCTTTAGCTCGGTAACGTTTAATCATTGGTTTATGAACCGGTGAACGCGAATCTTAGATATGGATCCATAGGGTTTGACATCCCCACTCGGGTTAGTCGCGCTAGCAGTCAACGAGTGTTTAATACTTCGTAAACATACGCACTCGCCAAGTGTACTTTCAGGGGGTATTTTAAACGTTAAGTTAGTTACCAAGTGCCCACGGTTAACATATACTTTATCATACTGTTTTGAAACGCTCTTTGTAGCACTGAAATCTCGTGGCCTACCTTACATACTGTTATACTTAAACTATAGCTCACCAACCGTTGTGTTGACGTTTTTAAGCATGTATTTCTCAGGTGCTTGAGGTTGCTTCCGATGTGTACTAGTCGTGCTGTAGAACCCGCTGCTTAGAGTTGTCCACGCATGAACTACTTTACTTTGCATTCAAACATTCGTACTTTTGAACTATGACTTGTAACGACCATTGTGGTCACATACACTTATTATTTGCTTCTACTTAGTGAAGCATGCTTTTGAAATGTAAAACATTTGATGTCGGTTATGACATCACCTTTTTATCGTGAATGCAACTTCTTTAATTACAGCATATAGTACTTAACCTTGTAATGACCCTGTTGTTGATGATTCGTACACGATGGTTTTGTACGGGGCATCACATTTGGTATTAGAGCATTGGTTGTAGGGAATTAGGTTGCATTAGTGAGTCTAAGACTGGCCCTAGTAGGATTCACTAATAGGACTAATCTACAACTTGCTAGTTTACTTGTTTCCGCTGAACTTACTGCATGCTGCTGCTTACTGTTACTGCTATATGCCGTATGCTACTACATGATTTCACTACTGCATGCTATTACTTACTTTCGATTGCATGCTAGTTTCTTACGATTACTGATATTGCCATGCTAGTTACCGTTATACATGATTTAAACTGTTGGCCTATTATTTGCTTGCTTTATGACATACTGACATGGAAAATTTATTTTTCCTTGTTCAGATGTCGGATGTTCCACCTGCTGGCATTTCGGGCAGTACAGAATCAGACCCCGTCGCCCTACCTACTGCTACATCTGCTGCTGCTACTGCCGATACACCGGCCCCGACACCCACTAGTGATCCCGGCGCTTCTACTTCCGGAGCTGGTACTAGTGCACCTGCCCCAGTGTCTGCTCCCGGACCCCCGAGGTCACAGCCCCGCATTGGTGGTATTGAGATCCCCGCGGAGTTCGGGGAAGGGCCGTTTCGTAACCACATGCGCACGCCTTGCCGACGCACTCCCGACGGACGTTTAGTCGTGATTCCACCAGGCAGACACCGACAGATGTTGGCCGCCTTCGGACGCTTCGGATTACCAGCTCAGCCACCAGTGTCACCACCACACGATTCGGATGACTCATCATCCGCCGATTCTTCATCATCAGATGACTCCAGCGATGATGAGGATCCTGCTGATAGACCTATTCAGGCACCCTCCACCCCACCGAAGAAGCGGTACCGTTTCGACGGCACCGTCATTCCAGGGGTGAATAGAGGTCGTGCTTTTACTGATGCTTTTGGCCATCGTCGTAGGGTTACTGCTCGTAAACGAGTTGTGCCATACCCTGCCGACCCACAGATACGTAAGGTTCCCCGTTACGTATTGACTATTCCTGGAACCGTACCACCTAGATTTAGATACGGACCACTTACATCTAGGGACGTACCGTCTACATCCGGAGCCGGACCATCTACATCAGCACCACCGGCGCCACCCGCACCACCCGCCCCACCTGCACCGCCTGCCCCACCAGCTCCCTCTAACGAGGAACTGATGAGGGAGACTGAGACTCTCCGAGCTCGAGTCACTGAGCTCGAGGAGCAGTTGGCTCGAGGAGCAGTTCACCCGCCTTCACCGTAGGACCTTGTATTTAGATTTCATGATGTAATCTAGACATAGTTTCATGTATTTCATATGTATTGTACGAACTTATTCAGATGTATGAAACTTATTATTATTAATGAATGGAACTTTGCATTATTTAATTCTTGCACGATATTCTATTTACATTGCTGTACGATGATTCTGTGGTATTTGTACCTAGATGCATTATTTAATAACATGTGATGTTTTGATTCCATGTTGGTCACTATATACTGTATTACTACTACTTGCATGCTGGATTTTGACTTGGGTCAAAATTTTTGTTTAGAATACCATGGCTAATGGAAGAACCACACCTACCGCAGCCCAGATTGAGGACATGATCAGTGAACGGGTCACTGCAGCCCTAGCAGAAAGAAATCTCCAAGCTCCACCGCCACCACCACCACCAGTTATCCCACCCGTTCGAAATGGGTGTACATACAAGGAATTCCAGAGCTGCAAACCGCATAACTTCAGCGGCACCGAGGGACCAGTTGGTCTCACCAGATGGTTCGAGAAACTTGAATCAGTATTCCGAGTTAGCAACTGTTCGGAGGATAATAAGACCAAGTTTGCATCTTGCACGCTATCTGACGGCGCGCTAATGTGGTGGAACACGTTAGCTCAAGCAAAAGGGATTGATGAGGCGTATGCTACGCCTTGGGAAGAGTTTAAGTGTGCTATGATTGATGAGTATTGTCCAAGAACCGAAATTCAGAAGATGGAAATTGAATTCATGCAGTTGAAGGCCGTAGGGAACGACCTTAACAGTTATAATCGTAGGTTTTTGGAGTTAGCATTAATGTGTCCGACCATGGTCACCCCCGAATTCAAGCGCATGGAGAAATACTTCTCGGGACTCCCTAAGTCCATCAAAGGAAATGTCACCTCATCCAAACCACCGAATGTTCCCGAAGCAATGCGCATGGCGCATACTCTCATGAATCAGATCCTTATTGATGAGCCGGAGAAGGCTAAGTTTGAAGCTGGTAGTAGCGAAAAGAGGAAATGGGATAACAACCACAACAACAATAACAACAACAGGGGTAGAAACTATGATCAAAACCCGGCGAAGCGACATGAAGGGTTCAGGTAAAACAACAACAACCCCAACCCCAACAACAACAACTCCAACCCGAACTACAAAGGCACGCTACCACAATGCAAGAGGTGCTACAAGCACCACACCGGGTATTGTAATGCTGTTTGTGAGAAGTGCAAGAAGAGCGGGCACATCGGTAGAGACTGCAAGACTACCACGATGACAGGGAGGCCGAACACCAACGGGCCGAAAAAGTGTTACGAATGCGGGCATATGGGCCATTTCAGACACGAGTGCCCGAACAAACGAAAGGATGGCGGACTACCGCGTGCTAGAGCTTTTAATGTTAATGCAAGGGATGCACGCGATAACCCCGACTTGGTGACAGGTATATTCAAAATCAACAATCTTTTAGCTTCTGTCTTGTTTGATACTGGTGCGGATAGAAGTTATGTATGTAGACATTTTTGCGATAAGATTAATTGGTCATTAGTCCTGTTAAAAGAAAGTATGCTTGTCGAGGTCGCCAATGGAAAACTTGAAAAGGTTGACCATATTAGTCGTGGAGCTATTATCAACATAGCTGGTGCAGATTTCGAAATTGATTTGATACCTATCAAACTGGGAAGTTTTGACGTGATCGTCGGTATGGATTGGTTGAGCAAGATAAAGGCCGATGTTATTTGTGGAGATAAAGCACTTCGCATACCACAAGGAGATGGCGAACCACTGGTTATCTATGGAGAGAGATGTACCTCGAAGTTGAACCTCATTAGTTGCGTGAAAGCGTAAAAGATTATAAAGAAGGGACGCTTTGCTGTCCTAGCACATGTGAAAGCGGTAGAAACTGAGGTGAAGAGCGTGAACGACGTTCGAATTGTGAACGAATTTTCTGATGTCTTTCCAGAGGAATTTCCTGGATTACCACCGCCGAGAGCCGTAGAATCTCAGATTGATTTAGTGCCAGGAGCTGCACCTGTAGCTCGCGCACCTTATAGACTCGCACCTTCCGAGATGCAAGAATTACAGAGTCAACTACAAGAGCTATTAGATCGAGGGTTTATCCAACCAAGTTTCTCGCCTTGGGGCGCACCTGTTCTGTTTGTGAAGAAGAAGGATGGATCCTTTCGTATGTGTATCGACTATCGTGAGCTCAACAAATTGATAATCAAGAATCGGTATCCTCTTCCGCGAATTGATGATCTTTTTGATCAACTACAAGGATCGAGCATTTATTCAAAGATCGATTTGCGATCCGGCTATCACCAGTTGAGGGTGAAGGAAAGTGACGTGATGAAGACTGCATTCAGAACCCGTTATGGTCATTATGAGTTCCTCGTGATGCCATTCGGTTTGACAAATGCACCTGCCGTGTTCATGGACCTCATGAATCGTGTCTGCAAGCCTTACTTGGACAAGTTTGTTATCGTCTTCATAGATGATATCCTCATCTACTCTAAGAGCGAAGAAGAACATGAGCAACACCTCTGATTAGTGCTTGAACTCTTAAGACAAGAGCAACTTTACGCCAAATTCTCCAAGTGTGAATTTTGGTTGAAGGAAGTACAATTTTTGGGTCATGTTGTAAGCGACCAGGGTATCAAAGTTGATCCCACCAAGATTGAAGCCATCAACAAGTGGGAGACCCCCACTAATCCGACGCATATTCGCCAATTCCTAGGTCTCGCCGGTTACTATCGAAGATTCATCGAAGGATTTTCTCTGATTGCGCGTCCTTTGATCGCGCTGACTCACAAGGGCAAGAAGTTCATTTGGGAACCCGCACACGAATCAGCATTCCAAACTTTGAAGAACAAGTTAACCACCGCACCTATCCTATCACTTCCTGAAGGCAGTGACGACTTTGTTGTTTATTGTGATGCATCGAAGAGTGGTTTTGGTTGTGTACTGATGCAACGATCAAAGGTTATTGCCTATGCCTCCTGCCAATTGAAGATTCACGAGCAGAACTACACTACACATGATCTTGAACTTGGAGCCGTTGTCTTTGCACTCAAATTGTGGAGACATTATCTGTATGGAACTAAGAGCACTATCTTCACCGACCACAAGAGTCTCCAGCACATCTTTGATCAGAAGCAACTAAATATGAGACAGCGTCGATGGATCGAGACGCTCAACGACTACGATTGTGAACTCCGTTATCACCCTGGCAAGGCCAATGTTGTAGCTGACGCTTTAAGCCGAAAGGAGAGGATGGCACCTCTTCGTGTTAGGGCTCTGAACATCTGATGTTTCGCGAGGTGTATATAAAATAGCTATTAATTTTAGCAGAAAATACTATTAAATACGATACATTTTTACACAAGATATTTATTTATTTATAGAATGGATATACTTAAACCTTGCTACAACACTTATAGGCAGTGTACCTAATCGTACAGTAGTGTAGTTTTTAGTAAGTCCGGTTCGTTCCACATGGAATCTTTTTAAACAAAGCTTAACGCTATATTAGTTTACTTTTATAAAAATACAAATATATATATAAGTAATATTATTATTATAAAAGGGGGGTTTTTACCGTTTAATGACCGGTTTGTCGATTTTAAAACTTTAGTCACAGTTAAAACCAAATGTAAAATATTAAAAATAAATACAAGACTTAAATTAAAGCGTAAAGTAAATAACGATAATGAAATTGCGAATAATAAAAGTGCGATAAAATAAACTTGCGATAATTAAAAAGTACGATAATTAAAAGTGCAATTAAATAAAATAACAATAAAAATGCGATAATTATAAGTGCAATTAAATATAAAATAAAGGAAATTAAATATGAAATAAAAGAGTTATGCTTATTTAAACTTCCGTAATCATGATGTTTGACGTGTTGATTTTAGTTTTATGTCCATGGGTTAATTGTCCTTTGTCCTGGATTATTTAATATGTCCGTCTGGTTTTTGTCCATAACAGTCCATCAGTCATAAATATAAAGTGCGAGTGTCCTCGTCAAATTATCCTTATACACGAAGTTAAATATTCCAACTAATTGGGGACTTAAACTGTAACAAGATTTTAATACTTTGTTTAATAATTACACCAGGATGTCGACTGAGTGTAACCCAAGGTTTTAATATTTTGTTATCAATTATACCAAGTGTCCTTGTACATAATTTCACCCCTGTTTTAATTATTCTAGTGGCTATTAATCCATTCCCGTGTCCGGTTAAATGAACGATTATTCGTACATATAAATACCCCGCCCATCGTGTCCGATTGAGTGTATATGGTAATTTATAGGGACGCCCAAGTGTAAATCTTTATATTAACATTAACAAACTATCATTTAGTTAAACAAATATAAAGCCCATTAATAGCCCATAGTCTAATTTCCACAAGTGTCGTTCTTTTGTCCAAACCCCAATTATGGTACAAAGCCCAATTACCCAATTTTAGTAATTAGCCCAACATCATGATTATACTTCGGATTAAATAAGCATAATAATAACTTAGCTACGAGACATTAAATTAAAAAGGTTGAACATAACTTACAATGATTAAAAATAGCGTAGCGTTACACGGACAGAATTTCAACTTACACCCTTACAATATTCACTAACATACCCTTATTATTAGGATTAAAATTAAAATTAAAATTAAAATTAAAATATAAATATATAATACGTTTTATGAGAGAAGAAGAAAAAAGATGATAAAAATGATCAGAATTCGGTTGGCTTTATAGGGAGGTTCAAACTTTGGGGCCCCGCGACTCGCGGCCCATTTTGCTTTCAAACTCCGCGAGTCGCGGAGTTTGTAAATACAGCTCACCAGCTTTTTGGCTCTTTGTTTGTCGACGTTTTATTTTATAAATATAATATATATATAATTAATATAATTAATTATATATTATATTATATTTATATATATAATTAACTTGTAATTTTTAGTCCGTTGCGTCGAGCGTTGAGAGTTGACTCTGGTCCCGGTTCTGGATTTTCGAACGTCCTTGCGTACAATTTAATATCTTGTACTTTGCGTTTTGAATCTTGTACTCTTGTAATTTCGAGACGTTTCTTATCAATAATTGGAACCTCTTTGATTGTCTTTTGTACTTTTGAGCTTTTTGGTCGTTTGCGTCTTCAATTCGTCGAATCTGTCTTTTGTCTTCACCTTTTATTATTTAAACGAATATCACTTGTAAATAGAACAATTGCAACTAAAAGCTTGTCTTTCTTGAGGAATAATGCTAGAAATATATGTTCGTTTTTAGCATTATCAAATATTCCCACACTTGAGCGTTGCTTGTCCTCAAGCAATATCGTCTTGAAATACTAGAATCACTTCTTTATTCTTCACACTTTGTACATCAGTGATTTCTATACGGCGGTATAAACAATGGTAGTAACGATATGGTTTACAGTCCTACATGACTATAAAAATTTAGATCCATTAAGGAAATTGGATCTTTATGAAAACATTTGATCTTTTGAAAATTAAATCTAGTTTTTACCCTAGATAAGTTTTCCGGAATAACCCTTCACCGGTGTTTGCAAAATATTTTTGTGGGTTTGGTGGGTTTCAGATTTGAAAATTTTAGCTCAAAACTTGCGGTTTTGTGTCACCCACTTGCTAACCTTGTATTTGGAAAGCAACACGTCCAGTTTACTTGTCCCGTATATTACCTTTTGGTAAACTACCGTCCGGTTGTAAAGGAAAGCGTTGAACAAGCAACTGTTAAGGCAATGTCCCCTGACATGCTTTTAATTATGGTCTATAACGTGTCAGACGCAATTACTATCCTTGGTAGGAGCAATAGTAAAGCTCACCCTTATGATTTTTCGGTCTGGAACAAGGTCCCGTCTTTGACCACTATGCAACCACCGTTCTTATGGTTGACACCCGATTTGGTTCAGGTGACCTAATGAATTCCAGGTGAATTCCTAGGATTTTACGTTCAATGGTAATGAACGCATTGAAAATAGGGTTTTCAGAAAACAAATCGGTTTGTAATTTTGATCAAAATATTTTCTCGTTCAAGCTCGAGTTTAGATATCATTGAATTCCATGAGTTTGAATTCTCAACCTTTAAGGTCAATCTTAAGGATTGAGTAATATCAGTCTTAAAAGCTGATTTTTAATCTTTAAGGAGATTATCCTTTCTGGGGATCTGATTCATTAGTCTTATCCAGCTAATTTGCATGGTGCCCCCCCCATTATACGAGATAAATCCTTCTCATGGTTAGGATAAATCTGGCCACTTGGCGACCCTGTTTAATGCTGAGGTCCGTGGATTTCCTGCTGATTTTAGTGATGACTTTTCTAGATTTTTCGTCAACCTACAACTGTTCTGGACGACAACTTCTTGACCTAAATCAAGTTGCGCGTGTCTTTTTCGGAAGACTTTACTTCCTTTTAATGATGGAATTGATTCATCGTGTAGATCCATCTCTTCTTTTCTTTCATCGGGTAAAACAGTTTAGTTTAGTCCAAAGCAAAAGTATTTTCAGTTATTTGTTACAGATATAGGTGACATATGTTTAAGATAACTTGGTAAATTTTCCCACACTTGGCTTTTATTTTCCTTTTTATCGTCCTCTATTCCATTTTAAATGAATTTTAACATTTTGGTTTGTTTCTCAATTTATGTCCTTTCCGAGGTTACAATAATTTCGGTGTTAAAACCTAGTTTTATCTTTCATAAATATGTATAAACATGATTTTGAGTTCATTTAATTGAAAATTTTGTAAAATTTTACTAGAATTGGGTAGTCAGTATATAAGACTAGGGCTGTTCTTTATTATCAGAGAGCACTAGATTCTAATACAACTACTGCTTTACTAGTATTTTTAATGGTAACCAAGTGTTTAAGATAAAAATTATAAAATCCGAAAGAATTTAACCCCTTCCCACACTTAAGATCTTGCAATGCCCTCATTTGCAAGAAATCAGTAACAATTTAAATTATTGAGGGTGATTTGTGTGAAAATGATTAAATTTTTACCAAAGTTTCCAAATATATTGGCGTTTGTTTACTGAATGATAAATGGTGCACATCATTTGTTCATTCCGTCTTGTTGTTATTTCACATATATTTTGCATCTTGTCGTCAAAATTAGTTGCTTTTGCTGAACTTAATGCCAGTCTTTGAAAATGCATTGTTTTACCCTGTTGTGTACATAAGATAAACTGCAAACATATATACATATTTTTGAAGTTTGGTATATTACCCCACATTCAAAAATTATTAAAATCTAAGAATAAAAGTTAGAAAATTATAAAAACTATTACAATATTAACATAAGTATTAAACGTATTAACATTACAAATTACAAAATAAATAAAACTAAGAAGACTAGGGATGATACTGGTACCAATAGGGGTTCCATGCATAACCATAGGTGCTATAAAATGCTTCGGCAGGGTTATACGTAGGATACGGTGGTTGCATCTCTATAGACCAGGGAGGGAATATGGGCGATGGAGTAGGAATATAGTTTCTACCTATATGTTGGCAATAAGCTATGATTTGGTTTTGATGAACTTGCCAATCTTCAAATGCTCTATGTCTAGCATTTTCATACTCTTGTGAAGCTATAAACCTTTGCATTTCTGCCATTTCATTTCCCCCTCCTACATTACCTTGCTGTTGGTTTCTCTCAACCTGTGGATGTCTACCATGGTATTGTACTGCGGCGTTATTTCGCCTCTTCAAAACCTTCGCACCATGGTATACATTTAAACCTATTGTATCGCGGGGTTCTGGTTCTTCGACTAATAATCCCCCCCGACTTATATCCACACCGAGATATTCAGCAATCAAAGTAATAAATATATCACCTCCTATTATGCTATGCGGTCTCATTCCCCTAACCATAGCTGATAAATAATAACCCACACAATAAGGTATACTTACAGCGCTTTGTGGGTCTCGAATACACATGTGGTAAAACAAATCATGTTCATTTACCTTTTCTTTGTTCTTACCTCGTTGTGTAATCGAATTGGCTAAAAACCTATGAATTACTCTTAATTCAGCTCTATCTATATCCAAATAAGAGTAATTTCCCCCTTTAAATCGGTGATGGCTAGTCATTTGACTCCATACACCATGCGTATCAAAATTTTCGTCTATCTTACTACCGTTTAATATCAACCCTCTACAATCGGCAGATGCTAACTCCTCAGGCGTATATATACGTAAAGCCTGAGCCATGTCTAGTAAAGACATGTGGCGCATCGAACCTCCTAACAAAAATCAAATAAAAGATCGATCGATTAAACTAGCTACCCGATCATTTAATTCTATACTACACAACAATTCTTCACACCATACTTTATATACAGGTCTACGCATGTTGAATAACCGTACCCAATCGTTAAAAGTAGAATTACCATATCTCTGTGCAAGTAATTCCCTAATTGGCCCGGTCAATTCTACAGCTTCTAATGGTCCCCATTCTATGACCCTAGGTACTTCAACAGCTTTAGAATGAAGAGTATGCAAACCCCTTTGGTATTTTGGATAATCTATCCAAAGTCTGTCAAATCTCAGGTTCAGGTGCAAATCTTCCAAGTGCATATCAGAAAATGTCATGACTGGATGAGGTATATCTTGTTTGTAGTAGTTATCCACCTCCTGTTGTTCCGCATTCTCAGCAGGAGCATTGCGAGCTTGGGATGAAGATTCACCCCTTTCAGTCTGCAAAACACATCAAACACAATTTTTGTGCATCCAAATATGCATTAGTGTCGGCAAAATCATCAATCAAAATAATTACAATGACTTGATCAATTTATATCAAACTTAAGCTCATTTTCATATTTTCATCAAATCTACACTTTTTCAAATAAGCATATACGAAAATGTTCGCCAAGTTCATAAGCATTCAACTCAAATAACATGTCAAAATAATCATTACTAGCAATTAAACAAGTTTCAAATGGCATTATCTCTCAAAAATCAAGTTCATGAATTTTTAGACTTGAAAAAGTCCACTTTAATTCTCAAAATCATGTTTAGGCTCAAAGTTTGGATCATTTAACTACCTAAACATGTTACACTACTTAATTTAGCAACAATTCATGACAAAAATCGGCCATAACCTGTTTATATCAAAAAGCCCCAAATTTGCTCAAGAACACAAACCCTAGATTACTCAAAATTTGAAGTTTAAGGCTTCTAATCATGTTAAATAGCATCAATCTAGGTTATACAAGCATAATACATAAACAATTTAAGCATAATTACACTAAAAAGCATCAAAATCAAATTGGGGAAAAAATTGCTCAAGAACACTAATTTTCGGATTAAATGGTGTTTAGGTGTAGAAATTTACCGTTTTTCTTGAGTAATTCCTTGATAGCATCCTTCTCAACATGATTTTAGTAAAGATTTGATGATTAACGGTTAAAAATTGTGATTTTGGGGTGTATTTTTCGGGTTTTTGCGCAGTGTTTTCGCAGTGTTTTTCTTGTTTGAGGTGTGGAACTGAGCTGTTCCAGCTCCTTTTATTTTTTTCTGTAATCCGATCCCTCCGCGAGTCGCGGTGTTTAAAGCTTCAAACTCCGCGAGTCGCGGAGTTTTTTTTTTTTTTTTTTTTAACATCTTATATTAATTAAAACAATTAAGTAATTAATTTTAAAATTTTGTTTCCCTTGTTATTTAGGACGAGGTCGTTTCGGATCGATGTCCTAGTCCGTCCTTCGACAAAATTTTAAAATTTGTCTTTTTGTAGCGATTGTTTTAAAAGCTAAGATTTTTGGGTTTTTTTAATGTTTTTGGCATACTTTAATTCAATAAGATTAAAAATAATGATAATAAAAGTTTTCGTCCCTCCCTCGGATAAAGCAATTTCGGTTCAAAGACCTAGTCTTCAACTTACGACGAATTTTAAAAATCATATTTTTAACTTAATGAGATAAAGTAAATTTTTATTTTTAAATTCACACAATTTAAATATAAAATTCAAAATTAATATTAAAAATTCACACCAAACTTACAATTTAAAATGCATAAAATTAAAAATTCATATTTTAAAAATAAAAAAAAATTCACACCAATCTTAATTTAAAAATTCATATTATAAATTTACACCAAACTTATATTAATTTTTCAAATATTTACAATTTTAAATATATTGTTTTTACAAAGTTTACAATATTAATTTAAGATTTAAATATTAATTTTATAAACATGGTAAAAATAAAATTTAAAATCTTTTTTTGCTTTTTATCCCACTTTAATCAATCAAATATTATCAAAAATATGCGCCCCTCTTTTCGGTAAAGTAATTTCGGTTCCAAGACCTAATTTAACTCATGACGAATTTTTGAAATATTTTGGGTTGATTGATTAAAGATATTTATACCTTAAGAATAAACGTTAAATTTTGCAGTGATGTAATAAATTTTTGAATGATATCAATAATTTCGGTCGCCAAACCTAATTTTATTCAATACCAATTTAATACTTTTTAGCGAACAAATTAGCGTTTATTATCAAAAGGTTAAAAATAAAAAAAAAAATTAAAATAAAAACTGTACAGACTTACCTGTGAAATAGATTTCTTAGTTATATGATCTATCCCATTCATAAGATAGTCGGTTTAATTGGTTTTCCATAGCTACATAGGCGTAACCTCGAGCATTCAGTGTCTTTTCTTCTAAACATATGAACGGTCCGTCTCTGCATAAAGTAACAAATTCGGTATTTGAATAGGTTTGATTATTTGAACATTTACCTCCATGTGACCATTTTCCGCATTTGTGACATCTTTCTAGGTGTCGTGCTCTTCTTTTCGCTGCGGATTTTGATTTTCCTTTACCAAATTGTAACTTATTATCTTCGCATCTGGATTCTTTTCTAACTCCGTCCATTCTTTCTCTGATTACTGATACTATTTCACTCGGAAGTGTGTCATTATTACGTTTAGTGATCAAAGCGTGTAGCATTAGACCATGGTTTAGTTCACAGGCAGTCTTCATTTCCTAAAAAAAATAAAAATTCAGAATGGGGGGAGAAGACTAGTTCTTTAGGGTCTGCTAGGGAAAGACCATTCGGGTTCCATTTTCGAGAACTACACGAAAACAGACAATCTAACTCTAACAGAAATACATATTATCCTTTAAAGACTTGATTCTCCCCACACTTAGTTAGCTGTGGTGTTGAAATTGTGATTAACTTCGTTGTCGACTTCCATCGGACTATCTATGTAGTGTTTAACTCTGTGACCATTAACTTTAAATTCAATCCCATTTGAATTTATCAATTCTACTGTTCCGTATGGAAAAACTCTTTTAACTATGAATGGTCCAGACCATCTTGATTTCAATTTTCCAGGAAATAGCTTGAATCGTGAATTGAAAAGAAGAACTCTGTCTCCTTCCTTAAATTCTTTTGAACTTCTGATTCTTTTATCATGCCATTTCTTCGTTCTTTCTTTATAGATTAACGAATTATCGTATGCTTCATGTCTTAATTCTTCTAATTCGTTTAGTTGACTTAATCGTAGACGTCCGGCTTCATGTAAATCAAGATTACATGTCTTCAAAGCCCAAAATGCTTTGTGTTCAATTTCTACTTGAAGATGACATGCTTTTCCATAAACAAGTCTAAAAGGTGTGGTTCCAATTGGAGTTTTGTAGGCTGTTCTAAAAGCCCAGAGTGCATCCTCCAATTTAATGGACCATTCCTTCGGATTTGATCCTACGGTTTTCTCTAGAATACGTTTTAAAGCTCGGTTGGTATTTTCAACTTGTCCACTTGTTTGTGGATGATATGCGGTGGAGATTTTATGAGTTACTCCATATCTTTTAAGAACTTTCTCAAGTTGATTATTACAGAAATGAGTACCCCGATCACTTATTAAAGCTTTCGGTGTTCCAAACCTTGCAAAAAGACGTTTTAAAAAGTTGACTACAACTCGTACATCGTTAGTTGGGAGAGCTTGTGCTTCCGCCCATTTAGATACATAATCAATGGCTACGAGTATATATAGATTATTATGAGATTTTGGAAATGGACCCATAAAATCAATACCCCAAATGTCAAATACTTCACATACTTGAATGACATTTTGTGGCATTTCATCACGTTGACTTATTTTTCCGGCCCTTTGACAAGCATCACAGGATTTGCAAAGAAGGTGTGCGTCTTTGTAAATTGTAGGCCAATAGAATCCAGCATCATAAACTTTTCTTGATGTTAGTTGAGGCCCATAATGCCCTCCTGTTGGTCCTGTGTGACAATGGTTTAAAATTTTACTAGCTTCATCTCCAAATACACATCGGCGTATTATTCCATCGGGACAACTTTTAAACAGATGTGGATCTTCCCAAAAATAGTGTTTTATATCACTGAAGAATTTCTTTCGTTTTTGGTACGATAATCCTTTTTCAAGGAATCCACAAACTAAGTAGTTTGCATAGTCTGCAAACCATGAGATTTCTTTATAATCTATTTTCAATAGATATTCATCAGGAAAGTTGTCTTGTATGGCCGATTCATTTAGAACTTCTAATTCGGGATTTTCAAGACGAGAAAAATGATCAGCGGCGAGATTTTCTGCTCCTCTTTTATCTCGGATTTCAATATCAAACTCTTGTAAGAGTAAGATCCAACGGATTAATCTTGGTTTAGCATCTTGTTTCGAAAATAGGTATCTAAGAGCAGAATGGTCGGTATAGACCACCGTTTTTGCTAGAACGAGATATGATCGAAATTTGTCAAAAGCAAAGACAATAGCAAGGAGTTCTTTTCCAGTAGTTGTATAGTTCGTTTGTGCTCCTTGTAACGTCTTACTAGCATAATATATAGGTTGAAATCGTTTTTCAATCCTTTGTCCTAAAACGGCTCCCATTGCAAAATCACTTGCATCGCACATTAGTTCAAATGGTAGATTCCAATTTGGTGTTATCATGATCGGCGCATTAGTTAGTTTCTCTTTAAGAATATTAAAAGATTTGATACACTCATCTGAAAAGATGAATGGAGCATCCTTTTCTAGGAGTTTATTCATAGGAGTGGCAATTTTAGAAAAATCTTTTATGAAACGTCGGTAAAAACCGGCATGCCCTAGAAAACTCCTAACTCCTCTAACATTGGTGGGATGTGGAAGTTTAGCAATTACATCTACTTTAGCTCTATCCACTTCAATTCCTTCTTTTGAAATTTTATGACCAAGAACGATGCCTTCTTTAACCATGAAATGGCATTTCTCCCAATTAAGTACTAGATTTGATTGTTCGCATCTAATTAGCATTCGTTCTAGATTAACTAGACATGATTCAAATGTATCACCGAAGACTGAAAAGTCATCCATGAAAACTTCCATGCATTCTTCTATCATGTCGTGAAAAATCGCCATCATACACCTTTGAAAGGTTGCAGGGGCGTTGCAAAGTCCAAATGGCATGCATTTGTAAGCAAAAGTACCATAAGGGCACGTGAATGTGGTTTTCTCTTGGTCCTCGGGTGCTATTGAAATTTGAAAATATTCGGAAAATCCATCTAGAAAACAATAGTAACTATTTCCGGCTAATCTTTCCAACATTTGATCAATGAAAGGTAAGGGAAAGTGATCTTTTCTGGTGGCGTCATTTAATTTTCTATAATTAATACACACACGCCATCCTGTTACAGTCCTAGTAGGAATAAGCTCATTTTTCTCATTTGTAATGACAGTCATGCCACCCTTCTTAGGCACGCATTGAACTGGGCTTACCCATGGACTATCAGAAATTGGATAAATTAAACATGCATCTAGCAGTTTAATAATCTCTTTCTTAACTACATCTTGCATATTAGGATTTAGTCTTCGTTGGCGTTGCACATACGTTTTATGACCTTCTTCCATAAGGATTTTATGTGTGCAATACGAAGGACTTATTCCTTTAATATCATGAATCTTCCATGCAATGGCTGGTTTATGAGCTTTCAACACAGAAATGAGTTGTGATTTCTCATTTTCAGTAAGAGAAGACGATATTATTACAGGTAATTCAGATTCACCATGTAAATAAGCATATTCCAAATGGTTTGGAAGTGGCTTTAACTCTAATTTCGGAGGTTCTTCTATTGATGATTTATATCGATATCTGTCTTCTTCTTTTAGCATTTGAATTTCTTCTGTTGTTGGTTCATATCCATTAGCCATAAGTGTAGCTAACATTTCAGCTTCATCAATTTGTTCAGTTCCTTCTCCTAAAGAACATTCTCCTGTTCCTTGTAATTCTGAAAATTCTTCTAATAATTCTGCATGTGCATCTATAGTTTGAATATAATAACATGTATCATCTGCAGATTGTGGTTGTTGCATTGCTCTATCAACTGAAAAGGTAACACTCTCATCCTCTATACTTAGGGTCAATTTCTTACCGAACACGTCTATCATTGCTTTAGCCGTGTTTAAGAATGGTCTTCCTAATATGAGAGGAACTTGAGAATCTTCTTCCATGTCCAGAACAACAAAATCTACTGGAAATACTAAAGTACCAACTTTAACTAGCATGTTCTCCATTATCCCTCTAGGATATTTTATTGATCGATCGGCTAGTTGTATGCTTATTCTTGTTGGTTTCAATTCTCCAAGGTCTAGTTTAGCGTATAGTGAATACGGCATTAAATTTATACTAGCACCTAAGTCTGCCAATGCTTCTATTGAACTAAGACTATCCAGAAAACATGGAATTGTGAAACTTCCTGGATCAGATAGTTTTTCTGGTATCTTATTCAACAGCACTGCTGAACAATTAGCGTTCATAGTAACAGCCGAGAGTTCTTCCATTTTCTTTCTATTTGAGATTAGATCTTTCAAGAATTTAGCATATCTAGGCATTCCTGAAATCACATCAATGAAAGGAAGATTTACATTTATCTGTTTAAACATATCCAAGAATTTGGATTGCTCGGCTTCAAGTTTCTCTTTCTTCATTTTACTCGGGTAAGGAAGTGGTGGTTGGTATGGTTTAACATAAGGTTTAGCCTTAACTGTGTTATCTTCATTAACCTTTTCAACTACCGGTTCTTTTTCCTTATCTTGATCAGGTTGTGGTTCTTGTGGAGTAGGAATAGCTTCATCAGAAGTTACAGGTATTTCAGGTGGTTTAAGTGTTGTACCACTTCTTGTGGTAATGGCTTTAGCTGTTTCATTCCGGGGGTTAGCATTTGTATCACTAGGTAGACTTCCCGGTTTTCTTTCACCTATTAACCTTGCTAGGTTACTTACTTCTTGTTCCAGATTTTGAATAGAAGCTTGTTGATTTCTAAATGCTTGAGCATTTTGTTCATTAGTTTGTTTCTGAGATGTGAAAAACTGCGTTTGAGTTTCAACTAGCTTCGTCATCATATCTTCTAAATTCGGCTTTTTATCATCGGTTTATTGTGGTGGTTTGTTTTGAAAATTAGGTCTTTGCTTATTGTAATTATTATTGGATACTTGTTGATTGCTAGGACCTTGTTGGTTGTTGTATGGAATATTTCTGTTATAATTCTGGTTTTGATTGTAAATCGGTCTTGGCAGTTGATAATTATTCTGATAATTATTTCCAGGCCTTTGGTTTATGTATGAAATATTCTCTCTTTGTTCCATTGTTAATTCAATACTGAGACAATCTTTTGTCAAATGTGGTCCTCCACACTGCTCACAACTAATTCGTATTGAGTGAATATCTTTAGTCATCTTTTCCATTCGTCTCTCGACAGCATCTATCTTTGCGGAAATGGAATCTAAGTCATGGCTAGAATCGGCTCTAGCTGCTTTAGATGATCTAACGATATCTTTTTCTTGGTGCCACTCATGTGAGTGGGAAGCAGTGTTATCAATAATTTTGTAAGCATCAGTTTCGGTTTTCTTCATAATAGAACCACCAGCTGCTATATCTATGTCTTTCCTTGTAGTGATGTCGCATCCTTGGTAGAATATTTGTACTATTTGACAGGTGTCTAAACCATGTTGCGGACATCCTCTTAACAACTTTCCAAATCTAGTCCACGCCTCATATAGAGTTTCATTTGGTTTCTGTGTGAACGTAACAATTTCTGCTTAAAGTCTTACGGCTTTAGATGCAGGAAAGAATTGTTTAAGAAATTTGTCAACTAAAACATCCCATGTCTCAATCGCCCCTTCAGGTAACGATTCCAACCAATCTTTGGCTTCTCCCTTTAAAGTCCAGGGAAATAACATGAGATATATCTGTTCATCCTCCACTTCTCGGATTTTAAATAGTGTGCAGATCCTATTAAAGGTACGTAGATGTTCATTTGGATCTTCCTTCGGCGCACCACTAAATTAGCATTGATTAGTCACCATGTGTAGAATTTGTCCTTTGATTTCATAATCTGGCGCATTAATGTCTGGATGAGTAATTGCGTGACCTTGGCCAGTGCGTTTAGCTCTCATTCGGTCTTCCATACTTAAAGGTTCTAGATTCTCCATAATTGAACTTGTTGAATCGGAATCACTAGAGGATTCTGATTTAATGGTTCGTTCCTCAACAATCTCTGTTTGAATGATTGGTGGTTCCGGAGGAAAGTTTAGTGGTTCAGGATCTACGAATCGTTCCTGAATATTCTCCGGATTCTCAATTGTGAGGTCGGGTTCAAAAAATGGATTATCGAAAATTTGAACTGAAGTACTTGGTCGACTGGATGACGATTCTAAAGAGAAATCAACGGCAGTAATATTTGCTAAATGTCTTGATCTAGTTACAGGTGGTGAACGTACAAAAGGTGGTGAACGTCTTGCTCGGTGCATTCACTGAATATCCTATTAGTTTTAAAAAGGAAAGAAAAATTATAATAAGTTATCCAATCAATAGACTTTTCTGATTTTGCCCACGTTTCGAATAGCCAAAAGATGCAGCAGAGGGGCAGAATTCGTTTGGTCTCAATATAATTGAGGACTGTTTGGCTCCAATAACCCGGTCCACGTACAAATCCAACTATTACTACGAACCAGAAAATTTTGATGTCTATTAATTTAACCACTTAAAATAAATTTTCGTAATTTTAAGAAATTTAGATAAGAAGTAGAATAAAAATCTATGTCCTAAAACTAGAATAGCGAGAAATAAGAAAGAAAAAGAGTTCGTCGAAAAGGTCGAAAAAGAAAAATGGTTGAAAAATAAAAGGTGACGGAAAAATAAAAGAAACTTATAAAACTTAAAAATACTTGACTAACCTAACCTTATTACTACAACTAACTTAAAATTATAATCGCAAATTGAGATTACTAATTGGAATGATAATTGATACATAGGTAAAAGTCGTCTAAAAATATTAAAGCTTACAGGAAAAACTAAATCCCAAATGGAAATAACTTAAAAAGAAACTAAAACTTAAAAAGGCGTCGCAAAATTCTAAAGCACCTAAATCTTAGTCTAAAGAAAAAGCACTTAAGGGATTTTACGGCAAAGCCTAAAAATCTAGAAGTAAAAATAACTATGGTAAAAACTAAGTTTAAAACTAAATATGAGCTAAAAATACAAATATTATGCTAAAACAATTAAAAAGGAACAAAATATAAAAATATACAAAAAGTTATAAAAATTACAATTTTTATAAAAATATTATTTTTTATATTATTTATTTATTAAAACTATTAATTTTACAATTTAATTAAACTAATTTAACTAAATAAAACAAATTAAATAAAAAGTAAAACTAATTATAATAAAACTAATTATAATAATAATAATTATTTAGGGTTAATAATAATAATAATTAATAATTACCCGTAATTAATGCAGTTTAGGGTTTCTGTCGGTGTCATAGTTTCTCCGCGTGTCGCGGTATTCAAGGCAGCAAACCTCCGCGAGTCGCGGGGTTCAAATTTTCAATTCTGGTGCAGTTTAAATTTTACGCATTTTTTATTTATTTATTTATTTTATATTTTCTGTTTATATCAAAATATTTATATAATAAAAACTTATATTTAAAAACTTAAATAAAAATAGAACTACTTTATAATTTTAAAAATATCTTAAAAATAGATTTATATATATTAATTTTTTTTTCGGTTTTTTATAAATAAATTAAATAACACTTATATTTTTACAAACTAAAGAAACTTTATAAAACTTAAATATTTATCAAACTCTTAAAAATATCTATATTTTTGTTTTTCTTTTTATATTTTTGAATATTTAAAACGTATTTTTATAAAAACGAATTTTAATAAAAGTAAACTAAATTTTTTTTTCTTTTATATTAGCGTTGCGCTTCCGGCGTTTAAGAGTTCCCCGGCAGCTGCGCCAAAAATAACTTGATGTTTCGCGAGGTGTATATAAAATAGCTATTAATTTTAGCCGAAAATACTATTAAATACGATACATTTTTACACAAGATATTTATTTATTTATAGAATGGATATACTTAAACCTTGCTACAACACTTATAGGCAGTGTACCTAATCGTACAGTAGTGTAATTTTTAGTAAGTCCGGTTCGTTCCACAGGGAATCTTTTTAAACAAAGCTTAACGCTATATTAGTTTACTTTTATAAAAATAAAAATATATATATAAGTAATATTATTATTATAAAAGGGGGGTTTTTACCGTTTAATGACCGGTTTGTCGATTTTAAAACTTTAGTCACAGTTAAAACCAAATGTAAAATATTAAAAATAAATACAAGACTTAAATTAAAGCGTAAAGTAAATAACGATAATGAAATTGCGAATAATAAAAGTGCGATAAAATAAACTTGCGATAATTAAAAAGTACGATAATTAAAAGTGCAATTAAATAAAATAACAATAAAAATGCGATAATTAGAAGTGAAATTAAATATAAAATAAAGGAAATTAAATATGAAATAAAAGAATTATGCTTATTTAAACTTCCGTAATCATGATGTTTGACGTGTTGATTTTAGTTTTATGCCCATGGGTTAATTGTCCTTTGTCCTGGATTATTTAATATGTCCGTCTGGTTTTTGTCCATAACAGTCCATCAGTCATAAATATAAAGTGCGAGTGTCCTCGTCAAATTATCCTTATACCCGAAGTTAAATATTCCAACTAATTGGGGACTTAAA
The DNA here is from genome assembly GCF_046630445.1 of Rutidosis leptorrhynchoides. Taxonomy (NCBI): domain Eukaryota; kingdom Viridiplantae; phylum Streptophyta; class Magnoliopsida; order Asterales; family Asteraceae; genus Rutidosis; species Rutidosis leptorrhynchoides. The sequence goes on from NC_092336.1 coordinate 415,545,357, forward strand.
CTGTAACAAGATTTTAATACTTTGTTTAATAATTACACCAGGATGTCGACTGAGTGTAACCCAAGGTTTTAATATTTTGTTATCAATTATACCAAGTGTCCTTGTACATAATTTCACCCCTGTTTTAATTATTCTAGTGGCTATTAATCCATTCCCGTGTCCGGTTAAATGAACGATTATTCGTACATATAAATACCCCGCCCATCGTGTCCGATTGAGTGTATATGGTAATTTATAGGGACGCCCAATTGTAAATCTTTATATTAACATTAACAAACTATCATTTAGTTAAACAAATATAAAGCCCATTAATAGCCCATAGTCTAATTTCCACAAGTGTCGTTCTTTTGTCCAAACCCCAATTATGGTACAAAGCCCAATTACCCAATTTTAGTAATTAGCCCAACATCATGATTACTTCGGATTAAATAAGCATAATAATAACTTAGCTACGAGACATTAAATTAAAAAGGTTGAACATAACTTACAATGATTAAAAATAGCGTAGCGTTACACGGACAGAATTTCGACTTGCACCCTTACAATATTCGCTAACATACCCTTATTATTAGGATTAAAATTAAAATTAAAATTAAAATTAAAATATAAATATATAATACGTTTTATGAGAGAAGAAGAAAAAAGATGATAAAAATGATCAGAATTCGGTTGGCTTTATAGGGAGGTTCAAACTTTGGGGCTCCGCGACTCGCGCCCCATTTTGCTTTCAAACTCCGCGAGTCGCGGAGTTTGTAAATACAGCTCACCAGCTTTTGGCTCTTTGTTTGTCGACGTTTTATTTTATAAATATAATATATATATATAATTAATATAATTAATTATATATTATATTATATTTATATATATAATTAACTTGTAATTTTTAGTCCGTTGCGTCGAGCGTTGAGAGTTGACTCTGGTCCCGGTTCCGGATTTTCGAACGCCCTTGCGTACAATTTAATATCTTGTACTTTGCGTTTTGAATCTTGTACTCTTGTAATTTCGAGACGTTTCTTATCAATAATTGGAACCTCTTTGATTGTCTTTTGTACTTTTGAGCTTTTTTGTCGTTTGCGTCTTCCATTCGTCGAATCTGTCTTTTGTCTTCACCTTTTATTATTTAAACAAATATCACTTATAAATAGAACAATTGCAACTAAAAGCTTGTCTTTCTTGAGGAATAATGCTAGAAATATATGTTCGTTTTTAGCATTATCAACATCACCATTCATTCGAACCTCAACAGCCAGATCAGAGTAGCCCAAGTTGAGGCTCTCAAGGAGGAGAACATATCTCACGAACATTTGAACATACTTGTCTCTCGATTCGAGGTTAGGGAGTCTGGACTCCGATGTTATGCCGGAAGAATTTGGGTACCTCTTTATGGAGATCTACGGAACCTGATACTTGATGAAGCACACAAGTCGAGATATTCGATTCACCCTGGAGCGGGTAAAATGTACCACGACCTTAAAGAACAGTATTGGTGGCCGAATCTTAAGAAGGACGTTGCAACTTATGTTGGGAAGTGTTTGACTTGTTCGAAAGTTAAGGCCGAACATCAGAGACCTTCTGGGTTACTTCAACAGCCGGAAATCCCACAATGGAAGTGGGAAAGGATCACAATGGATTTCATTACTAAGCTACCAAAGACGGTGGGCGGATACGATACTATTTGGGTTATTGTTGACCGCCTTACCAAATCTGCACACTTTCTAGCGATGAAGGAAACTGATACAATGGAGAGACTTGCTCAATTATACATCAAGGAGGTTGTATCACGACACGGTGTACCTTTATCGATCATCTCCGATCGCGATCCCCGTTTTGCTTCTAGATTTTGGCGTTCTTTGCAAGAAGCCATGGGAACTCGTCTTGACATGAGTACTGCTTATCATCCTCAGACTGACGGGCAAAGTGAACGAACGATTCAGACCTTGGAGGACATGTTGTGTGCATGTGTCATTGATTTTGGAAGGGCCTGGGAAAGACATTTGCCACTCGCCGAATTCTCGTACAACAACAGTTATCACTCTAGCATTAATGCTGCACCTTTTGAAGCATTGTATGGTCGTAAGTGCCGATCTCCTATTTGTTGGGCTGAAGTAGGCGAAAAGCAAATCACTGGACCCGAGGTAGTCCACGAAACCACGGAGAAGATTGCTCAGATTCAAGCTAGACTTAAGACTGCCCGTGATCGCCAAAAGAGTTATGCCGATCTTAAACGTAAGGACTTTGAATTCAACGTTGGAGACCATGTTATGTTGAAGGTTGCACCTTGGAAAGGTGTGATTCGTTTTGGAAAACGTGGAAAGTTAAACCCACGATACATTGGTCCTTTTAAAATATTGGAATGTGTTGGACCCGTTGCATACCGTTTGGATCTACCAGCACAATTGAGCTCAGTTCATCCTACCTTCCATGTGTCAAACTTGAAGAAGTGTCTTGCTGCACCTGAACTTATCATACCACTTGAGGAACTTACGATTGACGACAAACTCCACTTTGTGGAGGAACCAGTTGAGATTATGGATCGTGAGATCAAAACTTTGAAACGCAACAAGATTCCGATTGTACGAGTACGATGGAATGCCAAACGAGGACCTGAGTTTACTTGGGAGTGAGAGGATCAAATGATGCGGAAGTATCCTCACCTTTTCCCGACTCCTCCATCTACCTCAGCTTAAATTTCGGGACGAAATTTTCTTTAACAGGTGGGTAATGTAACGACCCTGGATTTTCCAACGTTTATTTATTAATAATTATTATTATTATTAATGCGTGTGATTAAACGAATGTACGTTATTACATTTACATGTTGCCATGATTGCCCGAACTTGACTTTTAAGTGCCCGAAACGTCTTTGTGACACCCGGAACTTTCACGAATAATATTTTTAGATATTATTTACATTCATGATTAAATTTATTGATCATTTTAATTAACTAAGGCTATTAGTTAGTTACTTGAGCTTTAATTGGTTTAACTTGTGATTTATTTGAACTTGGGCTTTGTTAGTGTAATGGACTCATGTTATTGGACTTCCAAGCCCGCCCTACATTTTGTAATGGACCATTTAGCCCACTCTTGCAACTTGTAAGCACCATTTAACATGTAACTAGTTAGTTACTTCCTTTAGAATCTTGTTATCATATAATTCCCATGTAAACACACCAAGTAACCAACTTTTGAAGCTTTACATGCTAGAGACCACCAAACAAAGCCCTCCCCCCCCCTTGTGAGCTGCAGCTGGCCGAAAGTTTTAGGCCTTGGGAGTGCTTTTTTTTGTTTCATTTTATGTAATCTACTTCACTTGTATTCCCTCTCATTCAAACACACACTTTACTTGCTTCATTTTCTCTCTTTCTCTCATCTTGTAAGTGACTTGAAACAATTAATTCTCTTCTCTTTTTACTTCTAAAAACTGAATTCTACATCTTCATCATCATCATTCTTTTATTTAAATGTTACTTGTCTTTGATTACTAGTTATTTAGATCATGTTGTTGTTACTTACTTTGTAGTTTCTTGTTACTTAATTTCTAGCTTTCAAGAATCAAACTTACTAGTTTGAATTCTTCATTATACCTTGTATTCATCAAGAACACAAGAACTAAACTTACTAGTTTATGTTCTACATATATTGTTTCAAAATATATAAGTTCATTGTTGTTGAAATCATACTTGTAAGTCATGGAAGTAAACTTAAAGTTTACTTTACTTAAAGATCAACTTTGGTTGAATCTTTAAAGTATGAGCAACCCTTGAACTAATTACTTGTTTAATTAACTTGTTTCTTTATTTTATACACTTTAATTTCATGTAGTTTGTTTATATGGTCAAGTACTACAAGTTAGTCTTGATTTCATATCTCTTGAACAAATTAAGTTAACTTTGAAAGTTCAAGAACACACAAACAAGTTTTCTTTAAATAGAACTTTGGATCTAGACTTTTGAGTCTTGGATCTTCAAGATCAAACTAAGAACTATGTTCTACTACTTATGATCTTGATTAGTTAGTTTACTTTCAAGTTTGTAACTTGTTATTAGCTTTAAAGCCCATGTATGTGTTAGATCTAAGACCTTGATGCAACTTTGGTTCATCAAACTTCATACAACTCTTAAGTGAGTTGTGCTTCATGTCTTAGACTTGCACATGGGTTATGATGGTCAAGACTTGGTTAAGATGATGTAGATACATCAATGAGTTGTACACTTGAAGCTATATGCATCAAGGATGAGAACCATGATGAACATCAAGCACCAAGACCACCGGAACCCTTTTAAACTCACTGTTCTGTCCAAAACCTACTGACCTGATGATTCTGGAACAGACCAGTAGATCTGCGCTGTTCTAACCTTGATTTTTAGATAGAACTTTTCGAGTAGATAACTTTTCATATAGGACTCGTCTTAATTCGAGTTACGGTTTAGGATTTATGGCCCTCCGATCGTTACTATGTCCTTTAACGTTGTGCAGAAATTTCTGACCTACTCGCACTTAGACCGTCGCCACGGTCAAACCAAGACGAGTTTGCTTCTGTAAATTTTACCACACTTAAGGGACTCATAGACGGAGCCATGGCCACTGGTCTCACCTTAATTCAGTAAGGGTAGAGGCCGTGGTGACTGACTGACGTCAGACTTTGTTTTAAACTACTTTCATAAACGAAACCTACTTTACGCCTTTTGTTTAATGATGATTGATGATGACCCTTAAGACCTTAATTACATACTTTTAAACCTATTAAGACGATTTACTGACTTAGTACCATTTGACTTAGGTTGAGGACTTCGGACCATTTACTTGCACACCTTTCCCGACTACTACTTTACCGCTACATATCATTGTGAGTTATAGCATTCCCTTTTTACTTTAACTTATTTTGGGAACTGAGAATACATGCGGATTTTATGTTTTACATACTAGGCACGAGTACTTAAACTTTATATATGTGTGGGTTATATAACGGCAGAAACATTCCCTTTAGCTCGGTAACGTTTAATCATTGGTTTATGAACCGGTGAACGCGAATCTTAGATATGGATCCATAGGGTTTGACATCCCCACTCGGGTTAGTCGCGCTAGCAGTCAATGAGTGTTTAATACTTCGTAAACATACGCACTCGCCAAGTGTACTTTCAGGGGGTATTTTAAACGTTAAGTTAGTTACCAAGTGCCCACGGTTAACATATACTTTATCATACTGTTTTGAAACGCTCTTTGTAGCACTGAAATCTCGTGGCCTACCTTACATACTGTTATACTTAAACTATAGCTCACCAACCGTTGTGTTGACGTTTTTAAGCATGTATTTCTCAGGTGCTTGAGGTTGCTTCCGCTGTGTACTAGTCGTGCTGTAGAACCCGCTGCTTAGAGTTGTCCACGCATGAACTACTTTACTTTGCATTCAAACATTCGTACTTTTGAACTATGACTTGTAACGACCATTGTGGTCACATACACTTATTATTTGCTTCTACTTAGTGAAGCATGCTTTTGAAATGTAAAACATTTGATGTCGGTTATGACATCACCTTTTTATCGTGAATGCAACTTCTTTAATTACAGCATATAGTACTTAACCTTGTAATGACCCTGTTGTTGATGATTCGTACACGATGGTTTTGTACGGGGCATCACACACTAATTCCCACCACTTAGCCCAACAATAATAGTAAAGAAATAAAAATAATACACAACACAAGATTTTACGTGAAAACTCCAAAACAGGAGAAAACTACTGGTCCCAAAGAGAGAAATACACTATATCACAAATTGTTACAATGATATAGACGACTCTCTTAAGCCAACTACACTCTCCAAAATATTTAACTAATACAACTCTCAAACAAGGGTAAGAAAGAAAGAAATAATCAAATACTTAAAGTGTATTGATTGGTGCAATTTGGAATGAAGACTTAACCCCTCTTTTATAATCAAGCAAGTCCCCTCCAACTTTTTCCTCCCACCTATGTGGAATAACATCCTTCACAAATACTATGCAACCATATCCAATTCTTTTAACCAAAACTTTATCCAACAGCTTTTAGCTTTTGATACAATAAGTTAAAAGGCTTGTCAAATAAGCCACCCAAAACACACCTTTTTAAAGTGTTTAACAAATATTAACCCTCACAAGTTAAAATAATCTAATGTACATGAATAGATTCTTAGATGTAAGTAGCCAGTTTGTAAACAGTAAATTAAACTAACCAAGGATTCACATCATGAGTACGAGCACAAGCCTCGGGACGACCTTAATTTGCGAAACACCTTAAAGACGTTTTAAAAATAAAATCAGTAACATTAACAAATATCAATATCATGCTACAAAGTTAATAAAGCAAAAATTAACCTATATGGTTGTAGGATCGTTTTTTAGCCCAAAAACATGTCCAACATATAAGCTAACCGAGTACTCTAAAACGAATTGGTGATAGAGTGAAGTTCCCAAATGCTTATATGCATACATGATTTCTTTTTCTCTTCTGATTATCTGCAACAACGTTATACCAAAATATCCTGCAATTCTTGATGTTATAAACCTTATCAGCTGGCATCAGCGGATTTTTTCTACTACCGAGCCAAATACAATCCAATGATGGGCAAATTAACGCAAGTGACTCCACAACTTCCCTTGATAATTGGTCGCAAAAGAGCAAATTAAAATACTCGAGTGTTGGGTGATTAGTAAAAGTACGTAAACCTCCATCAGTTATAGCCTTACAACCAATCAAAGAAACCGATTTGAGTTTCAAACAGTTGCTACCCATAACAGCTAACGACCCATCTGATACGTTAACCAACCAACCCAAATACAAAGTCTTAATATATGACTGTTGAGACAATAATAAGTCCACAATTCCAGAATCGGTGACATTATTCCCACATCGCGACAAATTCAAGTCTTCTATTTTAACGATTTTCTTTAAACATCTAACACCATCATCACTAATCTTATCGCATCCACTCAAATCAAGAATACGCAGATGGTATTTCAAATCTCCGTTCACCAGATACTTTAACCCCAAATCAGTAATCAAATTACAACCACTCAAGACCAATTGGTGTAAGTAGCATTCCTCGCCAATAACTTTGAGTGATTTGTCAGTTATTTTCACACATCCACTTAAAACTAAAGTTGTTAAATTCTTACATGATCTAACAAGCGACTCAATACCTGCATCCCCAACATTTAACCTGTAATCTACTTGTAATACTCTCAAGTTTCTACAAGAATTTGCCAATGCGCACAAACCATCATCATCAAAATCACTTTCAAAATCACGATCGAGTCTTAAGATGTAGAGATTAGAAAGCTTGGGGCATGATTGTGCAAGTAATTTCAAGTGGTTATTAGTAAGTGGTTTTAAACAAGAAAAGCGTACCAAATTCAAAGATTGTGGAAGTATATCGAAAAGAAGATCAGGGAAGGAGCTACTTAATTCACGCAAGCGTCTACATGAAACTTTCATGAGTTTCTTGGAAACTAGACGAAATGATTTTCGATCTTTTTCTTCGTTAAGTTTCATGAATATACAGAAAAGCTCGTCATCACCAAGTCGCTCCATAATTTATTAATTAGTTTGTTGTGTATTATTAGGGTTTAATTGGTACGTACGTACGTGTTTAACGAGTAATTGAGGAAGGCTATACTATGTACGTATATATATAAATAATATAATCGACAGATTTACAATTCCACAAATGACACAAATATATAAACGAAGTTTTATACGGAGTATCACCCCCTTATACGAAAATTAAAAAGTATTTACAAATTACGGAGTATATCAAATATTTAAAATTTAGTTGCCTATTAAGTAGGAGATAGAGCATTCTTAATTCTTAATGGAGTATTTTTTTTTTTTTTTTTTTTAATGGAGTATGTAGTAAATAACACGTACTTATTTAATTCAGTTATTCTAAAACCCCGCCTTATTTTTCTCACAACTTAGAATTTATCTTGAAACTCATATTCACCCAATCCTATTCCATATTTATCCTTTTTCAATCTTCACGAGTCTTTTCTTGAATCTCATGTACTTTGTGTATTAATACATGTACATTGATTATTTAGGTTATGGGAGGATGCGTTGATGTATAACTGACTCGGCAGAAGTTTTGGAAAGTCTGATGGATATTTATGATGCAAAGGAGTTTCCAATATAAAGAATTTAGGATTTAGGATTTTAAACAACAAAACTTATCGTTACAAATACAAATAAAATTTCCAATAAAATATCCATTGTAGTATAAATTAGACCACCATTAACATTAACATTGACTATGACGTCAGAGTCAAATGACGCATTTTTTGATTTAAAAATGGATTTTTGACTGTGACTATATCTGACCCCATTAACTCTTTAGGTCAAATTTTTGTGTAAAATATATTTGTAGGGTGATGTGGTAAAATTTGATTAAAAATTGAGTGAGAATAAAATTTAAAAACAAAACTATAATAATATTAAAATTAAAATTCATGATTGGTTGGCATAAAATGTCATGGGTTAGTCAAATAGTGACAAACGCTTATGCTTGACGTGCCCTGACCCTCGTCACCTTCCGTCAAATCTTGTACACCTCATCTACGCATCTAACGTTGCGTTAGGATCGGTCTTAGTATGAGCTTGATGCATATGATCGATTTTATTTGACTTAAGTTTGTAGAAGATTAAGTTTATATAAGACATGAAGTGTAATCTTGAATATTATTGATGATTAAGTTTACAATATATAAGGTTACATACATACGTACATTGTATACAGATACATAGTGTGATGCCACGTACAAAATCAACGTGTACAGATCATCAACAACAGGAACATTACAAGGTCAAACACTAAATGCTGTTTTTAAAATAAGTTTGCATTCATCAAAAGAGGTAACGTCTTTACCGACGTCAAATATTTTACAAACGATAGTATGCTTCTATGAATAGAAAGCATAAGTAATAGTACGTGACTCAAAGGTCATTACAAATTCATTGTTCAAAAGTAACATAGTTCGTGAATGCAAAGTAAAAGTTTCATGCAGAGACATCTCTAACAAGCAGCGGAAATCTACACAGCAAGTCTAACAGCGAGACTAACACAGCGGAAGCATCAAACCTCTAAGCACCTGAGAAAACATGCTTAAAAACGTCAACACGAATGTTGGTGAGCTATAGTTTAGTTGTAACAGTAATGTAAGGTAGGCCACGAGATTTCAGTAATTCAAAACAGTATGAAAAGTATATGCTTAACCGTGGGCACTTGGTAACTAACTTAACGTATTTATATCACCCTCTAAAAGTACACTTGGAGAGTGTGTATGTTCTCGAAGCATTAAACACCCGTTAAATGCTAGCGCGACTAGACCGAGTGGGGATGTCAAACCCTATGGATCCATATCTAAGATTCGCGTTCACTGGTTCAAAAACCAATGATTAAACGTTACCGAGCTAAGGGAAAAGTTTATGCCGTTATATAACCCACACATATGTAAAGTTTAAGTACTCGTGCCTAGTAAGTAAAACGTAAAAAGCGCAAGTATTCTCAGTCCCAAAATAGTTTAAGTAAAAAGGGATGCTATAACTCACAGTGAATAAGCAGTAAAAGTTGATACGAGATAAGTAAGCAAATAGGTGGTCCGAAAGGTCCTCAACCTAAGTCAAAAGTTACTAAGTCAGTAAATCGTTCCCAAAGGTTTAAAAGTATGTAAATTAAGTCTCAAGTATCATCATCATTCATCATCAATCAAAAAGAGTAAAGTAAGTTTCAATCAAGAATAGAGATCGAAACAAAGGCTGACTTTGATCAGCTGCTACGACCTCTATGTAAATCGAAAAGACGCGTAGTCAGTGGCTATGCCTCCGTATGTGAGTCCTCTAGTTGATGACTAATTTCCAGAACCAAACTCGTCTTCGTTTGACCCTGGCGACGGTTTAAGTGCGAGCAGGTCAGAAAATTTCAGCACAACGTTACAAGGACGTAGTGACTTTCGGAAGGCTATAAATCCTAAACCGTATATCGGATTAAGACGAGTCTTAAACGAAAAGTCATCTACTCGAACCGAACTATCTGGAACTCAACTTTTCCAGTAGCCCAGGTGATTGATCAGACCTCAAAAACAGTAAGCAAGTGCTCAGGTGGGATTCTTGGTGCTTGATGCTCATCACGGTTCTCATCCTTGATGCTTGTAGCTTCAAGTGTACAACTCGTTGATGTGTTTGCATCACTTTGACCAAGGTTCTACCATCAACACACAATAATCAAGACTAAGAATCAAAACACAACTCATGTGAGAGTTTGAGCAAGGTGATGAACCAAAGTTACATCACTTTTCTTAGTTTCAACACAAATACAAGTCTTATAAAGCTATAAACTTTGAATCAAACTAAATAATCAAAACCATAAGCTAGAGAGCTTAGATCTTAACTAGATATTAAAGATCTTAGACTAAAAAGTCTAGATCTCATGTTCTTGGTGAAACCCTAAGTCAAAACACTTAGACTTTCAATTTTACACAACCATAAGTTATGAAACTTAGATTTTTGTAAAGTAAAATGAACAAGAATAAATGATCTATTTAACAAGTTAGATGACCTTAAGTTATGAAACTTAGATCAATCTTACATGTATGAAAGTCATAAACTAGTAAGCTTAAACTTTCTTGTTCTTGAACTTTCAAAGTTAGACTTTGGTTTCAAGATTTATGAGATCAAAGTTTAACAAGTAATCTTTGACCATGTAACATAAATAAATCGAATTCATAAACATAAAAGATAGATTTTAAGTCAAAAACAATCAAGTTCAAGTAAGGATCCTTTATAAAAAAATATATCAAGTCATAAACTTGAATCTTCATGATATGAACTTTAAAGTTCCAATACTTGAAAATGAAGAAGATCATAAAGTAACTTGGTCTTAAAAGTTGTTAAAAGTTCATGTAGAATCAAAAGCTACAAAGTTTGATCCTTGTTCTTGCTTCTTTATCATAAAAGAGATCAAAGAATGCAAGATCACATGAGGATTGAAGTTATAAAAACCAAAATCCAAAAATAACAATAATGATGATGATGTTTCGGTTATGGGAAGAAAAAGAAGAGAAAAAGATTCAAAACCTTCAAGTATCTTCAAGAATGATGAGAGAAATGTAGAGAGAATGTTGAGAGAATAAGTGTGTGTGTTTTTGAAATGAAATGAAAGAGTTTAAATGAAATGGTGATGGTGTTGGTGGCCTTGTAGGCCGACAGCTCAAATGGGGTGGTGGGGGGGACCATTAGCTTGCCATTGGATGGTGGTACATGGTGGTGGTTGTACATGTTCGGTGGCATGGGGCAAAATGCTTAAAAGTGTAAGTATATGGTACCAAGCATGCTTAATCTTGTCTAATTAACTAAGTGAGTTTTGTCTTATGCTTAATGGGCTAAATTAGTCCATTAACTACTCCATTAAGTGAGCCCATCAAATAAGTAGGGTGGGCCTTGGAAGTCCACTAAGATAAAGTCCATTAAGATGACTAGTAAGCCTTAGTAAACACTAAGCTTAATTAAGGAACCATAAAACAAAGTAATTATCATTAATAAATAACAATTACGTTTACGCAGTCATAATATTCCAATTATGACGAAAGTTTAACGTGTACCAAGTACGTATCTCGTTTAAAGCAATAAGTGACACTAACGGTCGTAAAAGTAATCAAGGATTATGTAAAGTAACCAAGCACGTAAAAATACGTTGTAGAAAGTAATGATGGTAATTAGCATCATTAATGATCCCAGCAATTAATCAGTACGCACAGAAACGCAGTTTCGTGAAAGTAACAAGTAATAACATAAGTCGAAAAAGTCGGGTCGTTACATTACCCACCTGTTAAAGAAAATTTCGTCCCGAAATTTTAAGCTGAGGTGGATGGAGGAGTCGGGAAAAGGTGAGGATACTTCTGCATCATTTGATCCTCTCGTTCCCAGGTAAACTCAGGTCCTCGTTTGGCATTCCAACAGACTCGGACAATTGGAATCTTATTATGCTTCAAGGTCTTAACCTCGCGGTCCATGATTTTGACCAGTTCTTCCACAAAGTAGAGTTTGTCATCAATCGTAAGTTCCTCTAACGGTATAACAAGCTCAGGTTCCGCAAGACACTTCTTTAAGTTCGATACATGGAAGGTAGGATAAACGGAACTCAGTTGAGTCGGAAGATCTAAACGGTAAGCAACGGGTCCAACACGCTTCAAGATTTCAAAAGGACCAATGTATCGCGGGTTTAACTTTCCACGCTTTCCGAATCGGATTACACCTTTCCAAGGTGCGACTTTCAACATAACATGGTCACCTACGTTGAATTCGAAGTCTTTTCGTTTAAGGTCGGCATAACTCTTTTGACGGTCACGGGCCGTCTTGAGCCTCGCTTGAATTTGAACAATCTTCTCAGTTGTCTCATGGACTAACTCGGGTCCGGTGATTTTCTTCTCACCCACTTCGGCCCAACAAATAGGAGAACAACATTTGCGGCCATACAACGCTTCGAAAGGTGCAGCATTAATGCTTGAATGATAACTGTTATTTTAAGAGAATTCGGCTAGCGGCAAGTGCTTCTCCCAAGCCTTTCCGAAATCAATAACACAAGCACGCAACATGTCCTCCAAAGTCTGAATCGTTCGTTCACTCTGTCTGTCGGTTTGCGGGTGATACGCAGTGCTCATGTCGAGACGAGTTCCTAAGGCTTCTTGCAAAGAACGCCAAAATCTGGAAGCAAAACGGGTATCGCGATCTGAGATAATCGATAAGGGTACTCCATGACGAGATACAACTTCCTTTATGTATAGCTGAGCGAGATTCTCCATTGTATCCGTTTCCTTCATAGCTAGGAAGTGAGCAGATTTGGTAAGACGGTCGATAATAACCCAGATGGTATCATAACCGCCTACCGTCTTCGGTAGCTTCGTAATGAAGTCCATTGTTATCCTTTCCCATTTCCATTGCGGGATTTCTGGTTGCTGAAGTAATCCAGATGGCCTTTGATGTTCTGCCTTAACTTTCGAACAAGCACTTCCCAACATATGTTGCAACATCCTTCTTAAGATTAGGCCACCAATACTGTTTCTTGAGATCGTGGTACATCTTACCGGCTCCTGGATGAATCAAATACCTCGACTTGTGGGCTTCATCCAAAATGAGGTTTCGTAAATCTCCATAACTAGGCACCCAGACTCTTCCGGCAAAGTACCGGAGTCCAGTCTCCTTGACCTCAAATCGAGAAACGAGAATGTTCAAATGTTCTTGAGAAATATTCTCCTCTTTGAGAGCCTCATCTTGGGCTACTCGAATTTGGTTATTAAGGTTCGAATGAATGGTGATGTTCAAGGCTCGGACACGAAGAGGTACCATTCTCTCCTTTCGGCTCAAGGCATCGGCTACAACATTTGCCTTGCCAGGATGGTAACAGAGTTCACAATCATAGTCATTCAGTGTCTCGATCCATCGTCGCTGTCTCATGTTCAGTTGCTTCTGATCAAAGATGTGTTGAAGGCTCTTATGGTCGGTGAAGATCGTACTCTTCGTTCCATAAAGATGGTGTCTCCACAGTTTCAGTGCAAAGACAACGGCTCCAAGTTCGAGATCGTGCGTTGTGTAATTTCGCTCATGAATCTTCAGTTGTCGAGAGGCGTAAGCAATAACCTTCTTCCGTTGCATCAATACACACCCAAAACCTTGTCGGGAGGCATCGCAATACACAACGAAGTCATCACTGCCTTCGGGAAGGGATATGATAGGTGCGGTGGTCAACTTCTGCTTCAGTGTTTGGAATGCCGACTCTTGTTCGGGTTCCCAAACGAACTTCTTCCCCTTATGAGTTAACGCAGTCAAAGGTCGTGCAATCAACGAAAAACCTTCAATAAATCTTCGGTAATAACCGGCGTGACCTAGAATTTGGCGAATATGAGTCAGAGTAGTGGAGGTTTCCCACTTGCTGATAGCTTCGATCTTCGCGGGATCAACTTTGATACCTTGATCGCTCACGATATGACCAAGAAATTGGACTTCCTTCAACCAAAACTCACACTTGGAGAATTTGTCATAAAGTTGCTCTTGTCTCAAGAGTTCCAACACTAGTCGAAGAGGTTGCTCATGTTCTTCTTCGCTTTTGGAGTAGATGAGGATATCGTCTATGAAGACGATAACGAACTTATCAGGGTATGGCTTGCATACACGATTCATGAGATCCATGAACACGGCAGGTGCGTTGATTAATCCGAACGGCATCACGAGAAACTCATAATGACCATAACGGGTTCTGAGCGCAGTCTTCATCACATCGCTCTCCTTCACCCTCAACTGGTGATAACCGGATCGCAAATCGATCTTAGAGTAAACGCTCGATCCTTGCAGCTGATCGAAAAGATCGTCGATTCTAGGAAGGGGGTACCGATTCTTAATCGTCAACTTGTCCAGCTCACGATAATCGATACACATGCGGAAAGATCCGTCCTTCTTCTTCACAAAAAAAAAAAAAAAACAGGTGTGCCCCAAGGCGAAGAACTTGGTTGGATAAATCCATGGTCTAGCAGTTCCTGTAGTTGACTCTGCAACTCTTGCAGTTCGGAAGGTGCGAGTCAATAAGGTGCGCGAGCTACAGGTGCAGCTCCTGGCACTAAATCAATCTGAAATTCTACTGCTCTCGGTGGTGGTAATCCAGGTAACTCCTCTGGAAAGACGTCTGGAAATTCGTTCACAATTCGCACATCATCAATGCTCTTCTCCTCGGTTTCCAACTTCTTCACATGTGCCAAAATGGCAAAACGTCCCTTCTTCATAACCTTTTGTGCCTTCAAGCAACTAATAAGGTTTAGCTTCGGACTACTTCTCTCTCCATAAACAATCAGTGGCACGCTGTCTTCGCGAGGTATCCGAAAAATCTTCTCTCCACAGATAACTTCGGCTCTTACCTTGGACAACCAGTCCATGCCAACTATCACATCAAAGCTTCCCAACTTGATGGGCATCAAGTCAATCTCAAAGTCCTCACCAGCTAGGTTTATTATACCTCCTCGGCCAATTTGGTCGGCTTTCTCAAGCTTTTCATTGGCTACTTCAACAAGAATACTCTCGTCTAAAGGTACTAACGACCAGTCTATCTTAGAATAAAAATGTCTACATACATAGCTCCTATCGACACTGGTATCAAATAAGACAGAAGCAAGTAGATTATTGACAGTGAATGTACATGTGACCAAGTCAGGGTCCTCACGGGCATCCTTAGCATTCACGTTGAAAACTCTCCCACGCGCTGGCCCGCCATCCTTCTGCTTGTTCGGGCACTCATTCTTGAAGTGGCCCTGCTGACCGCTGATACTACTCAAATTAGTCATATCTTTAGTCGTAATATCACGTCCTATTGTTGTTTATTTCGTATGTCAACATAGTATTTCCGTTTGTATTTCATATTATTGTAATATAGTCTAGAATCATTGTAAACTTGAAGAAATATGGAAGATTATGTATGATTCAACTCAGAGATCGAAACCAAGACCAGAAATCCAAGAAAAGTGAGGTACGCTCAGCGCAGCACTAAAGGTGCGCGCAGCGCACAATGCAAGATTTTTTTCAGAAGATTTCTTGGCCAAAACCAAAGTGCGCCAAGCTAATGTGCGCGCAGCGCACCCCTCCGCGCACTTTTACCAGAAAAGCAGATTTGAACATGCGATGTCAAGCTGTAAAGAAAAAGTGAAGTAGGTGAATGTGCGCGCAGCGCACTCTCTTTGGTGCATTTGGCGCACTCCACTTTTCAACCTCTGTTCAGCTTATTTAATTCCATTTCCAGCTTCATTTGAAGAGGCACCAGTTTCCTTTCTGTTCAAAAACTAAAACATACGAATCATAGTAATTCTTGGGCTTATCAAAGTGCATCTAAGCACTCAAATCATTGAAGAATCAAGGATCATTCAAGAGCTTCATCCAAGATTACTCCTAAAAGGTCAATCTTGTATTTACAATGAATTCTATCTTTGTTACTGTTTTGTTTAAGTTTTCAAGCATGATTGTTGGCTAGTCCATTTTATGTTCATCTAGATAAATAACCGAAATGTTGAATGTTTACTATTGATTGGTTGTTATTATGCACGATATTTTGATGTTTGAATACAAGAACCATTCTTGTTAAGTTTAATCCTTTCGATTCAAGTAGTTGATATGTTCATTTGATTAAGAAACATCATCTTGTTAAGTTAATGTATTGATTTACACCTAGTGACATGTGTTTATCCGTCTTTTACCAAATGGGATAAGTTGAGTTCAAATGTTTAATTTACATAAGAATGTAAGAACGACTCTTGTAGATACTTTGGAATAGCTTAATTAGTATGTGTAATTGTCTAGGTGAATGACCAATTCCTTAGAATCTGTTATACACACTTTCAACTACCTAGTTCCATTAATTAACATGTGTTAGTGATTTGCCTTATCTAGTGACGTTTATAGGGATCTTATTATAACATTTAGTTAATTATTTGGGTTGGGTGAATTGAGCATTTAACCGGACCAAGCGAATGAACTAAGTTAAACCTTTAGTTGATATAAGAGTGGATCATGTACAACACACCATTGACTTGATCATTCTTCAAGTCTTCAAACTAGTTGAATACAAATAGGAGGTCTTAGATGACAAGAACATCACTTGCGTCGTGTAATCCCGTTTGAGTGTTTGCGCAAGACTACTCTTGGTGAACCAATTAATTAGTTCTCGTGCATAACCAATCAATTCGATCTTAATCCTAAATAACATTCAACATTAAGGGTAAAAAGTCTAGATGAGCATATTTCCTTAATTTGATATCAAAACTATCTTTTACTTTCATAAACTTAAAATACCAAAAATATTGTCTTTTAATCTTATTCATCACTTGATTCGCCCATCGTAAAAGGGCAAACCAAAATATCTTGTAATTGTAATTTTATTAGTTAATCACAATATAGTTTATAATCCTAATTTGACTTAGATATTGTCTTTGGAATGATACACGGATTTAACATTTACTATACTACTACACGATCGGGTACACTGCCCGTTAGTGTGTAACAATCTTTAATCGGTATTTTTTCATACTATTTCATACAACAATTCATATACCACGTTTTGCACATCAAGTTTTTGGCACCGCTGCCGGGGACAGTTTTGTGTCAAAATAGAATTATTAACTAATTTGTGATTAAGTAGTTTCTTAATTCTTTTTAAATTATTAATAGTCTTTGATTTTTAAACTTATAGAATCGG
This sequence comes from Rutidosis leptorrhynchoides, assembly GCF_046630445.1. Classification (NCBI taxonomy): domain Eukaryota; kingdom Viridiplantae; phylum Streptophyta; class Magnoliopsida; order Asterales; family Asteraceae; genus Rutidosis; species Rutidosis leptorrhynchoides. Next base: position 415,562,619 of record NC_092336.1, read on the forward strand.
TGCGTGTAATAGTTTTGTTAGTTGTGTGATTGACAGATTTTAGGTTGCATATGCCACATACCCGAAGTTCAGATTCTCCATTACTTACACCGCTTACAGAACCTGATAGAAAGCTTGGTAGAATCCCAAAAGAAGTACTTAAACTTTTTGAATCTTCATCAAAGCAAGAAACTTTTGATTCAGAATCAAGTACAACCAAGCCAAGATATTATGAATTTGAACCAGTTCATCCTCCAAATTTTGAAATGGAAGGAGAAGCAAGACAGGTGGTACCAAGACAATCAATGGCGGCCAAGATGAAGGCAACCTGAACCGGACAAGGAAGTGCAATTACTCCGCCCACAGGAGAAGCAACATTTGAAATAAAAGGACTTATTCTCCAAATGATTAACAACAGATGTCAATTTGGTGGTGGTCCGAATGAAGATGCAAACGAACATATTCGTCTTTTTCAAGAGATATGTCTTCTATTCAAACTTCAACCGGACACTGATCAAGCCATATTTTTAAGACTTTTCCCATGGACACTCCACGGGGAAGCACGGAGTTGGTTAGATTCATTGCCTGAGGCTACGATAGAAACTTGGGATGGTATGTTGGAAAAATTTCTTAAGAAATATTTTCCAGCTTCTAAGTCCGCGAGACTCCAACAAAAAATTACCCAATTTTGTCAAAAGCCGATGGAAACCTTGTATGAAGCATGGAATCGATTTTCCAAAATGCTAAGAGGTTGTCCAAACCATGGTTTGGATACCTTCCAAAAAGTCCAAATCTTTTACAAGGGTTGTGATGTTGCAACCCGGATTTCTATTGATCAAGCAGCTGGAGGTTCACTCATGGACAAAACCGAGCAAGAAGCTTATGAGATAATCGAGAAGCAAGCAGATTATTCTCATGAGTGGCATCAAGAAAGACCAATTACTCGTCATGCCCAAGTCCAAAGCGCCGGTGCTTATGATGACCTTAGTTCCCTAAGTGTGAAAATAGACGATGTTGCTCGAAATATGGACAAGATCACCAAGGAAATTCATAGTATGAAGGTGGGTTGCGAATAATACTGTGGTGGTCTCCATTTAGGAAAAGATTGTGATGCCGGTTTAACAATGGCTCAGAAAGAAGAAGTGACTTTCATAAGCCAAAGAAATAATAATCAATTTCAAGGAACAGCCCAGTTTAACCGAAACTTCAACAACCCATACAACCCTCAAGGTCAAAATTCCAATAACCCACAAGGGTCAAGTAGTGGGTTCCAACAACAAACTCCGGGTTTTTATCAAAAACCCCAACAGGAAGAGAAAAAGTCAAATTTGGAGAGTATGTTGGAAAAGTTGATTGCATCACAAACTCAGCTTGTTACAAACATAAACCAAACGAACGAGAAAAACGAACATCAGTTTAGAAACCAACAAGCCTCAATTCAAAATTTGGAGAAGCAAATGAATGGTTTAGCTAGTTTACTTAGTGAAAGAAAACCAGGGAGTTTACCGGGCGATACTAATAAGAACCCCCGAAATGAGCACGCCAATGTTATCACCACACGGAGTGGTCTAGCATACGAAGCTCCAAGAATGCCCAAAGATTCTGATTTCAGTGTTCAGTTGAACAAAAATGATGAACCGGTTAAGGAGCTGGAACAAGTGGTTGAGAAGGAAGAACGTGAGAAACCCGTAGTGAAGCCATATCAACCACCGCTCCCATACCCAAGGAAGCAATAGCAAGAAAGGCTAGAAGCCGAAAGGTCAAAATTTCTAGATATGTTTAAACAAATTAACATAAATATGCCTTTTATTGATGTAATTTCAGGTATGCCAAAGTATGCTAAGTTCTTAAAAGACTTACTTACTAATCGGAAGAAAATGGAGGAACTTTCATCCGTCACCATGAATGCTAATTGTTCAGTAATTTTGATGAACAAGATACCAAAAAATTTAGCGGATCCTGGGAGTTTTACCATACCATGTCTCGTAGGAAATTTGGAATGCATTAAAGCATTAGCGGATTTAGGGGCTAGCATAAATTTAATGCCTTATTCATTGTATGTTAAGCTAGACCCGGGAGTACTAAAACCAACCCGAATGGCAATTCAACTAGCAGACCGCTCTGTTAAATTCCCTCGTGGAATTTTAGAGAATATGCTAGTGAAAGTGGGTACCTTAGTATTTCCAGCCGATTTTATAATTTTGGACATGGAGGAGGACACACGTGTGCCTCTTATATTGGGTCCACCTTTCCTCAATACCGCTAGAGCTATGATAGATGTTCATGGGAAGAAATTGACCCTTAGCATTGAGGATATTAAGGTTACCTTTTCCGTTGACCATGCCTTGCAATGCCCCGAGTCTACTGATGATAAATGTTATTATTTGCAAACCGTAGACACATATTCAGAGTTGTTGCAGGAATTTCCAGTATTGCAAGGTTCAGGAGAATGCATTTTGGCGGAAGGTGATGAAGAGAACATGGTGGAAGAAGTGGAAATGTTGACCACCTTGATGGCTAACGATTATGAGCCAAATGATGAAGAATACAGAAAGTTGGATTTAGAAAATGAGTACCGATGTAAAACATCGATTGAAGAACCTCACGTTTTGGAACTAAAGCCACTTCCAAGTCACTTGTAATATGCTTACCTTCAAGAGGATTCTATTCTCTCGGTTATCATTTCATCCGAACTCTCTGTAAGTGAGAAGTCTAAACTTGTTTCCATGTTAAAAGCACATAAACAGGCTCTAGCATGGAAAATTCATGACATCAAGGGTATAAGTCCCTCTTATTGTACACATAAGATATTAATGGAAGATAACTATAAGCCATGTGTACAAAGACAAAGGCGACTGAACCCTAATATGCAAGAAGTCGTTAAAAAGGAGATTGTCAAACTCCTTGATGCGAGTCTTATCTACCCAATTTCGGATAGTCCTTGGGTGAGTCCGGTCCAATATGTACCCAAAAAGGGTGGCATGACCGTTATCACCAACGAAAACGACCAATTAATTTTCACTAGGACTGTCACAGGTTGGAGGGCATGTATTGATTATAGAAAATTAAATGATGCTACCCGAAAAGACCATTTTCTCCTTCCTTACATTGATCAAATGTTGGAAAGGTTAGCAGGAAAGAACTTTTATTGTTTTCTTGACGGTTTCTCGGGATATTTCCAAATCCCTATAGCACCCGAGGACCAAGAGAAAACCACCTTTACATGCCCTTATGGTACTTTCTCTTATCGAAGTATGCCCTTTGGCTATTTTTCATGATATGATTGAAGACTTTATGGAAGTATTCATGGATGACTTTTCAGTCTTCGGTGATTCTTTTTACTCATGTCTTAATAATCTTGAGCGTATGTTGATTAGGTGTGAAGAATCTAATCTTGTGCTTAACTGGGAAAAATGCCATTTTATGGTAAGAGAGAGCATTGTATTAGGTCATAAAATTTCTTGTGCATGTATGGAGGTGGATAGAGCTAAAGTGGAAGTCATAGCCAAATTACCACCACCGTCGAATATGAAAGGTGTTAGTATTTTTCAGGGACACGCCGGTTTTTACCGTCGATTCATTAAAGATTTTTCTAAAATTGCAACCCCTATGAACAAACTTCTAGAGAAAGACGCTCCATTTATCTTTACGGACAAGTGTCTAAACGCCTTTAATCTTCTTAAAGCAAAGCTCACACAATCTCCCATTCTCATATCACCGAATTGGTCACTTCCATTCGAACTTATGTGTGATGCGAGTGACTTTGCTATTGGTGCCGTCTTGGGGCAAAGAATTGAAAAACATTTCTAGCCCATTTATTATGCTAGTAAAACATTGCAAGTAGCCCAACTTAATTATACTACCACCGAGAAGGAACTCCTGGCAATTGTTTTTTCATTTGACAAATTCCGATCTTACTTGGTACTAGCAAAGACGGTTGTCTACACGGACCACTCGGCCTTAAAGTACTTGCTTACTAAGCAAGATGCTAAACCCCGATTAATACGTTGGGTCTTGCTTTTGCAGGAATTCGACATTGATATTAAAGACAAAAAGGGGGCCGAAAACCTAGCAGCCGATCACCTCTCTCGCCTTGAGAACCCAAATCTTGAGGTTCTCCATGAGACCGTTATTAAAGATAATTTTCCTGATGAAAATCTCATGAGAATTGAGAAAATTGATGATCCTTGGTTTGTAGACATAGCCAACTATCTTGCGGGTGGATTCCTAGAAACCGGTATGTCACATCAAAAACGGAAGAAATTTTTCAGTGGCTTGAAATACTATTTTTGGGAAAACCCGTATCTCTTTAAACGGTGTCCCGATGGGATAATCCGTCGATGTGTCTCCGGGGAAGAATGCAATCAAATTCTTCTCCAATGTCATCTTGGTCCCACTGGTGGACATTTCGAACCCCAAATCACGGGAAGAAAAGTCTATGAGGCCGGTTTTTATTGGCCTACCATCTTCAGGATGCCCACCAAATATGTAAATCATGCGATTCTTGCCAAAGGGCAGGAAAGATTAGTCAAAGAGACGAAATGCCTCAAAACATAATCCAAGTTTGTGATTTTTTCGATATTTGGGGCATTGATTTCATGGGACCATTCCCAAAGTTTCATTCCAACCAATACATACTCGTTGCCGTTGACTACGTGTCAAAATGGGCTGAGAAAAAGGCTCTCCCCACAAATGATGCACGAGTTGTTGTAACTTTTCTTAAAGAGCTTTTTGCCCGATTCGGTACCCCGAAGGCTTTAATTAGTGATAGTGGTACCCATTTTTGCAACACCCAATTAGAAAAGGTGTTGAAACGCTATGGGATAACCCATAAAATTTCTACATCTTATCACCCACAAACAAGTGGGCAAGTTGAAAATACGAATCGGGCACTTAAAAGGATCCTTGAGAAAACGGTTGGATCCAATCCTAAGATGTGGTCAACGAAGCTTGACGATGCTTTGTGGGCATTTAGAACCGCCTACAAAACTCCTATTGGAACCACACCTTACCGCCTAGTCTATGGGAAGGCATGTCATCTCCCTTTGGAGATAGACATTGGGCTCTTAAAACATGTAATCTTGATCTTGAAGAAGCAGGAAACCTTCGTTAAAACCAACTTAATGAGTTGGATGAGTTGAGACATAACGCCTATGAAAACTCACTCATATATAAGGAAAAGACCAAAGTTTGGCATGATAATAGTCTTAAGAATCCAAAAGATTTTAAAGAAGGTGATCGTGTTTTGTTATTCAACTCACGATTTAAACTTTTTCTGAAAAACTCAAGTCCCGATGGATAGGACCATTTGTTGTTAACAAGGTTTTTCCATATGGAACGGTGGAATTACGGAATGCGAAGGGTGATACGTTTAAGGTAAACGGACACAGGGTCAAACTATATGTTGATGGACCCATGAACATTGAAGATGAGGTAAAACTCATTTTCAACCCCAAAGCTACCTAAAGTTTGGGGGAGAGTCGGGTGAAGCGACTCGCTTTTAAAACCTTCACAAATGTTAAAAATAGGTTTTTGTGTGAATTACATGATTTTGAGTGATTTTTAATTTTTATTGAATGCCATTACGTTCACCAATCTGTTACCAACCTCCATGTACTGACCAAAACGCGAAAATACCTGAAAACCAACAAGTGCGCGCCGCGCACCTCTTCTCTATGCGCTCAGCGCACTTTGTAAAAACTTGGTCAGTAGGTTTTCAGCTTGGAGCACTAGTGCGCGCCGCGCACCACTTAGGTGTGCGCTTGACGCACTCTCCCAAAGAACTCGGATATGTTTCAATTTTTTGTGGGGTCCACGATTTTATCTCCTCTTTAACACCACACATTCATTTTTCACTCATTCCTCACCCAAAATTGCAGATCCATTTGCTCTCTTTCACTAAAACACTCCAAACCCTAATTTCAATTCTTCAAATTTTAACCAATTCTTCTCAAATCAAAGCTTAAATCAAGATGCCTAGGGTATGTTCATATGATTCCACTTAATTTTCTTTCCAATACTTCGATTTCATGCTTAATTTTTCGGATTGTTTAAAAAAATTTATGTGAGTTTTCTTGAATTGATAATTGTTATAAACATTAACATGCTTTAGGTTGTTATAATTGCCTTGCATGCCTTGAAATCATATTACATTGTGTTTTTAGGGTATATTCATGATTCTAGGGTTTATGTAGAATTTAAATTCGAATTTTGACTTTGAATTTGGTTGAATTTGGTTGAATTTGGTTCTTAGCTAAGTGTTTGTGAATGTTTGAGATAATTTGTGTACTTCATAAGTATGTATCACATTTTGAGCATGACATGGTTCTATGTTTTGGAAATCTAACATGTTTTGGTTCTTAATTGATATAAATACTTGAAAATTGTTAAATTTCCATTACTTTGTGTCTAATGTGATAATTTGTTAAAGGGATGAGAATGATATGAGGTTCATGTTCAAATTTGGTTTTTAAAACGCTAGACTAGTTATGTTAATCTTGGATCTTTTGAGAAAATGTTTACATGAATGATTAACATAATTATGTGCTATATGTATTTTTGAACATATACTTGATTTATGATAAACTCACACTAACGCATACCATTTTCTATGCGCCTCTTTTGTTTTGGTGTATGTTTTATGTGTTCAGTACAACTTTAGATCAAGGGGAAATCAACGACAAGAAAAGCCTTCACACAGGTATCGTGAAGAACAAGATTCTTCACCAGATGAACAAAATTCTCCACCAAATGAACGACAACCTTCACCCGGAGGATCACCGGATCAAAATGATCCAAGGATTTGGTTAGCTTATGTCCGAGACCATCCAGATTACGCAAGTGCATATAATTGGGTAGCGGACAAATCATGTGATGCAACGTGGTATTATGACCCGGCTCCATTGGTGGAAGCACGGGAGTATGATCGAGTGTCTATAATGTTGGAGGTAAAATACCAGATTGTAACGGGCAGGTTAATAACAATCAGGGCATGGGAACGAATTATGAGATTCAATGATGTCATATACCCGCAATTATGCAAAGAGTTCATAGCATCTTTACGTTTTGATCTCATTATGGACTCGACAAATCAAAACTTCATGAGATTTGGTTTAGGTGGGATCGATCGGGCACTTAGTCAAATTGAGCTTGCTCGAGTATTTAGTTTATATGTCGAACTTGATGATGACCAACTCAATGCTTATTTGCGGTCATCCGAGTATTATGACGATTCTTATGATCCACGCCCGTTTTGGAAATATATGAGCGACACTCAATTCTCCTCTAGCCGAAGCAAGTTTACTGATATAAATGATAAAAATAAAAGAATGATTCATCGGCTAGTTGCATGTACTTTTAATGCAAGAAAACATGGAACAAATAAGGTAACACGTCTCGATGTTTTTCTTGTAGACAAAATCTACAACGAAAGCAGTGTAGACATTCCATCTACGTTGGCGGGTTATCTTGATAATTCGAGGGGAGATAGAGGGTTGAATCAGATTGTTGGTGGGCAATACATCACTTAGATTGCTAGGCATTTTGGTGTCGATTTATCTCGGTTAATTCCAAACAGTACAACAATGAAGCCTTTGAACAAAACGTATTATTTGAATGCAGAATTTTTGGAATACAATAATCATCGAAGGCTTATTCCATTTGTACCGAGAGTAAATGTAGAGCCCCGTGCCCATGATCATGAAGCGGTGGTAGCGGTGTTGGAGGAGATGATGTGGAGGAAGAGGTTCGCATGGAAGAACCTGAAACTGAAGAAGAGTTACCACAAGCTCAAAGGCGAAGGCGTAGGCGGACACAAAGGTCAAGGGAAGAAGAGTTGGAGGAAGTAATTTCTGATTTTCATGATATGAGGGTAGGTTATCAACACAGGGATAACCAATATGAGGAACAAAGGCAACAATTTAACCAATATCATGAAGAACAACGCGAGCATAATAGGGCGGTAAGGTATGACCAAAGGTGGGGGAATTGCAGGGGCGATTGGCTTCGCCATAATGTTGGTTTATATATGCAAAACCCCCAAGAGTATTATGCTACCTCCTACCAACATCCGACCTATTACCACACCCCAAACCGAATTCCTAGTCCTCCATTATATGAGGAACAAACGGCCATGCAAGATGCACAAAGATGCTTTGAGGAGCAATACCCGCAGGGAAGACCTAGGAATGATAGTTCGGGCACCTACTCTGGCTGGCCTTTTGGTAACTTCTTTGGTGACAATTAGAGGGCTCATGTGCCCTATTTGGTAACATTTGGTAACATTTTGGTAATTTTCAGAATGGTTTCTTTTAAAACAATGGTGTGTAATAATTAGAATATTTATGTTGTACGATTGACGTTTGTGGTGGTTGTGTTAAATACACCACTTTTATCTATTTCATTTTGTGTGTTTGTTTATTTCTTATTGTTAAGGTTTAGTGATGCTGGCATTAAGTTCAGCGAAATACAATCAATTTGGAATTTGTGATAGAGATCAAGGAATGAACGATGTTCTTATGCTGGCATTAAGTTCAGCGCCATCGCTCACCTACATTTCACGATCTCCGGCTTTATGCCAAGGTTTTTCTAACTCTTTTCACACTAATGCCCTCGTGAATTTTTAAATTATTTCTGATTTTAAGTAATGAGGGCCTTACTTAATCTTAAGTGTGGGGGAGGGGGTAATTCTCTCGGATATGCAATGCAATTTGGCTTATTGTCGCATTTTATGAAAATTTTTAAATTTTTGAACTAAAAGTATTAGCGAAAAAGCCAAGTATGGGGGATTTTACTAATCTTTTCGAATTATTATTACTAAATTTTGCAAAGTTAAAACGATTAAAGTACTTTTAGCTTGAAAATAAAAGGAATAAAAGTCACTAAACAGAAAGGATGCATCTAGTTCATCCTAGAAGGAAGTAAAGTCTTCCGAATTTCGCCTTACTTGATATAGAAACTTCCTAAACTATGTCATTTCATACCAATATCATTTCACGATAAAAGGTACAGTGGGAAGGGAAAGTCTTGAACTTTCAAACCCGAAAATAAACTTGGTAGGGTAAATCCAAGGAGCTGTCCAGTGTAAAACCGATTACGGTATATAAGCTGGAGCAGGATCTGTCCCGCGCGATAGCTCAGTCTTCGCAGTTTTAACCCTTGATCTAAATTGTACAAATTGACATGCAAGACCGATATTTATATCGCGTCAGGGGGCGCCCGGTTAAGAGTTCCATGATACTACAATCATGGGGGCGGATAGCTTGCTAATCGCCGACTGAGACTTCAGTTTTCAGTTACCCTCAACCGAAATTTGAGGTTAAAACCGGAAAACGTGTCTAGTTTAAAAACTAGCATTGACATTTTCAAAATCTTAAAACGTTTTCTCAAAGATCCAATTTTCCCTAAGGATCCAAACTTTTAAAGAACTTTCACCGAAGTTCGTCTCTCCCAAATAATCCAAATTTCATAAATTGTGTGCGTACCTCAACGAGTGTGTATTCCAATTGTGTAAATATGTGTTCATAAAAGTGTGAGTGTGTATTCCATTTGTGTTTTATGGGTTTCATATAGCGTGAGTTTGTGTGTGTTTTGCGTAATTCGTGTAATATGTACTTCAAATAATGCGTGTGATTCATTTATGTTTGTATTTTGTATACGAATGATTGGAACAAGACTTGCTTGAGGACAAGCAAGAGTTAAGTATGGGGGATTTTGATACTACTCAAATTAGTCATATCTTTAGTCGTAATATCACGTCCTATTGTTGTTTATTTCGTATGTAAACATAGTATTTCCGTTTGTATTTCATATTATTGTAATATAGTATAGAATCATTGTAAACTTGAAGAAATATGGAAGATTATGTATGATTCAACTCAGAGATCGAAACCAAGACCATAAATCCAAGAAAAGTGAGGCGCGCTCAGCGCACCACTAAAGGTGCGCGCAACGCACAATGCAAGATTTTGATCAGAAGATTTCTTGGCCAAAACCAAAGTGCGCCGCGCACAGTAGTACGCTCAGCGCACCCCTCCGCGCACTTTTACCAGAAAAGTAGATTTGAACGTGCGATGTCGAGCTGTAAAGAAAAGGTGAAGTAGGTGAATGTGCGCGCAGCGCACTCTCTTTGGTGCGCTTGGCGCACTCCACTTTTCAACCACTGTTCAGCTTATTTAATTCCATTTCCAGCTTCATTTGAAGAGGCACCAGTTTCCTTTCTGTTCAGAGACTAAAACATACGAATCATAGTAATTCTTGGGCTTATCAAAGTGCATCTAAGCACTCAAATCATTGAAGAATCAAGGATCATTCAAGAGCTTCATCCAAGATTACTCCTAAAAGGTCAATCTTGTATTTACAATGAATTCTATCTTTGTTACTGTTTTGTTTAAGTTTTCAAGCAATGCAACATATTACGTAGTGTAATATTTGTGTATTGGTAGTGACCAACCCATATTTATTTTGGGTAAAATATAATTTAATGGTAAACCATCAACAGCAGCGACTGACCATATTGTGACCCGCCTAATTTAACAACTTTTAGTATCACAAACAAAATAAATGTAAAATCTTGACGACTTATAAGCACAAAACTCATTTCTATATAATACTATACCCTGACCTATACATAAAATACGGGTCGCTGCGATTAAAGACCAAACATAACGCTCTTTAGCATAACCATTAGAATGAACAGCATCCGGAAAACATTTAGAACGGTTCAGCCCATAATACAAAAGTACCTGCGAAATAAAGTTTATATCAAGTATTATGCGTTGGATCGTTCTAAATGTTCCTCAGATGTTGTTCATCCTAATGGTTACGTTGAAGAGCGTTATGTTTGGTTTTTAAACTCAACGACCAGTATTTTTTGTGTGTAAGATCAAGTTATCGTATTTTACATGAGCTTGGAGGACTATTCATTTCATTGGTAATTTTTGGCCTTATGTTGTTGTACATACAAAAGTAAAAAGTACATTCTAAAAGGAAGAAACCCGTAAGGACTAATGATGAATAGAATACACTTGAAAGTGATGGCTACAAATACATTTTAAGTCATGTTAGGTCATATAAATAAACAACAAAAGGCTAAAAAATACTATGCAAAAATTATCTATTAAATGAATAGTCCTTCAAACCCATGTAAAATACTTTAACTTAAATCATACGCAAAAAAATACTGGTTGCTGAGATTAAAGATCAAACATAACGCTCTTTAGCATATTAATTAGGATGTACAACATGGGGAACATTCACAAAAAGGCCTTTTTGTTTCATTTCAACTTTACTTTGCCTAAAACTTCACAATATGACTCGCCGTCAAATGTTTGCAGGAACCCTAAACTTAATTCTTAAATCTCCTGTTATTTATCACCCAAAAATCGTATCTCCATTAGAATGTCGTGATTTATCTCTCAACGACAGCAGTTATGCTATTGGTATGATTAGATCGTACAAGAACAACGCCATTTTCACCAATCTTTCTTTTTTCCCTAAAGAAGATATCTCATTTAGTACCATTTGGTATCGTCGGTTATACTACCTATGAAATGAATAGTCCTTCAAGCCCATGTAAAATACTAAAACCAGATCCTACACAAAAAAATACAGGTCGCTGAGATTAAAAACCAATCATAGCGCTCTTTAGCGTAAACCTTAGGATGGACAGTATCAGGAAAACATTTAGCGTAACCCTTAGGATGGACAGTATCAGGAAAACATTCAGAACGATTCGGCCCATATTACAAACGTACCTGTGAAATCAAGTTTAAATCAAGTTTTAGTAAATGTAACAAGATACTTGATTTAAACTTGATTTTGCAGATACTTTTGTATCATGGGCTGAAACGTTCTAAATGTTCCCCTAATGCTTTCCATCCTAATGGTAACACTAAAGAACGTCATGTTTGGCCTTTAATCTCAATGACCAGTATTTTTTGTGTAAGATAAGGATATAGTAGTTTACATGGGTTTGAAGGACTATTTATTTCACAGGTAGTAGAACCGACAGTACCAAATGATACTAAATGAGATATTAGCTTTGGGAAAGAAAGAAGATTGGTGAAAATGGCGTTGTTCTTGTACGATCGAATCATACCAATAGCATAACTGATGTTGTTAAGAGATAAATCACGACATTGTAATGGAGATACGATTGTTGGGCGATAAATAACAGGAGATTTAAGAAGTAACTTTAGGATTCCGGCAACATTTGACGGCGAGTCATATTGTGAAGTTTCAGGCAAAATAAAGTTGAAATGAAACAAAAGAAAACAAAAAACCCTTGAAAGGCCTTTTTGTGAAAAATGAAAAGAAATATATTAAAACCCCCACAGGGTGAACGAACATAGGCCCAGAAAAGAAGAAAAATACAAAGCCTACAAATCAGGCCCAAACAAAACACACCACAAACAATTCTACCTCAAAAACAATTAACTTTAATACTCTTTGTTTAATTACAATAAAAATAATTTTACATTCATTTTTGTAAACATTTTATGATTGATAGGTACACAAAAAGCTTTTTTTAAATAAAATTTGTGATTAACATATCTTTAATAGATCAACTAATAGATCTATATAACAGATCTATAACAGATCAATAAGATTTATACAACGAAAAATAGATTTGTATATCTTCATTGAAAACTAAATATAAAAACACAACTTTATAACAAGCAAATTTCGTAAGTGCAAATTACAAATATCCTTTGTTATTTTAAAAACAAGACAAGATAACAAAGGATTATAAAAACAAACTCAGCATTAAAATTAAGATAACTTCAAAGCGTAACAATTAACATAAATAGATCTGTACCATGTAATACAATATATATCTGAGAATCAGTGGCGACTCTACCTAGTGCCCCGTGGGGTCACGGGACACCACTAGTTTGAAAATTGTTAGTAGAAAATAACCTATAAATTGTATAGGACACCGCTAAATTTAGCTGGAGGACCCCATATTTTTTTCGAATTTATAGTTTTTCCTTTAAAACATATAGGATACCCCTATATTTAACTACTCGGGCCCAATATATTTTCAGAACTTGTAGTTTTTTGAAAGTAAACAACCACTAAAATAGCATTAAAATATAATTAGTACTGAAAAAAAATTAGGACCCCATTGAGGTTGCATTCTGGAATCGCCACTGCTGAGAATCCAATTTTAAATCGTAAAAATTCATAATGTATTATTATTTTAAATAAAGAAAAAGAAAAACTGGTAAGTACATGATAAAACGATGAACAAACGAAGTACAAAAGAAGAACATAAAAAGATGAAAGAATGAAGATAAACAAAAGTGGTAAAGTCAAATAGTAGGTTTAGAAGGATGCAAATCAATTTATAGAAAACCCTACTCATTTGTGATGGGCTGAAGCCCAAAAGTTAAATGGCTAAAAAAAGCCCACTTAGTTCTTTGTATGCATACATGCTGAAATAATTAAATGCACATCTCTAAAAAAAATTCAAAATTAATTGATGATTCATCAAAGTCAAATTCGCTTACAAATCAGTAAAGTCGGGATTAAATTAAAATGATGCGCCATTTTTTAGGGATTAATGAATTTTAATTTCGGGATTAAATCATGATGCGCCATTTTTTAGGGATTAATGAATTTTAATTTCGGGATTAAATTAAATTGATGTGCCATTTATACATTTATTTATATTTATAATTTATCAATATCTATATATCTATCTATCTATATTTATTTATAAGGAAATGCTAATGACAACCCTAAGAGCACTCCCTATGGTTTCACCATAGCTTCATTACCCACCTTTTTGATGATGTGGCATCCATTACCCATATAATGCTATAGGCATGGATTAGTTATAGGGCTTCATTATCCGTCTTCTCCATCAATTTAACGAAACCATGAACCTCAAGTTATATAAATTGTGGGTCCTGCTGCTCCTGCATATTACTTTTTTTGCATTCCAAACACCCCTTTCAACCAATGTACAAGTTTATATGCATTTTGTACAAGTTTATTATTATTATTTGTGCTAGTTAAAATTTAAAATTAAAATAAATATAAAAAGAAATTAATTAATGACGTGGCATTTAAGGGTAAGATGTTTAAACCATGATAGGCAGTGTTTAGTTATAGGATTTTATGGGTTATTTATAGGATTTAGGTGTCAATGTGGCGCTGATGTGAAAGTTAAGAGAATGAATAGTGTTAGTCACGATAGGGAGTGGCCTAAGGGTTGTCACACTTTATTTGCTTATGTCACCAATAACTCTTATATTTAACTGTTTATAGAATAGAATATAATTTTTTTAGAATGTTCTCTTTTTAAACTTTTTATTTATTTACTACCGTGTTTTGTTTACAAATGGTTATGTCGTTTCTTTGTATAAGTCGTTAAGCAATAATCCGTATTTTTTGAACACACATACAAGTTGTAAGGTTAATGTTTCATTTTCCAATTTTAGTCACAAAGGATAATGTTGTTTCTTTATAACGTCATTAATGTTCCATATCACGCTCAGCCGCGAAGCGCGAACCCTGTCCAAACTAGTTTACTTTCTGATTCTAAAAGAATTAGTGAGATTTTTGTGTGCTATTCTTTGTGTGGGTGTGGGTGTGATTATAAAAAGCGATCAAAAGGGGGAAAATCAAAAAACTTTTTGACATACCCTCAAAATTCATATTTGCTAATTTAATATGCAAAAAGACTCACCAAGAAACTGTTGGCGTAGTTTCTTCGTACCCACAAGCTAGCAAGTGCTAGCATTACGGGCAGTTTTTGCAGTCGCGTCAATGTTTAGGGCTTAATCGTATTAACGTTATGCAAGATGGAGATCCAAAGGAAGTCCTTGCCCATGCTCATGCATGTATCTCGAGTTGAAAATAGCTAGTGCATTAGTCAGGAATTTCGCATGCATGTAAGAGTCAAGTGGGTTAGAGTTAAGAGTGTTAGACCAAGTTTCTTCATTTTTCAGACGTGGTCACGTGGCCCTTGCAATCTCGCTGATTTTTGAAAGTTAATTCAGGGCCTTAAAAAAAAGTAGGTTACCTATTTCATCAAAGTTGGTTGAACTTGTATGCAATTTGACTGGTGCATACAAACATAACCGGCCATAATAGTAGGCGTCTCCAATTAGCAAAGCAGCATGTTCATTATTACCCTGCTCACAGAAGCTTGCCACCATAATGAAGGTGCACCTTAATTAATGCCTCTCGGCATCCGTGCATAACCCGGATTCACCCATACACATGCTTAATTCACAAAATTTATCAGAATCCAGGCAGCATTACTTTGTGCTACCTCGTATCCTTGAGTATAGTAATTAGAAAGCCTTTCCCACTTCTCCTTTTAAGTAAGCCTCTAATGCCCAATCGCCCATCTAGATAGGGAACTCCATGGTCCCATCTCTGCAGCTAGTTTATACAACAAAGTTGCCTGAAAATTAGTTGCAATTAAACAGAGATTAGTTAATTAATAGATATAATTTTGAGCTTCATAGTATTTAATACCATGGTAACAGAAAAAACATAACAAACTTCATACTCGGTGATCCACAATGCATAATCACCAACGAGAAACAAGTTAATTTGTTTTTGAACGATAAGCTTGCATCAGTGTATCATTTATTTCAACGACACTCATCATTTGCACACACGCGCGTTCGGGAGGAAACCCGAATCGCATTACAGGAACTCGATCCTTTAACTATCCCGAGGGGCAGGCGGACCGGGTTTGAATCCTGAATGGATCCGGGAGAAAACCCCCCTGAGGTCAATCTGGATATCCATATTTCAGGCAGATTAATTAATAGGATGGACAGAGCGATGCTCGAATCCATGACCCAACCCCCAGCCCCAACACACAAGGTGAAGGGGATGCCGTTGAAGCAATGCTTCGTTGGCACGAGACTTATTTGGTGAGGGTGAGTGTGTGTGTGGGGTGGGGGAGCAATCCGAGCATTAGAAATCATCAAAAGCAATCATAAACATTGTCATTATATAAACCAAGTGTACTCACTCCTGAGGATTATGATCTAAAATGGAAGTCGAATTTATATATGATATGAATACAAAAGAATATGATGGGTCAGTTTTATAGATGTAATTGCTGTAAATTCCACACATTGAGAAAGATATTTAGCAACTGGGTAAAACTTTTTGACAAGCATTATCAGCTAAAACTGGTTAACAGAAAACCGGAAACAACGTCAATGTAAACCCTTGTATGTGGAAAGCACTGCGTAGCGTCAAAAAATAATCACACTATATCTCGTTTTCATAGATGATGTGCAATACTAAGTTGAGATATAGCAATCTTAACAGTTTTTGAAATTGAACCAACCACCATAATATAGTAAATAGTATAATTTGTAAATACTAGTAATAGGTATTGGTGAAGAATACAGAGAAATCACATTAGGAATAGGAAAATAGTGTTTATTACTTGTAAACAATAACAGCGACTGTGCTTGGGGGTTACCGGTGGCGGCAGTCGCTTCAATCTCCGCCGCAACATCGTCAATCGACCTACCTCCATCGCTAACGGCGAATACAATTTTCCGAACGCTAGAGTAATACTCCTCTAAATTAGGGTTAGTTTCAAACGAATCACCGTAATTGAGTTCATCAGGTTCAAATATAGGGCGCCAGGTACCAGGATCAAGTTCGTCGTCGGATCTATCATCCGGTTCACCAAATTCGTCCAAATCGGCGACGGAATTTGGATCATCGGAAGTGTCGTCGACGGGACCGTCTTTGAGATCGTCTTGTGAGAGAGCGAGAACGAACGGCCGGGCGATTACGGTGGTGGATATGAGGAGAGTGATGAGTAAGAGTGTTATTAGGTGGCCGGCGTACCGTGGATTC
Organism: Rutidosis leptorrhynchoides; assembly: GCF_046630445.1. Classification (NCBI taxonomy): domain Eukaryota; kingdom Viridiplantae; phylum Streptophyta; class Magnoliopsida; order Asterales; family Asteraceae; genus Rutidosis; species Rutidosis leptorrhynchoides. The sequence continues at coordinate 415,579,446 of NC_092336.1, forward strand.
CAACGAGCTTGCATATCTCCGGTGAATTGATTTTGTGTGTCTATTTATCTTATCTAGTAAGTTAGGTCAATATGTCCGGGAAGAAAGTGATTGGGATATACAAACAAACATTCCAGTGACAATTGATAATAAAAGTCAACCAGTAAAAAAATACTACAGTACCATTTATTGCAAAACACATCGATCGAAGTAAAATTGAATATAGAGCTATGGCTCTTAGTTGTGAAATTACATGGCTTGTTAGTTTATTAAAGGATTTGAGGTTATCAGATTTGGATCAAGTAGAGTTGAATTGTAATAATAAAGCAGCTCTACATATAGCTACCAATACTGGTTTCATGCGCGTACAAAACACATCGAAATTGATTGTCATTATATACGTGATCTGATTAAAAGCGAATAGATTAAGCCAACTTATGTCAATACCCAATCTCAGGTAGCATATGTTCTTACGAAAGTTGTAACTTTTGACCAGCATCATGAACATCTTGACAAGTTGGGAGTACGTAATCCACATACGTCTCAACTTTAAGGGGAGGTAATGACGTAAATTGTGAGGTCAACGAAGTACAAACATGAGTACAACGACTAGATTGTACATATCACAAAGTTATAAAGTTCATGGACCAGTTTGTATTTATCATTGGTTTAGGGACCTGTTTTGTAACTTTTGTATAACCATATTGTTAAGTTTGTTGGTTATTTCGTTAAGTTGGTCGTGATTAGCATATAAAATATAATCATTCATTTTTGTAATTTAATTCAATTCAATGAAAGAATATTGAATCATCATTATCGTGTTAAACTCTTCAAATAACGGAGTAGTAAATAATGATACGCATACTTATTTACCCATCTTGACACAATCCGCACATCGTAGTACAGAGGTCTGATATTCTCAAGACCCCGAATTGAAGTTCATTGACTAGTGGCCATGTCCTATGTATTTGTCATGCATCGTCTGCACTCCTTAGCATCATGTTAGAACTCGGACTATCCACACTGACACACCAAACATAGTTATAGGCATGTTATGTGCAAGCCTTATTTGTGACACATAAGCCCTACATGTCAGCCTTAATGACATGAGCCCACTTTTTATTTTCGATCAGTCGGTTGTTCCATGTCACTACTTTGGCCCACGAATTAGAAGCCCTAATTAGGAATTTTAAACCCTACTCGACTACTCGAGTCTAAAAGGTTTTTCCCTATAAATATCGACCTATATATAATGTGACGCCCCGTACAAAACCATCGTGTACGGATCATCAACAACAGGATCATTACAAGGTCAAACACTATATGCTGTTTGAAAACCAGTTTTGCATTCATGAAAAGATAGCGTTTTACAAAAGATGACTAGAAAACATTAACATGAGTACATAATACAAAGGTCATTACAAAGCTATTGTTTTGAAAAATAACATAAGTTGCGAATGCAAAGTAAAAGTTCCATGCTTGAGACATCTCTAAGTAATGCAGCGGAAGTCTAACACAGCAAGTCTGTAACAGCAAGTCTAACAGCAAGTTTATAACACCAAGGCAGCAAGTCTAATAGCGGAAGCAACAACGTCTAAGCACCTGAGAAATACATGCTTAAAAAGTCAACACGAATGTTGGTGAGCTATAGTTTGTTTGTAATCAGTAATGTAATGTAGGCCACGAGATTTCAGTGCTTCAACCAGCAGTATAAATCAGTATTCAAAACAGTATGTAAAGTATATGTATAACCGTGGGCACCCGGTAACTAGACTTAACGTTTATAACCCCCTGAAAGTACACTTGGCGAGTGCGTATGTCTATGAAGTATTAAACACCCGTTAAATGCTAGCGCGACTAGCTCGAGTGGGGATGTCAAACCCTATGAATCCATATCTAAGATTCGCGTTTACCGGTTCAAAAACCAATGACTAAACGTTACCGTGCTAAGGGGAATGTTTATGCCGTTGTATAACCCACACACATATAAAGTTTAAGTACTCATGTCTAACATGTAAAATGTAAAAAGCGCATGTATTCTCAGTCCCAAAAATAGTAAAAGTGGTAAAAAGGAATGCTATAACTCACAGTGATAAAAGCGGTAATGAAAGTATGCAAGTAGTAAGTCGGTCCGAAAGGTCGTCAACCTAAATAAAAGGTTACTAGGTCAGTAGGTTGTCTTTATAATTTCTAATAGTGCATAAAATAAGGTTAAGTGTCATCATCATCATCGTTCATCATCATAAAAGCTAAGTAAGTTCGACAAGAATAGAGATCGAAACAATAGGCTGACTTCGGTCAGCTGCTACGACCTCTACGTAAATCGAAAAGACGCATAGTCAGTGGCTATGGCTCCGTATATGAGTCCCCTAACCACTGACCAATTTCCAGAACCTAACTCGTCTTCGTTTGACCGTGGAGACGGTTTAAGTGCGAGTAGGTCAGAAATTTCAGCACAACGTTAATAGGGTGTAGTGACTCTCGGAGGGCCATAAATCCTAAACCGTAACTCGGATTAAGACGAGGCTTAAACGGAAAATCATCTACTCGAACCGAACTAACTTAAGTCAACTTTCCGGTAGCCCAGGTGGTCTGATCAGATACGAAAATCAGTGGACAAGTGCTCCGGTGGGGTTCTTGGTGCTTGATGCTCATCACGGTTCTCATCCTTGATGCTTGTAGCTTCAAGTGTACAACTCGTTGATGGTTTACATCACTTTTGACCATGATTCACCATCAATACACAATATGTTAAGACCAAGTAAGAACACAACTCATTCATGAGTCTTAGATGGATGATGAACCAAGGTTACATCATGTCATTAGTCTTAACACAATTTCAATTCACAATAACAACTAAAGCTACAAACTTTACATCAATTCAACAAGTATAAGCACAATCTAAGTCAAATGAGGTGATGGAACCCTAAGCTAGAGAGCTTGGATCCATTTCACACAAGTTACAAGGTTGCAAAGCTAGAAAGCTTGAACCTTTAAGTGTTCTTGAAGATCTTGAAGCATAAAGCTTGGATCTTTAAGATATATGAAGATAACAAACACAAGTTTGAATCTTTTTCACAAAACAACATGATCAAAGCAAAAAGAACTTAGATCTAACAAAAAGATATGAAGATTCAAGCTAGAAAGCTTGCATCTTAATTGTTCTTGAAGATCTTGAAGCATAAAGCTTGGATCTTGAAGATGCATGAAGATTACAAATAAAAGTTTGAATCTTTATCACAAAATAATAAGATTAAAGTAAAAGAAAGATGAATCTACAAAGTTGGTGAAGATTCAAAGCTAGAAAGCTTGAATCTTCAATGTTCTTGAAGGATTCATGCTTGAATCAACAAGATGTAACCAAGATCAAAGCTAAATAGAACTTTGATCTCCATAAAATGATGATGATGATCACAAATTTGAAAAGAAAAAGGAAGAAGAAAGAAAACTTACAAGTATTACTAGAAAGAAAAGAAAGAAAGAACAATTGTGTGTGAAAATCAAATGAACAAGTGAGAGGTGAATGGCTAGTATTTATAAGCAAGGAAATTGACAATGATTGATGACATGGATTGGCCTAGGGCCATGATTTTCAAGGGGAGGGGAGGGGGACACCATTTTGCTTTATGGATAATGGTTGTCTAAAGTGTGTACTAATGCTAGAATCCTATGTGACAATTAGATAAACCTTATCCATTATGCTAGTATGACTCACTAATTAATTAATTTATTTATTTATTTATTATTATGGGTCACTAGTAATGATACTTGGGCTAATTAATTGGGTCACTAGCTAGAGTAGGGTGGGCTTGAGCCCAACAAGGTAGAAAGTCCAACAAGACTAACTATTGGGCTTTAGCAATTAAATAAATAAAATTAAGCATCCAAAGGCCCAAGTAATTATTATTATAAAATAATAATTAATATTTCGCTGCCCAAATATTCCGGTTCCGACAAAAGTCAAACGTGCGCGCAGTCCGCGGTTTATTCGTAACGGCAAGTAACACTAACGGGTATAAAGCATCCGGTGGACAAGTTAAGCATTCTACATACACCAAGGCACGTTTTAAAGTATATATGAATATAAAACACGTGTGCCAAGGTTCCGGAGTAATAAATTAACACAGTACGCACAAATACGCAGTTTCGCAAAAATACAAGGCATAAAAGCAAGTCGAAAAAGCCGGGTCGTTACATTACCCACCTGTTAATGGAAATTTCATCCTGAAATTTGAGGAGTGCTCAATAATGGTACCGTATTTAAATAAGAAGTAGCGTATCAAAGTTCCGAAAGATTCGTGGGCTCAAAGTGAGCTATTTACCTTGAAAGGTACCTGGGCGTATAAAAGTAAGAATAGGCATGTGCCATTATTTAAGTCTCTTGTCCTAAGAGATCAACAAAATGATTTCGTTTCTGGTTAACATGAGTATGTCATCTGAATATATACCCACAAAAGGAAAGATGATGTTTTTAGCCTTACAGGCATCTTCAGCAAGCTGGATGCATGAAATGCATCATGAATGTTACTAAGCTTATCTAAAACATTGAGCGCTTATGCCGTAATACAAAGCTGACAGATAGAATGGAAAACATGGTGATTCACAACCATGCGATTTGATGTCTGGATAGTGTTAGCCACGGATTTTACTAATCCCTTAATTTCGGAAGGAGACCACAGGCATAAAGAACCCGATATTTAAGAACGTTTCATTTGACTATATGAATTGAAACTTTTGCTGGAAGTGAATAATCGGACTTATATGCAATGCAAGCCATAATTATCTATAGTGCCTTCAGGACGGTCTGAACGAACAATAAAGGATATCACCCAGTTTACCATACTGCAGGTGAACTTATCCTTAGATGGAATGAAAGAACAGTTCCATAATGTAACTTTATCCTTTCAGTTACATGTTGAAGTTAGGGTTAACATTAACTAGAACAACATATAGTTGCAACCAACGAAGGAAGAAATGTGTAGAGTAACCATATCCATATTACAGATGTTTTAAGCAGTCCCTTCCAAGAGGATAACAAGATTCATAGATTCCTAAAGTATGTTACTTTACATTTCCGAAAGAGAATCGCACGAAAGGTGTGATCTTTGAACCAGGGTGGACTCTTCGAGCGGTTTGTTCTAAATTTATCCTTATACTTAAGGGGATGCGCGGATGAGAAGATACGTGAACTCCTGGTCATAAAGAATGATTTACTCCAAGTTAAGAGAATCTCCAACAATGATTTCTTGTACCTCAACATAATGAATCCTAGAGATGACGTTTACGAGGGTGTTGCGATTAGCCGTGAAATATTGAGAGTAGAAACCTAACTAGTTCCTTTCCTACAATCGGGTAAACACTGAGTGTACATCAGAAGACTGATTTATCGGCTCGCGTTTTTGCCAAGTCTAACCTTAAGAGGAACATTTCATGAGCGCAAAGACTTCTTAACAATTTTTTTTTTAAAATCTGCCACCCACAGTGGCTCAAGCGTTTTTAACAAGGATTTTAATAGTAAGCTTCATCCCTAACGGAGGGCGAGAAGAAGTGTGATGATCCATACATGGTGTAGCTTAATATGAAAACCTTTAAAATCAACCAAGGAAGTTTTGAAAAACCTTTAAAATCAACCAAGGAAGTTTTGAAAAACCTTTAAACGTTTGATGTGACAACATAAACGGAACGAAGTTCTTAGTAAATTTAGAAATATGTACAACGTGTACCATTTTGCATAAAACTATTTGACTTAAGTTAAACAACTCATTAAAGGAGCGATTGTTAAATAATTTGAAGGTATAACTTAGTAGGTATTAACCAAAATAAGTAAGGGTAAATTTGTTAACTTAATTATATATATACATATATGATTTTATAAATCGCGTAAGTGACCGAAAAATTTTATTACTTTCATTCGTCCATAATCTCGTGCGGACCGCACAAATAAGCAACGTGTAAAATCAAAATATTTTGGTAAATATAGTTTTTCGTATTTCAGAGGTTATGAGTTGAAAAAGGTCGACTGAAAAATCTTTGAATCATCGGTTGACATGTTACTAGGTAATGAAAACTAATGAATTAAATGTAGTTTTGATAACATAAGTCTTTGGGCAAAAATGTTCACGTGTGAAGCCGTTGCTAAAAAGTGAGGTACGAAGGATAAAGCGTGAGGATGAGAAGTTAATCGCTTCTTGACTTTGCAGAATGCCACACAGGTTATGGTTACTATTAAAGTTAGAATACTAATGATGTTAATATCGCTAGATGAGAATTTCCTTGGAATAGGTCAGGACTTTGAGTTATGTAAGATAGAGCATCGCTCCGACAGGTGTGAAGGATAAGATCCCTAGGGTAACGCAGTAATTTTGAATGGTTTAAGTGTTGATGGATGCCCGAAGGCTCTGCATGACGTGGTAGTAAGTGCCTTCATCACATACACACCCATGAATCTCTCGGTTTCGATGGTTGTAAAGTCTCCATGAAGACTTGGATACGAATAAGCAACGAAAAATTTTATATTGACAAGCAACAAAAATTTTATAAAAATCGTTTAAGGTGACAATGTAAGAAAAAAAACGAAGTTCTTAGCAAACTAGGGTTATGTGCAACACGTACCATTTAAGGTAAAATATCTTTTGAATAAAAGCTTTGATTTGTAAAAGTGAAAGTAAAATTTCATGTGTACTAGTCAAAATAAGTTATTATTTAACATATACGGTTTCTAAAATTTGTACGAATGGCAATAAAATAAATTTTTATAAAACTTTGTGAGGATCGCACAGTAAAATAGTGTGTGTAAAATTTTGGCAAACAAATTTTCATATTTCGGAGATTACAAGTTGGGAAAAGATCGAGTAAAAGATTTTTGAAAATTTCGGGTGACATTTGAGGTAATAAAAACTATTGAATTTAAATGTGGTTGATGACTTTTAGTAGGACATAAGTCCTTTGACAAAAAATGCTTAAGTGTGAAGTTGTTGCTTATAAGTGAGATACGAGTGGGAGAGTATGAGGATGGGAATTAACTACCCATTGATTTTAGAAATTTCGAACTGGTACGACTAATATTGACGTAAGAAGGATGATGGTACGATTATCATCAAATAAGAAATCTCTCGGAGTAAGTTAGGATTTAGAATCGCGTAAGAATGAGTATCAAATAAGATTCCTGGCCAGTCCTTAAGATAGAATTTGAATTACCGAAGTGACGGGATACATTTTCCTTTATGTATCGTTGTGCAGGTTTGTCCATTGTATCGGTTCCTTTCATGGCTAGAAAGTGAGCAGATTTGGTGAGGTGGTCAACGATAACCCAGATGGTGTCATAACTGCCTATTGTTTTTGGTAGTCTTCAGGATGAAATCCATCGTCATCCCTTCCCATTTCCATTGTGGGATCTGGGGTTGTTGAAGTAACCCAGATGGCTTCTGGCTCACCATTCTCGCGAGGTATACAAATAATATTCTTACTCTAAATAACTTACGCTTTCATCCTTGAAAGCCAATCTGTTCTAACTATTTCATCAAAGCTTCCTAACTTGATGAGTATTAGGTTAATCCTAAAGTCCATTCCAACTAAATCTTATTATACTATCGCAAAAAATTCCATCAACCTTCTCAAATAACATCTGCTTGTGCGTAGGTAACTAATCCTTTCCAACTACTACTATAAAACTTCCAAGTTTCGTCGGCATGAGGTCATCTCCAAATGACCCACTTGTTAATTTTTAAGGTACTATCTTAAATTACTCCTCTATCTCTGCCAACTTACCATTAGCTTGTCCTATAGAATACTTAACTCTCATGGTTGTTAATGGCTTATTAGTCATCACACTAGGATTCTTAGATATAAGGTTTCTATCACTCTAGTATTAAACAATTCCGAGACGATAAATCGTTGTGAAGAAACGTACCCTAACTAAAATCAGGATCCATGCGAGTCTCCATAGCTGAGATAACGATTGCTCTATCGTATGTGAGTCCAAGGTATTTCCTATTTGAAAACTTTTTCCGTAAGTATCCAGGGTGTCTATATCTATAACAAATTTTCGGGTTATCAATTCTACAGTCCAGGCCCTTCTCGTACAGTATCTAGACTAAGTGGTTATTCCTGCCTTTATCAGACCATAATGCGTATACTCAAGTGGTTCCTACCAAAATTTCCTTTGAATCGCTTCATATTCCTTATGTAGTAACATTGGGACTTCTGCATGATTCACTTCAATATAATTACGCTGGCCTGGCATCATTATATTGTACTAAATCATACGTTCATTCCAATATCACTCCATATGGTCAATGTAACGTGATCACTTCCAGTTCTACTCAATTTCATCCAACGGTGCTTTATCTATGCTATCTCAAAACAAAATCTACATAATTAATCTCACGGTTTCTCGGTGTGGGTGCGTAAGTTCCGTAGGTCATGCACCAATGCCTAACTGTCCTGAAATTTCTTTAAAATGTTCAGGTTCAGGTAACGTCATTAGGTTCCTTTCTAGAAATTCAATCTGGGTCTCGCGTCGAGTTGTATGTGTAGCAAGTAGTAATACGATATGTCTTGAGGCGACTCCCAAGTCTTTGGGTATGGCTGAGCATCAGTAGAAGGCACTCTGACCTTGTGAAAGGAGATGTCCTCCCGACTTCCCCAATGCCTAAGAGTGTTAGGGTACTAAATCCAGAAATGTCGTCAGATCGTCGAGTAGTGGTGAAGAACGAAAGAGATAAGTGACGATCATGAAAGCGTACGAGATACGAGCCATCTTGCGGGAACTGAACAACCTTCGAATTTTCACACGTCATGCGTGGCTATTTAGAGTGAGCTCGGGGTGCGGTTACTCCGACAAATCCTCCAATATCTCCTCCTCCGAGGATCGACTTTAGTGGGCGTGTAATCCGAGGGGTACTCCTCCTAGATTGCGTGAAGAATCATTTCGATCTCCAGAACGGTGGAACGATAGTAACAGGTGGATTACAATACCAATCCTTAGGGTTAGACGTGTGGGAAAAGGGTTCAGAAAAACATCTGAACTAGGAAAGGTAAGTTTTTCAAGTCGGTACAGTGAATAGCAGGCATGAAGCTAGCACGTAATCAAGCACTACAGCAACCTAGATCATCTACAGTAGTATATAGCATGGTAGTATTAACAGTACTAAACAGAAGTAACATGCAATCGAAAGCAGATAGTAGTATGCAGTAGCGAGGATAAGTAATAGCATACAGCGAGTTCACATAGCAGTAAGAGTAAGCAGTAGCATACAGCAGATCATATGGCAGTATAAGTAAGCAGTAACATGCAGCAGTATAAGCAGTAACAAGTAAACGAGCAAGTTGTAGATTAGTCCTATTAGTGAATCCTACTCGGGTCGGTCTAGACTTACTAATGCAACCTAATTCCCTACAACCAATGCTCTGATACCAACTGTGACGCCCCGTACAAAACCATCGTGTACGGATCATCAACAACAGGATCATTACAAGGTCAAACACTATATGCTGTTTGAAAACCAGTTTTGCATTCATGAAAAGATAGCGTTTTACAAAAGATGACTAGAAAACATTAACATGAGTACATAATGCAAAGGTCATTACAAAGCTATTGTTTTGAAAAATAACATAAGTTGCGAATGCAAAGTAAAAGTTCCATGCTTGAGACATCTCTAAGTAATGCAGCGGAAGTCTAACACAACAAGTCTGTAACAGCAAGTCTAACAGCAAGTTTATAACACCAAGGCAGCAAGTCTAATAGCGGAAGCAACAACGTCTAAGCACCTGAGAAATACATGCTTAAAAAGTCAACACGAATGTTGATGTTCTGCGAGGTGTATATAAAATAGCTTATATTTTACAAGGAAATACTATTAAATACGATACAATTTTACTCAAGATATTTATTTATTTATTGAATGGATATACTTAAACCTTGCTACAACACTTATAGGCAGTGTACCTAATCGTACAGTAGTGTAGTTTTTAGTAAGTCCGGTTTGTTTCACAGGGAAAATCTTTTAATCAAAGCTTAACGCTATATTAGTTTTATTTTATAAAAATACAAATATATATATAAGTAATATTATTATTATAAAGGGGGGTTTTTACCGTTTAATGACCGGTTTGTCGATTTTAAAACTTTAGTCGCAGTTAAAACAAAATGTAAAATATTAAATAAATAAAAGACTTAATTTAAAGCGTAAAGTAAATAACGATAATGAAATTGTGATAAATAAAAGTGCGATAAAATAAACTTGCGATAATTAAAAAGTACGATAATTAAAAGTGTAATTAAATACAATAACAATAAATAAAAGTGCTATAATTAGAAGTGCAATTAAATATAAAATAAAGGAAATTAAATATGAAATAAAAGAATTATGCTTATTTAAACTTCCGTAATCATGATGTTTGACGTGTTGATTTTAGTTTTATGCCCATGGGTTAATTGTCCTTTGTCGTGGATTATTTAATATGTCCGTCTGGTTTTTGTCCATAACAGTCCATCAGTCATAAATATAAAGTGCGAGTGTCCTCGTCAAATTATCCTTATACCCGAAGTTAAATATTCTAACTAATTGGGGACTTAAATTGTAACAAGATTTTAATACTTTGTTTAATAATTACACCAGGATGTCGACTGAATGTAACCCAAGGTTTTAATACTTTGTTATCAATTATACCAAGTGTCCTTGTACATAATTTCACCCCTGTTTTAATAATTCTAGTGGCTATTAATCCATTCCCGTGTCCGGTTAAATGAACGATTATTCGCACATATAAATATCCCGCCCATCGTGTCCGATTGAGTGTATATGGTTATTTATAGGGACGTCCAATTGTAAATCTTTATATTAAAATTAACAAACTATAATTTAGTTAAACAAATATAAAGCCCATTAATAGCCCATAGTCTAATTTCCACAAGTGTCGTTCTTTTGTCCAAACCCCATTTATGGTACAAAGCCCAATTACCCAATTTTAATACTTTTAGCCCAACATCATGATTACTTCGGATTAAATAAGCATAATAATAACTTAGCTACGAGACATTAAATTAAAAAGGTTGAACATAACTTACAATGATTAAAAATAGCGTAGCGTTACACGGACAGAATTTCGACTTACACCCTTACAACATTCGCTAACACACCCTTATTATTATAAATTAAAATTAAAATTATAATATAAATATAAATATTATACGTTGAATGAGGAGAAGAAAAAGATGTGTTTTGTGTTACACCAAAGCTCGATTTTTATAGGCTTGTGATCTGGAAAAGATGCTCATGCGATCGCATGAGCTTTACCCTTCAAGGCCATGCGATCGCATGGCCAGCTGGGGAGACTCAAAAGTCTTTGTTTTTTTATGCCGACGGTTTTTAAATATAATATAATATATATATTAATTTTAAGAATTAATTATATATTATATTATATTCATGTGCATAGTTGACTTGAAATTTTTAGTCCGTTGCGTCGAGCATTGAGAGTTGACTCTGGTCCCGGTTCCGGATTTTCGAACGTCCTTGCGTACAATTTAATATCTTGTACTTTGCGTTTTGAATCTTGTACTCTTGTAATTTTGAGACGTTTCTTATCAATAATTGGAACCTTATTGATTGTATTTTGTACTTTTGAGCTTTTTGGTCATTTGCGTCTTCAATTCTTCGAATCTGTCTTTTGTCTTCACCTTTTATTATTTAAACGAATATCACTTGTAAATAGAACAATTGCAACTAAAAGCTTGTCTTTCTTGAGGAATAATGCTATGAAATATATGTTCGTTTTTAGCATTATCAACATCTCTAAGTAATTTTAAGTAATCGTGCCTAACATGTAAAACGTAAAAAGCGCATGTATTCTCAGTCCCAAAAATAGTAAAAGTGGTAAAAAGGGATGCTATAACTCACAGTGATAAAAGCGGTAAAGTCGGTAATGAAAGTACGCAATTAGTAAGTCGGTCCGAAAGGTCGTCAACCTAAATCAAAGGTTACTAGGTCAGTAGGTTGTATTTATAATTTCTAATAGTAAATAAAATAAGGTTAAGTGTCATCATCATCATCGTTCATCATCATAAAAGCTAAGTAAGTTCGACAAGAATAGAGATCGAAACAATAGGCTGACTTCGGTCAGCTGCTACGACCTCTACGTAAATCGAAAAGACACATAGTCAGTGTCTATGGCTCCGTATATGAGTCCCCTAACCACTGACCAATTTTCAGAACCTAACTCGTCTTCGTTTGACCGTGACGACGGTTTAAGTGCGAGTAGGTCAGAAATTTCAGCACAACGTTAATAGGGTGTAGTGACTCTCGGAGGGCCATAAATCCTTAACCGTAACTCGGATTAAGACGAGGCCTAAACGGAAAATCATCTAATCGAACCGAACTAACTGAAAATCAACTTTCTAGTAGCCCAGGTGGTCTGATCAGATACGAAAATCAGTGGAAAAGTGCTCTGGTGGGGTTCTTGGTGCTTGATGCTCATCACGGTTCTCATCCTTGATGCTTGTAGCTTCAAGTGTACAACTCGTTGATGGTTTAACATCACTTTTGACCAAGATTCACCATCAATACACAATATGTTAAGACCAAGTAAGAACACAGCTCATTCATGAGTCTTAGATGGATGATGAACCAAGGTTACATCATGTCCTTAGTCTTAACACAATTTCAATTCACAATAACAACTAAAGCTACAAACTTTACATCAATTCAACAAGTATAAGCACAATCTAAGTCAAATGAGGTGATGGAACCCTAAGCTAGAGAGCTTGGATCCATTTCACACAAGTTACAAGGTTGCAAAGCTAGAAAGCTTGAACCTTTAAGTGTTCTTGAAGATCTTGAAGCATAAAGCTTGGATCTTTAAGATATATGAAGATAACAAACACAAGTTTGAATCTTTTTCACAAAACAACATGATCAAAGTAAAAAGAACTTAGATCTAACAAAAAGATATGAAGATTCAAGCTAGAAAGCTTGCATCTTAATTGTTCTTGAAGATCTTGAAGCATAAAGCTTGGATCTTGAAGATGCATGAAGATTACAAATAAAAGTTTGAATCTTTATCACAAAATAATAAGATTAAAGTAAAAGAAAGATGAATCTACAAAGTTGGTGAAGATTCAAAGCTAGAAAGCTTGAATCTTCAATGTTCTTGAAGGATTCATGCTTGAATCAACAAGATGTAACCAAGATCAAAGCTAAATAGAACTTTGATCTCCATAAAATGATGATGATGATGATCACAAATTTGAAAAGAAAAAGGAAGAAGAAAGAAAACTTACAAGTATTACTAGAAAGAAAAGAAAGAAAGAACAATTGTGTGTGAAAATCAAATGAACAAGTGAGAGGTGAATGGCTAGTATTTATAAGCAAGGAAATTGACAAGGATTGATGACATGGATTGGCCTAGGGCCGTGATTTTCAAGGGGAGGGGAGGGGGACACCATTTTGCTTTATGGATAATGGTTGTCTAAAGTGTGTACTAATGCTAGAATCACATGTGACAATTAGATAAACCTTATCCATTATGCTAGTATGACTCACTAATTAATTAATTAATTTATTTATTTATTATTATGGGTCACTAGTAATGATACTTGGGCTAATTAATTGGGTCACTAGCTAGAGTAGGGTGGGCTTGAGCCCAACAAGGTAGAAAGTCCAACAAGACTAACTATTGGGCTTTAGCAATTAAATAAATAAAATTAAGCATCCAAAGGCCCAAGTAATTATTATTATAAAATAATAATTAATATTTCGCTGCCCAAATATTCCGGTTCCGACAAAAGTCAAACGTGCGCGCAGTCCGCGGTTTATTCGTAACGGCAAGTAACACTAACGGGTATAAAGCATCCGGTGGACAAGTTAAGCATTCTACATACACTAAGGCACGTTTTAAAGTATATATGAATATAAAACACGTGTGCCAAGGTTTCGGAGTAATAAAGTAACACAGTACGCACAAATACGCAGTTTCGCAAAAATACAAGGCATAAAAGCAAGTCGAAAAAGCCGGGTCGTTACATATAATCACCCTAGATAGATCTTAAATCCCGATCAGGTTTGCGCATTAATCGAAGATTTAGGATCATTCACTCATAAATTATCTTTAATTGCATTCACACTAATTTACTCTTGATCACTAAACGTTATAGATACAAACAAAATTGTTTTCAAAAGCAATCATAAACATTGGGTACTCGGTTATTTAGACGGTACATTGAAAGAAGAGTTTGGGAGATTATTTAGACTAGCCACTGATCAAGATAGTACGGTTGCTCAAAAGTTCGTGAATGGCGAGTGGGTATGGGAATGGAATCGGTTGCGTTTAGGTGCTAAAAATGAGAATCTGTTAAGTGAAGTTTGCTCTAAAGCTGAACACGTTGTACTTGGGGAGGGTGCAGATTCTTGGGTATGGTCACTATCAGATAACAATGCCACATTGGGTACTCGGTTAGCAAGACTTGAGCACATATTGACGAGTGTGTGTTACCTTCTGATCACTTATACACACCATGTGGTGTGCGCAAGTGCCGAGAAAGATTAATATTTTCATATGGAGGTTAGCGTTAGATAGATTACCAACTCGTTTAAATTTGTCCCAACGGGGTTTGGAGATTGATTCGATTAGTTGCGTCTTATGCAATAATGATATTGAATTGATACATCATGTTATTTTTTAATGTGATGTAGCTTCCGAGCTATGCAGAAGAGTGCGGGTTTGGTGTGATATGTTGTTGCCTCGTTTCACTGAATGGACAGATTAGATCGCTTGGTTCTAAGATTGGAGAGAAGCCGAATATATAAGGACCAGATTGTATGTCATCATCGCTTTTACAGTTTGACATATTTGGAGATTCATGTATAGTAAGTTGTTTAAGCAACGTCCGCTGAAACGGTGTATTTTATTCGATTCTGTTTGTTTTTTTTTCTTTTAATTGATATAGAAGTATAGGCAAAAAGAATGTAAATTGAAACGATTGACGTTTAAAGCCGTCGTAACTTTAGTTTTCGCGGGTCTATTCTAGCTACTTACTAGGATAGCTTGTTTTATTTAATAAACTATGTTGTTCCAAAAAAAAAAAAAAAAAAAAAAAAAATTCATAAACAATTCCGAAGTACCATTATTACAAGCAAATTATGCAAATGGGAAATTTGGGTTAGAAAACAAGTCGTTTACCTCACTAATATCAAGGTTAACTTTGTTTGATTCAAGATACTAGGGAATATTAATTAAAACAATATCCCTCCGCTCTTTTCAGGGAGATAATGGAAGATTAAATTTTTATGTAAGACAATACCCCTTCTCTTTTAGGGACACTAGCGAGTAAAACCCATGGGCGACGAGATCCCGAGCGACGAAACCCGTAATCATAACCAGGTGAATTGCGCACATTATATTTCATAATAATGATATTATGTGTAGAACTTTTGGTTTTTAGAACATGTAAATTAATATACAATAAAATAATTATTAGGAATAAAACTTTTTCTCTTGATACTATGTGAAGAATTGAATAGTAAAAATACTCGTCTTTTATTTCTGAATAAACTAAATTAGTAAAACTACATTTATACTAATTACAAACAATCTAGCTACTATTTATAAGCTTAGCTCTAACAGCTCCTTAAGTTTTACATGGTAAGGAGCCTAATCTAAATATGGAAAGAATATACTAGCCGTTTAACATTGAAAGGTTGTTGATATGCTGGCCTTGTAATCTGTTGTAAATGATCATCAATGGGAAATGATGATAGTGTCATGTATATGATATTTTATCAAGTTTGCATTATTTCCTTCTTTATTCTTTATTTCTAGCATAAAGTGCAAACGATGACGATATATTAAAATAATTAGTAGGTATAAAGTGCATACAATGACGATATATCATTCCTTTAAGTTTAAATGCATTAGAATATTTGATTTATTTTCCCATTATTTGTAAAATTGGCCATATTGGACTGGGTCATGTCCCCTTTATAGTTGGTTGTTATCGGGTGCACAGTTGAGCCTTTATTTCATAAAGCCATATCAAAACCTTCCTTTTTTAAGAACTTGGGCAATATGACATTGAAACCAGCACGGGGCACTTTCACAACCCATGACATAAAGTCATCTCAAAATGGTCAACCTTAAACAGATAAGACAACCACAAGGAACGTACTTTATAAGCAGAACTGCAGAAGCATAAAGCCATATTAAACATGTCAACTTAGAACAGGTTTTGGCAAACCAACATCAAAACTGACAAGGAACATATCTTATAGGCCAAAGCAAAAGCTATGTTGACAGCGTCACTTTTGAACGAACTTTGGCAAACAACCATTGAAACCGGCATGGGACGTACTTTGGAAGCCAAGGCATAAAGCCATATAGAAACCGTCAACTTCAAAGAGAAATTGATAAACCTTCATTGAAACCAACAAGGGACTCTTTTACAAGTCAGGCATAAAGTCATATCGAAACCCTCAACTTTAAAAATAATATGGTAAACCGTCATTAAACCGACAAGACTTTTTACAAGCCATACATTAAGCCATATCAAAACAGTTTAAAAAGATTTTGGTAACCGTCATTGAAACCGCGAGACTTTTTTACAAGCCAGAAATTTAGCCATATAGAAACCGTCAACACTGAAAAGATGAAAAGAATGGTAAACCGTATAACTGAAACCACATGGAATTTTCCACAAGCCAAGAAAATATCAAAAGCCTCAATCTTAAACCAAACTTTTTCATGGATCAACGATCATATGATCGTATTTCTTAGAACATTAGAAGGTTACAGTAACAATGTAACATATTATGTTAGTGTAACATATGTGTATTGGTAGTGACCGACCAATAATTTTTTGAGTAAGAAAACAATTATATGTAAACCGTCAACAGGACCCGACCGACCCATATTGTGACCCGCCCAATTGAACAGTTTTAAGTAATATATATCACAAAACGTCACAAACACAAAAATAGTAACCTTAAGAGGTCAATGTACTTCCCTGTATAATTCAACATTACTTCCAAAATGCAAGTATTGAATTTTAGGCCAAAAATATACCCAAAAAAGTTCATGGAACTGTAATTGACTTCAGAAACTGGAAATGAGATTTGAATGTGTTTATCAATGCAACTGATTCTCAAATGCTCGTTAACAAAATGGAAGAAAGGAAAAAATATGTTCCCGGTTTTTCATTTGAGTATAAGCTTGAAAAAAGTCAATTACATTCCATTTTCTGGGCGGATGAAGTTGCAAAGTGTAACTACAAGGAGTTTAGTGATGTTATCTCATTTGATGCAACATATAGAACTAACAGGTATGATACCTGGTTTTTACAGCTTCTAATCACATGTGATTGACAGGTTGTTTGGCTTATATGAGTTTCTAACATTATCTTTTTGTTAACAGGTACAACCTCAAGTTTGTACCATTTACTGGAATAGATAACCACCGTAGGTGTGTCACTGTTGCTGCGGCAATGATCAGGGATGAAACAGCCGAGAGATACAAATGAATACTTAATTGCTTCATGAAGACATTCGGGAAAGAGCCAAACATGATTGTGACAGATCAGGACAAATCAATGGCGATAGCCATAAAAGAGGTCTTTAAGACGGCAAAGCATAGACTATGCATGTGGCAAATTATGCGGAAGGTGCCATCAAAGGTATGAGTTTTGTTATTGAAGACTACATATAACTAATCACATGCAATTGAAATGGTTAATGATACATATACATAATTTGCTTAATATGAATTATTAACCAATCAAATGTGATTACAGATTCAAGAAGCAAATCCTAATATTGAAGACAAACAAGAAAAAGAGTTCAGGAAGAGATTTGATAAAATTGTGTGGAATATGTACATAGAACCAACTGTTTTTGAAGAAAAATGGGAAAAGTTGATGGACGATTTTTCATTGAAGAATGACAGTTGGTTCAAATATATGTTTGATATTAGATCAAGTTGGATACCAGCATATTTCATCGAAACTGAAATGTTTGGTTTGATGCGAACTACTTCAAGATCAGAGAGTGAAAATGCTTTTTTTCACACTTTACAAGATCTGCATCAAATCTGTTGACTTTTATGGACGGCTTTGAATCTGCCATGTTAAAACAGAGGTCAAAACAAGAATCTTTGGATGTACAGATAATCAAAAAAACCCAAAATTATTAACGTTGCTAAGAATTGAAAAACATGCATCGAAGGTATACACGAATACAATTTTTCTGATTATTCAACAAGAGATTGTTGCAGCTTTGTATAAATGTTCGTTGGTTAAAATGGACAAAGAGGAATACACGGAAATATTTGTTGTTAAAGAGAAATTGGAAAAGAGAAAGGAATGCTCGAATGAAGGGAAGAAAAATGAAGGTTCGAATGAAGGGAAAAAAGATGAAGGCTCAAATATGGAGGATAAAAGGTAATGATACCGCAACCCGCATGCCACCTCATATGCATGCGGGCGCTTAATAGTGTGCGTATGCGTGTGCTTGTGTGCGGTATGCGGTATGCGGATTGTATCTGATTCCTTTGTTCCCGGTATGGCGGTTGCTTAGCTGTCAAGTAAATATCTTTTCCATAATTATATCCGTGATTCGGGGGAGTCAGTTATGGATGAGATTAACGTGATCAGGGATGGTTCTAGAATTAGGGTTTGCCTACAAATACAACCCTAATCATCATTTACCAGACACGGCATATTACGTAACTATCGCACACGAGATACATTACGCAAAACAGCATCATTCAGCATCTCTTCAAGGTTAACAGGTTAGTCTTTCGTAAGCTAGTACCTACGACCTTATTTGGGGCCTCTTGATCGACGACCGTTATCAGAGGTGGACTTAATCACTTGGTCACCCCGCCGACATCATCATGTCGGCCAGGGTTATTCACGGTAGCCGGACCGGAGAGCCACGTTCTAAGATCCTTAAACCCCTCCTTATGTATTAAGCAGGTATATTAAACCCCACGGTTAAAATATGCATGATCAAGTGGTGCTTTCATTGAGAGTCGAATTAATTCAAGACTGTTTAATTGCTTTTTCTTTTTAAGGTTTTGAATTGTATGACTCGTTATTTACAAAATTTTTGAATTTTTTCTTTAACAGTATCATGACTTCCGAGGAATCATCAGAACATACCCAAACAGATGTTCAGAATGCACCGTCTGGTAGTCAACAGACACCGGTTATGACTACGGGGGCCGCTATTCAGGCGGGGTACACGATGTACCCTCCACCTATATCCGGCGAACCCTTTCAGAGGTACAAGCCGATATATTCAGATGGGGTTACACCGCCAAGAGCAAACTCACCAGTCACAACCACGCGGCTGGACTTTTCGTCAGTGGATCCAAGGGTCATCTTTGCAGGCACTAGCGGTGGAACAACGGGGCCGCATGTGGTTTGCTGCGGCCAGGTACCTATTTACAGTACCACTGTTTCAATACCTCTGCATACGCAGAGCATTCAGCAGAATTCGTCATTTACACCGTTGCAACCTTGGCAACAACCGCGCCCAGTTTCACAATTTTTAACTCCTGCGGATGCGCAGGCGTTACTTAATAGTTGGGGATTTGGTGTCATCCCAGATGCAAACTCTCATTGGGCACCGATAACAGCGCAGCAGCAAAGCACAGCGCATACAGTAGGGCTTTTAAGTGTGTATCCTCAAGTTTCGCAAATATCTGCTCCACATGTTTCGCTTCCTTTACAGCCACCTGTGTACTCTGCATCTTCAAGTTATCCCCCTTTTCCAATGCAACAGCCTTGGTTATATCCGTAGACGCAGGGTCAACCTTGGCAAAATGTTCAAGGGTAGGCAAATCTTGCAAGTCAATTCATGCAGGCTGCACCTCCTGATATGGTTCACTTATTTTCACAACCTGACTTTGTTCAGGATATGATGAAGCGTTTTTTTGCAAACTTGAAAGGGGATCCTGTTAAACCACCCTTCGAGCTACCGACTACCTTTGACAAGTTTCCTCCGCATATATCCGCATACCCATTTCCATCAGCACCAAAGATACCTAGCACGTTGGGTACTTACAATGGCCTGACCGATCCAGATGATTTTTTACAGCGTTTTGAAGGCACAATGCGCACTCAAGGCTGGGTGGATCCGGTTGCGTGTCAGATATTTCCTATGACACTACAGGGTATTGCTCGTGAGTGGTTTAATAAGTTGCCGGCGGGTAGTATTGCCGGGTTTATGGATCTGCGGACAAAGTTTTTGCTGCAATATCAGAATCAGAGACCACGCAAGCGCACTCACATTGAATGCCATGACATCGTGCAGAAGTCCAAGGAATCTTTGGGCGAATTTCTCACAAGGTATACTAATGAGTGCCTGCGTATACCAGATCTCAAACCAGAGCAACAGATTTCCGGACTCATACATGGTATAAACTCAGAACGTCATCCAACACTGGTAAGGCGTCTGTGCCATACAGTCCCAACAACTTATGCTGAGGCACTTAATGAATGCCACGACTATATGCGGAGTGGCGAAGACAATGACATCCCAACAGCTAGCTCACGCAACGAGAGGAAGGACGATGATGATCGTTCACGCGATCAAAATCGTGGTAACAACTCTCATGGAAGGTATCCTAGCGGTGGTCCTATCAGGAATGATAAAGGGAAATCAAGTGGCAATTATTGAAACAATAATCAGCGCGGCATCAATAATCAGAACTATGCGCTACTCAAAAGTTTGTCCAAAATGCCCAAGGAAATTTTGGCAACGGAGCCAGTATGCGCGACCTTCGCGGTTCCAACTCCGCTTACAGAATTTGGCAAGCGGGACAAAAAAAAGTATTGTGAATTTCATGATGATTATGGTCACGACACCAATCGGTGTAAAAACTTGATGGAACGGGTTCTGGAGGCGCTTCGCGCGGGCAAATTGGATCATCTAAAACCACCTAAAAAGGATAAGGGAAAGGCCTCAGAAGGGGGTTCGAAGTCTAAAACTTTCGCATGGCAGAAAGTGGACAAAGCGAAAGATGCCGACTTAACCATTAACATGGTTGACGTAGAGAAAATCAGCCAGGTGAGAAAGTACAATGATAACCAAATTAACATGGTTGACGTAGAGAAAATCAGCCAGCGGAGAAAGTACAATGATAACCAAGATTGGGAGCTTCTCCCAATCACTTTCCCTCCTGTAATGTCAATTGATTCTATTAATGAGCCCATTATCATCAAGTGTCGCATCCCTGATTGCGGAATCCAGGTTAAGCGCATGCATGTTGACACTGGCAGCGGTGTCGATATTATGTATGAGCATTGTTATCGTTTCCTTCCGGCAGAAGTCAAAGCGCAGTTACGCCAGCCTGATATTACGCTATCAGGGTTTTCCGGAGAAAACTCGTGGCCACTAGGCCGAATAGAATTAATGGTAGAGCTTGCGGATGACAGGAACCCGCAGATGATCAGGCATGAATTGGTCGATTTTTATGTGGTTCGTTCAACTTCACGATATAACGCACTGCTAGGGAGAAACTTCATACGGCGTTTCAACATCATACCATCGGTAGTGCATGGTTTGATCAAGTTTCCCACAGTAGGAGGCGTTGCCACGGTTGCGTCACATCAAACAATCGAGTTGTTTGGCTCAGTTGCGCCTATAAGCACTCCTAACGTGGGAGAGCAACTGGCAAATTGTGCAGTCATAGCAAATCGCTTGCATCCGGATAAGCGAATTAAAATCGGTGCAGGCTTGTCAGCTGAAACAAAGGCCAAATTGCATGGAATTTTGTCCGTAAACGCAGATGTTTTTGCGTGGCGTGAGTCAGACATGACTGGGGTTCCGCGTGATATTGCGAAACATAAGTTAAATGTTAATCCATCATTGACACCCGTTAGGCAAAAGAAGCGGCATATGGCTCTAGACCGCAGTGATTGGTTGTGCGTAGAGGTGGACAACCTTGTCAAAGCAAGCATTCTGCGGGAAGTGCGTTATCAGACATGGGTTGCAAATCCTGTATTGGTAAAAAAGGCTGACGGTAACTGGAGGATGTGCGTTGATTTCAAAGATATTAATAAGGCATGTCCCAAGGACAATTACCCTCTCCCGGAGATAGACTGGAAGGTAGAGTCACTATCGGGATTTAGGTACAAGTGTTTTCTGAACGCATACAAGGGTTATCACCAAATCTTAATGGCTGCGGAAGATGAGGAAAAGACTGCTTTTCATACGCCGCAGGGTATTTATTGTTACACGAAGATGCCTTTCGGTTTAAAGAATGCTGGCGCGACCTATCAGCGTGTAATTGACGCAGTATTCAAGCACCAAATCGTTAAAATTTTGAAGCGTACGTCGACGACTTGGTAATTAAAAGTAACACCTAAGAAGACATGCTCACGAACATCCTAGAAACTTTTGCATCTCTGTGCAGGATCAACATAAAGCTTAACCCGCTTAAATGTAGTTTTGGGGAAGAGGAAGGCAAGTTTTTAGGTCATGTGGTGACAGCGCGGGGTATCAAGGCCAATCCCAAAAAGATTGAAGCCATTGATAATTTGCCATCTCCGAAGACAAAGAAAGATGTGCAGAGTCTAACAGGAAAGCTTGCGGCTATCACGTGGTTTCTGTCGAAAGCCGCAGAACGACAGTTACCATTCTTCAATACTTTGAAAAATTGTTTGAAGAAAAAAGACTTCGTATGGACTCAGGAAGCAGAATCAGCCTTTTAGGAGATGAAAAAGGTGCTTGCAGAATTACCAACACTTACTGCGCCAGTATCAGGAGAAACGCTAATACTGTACCTCGCGGCATCAAAGGAAGCTGTCAGCTCAGTCCTCATCGCGGATCGCGAAAAGGTAATCCATTAATTTACATGCTTTATTTATATCGCAGAAACTTAACGACTGAGGTTTTTCTCAGACGCAAATGCCGGTCTACTTCGTAAGCAAGACGCTGACATCAAGCGAAGTAAACTACTCACCGATAGAAAAGCTTGTATATGCGCTGGTCCATACGGCGCGGCGTTTGCGCCGATATTTTCAAGCACATCCAATCGTGGTTCTAACTGATCAACCAATCTAACAGGTTGGTAAATGCCTACTTTGCGGCAATGACCGGGGTTACCGCATTGACTAACGCAATCATTTTTCTTTCAGGTGTTATACAAGCCTGAGATTTCTGGCCGAATGGCTAAGTGGGCAGTTGAATTAGGTGAACATGAAATAAATTTCTCTTCACGCAGTGCGGTTAAGGGTCAAATACTTGCTGATTACCTAGCAGAATTACCTGCGGATGCCGAGGCGTCAGCAGAACATCAGGATCCACCTGCACCAACATTGTCACCATAGGAATTGTACACCGATGGTGCGTGCAGCGCATCTGGTGCAGGTACGGGTATAATTTTAACAGGCCCAGATGGCGAAGAGCATACATACGTACTGTAGTGACCCGAACTTTTCCATGTTTATATATATTAATTGAGATTAATATTTACATGATTAAATGTTTCCAACATGTTAAGCAATCAAACTTGTTAAGACTTGATTAATTGAAATATGTTTCATATAGACAATTGACCACCCAAGTTGACCGGTGATTCACGAACATTAAAACTTGTAAAAACTATACGATGACATATATATGGTTATATATATAGTTAACATGTTTTTATTATAAGTATGTATCTCATTAGGTATTTTAACAATGAGTTATATACATAAAAATGAGACTATTAATTTAAGAAACTCGAAAACGATATATATAACGATTATCGTTATAACAACGTCTTACTAGGTACATATGAATCATATTAAGATATTGATACACTTGGTTAATTATGTTAAATGATAATAAAATATATTATTAAGTGTATTAACAATGAAATACATATGTAAAAATAAGACTACTAACTTAATGATTTCGAAACGAGACATATATGTAACGATTATCGTTGTAACGACATTTAACTGTATATACATCATACTGAGATATATTATATATTATATATCATAATATCATGATAATATAACAATTTAACATCTCATTTGTTATAATAAACAATGGGTTAACAACATTCAACAAGATCGTTAACCTAAAGGTTTCAAAACAACATTTACATGTAACGACTAACGATGACTTAACGACTCAGTTAAAATGTATATACATGTAGTGTTTTAATATGTATTCATACACTTTTGAAAGACTTCAAGACACTTATCAAAATACTTCTACTTAACAAAAATGCTTACAATTACATCCTCGTTCAGTTTCATCAACAATTCTACTCGTATGCACCCGTATTCGTACTCGTACAATACACAGCTTTTAGATGTATGTACTATTGGTATATACACTCCAATGATCAACTCTTAGCAGCCCATGTGAGTCACCTAACACATGTGGGAACCATCATTTGGCAACTAGCATGAAATATCTCATAAAATTACAAAAATATGAGTAATCATTCATGACTTATTTACATGAAAACAAAATTACATATCCTTTATATCTAATCAATACACCAACGACCAAAAACACATACAAACACTTTCATTCTTCAATTTTCTTCATCTAATTGATCTCTCTCAAGTTCTATCTTCAAGTTCTAAGTGTTCTTCATATATTCTACAAGTTCTAGTTACATAAAATCAAGAATACTTTCAAGTTTGCTAGCTCACTTCCAATCTTGTAAGGTGATCATCCAACCTCAAGAAATCTTTGTTTATTACAGTAGGTTATCATTCTAATACAAGGTAATAATCATATTCAAACTTTGGTTCAATTTCTATAACTATAACAATCTTATTTCAAGTGATGATCTTACTTGAACTTGTTTTCGTGTCATGATTCTGCTTCAAGAACTTCGAGCCATCCAAGGATCCGTTGAAGCTAGATCCATTTTTCTCTTTTCCAGTAGGTTTATCCAAGGAACTTAAGGTAGTAATGATGTTCATAACATCATTCGATTCATACATATAAAGCTATCTTATTCGAAGGTTTAAAATTGTAATCACTAGAACATAGTTTAGTTAATTCTAAACTTGTTCGCAAACAAAAGTTAATCCTTCTAACTTGACTTTTAAAATCAACTAAACACATGTTCTATATCTATATGATATGCTAACTTAATGATTTAAAACCTGGAAACACGAAAAACACCGTAAAACCGGATTTACGCCGTCGTAGTAACACCGCGGGCTGTTTTGGGTTAGTTAATTAAAAACTATGATAAACTTTGATTTAAAAGTTGTTATTCTGAGAAAATGATTTTTATTATGAACATGAAACTATATCCAAAAATTATGGTTAAACTCAAAGTGGAAGTATGTTTTCTAAAATGGTCATCTAGACGTCGTTCTTTCGACTGAAATGACTACCTTTACAAAAACGACCTGTAACTTATTTTTCTGACTATAAACCTATACTTTTTCTGTTTAGATTCATAAAATAGAGTTCAATATGAAACCATAGCAATTTGATTCACTCAAAACGGATTTAAAATGAAGAAGTTATGGGTAAAACAAGATTGGATAATTTTTCTCATTTTAGCTACGTGAAAATTGGTAACAAATCTATTCCAACCATAACTTAATCAACTTGTATTGTATATTATGTAATCTTGAGATACCATAGACACGTATACAATGTTTCGACCTATCATGTCGACACATCTATATATATTTCGGAACAACCATAGACACTCTATATGTGAATGTTGGAGTTAGCTATACAGGGTTGAGGTTGATTCCAAAATATATATAGTTTGAGTTGTGATCAATACTGAGATACGTATACACTGGGTCGTGGATTGATTCAAGATAATATTTATCGATTTATTTCTGTACATCTAACTGTGGACAACTAGTTGTAGGTTACTAACGAGGACAGCTGACTTAATAAACTTAAAACATCAAAATATATTAAAAATGTTGTAAATATATTTTAAACATACTTTGATATATATGTATATATTGTTATAGGTTCTTGAATCAACCAGTGGCCAAGTCTTACTTCCCGACGAAGTAAAAATCTGTGAAAGTGAGTTATAGTCCCACTTTTAAAATCTAATATTTTTGGGATGAGAATACATGCAGGTTTTATAAATGATTTACAAAATAGACATAAGTACGTGAAACTACATTCTATGGTTGAATTATCGAAATTGAATATGCCCCTTTTTATTAAGTCTGGTAATCTAAGAATTAGGGAACAGACACCCTAATTGACGCGAATCCTAAAGATAGATCTATTGGGCCCAACAAGCCCCATCCAAAGTACCGGATGCTTTAGTACTTCGAAATTTATATCATATCCGAAGGGTGTCTCGGAATGATGGGGATATTCTTATATATGCATCTTGTTAATGTCGGTTACCAGGTGTTCACCATATGAATGATTTTTATCTCTATGTATGGGATGTGTATTGAAATATGAAATCTTGTGGTCTATTATCATGATTTGATATATATAGGTTAAACCTATAACTCACCAACATTTTTGTTGACGTTTTAAGCATGTTTATTCTCAGGTGATTATTAAGAGCTTCCGCTGTCGCATACTTAAATAAGGACGAGATTTGGAGTCCATGCTTGTATGATATTGTGTAAAAACTGCATTTAAGAAACTTATTTTGTTGTAACATATTTGTATTGTAAACCATTATGTAATGGTCGTGTGTAAACATGATATTTTAGATTATCATTATTTGATAATCTACGTAAAGCTTTTTAAAACCTTTATCTATGAAATAAAGGTTATGGTTTGTTTTAAAAATGAATGCAGTCTTTGAAAAACGTCTCATATAGAGGTCAAAACCTCGCAACGAAATCAATTAATATGGAACGTTTTTAATCAATAAGAACGGGACATTTCAGTTGGTATCAGAGCGTTGGTCTTAGAGAACCAGAATTTTGCATTAGTGTGTCTTATCGAGTTTGTTAGGATGCATTAGTGAGTCTGGACTTCGACCGTGTTTACTTGAAAAATGATTGCTTAACAAATTTTGTTGGAAACTATATATTTTTAACATGTGAATATTATGTGATATATTAATCTCTTAACGTGTTTGATATTATGTGATAGATGTCTACCTCTAGAACAAGTCCCATTGACTCACCTAATAATAATGAAGAGTCAAATATAAATTGGAATGATTCGTGGACTGATTCACAAGTTCCCGAAGAGGAACCGGAAGAAGAGTCGGAACCGGAAGAAGAATCGGAACCGGAAGAAGAATCGGAACCGGATGAAGAAATAGAACCGGTGGGGGAAATAATAAAACGGTTAAGAAAAAGAAAATTCTCAACCAACCGACCAAGGTTAATTATGGTCAATGGTGTTTCCGCCAAGGAAGCAAAATATTGGGAGGATTACCAATTCTCCGATGAATCGGATTCCGACGAGAATTTCGATGATGTTATAGAAATTACCCCAACTGAATTTAAAAAGGTAAAAGAAAATAATAAGGGAAAGGGAATAAAAATAGAGAAATCTAATTCCAACCCCGATGAACTTTATATGTCTCGTCAACCCCCGAAGTCCTTAAGTTGTAACAATGACCCGGGAACCTCTAAACCACCAGGTTTTTCTAAACCGTTGTGGAAAACGACAGTTAGTATTAGGAGAACATCATATATCCCTAGAAACTTGTCAAAACGAACCAAAACCGAAGAAGAAGAAACGAGCGAGTCGGAATAAGATAGTTGTATTCGTGTGGTGTAATATATGTAATATAGTGTTCTTATGCTTTATGATATATGTAAAAATTGCTTGTATTAATAAGTATTTTTTTTATGAATCTAACTCTTGTCTATTTTACAGTTTAAAAACACAAAATGGATAGACAACCCAATATTTTAAGAGACCTACCCGGAGACATGATTGATGAAATCTTGTCTAGAGTCGGCCAGAATTCCTCGGCACAACCATTTAAGGCGAGATTAGTTTGTAAGACATTCGAAGAACGTTCCAAGAATGTATTGGTTTATAAGAGACTTTCGTTTGAAAGATGGGGGATATCACATTGGGAAACCCATAAGTTACGATGTGTTTACTTTGACGCATATATTGCGGGGAACCCAAATGCTATTTTACGCAATGGGTTAAGAAATTATTTTGACTCAATATATCCGAATATTGGACTTCGTGATTTAGAAAAAGCGGCTAACATGCAACATAAAGAAGCATGTTATGCTTACGGATTAGTAATGTTCGCTTCTCACCAAAGTGAGAACAAGAACATCGGGCTACAACTATTAAACAAAACTTTTCCACAAGTGACGGAGTCGGTAATTGGGGTAAGAAATGAGGTTTTTAGATTGTTACGGGACTGTTGGACATTACGTAACCCTCGTCCCTTTGACGACGTTACAACACGATGTCTTATCAACGGCCATAACGGTTATGTTCCACAAGACCAAGGATGGGAAGTAATCCTAGTAAAACCAGAATGCATGACTTATTTCTGGACGTATGAATTACGTGTCTTTATTGCCTTTGCTGAACGACTTGTGTACTAGCTAGAATTATTTTCACAACCATCTTGTATCAAAGTTATTGTGTGCTATATTTCATGCTTTATGTAAAATAAGCGGTATTGTAAGTTTGTAAAATATTGTATAAAAGTTTGAACGCGAAATATTATTACAATCAGTTTTTCATATAGAATTGTAGTAGTTGAATTGTATATTAGCTACTAAGTATGAACTTAACGGGTAGGTACTACCCGAATTTAAACTTATAAAACGCTAATATGAAGAAAAGGCTTTTATAAATGAGTTCATATTATGCTACGAAATACTATTAACTACTCTTAATATTCTGTATGATTAACTTGTTCCATTTGACTATTTTGAAGGAAATGGCACCGACTACTCGACACACCGTGAATATGAATGAAGAGGAATTCCGTACATTTCTAGCTTCAAACATAGCCGCAGTACAGGCTGCGCTACATACCAACAATAACCTTGGATCTGGCAGTACAGAAAATCGTGTAGGATGCACCTACAAAGAAATCACTGCCTGCAAACCTTTGGAATTTGATGGAACCGAAGGACCGATCGGATTGAAACGGTGGACCAAGAAGGTCGAATCGGTGTTTGCCATAAGTAAGTGTACTGAAGAGGACAAAGTGAAGTACGCTACGCATACCTTCACAGGTTCTGCGTTAACATGGTGGAATACCTATCTAGAGCAAGTGGGACAAGATGATGCGTACGCACTACCGTGGTCAGCATTCAAGCACTTGATGAACGAGAAGTACCGTCCCAGAACCGAGGTCAATAAGCTCAAGACAGAACTTAGAGGGTTACGAACCCAAGGATTTGATATTACCACGTACGAAAGACGATTTACAGAATTGTGCCTATTGTGTCCGGGAGCATTCGAAGATGAGGAAGAGAAGATCGACGCATTTGTGAAAGGATTACCGGAAAGAATCCAAGAAGATATAAGTTCACACGAGCCCGCCTCCATACAACAGGCATGTAGAATGGCTCACAAACTAGTGAACCAGATTGAAGAAAGAATTAAAGAACAGACTGCTGAAGAGGCCAATGTGAAGCAAGTCAAAAGAAAGTGGGAGGAAAACGGTGATAAGAATCACCAATACAACAACAACAGCAATTACAACAATAATCGCAACAATTATCCCAACAATCGCAACATCAATCGCAACTACAACAAACGGCCCAACAACAACAACAACAACAACAACAACAACAACAACAACAACAACAACAACAACAACAACAACAACAACTACAACAACCATCCCAACAACAATAATAACCGCAACAACAACAACAATCAGAAGCAGCTATGCCAAAGGTGTGAAAAGTATCACTCGGGGTTCTGCACCAAATTTTGCAACAAGTGTAAAAGAAATGGTCATAGCGCGACGAAGTGTGAGGTCTACGGACCAGGGGTTAATAGAACGAAAGGAACAAATGGTGTCGGAACGAGTAATGGCGGAGGAAGTAGTGTCGGAGCAAGTTATGCAAATGTAGTTTGTTATAAATGTGGAAAACCGGGCCACATTATTAGAAATTGCCCGAACCAGGAGAACACGAATGGACAAGGCCGCGGAAGAGTTTTCAATATTAATGCGGCAGAGGCACAGGAAGACCCGGAGCTTGTTACGGGTACGTTTCTTATTGACAATAAATCTGCTTACGTTTTATTTGATTCGGGTGCGGATAGAAGCTATATGAGTAGAGATTTTTGTGCTAAATTAAGTTGTCCATTGACGCCTTTGGATAGTAAATTTTTACTCGAATTAGCAAATGGTAAATTAATTTCAGCAGATAATATATGTCGGAATCGAGAAATTAAACTGGTTAGCGAAACATTTAAGATTGATTTGATACCAGTAGAGTTAGGGAGTTTTGATGTGATAATCGGTATGGACTGGTTGAAAGAAGTGAAAGCAGAGATCGTTTGTTACAAAAATGCAATTCGCATTATACGAGAAAAAGGAAAACCCTTAATGGTGTACGGAGAAAAGGGCAACACGAAGCTACATCTTATTAGTAATTTGAAGGCACAAAAACTAATAAGAAAAGGTTGCTATGCTGTTCTATCATACGTCGAGAAAGTACAAACTGAATAAAAGAGCATCAATGATGTTCCCATTGCAAAAGAATTTCCCGATGTATTTCCGAAAGAATTACCGGGATTACCCCCACATCGATCCGTTGAATTTCAAATAGATCTTGTACCAGGAGCTGCACCAATAGCTCGTGCTCCTTACAGACTCGCACCCAGCGAGATGAAAGAACTGCAAAGCCAATTACAAGAACTTTTAGAGCGTAGTTTCATTCGACCAAGCACATCACCGTGGGGAGCTCCTGTTTTGTTTGTCAAGAAGAAAGATGGTACATTCAGGTTGTGTATCGACTACCGAGAGTTGAACAAACTTACCATCAAGAACCGCTACCCACTACCGAGAATCGACGACTTATTTGATCAACTACAAGGCTCGTCTGTTTATTCAAAGATTGACTTACGTTCCGGGTATCATCAAATGCGGGTGAAAGAAGATGATATTCCAAAGACTGCTTTCAGAACACGTTACGGTCATTACGAGTTTATGGTCATGCCGTTTGGTTTAACTAATGCACCAGCTGTGTTCATGGACCTTATGAACCGAGTGTGTGGACCATACCTTGACAAGTTTGTCATTGTTTTCATTGATGACATACTTATTTACTCAAAGAATGACCAAGAACACGGTGAACATTTGAGAAAGGTGTTAGAAGTATTGAGGAAGGAAGAATTGTACGCTAAGTTTTCAAAGTGTGCATTTTGGTTGGAAGAAGTTCAATTCCTCGGTCACATAGAGAACAAAGAAGGTATTAAGGTGGATCCGGCAAAGATAGAAACTGTTGAAAAGTGGGAAACCCCGAAAACTCCGAAACACATACGCCAGTTTTTAGGACTAGCTGGTTACTACAGAAAGTTCATCCAAGACTTTTCCAGAATAGCAAAACCCTTGACTGCATTAACGCATAAAGGGAAGAAATTTGAATGGAAGGATGAACAAGAGAAAGCGTTTCAGTTATTGAAGAAAAAGCTAACTACGGCACCTATATTGTCATTGCCTGAAGGGAATGATGATTTTGTGATTTATTGTGACGCATCAAAGCAAGGTCTCGGTTGTGTATTAATGCAACGAACGAAGGTGATTGCTTATGCCTCTAGACAATTGAAGATTCACGAGCAAAATTATACGACGCATGATTTGGAATTAGGCGCGGTTGTTTTTGCATTAAAGACTTGGAGGCACTACTTATATGGGGTCAAAAGTATTATATATACCGACCACAAAAGTCTTCAACACATATTTAATCAGAAACAACTGAATATGAGGCAGCGTAGGTGGATTGAATTGTTGAATGATTACGACTTTGAGATTCGTTACCACCCGGGGAAGGCAAATGTGGTAGCCGATGCCTTGAGCAGGAAGGACAGAGAACCCATTCGAGTAAAATCTATGAATATAATGATTCATAATAACCTTACTACTCAAATAAAGGAGGCGCAACAAGGAGTTTTAAAAGAGGGAAATTTAAAGGATGAAATACCCAAAGGATTGGAGAAGCATCTTAATATTCGGGAAGACGGAACCCGGTATAGGGCTGAAAGGATTTGGGTACCAAAATTTGGAGATATGAGAGAAATGGTACTTAGAGAAGCTCATAAAACCAGATACTCAATACATCCTGGAACGGGAAAGATGTACAAGGATCTCAAGAAACATTTTTGGTGGCCGGGTATGAAAGCCGATGTTGCTAAATACGTAGGAGAATGTTTGACGTGTTCTAAGGTCAAAGCTGAGCATCAGAAACCATCAGGTCTACTTCAACAACCCGAAATCCCAGAATGGAAATGGGAAAACATTACCATGGATTTCATCACTAAATTGCCAAGGACTGCAAGTGGTTTTGATACTATTTGGGTAATAGTTGATCGCCTCACCAAATCAGCACACTTCCTGCCAATAAGAGAAGATGACAAGATGGAGAAGTTAGCACGACTGTATTTGAAGGAAGTCGTCTCCAGACATGGAATACCAATCTCTATTATCTCTGATAGGGATGGCAGATTTATTTCAAGATTCTGGCAGACATTACAGCAAGCATTAGGAACTCGTCTAGACATGAGTACTGCCTATCATCCACAAACTGATGGGCAGAGCGAAAGAACGATACAAACGCTTGAAGACATGCTACGAGCATGTGTTATTGATTTCGGAAACAGTTGGGATCGACATCTACCGTTAGCAGAATTTTCCTACAACAACAGCTACCATTCAAGCATTGAGGTGGCGCCGTTTGAAGCACTTTATGGTAGAAAGTGCAGGTCTCCGATTTGTTGGAGTGAAGTGGGGGATAGACAGATTACGGGTCCGGAGATTATACAAGAAACTACCGAGAAGATCATCCAAATTCAACAACGGTTGAAAACCGCCCAAAGTCGACAAAAGAGCTACGCTGACATTAAAAGAAAAGATATAGAATTTGAAATTGGAGAGATGGTCATGCTTAAAGTTGCACCTTGGAAAGGCGTTGTTCGATTTGGTAAACGAGGGAAATTAAATTCAAGGTATATTGGACCATTCAAGATTATTGATCGTGTCGGACCAGTAGCTTACCGACTGGAGTTACCTCAACAACTCGCGGCTGTACATAACACTTTCCACGTCTCGAATTTGAAGAAATTTTTTGCTAAAGAAGATCTCACTATTCCGTTAGATGAAATCCAAATCAACGAAAAACTTCAATTCATCGAAGAACCCGTCGAAATAATGGATCGTGAGGTTAAAAGACTTAAGCAAAACAAGATACCAATTGTTAA
This sequence comes from Rutidosis leptorrhynchoides, assembly GCF_046630445.1. NCBI lineage: Eukaryota > Viridiplantae > Streptophyta > Magnoliopsida > Asterales > Asteraceae > Rutidosis > Rutidosis leptorrhynchoides. Next base: position 415,612,757 of record NC_092336.1, read on the forward strand.
GGTTCGATGGAATGCTCGTAGAGGACCCGAGTTCACCTGGGAGCGTGAAGATCAGATGAAGAAGAAATACCCGCATCTATTTCCAGAAGATTCGTCAACACCTTCAACAGCTTAAAATTTCGGGACGAAATTTATTTAACGGGTAGGTACTGTAGTGACCCGAACTTTTCCATGTTTATATATATTAATTGAGATTAAGATTTACATGATTAAATGTTTCCAACATGTTAAGCAATCAAACTTGTTAAGACTTGATTAATTGAAATATGTTTCATATAGACAATTGACCACCCAAGTTGACCGGTGATTCACGAACGTTAAAACTTGTAAAAACTATACGATGACATATATATGGTTATATATATAGTTAACATGTTTTTATTATAAGTATGTATCTCATTAGGTATTTTAACAATGAGTTATATACATAAAAATGAGACTATTAATTTAAGAAACTCGAAAACGATATATATAACGATTATCGTTATAACAACGTCTTACTAGGTACATATGAATCATATTAAGATATTGATACACTTGGTTAATTATGTTAAATGATAAGAAAATATATTATTAAGTGTATTAACAATGAAATACATATGTAAAAATAAGACTACTAACTTAATGATTTCGAAACGAGACATATATGTAACGATTATCATTGTAACGACATTTAACTGTATATACATCATACTGAGATATATTATATATTATATATCATAATATCATGATAATATAACAATTTAACATCTCATTTGTTATAATAAACAATGGGTTAACAACATTCAACAAGATCGTTAACCTAAAGGTTTCAAAACAACATTTACATGTAACGACTAACGATGACTTAACGACTCAGTTAAAATGTATATACATGTAGTGTTTTAATATGTATTCATACACTTTTGAAAGACTTCAAGACACTTATCAAAATACTTCTACTTAACAAAAATGCTTACAATTACATCCTCGTTCAGTTTCATCAACAATTCTACTCGTATGCACCCGTATTCGTACTCGTACAATACACAGCTTTTAGATGTATGTACTATTAGTATATACACTCCAATGATCAACTCTTAGCAGCCCATGTGAGTCACCTAACACATGTGGGAACCATCATTTGGCAACTAGCATGAAATATCTCATAAAATTACAAAAATATGAGTAATCATTCATGACTTATTTACATGAAAACAAAATTACATATCCTTTATATCTAATCAATACACCAACGACCAAAAACACCTACAAACACTTTCATTCTTCAATTTTCTTCATCTAATTGATCTCTCTCAAGTTCTATCTTCAAGTTCTAAGTGTTCTTCATATATTCTACAAGTTCTAGTTACATAAAATCAAGAATACTTTCAAGTTTGCTAGCTCACTTCCAATCTTGTAAGGTGATCATCCAACCTCAAGAAATCTTTGTTTATTACAGTAGGTTATCATTCTAATACAAGGTAATAATCATATTCAAACTTTGGTTCAATTTCTATAACTATAACAATCTTATTTCAAGTGATGATCTTACTTGAACTTGTTTTCGTGTCATGATTCTGCTTCAAGAACTTCGAGCCATCCAAGGATCCGTTGAAGCTAGATCCATTTTTCTCTTTTCCAGTAGGTTTATCTAAGGAACTTAAGGTAGTAATGATGTTCATAACATCATTCGATTCATACATATAAAGCTATCTTATTCGAAGGTTTAAAATTGTAATCACTAGAACATAGTTTAGTTAATTCTAAACTTGTTCGCAAACAAAAGTTAATCCTTCTAACTTGACTTTTAAAATCAACTAAACACATGTTCTATATCTATATGATATGCTAACTTAATGATTTAAAACCTGGAAACACGAAAAACACCGTAAAACCGGATTTACGCCGTCGTAGTAACACCGCGGGCTGTTTTGGGTTAGTTAATTAAAAACTATGATAAACTTTGATTTAAAAGTTGTTATTCTGAGAAAATGATTTTTATTATGAACATGAAACTATATCCAAAAATTATGGTTAAACTCAAAGTGGAAGTATGTTTTCTAAAATGGTCATCTAGACGTCGTTCTTTCGACTGAAATGACTACCTTTACAAAAACGACCTGTAACTTATTTTTCTGACTATAAACCTATACTTTTTCTGTTTAGATTCATAAAATAGAGTTCAATATGAAACCATAGCAATTTGATTCACTCAAAACGGATTTAAAATGAAGAAGTTATGGGTAAAACAAGATTGGATAATTTTTCTCATTTTAGCTACGTGAAAATTGGTAACAAATCTATTCCAACCATAACTTAATCAACTTGTATTGTATATTATGTAATCTTGAGATACCATAGACACGTATACAATGTTTCGACCTATCATGTCGACACATCTATATATATTTCGGAACAACCATAGACACTCTATATGTGAATGTTGGAGTTAGCTATACAGGGTTGAGGTTGATTCCAAAATATATATAGTTTGAGTTGTGATCAATACTGAGATACGTATACACTGGGTCGTGGATTGATTCAAGATAATATTTATCGATTTATTTCTGTACATCTAACTGTGGACAACTAGTTGTAGGTTACTAACGAGGACAGCTGACTTAATAAACTTAAAACATCAAAATATATTAAAAATGTTGTAAATATATTTTAAACATACTTTGATATATATGTATATATTGTTATAGGTTCTTGAATCAACCAGTGGCCAAGTCTTACTTCCCGACGAAGTAAAAATCTGTGAAAGTGAGTTATAGTCCCACTTTTAAAATCTAATATTTTTGGGATGAGAATACATGCAGGTTTTATAAATTATTTACAAAATAGACACAAGTACGTGAAACTACATTCTATGGTTGAATTATCGAAATTGAATATGCCCCTTTTTATTAAGTCTGGTAATCTAAGAATTAGGGAACAGACACCCTAATTGACGCGAATCCTAAAGATAGATCTATTGGGCCCAACAAGCCCCATCCAAAGTACCGGATGCTTTAGTACTTCGAAATTTATATCATATCCGAAGGGTGTCTCGGAATGATGGGGATATTCTTATATATGCATCTTGTTAATGTCGGTTACCAGGTGTTCACCATATGAATGATTTTTATCTCTATGTATGGGATGTGTATTGAAATATGAAATCTTGTGGTCTATTATCATGATTTGATATATATATAGGTTAAACCTATAACTCACCAACATTTTTGTTGACGTTTTAAGCATGTTTATTCTCAGGTGATTATTAAGAGCTTCCGCTGTCGCATACTTAAATAAGGACGAGATTTGGAGTCCATGCTTGTATGATATTGTGTAAAAACTGCATTCAAGAAACTTATTTTGTTGTAACATATTTGTATTGTAAACCATTATGTAATGGTCGTGTGTAAACAGGATATTTTAGATTATCATTATTTGATAATCTACGTAAAGCTTTTTAAAACCTTTATCTATGAAATAAAGGTTATGGTTTGTTTTAAAAATGAATGCAGTCTTTGAAAAACGTCTCATATAGAGGTCAAAACCTCGCAACGAAATCAATTAATATGGAACGTTTTTAATCAATAAGAACGGGACATTTCACGCACTGCGGTTTAATTTTGCTGTTACGAACAACGAAGCAGAGTATGAGGCTCTGTTAGCAGGTATGCGCATTGCGCATAGGTTAAATGTTAAAATTTTGCACGCATATGTGGATTCAAAGCTAGTATGCAGTCAGGTCAGCGGAGATTTCGAAGCGCATGACATAGCCATGCAGCAATATCTATCGCTTGTTCACAACCTCGCTGACCAATTTGAAGCTTTTCAAATCTCCCACGTAATGCGTGGGCAAAATAAGAAGGCGGATGCGCTAAGCAAACTGGCTGCCTTGGCTTTTGATCATATGGGAAAGAAAGTTCTAATAGAAGAACTCAATGCGAAATCCATTGTTATGATGCCTTTAGTGGCACCAGTTGAGGAATCAAACTCAACATGGATGACGCCCATTGTGGCTTTTCTGCAGGATGGCACATCTCCTGCGGATTCCGCTGATGCAAAGAAAGTCCGCGTTAAGGCACCGCTGTATGCCCTTGAGGGTGACGTCCTATATCGAAAGAATTATTTGGGACCGCACTTAAGGTGCATTGGCCCGAAAGAGGCAGAGGAAGTTGTACGCGAGGTGCATGAAGGTGCATGCGCACTCCATTCGGGGCACAGGCCCATTGTGTCAAAAATAATGCGGCTAGGATATTATTGGCCCACCATGTACGCGGATACTGCGCGCATAGTTAAGCAATGTGAATCATGCCAAATACATGCACCTATTAGCAGAGCACCTGCGCATCCAATGATACCAGTCTCCTCACCGTGGCCATTCTGCAAATGGGCAATCGACATAGTCGGACCATTCCCAAAAGGTCGAGGTAATTTTATCATTTATTTTCTAAACATGTTACTCACATCAGTACCTTACGCACATTCTGCACACGCAGGAAACATCAAATTCTTGATTGTTGCAATCGACTATTTCACAAAGTGGGTCGAAACGAGACCGCTGGCAGCAATCTCAGGAAAAAGGTGCGAAATTTTGTATGGGAAGACATCGTCTGTCGATTTGGTATACCAAACGAAATTGTTAGCGATAACGGTACGCAGTTCGTGGGTGACCCTTTTCGCAGCTGGTGCGCGGAGCTTAATATTAAGCAAACTTTTACATCTGTTGTGCATCCGCAGGCGAATGGCCAGTGCGAAGTCACCAACCGAGATATAGTAGCTGGAATCAAAGCTAGGTTGGGTCATGGTCGCGTTGGTTGGGTGGATGAACTACCGAAGGTTTTATAGGCGCATAGAACAACACCCAAAGCAAGCACTGGTGAGACCCCGTTCACTTTGGTCTATGGATCAGAAGCTGTTGTACCCGCAGAAATTGGGGTACCAACGTTCCGCATACAAAATTTTGATGAGCAAAATAACTCTGAAGCTTTGCGGGAAAATCTTAATTTGCTGGAAGAGCGCAGACTCTCTGCGGCTGTCGACGAAGCAAATAACAAGCAAAAAATTGCAAAGTACTATAATCAGCGTGTGCGTTCGCGTTCTTACAAGTGCGGTGACTTGGTTTGGCGTCAGAACGACGCAAGTCATGCGGAGGATACTGGGAAACTGGGCCCCCGTTGGGAAGGTCCATACAGGGTAGCAAAGGCAAATGATACCGGGGCGTACCATCTCGAGACATTAGATGGAAAACCTGTGAAACGCACTTGGCATGCGACGTTATTGAAAAAATGTTATATGTAGCTAGGTGTACCTGATCACTCCAGTTTATTGTAGCACATTATTTTTTCTATGTATTTCCGTTTGGATGTGTCGCGGTTGTAATTGTGATTAATGCCAATTAAATATTTACTCGCGCATACTTTTGTTGTTTAAATCTTTTTTGTATGCGGTTCCTGCCTACTTAAGGGGTGTCCTCTATCCCCCGTGCGGCAGAAGCCTGTTTGGTTACAAGGCTAGACGCTAACGGCAGGCAAAGGGAATTGGTTTTCCCCTAGCCAAGCGCCACGCAGACTAGATGGCTGCAAAGTCGACTTAAAAAATTACAAGCATTGGTTTGCTTGTGCGTAATTACTCTTGCATTGGTTTGCTTGAGGAACTCAAAGCATAAAAACATTGGCTTGTTTTTAGTTGCGTTGCTTACCATACAGCTATAGTGCACCTCTAGTACATGACAAAGCGATAACGCCGTAGCTTTCGAGTCTAAATTATTAAAGGGTAAAATTGTTAAAGTATTGGTTTATTTTACGCAGTAATACCCGCATACGCATGAGTTTTGGTTAACTATGCGCATGGGCATGCGGTTCACCTTTTGTTTTGATTCGCGATATATAAACAAACAAACTACGCATGCATAACAGTAAGATACATATACATTGAATTAAGTTATTACATAAGTGGTAATTGTTTCAAATGCCTACCCGACACGGGACTTAGGGCTCAAAAATACATTTATAATTGCCTGCCTAAGCATAGGACTTACGGCGCAAACCATCATAAACACAAACTAAAAATCCTCCTTGAGAAGCCCATCAATCGGCATGTTTGGGTCCGCCGCAAATGCATCAATTAGAGGGATAGGAATGGTGGTGGTAGCATTCTCCGCTTCCAGCAATGCCGCAGCCGTACCCTCCTTCAATTTCTTCTGCACAGCGTCAGGGTACGGTGGTGTGAGGCTGCAGGCTTGAATCACCTCTAAGACTGCCTTGTTGACTTCGTGGTCTTTCACCGCGTCAACATAGGCATTGAACTTATCGGTAACTGGCCCAGAATCCATCACCTTTTGCGCAATGGTGGGGAGTGCAGTGCGCAGCTTCGCCAGATCCGCCTCTGCCAGCTAGCGGTTGGTTACCGCGTCATCCCTTTCCCTCGTCACCCTTTCCAGCTCCACCCGCAGACGCTCTGCCTCCCCCTTGGACTGGTTAACCGCCCTAACCAGCTCGCGGTTTTTCTTTGTCTCTTCAATCAGTGCAGTTTTGGTTTCCGCCGCGGTTAACTCCACCGCCTTGCGCGCTTCTTCTGCTGCGTCCCTGTCTTTCTTCACCTGATCAACCCCCGCTTGCAGTAGCCCTAACTCTATTTCTTTCCGCAAGGCCACTTGATACAAGTTAGTGGAACGGCGGGCTTGATCCGCAACCATGCCAAAAAAGACGAGGCCATTTTGGACGAAGGCGTTGAGCGCCTGATTAAAAGGCAGTGCGGCTAGTTGGTTGCGGAACTCAGCCGGGAAGATTTGTTGGAGGAAGGCGGACTGCTCTGAGCCGTTTTCCGCCGATGACTGGGTGAGCTGCGCCAGGTTTGCCAATCGGAAGCTACCGTGTGGCGGGGTTGGTGTGGACTCGGAGTCCAGGTGTATCGTCTTATCCTTTGACTCGGCAGTAGCTTCGAGGTCCGGATTGACCCGCGGTGAGGTGTGATGAGTTTCTTCTGCATGCCCTGCGTATTAATAAGTGGTTAAATAAGTGCAAACTTAAATGTGCGGTATGCGCGCAAGCAGAACTCTTACCAGATGATGGGGGAGGTAGATCCGTAGAACGGGGTTCGATGGGAACGAAGTTATCGTTCCGCTTGTCCTCCCTCTGTTTGGGAGTGAGTTTCTTCTTCTTCTGTTGGGATTGGGAGGCTTCGGTGGCCTTGTGCTTATTGCCGGAGGTGGCAGGTGCATTCTCGCCAGTCTTCTCCTGCTCTAACGGCTGGTTCACATTCTATTTGCAGAAGGCGATGCCCGCAATCTCCTCCGCAGTCAGTACTCTCTTCATCTTCATCTCTGCAAACATGCACGCATGCGTTAGAACACATAAATAGCAAACTGTTAGTACGTGATTATACTATTCCTACCCTTTCCATCCGGTCCGACTATGGCTGGACGCACATCCTCCCATGGCCAGTGTGCGGATATCTTCCCTAGCCGCAACATCACGTTCCCGTATGACCGGTGCACCAGCTGTGTGTTAGCGCACTCCGCTAACAGCTTTGTTTCCTCGTCATCAAGGACCGGGGTTTTGTTCACATCCTTTTCCACCTTCTCGCACCATATAAGCATTTGCGGAAAAGCGGTACCAACTACAGTTTGGTCAATGAAAAAGAAAGTTTCTTTCCAGTTACCCGCATTCGACTTTGGGGTTTTGGTGAAATTTTGTCGGGCGAAGAAGGTGAACCAGGATTTGTGGTGATTGGCTAGGCGGTATAGATGACAGAAAACTTTAACCAACGGTACCCTGTCGATTGCGGCGCACCACATTTCAAACAGAACTATTTTGCCTATGGCATACGAGTGTAGTTGCCCTAATCCCACTCTGAAGTGATCTAATACGCCTAAGAAGAAGTCAGAGGGAGGAACCCTAAAGTTACCATGCTTGAACGCATGTTCATAGATGGCCACTTTCTTCTCCGGTGGCCGTGAGCACGCTGATGGGGTAGGGGTGGCACCGGATTGTACTTGGCTAAGGGAGGATACTGTTTCACTAAGTAATCTATGTGCTTCTGCTCTATAACAGACTCTACGCTATCTACATACGTCTCGTTAGCTTTAGTCATTTTCTAGGAGTAATCGGATGAATACTAACCTTTAAATGGTGGCCGGAATGTTTGATTTTTGATCGGAATTCAAATTGGCAGCGTAACGAGGAAGCTTGAAGCAGGAAAGTGGAAATGAGCTGCAAAATGGGGTATTTATAGGGAAGATTGGGAGTCATGGGATGGAGTGGTGTGATCGTGGCTGTACACGTGTTACGCAATCGACGGCCAGCACTTTATTTATGCGTGTGGATGCCAGTTGGGTATGATTACATGTACGCGCGTGGTTGGCACGCGCCTGACACACTGCCACTTTATGTCATGTCCGCCGAATGGGCTTCTGCAATTGTGACAGGCATTTAATGGCATCGAGGCGCACGCAGAATATTAAATGCTAGCCGTTTTCTTGTTTTTTCCGCTTAATAGTTTGATGTCATGTGTCTTGCGTCATATAACATCAAACTGGGGGGACATAATGATACCGCAACCCGTATGCGCACCTCATATGCATGCGGGCGCTTAATAGTGTGCGTATGCGTGTGCTTGTGTGCGGTATGCGGTATGCGGATTGTATCTGATTCCTTTGTTCCCGGTACGGCGGTTGCTTAGCTGTCAAGTAAATATCTTTTCCATAATTATATCCGTGATTCGGGGGAGTTAGTTATGGATGAGATTAACGTGATCTGGGACGGTTCTAGAATTAGGGTTTGCCTATAAATACAACCCTAATCATCATTTACCAGACACGACATATTACGTAACTATCGCACACGAGATACATTACGCAAAACAGCATCATTCAGCATCTCTTCAAGGTTAACAGGTTAGTCTTTCGTAAGCTAGTACCTACGACCTTATTTGGGGCCTCTTGATCGACGACCGTTATCAGAGGTGGACTTAATCACTTGGCCACCCCGCCGACATCATCATGTCGGCCAGGGTTATTCACGGTAGCCGGACCAGAGAGCCACATTCTAAGATCCTTAAACCCCTCCTTATGTATTGAGCAGGCATATTAAACCCCACGGTTAAAATATGCATGATCAAAAGGGAAGGCTCGAATGAAGAAAAAGAGTTCTTCAAATACAAGGTAAACTAATTTACATATTTTTTCATGTATGGAATAACATTTGTGCAATAGTTTGAATCTCACTTGTTAAAATAGTTTAAATAGGTACTTGTCACATGTGATTGGCTTAAACATTAGTTGTCATATTTAAATAGTGTAACAACCCAAACCAAACCACGCACAACCCGCGTAAAATGTGAAATAAATTTTTTTTTATGCTGTTCAGTTGGTGGCGCGGTGCGCCAGGTATTCGCGCGGCGCGCAGAATCACCTGGACAGCCCGCTGTCTCCGAAAGTCAATTACACGAAAATGTTTGACCTTTTTCCGACATAATTATACAAAACGCTTTCAACCACATACTCATATATGTAAAACTAACACGTTCCATTAATAAAATTAGTTTTACGAAGCGGGGCCCACATGACCCAAATTATAAGTTTAATACATAACGCGAGTTTCGACCACAAAAAGTTTAAATGCCAAACGACACATCGAGCATGGTGTTTGGGGTTAAACTACCCAAGTCTCGGTCGAACTTCCAAAAGCTATAATCCCCGAGCCACTAATCCAAGCGAATACCTTTGCCCTTATCTAAGCCGGATCCTAAAAAGGTAAACAACGAGAGGGTAAGCTAACGCTTAGTGAATGCAATAATTATACATATACATATATAATACACCTACTTGCAAGCACTTATACAAATACCTCATACACGCTAGCAATTTACATAGCATACTGATGTCAAAGCAGAGGGGTATAAAATACTATTAAATTTTAGCAGGAAATACTATTAAATACGATACAATTTTACACAAGATATTTATTTATTTATAGAATGGATATACTTAAACCTTGCTACAACACTTATAGGCAGTGTACCTAATCGTACAGTAGTGTAGTTTTTAGTAAGTCCGGTTCGTTCCACAGGGAAATCTTTAAACAAAGCTCAACGCTATATTAGTTTACTTTTATAAAAATACAAATATATATATAAGTAATATTATTATTATAAAGGGGGGTTTTTACCGTTTAATGACCGGTTTGTCGATTTTAAAACTTTAGTCGCAGTTAAAACCTAATGTAAAATATAAAATAAATACAAGACTTTAAATTAAAGCGTAAAGTAAATAACGATAATGAAATTGCGAATAATAAAAATGCGATAAAATAAAATTGCGATAATTAAAAAGTACGATAATTAAAAGTGCAATAAAATAAAATAAATAAAAGTGCGATAATTAGAAGTGCAATTAAATATAAAATAAAGGAAATTAAATATGAAATAAAAGAATTATGCTTATTTAAACTTCCGTAATCATGATGTTTGACGTGTTGATTTTAGTTTTATGCCCATGGGTTAATTGTCCTTTGTCCTGGATTATTTAATATGTCCGTCTGGTTTTTGTCCATAACAGTCCATCAGTCATAAATATAAATTGCAAGTGTCCTCGTCAAATTATTATTATACCCGAAGTTAAATATTCCAACTAATTGGGGATTCGAATTGTAACAAGGTTTTAATACTTTGTTTAATGAATACACCAGGTTATCGACTGCGTGTAAACCAAGGTTTTACTACTTTGTTAACAATTACACCAATTACCCTTGAATGTAATTTCACCCCTGTTTTAATTATTCTAGTGGCTATTAATCCATTCCCGTGTCCGGTTAAATGAACGATTATTCGTACATATAAATACCCCGCCCATCGTGTCCGATCGAGTGTATATGGTAATTTATAGGGACGCCCAATTGTAAATCTTTATATTAACATTAACAAACTTTCATTTAGTTAAACAAATATAAAGCCCATTAATAGCCCATAGTCTAATTTCCACAAGTGTCGTTCTTTTATCCAAACCCCAATTATGGTACAAAGCCCAATTACCCAATTTTAGTAATTAGCCCAACATCATGATTTCTTCGTTTTAAATAAGCATAATAATAACTTAGCTACGAGACATTAATGTAAAAAGGTTGAACATAACTTACAATGATTAAAAATAGCGTAGCGTTACACGGACAGAATTTCGACTTACACCCTTACAACATTCGCTAACATACCCTTATTATTAGGATTTAAAATTAAAATTAAAATTAAAATATAAATTATATATATATATCGTATATATTGAGAGAGATAGAGAAATAAGATTTTTTGAAATTTGATCAGAATTCGGTTTGCTTTATAGCCAGGGTTGAAAATTGGGGCTCCGCGACTCGCGGCAAAAACCCCTTCAAACTCCGCGAGTCGCGGAGATAGAAATTACAGCTCACACCCTTGGAGTTTCTCTGCCGACGGTTTTTTATATATATATATAATATATATATATAATTAATATAATTAATTATATATTATATTATATTTATATGCATAGTTAACTTGTAATTTTTAGTCCGTTGCGTCGAGCGTTAAGAGTTGACTCTGGTCCCGGTTCCGGATTTTCGAACGTCCTCGCGTACAATTTAATATCTTGTACTTTGCGTTTTGAATCTTGTACTCTTGTGATTTCGAGACGTTTCTTATCAATAATTGGAACCTTTTTGATTGTCTTTTGTACTTTTGAGCTTTTTGGTCGTTTGCGTCTTCAAATCATCGAATCTGTCTTTTGTCTTCACCTTTTATTATTTAAACGAATATCACTTGTAAATAGAACAATTGCAACTAAAAGCTTGTCTTTCTTGAGGAATAATGCTATGAAATATATGTTCGTTTTTAGCATTATCAAATATTCCCACACTTGAGCGTTGCTTGTCCTCAAGCAATATCGTCTTGAAATACTAGAATCACTTCTTTATTCTTCACACTTTGTACATCAGTGATTTCTATACGGCGGTATAAACAATGGTAGTAACGATATGGTTTACAGTCCCACATGACTATAAAAATTTAGATCCATTAAGGAAATTGGATCTTTATGAAAACATTTGATCTTTTGAAATCTAGTTTTTACCCTAGATAAGTTTTCCGGAATAACCCTTTACCGGTGTTTGCAAAATATTTTTGTGGGTTTGGTGGGTTTCAGATTTGAAAATTTTAGCTCAAAACTTGCGGTTTTGTGTCACCCACTTGCTAACCTTGTATTTGGAAAGCAACACGTCCAGTTTACTTGTTCCGTATATTACCTTTCGGCAAACTACCGTCCGGTTGTAAAGGAAAGCGTTGAACAAGCAACTGTTAAGGCAATGTCCCGTGACATGCTTTTGATTATGGTCTATAACGTGTCGGACGCAATTACTATCCTTGGTAGGAGCAATAGTAAAGCTCACCCTTATAATTTTTCGGTCTGGCACAAGGTCCTGTCTTTGACCATGCTATGCAACCACCGTTCTTACGGTTGACACCCGATTTAGTTCAGGTGACCTAATGAATTCCAGGTGAATTCCTAGGATTTTACGTTCAATGGTAATGAACGCATTAAAAGTAGGGTTTTCAGAAAACAAATCGGTTTGTAATTTTGATCAAAATATTTTCTCGTTCAAGCTCGAGTTTAGATATCATTGAATTCCATGAGTTTGAATTCTCAATCTTTAAGGTCAATCTCTAGGATTGAGTAATATCAGTCTTAAAAGCTGATTTTTAATCTTTAAGGAGATTATCCTTTCTGGGGATCTGATTCATTAGTCTTATCAAGCTAATTTGCACGGTGCCCCCCCATTGTACGAGATAAATCCTTCTCATGGTTAGGATAAATCTGACCACTTGGCGACCCTGTTTAATGCTGAGGTCCGTGGATTTCCTGCTGATTTTAGTGATGACTTTTCTAGATTTTTCGTCAACCTACAGCTGGTCTGGACGACAACTTCATGACCTAAATCAAGAAGCGCGTTTCTTTTTCGGAAGACTTTACTTCCTTTTAATGATGGAATTGATTCATCGTGTAGATCCATCTCTTCTTTTCTTTCATCGGGTAAAACAGTTTAGTTTAGTCCAAAGCAAAAGTATTTTCAGTTATTTGTTACAGATATATGTTTAAAATAACTTGGTAAATTTTCCCACACTTGGCTTTTATTTTCCTTTTTATCGTCCTCTATTCCATTTTAAATGAATTTTAACATTTTAGTTTGTTTCTCAATTTATGTCCTTTCCGAGGTAACAATAATTTCGGTGTTAAAACCTAGTTTTATCGTTCATAAATATGTATAAACATGATTTTGAATTCATTTAATTGAAAATTTTGAAAAATTTTACTAGAATTGGGTAGTCAGTATATAAGACTAGGGCTGTTCTTTTTTATCAGAGAGCACTAGATTCTAATACAACTACTGCTTTACTAGTATTTTTAATGGTAACCAAGTGTATAAAGTAAAAATTTTTAAAATCCGAAAGAATTTAACCCCTTCCCACACTTAAGATCTTGCAATGCCCTCATTTGCAAGAAATCAGTAACAATTTAAATTATTGAGGGTGATTTGTGTGAAAATGATTAAATTTTTACCAAAGTTTCCAAATATATTGGCGTTTGTTTGCTGAATGATAAATGGTGCACATCATTTGTTCATTCCGTCTTGTTGTTATTTCACATATATTTTGCATCTTGTCGTCAAAATTAGTTGCTTTTGCTGAACTTAATGCCAGTCTTTGAAAATGCGTTGTTTTACCCTGTTGTGTACATAAGATAAACTGCAAACATATATACATATTTTTGAAGTTTGGTATATTACCCCACATTCAAAAATTATTAAAATCTAAGAATAAAAGTTAGATAATTATAAAAATTATTACAATATTAACAAAAATATTAAATGTATCAATAATTACAAATTACAAAAAAATAAAATAAAAAGTAAACTAAGGATGATATTGGTACCAATAGGGGTTCCACGCATAACCATAAGTGCTATAGAATGCTTCGGCAGGGTCATACGTAGGATATGGTGGCTGCATCTCTATCGACCAAGGAGGGAAGACGGGTTTCGGTGTAGGAATATAGTTTCTACCTATATGTTGGCAATGCGCTATGATCTGGTTCTGATGAACTTGCCAATCTTCAAATGCTCTCTATCTAGCATTTTCGTATTCCTGAGAAGCTATAAACCTATGCATTTCTTGCATCTCATTCCCCCCTCCTACATTACCTTGTTCCTGGTTTCTCTCCACCTGTGGATGTCTACCATGGTATCGTACTGCGGCGTTATTTCGCCGCTTCAAAACTTTCGCACCATGGTATACATTTAAACCTATAGTGTCGCGGGGTTCCGGCTCTTCTAGTAATAATCCCCCCCGACTTATATCCACACCGAGATATTCACCAATCAAAGTAATAAAAATACCACCTCCTATTATGCTATGTGGTCGCATCCCCCGAACCATAGCTGATAAATAATAACCCACACAATATGGTATACTTACAGCGCTCTGTGGGTCTCGAATACACATATGGTAAAACAAATCTTGTTCATTTACCTTTTCTTTGTTTTTACCCCTTTGTGTAATCGAATTAGCTAAAAACCTATGTATTACTCTTAATTCGGCTCTATCTATATCCAAATAAGAGTAGTTTCCCCCTTTGAAACGGTGATGGCTTGTCATTTGACTCCACACACCGTGTGTATCAAAATTCTCATCTATCTTTCTACCGTTTAGTATCAATCCTCTACAATCGGCAGACGCTAATTCCTCAGGCGTATATATACGTAAAGCCTGAGCCATGTCCAGTAAAGACATGTGGCGCATCGAACCGCCTAACAAAAATCTAATAAAAGAACGATCGGTTAAACTAGCTACCCGATCATTCAACTCTATACTACATAACAACTCTTCACACCATACTTTATATACAGGTCTGCGTATGGTGAATAAACATATCCAGTCATTAAAAGAAGAATTACCATACCTTTGTACAAGTAATTCCCTAATTGGCCCGGCCAATTCTACAGCTTCTAAGGGTCCCCATTCTATGACCCTCGGTACCTCAACAACCTTAGAGTGAAGAGTATGCAAACCCCGTTGATATTTTGGATAATCTATCCAAAGTCTGTCAAATCTCAGGTTCGGGTACAACTGTTCCAAGTGCATATCTGAAAAAGTCATGACTGGATGAGGTACATCCTGCTTGTAGTAGTTATCTACCTCCTGTTGTTCCAAATTCTCAGCAGGAGCATGGCGGGCTTGGGATGAAGATTCACCCCTTTCATTCTGCAAAACACATCAAACACAAATTTTGTGCATCCAAATATGCATTAGTTTCAGCAAAATCATCAATCAAAATAATTACAATGACATTATCAATTTATATCAAACTTAAGCTTATTTTCACATTTTTATCAAATCTACACTTTTTCAAATAAGCATATACGAAAATGTTCGCCAAGTTCATAATCATTCAACTCAAATAACATGTCAAAATAATCATTACTAGCAATTAAACAAGTCTCAAATGGCATTATCTTTCAAAAATCAAGTTCATGAATTTTAGACTTGAAAAAGTCCACTTTAATTCTCAAAATCATGTTTAGGCTCAAAGTTTGGATCATTTAACTACCTAGACATGTTACACTACTCAATTTAGCAACAATTCATGACAAAAATCGGCCATAACCTGTTTATATCAAAAAGCCCCAAATTGCTCAAGAACACAAACCCTAGATTATTCAAAATTTGAAGTTTAAGGCTTCTAATCATGTTAAACAACATCAATCTAGGTTATACAAGCATAATACATAAACAATTTAAGTCTAATTACACTAAAAAGCATCAAAATCAAATTGGGGAAAAAAATAGCTCAAGAACACCAAATTTCGAATTAAATGGTGTTTAGGTGTAGAAATTTACCGTTTTTCTTGAGTAGTTCTTAGATATCATCCTTCTCAACATGATTTTAGCAAAAAATTTGGTGATTAACGGTTAAAAATTGAGATTTTTGGGGTGTTTTTGGGTGTATTTTCGTGGGTTTTTCGCAGTGTTTTCGAGTTGTTTTTGTGTGTGGGAGCTGAGCAGTTCGTGCAGCTCTTTTATTTTTTTTTCTGGATTTTGGTCCCTCCGCGAGTCGCGGAGATTTTGCACTGCAAACTCCGCGAGTCGCGGAGTTTGCTCTTTTTTTTTTTTTTTTTTATAATCTTTAACTTATAAAACAATTAAGAAATTAATTTTAAAATTTTGTTTCCCTTGTTATTTAGGACGAGGTCGTTTCGGATCGATGTCCTAGTCCGTCCTTCGACAAAATTTTAAAATTTGTCTTTTTGTAGCGATTGTTTTAAAAGCTAAGATTTTTGGGTTTTTTAATGTTTTTGGCATACTTTAAATTAATAAGATTAAAAATAATGATAATAAAAGTTCTCGTCCCTCCCTTGGGTAAAGCAATTTCGGTTCAAAGACCTAGTCTTCAACTTACGACGAATTTTAAAAATCATATTCTTAACTTAATGAGATAAAGTAAATTTTTGTTTTTAAATTCACACAACTTAAATATAAAATTCAAAATTAATAAAAAAATAATCACACCAAACTTAAAATTTGAAATGCATAAAATTAAAAATTCATATTTTAAAAATTAAAAATTCACACCAAACTTAATTTAAAAATTCATATTATAAATTCATACCAAACTTATATTAATTTTTCAAATATTTACAATTTTAAATATATTGTTTTTACAAAATTTACAATATTAATTTAAGATTTAAATATTAATTTTAAAAACATAATAAAATTAAAAATCTTTTTGTCTTTTTATCCCACTTTAATCAATCAAATATTATCAAAAATATGCGCCCCTCTTTTCGGTAAAGTAATTTCGGTTCAAAGACCTAATTTAACTCATGACGAATTTTTGAAATATTTTAGGTTGATTGATTAAAGATATTTATACCTTAAGAATAAACGTTAAATTTCGCAGTGATGTAATAAATTTTTTAATGATATCAATAATTTCGGTCGCCAAACCTAATTTTATTCAATACCAATTTAATACTTTTTAGCGAACAAATTAGCGTTTATTATCAAAAGGTTAAAAATAAAAATAAAAATAAAAAACTGTACAGACATACCTGTGAAATAGATTTTTTAGTTATATGATCTATTCCATTCATAAGATAGTCGGTTTAATTGATTTTCCATGGCTGCATAGGCGTAACCTCGAGCATTCATTGTCTTTTCTTCTAAACATATGAACGGTCCGTCTCTGCATAAAGTAACAAATTCGGTATTTGAATAGGTTTGATTATTGGAACATTTACCTCCATGTGACCATTTTCCGCATTTGTGACATCGTTCTAGGTGTCGTGCTCTTCTTTTCGCTGCGGATTTTGATTTTCCTTTACCAAATTGTAACTTATTATCGTCGCATCTGGATCCTTTTCTAACTCCGTCCATTCTTTCTCTGATTACTGATACTAATTCACTCGGTAGTATGTCATTATTTCTTTTAGTGATCAAAGCGTGTAGCATTAGACCATGGTTTAGTTCACAGGCAGTCTTCATTTCGTAAAAACCTAAAAAAATAAAAATTCAGAATGGGGGGAAGAAGACTAGTTCTTTAGGGTCTGCTAGGGAAAGACCATACGTGTTCCATTTTCGAGAACTACACGAAAACAGACAATCTAACTCTAACAGAAATACATATTATCCTTTAAAGACTTGATTCTCCCCACACTTAGTTAGCTGTGGTGTCGAAATTGTGATTAACTTCGTTGTCGACTTCCATCGGACCATGTATGTAATGTTTAACTCTGTGACCATTAACTTTAAATTCAATCCCATTTGAATTTATTAATTCTATCGTTCCGTATGGGAAAACTCTTTTGACTATGAATGGTCCAGACCATCTTGATTTCAATTTTCCAGGAAATAGCTTGAATCGTGAATTGAAAAGAAGAACTCTGTCTCCTTCTTTAAATTCTTTTGAACTTCTGATTCTTTTATCATGCCATTTCTTCGTTCTTTCTTTATAGATTAACGAATTTTCGTATGCTTCATGTCTTAATTCTTCTAATTCGTTTAGTTGACTTAATCGTAGACGTCCGGCTTCATGTAAATCAAGATTACATGTTTTCAAAGCCCAAAATGCTTTGTGTTCAATTTCTACTGGAAGATGACATGCTTTTCCATAAACAAGTCTAAAAGGTGTGGTTCCAATTGGAGTTTTGTAGGCTGTTCTAAAAGCCCAGAGTGCATCCTCCAATTTAATGGACCATTCCTTCGAATTTGATCCTACGGTTTTTTCTAGAATACGTTTTAAAGCTCGGTTGGTATTTTCAACTTGTCCACTTGTTTGTGGATGATATGCGGTGGAGATTTTATGAGTTACTCCATATCTTTTAAGAACTTTCTCAAGTTGATTATTACAGAAATGAGTACCCCGATCACTTATTAAAGCTTTCGGTGTTCCAAACCTTGCAAAAAGACGTTTTAAAAAGTTGACTACAACTCGTGCATCGTTAGTTGGGAGAGCTTGTGCTTCCGCCCATTTAGATACATAATCAATGGCTACGAGTATATATAGATTATTATGAGATTTTGGAAATGGACCCATAAAGTCAATACCCCAAATGTCAAATACTTCACATACTTGGATGACATTTTGTGGCATTTCATCACGTTGACTTATTTTTCCGGCCCTTTGACATGCATCACAGGATTTGCAAAGAAGGTGTGCGTCTTTGTAAATTGTAGGCCAATAGAATCCAGCTTCATAAACTTTTCTTGCTATTAGTTGAGGCCCATAATGCCCTCCTGTTGGTCCTGTGTGACAATGGTTTAAAATTTTACTAGCTTCATCTCCAAATACACATCGGCGTATTATTCCATCGGGACAACTTTTAAACAGATGTGGATCTTCCCAGAAATAGTGTTTTATATTACTGAAGAATTTCTTTCGTCTTTGGTACGATAATCCTTTTTCAAGGAATCCACAAACTAAGTAGTTTGCATAGTCTGCAAACCATGGGATTTCTTTATAATCTATCTTCAATAGATATTCATCAGGAAAGTTGTCTTGTATGGCCGATTCATTCAGAACTTCTAATTCGGGATTTTCAAGACGAGAAAGATGATCAGCGGCGATATTTTCTGCTCCTCTTTTATCTCGGATTTCAATATCAAACTCTTGTAAGAGTAAGATCCAACGGATTAATCTTGGTTTAGCATCTTGTTTTGAAAATAGGTATCTAAGAGCAGAATGGTCGGTATAGACCACCGTTTTTGCTAGAACGAGATATGATCGAAATTTGTCAAAAGCAAAGACAATAGCAAGGAGTTCTTTTTCAGTAGTTGTATAGTTCGTTTGTGCTCCTTGTAACGTCTTACTAGCATAATATATAGGTTGAAATCGTTTTTCAATCCTTTGTCCTAAAACGGCTCCCATTGCAAAATCACTTGCATCGCACATTAGTTCAAATGGTAGATTCCAATTTGGTGTTATCATGATCGGTGCATTAGTGAGTTTTTCTTTAAGAATATTAAAAGATTTGATACACTCATCTGAAAAGATGAATGGCGCATCCTTTTCTAGGAGTTTATTCATAGGAGTGGCAATTTTAGAAAAATCTTTTATGAAACGTCGGTAAAAACCGGCATGTCCTAGAAAACTCCTAACTCCTCTAACATTGGTGGGATGTGGAAGTTTAGCAATTACATCTACTTTAGCTCTATCCACTTCAATTCCTTCTTTTGAAATTTTATGTCCAAGAACGATGCCTTCTTTAACCATGAAATGGCATTTCTCCCAATTAAGTACTAGATTTGATTTTTCGCATCTAATTAGCATTCGTTCCAGATTAACTAGACATGATTTAAATGTATCACCGAAGACTAAAAAGTCATCCATGAATACTTCCATGCATTCTTCTATCATGTCATGAAAAATCGCCATCATGCACCTTTGAAAGGTTGCAGGGGCGTTACAAAGTCCAAATGGCATGCGTTTGTAAGCAAAAGTACCATAAGGGCACGTGAATGTGGTTTTCTCTTGATCTTCGGGTGCTATTGGAATTTGAAAATATCCGGAAAATCCATCTAGAAAACAATAGTAACTATTTCCGGCTAATCTTTCCAACATTTGATCTATGAAAGGTAAGGGAAAGTGATCTTTTCTGGTGGCATCATTTAATTTTCTATAATCAATACATACACGCCATCCTGTTACAGTCCTAGTAGGAATAAGCTCATTTTTCTCATTTGTAATGACAGTCATGCCACCCTTCTTAGGTACGCATTGAACTGGGCTTACCCATGGACTATCAGAAATTGGATATATCAAACCTGCATCTAGCAGCTTAATAATCTCTTTCTTAACTACATCTTGCATATTAGGATTTAGTCTTCGTTGGCGTTGCACATACGTTTTATGACCTTCTTCCATAAGGATTTTATGTGTGCAATACGAAGGACTTATTCCTTTAATATCATGAATCTTCCATGCAATGGCTGGTTTATGAGCTTTTAACACAGAAATGAGTTGTGATTTCTCATTTTCAGTAAGAGAAGACGATATTATTACAGGTAATTCAGATTCACCATGTAAATAAGCGTATTCCAAATGGTTTGGAAGTGGCTTTAACTCTAATTTCGGAGGTTCTTCTATCGATGATTTATATCGATATCTGTCTTCTTCTTTTAGCATTTGAATTTCTTCTGTTGTTGGTTCATATCCATTAGCTATAAGTGTAGCTAACATTTCAGCTTCATCAATTGGTTCATTACCTTCTCCTAAAGAACATTCTCCTGTTCCTTGTAATTCTGGAAATTCTTCTAATAATTCTGCATGTGCATCTATAGTTTGAATATAATAACATGTATCATCTGCAGATTGTGGTTGTTGCATTGCTCTATCAACTGAAAAGGTAACACTCTCATCCTCTATACTTAGGGTCAGTTTCTTACGGAACACGTCTATCATTGCTTTAGCCGTGTTTAAGAATGGTCTTCCTAATATGAGAGGAACTTGAGAATCTTCTTCCATGTCCAAAACAACAAAATCTACTGGAAATACTAAAGTACCAACTTTAACTAGCATGTTCTCCATTATCCCTCTAGGATATTTTATTGATCTATCGGCTAGTTGTATGCTTATTCTGGTTGGTTTCAATTCTCCAAGGTCTAGTTTAGCGTATAGTGAATACGGCATTAGATTTATACTAGCACCTAAGTCTGCCAATGCTTCTATTGAACTAAGACTACCCAGAAAACATGGAATTGTGAAACTTCCTGGATCAGATAGTTTTTCTGGTATCTTATTCAACAGCACTGCTGAACAATTAGCATTCATAGTAACAGCCGAGAGTTCTTCCATTTTCTTTCTATTCGTGATTAGATCTTTCAAGAATTTAGCATATCTTGGCATTCCTGAAATCACATCAATGAAAGGAAGATTTACATTTATCTGTTTAAACATATCCAAGAATTTGGATTGCTCGGCTTCAAGTTTTTCTTTCTTCATTTTACTCGGGTAAGGAAGTGGTGGTTGGTATGGTTTAACATAAGGTTTATCCTTAACTGTGTTATCTTCATTAACCTTTTCAACTACCGGTTCTTTTTCCTTATCTTGATCAGGTTGTGGTTCTTGTGGAGTAGGAATAGTTTCATCAGAAGTTACAGGTATTTCAGGTGGTTTAAGTGTTGTACCACTTCTTGTGGTAATAGCTTTAGCTGTTTCATTCCGGGGGTTAGCATTTGTATCGCTAGGTAGACTTCCCGGTTTTCTTTCACCTATTAACCTTGCTAGGTTACTTACTTCTTGTTCCATATTTTGAATAGAAGCTTGTTGATTTCTAAATGCTTGAGCATTTTGTTCATTTGTTTGTTTCTGAGATGTGAAAAACTGTGTTTGAGTTTCAACTAGCTTTGTCATCATATCTTCTAAATTCGGCTTTTTATCATCGGTTTGTTGTGGTGGTTTGTTTTGAAAATTAGGTCTTTGCTGATTGTAAGTATTATTGGATACTTGTTGATTGCTAGGACCTTGTTGGTTGTTGTATGGAATATTTCGGTTATAATTCTGGTTTTGATTGTAAATTGGTCTTGGCGGTTGATAATTATTCTGATAATTATTTCCAGGCCTTTGGTTTATGTATGAAATATTCTCTCTTTGTTCCATTGTTAATTCAATACTGAGACAATCTTTTGTCAAATGTGGTCCTCCACACTGCTCACAACTAATTCGTATTGAGTGAATATCCTTAGTCATCTTTTCCATTCGTCTCTCGAAAGCATCTATCTTTGCCGAAATGGAATCTAAGTCATGGCTAGAATCGGCTCTAGCTGCTTTAGATGATCTAATGATATCTTTTTCTTGGTGCCACTCATGTGAGTGGGAAGCAGTGTTATCAATAATTTTGTAAGCATCAGTTTCGGTTTTCTTCATAATAGAACCACCAGCTGCTATATCTATGTCTTTTCTTGTAGTGATGTCGCATCCTCGGTAGAATATTTGTACTATTTGACAGGTGTCTAAACCATGTTGCGGACATCCTCTTAATAACTTTCCATATCTTGTCCACGCCTCATATAGAGTTTCATTTGGCTTCTGTGTGAACGTAACAATTTCTACTTGAAGTCTTACTGCTTTAGATGCAGGAAAAAATTGTTTAAGAAATTTGTCAACTAAAACATCCCATGTATCGATCGCCCCTTCAGGTAACGATTCCAACCAATCTTTGGCTTCTCCCTTTAAAGTCCAGGGAAATAACATGAGATATATCTGTTCATCCTCCACTTCTCGGATTTTAAATAGTGTGCAGATCCTATTAAAGGTACGTAGATGTTCATTTGGATCTTCCTTCGGCGCACCACTAAATTGGCATTGATTAGTCACCATGTGTAAAATTTGTCCTTTGATTTCATAATCTGGCGCATTAATGTCTGGATGAGTAATTGCGTGACCTTGGCCAGTGCGTTTAGCTCTCATTCGGTCTTCCATACTTAAAGGTTCCAGATTCTCCATAATTGAATTTGTTGAATCGGTATCACTAGATGATTCTGTTTTAATGGTTCGTTCCTCAACAATTTCTGTTTGAATGATTGGTGGTTCCGGAGGAAAGTTTAATGGTTCAGGATCTACGAACCGTTCCTGAATATTCTCTGGATTCTCAATTGTGAGGTTGGGTTCAAAAAATGGATTATCGGAAATTTGAACTGAAGTACTTGGTCTACTGGATGACGATTCTAAAGAAAAATCAACGGCGGTTATATTTGTTAAACGATGTCTTGATCGAGTTACAGGTGGTGAACGTACAAAAGGTGATGAACGTCTTGCTCGGTGCATTCACAGAATATCCTATTAGTTTTAAAAAGGAAAGAAAAATTATAATAAGTTATCCAATTAATAGACTTTTCTGATTTTGCCCACGTTTCGAATAGCCAAAAGATGCAGCAGAGGGGCAGGATTCGTTTGGTCTCAATATAATTGAGGACTGTTTGGCTCCAATAACCCGGTCCACGTACAAATCCAACTATTACTACGAACCAGAAAATTTTGATGTCTATTAATTTAACCACTTAAAATAAATTTTCGTAATTTTAAGAAATTTAGATAAGAAGTAGAAAAAATTCTAAGTCCTAAAAACTAGAATGGCGAGAAATAAGAGAGAAAAAGAGTTCGTCGAAAAAGGTTGAAAAAGAAAAAAAATGGTTGAAAAATAAAAGGTGACGGAAAAATAAAAGAAACTTATAAAAACTTAAAAATACTTAACTAACCTAACCTTATTACTACAACTAACTTAAAATTATAATCGCAAATTGAAATTACTAATTGGAATGATAATTGATACATAGTAAAAGGTCTAAAAATATTAAAGCTTACAAGGAAAAACTAAATCCCAAATGGAAATAACTTAAAAAGAAACTAAAACTTAAAAAGGCGTCGCAAAATTCTAAAGCACCTAAATCTTAGTCTAAAGAAAAAGCACTTAAGGAATACTACGGCAAAGCCTAAAAATCTAGGAGTAAAAATAACTATAGCAAAAACTAAGTTTAAAATTAATTATGAGCTAAAAATACAAAAGTTATGCTACAACGATTAAAAAGGTACAAAATATAAAAATATACAAAAAGTTGTAAAAAGTACAATTTTTATAAAAATATTATTTTTATTTTATTAAACTATTAATTTTACAATTTTAATAAAACTAATTAAACAAAATACATAAATTAAGTAAAAAGTAAAAATAAAACTAAAAACTTATAATAATAATAATAATAATTAGGTTAAAATAATAATAATTAATAATTACCGTAATTAATGCTCGATTAGGGCTTCCTGTACGCGTGTCAGAGAAGCTCCGCGAGTCGCGGCAATTAAAGAAGAAAACCCCGCGAGTCGCGGGGATCAGAAATTCAGCTGACAGGGTTGAGTTTTTACGCGTTTTCTTTATTTTTTTTTTTATTTTATGTTTTCTGTTTTTTAAATAAATAAAAGATTTTAAAATAAAACTTATATTTTTATAAACTAAAATAGAAATAAAGAAACTTATAAAACTTAAATATTTAACAAAATCTTAAAAATGCTTATATTTTTGTTTTTTTTCTTTTTATATTTTTAAAACGTATTTTTACAAAAACGAATTTTAATAAAAGTTAACTAATTTTTTTTCTTCTTATTAGCGTTGCGCTTCTGGCTTTTAAGAGTGTTCCCCGGCAGCGGCGCCAAAAATACTTGATGTCAAAGCAGAGGGGTATAAAATACTATTAAATTTTAGCAGGAAATACTATTAAATACGATACAATTTTACACAAGATATTTATTTATTTATAGAATGGATATACTTAAACCTTGCTACAACACTTATAGGCAGTGTACCTAATCGTACAGTAGTGTAGTTTTTAGTAAGTCCGGTTCGTTCCACAGGGAAATCTTTAAACAAAGCTCAACGCTATATTAGTTTACTTTTATAAAAATACAAATATATATATAAGTAATATTATTATTATAAAGGGGGGTTTTTACCGTTTAATGACCGGTTTGTCGATTTTAAAACTTTAGTCGCAGTTAAAACCTAATGTAAAATATAAAATAAATACAAGACTTTAAATTAAAGCGTAAAGTAAATAACGATAATGAAATTGCGAATAATAAAAATGCGATAAAATAAAATTGCGATAATTAAAAAGTACGATAATTAAAAGTGCGATAAAATAAAATAAATAAAAGTGCGATAATTAGAAGTGCAATTAAATATAAAATAAAGGAAATTAAATATGAAATAAAAGAATTATGCTTATTTAAACTTCCGTAATCATGATGTTTGACGTGTTGATTTTAGTTTTATGCCCATGGGTTAATTGTCCTTTGTCCTGGATTATTTAATATGTCCGTCTGGTTTTTGTCCATAACAGTCCATCAGTCATAAATATAAATTGTAAGTGTCCTCGTCAAATTATTATTATACCCGAAGTTAAATATTCCAACTAATTGGGGATTCGAATTGTAACAAGGTTTTAATACTTTGTTTAATGAATACACCAGGTTATCGACTGCGTGTAAACCAAGGTTTTACTACTTTGTTAACAATTACACCAATTACCCTTGAATGTAATTTCACCCCTGTTTTAATTATTCTAGTGGCTATTAATCCATTCCCGTGTCCGGTTAAATGAACGATTATTCGTACATATAAATACCCCGTCCATCGTGTCCGATCGAGTGTATATGGTAATTTATAGGGACGCCCAATTGTAAATCTTTATATTAACATTAACAAACTTTCATTTAGTTAAACAAATATAAAGCCCATTAATAGCCCATAGTCTAATTTCCACAAGTGTCGTTCTTTTATCCAAACCCCAATTATGGTACAAAGCCCAATTACCCAATTTTAGTAATTAGCCCAACATCATGATTTCTTCGTTTTAAATAAGCATAATAATAACTTAGCTACGAGACATTAATGTAAAAAGGTTGAACATAACTTACAATGATTAAAAATAGCGTAGCGTTACACGGATAGAATTTCGACTTACACCCTTGCAACATTCGCTAACATACCCTTATTATTAGGATTTAAAATTAAAATTAAAATTAAAATATAAATTATATATATATATCGTATATATTGAGAGAGATAGAGAAATAAGATTTTTTGAAATTTGATCAGAATTCGGTTTGCTTTATAGCCAGAGTTGAAAATTGGGGCTCCGCGACTCGCGGCAAAAACCCCTTCAAACTCCGCGAGTCGCGGAGATAGAAATTACAGCTCACACCCTTGGAGTTTCTCTGCCGACGGTTTTATATATATATATATATAATATATATATAATTAATATAATTAATTATATATTATATTATATTTATATGCATAGTTAACTTGTAATTTTTAGTCCGTTGCGTCGAGCGTTAAGAGTTGACTCTGGTCCCGGTTCCGGATTTTCGAACGTCCTCGCGTACAATTTAATATCTTGTACTTTGCGTTTTGAATCTTGTACTCTTGTGATTTCGAGACGTTTCTTATCAATAATTGGAACCTTTTTGATTGTCTTTTGTACTTTTGAGCTTTTTGGTCGTTTGCGTCTTCAAATCGTCGAATCTGTCTTTTGTCTTCACCTTTTATTATTTAAACGAATATCACTTGTAAATAGAACAATTGCAACTAAAAGCTTGTCTTTCTTGAGGAATAATGCTATGAAATATATGTTCGTTTTTAGCATTATCACATACCATCGCAAGTATAACTCTAAACCATTCAAGATCACAAGCTAGCACAACAATATCATATATATAACCCGAATAATATAATATACTACAATACAACGCGTAATTATGGTTAACCAATAATACATGGGAATGGTACTTCGAATTTCCCATCGGTGTTCATAACAACCGTTAGTGTACAACGAAATATATCACTAACCCCCTAGGCGACACGGACAACGAAATATCCGTTCAAAGCGATCGTTAGTGTACAACAAAATATATCACTAACTCTTGGGTGATTTGGACAACGAAATATCCATCGTTAGTGTACAACGAAATATATCACTAACTCTTGGTGGTATAGACAACATATACCCGGCCCCTTTCCCGCCCTACAAATAGATACATTATATACAAACATGTATAATCATTCCACTCACCTTACGCCTTCGGTGAATCGATAAACCAAGCTTGAAACTTCAAGGTAACAAACCTATTACAATGTACACATAATCAACATCCATTCAAGTTGGTCAAACTCGCAACACTCACCATCACTAGGTAGTTTTGACCCATTTGGACACTTAACCCTAAAATTGGGTCAACTCACACCCAAAACCCTAACATTAGCCAAGATAGATTTAAAACACATTTCAACAATAGGTTTATGCATTAATCACAAACATTAACTAACTTAGGTCCATTTTGACCCATTTGACAAATTAAAGTCCACACACCCATTTCGGGTCATCCACTAACCCACACAACACCCATTTACATATATATAGGTGTGCTAGCAATTTACTAACTAATTTAGGTTCATAAACATCAATTTAACACTTTGAAAACCCTAGTTAGTCATCTTTGAGTCTACTCGACCCAATTTCACCTAAAACCCCCAATTCACCCACAAATGGGTTTTAAGTTCATCATCTACCCCAAACCCTAACCCTTAATCAAAATAAAATCAAGAAATCAAGATTAGAGCATACCACTACCACTAAAACGTAGCTAGAGGGAAGATGAACGACTTTAAAGCTTGCACTTAGACCCTATTCGAGCTTCTTCTTCCTTATTTTGAGCTTTCTCACACTAGGATCTTACTCTCTCTCTAGAATAAATTAGGAGTGATAAGGGTTGTTGAAGATGGAGTAAATGAGGCTCCAAAAACTGATCCCAAGCCTTAAAGTCGGATCCCAAGTGTAATTACCAAAAAGCCCTCACCCATAATTAATTAAAAAGGAAGATGAGCTGTCAGCAGCTTTTGGCGCGGCGCGCCACTGGCCCGCGCGGCGCGCAGATGGCCTGGCCAGAATCCTTTTCCCTTTTAAAGTATACAACGAAACCTCCACTATACAAGTAACTTAATTACACATATGTACAAGGAAAAATATTCGGGTCTTACAACTCTCCCCCACTTACATCGGAGCACGTCCTCGCGATCCAAGCCACATGACAAGAGGGAAGATAAACCAACACAAATTCTTCGGGTTCCCATGTAAACTCGGAACCTTTACTACGACACCATTGAACCTTAAAGGTCCTCACCTCCTTGTTACGCAACATTTTCACTTTCTCATCAAGTATAGCAATCGGCTCTTCAACATATTCTAACTTGTTGTTTAGTTTAATTTCATCTAATGGCATCAATGAGGAATCATCCGCAAGAAACTTACAGAGATGGGAAACATGAAATGTGTTATGGATCCCCGCAAGTTCTTCGGACAATTCCAATCGATATGCAACTTCACCAACACGAGCTAAAACCTTAAATGGCCCAATAAACCAAGGAGCTAACTTTCCCCGTTTTCGAAATCGAATAATACCCTTCCATGGCGAAACCTTAAGCATCACCATATCACCTTCTTGAAACTCGATCGGTCGCCTACGTTTATCGACATAAGATTTTTGTCTATCTTGCGCCGCCTTTAAACGAGCCCGAATCATATCGATTTTGCTATTTGTCTCCAATACCAAGTCGGTGCTCCCGACTTCCCTTTGACCCACTTCGCCCCAACAAATCGGGATCCGACACCTTCTACCATATAACATCTCATATGGCGGCATTCCAATACTAGTGTGAAAACTATTATTGTACGAGAATTCCACCAAAGGCAAATGTTCATCCCAACTACCACCGAAATCAATAATACACGCACGTAACATATCTTCCAACGTTTGATTCGTACGTTCGGTTTAACCGTCCGTTTGAGGATGGTACGCCGTGCTCATATTCACCCTCGTACACATATCTTCATGAAACTTCTTCCAAAATCGAGAAGTAAAACGCGTGTCCCGATCCGAAACAATAGATGCGGGAACGCCGTGTCTCGATATCACCTCCTTAATGAACATCTTCGCGAGTGCCTCCGATGTAATTGCTTCTTTAATAGGAAGAAACAATGCACTCTTCGTCAATCCATCGACAATCACCCAAATAGTGTCAAATTGGGTTCTTGCCGTTTTCGGCAACTTGGTAATAAAATTCATGGTAATATGCTCCCACTTCCACATCGGAATTTCTAGCGGTTGCAACTTACCATACGGCTTTTGGTGTTCGGATTTAACTTGCAAACACGTGACGAATTGCTCAACATACTTAACAACATCGCGTTTCATGCCCGACCACCAATAATCTTTCCTCAAATCATGGTACATCTTCGTCGCACCCGGATGTATGGAATACTTAGACTTGTGCGCCTCATCAAGAAGCACCTTTCGGAAATCACCCATCTTAGGCACCCACACTCTTTCATGAAAAGACAACAAACCATGCGAACCCATCGTAATGAATTCCGATTGCCCCACAATTCGTTCTGCATGCTTGTTGTGAACGTAAGCCTCTATTTGAATCACACCAAGTTTTTCAAGAAAACCGTTAGTAATAATCATACGTAACAATCCCAATCGTAACGCTGGATGTTGACTCTTTCGACTTAATGCATCCGCGACTACATTCGCCTTGCCCGGATGGTAAAGTATTTCACAATCATAATCTTTTACCACGTCCATCCACCTACGTTGACGATAATTTGTAACATCCCATTTTTCCCGTACGTATCGAAAGGTACATACTTAATCATTTGTACGTTTATAACTCGTTAGCTGACGCGTAAATGTATGAATATATATATGTATGTGTATACTTGATATTGTGTGCATAAGCAAGTCTATATATGAGTTTTGGTTAGCGTTAAGTCTTGTGAAGCTTAGATACGATGTTTAGACGTAAATCGGAAGCATAAACGAATTGTAAGTCGTGTAAAATGATTTTTGGTTTAAGTGTTGTCGAAGTGTCCAGGCAAAGGCAAATGTCGCGCCGCGACATATAGAGCAAACCAGGATCAGAAAGGGACTTAAGAAGGGTCGATTTTCCTTTGTTACGTCACGCCGCGACGAATTGGCCGCGCCGCGGCAGTCCTGCTGGACAGAATCCGGTTCTAGCCCAAATTAAATGACTTTAAGGGGCAAATTGGTAATTTGGTGTATAAATCTGATGGGGGCATTAAATCCCAACCACACACCCATTTCATTTAATTTCTTTTCCCTTTTCTTTCTATTTTCTCTCCCAAAACTCAACACCCATTTAGATTTAAAGTGAGATTTGAGAGTGAAGGATTGAGGGTTGATCTTTGGAGCAAGAATTAAAGTTGTTCCTCTTGTTTTTAGCTACGCGTTGACAGTCTCGGTAAGTTCCAACTCTATGTTTTAAGTTTTAATTGATTAATGGCTAGGGTTTTGGTTACTAGAGACTTGTATGACCCATTTGAGGGTAAAATGGGTGAATTTGGGTTATGTTGTTGTAATGAAACCCTAATGGCCATAAACTAGGTTTTGGTCTTATGATTTGAGGTTGTAAGTGTCAAATGGTATTGCTAGTCACTAATACACTTTTGGATTTATGGAAGAAGTGTTAATGGGTAAGTTTTACTTGATTGAGTGGCTAAGTAATTTAAAATGGGTCAAAATGTACTAGTTGACCTAGTTTGGGTAAAATGGGTATGAATTACCCTAAGTTTGTGTTAATTGAAGTTGGTAGACTTTAATGCAATAGCTTTAGTGGTTAAAGTCGGGTCTTGGCCATTTAAGGGCGGTATTGGTGTGATTGAGTCATTTAATGCGAAGTGGGTCATTAAATGCTCAAGTAGGTGTAATGTGGTTAATTCCACTAGTTGTGTATTGAAATTGTACTTAATGTATTAAGTACTTTGCTTTGAAGCTCGAAAGTGCATAATCATCACCGAAGTGCTAAGGTGAGTGGGATAATTATGTGCGTGCATATATGATATATTTATTTGTGTAGTATGAGTTGTGAAATGTCGAGGTGTTAAGACACCACTTCTCATGTGATGGGTGAAGCATCGAGCTGTTAAGATGCCACTCGGGGTGAAGCATCGAGGTGTTAAGATGCCACCTAGGGGTGAAGTGTCGAGGTGTTAAGACACCACTCCGTAGAATAGATGGGTGAAGCATCGAAGTGTTAAGATGCCACTCGGGGTGAAGTATCGAAGTGTTAAGATGCCACCCGTGGGGTTAGTGTACGAGGTGTTAAGTGCACTAATGGTTATTATGAACTCCGACGGTCTTTAAACACCGTTCCCTTGTTCGATTAGTTAACCATGGTTGTGTGTGGTTTGTAGCATATTATATTGTTTAGAATATATGCTATTGTTATGCTAGCTTACGTTGTTGGAGGTTTAGTATTATACTTGCGATGGCATGATTATTTATATTGCTAGCATGTATGCGGAAATGTGTAAGTGATTGCAGGTAAGTAGGTTGTATATGTAAACATATAATTATTGCACTCACTAAGCGTTAGCTTACCCCTCTCGTTGTTTATATTTTTAGATGCAGGTGCGGATAAGGGCAAGGGGGTTATTGGGCACTAGGTGTCCTTGTTGATGTTATGATGAAGCTTTTGGAAGTTGACCTATGTTTTGGGTAGTTTAGTCCCAAACCATGCTCAAGGGGTCGTTTGGATTATAAACTATCATTTGTAGTTGGTCAAACTTGTATCACATTCGTTAATAGCCTTTGTGCCTCTTTGTAAACATTAAACTCGTTGTATGTTTTTAATGAAGCGTGTGGAATGGTTTACATATTTAATTGGCGCGTAAATGTGTATCATTTTAAAAAAAAAAAAATTTATCGTACAGAGTACGGGTTGGGTTGTTTCAAGTGGTATCAGAGCATGGTCTAAGGGATTTAGGCGACTTGAGATAGGTGCCTAGACTTAGACTTTATTGTGCATGCGCTTTTATGCGGGACTTGTAGGACTTTGGGTCAATTCGGGAATTGTTAGTACTTTGGTTTATGTGAACTAACCTCGTGCTAATTGAATTGTGTTGTGTTTAGCAATCATCAAGCGAGATGGACGTTGTACTAGCGAGTTAATGTGACGTGTTCGCGTAAAAATGATTAGCTACCATTGTTACGGGTGCAAATCGTGTCAAACAAGTAATGTACGACGATTGTTGAGTAAGATGGAGTAGTGTGGGGTATACGTATATGCATACATGCTATGTCCTTTTGTTCGTTCGTTATTTAATCCTTTCCATTTTATAAAATGAAGATGAGAAACGGACACGACACCGAAAATGGGGGTACGAGTGAGGACGTTGAGTTCACGGCCAAAGTTGAGGCCATCTTTAAACGTCAAAAGGCGGAGTTCCTCGAGGATGTTAAGAAAATATTTCTAGATACGATTGACGAGCAATTAGTCAATGTAGTCAAGGAGCAAGTAAAGGCCGTTCATCAAGAGGATAATGTGGGGAGACGGGACTTTTTCTTTAAGAATTTTAAAGATGCTCAACCACCTATTTTTGAGGGCGAAATAGACCCGTTAAAGAGTGCCCGGTGGATCTCCGATATGGAGGGGGCCTTTCAAACTTGTGAATGCCCGGTTGATAAAAAGACAAGGTATGGTTGTAGCATGCTAAGAGGTGATGCGAAGCTATGGTGGGATGCAAAAATCCAAGTCTATGGCGAGGAACAATGCATGGATTTTACTTGGGATAAGTTCAAAACGGAGTTCTTCCAAGAGTACCGAACTTCGGCCGATCTTACTAGGCTTAAGGACGAGTTGCGTTCCTTGAGGCAAGGGTCGATGGATTTGAATACTCTTAAATCCGTTTACTTGTCAAAAACTCAATTTTGCCCGGAGTATGTCGGGAATGATAAGATGTTGAAGGAAGACTTTTACCGAATCTTGAATGACAATTATCAAGAAAAGATTAGTGTGAACGTGGTGAAGAGTTTTGATGAGTTGTTTGATATGGCCAAAGGGTTTGAGTCGCTCATCTTGAGAAAGAGTGGCTTTACCTTCGGCAAAAAGAAGTTTGAAGCTATTAGTCATTCGAACTTTTCTAACAAGAAGCATAAGAAGGGCTTCGAGAGTGTTGGTAGTGTTAAGAAGGGTGCTTCTGGTGATTTTACTTATTCTTGCTACAATTGTGGGCAAAGGGGGCACATGGCTCGTGAGTGCCCAAAACAATCATCCACAACCAAGCTCACTTGTTTTAATTGCGGTAAAGAAGGGCATAAGAAGCCGGAGTGTCCCGACTTGCGGGGTGATCATGTTAGGAGGTTAGAGAAGGTGGCGGGCACGGCTAAGGGGCGAAATTATTTGATGACCAATGATGAGGCCAAGCATTCCAATGAAGTTGTCTCAGGTACTTTCATGGTTAACTCTAATCCGGCAAAGATATTATTTGATAGCGGTGCTAATTTGTCTTTTGTGTCGCCCCAATTTGTGTCTAAGATTAACAAACCGCTAGCTAAGTTAAGTCATCCGGTAGAAGTTGAAATAGCGGATGGTAAGACGGTGCTAGGGGTTGATGTGTGTAAAGATTGCAATGTTGTGTTTGGTACCGAAACGTTTAAAATCGATCTCATTCCGATGAATTTGGGTGAGTTTGATATTGTTGTTGGTATGGATTGGCTCGATCGTTATAGAGCCGATATTGCATGCCATGATAAGTTCATTCGTGTCAAGACCCCAAGTGGGGGAGAGTTGATTATACATGGCGATAAACGGAGAAGACTCGTACCATTATGCACTTATGCACAGGCACGACGTTTTCTCAAGAGTGGTGGTATGTGTTATATTTCCCATGTAGTTGATACTCGTGACGAGCCACCAACTATTCGTGAAATTCCGGTGGTTAACGAATTTGAAGACGTTTTTCCGGATGAGTTACCGGGTGTTCCGGCGGAAAGACAAGTAGAATTTCGCATTGAGTTGGTTCCGGGAGCTACTCCCATTGCTAAAACTCCTTATCGTTTAGCACCGACGGAAATGCAAGAGTTGTTAAATCAAACCCAAGAGTTGCTTGAGAAGGGTTTCATTCGACCGAGCTCCTCGCCATGGGGTGCTCCGGTTTTGTTTGTGAAAAAGAAAGATGGAAGTATGCGGATGTGCATCGATTATAGGGAGTTGAATAAAGTGACGATCAAGAATCATTATCCATTACCTCGGATTGACGATTTGTTTGACCAACTCCAAGGTGCAACGTATTTTTCTAAGATTGACTTACGGTCCGGTTATCATCAAGTGCGGGTCCGTGAGGAAGACATAGAGAAAACGGCTTTTCGAACGCGTTAAGGGCATTTTGAATTTGTAGTTATGCCTTTTGGTCTTACGAATGCACCGGCGGCATTCATGGATCTTATGAACCGAGTGTGCCAACCTATGTTGGACAAGTCAGTAATTGTGTTCATCGATGACATACTTGTTTATTCTAAGAGTATGAAGGAACATGAGCACCACTTGCGTGAAGTGTTGAAGACATTGTAGAAAGAGAAGTTGTATGCAAAGTTCTCCAAATGTGAATTTTGGCTAAGGGAAGTTCAATTCCTTGGCCATATTGTGAATCAAGAAGGAATTCAAGTAGACCCGGGGAAGATAGAAACGGTGAAGAGTTGGGGACAACCGACTACGCCTACGGAAATCCGAAGCTTTCTCAGATTGGCCTGTTATTATCGTCGGTTCATCCAAGACTTTTCTAAGATTGCTTCTCCTTTGACGAAATTGACGAGGAAGAACGTAAGATTCAATTGGGAGAACGAGCAAGAAATCGCTTTTCAACTGTTAAAAGATAAGTTGTGTCAAGCTCCGGGATTAGTTTTGCCGGAAGGGGTGGAAGATATGACGGTTTATTGTGATGCGTCGTTAAATGGGCTCGGGTGTGTTCTAATGCAAAGAGGTAAAGTCATTGCTTATGCCTCTCGACAATTAAAGGTACACGAAACGAGATATCCGACTCATGATCTTGAATTGGCGGCGGTGGTTCATGCGTTGAAAATTTGGCGCCACTACTTGTATGGTGTCAAGTGTACGATTTATTCGGACCATAAGAGTTTGAAACATCTCTTTACTCAACGAGATTTGAATTATCGTCAACGTAGGTGGATGGATGTGGTAAAGGATTATGATTGTGAGATACTATACCATTCGGGAAAAGCGAACGTGGTCGCGGATGCGTTGAGTCGAAAGAGTTAACATCCGGCGATACGAGTAGGATCGTTACGCATGATTATTACTAACGATTTCCTTGTAAAGCTTGGTGAGATTCAAATAGAAGCGTATGTTCACAACAAGCATGAAGAGCGGATTGTGGGGCAAACGGAGTTCATTACTATGGGCTCGCGGGGTTTGTTGTCATTTCAAGGAAGAGTGTGGGTACCTAAGATGGGTGGTAACCGACAAGTGCTACTTGATGAAGCACATAAGTCAAAGTATTCCATTCATCCGGGTGCAACGAAAATGTATCTTGATTTAAAGAAAGATTATTGGTGGCCGGGCATGAAACGTGATGTTGTGAAGTATGTTGAGCAATGCGTCACGTGTTTGCAAGTTAAAGCCGAGCACCAAAAGCTGTACGGTAAGTTACAACCCTTGGAAGTCCCGAAATGGAAATGGGAGCACATTACCATGGACTTCATTACTAAGTTACCTAAGACGGCGAGAACCCAATATGATACGATTTGGGTGATAGTTGATCGATTGACGAAAAGTGCTTTGTTTCTTCCCATTCGGGAAACGATATCATCCGAGACTTTATCCAAGTTGTTTATCAAGGAGGTGATATCGAGACATGGGGTTCCTATATCTATTGTTTCGGATCGAGATACTCGTTTTACGTCCCGGTTTTGGAACAAGTTTCATGAAGATATGGGTACTCAATTGAAAATGAGCACGGCATATCATCCTCAAACGGACGGTCAGACCGAACGTACGAATCAAACTTTGGAAGATATGTTACGAGCATGCATTATTGATTTCAGTGGTAGTTGGGATGAGCATTTGCCTTTGGTGGAATTCTCGTACAATAATAGTTATCATACTAGTATCGGGATGCCACCATATGAGATGCTTTATGGGCGTAGGTGTCGAACCCCGATTTGTTGGGGTGAAGTGGGACAAAAGGAAATCGGGAGTTCCGATTTGGTTTTGGAGACGAATAATAAAATTGAGATGATTCGGGCTCGACTTAAAGCGGCCCAAGATCGACAAAAGTCTTATGCCGATAAAGGTAGGAGAATGATTGAGTTTCAAGAAGGTGACATGGTAATGCTTAAGGTTTCTCCATGGAAAGGTGTTATTCGGTTTCGAAAGCGAGGAAAGTTAGATCCTCAGTTTATTGGTCCTTTCAAGGTTTTGGCACGTGTTGGTGAGGTTGCTTATCGACTAGAGTTACCCGAAGAACTTGCGGGAATTCATAACACATTCCATGTTTCCCATCTTCGTAAGTGTCTTGCGGATGACTCGACTTGGGTGCCTTTAGATGAAATTACGTTGAATAACAAGCTAGAGTATGCGGAAGAACTGGTTGCAATCCTTGATGAGAAGGTTAAGATGTTGCGAAACAAGGAAATTAGAACTTTAAAGGTGCAATGGCGACATCGAAAGGGTTCCGAGTTTACATGGGAATCCGAAGAGTTTGTTTTGGTTTATCTTCCGGCTTGTCATGCGGCTTGGATCGCAAGGACGCGCTCCGATTCAAGTGGGGGAGAGTTGTAACATCCCGTTTTTCCCGTACGTATCGAAAGGTACATACTTAATCATTTGTACGGTTATAACTCGTTAGCTTACGCGTAAATGTATGAATATATATATGTATGTGTATACTTGATATTGTGTGCATAAGCAAGTCTATATATGAGTTTTGGTTAGCGTTAAGTCTTGTGAAGCTTAGATACGATGTTTAGACGTAAATCGGAAGCATAAACGAATTGTAAGTCGTGTAAAATGATTTTTGGTTTAAGTGTTGTCGAAGTGTCCAGGCAAAGGCAAATGTCGCGCCGCGACAATCGGGGCCGCGACGCGACATATAGAGCAAACCAGGATCAGAAAGGGACTTAAGAAGGGTCGATTTTCCTTTGTTACGTCACGCCGCGACGAATTGGCCGCGCCGCGGCAGTCCTGCTGGACAGAATCCGGTTCTAGCCCAAATTAAATGACTTTAAGGGGCAAATTGGTAATTTGGTGTATAAATCTGATGGGGGCATTAAATCCCAACCACACACCCATTTCATTTAATTTCTTTTCCCTTTTCTTTCTATTTTCTCTCCCAAAACTCAACACCCATTTAGATTTAAAGTGAGATTTGAGA
The DNA here is from genome assembly GCF_046630445.1 of Rutidosis leptorrhynchoides. Lineage (NCBI taxonomy): Eukaryota > Viridiplantae > Streptophyta > Magnoliopsida > Asterales > Asteraceae > Rutidosis > Rutidosis leptorrhynchoides. The sequence goes on from NC_092336.1 coordinate 415,650,056, forward strand.
GTGAAGGATTGAGGGTTGATCTTTGGAGCAAGAATTAAAGTTGTTCCTCTTGTTTCTAGCTACGCGTTGACAGTCTCGGTAAGTTCCAACTCTATGTTTTAAGTTTTAATTGATTAATGGCTAGGGTTTTGGTTACTAGAGACTTGTATGACCCATTTGAGGGTAAAATGGGTGAATTTGGGTTATGTTTTTGTAATGAAACCCTAATGGCCACAAACTAGGTTTTGGTCTTATGATTTGAGGTTGTAAGTGTCAAATGGTATTGCTAGTCACTAATACACTTTTGGATTTATGGAAGAAGTGTTAATGGGTAAGTTTTACTTGATTGAGTGGCTAAGTAATTTAAAATGGGTCAAAATGTACTAGTTGACCTAGTTTGGGTAAAATGGGTATGAATTACCCTAAGTTTGTGTTAATTGAAGTTGGTAGACTTTAATGCAATAGCTTTAGTGGTTAAAGTCGGGTCTTGGCCATTTAAGGGCGGTATTGGTGTGATTGAGTCATTTAATGTGAAGTGGGTCATTAAATGCTCAAGTAGGTGTAATTTGGTTAATTCCACTAGTTATGTATTGAAATTGTACTTAATGTATTAGGTACTTTGCTTTGAAGCTCGGAAGTGCATAATCATCACCGAAGTGCTAAGGTGAGTGGGATAATTATGTGCGTGCATATATGATGTATTTATTTGTGTAGTATGAGTTGTGAAATGTCGAGGTGTTAAGACACCACTTCTCATGTGATGGGTGAAGCATCGAGGTGTTAAGATGCCACTCGGGGTGAAGCATCGAGGTGTTAAGATGCCACCTAGGGGTGAAGTGTCGAGGTGTTAAGACACCACTCCGTAGAATAGATGGGTGAAGCATCGAAGTGTTAAGATGCCACTCGGGGTGAAGTATCGAAGTGTTAAGATGCCACCCGTGGGGTTAGTGTACGAGGTGTTAAGTGCACTAATGGTTTTTATGAACTCCGATGGTCTTTAAACACCGTTCCCTTGTTCAATTAGTTAACCATGGTTGTGTGTGGTTTGTAGCATATTATATTGTTTAGAATATATGCTATTGTTATGCTAGCTTATGTTGTTGGAGGTTTAGTATTATACTTGCGATGGCATGATTATTTATATTGCTAGCATGTATGCGGAAATATGTAAGTGATTGCAGGTAAGTAGGTTGTATATGTAAACATATAATTATTGCACTCACTAAGCGTTAGCTTACCCCTCTCGTTGTTTATATTTTTAGATGCAGGTGCGGATAAGGGCAAGGGGGTTATTGGGCACTAGGTGTCCTTGTTGATGTTATGATGAAGCTTTTGGAAGTTGACCTATGTTTTGGGTAGTTTAGTCCCAAACCATGCTCAAGGGGTCGTTTGGATTATAAACTATCATTTGTAGTTGGTCAAACTTGTATCACATTCGTTAATGGCCTTTGTGCCTTTTTGTAAACATTAAACTCGTTGTATGTTTTTAATGAAGCGTGTGGAATGGTTTACATATTTAATTGGCGCGTAAATGTGTATCATTTTAAAAAAAAAAAATTATCGTAGGGAGTACGGGTTGGGTTGTTTCATAATTCAAATCCCGTTGATCAAAAAGATGTTTCAAACTCTTGTGATCCGAATAAATCGTACACTTGACACCATACAAGTAGTGGCTCCAAATTTTCAAAGCATGAACCACCGCCGCTAATTCAAGATCATGAGTCGGGTATCTCTTTTCATGTTCCTTTAACTGACAAGAGGCGTAAGCAATGACTTTACCTCGTTGCATTAGAACACACCCGAGCCCATTCAAAGAAGCATCACAAAAAACCATCATATCATCTACACCTTCCGGCAACACTAAGACCGGAGCTTGACACAATTTCTCTTTCAACAATTGAAAAGCGATTTCTTGCTCGTTCTCCCAATTGAACCTTGTATTCTTCCTTGTCAACTTAGTTAATGGAGAAGCAATCTTTGAAAAGTCTTGGATAAACTGACGATAATAACCGGCCAATCCGAGAAAACTTCGGATTTCTGAAGGCGTAGTCGGTTGTCCCCAACTCTTCACCGTCTCTATCTTCCCCGGATCTACTTGAATACCATCCTTGTTCACAATATGGCCAAGGAATTGAACTTCCCTTAGCCAAAATTCACATTTCGAGAATTTAGCATATAACTTCTCTTTTCTCAAAGTCTTCAACACCTCGCGTAAATGATGTTCGTGTTCCTTCATACCCTTAGAGTAGACAAGAATATCGTCAATGAACACAATTACCGACTTGTCCAACATAGGTTGGCACACTCGGTTCATAAGATCCATGAATGCCGCCGGTGCATTCGTAAGGCCAAAAGGCATAACTACAAACTCAAAATGCCCGTAACGCATACGAAAAGCCGTTTTCTCAATATCTTCCTCACGGACCTGCATTTGGTGATAGCCGGACCGTAGGTCAATTTTAGAGAAATACGTCGCACCTTGGAGTTGATCAAATAAATCGTCAATCTTAGGCAATGGATAACGGTTCTTGATTGTCACTTTGTTCAACTCCCGATAATCAATGCACATACGCATACTTCCGTCTTTCTTTTTCACGAATAAAACCGGAGCGCCCCAAGGCGAAGTACTCGGTCGAATAAAACCCTTCTCAAGTAACTCTTGGGTTTGATTTAACAATTCTTGCATTTCCGTCGGCGCTAAACGATAAGGAGTTTTAGCAATGGGAGTAGCTCCCGGAACCAACTCAATGCGAAATTCAACTTGTCTTTCCGCCGGAACACCCGGTAACTCATCCAGAAAAACGTCTTCAAATTCACTTACCACCGGAATTTCACGAATAGGTGGTGGCTCATCACGAGTATCAACAACATGGGCAAGAAAAGTCATGCCACCACTAACAAGGAAACGACATGCCCGTGCAAAAGTGCATACCGGTACAGGTCTTCTACGTTTATCGCCATGAATAATTAACTCTCCCCCACTTGGGGTCTTCACACGAATAGACTTTTCATGGCACGCAATATCGGCTCTGTTACGATCGAGCCAATCCATACCAACCACGATATCAAAATCACCCAAAGTCATCGGGATGAGATCAATTTTAAAGTTTTCGGAACCAAACACAACATTACAATCCTTACACACATCGACCACTAGAACCATCTTGCCATCCGCTATTTTGACTTCTACCGGACGACTTAACTTAGCTAACGGTTTATTAAGTTTAGGCACAAATTTTGGAGACACAAACGATAAATTTGCACCGCTATCAAATAGAATCCTTGCCGGATTAGAGTTAACCATGAAAGTACCTGAAACAACTTCATTGGATTGCTTGGCTTCATCGTTGGTCATCAAATAATTACGTCCCCTAGCCGACCCCGTCGCCTTCTCTATTCTCTTAAGTTGATCATTTCGGAGTTCGGGGCACTCCGACTTTCGGTGCCCTTCTTGTTGACAATTGAAACATGTGATCACATTAGTACGCGGTTTTGGGCAATCACGAGAGTAGTGACCTTTTTGCCCACAATTGTAACATGTGGTCACGTGAACACTAGGAGCACCCTTCTTTACACTACCAACACTTTCGGATACTCCCTTACTCTTCTTGTTCGAAAAACTAGAAGCTTCAAACTTTCTTTTACTTGGTGCATAACTAACCGGACTCGGAGCTTGCGCTTCAAACCCCTTCGCCATCGCCAAAAGCTTAGCAAAAGTCTCAACTTGACCAATACTAATTTTACCCTTCAAATTGTCTCTAAGGGTCGCATGAAAGTCTTCCATTAACAATTGATCATTCCCCACATACTCGGGGCAAAAATGCGCCTTGGCGAGAAAATTGGTTTTGAGAGTGTTTAGGTCCAAAGACCCTTGACGCATGTTCCTTAACTCGTTGCGTAATTTGGAAAGGTCCGCTTGCGTACGATATTCAAGAAAAAACTCCTTCTTAAACTCCGCCCAAGATAACCCTACGAAAGCCGTATCACCCATCATATCAATCTTACCATTGAGCCAATCTTTAGCATGGCCCCTTAGCAAACTAGTAGCAAGCCTTGTCTTTTTTCTCGGGAGGGCACTCGGTCGTGCGAAAACAACCTTCAACATCGGAAATCCAAGCCTCACTTTTCATGGGGTCGGGATCCCCGTGAAAGTGAGGAGGCTTAGTCGCCAAGAAGTTCTTATAGCTAAACTCCAACTCATCCATAATTTGAGGTCTAGGAAACCTCCTTTCAACTTCTTCTTTAACGGCATTGGTCATTCGTTCTTGAATCACATCGACAATTTGTTCCGAAACCGACTCTTCGAGAATTCGCTTAACCTTTCGAGAGAAAACCGAAACATATTTTTCTAGAGCGGCCTCTATTTTGGTGGTCATCTCGTCCGTTTCCTCCACATGAGAAGGACCACCATTGCCATTCGTATCCGTTCCGTTTCTCGTCTTCATTCTAAAGATTAAAGAATGGATTAGACATCACCAACGAATTAATACACATAAATACCTATGCATATGACCGTACACACCCCACATCTAGCTCAATGCTTGTCGCACGTCCTTGCTTGACTTGACTTGCAACCGTGATAGTGGTCGCGACTCACTATTATGCTCACATGCCATGCCACGCTCAAACGTATCACAACCATCTCGCTCGATGTTCAAAACAATAACACATGATTAGTAACATCAATATATATAGCATAGTTAGTCCACCTATGCATAAAAGAATAAATCAAAACCCGCACAGACCCGTAATCCTACAAGTCCCGCATATAATACAACAACACAAAAGTCTATGTCTAGGCGCCTATCTCAAGTTACCTAAATCCCTTAGACCATGCTCTGATACCACTTGTAACAACCCAAACCAAACCACGAACAACCCGCGTAAAATGTGAAATAAAATTTTTTTTATGCTGTTCAGTTGGTGGCGCGGCGCGCCAGGTATTCGTGCGGCGCGCAGAATCACCTGGACAGCCCGCTATACGAAAATGTTTGACCTTTTCCCGACATAATTATACAAAACGCTTTCAACCACATACTCATACATGTAAAACTAACACGTTCCATTAATAAAATTAGTTTTACGAAGCGGGGCCTACACGACCCAAATTACAAGTTTAATACATAACGCGAGTTGCAACCAAAAAAAGTTTAAATGCCAAACGACACATCGAGCATGGTGTTTGGGGTTAAACTACCCAAGTCTCGGTGGAACTTCCAAAAGCTATAATCCCCGAGCTACTAATCCAAGCGAATACCTTTGCCCTTATCCAAGCCGGATCCTAAAAAGGTAAACAACAAGAGGGTAAGCTAACGCTTAGTGAATGCAATAATGATACATATACATATATAATACACCTACTTGCAAACACTTATACAAATACCTCATACACGCTAGCAATTTACATAGCATACCATCGCAAGTATAACTCTAAACCCTTCAAGATCACAAGCTAGCACAACAATATCACATATATAACCTGAATAATATAATATACTACAATACAACGCGTAATTATGGTTAACCAATAATACATGGGAATGGTACTTCGAATTTCCCATCGGTGTTCATAACAACCGTTAGTGTACAACGAAATATATCACTAACCCCATAGGCGACATGGACAACGAAATATCCGTTTAAAGCGATCGTTTGTGTACAACAAAATATATCACTAACTCTTGGGTGATTTGGACAATGAAATATCCATCATTAGTGTACAACGAAATATATCACTAACTCTTGGTGGTATAGACAACATATACCCGGCCCCTTTCCCGCCCTACAAATAGATACATTATATACACACATGTATAATCATTCCACTCACCTTACGCCTTCGGTGAATTGATAAACCAAGCTTGAAACTTCAAGGTAACACACCTATTACAATGTACACATAATCAACATCCATTCAAGTTGGTCAAACTCGCAACACTCACCATCACTAGGTCGTTTTGACCCATTTGGACACTTAACCCTAAAATTGGGTCAACTCACACCCAAAACCCTAACATTAGCCAAGATAGGTTTAAAACATATTTCAACACTTGGTTTATGCATTAATCACAAACATTAACTAACTTAGGTCCATTTTGACCCATTTGACCAATTAAAGTCAACACACCCATTTCGGGTCATCCACTAACCCACACAACGCCCATTTACATATATATAGGTGTGCTAGCAATTTACTAACTAATTTAAGTTCATAAACATCAATTTAACACTTTGAAAACCCTAGTTAGTCATCTTTGAGTCTACTCGACCCAATTTCACCCAAAACCCCCAATTCACCCATAAATGGGTTTTAAGTTCATCATCTACCCCAAACCCTAACCCTTAATCAAAATAAAATCAAGATATCAAGATTAGAGCATACCACTACCACCAAAACGTAGCTAGAGGGAAGATGAACGACTTTAAAGCTTGCACTTAGACCCGATTCGAGCTTCTTCTTCCTTATTTTGAGCTTTCTCACACTAGGATCTTACTCTCTCTCTAGAATAAATTGGGAGTGATAAGGGTTATTAAAGATGGAGTAAATGAGGCTCCAACAACTGATCCCAAGCCTTAAAGTCGGATCCCTAGTGTAATTACCAAAAAGCCCTCACCCATAATTAATTAAAAAGGAAGATGAGCTGTCAGCAGCTTTTGGCGCGGCGCGCCACTGGCCTGTGCGGCGTGCAGATGGCCTGGTCAGAATCCTTTTCCCTTTTAAAGTATACAACGAAACCTCCACTATACAAGTAACTTAATTACACATATGTACAAGGAAAAATATTCGGGTCTTACAAATAGGTACTTATCACTTGTGATTGGCTTATACATCAGTTTCATACCTTTTTTTTATTATGAAGGTACTTCATAACCGCCAAGACGGATCAATAATACGTACATGTAGACACTATCTACGATTTGGTCTTCTATGTAGACATTGTTTTTGGGTATTGAAGAACGATAATATAGATGAAATCCCTGAAAAATACATAATGAGGCGTTGGAGAAGGGATATAATACCACCCGAGTTAAGATCAAGGAGAAACAGATATGGCAACAAAAACATTGCTGTTCAAAATTCTATTAATGAAATCACATCAGTTATTGATGATTGTGTTGAACTTATTGGCAAGGATGAAACGATGCTACAAGTGCTTCTTGAAAAAGTTAAAATGGTGAAGAAAGAAGTTGAGGCTCAAGTGCCAAAACAGTTTAAGAAAAAAGATGTTGTCATACAAGAAATGGTTGGTGTTTCAAAGCCTAATTCATTAGACATACAAAACTCACCCGTTGGGAGATACAAAGGTTGTGGAAAAGATAAGCGGCTTATGAGTGGAAAAGAGAAAGGAATTTTGGAAAGCAAAAAAAGAAAGATTACTTTCAGTAATTGTGGATCACATGAACACAATTGCAGGGGTTGTGACAAAGTCAAACGTTGATTTTATTATTTTTTTTATATTCATACAATTGTTAATTTTGGTGTTCCTATTAAATGTTTGACTTTCATTTTTTTATATTAAGTTAATTTATTTCAAGTACAAATGTTAAAAATTGTTAATGTGTTTGGAACTTTTTTTATTTATGGTTTTGATTTTACAGAATGTATGTTAACAGTTGTGATTATATACTGTAATCACATGTGATTAAGTAGTTCAATCACATGTGATTTTATATTACAATAACATGTGATTGAATAAAGCCAATGACATTAAGAATCATTTGTAAAATCAATTAGTCCCTAAACCCAAAAACCATGTGATGGGTCCTAACAGTGGTGAGAGGTCTTTGCAAAATCAATTTGTAAAATCAATTTGTAAAAGAGGGCTTTGCAAAAAAAAATTATTTATGGTCATGATTTCAAAGAATGTATGTTAACGGTTGTGATTATATACTAAAATCACATTTGATTAAGTAGTTCAATCACATGTGATTTTATATTACAATCAGATTTGATTGAATAAGACAATGACATGAATGTTAACAATTGTGATTATATACTACAATCACATGTGATTAAGTATTTAATCACATGTGATTATATATATGATAGGTCATATCATGTTGAGATTAGAAGAACATACAAGTTAGAATGAGATTCGGTAGGTGTGAAGGAGATTCAGTATTAGAGAGAATTAACAAGATTTACATTCCACAGCTTCTAGAACTCGGTTACAATGCAATGGCTATCTAATTAGGACTACTTAGGTTCCTTATATAGCCCTCTTCTAAGAAACCATCATTTAAGCTTATTTCACATTAACACTATACAACTTCGGGGTCCTAACAATCTCCCCCTTAGTGTTAAATGTGAACTTTACAATATAATCCTATTAAAACATCTAAAGGAACTTTGTTCCTCTGAAGTGAACTTTGGATTTGAATCCCTTGAGATTCTCATATCTTCGTATGTTCACTCTTGTCTTTAGACGACTTTTCAATCTTGTGAGAATGTATTTGACAATCTCATTATCTTCAGTTGAATAGCAGCTATTGATCAGTCTCCATCTCAAATATTTGAAAGCATACATCAACGTTCCATCTGAGTATCTTCTGAAATCTGAGACTCTGATGAAGATCTTTGTATAGTGAGAATTGACAAACATAAACCCATAAGGATAGTCACTCACTTCAAGTAAGGACATATATCTTAGCTCTTTGATTACTTGATTTGGCGGTTTAATTCTGAGCTTTTTGTGTCCAGATTCTAACCCCATCTGAAAATCGTGAACGGACATCCATCTCATCGAGTCAAGAATAAATCTGTAGACTGCCTTCATTGCAGCAGCATGATAAATTGTTGCAGATTCATTCAAGTTAATCAAGTAGTTGTAAATGAAAATAATGTCGTCCATCTTCAATCTATCAAAATCTGCTTCAGAGAATTGATAATCTTCATCATCCATTCTTGTTACCTGAAACAATGGCATCTTCACTCCATCCTTGTTAATCATCAGAATCTTATTTATGCTTTTGATCTCTGAATTTCGCTGAACTTGAAGTTTCTCTTCATTCTTCAATTTATATTTATCACGAACACTCAGATAAGCTTTGAGATATTCTGGTTTCTTATGATATTTCCATGCACCCAGAACACTCATTGATGCAGAAAGGACGAGATCAGAATCACCATAGATTCTATACGCTTGTTGTTCAATGAATGATGAACGAAGAATCATCTTCTCTTCTTCCTCACTTAGTTGGAAATCAGCATCACGCTCAAGAACAATCTCTGCAATTTGAAATGGAACATTCAGATTAGGATGAGTTGTAGTATCTTCCTTGCCGTTAGAGAAAATCTCATTTTCAAAGTGTATCCCAAATTCATCAGTTGGAGATGACAAGTTAACAAATTGATGATCATTGAATTCATTGGCGACACTCGACTACCCCTTCAAAATATCTTCAATATTATCGAAGTTTTGATTATCCTCTTGAGCTGATTTATTCTCTAATTGATCAGCTGAATCCATAATCATAAGCATCCCTGAGTCACCCTCTCTCTGACCTTCAGATTCATCTAGAAAACTTTCACACTGAATTTCCTCAATTTTATCGCTTTCAGAATTAGATATATCAACAACATCTTGATCCTTATGTTGACTAGATGTACCAGCTTCATACGTTGATCTTTGAAAACCACTGGATCGATAACCACCATGTCTATTCTCCCCCTCATGAAGATTGTCGGGATCGAAATCATCATGATCAGGCATGTGAATTGGTCCAGGTGACTTGCATGGAGATAAAGGATATACTATCCTTGCTTGCTCAAGATAAATCATCATAGTCTCGCGAACTTCATCAAGATCAGTTCGTTTAGCAAATTCAGCAAGATATAGTTCCTCCACCTCATTGTCAGAGAGATATTGCAATCCATATCTATTCTAAATCCGAGAAGGTGACCCAGTTGGTGAAACAACGTTGTAACCACGAACAACATCAGCATCAGTTGGAGGCGATGTCGATGGAAGTGTTTGATTTGCCGTGAGGGTAGGTAAGGATGTTTGTGCGGTATTATTCTTATATGTAGGGCTGTACATACTACTAGTCAGATTCATGATATCCCCTTCTGATGGAGGTTAGGAAACAACCGGAGTTATCGCTGGCGAAGTTTCTTTCGAAGCATCCGCCTCCATGACTTTATTCTCATAGGACTCTGACAAAGTAGTAGAACTACCCGTTGGTTTAGATCTCGCAGAGATATTGCTATCTCCGACTCCTAAAATCATTGATATACCATGAGGTTGTACATCTCTTTCAGTTAACGACTCTTCCTCCAGACCCTGAGATTCAGAATCTAGAAGAGAAGTGGTTTGAACCAATGGATCATGTTCATGAACCAAGGGATCAGTCTGCAGAAGGATTGTCATGTTGACTCGTTTCCAAGGGACGCGGTAGATCTCCCTCATCAAGATAAGCCGGACCTCGAGACCCTGTTGTACATTGAGGCACATGAGGATTTTCAGCCGATACGCAGGGTACCTTTTCACGATTTTTTGGCTCCCCTTCGGCCGCTCTGGACTTCAATGATTGAGTTTCCTCAATCGATTGAGTCAATGCAGACTTTACTGTAGAGGAAGACTTTACTTCCTTAGATGCCGAAGCATCTTGCTGTGTAAGATTTATTATTAAGTCCTATTTAGATTGGATGGGCTTGGTGGTCTTTTTACCATCCGTGCATTTAGCTCTCTTGCCTACTGAAGCTTGCGCTTCATTTAGCGTAGGGCTTACTATTATTATTGGATGTGATACGGAGATGGGTGAGGGTGACCTAATTGGCTCTAGGTCTTGATCTGTATCACCAACAGTTGGAGTAACTGATTGGCGGACGATAGGTGTCGAAGTCCTAGATCTAGTTACTCGTTGGGTTGGCAGAGTCTGAATCATCTCATCAGGTATAAATCGAATTCTCTTAGGAGAATGTTCAGGAGATGATTCAGTTGCTGAAGAATCAGTGTCACTGCTCACTTCGGGTGTTGTTGAAAGGGTTAGTTCAATCCTAGATGATCTAGGTTCCCTGATCCTCATGGGTTGAACTTGGTATGCTGCCCTAGAACGTTTGAGGTTAAGCATAAGTGGAGGATTAACTGGCCCGGGTGGTTGTACTACAGGTTCCTATACAACCTCTGGGGCTGGAACCACGGCGGGTTCAACTTGTTCTTATTGTGCTGGGTTCGGAAGAGGTATTCCTACAGCCTCAAAATAAGAATGCATTCGAACGTCTTGGGGTGCAGCAAGCCCCACAAGCCAATTTGGAATCGGCGTAGTGAATTGATTGTCAGATACCATAGGGGTATTCATGTTCAGCTCCCCAAATCTTTTCATCTGTAATCCATGTGTACCTGGGACAAATATATTTGCATTTCTCAAGCAGTGATAACATCATGGATAAAGATACAGAAAAACCTTTCACAAGGGATGCATGAACCAAATCCCATAATAGTTCTGCATAATCAGGAGTCTCTACTCTTATGAAAAAGTAGAACACTTTCAGCATCGGCACAGTCAAGCTGTCGGATCCACTTCTTGTCATCAGCAAGCATCTGTTGATGATTGAGAAGATCATATACCACCTTGAGAGCAAGTATTTCTTCTGAAACTTAGCCAGTGGAACATTGTTTGCTCCAACATAACCAAGATCAAAGATTGATGACATCATCTGCTGAGTAGCAGGGAAAGCAGGAGCATTTTGTACAAGAGGAAGCCTAAAGATCCTCCTAAAATCAGCCTTAGTGATACTCCTCATCCCTTGAACTCCTCTTAGCTCAAACTCAAATCGAGCTTGTGTACCCTCTGGATTTGCAGTAGTAGGTTGTGTAGCTTCCACAAACCTAATGGTTCTATTGAGTAGCTCCAGATCTGTCACAGGTACACTGACAGTTGAGCTTAGAGCAGGCCACAGTGTATGCCTCTCTAGTATTGCAGTCCAGTAATTGCAAGGAATGTTGGTTTCAGAATTGATGAACTGATTGTTCGCCATTTAGCTGTATAAATAAGAAATAGAAGGCCACAAGATATTTAACATAAAGCACATATCTCTATTCTTATTTGCCTTTGAAATCCTTTATATTTTTCAAATTTTATAATTTTTATGGGTTTTCTAAGTTATAAACATCATTTATTCCAAATATGAACAAGTAATTGAAAAACATGACATTCATAAGATATTCATTACAGTACAAAATTATCAAGCAAAGTCAATTATATAACACAAAGAATCAGAACAACAGTTAGTGATATTTAAGCACAAATCAAGCAGATTCGGTAGTCATGAACACTTAAGATTCTGTAACCAAATAAGCTTGAGTTTTCATACCAAAGACTTAAATAAAGCATGTAAGATTTATCAAGTTGAAAATCTTAGATTTTGAAAGTACCAAATTACTGATTCGGTATAATTCCAAAAACAGATTCGGTATCTTCAAACATGCATATCGAATTATATCATGCATATTCAGTCTTATATCATGCAAAAACATAGTCACCCAAACATGCATATTCAGTCTTATATCATGCAAAAACATAGTCACAATCAATTAACAACTCAAACAAATCATAAAAACATGTTAATGACTTGAACAGACTCGGTACTGTAGCAAGAACACATTAGATATGTACAGAATCTATCAAATACTCAATTAAACATGTAATCAGACTCGGTCAATTGATAGATCAACTAATTTAACATGGATTTGACAAGATTTCATGTTAATCAACCAAATCAGATGAGTTTAATCAAAGAATTAAGAAATACGACTCAGGTTCGGTATAAGAAACATTTTTCAAAATTAAGTGTCACAATCATGTTATTTGCTTGATTTTCTGGTTTATAAATGTTTAATTATCTCAGATCTACAACGTGTAATACTTAAATTCAATTAAAACAAGAATATACCAAAGATTTGAAGATATAGAGAGACGGATTCGGTAGATTAGGCAGACTCGGTAGGTTTTATCAGATTCGATATGCAATTAAAAGTAAAAGAAAGTTTGACTTTGACCCTGCTATTTATAGATACCGAATGTTTTAAAGAAATGGGCCTTACCGAATGGGCCTTAAGTACCGAATGCAGTCCATTTTCAAATTTAGACACATTGCACTTCTAACTTTGACAAATATTTATCAAAAATCATTCAAGATTATCACATTTTTGATGAAAAACATTTCTGAGACAATTGTTGAAAATTTTGAACTTACCGAATCTGTACTGTTGGCTGTCAGATTCGGTATAATGCTAAAATTAACATTTATTCATTTAAATTCAAATCTTTTTGGATTTTATCTTTTCCAATTTTTATGAATTTTATCAAAACAAGATTTGTACTTAGAAAATTTTGAATTATGTACAAAGTACAAATCTTCAGTGATACCAATTGTTAAAACGGGTTGCATACTGAGATGTATACAAGCCTTAGTGAATTATTTCAGATAAAAACAAAGAGTTTATGAAATTCACTTTTGAAAAACAATTTTTTTTCTTCATTTTCTCCCCCTCAAAATGTGATATACAAGAAAGTAAATCACAATTTTGATATATTCCCAAGAAAATGAGTTAACTCCCCCTTGAAATATGATATCAATGAGTTACCTCCCCCTTTCGTAACCATTGAAATTTAATCCCAGGAAGTTAATAGAATTCTAAAAGTAAGGCTCCCCCTTGAAAGACGTTATCTAAAGCATAAGAAGTAGTTGCTCCCCCTAGAATGTCTCTACTCCCCCTAAACACAAGATCCTAAGTATAAGTCCCAACAGATCTAAGGAATGTCAAGCACTATACTCTACCATGTCAATCTCTTTGATCAAGAACTTTAGCCTAAGTTCATCTAAGGGCTTAGTGAACATGTCAGCTAATTGCACTTTGGTAGGCACAAAGTATAACTCTACATCCCCTTTTTCTACATGGTCCTTAATGAAATGATAACGAATATCAATGTATTTAGTCTTAGAATGCTAGACCGGGTTGCTCGTAATTGCAATAGCACTTTGTGAATCACAGTAAATTGGGGTCTTAGAAATCTTAAAGCCATAGTCCAAAAGTTGAGTTTGCATCCACAAAACTTGTGAACAACAGTGAGCTGCAGCAATGTACTCAGACTCAGCTGTTGATAAAGACACATAGTTCTGCTTTTTGGATGACCAACCAACTACCCTATTCCCCAATATCTGAATTGATCCAAATGTGCTTTTTCTATCAACATGGCCACCGCCATGATCCGCATCAGTATAAGCAGTGAGATTGAAATCGGATCCACGAGGATACCAGATCCCAAGGTTAGGTGTACCTTTAAGGTACTGAAAAATTGTAACAACTGCTTTGGAGTGAGATTTATTAGGGTTGGACTGAAAGCGGGCACAGACAGTTACAGCAAGTGTAATGTCTGGTCGACTTGCAGTCAGCTACCTTAAAAAACCAACCATGCTTCAATAAAGCGTAACGTCAAAGGGTTCCCCATTAGCATCAGCATCCTGTAGAGTTCTCATTGGGGTTATCATTGGTTTTAAATCAGTCATTTTAAAACATTTTAGCATATCATTGATATACTTTGTTTGACTGATAAAAATCCCATTTGGTAATTGTTTTACTTGTAACCCCAAGAAGAAATTTAACTGGTCAAGCATGCTCATTTCGAATTTGTTGGCCATAAGGTCACCAAATTCTTTGCATAAGGCTGGGGACGTGGAACCAAAAATAATATCATCAATGTAAATTTGAACCAAGAGAATGTGACCGTGGTTTTTACGGATGAATAGCGTTGTATCAATCATTCCACGAGAGAAGCCATTGTCCAGCAAATACTTTGTTAAGGTCTCGTACCATGTACGTGGTGCTTGCTTCAGACCATATAAAGCTTTCTCCAAGTAGCAGACGTGGTTTGGATGAATGGGATCGACAAAGCCTTCTGGTTGATCAACATAAACTTCCTCTTGAAGATGACTGTTCAGAAAAGCAGTTTTGACATCCATTTGAAACACCGTGAACTTCATATAAGAAGCAAATGTGAGGAAAAGATGAATAGCCTCAATCCTAGCAACCGGAGCAAACATTTCATCATAATCAATACCCTCTTGTTGTCGATATCCGTTGGCCACAAGACGTGCCTTATTTCGAACCACAATTCCATCAGAATCCTTCTTGTTCTTAAAAATCCACTTAACCCCTATTGGTCGTTGACCCGTTGGTCTTGGAACTAATCGCCATACTTTCAAACGATCAAATTGACCGATCTCTTCTTGCATTGCTACTACCCAGTTCAAATCTAGTAAAGCTTGAGCAACCATTGTTGGTTCAATCTCACTAAGAAAGGCAGTGTATAGACACATATTTCGAGTTTCCCTTCGAGTTGAGACTGGAGCAGATGCGTCACCAATGATAAGATCAATTGTATGACTTTTAGTCCATCGGTTGTTATGTGGAAGAGGTTTTACATCAGTGGTATCCATTGGAACATCAACCGTTGTTGACGTTGAGCCTTGATCCGCTTGATCTGATGTAACACCATCTAATGGATTCAATTGAGTATCTGGAGAAACAACTGGAGTTGTATCAACTGATGAATCTTGAATTGGTTCAAGATTATCTGTATCTGGAGGTGGGAGGGAGGATGAAGAAGCAACGGGTGAATCAGTTGGTGTTATATCTTCATCAAAAACACTTGATTGAGTCTCCACAGTAGTTGACTGTGATGGTGTTACCGTTACATTTTGAACATTTGAATTCCGTTGAGGAGCATAAAGACTATCAAACAAGACATCCAGTTCCTCTGTTGTTACCGTAGGAACACCCTTCTTCAAGAAAATTGAGTTTTGCGCGGAAGAAGTAGTTGCCAGGTTAGGATTGGGTTTTGAACTGAGTTGTTCAAAAGCCATTCCCGATAACTCATCGAACTTTACATTAATGCTTTCCTTAATCGTCTTTGTCCGTTTGTGATAAACACGATAGGCAACTTTGTTCGAAGAATAACCGGGAAATATGGCCTGATCGCCATGAGGATCAAACTTTCCGAGGCTGTCAAAATCGTTAAGCACATAGCATATACAACCAAAGACACGGAAATATTTGACATTTTGGCGTCTACCATATAGTAACTCATAAAAAGTTTTATCAAAACGTTTATTAATGATGCAGCGATTTTGGGTATAACATGCAGTAGAAATGGCTTCCCCCCACATTTTCGGAGGTAGTTTGGAGTAAGCAAGCATCGTTCGAGCTGCTTCGCATAGCGTACGATTACGTCATTCAACTACTCCATTCTGTTGAGGGGTTCGTGCAGCAGAGAACTGATGTTCAATGCCTTGGTCTTTCAAATAACTATCAAGCAGGTCATTCTTAAATTACGTCCCATTATCAGTTCAAATACTCTTAACATGTTTGTTAAAAGAGCGTTGAGTCTTTTTAATGAACTCAATGATAATGGCGGGGGTTTCTGACTTTGTTCGTAGAAGGAAAATCCATGTAAATCGGGTATAATCATCAACAATGACAAGCACATGTTTTCGGCCACCAAGACTAGAAATCCTCATGGGTCCACATAAGTCCATATACAATAATTGCAAGGACGATGAAGTACAGGGGTTTTGATTAAGCGGATGATTAGTCCGTTTCAGCTTACCCATCGCACATGATGGACACACATGATGCTTATCATATTGAAAGCTTGGAATACCGTTAACTAAGTCTTTAGAGACGAGTCAATTAATACCCATGTAATTCAGGTGAGACATCCGGTGATGCCATAACCATGAATTTTCCTTTGTTGAACGAGTGACCAAACACATGGTTCCATGTGATGGTGCATCATTGAGGTCAATAGTATAAAGTGAAGCACAACGTTTACCAACAAGGAGATTGATAATACTAAAAACGAACATATATTTCATAGCATTATCCCTCAAGAAAGACAAGCTTTTGGTTGCAATTGTTCTATTTACGAGTGATATTCGTTTAAATAATAAAAGGTGAAGACAAAAGACAGATTCGACGAATTAAAGACTCAAACGACCAAAAAGCTCAAAAATACAAAGTACAATCAAAGTGGTTCAATTTATTGATGAGAAACGTCAAAAAATTACAAGAGTACGAGCCGCAAAACGCAAAGTACAAGATATTAAATAGTACGAAAGGACGTTCGAAAATCCAGAACCGAGACCAGAGTCAACTCTCAACGCTCGACGCAACGGACTAAAAATTACAAGTCAACTATGCACATGAATATAATATAATATATAATTAATTCTTAAAATTATATATATATATATATTATATTATATATTAAAAACGTCGACAAACTAGAAAACAAGAACATGTGAGCTGATTCAGCTGGCCATACGATCGCATGGCCAGGATGCCCATATTTCATGCGATCGCATGAGCCTAAAAGGCTGGCCACATCTATAAATTTCGCATTTTTTGGTCGAATGTTTTATATCTTTTTCTATCCTCTCTATCTCTCACGCAATATATATATATATATATATATATATACATTATAATTTTAATATTAATTTAAGATTAATAATAATAAGGGTATGTTAGCGAATGTTGTAAGTGTGTAAGTCGAAATTCTGTCCGTGTAACGCTACGCTATTATTAATTATTGTAAGTTATGTTCAACCTTTTTAAATTAATGTCTCATAGCTAAGTTATTATTATGCTTATTTAAATTGAAGTAATCGTGATGTTGGGCTAAATATTAAAATTGAGTAATTGAGTTTTGTACCAAAATTGGGGTTTGGACAAAAGAACGACACTTGTGGAAATTAGACTATGGGCTATTAATCGGCTTTATATTCGTTTAATTGAATGATAGTTCGTTAATTTAATATAAAGATTTACAATTAGACGTACCTATAAATAACCACATACACTCGATCAGACACGATGGGCGGGATATTTATAAGTACTAATAATTGTTCATTTAACCGGATACGGGAATGGATTAATAGTCAATGGACTTATTAAAACAGGGGTGAATTACATTCAAGAAAAATTGGTGTAATTATAGTTTAAGTCCCCAATTAGTTGGAATATTTGACTTCGGATATAAGGATAATTTGACGAGGACACTCGCACTTTATATTTATGACTGACGGACTGTTATGGACAAAAACCAGATGGACATATCAAATAATCCAGGACAAAGGACAATTAACCCATGGTAATAAACTAAAATCAACATGTCAAACATCATGATTATGGAAGTTTAAATAAGCATAATTCCTTTATTTCATATTTCATCGCACTTTTATTTACTGTCATTTTATTTATTGCACTTTTTATTATTGTACTTTTTAATTATCGCAAATTTTATTTACTATCATTTTATTTATCGCACTTTTAATTATCGCACTTTAATTATTGTCAATTACTTTACGCTTTAAATTAAGTTATTTTTTATTTTTAATATTTTTACATTAGGTTTTAACTGCGACTAAAGTTTTAAAATTGACAAACCGGTCATTAAACGGTAAAAACCCCCTTTTATAATAATAATACTACTTATATATATATATATATATATATATATATATATATATATATATATATATATATATATATATATATATATATATATATATATATATATATATATATATATATTTACAAATATAGTTTTAAAAATATAACGTTAAACTTGGCTAGATCCCTGTTGAACGAACCGGACTTACTAAAAACTACACTACTGTACGATTAGGTACACTGCCTATAAGTGTTGTAGCAAGGTTTAAGTATATCCACTCTATAAATAAATAAATAACTTGTGTAAAATTGTATCGTATTTAATAGTTTTTCGTAGTAAATATATAACTATTTTGTACCCCTTCGCTTTAACATCAAGTATTTTTGGCGCCGCTGCAGGGGAAAGTTAAACGTCGAAAGCGCAACGCTATAAATAAAAAAAAAGATTTTTATTAAGTTTTAATTTCTTTTTTGTAAAAATACGTTTTAAATATTAAAAATATAAAAATATAAAAATATAAAAAGAAAAACAATATATATATATATATATATATATATATTTTTTTTTTTTTAAGAGTTTGTTTAAAATATATAAAATTATAAAATATTTCTATTTCTATTTTAGTTTGTAAAAATATAAGTTTTTATTTATTTTATATAAATACTTTATATAATTATAAAACAGAAAATTAAAAATAAAAAAAAAAGTAAAAAAGTATATGGGCTTGACACTGTTGCAGCCCAGACTTCTGGCCCGGATCCAAGAACCATGCGATCGCATGGCCCAGAGATGTAAACCTTATGCGATCGCATGAGGTTGTCTGACACGCCATATCTGAACCTGGTACTGCATTAATTACGGAGTATAATTTAATAATTATTATTATAAACCCTAATTAGGGTTAGTTATTAAATTAATTAATTTTAGTTTTAATTAATTTGTAATATTTAGTTTAAATTAGTTTTATTAGTTTTAAAAATTAATACTTTTATAAAATAAATAATATAAAAATAATATTTTTATAAAAATTGTATTTTTTTACAACTTTAAGTTTTATTTTTATATCTTTTTATTCGTAATATTTGTATTTTTATCGCTCGTAACTAGTTTTAAGATATAGTTTTTACTGTAGTTATTTTTATTTCTAGATTTTTAGGCTTTGCCGTAAAATCCCTTAAGTACTTTCTCTTTAGACTAAGATTTAGGTGCTTTAGAATTTTGCGACGCCGTTTTAAGATTTTAGTACTTTTTAAGTTATTGCCGTTTTAGATTTAGAATTCCTTTAAGCTTTAATACCTTTAGACGTAAGTTTTAATATTTAGTTTTTAGACTTTGCGACGCTGCATTTTATTATTTTTCGACGCTTATTTTTCGACCTTTTATTTTTCGACATACTCTTTTTCTTTCTTATTTCTCGACGCTCTAGTTTTTAGGATATAGAATTTTCTATTTCTTCTCTAAAATTTCTTTAAATTTCAAAAAAAATTATTTTAAGCGGTTAAATTGATAGACGTCTAAAATTTTCTGGTTCGTAGTAATAGTTGAATTTGTTAGTGACGAGTTGTGGGCTTCCAATTTAAAGGGTCCTGGCTACCTGCTGCATCTATTGGCTATTCGAAACGTGGGCAAAATCAGAAAAGTCTATTAATTTGATAACTTATATAATTTTTATCTTTTATAACTAATAGGATATTCAGTGAATGCACCGAGCAAAACGTTCATCACCTTTTATACGTTCACCACCTGTAACTCGATCAAGACATCTAGCCAATATTGTCGCCATTGATTTTTCTTTAGAATTGTCATCCAGTCAACCAAGTACTCCAATTCAAATTTCCGATAATTCATTTTTTGAACCCGACCTCACAATTGAGAATCCAGAGGATATTCAGGGACAATTCAGAGATCCTGAACCATTAATCTTTCCTCCGGAACCACCAATCATTCAAACAGAGATTGTTGAGGAACAAACTATTAAATCAGAATCCTCTAGTGATTCCGATCCAACAAATTCAATCATGGAAAATATGGAACCTCTAAGTATGGAAGACCGAATGAGAGCTAAACACACTGGCCAAGGTCACGCAATTACTCAACCAGACATTAATGCGCCAGATTATAAAATCAAAGGACAAATCCTACACATGGTAACTAATCAATGCCAATTTAGTGGTGCACCGAAGGAAGACCCAAACGAACATCTTCGTACCTTTAATAGGATCTGTACTCTATTTAAAATTAGAGAAGTGGAGGATGAACAGATCTATCTCATGTTATTTCCCTGGACTTTAAAGGGAGAAGCCAAAGAATGGTTAGAATCGTTACCTGAAGGGGCGATTGATACATGGGATGTTTTAGTTGAAAAATTTCTTAAGCAATTCTTTCCGGCATCTAAAGCCGTTAGACTTCAAGGAGAAATTGTTACATTCACACAAAAGCCAAATGAAACTCTATATGAGGCATGGACAAGATTTAGAAAGTTATTAAGAGGATGTCCGCAACATGGTTTAGACACTTATCAAATAGTACAAATATTCTACCAAGGATGCGACATCACTACACGAAAAGACATCGATATAGCAGCCGGTGGTTCCATTATGAAGAAAACTGCAACTGAAGCTTACAAAATTATTGATAACACTGCTTCCCACTCACATGAGTGGCATCAAGAAAAAGATATCGTTAGATCATCTAAAGCAGCTAGAGCCGATTCTAGCCATGACTTTGATTCCATTTTCGCAAAGATAGATGCTGTTGAGAGACGAATGGAAAAGATGACTAAAGATATTCACTCAATACAAATTAGTTGTGAGTAGTGTGGAGGACCACATTTGACAAAATATTGTCTCAGTATTGACCAAACAATGGAACAAAGAGATAATGTTTCATATATGAACCAAAGGCCTGGAAATAATTATCAGAATAATTATCAACCGCCAAGACCAATCTACAATCAAAATCAGAATTGTAACTGAAATGTTCCATACAACAATCAACAAGGTCCTAGCAATCAACAAGTATCCAACAATACTTACAATCAGCAAAGATCTATTTTTCAAAATAAACCACCACAAACCGATGATAAAAAGCCAAATTTAGAAGACATGATGTCAAAGCTAGTTGAATCTCAAACTCAATTTTTCACATCTCAGAAACAAACCAATGAACAAAATACTCAAGCATTTAGAAATCAACAAGCTTCTATTCAAAATTTGGAACAAGAAGTAAGCAACCTAGCAAGGTTGATAGGTGAAAGAAAACCGGGAAGTCTACCAAGCGATACAAATGCTAACCCCCGGAATGAAACAGCTAAAGACATTACCACAAGAAGTGGTATTACACTTAAACCACCTGAAATGCCTGTAATTTTTGATGACTCTATTCCTACTCCACAAGAACAACAACCTGAGCAAGATAAGGAAACAGAACCGGTGGTTGAAAAGGTTAATAAAGATAACACTGTTAAGGCTAAACCTTATGTTAAACCATACCAACCACCACTTCCTTACCCGAGTAAAATGAGAAAAGAAAGACTTGAAGCCGAGCAATCCAAATTCTTGGATATGTTTAAACAAATAAATGTAAATCTTCCTTTCATTGATGTGATTTCAGGAATGCCTAGATATGCTAAATTTCTGAAAGATCTAATCACAAATAGAAAGAAAATGGAAGAACTCTCGGCTGTTACTATGAATGCAAATTGTTCTGCAGTGCTGTTGAATAAGATACCAGAAAAATTATCTGATCCAGGAAGTTTCACAATTCCATGTTTTCTGGGTAGTCTTAGTTCAATAGAAGCATTGGCAGACTTAGGTGCTAGTATAAATCTAATGCCGTATTCACTATACGCTAAACTAGACCTTGGAGAATTGAAACCAACATGAATAAGCATACAACTAGCCGATCGATCAGTAAAATATCCTAGAGGGATAATGGAGAACATGCTAGTTAAAGTTGGTACTTTAGTATTTCCAGTAGATTTTGTTATTCTGGACATGGAAGAAGATTCTCGAGTTCCTCTTATATTAGGAAGACCATTCTTAAACACGGCTAAAGCAATAATAGACGTGTTCGGTAAGAAACTGATCCTAAGTATAGAGGACGAGAGTGTTACCTTTTCTGTTGATAGAGCCATGCAACAACCGCAATCTGCAGATGATACATGTTATTATATTCAAACCATAGATTCACATGCAGAATTGTTAGAAGAATTTCCAGAACTACAAGGAACATGAGAATGTTCTTTAGGAGAAGGAACAGAACCAATTGATGAAGCTGAAATATTAGCCGCACTCATGGCTAATGAATATGAACCAACAACAGAAGAAATTCAAATGCTAAAAGAAGAAGACAGATATCGATACAAATCATCGATAGAAGAACCACCGACATTAGAGTTAAAGCCACTTCCAAACCATTTGGAATATGCTTATTTACATGGTGAATCTGAATTACCTGTAATAACATCGTCTTCGAAAATGAAAAATCTCAACTCATTTCTGTGCTAAAAGCTCATAAACCAGCTATTGCATGGAAGATTCATGATATTAAAGGAATAAGTCCTTCGTATTGCACACATAAAATCCTTATGGAAGAAGGTCATAAAACGTATGTGCAACGCCAACGAAGACTAAATCCTAATATGCAAGATGTTGTTAAGAAAGAAATTATTAAACTGCTAGATGCAGGTTTAATTTATCCAATCTCTGATAGTCCATGAGTAAGCCCAGTTCAATGTGTACCTAAGAAGTGTGGCATGACTGTCATCACAAATGAAAAAAATGAGCTTATTCCTACTAGGACTGTAACATGATGGCGTGTTTGTATTGATTATAGAAAATTAAATGACGCCACCAGAAAAGATCACTTTCCCTTACCTTTCATTGATCAAATGTTGGAAAGATTAGCCAGAAATAGTTACTATTGTTTTCTTGACGGATTTTTCGGATACTTTCAAATTCCAATAGCACCCGAGGATCAAGAGAAAACCACATTCACGTGCCCTTATGGTACTTTTGCTTATAAACGCATGCCATTTTGACTTTGCAATGCCCCTGCAACCTTTCAAAGGTGCATGATGGCAATTTTTCACGACATGATAGAAGAATGCATGGAAGTTTTCATGGATGACTTTTCAGTCTTCGGTGATACTTTTGAAACATGTCTAGTTAATCTTGAACGAATGCTTATTAGATGCGAACAATCAAATCTAGTTCTTAATTGGGAGAAATGCCATTTCGTGGTTAAAGAAGGCATCGTTCTTGGTCATAAAATTTCAAAGGAAGGAATTGAAGTGGATAGAGCTAAAGTAGATGCAGATGCTAAACTTTCACATCCCACCAATGTTAGAGGAGTTAGGAGTTTTCTAGGGCATGCCGGTTTTTATCGACGTTTCATAAAAGATTTTTCTAAAATTGCCACTCCTATGAATAAACTCCTAGAAAAGGATGCTCCATTCATCTTTTCAGATGAATGCATCAAATATTTTAATATTCTTAAAGAAAAACTCACTAATGTGCCGATCATGATAACTCCAAATTGGAATCTACCATTTGAACTTATGTGCGATGCAAGTGATTTTGCAATGGGAGCCGTTTTAGGACAAAGGATTGAAAAACGATTTCAACCTATTTATTACGCTAGTAAGATGTTACAAGGAGCACAAAAGAATTACACAACTACTGAAAAAGAACTCCTTGCTATTGTCTTTGCTTTTGACAAATTTCGTTCATATCTCGTTCTAGCAAAAACGGTGGTCTATACCGACCATTCTGCTCTTAGATACCTATTTTCAAAACAAGATGGCAAACCATGATTAATCCGTTGGATCGTACTCTTACAAGAGTTTGATATTGAGATCCGAGACAAAAAGGGAGCAGAAAATCTCGCCGCTGATCATCTTTCTCGTCTTGAAAATCCTGAATTAGAAGTTCTAAATGAATCGGCTATACAAGATAACTTTCCTGATGAATATCTATTGAAGATAGATTATAGTGAAATTCTATGGTTTGCAAACTATGCAAACTACTTAGTATGTGGATTCCTTGAAAAAGGGTTGTCGTGCCAAAAACGAAAGAAATTCTTTAGTGATATAAAACACTATTTTTGGGAAGATCCACATTTGTTTAAAAGTTGTCCCGATGGAATAATATGCCGATGTGTATTCGGAGATGAAGCCATTCAAATCTTAAACCATTGTCACACAGGACCAACAGGAGGGCATTATGGGCCTCAAGTTACAGCAAGAAAAGTTTACGATACTGGATTTTATTGGCCTACAATTTTTAAAGACGCACACCTTCTTTGCAAATCCTGTGATGCATGTCAAAGGGCCGGAAAAATAAGTCAACGTGATGAAATGCCACAAAATGTCATTCAAGTATGTGAAGTATTTGACATTTGGGGTATTGACTTTATGGGTCCATTTCCAAAATCTCATAATAATCTCTACATTCTCGTTGCCATTGATTATGTATCTAAATGGGCGGAAGCACAAGCTTTCCCAACTAACGATGCACGAGTTGTAGTCAATTTTTTAAAACGTCTTTTTGCTAGGTTCGGAACACCGAAAGCTTTAATAAGTGATCGGGGTACTCATTTTTGTAATAATCAACTTGAGAAAGTTCTCAAAAGATATGGAGTAACTCAAAAAATCTCCACTGCTTATCATCCACAAACAAGTGGACAAGTTGAAAATACCAACCGAGCTTTAAAACGTATTCTAGAGAAAACCATAGGATCAAATCCGAAGAAATGGTCCATAAAATTGGAAGATGCACTCTGGACTTTTAGAACAGCCTACAAAACTCCAATTGGAACCACACCTTTCAAACTCGTTTATGGAAAAGCATGTCGTCTTCCAGTAGAAATTGAGCACAAAGCATTTTGGGCTTTGAAGACATGTAATCTTGATTTTCATGAAGCTGGACGTCTACGATTAAGTCAATTAAATGAATTAGAAGAGTTAAGACATGAAGCATATGAAAATTCGTTAATCTATAAGGAAAGAACAAAGAAATGGCATGATAAAAGAATCAGAAGTTCAAAAGAATTTAAAGAAGGAGACAGAGTTCTTCTTTTCAATTCACGATTCAAGCTATTTCCTGGAAAATTGAAATCAAGATGGTCTGGACCATTCATAGTCAAAAGAGTTTTCCCATACAGAACAATAGAGTTAATAAATTCAAATGGGATTGAATTTAAGGTTAATGGTCACAGAGTTAAACATTACATAGATAATCCAATGGAAGTTGAAGATGAAGTTAATCACAATTTCGACACCACAGCTAACTAAGTGTGGGAAGAATCAAGTCTTTTAAGGATAATAGTTATTTCTATTAGAGTTAGATATTCTGTTTTCGTGTAGTTTTTGAGAATGAAATCCGAATGGTCTTTCCCTAGCAGACCCTAAAGAACTAGTCTTCTCCCCCCCATTCTGAATTTTTATTTTTTTAGGTTTTACGAGATGAAGAATTCCTTTGATCTGAACCATGGTCTAATGCTACACGCTTTGATTACTAAACGTAATAATGACACCCTTCCGAGTGAATTGGTATCATTCATAAGAGGCAAAATGTTCGGAGTAAGAAAAGAACTCAGGAAAGATCATCATAAGATACATTTTGGTAAAGGAAAATCAAAATCCGCAACAAAAAGAAGAGCACGACACCTTGAAAGATGTTATAAATGCGGAAAATGGTCACACGAAGGTAAATGTTCGAACAATCAAACATATTCAAATACCGAATTTGTTACTGATAATGCTAAAAACGAACATATATTTCATAGCATTATCCCTCAAGAAAGATAAGCTTTTAGTTGCAATTGTTCTATTTACAAGTGATATTCGTTTAAATAATAAAAGGTGAAGACAAAAGACATATTCGACGATTTGAAGACGCAAACGACCAAAAAGCTAAAAAGTACAAAGTACAATCAAAGTGATTCAAATTATTGATGAGAAACGTCTCAAAATTACAAGAGTACAAGACGCAAAACGCAAAATACAAGATATTAAATTGTACGCAAGGACGTTCGAAAATTCGGAACCGGGACCAGAGTCAACTCTCAATGCTCAACGCAACGGACTAAAAATTACAAGTCAACTATGCATATAAATATAATATAATATATAAATAATTCTTAAAATTATTTATATATTATATATATTTAATTAAACCGTCGGCAAGAAGAAAACAACCAAATGTGAGCTGTCCCAGCTGGCCATGCGATCGCATGGCCAGGAAGAAGGAATTTCATGCAGTCGCATGACCCAAAAAGTGAGGCCACATTGCTATAAATTTCGCAGTTTCAGTCGAATGTAAACACATCTTTTTCTTTCCTCATCTCTCACTCGTATATATATATATTATAATTATAATTTTAACTTTAATTTTAATAATAAGGGTATGTTAGCGAATGTTGTAAAGGTGTAAGTCGAAATTATTAATCATTGTAAGTTATGTTCAACCTTTTTAAACTAATGTCTCGTAGCTAAGTTATTATTATGCTTATTTAAGCATAAGTAATCATGATGTTGGGCTAAATATTAAAATTGGGTAATTAAGCTTTGTACCATAATTGGGGTTTGGACAAAAGAACGACACTTGTGGAAATTAGACTATGGGCTATTAATGGGTTTTATATGTAGTGACCCGAACTTTTCCATGTTTATATATATATTAAATGAAATTGTTATTTACATGATTAAGTGTTTCCAACATGTTAAGCAATCAAACTTGTTAAGACTTGATTAATTGAAATAGGTTTCATATAGACAATTGACCACCCAAGTTGACCAGTGATTCACGAACATTAAAACTTGTAAAAACTATACGATGACATATATATGGTTATATATATAGTTAACATGATTTTATTATAAGTATGTATCTCATTAGGTATTTTAAAAATGAGTTATATACATAAAAATGAGACTATTAATTTAAGAAACTCGAAAACGATATATATAACGATTATCGTTATAACAACGTCTTACTAGGTACATATGAATCATATTAAGATATTGATACACTTGGTTAATTATGTTAAATGATAAGTAAATATATTATTAAGTGTATTAACAATGAAATACAAATGTAAAAATAAGACTACTAACTTAATGATTTCGAAACGAGACATATATGTAACGATTATCGTTGTAACGACATTTAACTGTATATACATCATACTAAGATATATTATATATCATAATATCATGATAATATAACAATTTAAAATCTCATTTGTTATAATAAACAATGGGTTAATAACACTCAACAAGATCATTAACCTAAAGGTTTCAAAACAACATTTACATGTAACGACTAACGATGACTTAACGACTCAGTTAAAATGTATATACATGTAGTGTTTTAATATGTACTCATACACTTTTGAAAGACTTCAAGACACTTATCAAAATACTTCTACTTAACAAAAATGCTTACAATTACATCCTCGTTTAGTTTCATCAACAATTCTACTCGTATGCACCCGTATTCGTACTCGTACAATACACAGCTTTTAGATGTATGTACTATTGGTATATACACTCCAATGATTAGATCTTAGCAACCCATGTGAGTCACCTAACATATGTGGGAACCATCATTTGGCAAGTAGCATGAAATATCTCATAAAATTACAAAAATATGAGTAATCATTCATGACTTATTTACATGAAAACAAAATTACATATCCTTTATATCTAATCCATACACCAACGACCAAAAACACCTACAAACACTTTCATTCTTAAATTTTCTTCATCTAATTGATCTCTCTCAAGTTCTATCTTCAAGTTCTAAGTGTTCTTCATAAATTCCAAAAGTTCTAGTTTCATAAAATCAAGAATACTTCCAAGATTGCAAGTTTACTTCCAAGTTTTCTAAATCCATTCTAAGTAATCATCCAAGATCAAGAAACATTTGTTACTTACAGTAGGTTATCTTTCTAATACAAGGTAATAATCATATTCAAACTTTAATTCAATTTCTATAACTATAACAATCTTATTTCGAGTGGAAATTTTACTTGAAATTGTTTTCGTGTCATGATTCTGCTTCAAGAACTTTCAAGCCATCCAAGGATCCTTTGAAGCTAGATCTATTTTTCTCATTTCCAGTAGGTTTATCCAAGGAACTTGAGGTAGTAATGATGTTCATAACATCATTCGATTCATACATATAAAGCTATCTTATTCGAAGGTTTAAACTTGTAATCACTAGAACATAGTTTAGTTAATTCTAAACTTGTTCGCAAATAAAAGTTAATCCTTTTAACTTGACTTTTAAAATCAACTAAACACATGTTCTATATCTATATGATATGCTAACTTAATGATTTAAAACCTGGAAACACGAAAAACACCGTAAAACCGGATTTACGCCGTCGTAGTAACACCGCGGGCTGTTTTGGGTTAGTTAATTAAAAACTATGATAAACTTTGATTTAAAAGTTGTTATTCTGATAAAATGATTTTTATTATGAACAAGAAACTATATCCAAAAATTATGGTTAAACTCAAAGTGGATGTATGTTTTCTAAAATGGTCATCTAGACGTCGTTCTTTCGACTGAAACGACTACCTTTACAAAAACGACTTGTAACTTATTTTTCTGACTATAAACCTATACTTTTTCTATTTAGATTCATAAAATAGAGTTCAATATGAAACCATAGCAATTTGATTCACTCAAAACGGATTTAAAATGAAGAAGTTATGGGTAAAACAAGATTGGATAATTTTTCTCATTTTAGCTACGTGAAAATTGGTAACAAATCTATTCCAACCATAACTTAATCAACTTGTATTATATATTATGTAATCTTGAGATACCATAGACACGTATACAATGTTTCGACCTATCATTTCGACACATCTATATATATTTCGGAACAACCATAGACACTCTATATGTGAATGTTGGAGTTAGCTATACAGGGTTGAGGTTGATTCCAAAATATATATAGTTTGAGTTGTGATCAATACTGAGATACGTATACACTGGGTCGTGGATTGATTCAAGATAATATTTATCGATTTATTTCTGTACATCTAACTGTGGACAACTAGTTGTAGGTTACTAACGAGGACAGCTGACTTAATAAACTTAAAACATCAAAATATATTAAAAGTGTTGTAAATATATTTTGAACATACTTTGATATATATATGTATATATTGTTATAAGTTCGTGAATTAACCAGTGGCCAAGTCTTACTTCCCGACGAAGTAAAAATCTGTGAAAGTGAGTTATAGTCCCACTTTTAAAATCTAATATTTTTGGGATGAGAATACATGCAGGTTTTATAAATGATTTACAAAATAGACACAAGTACGTGAAACTACATTCTATGGTTGAATTATCGAAATCGAATATGCCCCTTTTTATTAAGTCTGGTAATCTAAGAATTAGGGAACAGACACCCTAATTGACGCGAATCCTAAAGATAGATCTATTGGGCCTAACAAACCCCATCCAAAGTACCGGATGCTTTAGTACTTCGAAATTTATATCATATCCGAAGGGTGTCCCGGAATGATGGGGATATTCTTATATATGCATCTTGTTAATGTCGGTTACCAGGTGTTCACCATATGAATGATTTTTATCTCTATGTATGGGATGTGTATTGAAATATGAAATCTTGTGGTCTATTGTTACGATTTGATATATATAGGTTAAACCTATAACTCACCAACATTTTTGTTGACGTTTAAAGCATGTTTATTCTCAGGTGAATACTAAGAGCTTCCGCTATTGCATACTAAAATAAGGACAAGATTTGGAGTCCATGTTTGTATGATATTGTGTAAAAACTGCATTCAAGAAACTGATTTCGATGTAACATATTTGTATTGTAAACCATTATGTAATGGTCGTGTGTAAACAGGATATTTTAGATTATCATTATTTGATAATCTACGTAAAGTTTTTTAAACCTTTATTTATGAAATAAAGGTTATGGTTTGTTTTAAAAATGAATGCAGTCTTTGAAAAACGTCTCATATAGAGGTCAAAACCTCGCAACGAAATCAATTAATATGGAACATTTTTAATCAATAAGAACGAGACATTTCAGTTGGTATCCGAGCGTTGGTCTTAGAGAACCAGAAAAATTTGCATTAGTGTGTCTTATTGAGTTTGTTAGGATGCATTAGTGAGTCTGGACTTCGACCGTGTTTTCTTTAAAAATGATTGCTTAACATTTTTGTTGGAAACTATATATTATTAACATGTATATATTATGTGATATATTAATCTCTTAACATGTTTGATATTGTGTGATAGATGTCTACCTCTATCACAAATCCCATTGACTCACCTAATAATAACGAAGAGTTGAATATATATTGGACTGATTCACAAGTTCCCGAAGAGGAACCGGAAGAAGAATCAGAACCGGAAGAAGAATCAGAACCGGAAGAGGAGGAACCGGAGGAGGAAATAGAACCGGTGGGGGAAATAATAAAACGGTTAAGTAAAAGAAAATCCTCAACCAACCGACCAAGGTTAATTATGGTCAATGGTGTTTCCGCCAAGGAAGCAAAATATTGGGAGGATTACCAATTCTCCGATGAATCGGATTCCGACGAGAATTCCGATGATGTTATAGAAATTACCCCAACTGAATTTAAAAAAGCAAAAGAAAATAATAAGGAAAAGGGCATAAAAATAGAGAAATCTAATTCCAACCCTGATGAACTTTATATGTATCGTCAACCCCCGAAGTCCTTAAGTTGTAACAATGACCCGGGAACCTCTAAACCACCAGGTTTTTCTAAACCGTTGTGGAAAACGACAGCTAGTATTAGGGGAACATCATATATCCCTAGAAACTTGGCAAAACGAACCAAAACCGAAGAAGAAGAAACGAGCGAGTCGGAATAAGATAGTTGTATTCGTGTGGTGTAATATATGTAATATAGTGTGCTTATACTTTATGATATATGTAAAAATTGCTTGTATTAATAAGTATTTTTTTATGAATATAACTCTTGTCTATTTTACAGTTTAAAAACACAAAATAGATAGACAACCCAATATTTTAAGAGACCTACCCGGAGACATGATTGATGAAATCTTGTCTAGAGTCGGTCAGAATTCCTCGGCACAACTATTTAAGGCGAGATCAGTTTGTAAGACATTCGAAGAACGTTCCAAGAATGTCTTGGTTTATAAGAGACTTTCGTTTGAAAGATGGGGGATATCACATTGGGAAACCCATAAGTTACGATGTGTTTACTTTGACGCATATATTGCAGGGAACCCAAATGCTATTTTACGCAACGGGTTAAGAAATTATTTTGACTCAATGTATCCGAATATAGGACTTCATGATTTAGAAAAAGTGGCTAACATGCAACATAAAGAAGCATGCTATGCTTATGGGTTAGTAATGTTCGGTTCTCACCAAAGTGAGAAAAAGAACATCAGGCTACAGCTATTAAACAAAACGTTCCCACAAGTGACGGAGTCGGTAATTGGGGTAAGAAATGAGGTTTTTAGGTTATTACGAGACTGTTGGTCATTACGTAACCCTCGTCCCTTTGACGACGTTACAACACGCTGTCTTATCAACGGCCATAACGGTTATGTTCCACAAGACCAAGGATGGGAAGTAGTCCTAGTAAAACCAGAATGCATGACTTGTTTCTGGACGTATGAATTACGTGTCTTTATTGCCTTTGCTGAACGACTTGTGTAATAGCTAGAATTATCTTCACAACTATCTTGTATCAAAGTTATTGTGTGCTATATTTCATGCTTTATGTAAAATAAGCGGTATTGTAAGTTTGTAAAATATTGTATAAAAGTTTGAACGCGAAATATTATTATAATCAGTTTTTCATATAGAATTGTAGTAGTTGAATTGTATATTAGCTACTAAGTATGAACTTAACGGGTAGGTACTACCCGAATTTAAACTTATAAAACGCTAATATGAAGAAAAAGCTTTTATAAATGAGTTCATATTATGCTACGAAATACTATTAACTACTCTTATTATTCTGTATAATTAACTTGTTCCATTTGACTATTTTGAAGGAAATGGCACCGACTACTCGACACACCGTGAATATGAATGAAGAGGAATTCCGTACTGTTCTACCTTCAAACATAGCCGCAGTACAGGCTGTGCTACATACCAATAATAACCTTGGATCTAGCAGTACAAGAAATCGTGTAGGATGCACCTACAAAGAATTCACTGCCTGCAAACCTTTGGAATTTGATGGAACCGAAGGACCGATCGGATTGAAACGGTGGACCGAGAAGGTCGAATCGGTGTTTGCCATAAATAAGTGTACTGAAGAGGATAAAGTGAAGTACGCTACGCATACCTTCACAGGTTCTGCGTTAACATGGTGGAATACCTATCTAGAGCAAGTGGGACAAGATGATGCTTACGCACTACCGTGGTCAGTATTCAAGCACTTGATGAACGAGAAGTACCGTCCCAGAACCGAGGTCAATAAGCTGAAGACAGAACTTGGAGGGTTACGAACCCAAGGATTTGATATTACCACGTACGAAAGACGATTCACAGAATTGTGCCTATTGTGTCTGGGAGCGTTCGAAGATGAGGAAGAGAAGATCGACGCGTTTGTGAAAGGATTACCGGAAAGAATCCAAGAAGATATAAGTTCACACGAGCCCGCCTCCATACAACAGGCATGTAGAATGGCTCACAAACTAGTGAATCAGATTGAGGAAAGAATTAAAGAACAGACGGCTGAAGAGGCCAATGTAAAACAAGTCAAAAGAAAGTGTGAGGAAAACGGTGATAAGAATCCCAATACAACAACAACAGCAATTACAATAATAATCGCAACAATTATCCCAACAATCGCAAGATCAATCGCAACTACAACAAACGGCCCAACAACAACAACAACAACAACAATAACAACAACAACAGCAGCAACTACAACAATCGTCCTAACAACAATAACAATCGGAACAACAACAACAATCAGAAGCAGCTATGCCAAAGGTGTGAAAAGTATCACTCGGGGTTCTGCATCAAATTTTGCAACAAGTGTAAAAGAAATGGTCATAGCGCGGCGAAGTGTGAGGTCTACGGACCAGGGGTTAACAGAACGAAAGGAACAAATGGTGTCGGAACAAGTAATGGCGGCGCAAGTAGTGTCGGAGCAAGTTATGCCAATGTAGTTTGTTATAAATGTGGAAAACTGGGCCACATTATTAGAAATTGCCCGAACCAGGAGAACACGAATGGACAAGGCCGCGGAAGAGTTTTCAATATTAATGCGGCAGAGGCACAGGAAGACCCAGAGCTTGTTACGGGTACGTTTCTTATTGACAATAAATCTGCTTACGTTTTATTTGATTCTGGTGTGGATAGAAGCTATATGAGTAGAGATTTTTTTGCTAAATTAAGTTGTCCATTGATGCCGTTGGATAGTAAATTTTTACTCGAATTAGCAAATGGTAAATTAATTTCAGCAGATAATATATGTCAGAATCGAGAAATTAAACTGGTAAGCGAAACATTTAAGATTGACTTGATACCAGTAGAGTTAGGGAGTTTTGATGTGATAATCGGTATGGACTGGTTGAAAGAAGTGAAAGCAGAGATCGTTTGTTACAAAAATGCAATTCGCATTATACGAGAAAAAGGAAAACCCTTAATGGTGTACGGAGAAAAGGGCAACACGAAGCTACATCTTATTAGTAATTTGAAGGCACAAAAACTAATAAGAAAAGGTTGCTATGCTGTTCTAGCACACGTCGAGAAAGTACAAACTGAAGAAAAGAGCATCAATGATGTACCCGTCGCAAAAGAATTTCCCGATGTATTTCTGAAAGAATTACCGGGATTACCCCCACATCGATCCGTTGAATTTCAAATAGATCTTGTACCAGGAGCTGCACCAATAGCTTGTGCTCCTTACAGACTCGCACCCAACGAGATGAAAGAACTGCAAAGCCAATTACAAGAACTTTTAGAGCGTGGTTTCATTCGACCAAGCACATCACCGTGGGGAGCTCCTGTTTTGTTTGTCAAGAAGAAAGATGGTACATTCAGGTTGTGTATCGACTACCGAGAGTTGAACAAACTTACCATCAAGAACCGCTACCCACTACCGAGAATCGACAACTTATTTGATCAACTACAAGGCTCGTCTGTTTATTCAAAGATTGACTTACGTTTCGGGTATCATCAAATGTGGGTGAAAGAAGATGATATTCCAAAGACTGCTTTCAGAACACGTTACGGTCATTACAAGTTTATGGTCATGCCGTTTGGTTTAACTAATGCACCAGCTGTGTTCATGGACCTTATGAACCGAGTGTGTGGACCATACCTTGACAAGTTTGTCATTGTTTTCATAGATGACATACTTATTTACTCAAAGAATGACCAAGAACACGGTGAACATTTGAGAAAGGTGTTAGAAGTATTGAGGAAGGAAGAATTGTACGCTAAATTTTCAAAGTGTGCATTTTGGTTGGAAGAAGTTCAATTCCTCGGTCACATAGTGAACAAAAAAGGTTTAAGGTGGATCCGGCAAAGATAGAAACTGTTGAAAAGTGGGAAACCCCGAAAACTCCGAAACACATACGCCAGTTTTTAGGACTAGCTGGTTACTACAGAAGGTTCATCCAAGACTTTTCCAGAATAGCAAAACCCTTGACTGCATTAACGCATAAAGGGAAGAAATTTGAATGGAAGGATGAACAAGAGAAAGCATTTCAGTTATTGAAGAAAAAGCTAACTACGGCACCTATATTTCATTGCCTGAAGGGAATGATGATTTTGTGATTTATTGTGACGCATCAAAGCAAGGTCTCAGTTGTGTATTAATGCAACGAACGAAGGTGATTGCTTATGCGTCTAGACAATTGAAGATTCATGAGCAAAATTATACGACACATGATTTGGAATTAGGCGCGGTTGTTTTTGCATTAAAGACTTGGAGGCACTACTTATATGGGGTCAAAAGTATTATATATACCGACCACAAAAGTCTTCAACACATATTTAATCAGAAACAACTGAATATGAGGCAGCGTAGGTGGATTGAATTGTTGAATGATTACGACTTTGAGATTCGTTACCACCCGGGGAAGGCAAATGTGGTAGCCGACGCCTTGAGCAGGAAGGACAGAGAACCCATTCGAGTAAAATCTATGAATATAATGATTCACAATAACCTTACTACTCAAATAAAGGAGGCGCAACAAGGAGTTATAAAAAAGGGAAATTTAAAGGATGAAATACCCAAAGGATCGGAGAAGCATCTTAATATTCGGGAAGACGGAACCTGGTATAGGGCTGAAAGGATTTGGGTACCAAAATTTGGAGATATGAGAGAAATGGTACTTAGAGAAGCTCATAAAACCAGATACTCAATACATCCTGGAACGGGGAAGATGTACAAGGATCTCAAGAAACATTTTTGGTGGCCGGGTATGAAAGCCGATGTTGCTAAATACGTAGGAGAATGTTTGACGTGTTCTAAGGTCAAAGCTGAGCATCAGAAACCATCAGGTCTACTTCAACAACCCGAAATCCCGGAATGGAAATGGGAAAACATTACCATGGATTTCATCACTAAATTGCCAAGGACTGCAAGTGGTTTTGATACTATTTGGGTAATAGTTGATCGTCTCACCAAATTAGCACACTTCCTACCAATAAGAGAAGATGACAAGATGGAGAAGTTAGCACGACTGTATTTGAAGGAAGTCATCTCCAGACATGGAATACCAATCTCTATTATCTCTGATAGGGATGGCAGATTTATTTCAAGATTCTGGCAGACATTACAGCAAGCATTAGGAACTCGTCTAGACATGAGTACTGCCTATCATCCACAAACTGATGGGCAGAGCGAAAGGACGATACAAACGCTTGAAGACATGCTACGAGCATGTGTTATTGATTTCGGAAACAGTTGGGATCGACATCTACTGTTAGCAGAATTTTCCTACAACAACAGCTACCATTCAAGCATTGAGATGGCGCCGTTTGAAGCACTTTATGGTAGAAAGTTCAGGTCTCCGATTTGTTGGAGTGAAGTGGGGGATAGACAGATTACGGGTCCGGAGATAATACAAGAAACTACCGAGAAGATCATCCAAATTCAACAACGGTTGAAAACCGCCCAAATTCAACAAAAGAGCTACGCTGACATTAAAAGAAAAGATATAGAATTTGAAATTGGAGAGATGGTCATGCTTAAAGTTGCACCTTGGAAAGGCGTTGTTCGATTTGGTAAACGAGGGAAATTAAATCCAAGGTATATTGGACCATTCAAGATTATTGATCGTGTCGGACCAGTAGCTTACTGACTTGAGTTACCTCAACAACTCGCGGCTGTACATAACACTTCCCACGTCTCGAATTTGAAGAAATGTTTTGCTAAAGAAGATCTCACTATTCCGTTAGATGAAATCCAAATCAACGAAAAACTTCAATTTATCGAAGAACCCGTCAAAATAATGGATCGTGAGGTTAAAAGACTTAAGCAAAACAAAATACCAATTGTTAAGGTTCGATGGAATGCTCGTAGAGGACCCGAGTTCACCTGGGAATGAGAAGATCAGATGAAGAAGAAATACCCGCATTTATTTCCAGAAGATACGTCAACACCTCCAACTATTTAAAATTTCGGGACGAAATTTATTTAACGGGTAGGTACTGTAGTGACCCGAACTTTTCCATGTTTATATATATATTAAATGAAATTTTTATTTACATGATTAAGTGTTTCCTACATGTTAAGCAATCAAAATTGTTAAGACTTGATTAATTGAAATAGGTTTCATATAGACAATGGACCACCCAAGTTGACCGGTGATTCACGAACGTTAAAACTTGTAAAAACTATACGATGACATATATATGGTTATATATATAGTTAACATGATTTTATTATAAGTATGTATCTCATTAGGTATTTTAACAATGAGTTATATACATAAAAATGAGACTATTAATTTAAGAAACACGAAAACGATATATATAACGATTATCGTTATAACAACGTCTTACTAGGTACATATGAATCATATTAAGATATTGATACACTTGGTTAATTATGTTAAATGATAAGTAAATATATTATTAAGTGTATTAACAATGAAATACATATGTAAAAATAAGACTACTAACTTAATGATTTCGAAACGAGACATATATGTAACGATTATCGTTGTAACGACATTTAACTGTATATACATCATACTAAGATATATTATATATCATAATATCATGATAATATAACAATTTAACATCTCATTTGTTATAATAAACAATGGGTTAATAACATTCAACAAGATCGTTAACCTAAAGGTTTCAAAACAACATTTACATGTAACGACTAACGATGACTTAACGACTCAGTTAAAATGTATATACATGTAGTGTTTTAATATGTAATCATACACTTTTGAAAGACTTCAAGACACTTATCAAAATACTTCTACTTAACAAAAATGCTTACAATTACATCCTCGTTCAGTTTCATCAACAATTCTACTCGTATGCACCCGTATTCGTACTCGTACAATACACAGCTTTTAGATGTATGTAATATTGGTATATACACTCCAATGATTAGATCTTAGCAGCCCATTTGAGTCACCTAACACATGTGGGAACCATCATTTGGCAACTAGCATGAAATATCTCATAAAATTACAAAAATATGAGTAATCATTCATGACTTATTTACATGAAAACAAAATTACATATCCTTTATATCTAATCCATACACCAACGACCAAAAACACCTACAAACACTTTCATTCTTCAATTTTATTCATCTAATTGATCTCTCTCAAGTTCTATCTTCAAGTTCTAAGTGTTCTTCATAAATTCCAAAAGTTCTAGTTTCATAAAATCAAGAATACTTCCAAGATTGCAAGTTTACTTCCAAGTTTTCTAAATCCATTCCAAGTAATCATCCAAGATCAAGAAACATTTGTTACTTACAGTAGGTTATCTTTCTAATACAAGGTAATAATCATATTCAAACTTTAATTCAATTTCTATAACTATAACAATCTTATTTCGAGTGGAAATCTTACTTGAAATTGTTTTCGTGTCATGATTCTGCTTCAAGAACTTTCAAGCCATCCAAGGATCCTTTGAAGCTAGATCTATTTTTCTCATTTCCAGTAGGTTTATCCAAGGAACTTGAGGTAGTAATGATGTTCATAACATCATTCGATTCAAACATATAAAGCTATCTTATTCGAAGGTTTAAACTTGTAATCACTAGAACATAGTTTAGTTAATTCTAAACTTGTTCGCAAATAAAAGTTAATCCTTCTAACTTGACTTTTAAAATCAACGAAACACATGTTCTATATCTATATGATATGCTAACTTAATGATTTAAAATCTGGAAACACGAAAAACACCGTAAAACCGGATTTACGCCGTCGTAGTAACACCGCGGGCTGTTTTGGGTTAGTTAATTAAAAACTATGATAAACTTTGATTTAAAAGTTGTTATTCTGAGAAAATTATTTTTATTATGAACATGAAACTATATCCAAAAATTATGGTTAAACTCAAAGTGGAAGTATATTTTCTAAAATGGTCATCTAGACGTCGTTCTTTCGACTGAAATGACTATCTTTACAAAAATGACTTGTAACTTATTTTTCAGACTATAAACCTATACTTTTTCTGATTAGATTCATAAAATAGAGTTCAATATGAAACCATAGCAATTTGATTCACTCAAAACGGATTTAAAATGAAGAAGTTATGGGTAAAACAAGATTGGATAATTTTTCTCATTTTAGCTACGTGAAAATTGGTAACAAATCTATTCCAACCATAACTTAATCAACTTGTATTGTATATTATGTAATCTTGAGATACCATAGACACGTATACAATGTTTCGACCTATCATGTCGACACATCTATATATATTTCGGAACAACCATAGACACTCTATATGTGAATGTTGGAGTTAGCTATACAGGGTTGAGGTTGATTCCAAAATATATATAGTTTGAGTTGTGATCAATACTGAGATACGTATACACTGGGTCGTGGATTGATTCAAGATAATATTTATCGATTTA
Source organism: Rutidosis leptorrhynchoides (assembly GCF_046630445.1). Classification (NCBI taxonomy): domain Eukaryota; kingdom Viridiplantae; phylum Streptophyta; class Magnoliopsida; order Asterales; family Asteraceae; genus Rutidosis; species Rutidosis leptorrhynchoides. Next base: position 415,689,576 of record NC_092336.1, read on the forward strand.
TTTCTGTACATCTAACTGTGGACAACTAGTTGTAGGTTACTAACGAGGACAGCTGACTTAATAAACTTAAAAAATCAAAATATATTAAAAGTGTTGTAAATATATTTTGAACATACTTTGATATATATATATGTATATATTGTTATAGGTTCGTGAATCAACCAGTGGCCAAGTCTTACTTTCCGACGAAGTAAAAATCTGTGAAAGTGAGTTATAGTCCCACTTTTAAAATCTAATATTTTTGGGATGAGAATACATGCAGGTTTTATAAATGATTTACAAAATAGACACAAGTACGTGAAACTACATTCTATGGTTGAATTATCGAAATCGAATATGCCCCTTTTTATTAAGTCTGGTAATCTAAGAATTAGGGAACAGACACCCTAATTTACGCGAATCCTAAAGATAGATCTATTGGGCCTAACAAACCCCATCCAAAGTACCGGATGCTTTAGTACTTCGAAATTTATATCATATCCGAAGGGTATCCCGGAATGATGGGGATATTCTTATATATGCATCTTGTTAATGTCGGTTACCAGGTGTTCACCATATGAATGATTTTTATCTCTATGTATGGGATGTGTATTGAAATATGAAATCTTGTGGTCTATTGTTACGATTTGATATATATAGGTTAAACCTATAACTCACCAACATTTTTATTGACGTTTAAAGCATGTTTATTCTCAGGTGAATACTAAGAGCTTCCGCTATTGCATACTAAAATAAGGACAAGATTTGGAGTCCATGTTTGTATGATATTGTGTAAAAACTGCATTCAAGAAACTGATTTCGATGTAACATATTTGTATTGTAAACCATTATGTAATGGTCGTGTGTAAACAGGATATTTTAGATTATCATTATTTGATAATCTATGTAAAGCTTTTTAAACCTTTATTTATGAAATAAAGGTTATGGTTTGTTTTAAAAATGAATGCAGTCTTTGAAAAACGTCTCATATAGAGGTCAAAACCTCGCAACAAAATCAATTAATATGGAACGTTTTTAATCAATAAGAACGGGACATTTCATTATATTTGTTTAATTAAATGATAGTTTGTTAATTTAATATAAAGATTTACAATTGGACGTATCTATAAATAACCATATACACTGATCGGACACGATGGGCGGGATATTTATAAGTACTAATAATCGTTCATTTAACCGGACACGGGAATGGATTAATAGTCAATGGACTCATTAAAACAGGGGTGAATTATGTACAAGGACACTTGGCGTAATTGTTAACAAAGTATTAAAACCTTGGGTTACACGCAGTCGATATCCTAGTGTAATTATTAAACAAAGTATTAAGATCTTGTTACAGTTTAAGTCCCCAATTAGTTGGAATATTTGACTTCGGATATAAGGATAATTTGACGAGGATACTCGCACTTTATATTTATGACTGATGGACTGTTATGGACAAAAACCAGACGGACATATTGAATAATCCAAGACAAAGGACAATTAACCCATGGTAATAAAACTAAAATCAACACGTCAAACATCATGATTACGAAAGTTTAAATAAGCATAATTCCTTTATTTCATATTTAATTGCACTTTTAATTATCGCACTTTTATTTACTGTCATTTTATTTAAATGCACTTTTAATTATCGTACTTTTTTTTATCGCAATTTTTTTTATCATCATTTTATTTATCGCATTTTTATTTAACGCAATTTCATTATCGTTATTTACTTTACACTTAAAATTAAGTTATATTTATTTTTTATATTTTACATTAGGTTTTAACTGCGACTTTAAGTTTTAAAATCGATAAACCGGTCATTAAACGGTAAAAACCCCCTTTTCATAACAATAATACTACTTACATATATATTTATATTTTTACAAATATAGTTTTAAAAATATAGCGTTAAACTTGGCTAAGATCCCTGTGGAACGAACCGGACTTACTAAAAACTACACTACTATACGATTAGATACACTGCCTATAAGTGTTGTAGCAAGATTTTGGTATATCCACTCTATAAATAAATAAATAACTTGTGTAAAATTGTATCGTATTTAATTGTATTTTGTAGTAAAAATATAATTGTTTTGTACCCATTCGCTTTAACATCAAGTATTTTTGGCGCCGCTGCCGGGGATTGCTTAAACGCCGGAAGCGAAATGCTATATATATAGAAGAAAAAAAAAAGATTCTTAGTTTACTTTTGTAAAAATACGCTTTTGTAAAAATACGTTTTAATTATTAAAAATACAAAAATATAAAAAGAAAAACAAAAAATTATATATTTTTAATAGTTTGTTAAATATAAATAAAATTATAAAGTTTCTTTATTTTTATTTTATTTCTTAAAATATAAGTTTTTATTTATATAAATATTTTATAAAACAGAAAATTAAATATAAAACAGAAAAAAAAATATATATATATATATATATATATATATATATAAGTAATCGGGCTACACTGTAGCAGCCCAGATTCTGGCCCGAAACCCTACTCCATGCGACCGCATGGATTTATAACGCAAAGACTATGCGATCGCATGGCCTGATCTGACACGCCAGGGTTGACTTGTTTCTGTATTAATTACGGAGTTTTAATTATTATTATTAATTAATTAAAACCCTAATTAGGGTTTAGTTTTAAATTAATTAATTTTAGTTTTAATAAATTTGTAATATTTAGTTTAAAATAGTTTTATTAGTTTTAAAAATTAATACTTTTATAAATAAATAATATAAAAATAATATTTTTATAAAAATTGTACTTTTTACAACTTTAAGTTTATTTTTATATTTTGTATCTTTTTATTTATTTTAGCGTAATATTTGTATTTTTCGTTCGTATTTAGTTTTAAGTCATAGTTTTTTTTATTTCTAGATTTATAGGCTTTGCCGTAAAATCCCTTAAGTGCTTTTTTTTAGACTAAGATATAGGTGCTTTAGAATTTTGCGACGCCGTTTTATAAATTTTATTACTTTCTAAGTTATTACCATTTTGAATATAGAATTCCTTTAAGCTTTAATACTTTTAGACGCAACTTTTAATTCTTAGTTTTTAGAATTTTAAGTTTCGACGCGCTACGTTCTTTTTATTATTTTTCGACCTTTTATTTTTCGACGTTTTTCGACGCGCTCTTTTTCTTTCTTATTTCTCGATGCTCTAGTTTTTAGGACATAGAATTTTCTATTTCTTCTCTAAAATTTCTTTAAATTTCAACGAAAAATTATTTTAAGCGGTTAAATTGATAGGCATCTAAAATTTTCTGGTTCGTAGTAATAGTTAGATTTGTTAGTGGCGAGTTGTGGGCTTTCGATTTAAAGGGTCCTGGCTACCTGCTGCATCTATTGGCTATTCGAAACGTGGGCAAAAGCAAAAAAGTCTATTAATTTGATAATTTATATAATTTTTATCTTTTATAACTAATAGGATATTCAGTGAATGCACCGAGCAAAACGTTCACTACCTTTTATACGTTCACCACCTGTAACTCGATCAGGACATCTAACCAATATTGTCGCCGTTGATTTTTCTTTAGAATCGTCATCAATTCGACCAAGTACTCCAATTCAAATTTCCGATAATCCATTTTTTGAACCCAACCTCACAATTGAGAATCCGGAGGATATTCAGGGAAAATTCAGAGATCCTAAACCATTAATCTTTCCTTCGGAACCACCAATTATTCAAACAGAGATTGTCGAGGAACAACCCATTAAATCAGAATCCTCTAGTGATTCAGATTCAACAAATTCAATCATGGAAAATCTGGAACCTCTAAGTATGGAAGACCTAATGAGAGCTAAATACACTGGCTAAGGTCACGCAATTACTCAACCTGACATTAATGCGCCAGATTATGAAATCAAAGGACAAATCTTACACATGGTAACTAATCAATGCCAATTTAGTGGTGCGCCGAAGGAAGATCCAAACGAACATCTTCGTACCTTTAATAGGATCTGTACTCTATTTAAAATTAGAGAAGTGAAGGATGAACAGATATATCTCATGTTATTTCCCTGGACTTTAAAGGGAGAAGCCAAAGATTGGTTAGAATCGTTACCTGAAGGGGCGATTGATACATGGGATGTTTTAGTTGAAAAATTTCTTAAACAATTCTTTCCGGCATCTAAAGCCGTGAGACTTCAAGGAGAAATTGTTACGTTCACGCAAAAGCCAAACGAAACTCTGTATGAGGCGTGGACAAGATTTGGAAAGTTATTGAGAGGATGTCCACAACATGGTTTAGACACTTATCAAATAGTACAAATATTCTACCAAGGATGCGACATCACTACATGAAAAGACATCGATATAGCAGCTGGTGGTTCCATTATGAAGAAAACCGCAACTGACGCTTACAAAATTATTGATAACACTGCTTCCCACTCACATGAGTGGCATCAAGAAAAAGATATCGTTAGATCATCTAAAGCAGCTAGAGCCGATTCTAGCCATGACTTTGATTTCATTTCCACAAAGATAGATGCTGTCGAGAGACGAATGGAAAAGATGACTAAAGATATCCATTCAATACGAATTAGTTGTGAGCAGTGTGGAGGACTACATTTGACAAAAGATTGTCTCAGTATTGAACAAACAATGGAACAAAGAGAGAATGTTTCATACATGAACCAAAGGCCTGGAAATAATTATCAGAATAATTATCAACCGCCAAGACCAATCTACAATCAAAACCAGAATTATAACCGAAATGTTCCATACAACAACCAACAAGGTTCTAGCAATCAACAAGTATCCAACAATACTTACAATCAGCAAAGACCTATTTTTCGAAATAAACCACCACAAACTGATGATAAAAAGCCAAATTTAGAAGATATGATGTCGAAGCTAGTTGAATCTCGATCTCAGTTTTTCACATCTCAGAAACAAACCAATGAACAAAATGCTCAAGCATTTAGAAATCAACAAGGTTCTATTCAAAATCTGGAACAAGAAGTGAGCAACCTAGCAAGGTTAATAGCTGAAAGGAAACCGGGAAGTCTACCTAGCGATACAAATGCTAACCCCCGGAATGAAACAGCTAAAGCCATTACCATAAGAAGTGGTATTACACTTAAACCACCTGAAATGCCTGTGATTTCTGATGACGCTATTCCTACTCTACAAGAACCACAACCTGAGCAAGATAAGGAAACAGAACCGGTAGTTGAAAAGGTTAATGAAGATAACACAATTAAGGCAAAACCTTATGTTAAACCATACCAACCACCACTTCCTTACCCGAGTAAAATGAGAAAAGAAATACTTGAAGTCGAGCAATCCAAATTCTTGGATATGTTTAAACAAATAAATTTAAATCTTCCTTTCATTGATGTAATTTCAGGAATGCCTAGATATGCTAAATTCTTAAAAGATCTAATCACAAATAGAAAGAAAATGGAAGAACTCTCGGCTGTTACTATGAATGCTAATTGTTCTGTAGTACTGTTGAATAAGATACCCGAAAAATTATCAGATCCAAGAAGTTTCACAATTCCATGTTTTCTGGGTAGTCTTAGTTTAATAGAAGCATTGGCAGACTTAGGTGCAAGTATAAATCTAATGACGTATTCACTATAAGCTAAACTAGACCTTAGAGAATTGAAACCAACACGAATAAGCATATAACTAGCCGATCGATCAGTAAAATATCCTAGTGGGATAATGGAGAACATGCTAGTTAAAGTTGGTACTTTAGTATTTCCAGTAGATTTTATTATTCTGGACATGGAAGAAGATTCTCGAGTTCCTCTCATATTAGGAAGACCATTCTTAAACATGGCAAAAGCAATAATAGACTTGTTTGGTAAGAAACTGACCCTAAGTATAGAGGACGAGAGTGTTACCTTTTCAGTTGATAGAGCCATGCAACAACCGCAATCTGCAGATGATACATGTTATTATATTTAAACTATAGATTCACATGCAGAATTGTTAAAAGAATTTCCAGAATTACAAGGAACAGGAGAATGTTCTTTAGGAGAAGGAACTGAATCAATTGATGAAGCTAAAATGTTAGCTACACTTATGGCTAATGGATATGAACCAACAATAGAAAAAATTTAAATGCTAAAAGAAGAAGACAGATATCGATATAAATCATCGATAGAAGAACCACCGACATTAGAATTAAAGCCACTTCCAAACCATTTGGAATATGCTTATTTACATGGTGAATCTGAATTACCTGTAATAATATCGTCTTCTCTTACTGAAAATGAAAAATCTCAACTCATTTCTGTGCTAAAAGCTCATAAACCAGCTATTGCATGGAAGATTCATGACATTAAAGGAATAAGTCCTTCGTATTGCACACATAAAATCCTTATGGAAGAAGGTCATAAAACGTATATGCAACGCCAAAGAAGACTAAATCCTAATATGCAAGATGTTGTTAAGAAAGAAATTATTAAACTGCTAGATGCAGGTTTAATTTATCCAATTTCTGATAGTCCATGGGTAAGCCCAGTTCAATGTGTACCTAAGAAGGGTGGCATGACTGTCATCACAAATGAGAAAAATGAGCTTATTCCTACTAGGACTGTAACAGGATGGCGTGTTTGTATTGATTATAGAAAATTAAATGACGCCACCAGAAAAGATCACTTTCCCTTACCTTTCATTGATCAAATGTTGGAAAGATTAGCCGGAAATAGTTACTATTGTTTTCTTGATGGTTTTTCCGGATACTTTCAAATTCCAATAACACCCGAGGACCAAGAGAAAACCATGTTCACGTGCCCTTATGGTACTTTTGCTTACAAACGCATGCCATTTTAGACTTTGCAACGCCCCTGCAACCTTTCAAAGGTGCATGATGGCGATTTTTCACGACATAATAGAAGAATGCATGGAAGTTTTCATGGATGACTTTTCAGTCTTCGGTGATACTTTTGAATTATGTCTAGTTAATCTTGAACGAATGCTTATTAGATGCGAACAATCAAATCTAGTACTTAATTGGGAGAAATGCCATTTGATGGTTAAAGAAGGCATCGTTCTTGGTCATAAAATTTCAAAGGAAGGAATTGAAGTGGATAGAGCTAAAGTAGATGTAATTGCTAAACTTCCACATCCCACCAATGTTAGAGGAGTTAGGAGTTTTCTAGGGCATGCCGGTTTTTACCGACGTTTCATAAAAGATTTTTCTAAAATTGCCACTCCTATGAATAAACTCCTAGAAAAGGATGCTTCATTCATCTTTTCAGATGAATGCATCAAATCTTTTAATATTCTTAAAGAAAAACTCACTAATGCGCCAATCATGATAACTCCAAATTGGAATCTACCGTTTGAACTTATGTGCGATGCAAGTGATTTTAAAATGGGAGCCGTTTTAGAACAAAGGATTGAAAAATGATTTCAACCTATTTATTATGCTAGTAAAACGTTACAAGGAGCACAAACGAATTACACAACTACTGAAAAAGAACTCCTTGCTGTTGTCTTTGCTTTTGACAAATTTCGTTCATATCTCGTTCTAGCAAAAACGGTGGTCTATACCGACCATTCTGCTCTTAGATACCTATTTTCAAAAAAAGATGCCAAACCAAGATTAATCCGTTGGATCTTACTCTTACAAGAGTTCGATATTGAAATCCGAGATAAAAAGGGAGCAGAAAATCTCACCGCTGATCATCTTTCTCGTCTTGAAAATCCTGAATTAGAAGTTCTAAATGAATCGGCCATACAAGACAACTTTCCTGATGAATATCTATTGAAGATAGATTATAGTGAAATTTCATGGTTTGCAGACTATGCAAACTACTTAGTATGTGGATTCTTTGAAAAAGGGTTGTCGTACCAAAAACGAAAGAAATTCTTTAGTGATATAAAACACTATTTCTGGGAAGATCCACATTTGTTTAAAAGTTGTCTCGATCGAATAATACGCCGATATGTATTCGGAGATGAAGCTAGTTAAATCTTAAACCATTGTCACACAGGACCAACAGGAGGGCATTATGGGCCTCAGCTCACAGCAAGAAAAGTTTACGATGCTGGATTCGATTAGCCTACAATTTTCAAAGACGCACACCTTCTTTGCAAATCCTGTGATGCTTGTCAAAGGGCCGAAAAAATAAGTCAACGTGATGAAATACCACAAAATGTCATTCAAGTATGTGAAGTATTTGAGATTTGGGGTATTGACTTTATGGGTCCATTTCTAAAATCTCATAATAATCTCTACATTCTCGTTGCCATTGATTATGTATCTAAATGGGCAGAAGCACAAGCTCTCCCGACTAACGATGCATGAGTTATAGTCAACTTCTTAATACGTCTTTTTGCTAGGTTTGGAACACCGAAAGCTTTAATAAGTGATCGGGGTACTCATTTTTGTAATAATCAACTTGAGAAAGTTCTCAAAAGATATGGAGTAACTCATAAAATCTCAACCGCTTATCATCCACAAACAAGTGGACAAGTTGAAAATACCAACCGAGCTTTAAAACATATTCTAGAGAAAACCGTAGGATCAAATCCGAAGGAATGGTCCATGAAGTTGGAGGATGCACTATGGGCTTTTAGAACAGCCTACAAAACTCCAATTGGAACCACACCTTTTAGACTCGTTTATGGAAAAGCATGTCACCTTCCAGTAGAAATTGAACATAAAGCATTTTGGGCTTTGAATACATGTAATCTTGATTTACATGAAGCTAGACGTCTACGGTAAGCCAACTAAACGAATTAGAAGAATTAAGACATGAAGCATATGAAAATTCGTTAATCTATAAGGAAAGAATGAAGAAATGGCATGATAAAAGAATCAGAAGTTCAAAAGAATTTAAAGAAGGAGACATAGTTCTTCTTTTCAATTCACGATTCAAGCTATTTCCTGGAAAATTGAAATCAAGATGGTCTGGACCATTCATAGTTAAGAGAGTTTTCCCATATGGAACAGTAGAATTAATAAATTCAAATGAGATTGAATTTAAAGTTAATGGTCACAGAGTTAAACATTACATAGATAATCCAATGGAAGTTGAAGATGAAGTTAATCACAATTTCGACACCACAGCTAACTAAGTGTGGGAAGGTTCGAATCTTTTTAGGGTAATATATATTTCTGTTAGAGTTAGATATTCTGTTTTCATGTAGCTTCCGAGAATGGAATCCGAATGGTCTTTCCCTAGCAGACCCTAAAGAACTAGTCTTTTCCCCCCATTCTGAATTTTTATTTTTTTTAGGTTTTACGAGATGAAGAATTCCTTTGATCTGAACCATGGTCTAATGCTACAAGCTATGATTACTAAACGTAATAATGACACACTTCCGAGTGAACTGGTATCATTCATAAGAGAAAAAATGGACGGAGTAAGAAAAGAACTCAGAAAAGATCATCATAAGATAAATTTTGGTAAAGGAAAATCAAAATCCGCAACAAAAAGAAGAGCACGACACCTTGAAAGATGTTATAAATGCGGAAAATGGTCACACGAAGGTAAATGTTCAAATAATCAAATACCGAATTTGTTACTCTATGCAGAGAAGGACCGTTCATATGTTTAGAAGAAAAGATATTGAAGATTCGAGGTTATGCTTATGTAGCTATGGAAAACCAAATCACACGACTCTCATATGAGTTGGCTAAAGCCGGTCTCTGAGAATTCTTTCTCACAGGTAAGTATGTACAGTTTTTATTTTTTGCTTTTAACCTTTTGATAATAAACGCTGAATCGTTCGCTATAAAGTATTAAATTGGTATTCAATAAAATTAGGTATACGTAATCGAAATTATTAATATCATACAAAAATTTATTACATCACTGCGAAATTTACCGTTTATTCTTAAGGTATAAATATCTTTAATCAATCAACCCAAAATATTTCAAAAATTCGTCAGGAGTAAAAGTAGGTTATGGAACCGAAATTACTTTATCGAAAAGAGGGGCGTATATTTTGATAATATTTGATTGATTAAAGTGGGATAAAAGACCAAAAAGATTTTTAATTTTAATTTTTTTACTTTGTTTTTAAAATTAATATATAAATATTAAAGTATTATTGTAAACTTTTTAAAATCAATATAATTAAGTTTGTAAATATTTGAAAAAAATTAATATTTTTAATATAAGTTTGTATGTATAAAAATAAAAATATAATATAAATTTGGTGTGAATTTTTAATTTTAATTATATGAATTTTTAATTTTATACATTTTAAATTTAAGTTTGGTGTGAATTTAAAAACAAAAATTTACTTTATTTCACTAAGTTAAAAATATGATTTTTAAAATTCGTCGTGAGTTGAAAACTAGGTCGTTGAACCGAAATTGCTCTACCTAAGGGAGGGACGAGAACTTTTATTATCATTATTTTTAATATAATTGAATTAAAGTATGCCAAAAATATTAAAAAACCCAAAAATCTTTGCTTTTAAAACAACGCTTTGAAATAACAAAATTTTAAAACTTTGTTGAGAGACGGACTAGGACAACGATCCGAAATGTCCTCACTCCTAAAAAGAAACAAATTTTTAAAATTTATTAATTATTTGTTTTAAAAAGAAATAAATTACCATACATGTTATTATTTATATGTATGTATATTGTCAATTGTACACAACAGGGTAAAACAGCGCATTTTCAAAGACTGACATTAAGTTCAGCAAAAGCTAATAATTTTGACAACAAAATGAAAAACAAATGTGATGTAACAACAAGACGGAATGAATAAATGATTTGCACCATTTATCATTCAGCAAACAAACGCCAATATGTTTGGAAACATTGGTAAAATTTAATCATTTTTCTACGCTAATCACCCTCAATAATTTAAATTGTTACTGATTTCTTGCAAATGAGGGCATTGCAAGATCTTAAGTGTGGGAAGGGATTAAATTCTTTCGGATTTTTAAAATTTTGACTTATACACTTGGTTACCATTAAAAATACTAGTAACGCAGTAGTTGTATTAGAATCTAGTGCTCTCTGATAATAAAGAACAACCCTAGTCTTATATACTGACTACCCAATTCTAGTAAAATTTTTTAAAATTTTCAAATAAATGAATTCAAAATCATGTTTATACATATTTATGAACGATAAAACTAGGTGTTAACACCGAAATTATTGTTACCTCGGAAAGGACATAAATTGAGAAACAACCCAAAATGTTAGAATTCATTTAAAATGGAATAGATGACAATAAAAAGGCAAAGAAAGGAAAATAAAAGCCAAGTGTGGGAAAAATTTACCAAGTTATTTAAAACATATATCACATATTTTTGTACAAATAACTGAAGATACTTTTGTTTTGGACAAATTTTATCAGTTTTACCCAATTTCTTATAATATATTTGAAAGAAAAGATGGATCTACACGATGAATCAATTCCATCATTAAAAGGAAGTAAAGTCTTCCGAAAAAGAAACGCACTTCTTGATTTAGGTCAGGAAGTTGTCGTCCAGACCAGTTGTAAAGTCTACGAAAAACCTTGAAAAGTTTTCTCAAAAATCAGCTGGAAATCCACGGACCTCAACATCAAACAGGGTCGCCAAGTGGTCAGACTTATCCTAACCATGAGAGGATCTGTCTCGTAAAATAGGGAGGGCGCCGTCCAAATTAGCTTGATAAGACTAATGAATCAGACCCCCAGAAAGGATAATCTCCTTAAAGATTAAAAATCAGCTTTTAAGACTGATATTACTCAATCCTTGAGATTGACCTTAAAGATTGAGAATTCAAACTCATGGAATTCGATGATATCTAAACTTGAGCTTGAACGAGAAAATATTTTGATAAAAATTACAAACCGATTTGTTTTCTGAAAACCCTATTTTCAATGCATTCATTACCATTGAACGTAAAATCCTAGGAATTCACCTGGAATTCATTTGGTCACCTGAACCAAATCGGGTGTCAACCGTAAGAACGGTGGTTACATAGCATGGTCGAAGACAGGACCTTGTGCCAGACCGAAAAACTATAGGGTGATCTTTACTATTGCTCCTACCAAGGATAGTAATTGCATCTGACACGTTATAGACCATAATTAAAAGCATGTCACGGGACATTACCTTAACAGTTGCTTGTTCAACGCTTTTCTTTACAACCGGACGGTAGTTTACCGAAAGCTAAAATACGGAGCAAGTAAACTGGATGTGTTGCTTTCCCAATACAAGGTTAGCAAGTGGGTGACACAAAACCGCAAGTTTTGAGCTAAAATTTTCAAATCTGAAACCCACCAAACCCACAAAAACAATTTGCAAACACCGGTGAAGGGTTATTCCGGAAAACTTATCTAGGGTAAAAGCTAGATTTAATTTTCAAAAGATCAAATGTTTTCATAAAGATCCAATTTCCTTAAGGATCTAAATTTTCATAGTCATGTGGGACTGTAAACCACAACGTTACTATCATTGTTTATACCGCCGTATAGAAATCACTGATGTACAAATTGCGAAGAATAAAAGAAGTGATTCTAGTATTTTTATTTTCAAGACTATATTGCTTGAGGACAAGCAACGCTTAAGTGTGGGAATATTTGATAATGCTAAAAACGAACATATATTTCATAGCATTATCCCTCAAGAAAGACAAGCTTTTAGTTGCAATTGTTCTATTTACAAGTGATATTCGTTTAAATAATAAAAGGTGAAGACAAAAGACAGATTCGAAGACGCAAACGAACAAAAAGCTAAAAAGTACAAAGTACAATCAAAGTGATTCAAATTATTGATGAGAAACGTCTCAAAATTATAAGAATACAAGACGCAAAATGCAAAATACAAGATATTAAATTGTACGCAAGGAGGTTCAAAAATCTGGAACCGGGACCAGAGTCAACTCTCAACGCTCGACGCAACGGACTAAAAATTACAAGTCAACTATGCATATAAATATAATATAATATATAAATAATTCTTAAAATTATTTATATATTATATATATTTAATTAAACTGTCGGCAAGAAGAAAACAACCAAATGTGAGCTGTCCCAGCTGGCCATACGATCGCATGGCCAGGAAGAAGGAATTTCATGCGATCGCATGACCCAAAAAGTGAGGCCACATTGCTATAAATTTCGCAGTTTCAGTCGAATGTAAACACATCTTTTTCTTTCCTCATCTCTCACTCGTAATATATATATATATATATATATATATATATATATATATATATATATATATATATATATATATATATATATATATATATATATATATATATATATATATATTAATTATAATTTTAATTTTAATAATAAGGGTATGTTAGCAAATGTTGTAAAGGTGTAAGTCGAAATTCTGTCCGTGTAATGCTAAGCTATTATTAATCATTGTAAGTTATGTTCAACCTTTTTAAATTAATGTCTCGTAGCTAAGTTATTATTATGCTTATTTAAGTCGAAGTAATCATGATGCTGGGCTAAATATTAAAATTGGGTAATTAAGCTTTGTACCATAATTGAGGTTTGGATAAAAGAACGACACTTATGGAAATTAGACTATGGGCTATTAATGGGCTTTATATTTGTTTAATTAAATCATAGTTTGTTAATTTAATATAAAGATTTACAATTGGACGTACCTATAAATAACCATATACACTCGATCGGACAAGATGGGCGGGATATTTATAAGTACTAATAATCGTTCATTTAACCGGACACGGGAATGGATTAATAGTCAATGGACTCATTAAAACAGGGGTGAATTATGTACAAGGACACTTGGCGTAATTGTTAACAAAGTATTAAAACCTTGGGTTACACGCAGTCGATATCCTGGTGTAATTATTAAACAAAGTATTAAGACCTTGTTACAGTTTAAGTCCCCAATTAGTTGGAATATTTGACTTCGGATTCAAGGATAATTTGATGAGGACACTCGCACTTTATATTTATGACTGATGGACTGTTATGGACAAAAACCAGACGGACATATTGAATAATCCAGGACAAAGGACAATTAACCCATGGTAATAAAACTAAAATCAACACGTTAAACATCATGATTACGAAAGTTTAAATAAGCATAATTCCTTTATTTCATATTTAATTGCACTTTTAATTATCGCACTTTTATTTACTGTCATTTTATTTAAATGCACTTTTAATTATCATACTTTTTTATCGCAATTTTATATATCATCATTTTATTTATCGCATTTTTATTTATCGCAATTTCATTATCGTTATTTACTTTACGCTTAAAATTAAGTTATATTTATTTTTAATATTTTACATTAGGTTTTAACTGCGACTTAAGTTTTAAAATCGACAAGCCAGTCATTAAACGGTAAAAACCCCCTTTTTATAATAATAATACTACTTATATATATATTTATATTTTTACTAATATAGTTTTTAAAAATATAGCGTTAAACTTGGCTAAGATCAATGTGGAACGAACCGGACTTACTAAAAACTACACTACTGTACGATTAGGTACACTGCCTATAAGTGTTGTAGCAAGGTTTAGGTATATCCACTCTATAAATAAATAAATAACTTGTGTAAAATTGTATCGTATTTAATAGTATTTTGTAGTAAAAATATAACTATTTTGTACCCCTTCGCTTTAACATCAGTTACTCTATGCAGAGAAGGACCGTTCATATGTTTAGAAGAAAAGATATTGAAGAATCGAGGTTACGCTTATGTAGCTATGGAGAACCAAATCACACAACTCTCCTATGAGTCGGCTAAAGTAGGTCTATGAAATTCTTTCTCATAGGTAAGTATGTACAGTTTTTATTTTTATTTTTATTGCTTTTAACCTTTTAATAAACGCTGAATCGTTCACTATAAAGTATTAAATTGATATTCAATAAAATTAGGTATGCGTAACCGAAATTATTGATATCGTACAAAAATTTATTACATCACCGCGAAATTTACCGTTTATTCTTAAGGTATAAATATCTTTAATCAATCAACCCAAAATATTTCAGAAATTCGTCAGGAGTAAAACTAGGTTATGGAATCGAAATTAATTTACCGAAAAGAGGGGCATATATTTTTGATAATATTTGATTGATTAAAGTGGGATAAAAGACCAAAAAGATTTTTAATTTTAATTTTTACCTTGTTTTTAAAATTAATATATAAATATTAAATTAATATTGTAAACTTTTTAAAATCAATATATTTAAGTTTGTAAATATTTTAAAAATTAATATTTTTAATATAAGTTTGTAAAATTAATGTACAAAAATATTAATAATATTAATATGAAATTTTATGCATTTTAAATTTAAGTTTGGTGTGAATTTAAAAACAAAAATTTACTTTATTTCATTAAGTTAAAAATATGATTTCTAAAATTCGTCGTGAGTTGAAAACTAGGTCGTTGAACCGAAATTGCTTTACCCGAGGGCGGGACGAGAAATTTTATTATCATTATTTTTAATCTTATTGAATTAAAGTATGCCAAAAACATTAAAAAACCCAAAAATCTTTGCTTTTAAAACAACGCTTAAAAAGTAACAAATTTTAAAACTTTGTTGAGAGACGGACTATGACAACGATCCGAAACGCCCTCATTCTTAAAAAGAAACAAATTTCTAAAATTTATTAATTTATGTTTTTATTAGTTAAAGGTTTTTATTAAAAAAAAAAAAAGACCTCATGCGATCGCATGGGGTTTCCTCTTCAAATCCATGCGGTTGCATGGAGGCCAAATTTTGGCCAGGATCAAAAAGAGCAGTCGCTGCTTCTACTCTTCACAATAGCACACACACATATACGAACATACACACACATATATCACCCTAAAATCATCAATTTTTCACCAAATTCAACCAAATTTCTCACTATAAACCGCTTTAATCATGAATTTGCTAAGAAGTTTTTCAAGAAAGGTAACAATTACACCCCTAAACCTCTTTAAATTTGATTTTTAGTGTCCTTGAGCTATAATTTACCTAATTTGATTTTGTTAATTTCTAGTGTAATTAGAGTTAAATTGTTAGTATATTATGCATGTATAACCTAGATTGATGCTATTTAACATGATTTGAAACCAAAAACTTCAAATTTTTTAGAAATCTAGGGTTTGTGTTCTTGAGCAATTTGGAGCTTTTTGATATAAACAGGTTATGGCCAATTTTTGTCATGAATTATTACTAAATTAAGTAGTGTAACATGTTTAGGTAACTAAATGATCCAAACTTTGATCCTAAACATGATTTTTGAGAATTAAAGTGGACTTTTTAGGTCTAAAATTCATGAACTTGATTAAATTGATGTAAATGCCATTTGAAACTTGTTTAATTGCTAGTAATGGTTATTTTAACATGTTATTTGAGTTGAATGCTTATGAACTTTGTAAATATTTTCATATATGCTTATTTGAAAAATTGTAGAATTGTTAAAATTGTGAAAATGTGTATAAGTTTAATTTTGATTAAACATGTTATTGTAATTGTTTCAGGTTGTTATTTTGCTAACACTAATGCATATTTGGATGCACAAATTTTGTGTTTAATGTGTTTTGCAGAGATTTACCGATACTAATGGTGCATCATCATCATCTAGGCAACCTGCTCCAGAACCTAAACCAGAAATGCAATATGAACCGGAGCAACAACAGGAACAACAACAACCTGATCAACACGTACCATATTATGATCTGCAACAAGAATATGTTAATGCCTACGTACAATTTCTGATTCATCCGATAATAGAACACCCAATGATTCATGAAGAATAGTTGCATCCCAATTTGAGATTTGATCGAAGTTGGAGAGATTACCCGACGTATCAAAGTAACAAATTCAAACTGGTAACGAAAAATGTAGAAGTACCGAGGGTAATTGATTGGGAGCCTTTGGAAAGTGTCCAACTAGTTAACTCAGTTAGACAGCATCTGATCCAAAGGTATGGCAGCTCTTCTTTTCCCGATTGGGAACGTTAATTCACTATTCGTAGGCCTGTATATAAGGAATGGTGTGTTGAGCTTATGAGTACTATAGCGTTAAATGCGGATGTAGTTAGGTTAGATGATAGAAGTTTTCTTAGATTTTTACTTGGCCGTAGGATGTACAGGATGTCCATGCTAGACATGGCCAGGGCTTTACAGATTTACACTCCCGGTGAATTACTACTACCCGATTGTACAAATTTGATTTATCATGGGGAGCGGGTAGATAGGAATTTTGATGCGAACACCGTCTGGAGGCGTATGTCAAATTATAATGTTTTTTCGCTGGGAGGAAGACACTCCTATTTAGATATTAACAAAGCAGAGCTACGTATTATACATAGATTATTAGCTAATTCGATTACACAAAGAGGTAAAAACAAGGAGAAGATGACCTTACACGACTTATTTTACCTTAAGTGTATTCGAAACACTAGAAGCTTTGTTAATATCCCCTACTGTGTTGGTTTTTATCTATCCAAAGTAGTGGCAGGAATACAGGACGGGGGAATAATAGGAGGAGGTATTTTTGTTACTCTCATTGGAGAGTATTTGGGTGTAGATAGGGACCAAGGGGGTCCACTGATGGTGTGTAGGGAACAGGTTGATACTTTAGGATTGAAGGTCTATCAGGGTGCAAAGGTATTAAAGAGCAGACGCAATCAGGCAATACCATATGATGGCCGTCATCCACAGGTAGAGAGAGGTTCATATGAGGAAATGGAGAAACCGGATGACATTATGGATGTCATTAGGGATGCTATGACTGACGTTTACCAGCGTATAGATGAGGTAGAAATGACAAACGAGGCTAGACATAGTCAGTTCGAGCAGTGGCACGCCGAGAATGTGTACGAGCATTCTAGGCAACGACAGCATGATAGATGGCACTATCATCAGCATCAGATCATGAGCCAGCTATCATCTCAGGTATCAAATAACTACGTACCGACCCAACCTGCTTACTATCCTCCACACCAGCCCAATATGCGACCACCATTTACTCTATATGACCCCAACCAGGCCTATCAGTATACCTATAACCAATCGTGGAACCCGTCCGACGACATGAACTGGAACCCATATCCAGATTGATATAGTTCCCGTTGGTGATTTTTATCTTTTATTATCTTTATTTATTTTTATGTTTAAAACATATAATATTGTGATACTTTTAATGTAATTTTTAATTTTTTTATATTATTTTGTACTAATATTTCATATTTGATTTGAAAGTGGGATGTTAAGTCCCATTTCAAATTACCATGCATGTTATTATTTGTATGTATGTATATTGTCATGTACACAACAGGGTAAAACAGCGCATTTTCAAAGACTGACATTAAGTTCAGCAAAAGCTACTAATTTTGATGACAAAACGAAAAACAAATGTGATGTAACAACAAGACGGAATGAACAAATGATGTGCACCATTTATCATTCAACAAACAAACACCAATATGTTTGGACACTTTGGTAAAAATTTAATCATTTTTTTACGCTACTCACCCTCAATAATTTAAATTGTTACTGATTTCTTACAAATGAGGGCATTGTAAGATCTTAAGTGTGGGAAGAGGTTAAATTCTTTCGGATTTTTAAAATTTTAAATTTAAACACTTGGTTACCATTAAAAATACTAGTAACGTAGTAGTTGTATTAGAATCTGGTGCTCTCTGATAATAAAGAACAACCCTAGTCTTATATACTGACTACCCAATTCTAGTAAAAATTTTCAACTAAATGAACTCAAAATCATGTTTATACATATTTATGAACGATAAAACTAGGTGTTAACACCGAAATTATTGTTACCTCGGAAAGGACATAAATTGAGAAACAACTTAAAATGTTAGAATTCATTTAAATGGAATAGAGAAAAATAAAAAGGCAAAGAAAGGAAAATAAAAGCCAAGTGTGGGAAAAATTTACCAAGTTATTTAGAACATATGTCACATATTTTTGTACAAATAATTGAAGATACTTTTGTTTTGGACAAAATTAACTGTTTTACCCGGTAAATTGTAATATATTCGAAAGAAAGATGGATCTACACGATGAATCAATTCCATCATTAAAAGGAAGTAAAGTCTTCCGAAAAAGAAACGCGCTTCTTGATTTAGGTCAGGAAGTTGTCGTCAAGACCAGTTGTAGAGTCTACGAAAAACCTTGAAAAGTTTTCTCGAAAATTGGCTGGAAATCCACGGACCTCAGCATCAAACAGGGTCGCCAAGTGGTCAGACTTATCCTAACCATGAGAGGATCTGTCTCCTACAATATGGGGCACCGTGCAAATTAGCTTATAAGACTAATGAATCAGATCCCCAGAAAGGATAATCTCCTTAAAGATCAAAAATCAGCTTTTAAGACTGATATTACTCAATCCTTGAGATTGACTTTTAAAGATTGAGAATTACAAACTCATGGAATTCGATGATATCTAAACGCGAGCTTGAACGAGAAAATATTTTGATCAAAATTACAAACCGATTTGTTTTCTGAAAACCCATTTTCAATGCGTTCATTACCATTGAACGTAAAATCCTAGGAATTCACCTGGAATTCATTAGGTCACCTGAACCAAATTGGGTGTCAACCGTAAGAACGATGATTGCATAGCATGGTCAAAGACAGGACCTTGTGCCAGACCAAAAAACTATAGGGTGATCTTTACTATTGCTCCTACAAAGGATAGTAATTGCATCCGACACGATATAGACCATAATTAAAAGCATGTCACGGGACATTGCCTTAACAGTTGCTTGTTCAACGCTTTCCTTTACTACCGGATGGTAGTTTACCGAAAGGTAATATACGGAGCAAGTATACTGAACGTGTTGCTTTCCCAATACAAGGTTAGCAAGTGGGTGACACAAAACTGCAAGTTTTGAGCTAAAATTTTCAAATCTGAAACCCACAAAACCCACAAAAAGATTTTGCAAACACCGGTGAAGGGTTATTCCGGAAAACTTATCTAGGGTAAAAGCTAGATTTTATTTTTGAAAGATCAAATGTTTTCATAAAGATCCAATTTCCTTAAAGGATCTAAATTTTCATAGTCATGTGGGACTGTAAACCACAACGTTACTATCATTGTTTATACCGCCAAATCAAAATCACTGATGTACAAAGTGTGAAGAATAAAGAAGTGATTCTAGTATTTTTATTTCAAGATTATATTGCTTGAGGACAAGCAACGCTCAAGTGTGGGAATATTTGATAATGCTAAAAACGAACATATATTTCATAGCATTATCCCTCAAGAAAGACAAGCTTTTGGTTGCAGTTGTTCTATTTACAAGTGATATTCGTTTAAATAATAAAAGGTGAAAACAAAAGACAGATTCGATGAATTGAAGACGCAAACGACCAAAAAGCTCAAAAGTACAAAGTACAATCAAAGTCGTTCAATTTATTGATGAGAAATGTCTAAAAATTACAAGAGTACGAGCCGCGAAACGCAAAGTACAAGATATTAAATAGTACGAAAGGACGTTCGAAAATCCGGAATCGGGACCAGAGTCAACTCTCAACGCTCAACGCAACGGACTAAAAATTACAAGTCAACTATGCACATGAATATAATATAATATATAATTAATTCTTAAAATTATATATATATATATTATATTATATATTAAAAACGTCGGCAAACTAGAAAATAAGAACATGTGAGCTGATCCAGCTGGCCATGCGATCACATGGCCAGGATGACCATATTTTATGCAATCGCATGAGCCTAAAAGGCTGGCCACATCTATAAATTTCGCAATTTTTGGTCGAATGTTTTACATCTTTTTCTATCCTCTCTATCTCTCACGTAATATATATATATATATATATATATATATATATATATATATATATATATATATATATATATATATATATTATAATTTTAATATTAATTTAAGATTAATAATAATAAGGGTATGTTAGCGAATGTTGTAAGTATGTAAGTCGAAATTCTGTCCGTGTAACGCTACGCTATTATTAATCATTGTAAGTTATGTTCAACCTTTTTAAATTAATGTCTCGTACCTAAGTTATTATTATGCTTATTTAAATTGAAGTAATCGTGATGTTGGGCTAAATATTAAAATTAGGTAATTGGGCTTTGTACCATAATTGGGGTTTGGACAAAAGAACGACACTTGTGGAAATTAGACTATGGGCTATTAATGGGCTTTATATTTGTTTAATTGAATGATAGTTCGTTAATTTAATATAAAGATTTACAATTGGACGTACCTATAAATAACCACATACACTCGATCGGACACGATGGGCGGGATATATATAAGTACTAATAATCGTTCATTTAACCAGACACGGGAATGGATTAATAGTCAATGGACTTATTAAAACAGGGGTGAATTACATTCAAGGATAATTGGTGTAATTATAGTTTAAGTCCCCAACTAGTTGGAATATTTAACTTCGGATATAAGGATAATTTGACGAGGACACTCGCACTTTATATTTATGACTGATGGACTGTTATGGACAAAAATCAGATGGACATATCAAATAATCCAGGACAAAGGACAATTAACCCATGGTAATAAACTAAAATCAACAAGTCAAACATCATGATTATGGAAGTTTAAATAAGCATAATTCCTTTATTTCATATTTCATCGCACTTTTATTTACTGTCATTTTATTTATCGCACTTTTTATTATCGTACTTTTTAATTATCGCAACTTTTATTTACTGTCATTTTATTTATTGCACTTTTAATTATCGCACTTTAATTATTGTCATTTACTTTACGCTTTAAATTAAGTTATTTTTTATTTTTAATATTTTTACATTAGGTTTTAACTGCGACTAAAGTTTTAAAATCGACAAACCGGTCATTAAATCGTAAAAACCCCCTTTTATAATAATAATACTACTTATATATATATTTATATATTTACAAATATAGTTTTAAAAATATAGCGTTAAACTTGGCTAGATCCCTGTGGAATGAACCGGACTTACTAAAAACTACACTACTGTACGATTAGGTACACTGCCTATAAGTGTTGTAGCAAGGTTTAGGTATATCCACTCTATAAATAAATAAATAACTTGTGTAAAATTGTATCGTATTTAATAGTTTTTCGTAGTAAATATATAACTATTTTGTACCCCTTCGCTTTAACATCAGAGACCGTTTCCATCGGTGGATTGCACCAAGCATTGACGACGTTCAAATAAAACCTTGAGATCTCCGTCATAAAATTGGACGACACTAAATAAACTGCACCCCAGACCCTCAACATATGAGACCCGTTTGATCGTTATGCCATTTTTCACAAAATATCCATAACCCGTTATTGCTGCAATTATAACAACCCTCACTTTTCGACTTCCGATTTTACTAAAATACCTAGAGTTGTTATATACGAATAAATTTAACGTTGACCGAAAAAACGTACGCTTAAAATAAATAATATAATTATAAATATTATAAATAAGATTATGATATATAATATAACATAATTACATCAATGAATATATATATATAATATTTATATTACTTTTGTTATTTAGTTAATAGAATATATAATTAACTAAATAATACATAATATTATAACATTTATAAAACTAATAAAAACTATAAATTAATAATCATAAATTTTAATTTTTATAAAAACTAAATATAATAATAATTTTTATATAAAATTCGTATTTAATAATTAAACAAATATAGAAATAAAATGTTAAATGTTCTTAGAAATATATTAAACAAATTTTTTTTTAGAATTTTATACAAAAAAAAAATCAAAACTATATCTACTTTTAATAAATAAATACAAAAATACAAACTACTTTTTCTTTTAAGATTTACTTTTAATAAAAATACAAACTACTTTTATTTTAAGATTTACTTTTAATAAAAATACAAACTACTTTTTCTTATTTTAACTTTTAAGATTTACTTTTAATAAAAATACAAACTACTTTTTATTATTTTAACTTTTAAGATTTACTTTTAATAAAAATACAAACTACTTTTTCTTATTTTAACTTTTAAGATTTACTTTTAATAAAAATATAAAATACTTTTTTTTATTTTAACTTTTAAGATTTTACTTTTAATAAAAATACAAACTACTTTTTCTTATTTTAACTTTTATGATTTTACTTTTAATAAAAATACAAACTACTTTTTCTTATTTTAACTTTTAAGATTTACTTTTAATAAAAATACAAAATACTTTTTCTTATTATAACTTTTAAGATTTTACTTTTAATAAAAATACAAACTACTTTTTCTTATTTTAACTTTTAAGATTTTACTTTTAATAAAAAAACAAATTACTTTTTTTTTATTTTAACTTTTAAAATTTACTTTTAATAAAAATACAAAATACTTTTTCTTATTTTAACTTTTAAGATTTTACTTTTAATAAAAATACAAACTACTTTTTCTTATTTTAACTTTTAAGATTTTACTTTTAATAAAAATACAAACTACTTTTTCTTATTTTAACTTTTAAGATTTTACTTTTAATAAAAATACAAACTACTTTTTCTTATTTTAACTTTTAAAATTTACTTTTAATAAAAATACAAAATACTTTTTCTTATTTTAACTTTTAAGATTTTACTTTTAATAAAAATACAAACTACTTTTTCTTATTTTAACTTTTAAGATTTTACTTTTAATAAAAATACAAACTACTTTTTCTTATTTTAACTTTTAAGATTTACTTATTTTATTTTAATTTTTTTTTACCTAACATTTTCAACTATAAATACCACATACATTTCTCATTTCAAACTTACACCTTAATCTCTCATTTCTCTCTTAAAAAAAACTACTTCTAGTTGATATCTCGGTCACTTACTTGCTTTACTTTCCTTTCTTGCGTGGAATACTTCAACTGCTATTTAAGGTGAGTTTCATTTGCTCCCTTTTTATATATATTTTTGGGCTGAGAATACATGCGCTGATTTATAAATGTTTTACGAAATAGGCACAAGTACTAAAACTAATTCTATGTGGGTTTAAACCAGAAATATACCCTTAGCTTGGTAACATTAAACTACTTGTCTATGTACGGTAGGCGCGAATCCTAAAGATAGATCTATTGGGTCTGACAAACCCCATCCTGACTATGGGATGCTTTAGTACTTCGAGGTTATTTTAAACACACCTGATCTGGTGTACTTCAGAGGGTAAAACATGAACGTTAAGGCTTGTTACCGGGTGCCTACAACTTATAGAATACTTTTATACACTTGCTAGTGTACGGATATTTATTAAACTGAAATCTTGTGGCCTATTATTATAACAGAAATGATTGATTTTGATAAACTAATGAACTCACCAACCTTTTTGGTTGACACTTTAAGCATGTTTTGTCTCAGGTGACGAATAAGATGATTGCCATGATTGCTACCTGATGAATTGAATGCTGCTACATGGAGTCTTCATTTCATTACATTTACTTTGCATTAAGACTATTATTATTATTTCAGTTTAAATTTGATGTAAAACTTTTAATGCTTCCGCTGTTTTATTAATAAATGTTTTATTCAAAATGTCTCATATAGAGTCGTTCTCGTTTATACAACTGTGATTTGATATAATTAGTAACAAATACCCTAGGCCCTAATTTGGGGGTGTGACAGATTGGTATCAGAGCAGGTTGTTGTAGAGAACCAGGATTGCATTTTATGTGTGCCTTATACAATTAGGTACCTTAGCAATGTAGGACTACAACTTTCCTTGACCATAGTGCCTTTAATTGTTGCCTTTAATTGATAAATGCTACACTATACCTTAGAAACTAAACTTAAATCTTAAGATTATAACATACACGATAATGTGAAATTACTCGAACGTCAACGCTACTTAAGGCCTAGGGTGATCCTTGGTACCACTATGGGACGCTTGTGGATTTCGAATGCCAAACTTAGATTTTGGTCGAGAATTCCTGGGCCAACCGGTAACAATTGATCATTCAAGTGACTCGGCGGTGGCATAGATGTTTGGGTATGTTGCACAATATCAAACCTGACTATAGTGATCATACAACACTTAGTCACTTACGCACTTAATAAGTGGTGAACTTATTAAGAACAACTCACCTAGTCATCTATCCTGGTTTTGTGTATTACATATGTATTACATGAAATATTATCCAAGATTTTTGAAACTCCTATAATTCATACTCAAACGTATATAACTCCCTGTTATATCACGAACCTATATGCCTTATGCCTTTATGCATCGGTTTGCGAACCGGGAAATGTCATTGGGTTATCACAGCATACGAATTGAAAGTCTTTAATCGAAAGATTATTAGATTACATACTTATCATTTTATAATCTCGACACGTCATACTGCCATTATTAGAGTATAGACAAATCATATCTTAGCATATCTATTCCCAATAGACCTTGTCTAACACTTTTCCTAAATTTCCTCCGTAAATTACGAAAATATTTCTGCTATATATACGTATTCAAGGAGACGAATATATCATTCAATATTCAACACCCATTTCATATCAAACCCTATTCCAAACACATAATATGGATTTCTCACCTAATTCCTCAAGTTCTTCTAGCTCCAAAGATAGCGTGACAGGAGCACACCCACCGATCAATTACCGTGATTTCTTTAGAAAATGGGGATGGGTTCTCGAAATACTCACCCTATGGAGAAATGAAGAAGGTACTCCTTATCACGAGCCAAACTTACCACCAAACGTAGGAGTACTCGATCCTCTTACTGGCGAACCTGTTCGCAATACCGTTTTCACTCTTTTCGCAAGGATTTTCCGCCTCGAAGGTCGACTCGATGTAACCAAGGACAATATTCGTCCTCTACTCTCGAATTCTAACCAGAAAGGTTTATTAGAAGAAGTTAGAAGACTTCGAACTAAATATCAAGAATTGACAAACCTTACAGAGGAATGGGTAGAACAAATCCATAGACTCGAGCGTAAAGTAGAAACCCTGGAGGAAATAGTGCGCGATTTGGTAGCTAGGCTCACACTTACTAACCAAGTACCACAAGCAGCACCAACAGCAGCACCAGCACCAGCACCAGCACCAGCACCAGCACCACCAGTACTATCAGCATCACCACCAACAGCATCAGCTTCACCAACAACAACATCAGCATCCCACGTCTCAACATCATAATCGGTACCTCAAACATCGACATCATACGCCCATAGATACTAAGGAATATTAGTAATAATGAGTTAAGATGTATTGACTCATTCTTCCTGAAGAATTATATATGTATACTTTATATATATATGGTTTGGAACAATAATAAATCTTTTCGTACTAAACTATTACGTGTGAATCTTAACTAGTATGTACTACTTGGTTAATTCATATCACTAATACGCTATGATGTACATCCTTCGTTAATGACTTAACAATCATTAATCACTGCTTCAGTACAATAAACTCCATTTCATAATAAACTAAGTGTATTATTCAAATGCATGTGTGATTTTACACTCCTATTTTTCGATGTACTCGAAAATTTCTCGAAAACATCATTTGTGCCTTATGAATTTCACAAGAAATCCACGAGCATCAACATCATTTACTGAGGTATATTAATAACAATGAACGATGAAGTATTGATTCATAACTTCATTAAAGAAATATTCCGCGACGATTATGTAATCTCTAAAGTTTTGGAGATTATTTATTCTCGTTTCAACCGTAAATCAAATGAGTTTAATATTATATTAACTTATTAAATCCATAATTACATCTGAAGAAAATATATATGTATGTATATTTTCATAAAGATTGTATTTAAAAATTCTTTTGTACAAACTGTTAATTGTGAAAATATTTTAACGGGTAGGTAATACCCAAGAAATATCTAACATTCACATTAATATATTACATTGTACATTCTTCAAAATCCTTGAAAACATATCAGATTGATAATCAATGATTCAGATCAGTTAACCTTGAGAATGCTGATGAAGCAGCAAAAGCTGTAGATGGCCTTAATGACCAGAAGCTTGATAATAAAGAATTGTGTGTTGGAAAAGCTCAAAAGAATATCTGATATTGAAAGACGGATTGAGCAAAACATGAAGGAGACCAAGGACAAATCCCAAGGACTAAACCTATAACCAAAGAATCTAGATGATTCGATTTCTGAAGGAAATCACAGAAGATCTTTTTACACATTCTAAATCCTTACAGAAGAATTTCTTCATTATCCATCGATTTTAGAAATTCTAAAATATCATCATATCTTTCGTTATAAATATCCTCGATATTTCTAAAGATATCTTCATAACGATTCTTGTCCGCAATTAATTATCTCTTTACAATATCTTTATTACATCATAAAGGAAAACTGTTTAAGTTTCTATATTCCGTAAAATTTAAATTCAAATTTTGAATGATTTGAAGTAGTGTTGAGAATTGAAGCATGAGTTAGTATAATATAATGACGTCAGGCCAACATGATTATATTACAGTAAGTCATGCTAAATTTTTAATGGAAGATGATGATTCATAGACTTTATAATCATCATTTGCCATGTTACACGACTCTTACATTCTACTTAATCTCTGAACATATCAAGCAAATATATTCTTGATAGTTCTATCCTCAGTAATTCTGGTAATTTACCAAATCAAATCGTGATATTACGCTTAGAACAGTAGGTCCATTCGAAACTTCATACCTACAAATTCTGGACCATTACTCGCTTTACTTAGAGTCGAGAGGAGAATAAAAAGGCAAAGAGCTCCGACATATAAGGGAAAATATGTAGCCCGATAACGATACCGAAATTACAAACCGTGTATATCAATACGTATTGCAACGTAAAGACATGGGAGAATTAAAAACACTATAACCCCAAGGTAATAGTAGAAGAAAACAAATTCCTCTAGTGGTAAATGAAAAAGAAGAATGACTGAAATGATAGTCAGAAAAATATCCAGGATAAGAACTGGATGGAGCATTCTCACAATCTTTGGAAGTATGAATTGAGGAAGAAAGTATAGAAGTGGTGAAGATAATGAAACGGAAGAAGCTAATTTATAGCAAAATTCCAAACACAGCAATTGAAGCAATTCACCTCATTTAATCAAAGAAAATTTCAAATTCCTTAATTACCGGAGAATCAAATCTTATGGATTACGAAGATTTCCTTTAATCCCTTGAATTCCAAAAATCAATCGTGACTACGTCAAAAGTTAAGGCGAACATTTAATTTCTCATTCACTCTTTTACAATAGCATCATTTATACGCTTCCTATAATCAAATCGTTTTATCCATATTATTCAGTAGTGATAAAACTTTATTTTTTCAACTTATATTCATCATTACAATATTCTTGTTGTAAACAATGATGATCTCTATCAAACTTCATGACTATAATTTTCATGAACTACTCTCTGTTTTGTTTACCCTAATATTGTGACATAAACACTCAAAGTTTTAAATAAGCTCAATACTATTCATAACACATTTCATGTGTTCAGTTTACTAAAATGCTCGTATAACACCATCATCCCTTCTGAGGATAACCTAGTCAAATGACACTCTTATTAATCCTTTAGATAACCTCCGCATTAATGATAAAATGCACTTTATAGAAGAACCTGTAAGAAATTAGGGTTCGTATTATTTAAATGCATGAAACAGAACAATATTCTATCCGTTGGAATTCACGAAAGGCCCCGAACCTACCTGGGAACGTGAAGACCAGATAAAACGTAAATATCCTCGTTTAGGTACGAACAACGCTGATTGATGGCAAAAACTAAATTTCGGGACGAAATTTCTTTTAACGGGTAGGTACACTTTTCGACTTCCGATTTTACTAAAATACCTAGAGTTGTTATATACGAATAAATTTAACGTTGACCGAAAAAACGTACGCTTAAAATAAATAATATAATTATAAATATTATAAATAAGATTATGATATATAATATAACATAATTACATCAATGAATATATATATAATATTTATATTACTTTTGTTATTTAGTTAATAGAATATATAATTAACTAAATAATACATAATATTATAACATTTATAAAACTAATAAAAACTATAAATTAATAATCATAAATTTTAATTTTTATAAAAACTAAATATAATAATAATTTTTATATAAAATTCGTATTTAATAATTAAACAAATATAGAAATAAAATGTTAAATGTTCTTAGAAATATATTAAACAAATTTTTTTTTAGAATTTTATACAAAAAAAAAATCAAAACTATATCTACTTTTAATAAATAAATACAAAAATACAAACTACTTTTTCTTTTAAGATTTACTTTTAATAAAAATACAAACTACTTTTATTTTAAGATTTACTTTTAATAAAAATACAAACTACTTTTTCTTATTTTAACTTTTAAGATTTACTTTTAATAAAAATACAAACTACTTTTTATTATTTTAACTTTTAAGATTTACTTTTAATAAAAATACAAACTACTTTTTCTTATTTTAACTTTTAAGATTTACTTTTAATAAAAATACAAAATACTTTTTTTTATTTTAACTTTTAAGATTTTACTTTTAATAAAAATACAAACTACTTTTTCTTATTTTAACTTTTATGATTTTACTTTTAATAAAAATACAAACTACTTTTTCTTATTTTAACTTTTAAGATTTACTTTTAATAAAAATACAAAATACTTTTTCTTATTATAACTTTTAAGATTTTACTTTTAATAAAAATACAAACTACTTTTTCTTATTTTAACTTTTAAGATTTTACTTTTAATAAAAAAACAAATTACTTTTTTTTTATTTTAACTTTTAAAATTTACTTTTAATAAAAATACAAAATACTTTTTCTTATTTTAACTTTTAAGATTTTACTTTTAATAAAAATACAAACTACTTTTTCTTATTTTAACTTTTAAGATTTTACTTTTAATAAAAATACAAACTACTTTTTCTTATTTTAACTTTTAAGATTTTACTTTTAATAAAAATACAAACTACTTTTTCTTATTTTAACTTTTAAAATTTACTTTTAATAAAAATACAAAATACTTTTTCTTATTTTAACTTTTAAGATTTTACTTTTAATAAAAATACAAACTACTTTTTCTTATTTTAACTTTTAAGATTTTACTTTTAATAAAAATACAAACTACTTTTTCTTATTTTAACTTTTAAGATTTACTTATTTTATTTTAATTTTTTTTTTTACCTAACATTTTCAACTATAAATACCACATACATTTCTCATTTCAAACTTACACCTTAATCTCTCATTTCTCTCTTAAAAAAACTACTTCTAGTTGATATCTCGGTCACTTACTTGCTTTACTTTCCTTTCTTGCGTGGAATACTTCAACTGCTATTTAAGGTGAGTTTCATTTGCTCCCTTTTTATATATATTTTTGGGCTGAGAATACATGCGCTGATTTATAAATGTTTTACGAAATAGGCACAAGTACTAAAACTAATTCTATGTGGGTTTAAACTAGAAATATACCCTTAGCTTGGTAACATTAAACTACTTGTCTATGTACGGTAGGCGCGAATTCTAAAGATAGATCTATTGGGTCTGACAAACCCTATCCTGACTATGGGATGCTTTAGTACTTCGAGGTTATTTTAAACACACCTGATCTGGTGTACTTCAGAGGGTAAAACATGAACGTTAAGGCTTGTTACCGGGTGCCTACAACTTATAGAATACTTTTATACACTTGCTAGTGTACGGATATTTATTAAACTGAAATCTTGTGGCCTATTATTATAACAGAAATGATTGATTTTGATAAACTAATGAACTCACCAACCTTTTTGGTTGACACTTTAAGCATGTTTTGTCTCAGGTGACGAATAAGATGATTGCCATGATTGCTACCTGATGAATTGAATGCTGCTACATGGAGTCTTCATTTCATTACATTTACTTTGCATTAAGACTATTATTATTATTTCAGTTTAAATTTGATGTAAAACTTTTAATGCTTCCGCTGTTTTATTAATAAATGTTTTATTCAAAATGTCTCATATAGAGTCGTTCTCGTTTATACAACTGTGATTTGATATAATTAGTAACAAATACCCTAGGCCCTAATTTGGGGGTGTGACAGAAATCTCATCATTTCCAAAAGTAACCATTCCTAGGAATTTGTCAACGAAATTGACAAGCAAGGATTTATCGCCCATCATGTGTCGAGAGCAACCAGAATTGATATACCAAACACAGACGTCGAAACCCTGTAAACATTAATTTCCTAGAGTTTAGGTA
The DNA here is from genome assembly GCF_046630445.1 of Rutidosis leptorrhynchoides. Lineage (NCBI taxonomy): Eukaryota > Viridiplantae > Streptophyta > Magnoliopsida > Asterales > Asteraceae > Rutidosis > Rutidosis leptorrhynchoides. The sequence goes on from NC_092336.1 coordinate 415,720,700, forward strand.
CCCAAAGTTTCTTGGGTCCTCTACGGTTAGTACCAACAATAAACTTTGGATCAACAATGAGATAATCACGTAAAGCATCATGCAATTTAGACAATAAAATATCATTTAAAACCACATTACATGAAGCATCATATGTAATATCAAGTTTTACATCGTTATCGGAAGTCTTAACACAGAACTTATTCCAAGTAGATGTTTTGTTCACAGACGAAAATCGAAAAACATGAGATGATTTCCAAGGTCGACTAGCAGATTTCTTTGGTTTGTTTGCTACTTTCTTAGCCGTGGACTTAGGAACCCATACAGACTTGTAAGTCAAATTTGGATTATGACCTGTGACACGAAAAACACCTCTGTTAGTTAGACGTCCAAACTTTTCAGTTGACATATGAGATGATTGATTTTGCAAAATTTCTTATTTTATTTTACGTTCTTTTGCATCATACTCACTCAAATCAGGTTTTGGACTCTTGTGTTGTGTTGACTTGACTGATTTCGTTAAAAGACTTTCCTTTGATTGATTTGACATTGGAATCATAGGAATCTTTTCAGTTAACACAGAACCATTTTGAGAATGAACTCTCTTGACAACAAATTGTGTTGAAGGTGCAACTTTTGAAACCCGTTTACCAAATTGAGAACGTAATGGATTTTTAAGAATAGTAATGGGTTTTGCATCCATAGATGTTGTTGTTCCCTTCCCCTTCTTATGGATCCCACCAACACATTTAGGCACATTGGTTTCAACAGTAGATGATTGCTTAAGTGTGTTAGCCTGTTTCTGAAAGGACCCGTTCATATACATTATAAACGATTCACAATAGTTGATTACATTGCGAGGTATTTGACCTCTATATGATACATTTTACAAACATTGCATTCGTTTTTAAAAGACAATCTTTCTTTACATCAAAAATTGACAGGCATGCATACCATTTCATAATATCCACTATCCAACTATAAATTGATTTAATAATAATCTTTGATGAACTCAATGACTCAAAAAGTAAGTTATTACACGTAGTAAAATATGTTTGTATCAAATATTTATTTGATAAAATAATATCTATAATGATAGTAAGTAAAAGTTGTATTATTTTGTAATAATAATTTTTATTATAAAAATATCAATATTTAGAATTACTAAGATGACATTATGATAAAACGATAATTCTAATTATGATAACTTTAATATTTACGATAATTTTTAATATTATCTTTAAAATATTAAATGAACCCTATAAATTTTATTACTTAATATATATAAAAGTATATTTTATTATATAAATATAATATAAAATTTTATTTATTAATAAAAAAATTATATTATTTACTCTAATAAATCTTTTAAAAATATTTAAAAATATAAAACGACGATATTTAAACTATATATTAATCATGTATAGATTTTTGGAAATTATTTTGAGTCAAATTTACTTTTGTTGACTTTTGCATATTAGTCTCGAGCATTAGGATTGTGGTACACTATGACTTGACCTAATTTGTTAGACAAATATTGACCAACACATAAATATATATAATTAATTTAGGTTCGTGAATCCGAGGCCAACCTTGCACTTGTTCAATGACGTTATATGTATTTTTACTACGAAATACAGTATGGTGAGTTTCATTTGCTCCCTTTTTAAATGCTTTTGCAATATATATTTTGGGACTGAGAATACATGCGCTGCTTTTATAAATGCTTTACGAAATAGACACAAGTGATCGAAACTACATTCTATGGTTGAATTATCGAAATCGAATATGCCCCTTTTTATTAAGTCTGGTAATCTAAGAATTAGGGAACATACACCCTAATTGACGCGAATCCTAAAGATAGATCTATTGGGCCTAACAAACCCCATCCAAAGTACCGGATGCTTTAGTACTTCGAAATTATATCATGTCCGAAGGAGGATCCCGGAATGATAGGGGATATTCTTATATGTATCTAGTTAATGTCGGTTACCAGGTGTTCACCATATGAATGATTATTTTTTTGTCTCTATGCATGGGACGTATATTTATGAGAACTGGAAATGAAATTCTTGTGGTCTATTAAAATGATGGAAATAAATGATTATGATAAACTAATGAACTCACCAACCTTTTGGTTGACACTTTAAAGTATGTTTATTCTCAGGTGTTAAAGAAATCTTCCGGTGTGCATTTGCTCATTTTAAAGATATTACTTGGAGTCTTTCATAGCATATTTTGAAGAACGTTGCAGTTTCAGTTGAATTATTTTTTGTTTTAAGCTTTTAATCTCAAGACATAATTCCTCTGCAGAAACAAGCACTTCACCTTCCGTAAAATCATAAGTACATTTTTTTCTAGGAAGTAGAGGCAATTTATCACACAAAGCAAGCATTTGTTCTAATGATTGACACTTAAGTTGCAAATCAACATTTTCCTTTTCAACTATACTTAATATACGTTTCAAGTTTCGTACAACAGGTATGTTTTCATAAAATTCATTAATTGTTGTGTCAAAGTCTATCACGTTTTCAACATTTGGTTCATCTCGAGGTTCTACCTTTACATCTAAATCAGTTTGACCTAGGGATTCTGTCTCAAAGAAGACAGTTAGTTCATGTGCTAGGTCTTCACGGAAAACATTATTAGAACATGCAGGTAAAGCCGGTAGAATTGGTTTCACATCAAAAGTTGGTTCATCAAACACCTCATCTATGGCAATAATGCTAGAACTAGGTTTGTTAAACACTTCATTTTCAAGCATTAAAATGTATTTCTCTAGCATGAGTGTTGGGATATAAACCAGTCTACTCTTAGGCACATAATTTTCACGTTGCAAATTCTTTTCAGTTTCAACAAGTTCCTTCAAGAAATCAGGATTTGATTTACCCATTTTAGCATTGATTTTCTCATACATTAAGCTAATTTGATGCTATTTCCTAGATTTGCGATTAACAATAATATCATCAAAATCAGCATCAGAAGCATGCACAAAATGAGATGGTAAACCAGCTTGAAAGTAATCAGAATGATATAATCCTGGAATCTTTTTGGAAGCATTATCTAAGATCTTAGGATCTTCATAACCCAACCCCCACTTGTCACCATGAATTGTTTTTGGTCTATTCATGAAAATCGTTTGTTTTGAAAGTTCCATATTCATGATAGCTTTGGATTGATTTGTTCGATAGAGTTTTTCCTCATATCGAGCAAGTTGTGCTTTCATTTGAAAAGTGATGTTTAAAGCTAAGGGGTATAAAATACTATTAAATTTTAGCAGGAAATACTATTAAATACGATACAATTTTACACAAGATATTTATTTATTTATTGAATGGATATACTTAAACCTTGCTACAACACTTATAGGCAGTGTACCTAATCGTACAGTAGTGTAGTTTTTAGTAAGTCCGGTTCGTTCCACAGGGAATCTTTTTCACAAAACTTAACGCTATATTAGTTTAAATTTATAAAAATACAAATATATATATAAGTAATATTATTTTTATAAAGGGGGGTTTTTACCGTTTAATGACCGGTTTGTCGATTTTTAAACTTTAGTCGCAGTTAAAACCAAATGTAAAATATTAAAAAGACTTAATTTAAAGCGTAAAGTAAATAACTATAATGAAATTGCGAATAATAAAAGTGCGATAAAATAAACTTGCGATAATTAAAAAGTACGATAATTAAAAGTGCAATTAAATACAATAACAATAAATAAAAATGCGATAATTAGAAGTGCAATTAAATATAAAATAAAGGAAATTAAATATGAAATAAAAGAATTATGCTTATTTAAACTTCCGTAATCATGATGTTTGACGTGTTGATTTTAGTTTTATGCCCATGGGTTAATTGTCCTTTGTCCTGGATTATTTAATATGTCCATACAGATTTGTCCATAATAGTCCATCAGTCATAAATATAAAGAGCGAAAGCCTTCGTCAAATTATTCTTATTCCCAAAGTCAAATATTTCAACTAATTGGGGATTCGAATTGTAACAAGGTTTTAATACTTTGTTTAATGAATACACCAGGTTATCGACTGCGTGTAAACCAAGGTTTTACTACTTTGTTAACAATTACACCAATTACCCTTGAATGTAATTCACCCCTGTTTCAACAAGTCTATTAACTATTAATCCAGTTCCGTGTCCGGTAAAATGAATAATTATTGGTATTTATAGATATCCCGCCCACCGTACCCAGTCAAGCGTATGTGGTTATATATAAATACGTCAAATTATAAGTTTGTATATTAAATTAACAAGGTATTGTTTAGTTAATATAAAACCCATTAATAGCCCATAGTCTAATTTCCACAAGTGTCGTTCTTTTATCCAAACCCCAATTATGGTACAAAGCCCAATTACCCAATTTTAGTAATTAGCCCAACATCATGATTACTTCGGATTAAATAAGCATAATAATAACTTAGCTACGAGACATTAAATTAAAAAGGTTGAACATAACTTACAATGATTAAAAATAGCGTAGCGTTACACGGACAGAATTTCGACTTACACCCTTACAACATTCGCTAACATACCCTTATTATTAGGATTAAAATTAAAATTAAAATATAAATTATAAATATAAATATTACGTATATAGATAGAGAGATTGATATATATTATGTTTTCTTGCGATCAAACTGCGTTTGCTTTTATAGGGAATTGAGTCCAGGTGAGCTCCGCGACTCGCGCCTTTTTTGTTCTTCAAACTCCGCGAGTCGCGGAGTTTGTAATTACAGCTCACTCCATTTTGGCTCTTTGTTTACAGACGGTTTATTATATAAATATAATATATATATATAATTTATATAATTAATTATATATTATATTTATATACATAGTTAACTTGTAATTTTTAGTCCGTTGCGTCGAGCGTTGAGAGTTGACTCTGGTCCCGGTTCCGGATTTCCGAACGTCCTTGCGTACTATTTTATATCTTGTACTTTGCGTTTTGAATCTTGTACTCTTGTAATTTCGAGATGTTTCTTATCAATAATTGGAACCTCTTTGATTGTATTTTGTACTTTTGAGCTTTTTGATCGTTTGCGTCTTCAATTTGTCGAATCTGTCTTTTGTCTTCACCTTTTAATATTTAAACGAATATCACTTGTAAATAGAACATTTGCAACTAAAAGCTTGTATTTCTTGGGGAATAATGCTATGAAATATATGTTCGTTTTTAGCATTATCAAATATTCCCACACTTGAGCGTTGTGTGACGACCCGGAAATTTCCGACCAAATTTAAACCTAACCTTTATATGTTTCCGACACGATAAGCAGAATTTGTAATGTTGAATCTCAAAAAGTTTGGAACTACATTCATGTAATCAATTACCCTTTGACCGTGTTTAACGATTCACGAACAATTATGTGTATATAGATATGTATATATAATATATAATAACTGAAAACATTAACAAAGTATTTGATATATATGATACTTTACATGAACGTATTTGTTTCGATATATTTATCGACAGAATTAAGAGATAATATCAAATGATTGAATTATCAGATACATTATGATATGATTACGGGCCAATGTTATGAGGTCCACTGTGATTTAAGAAATTTATTCTTTTTGACAATATTCAGAAAATGGTAAAGTGATCTATAAGTAAGAACGTGGAGTGTAAATAACTTAGATGTTGGATATCGACAAGTTAAGTAACTCGACATTTTTCATTAAGATGATTTCATACGTTTATTAAACCTTTGGATTTTATCCCATGCTTCACCAACAGACTGTAATTTAAAAACTTGAAACCTATTATGAATATATATAATTCTACTTTTCTAAAATGTTTTATGATATAACGATTTAAATTAATATTAAATATATTTATACGCGTATTATACGTACATAGTTTTATACTTTTACTATACTTTAACTTTACCTTTACTTTACTTTTACTTTACTTTTACTTTACTTTTACTTTACTTTAACTTTAATAATTCACTTTAATAATTCACTTTAATAATTCATACTTTAATAATTCACTTTAATAATTCATACTTTAATAATTCACTTTAATAATTCATACTTTAATAATTCACTTTAATAATTCATACTTTAATAATTTAAAAATCTATTATAAATAGAATTCAATAGGTTTTATTATTTCATAGAAACTTGAAAATATATTTCTCTAAACTCTCTCAATCGAATTACATATATATATTTACTTAGTATTATTTCAAGATATTATTAGTATACATAAAATACTACGACGGAGTTATATTCAGACGATTTCAAAATAAGTTTTCAAACGGGATAGAGCTAAGGAAATTATGGGTTATAGCTATGGAGGTTATGGATATTGTTCGAGGGTATTGCTCGTGAGGTCAACCTAACGTTTATCATTTTCGTTGCGTCTACGTACTTTCCTGCAATATTGAATCACAATATTGATACGTGAGCATTCATATCTTATCTTTTATATATTAATAGTGTATCCATGACTAGTGCTCGAGTATATATGATTATGCATGTTTGTATGCTTAGTTTCGTCGTCAAATAGTTTATGATAAATCACGAATTTGATACATATGCTACTGAGATAAGGTATATGATATGCATGTCGTTGAAAAGCTAAAGATAAATTAATAACTTTTCATTTAGAAATCGTGTGGGTTCGATGAACGGATTAAAAGATATGGTCAACTGAATTATTATTAATTTTAATATTATTATTAAAACGATTATTATAATTGTTATCAGTTGATGTTATTAGTAAAATTATTTTTATTACTAAAAATTAATATTTTTATTGAAACTATCATTTTATTATTTTTATCATTATTATTATTATCAATATTATTTAATCAAATAAATATGCGTACAAAGATATTTTTACCACACGTAATATAATTACATTAATAATACATACCACTATATTTTTATGATATTAAGTGAATTTTATAAATTTTATTACTTGAGATATATAAAAGTATATTTTTATCATATATGAATTTAAATATAAATTTTTATTTATTAATAAATGACTTGTATTATTTAGTATAATAAGATCTGATAAATGTATTTAAATATATAAAACGACTATATATAAGTTATATAATAAACATGTATAGATTTTGGAAGTCATTTTGGGTCAAGTTGACTTTTGTTGACTTTTGCATGTCGGTCTCGAGCATTAGGATTGTGATACACTACGACCTGACCTAAATTGTTAGACAGATATTGACCAACATATAAATATATATATACTTAATATAGGTTCATGAATCCGAGACAAACCCTGCACTTGTTCAGTGCCGTCATATACATAATTGCTACGAAATACAGTATTGTGAGTTTCATTTGCTCCCTTTTTAATTGCTTTTGCAATATATATTTTTGGGCTGAGAATACATGCGCTGCTTTTATAAATGCTTTACGAAATAGAGACAAGTGATCAAAAATGATAATTCTGCGGATTGATGTGCTAGGTAATTTAGTTACATGTTATAAGAGCATGTGAGCGCGAATCCTAAAGATAGATCTATCGGGCTTAACACCCCCATCCTGTAGGCAGCACTAGACATAAGAGCTAGTGGGCGGATGTTTAGTACTTCGAGGATTATTTATACACTTGCGAGTGTACGTATCCATCTTTGCGAAGATGACTTATTATATTATTGTTAAGGTTGGTTACTGAGGCCTCAACATAAGCAGAACGGTTTTATACACTTGCGAGTGTACATATATTTATAAACGGAAATCTTGTGGTCTATTAATATATTGAAATGATTGATATGATAAACCTATGAACACACCAACCTTTTGGTTGACACTTTTAAGCATGTTTATTCTCAGGTATTAAAGAAATCTTCCGCTGTGCATTAGCTCATTTTAAGGATATTACCTGGAGTCATTCATGACATACTTTGAAAGACGTTGCATTCGAGTCGTTGAGTTTATCAAGATTAATATTAAGTCAATTATAGTTGGATGTAATATGAAATGGTATGCATGCCGTCAATTTTTGATGTAAAGAAAGTTTGTCTTTTAAAAACGAATGCAATGTTTGTAAAACGTATCATATAGAGGTCAAATACCTCGCGATGTAATCAACTATTGTGAATCGTTTATAATGTATATGAACGGATCCTTTTAGTTGGTATCAGAGCGGTGGTCTTAGCGAACCAGGTCTTGCATTAGTATGTCTAACTGATAGTTGTTAAGATGCATTAGTGAGTCTGAACTTCGACCGTGTCTGCATGTCAAAAGTTTTGTTTATCATTTTTAGTTGGAAATCATCTACTTACCATCCTTAGGAAATTACCTGCTTATCATTCTTAGTCTAGACACGTCTTGCTGCATTGATTGCATGAATAGTATATAGACAAAATTCATATCTTAGCGTATCTGCTAAATCATATCTTATCGTATCTATTACCGTAAACTTTGCCTGACATATTTCGTAAATTCCTCCGTAATCTATGAAATCTTTTGATCTATATATATATATATATATATATATATATATATATATATATATATATAGATATTCTATGTAGTTAGAATACCACCCGATAGCCGAAAATCATTTCGTATCAAAAAAATCCTTTATCAAATCGTACGAAATGGAATTCGTCATCAGTTCAAGTTCCTCGGATTCTGAAATGGAATCCCACTCAAGCTCCGAAAGCAGTGTGACTGGAATGGATCAACCAATCAGCCATCATCTATTCTGGATGAATTGGGGATGGGTTCGTAGCCTCCTTAATCATTGGAGACAAGAAGAAGGCGATCCTTTCCATCCACCACATTGCCCTCTTGACAATGAACCTGAAGCACTTACCGACGAACCTGTCCGAAACACCATTTTCTCTCTCATTTCCAGAGTATCTCGTCATGATTATATACTACACCAAATTCTAGATCTTATTTATTCTCTCGTCCGAACCGACAATCACCCCGGTGTAATAGAAGAAGTCAATGAGCTTCGCGCTCGGGTAGTGGCTTTGGAGAATATGGTGCAAAGGTTACAAACACCAGCAGCAGCACCAGCAGCATAACCAGTACCACCATCAACAACATCAACAGTACCATTACCACCACCAATAACAACTGCATCGCAAACCGCAACTTCACAATCTGTCCCACGAGCATCGACGTCATACGCCATGTAGATACCAAGGAATACCACAACGATGAAGTACTGATTCATAACTTCATTGGGAAAACATTGTACGACGATTATGTAATTTCTAAAGTTTAGAAATTATCTATCCTAGCCTTAACCATAAATCAAATGAGTTTAATTTAATATTAACTCATTAAATATATATTACATCTGAAGAAATATACACATATATATTTCCATAAAGACTGTAATAAAATTCTTTTGTACAAAATATTAATTGTGAAATTTTTTTTAACGGGTAGGTAATACCCGAGAGATATATAAATTCACAATTAATATATTACATTCTTCGAATCTGATTCAGTAAATCATCCATTATACTCCCTACTTTCACAACAATATACATTCTTTTATAGAAATCAAAACAACCATACTCATTCAAAATCTAATTACATATTCTGATTTTGAAATCTCAGAATTCGATTCAAGATATAACCGAAATCATCACTCTTATATTTCTACATCTTTCAAAACTATACTTTGACTTCAAAACTGTCCTAGAACCTCATTTCTATTCATGGAACTCACAAAAATATTGGTATCATTCAAAATTTTAGAACATCATATGTATATTAACAATTACAATATGTGTTCAAACACTTCGAAATTATTAAAGACATGCGAGATAATGATCCAACCACACATTACCCACTGCCATGCACCTGAAAAGCTCTCGAAACTAAAGTTATAGTTTAACACGTATCCGTGTCAGATCCTTTGATATTTATTACCAAATATAATTTTTCAATCTCTTTCCAAAATAGACAGTTTTGTCATAGCTTCAACAAATCACCTTCATTTGTTTATACGATTAAACCTTATTATAACAATTACCCCTTCATCATTGTTACCGGGGAACCTTTCATATCTCGTCACATTAGCAGTAAACTTATCAACAACTTCATTAACCTTCGACTTAAGCCTCTCTGAAAAGCCACTATACTTATTCATTAAAACCCCATCATGTACTCACCTACATCCTGTAACAATAATTATCACACCAACTACTGGGAATTAGCAGTCAGTATTTTGAATTTCGCGACAATTTTACGTCAAAAGTTATGTGTATACATATAACGTCTATCTCCTAGACTTACATACTTCGAATGTGAATTTTTTGAAAAACATCCCAAACTATGAACTAGTTCTCTGAAATTGGAAAAATGCTGATGAAGCAGCAAAAACTGTAAACGACTTTAACAGTCAAAAGTTTGATGATAAAGAATAGTATGGTGGTAAAGTTGAGAAAAAGAGAAGGTTTGAAACTGGAAAACGGATTGAGCAGACCATGAAGGAGGCTGTGGACAAATCACAAAGACTAAACCTGCCTTCAAAGGATCCAAATGATTCAGTGTCTACTGAAATAGTTAGCAAACACCTTACTTCTTATTCTAAACCTTCACAGACAAATCTTCTTCATCATCCATCTACGTTAAGAATTCTAAGATATTATCGTATCTTCTATTATAAATATCTTCGATATTCCTGAAGATATTTTCACAACTATTCTTATCCAAAATCTTCTATCTATTCGCAATATCTGCGTTACAACATAAAAAGAAACTGTGTTAGTTTCTAAATTCTGAAGAAGAAAAAAATTCGAATTTAAAATAGGAATGTTTTTGAAGTAGTATTGGGAACTGAAGCATGAGTTAGTATAATATAATGACACTTGATCAATGTGATTATATTACAGTAAGTCATACTGAGTTTCTAATGGAACGTGATGATTCACAGAACATACCGTCATCATGTACTATTTACACGACTCTTACATTCTACCCAATTTCCAAACATATTAAGAACATATCATCTTGATAGCTCTATATTTTAGGATATTCTGGTAATTTACCAAATCAAGATCATGCCATTACGATTTTCTTCTTGGAACATTAACTATGTTCATCCAAAAATTCATATCTACAAATTCTGGACCATTATCCGCTTGACTTAAGGTCGGGAAGAGAAAATGAAAGCATGAAGCTCCGAAATATAATGGAGAATATAAAGCCTGATAACAACCCTGAAATTACAAACCTTGTATATCAATGCATATAGCAATATAAAGACACGGGAGGATGAAAAACACAATAACCCCAAGGTAATGGTAGAAGAAAATAACTTCCTCCGGTGGTAGATGAAAAAGAAGAATGACAGATATGAAAGTTAAGAGTATATCAAGAATCAATACTGGATGAAGCATATTAACGAATGCTTTAAAGTATGAATTGGGGAGAAAGACTAGAAGGTGTGAGCTGTAGAAATAAAGAAACGAAGGGGTGGATTTATAGTAAAATATCAGACAGAGAAATCGAGACAGATTATCGCATTTAATCAAATAAGATCCTGATTTCCTTAATCGCCAAAGAACCAAATCTTATTGCAAAGATTTTCTTTAAATTCCATGAATTCTCGAAATCAATCATAACTACGTCATCGGTTAAAACGAATATACGTTTACTCATTTCACTCTCTTGCGATAGCTTCACTTATACTCTTCGCGTAATCAAATTGTTTTATCTATATTACTCAATGATGATAAAACTCTATTTATCAACTCATATTCGTCATGAAAACATTTTTAAAGTTAGCCATGACGACCTCGATCAAATTTCTGGACGAAATTTCTTTAACGGGTAGGTACTGTGACGACCCGGAAATTTCCAACCAAATTTAAACCTAACCTTTATATGTTTCCGACACGATAAGCAGAATTTGTAATGTTGAATCTCAAAAAGTTTGGAACTACATTCATGTAATCAATTACCCTTTGACCATGTTCGACGATTCACGAACAATTATGTGTATATAGATATGTATATATAATATATAATAACTGAAAACATTAACAAAGTATTTGATATATATGATACTTTACATGAATGTATTTGTTTCGATATATTTATCGACAGAATTAAGAGATAATATCAAATGATTGAATTATCAGATATATTATGATATGATTACGGGCCAATGTTATGAGGTCCACTGTGATTTAAGAAATCTATTCTTTTTGACAATATTCGGAAAATGGTAAAGTGATCTATAAGTAAGAACGTGGAGTGTAAATAACTTAGATGTTGGATATCGACAAGTTAAGTAACTCGACATTTTTCATTAAGATGATTTCATACGTTTATTAAACCTTTGAATTTTATCCCATGCTTCACCAACAGACTGTAATTTAAAAACTTGAAACCTATTATGAATATATATAATTCTACTTTTCTAAAATGTTTTATGATATAACGATTTAAATTAATATTAAATATATTTATACGCGTATTATACGTACATAATTTTATACTTTTACTATACTTTAACTTTACCTTTACTTTACTTTTACTTTACTTTAACTTTAATAATTCACTTTAATAATTCACTTTAATAATTCATACTTTAATAATTCATACTTTAATAATTCACTTTAATAATTCATACTTTAATAATTCACTTTAATAATTCATACTTTAATAATTCACTTTAATAATTTAAAAATCTATTATAAATAGAATTCAATAGGTTTTATTATTTCATAGAAACTTGAAAATATATTTCTCTAAACTCTCTCAATCGAATTACATATATATATTTACTTAGTATTATTTCAAGATATTATTAGTATACATAAAATACTACGACGGAGTTATATTCAGACGATTTCAAAATAAGTTTTCAAACGGGATAGAGCTAAGGAAATTATAGGTTATAGCTATGGAGGTTATGGATATTGTTCGAGGGTATTGCTCGTGAGGTCAACCTAACGTTTATCATTTTCGTTGCGTCTACGTACTTTCCTGCAATATTGAATCACAATATTGATACGTGAGCATTCATATCTTATCTTTTATATATTAATAGTGTATCCCTGACTAGTGCTCGAGTATATATGATTATGCATGTTTGTATGCTTAGTTTCGTCGTTAAATAGTTTATGATAAATCATGAATTTGATACATATGCTACTGAGATAAGGTATATGATATGCATGTCGTTGAAAAGCTAAAGAAAAATTAATAACTTTTCATTTAGAAATCGTGTGGGTTCGATGAACGGATTAAAAGATATGGTCAACTGAATTATTATTAATTTTAATATTATTATTAAAACGATTATTATAATTGTTATCAGTTGATGTTATTACTAAAATTATTTTTATTACTAAAAATTAATATTTTTATTGAAACTATCATTTTATTATTTTTATCATTATTATTATTATCAATATTATTTAATCAAATAAATATGCGTACAAAGATATTTTTACCACACGTAATATAATTACATTAATAATACATACCACTATATTTTTATGATATTAAGTGAATTTTATAAATTTTATTACTTGAGATATATAAAAGTATATTTTTATCATATATGAATTTAAATATAAATTTTTATTTATTAATAAATGACTTGTATTATTTAGTATAATAAGATCTGATAAATATATTTAAATATATAAAACGACTATATATAAGTTATATAATAAACATGTATAGATTTTGGAAGTCATTTTGGGTCAAGTTGACTTTTGTTGACTTTTGCATGTCGGTCTCGAGCATTAGGATTGTGATACACTACGACCTGACCTAAATTGTTAGACAGATATTGACCAACATATAAATATATATATACTTAATATAGGTTCATGAATCCGAGACAAACCCTGCACTTGTTCAGTGCCGTCATATACATAATTGCTACGAAATACAGTATTATGAGTTTCATTTGCTCCCTTTTTAATTGCTTTTGCAATATATATTTTTGGGCTGAGAATACATGCGCTGCTTTTATAAATGCTTTACGAAATAGAGACAAGTGATCAAAAATGATAATTCTGCGGATTGATGTGCTAGGTAATTTAGTTACATGTTATAAGAGCATGTGAGCGCGAATCCTAAAGATAGATCTATCGGGCTTAACACCCCCATCCTGTAGGCTACACTAGACATAAGAGCTAGTGGGCGGATGTTTAGTACTTCGAGGATTATTTATACACTTGCGAGTGTACGTATCCATATTTGCGAAGATGACTTATTATATTATTGTTAAGGTTGGTTACTGAGGCCTCAACATAAGCAGAATGGTTTTATACACTTGCGAGTGTACATATATTTATAAGCGGAAATCTTGTGGTCTATTAATATATTGAAATGATTGATATGATAAACCTATGAACTCACCAACCTTTTGGTTGACACTTTTAAGCATGTTTATTCTCAGGTATTAAAGAAATCTTTCGCTGTGCATTAGCTCATTTTAAGGATATTACCTGGAGTCATTCATGACATACTTTGAAAGACGTTGCATTCGAGTCATTGAGTTCATCAAGATTAATATTAAGTCAATTATAGTTGGATGTAATATGAAATGGTATGCATGCCGTCAATTTTTGATGTAAAGAAAGTTTGTCTTTTAAAAACGAATGCAATGTTTGTAAAACGTATCATATAGAGGTCAAATACCTCGCGATGTAATCAACTATTGTGAATCGTTTATAATGTATATGAACGGATCCTTTCACGTTGCTTGTCCTCAAGCAATATAGTCTTGAAATACTAGAATCACTTCTTTATTCTTTACACTTTGTACATCAGTGATTTCTTTACGGTGGTATAAACAATGGTAGTAACGATATGGTTTACAGTCCCACATGACTATAAAAATTTAGATCCATTAAGGAAATTGGATCTTTATGAAAACATTTGATCTTTTGAAAATTAAATCTAGTTTTTACCCTAGATTTTGAAAATTATTTTTGTGGGTTTGGTGGGTTTCAGATTTGAAAATTTTAGCTCAAAACTTGCGGTTTTGTGTCACCCACTTGCTAACCTTGTATTTGGAAAGCAACACGTCCAGTTTACTTGTCCCGTATATTATCTTTCAGTAAACTACCGTCCGGTTGTAAAGGAAAGCGTTGAACAAGCAACTGTTAAGGGAATGTCCCCTGACATGCTTTTAATTATGGTCTATAACGTGTCGGACGCAATTACTATCCTTGGTAGAAGCAATAGTAAAGCTCACCCTTATGATTTTTCGGTCAGGCACAAGGTCCTGTCTTTGACCATGCTATGCAACCACCGTTCTTACGGTTGACACCCGATTTGGTTCAGGTGACCTAATGAATTCCAGGTGAATTCCTAGTATTTTACGTTCAATGGTAATGAACGCATTGAAAATGGGTTTTTAGAAAACAAATCGGTTTGTAATTTTGATCAAAATATTTTCTCGTTCAAGCTCGAGTTTAGATATCATCGAATTCCATGAGTTTGTAATTCTCAATCTTTAAGGTCAATCTCTAGAATTGAGTAATATCAGTCTTAAAAGCTGATTTTTGATCTTTAAGGAGATTATCCTTTCTGGGGATCTGATTCATTAGTCTTATCAAGCTAATTTGCACGGTGCCCCCCATTGTACGAGATAAATCCTTCTCATGGTTAGGATAAATCTGACCACTTGGCGACCCTGTTTTATGATGAGGTCCTTGGATTTCCTGCTGATTTTAGTGATGACTTTTCTAGATTTTTCGTCAACCTACAGCTGGTCTGGACGACAACTTCCTGACCTAAATCAAGAAGCGCGTTTCTTTTTCGGAAGACTTTACTTCCTTTTAATGATGGAATTGATTCATCGTGTAGATCCATCTCTTCTTTTCTTTCATCGGGTAAAACAGTTTAGTTTAGTCCAAAGCAAAAGTATTTTTAGTTATTTGTTACAGAAATATGTGACATATGTTTAAGATAACTTGGTAAATTTTCCCACACTTGGCTTTTATTTTCCTTTTTATTGTCCTCTATTCCATTTTAAATGAATTTTAACATTTTGGTTTGTTTTTCAATTTATGTCCTTTCCAAGGTAACAATAATTTCGGTGTTAACACCTAGTTTTATCGTTCATAAATATGTATAAACATGATTTTGAGTTCATTTAATTGAAAATTTTGAAAATTTTTACTAGAATTGGGTAGTCAGTATATAAGACTAGGGCTGTTCTTTATTATCAGAGAGCACTAGATTCTAATACAACTACTGCTTTACTAGTATTTCTAATGGTAACCAAGTGTATAAAGTAAAAAAATTTTAAAATTCGAAAGAATTTAACCCCTTCCCACACTTAAGATCTTGCAATGCCCTCATTTGCAAGAAATCAGTAACAATTTAAATTATTGAGGGTGATTTGTGTGAAAATGATTAAATTTTACCAAAGTTTCCAAACATATTTGTGTTTGCTTGCTGAATGATAAATGGTGCATATCATTTGTTCATTCCGTCTTGTTGTTATATCACATTTATTTTGCATCTTGTCGTCAAAATTAGTTGCTTTTGCTGAACTTAATGCCAGTCTTTGAAAATGCGTTGTTTTACCCTGTTGTGTACATAAGATAAACTGCAAACATATATACATATTTTTGAAGTTTGGTATATTACCCCACATTCAAAAATTATTAAAATCTAATAATAAAATTTAGAAAATAATAAAACTATTACAAATCCAACATAAGTATTAAATGTATCAACATTACAAATAAAAATAATAAAAAAAAACTAAGTAGACTAGGGATGATACTGATACCAGAAGGGGTTCCATGCATAACCATAGGTGCTATAAAATGCTTCGGCTGGGTTATACGTAGGATACGGTGGTTGGATCTCTATAGACCAGGGAGGGAATATGGGCGATGGAGTAGGAATATAGTTTCTACCTATATGTTGGCAATAAGCTATGATTTGGTTTTGATGAACTTGCCAATCTTCAAATGCTCTATGTCTAGCATTTTCATACTCTTGTGAAGCTATAAACCTTTGCATTTCTGCCATTTCATTTCCCCCTCCTACATTACCTTGCTGTTGGTTTCTCTCAACCTGTGGATGTCTACCATGGTATTGTACTGCGGCGTTATTTCGCCTCTTCAAAAACTTCGCACCATGGTATACATTTAAACCTATTGTATCGCGGGGTTCTGGTTCTTCGACTAATAATCCCCCCCGACTTATATCCACACCGAGATATTCAGCAATCAAAGTAATAAATATATCACCTCCTATTATGCTATGCGGTCTCATTCCCCTAACCATAGCTGATAAATAATAACCCACACAATAAGGTATACTTACAGCGCTTTGTGGGTCTCGAATACACATGTGGTAAAACAAATCATGTTCATTTACCTTTTCTTTGTTCTTACCTCGTTGTGTAATCGAATTGGCTAAAAACCTATGAATTACTCTTAATTCAGCTCTATCTATATCCAAATAAGAGTAATTTCCCCCTTTAAATCGGTGATGGCTAGTCATTTGACTCCATACACCATGCGTATCAAAATTTTCGTCTATCTTACTACCGTTTAATATCAACCCTCTACAATCGGCAGATGCTAACTCCTCAGGCGTATATATACGTAAAGCCTGAGCCATGTCTAGTAAAGACATGTGGCGCATCGAACCTCCTAACAAAAATCAAATAAAAGATCGATCGATTAAACTAGCTACCCGATCATTTAATTCTATACTACACAACAATTCTTCACACCATACTTTATATACAGGTCTACGCATGTTGAATAACCGTACCCAATCGTTAAAAGTAGAATTACCATATCTCTGTGCAAGTAATTCCCTAATTGGCCCGGTCAATTCTACAGCTTCTAATGGTCCCCATTCTATGACCCTAGGTACTTCAACAGCTTTAGAATGAAGAGTATGCAAACCCCTTTGGTATTTTGGATAATCTATCCAAAGTCTGTCAAATCTCAGGTTCAGGTGCAAATCTTCCAAGTGCATATCAGAAAATGTCATGACTGGATGAGGTATATCTTGTTTGTAGTAGTTATCCACCTCCTGTTGTTCCGCATTCTCAGCAGGAGCATTGCGAGCTTGGGATGAAGATTCACCCCTTTCAGTCTGCAAAACACATCAAACACAATTTTTGTGCATCCAAATATGCATTAGTGTCGGCAAAATCATCAATCAAAATAATTACAATGACTTGATCAATTTATATCAAACTTAAGCTCATTTTCATATTTTCATCAAATCTACACTTTTTCAAATAAGCATATACGAAAATGTTCGCCAAGTTCATAAGCATTCAACTCAAATAACATGTCAAAATAATCATTACTAGCAATTAAACAAGTTTCAAATGGCATTATCTCTCAAAAATCAAGTTCATGAATTTTTAGACTTGAAAAAGTCCACTTTAATTCTTAAAATCATGTTTAGGCTCAAAGTTTGGATCATTTAACTACCTAAACATGTTACACTACTTAATTTAGCAACAATTCATGATAAAAATCAGCCATAACCTGTTTATATCAAAAAGCCCCAAATTTCCTCAAGAACACAAACCCTAGATTACTCAAAATTTGAAGTTTAAGGCTTCTAATCATGTTAAATAGCATCAATCTAGGTTATACAAGCATAATACATAAGCAATTTAAACATAATTACACTAAAAAGCATCAAAATCAAATTGGGTATAAAATTGCTCAAGAACACTAATTTTCGGATTAAATGGTGTTTAGGTGTAGAAATTTACCGTTTTTCTTGAGTAATTCCTTGATAGCATCCTTCTTAACATGATTTTAGTAAAAGATTTGATGATTAATGGTCAAAAATTGTGAATTTGAGGGTGTTTTTTCGGGTGTTATTTTCGCAGTTTTTGGTGTGGTAATGTTCAACTGATCAGTTTTTGCGTTTTTATTTTTTTTCTGGGTTTTGGTCCCTCCGCGAGTCGCGGTGTTTGACCCTTCAAACTCCGCGAGTCGCGGAGTTTGTATTTTTTTTATATATATCTTATACTAATTAAAACAATTAAGTAATTAATTTTAAAATTTTGTTTCCCTTGTTATTTAGAATGAGGTCGTTTCGGATCGATGTCCTAGTCCGTCCTTTGACAAAATTTTAAAATTTGTCTTTTTGTAGCGATTGTTTTAAAAGCTAAGATTTTTAGGGTTTTTTTTTTTATGTTTTTGGCATACTTTAATTCAATAAGATTAAAAATAATGATAATAAAAGTTCTCGTCACTCCCTCGGGTAAAGCAATTTCGGTTCAATGACCTAGTCTTCAACTTACGACGAATTTTAAAAATCATATTTTTAACTTAATGAAATAAAGTAAATTTTTGTTTTTAAATTCACACAACTTAAATATAAAATTCAAAATTAATATTAAAAATTCACACCAAACTTAAAATTTAAAATGCATAAAAATAAAATTCATATTTTAAAAATTAAAAATTCACACCAAACTTAATTTAAAAATTCATATTATAAATTCACACCAAACTTATATTAATTTTTCAAATATTTACAATTTTAAATATATTGATTTTACAAAGTTTACAATATTAATTTAAGATTTATATATTAATTTTAAAAACATGGTAAAAATAAAATTAAAAATCTTTTTGGCTTTTTATCCCACTTTAATCAATCAAATATTATCAAAAATATGCGCCCCTCTTTTCGGTAAAGTAATTTCGGTTCCATGACCTAATTTAACTCATGACGAATTTTTGAAATATTTTGTGTTGATTGATTAAAGATATTTATACCTTAAGAATAAACGTTAAATTTCGCAGTGATGTAATAAATTTTTGAATGATATCAATAATTTCGGTCGCCAAACCTAATTTTATTCAATACCAATTTAATACTTTATAGCGAACAAATTAGCGTTTATTATCAAAAGGTTAAAAATAAAAAATAAAAATAAAAAACTATACAGACTTACCTGTGAGATAGTATTCTTAGTTATATGATCTATCCCATTCATAAGATAGTCGGTTTAATTGGTTTTCCATGGCTACATAGGCGTAACCTCGAGCATTCAGTGTTTTTTCTTCTAAACATATGAACGGTCCGTCTCTGCATAAAGTAACAAATTCGGTGTTTGAATAGGTTTGATTATTTGAACATTTACCTCCTTGTGACCATTTTCCGCATTTGTGACATCTTTCTAGGTGTCTTGCTCTTCTTTTCGCTGCGGATTTTGATTTTTCTTTACCAAATTGTGACTTATTATCTTCGCATCTGGATTCTTTTCTTACTCCGTTCAATCTTTCTCTGATTACTGATACTATTTCACTCGGAAGTGTGTCATTATTACGTTTAGTGATCAAAGCGTGTAGCATTAGACCATGGTTTAGTTCACAGGCAGTCTTCATTTCGTAAAAACCTAAAAAAAATAAAAATTCAGAATGGGGGGAGAAGACTAGTTCTTTAGGGTCTGCTAGGGAAAGACCATTTGAGTTCCATTTTCGAGAACTACACGAAAACAGACAATCTAACTCTAACAGAAATACATAAAATCCTTTAAAGATTTGATTCTCCCCACACTTAGTTGAAATTGTGATTAACATTATTTTCAATTGAATCATCAACAACTTGTATATCTTTGACTTTTACTTCAATCCATTTGTTGATTTCCTCTGTAACTTTCACAAATTCAACTAACATCACCTTTTCTTTTGACGATAAATTGGATATTAATCGGTTATATAACTTAAAGTTTCCTTTAATCTTAGCATCGTGATTCCGTTTATAAAGTTTCTTCGTTGAACTGTTAAAAATGGGTTCATCTAATTTCGTATCATCAACGACATTCTTTGTGATTGGATCATCATTAAGTGTTTCTTCATCTTCCCCACACTTATGCGTTTTTATTGGTCTAACAGTTTTGGTTTGTGGAGATCTAAACTTTCGGTTCACAAAGGTGATCGATGTATCACCATCCCTAAGTGTCATTCTACCTTCTCTTACATCAATGAATGCCTCGGTGGTTGCTAAAAATGGGCGACCTAGAATTAGAGGAATATCAAGGTTTTCCTCCATATTAATCACTATGAAGTTTGCAACAAAGGTCAAACTTCTCACGTTAACAAGTAAATTATTTGCTATTCCAACCGGGTGTTTAATGGTTTGGTCAAATGATTGAACACCTATTTTGGTTGGTTTTAATTTACCCATGCCTAATCTTTTCTATAAGGAAAGAGGCATAATATTTGCACTTGCTCCTAAATCTGCGAGTCCATTATATACAGCACCATCATTAAGCAAGCAAGAAATGATAAATTCACCCGGGTCTCCTGCTTTAGTAAGTCGAGTTGGTTTGTAAACCTTTTTCGGGTGTTCTTTCCTTGGTTCTTTCACTTCTATTTGAATTTCTTGTTCATATTTTTCTTCGTTTCTTGGAATGGGAGGTTTGTATAAGAATTCTTCTTCATCACTCAAATTTGAATCCTCCTTATATTCTAATTTTGATTTTTCATATGTTGTTGATAACATATTTATGTTTTCATTTTGAAGGTTTTCTTTGGTGGTGAAATTATGATTAACTTCATTGTCAACTTCCATCGGACCATGTATGTAATGTTTAACTCTGTGACCATTAACTTTAAATTCAATCCCATTTGAATTTATTAATTCTATCGTTCCGTATGGGAAAACTCTTTTGACTATGAATGGTCCAGACCATCTTGATTTCAATTTTCCAGGAAATAGCTTGAATCGTGAATTGAAAAGAAGAACTCTGTCTCCTTCTTTAAATTCTTTTGAACTTCTGATTCTTTTATCATGCCATTTCTTCGTTCTTTCTTTATAGATTAACGAATTTTCGTATGCTTCATGTCTTAATTCTTCTAATTCGTTTAGTTGACTTAATCATAGACGTCCAGCTTCATGTATATCAAGATTACATGTCTTCAAAGCCCAAAATGCTTTGTGTTCAGTTTCTACTGGAAGATGACATGCTTTTCCATAAACAAGTCTAAAAGGTGTGGTTCCAATTGGAGTTTTGTAGGCTGTTCTAAAAGCCCAGAGTGCATCCTCCAATTTAATGGACCATTCCTTCGGATTTGATCCTACGGTTTTCTCTAGAATACATTTTAAAGCTCGGTTGGTATTTTCAACTTGTCCACTTGTTTGCGGATGATATGCGGTGGAGATTTTATGAGTTACTCCATATCTTTTAAGAACTTTCTCAAGTTGATTATTACAGAAATGAGTTCCCCGATCACTTATTAAAGCTTTCGGTGTTCCAAACCTTGCAAAAAGACGTTTTAAAAAGTTTACTACAACTCGTGCATCGTTAGTTGGGAGAGCTTGTGCTTCTGCCCATTTAGATACATAATCAATGGCTACAAGAATATAGATATTATTATGAGATTTTGGAAATGGACCCATAAAGTCAATACCCCAAATGTCAAATACTTCACATACTTGAATGACATTTTGTGGCATTTCATCACGTTGACTTATTTTTCCGGCCCTTTGACAAGCATCACAGGATTTGCAAAGAAGGTGTGCGTCTTTGTAAATTGTAGGCCAATAGAAGCCAGCATCGTAAACTTTTCTTGCTGTTAATTGAGGCCCATAATGCCCTCCTGTTGGTCCTGTGTGACAATGGTTTAAAATTTTACTAGCTTCATCTCCGAATACACATCGGCGTATTATTCCATCTGGACAACTTTTAAACAGATGTGGATCTTCCCAGAAATAGTGTTTTATATCACTGAAGAATTTCTTTCGTTTTTGGTACGATAATCCTTTTTCAAGGAATCCACAAACTAAGTAGTTTGCATAGTCTGCAAACCATGGAATTTTATTATAATCTATCTTCAATAGATATTCATTAGGAAAGTTGTCTTGTATGGCCGATTCATTTAGAACTTCTAATTCGGGATTTTCAAGACGAGAAAGATGATCAGCGGCGAGATTTTCTGCTCCTCTTTTATCTCGGATTTCAATATCGAACTCTTGTAAGAGTAAGATCCAATGGATTAATCTTGGTTTAGCATCTTGTTTCGAAAATAGGTATCTAAGAGCATAATGGTCGGTATAGACCACCATTTTAGCTAGAACGAGATATGAACGAAATTTGTCAAAAGCAAAGACAATAGCAAGGAGTTCTTTTTCAGTAGTTGTATAGTTCGTTTGTGCTCCTTGTAACGTCTTACTAGCATAATATATAGGTTGAAATCGTTTTTCAATCCTTTGTCCTAAAACGGCTCCCATTGCAAAATCACTTGCATCGCACATTAGTTCAAATGGTAGATTCCAATTTGGTGTTATCATGATCGGTGCATTAGTGAGTTTCTCTTTAAGAATATTAAAAGATTTGATACATTCATCTGAAAAGATGAATGGAGCATCCTTTTCTAGGAGTTTATTCATAGGAGTGGCAATTTTAGAAAAATCTTTTATGAAACGTCGGTAAAAACCGGCATGCCCTAGAAAACTCCTAACTCCTCTAACATTGGTGGGATGTGGCAGTTTAGCAATTACATCTACTTTAGCTCTATCCACTTCAATTCCTTCTTTTGAAATTTTATGTCCAAGAACGATGCCTTCTTTAACCATGAAATGGCATTTCTCCCAATTAAGTACTAGATTTGATTGTTCGCATCTAATAAGCATTCGTTCCAGATTAACTAGACATGATTCAAATGTATCACCGAAGACTGAAAAGTCATCCATGAAAACTTCCATGCATTCTTCTATCATGTCGTGAAAAATCGCCATCATACACCTTTGAAAGGTTGCAGGGGCGTTGCAAAGTCTAAATGACATGCGTTTGTAAGCAAAAGTACCATAAGGGCACGTGAACGTGGTTTTCTATTGGTCCTCGGGTGCTATTGGAATTTGAAAATATCCGGAAAATCCATCTAGAAAACAATAGTAACTATTTCCGGCTAATCTTTCCAACATTTGATCAATGAAAGGTAAGGGAAAGTGATCTTTTCTGGTGGCGTCATTTAATTTTCTATAATCAATACACACACGCCATCCTGTTACAGTCCTAGTAGGAATAAGCTCATTTTTTTCATTTGTAATGACAGTCATGCCACCCTTCTTAGGTACGCATTGAACTGGGCTTACCCATGGACTATCAGAAATTGGATAAATTAGACCTGCATCTAGTAGTTTAATAATTTCTTTTTTAACTACATCTTGCATATTAGGATTTAGTCTTCGTTGGCGTTGCACATACGTTTTATGACCTTCTTCCATAAGGATTTTATGTGTGCAATATGAAGGACTTATTCCTTTAATATCATGAATCTTCCATGCAATGGCTGGTTTATGAGCTTTCAACACAGAAATGAGTTGTGATTTCTCATTTTCAGTAAGAGAAGACGATATTATTACAGGTAATTCAGATTCACCATGTAAATAAGCGTATTCCAAATGGTTTGGAAGTGGCTTTAACTCTAATTTCGGAGGTTCTTCTATCGATGATTTATATCGATATCTGTCTTCTTCTTTTAGCATTTGAATTTCTTCTGTTGTTGGTTCATATCCATTAGCTATAAGTGTAGCTAACATTTCAGCTTCATCAATTTGTTCAGTTCCTTCTCCTAAAGAACATTCTCCTGTTCCTTGTAATTCTGGAAATTCTTCTAACAATTCTGCATGTGCATCTATAGTTTGAATATAATAACATGTATCATCTGCAGATTGTGGTTGTTGCATTGCTCTATCAACTGAAAAGGTAACACTCTCATCCTCTATACTTAGGGTTAATTTCTTACCGAACACGTCTATCATTGCTTTAGCCGTGTTTAAGAATGGTCTTCCTAATACGAGAGGAACTTGAGAATCTTCTTCCATGTCCAGAACAACAAAATCTACTGGAAATACTAAAGTACCAACTTTAATTAGCATATTCTCCATTATCCCTCTAGGATATTTTATTGATCGATCGGCTAGTTGTATACTTATTCTGGTTGGTTTCAATTCTTCAAGGTCTAGTTTAGCGTATAGTGAATACGGCATTAAATTTATACTAGCACCTAAGTCTGCCAATGCTTCTATTGAACTAAGACTACCCAGAAAACATGGAATTGTGAAACTTCCTGGATCAGATAGTTTTTCTGGTATCTTATTCAACAGCACTGCTGAACAATTAGCATTCATAGTAACAGCCGAGAGTTCTTCCATTTTCTTTCTATTTGAGATTAGATCTTTCAAGAATTTAGCATATCTAGGCATTCCTGAAATCACATCAATGAAAGAAAGATTTACATTTATCTGTTTAAACATATCCAAGAATTTGGATTGCTCGGCTTCAAGTTTCTCTTTCTTCATTTTACTCGGGTAAGGAAGTGGTGGTTGGTATGGTTTAACATAAGGTTTAGCCTTAACTGTGTTATCTTCATTAACCTTTTCAACTACCGATTCTTTTTCCTTATCTTGATCAGGTTGTGGTTCTTGTGGAGTAGGAATAGCTTCATCAGAGGTTACAGGTATTTCAGGTGGTTTAAGTGTTGTACCACTTCTTGTGGTAATGGCTTTAGCTGTTTCATTCCGGGGGTTAGCATTTGTATCACTAGGTAGACTTCCCGGTTTTCTTTCACCTATTATTCTTGCTAGGTTACTTACTTCTTGTTCCAAGTTTTGAATAGAAGCTTGTTGATTTCTAAATGCTTGAGCATTTTGTTCATTAGTTTGTTTCTGAGATGTGAAAAACTGCGTTTGAGTTTCAACTAGCTTCGTCATCATATCTTCTAAATTCGGCTTTTTATCATCGGGTTGTGGTGGTTTGTTTTGAAAATTAGGTCTTTGCTGATTGTAATTATTGTTGGACACTTGTTGATTGCTAGGACCTTGTTGGTTGTTGTATGGAATATTTCGGTTATAGTTCTGATTTTGATTGTAGATTGGTCTTGGCGGTTGATAATTATTCTGATAATTATTTCCAGGCCTTTGGTTTATGTATGAAATATTCTCTCTTTGTTCCATTGTTAATTCAATACTAAAACAATCTTTTGTCAAATGTGGTCCTCCACACTGCTCACAACTAATTCGTATTGAGTGAATATCCTTATTCATCTTTTCCATTCGTCTCTCGACAGCATCTATCTTTGCAGAAATGGAATCTAAGTCATGGCTAGAATCAGCTCTAGCTGCTTTAGATGATCTAAACATATCTTTTTCTTGGTGCCACTCATGTGAGTGGGAAGCAGTGTTATCAATAATTTTATAAGCCTCAGCTTCAGTTTTTCTTCATAATGGAACCACCAGCTGCTATATCGATGTCTTTTCTTGTAGTGATGTCGCATCCTTGGTAGAATATTTGTACTATTTGACAGGTATCTAAACCATGTTGCGGACATCCTCTTAACAACTTTCCAAATCTAGTCCACGCCTCATATAGAGTTTCATTCGGTTTCTGTGTGAACGTAACAATTTCTCCTTGAAGTCTTACGGCTTTAGATGCAGGAAAGAATTGTTTAAGAAATTTTTCAACTAAAACGTCCCATGTATCAATCGCCCCTTCAGGTAACGATTCCAACCAATCTTTGGCTTCTCCCTTTAAAGTCCAGGGAAATAACATGAGATATATCTGTTCATCCTCCACTTCTCTTATTTTAAATAGTGTGCAGATCCTATTAAAGGTACGAAGATGTTCATTTGGATCTTCCTTCGGTGCACCACTAAATTGGCATTGATTAGTCACCATGTGTAGAATTTGTCCTTTGATTTCATAATCTGGCGCATTAATGTCAGGATGAGTAATTGCGTGACCTTGGCCAGTGCGTTTAGCTCTCATTCGGTCTTCCATACTTAAAGGTTCTAGATTCTCCATAATTGAATTTGTTGAATCGGAATCACTAGAGGATTCTGATTTAATGGTTCGTTCCTCAACAATCTCTGTTTGAATGATTGGTGGTTCCGGAGGAAAATTTAATGGTTCAGGATCTATGAATCGTCCCTGAATATTCTCCGGATTCTCAGTTGTGAGGTCGGGTTCAAAAAATGGATTATCGGAAATTTGAATTGGAGTACTTGGTCGACTGGATGAAGATTCTAAAGAAAAATCAAGGGCGGTAATATTTGCTAAATGTCTTGATCTAGTTACAGGTTGTGATGACCCAGAAATTTCCGACTAAATTTAAACTTTATCTTTATATTATTCTGACACGATAAGCAATGTTTGTTAAGTTAAATCTCAAGGATTTTAAACTATGTTTATACATTCATTTAAACCTCGACCAAATTCCAATGATTCACGAACCATTAAATGAACATATATGAATATGTATGTATATGTGTATATATTATAAATTGAAAATGTCAAAAAAAGTATTTAAACGTATAATGCTTTACATGAACGTATTTGTTTCAATATGATTATCGACGAAATTAAAAAAAATATATTAAATGCTTGAATTATCAGAAACATTGAATTATGATTACAAGTCTCTGTTGAGAGATCCACTATGATTGAGAAAATCTATTCCTTTTAACGATATTCGGAATAATTTGTAAAGCTATTTATAAATAAAAACAAAAAGTGTCATTTACGAAAGTTAGATAAAAGTTAGTGGAGAATTGGTCTCCATAATATTCTATTAATCTATTTTCAAAAGTACAAAAATGTTTTCAGTTTAAAAAGAACTTTATTATTAAAATATATATAACTTTTATAAATATCTAGAATCACTTTTGACAACTCATTACTTAACCAGTATAATAAATATAATGATATTTATATTTTATTTCATTAAATATATATAATGATTTAAATTAATATTATATATATTTATACGCGTATTATACATACATAGTTTTTATACTATTACTATAGTTTAACTTTACCTTTACTTTACTTTTACTTTACTTTAACTTTAATAATTCATACTTTAATAATTCACTTTAATAATTCATACTTTAATAATTCACTTTAATAATTCATACTTTAATAATTCACTTTAATAATTCATACTTTAATAATTCACTTTAATAATTCAAAAATCTATTATAAATAGAATTCAATAGGTTTCATTATTTCATAGAAACTTGAAAATATATTTCTCTAAACTCTCTCAATCGATTTACATACATACATACATATATATATATATATATATATATATATATATATATATATATATATATATATATATATATATATATATATATATATATATATTGCTCTGTATTATTTCAAGATATTATTAGTATACATAAAATATTACGACGGAGTGATGTCCGAGTGATTTCAAAATAGTTTTTTGAATGAGTCGAAGCTAAAGAAATTATGGGTTATAGCTATGGAGGTGATGGGTATGGTTCATGGGTATGCTCGTGAGGTCAATCTAGTGTTTATCATCTCCGTTGCGTCTACGTACTTTCCTGCAATATTAAATCTCAATATTGATACGTTCGTGAATCCGAGGCCAACCTTGCACTTGTTAAATGACGTTATATGTATTTTTACTACGAAATACAGTATGGTGAGTTTCATTTGCTCCCTTTTTAATTGCTTTTGCAATATATATTTTTGGGCTGAGAATACATGCGCTGCTTTTATAAATGCTTTACGAAATAGAGACAAGTGATCAAAAATGATAATTCTGCGAATTGATGTACTAGGTAATTTAGTTACATGTTATAAGAGCATGTGAGCGCGAATCCTAAAGATAGATCTATCGGGCTTAACACCCCCATCCTGTAGGCTGCACTAGACATAAGAGCTAGTGGGCGGATGTTTAGTACTTCGAGGATTATTTATACACTTGCGAGTGTACGTATCCATCTTTGCGAAGATGACTTATTATATTATTGTTAAGGTTGGTTACTGAGGCCTCAACATAAGCAGAACGGTTTTATACACTTGCGAGTGTACATATATTTATAAACGGAAATCTTGTGGTCTATTAATATATTGAAATGATTGTTATGATAAACCTATGAACTCACCAACCTTTTGGTTGACACTTTAAAGCATGTTTATTCTCAGGTATTAAAGAAATCTTCCGCTGTGCATTAGCTCATTTTAAGGATATTACTTGGAGTCATTCATGGCATATTTTGAAAGACGTTGCATTCGAGTCATTGAGTTCATCAAGATTATTTTTAAGTCAATTATAGTTGGATGTATTATGAAATGGTATGCATGCCGTCAACTGTCGTTGTAAAGAAAGTTTGTCTTTTAAAAACGAATGTAATGTTTGTAAAATGTATCATATAAAGGTCAAATACCTCGCGATGTAATCAACTATTATGAATCGTTTATAATGTATATGAACGGGTCATTTCAGTTGGTATCAGAGCGGTGGTCTTAGCGAACCAGGTCTGCATTAGTGTGTCTAACTGATAGTCGTTAGGATGCATTAGTGAGTCTGGACTTCGACCGTGTCTGCATGTCAAAAGTTTTGCTCATCATTCTTGTCAGAAATTACTTGCTTATCATTCTTAGTCTAGACACATCTTATTGCATTGATTGCATGAATAGTGTATAGACAAAATTCATATCTTAGCGTATCTGCTAATTCATATCTTAACGTATCTGTTACTGTAAATTTTGCCTGACATATTCCGTAAATTCCTCCGTAATCTACGAAATCTTTTGCGCTATATATATAGATATTCTATGTAATTAGAATACCACCCGATAGCCGAAAAATCATTTCATATCGAAAAATCCTTTATTCAATCGAACGAAATGGAATTCGTCATTAGTTCAAGTCCCTCGAATTCCGATATGGAATCCCACTCAAGCTCCGAAAGCAGTGTGACCGGAATGGATCAACCAATTAGCCATCATCTATTCTGGATGAATTGGGGATAGGTTCGTAGCCTCCTCAATAATTGGAGACAAGAAGAAGATGATCCCTTCCATCCACCACATTGCCCTCTTGGCGATGAACCTGAAGCACTTACCGGCGAACCGGTCTGAAACACCATTTGCTCTCTCATTTTCAGAGTATCTCGTCATGATTATATACTACATCAAATTCTAGATTTTATTTATCCGCTCGTCCGAACCGACAATCACCCCGGTGTAACAGAAGAAGTCAACGAGCTTCGCGCTCGAGTAGTGGCTTTAGAGAATATGGTGCAAGGGTTACAAACACCAACAAATAACGAAGTATTAATTCATAATTTCAATTTTATTGAATAAATACTCCGTAGAAGTTATGTAATTTCTAAAGTCTTTAGGGATTATTCAGTTCTAGTTTCAACCGTAAATCAAATGAGTTTAATTTAATATTAACTCATTAAATCTATGTTACATCTGAAGAAAATATGCACATATATATTTTCATAAAGACTGTAATAAAATTCTGTTGTACAAAATATTAATTGTGAAAAAAAAAATTTAATGGGTAGGTAATACCCGAGAGATATATAAATTCACAATTAATATGTTACATTTTTCGAATCTGATTAAACAAATCATCAACTATACTCCCAAAATCTCACAACAATATACATTCTTGTATAGTAATCAAAACAACCATTCTCACCCAAATTTGATTACGCATTCTGATTTTGACAAATCAAAATCCAAGTCATGATTTAACAGAAGACATCACTCTTAGATTCCTACATCTTTCAAAGCTATACTTTGACTTCAAAACTGTGTTAGAACATCATATGTATATTAACGATTACAAACTGTGTTCAAACTCTCCGAAGTTTTCGAAGACACTTCAAACAATGAACAATCGAGATGATGATCCAACCACATATTACCCACATTTATGTACCAAAAAAGGCTCTCGAAGCCAAAGTTATAGTTCAACGCGTACCCGTGTCAGACCCTTTGGCATTTATTAGCTAAAATGACTTTTCAATTCTTTTTCAAAGTAGACAGTTTTGTCACAGCTCCAGCAAGTCAACTTCGACTTTTCAGTCGGACTAGTCTTATTATAACCACGATAGATACGTTGCCCTTTCGCCAACGTTACCGGGGAATCGTTTATATTCACCACATTAGCAATAAACTTACCAACAACTTCACTGATCTTTGACTTTCCAAAAAAAAAAAATCATTATAATTATCGAAACCCTATCATATATTTATTCGTACCTTATAACAAGAATTGCCATACCAATTATTGAGAATCAGCAATCAGTATTTTGAAACCTCGCAGCATGTCTACATCAACAATTACATATACACACAATGTCTACCTCCAAGACTTACATTCTTTGAATGAGAAATTTCTGAAAAACACCCTAAACTGCGAACCAGTTCTCGAAATTTTGAAAAATGCTGATGAAGCAACAAAAACTGTAAACGACCTTAACAGTAAAAAGTTGGATTATAAAGGATAGTATATTGGCAAAGCTCAGAAAAAGAGAAGCTTTAGAACTGGAAAACGGATTGAGCAAAGTATGAAGGAGGCTGTGGACAAATCATAAAGGCTGAACCTGCCTTCAAAGGATCCAAATGATTCATTACTTGCTGAAGTCATTAACGAATACCTTGCTCCTAACTCTAAACTCCTGCGGACAATATCTTTCATCATCCTCTGATATTAGACATTCTAAGATATCATCGTATCTTTCATTATAAATATCATCCATACTTCTGAAGATATTTTTATAATTATTCTTATCTGAAATCATTTACCTCTTCGCGCTATCTGTATTATATCATAAAGGAAACTATTTTAGTTTCTAAATTCTGAAACATTCGAGTTTAAAATAGGAATATTCTTGAAGAAGTGTTGGGAGCTGAAGCATGAGTTAGTATAATATAATGACACTTGATCAACGTGATTATATTACAGTAATTCATGCTGAGTTTCTAAATGGAACATGATGATTCACAGATCATAACGTCATCATGTGCTATGTTACACGACTCTTGTATTCTATTTAATCTCTAAAAATATCAAGAATATATTTTCTTGATGATTCGGTCTTTTCAGGGTATTTTGGTAAATTAACAAATCAAGATCGTGTCATTACAATTTCCTTCCTAGAACATTAACAATGTTCATTCCGAAATTTATATCTGCGAATTCTGGACCATTACAAGCGGTGCTTAATCGCAAGAAGAAGAAACGAAAGGACAAAGCTCCGAACTAGAAATGGGAGTATAAATCATAGCAAATAGAAGAGAGCATTAACTGTGGATGACAATGATTATAGAAGAAGCAATGACTTTGAAATATAAGGGAAGATATAAAACCCAACAACAACCCAGAAATCACAAATCGTATATATCAATGCATATAGCAATATAAAGACACGGGAGAACTAAAAACACTATAAAACCAAGAGTATAGTAGAAGTAAATAGATTCTTCCGGAGGCAGATGAAAAAGAAGAATGACAGATATGAAAGTGAGGAGTATATCGAGAATCAGTACTGGATGAAGCATATTGACAAATACTTTAAAATATGAGTTGAGGGGAGAAAGAATAGAAGGTGTGAGTTGTAAGGAAACGAAGGAGGTGGATTTATAGTGAAATACCCGACAGAGAAATCAAGACGGATTATCGTATTAATTCGAAGAGAATCATAATTTAACGACCCGTTCCTAATCCATCCGGACAACGTCCATATCGATTACAAACGAATTATAATAGTTGATAACATCGCGAGGTATTTGACCTCTATATGATACATTTTACAAACGTTGCATTTATTCTTAAAAAGGCAAACTATCATTACATCAAAATTGATATGCTCGTCTAACATTTTACAATATCCAAATGGCTTAATATTAGCCCTTAATGATCTTCAATGACTCGAATGCAACGTTCGTGTATCATGGCTTAAATGGTCCCAACTAGTATCCTTTATATGAGCTAATGCACAGCGGAAGACTTAATTCGTACCTGAGAATAAACATGCTTTAAAGTGTCAACCAAAAGGTTGGTGAGTTCATAAGTTTATCGTATCAACAGTTATCAAAAGTTTCAATAGACCACAAGATTTCATAGTTATAAATATCTGTACACTCGCAAGTGTATAAAAGCATTCTAAGTGGTTGAGCACTTGGTAACCATACTTAACATTTAATCACGTCGCATATTCCCTTTAATATGAAATCTTACTACACCGTACCAAGGTGTAGTCGCAAAACGAAGTACTGTGCAACCGTTGAATACTGGTCGTCCAGTCCGGTTGGGGTTGTCAGGCCCGATAGATCTATCAACAGGATTCGCGTTTACAATACCGCTGTAAATATTAGTTACCAGCTACAGGGAAGTATGCCAGTGGTACAACTCAACGTAGAATGTGTTTTTAGTACTTGTGTCTATTTCGTAAACATTTATAAAAGCTTCGCATGTATTCTCAGTCCCAAAAATATATATATATTGCAAAAGCAATTAAAAAGGGAGCAAATGAAACTCACCAATTGTATTTTGTAGTAAAAATACATATAACATCATTGATAACTTATAAGGTTTGGCCTTCGATTCACGAACCTAATTAATTATATAATTATATATATTGATTAATATCTAAATAACAATTAAAGTCAAATTATAGTGTACCAATCCTAATGCTCGAGACTAATATGTAAAAGTTAACAAAAATTCATTTGACTCAAAAATGATTTCCAAAAATTCATTCATGTTTAAATATAATTAAATATTGTTGTCAAATATTTCATAAAATTATATAATTTTTATAATTAAAACTTTATTAAAAAAAAATATATACGAAATGATAAGTTAGCAATATTTTCATTAAAAATAATATTTTTAATAGAAATAATAATTTTAGTGTCAATGAAAATAAATTAATAGTTTTATTAATAATAATGATCAAAAATATTAGTTTAATAGTTTTTGATAAAAATATCAATTGTATTTAGATATAATAACAATGATAGTACTATTTTGATAATAATAATACTTATAATAACAATCTAATAATAATAATGATTTTAACGATATCGTAAATAAAATGTAAAAATGTTCATTTTTAAACAATTTGTACAAAAGTTCGATTGACTATAACTTCAAATCCATCCGTCGAATTCTTTCGACATCTGAATGAAAAGTTTATAGTTTTTCGCCACCTTTCCAAAAACATATTATTCATATACCTTATTTCAACTGCAAGAGTAACTAATTCAGATTCTATCCTAAAAATATATTTTAACAAAAATAGATATAAAAATATACACGATCCTAATTTCTCGAGCACCAGTCAGGGACACACTAAAAGTAAATAAAAGTTAAGTTTAGAGTGCTTACGTATCAATATTGAGATTCAATATTGCAGGATATTATTTAGACGCAACAGAGATGACAAACACTAGTTTGTCTCATGAGCAAAACCCCCGATCCGTACCCATAACTTTCATAGATTTGACCCATAATCTCCTTAATATTATCCCATTCATAAAACCAGTTTTGGAACACTTGGATAGAACCCCGTCATAGAATCTTTGTATAAATTTTGGTACAATAAATACTCTTGATCTTAAAATTAATACTAATCTTAATCTTTAATCTTAATAATAATTTTAATAATAATAATAATAATAATAATAATAATAATAATAATATAAATTTTATAAGTTTACAGAGTATTATTATGTGTATATATGTGTGTGTGCGATGTTTGATGAAATGAAAAATAATAGAAGGCCTTTTAAAGAAAATTTTCGTCACCTAACTACTTTATGTCGGCAAAACATTACACGATTCGTGTAAATGGGTACACGATTCGTGTAAGGTATAGTCACGAAAGTTGTAGATTTTTGAGTTACGGTCGTTTGGACACCAAGATCACCCTTTTTCGAGTCCGAATGAATTAGTTATGATTTTTCTCGTGCAAGTGCGCAGGTTTAGTGATTTCCAACATTTTAACTTGAAATCTTGTGATGAAATGTTGTAGTCTTTTGGTGCTCATTAAAAATCTTTATATTATCTTTATTTTTATTTTTATATCATTGAAAATCCCTAAAAATATTTTATAATCAAATTATATTATATCAAAAAAAAAATGTTCGTTGTTTAACTAAGTATTTTTAAATACAAAACGTTTTATATTTAGCTAAAGACTATATTTAATCATTTTGTAAAAATACATAAATATATATTTAATAAACACGCTTTATTTAAATATTCATTTTTATTAAAATCACGGACCGTTATCATTTACAATTTGTCAAAAGGTTTCAAGAAAAATTCCAACTTTTAAGATAACGTTAAAAATCTTTATTCTTATCAAAATGGTTTGATAATAATTTGACGAAAGTGGTTTCAGATATTTATAAAAATTATAATCCTTTTTAAAGAAGACGTGACATATAAATCATATTTTATAATTTCTAAAATAATAACAGATAACTATATTAAACTTAATAATTACACCTTGACATGTAGTAAAAATATATTATCTTTTACTCTCACCGATAAATATAGTATTCTTATATCGAAACCAAATATTACATATCTAATACCTTGTTAACGTTATCAATTAATAAATATATATCATATATACACATAAAAGTTCGTAAATCGTTAGGCTTGGTCAATGGGTAACTAATCATTCAAATATAGATTTCAGACTTTCTAGACTCAACATTAAGGTTTTTGCTTATCGTGTCGGAAATATATAGAGTTTAAGGTTTAAATTTGGTCGGAAATTTCCGGGTCGTTACAGTACCCACCCGTTAAAGAAATTTCGTCCCCGAAATTTGGTAGAGGTTGTCATTATAACATATAGGAATGTTTTCATGACGAATATGAGATAATAATAGAGTTTTATCATTATTGATAGATATAGATAAAAAAATTTCGATCATGTGAAGCGTACGAGCGAAGCTATCACAAAAGAGAGTGAAATGAGTAATATGGTATCATTTTAACTGATGACGTAGTTATGATTGATTTAAAAAAAATCTTTCGTAATAAGATTTGGTTCTTCGGCGATTTAGAAACAGGACCTCCTTTGATTAAATACGGCAAATCAGCTGTGATTTCTTTGTCGGATCTTTCACTTATAAAACTACCGCCATCGTTTCCCTATTTCCATACCTCACATCTTCTTTTCTTCATCTTTTAATTCATACTTTAAGGTATTCTTTAAAATGCTTCATCCTGTTCTGATTTTTGTTATACTTCTAACTTTCATATCTTTCATTCTTCTCTTTCATCTACCGCCAGAAGAATCTATTCACTTTTATGATTTTCTTGGAATTATAATGTTTCTAATTCTCCCGTGTCTTTACGTCGCTATACGTATTGATATACACGGTTTGTAGTTTCTGGGTCGTTATTGAGTTTGATATCTTTCCTTACACTTCAATGTTCCTGCTTCTGTTTTCTATAATCATTGTCATCCATAGTTAATACTTTCTCCTGTTTGCTGCGATTTATACCTCAATTTCTATTTTGAGGCTTTGTCCCTTCGTTTCTTCTTCCCGTCCTTGAGCCAAGCGAACAATGGTCCGAAATTCGTAGGTAGGAAATTTGGAATGAACCTAGCTATTGGTTTTAGAATGAAATTGTAATGGCACGATCTTGATTCGTAAAAATTACCAGAATATTTCGGGAAATTGGAACTATTAGGGTGATGCGTTCTAATATATTTGGAGATTGAACAGAATGTAAGAGCCGTGTAACATGGCACATGATGATGGTACTGTGAATCATCACGAAACTTAACATGAGTTACTGTAATATAATGAAGTTGATCAAGTTCCATTATATTATATTAATTCACGCATCAATTCCCAACACTTCTTCAAAACATTCATATTTTAAATTTGAAGATTTCAGAATTTAGAAACTAACACAGTTTCTTTTATTTTGTAACACAGATGTTATGGAGAAATCAATGATTTCAGATAAGGATAGCTGTGAAAATGGCTTCAGAAATATTGAGGATATTTATAATGAAAGATATGATAATATCTTGGAATTTCTAATGTCGAAGGATAATGATGAAGATTGACTCGTAAGGGTTTAGATTTAGAAGCAAGGTGTTTACTACAGAATCGTCATGATTCTTTATGTACAAGTTTAGTCCTTGTAATTTGTTCAGAGTCTCCTTCACGATTTGCTCAATCCGGTTTTCAGTACCAAATTTTCTATCGAGCGTTCCTAACACTTCCTCCTTTTTCTGAGCTTTTTCAACATACTGTACTTCATCGTAAACTTTTGACTATTAAGGTTGTTTACGGTTTTTGCTGCTTCATCAGCATTTCAAGAACTACTTCATAGTCCAAGATGTTTTTCAGAAACTTCGCATTCGAAACATGTAATTCTTAGGGATAGACACGTTTGGTATAACTGGGGAATTTCTATAAGATTTTCAAAATACTGATTGTGGATTTCACCGAAGAGATAACGAGCTGCTGGTATATCGGCTGATAATGTCGTGGGATATAAAAGGTTCTCTGGTAACAACGGCGGAAGGACAATGTTTAAATATCAAGGTTATAATAGGAGTAGTCTCACTGAGAAGTCGAAGTGGAGCTGTGACAAAATTAGCTTCTTGAAAAGGAATTGTAGGGCTGTTTTCGCTAATAAATAGCATAGGATTCAACACGGTATGTGTTAAACTATGAATTTGGATTCGAGGGTTTTCCGGTGTATAAATCTTTTCTTCGGTAGACAAGATGCGGCAGGTTCGACTTCTCGATCGAGATGTTTTTAAGAATCATGAAAGGATTTGAATGCGAATTGTAATTGTCGAGGTTCAAATGAGGTTTAGAATAAAATCAAGTGGCAAACTTGAAGATTAGTTTAGTTTCATATATGTTATAATCAATATTTTAATTAATTTTTACTTGTCCAAAGTTAGCAGTCTGTTAGTTCGATTGTCCAATAGTACAATAATTAAATAATATATATATATATATGTATATAATATTCGAATTAAATAATACATATCGTGACCCGTGTACCGGTCTCGGTGTCGATCACAACTCAAAGTATATATATATTTTGGAATCAACTCCGACCCCGTATAGCCATATCCCACCTTCACATATAGAGTGTCTACGGTTGTTCCAAAATATATATATAGATGGGTCAATATGATAAATCGAACCTTGTATACGTGTCCCGTTATATAAAGTGCGTAAAATAAATAAATGTATATCATGACCCATGCACCGGTGTTGTCTCAGAATTAATCCGACGTGTTGCGTACATGTGTCCCGACAGTAGTACAGTGCGAAAATTAAAATTGCGAGAATGTAAATTGCGGAAATGTAAATTGCGATAAATTAAATGTTAATCAGTTAGCTGGGAACAGTTAGCCGGAACAGTTAGCGTGAAATTCTTAATAAATTTTCAATTAGTTAAATCGTGTGTTTCTAACAATTTTAATATATCCAATGTTTTCTTCATTATGCCACTTGTTGGATTCTGATAAGTCAAAATCCGAATATGAAATGAGAATGGTTATTCTGGGATGAGCGGATACGAATACCGGTGGTTGTAAGTAGGATGATAGATAACCTTTGAATTAGATTCGAAGAATGTACAATGTAACTTATTAATGTGAATTCTAAATATTTCTCGGGTGTTACCCACCCGTTAAAATATTTTCATCATTAACAGTTGGTACGAAAGAAATTTTTAATTACATTCTTTATGAAAATATACTTGCATATATATTTTCTTCAGATGTAATAGTAGATTTAATGAGTCAATAAGATATTATACTCATTTGATTTATCGTTAACACTGGATTACATGATTTCTAAAACATTAGAAATTACATAATCGCCATGTCGAGCTAAGATAATCGATGTAGAACGATTCGTAGAACGATGATTATACTCGAGGTGCAGAATGAGATGGTGAGGCATGGATTGTTGAAACTTGGGTTATTGGTGGTACTGGTACCGTTGGTGCTGAAGCTGGTGATGTTACTGGTGTTGGTGATACTGCTGGTGCTTGCAAATTGTGTACCGTGCTCTCTAAAGTTAACACTCGAGCTCGGAGTTCTTTAACTTCTTCTACTAACCCTGGTTGGTTATCAGTGTGAGGTAAAGGTCGGATATCTTCTCTAATTCCGTTAATGGTAGCCTCAAGACGAAAAATTCTTGCAAAAAGGGTATAAACGGTGTTGCGAACAGGTTCGCCGGTGAGCGGGTCGAGCACTCCGACGTTAGGTGGTAAGTTCGGCTCGTGATATGGAGTACCTTCTTCATTTCTCCATAGAGTAAGTATTTCGCGAACCCATCCCCACTTTCTAAAGAAATCACGATAGTTGATCGGTTGGTGCGCTCCCGTCACGCTATCTTCGGAGTCAGAAGAACTTGGTCGATTCGTAGAGGCCATCGTACACGATCACAGAAAAGATTTTTGGTATGAAAAGCTTAGTGACAGCAAATAATAGTTGGATGGTATTCTCAATGCATAATATGCATAGATATATATAGTACCAGGATCCCTTAAATTACGGAGAAATTTACGGAAGATATTAAGCAAAGTCTATCGTAATAGATACGCTAAGATATAAATTTGTCTATACACTATCTATGCAATAAAGGCAGTAAGGCATGTCTAGACTTAAGAATGGTAAGCAGGCAATTCCCTAAGGATGATAAGTAGATGATTTCCGACTAGAAATGATAAGCAAAACTTTTTGACATGCAGACACGGTCAAAGTCCAGACTCACTAATGTATCCTAACAACCACCAGTTAGACACACTAATGGGAGACCTGGTTCACTAAGACCAACGCTCTGATACCACCTTTAACGACCCGTTCCTAATCCATCCGGACAACGTCCATATCGATTACAAACGAATTATAATAGTTGATAACATCGCGAGGTATTTGACCTCTATATGATACATTTTACAAACGTTGCATTTATTCTTAAAAAGGCAAACTATCATTACATCAAAATTGATATGCTCGTCTAACATTTTACAATATCCAAATGGCTTAATATTAGCCCTTAATGATCTTCAATGACTCGAATGCAACGTTCGTGTATCATGGCTTAAATGGTCCCAACTAGTATCCTTTATATGAGCTAATGCACAGCGGAAGACTTAATTCGTACCTGAGAATAAACATGCTTTAAAGTGTCAACCAAAAGGTTGGTGAGTTCATAAGTTTATCGTATCAACAGTTATCAAAAGTTTCAATAGACCACAAGATTTCATAGTTATAAATATCTGTACACTCGCAAGTGTATAAAAGCATTCTAAGTGGTTGAGCACTTGGTAACCATACTTAACATTTAATCACGTCGCATATTCCCTTTAATATGAAATCTTACTACACCGTACCAAGGTGTAGTCGCAAAACAAAGTACTGTGCAACCGTTGAATACTGGTCGTCCAGTCCGGTTGGGGTTGTCAGGCCCGATAGATCTATCAACAGGATTCGCGTTTACAATACCGCTGTAAATATTAGTTACCAGCTACAGGGAAGTATGCCAGTGGTACAACTCAACGTAGAATGTGTTTTTAGTACTTGTGTCTATTTCGTAAACATTTATAAAAGCTTCGCATGTATTCTCAGTCCCAAAAATATATATATATTGCAAAAGCAATTAAAAAGGGAGCAAATGAAACTCACCAATTGTATTTTGTAGTAAAAATACATATAACATCATTGATAACTTATAAGGTTTGGCCTTCGATTCACGAACCTAATTAATTATATAATTATATATATTGATTAATATCTAAATAACAATTAAAGTCAAATTATAGTGTACCAATCCTAATGCTCGAGACTAATATGTAAAAGTTAACAAAAATTCATTTGACTCAAAAATGATTTCCAAAAATTCATTCATGTTTAAATATAATTAAATATTGTTGTCAAATATTTCATAAAATTATATAATTTTTATAATTAAAACTTTATTAAAAAAAAATATATACGAAATGATAAGTTAGCAATATTTTCATTAAAAATAATATTTTTAATAGAAATAATAATTTTAGTGTCAATGAAAATAAATTAATAGTTTTATTAATAATAATGATCAAAAATATTAGTTTAATAGTTTTTGATAAAAATATCAATTGTATTTAGATATAATAACAATGATAGTACTATTTTGATAATAATAATACTTATAATAACAATCTAATAATAATAATGATTTTAACGATATCGTAAATAAAATGTAAAAATGTTCATTTTTAAACAATTTGTACAAAAGTTCGATTGACTATAACTTCAAATCCATCCGTCGAATTCTTTCGACATCTGAATGAAAAGTTTATAGTTTTTCGCCACCTTTCCAAAAACATATTATTCATATACCTTATTTCAACTGCAAGAGTAACTAATTCAGATTCTATCCTAAAAATATATTTTAACAAAAATAGATATAAAAATATACACGATCCTAATTTCTCGAGCACCAGTCAGGGACACACTAAAAGTAAATAAAAGTTAAGTTTAGAGTGCTTACGTATCAATATTGAGATTCAATATTGCAGGATATTATTTAGACGCAACAGAGATGACAAACACTAGTTTGTCTCATGAGCAAAACCCCCGATCCGTACCCATAACTTTCATAGATTTGACCCATAATCTCCTTAATATTATCCCATTCATAAAACCAGTTTTGGAACACTTGGATAGAACCCCGTCATAGAATCTTTGTATAAATTTTGGTACAATAAATACTCTTGATCTTAAAATTAATACTAATCTTAATCTTTAATCTTAATAATAATTTTAATAATAATAATAATAATAATAATAATAATAATAATAATATAAATTTTATAAGTTTACAGAGTATTATTATGTGTATATATGTGTGTGTGCGATGTTTGATGAAATGAAAAATAATAGAAGGCCTTTTAAAGAAAATTTTCGTCACCTAACTACTTTATGTCGGCAAAACATTACACGATTCGTGTAAATGGGTACACGATTCGTGTAAGGTATAGTCACAAAAGTTGTAGATTTTTGAGTTACGGTCGTTTGGACACCAAGATCACCCTTTTTCGAGTCCGAATGAATTAGTTATGATTTTTCTCGTGCAAGTGCGCAGGTTTAGTGATTTCCAACATTTTAACTTGAAATCTTGTGATGAAATGTTGTAGTCTTTTGGTGCTCATTAAAAATCTTTATATTATCTTTATTTTTATTTTTATATCATTGAAAATCCCTAAAAATATTTTATAATCAAATTATATTATGTCAAAAAAAAAATGTTCGTTGTTTAACTAAGTATTTTTAAATACAAAACGTTTTATATTTAGCTAAAGACTATATTTAATCATT
This sequence comes from Rutidosis leptorrhynchoides, assembly GCF_046630445.1. Taxonomy (NCBI): domain Eukaryota; kingdom Viridiplantae; phylum Streptophyta; class Magnoliopsida; order Asterales; family Asteraceae; genus Rutidosis; species Rutidosis leptorrhynchoides. Next base: position 415,762,790 of record NC_092336.1, read on the forward strand.
TTGTAAAAATACATAAATATATATTTAATAAACACGCTTTATTTAAATATTCATTTTTATTAAAATCACGGACCGTTATCATTTACAATTTGTCAAAAGGTTTCAAGAAAAATTCCAACTTTTAAGATAACGTTAAAAATCTTTATTCTTATCAAAATGGTTTGATAATAATTTGACGAAAGTGGTTTCAGATATTTATAAAAATTATAATCCTTTTTAAAGAAGACGTGACATATAAATCATATTTTATAATTTCTAAAATAATAACAGATAACTATATTAAACTTAATAATTACACCTTGACATGTAGTAAAAATATATTATCTTTTACTCTCACCGATAAATATAGTATTCTTATATCGAAACCAAATATTACATATCTAATACCTTGTTAACGTTATCAATTAATAAATATATATCATATATACACATAAAAGTTCGTAAATCGTTAGGCTTGGTCAATGGGTAACTAATCATTCAAATATAGATTTCAGACTTTCTAGACTCAACATTAAGGTTTTTGCTTATCGTGTCGGAAATATATAGAGTTTAAGGTTTAAATTTGGTCGGAAATTTCCGGGTCGTTACACATAATCTCCTTAATCACCGAAGCATCAAATCCAACATAGATTACAAAGATTTTCTTTAAATTCGGAGATCAATTGTGATGACGTCAAAAGATATGACGAATCACTATAATCTTATTTCCTTCATTTACGATAACTTCCCTCATACGCTTCGAGTAATCGAATTATTTTATCCATACTTCTTAGACATGATAAAACTTTATAATCGTCATAATAACATTCTCATTGTTAGTCATGACGACCTCTATCAAATTTCGGGGACGAAATTTCTTTAACGGGTAGGTACTGTGACGACCCAGAAATTTCCGACTAAATTTAAACTTTATCTTTATATTATTCTGACACGATAAGCAATGTTTGTTAAGTTAAATCTCAAGGATTTTAAACTATGTTTATACATTCATTTAAACCTCGGCCAAATTCCAATGATTCACGAACCATTAAATGAACATATATGAATATGTATGTATATGTGTATATATTATAAATTGAAAATGTCAAAAAAGTATTTAAACGTATAATGCTTTACATGAACGTATTTGTTTCAATATGATTATCGACGAAATTAAAAAAAATATATTAAATGCTTGAATTATCAGAAACATTGAATTATGATTACAAGTCTCTGTTGAGAGGTCCACTATGATTGAGAAAATCTATTCCTTTTAACGATATTCGGAATAATTTGTAAAGCTATTTATAAATAAAAACAAAAAGTGTCATTTACAAAAGTTAGACAAAAGTTAGTGGAGAATTGGTTTCCATAATATTCTATTAATCTATTTTCAAACGTACAAAAACGTTTTCAGTTTAAAAAGAACTTTATTATTAAAATATATATAACTTTTATAAATATCTAGAATCACTTTTGACAACTCATTACTTAACCAGTATAATAAATATAATGATATTTATATTTTATTTCATTAAATATATATAATGATTTAAATTAATATTATATATATTTATACGCGTATTATACATACATAGTTTTTATACTTTTACTATACTTTAACTTTACCTTTACTTTACTTTTACTTTACTTTAACTTTAATAATTCATACTTTAATAATTCACTTTAATAATTCATACTTTAATAATTCACTTTAATAATTCATACTTTAATAATTCACTTTAATAATTCATACTTTAATAATTCACTTTAATAATTTATACTTTAATAATTCACTTTAATAATTCATACTTTAATAATTCAAAAATATATTATAAATAGAATTCAATAGGTTTCATTATTTCATAGAAATTTGAAAATATATTTCTCTAAACTCTCTCAATCGATTTACATATATATATATATATATATATATATATATATATATATATATATATATATATATATATATATATATATATATATATATATATATATATATATATATATATATATATATATATATATATATTTGCTCTGTATTATTTCAAGATATTATTAGTATACATAAAATATTACGACGGAGTGATGTCCGAGTGATTTCAAAATAGTTTTTTGAATGAGTCGAAGCTAAGGAAATTATGGGTTATAGCTATGGAGGTGATGGGTATGGTTCATGGGTATGCTCGTGAGGTCAATCTAGTGTTTATCATCTCCGTTGCGTCTACGTACTTTCCTGCAATATTAAATCTCAATATTGATACGTTCGTGAATCCGAGGCCAACCTTGCACTTGTTAAATGACGTTATATGTATTTTTACTACGAAATACAGTATGGTGAGTTTCATTTGCTCCCTTTTTAATTGCTTTTGCAATATATATTTTTGGGCTGAGAATACATGCGCTGCTTTTATAAATGCTTTACGAAATAGAGACAAGTGATCAAAAATGATAATTCTGCGGATTGATGTGCTAGGTAATTTAGTTACATGTTATAAGAGCATGTGAGCGCGAATCCTAAAGATAGATCTATCGGGCTTAACACCCCCATCCTGTAGGCTGCACTAGACATAAGAGCTAGTGGGCGGATGTTTAGTACTTCGAGGATTATTTATACACTTGCGAGTGTACGTATCCATCTTTGCGAAGATGACTTATTATATTATTGTTAAGGTTGGTTACTGAGGCCTCAACATAAGCAGAACGGTTTTATACACTTGCGAGTGTACATATATTTATAAACGGAAATCTTGTGGTCTATTAATATATTGAAATGATTGTTATGATAAACCTATGAACTCACCAACCTTTTGGTTGACACTTTAAAGCATGTTTATTCTCAGGTATTAAAGAAATCTTCTGCTGTGCATTAGCTCATTTTAAGGATATTACTTGGAGTCATTCATGGCATATTTTGAAAGACGTTGCATTCGAGTCATTGAGTTCATCAAGATTATTTTTAAGTCAATTATAGTTGGATGTATTATGAAATGGTATGCATGCCGTCAACTTTCGTTGTAAAGAAAGTTTGTCTTTTAAAAACGAATGTAATGTTTGTAAAATGTATCATATAGAGGTCAAATACCTCGCGATGTAATCAACTATTATGAATCGTTTATAATGTATATGAACGGGTCATTTCACAGGTGGTGAACGTACAAAAGGTGGTGAACGTCTTGCTCGGTGCATTCACTGAATATCCTATTAGTTTTTTAAAAGGAAAGAAAAATTATATAAGTTATCCAATCAATAGACTTTTCTGATTTTGCCCACGTTTCGAATAACCAAAAGATGCAGCAGAGGGGCAGGATTCGTTTGGTCTCAATATAATTGAGGACTGTTTGGCTCCAATAACCCGGTCCACGTACAAATCCAACTATTACTACGAACCAGAAAATTTTGATGTCTATCAATTTAACCACTTAAAATAAATTTTCGTAATTTTAAGAAATTTAGATAAGAAGTAGAATAAAAATCTATGTCCTAAAACTAGAATAGCGAGAAATAAGAAAGAAAAAGAGTGCGTCGGAAAAGGTCGAAAAAGAAATGATCGAAAAAAATAAAAGGCGTCGAAAAATAAGAAATAAAAAGAGTGACTTATAAAACGTTAAAACACTTGCCTAACCCAACCTTATTACTACCACTAACTTAAAATTATAATCGCAAATTGAGATTACTAATTGGAATGATAATTGATACATAGTAAAAGGTGTCTAAGCTTACAAGAAAAACTATATCCCAAATGGCAATAACTTAAAAAGAAACTAAAACTTAAAAAGGCGTCGCAAAATTCTAAAATACCTAAATCTTAGTCTAAAGAAAAGGCACTTAAGGGATTTTACGGCAAAGCCTAAAAATCTAGAAATAAAAAAAATAACTATGGCAAAAACTATATCTTAAAACTAGATACGAGCGAAAAATACAAATATTACGCTAAAACAATTAAAAAGGGACAAAATATAAAAATATACAAAAAGTTGTAAAAATTACAATTTTTATAAAAATATTATTTTTATATTATTTATTTTATTAAACTATTAATTTTATATATATTAAAACTAATTAAAATTTAAAATACAATTTAATTTAAAAACTTAAACTAATTATAATAATAATTAAGTAATTAGGGTTTATTAATAATAATAATAATTATCCGTAATAAATGCTGATTAGGGTTTCTGTCACGTGTGTTAGGGAGGCTTCGCGAGTTGCGGTATTTTCTTCCTCAAACTCCGCGAGTCGCGGGGTTCCAAAATTCAAATGACAGGTTGATTAAAATTCGACGCGTTTTTTTTTTAATTTTATTTTTCTGTTTTATATTTTCTATTTAAATAAAATTATTTATATAATAAAAACTTATATTTAAAAACTAAAATAAAAATAGAAATAAAAATCTTAAAACTAGATTAAATAAACACAAAATATTTAAATAAAACTTATATTTTTATAAAATAAAAATAAAGAAACTTTATAAAACTTAAATATTTAATAAATTCTTAAAAATATTTATATTTTTGCTTTTCTTTTCTATGTTTTCGAATATTTAAAACCTATTTTTACAAAAACGTATTTTTATAAAAGTAAACTAAAAATAAAAATCTTTTTTTTTTAATATTTAGCGTTGCGCTTTCGGCATTTAATTTCTCCAGCAGCGGCGCCAAAAATACTTGATGTTTAAAGCTAAGAGGTATAAAATACTATTAAATTTTAGCAGAAAATACTATTAAATACGACACAATTTTACACAAGATATTTATTTATTTATTGAATGGATATACTTAAACCTTGCTACAACACTTATAGGTAGTGTACCTAATCGTACAGTAGTGTAGTTTTTAGTAAGTCCGGTTCGTTCCACAGGGAATCTTTTTCACAAAGCTTAACGCTATATTAGTTTAAATTTATAAAAATACAAATATATATATAAGTAATATTATTATTATAAAGGGGGGTTTTTACTGTTTAATGACCGGTTTGTCTATTTTAAAACTTTAGTCGCAGTTAAAACCAAATGTAAAATATTAAAAAGACTTAATTTAAAGCGTAAAGTAAATAACGATAATAAAATTGCGAATAATAAAAGTGCGATAAAATAAACTTGCGATAATTAAAAAGTACGATAATTAAAAGTGCAATTAAATACAATAACAATAAATAAAAATGCGATAATTAGAAGTGCAATTAAATATAAAATAAAGGAAATTAAATATGAAATAAAAGAATTATGCTTATTTAAACTTCCGTAATCATGATGTTTGACGTGTTGATTTTAGTTTTATGCCCATGGGTTAATTGTCCTTTGTCCTGGATTATTTAATATGTCCATAATAGTCCATCAGTCATAAATATAAAGAGCGAAAGCCTTCGTCAAATTATTCTTATTCCCGAAGTCAAATATTTCAACTAATTGGGGATTCGAATTGTAACAAGGTTTTAATACTTTGTTTAATGAATACACCAGGTTATCGACTGCGTGTAAACCAAGGTTTTACTACTTTGTTAACAATTACACCAATTACCCTTGAATGTAATTCACCCCTGTTTCAACAAGTCTATTAACTATTAATCCAGTTCCGTATCCGGTAAAATGAATAATTATTGGTATTTATAGATATCCCGCCCACCGTACCCAGTCAAGCGTATGTGGTTATATATAAATACGCCGAATTATAAGTTTGTATATTAAATTAACAAGGTATTGTTTAGTTAATATAAAACCCATTAATAGCCCATAGTCTAATTTCCACAAGTGTCGTTCTTTTATCCAAACCCCAATTATGGTACAAAGCCCAATTACCCAATTTTAGTAATTAGCCCAACATCATGATTACTTCGGATTAAATAAGCATAATAATAACTTAGCTACGAGACATTAAATTAAAAAGGTTGAACATAACTTACAATGATTAAAAATAGCGTAGCGTTACACGGACAGAATTTCGACTTACACCCTTACAACATTCGCTAACATACCCTTATTATTAGGATTAAAATTAAAATTAAAATTAAAATATAAATTATAAATATAAATATTACGTATATAGATAGAGAGATTGATATATATTATGTTTTCTTGCGATCAAACTGCGTTTGCTTTTATAGGGAATTGAGTCCAGGTGAGCTCCGCGACTCGCGCCCTTTTTGTTCTTCAAACTCCGCGAGTCGCGGAGTTTGTAATTACAGCTCACTCCATTTTGGCTCTTTGTTTACCGACGGTTTCTTATATAAATATAATATATATATAATTTATATAATTAATTATATATTATATTATATTTATATACATAGTTAACTTGTAATTTCTAGTCCGTTGCGTCGAGCGTTGAGAGTTGACTCTGGTCCCGGTTTCGGATTTCCGAAAGTCCTTGCGTACTATTTTATATCTTGTACTTTGCGTTTTGAATCTTGTACTCTTGTAATTTCGAGACGTTTCTTATCAATAATTGGAACCTCTTTGATTGTATTTTGTACTTTTGAGCTTTTTGGTCATTTGCGTCTTCAATTCATCGAATATGTCTTTTGTCTTCACCTTTTAATATTTAAACGAATATCACTTGTAAATAGAATATTTGCAACTAAAAGCTTGTCTTTCTTGGGGAATAATGCTATGAAATATATGTTCATTTTTAGCATTATCAAAAAGACTCTTTTGACATTGAAGAAATTTCAGAGTTCTTTTCAATTATGGTGTTTTCCAATTGAATAATTTTCTTGTTTAGTTTTGAAAGTGTGGGTTCATGTTGAGTTTTCAAATCAGAAAGATCTTTTTCTAAAAATTGAACTTTTTCTACAAGTCGTTCCGATTTTAAACGATAATATGTCCTTTCAACTTTAATCGGATGAATTGAATTTTTAAGATCTTCCAACTCAGTTTTTGTGGAGCTGAGTTGGACAGTCAATCTTTGCAATTCCGATTGAGATTGAGATTTAGATGAAGATGGTTTGGTCTCAGAAAGTTTGATTTTATCTTTTAAAACCTTGTTTTCAGATTTTAAACCTTTGACTTCTTTTGACATTGAGACCAAATTCTTCATCATGTCATTTTGCACTTTGATAAAATCAGGTGGAATTTCAGATGATTGTACCTCATCAGCATCAGATGGTGAGTCAGAATTCTCCATGGCTTCCTTAGCTTTGATGAGCTTAGTCACCTTGCAAACATTTGCATGTTCCACCTCTGAATCTGAATCGTCAGTCCAGTTAAACCAAGTATCATCAACCGGTTTCAGCTCTCCCCCAGTTTCTACAATCTTAGCCATCAACATTTTCTTCTTGTAGTAAGCTGCATCCTTCTTCTTAGGCATCTTGCACTCACGAGAGTAATGACCAGCTTTGCCACAATTGAAATAGATTGATTCATCCTTCTTGGAATCATCAGCACGTTGTTGTTGTTTTGAGTGATCAGCTTTCTTGTAATACGAGGAAGACGATGAGTTCTTGCTTGATTGTTTTGAGTGATTTCTTGATTTTCCTTTGAACTTGTGTTTGTTAAAGGATTTTGTAAACATGGCTGCCATATTGATTAATTCAAGGTGAGAATCATCAACATCAGAAAGATTCAACTCTTCAGAATCAGTTGATTCTTCAACAAGCACTTTCTTGGACAAACTTTTGGAAGTCGTAAATGATTTGCTCTTCTTTTTGACAATGAGAGAAAGAGGATCACTTGGAGATGACTCTTTCCTTCCTTCTTGAAGTTTAGACACTTCAGGTTGGTAATGCATAAGAACTCCAACAAGCTCATGAATAGTCAACTTAACAATCTCTTTGGTAGATCGAACAATGGTTCCATAAGGAAGCCAATCAACGTTGAGCTTTTTGAGAAATTTCATGTTGACTTCAGCATTTACTTTTATGATCTTGCATCTTTTCAACTCATTTAGAACACCATTGAAATGACGGTAGGTATCTTTGAGTGCTTCATCAGGTTCCTGCTTGAAATCTTCATAAAATCCCAGAGCCTTATTCAGTTTAGTAACATCTGACATGTCATAACCTTCTTGCTGTCGTTTGATCTCATCCCATATATATTTTGCTGTTGTGTTGCTATCAACATTTTCAAACAGATCATACGGGATAGCTTGCATAACAATGTTCTTTGCCTCTATGTCACCCTGAGCTCTCTCACGTTTATCACCAGAAGGTTCATAGACTGGAATTGGCATACCAGTATCCAGATGATAATCTACAACTGGACCATCTCTCAGAGAAGCCCATATGTACTTTGCTTTCTCACCCTTGTAGTCTATGTACTGAGTGATACAGTGAAGCCACTGAGTGTACTTGCCATTAAATAACACTGGAGGACGGGAATCTGATCCAATGATCAAAGTATCTCGAGTAGACATCTTGAGAATGAGGTAGATTCGGTAAAGATTTGGTATTAATCAAATCTAAGATGAAAAATCACAACAATCTAACACAAATGTCAGATTCGGTAACTGATTCAGTACTGTAGCAGATTCGGTACAGATTCTGTACTATAGCAGATTCGGTAAACCAGATTCTGTATCAGAAACTAATCAGAAATACAAGTAACACACCCAGATTCAGTATAGATTCGGTAACCACAAGATTTGTAGCCTGAGAACACTAAAAACCAATGAATTAAGTGATACCGATATCCTGATTTGATATCTGACTCGGTAGTCAGAATCTGTATGAATTTAAATTCAAACACAATTCAATTCCTTTAAATTAGATTCTGTAACCTTGCTGCACAAGGAAACAAGTTAGTATCACACAAAATATCAAAGATACCGAATGTATAGGATACCGAATGTCAACTGTAGCAGTTGACAATACCGAGTCTAAGTATGAAAACTTAGAATTCAAACGAATCTTTTCTCAAATCACACCAATTAGCTACGTATGACCAAACCGAATGTGATAGTGCAACACTGATTGAGAATTAATAGCTTTGAAGCAGATTCGGTATGGCAGTTACGATACTGAATGTGTATCAAATCTTCAAAACTTGAAGAATTGATGAAATTAAACCGTCAGAAATGTGATTAAACACCTCACGATCACAACTGAAACCTCAAATTTTTACTTAACTACAGAATCAAGCTGTAATTGATGAATACCGAGAGTTTTAGCCACGAACTCTAAAAATCAACTTGATTCTCCATAATTGATGTTAAAAAGCTGTAATGATGATTGAAACTCTTTCTAATCAACCTAATACACCTTCGCTGAACTTATCACAGGAATCTGAACTTCAGATTATCAGATTCGATTATACCGAATCTGATTCAATATACCGAAAGTGTTCAGATTCTGTAATCTTCAATCTCTGGATCAATCTAGTGATGTAATATCACTCCCTGGAAGCTCAGATCATGTTGAGATTAGAAGAAAAGACAAGTTAGAATGAGATTCAGTATTAGAGAGAATTAACAAGATTTACATTCCACAACTTCTAGAACTCATTTACAATGCAATGGCTATCTAATTAGGACTACTTAGGTTCCTTATATAGCCCTTTTCTAAGGAACCATAATTTAAGCTTATTTCACATTAACACTATACAACTTCGGGGTCCTAACAATATAACAATCACATGTGATTATATATGTAACATCACATGTGATTGTTATGTATTATCACTTGTGATTGCAAATGCAAAAATCACATGTGATTGCATGAGGAATAACTTGTAGCTGTATAGTATTTTTAATCAACCATCAACCACCAAGAATCATAACCATCAAGCATTAGAGACAATAAATATATGAACATCTAAACCATGTATTAAAATATTAAGTAGCATGTCATTAACCAAAACACATCTTGACCAAAAGAGCCATCAACATCTAACCGCTAGCATGTCATTAACCAAAACACATCTTTCCAACCATCTACATCTAACCATACACCGAACTATCAAAGCGCAACAATAACATACATCTTCAAAAAACTTCACTCTTCATTAGATTGCTGGTCATGCACCTCTTGATTTTTAGCCTTTTCAACTCGGGCACCTCTTGATTGTTTTGCATAAATGATAACCTTTCTATAATCTTTCTTTTCATGGAATGTGGCAAAATTTCTTGCATTTCTTAACATCTGCTCAGCATGTATGTTTAGATCATGCGATAAAATCTTCTATGCATAGCGAATTCTCAGCTTCCGGAGCTGATTCTTTTGTTCAGCCGACTCAAGCACCAATACATCAGACCACTCATTCTCTGCTCTTGCTTTAAACATGTCTGTGTGGAACATAGAAAACACACCACAATCCACAACATTATCTATTGTTTTCCATGGCAGCGAAATCTTAGTTCGTTCCAATTTTTCAATTTGATTTGCAAAAGGATGCTTATGAAATTTCAGATGTTCAGCAAAAGCATATAGCTGGAAAAAACAAAATCAGAAAAAATGAATAGTTATTAAATTAATGATTGAGCAGATGTTTAAAAATAGTAAGTGTAAACAGGGGAAGCAAAAAAACTGATATTGAAGTGGAAAACGTACAAGTAATGATATTATAATAAACACTAACCAAAAGATTGCAAACTTTGGCGTATCTTGCAGCATAGTTTTTAACTACCGAAGAGTTGTCAAGTATGTAGAGCTTGGGAACTTTCATGTCAATCACCAAGACAAAGAAATGCCCATGTCTGCAGATTGGGAAAAATACCTGTTGTAAAAAATCAAAAAAGAAAGAAATTATCAGAACACAAATAATTGATTATGATATTAAAGCAAATAGACCTACAAATGTAAGCTAGAAATAACATACAAGATTAACTTTTCGGAGTGACGCAAGCTTTGGATAAAATCTAAACCAAGCATTAGCACTTTATTTGATTATCATCGGCTTATCTTCCTTTTTCATGTTCTTGTTGTTATACAAGTAAGAATACTGTAAATAAAATAACACATGTGATCATATATAACAATAACATGTAATTATATATATAACAATCACATGTGATTATATATAACAATCACATGTGATATATATAACAATCACACGTGACTAAGAGTAAGAACCATAACACATAGATACAAACAGCAAGCTAATATAGTACATAAAAATTTTAACAATAAAACTTACAATGATTGTAGAAGGGAAGAAAAACCTAGATGGGCTAGATTGTCCTCTGTACTTTTGCTCTTCGTTCAGTATAAAGCTCCATAAATCAATTACACTAGCCTCAACATAAACATAGGGGAAAAGTGATTCCAAACTAAGACGGTGTATCATGCTATTGCCTTTTCTTGATTCAAAAACAGTCTCACTAACAAACAAAAAAAAAGGGGTGTTAGTTTAATACATGTGATTTCATAATATAATCACATGTGATTTCATAATATAATCACATGTGATTTCATTTTATAATCACATGTGATTTCATAATATAATCACATGTGATTGGCTTATAAAGCAGAAGGATTTGTATGTATTAAAAGGAAAAATTTTAGAAAACTCACGAAGGGCTAAGCTTCATCGAAAATAATTCCATAGCCAAAATAAGCTCAGAGTTTGTCAGAATGTCAGACACAGCAGTCAGCTTGTTGATATACGCAGATCTAAGAACGATTGTCCGATCTTTCTTTATAGCTTTTTTACAAAATTTCTTTGACTGGACAGCCGTTTGTTTCGGTAACGTTTTTCCAACTTCAGGGCTGCTTGCCAACTTGCCCTTGTCTAACAGTTTCACAGCTTCATCATACTCCTTGTTCTCATATTTATTCTCCTGAGATAAGAGATGAAAAGTAGGTGGTGTTAAATTCATTATTGTTGGAGTATTATGAACAGGTAACCATGTAAGGCTTGTTGGTGCATTAAGTAATGATATAATTTCACAAATATCAACGACCTCATTAACGTTGTTGTAACACCCCCCAAAATGGACCAGGGGTAATTGTGACCAATCATATCATAACACAGTTGTATAAACGAGAACGACTCTATATAAGACTTTTTAAATAAAACCTTTGTTAATAAAACAGCGGAAGCAGTAATACATGTTTACATTATTATTAAAATGTAAAATAAATGTTTATGAACTAAAATATAATATGCGATGTGGACTCCATGCAAGCATCAAACCTATCAACACAAAGTTGCAAACATCTAGCTCAATCATCACCTGAGACAAAACATGCTTAAAGTGTCAACCAAAAAGGTTGAGTGAAATTCACAGGTTTATAAATAATATCCAAAGTTTTAGACCACAAGATTTAGTTTAAAGTTGATTGATATAGAAATATCAATCTAAAAGTGTTGCTGCATTTTGTAATATCACTACTAAACAAGTTTACCCTATGACACCTTGTACTGTCAGTGTCGTGGAATCATTATTATGTAACCAAAGACCAACGGTCGAATGGTTAGAGACGTTACTCTCAATAGGCCTATTCACAATAATTAAGTTTGCATTTAAACGTAGCAATTAATGATATTACGGTAGGGATTTAGCATGAATCAAAGCATGATAACATAGTTAATAATTTAGTACTTGTGTCTAAGCGTAAAACAGTCATAAAGCAAGCATGTGTCTCACCCCAAAAGTTATAAAACATTTATGAAACAGTAAAAAGTGGGGCTATGAAGTTCACCTTAGTAGCACAAAAGAGTATTCCACGAAAGAATTGAACGAAAGGACGTGATCGAGATCTCAACCTAGAGATAGAACGTATGATCAGACATTGCCTAACAGACAATAGTATATAGTACTATATTGATAGTAGTGGTTCACTAAAGAATTTCTATTTTCGGAAGGTTACTATTTATGGAAAGTTTTCACTTATAGTAATTTTCCAATTTTAGAAAGTTCGGGTTAATCTTTAGCAAGACGTTGTATAACTTTACTCAAACTTCGTTGCTATCAAATAAGTCAGGAATGACCAGATGTAACCGGGGGCCCAGGATTCTTGACCAGAATCTAAGTCATGGCATTCGAGATCCACAAGCTTACCCATAAATGGCAACCTAGACATCATTCACTTACGACCATGAGTAGCGATGAAGTTCACATGAATTATACATTATCTTTGATTAACCTTCACTTTAGGTGTATACACACAACGAATTATTAATGTACTTAATAATTATATATGTGATAATATAACCTAAGTTTTATTTAATATTTAGTTATTATACCTTAGTATGTCTTATATATATTAAATATAATTACCTTTAAATAAATACCTAAATTACTTCAAAAATAATAGTGTTTTATTAATCGAACATTATTCAAAAATGTCTAAATAATAAATTAAATATCTAAAAATTACATACATAATTTTTATAGTCTTAGTTAATCATATAGATTAGTAGAAAAATTTAAGAAAACATTTTTATTATATTTTTGTATTTATTTTTGTTTTTACCCTTAATGTATTCACAAAACAATTTTAATTCTACATAATTACTAAATAAACCTAAATAATTATTTTTATAATTTTTATAAGTTTCTATCAGTCTAATAACCTGTAGAAAAATATTTAAAAAAAGTATTTTTTATTATTTTATATTTATTCTTAATTTACCTTCGAATTACATAATAATAGAGTTTAATTATATAATAAATACCAATTCGACCCAAGTAATTATTTTTATAATTTTTTTCAGATCTATATAAGTTTTAAAAACTCAGGAAAAAATTATATATATTTTATTTTTGGTTAAAAGTATTTATTACGATTTTACATTGTTTTTACATTTAAACACTACATAATTCGTATTTAATTATAAATAATATTCCATAAATTATCAAAATTATTTTTATGCATCATAACACTTATAATACTAATTATAACATATAAACATAATTAATTTCGAATTTTACAAAGAATATACAATAAATATAAATATAAATATAAATGACAATATTGAAAAAAAATTAATAAACATAGAAAGTACCTCAAATTTTCTTCAAGGTTTTGAGAGAATAACTTAAGTTTTTGTGTTTGGCAAGAAAAAATGAATGAGGAGCCATGTATTTATAGGTAAAAAATGGTTGGTGAAAAGAAAAAAAATAATAAAATAAAGGTGCCAATTTTGACAAAATAATAAAAACATGTTAAAAATGTTTTTAATAAGTTTTTGTTTTTGAAAATATTTAGTCAAAATTCATGGGCTCATTATTTAATTTATAAAAAAAATCTTATTTCTTTTTATTTTTATTTTTTTTATAAGCTAAAAATATATATAATGATTAAAATAACTTATCATTTAATTAATAATTATGTTACATATAGTTTTAAATATAATACGCATTAATATTAATATTAACTAAAGTTATTTTATATAATTAGTGTAAACTTTAGTTAACAAAAAGTGTCGACTAAAAATAAATATTTGATCAATGTCGAATTTAATTATATATTACGTATGGATAACAACCCTATAGGCAAATTAGTCAATTCAAGTATGGAAATATGAGGGTTGTTATAGTTGTTGTCAAACTATTGTGTCAAGGATGTGTACTCTTCTTCATTTTGATCTTTGTCAACATCTTTCTCAGCAACCTTTGCACCTACAACTTCTGTCACAACTGAAACAATTGGATCGTCGGAAGCAAGATTAACTTCTTGCTCATCATTCACATCATCAGCCTTGGATTGCCCATCACCAATCTTTTTCTCAGACTCGACCTTGTTTACAACAACACATTCATCATCTTTTTTCTCCGAATCAGCCTTCTTCTCATCCCCCTCATCTTTTTCCTCTGACTCATCATTGTTGTCATCATCATCGTCTTTTCCCTCTGACTCATCATTGTTGTCATCATCATCGTCTGTTCCCTCTGACTCATCATTGTTGTCATCCTCATCGTCTTTTCCCTCTGACTCATCCTCCATCTCATCATCAGTCTTCACATCACCCACATCCATTTTAAAAACTTCGTTCAACTTCTTTTCATAAGATATCAATATCTTCTCATCTGGGTACTTGGACAAACTTTCAGGTATTGTCCGTGACAAAAAATGCTTCAACTCATTGACCAATTTAAACTTCTCCTCGATAACTTCACAATAGCCCTGCATATAATGTGCAAAAAGCTTAGAATAGTTATAAAAAAAATATCAAAGTTATCGCATAATATAATATTATTTACTGAATGTATAATCAGACCAAGTATTATTTAATTAGTCAAAACAGGTGATTGTATACAAAAAATCAATCACATGTGATTATATCATAAAATCACGTGTGATTGTATACAAAAATTCAATCACAGGTGATTGTATACAAAAAATCATACTTAAACAACATGATTTAATTAGTCAAAACATGTGTTTGAATTATAAAAAAAAAAAAAAAAAAAACCTACCTCAATCGCGCACATATCAGCCTTATCCTCATCTTCAAGTTTGAGAAAACCCTCCCCATCTTCTGCTTCTTCGTCATATTCATCTGCAAGTTCCAACAGCCCAAATGATCCGCGCTCAGCCTCTTTCTTTGCACGAACCGCAATGGCTCCTTTCCAGTTCGTGAAAACTGGACGCCCACGTACAACAGGAAAAGAATCAAACTTTGTACGGTCCAGATAGAATAGCTAAGAAACAAACATGAAAAAAATCATAGTTATCAAACCAATTCGTAAAAAAGATTGTTGAAAATCATATATGATATATAGATAATGAAAAGATAAGTCACAGTGAGAAAAGTAGCAGCACCATTGTAGAAACAGTTGAGATCATTTCTGTTCCATCCAATTTTGCTATATTTCAATGAAGAAAGAAGAAACAAGGACCAGTTGATACTTGAAATATCAACCTCGTCAGACAACCTCGTCACCACATACGAACTCACTTTCCCATTTCTTTCACATGACACCATCGTGCTTGTAAACAACATGATAAAGTTCATCTGAAAGTTACTATCAACTTCAGTTGAGGTCAGGATCTTAGCACACAGTGAAGATGGACGGGTGATCATCGAGGGTGGTGGAAACTGCTCGAACCAACTTTGAACAAAAAGACTACCACTCTTGAGTTTCAAGGTGTCTATATCAGTAGCAACATCTTCGAGTCCAAACACATCTTGGACAGCTTGGGAATCAACCTTAATGTTTCCTTTTTGAGTCTTTATTATCATCTCATCACCATCGAAATTGTCAACAACATAGTAAACAAGACTACCAGGCAATTGGTCTATATTAAACCCAATTAAAGAACGAAACCCAAGTCTCGTGACACAAGCTTTTTGTTCGGGGGTCAACGAACACATCACCTTTGCAAACTGCGCCGGTGTGGTCCTTAGCCTATGAGCAGGTAGCTTAGACTCAACTTCATCATCACCCAAAACATCTTTATCTTTATGTACCACAATCTCCTTACCTTTATGTTTCTGTTTGGGATTATCAACATCATTGGTAACAGATTGGTGTTTTCTTTTACCTACAAAATGTGGTTTACAAAAGTAAATCAGTAACATTGAACCAAACAAATCAAAGGTGATATCATTTGTTAACAGCTAAATGTGAATTCCATAGTGATTTCTTGTATAATCACATGTGATTGAAAAAACCTAGAAGATACTCACAAAATTTATACTTACACTCTGATTTAGCAACAACATATATGCAACTCATACACAGATAAAATGCACATATTAAACAATCACAACAAATAACGTGTGATTAAAGAAGCAAATATCATTTGTTAACAGCTAAAATGCGTATTTCAAAAGTGATTTCTTGTATAATCACATGTGATTGAATAAAACCTAAAAGGTGTGCAACTCATACAAAAGATAAAAAGCACATATTAAACAATCACAACGAATAACATGTGATTAAAGAAGCAAATATAACAGCTAAATGTGTAATCGAAAGTGATTTCTTGTAATAATCACATGTGATTGATAAAACCTAAAAGGTACTAACAAAACTTATACATGCAATCTGATTTAAGATCAACAAATGTGCAACTGATACAAAAGATAAAAAGCACATATTAAACAATCACAACAAATATCATGTGCTTAAAGAAGCACACACACGAATGCTATATGACGAAACCCTGAAATTTGAAAACATCAAAGGAATACAAACAAACTTGATTGATTATAAACGAACATCAACAAAACTTGTTAAAATTACCAGTAGTTTTGGCCGGAGCTTTTTTATTAGCCGGAACATGCTTTTCAGCCGATGACGATTTTTTGATTAGAGAATGCTCCGATTTAGCCATGTTTGATGGAAGATAATCGATTAATGTGTATAGTTGTTGATGATTGTTGATAATGGCAGCTTTGATCGGTGTTGATCGAAGGAAATTAGCGTTCGTTGTTGAAACCCTAGAAAGAAGTGTGTGTTTGTATGTGAAATACATATACGATCGAATGAAATTCCAAGCCTGTGGGTGTATAACATATTGCCTGTGTGAACGAAAATACCCCTCCGCCCCAAAATAATGCTATGTTGGGACTTTTAATATGATCCATTGATCAATCTCAATCTAAAGGCTGAGATTTGTCCCCTCAATCTCAACTTAAATATGGGTTTCATTTGAATATTCTTCTATATCTAAAAACTTCAGCTATCAATTTTCAGCTACCGGCTTTCAGCTATCAGCTACCAGCTACCAGCTACCAGCTACCAGCTTCCATCTAGTTTCGCCAAACATACCCTAGCAAGAAACTAGTCAAAAAACGATTACATAGAATTACATAGGATTATATATCCAAGTTGCTCAGTTAATGGCAAACTTGCTCCTAGATTGTAACCAAGAAAAAGTAGAAAATCTAATAGCATCAAACAAATTAGCTAATTATTATTATTATTATTATTATTATTATTATTATTATTATTATTATTATTATTATTATTATTATTATTATTATTATTATTATTAATATACTAAAACACACCCAGAATTTCGTCGTTTCAGTTGTTTCCGATTGTTGTTTTGAGTTTGCGTTCACACTGCAATCGGTCCCTCATCTTTGGCTAAATTTACACAACGACCCCTCAAATTTACGTTTTTTCAAGGGTTGATAGTGTAAATATATATTTTTATTAAAATAAAAGAAACTAATTCTATCCGAATTTTTAATGGGCCATATCATCTCGTTCGGTGCGAGTTAAATTTTTCCTAGACCACCGTTAAACTCGAAATAATTTTATGAACACAACGCGACTAACTATACGCGAAACGGACATCATTAAAATACACTAAATATTTCGTGCTATATTTCATACATATACATACGCGTACAACAAACAACCCAACCTATTATATATATTAGGTACCAAACAACGTATATCCAAATTCGAATGCGCGTTGAATACAACCGCAGCAACGTGCGATCGAATTTTCTTCTAGTTTAATACTAAAAGACCCAAAAATAAAATCGTTCCTGTATCACCATATCCACCATAAAGTAGCCGCTATAATGCAATATAGCCTATTAAAGAGAGCTCTATTGTCTTGCAGCGAGTCTAACCAATCAAATAAGTCTGAAGTCGTAAGGATCGGAGGCCAAGGGATTCCTGCCCATCCTTTGGTCTGCGTCTAAAGTGAAGCAACTGTATTGCAAAAAATAAACATGTGGTCACGCTCTTCAACACTTACACTACAAGTAGGACAAAGGATGGTATCGATGTCAATACCTCGAAAAACTAGATTTAACCTGTTCGGAAGACGATCGAATAGGAGTCTCCAAAGGAATGTGTTGACCTTGATAGGCACAACATTATCCATCTTGTGGAAGGATGCAGCGAGGGTAGCAATGAATTATCAATGTAGGTTCGAGTACCTTTAACCGAGAAAGTACCATTGTCTTCCATTGACCACTTCCATGAATCATCATCGTCATTTAGGCGTACTGTACTAACCAAATGAACCAACAAATGTAAATTGCAAGTAGCTGGAGGATCACGAGCCCATGACCACGAAAAATTAGTTCCATTATATCTGTCACGAACAATGCAATTTTGGTTTAAGTCTAGACGGTATAGTCTATTAAACTGTGTCGCTAAAGTAGAAGAGCCGATCCAGGAATCTGTCCAAAACCGTGTGTTGATCCTGTTGCCAAGCTGACGAGTTAATACATTAAGAGGAAGAATACCTTGAGCTTGTAGCGACTTGACAGTATCAACAATCATATGCCATGCCCCACGAAACTTGCAACCCCTATCATTCATACCCAAATTGTCACCATGTAACTCTTTAAGCAAACGAACCCATAGGGAATTCTGTTTATTTATAGCCCGCCAATTCCATTTAAGAAGTAAGGCGACATTAAAAGAACTTAGACTTCCAATACCCATACCACCTTTATCATGTGAAGCAAGCACGTTGTTGCATTAGTATTACTTATAGTTATTATTGATAATAATACGAAGTAATTAATTAATAATTAAAATAATTATATAATCAATGATAAATATAAGGTCGATCAGTGGTGAATCCAGGATCAAAACTAACTGGGTTTATGTAATTTTTTTCACTACTAATTATATTTAACGAGTATTTTAACGGTTGTTTACCTACAAGAAAACTATATATCCTTAAAATATATGGGGTCCCGTTGTAAAATTTGGTGGTGTCATGTACAATTTGAAGTATAACACGTAAAAACAGTTTTCATACTAGTGGTGTCAGATGACCTCGTTGATCATTAACTAAACTAGCCATTCAGGTAGACATACATACCATTACCATTGAAGTTGGGTAGGAATACTCAATCGTTTAAAATATATGATGATACGCATATTTAATATGTATCAAGTCTGTCTCATTTGTGTAAGACTTATATATATTTGTCAAATAAAACACCAAAGGATTTCAGAAAATGTGCCGTTGCCGGCTAGAAGCAAGGAAAGGGTCAAAAGTCAAACCGGTTGGCGGACACGATGATGACACATAAGTCATCCAGACACTATCCGAATACATAAAATGGTGGGCAAAGGATTGATATACAAACCGTCTAGGTGGAAGGCGTGTAAGCAAATAAGATAAAGGAACATAATATAAGTCATCCAGAGGCTAAACAAATGAAAGGTATAAATTATAAACTTCACAAGAGAACCGTCTACCGGGTGGAATGATACCATATAGACTGGGTACCTTTTTCTACAAGAATTGGCATAAAGACATCTGAACCTTCCTTTTTAATAGGTTTTGGCAAATCAACATTAAAACCCACAAGTAATATCTTTTACAAACCGAACAAGGACGTATTAAATCGTCATGTTTAAATGGGTTAGTCAAACTGACATTGAAACCCACATGGGGACACTGAACCCAGATGGGATGTTTATACAATAAAGAGTATAAAGGCATATCAAAACTGTCAATGTCAGATGGATGCAAACCGACATCAAAACACACGAGAGACAAATTGTTACAATCCATGTCTAAAAGCGACATCATCAATAAAAACTACGATATAAAGCCGCACTGAAAATGCAAAATTGTGCAACAAATGTTGTACGAAACCCACAAGGGACATTTGTTACTAGCTACACCATAGCCATATCATAACCAACAATCTTAAGTGGACTTTTGGCAAACTAACATCGACACCAACCAAGGAACAACCTATGACATTAAGTCATATCGAAACCGTCAATTTTTAATAAACTTAGGCAAATTGACATCCAAACCAGCAAGGGGCGTTTTCACAACCCATGGCATAATGTCATATCAAAATTGTCCAACTTTAAACAGATTAGGAAACCACGAGGGACGTATGTTACAAGCAGAGGCTGAAGCAATATTAAACATGTCACAATTTCGAACAGATTTTGGCAAACTAATATTGAAACTGACAAGGAAAGTATCTAACAAGGCAAGCCATAAAGCTATGTCGAAACAATCAACTTTGAACAAATTTTAGCAAACCAACCGACATGGCACGAATTTTAATAAATTTAGGCAAACTAGCATCGAAACCACATGGAACATTATGCAAGCCAAGAAAATATCAAAACCCAGAAATTAAGGAAAAGCTATATCTAAAACGTCAAACTTAAACCAAACTTTTTCAAGCATCAATCAATGATCATATATCTTAAAATATGAAAAGGTAACAGTAACAATATAACATATTACATGGTAAACCTCCAACACCAGCGACCAAACCATATTGAGACCCGCCCAATTGAACAGCTTTTAGTAAAATATATCACAGCATCACAAACACAATCAAATTACTTCCCTGTAGAATCCAACTTCACTTTCAGAATATCCGTAAGCAAATTTGGGTAAGGGTCAGTTGTCAGCATGTGTTGTTACGGTTCCTCGTGTTCATCATCCATCAGAGCTGAATGCCATCAACAAACAGTTGTGAAAAAACATCATAAGGGTATTTACATTATGAAGTATTTCTTCCGTCCATAACTATTAGAGATAATTATGTGGAATTATCCTGACTCTTTTGTACATATACTTTTAATTTTAATAACCTTTTTGCCATCATATAGAACTTCACCAAAAATACGATCAAACCTTCACTTTTCTAAAGAAAATAACCACACTGTTCGGAAACAGAACTCAGATTTCAGTGATGGAAGGGTTGGGCAACATATGGCGTTTAAAATGGGTGTTTCAATTTGACTTGCAAATAACTTCAAGCATACATAATAATGCCCACAACTCTCACATGAAAGACCTCATTATCAGATAAGTTTAACTTTATATCTTTAACTTTGACCAAAAGGAAATATTATAATATCCAAGCTAGAACCATGATTGCATCTGACAGAAACAGAACTCAAAGTTAACCAATTTGAACAATCATCAATAGGAAACACCATGGTATCAATTTTCAATAGCATTTTGATTCAGACCAGCTCCTTCATTAGATCAAGTATTGAATTTTCGGCCACAAAATATATCGAAAGATCCTTTCCTATGGATTGTTTCACAATCAACTGCAACTTCATAGATTGGTATCTCTTATCATAGAAGGGGGGAGGGGGGATGTAGGGAATACTAAGCTAATATTTGACCAAAACGAAAGTTTTTTTTTATTTTTTATAATGCCACTTTCTAATGGAGAATTGAAAATCAACTCTCAATCAATGATATATTATCTAATAAAGTCAAGTTAATATTTGACCAAAAATGTCAAACCCAAAAATACATTCTCAAACCGATTTGGGGTGATAACCAGGAACCAAGAGAAAACCAACCGTTAAACCATAGCCAAATATCACAGACAAAATATCAATATCTTCCTTTTTAACCAAATCCACAATCCATATTTAACCAACTTTGACCAAATCCCAAAAAAAAATGTTACTGATTTATTCTCTCAGAAGTTCATTCATTTTAGTTCGAATCAAACAGAACTTCGAAACAAGAGATATTGATCCTGTCATGGTTACAAATATACAAGGTTGCATAATGTGCTGTCATCCAGTCCGTTGTACAAAAATGTGGATCGAATCTTTGATGTCCACTAACTTTTTTAATAACAATTAACCCAACTATTATAGCTATGTCAACAACCGAACATACAAGGGACATTTTTACAAGCCATGGCATAAAGCAATATCGAGATTCAAGAGTAAGCACCATCAAAACACACAAGGGACGTTTTCTCAACCCATGACACAAAGCCATATCACAACAGTCAAGTTTGGACAGGTTCCGGGATCCAACACCGAAAACCACACGGGATCCTTGATACAAACCAAGGGATAAAACCATATCAAAACATCAAGTTTAAACAGATTTTGGCAAACCCATGGACATATTTTCAACCAACGACGTAACACCATTTCAAATCAGTGAACTTTAAACAAATTCTGGGTAACCAACATCGAAACCTATACGGGATGCTTAAATCAAACCAAGGGAAAGAAAACATATCAAAATGTCAAGTTTACAAGGGTGGGGAATGTCTTTTTACAAACCATACCGAAACAGTCACTTTAAAGATTTAGGCAAAACAGCATCTACCCATTAGAAACATTTTTTACGAGACACGGCATAAAACCGTATTGAAACCATAAATTTTAAACATATTTAGCGTTAACATAACTGAATCCCACAAGGGTCTGGGAACCTTTTATTTTACAAGAGATGGAATAAAGACATCGGAACCTTCATTTTAAACAGGTTTTGGCAAATCAACATTGAAACCCACAAGGGATATCTTTTCCAAAGCGAACAAGGACGATTTATAATCGTTATTTCTGAATAATTTGGTCAAACTGACATCAAAACCCACAAGGGCCATTTTGCCAAACTGCGAAAATAAAGCCATATTGAAATCGTCAAATTTAAATAGATTTTGGCCAAAGAAACTGAACCCAGAGGGAACATTTTATACAATCAACAGAGCCAAATCAAAAATGTCAATATCAGATGGGAGACAAATCGGCATCAAAACACACGAGAGACAAATTGTTACAATCCATGGCTTTATGCGACATTAATACAACCAACGACATAAGCTGTACTGAAAATGCAAATTATGCAACAAATTTTGTAAACAACATCGAAACCCACAACGGACATTTTATACAACTTGTGACATAGATGGAACGTTCATATCATTACAATACTAAGCTCGTTATATTTATAATTTTTTTAGTAAAACCATTTATACTTGGAAGAAACTGAATATATAGAATCGTTAGTCATTACAGGTTAGATATGAAATTCCTAAAACTGTGTAAATTAGACTAGCACAGATACGTATATCAAAACTTTACAGTCTATAAAATACAGTGACAGATACAGGTATACTAAATACTACTGCATAAACTGGAATGAACATCTGATTAATACAAGACTAAATGTCTGGGCAAGAATTTTAAACTGACCAGGTAATCCCAGCCCATGTGGGAAGATTTGTAGCAGATATTGTTGACTTGGGGTGCTTCGGTTACGTTCTGAAATGAAGTATTCGATTATTAGCTTTCCAGATGGAAATGATATATGCAACGAAAACTTTTTGATGCGCATGCAAAAATTATATGAAAGTTATTGTACCATACGCATTGATAAAGTGAGATTTTTGATGTATGTATCTAAACGTATGACATAAATATCACCTTCCTCACTCAATACTGACTATTGCATTTTCAAATAGCATAATTTATTTTCAAAACACAATCTCAAAGCACCCCTAAATTGTATTTTTGTTGATTTGTACAACTTATTTAAAAAAAAAAAAAAAAAAAAAAAACGAATCTTGATTTCTTCAAACAACTCATATTAAAGCGAGAAGTGCAGTAAACTGACCATTTTATGCATCAGCACCACCAGGGCCAGGATATGGAGGAAGGCTCATTATACGCTTGTCAACAACAGGTCCACCAACTGTAAAATGATAAAGGCTCTGATACTTTGACCCAGTCAACCCAAGAACCTCGTGCACTGCCAAAGACCGAAAACATCATAAAAATTCAAGACTACATTAAACTTTATAAACTGGAGTAGCAATTTTTTAAAATGTAGATAACTAGGCAGAATGAGTGTGAATTAAATACCAGGATCATCGAAGAAGCAACCGATGCCGGTTGCAGAAACACCAACCGAATGTGCTTCAAGATATAAAACTTGACCGAGAATTCCTGTTTCCCAAAACAACCGAGGGTACATCCAGACACCCTTTTCGCGTAAGGTTGGCTCGAAATGTGCCACCATACCAAGGCTAAAGCAACCATCACCGGCTATATCCTATACCATAAGGATTCGGATGAGTTAAAAGTAAAAAATTTAGAGTTGATATACCGCGTACTAAATTAGCAATCTATACTAACTCTAACCAGGTGATCACCATATTTGACTCTGTTTTCATAATAATAATCAGTCTAATAATGCACACTGAAATGCCCAGTGAGTTCGAAACAAGCACTTGTGCCACCCAATATTTAACGTGACGGTATTCAGAAATCAAAAAGGCCTTAAATTTAATAAACAATTATTTAACCTGATGGCACGAAAGATGTTTGGAGAGCTTCGTACAATCAGCTCTTCCGAGTTCATATAAAGGCAACTCTGATGGGCAACCTTCAGGGTTCTCCCACTTAAAATCTGACCTTGTTGACTTTTTAAGATCGTCAAAGTGTTCTTCGTTCCTAACAAGAAAATACAACCCTTTTGGCAAACCGATAACTCTATGCACAAACATCACAAAATGCACTTCGGCATCCCAATCCATAGCTCGATAAGGTAACGTCAACGGTCTTTTTTGCTTTTCATGATAACCCGAAGGAAGACAATGGAGTAAAATCTGATAAAACGTGTCTCTATCCATTTCCGTAACTCCATCCATATCAACCGCACTCCTACGTTTCCTAACAACTTGTCTTAAACTCAAATCTTTATAAGAGGACTCGCTACAACTCACACTCTTTTCAAACGGATCAATAACAAACTTTTTATCTAAAGTTAACGGCTTTTTAACCGCTTCCGATGTTCTATAAATTACATCCCAACATACATGCTCTTTACTAAGTGAATTAGGCTCTCCTTTCCAATCAAAGTTACTAAATTCCGAAAACGAAGAACTCAAATCCTTATAGTTAATATCAAACTCATTAACCCCATTAGGAAAAACAAGTAACAAACAATCGGGATGCTCGAATTCAATTTCATCAAGCTTACCTTTTACAATTCTTGATGGGATTTCAAACTCTTCATAAATTTGAAGTCCCATTACATTCTTCAAATCTTCATGACCCAATCCATCAAGCATCTTCACATCCCACCCTTGCCCTGCAGCCGCCATAGTAACCGCCGCAACGGCATGGCCCACATCATGATTACAATACCTCAACCCTCTTTCTCCATACTTCCAAGATTCCCGCCAAAAAATTGAAGAAATCCCAATTAGAAAACAACCATTTGGGAGCAAATTAGAGAAAAACTCAGATGGGAATTGAGTCTTAATCTCTAAAGAATGAATCTTTGGTGCATAATGAGCAACAAAACAAGAATTTGAAATTGATTCAATTGGTGGGGATATAATATAAGCTTCAGTTGGATGTAAATTACCTGAGCTAGGGTTTACTCTTAGTGACCATGATGAAAACCCAGTTGATTTCCAAGCTGATAATGCAAGGGAATCGTAGAAAAATTCAGAAATGGTGGATTGAGATACGGGTTTGGGAGGGGGTATTGAATTGAAGAGGGAATGATACCCAGGTAAATGGGAATCGGAGGTGGGGTGAACGAGTGGGAGAACAGGGGCGGAGATGTAACGGCGGAATGGGTTCGGTTGGTTATCCCAATCAAGGCCACGTGGACCTTTGGCGTAGTTTGTGAATGAGTGTTTGGTTTGATTGTGATAAGTTAGAACTTGGGTGAGTGAGGTTTTATTGTCTTGTAGTTGTTGTGTTGAGGAAGACGATGATGATGATGATGATGATGAGGTTGACATGGTGACACGTGGTGGTGATGGGGTAGTGAGAGGGCGGAGGAGGAGGGTGGTCGACGGACGGAGGAGGTGGTAGGGATTGTGGAATTTACGGTGGAAAGATTGCATTTTTGTAGGGTGTCAGAAATTTGTGGATGGTTCCACGGTTTACATGAAATAGCCACAAAGTTCACAATTTGACCCAGGAGGCCACTCAGCAATTTGGTTTCGTATTCTATGGGTACCAAAAATTGATCCATACATTATTGTAAACTGACCAAGTTACCCTTCCACAATTAATGTATCATTATTTTGTTCAATTTTTTCCTTGAACTCTATGTTGGAGATAATCGGTTAAGGAAATGTACAATGGTCCCACATCGGAAACTAATAGTAAGAAATATATGTATAAGCTTATGGAAACCTCACTCTATCACCAATTGGTTTTAGAGTAATGTGGAACTCATGAGCTTATATGTTGTACATGTTAGTGGACCTGAAACGATCCTACACGTGATATCAGATATCAGAGCCTACGGTAACAATCGTTTTTCTTTTTTCTTTTAAAAATCAGATGGGTTTCATCAAAAACCAATCGCACTCCTTTTTCTTTTAAAATGTTAATTGGGTTTCATAAAAAAAATTTACTTTGTCAAAAACCCAAAAGATTTAGAACAAAAAAAATCACAAATTAATAATCTTTTTCTTATGGGTTTGTTAAACTTCACTAGCCTTAATCTGATCATAAATATATACAGTATATAATTTCAAACAGAAATCACCAATCGTGTGAACTAATATTTGAAAATTAGGGCTTTCACTTTTGGATACAAAAGAAAATAAAAAAAAATTTTATAGTAGAAGTAGAATTAAAGATTTTTACTCCGTTTGTATTGTGTTTAAGAAAGAGAAAGAGTGAATATGAAGTAGATTTGAAATGGTGATACAAATGACAGGGGTGAGGTGATGATGAACGGTATTTAAGATTTAAGATTTAAGATTAAGATAATGTTAAACTAATAAGGGGTAGAATTGTCAATTTCAATTAAATAGTGTGTATGGAACAAATTTAGGTATGGGAGTATTACCTCCCTCCTTCTATTGATCAATTCTAAAATGGTACACAACAACAACAAAATCAAATAACACATGAGTGGTGTATGGAGGAGGTGATATGTAGACAATCGTTCTCCTATCCGAGAATAAAGACAAGTCATTTCTAAAATAAAAATACTAAAATAAAAATAATAATAGACGCCATGAAAATGGTATAATCAAATTTCTATGAATTTTAAATCCTGTCTGGAATTTAAAATGGTACACCTATCTATAAAACATATTCCCTCCCCTCTCTCCCTCCCTCTATAATTTCGAATTTATGGGAGATCATTCACACACTACTTTTGATCAATATACATTTTTGCGTAATAAACTTACAATTATACCTCTGCATTTATCTAGTGAGTTGAAATTATATCATTATTTTAAACATAACTAAGGGTATAATAACAAATTAGGTGTGTATGGATCAAAAAATGGTGTGTGAGGTTCCTCTCTTTAATTTATTGTCCAATATTCTATTTTGGGATGTACCAAATTAATTGTTCACTTCTATAAATAGAATAGAATAAGATGATTAAGTTCTATTATGCCCTTAATGTATGTGGATATAATTAAAAGAGAAGTAAAAAATAGGGGTAAAACTGAAAAGTAAACAGAAATCACATTATTTTTATAACATTTTCTTAAACTGTGTGTTTTTCGTTTGGTGACAATAAATATGGGACGAAGGGAGTGTTTCTTTTTCTCGCATGTGCAGCGACGAATCTTGAACCGATTTTATGGGCGGGCAAGAGAATTAACAACTTTAAATATTATTACTAGTTAATTGACCCGTAAAAACACAAATTTGTTTAAGAATGTTTATATAATTATTAGATAATTTGTTTATCAGTAAGTATGCATACAAGTAAATTACAATTATAATTATTAGATAAATTACTAGCCTTTGAAATTTTTCATATAGTCAAAAAGAAAGGGGACGTGTGTAGTGACCCGAACTTTTCCATGTTTATATATATATTAAATAAAATTGTTATTTACATGATTAAGTGTTTCCAACATGTTAAGCAATCAAACTTGTTAAGACTTGATTAATTGAAATAGGTTTCATATAGACAATTGACCACCCAAGTTGACCGGTGATTCACGAACGTTAAAACTTGTAAAAACTATACGATGACATATATATGGTTATATATATAGTTAACATGATTTTATTATAAGTATGTATCTCATTAGGTATTTTAACAATGAGTTATATACATAAAAATGAGACTATTAATTTAAGAAACTCGAAAACGATATATATAATGATTATCGTTATAACAACGTCTTACTAGGTACATATGAATCATATTAAGATATTGATACACTTGGTTAATTATGTTAAATGATAAGTAAATATATTATTAAGTGTATTAACAATGAAATACATATGTAAAAATAAGACTACTAACTTAATGATTTCGATACGAGACATATATGTAACGATTATCGTTGTAACGACATTTAACTGTATATATATCATACTAAGATATATTATATATCATAATATCATGATAATATAACAATTTAACATCTCATTTGTTATAATAAACAATGGGTTAACAACATTCAACAAGATCGTTAACCTAAAGGTTTCAAAACAACATTTACATGTAACGACTAACGATGACTTAACGACTCAGTTAAAATGTATATACATGTAGTGTTTTAATATGTATTCATACACTTTTGAAAGACTTCAAGACACTTATCAAAATACTTCTACTTAACAAAAATGCTTACAATTACATCCTCGTTCAGTTTTATCAACAATTCTACTTGTATGCACCCGTATTCGTACTCGTACAATACACAGCTTTTAGATGTATGTACTATTGGTATATACACTCCAATGATCAGATCTTAGCAGCCCATGTGAGTCACCTAACACATGTGGGAACCATCATTTGGCAACTAGCATGAAATATCTCATAAACTTACAAAAATATGAGTAATCATTCATGACTTATTTACATGAAAACAAAATTACATATCCTTTATATCTAATCCATACACCAACGACTAAAAACACCTACAAACACTTTCATTCTTCAATTTTCTTCATCTAATTGATCTCTCTCAAGTCCTATCTTCAAGTTCTAAGTGTTCTTCATAAATTCCAAAAGTTCTAGTTTCATAAAATCAAGAATACTTCCAAGACTGCAAGTTTACTTCCAAGTTTTCTAAATCCATTCCAAGTAATCATCCAAGATCAAGAAACCTTTGTTACTTACAGTAGGTTATCTTTCTAATACAAGGTAATAATCATATTCAAACTTTAATTCAATTTCTATAACTATAACAATCTTATTTCGAGTGGAAATCTTACTTGAAATTGTTTTCGTGTCATGATTCTGCTTCAAGAACTTTCAAGCCATCCAAGGATCCTTTGAAGCTAGATCTATTTTTCTCATTTCCAGTAGGTTTATCCAAGGAACTTGAGGTAGTAATGATGTTCATAACATCATTCGATTCATACATATAAAGCTATCTTATTCGAAAGTTTAAACTTGTAATCACTAGAACATAGTTTAGTTAATTCTAAACTTGTTCGCAAATAAAAGTTAATCCTTCTAACTTGACTTTCAAAATCAACTAAACACATGTTCTATATCTATATGATATGCTAACTTAATGATTTAAAACCTGGAAACACGAAAAACACCGTAAAACCGGATTTACGCTGTCGTAGTAACACGTCGGGCTGTTTTGGGTTAGTTAATTAAAAACTATGATAAACTTTGATTTAAAAGTTGTTATTCTGGGAAAATGATTTTTATTATGAACATGAAACTATATCCAAAAATTATGGTTAAACTGAAAGTGGAAGTATGTTTTCTAAAATGGTCATCTAGACGTCGTTCTTTCGACTGAAATGACTACCTTTACAAAAACGACTTGTAACTTATTTTTCCGACTATAAACCTATACTTTTTCTGTTTAGATTCATAAAATAGAGTTCAATATGAAACCATAGCAATTTGATTCACTCAAAACGGATTTAAAATGAAGAAGTTATGGGTAAAACAAGATTGGATAATTTTTCTCATTTTAGCTACGTGAAAATTGGTAACAAATCTATTCCAACCATAACTTAATCAACTTGTATTGTATATTATTTAATCTTGAGATACCATAGACACGTATACAATGTTTCGACCTATCATGTCGACACATCTATATATATTTCGGAACAACCATAGACACTCTATATGTGAATGTTGGAGTTAGCTATACAGGGTTGAGGTTGATTCCAAAATATATATAGTTTGAGTTGTGATCAATACTGAGATACGTATACACTGGGTCGTGGATTGATTCAAGATAATATTTATCGATTTATTTCTGTACATCTAACTGTGGATAACTAGTTGTAGGTTACTAACGAGGACAGCTGACTTAATAAACTTAAAACATCAAAAAATATAAAAAGTGTTGTAAATATATTTTGAACATACTTTGATATATATGTATATATTGTTATAGGTTCGTGAATCAACCAGTGGCCAAGTCTTACTTCCCGACGAAGTAAAAATCTGTGAAAGTGAGTTATAGTCCCATTTTTAAAATCTAATATTTTTGGGATGAGAATACATGCAGGTTTTATAAATGAATTACAAAATAGACACAAGTACGTGAAACTACATTCTATGGTTGAATTATCGAAATCGAATATGCCCCTTTTTATTAAGTCTGGTAATCTAAGAATTAGGGAACAGACACCCTAATTGACGCGAATCCTAAAGATAGATCTATTGGGCCTAACAAACCCCATCCAAAGTACCGGATGCTTTAGTACTTCGAAATTTATATCATATCCGAAGGGTGTCCCGGAATGATGGGGATATTCTTATATATGCATCTTGTTAATGTCGGTTACCAGGTGTTCACCATATGAATGATTTCTATCTCTATGTATGGGATGTGTATTGAAATATGAAATCTTGTGGTCTATTGTTACGATTTGATATATATAGGTTAAACCTATAACTCACCAACATTTTTGTTGACGTTTAAAGCATGTTTATTCTCAGGTGAATACTAAGAGCTTCCGCTGTTGCATACTAAAATAAGGACAAGATTTGGAGTCCATGTTTGTATGATATTGTGTAAAAACTGCATTCAAGAAACTGATTTCGATGTAACATATTTGTATTGTAAACCATTATGTAATGGTCGTGTGTAAACATGATATTTTAGATTATCATTATTTGATAATCTACGTAAAGCTTTTTAAACCTTTATTTATGAAATAAAGGTTATGGTTTGTTTTAAAAATGAATGCAGTCTTTGAAAAACGTCTCATATAGAGGTCAAAACCTCGCAACGAAATCAATTAATATGGAACGTTTTTAATCAATAAGAACGGGACATTTCAGTTGGTATCTGAGCGTTGGTCTTAGAGAACCAGAAAATTTGCATTAGTGTGTCTTATCGAGTTTGTTAGGATGGATTAGTGTCTGGACTTCGACCGTATTTTCTTTAAAAATGATTGCTTAACATTTTTGTTGGAAACTATATATTATTAACATGTAAATATTATGTGATATATTAATCTCTTAACGTGTTTGATATTATGTGATAGATGTCTACCTCTAGAACAAGTCCCATTGACTCACCTAATAATAATGAAGAGTCGAATGTAAATTGGAATGATTCGTGGACTGAGTCACAAGTTCCCGAAGAGGAACCGGAAGAAGAGTCGGAACCGGAAGAAGAATCGGAACCGGAAGAAGAATCGGAACCGGAAGAAGAACCAGTGGGGGAAATAATAAAATGGTTAAGTAGAAGAAAATCCTCAACCAACCGACCAAAGTTAATTATGGTCAACGGTGTTTCCGCCAAGGAAGCAAAATATTGGGAGGATTACCAATTCTCCGATGAATCGGATCCCGACGAGGATTCCGATGATGTTATAGAAATTACCCCAACTGAATTTAAAAAGGCAAAAGAGAACAATAAGGGAAAGGGCATAAAAATAGAGAAATCTGATTCCAACCCCGATGAACTTTATATGTATCGTCAACACCCGTATTTCTTAAGTTATGACAATAACCCGGGAACCTCTAAACCACCAGGTTTTTCTAAACCAATGTGGAAAACGACGGCTCGTATTAGGGGAACATCATATATCCCTAGAAACTTGTCAAAACGAACCAAAACTGAAGAAGAAGAAACGAGCGAGTCGGAATAAGATAGTTGTATTCATGTGGTGTAATATATGTAATATAGTGTGCTTATGATTTATGATATATGTAAAAATTGCTTGTATTAATAAGTATTTTTTTTATGAATCTAACTCTTGTCTATTTTACAGTATAAAAACACAAAATGGATAGACAACCCAATATTTTAAGAGACCTACCCGGAGACATGATTGATGAAATCTTGTCTAGAGTCGGTCAGAATTCCTCGGCACAACTATTTAAGGCGAGATCAGTTTGTAAGACATTCGAAGAACGTTCCAAGAATTCCTTGGTTTATAAAAGGCTTTCGTTCGAAAGATGTGGAATATCACATTGGGAAATCCATAAGTTACGATGTGTTTACTTTGACGCATATATTGCGAGGAACCCAAATGCTATTTTACGCAACGGGTTAAGAAATTATTTTGACTCAATGTATCCGAATATAGGACTTCATGATTTAGAAAAAGTGGCTAACATGCAACATAAAGAAGCATGCTATGCTTACGGGTTAGTAATGTTCGCTTCTCATCAAAGTGAGAAAAAGAACATCGGGCTACAACTATTAAACAAAACGTTCCCACAAGTGACGGAGTCGGTAATTGGGGTAAGAAATGAGGCTTTTAGGTTATTACGAGACTGTTGGTCATTACGTAACCCTCGTCCCTTTGACAACGTTACAACACGCTGTCTTATCAACGGCTATAACGGTTATGTTCCACAAGACCGAGGATGGGAAGTAGTCCTAGTAAAACCAGAATGCATGACTTGTTTCTGGACGTATGAATTACGTGTCTTTATTGCCTTTGCTGAACGACTTGTGTACTAGCTAGAATTATCTTCACAACTATCTTGTATCAAAGTTATTGTGTGCTATATTTCATGCTTTATGTAAAATAAGCGGTATTGTAAGTTTGTAAAATATTGTATAAAAGTTTGAACGAGAAATATTATTATAATCAGTTTTTCATATAGAATTGTAGTAGTTGAATTGTATATTAGCTACTAAGTATGAACTTAACGGGTAGATACTACCCAAATTTAAACTTATAAAACGCTAATATGAAGAAAAAGCTTTTATAAATGAGTTCATATTATGCTACGAAATACTATTAACTACTCTTAATATTCTGTATGATTAACTTGTTCCATTTGACTATTTTGAAGGAAATGGCACCGACTACTCGACACACCGTGAATATGAATGAAGAGGAATTCCGTACTTTTCTAGCTTCAAACATAGCCGCAGTACAGGCTGCGCTATATACCAATAATAACCTTGGATCTAGCAGTACAGGAAATCGTGTAGGATGCACCTACAAAGAATTCACTGCCTGCAAACCTTTGGAATTTGATGGAACCGAAGGACCGATCGGATTGAAACGGTGGACCGAGAAGGTCGAATCGGTGTTTGCCATAAGTAAGTGTACTGAAGAGGACAAAGTGAAGTACGCTACGCATACCTTCACAGGTTCTGCGTTAACATGGTGGAATACCTATCTAGAGCAAGTGGGACAAGATGATGCGTACGCACTACCGTGGTCAGCATTCAAGCACTTGATGAACGAGAAGTACCGTCCCAGAACCGAGGTCAATAAGCTCAAGACAGAACTTAGAGGGTTACGAACCCAAGGATTTGATATTACCACGTACGAAAGACGATTCACAGAATTGTGCCTATTGTGTCCGGGAGCGTTCGAAGATGAGGAAGAGAAGATTGACGCGTTTGTGAAAGGATTACCGGAAAGAATCCAAGAAGATATAAGTTCACACGAGCCCACCTCCATACAACAGGCATGTAGAATGGCTCACAAACTAGTGAACCAGATTGAGGAAAGAATTAAAGAACAGACGGCTGAAGAGGCCAATGTGAAGCAAGTCAAAAGAAAGTGGGAGGAAAACGGTGATAAGAATCACCAATACAACAACAACAGCAATTACAATAATAATCGCAACAATTATCCCAACAATCGCAACATCAATCGCAACTACAACAACTGGCCCAACAACAACAACAACAACAACAACAACAACAACAACAACTACAACAATCATCCCAACAACAATAACAACCGCAACAACAACAACAATCAGAAGCAGCTATGCCAAAGGTGTGAAAAGTATCACTCGGGGTTCTGCACCAAATTTTGCAACAAGTGTAAAAGAAATGGACATAGCGCGGCGAAGTGTGAGGTCTACGGACCAGGGGTTAACGGAACAAAAGGAACAAATGGTGTCAGAACGAGTAATGGCGGAGCAAGTAGTGTCGGAGCAAGTAGTGTCGGAGCAAGTTATGCCAATGTAGTTTGTTATAAATGTGGAAAACCGGGCCACATTATTAGAAATTGCCCGAACCAGGAGAACACGAATGGACAAGGCCGCGGAAGAGTTTTCAATATTAATGCGGCAGAGGCACAGGAAGACCCGGAGCTTGTTACGGGTACATTTCTTATTGACAATAAATCTGCTTACGTTTTATTTGATTCGGGTGCGGATAGAAGCTATATGAGTAGAGATTTTTGTGCTAAATTAAGTTGTCCATTGACGCCGTTGGATAGTAAATTTTTACTCTCGGTAAATTAATTTCAGCAGATAATATATGCCGAAATCGAGAAATTAAACTGGGTAACGAAATATTTAAGATTGATTTGATACCAGTAGAGTTAGGGAGTTTTAATGTAATAGTTGGCATGGACTGGCTGAAGAAGGTGAAAGCAGAGATCGTATGTTATAAAAATGCAATTCGCATTGTACGAGAAGAAGGAGAACCCTTAATGGTGTACGGAGAAAAGGGCAACATGAAGCTACATCTTATTATAATTTGAAGGCACAAAAACTAATAAGAAAAGGTTGCTATGCTGTTCTAGCACACGTCGAGAAAGTACAAACTGAAGAAAAGAGCATCAATGATGTTCCCGTCGCAAAAGAATTTCCCGATGTATTTCTGAAAGAATTACCGGGATTACCCCCACATCGATCTGTTGAATTTCAAATAGATCTTGTACCAGGAGCTGCACCAATAGCTCGTGCTCCTTATAGACTCGCACCCAGTGAGATGAAAGAACTGCAAAGCCAACTGCAAGAACTATTAGAACGTGGTTTCATTCGACCAAGCACATCACCATAGGGAGCTCCTGTTTTGTTTGTCAAGAAGAAGGATGGTACATTTAGGTTGTGTATTGACTACAGAGAGTTGAACAAACTTACCATCAAAAACCGTTATCCACTGCCGAGAATTGACGACTTATTTGATCAATTACAAGGCTCGTCGGTTTATTCGAAGATCGATTTACGTTCTGGATATCATCAAATGCGAGTAAAGGAAGATGATATTCCAAAGACTGCTTTTAGGATGCGTTATGGTCATTACGAGTTTATGGTTATGCCGTTTGGATTGACTAACGCACCAGCTGTGTTCATGGACCTTATGAACCGAGTGTGTGGACCATACCTTGACAAGTTTGTCATTGTTTTCATTGATGACATACTTATTTACTCAAAGAATGACCAAGAACACGCTGATCATTTGAGAAAGGTGTTAGAAGTATTGAGGAAGGAAGAATTGTATGCTAAGTTTTCAAGTTGTGCATTTTGGTTGGAAGAAGTTCAATTCCTCGGTCACATAGTGAACAAAGAAGGTATTAAGGTGGATCCGGCAAAGATAGAAACTGTTAAAAAGTGGGAAACCCCGAAATCTCCGAAACACATACGCCAGTTTTTAGGACTAGCTGGTTACTACAGAAGGTTCATCCAAGACTTTTCCAGAATAGCAAAACCCTTGACTGCATTAACGTATAAAGGGAAGAAATTTGAATGGAAAGATGAACAAGAGAAGGCGTTCCAGTTATTGAAGAAAAAGCTCACTACGGCACCTATATTGTCATTGCCTGAAGGGAATGATGATTTTGTGATTTATTGTGACGCATCAAAGCAAGGTCTCGGTTGTGTATTAATGCAACGAACGAAGGTGATTGCTTATGCGTCTAGACAATTGAAGATTCACGAACAAAATTATACGACGCATGATTTGGAATTAGGCGCGGTTATTTTTGCATTAAAGACTTGGAGGCACTACTTATATGGGGTCAAAAGTATTATATATACCGACCACAAAAGTCTTCAACACATATTTAATCAGAAACAACTGAATATGAGGCAGCGTAGGTGGATTGAATTGTTGAATGATTACGACTTTGAGATTCGTTACCACCCGGGGAAGGCAAATGTGGTAGCCGACGCCTTGAGCAGAAAGGACAGAGAACCCATTCGAGTAAAATCTATGAATATAATGATTCACACTAACCTTACTACTCAAATAAAGGAGGCGCAACAAGGACTTTTAAAAGAGGGAAATTTAAAGGATGAAATACCCAAAGAATCAGAGAAGCATCTTAATATTCGGGTAGACGGAACCCGGTATAGGGCTGAAAGAATTTGGGTACCAAAATTTGGAGATATGAGAGAAATGGTACTTAGAGAAGCTCATAAAATCAGATACTCAATACATCTTGGAACGGGGAAGATGTACAAGGATCTTAAGAAACATTTTTGGTGGCCAGGTATGAAAGCCGATATTGCTAAATATGTAGGAGAATGTTTGACGTGTTCTAAGGTCAAAGCTGAACATCAGAAACCATCAGGTCTACTACAACAACCTGAAATCCCAGAATGGAAATGGGAAAACATTACCATGGATTTCATTACTAAATTGCCAAGGACTGCAAGTGGTTATGATACTATTTGGGTAATAGTTGATCGTCTCACCAAGTCAGCACACTTCCTGCCAATAAGAGAAGATGACAAGATGGAGAAGTTAGCAAGCATTGGGAACTCGTCTAAACATGAGTACTGCCTATCATCCACAAACTAATGGACAGAGCGAAAGGACGATACAAACGCTTGAAGACATGCTACGAGCATGTGTTATTGATTTCGGAAACAGTTAGGATCGACATCTACCGTTAGCAGAATTTTCCTACAACAACAGCTACCATTCAAGCATTGAGATGGAGCCGTTTGAAGCACTTTATGGTAGAAAGTGCAGGTCACCGATTTGTTGGAGTGAAGTGGGGGATAGACAGATTACGGGTCCGGAGATAATACAAGAAACTACCGAGAAAATCATCCAAATTCAACAAAGATTGAAAACCGCACAGAGTTGACAAAAGAGCTACGCGGACAGTAAAAGAAAAGATATAGAGTTTGAAATTGGAGAAATGGTCATGCTTAAGGTGTCACCTTGGAAAGGCATTGTTCGATTTGGTAAACAGGGGAAACTAAATCCAAGGTACATTGGACCATTCAAGATTATAGATCGTGTCGGACCAGTAGCTTACCAACTGGAGCTACCTCAACAACTCGCGGCTGTACATAACACTTTTCACGTCTCAAATTTGAAGAAATGTTTTGCTAAAGAAGATCTCACTATTCCGTTGGACGAAATCCAAATCAATGAAAAACTTCAATTCATTGAAGAACCCGTCGAAATAATGGATCGTGAGGTTAAGAGACTTAAACAAAATAAGATACCGATTGTTAAGGTTCGATGGAATGCTCGTAGAGGACCCGAGTTCACCTGGGAGCGTGAAGATCAGATGAAGAACAAATACCCGCATTTATTTCCAGAAGATACGTCAACACCTCCAACTGGTTAAAATTTCGGGACGAAATTTATTTAACGGGTAGGTACTGTAGTGACCCGAACTTTTCCATGTTTATATATATATTAAATGAAATTGTTATTTACATGATTAAGTGTTTCCAACATGTTAAGCAATCAAACTTGTTAAGACTTGATTAATTGAAATAGGTTTCATATAGACAATTGACCACCCAAGTTGACCGGTGATTTACGAATGTTAAAACTTGTAAAAACTATACGATGACATATATATGGTTATATATATAGTTAACATGATTTTATTATAAGTATGTATCTCATTAGGTATTTTAACAATGAGTTATATACATAAAAATGAGACTATTAATTTAAGAAACTCGAAAACAATATATATAACGATTATCGTTATAACAACGTCTTACTAGGTACATATGAATCATATTAAGATATTGATACACTTGGTTAATTATGTTAAATGATAATTAAATATATTATTAAGTGTATTAACAATGAAATACATATGTAAAAATAAGACTACTAACTTAATGATTTCGAAACGAGACATATATGTAACGATTATCGTTGTAACGACATTTAACTGTATATATATCATACTAAGATATACTATATATCATAATATCATGATAATATAACAATTTAACATCTCATTTGTTATAATAAACAATGGGTTAACAACATTCAACAAGATCGTTAACCTAAAGGTTTCAAAACAACATTTACATGTAACGACTAACGATGACTTAACGACTCAGTTAAAATGTATATACATGTAGTGTTTTAATATGTATTCATACACTTTTGAAAGACTTCAAGACACTTATCAAAATACTTCTACTTAACAAAAATGCTTACAATTACATCCTCGTTCAGTTTCATCAACAATTCTACTCGTATGCACCCGTATTCGTACTCGTACAATACACAGCTTTTAGATGTATGTACTATTGGTATATACACTCCAATGATCAGCTATTAGCAGCCCATGTGAGTCACCTAACACATGTGGGAACCATCATTTGGCAACTAGCATGAAATATCTCATAAAATTACAAAAATATGAGTAATCATTCATGACTTATTTACATGAAAACAAAATTACATATCCTTTATATCTAATCCATACACCAACGACCAAAAACACCTACAAACACTTTCATTCTTCAATTTTCTTCATCTAATTGATCTCTCTCAAGTTCTATCTTCAAGTTCTAAGTGTTCTTCATAAATTCCAAAAGTTCTAGTTTCATAAAATCAAGAATACTTCCAAGATTGCAAGTTTACTTCCAAGTTTTCTAAATCCATTCCAAGTAATCATCCAAGATCAAGAAACCTTTGTTACTTACAGTAGGTTATCTTTCTAATACAAGGTAATAATCATATTCAAACTTTAATTCAATTTCTATAACTATAACAATCTTATTTCGAGTGGAAATCTTACTTGAAATTGTTTTCGTATCATGATTCTGCTTCAAGAATTTTCAAGCCATCCAAGGATCCTTTGAAGCTAGATCTATTTTTCTCATTTCCAGTAGGTTTATCCAAGGAACTTGAGGTAGTAATGATGTTCATAACATCATTCGATTCATACATATAAAGCTATCTTATTCGAAGGTTTAAACTTGTAATCACTAGAACATAGTTTAGTTAATTCTAAACTTGTTCGCAAATAAAAGTTAATCCTTCTAACTCGACTTTTAAAATCAACTAAACACATGTTATATATCTATATGATATGCTAACTTAATGATTTAAAACCTGGAAACACGAAAAACACCGTAAAATCGGATTTACGCCGTCGTAGTAACACCGCGGGCTGTTTTGGGTTAGTTAATTAAAAACTATGATAAACTTTGATTTAAAATTTGTTATTCTGGGAAAATGATTTTTATTATGAACATGAAACTACATCCAAAAATTATGGTTAAACTCAAAGTGGAAGTATGTTTTCTAAAATAGTCATCTAGACGTCGTTCTTTCGACTGAAATGACTACCTTTACAAAAATGACTTGTAACTTATTTTTCTGACTATAAACCTATATTTTTTCTGTTTAGATTCATAAAATAGAGTTCAATATGAAACCATAGCAATTTGATTCACTCAAAACGGATTTAAAATGAAGAAGTTATGGGTAAAACAAGATTGGATAATTTTTCTCATTTTAGCTACGTGAAAATTGGTAACAAATCTATTCCAACCATAACTTAATCAACTTGTATTGTATATTATTTAATCTTGAGATACCATAGACACGTATACAATGTTTCGACCTATCATGTCGACACATCTATATATATTTCGGAACAACCATAGACACTCTATATGTGAATGTTGGAGTTAGCTATACAGGGTTGAGGTTGATTCCAAAATATATATAGTTTGAGTTGTGATCAATACTGAGATACGTATACACTGGGTCGTGGATTGATTCAAGATAATATTTATCGATTTATTTCTGTACATCTAACTGTGGACAACTAGTTGTAGGTTACTAACGAGGACAGCTGACTTAATAAACTTAAAACATCAAAATGTATTAAAAGTGTTGTAAATATATTTTGAACATACTTTGATATATATGTATATATTGTTATAGGTTCGTGAATCAACCAGTGGTCAAGTCTTACTTCCCGACGAAGTAAAAATCTGTGAAAGTGAGTTATAGTCCCACTTTTAAAATCTAATATTTTTGGGATGAGAATACATGCAGGTTTTATAAATGATTTACAAAATAGACACAAGTACGTGAAACTACATTCTATGGTTGAATTATCGAAATCGAATATGCCCCTTTTTATTAAGTCTGGTAATCTAAGAATTAGGGAACAGACACCCTAATTGACGCGAATCCTAAAGATAGATCTATTGGGCCTAACAAACCCCATCCAAAGTACCGGATGCTTTAGTACTTCGAAATTTATATCATATCCGAAGGGTGTCCCGGAATGATGGGAATATTCTTATATATGCAACTTGTTAATGTCGGTTACCAGGTGTTCACCATATGAATGATTTTTATCTCTATGTATGGGATGTGTATTGAAATATGAAATCTTGTGGTCTATTGTTACGATTTGATATATATAGGTTAAACCTATAACTCACCAACATTTTTGTTGACGTTTAAAGCATGTTTATTCTCAGGTGAATACTAAGAGCTTCCGCTGTTGCATACTAAAATAAGGACAAGATTTGGAGTCCATGTTTGTATGATATTGTGTAAAAACTGCATTCAAGAAACTGATTTCGATGTAACATATTTGTATTGTAAACCATTATGTAATGCTCGTGTGTAAACAGGATATTTTAGATTATCATTATTTGATAATCTACGTAAAGCTTTTTAAACCTTTATTTATGAAATAAAGGTTATGGTTTGTTTTAAAAATGAATGCAGTCTTTGAAAAACGTCTCATATAGAGGTCAAAACCTCGCAACGAAATCAATTAATATGGAACGTTTTTAATTAATAAGAACGGGACATTTCAACGTGCTATATCCGAAACGTACGAAATATTTTGCTAACACCTTTTTATATATTCCTTAGGTTCATTTATATACCCGTACTTTTTTAAACCACGAAAATAATATCGCCCAATGAAAGACTTTATTTCTTAAGCATTGATTTCTTATATCCAGGATCTACATGTAAGCCCATCCACAAAAATGGAGTAATTTTTTTTTTTTTTTTTTTGCACAATGTTATATTGACAATGTAGTACTACTTAATTAGGTTTTCTACATGTATTGCTCGAGAATGTATCAAGGTAAATGCTTGTAACAAATTTAATCAGATTGTAAGGAATTTTATGGACTGGTTTATAATTAACTGTGATTTCATAATTTAGTGTTTTTGTAGTTTATAAATTAGCGATTGAAAGATCTGTTGACACTTTCAATTCTCTGATACGTGTCTCGTTTATTCAAGTTTGGTCAACCAAGATCCTTCAAGTTACATGCACACGTTCACCACTAGTTACTCCATGTGAAATGTCCAGTTCTTATTGATTAAAAACGTTCCATATTAATTGAATTCGTTGCGAGATTTTGACCTCTATATGAGACGTTTTTCAAAGACTGCATTCATTTTAAAACAAACCATAACCTTTATTTCATCAATAAAGGTTTAAAAAGCTTTACGTAGATTATCAAATAATGATAATCTAAAATATCCTGTTTACACACGACCATTACATAATGGTTTACAATACAAATATGTTACAACAAAATGAGTTTCTTGAATGCAGTTTTTACACAATATCATACAAGCATGGACTCCAAATCTCGTCCTTATTTAAGTATGCGACAGCGGAAGCTCTTAATAATCACCTGAGAATAAACATGCTTAAAACGTCAACAAAAATGTTGGTGAGTTATAGGTTTAACCTATATATATCAAATCATAATAATAGACCACAAGATTTCATATTTCAATACACATCCCATACATAGAGATAAAAATCATTCATATGGTGAACACCTGGTAACCGACATTAACAAGATGCATATATATAAGAATATCCCCATCATTCCGGAACACCCTTCGGATATGATATAAATTTCGAAGTACTAAAGCATCCGGTACTTTGGATGGGGTTTGTTAGGCCCAATAGATCTATCTTTAGGATTCGCGTCAATTAGGGTGTCTGTTCCCTAATTCTTAGATTACCAGACTTAATAAAAAGGGGCATATTCGATTTCAATAATTCAACCATAGAATGTAGTTTCACGTACTTGTGTCTATTTTGTAAATCATTTATAAAACCTGCATGTATTCTCATCCCAAAAATATTAGATTTTAAAAGTGGGACTATAACTCACTTTCACAGATTTTTACTTCGTCGGGAAGTAAGACTTGGCCACTGGTTGATTCACGAACCTATAACAATATATACATATATATCAAAGTATGTTTAAAATATATTTACAACACTTTTAATATATTTTGATGTTTTAAGTTTATTAAGTCAGCTGTCCTCGTTAGTAACCTACAACTAGTTGTCCACAGTTAGAAGTACAGAAATAAATCAATAAATATTATCTTGAATCAATCCACGACCCAATGTATACGTATCTCAGTATTGATCACAACTCAAACTATATATATTTTGGAATCAACCTCAACCCTGTATAGCTAACTCCAACATTCACATATAGAGTGTCTATGGTTGTTCCGAAATATATATAGATGTGTCGACATGATAGGTCAAAACATTGTATACGTGTCTATGGTATCTCAAGATTACATAATATACAATACAAGTTGATTAAGTTATGGTTGGAATAGATTTGTTACCAATTTTCACGTAGCTAAAATGAGAAAAATTATCCAATCTTGTTTTACCCATAACTTCTTCATTTTAAATCCGTTTTGAGTGAATCAAATTGCTATGGTTTCATATTAAACTCTATTTTATGAATCTAAACAGAAAAAGTATAGGTTTATAGTCGGAAAAATAAGTTACAAGTCGTTTTTGTAAAGGTAGTCATTTCAGTCAAAAGAACGACGTCTAGATGACCATTTTAGAAAACATACTTCCACTTTGAGTTTAACCATAATTTTTGGATATAGTTTCATGTTCATAATAAAAATCATTTTCTTAGAATAACAACTTTTAAATCAAAGTTTATCATAGTTTTTAATTAACTAACCCAAAATAGCCCGCGGTGTTACTACGACGGCGTAAATCCGGTTTTACGGTGTTTTTCGTGTTTCCAGGTTTTAAATCATTAAGTTAGCATATCATATAGATATATAACATGTGTGTAGTTAATTTTAAAAGTCAAGTTAGAAGGATTAACTTTTGTTTGCGAACAAGTTTAGAATTAATTAAACTATGTTCTAGTGATTACGAGTTTAAACCTTCGAATAAGATAGTTTTATATATATGAATCGAATGATGTTATGAACATCATTACTACCTCAAGTTTAGTAGGTAAACCTACTGGAAGTGACAAGAAATGATCTAGATTCAAAGGATCTTGGATGGCTTGAAAGTTCTTGAAGTAGGATCATGACACAAAAACAAGTTCCAGTAAGATTTTTACTCGAATGAAGATAGTTTATAGTTATAGAAATTGAATAAAAGTTTGAATATGAATATTACCTTGAATAAGAAAGATAACCTACTATATATAACAAAGGTTTCTTGATCTTAGATGATTACTTGGAATGTATTAGAAAGCTTGGAAGTAAATTAGTAAACTTGAAGGG
The DNA here is from genome assembly GCF_046630445.1 of Rutidosis leptorrhynchoides. NCBI lineage: Eukaryota > Viridiplantae > Streptophyta > Magnoliopsida > Asterales > Asteraceae > Rutidosis > Rutidosis leptorrhynchoides. The sequence goes on from NC_092336.1 coordinate 415,807,203, forward strand.
ATTTTTGAAGTGTTCTTGAAGTGTTCTTCCTATGATGATTATAGCTTGATTCTTGAAGTGATTTTTGATGAATATGATGATTAACTACTGGAAAAATACTTTCATAATAGTGTGTGTGTGTTGAGAGAGAATTAGAAAGAGAATTGGAAGTGAAATGGAGTGAATGATGAGTGGTAATTGGTGAGTGGTGAGTGGGGTTAAAAGGAGTTCTAGTTAGTTGACTAGCTCATGGTAGAAGTTAAAATTGATTAGTCATACATGACATAATCAAGAGTGGAATCCCATGCTAGTTCCTATTGGTATATACCCATAGTAAGTACGTTTTGAAGCTGTGTATAATACGGGTAAGAATACGACTAGAATTCTTGATGAAAGAAAAGAATGGGAAAGTAACTGTAACCATTTTCGTTAAGTATGAGTGTTTTGATATATGTCTTGAAGTCTTCCAAAAGTATTTTAATACATCTAAATACACTACATGTATATACATTTTAACTGAGTCGTTAAGTCATCATTAGTCGTTACATGTAAGTGCTGTTTTGAAACCTTTAAGTTAACGATCTCAATTAATGTTGTTAACCCATTGTTTATTATATCTAATAAGATGTTAAATTATTATATTATCATGATATTATGATATATTAATATATCTTAATATGATATATATACATTTAAATGTCGTTACAACGATAATCGTTACATATATGTCTCGTTTCGAAATCCTTAAGTTAGTAGTCTTGTTTATATGTATATAACTCATTATTAATATACTTATGGAGATACTTACTTATCATAATCTCATGTTAACCATATGTATATCCATATATATATCGTCATGTCTTTTTTACAAGTTTTAACGTTCGTGAATCGCCGGTCAACGTGGATGGTCAATTGTCTATATGAAACATATTTCAATTAATCAAGTCTTAACAAGTTTGATTGCTTAACATGTTGGAAACATTTAATCATGTAAATATCAATCTCAATTAATATATATAAACATGGAAAAGTTCGGGCCACTACAGTACCTACCCGTTAAATAAATTTCGTCCCGAAATTTTAAGCTGTTGAAGGTGTTGACGAATCTTCTGGAAATAGATGCGGGTATTTCTTCTTCATCTGATCTTCACGCTCCCAGGTGAACTCGGGTCCTCTACGAGCATTCCATCGAATCTTAACAATTGGTATCTTGTTTTGCTTAAGTCTTTTAACTTCACGATCCATTATTTCGACGGGTTCTTCGATGAATTGAAGTTTTTCGTTGATTTGGATTTCATCTAACGGAATAGTGAGATCTTCTTTAGCAAAACATTTCTTCAAATTCGAGACGTGGAAAGTGTTATGTACAGCCGCGAGTTGTTGAGGTAACTCAAGTCGGTAAGCTACTGGTCCGACACGATCAATAATCTTGAATGGTCCAATATACCTTGGATTTAATTTCCCTCGCTTACCAAATCGAACAACGCCTTTCCAAGGTGCAACTTTAAGCATGACCATCTCTCCAATTTAAAATTCTATATCTTTTCTTTTAATGTCAGCGTAGCTCTTTTGTCGACTTTGGGCGGTTTTCAACCGTTGTTGAATTTGGATGATCTTCTCGGTAGTTTCTTGTATAATCTCCGGACCCGTAATCTGTCTATCCCCCACTTCACTCCAACAAATCGGAGACCTGCACTTTCTACCATAAAGTGCTTCAAACGGCGCCATCTCAATGCTTGAATGGTAGGTATTGTTGTAGGAAAATTCTGCTAACGGTAGATGTCGATCCCAACTGTTTCCGAAATCAATAACACATGCTCGTAGCATGTCTTCAAGCGTTTGTATCGTCCTTTCGCTCTGCCCATCAGTTTGTGGATGATAGGCAGTACTCATGTCTAGACGAGTTTCTAATGCTTGCTGTAATGTCTGCCAGAATCTTGAAATAAATCTGCCATCCCTATCAGAGATAATAGAGATTGGTATTCCATGTCTGGAGACGACTTCCTTCAAATACAGTCGGCTAACTTCTCCATCTTGTCATCTTCTCTTATTGGCAGGAAGTGTGCTGATTTGGTGAGACGATCAACTATTACCCAAATAGTATCAAAACCACTTGCAGTCCTTGGCAATTTAGTGATGAAATCCATGGTAATGTTTTCCCATTTCCATTCCGGGATTTCGGGTTGTTGAAGTAGACCTGATGGTTTCTGATGCTCAGCTTTGACCTTAGAACACGTCAAACATTCTCCTACGTATTTAGCAACATCGGCTTTCATACCCGGCCACCAAAAATATTTCCTGAGATCCTTGTACATCTTCCCCGTTCCAGGATGTATTGAGTATCTGGTTTTATGAGCTTCTCTAAGTACCATTTCTCTCATATCTCCAAATTTTGGTACCCAAATCCTTTCAGCCCTATACCAGGTTCCGTCTTCCCGAATATTAAGATGTTTCTCCGATCCTTTGGGTATTTCATCCTTTAAATTTCCCTCTTTTAAAACTCCTTGTTGCGCCTCCTTTATTTGAGTAGTAAGGTTATTATGAATCATTATATTCATAGATTTTACTTTAATGGGTTCTCTGTCCTTCCTGCTCAAGGCATCGGCTACCACATTTGCCTTCCCCGGGTGGTAACGAATCTCAAAGTCGTAATCATTCAATAATTCAATCCACCTACGCTGCCTCATATTCAGTTGTTTCTGATTAAATATGTGTTGAAGACTTTTGTGGTCGGTATATATAATACTTTTGACCCCATATAAGTAGTGCCTCCAAGTCTTTAATGCAAAAACAACCGCGCCTAATTCCAAATCATGCGTCGTATAATTTTGTTCGTGAATCTTAAATTGTCTAGACGCATAAGCAATCACCTTCGTTCGTTGCATTAATACACAACCGAGACTTTGCTTTGATGCGTTACAATAAATCACAAAATCATCATTCCCTTCAGGCAATGACAATATAGGTGCCGTAGTTAGCTTTTTCTTCAATAACTGAAACGCTTTCTCTTGTTCATCCTTCCATTCAAATTTCTTCCCTTTATGCGTTAATGCAGTCAAGGGTTTTGCTATTCTGGAAAAGTCTTGGATGAACCTTCTGTAGTAACCAGCTAGTCCTAAAAACTGGCGTATGTGTTTCGGAGTTTTCGGGGTTTCCCACTTTTCAACAGTTTCTATCTTTGTCGGATCCACCTTAATACCTTCTTTGTTCACTATGTGACCGAGGAATTGAACTTCTTCCAACCAAAATGCACACTTTGAAAACTTAGCGTACAATTCTTCCTTCCTCAATACTTCTAACACCTTTCTCAAATGTTCACCGTGTTCTTGGTCATTCTTTGAGTAAATAAGTATGTCATCAATGAAAACAATGACAAACTTGTCAAGGTATGGTCCACACACTCGGTTCATAAGGTCCATGAACACAGCTGGTGCATTAGTTAAACCAAACGGCATGACCATAAACTCGTAATGACCGTAACGTGTTCTGAAAGCAGTCTTTGGAATATCATATTCTTTCACCCGCATTTGATGATACCCGGAACGTAAGTCAATCTTTGAATAAATAGATGAGCCTTGTAGTTGATCAAATAAGTCGTCGATTCTCGGTAGTGGGTAGCGGTTCTTGATGGTAAGTTTGTTCAACTCTCGGTAGTCGATACACAACCTGAATGTACCATCTTTCTTCTTGACAAACAAAACAGGAGCTCCCCACGGTGATGTGCTTGGTCGAATGAAACCACGCTCTAAAAGTTCTTGTAATTGGCTTTGCAGTTCTTTCATCTCGCTGGGTGCGAGTCTGTAAGGAGCACGAGCTATTGGTGCAGCTCCTGGTACAAGATCTATTTGAAATTCAACGGATCGCTGTGGAGGTAATCCCGGTAATTCTTTCGGAAATACATCGGGAAATTCTTTTGCAATGGGAACATCATTGATGCTCTTTTCTTCAGTTTGTACTTTCTCGACGTGTGCTAGAACAGCATAGCAACCTTTTCTTATTAGTTTTTGTGCCTTCAAATTACTAATAATATGTAGCTTCGTGTTGCCCTTTTCTCCGTACACCATTAAGGGTTTTCCTTTTTCTCGTATAATGCGAATTGCATTTTTGTAACAAACGATCTCTGCTTTCACTTCTTTCAACCAGTCCATACCGATTATCACATCAAAACTCCCTAACTCTACTGGTATCAAATCAATCTTAAATGTTTCGCTAACCAGTTTAATTTCTCGATTCCGACATATATTATCTGCTGAAATTAATTTACCATTTGCTACTTCGAGTAAAAATTTACTATCCAAAGGCGTCAATGGACAACTTAATTTAGCACAAAAATCTCTACTCATATAGCTTCTATCCGCACCCGAATCAAATAAAACGTAAGCAGATTTATTATCAATAAGAAACATACCCGTAACAAGCTCCGGGTCTTCCTGTGCCTCTGCCGCATTAATATTGAAAACTCTTCCGCGGCCTTATCCATTCGTGTTCTCCTGGTTCGGGCAATTTCTAATAATGTGGCCCGGTTTTCCACATTTATAACAAACTACATTGGCATAACTTGCTCCGACACTACTTGCTCTGCCATTACTCGTTCCGACACCATTTGTTCCTTTCGTTCTATTAACCCCTGGTCCGTAGACCTCACACTTCACCGCGCTATGACCATTTCTTTTACACTTGTTGCAAAATTTGGTGCAGAACCCCGAGTGATACTTTTCACACCTTTGGCATAGCTGCTTCTGATTGTTGTTGTTGTTGCGGTTATTATTATTGTTGGGATGATTATTGTAGTTGCTGTTGTTGTTGTTGTTGTTGTTGGGCCATTTGTTGTAGTTGCGATTGATGTTGCGATTGTTGGGATAATTGTTGCGATTATTGTTGTAATTACTGTTGTTGTTGTATTGGTGATTCTTATCACCGTTTTCCTCCCACTTTCTTTTGACTTGCTTCACATTGGCCTCTTCAGCAGTCTGTTCTTTAATTCTTTCTTCAATCTGGTTCACTAGTTTGTGAGCCATTCTACATGCCTGTTGTATGGAGGCGGGCTCATGTGAACTTATATCTTCTTGGATTCTTTCCGGTAATCCTTTCACAAACGCGTCGATCTTCTCTTCCTCATCTTCAAATGCTCCCGGACACAATAGGCACAATTCTGTGAATCGTCTTTCGTACGTGGTAATATCAAATCCTTGGGTTCGTAACCCTCTAAGTTCTGTCTTGAGCTTATTGACCTCGGTTCTGGGACGTTACTTCTCGTTCATCAAGTGCTTGAATGCTGACCACGGTAGTGCGTACGCATCGTCTTGTCCCACTTGCTCTAGATAGGTATTCTACCATGTTAACGCAGAACCTGTGAAGGTATGCGTAGCGTACTTCACTTTGTCCTCTTCAGTACACTTACTTATGGCAAACACCAATTCGACCTTCTCGGTTCACCGTTTCAATCCGATCGGTCCTTCGGTTCCATCAAATTCCAAAGGTTTGCAGGCAGTGAATTCTTTGTAGGTGCATCCTACACGATTTCCTGTACTGCTAGATCCAAGGTTATTGTTGGTATGTAGCGCAGCCTGTACTGCGGCTATGTTTGAAGCTAGAAAAGTACGGAATTCCTCTTCATTCATATTCACGGTGTGTCGAGTAGTCGGTGCCATTTCCTTCAAAATAGTCAAATGGAACAAGTTAATCATACAGAATATTAAGAGTAGTTAATAGTATTTCGTAGCATAATATGAACTCATTTATAAAAGCTTTTTCTTCATATTAGCGTTTTATAAGTTTAAATTCGGGTAGTACCTACCCGTTAAGTTCATACTTAGTAGCTAATATACAATTCAACTACTACAATTCTATATGAAAAACTGATTATAATAATATTTCGCGTTCAAACTTTTATACAATATTTTACAAACTTACAATACCGCTTATTTTACATAAAGCATGAAATATAGCACACAATAACTTTGATACAAGATAGTTGTGAAGATAATTCTAGCTAGTACACAAGTCGTTCAGTAAAGGCAATAAAGACACGTAATTCATACGTCCAGAAACAAGTCATGCATTCTGGTTTTACTAGGACTACTTCCCATCCTTGGTCTTGTGGAACATAACCGTTATGGCCGTTGATAAGACAGCGTGTTGTAACGTCGTCAAAGGGACGAGGGTTACGTAATGACCAACAGTCTCGTAATAACCTAAAAACCTCATTTCTTACCCCAATTACCGACTCCGTCACTTGTGGGAACGTTTTGTTTAATAGTTGTAGCCCGATGTTCTTGTTCTCACTTTGGTGAGAAGCGAACATTACTAACCCGTAAGCATAACATGCTTCTTTATGTTGCATGTTAGCCGCTTTTTCTAAATCACGAAGTCCCATATTCGGATATACTGAGTCAAAATAATTTCTTAACCCGTTGCGTAAAATAGCATTTGGGTTCCCCGCAATATATGCGTCAAAGTAAACACATCGTAACTTATGGATTTCTCAATGTGATATCCCCCATCTTTCGAACGAAAGCCTTTTATAAACCAAGGCATTCTTGGAACGTTCTTCGAATGTCTTACAAACTGATCTCGCCTTAAATAGTTGTGCCGAGGAATTCTGACCGACTCTAGACAAGATTTCATCAATCATGTCTCCGGGTAGGTCTCTTAAAATATTGGGTTGTCTATCCATATTGTGTTTTTATACTGTAAAATAGACAAGAGTTAGATTCATAAAAAAAAAATACTTATTAATACAAGCAATTTTTTACATATATCATAAAGCATAAGCACACTATATTACATATATTACACCACACGAATACAACTATCTTATTCCGACTCGCTCGTTTCTTCTTGTTCGGTTTTGGTTCGTTTTGCCAAGTTTCTAGGGATATATGATGTTCCCCTAATACGAGCCGTCGTTATCCACATTGGTTTAGAAAAACCTGGTGGTTTAGAGGTTCCCGGGTCATTGTTACAACTTAAGGACTTCGGGGGTTGACGATACATATAAAGTTCATCGGGGTTGGAATTAGATTTCTCTATTTTTATGCCCTTTTCCTTATTATTTTCTTTTGCCTTTTTAAATTCAGTTGGGGTAATTTCTATAACATCATCGGAATTCTCGTCGGAATCCGATTCATCGGAGAATTGGTAATCCTCCCAATATTTTGCTTCCTTGGCGGAAACACCATTAACCATAATTAACCTTGGTCGGTTGGTTGAGGATTCTCTTTTACTTAACCGTTTTATTATTTCCCCCACCGGTTCTATTTCTTCTTCCGGTTCCGATTCTTCTTCCGGTTCCGACTCTTCTTCCGGTTCCTCTTCGGGAACTTGTGAATCAGTCCACGAATCATTCCAATTTACATTTGACTCTTCATTATTATTAGGTGAGTCAATGGGACTTGTTCTAGAGGTAGACATCTATCACATAATATCAAACACGTTAAGAGATTAATATATCACATAATATTCATATGTTAAAAATATATAGTTTCCAACAAAAATGTTAAGCAATCATTTTTAAAGAAAACACGGTCGAAGTCCAGACTCACTAATGCATCCTAACAAACTCGATAAGACACACTAATGCAAATTTTCTGGTTCTCTAAGACCAACGCTCGGATACCAACTGAAATGTCCCGTTCTTATTGATTAAAAACGTTCCATATTAATTGATTTCGTTGCGAGGTTTTGACCTCTATATGAGACGTTTTTCAAAGACTGCATTCATTTTAAAACAAACCATAACCTTTATTTCATCAATAAAGGTTTAAAAAGCTTTACGTAGATTATCAAATAATGATAATCTAAAATATCCTGTTTACACACGACCATTACATAATGGTTTACAATACAAATATGTTACAACAAAATGAGTTTCTTGAATGCAGTTTTTACACAATATCATACAAGCATGGACTCCAAATCTCGTCCTTATTTAAGTATGCGACAGCGGAAGCTCTTAATAATCACCTGAGAATAAACATGCTTAAAACGTCAACAAAAATGTTGGTGAGTTATAGGTTTAACCTATATATATCAAATCATAATAATAGACCACAAGATTTCATATTTCAATACACATCCCATACATAGAGATAAAAATCATTCATATGGTGAACACCTGGTAACCGACATTAACAAGATGCATATATATAAGAATATCCCCATCATTCCGGGACACCCTTCGGATATGATATAAATTTCGAAGTACTAAAGCATCCGGTACTTTGGATGGGGTTTGTTAGGCCCAATAGATCTTTCTTTAGGATTCGCGTCAATTAGGGTGTCTGTTCCCTAATTCTTAGATTACCAGACTTAATAAAAAGGGGCATATTCGATTTCGATAATTCAACCATAGAATGTAGTTTCACGTACTTGTGTCTATTTTGTAAATCATTTATAAAACCTGCATGTATTCTCATCCCAAAAATATTAGATTTTAAAAGTGGGACTATAACTCACTTTCACAGATTTTTACTTCGTCGGGAAGTAAGACTTGGCCACTGGTTGATTCACGAACCTATAACAATATATACATATATATCAAAGTATGTTTAAAATATATTTACAACACTTTTAATATATTTTGATGTTTTAAGTTTATTAAGTCAGCTGTCCTCGTTAGTAACCTACAACTAGTTGTCCACAGTTAGAAGTTCAGAAATAAATCGATAAATATTATCTTGAGTCAATCCACGACCCAGTGTATACGTATCTCAGTATTGATCACAACTCAAACTATATATATTTTGGAATCAACCTCAACCCTGTATAGCTAACTCCAACATTCACATATAGAGTGTCTATGGTTGTTCCGAAATATATATAGATGTGTTGACATGATAGGTCAAAACATTGTATACGTGTCTATGGTATCTCAAGATTACATAATATACAATACAAGTTGATTAAGTTATGGTTGGAATAGATTTGTTACCAATTTTCACGTAGCTAAAATGAGAAAAATTATCCAATCTTGTTTTACCCATAACTTCTTCATTTTAAATCCGTTTTGAGTGAATCAAATTGCTATGGTTTCATATTGAACTCTATTTTATGAATATAAACAGAAAAGGTATAGGTTTATAGTCGGAAAAATAAGTTACAAGTCATTTTTTAAAGGTAGTCATTTCAGTCGAAAGAACGACGTCTAGATGACCATTTTAGAAAACATATTTCCACTTTGAGTTTAACCATAATTTTTGGATATAGTTTCATGTTCATAATAAAAATCATTTTCTTAGAATAACAACTTTTAAATCAAAGTTTATCATAGTTTTTAATTAACTAACCCAAAACAGCCCGCGGTGTTACTACGACGGCGTAAATCCGGTTTTACGGTGTTTTTCGTGTTTCCAGGTTTTAAATCATTAAGTTAGCATATCATATAGATATAGAACATGTGTGTAGTTAATTTTAAAAGTCAAGTTAGAAGGATTAACTTTTGTTTGCGAACAAGTTTAGAATTAACTAAACTATGTTCTAGTGATTACGAGTTTAAACCTTCGAATAAGATAGTTTTATATATATGAATCGAATGATGTTATGAACATCATTACTACCTCAAGTTTAGTAGGTAAACCTAATGGAAGTGACAAGAAATGATCTAGATTCAAAGGATCTTGGATGGCTTGAAAGTTCTTGAAGTAGGATCATGACACAAAAACAAGTTCAAGTAAGATTTTTACTCGAATTAAGATAGTTTATAGTTATAGAAATTGAATCAAAGTTTGAATATGAATATTACCTTGAATAAGAAAGATAACCTACTGTATATAACAAAGGTTTCTTGATCTTAGATGATTACTTGGAATGGATTAGAAAGCTTGGAAGTAAATTAGTAAACTTGAAGGGATTTTTGAAGTGTTCTTGAAGTGTTCTTCCTATGATGATTATAGCTTGATTCTTGAAGTGATTTTTGATGAAGATGATGATTAACTACTGGAAAAATACGTTCATAATAGTGTGTGTGTGTGTGTGTGTTGAGAGGGAATTAGAAAGAGAATTGGAAGTGAAATGGAGTGAATGATGAGTGGTAATTGGTGAGTGGTGAGTGGGGTTAAAAGGAGTTCTAGTTAGTTGACTAGCTCATGGTAGAAGTTAAAATTGATTAGTCATACATGACATAATCAAGAGTGGAATCCCATGCTAGTTCCTATTGGTATATACCCATAGTAAGTACGTTTTGAAGCTGTGTATAATACGGGTAAGAATACGACTAGAATTCTTGATGAAAGAAAAGAATGGGAAAGTAACTGTAACCATTTTCGTTAAGTATGAGTGTTTTGATATATGTCTTGAAGTCTTCCAAAAGTATTTTAATACATCTAAATACACTACATGTATATACATTTTAACTGAGTCGTTAAGTCATCATTAGTCGTTACATGTAAGTGTTGTTTTGAAACCTTTAAGTTAACGATCTCAATTAATGTTGTTAACCCATTGTTTATTATATCTAATGAGATGTTAAATTATTATATTATCATGATATTATGATATATTAATATATCTTAATATGATATATATACATTTAAATGTCGTTACAACGATAATATTTACATATATGTCTCGTTTCGAAATCCTTAAGTTAGTAGTCTTGTTTATATGTATATAACTCATTATTAATATACTTATGGAGATACTTACTTATCATAATCTCATGTTAACCATATGTATATCCATATATATATCGTCATGTCGTTTTTACAAGTTTTAACGTTCGTGAATCGCCGGTCAACGTGGATGGTCAATTGTCTATATGAAACATATTTCAATTAATCAAGTCTTAACAAGTTTGATTGATAAACATGTTGGAAACATTTAATCATGTAAATATCAATCTCAATTAATATATATAAACATGGAAAAGTTCGGGTCACTACACCATGCATGTTCTTTATTTAATTAAATTGGTGGTTACTTAGCATGAGTATACGTACGTGGACAAGTATTCCATATTATTAGGTATAGTGGTTTAATATGCGCAAGTAATGGTAGCAGTTTAATTAAGTAGTAACCGTTCTTCATTTCTAGTATAAATTGTAGTCTTTGTTTGTTTTGAAGGAATATGAATGAAAAAGTGGTTTTGAACCAAAGTCTCTTCTTAGTCTATATTTCTTGGGAGATTGACCATCTCGAATCGGTCCCTATCACTGGAGTTAGCGGTCGACTAGAATAGACCGTATCAATGGTGCTTTCATTGAGTCAACGTGAATCATTAATGACTTTTGTTGAGAAGATGACTGTCCTCGTTGAGCAAATGAATGAGAAAATGGATAAGCTGAACGATTTTTATCGAGTCACCAACATCCGACTTGAATTGTTAGCCAACCAATTCTCGACATCTGTCACAACCACAAACCACCACCTTGAAACAATCTCTCAACAACTCGCCAACCAAGTTTCCACCACCAATCACCACCTTGAATCTGGCTCTAAACATTTGATCACCACTCAATCCATTACTACCACAAACCTCTTGACAACACTACCTATATCTGATGTTACCAAATCACCTACACAAGTCCTTGGCATTCTTCCACCAACCCCATGGACTATTTCTTTAACCAAAAATGATAACATTCAACCCCCAACATCATCTCCCACCTTAACGGACCATATGATTCTTACATCGGCCATGTCGTCCTCTATCACCTCCGCCACAGAACCTAACCATTCCCCTTCCCCATTGTCACCACTAGTCCAACACAATAACACTACCTACACCGATGACAAGATAACACTCGTAGGAGTTTCATTCTCGCCCTCAATCTTCATCATTCTTTGTAATCATGGCCCGAAATTATTCGATCCCGATCCACTATACAAGCCACCAAAATTTGCAGTTCTACCAATGACACATAAACCACCGTGGACGCTACTACAAGTCTCAACCTTGGGGACAAGGTTGAAGTTCAATTGGAGGGTATTGATACGTGTCTCGTTTATTCAAGTTTGGTCAACCAAGATCCTTCAAGTTACATGCACACGTTCACCACTAGTTACTCCATGCATGTTCTTTATTTAATTAAATTGGTGGTTACTTAGCATGAGTATACGTACGTGGACAAGTATTCCATATTATTAGGTATAGTGGTTTAATATGCGCAAGTAATGGTAGCAGTTTAATTAAGTAGTAACCGTTCTTCATTTCTAGTATAAATTGTAGTCTTTGTTTGTTTTGAAGGAATATGAATGAAAAAGTGGTTTTGAACCAAAGTCTCTTCTTAGTCTATATTTCTTGGGAGATTGACCATCTCGAATTGGTCCCTATCACTGGAGTTAGCGGTCGACTCGAATAAACCGTATCATTCTCCTTCACGTGATATATACAAATAAGTATGCAAGACTCCTTTGTCTCTTATGCAATTAATAATATATATGCTTCTTTGGATAGTGGTGCCCACGTGAAGAAACGAGAATATAGAACACTTTATTTGCTTTGTTGATGTATCACATACATGCATACATAATGACAACATCCATACATATTTATACACAGTCAACCATTCTAACTTTTTACCAAAGGGTATGACTTTTCACACTAACTATCAAATACCTACAGTTGTGACTTTTCACCAATAGACATAACTACTAATAATTAATATAAAATAACTTATCTCCTTATAAAGTAACTGCTAATTATTCGTGAGTTGCTTATCTGAGATTATATCCAACAAATCCCTCTTGTAAGCTCAGATCTCTTTTGCACCTTCATTCTAATTCCTCACTTGCACCCTTGTCATGTGTCATCAATAAAACACCATTTTATTCGACTTCTTGTTCCGTAACCAAGTTGTTTTCTTCAGTTTCTTCTGCTGATTTGCAGTCTCTAGCATAATGACCTTGCCTACCGCATTTGTAACAATCAACATTCGGGCGGTGTCCTCGTCCGCCATCACCTCTTCCACGTCCGCGTTCTTTTCGTCGCGACCTTTATTGGAACTCTTTGGTTGATTGTTGCTCTTCATGGTCATCATTCTCTTTACCACGACATCGGCATCGGTAACCATTATGCCTAGAATTACTTCCTTCTCCACCATAGTTTTTTTCACGTATAAGGCCGTTTCATCAAGGGATACTTTTTCTTGTTCCTTCTTTGCTCATGTGCTTCAAGCGAACCCGCTAGTTCCTCAATCGAAAAATCCTCCAAGATTTTTGACTCTTCAATTGCGCACACTACATTTTCAAAATTCTCGGTTAACGACCGCATAATTTTTTCTATAATTCTTGTATCTGTCAGAGTTTCACCATTCCATTTCAGTTGATTCGCAACCGTTTGAACGCGAGTGATGTACTCAGAGACTCCTTCCGTCTCTTTCATTTTCATGGCCTCCAATTCGCCACGCAAAGTTTGTAGTCGCACTTGTTTGACTCGGCCCGCACCTTTTAACGTTTTTTCCAACATATCCCATGCTTCTTTCGCTGTTTTTGCACCCGCAATTTTCTCAAACCCGGACTCCTCAACGGATTGAAATAAGATGAAAAGAGTAGCATTACATTTCTTTCATTCATTCTTATACGCCTTCATTTGTTGTTCATTCATGGCACCAAGTTGTGTTTCACTTTGTTCTTCACATCCTTTTGTAACGATTTCCCATACATCTTGAACGCCCAACAATGCTTTCATTTGAATGCTCCAATTATCATAGTTAAACTTAGTCAAATTTTAAATTGACATATGCCCAAAAATTGTTGTATTATTCATTTTTGAGACAATCCAACCTGGCTCTGATACCAATTTGAGACAAGACTCCTTTGTCTCTTATGCAGTTAATAATATATATGCTTCTTTGGATAGTGGTGCCCACGTGAAGAAATAAGAATACAGAACACTTTATTTGCTTTATTGATGTATCACATACATGCATACATAATGACAACATCCATACATATTTTTACACAGTCAACCATTCTAACTTTTTACCAAAGGTATGACTTTTCACACTAACTTTCAAATACCTACGGTCGTGACTTTTCACCAATAGACATAACTACTAATAATTAATATTAACTATTAATATAAAATGACTTATCTCCTTATAAAGTAACTGCTTATCATTCGTGAGTTGCTTATCTGAGATTATATCCAACATGTAAACCCATCCACAAATACGGAGTAAAAAAATATATTTGCACAATGTTATATTGACAATGTAGTACTACTTAATTAGGTTTCTACATGTATTGCTCGAGAATGTATCAAGGCAAAAGCTTGTAACAAATTTAATCAGATTGTAAAGAATTTTATGGACTGATTTATAATTAACTATGATTTCATAATTTAGTGTTTTATGCAATATACTAATTAATGAAAAGAAAAAAAAACAAATGTAATTAACTTGTAATGATGTATTTGAACTGGTATATAATATAAGGCCAAATTATATGAAAATACATTGAACTTTCACAAAAGTCCTATTGTATGCACCCAACTTTCAACTATCCTATTGTATGCATTGAACTTTGTATTTTATCCTATTGTATGTAGTGACTTGAAAACCCATCCGGTAACCGGTTGATTTTGCTGTTGTGGACCATTAATTAATTAAGTAATCAATATAATAGATAATTGGTGCCAAAATTACACAGACATAACCATCCCTTTACTTTTTTTCTCCTCAATTCCACTTCTACCTAAAAAAACCCTAAATCTTCTTTCAAAATTAGGCATAAAATCAGCTGCCATTTTGTATCATCGAAGACTCTGAAGGTATGTATTCACTCGATTTTAAGTTTTACTTTCAATATTGGAAGGTTTAGGGTTTTATTAATTGTATGAAATTTTATTGTAGGATGGTTGGAAGCCCAGCACCTTCACCCGGTTTTGATTTTGATGTATATTATAATGGTGCATTTAGGTACAATCCACTTCGGTATGAAAATGGTATTGTTTTGCCCATGTTTATTGGTAAAATTGAGTTTAATGAGTTAGTTGATTATTTGGAAAGGGAAACCGGTACCCCATTCACTGGTTTATACTATCAACTCTCAGGTCATGGATTTGAAAAAGGGTTAATGGCTATAGATAGCGATGAGAGTATGGATGTACTGTATGATATCGCTTATTGTTATGGTAAATTAGATATCTTTATTGATTATTACAATGATAACTTAAGTGAGTATTACATCAAGGGTGATGTTGTTGATAATATAAGTTTAGATGAGGAAGTTGTACTTAATAATTTAGAAGTGATAAGAGGGATTGATGACAAAACAGTGGATGATCACCATGAGTTGGAGGTTGCAGTTCAAAGTGATAATGAGAGTGATGCTGAAAGTGATAGTGAGAGTGATGGCAGTGAAAGTGATATTGAGAGTGATGCTGCTTCCATTGATCACTTATCAGAGGGTGAAGAAGAGGTGAAAGAACTTAGGATTTTAAAGGCAAATGCCAAAAAGGGACCAAAAAGGATTCCAAAGCCAAAGTTAAATGTGCCAAAAAGATCAGATAACAAGAACCCTATGATGGAGGCAATTGGTGAGCATGAAGAGTTTATGGAAGAACTCTTGAAGAAGTTAAAAGATGATGAAGTGAGTGATCCTTTTAGAGCTATTATAGCTGTTGAAGATGTGCCAATACATGATGAGAAAACTCACTGGAAATTGAAGAAGCCAATAGTCAGTGAGAAGTATACTAATGCAAAACAGTTTAAAGATTGTTTAACCTATTATGCACTTGCAAATGGTTTCTCATTGTGGTATCATAGAAGCTGTGAAATGGAAGTTATTGCAAGGTGTGGCCAAAGACCACCTAGAGTGAAAAATCTAAACCAAGGTAAATGTTTATATTTAACTATTTTATTTGTAACTTTTCTATATGTAACTTTTTTATACGTAACTGTTTTATATGTAGATGTATCTGATTTATAACTGATAAATAGGTAAAAAAAAGGAAGTACAACAGATACCCAAGTGTATCTAAGGGTGACGAACCAACTTGTCCTTGGAGGTGTTTTGGAAGAAAGATGAAGAATGAGGACTCATTTCAGGTGAAATCTTTGGTTGATAAGCACACATGTGTTAGAAACTTTAGGTTTGGTAGTTTGATCAATTATAAGTGGATAGGCAGGGTATTTGGTGATAAAATAAGGGCAAATCCAAACATTAGGCTGGTTGACATTGCAGACTTAGTGATGAAAAAGTATAAGGCTACTGTCACTCCTAATCAGTGTAGATATGCAAAGAATTGGGCATTAACTGAGTATGAAAAGTCTATTGAAGAGCATTATGGAATGTTAAGGTCATATGGTGATGAACTTGTAAATAGTAACCCTGGGTCAACTGTTAAATTAGGAGTGACTAATAATCCAGATGGTAAAGTCTATTTTGATAGGTTCTATGTATGTTTGAATGCTCTTAAAGAAGGATGGAAAAATGGTTGTAGAAGGGTATTAGCTTTAGATGGTTGTTTCCTTAAGAAACCTAATCAAGGTGAGTTATTAACTGCAATAGGTAGGGATGGCAATAATCATATTTATCCTGTTGCATGGGCAGTTGTTAGTGTAGAAAACAAAGAAAACTGGACTTGGTTTCTTGAACTTATTGCAGCTGACTTAGATGTTGAATGTGGTGTTAATCTAACACTTATGTCTGACCAACATAAGGGGTTAATAGAAGCAGTCAAGGACACAATGCCATATGCTGAACATAGACAATGTGCTAGACATATCTATGAAAACTTTAGGAAGAAATTTAGTGGTGTAGACTTTAGGAACATGTTTTGGGCAGCATCTAAATCTTCTTATCCTGTACTGTTTGATACAATTATGGAACAAGTTAAGTCTGCTAACCCAAATGCTTTCAAATACGTAAATGAAAGAAATCCCAAATCTTGGTCTAGGGCTTTCTTTACAGTTGATAGAGGCTGTGAGGCAGTGGAAAATGGTTTCAGTGAGTGTTTTAACTCTGTGATTGTGTTGTGTAGACATAAGCCAATAATAACAATGTTAGAAGCTATTAGGGTTATAGTTATGGAAAGAATGAATGTTATGAGAATGCTAGCTGAGCATTGGGTTGGTGATATAGCTCCAAATATTGTTAAAAAGCTTGAAGTGATGAAGGATCAACACAGGTATATACACATTTTAGTTTGTTCACTCTATTTAATTTGTTAGAAGTTATCAGACTCTAATTATGTTGTTTTTGTAGATATTGGCATGCACACTTTGCTGGTGGATTTGAGTATGAGGTAAGGCACAAGAATGAAGCCTTCAAAGTAGATGAAAATAGAAAAACTTGTAGCTGCAGAATGTGGCAATTATCAGGTATTCCCTGCCAGCATGCTTGTTCTGTAATATTTGCTCTTAACAAGTCCCCAGAAGACTATATACCTGCTTGGTTTAGAAAGGAAATGTACATGAGGGCATACACATCATATATTAAACCTGTGGGTGGAATGACAAGTTGGGTACCAAATGAATTGAACAAACCTTTGCCACCAAAACCAAGAATCATGCCAGGCAGGCCCAAAAGGAAAAGAAGAAGAGCATCTCATGAAGAAAGTGTTCATGGAGTTAGGATATCAAGGGCAGGTGCATCTATGACTTGTGGAAATTGTGGTGAGGAAGGCCACAATAGAAGAGGTTGTAAAAATGCACCCAAGGAAAAGGTTGTTAAGGTGTCTAAACCTGTTGGGAGGCCAAGGAAACCTGCCAAGCCAAAGAATTGAACAAAGGTTGATGTGTTTTGGTAAAGTCTTTTGGTATTTGAAGTCTTATGTAAGTCTTTTGTAATTAAAGTCTTTTGTAATTGATGTCTTTTGGTGCACAATGTGCTTTTGGTATGTAACTATGAATGATGTGTAGTCTATGTCTTTTGGTATGTAACTATTATCTTTTGGTTAGTGAATTATAAGTAACTAATGCGTGGTTATATTCTGTTAATGCTTGTGTAATGTGTAATCTACTTTTGTAGAAACTGCTTTAACCATTTGGTTAGTGTTGTTTTGGTTAGTTTTGTTTCTTGTTACTGCTTGTGTACACTTAAATCAAAGATTGGATACCAAAAGCTAGATATATTTCAATACATAACAGATACAAGGTTTGCATTACAAATTCTTCATCTTATACTCAAAAAGCATACAGCAACACTTAACAACACAATAATTACTAGCATAACAAGAAACAACCTATCATACACTTTTAGCTTCGACTTAATAGTGACTAACTCTAAATTGACTTTCCTATCTTCATCATCAACTTCAGGTGCAGCATCATCAACATGTCCAGCGTTTAATTTCATAATTTGCATATGCATTTTATACATTAGATCCTTGTAGTGTTCGTTGGGAAGCTCCTCATCAAGAAACATGAAAACTTTACACTTTCTTCTTGGATCCTGTAAACAAATCACGATTTAGGAAAAACCCCCAAAAAAAGAAATTAGGGCAAAATTAACACTTACAAATGTTGGGCAACTAATGAATCTTCTTGCTGGGTTTGATCTAGTCCACGAAATACGTTCATATAATCGATGTCCACAATTACAGAATTTGAATCCAAGAGATTGATTAGTGTTGATGTTCCTGGAAGATGAAGAATTGGAAGCAGACATGGTGGTGGTGGTGGTTTGAAGAAAGAGGAAATTGGTAAATTTGGGGAAAAGTAGTTGTAGGGTTTATATAAAAGATTAAAAGAAAAACAAAAAATAAAAAAATAAAAGGAAACTGGTCCACATCAGCAAAATCAACCGGTTACCGGATGGGTTTTCAAGTCACTACATACAATAGGATAAAATACAAAGTTCAATGCATACAATAGGATAGTTGAAAGTTGGGTGCATACAATAGGACTTTTGTGAAAGTTCAATGCATTTTCATATAATTTGGCCATAATATAATTGAAGATTGTAGAATCATAATAAAGTGTTGTATGCGATAAACTAATAAATGAATTAATGATGACGTAATGATTTTGCTCAATAGTATGATGTACATGTGTGCAGAAAAAGAAAGATCAGACGTGGATGATTCAAAGTTGTTGTTGAAGGATTTTCTTTTCCCTTTTTACAAGTAGATAGTTTAGTCAGTGTATATAGTTTATCAAGTATTTAGTTTAACAACACATGTTTGCACAAAATAAACATTTGTATATAAGTCAATGCACATATGTTTAGACGGGTTACCTTAAATTTTTCATGGAATTTTGAAACGAATGATTCATCAGTTGTAGCATCTTTAACTGTATAGTTCAGAAGTGTATACCTGTTATTATAGCTAGTGACATCCACCTTAAGAAGGAGAGTATTCCCTAACAGTGCATCCAATTCTTCAGGCTGATCTTTGATCTTCAGGTAAAAACTTTTGGAGTTGATAAGCAGACTGCGTAACATACTTTACCACTTGGCTTTCAAAAAGCATCAAGGTTGCAGTATAGGTTTCATCAGTGACACAAACACTTACCTTGAACCTATTAAAGAATTTATAAAGAAAATGTTCCAACTAATTCACTTAATTTGCCAACTTGTAGCCGAAGGATCTTAAATGTTGATATGAACTTTACCTAAGGACTGGTTGTGTATTCTGACCACATTTACCGCATGAGCGTTTCAATGTGAGCTGTTGATAGATGTCAAGAGTCAAATCTACATCCTTAGTCATTGGTACTACTATTTTGTGACATCATTTACATACAATGTAGGACCATGTTTCGTCAGGTTCAATGGCAATTGATGTTGCTTGCATTACAGTACATCTTTTTACCCTCTAAATTTATATTTGACTTAAACACTATAATCAAGCACACAAAACTAACGAGCACTTAAAACCCGGTTGTTATAGCACTTTAATGCAAGTATTCTTATCAAGTTCGTCCCAAGGGAAGCGGTGTAAGTTAGTTATTTGAAACTAGTAATTGTCCTAGGGTTTGTTTGATTGATGGGTTTTGATTGATATCAACTAACAACTAAAATTTGTGCACTTAAACAAACCTAAATTAACAAAGTAGCAAAGTATTAAAGACTTAAATCAATTAACTAAGACGTGTTCACTTATCCAATCCTCTCTATGCTTTGCTTGCCCCGTTTTGCCTATTTTGTTATCTCATAAGTTGTTGAACTATTAAATGTTAGAATCACTTCTAAACCTCAATTTGAATGATACTCCACGAATTCACATAAGCTTTGTATCCTAAGATCGAGTTAAGCATGATTTGGTCATTAAGATTGAGCTTGAGTTAAAATCACTTAAAACTCCCAACTATCGAAATCACTTAAGATAATCGGCACTACTATGTTGACTAAAGGCAAATTGAAAACCAACTTAGATCAAGTACACAATCACTTGTAATTCCCTAGCTAGTTGTCTAGATCACCTAAGGTGTTGAAGCACACATTGATTCACTTCTCAAATCACTAAGAGAGCTACTCAACATATGTAATCAAAGTCAAGCCTAAAACAAACTCATAGCAATGGTTCTTTAGCCAATCTCAACAATACATGATCATGTAATTCATTCAAACAACATTATTCAATTGATTTGGGGCAAACACTAGCATTAGAGATTCATAAATAAGCAAACACAAGAGATTTAGCCAATCATGGCTAAAACTAAACTAATTATAAGCATAGAAATGTAAATCATCATCATATTCAAGCTATTACAAGTAATCAAAGCAAGTATTAAGATTAAAGTAATGATTACAACTAAATATTGCAATGTAATTAAACTAAAGTAAAGATTACAACCCAAATTGCAAAGAAGATGAAGATCTAAGCTAAGTGATGATGAATCTTGAACAATCTCCCTTGAATCCTCCCTTAATCTCTAATAAATGATGAAATTAAGGTTTTGTGTGTGAAAATAGGACCCTAGGCAGCTGCTACAAAAGATGCATATGAAAAATGACCTAATCTCGTCCCATTTATAGTGCTGAAAATCTGGGCTGAAACAGCGACATGAGCGCCGCTTTTGCTTCAGGAGTGGCGCTTTTGGCTATCTTCAGGAGCGGCGCTTTTGATGAATAGCGACGCTTTTGGCTCTGATCAGGAACGACGCTTTAGCTTGAAGAACGGCGCTTTTGCCCACTGATAAGAAATGAAGACAAATCGTGCATAATAGCGGCGCTTTTGATCCTGTAGGAGTGGCGCTTTTAGGCCAGGAACGGCGCTTTTGGAGCTGTTTCCTGCACTTGTCACTTTCTAAGCCAATTTTGCCTAAGATTTGGTCAATTTTACACCAAACT
Organism: Rutidosis leptorrhynchoides; assembly: GCF_046630445.1. NCBI lineage: Eukaryota > Viridiplantae > Streptophyta > Magnoliopsida > Asterales > Asteraceae > Rutidosis > Rutidosis leptorrhynchoides. The sequence goes on from NC_092336.1 coordinate 415,828,362, forward strand.
AACTCCTTAGCCAAATATTTAGCAAATAGCTCAATAACACACTAAATGGGCCTCGAGATAGTCAAAAACCGAGCAAAGTGAGGTAGATATCGCGAGATAAACATATATAAATTGAGCAATATCAAACCCCCTACATTTAAACATTGCTTGTCCTCAAGCAAACAATCACAAAACAAGCTTTGGAGGTAGAGAACGAATAAGTGAACAATGCCAAAGCGCAAAAAAGTTTAGGCTCAAAGTGATACCTTTCATGAATAAGCACTTGATGGCTAGAGTGTTCTCTAAAGACTTGCATTTGCTAGGACCAAGCATAATCATCCTCTTCTTCTACTACACAAAAGACTACTCAAGATCCAATCAATCTCTTCAACATCATAGCTCCACATTTTCAATCCTCAAACAAGATCATGAACATAATTCAAGCCTAAGTCTACCTAAACCATTCATACCCCCGGTCAAAGTCAACTTCAACTACGAGGAGGTCATCAATCATCAATCAATAATCATCAATTCTATACAGACTCGAACTTGACCTCCTTGACCTTGACCAAATATGTAGGATTTACGGGATAGCCATAAACTCATCAAATAATTCAATCTCAATCTATCATCAACTAACTCAAACAAGCTCAAAGTGTACTCAAAAATGTAAAGTGCACCCCAAAATGAACAAGGGTCATGAAAATTGTACACATCACCACTAGTCATAAAATAATGCATCATGTAAAGAATATGCTTTCGAAAAGAATGCTCACATCATCAAACCGCGTTGGCTATCCCTCTTTCACCTCCATGCCCCCAAAACGCCTATTTTTCGTCAATTTCAAATATAAACCGTTAATTCCAAGAATGATCGTCAATTCCAAATATAAACCGTTAATTCCAAGAATAGGGTTAAGGTGGGTGTGCCAAAGGTAAGGGAATGGTTACCCCACCTTTATTGGTCAACCCGGGCTCGGGCCAACCGACACTCATTAAGCTTTCTATCACAACTCTATGGTTTCTCTCATAGTAGGGCGAAAGCATTGACAGAGGTTCGTGGAATTAGGGCCCCACGTGGCTAAATAAGAGAGTCCGACAATTCCAAGTTTTTGAAGCATTAGGAGGACTTTAACCTCCTTTCAAGTGGTTGAGCTTGACTTGTGTGATGACCCGTCCAAATCCATTTGGACGAATACATCATTCATTGATTTCATAGTGAGGTTTTGACCTCTATATGATATGTTTTGTAAACATTGCATTCTTTTGAAAAGGTACACCATAAATGAATATATAAATCCAAGATTTTCGACGTCTGATGATTTCTACGTATAGACAATCACCGTATATAATAGTTTTTAACAATACATCTGTTGACAATACAGTCAAATAAGATACATGGTGATGATTTTGTGAATGCAAAGTTTTCTCGATAAAGCATGTATGACTCCATGCACATAGCTTGTATAACGTATAAGCAAACAGCGGAAGACTTCTAGGGACCTGAGAATAAAACATGCTTAAAAGTGTCAACACAAAGGTTGGTGAATTCATAGTTTTAATGTTGCACATAATCTGTATATAAAGGTGGATCACAAGATTTCAGTTGTTTCATCCAGAAACATTTATCAAAATATTCTACAAGATTGAGCACCCTGGTAACTAAGCTTTAACGTCTATATAATAAGTACTCTTGTTTTAACATACATGCAACCAACATGTATAATACACGCAAACTAACGTGTACTAACCTCAAATAGCATACGTCTGTTTTATAGTTCAGGCTAGGGTTTCTATACCTGGAATAGACGGGGATGTCAAGCCCTATGGATCCATATACAACTACTCGCGCCCACCAGTTCTTATAACTGGAAGTTACTAGTTACCAAAGCTAAGGGATTTTCGGTTCAAACTCAGTGTAGAATTTAGTATGTACTTGTATCCATCGTGTTTAAAATAAAGTGCATGTATTCTCAGCCCAAAAATATAGATTGCAAAAGCAATTAAAAAGGGATCTATGAACTCACCTTAGCAGCACATAAGGTCATTCACCGAAATGTGACCGAAACTCGGAATGCAAAATAACCGTAGATCTCAACGTATCAATATTGTGATTCAATATTGCAGGAAAGTATGTAGACGCAACGGAGATGATAAACGCTAGGTTGATCTTTGACTCATGATCATAACCCCCAAGCAATACTCATAATTTCCTTAGTTTAAAACGGTTTGAAACCCGAATTAAAAACACCCGCGTATATAACTTATTATTGATTATTAATGTTTGTATGTTGCAAATAAAAAGAATTACGGAGTAATATGAAAAGATGATACGGAGTAATATATCTGTTAGTCTTTGCCCATATGCACATATATATACATATATATAATATAATAATAAATATAATAATATAAATATAATAATATAATAATAAAAAACGTGTTAAACAGTGCAGCCGCCTCAAAATATGTCGACAGAAATTACACGTTTCGTGTAAAGATTACATATCCAGTGTAATCTTTTAAAACATTATGCGTTGTGCGTACATAGATACGCGATCTGCGTATGGTGTCTTCACGAAAGTTGTAGATTTTTGAGTTACGGATGTCTGGACACTGGAATCACCCTTTTTCGAGTCAGTATGATTTAGTTATGATTTTTCTCGTGCAAGTGCGCAGGTTTAGTGATTTCCATCATTTTAACTTGAAATCTTGAGATGAAATGTTGTAGTCTTTTAGTGCTCATTAGAAACCTTTATTTTATCTTTATTTTTATTTTCATATCATTGAAAATCCATAAAAACATTTATATAATCAAATTCTATTATATTGAAAAAAATGTTTTCGTACGTTTGAAACTAAATCAAATAATACTATAAGGTTTAGTTTTCCAAAACTACTTATATTCAAAATCATTTTATTAAAAGGTTTAAATAATAGAAATTGTTATATCATAAAACATTTTCATTTAATAAAGTAAAATCATATAATATATAAGTCATAATGGTTTCCAGTTTTTTACTTACAGTTTATTCGTGAATCGTAGGGTTAAGTCCAATGGACAATTAAACGTATGAAATCGTTTTAAATCAACATATCCATTTGCTTATCTTGTCGACATCCATTTACATTTCATGTTCTTACTATTAAATTTTATGAAAGTTAAATAATTAACATATCAAGAGTCACGAGGAAGTTATTGTAAAGCATGCGTTGAAAATTTAACAGAAATCTCCACTAACTTTTGTCTAGTTCCCGTTAATTGACACATTTGTTCTTACTTGTAAATCACTTTACCATTTTCTAAATATTTGTTAAAAAGAACAGATTTCTTAAATCACAGTGGGCCTCACAACAGAGACCCGTACGATGTATCTGATAATTCAATCGTTTGATATTATCATTTAATTCCATCGATAAATATATTAAACATATATTGAAACAATTATGTTCATGTAAAGTATTATACCTCTAATACTTTGTTAACGTTTTCAATTAATGTAACTATATATTATATATACATATCTACATATACATAAATGTCCGTGAATCGTCGAGCACAGTAAAAAGGGTAATTGGTTACATGAATATAGTTCCAAAGTTTTTGAGACTCAACATTACAGACTTTGCTTATCATGTCAAAATCATACAAAGATTAAGTTTAAATTTGATGGGAAATTTCTGGGTCATCACAGTACCTACCCGTTAAAGAAATTTCGTCCCAAAATTTGATTGGGGTTGTCATGTCTGACAATAAGTATGTTTTCATAACACATACGAGTTGATAAATGGAGTTTTATAATTATTGAGTAATATAGATAAAATAATTTGATTGAGTGAAGCTATCGCAAAAAAAATGAAATTAGAAAATAATGTTTCGTCATATCTTTTGACGTAGATATGGTTGATTTCCAGAGTTCAAGGGATTTAGAGAAAATCTTCGTAATAAGATTTGATTCTTTGATAATTAAGGAAATTAGGATCTTCTTTGGTTAAATGCAATAATCTGTTTTCATTGCTCTGTCGGATATTTCACTATAAATCTACCCTCTTTGTTTCCCTTATTTCCACAGCTCATATCTTCTATTCTTTCTCTCTCAATTCATACTTTAAAGCATTCGTCAATATGCTCCATCCAGTTCTGATTCTTGATATACTCATAACTTTCATATCTGTCATTCTTCTTTTTCATCTGCCGCCGGAAGAATCTATTTACTTCTACTATACTCTTGGTTTTATAGTGTTTTTAGTTCTCCCGTGTCTTTATATTGCTATATGCATCGATATACACGGTTTGTAATTTTTGGGTTGTTGTTGGGTTTTATATCTTCTCTTATATTTCGATGTCCCTGCTTCTGTCTTGCTATAATCATTGACATCCACAGTTATTGCTCTCTCTTATTTGCTGCGATTTATACTCCCATTTCTATTTCAGAGCTTCATGTTTTTGTTTTCTTCTTCCCGACTTCAAGTCAAGCGAATAATGGTTCAAAATTCGTAGGTATGAAATTTCGAATGATCATAATATACAAAGCAGAAAGGAAAGGTAATAGAATGATTTGATTTGTCAAATTACCAGAATATCCAGAAAAGACCGAATCAGCAAGAAAATATTTTCTTGATATGTTTAGAGGTTAAATAGAATGAAAGAGTTATGTAACATGGTTCATGATGAGGGTATGATATGTGAACCTTTATCACGTTCCATTAGAAACTCAGCATGGCTTACTGTAATATAATCACGTTGATCAAGTGTCATTATATTATACTAACTCATGCTTCAATTCCCAACACTTTTTCAAAACATTCATAATTTAAACTCGAAGGTTTACAGAATATAGAAACTAAACAGTTTCCTTTATGATGTAATACAGAAAATGAGAGGAGATAAATGTTTTCAGATAAGGATAGTTATGAAAATATCTTAAGAAATATCGAGGATATTTATAATGAAAGACACGATGATATCTTAGAACTTCTAATATCTAAGGATGATGAAGAAGATTTGTCCGTAAAGGTTTAGAGTCAGGAGCAAGGTATTCGTTAATGACTTCAGCAGATACTAAATCATTTGGATTCTTTGAAGGCAGGTTTAGTATTTGTGATTTGTCCACAGTCTCCTTCATGGTTTGCTCAATCCGTTTTCCAGTTCCAACTTTTCTGAGCTTTGCCAACACACTATTCTTTATCATCAAACTTTCGACTGTTAAAGTCGTTTACAGTTTTTGCTGCTTCATCAGCTTTTTCAACATTCAATTCGTAGACTGGTTGCTTTGCAGAATTTCAGAATGAAAGCTCATGATTATAAGAGATGAATGTTATATGTATACATATGATGTTCTAGTACAGTTTTGAATTCAAAGTATGGCATTTGAAAGATGTAAGAATCTAAGAGTGATGTTTTTTAGTTAAATCTTGTCTTGGATTCTGATTTTTCAAAATCAGAATATGTAATCAAATTTGGATGCGAATGGTTGTTTTGATTTTTAGGAAAGAATGTATATCGTTGTGAAAGTAGTGAGTATAGTTGATGATTTGCTGAATTAGAATCGAAGAATGTAACATATTAATTGTGAATTTATATATTTTTAGGGTATTACCTACCCGTTAAAAGTTTCACAAGTAATATTTTGTACCAGAGAGTTTTATTACAGTCTTTATAAAAATATATGTATGTATATTTTCTTCAGATGTAACACAGATTTAATGAGTTAATATCGTATTAAGCTCATTTGATTTTTGACTGGATTAAAAATGAATAATCTCTAAAACATTAAAGATTTCATAATCTTCGCGGAGTATTTCACTAATGTAATCAATACTTCGTTATTCAGTTTTATTGATATTTCCTCAGTGAATCATGTTGGTGCTTATGGAACTCTTGCTAACTTCGCAAGGTACGAATGATGTTTTCTTGAAAGTTTCAAGTATATCGAAAATGAAAGTGTAAAATCAAACATGTATTTGAATAATACACTTGATTTATTATGAAATGGAATCTATTAAGTCGAAGCAGAGATTATAGTTAACAATTGTTAAGTCATTAACGAAGGATGTACATCATAGCATATTAATAACATGAACTAACCGAGTAGTTAAGATTCACACGTAATAGCTTAGTACGAAAAGATTTATTTTGATCTTAAAATTCATATATATATAAAATATACATATAATTTTCTTCAGAGGGAATGAGTTACTACTTCATAACTCGTTGATATGATATATGCGTTGTTGATTAGTGATGATGTTTGCGGTGATTATGGATCTGGTGGAGCTTGTGATGTTGTAGATGCTGCTGATGCTGACGATACTGACGGTGCTGGTGATGCTGACGGTACTGTTGATGCTGCTGGTAAAACAGATCTAGCTTGTAAATTGTGCACCATTCCGATCAGGGTTTTATTTCATCATTTCTATTCGCTCAATCATCTGGTTTACAATTAGAACTACAATAAGTAATCTCTAAAACTTTTAGAAACTACATATTCTCTGCAGAATATTTCTTCGATGAAGTTATGAACCAATACTTCATCGTTTGTTGTTTTTGGTATTCCTTGGTATCTATGGTGCGTATGACGTTGATGTTCGAGGTACAGATTGTGATGTTAAGGTGTGGGATGCGGATATTGTTGTTGGTGGTGGTAATGATACTGTTGGTGTTGATGATGGTGGTACTGTTGATGCCGGTGATGCTGCTGGTGCTTGTAATCTTTGCACCATATTCTCCAAAGCCACTACCCGAGCGCGAAGCTCGTTGACTTCTTCTATTACACCGGGATGATTGGCGGTTCGGACGAGCAGATGAATAGATCCAGAATTTGAGATAGTATATAATCATGACGAGATACTCTGGAGATGAGAGAGAAAATGGTATTACGAACAGGTTCGCCGATAAGTGCATCAGGTTCTTCGCCAAGAGAGGAATGTGGTGGATGGAAGGGATCACCTTCTTCTTATCTCCAATAACTAAGTAGGCTACGAACCCATCCCCAATTCATCCAGAATAGGTGATGGATGATTGGTTGATCCATTCCGGTTACACTGTCTTCGGAGTTCAGGTGAATATCCATATCGGAATAGCTGTCGGAGTTTAAGGAATTTGAACTAGATACGGGATCCATCTTGTATAATTAGGGAGATGATTTTTGATATGAAATAGATTATAGAATTTAGATTGGTACTCTTCAATACATAATTTACATATGTATATATAATACCAAAATTCCATAAATCACGGAGGAATTTTCGAAAGATGTCAAGCAAAGTTTACAGTAATAGATATGCTAAGATATGAATTCGTCTGTACACTATGTATGCAATAAATGCAGGAAAACGTGTCTAGACTTAAGAATAATAAGCAAGTAATTTCTGTCAAGAAATGATAAGCAAAACTCGGTAAAAACAGATACGGTCATAGTCCAGACTCACTAATGCATCCTAACAATTACCAGTTAAACACACTAATGCAAATTCTGGTTCCCTATGACCTCAAGCTCTGATGACAACTGAAATCTTCAGTTAGGGACACCACACATCCCACCCAGTGCCTTCCCAGCTAACCACCTGGTGACCACTTAGTGTACCTCAGATACTGATTTTAGGGCCTGCCTCTCGGCAATTGCCAACCCTCGTAAGGGATCGCAAGGGGTAAGAGCCAATGCTTCATCACAGGTAACACTGTGAGAACTCCCTCTACGACTAACCCGCACCAACGGCGTTAAACCAGCTCTGATACCAACTGTGATGACCCGTCCAAATCCAATTGGACGAATACATCATTCATTGATTTCATAGTGTGGTTTTGACCTCTATATGATACGTTTTGTAAACATTGCATTCTTTTGAAAAGGTACACCATAAATGAATATATAAATCCAAGATTTTCGACGTCTGATGATTTCTACGTATAGAAAATCACCGTATATAATAGTTTTTAACAATACATCCGTTGACAATACAGTCAAATAAGATACATGGTGATGATTTTGTGAATGCAAAGTTTTCTCGATAAAGCATGTATGACTCCATGCACATAGCTTGTATAACGTATAAGCAAATAGCGGAAGACTTCTAGGAATCTGAGAATAAAACTTGCTTAAAAGTGTCAACACAAAGGTTGGTGAGTTCATAGTTTTAATGTTGCGCATAATCTGTATATAAAGGTGGATCACAAGATTTCAGTTGTTTCATCCAGAAACGTTTATCAAAATATTCTACAAGATTGAGCACCCTGGTAACTGAGCTTTAACGTCTATATAATAAGTACCCCTGTTTTAACATACATGCAACTAACATGTACAATACACGCAAACCAACGTGTACTAACCTCAAATAGCATACGTCTGTTTTATAGTTCAGGCTAGGGTTTCTATACCTGGAACAGACGGGGATGTCAAGCCCTATGGATCCATATACAACTACTCGCTCCCACCAGTTCTTATAACTGGCAGTTACTAGTTACCAAAGCTAAGAGAATTTCGGTTTAAACTCAGTGTAGAATTTAGTATGTACTTGTATCCATTGTGTTTAAAATAAAGTGCATGTATTCTCAGCCCAAAAATATAGATTGCAAAAGCAATTAAAAAGGGATCTATGAACTCACCTTAGCAGCGCATATGGTCATTCACCGAAATGTGACCGAAACTCGGAATGCAAAATAACCGTAGATCTCAACGTATCAATATTGTGATTCAATATTGCAGGAAAGTATGTAGACGCAACGAAGATGATAAACGCTAGGTTGATCTTTGACTCATGATCATAACCCCCAAGCAATACTCATAATTTCCTTAGTTTAAAACGGTTTAGAACCCGAATTAAAAACACCCGCGTATATAACTTATTATTGATTATTAATGTTTGTATGTTGCAAATAAAAAGAATTACGGAGTAATATGAAAAGATGATACGGAGTAATATATCTGTTAGTCTTCGCCCATATGCACATATATATATACATATATATATAATATAATAATAAATATAATAATATAATAATAAAAAACGTGTTAAACAATGTAGCCGCCTAAAAATATGTCAACAGTAATTACACATTTCGTGTAAAGATTACATCTCCCGTGTAATATTTTTAAAACATTACGCGTTTCGCATAGATAGGTACGCTATCCACTTATGGTGTCTTCACAAAAGTTGTAGATTTTTGAGTTACGGATGTCTGGACACCTGAATCACCCTTTTTCGAGTCAGTATGATTTAGTTATGAGTTTTCTTGTGCAAGTGCGCAGGTTTAGTGATTTCCATCATTTTAAATTGAAATCTTGAGATGAAATGTTGTAGTCTTTTAGTGCTCATTAGAAACCTTTATTTTATCTTTATTTTTATTTTCATATCATTGAAAATCCATAAAAACATTTTATAATCAAATTCTATTATATTGAAAAAAATGTTTTCGTACGTTTGAAACTAAATCAAATAATACTATAAGGTTTAGTTTTCCAAAACTACTTATATTCAAAATCATTTTATTAAGAGGTTTAAATAATAGAAATTGTTATATCATAAAACATTTTCATTTAATAAAGTAAAATCATATAATATATAAGTCATAATGGTTTCCAGTTTTTACTTACAGTTTATTCGTGAATCGTAGGGTTAAGTTCAATGGACAATTAAACGTATGAAATCGTTTTATATCAACATATCCATTTGCTTATCTTGTCGACATCCATTTACATTTCATGTTCTTACTATTAAATTTTATGAAAGTTAAATAATTAACATATCAAGATTCACGAGGAAGTTATTGTAAAGCATGCGTTGAAAATTTAACAGAAATCTCCACTAGCTTTTGTCTAGTTCCCGTTAATTGACACATTTGTTCTTACTTGTAAATCACTTTACCATTTTCCGAATATTTGTTAAAAAGAACAGATTTCTTAAATCACAGTGGACCTCACAACAGAGACCCGTACGATGTATCTGATAATTCAATCGTTTGATATTATCATTTAATTCCGTCGATAAATATATTAAACATATATTGAAACAATTATGTTCATGTAAAGTATAATACCTCTAATACTTTGTTAACATTTTCAATTAATGTAACTATATATTATATATACATATCTACATATACATAGATGTTCGTGAATCGTCGAGCACAGTAAAAAGGGTAATTGATTACATGAATATAGTTCCAAAGTTTTTGAGACTCAACATTACAGACTTTGCTTATCATGTCGAAATCATACAAAGATTAAGTTTAAATTTGATCGGAAATTTCCGGGTCGTCACAACTTGAGAGACTTTACTCCCAAGTTTGGAACAAAAACTTTGACTTGAGAGACTTTACTTTCAAGTTTGGTACATGAGAATACTTGGAAGACTTTACTTCCAAGCGTTGTTATACTTCCCACATAACAAGCTTTTATGCTTATTTTAAGAAAAGATAGGAAGTAGTTACTACATTTCCGTTAATTGCAAGCGCAAGGGTGCCATAGCTTTTGGCTATGGGTTGTATTGTCTAGCAACACTAGCACGAAGCCATTGCTCTTCATCAAGAAGATAGCACACGTTGAAGCTCGGTGGCTCCTCTTCCCTTGGTATGATACATCGGTTGAAACATCGTGAAATGATGAGACAACCAATGTCAATATAAAATGGTGTGGATTAGGAAGTGTCCCACACCAAGTAGTACGACATTCGGGAGACTTGACTCTCTTCAATGGATGGACTCGACTCATCCGGAAGTGTTAAAGCATAGAGCTTTAAACACTTGGTTTTGGTTCACGTGCGTTTAAAGACTTTAACTTTCAAGCACAAACTTGATTTTTCTCAAAAATTTTATCATTTGAGCTCAAAATCATATGGAAAGTGAAAGAATTTGCTTTCACTTGGTGGAATACAAGCATGAAACAAGGAAAAGACTTTACTTTTCCAAAAAGTTAAAAAAAAATTCTAGTTTTAACCATTTTAAGTTGTTTATGATTTGATTTAGTGTAATGGTTAAAAACTTGTTCCAAAAATTGATCGATATTGCAAGCTTCAAACTTTGTAGCATATGTGATATATATATACCCGAAAAAGTTTAAAAATGACCCGAAATTTTAACTCTCTCCCCCCTACGTTTAGCGTATGCAATGTCCTCATTGCATTAAAGCGATAGAGTAAGTGAAAATGAGGGACATTTTGAAATCAAAAAGTGATTAGGGAAAAGAAAATAAAAACCGGCCAAGATCAAACGATCTTTGTAGTCACCATATAATCACCAAGGAATGCAAGTCGATGAGCTTGACGCCTGAACTTAATGTCAGACTTGGATCAATTATCAATAAGGTATCCTGCCACTAAGAACGACAACAAGCAAGCACATACCAACAATCATAGAAAGTATCCATACACACCCATTGCCATAGTCATTACAAATATTGAATGTATCATGTGTGAGAGTAGCAATATGTGCCTACTACCTCACACCGAATCGACCAAATTAAGTTCACACACAAAAGCATCAAATTTAGTTAGGTTACATGCCAAATTATTAAAATTGTGTCACAAATCATGATGAACATTAGCATCACACAAATTTACTTGCAACCATTTATGAATCGGTTGATTTTGCAAGGCCTTTTCCTTTTCCACTTCCCTGAAAACAATTCAGCAAACAAGAGACATAAAGATGGCTTCATGATATTAGCACAAATCAAATATCCCGCATTCAAACATTGATGGGGCAAGGTGCTCCCCCTACATTTAATTCCATAGCAAAAGCTTCACAATCTTGAAGTGTTTGGATCGTGCAGAAAATTTAAATTCCCAGGTCCAGGAGGACCGCTCTTGAAACAAAAGCGCCGTTCCTGGCAAACAAAAGCGTCGCTTTTGAAAAACAAAAGTGTCGCTCTTGACCACTGTCCAATTTTGGTCCCAAATCACAAGTTAAAGCATCACTATTGAAGTAGAGGCGTCGCTCTTAGAAGGCCAAAAGCGCCGCTCCTAGGACAAAAGTGCCGCTTTTGTACCTGAAGCAGTTTTGCAGTTTCAAAATCCATTTCAACTCAATCAAAATCTATTTTTGCAGTTTTTCCAATTTACCCAAATGCATGAAATGCAACTATATGCAAATGCAACCTATGAAAAATATAATATCATACAAGTCTATATGAAATGCAATCTTAAATGCACAAATATACACAAACGTGATTGCTTTGATCACGGGTCTATCACTTGACCCGTTTAGCGCAAAGGTGCTCATGGTGGTTTAAAAGCTATGTCATCAAGCTCGATTGGCTTGACTTCATTGTTGAAGAGTTTCAAACGATCCCCATGAACTTTAAATGGGTTGCCCTTTCCAATCAACTCAACAAATCCATTTTCACGTATGCATTTAACAACAAACGGCTCATGCCATCTTGACTTAGACCGACCGGGTGACTTTTTGAAATCATGATTAAATAACAAGACCTTGTCACCCGGTTTGAACCTTTGGTGTTTCACATAGTGATTATCGACCTTAACTTTTTCTTTTAAAACCGGTTTTTGCAATGACTTCTTTTTAACTTTGTCAAAACCACATTTTTCATCCTTTTTAAGAACTTGGGTGGGTTTAACCACCTTCTCAACAACATTTTCCACAATTGGGTTCAAAATAACCTTTTTACCAACAACATCCCCCCTTACATTTGGGTCTAAATTCATTTCCTTGACCATTTTAGGGTTACTTAAAACATTTTCACAAAGTTTCCCATCAATAACACTTTCACAAGCATTTTCAAAACCGTTTTCATTGCAAGATTTCATAAACAATTCAAACTCTTTATCAACATCAAAATCCTCATTTTTATCAAATTGGTTAACATCCGGAGTGTCAACCGCCAATAAAGCTTTGAAGTTATTTTCTTCACACGAATTCATGACCTCGATTTGACTAAAAGACTCAATATTTGACAAATTTTGTTTCTTATCAACTTCACGCACATAAAAATCAAGTCTTTCATCTTTCACCCCGATACTTAGTTTGTCTTGTTGCACGAAAATAATTGTATCGGCGGTGTTTAGAAAAGGTCATCCCAAAATTATTGGTACATGTTCATCCTCGAGCATTTCGAGGATCACGAAATCAGCCGAAAAGGTCAATTTACCAACTTTGACCATAAGGTCTTCGGCTATGCCGATTGGTGTATCAAACGTTTGGTTTCCCATTTTTAAAACAATCCGGGTCGGTTTTAGTTCCCCAAGATTTAACTTTTTATAAATTGAATAGGGCATAAGATTTACACTAGCCCCCAATATAACGACCCTCATTTTTCCATTCTATATTTTCTTCCTTATTAATTACCCAAACAAAGAATTTAAAACGAAATGAATAACTCTGATCAATAACTGTCAAGTCTTAAAAGCTATAAAGCATACTAATTAACTTAGTACAATAATTGACAAGTTAATAAAGGATGGAAATAATAAGCTAATTAACTTTCGTGAACAAAAAGTAATAACTCAAAACTTAAAGCTTTTAAACATGTAAACTTGAACTTATAAGGAACCATTTTAACCAAACCAAACTACAAGGTCTAAAACGAAAAAGTTCCACCTCTTTTCTCCTAACCTGATGTGCAAAACGTGGTATATGAATTATCGTATGAAATAGTATGGAAAAATACCGATTAGAGATTGCTACACACTAACGGGCAGTGTACCCGATCGTGTAGTAGTATAGTAAATGGTAAAATCCGTGTATCGTTCCAAGGACAGTATCTAAATCAAATTAGGATTATAGACTAAATTGTGATTATCTAAGAAAATTACAAGTACAAGATATATTTTGGTTTGCCTTTTTACGATAGGCGAATCAAGTGATGAAAGAGATTAAAAAGATAATATTTTTGGTATTTTTAGTTTATGAAAACAGAAAGATAGTTTTGAATTCAAATTAAAGAAATATGCTCATCTAGACTTTTTACCCTTAATGTTGAATGTTATTTAGGATTAAGATCGGATTGATTGGTTATGCACGAAAACTAATTAATTGGTTCACCAAGAGTAGTCTTGCGTAAACACTCAAATGGGATTCCATGATGCAAGTGATGTTCTTATCATCTAAGACCTCCTATTTGTAATCAACTAATTCAACTAGTTTGAAGACTTGAAGAATGATCAAGTCAATGGTGTGTTGTACATGATCCACTCCTATATCAACTAAAGGTTTAACTTAGTTCATTCCCTTGGTCCGGTTAAATGCTCAATTCACCCAACCCAAATAATTAACTAAGTGTTATAATAAGATCTCTATAAACATCACTAGATAAGGCAAATCACTAACACATGTTAATTGATGTAACTAGGTAGTTGAAAGTGTGTATAATAGATTCTAAGGAATTGGTCATTCTCCTAGACAATTACACATACTAATTAAGCTTTTCTAAAGTATCTACAAGAGTCGTTCTTACATTCTTATGTAAATTAACCATTTGAACTCAACTTATCCCTTTTGGTAAAAGACGGATAAACACATGTCACTAGGTGTAAATCAATACATTAACTTAACAAGATGATGTTTCCTAATCAAATGAACATATCAACTAGTTGAATCGAAAGGATTAAACTTAACAAGAATGGTTCTTGTATTCAAACATCAAACTATCGTGCATAATTACAATCAATCAATAGTAAACATTCAACATCTCGGTTATTTATCTAGATGAACATAAAATGGACTAGCCAACAATCATGCTTGAAAACTTAAACATAACAGTAACAAAGATAGAATTCATTGTAAATACAAGATTAACCTTTTAAGAGTAATCTTGGATGAAGCTCTTGAATGATCTTGGATTCTTCAATGATTTGAGTGCTTAGATGCACTTTGATAAGCCTAGGAACTGCTTTGAATCGTATGTTTTTGTCTCTGAGCAGAAAGGAAACTGGTACTCCTCAAATGAAACTGGAAATGGAATTAAATAAGCTGAAAAGTTGGTGAAAAAGCACTGTGCGCGGCGCGTACAGTAAGGGTGTGCTGAGCGCACTCTCAACTACTTCGCTTTTTACTTTACAGCTCGACTACGCACGTTCAAATCTGCTTTTCTGTTAAAAGTGCGCGAATGGGTGCGCTGAGCGCACTACTGTGCGCGGCGCGCACCACCTAAACCCTGTTTGCAATGTGCCATCTTTACGGAGATCATCCATCTGGGGATTAGATTCATTAGTCTTAAAAGCTAATTTGCAATGTGCCCCCCATTGTACGAGACAGATCCATCTCATGGTTAGGATAAGTATGACCACCAAAAATCCTGTTTGATGCTGAGGTGAGGGGGATTTCCAGCCGATGATAGAGATGACTTTTCAAGTTTTTTCGTCAACCTACAGCTGTTCTGGACTACATCTTCTAACATAAGTTAGCAAGTGTGTCGTTTTGGAAGACTTCACTTCCTTAAGGGATGAACTTGATTCATCCTTTTCGTTCAGTGACTTTTATTTCTTTTATTTCCAAGCCAAAAGTACTTTAATTGTTTTAAGTTTGCAAAAATTTGTGATAATAATTCGAAAAGATTAGTAACATCCCCCACACTTGGCTTTTTCGCTAATACTTTTAGTTCTAAAATTAAAAAAATTTCATAAAATGCGACAATAAGCCAAGTTATATTGCATATCCGAGAGAATTACCCCCTCCCCCATACTTAAGATTAAGTAAGGCCCTCATTACTTAAAATCAGAAATAATTTAAAAATTCGCGAGGGCATTAGTGTGAAAAGAGTTCGAAAAACCTTGGCATTAAGCCAGAGATCGTGAAATGTAGGTGAGCGATGGCGCTGAACTTAATGCCAGCATAAGAACATCATTCATTCCTTGATCTCTATCACAAATTCCCAATTGATTGTACTTCGCTGAACTTAATGCCAGCATCACTAAACCTTAACAATAAGAAATAAACAAACACACAAAACATAATAGATAAAAGTGGTGTATGTAACATAACCACCACAAATGTCAAGCGTACAACATAAATATTCTAATTATTACACACCATTGTCTTAAAAGAAACAATTCTGAAAAATTACCAAATGTTACCAAATATTACCAAATAGGGCACATGAGCCCTCTAAGTGTCACCGAAGAAGTTACCAAAAGGCCAGCCGGAGTAGGTTCCCGAACCATCATTCCTAGGTCTTCCCTGCGGGTATTGCTCCTCAAAGCGTCTTTGAGCATCTTGCATGGCCGCCTGTTCCTCATATAACGGAGGACTCGGAATTCGGTTTGGGGTGTTGTAGTAGGTCGGATGTTGGTAGGAAGTAGCATAATATTCTTGTGGGTTTTGCATATATAAACCAACATTATGGCAAAGCCAATCGCCCCTGTAATTCCCCCACCTTTGGTCATACCTTACCGCCCTATTATGCTCGCGTTGTTCTTCATGATATTGGTTAAATTGTTGCCTTTGTTCCTTATATTGGTTATCCCTGTGTTGATAACCTACCCTTATATCATGAAAACTCTTCTTCCCTTAACCTTTGTGTCCGCCTACGCCTTCGCCTTTGAGCTTGTGGTAACTCTTCTTCAGTTTCAGGTTCTTCCATGCGAACCTCTCCCTCCACATCATCTCTTCCAACACCGCTACCACCCGCTTCATGATCATGGGCACGTGGTGGTTCGTTTACCCTCGGGACAAATGGAATAAGCCTGTGATGATTGTTGTAGCTCAAAAATTCTGCATTCAGATAATAAGTCTTGCTTAAAGGCTTCATCGTTGTACTGTTTGGAATCAACCGAGAGAAATCGACACCAAAATGCCTGGTAATTTGGGTGATGTAATGCCCACCAACAATCTGATTTAACCCTCTATCTCCCCGCGAGTTGTCAAGATAATCCGCCAAAGTAGATGGAATGTCGACACTACTTTGGTTGTAGATTTTGTCTACAAGAAAAACATCTTGACGTGTTACCTTATTTATGCCATGTTTTCTTGCATTAAACGTACATGCAACTAGTCGATGAAGCATTCTTTTGTCTTTATCATTTATATCGGTGAACTTGCTTCGGCTAGATGAGAATTGAGTGTCGCTCATATCGTTCCAAAATGAGTGTGGATCATAAGAATCGTCATAATACTCGGCTGACCGTAAGTAAGCATTGAGTTGGGCATCATCTAGCTTGATATACAAATCAAATAGTTGGGCAAACTCAATTTGACTAAGTGCCCGATCGATTCCACCTAAACGAAATCTCATGAAGTTTTGATTTGTCGGGTCCATAATGAGATCAAAACGTAAAGATGCTATTAATTCTTTGCATAATTCCGGGTATATGACATCATTGAATCCCATAATTCTTTCCCATGCCCTGATTGTTATTAGCCTGCCAGTTAAAAGCCGGTATTTAACCTCCAACATTCTCGACACTCTATCATATTCCCTTGCTTCAACCAATGGAGCCGGGTCAAAATACCAAGTGGCATCACATGTTTTGTTCGCTACCCAATTATATGCACTTGCGTAATCCAGATGATCCCGGACATAAGCTAACCAAACCCTTGGATCATTTTGATCCGGTGATCCTTCGGGTGAAGATTGTCGTTCATTTGGTGGAGAATTTTGTTCATCCGAAGAATCTTGTTCTTCTCGGTATCGGTGGGAAGGTTCTTCTTGTTGTTGACTTGCCTTTGATCTAAAGTTGTACTGCACACATAAAACATACACCAAAACAAAAGAGGCGCATAGACAATAGTATGCATTAGTGTGAGTTCATCATAAATCAAGTATATGTTCAAAAATACATATAGCACATAATCATGTTAATCATTCATGTAAACATTTTCTCAAAAGTTCCAAGATTAACATAACAAATCTAGCGTTTTAGAAACCAAAATTGAACATGAACCTCATATTATTCTCATCCCACAAACTACCACATTAGATACAAAGTAATGGAAACTTAACAATTGTCAAGTATTTATATCAATTAAGAACCAAAATATGTTAGATTTCCAAAACATTAACCATGTCATGCTCAAAGTGTGATACATACTTATGAAGTACACAAATTATCTCAAACATTCACAAACACTTTGCTAGGAACCAAATTCAACCAAATTCAAAGCCAAAATTCGGATTTAAATTTTACATAAACCCTAGAATCATAAATATACCCTAAAAACACAATGTAATATGATTTCAAGGCATACAAGGCAATTATAACAACCTAAAGCATGTTAATGTATAGAACAATTATCAATTCAAGAAAACCCACATAAATTTCTTAAGCAATTCGAAAAATTAAGCATGAAATCGAAGTATTGGAGAGAAAGATAAGAGGAATCATATGAACATACCCTAAGCATCTTGATTTAGGCTTTGATTTGAGAAGAATTGGTTAAAATTGGAAGGATTGAAATTAGGGTTTGGAGTGTTTTAAAGTGAAAGAGAGAATGAATCTGCAATTTTGGGTGAGGAGTGAGTGAAAAACGAGTGTGTGGTTGTAAAGAGGAGATAAAATTGTAGACCCCACAAAAATTTGAAGCTGATCCGACCAAGATTTAATAGTGCGCCAAGCGCACATTTTTGGGTGCGCGGCGCGCACTAACGATCTGAGCTAAAAAACCTTCTGACCCAGTTTTTGCAAAGTGCGTTGAGCGCATATCTTAGGGGTGTGCGGCGCGCACAGTGGCTTTCAGCTGTTTTTTGTGTTTGGTCAGTACAGTGAGGTTGGTAACAGATTGGTGAACGTAATGGCATTCAACAAAAATTAAAATCACTCAAAATCATGTAATTCACACAAAAACCTATTTTTAACATTTGTGAAGGTTTTAAAAACACGAGTCGCTTCACCCGACTCTTCCCCTAAACTTAGGTAGCTTTGGGGTTGAAAATGAGTTTTACCTCATCTTCAATGTTCATGGGTCCGTCAACATATAGTTTGACCCTGTGTCCGTTTACCTTAAACGTATCACCCTTCGCATTCCGTAATTCCACCGTTCCATACGAAAAAACCTTGTTAACAACAAATGGTCCCATCCGTCGGGACTTGAGTTTTCCAGGGAAAAGTTTAAATCGTGAGTTGAATAACAAAACACGATCACCTTCTTTAAAATCTTTCGGATTCTTAAGACGGTTATCGTGCTAAACTTTGGTCTTTTCCTTGTATATGAGCGAGTTTTCATAGGCGTTATGACTCAACTCATCCAACTCATTTAGTTGGTTTAAACGAAGGTTTTCCGCGTCTTCAAGATCGAGATTACAAGTCTTAAGAGCCCAATGTGATTTGTGCTCTATCTCCAAAGGGAGATGACATGCCTTCCCATAGACTAGGCGGTAAGGTGTGGTTCCAATAGGAGTTTTGTAGGCGGTTCTAAATTCCCATAAAGCATCGTCAAGCTTCGTTGACCACACCTTAGGATTGGATCCAACCGTTTTCTCAAGGATCCTTTTAAGTGCCCGATTCGTATTTTCAACTTGCCCATTTGTTTGTGGGTGATAAGATGTAGAAATTTTATGGGTTATCACATATTGTTTTAACACCTTTTCTAATTGAGTGTTGCAAAAATGGGTACCACGATCACTAATTAAAGCCTTCGGGGTACCGAACCGGGCAAAAAGGTCTTTAAGAAAAGTTACAACAACTCGTGCATCATTTGTAGGGAGAGCCTTTGCCTCAGCCCATTTTGATACGTAGTCAACGACAACGAGTATGTATTGGTTGGAATGAGATTTTAGGAATGGTCCCATGAAATCAATGCCCCAAATATCGAAAACCTCACAAACTTAGATTATGTTTTGAGGCATTTCATCTCTTTGACTAATCTTTCCTGCCCTTTGGCAAGAATCGCATGATTTACATATACGGTGGGCATCTTTAAAGATAGTAGGCCAATAAAAACCGGCCTCATAGACTTTTCTCCCCGTGATTTGGGGTCCGAAATGTCCACCAGTGGGACCAAGATGACATTGGAGAAGAATTTGATTGCATTCTTCCCCGAAGACACAGTGACGGATTATCCCATTGGGACACCGTTTGAAGAGATACGGGTTTTCCCAAAAATAGTATTTTAAGTCACTGAAAAATTTCTTTCGTTTTTGATGTGACATACCGGTTTCTAGAAATCCACCCGCAAGATAGTTGGCTATGTCAACAAACCAAGGATCATCAATTTTCTCAATTTTCATGTGATTTTCGTCCGGAAAGTTATCTTGGATAACAGTCTCATGGAGAACCTCAAGATTCAGGTTCTCAAGGCGAGAAAGGTGATCGGCAGCTAAGTTTTTGGCCCCCTTTTTGTCTTTAATATCAATGTCGAATTCTTGCAAAAGCAAGACCCAACGTATTAATCGGGGTTTAGCATCTTGCTTAGTAAGCAAGTACTTTAATGCTGAATGGTCTGTATAGACAACCGTCTTTGCTAGTACCAAATAGGATTGTAATTTATCAAACGAAAAGACAATTGCCAGGAGTTCCTTCTCGGTGGTAGTGTAATTAAGTTGGACTCCTTGCAATGTCTTACTAGCATAATAAATGGGCTGGAAATGTTTTTCAATTCTTTGCCCCAAGACGGCACCAATAGCAAAGTCACTTGCATCACACATAAGTTCGAATGGAATTGACCAATTCGGTGATATGAGAATGGGTGATTGCTTGAGTTTTGCTTTAAGGAGGTTAAAGGCGTTAAGACACTCGTTCGTGAAGACAAATGGAGCGTCTTTCTCAAGAAGTTTGTTCATCGGGGTAGCAATTTTAGAAAAATCTTTAATGAACCAACGGTAAAAACTGGCGTGCCCCAGAAAACTTCTTACACCTTTCACATTTGTCGGTGGTGGTAATTTGGCTATGACTTCCACTTTAGCGCTATCCACCTCCAATCCCGCACAAGAAATTTTATGACCTAATACAATTCCCTCTCTTACCATGAAATGGCATTTTTCCCAGTTAAGCACAAGATTAGATTCTTCACACCTTATCAACATATGCTCAAGATTATTAAGACATGAGTCAAAAGAATCACCGAAGACTGAAAAGTCATCCATGAATACTTCCATAAAGTCTTCAATTATATCATGAAAAATAGCTACCATACACCTTTGAAAGGTAGCAGGAGCATTGCATAATCCAAAGGGCATACGTCGATAGGAGAAAGTACAATAAGGGCATGTAAAGGTGGTTTTCTCTTGGTCCTCGGGTGCTATAGGGATTTGGAAATATCCCGAGAAATCATCACGAAAACAATAAAAATTCTTTCCTGCCAACCTTTCCAACATTTGATCAATGTAAGGAAGGGGAAAATGGTCTTTTCGAGTAGCATCATTTAATTTTCTGTAATCAATACATACCCTCCAACCCGTGACAGTCCTAGTGGAAATTAATTGATCGTTTTCGTTGGTGATAACGGTCATGCCACCCTTTTTTGGGTACACATTGGACCGGACTCACCCAAGGACTATCCAAAATTGGATAAATAAGACCCGCATCAAGGATTTTGACAATCTCCTTTTTAACGACTTCTTGCATATTAGGGTCCAGTCGCCTTTGTCTTTGTACACATGGCTTATAGTTATCTTCCATTAGTATCTTATGTGTACAATAAGAGGGACTTATACCCTTGATGTCATGAATTTTCCATGCTAGAGCCGGTTTATGGGCTTTTAACATGGAAACAAGTTTAGATTTCTCACATACAGAGAGTTCGGATGAAATGATAACCGGGAGAGTAGAATCCTCTTGAAGGTAAGCATATTCCAAGTGACTTATAAGTGGCTTCAGTTCCAAAACGGGAGGTTCTTCAATCGATGTCTTACATCGGTACTCATTTTTTAAATCCAACTTTCTGTATTCTTCATCATTTGGCTCATAACCATTAGCCATTAAAGTGGTCAACATTTCCACTTCTTCCACCATGTTCTCTTCATCACCTTCTGCCAAAATGCATTCTCCAGAACCTTATAATTCTGAAAATTCCTGCAACAACTCTGAATACGTGTCTACGGTTTGCAAATAATAACATTTATCATCAGTATACTCGGGGTATTGCAAGGCATGGTCAACGGAAAAGGTAACCTTAATATCATCAATGCTAAGGGTCAATTTCTGCCCATGAACATCTATCATAGCTCTAGCGGTATTGAGGAAAGGTCGACTCAATATAAGAGGCACACGTGTGTCCTCTTCCATGTCCAAAATTACAAAATCGGCCGAAAATACTAGGGTACCCACTTTTACTAACATATTCTCTAAAATTCCACGAGAGAATTTAACAGAGCGGTCTGCTAGTTGAATTGCCATTCGAGTTGGTTTTAGCACCCCGGGGTCTAGCTTAACATATAATGAATAAGGTATCAAATTAATGCTAGCCCCTAAATCCGCTAATGCTTTAATGCATTCCAAATCTCCTAAGAGACAAGGTATGGTAAAACTCCCAGGATCTGCTAACTTCTTTGGTATTTTGTTCATCAAAATTACGGAACAATTAGCATTCATGGTGACGGATGAAAGTTCCTCCATTTTCTTCCGATTAGTAAGTAAGTCTTTTAAGAACTTAGCATACTTGGGCATACCTGAAATCACATCAATGAAAGGCATATTTATGTTAATTTGTTTAAACATAACTAAAAATTTTGACCTTTCGGCTTCGAGCCTTTCTTGTTGTTGTTTCCTTGGGTATGGCAGTGGTGGTTGATATGGCTTCACTACGGGTTTTTTCCATTTTTCCTTCTCAACCACTTGTTCCGGCTCCTTAACCGGTTCATCATTTTTGTTCAACGGAACACTGAAATCAGAATCTTCGGGCATTCTTTGAGCTTCGTATGCTATACCACTCCGTGTGGTGATAACATTGGCGTGCTCATTTCGGGGGTTCTTATTGGTATCGCCCGGTAAACTTCCTGGTTTTCTCTCACTAAGTAAATTAGTTAAACCATTCATTTGCTTCTCCAAATTCTGAATTGAGGCTTGTTGATTTCTAAACTGGTGTTCGTTTTTCTTGTTTGTTTGGTTTATGTTTGTAACAAGCTGGGTTTGTGATGCAATCAACTTTTCCAACATACTCTCCAAATTTGACTTTTTTTTCTTCCTGTTGGGTTTTTGATAAAAACCCGGAGTTTGTTGTTGGAACCCACTACTTGACCCTTGTTGATAATTAGAATTTTAACCTTGAGGGTTGTATGGGTTGTTGAAGTTTCGGTTAAACTGGGCTCTTCCTTGAAATTGATTATTATTTCTTTGGCTTATGAAAGCCACTTCTTCTTTTTGAGCCATTGTTAGACCGGCATCACAATCTTTTCCTAAATGGAGACCACCATAGTATTCACAACCTACTTTCATACTATGAATTTCCTTGGTGATTTTGTCCATGTTTCGAGCAACACCGTATATTTTTACACTCAGGGAACTAAGGTCATCATAAGCACCGGCGCTTTGGACTTGAGCATTACGAGTAATTGGTTGTTCTTGATGCCACTCATGAGAATAATTGGCTAGCTTCTAGATTATCTCATAAGCCTCTTGCTCGGTTTTGTCCATGAGTGAACCTCCGGACGCTTGATCAATGGAAATTCGGGTTGCAACATCACAACCCTTGTAAAAGATTTGGACTTTTTGGAAGGTATCCAAACCATGGTTTGGACAACCTCTTAACATTTTGGAAAATCGATTCCATGCTTCGTACAAGGTTTCCATCGGCTTTTGGCAGAATTGGGTAATTTCGTGTTGGAGTCTCGCGAACTTAGAAGCTGGAAAATATTTCTTAAGAAATTTTTCCAACATACCATCCCAAGTTTCTATCGTAGCCTCGGCCAATGAATCTAACCAACTTCGTGCTTCCCCGTGGAGTGTCCATGGGAAAAGTCTTAAAAATATGGCCTGGTCAGTGTCTGGTTTAAGTTTGAAAAGAAGACATATCTCTTGAAAAAGACGAATATGTTCGTTTGCATCTTCATTCGGACCACCACCAAATTGACACCTGTTATTAATCATTTGGAGAATAGGTCCTTTTATTTCAAAATTTACCTCACCAGTGGGCGGAGTAATAGCACTACCTTATCCGGTTCGGGTTGCCTTCATCTTGGCCGCCATTGATTGTCTTGGTACCACCGGTCTTGCTTCTCCTTCCATTTCAAATTTTGGAGAAGGAACTGGCTCACCAAATTCAGAATATCTCGGCTTGGTTGTACTTGATTCTGAATCAAAAGTTTCCTGCTTTGATGAAGATTCAAAAAGTTCAAGTACTTCTTTTGGGATCCTACCAAGCTTTCTATCAGGTTCTGTAAGCGGTGTAAGTAATGGAGAATCTGAACTTCGGGTATGTGGCATATGCAACCTAAAATCTGTCAATCACACAACTAACAAAAACTATTAAACGTACCGATTCTATAAGTTTAAAATTCAAAGACTATTAATAATTTAAAAATAATTAAGAAACTACTTAATCACAAATTAGTTAATAATTCTATTTTTGACACAAAACTGTCCCCGGCAGTGGTGCCAAAAACTTGATGTGCAAAACGTGGTATATGAATTATCGTATGAAATAGTATGGAAAAATACCGATTAGAGATTGCTACACACTAACGGGCAGTGTACCCGATCGTGTAGTAGTATAGTAAATGGTAAAATCCGTGTATCGTTCAAAGGACAGTATCTAAATCAAATTAGGATTATAGACTAAATTGTGATTATCTAAGAAAATTACAAGTACAAGATATATTTTGGTTTGCCTTTTTACGATAGGCGAATCAAGTGATGAAAGAGATTAAAAAGACAATATTTTCGGTATTTTTAGTTTATGAAAACAGAAAGATAGTTTTGAATTCAAATTAAAGAAATATGCTCATCTAGACTTTTTACCCTTAATGTTGAATGTTATTTAGGATTAAGATCGGATTGATTGGTTATACATGAGAACTAATTAATTGGTTCACCAAGAGTAGTCTTGCGCAAACACTCCAACGGGATTACATGATGCAAGTGATGTTCTTATCATCTAAGACCTCCTATTTGTAATCAACTAATTCAACTAGTTTGAAGACTTGAAGAGTGATCAAGTCAATGGTTCATTGTACATGATCCACTTCTATATCAACTAAAGGTTTAACTTAGTTCATTTCCTTGGTCTGGTTAAATGCTCAATTCACCCAACCCAAATAATTAACTAAGTGTTATAATAAGATCCCTATAAACGTCACTAGATAAGGCAAATCACTAACAAATGTTAATTGATGTAACTAGGTAGTTGAAAGTGTGTATAATAGATTCTAAGGAATTGGTCATTCTCCTAGACAATTACACATACTAATTAAGCTATTCCAAAGTATCTACAAGAGTCGTTCTTACATTCTTATGTAAATTAACCATTTGAACTCAACTTATCCCTTTTAGTAAAGGACGGATAAACACATGTCACTAGGTGTAAATCAATACATTAACTTAACAAGATGATGTTTCTTAATCAAATGAACATATCAACTAGTTAAATCGAAAGGATTAAACTTAACAAGAATGGTTCTTGTATTCAAACATCAAACTATCGTGCATAATTACAATCAATCAATAGTAAACATTCAACATCTCGGTTATTTATCTAGATGAACAAAAAATGGACTAGCCAACAATCATGCTTGAAAACTTAAACATAACAGTAACAAAGATAGAATTCATTGTAAATACAAGATTAACCTTTTAGGAGTAATCTTGGATGAAGCTCTTGAATGATCTTGGATTCTTCAATGATTTGAGTGCTTAGATGCAATTTGATAAGCCTAGGAACTGCTTTGAATCGTATGTTTTCGTCTCTGAGTAGAAAGGAAACTGGTACTCCTCAAATGAAACTAGAAATGGAATTAAATAAGCTAAAAAGTTGGTGAAAAAGCATTGTGCACGGCGCGCACAGTAAGGGTGCGCTGAGCGCACTCTCACCTACTTCGCTTTTTACTTTACAGCTCGACTACGCACGTTCAAATCTTCTTTTCTATTAAAAGTGCGCGAATGGGTGCGTTGAGCGTACTACTGTGCGCAGCGCGCACCACCTAAATGTGCGCTTGGCGCACTTTGGTTTTGGCCAAGAAATCCTCTGATCAAATTTATGAAATGTGATATGAGCGCACATTTTGGGGTGCGCTGAGCGCACTCTTCTGTCTTTGGGTTTCTGGTCTCGTTTTCGATCTCTGAGCTGTTACCATACAATATCTTCATATTTCTTCAAGTTTACAATGATTCTAGACTATATACAATACTATGAAATACAAACGGAATTACAATGTTTACATATGAAATAAATAACAATAGGACGCGATATTACGACTAAAGATATGACTAATTTGAGTAATATGATAACCCTAGCCAATTTCTACATGTAAAAAAAGAAGATGAAATGACCATTATACCCCTCTAAAATCGGCTAGCATCACCACCTCCCTAAACCTAACTTTTCCTCCAAGTAACCTAAACCTAGTTCTAGAATGACCTAATCTCAACTATAAAAGGAGGTGCTAGGTTATCATTTTTCTCATCCCATTCTCTCATTCATAATCACCTCACAAAACAATCAATCTCCTTCCTCTTTCTCTCTTGAAATTGACGGCCAAACCACCACCACAACACCACCACTCCACCACCGAAATATCCAACACCACCATCAACACCATACCCCACGATTTTTAACAAAACCGAACACCACCACCACCTTTTTGTTATTTTGGTTATTTGCTTCTTGATTCTGGGTAATCTTCAAGTGATCTTCAACGTGTTCTTCAAGATCTTCAAGCGTGTTCTTCGTTATTCGGGTTATTTGATCTTCATCTTCAAGTGATATTCATCTTTTCTTTGTTAATCTTAATCCATCTTCAAGGTATAAAAACTATAACCCTAACTATTTAGTTGTTCATCCAATTCTTGTTTTGATTCATGTTTTGTTCTTGATCCATATTAATCATGTTTAATTAACCTAAACATTATATATATACATATGCAATCGACATACATATATACATATATATGTATCGACTAAAAAAATTAAAAAAAATAAATAATATAATGTTTGATCTTTAAACCCTAATTAAGTGGAACATTATTATGTTATGATCTTGTTAACGATAAAATGTTATACATATACACGCATGCTAATATACATACATATACTTAACAAAAAAATATATATATGTATACATATATGGCCGAATTTTTTAAAAAAAAAAAAGAATTTTGTTGAATCTTAAAAACCCTAAAAGATTTATCAAAGATTTATTAAAGATTTGTTAATGGTTAAAAAGGGAAACAAATATATATACATATACGATTTGTATATATATATATATATATATATATATATATATATATATATATATAAAATTTATTTTATATATATAAATATATACTGTTATATTTATAAAATAAATAAATAAATAAAACTATATATATACATATACACATGACATATACATACACATACACTACACTTATATAAACCCGAAACACTATTAAATACTACTAAATCCTAATCATTAATTAATTATTAAAACCTAACATTTAATATTACTCTAATTAATTAAAACCCTAATACTACTATTTATACAATATACTACTACCTAACATTTATACACTTATATTACTACTAACACTTATAATGTACTACTTATATTATAATACTTATATTATAAGAATATAACATACGATTACAATAGTCATTCACGATAACGTGAGATTACTTGAACGTCTACGCTACTTGTGGCCTAGGGTGATCCTTGGTACCATTATGGGACGCTTGTGGATCTCGAATACCAAGACTTAGATTCTGGTCAAGAGATCCTGAGCTGCTCGGTAACAATAGATCATTCGAGTGACTTGCCGGTTGCATAGATGTTTGGGTATGGTGCACAATATCAAACCCGACTATAGTAATCATACACTCACTAAGTGAACAACACCTAGTCATCTACACACTTAATAAGTGGTGGACTTATTAAGAACAACTCACTAGTGTTCAACACTATCTTACTAAACATAGAAACTTACTAAAAATGGAAAACTTACTAAGAATGGGAACTTAGTAAAACAAACTACACTTAAACACTTGCATACTTAACTTAAACTTGGGCAAACATTTAACTACTCTTAAATGTCATTAGGTTGATTTTCTACTCACATTCATCCAACTCTTCTAATCCGAGGAATAACAAACTCTTCTCCTACTTACTAAGGTGAACTTCATAGCCCCACTTACTATTGCACAATTTATTTAAACTTACTGGGGTGAGACATATGCTACTTTTAATATTTATAATTTAGACACAAGTACCAACTACTAAACTGTGCTATACCTGGCTATGTCCTGCAAGTCCCCACTGTGATATTTTTAATTGCTTTTACATAACGCATTCTTAATTATTGGGGGTAGGCCTATCGGGAGTAACGTTCCCGATACATTTGACCAAGTCATTGTATTACTTAATAATAATTCAAACCGACAAGGACAGTACAACTTGTCACGGGGCAAACTTTGAAACTGTTTAGTCTAAATATCACAAACTTTGCATTACTTTTTTATCCTTGCGAGATCTACTCTTATAAATAAAAATCTTGTGGTCTAAACAACGGTCAAGTATTTTGTTAAACCTATGAACTTCACTCAACCTTTTTGGTTGACACTTTAGCATGTTTTGTCTTATGTTACGATTGATCAGCTTACTCTTATCTGTGTGATGCTACTTGGACTCTAGGGCTTGAAGAAAGAGTCACATTTATTATTTATGCATTTATTTATATTATTGTAATTTCAATTCTTGTAACGACATTCTATTTTCCGCTGCGTACTCAATAAAGTTTGTTTTTATCATATAGTGTCGTTCTCATTATATAATATGTTGGTATTTTTGATATTAATGTCACATCCACCCATGCCCTAACTGGGGGTGTGATAGATTGGTATCAGAGCGTAACCAGGCTGTTATAGAGAACCAGGATTGCATCTTTATGTGTTCCTTACTTGCTAGCTAGGGTGCCTTAGCAATCTAGGAAACTATAACCTTTCCTGCCTTAGACTTAAAGCACTTAGGATTGCCTTATAATCTTAACAACTTTGCTTTAATAATCTTGGCTTAAACTTCTAATCAAAGTCTCTTTCCTAATGTTAGAATGTCAAGCGTTAATCAAACCAACAAAACAACTCTCTTCAAACCATCTGAAGTAATGGCTCACTTCAAACCTGCCACCGAAGATGATACTGGATACTCTTCAACTGCAAGACCAGTCCGAAGCCCTTTTTATAGTCCTGACTCACCACCATTGAACTACATTCCAAACACTCTCCAAGATTCATTTAAGTCTCCCGAATACCACCCGACTCCAAGATCGGAAAGAAAAGGGAAACGCCCTGCTGGTTTTAAAGAAGATGGCCTGTCTAAGAAAAGAGCCCGATCTTCTTCCTACGATAACTATGACGCTATGTGTGAAATCACAAATCTGCGAAAAACTACCGAAAGGAACTTTGATGGCTTGCTTCGCCATGTTGCAAGGGTCGAGGTTCGAATGGATGAAAAAGACCTAGCGATCAAGAAACTATTGGAGGAAAATGCTGAGTTAAAGAAAGAGATAAAATTGGTGAAATATGAAAGTGAAAGAAGTGCTCGATGGGGGATGCAATCTCTCGCTCATCTGAGAGAAGATGTCGACTTTAGATTGAAGATGGAGGAAAACCGTGTCAAACACCAACTTGCTCTAAGAGACTACGAATGCAATGTAGTCAATAGCAGTGTTACTAATCTCTATGATAATCTCAAGTTCCTTTACGAGAAACAAAAGGCGTAGAATGAGAAAGTAGAGAAGTTCATGAAGGAGGCTGAGAAGAAGAAGTGAACCCGACATTTGTTTTGTTTTGTTTTGTTTTTTCATTCTTTTATTTCCTAATTATGTAAAGGCTTTGCCTAAAACTATTTCTATATCCAACTCGTGTAATAAAAAGGCTTATATAATGCCTCGTTTCTAATAATATAAAGTGTTTCTTCTATATCATGTTGATATCAATACTTTATCTTTATCATACTTTTAATTGCTCAAACTTATAACTTGTCAACTTATCAAACTTATGTTCACTTTTATGTAGTGAAGCATCATGGTTCGCACACCTACCGTTAACAACATTGTGTTGACTAATGAGCAATTTCAACAATTACTTGCTGCCGCCCAAGGCAACGTCCAACCTAATCACGTTAACAATCAACCAAAACCTTGTTCTTACAAGGACTTTATGAACTGCAACCCTCCCGCTTTCAAGGGAAGTGAAGAGGCCGTTGAACTAGTCCGATGGTTCGAAAAACTAGAGTCCATCTTCCGTGTCTGCAACTGCGGGGACAATGACCGAGTTAAATATGCCACTAGTTCATTAGCTAGCAATGCTCTGACTTGGTGGACCGCTCATACTAAGTTTGTGGGAATCGATAATGCTAATGCAACCCTATGGGATGAACTTAAAGGCATGATGGTTACTAAGTTTTGTCCTAGAAGTCAAGTCCAAAAGCTTGAAGCCGAGTTCTGGGAACTCAAAGTTAAGGGTAGCGACATTGAAAGCTACACTAATCGTTTTCTTGAGCTTTCTACCTTGTGTCCCGAAATGTTTCCTACTGAGCTGAGAAAGATCGAAAGGTACATTGAAGGTCTCCCCGAGGATGTTCAGGGAAATGTTATCGCTGCTGAGAAAGTTACCCTTGATGCCGTAATTCTCATAGCTCAAAATCTGATGATGGCCAAAAGAAGAAGAGTTTTGGCTAGTAAGCAAGTTGATACTAAGAGTAGTGATGGTAAAAGAAAATTTGAGCCGTCTCAGGGTTCAAACCAGAATATTGCTAAGAAGCCTGCTGATAGCACTAGGACCGGTTATATAGGGACTAAGCCCTATTGTGCTTGTTGTGAAAGGCACCACCCAGGGCGGTGCACTGCTACTTGTTCTTTATGTAAAAAGGTGGGACATGTAGCTAAGACTTGTAAGACTCCTCCGAAAGATAAAGTTGTTGTTCCTGCTAAAGCTCCTCCTACTTGTTACACCTACGAAGAGAAGGGGCATATTAGTCCTCACTGCCCTAAGAAGAAAGATACCCCTGCTACTGGAGCCAATACCACCAATCCGAAGAGCCGTGTGTTTGTCATAACGGATGAGGAAGCCCGTGAGGATGATGAAGTCATTACAGGTACGTTTCTTGTCAATAATTGCTACGCAAACCTTTTATTCGATACGGGTGCTGATAAGAGTTACGTGTCTAGTGAATTTTGTAACTTATTCACTGAGAAACCACAACCCCTAGAAACTAAACGACTGGTAGAGGTAGCAAACGGAAAAGTTATGAAATTTGATCACATCTATAAAAACTGTAATCTAAAACTAGCCGACCAAGAATTTAAGATTGACCTTTTACCGGTCGAGTTAGCAAGTTTCGATGTCGTAGTCGGAATGGACTGGTTACGTCCATTACATGCTGCAATCTTGTGTTTCGATAAGACTGTTAACATTCCCTTGGGAAATGGAGAGACTCTCGTCATTCAAGGCGACAAGAGTGGTTCCAAGCTCAACATCATTTCTTGCATCAAAACCAGTAAATACCTTATGAAGGGCTATCCCGCGATATTAACCCATGTTAAGGTAGTCGAACCAAAGGAAAAGCTTATTGATGACGTGCCGGTGGTTAGAGATTACCCCGATGTATTTCCTGAAGATCTTCCTGGTCTTCCACCTCCTTGACAAGTCGAATTTCAGATTGATTTGTCTCCTGGTGCTGCTCCTGTTGCTAAAGCACCATACCGTTTAGCACCTTCCGAAATGAAGGAACTTTCCAACCAACTCCAAGAATTATTGGATAAAGGTTTCATTCGTCCAAGCTCGTCCCCATGGGGAGCTCCTATTCTATTCGTTAAAAAGAAAGATGGTACGCTAAGGATGTGTATTGATTACCGCGAACTCAACAAGCTTACTATCAAGAGCCGCTATCCACTACCGCATATTGATGATCTATTTGACCAACTTCAAGGGTCGAGTGTTTATTCAAAAATTGATCTGAGGTCCGGTTATCACCAACTTGGTCAAGGAATCCGATGTTCCTAAGACTGCTTTTCGTACTCGTTATGGGAACTATGATTTTTGTGTCATGCCTTTTGGCTTAACTAATGCTCCTGCCATGTTCATGGATCTTATGAATCATGTCTGCAAACCATATCTCGACAAATTTGTCATTGTTTTCATTGACGACATCTTAATCTACTCAAAGAGTGATAAGGAACATGAGCAACATTTGCGCATAATTCTTGAACTCTTACGAAAGGAACAACTCTACGCTAAGTTCTCAAAGTGCGAGTTTCGGCTCAAGACCGTACAATTCCTCGGACATGTTGTTGATAGTAATGGAATACATGTCGATCCAGCTAAGATTACCGCTATTCAGAACTGGGAGATACCAAAGACTGCGAAGCATATTCGTCAATTTTTGGGACTTGCCGGTTATTATCGAAGATTCATAAAAGATTTTTCCCTCCTTGCTAAACCCCTTACAAAGTTAACTCACAAAAGGAAGAAGTTTGAGTGGTCCGAAGAACAGGAATCTGCTTTCAAGATTCTGAAGGATAAATTGACCACAGCCCCGATTCTATCTTTACCTGAAGGCTCTGACGATTTTGTTGTTTACTGCGATGCCTCAAAGCAAGGTTTCGGATGTGTTTTAATGCAGCGTGAAAAGCTTATTGCCTATGCATCTAGACAGTTGAAGAAACATGAGAAGAACTATACCACACATGACCTGGAATTAGGAGCCGTGGTATTTGCACTAAAGATGTGGAGACATTACCTCTATGGGGTTAGAATCACGGTGTATACCGATCATAAAAAGTCTTCAGCATATCTTTGACCAGAAGCAATTAAACATGAGGCAAAGGCGTTGGATTGAGTTATTAAATGACTACGATTGTGAACTTCGATATCATCCTGGCAAGGCGAATGTAGTTGCTGATGCCCTTAGTCGAAAAGACAATGTTAGACGTGTTCGTGCTTTAAACCTGAAAATCAAATCGAATCTTATATCACGAATCTGTGAAGCTCAACTTGAAGCTATTAAACCAACACTTATCGAAGGTGAAGGACCTATCGGTTTCGAGAACCAACTCCAAGTAAAAGCTAATGGTCCACGGTACTTTGGTAACAGAATTTGGGTTCCTCGCTTCGGCAATCTCCGTGATCTAGTCTTGGACGAAGCTCATAAGACTAGGTACTCTATTCATCCCGGTTCCAGTAAGATGTACCACGATGTGAAGGAATTCTACTGGTGACCTAACATGAAAGCCGACATTGCTACTTATGTTAGTAAGTGTCTCACTTGTTTGAAAGTCAAGGCTGAACATCAAAAGCCTTCTGGTCTGTTGACACAACCCGATATACCGCAGTGGAAGTGGGAATGTATCACTATGGATTTCGTTACTAAATTGCCTAAGACTTCAAACGACAATGATACTATTTGGGTCATAGTTGATCGTCTTACTAAGTCTGAACATTTCTTACCGATCAAGGAAACCGACAAGATGGAGAAATTATCACAACTCTATATTAAAGAAATTGTCTCACGTCATGGAGTTCCTATCTCAATTATTTCTGATCGCGACAGTCGATTCGTTTCTAGATTCTGGAAAACTTTGCAATCTGCTCTTGAAACTCAACTCGACATGAGTACAGCCTATCATCCATAAACTGACGGTCAAAGTGAATGAACCATTCAAACAATGGAAGATATGCTACGTGCTTGTGTAATCAATTTCGGCAAAGGATGGGATAAACATCTACCTTTAGCTGAATTTTTCTACAACAACAGTTATCACTCTAGCATTAAAGCTGCGCCTTTTGAAGCTTTATACGGCCAGAAATGCAGATCCCCTTTGTGTTGGGATGAACTCGAGGACAGACATTTAACGGGTCCCGAAATTATTCATGAAACTACTGAAAAGATCGTCCAGATTAAGCAACGATTAGAAACTGCCCGAAGTCGACAAAAGAGCTATGCTGATAAGCATTGAAAGGATATAGAATTCCAAGTTGGAGATAAAGTCATGTTGAAAGTATCCCCTTGGAAAGGTGTTGTCCGCTTCGGTAAACAAAGTAAACTCAGTTCACGATATGTTGGACCTTTCACAATCACTCAAAGAGTCGGTCCCGTGGCGTACCGATTAAAACTACCTACTGAACTTAGCCAAGTACATGATGTGTTTCATGTCTCGAATCTTAAAAAGTGTCTTGCTGATGACACACTTGTTATTCCTTTGGATGATATCCGCATTGATGAGCAAATGCACTTCGTTGAAGAACCTATAGAAATCATGAATGAAGAGGTCAAACAAACGCGTAAAAGCAACATACCTATCATTAAAGTCCGTTGGAATTCGCGTAGAGGCCCCGAATATACATGGGAACGCAAAGACCAAATGATACGAAAATATCCCCATCTCTTCCCAACTGCTGATGCAAACGAGAAATCTACTTAAAACTTCGGAACAAAGTTTCTAATAACGGGGAGGTACTATAACGACCCTCATTTTTCCATTCTATATTTTCTTCCTTATTAATTGCCCAAACAAAGAATTTAAAACGAAATGAATAACTCTGATCAATAACTGTCAAGTCTTAAAAGCTATAAAGCATACTAATTAACTTAGTACAATAATTGACAAGTTAATAAAAGATGGAAATAATAAGCTAATTAACTTTCGTGAACAAAAACTCAAAACTTAAAGCTTTTAAACATGTAAACTTGAACTTATAAGGAACCATTTTAACCAAACCAAACTACAAGGTCTAAAACGAAAAAGTTTCACCTCTTTTCTCCTAACCCTAGCCGATTTCTACATGTAAAAAAAGAGATGAAATGACCATTATACCCCTCTAAAAATCGGCTAGCATCACCACCTCCCTAAACCTAACTTTTCCTCCAAGTATTCTAACCTAAACCTAGTTCTAGAATGACCTAATCTCAACTATAAAAGGAGGTGCTAGGTTATCATTTTTCTCATCCCATTCTCTCATTCATAATCACCTCACAAAACAATCAATCTCCTTCCTCTTTCTCTCTTGAAATCGGCGGCCAAACCACCACCACAACACCACCACTCCACCACTGAAACATCCAACACCACCATCACCACCATACCCCACGGTTTTTACCAAAACCGAACACCACCACCACCTTTTTGTTATTTTGGTTATTTGCTTCTTGATTTCGGGTAATGTTCAAGTGATCTTCAACGTGTTCTTCAAGATCTTCAAGCGTGTTCTTCGTTATTCGGGTTATTTGATCTTCATCTTCAAGTGATATTCATCTTTTCTTTGTTAATCTTCATCCATCTTCAAGGTATAAAAACTACAACCCTAACTATTTAGTTGTTCATCCAATTCTTGTTTTGATTCATGTTTTGTTCTTGATCCATATTAATCATGTTTAATTAACCTAAACAATATATATATATATATATATATATATATATATATATATATATATATATATATATATATATATATATATATATATATATATATATATATATATATATGCAATCGACATACATATATACATATATATGTATCGACTAAAAAAACAAATAAATAATATAATGTTTGATCTTTAAACCCTAATTAAGTGGAACATTATTATGTTATGATCTTGTTAACGATAAAATGTTATACATATACACGCATGCTAATATACATACATATACTTAACAAAAAAAATATGTATATATATATGGTCGAATTTTTTTTTTTTTTTAAAAAAGAATTTTGTTGAATCTTAAAAACCCTAAAAGATTTATCAAAGATTTTTTAATGGTTAAAAAGGGAAACAAATATATATACATAATATATATACATATACGATTTGTATATATATATATATATAAATTTATTATTATATATATATATATATATATATATAAATATATACGGTTATATTTATAAAAAAATAAATAAATAAAACTATATATATACATATACACACGACATATACATACACATACACTACACTTATATAAACCCTAAACACTATTAAATACTACTGAACCCTAATCATTAATTAATTATTAAAACCTAACATTTAATACTAATATAATTAATTAAAACCCTAATACTACTATTTATACTACATACTACTACCTAACGTTTATACACTTATACTACTACTAACACTTATAATGTACTACTTATATTATAATACTTATATTATAAGAATATAACATACGATTACAATAGTCATTCACGATAACGTGAGATTACTTGAACGTCTACGCTACTTGTGGCCTAGGGTGATCCTTGGTACCATTATGGGACGCTTGTGGATCTCGAATGTCAAGACTTAAATTCTGGTCAAGATATCCTGGGCCGCTCGGTAACAATAGATCATTCGAGTGACTTGCCGGTGGCATAGATGTTTGGGTATGGTGCACAATATCAAACCCAACTATAGTAATCATACACTCACTAAGTGAACAACACCTAGTCTCCTACATAATTAATAAGTGGTAGACTTATTAAGAACAACTCACTAGTATTCAACACTAACTTACTAAACATAGAAAATTACTAAAAATGGAAAACTTACTAAGAATGGGAACTTAGTAAAACAAACTACACTTAAACACTTGCATACTTAACTTAAACTTGGGCAAATATTTAACTACTCTTAAATGTCATTAGGTTGATTTTCTGCTCACATTCATCCAACTCTTCTAATCTGAGGAATAACAAACTCTTCTCCTACTTACTAAGGTGAACTTCATAGCCCCACTTACTATTGTGCAATTTATTTAAACTTACTGGGGTGAGACACATGTTACTTTTAATATTTACAATTTAGACACAAGTACCAACTACTAAAATGTGCTATACCTGGCTATGTCCGGCAAGTCCCCACTGTGATATTTTTAATTGATTTTACATAACACATTCTTAATTATTGGGGGTAGGCCTATCGGGAGTAACGTCCCCGATACATTTGACCAAGTCATTGTATTACTTAATAATGATTCAAACCGACAAGGACAGTATAACTTGTCACGGGGCAAACTTTGAAACTGTTTAGTCTAAATATCACAAACTTGGCACTACTTTTAGATCCCTGCGAGATCTACTCTTATAAATAAAAATCTTGTAGTCTAAACAACGGTCAACTATTTTGTTAAACCTATCAACTTCACTCAACCTTTTTGGTTGACACTTTAGCATGTTTTGTCTCAGGTTATGATTGATCAGCTTACTCTTATCTGTGTGATGCTACTTGGACTCTAGGGCTTGAAGAAAGAGTCACATTTATTATTTATGCATTTATTTACATTCTTGTAATTTCAATTCTTATAACGACATTCTATTTTCCGCTGCGTACTCAATAAAGTTTGTTTTTATCATATAGTGTCATTCTCATTATATAATATGTTGGTATTTTTTATATTAATGTCACATCCACCCAGACCCTAACTGGGGGTGTGATACCCAAGTCGACAAGTGCATCATAAACTTCCGACCTGCCCATATTGCATGGTATTACAAAACAACCTTGATCACCCAATTTGGGAGGCATCTTTTACTTTTGCAAGGTGGCCGAACATTCCTCTACGAGAAATGTAGCCGACACCTCTTCATATTTGCCTTTTTTTGATAAAAGATTTTTAATGAACTTCCCATAATTAGGCATGCCCTTAAGCACTTGAATGAGCGGCATGTTGACATGAACTTGTTTCATCATTTCCATGAAGTCCTTTCATTGCGATTCAACTTTTTCCTTCCTCAAAGCTTGCAGATATGGAATCGGCTCCATGTACTTCCTCAAAGGTGCTTCCTTATTCATTTTACTCTTAACCCTTCGTGGTGCATCCTTTTCAACTATTGCTTCTTGCGAATCCCCATTAGTACTTGATTCATTCTCAACGGTTTGCAAAGTAGGTGTAGTAGGATTTGGTTTTTGGGTTGGGGTTGATGGGATTTGTGGTTCCTCATAAGTTAAACCGCTTCTTGTTGAAATAGCATTGACAAATTCAATTTGGTTGACGTTTTCAATAGGGATAGTTCTTGTGTTGTTTTGGTTTTGTTGGTTTTAGATCTTGTTGTAATTGTTGTTGGGGTTGATTTGTGTGTTGGAAGGTAAAGTTCCTTGTGTTCTTTCGGCAACTTGATTTGAAATTCTTCCAACGGTGCTCTCAAGGTTTTGGAATAAGGCTTGTTGGTTTCGGAGTTGTTGCTTCAAGAGCTCATTCTCTTTCATTAGAAAAGCTTCGGTTGATTCTACTTTCTTGATATAGTTTTGCATGATTTCTTCTAAGCTCTTCGAAGGTTGGGATTGTTGGTTGTTTTGTTGAGGTTGTTGATTGTAACGTTGGTTATTTTGTGATTGACTATAACCTTGGTTGTTTTGATAATTTGAAATTGCTTGATTGTTGTGCGGTTGGTTGTTGTAAGGTTGTTGGTTTTGGCATTGGAAGTTGTTGTTTCGGTTTTGGTTATAGTTGTTGTAACCTTGATTTCGGTTTTGGTTTGTAAATCCGGGTGGTGTATTGGTTTGGTTGTTGAATGACACTTGTTTTTGGTTAGGATTGTAGTAGCTTTAATTACTCACGAGTTCACATGAGCATCCGAATTCATGGGAATGTCATCTAGATCAACATAATTGCATTGAGTAATTTGAGAACAATTCTTTGTGAGATGGGGACCCTCGCATCTTTGACAACCAACTTGCATTGCAACTACCGTTTGTTGAATCTTCTTCAACTCCTTCCCGAATAATTGAAATTGATTGTTCAAGCTTGCAAGCGTCACTTGCCCATTTTCATTATCGACTTGTGCTACATTCGTCCTTGCTAAATCTCGTGGTGAAGGTGCCCATTCATATGTATTGACCGAGATATCTTCTAACATAACTTCGGCCGCATTTGGTGATTTGTACATAAATACCCCACCGGATGAAGAATCAAGATGTCGCTTTGTTTGCATATTATAACCGCGATAAAAATGTGTTAAGGTATTCCTTCTTTGTCAAACCATGCAGTGGACAAGCTCTTAGTAACTTCTTGAATCTAACCCACGCATCATATAAACTCTCATCACCCCATTGGGTGAACCCATTAATCTCCATTCTTAACCGCTCTACCTTGGATGGTGGAAAGAAATGATTGATAAACTCGTTTGTTAGCTCTTGAAAAGTTCTTATGGAATCGGATGGTAAATTACGCATCCAAGCTTTTGCGTCTCCTTGAAGTGTAAAGGGGAATGTCCTTAACTTAAAAGCGTCATCGGTGACGTCTTTGGTTTTGTAAATATCACAAAACTCATTAAAGTGTTGAATATGCTCGAATGGATTTTCATCTATCAACCCATGAAAATAAGTATCCTTGATCAATGTGAAAAAGTTGCCCTCGATCTTCCAATTGTCCGCTTGAATTGGTGGTTTAGTTATATCCAGTGCTATCAATGTTGGTGCAACCAATCAAACGTTCCACATTGGAGTATCGTTTGGATCATTCAATGCTTCTTGATCAATTAGATGACCATTAGGATCACCCTCTTCATTAACAATTTGATTACCGTTTAGATCCATCTCTTCTAAACAAAATGGCAAAGCTTCAAAGTTTTTCCTTAATACCCTTGCTTCTCTACGATTATAAACCCCGTACACGCATCGTTACGGATCGAAAAATGGATGTGTGAACTCTTGATCCTTGTGAAATCTTGTTTTCATACACCAAAGGCACCTATCCTTCAATCACAACACAAACACAACGGTTTTTCCAAACAAAAATAATATATAAAATGCGAAAAGTAACTTTCGCAAGGGCAAGCCCTCACGAAAGGATCGAACAATTAAAAGTTTAAACCAAATAACTGTGACGACCCGGAAATCTCCGACCAAATTTAAACTTTATTCTTATATGAATTCGATACGATAAGCAAAATCTGTTTAGTTGAATCTCAAAATTTTTGAACTGTTTCATGAATTCATAACCTCGACCATTTCCAATGATTCACGAACCATCAAATAATAAATAGAAATGTATATATACATAACTATACATATAAATAATTATATATTATAAATTAAAAATACTAATGAACTATTATATGATTTAGTTTATTATGGAGGAAAACTTAAACTTGTTATTTAAAACATAATTAATTATGTAGCAGTTGAAGTATCTAGATAGGTATACATATATACATGATTGAGATACTTAATTACTAATGGTATGTATATTGTTAAATATTCAAATATGTTAGTATATAAAATAAGTATTACATATTTAACAAAATGTAAGATTAATATATTATTTTAATTATAAGTCTAAAAATAGTAAATTATCAGTGTTATTATTGATACTTTCATTTTTATTATTAATAATTAATAAAAACGTTAACATCAGATTTGATATACGTAATTTGTTATATTAAGAATACTATCATTATTAGTAGTTACTATGATTATTATTATTTTATCAGTAATATTATTATTAAATAGTATGAAAAATTAAGGTTTTAATAATTTTACTAAGATTATGATGAATTATTAGATATTATTATAAAATTATCAATTTTATTAACTATCAATATTATGATATCACTCTTAGTATTATTTTGATTTTAAATATTATTATTATTATTTTAATTATTATTATTATTAATATATTTAACTGTATTATTATTTAATGTAATTATATTTATTAATTATATTAATTACATATAAAGAAGAATCAGATAAAGAATTCGATATTGTTATACATCACCATTGAATTTTATCCTTGTCTTTAATATTGTACTAGTCGATATCCATATCCCAGACACAAACAAAAATAGATGTGGATCTTATTTGATTTTTTTTATTTATTCTCCTGATCGCCAATTGACTATAAAACAAAGCAAGAACGAACGAATCTGTTTCTTGTAGCTTTCACACTATTTTTGATTTACAAATTCGTACAATCAGATTCAATCAATAGCAGTAAGTCCAAATTTTGTTAGAAATCGTTTTCCTCTTTATTTTTTTATTATTTTTCTTTGTCTGATTAATAACCTGTCGACCCAAAGTCATTGATATAAATCAATTGATAAATTCCAATTGTTGTAGGGAATCATTCAATACCCATTACCATTGTTAATTATCTGAAAAAATCGAAAATGAAATAGAAATTTCAAGAAAACAGACTGACGGCTCTGTTCTTGACTGATTTAATCAAAACCTCAATTTTTAAAT
The DNA here is from genome assembly GCF_046630445.1 of Rutidosis leptorrhynchoides. NCBI lineage: Eukaryota > Viridiplantae > Streptophyta > Magnoliopsida > Asterales > Asteraceae > Rutidosis > Rutidosis leptorrhynchoides. The sequence goes on from NC_092336.1 coordinate 415,869,512, forward strand.
CAATTTTCAAAATGTATAAATGAGGTTGTGTTAAGAATCTCTTATTCAAACTATCTGTAGGTTTTCAAACTCCAATTTCATCTCTTGAATTCGAATTTCAAAGTCAAAGTTTCATCTTAAAAAGTCAACCGATGTGTTATTCGTAAAATTTGAAATCGTTTGGACGATTTAAGTTGAATTGTAGATTTATAAAGTTTCTAGGAGTGATTTATAAACTATTTTGTGTAGAAAATATTTGTTAAAATGGCCTAGAAATTCGAATTCGATTTTTTGTGTTCTTCGTGAACTTTACAAAACTACAACAGCAGATATATACTTTTTTTTTATTTTTTAATCACGTCAAGCAACCTAAATAAATCGTTTATGTTTTATTATGAAATCCTAAAACTAAATAAATAACTCGTTGTTAGTTGGTCCTGATCTCTGGTCGATATGAGAACTTAGAAGATGAAGGAATCAGTAGATATAAGGGTTATATATATTAGGCAGTGTTATTAAAACAGAAAAGCAATATAGAGCAGACGGTTGGGTATGGTTGTGTTGAACGAGAGGTCTTGGGTTCGAGCCCGGCTTGAGGCGTTATTTTTATTAAAAGGGCTTATTTTAAGGTAGTCTTCATATTTCTCACTAATTATTATTATTATTATTATTATTATTATTATTATTATTATTATTATTATTATTATTATTATTATTATTATTATTTTTATTATTATTATTATTATTATTATTATTATTATTTTTATGATTGTTAGTGTTATTATTATTATTGTTACCATTAATTTTATAAACATTATTATTATTATCACATGTATAAGTATTATAATTATTATCATTATCATTATTATAAGTATTAATCATATTATTATTAGTAGTAACCTTATCATTTTAGTATTATCACCATTAGTATAATTATGATTATTGTTATTGTTATTATTAGTATTATGAAAGTAATAAAAATTTATTATTATCATGAATATTAGAATTTTTATTATTTTATAATTATTAGTATTATTTTTATTAACATAACTACTATTATTATTATTACCATTATCATTTTCGTTATTAGTGTTAACATTATTATTAAAGTTATTATTATTATTAAAAGAGTCAGTATTATCAAAACTAGCATTTTTATAAATAAATATTTTGTATATAAAAATATACTTATTACGTATACTATAATTATATTAAAATTTCATATAGATATATATCAAACATTTTAAATTTTTTTTTTTATAAATACTTACACATAACAAACTATTGATTTTTAAATATAATACGGAATATATATATATATATATAGACATGATAATATAACTAAAGGTATAGATATTAATCATTTGAAAAATATATACAAAATAAATATATAGATAACATATAATCTAAGATATAATATAAGTAAACGTTTTAAATGGAATTTAGTATAAATTCTATATAACTACAAATATATAAATAATATATATATTAATAAATGGATGAATATTATTTCCATTATATTTATTAATAGATATACAAATGATATAGGTTCGTGAATCCGATGCCAACCCTGCATTGTTCAGTTATTCAATGCCGTCATATGTATTTTTACTACAAAATACAGTATCGTGAGTTTCATTACTCCCTTTTTAAATGCTTTTGCAATATATATTTTTGGAACTGAGAATACATGCGCTTTTATAAATGTTTTACGAAATAGACACAAGTAATCAAAACTACATTATATGGTTGAATGATCGAAGCCGAATATGCCCCTTTTACTTGGTAACCTAAGAATTAGTAAACCAGTCTACTAATTGACGCGAATCCTAAAGATAGATCTATTGGGCCTAACAAACCCCATCCGTTGTAGTGGATGCTTTAGTACTTCGATGTTGTTTTATCATGTCCGATGGATGTCCCGGAATGATAGGGGATATTCTTATATGCATCTTGTTAATGTCGGTTACCAGGTGTTCAATCCATATGAATGATTTTTGTCTCTATGCATGGGACGTATATTTATGAGAACTGAAAATGAAAATCTTGTGGTCTATTAAAATGATGGAAATGATTATTTATGTTAAACTAATGAACTCACCAACCTTTTGGTTGACACTTTAAAACATGTTTATTCTCAGGTATGAAAGAAATCTTCCGCTGTGCATTTTCTCATTTTAGAGATATTACTTGGAGTCATTCATGACATATTTCAAAAGGCGTTGCATTCGATTCGTCGAGTTCATCAAGATTACTATTAAGTCATTTATAGTTGGATATATTAGGAAATGGTATGCATGCTGTCAACTTTCGATGTAATGAAAGTTTGTCTTTTAAAAACAAATGCAATGTTTGTAAAATGTATCATATAGAGGTCAAGTACCTCGCGATGTAACCAAATGTAATGTATTCGTCTGGATGGATTAGGACGGTTCATCTCATGTGGTATCAGAGCGGTGGTCTTAGCGAACCAGGTCTTGCATTAGTGTGTCTAACTGATAGTTGTTAGGATGCAATAGTGAGTCTGGACTTCGACCGTGTCTACATGTCAAAAGTTTTGCTTATCATTTAGTGTCAAAAATTATTTGCTTATCATCCTTAAGGTCTAGACACATCTTACTACCTTTATTGCATAGACAGTGTATAGATAAATTCATATCTTAGCATATCTGTTATTGTTACCTTTGCCTGACTGCTTCCGTAGATTCCTTCGTAACTTATGGGATTTTAGTATTATATATGCATATGTAAATTATGTATTGCAGGGTATTAATCTACATCCTATAATCTATTTCTTATCGAAAATCCTTCATCTGATCGTACGAGATGAATCCCTCAACCAGTTCGAGTCCCTCTGATTTCGATAGCTATTCCGATAGTTATTCCGCCAGTTATTCCGACATGGATGTTCACCTAAGCTCTGGAGGCAGCGTCACCAGAATGAATCAACCAATCAACCATCCCCAATTCATCTGATGAGTTCGTAGTCGACTTAACCAATGGAGACGCGAAGAAGGCGATTCTTTCCATCAATCGAATTGCCCTCTTGACAAAGAATCTGAAGCACTTACCGGCAAACCAATCCGAAACACCATTTTCACCATCATTTCCTGAATATCTCGCCATGATTATATACTATCTCAAATTCTAAACCTTATTCATCCGCCCGTTCCAACCGACAATCATCCCGGAATAATAGAAGAAGTCAACGAATTTCGCTCTCGAGTAATCAATTTGGAGAATATGGTGCAAAACTTACCAGCTTCAACAACAGCACTGGCAACACCAGTACCACCAACAACCCAAGTTTCAACATCACATGCCTCAACATCTCAATCTGTACCTCGAGCATAATCATCGTTCTACATGACGTTCTACAGCATTTATCTTCGTTCGACATGACGATTATGTAATCTTTAATGTTTTAGAGATTATGTATTCTAGCTCTAGCGGTAAATCAAATGAGATTAATATTATATTAACTCATTAAATCCATAATTACATCTGAAGAAAATATATATGTAAATATATTTTCATAAAGATTGTAATTAAAAATTCTTTCGTACAAACTGTTAATGGTGAAAATATTTTAACGAGTAGGTAATACTCGAGGAATATTTAGATTTCACCTTAATAAGTTACACTGTACATTCTTCGAAGCTGATTCAACAATCATTTACTATCCTACTTACAACCACCGAAATACGTATCCGTTCACCAAGAATAACCATTTTCATTCAATTTCATATTTGGATTTTGACCTATCAGAATCCAACAAGTGGCATAATGAAGAAAACATTGAACAAAATAAAATTTGTTAGAAAAAAACAAATTACCTATGAGAAAAATTTTGTTAAGAATCCACGCTAACTGTTCCTAGCTAACTGTTCCTAGCTAACTGATTACATTTTATTTATTGCAATTTATTTATCGCAATTTATATTCTGGCAATTTTAATTATCGTCATTTAATTTCTGTTATTTATTTATGCACTTTAAATATCGGGACACGTATACAAGGTTTTGACATATCATATCGACGCATCTATATATATTATTTGGAATCACCATAGACACTCTATATGCTGTAATGCTAGAGTTCACTATACATGGTTGAGGTTGATTCTATAATAATATATATACTTTGAGTTGTGATCGAGTCTGAGACATGTACACGGGTCACGATATGTATTAATTAATTCAAATATTATAAACTATATATGAATTATTGGACTGTTAACTGTGGACTATCGACTGTGGACTAATAATATTGGATAATTCAAATGAATTAAAATATTAATTGTAACATATGAAACTAAACATTTCTTCAAGTTTGCCACTTGATTTCATCTTAAACCTCATTTGTATCTTGACGATTACAATCTGCGTTCAAGCCTATCATGATTCTTGAAAACACTTCAGTCGAGAGGACGAACTAACCACACTCCATCTACGGAAGAAAAGAATGATGAATATAGATATGCATTTGAAAACACTCAGAACCTGAGTAAAATGTTTAACCCGTATATATGTTAGCTCCTTTAGCATTATTATTACCCAAAATAACTTTACAATTCCTTTTCAAGGTAGCAAATTTTGTCACAGCTCCAGCAAGCCAATTTCAACTTTTCTTTCGAAACAACCTTATAATAATCTTGATATATATGCGTACTCTTTTATTGTTATCGGGGAACCTTTTATATCCCATCTTATTACCAGCAGATGTACCAGCAACCTCGTTGCTCTTTGGCTTAAATCCCTCCGACAAATCACTACATTTATCTATTGAAGTCTCATCATATTCTCATCCGCATCTGGTAACAAGAATTGCCATACCAATTACTGAGAATCAGCAATCAGTATTTCGAATCTCGCAGCGTTTCTACATCAACAGTTATATGTATACATATAACATTTACCTCTTAGAATTATGATCTTTCATTCTGAAATTCTGAAAAGCAACCAGTCTACGAATTAATACTCGGAATGTTGAAAAAAACTCAAAGATTGTGATACTGAAAAATGAATTGAGCAAATCATGAAGGAGACTCTGAACAAATTACAAGGACTAAACTTGTACATAAAGGATTCAGATGATTCTGTTTTTGATGAAATCTTTAGCGAATACCTTGCTCCTTAATCGCTCTAAATCATCGTGAATGAATTTCTTCATCACAATTTGATTCTAAAATTCTAAGATATTATCGTATCTTTCATTATTAATATCCTAAATATTTCTGAAGATATCTTCATAAATATTCTTATCCAATATTATTTATCTCTCCGCGATATCTGTATTACATCATAGAAGAAACTGTTTCAGTTTCTAAAGTTTCTGAAACCTTCTAGTTTAAAGTATGAATGTTTTTGAAGTAGTGTTGGAAATTGATGCATGAGTTAGTATAATATAATGACACTTGATCAACATGATTATATTACAATAAGTCATGCTGAGTTCTTAATGAAATGTGATGATTCACAAACCATAACATCATCATGTGTCATGTTAAATGACTCTTATATTCTATCTAATGTATAAACATATCAAGAACATATCTTCTTGATAGTTCTATCTTTTCTTTTGAATTCTGGTAATTTAACCAATCAAGATCGTGCGATTACAATTTCTATCTTAAAACATTAGTCATGTTCATTCGAAACTCTATACCTACGAATTCTGGACCATTACTTGCTTTATTTAAAGCCGAGAAGAGAAAGCAAAAGCATGGAGCTCCGAAATACAAAGGAGGATATAAAGCCCGATAATAACACATAAATTACAAACCGTGTATGTCAATGTTTATCGCAACATAAAGACACAGGAGAATCAAAAACACTATAACCCCAAGGGCGAAGTAGAAGAAAACAGATTCCTCCGGTGGAAGTTGGAAAAGGAGAATAATTGTTGCGATAGTAAGGATAATGACAAGGATCAAAACTGGATTAAGCATTTTCACAACCTTTTGAATTTGGGAATATGGTATAGGAGAAGTAAAAGTTATGAAACGGAAAAAGTTTAATTTATAATGGAAATACCAGACAGTATAGTCAAGGCAGATCACCGTATTTAATTATAGAGATCTTAAATCCCTTATTCGTCGAAAAATCAGATCTTTTAGATTTCGAAGATTTTCTTTAAATCCCTTGAATTCCGGAATTCAACCCTGACTACGTCAAAAGCTAAGACGAATCTCTATTTCTTCATTTCATTCTTTTGTGATAGCTTCACCCGTACTCTTCGAGTAATCGAATTATCTTATCTATATTACTCAACAGTAATAAAACTCTATTTATCAGCTCATATTCGTCATGAAAACATATTTATTGTTAACAATGACCATCCCAATCAAATTTCGGGACGAAATTTCTTTAACGGGTAGGTACTGTGACGACCCGGAAATCTCCGACCAAATTTAAACTTTATTCTTATATGAATTCGATACGATAAGTAAAGTCTATTTAGTTGAATCTCAAAATTTTTGAACTGTTTCATGAATTCATAACCTCGACCATTTCCAATGATTCACGAACCATCAAATAATAAATAGAAATGTATATATACATAACTATACATATAAATAATTATATATTATAAATTAAAAATACTAATGAACTATTATATGATTTAGTTTATTATGGAGGAAAACTTATTTAAAACATAATTAATTATGTAGCAGTTGAAGTATCTAGATATGTATACATATATACATGATTGAGATACTTAATTACTAATGGTATGTATATTGTTAAATATTCAAATATGTTAGTATATAAAATAAGTATTACATATTTAACAAAATGTAAGATTAATATATTATTTTAATTATAAGTCTAAAAATAGTATATTATCAGTGTTATTATTGATACTTTCATTGTTATTATTAATAATTAATAAAAACGTTAACATCAGATTTGTTATACGTAATTTGTTATATTAAGAATACTATCATTATTAGTAGTTACTATGATTATTATTATTTTATCAGTAATATTATTATTAAATAGTATGAAAAATTAAGGTTTTAATAATTTTATTAAGATTATGATGAATTATTAGATATTATTATAAAATTATCAATTTTATTAACTATCAATATTACGATCTTACTCTTAGTATTATTTTGATTGTTAATATTATTATTATTATTTTAATTATTATTATTAATATATTTAATTGTATTATTATTTAATGTAATTATATTTATTAATTATATTAATTACATATAAATAAGAATCAGATAAAGAATTCGATACAGTTATACATCACCATTGAATTTTATCCTTGTCTTTAATATTATACTAGTCGATATCCATATCCCAGACACAAACAAAAACAGATGTGGATCTTTTTCGATTTTTTTTATTCTCCTGATCGCCAATTGACTATAAAACAAAGCAAGAACGAACGAATCTGTTTCTTGTAGCTTTCACACTATTTTTGATTTATGAATTCGTACAATCAGATTCAATCAATAGCAGTAAGTCCAAATTTTGTTAGAAATCGTTTTCCTCTTTATTTTTTTATTATTTTTCTTTGTCTGATTAATAACCTGTCAACCCAAAGTCATTACTATAAATCAATTGATAAATTCCAATTGTTGTAGGGAATCATTCAATACCCATTACCATTGTTAATTATCTGAAAAAAAATCGAAAATGAAACAGAAATTTCAAGAAAACAGACTGACGGCTCTGTTCTTGACTGATTTAATCAAAACCCTGATTTTTAAATCAATTTTCAAAATGTATAAATGAGGTTGTGTTAAGAATCTCTTATTCAAACTATCTGTAGGTTTTCAAACTCCAATTTCATCTCTAAAATTCGAATTTCAAAGTCAAAGTTTCATCTTAAAAAGTCAACCGATGTGTTATTCGTGAAATTTGAAATCGTTTGGATGATTTAAGTTGAATTGAAGATTTATAAAGTTTCTAGGAGTGATTTATAAACTATTTTGTGTAGAAAATATTTGTTAAAATGACCTAGAAATTCGAATTCGATTTTTTGTGTTCTTCGTGAACTTTATAAAACTACAACAGCAGATATATATATATATATATTTTTATTTTTTTAATCACGTCAAGCAACCTAAATAAATCGTTTATGTTTTATTATGAAATCCTAAAACTAAATAAATAACTCGTTGTTAGTTGGTCCTGATCTCTGGTCGATATGAGAACTTAGAAGATGAAGGAATCAGTAGATATAAGGGTTATATATATTAGGCAGTGTTATTAAAACAGAAAAGCAATATAGAGCAGACGGTTGGGTATGGTTGTGTTGAACGAGAGGTCTCGGGTTTGAGCCCGGCTTAAGGCATAATTTTTATTAAAAAGGCTTATTTTAAGGTAGTCTTCATATTTCTCACTAATTATTATTATTATTATTATTATTATTATTATTATTATTATTATTATTATTATTATTATTGTTGTTGTTATGATTGATAGTGTTATTATTATTGTTACCATTAATGTTATAAACATTATTATTATTATCACATGTATAAGTATTATAATTATTATCATTATCATTATTATAAGTATTAATCATATTATTATTAGTAGTAACCTTATCATTTTAGTATTATCACCATTAGTATAATTATGATTATTGTTATTGTTATTATTAGTATTATGAAAGTAATAAAAATTTATTATTATCATGAATATTAGAATTTGTATTATTTTATAATTATTAGTATTATTTTTATTAACATAACTACTATTATTATTATTACCATTATCATTTTCGTTATTAGTGTTAACATTATTATTAAAGTTATTATTATTATTAAAAGAGTCAGTATTATCAAAACTAGCATTTTTATAAATAAATATTTTGTATATAAAAATATACTTATTACGTATACTATAATTATATTAAAATTTCATATAGATATATATCAAACATTTTAAATTTTTTTTTTATATAAATACTTACATATAACAAACTATTGATTTTTAAATATAATACGAAAAATATATATAGACATGATAATATAACTAAAGGTATAGATATTAATCATTTGAAAAATATATAAAAAAATAAATATATAGATAACATATAATCTAAGATATAATATAAGTAAACGTTTTAAATGGAATTTAGTATAAATTCTATATAACTACAAATATATAAATAATATATATATTAATAAATGGATGAATATGATTTCCATTATATTTATTAATAAATATACAAATGATATAGGTTCATAAATCCGTGGCCAACCCTGCATTGTTTAGTTGTTCAATGCCGTCATATGTATATTTTTACTACAAAATACAGTATCGTGAGTTTCATTACTCCATTTTTAAATGCTTTTGCAATATATATTTTTGGGACTGAGAATACATGCGCTTTTATAAATGTTTTACGAAATAGACACAAGTAATCGAAACTACATTATATGGTTGAATGATCGAAGCCGAATATGCTCCTTTTGCTTGGTAACCTAAGAATTAGTAAACCAGTCTACTTATTGCCGCGAATCCTAAAGATAGATCTATTGGGCCTAACAAACCCCATCCGTTGTAGCGGATGCTTTAGTACTTCAATGTTGTTTTATCATGTCCGATGGATGTCCCGGAATGATAGGGGATATTCTTATATGCATCTTATTAATGTCGGTTACCAGGTGTTCAATCCATATGAATGATTTTTATCTCTATGCATGGGACATATATTTATGAGAACTGAAAATGAAAATCTTGTGGTCTATTAACATGATGAAAATGATTATTTATGTTAAACTAATGAACTCACCAACCTTTTGGTTGACACTTTAAAGCATGTTTATTCTCAGGTATGAAAGAAATCTTCCGCTGTGCATTTGCTCATTTTAGAGATATTACTTGGAGTCATTCATGACATATTTCAAAAGGCGTTGCATTTGAGTCGTCGAGTTCATCAAGATTACTATTAAGTCATTTATAGTTGGATATATTAGGAAATGGTATGCATGCCGTCAACTTTCGATGTAATGAAAGTTTGTCTTTTAAAAACAAATGCAATGTTTGTAAAATGTATCATATAGAGGTCAAGTACCTCACGATGTAACCAAATGTAATGTATTCGTCCGGATGGATTAGGACGGGTCGTCTCAATAACCCTCTAGGCTAACCGCACTCCCTGGCAGCGCCGCTAAGAAATTTTGATGTTGCGTGCGTTACAGTACATCTTTTTACCCTCTAAATTTTTATTTGACTTAAACACTACAATCAAGCACACAAAACTAACGAGCACTTAAAACCCGGTTGTTATAGCACTTTAATGCAAGTATTCTTATCAAGTTCGTCCCAAGGGAAGCGGTGTAAGTTGGTTATTTGAAACTAGTAATTGTCCTAGGGTTTCTTTGATTGGGGGGTTTTGATTGATATCAACTAACAACTAAAACTTGTGCATTTAAACAAACCTAAATTAACAAAGTAGCAAAGTATTAAAGACTTAAATCAATTAACTAAGATGTATTCACTTATCCAATCCTCTCTATGCTTAGCTTACCCCGTTTTTCTATTTTGTTATCTCATAAGTTGTTGAACTATTAAATGTTAGAATCACTTCTAAACCTCAATTCGAATGATACTCCACGAATTCACATAAGCTTTGTATCCTAAGATCGAGTTAAGCATGATTTGGTCATTAAGATTGAGCTTGAGTTAAAATCACTTAAAACTCCCAACTATCGAAATCACTTAAGATAATCTGTAAGACCCAAATATTTATTGTACATAGAGTAGAAATGATGTACTTAAGGTGTGTGAAGCGTGGTGCAGGTTTAAAAGCTGACACATTGTTCAGAGCATCCTGTGCGCCGCGCACACTACCTGGCGACAGATTCCTGCTTTTTCTAATTAGAGTTAAATGAGGGGATTTTTGGTCATTTCACTTGAGGACGGATCTCAGGCCATATCAGCTGGTTTAGATCCAATTTTAGATCATATTTCACATCCACAAACACTCTCAACTATCTTAGAGAGAGAGAGATTTCTAGAGAGAGATTAGGGGTTTTGAAGAAGAAGAAGCTTGAATCGATCAAAAGCTCAAGTGTTAAATTTGTTCATCTCGTTCCTAGCTACGTTTTGGTTCTTGTGGTAAGTTCTAACTCCGAATTTCAATGTTTGATTTGATATTCAAAGTTAGGGTTTGAACTTAAATTGTAGAGAAACCCATTTAAACTCTTGAAGTGAGTCCATTGATGCTTGTAATCGGGTTTATTGTTCTTGTTGGCGGGTTTTGGGTTGGTTGATGACTTAGCCATGATTAGGTCTTTAATTTGGGTGAAATCACTACGATTAGTGATTTTGTTGTTAAAAGAACCCAAATGGGTGTTATTGGAAGCTTGATTTTGAATTGGGTCAAAATTAGGTTTTAGATGTCATCTTGGGCAAGATAGGTGTGATGACCCGGAAAATTTCGACTTATTCTGAACCAAATTCTCGATATGGTTTAATATTTCTGACACGATAAGCAAAGTCTGTTAAGCTGAATCTCAAAACTTTTGAACTATTCAATTACCCTTCGATTTTTCTCAACGATTCGCTAACAATTATATGTAAATAGATACATATACTATAACTTGAAAACGTAACAAAGTGTTGAGTATACAGTACTATGCATTAAACTTGTTGGTTTGAATATCTGATTGATTTATTTAACTACTGAGTTAAAAGATTATGCCAATCGATTGAATTAAAAGATATTTATTGAGTCCCTTAAGAATTATAATATTATTACGAGTTTCTGTTGTGAGGTCCACGTTGATTTGGGAAATCATTCATGTTTAACGTTATTCGGAATAAATGGTAAAGTGTTAGTTTAAATAACGTAATTTGGACACATACAATAATAAGGAATATTAACTGTTAGAATTAGATATATGAATAACTTGCGATATGTATTTTAAAACGTGTTTATAAATATTAAGAATAGATATTAACTTGGTTATGAAACGTTTGATAAATACTATTATATTAATAAATAACGAGACAATGATTTATATAAGTAAATGACCAAAACACTCGAAAGATTAAGATATACTTTGAGTGGTATAGTTTATTGATAATTTAAGACTATATTTTGACAAAGGTACGAGTCACGAAACTTAAAGTGATAGTTTTCTAAGCATATGAAAATGCGTTCGAGAAACCGGAACCGGGGCATAAGTCGAGTGACAACGTACGAGACATCGGAACGAAAATTTCAAGTCAACTATGCACGAGAATATAATATAATATATAATTAATTAATTTAAATTATATATATTATATATATTATATTTAATTATGTCGACAAGCAAAACAACAAAAAATTGTGAGCTGGATTTTGGGGTCATGCGATCGCATGAGAAATAGGCATAAAACCCATGCGATCGCATGGGGTGCTTTTTCAGAAAAAGTTCTATAAATTGCACGATTTCAATGTTGTTTTTCTCACACTCTTAAAATTTCTCTGTAAGTATTTATTTATATTATTATTATTATTATTATTATTATTATTATTATTATTATTATTATTATTATTATTATTATTATTATTATTATTAAGATTAAAATTATTATTAATCTTATTATTATTAGTATTATTAATTAGTATTATACATAAAATACTACGACGAGGTTATGAGCGTGTCACCTTCAAAATGGGTTTTCGAGTGGGATAGAGCTAAGGAAATTATGGGTAATGTTCGGGGGTATATTTATGAATCAAACCTAATGTTTATCATCTCCGTTACGTCTACGTACTTTTTTAAAATATTGAATCACAATATTGATACGTAAGCATTTATATTTTATCTTTTATATACTAATAGTGTATCCATGTCTAGTGGTCGAGTATATATATTTATACAAGCTTGTATGCTAAATTTCGTCGTTAAACAGTTTATAATGAATCACGGATTAAATACATATATTACCGGTAAAAGGTATATGATATACATGTTTTTGGAAAGCTGACGAAAAATCAATAACTTTTCATTTAGAAATCGCGTAATTTTGATGATTGACGTTAATTGGAATTGCTTTTGAATCTGCAATTAGTATTTAAACAACTTGTTTGTAAGATTGATAAATTGGATTTTTGAATATTATCAACTGAGTAAATGAATCCTTAAATATGGTACGTCTCGTTTTGTTGAACTATTGTCAAAATTGACTTTTTGAAACGACTTTGGATAACTTTTGTATGTCGATCTCGAGCATTAGGATTGTGATACACTATGACCTGACCTAGCTTGATAAACATTTATTGACCAACATATGTTCTCTAGGTTGAGATCTACGGTTATTTGGTAATCCGAGTTTCGGTCACATTTTGGGGAACGCCTTTATATGCTGATAAAGTGAGTTTATAGTCTCCCTTTTTAAATACTTTAAATATTTTTGGGCTGAGAATACATGTAATTTATTTTAAACGCAATAAGATACAAGTTCATACTAAATTCTACACTGAGTTTGAACCAAAAATCCCTTAGCTTTGGTAACTAGTAACTGCCAGTTATAAGAACTGGTGGGCGCGAGTAGTAGTATATGGATCCATAGGGCTTGACATCCCCGTCTGTTCCAGGTATAGAAACCCTAGCCTGAACTATAAAACAGACGTATGCTATTTGAGTTTAGTACACGTTGTATTGCGTGTATTGTACATGTTGGTTGCATGTATGTTAAAACAGGGGTACTTATTATAGCGTTAAAGCTTAGTTACCAGGGTGCTCAATCTTGTAGAATATTTTGATAAACGTTTCTGGATGAAACAACTGAAATCTTGTGATCCACCTTTATGTACAGATTATGCAAAATATTAAAATTATGAACTCACCAACCTTTGTATTGACACTTGTTAGCATGTTTATTCTCAGGTTCCCTAGAAGTCTTCCGCTGTTTGCTTATATGTTAGACAAGCTATGTGCATGGAGTCTTACATGGCATATTTTTCAAGGAAACATTGCATTCACCAAATCATCACCATGTATCTTATTTTGACTGCATTGTCAATGGAAGTACTATTGTAAACTATTATTTACGGTGATTGTCTATATGTAGAAATCATCAGATGTCGAAAACCTTTGATTTAAATATTCATTTATGGTGTGCCTTTTGAAAAGAATGCAATGTTTACAAAACGTATCATATAGAGGTCAAATACCTCGCAATGAAATCGATGAATGACGTGTTCGTCCATATGGATTTGGAGCGATCGTCACAATAGGTGTTTAACACTTATGATTGGGTTTGATTGGTGTTATTAGAACCATTATCACTCTAGTTAGTGATTATTGGTGAGTTTGGACTTTGGTTGGGCTTGGAAGTACAATTGGGTCAAGATTTGCACTAGGTGTCAATATGGGTTGGTTTGTAATCCACCCGATTTGTGATGTTCGTTATTATGATAATGGAATAGGTATGTTTCATTGGTGGAGCAACGGATTTGGCTTGCTTTCATCGAGATTTCAAGGTGAGTGGAATAATTATACATGTATGTATATAATTTATTTGCTTGTGCGTGATGTGCACAATAGCCGGGTTTTGATGCACATCGATGCGGCGATAGCCGTTTGGATACCTTTGGGAATAGTGTCACCATAGCCAGATTTTTTGCGATAACATGCGACTTGAGGTTTGTGTAACCCGATATATATATATATATATATATATATATATATATATATATATATATATATATATATATATACATACATACATACATACATACATACATATTATTATTTGTTATTGTGCACATAGCCGTTTTGTGCACATGGTTGTGAGTAATAGTCGCTATTAAGTGATGCCATAGCCGTTTTGGAACACTTTGGGGGAAAACCATAGCCGTTTTGGGATACCTCGGGGTTATCATACCATAGCCGTTTTGGGCGCTAACCGAATAGCCAGTTCTTACTCACACGATTTGCCAAGTGATGCCATAGCCGTTTTGGAACACTTGGGGGGTGATGTCATAGCCGTTTTGGAACACCTCGGGGGTTAGCATACCATAGCCGTTTTTGGGAGCTAACGGTTGTTATGAACACCGATGACTTGTTCGCGAGGTCATTCCCTTACGATTATTGGTTAACCATGGGTTATACGTGTGATGTTTGGCATTTCATTATTATTATGATTATTATGCTAATGATGTTGCTAGTTGTACGATATGACGATACTAGCTTTTGGTACGAGATGATATGCGAATATATGCTATTGTTGATGCTAGTTGTACGATTTTGACGATACTAGCTTGTGCAAATTGATAAACGGGGTAATTATGGTGCGATTGACGTTACTAGCTTTTTCGCTTGATATACGAGATTATTGTGGTAAGATTGATGCTAGTCACTTAGACATTTGACTTGTGGGTTTATCTCGTGGTTTGGGTAAGGGAGTGCAAGTAGGTAAATTATATATGTATGTGTGTAACTATTGCACTCACTAAGTTTTAGCTTACCCTCTCGTTTTTTACAAATTTTTATAGTTTCGCACGGAGGCGGTGGCTCGGGTATGCATGGGAACTAGTGGACTGTATTGGTGCTTTAGAAGACGTGCTTTTGGATCGATTAGGATTGGGTAGCGTATCCCCAATCGCCATGCTCGGTCTTTATTTTGTGTTAAAATCTTTTGGTCGAAAAGTGTGTTTTGTACTAGATGGTAAATTGGGCCGATGTCGGCCCGGAGTCGTAAAACTTGTTTTATTATGAAAACGTGTTAGTTTTACTTATTATAATGTGTTGTGAAAACCGTTTCATCTAAATGTGTCGGGAAGTGGAAGATCATTAAGCGAAAAATGGAAAATCCGGACAGAAGCTGTTGGGGTCTGTGCGCGCCGTACACAAGAAGGGTCGCGCGCCGCGCACCCTTTTGTTAAAAAAAAATTTGCTGCGTATTCGGTTGGATAACGGGTTGGGTCGTTACAATTGGTATCAGAGCATGGTCTAAGGGATTTAGGTGACTTGAGATAGGTACCTAGACTTAGACTTTTGTGTGTGCTTAATTGTTGCGGGACTTGTGGGATTACGGGTCAGAATGGGAATTTGGTTAGTGTCCTAGTTATAGGTGGACTAACCTTTATATTAATGTGCGGATATTATTAATATATTTTGTGTTTGTGTTGGGTTATATCATCGAGCAAAGCGGTCATCGTACTAACGAGTGGATACGGCGTGTACGCGTAATAATGATTAGCTACCATTTTTACGGGTGTAAATCGCATTTGACAAGTGATGTAAGACGATTGCCGAGCAAGATGGGTCGGGATTGTACGTATGATTGTACTCGTTCGTTGCTTAATCGATTGCATTCTTTAGAATGAAGACGGAAGATGGATGCGGAACGAGTGAGCCTACTCATGAGGGGACGGATGAGTTAACGTTAAGGATTGAGGCCGTGTTTGAGCAATATATCTCAGTTTTCACCAACAAAGTTAGGGAAGTAACCAAGGAGTTGATTGAAGGAAGAATAACGGGAATGATCCGAGACCAAGTGGTTAGAGTCGTAAGGGAAGAGTTCGAAAAGAGGTTTCCTAAACCTCAAGATAACGGTGACGAGGGAGCGATTATGGGGATTAAATTTCATGCTCCAAAAATTGTTGATCACCCTTCGGGTAAGAGAAAGTTCGAATCAAGAAGTGGCCCTAGTACGAAAGCAAGTAATGCGACCGAAGGTGTCAGAAGCAAAACGAAGATAGTGTCGGTCACTAGTATGCCTAGATGTTACAATTGTGGGGTGAGGGGCCACAAGATTTGGGAGTGTACGATACCGAGAAGTGATGAAGTAATGTGTTACAATTGTCGTAAAGAAGGACACTGAAGGCCAGAGTGTCCCGAGTTGGTTAGAAATCAGACGAAAAAGTTGGGAGGTCCCGTGCATACTTGTTTTACGTGTGGTGAACAATGACATTTGGCAAAGGATTGCACGGGTGTACCGTCGAGTGCGATCAAGTGATTTATTTGCCGGAAGGAGGGACACCAAAAGTCGGAATGTCCCAAATCGTTTGAAGATCGGGTTTAGAGGTTAGAGCGCGACTATCTGATGATTAGTGAAGCACAAGGGTCCAACGATGTTGCTTCAGGTACTTTTAGTGTGATATTATATGTTATTCGTTAGTAATAACATGTGGAGTGTACGTGAGTCTTAGCTAAACTTTATTTTCCGTTGGGGATAATCCATAGCGAGCGGACGGTTTACGTTTATGGTTTCGGGTTACACTCATTAGAGTATATGAGTAGTGTGTTGTGCCTTGGCTCTGTTGTGCGAGTCCTTGGATGCTTAGGCATTTGGTTGGTATCGGGTCGTTAAACTCGTTCGAGTGAGACCCTTAAGGTTCTGATTTTGTCGTACGTATTATTGTTAGAAGGACATTCCTAATAGAATTACCCTATGGCGACATTTGGATTTACGGACGAAGGGCGTAAGACTTGGTGCAACCAAGCATTCCTTAGTGATTGAGTAAATGATTCTACCAAGCCATGATAACAGGCTTCGGTGTTAGGCTGTTAGCGTATGTTCGCTTTTAGAGTGATGATGGTGAACCATGAGGTTCATCGGCCGAATGAAATCCTAGAGATCGAGTTATTTGACCTCGATGTATGTTGGTAATGGAGTCTACGTAAGGCGATGTCAGGTGCCTTCTCATACCTGCGGGCGTGATGTGCGACTTCGATGGTTATGGTTACAGTGTACTTAGGGTACCTTACTGAAACCCTTATGTACATGAGTGACTAAATAGAAATTTTACGAGCTATAGCAAACAGACGACTGCAAGAGTGATGCTTGTGTTCGTGTTAATGAATGATTAGTATGAAGTGGCGAAGGATGATCCGAAATTCTTTTGTATGCTAAGTGTTAAAGTAAGGTTGATGACGTATGTGTTATGGGATGCAAGACGGTAAGCATTCGTTGTTGGAGCTATAGTCACGCTTTTCCAAGAGGGTGAGCATGGTGTATCGTCGGCCGGATGATTTTGTAGTGGTGAAGGGTTGAAAGAATTATATAGTTGGAAAAGTCTACCTTGCGAGTAGCGGTAATTTTGTTCTAAAAAGGGTACGTGTTATGTTGACATTGTGTCATCGCTTAAGTGGCGCAAACGGGTGACGGTAGACGTTAGTTCTTATTATTGAATTGAGTTCTTGAGAATTCGAGAAGAGGGACCGACGCCGTGTATGGTCGTGTACGTTGGTAAATGGTGAAATGACTTGACCTTGTAATCTTGGCAATTTGATTGAGGAACGAAGTTCTAAGTGGGGGAGTTTGTACTACCACACGAGGAAGTTGGTAACGTTATATCAAGGAATTTGTGTCGACTTCATTAAGGATTTGTATTCCTACCGAGGTAGCGTAATGGGACCTTGAGAGAGGGTACGATGCCTCATTGTCGTATATTTTGGGTAGTAGTTACACAATAGCTATTTTGTGTATTGTGAGATAATTACGCCTATGTGTTTATTTGGGTTTATCTCTCAGTTGACCACGTTTGACTTGTGTTAGGTGATGAGTGATATCCGGAAGGATTAGCTCTTCGTTAGCCACCCTTGGTTGTGATTGATGGTAAGCGGTTTCTGGAAAGAACCGTTACTTGTATATTTATGATTTTAATTGCCCGTATGAATTGTGCACATAGCCGTTTTGTGCACATGGTTGTGAGTAATAGTCGATTTTTACTCACACGTTGGTAATAGTGATGAGATAGCCGTGTTTCGCTCACAACTCTTTGGTAGTGTTGCAATAGCCGTTTTTGCACACTACGGATATATCACGATAGCTATTTTTCGTGTACTTGAGGGTGTGACAATAGCCGTTTTTGTACACCTTGAGTTTTGTGTTGAATAACCTTCATAGTGTTAGTATTGAAAACTATTGGTTGTTTTATACGCAGGTGGTTTGGTCATGAAGACCATGTCGTGTGATTAGTGGTGCAATAGCCGTGTTTTTACTATAGTTGCTTATTAGTCATGTATGCGCACTACAAGGAATGTTAGGTGGTAAGTGTTATCCGTAAGGATTCACTTTTGTCGGTCTTCATCGGTTGGGTTGTTGACTTCATGTTGGGGACGTGGTTACTATAGCATTATGCTTGTTAAGGGTATTCGATAGAGACGATGTCTCAGTATGAAATTTTGGTTAAGTTCTTCCCGACGTATGAGATTGAGCGAGTTTTAGTGCTCGGATTCGGGAATTTGATAAAATCGCGGGTGACGATTGAGTGATAAAGGTGATTCATTAGGAAGAATTTCCTAGAGGAGTTGGAGAAAACGCGTGATGATTCCATGTATACTAAGCGATTGTAGTAGATTCGGATATTGTATGCATTGCATGTTCCAGAATGCGTGCAAGTGTGTAATGGTTAAATGGGATAATCTTCGAATTAATGATAAATGTGGTAGAAGTCGTTTAGAACGTATGTTTGAGGACCACAGAGTGTGGGTCCGGTCGGTTAAGTGATGAGGATCACGGGGACGTTATCGATTCTAAGTGGGGGAGAGTTGTAAGACTCAAATATTTATTGTACATAGAGTAGAAATGATGTACTTAAGGTGTGTGAAGCGTGGTGCAGGTTTAAAAGCGGATACACTGTTCAGAGCATCGTGCGCACCGCACCCAATTAGGGGCGCGTGCCGCGCACACTACCTGGCGACAGATTCCTGCTTTTTCTAATTAGAGTTAAATGAGGGGCTTTTTAGTCATTTCACTTTAGGACGGATCTCAGGCTATATCAGCTGGTTTGGATCTAATTTTGGATCATATTTCACATCCACAAACACTATCAACTATCTTAGAGAGAGAGAGAGATTTCTAGAGAGAGATTTGGGGTTTTGGAGAAGAAGAAGCTTGAATCGATCAAAAGCTCAAGTGTTAAAGTTGTTCATCTCGTTCCTAGCTACGTTTGAGTTGTTGTGGTAAGTTCTAACTCCGAATTTCAATGTTTGATTTGATATTCAAAGTTAGGGTTTGAACTTGAATTGGAGAGAAACCAATTTAAACTCTTGAAGTAAGTCCATTGATGCTTGTAATCGGGTTTATTGTTGTTGTTGGTGGGTTTTGGGTTGGTTGATGACTTAGCCATGATTAGGGCTTTAATTTGGGTGTAATCACTATGATTAGTGATTTTGTTGTTGAAAGAACCCAAATGGGTGTTATAGGAAGCTTGATTTTGAATTGAGTCAAAATTAAGGTTTATATGTCATCTTGGGCAGGACAGGTGTTTAACACTTATGATTGGGTTTGATTGGCGTTATTAGAACCATTATCACTCTAGTTAGTGATTATTGGTGAGTTTGGACTTTGGTTGGGCTTGGAAGTACAATTGGGTCAAGATTTGCACTAGGTGACAGTATGGGTTGGTTTGTAATCCACCCTAATTGTGATTATGATAATGGAATAGGTATGTTTCATTGGTGGAGCAACGGATTTGGCTTGCTTTCATCGAGATTTCAAGGTGAGTGGAATAATTATGCATGTATGTATATAATTTATTTGCTTGTGCGCGATGTGCACAATAGCAGGGTTTTGATGCACATCGATGCGACGATAGCCGTTTGGATACTGTGATGACCCAGAAATTTATGACCAAATTTAAACTTAATCTTATATGATTTCGATACGATAAGCAATATATGTAATGTTGAGTCTAGAAAATTTTGGAACAATGTTCATATACTCAATTGGCCTTTGACTATTCCCGACAATTCACGAACAATTATTTGTAAATAAATATGTATATATATTATATAAATACAAATATAAGAACATATAATATTATGATTTAACAAAGAATACTTTAATTAATTGGAATGTAATAATTAGGATAATTAAGTTACTGTTAAAAGATATATATATATATATATATATATATATATATATATATATATATATATATATATATATATATATATATATATATATATATATATATATATATATGTTATTATAAATCTATATAAGATTTCTATTAAATAAAATACATAAAATATATAAATATTAACTATCTTGTAAATGGCATCACATAATATAATATTACATAAATAATAAATAGTATTATATTAAATTACAAGTTTGAATATAATTGATATATTAATTTTATTTTCATTACTTTCATTATTATTATTGTTATTAATATTAATATTAATATTTGTAATGTTATTACTTCTAATATAAAATATATATATAATATATATATAACCTGAGATGTTTAGTTGTATTATTATTATTGTAGAGATTATTATTACAATTATCATTAAAAATCATTATTTTATAGTTATCATTATTATAAATGAAACAATATATATTATTATTATCATAAATAATATTAGTAACATCTTTATAACTATTATTATCAAAAATTTTATTTATTATTATTATTATCAGTAATATTTATTATTATTATCATTATTATTATTAAAAGTATTATTATTATTATAATTAATTAATGTAATTACATGAATTTATTATTAGAAGATATATAACAGCGTTTAAATATAAAGGAATCTGTTTGTATCACTATCTAACTATATTTAATTGTTATTCTTGTCTACAAAATCGAATCTAAATCTCTAATCCAGTCAAAATTCGTTAGCAGTCTGTGTCCATCATTTATTTTTTAAAAATATTTCTGTACCTGATAAAGAAAATATTGTCGACAATAATTGATATAAAGCTTGGCTAATTTCTGTGTTAAGGGATACCATTTGACATACTTTATCAATTACCAACTCCAAATATTCTTTACAACTCTTATTCAGTCGGATTTAATCAAAACAATCAGAACCCAGACGTGTATACCCTGTTCTTTGTTACATTTTTCAAACAATTTAATTTCTTAACAAATTTCAAAAATTATAAATGCAGAGTTGTTAGTAATCATGTTTTCAAACTAACTGCAAAGTTTCAAGATTCAATTCATCCTATCAAGTCTCAATTCGTGAGTCAAAGTTTGTGAAATAAAAGTCAACTGTTTGTTCTTAGTTAAAATTCGAAATTGTTTTCATGTTTAAATACAATTAGGTATACAGAAAGTTTTCATAGATGATTTAAAATATTTTTCATGTTATATGTAACACCCGTGTTACATCTGTCCCACATCGGTTGGAGAGGGGAACGAAGCATGCCTTATAAGGGTGTGGAGACCTTTCCTAGCATGACGCGTTTTGGGACCACAAACGCAGCAGATCCCATGAGAACTCTGCAGTTAAGCGTGCTCATGTGAGGGCACTACCAGGATGGGTGACCTCCTGGGAAAGTGCTAGTCATGTGTGGTTGCCAAGAAAAATCCGTGATCCTACGGGCAAAGCGGACAATATCATGCTACGGGGAACGTGTTACCTGGGATGTTTCAGATGGTATCAGAGCCACTCATGTGTCGTTGGGGGTGGTGGGGCAAACCTCATCGAGGACGATGAGTCCCTAAGGGGGGTGAATGTAACACCCTAGGCAAATCCCACATCGCCCACGAACATGAGTGATCATGGGATTATAAGGTAATACTCACGCTTAAATGACACAACGCGTTTTAGGATCACAGGCAGAGCAGATGTGTGAGTACGCTGCGGTTAAGCGTGCTCGGGCGAGAGCACTACCAGGATGGGTGACCTCCTGGGAAAGTGCTCGTCGTGTTTGGTCGCCAAGAAAAATCCGTGCGCCTACGGGCAATGCGGACAATATCATGCTACGGGGAACGTGTTACCTGGGATGTTACAGATGGTATCAGCGCCAGGCCCCAGACCAAACGTGCACAGCGAGGACGATGTGTCCCATTAGGGGGGAGGATTGTAACACCCGTGTTACATCTGTCCCACATCGGTTGGAGAGGGGAATGAAGCATGCCTTATAAGGGTGTGGAGACCTTTCCTAGCATGACGCGTTTTGGGACCACAAACGCAGCAGATCCCATGAGAACTCTGCAGTTAAGCGTGCTCATGCGAGGGCACTACCAGGATGGGTGACCTCCTGGGAAAGTGCTAGTCATGTGTGGTCGGCGCACGGCTTTTTCTTGGCGACCACACACGAGAAGCACTTTCCCAGGAGGTCACCCATCCTGGTAGTGCTCTCGCCCGAGCACGCTTAACCACAACGTACTCGCACTTCTACTCAGCTTGTGATCCCAAAACGTGTTGTGTCATTTAAGCGTGAGTATTACCTTATAATCCCATGATCACTCATGTTCGTGGGCGATGTGGGATTTGCCTAGGGTGTTACATTCACCCCTCCCCCCCTTAGGGACTCATCGTCCTCGATGAGGTTTGCCCCACCACCCCCAACGGCACATGAGTGGCTCTGATACCATTCTGTAACACCCCAGCTTAACATGACCACAATATTGTCCGCTTTGCCCGCAGGCGCACGGTTTTTTCTTGGCGACCACACACGATAAGCACTTTCCCAGAAGGTCACCCATCCTGGTAGTGCTCTCGCCCGAGAACGCTTAACCATAACATACTCGCACTTTTACTCAGCCTGTGATCCCAAAACGCGTTGTGTCATTTAAGCATGAGTATTACCTTATAATCCCATGATCACTCATGTTCGTGGGCGATGTGGGATTTGCCTAGGGTGTTACATTCACCCCCCTTAGGGACTCATCGTCCTCGATGAGGTTTGCCCCACCACCCCCAACGGCACATGAGTGGCTCTGATACCATTATGTAACACCCCAGCTTAACATGACCACAATATTGTCCGCTTTGCCCGCAGGCGCACGGCTTTTTTCTTGGCGACCACACAAAATAAGCACTTTCCCAGGAGGTCACCCATCCTGGTAGTGCTCTCGCTCGAGCACGCTTAACCATAAAGTACTCGCACTTTTACTCAGCTTGTGATCCCAAAACGCGTTGTGTCATTTAAGCGTGAGTATTACCTTATAATCCCATGATCACTCATGTTCGTAGGCGATGTGGGATTTGCCTAGGGTGATACATTATATGTAATGTCTAAAACGTCCTTAAAATTCAAATTCGATTTTGTGTTCATCGATGCTCAAAAACAGTGGCTGTAAGTTTTTTTTATTTTATTTTATTTACTTCTTCTCTGTTAATTAATGACAACGATGACTACTTGTTTATGTTTCACAAACTTAACTTAATTCAACCTCCAAACTAACAGTATTGTTTTTATTTGGGTTCTGATCGGATTGAATTCATGAAGAAGAAATAGTGAGATAGATAGTATAGGATATATAAATTAATTGGGGTATTAAAACAGAAAAATCAAAAGCAGACGGATGGTTAGGCACATGACGGGTGAGCGGGAGGTCACGGGTTCGAGCCCTGGTATGGGCTATTCTTTTTAGAAAAACTTATAAAAGGGGTATACACTTTTATATTTTCATTATTATTATTATTATTATTATTATTATTATTATTATTATTATTATTATTATTATTATTATTATTATTATCATAAATGTTATTATTATTATTATTATCAATTAATGTTATTATTATAAGTTATTATTAATATTAATTAATGACTATTAGTTATTATTATTATTATTATTATTATTAATATATGTATTAGTCACCATTTATTAAAATTAACATACTTGTAATTACAATTGTAGTTATTATTAATATTAATATTGTTATTACTAATATTATTACCATCAATAGTATTATTATTAAGACGTATTATTATTAATATTATAACTAGTAAAAAGATTGTTATTGTTATTAGGTATTAGGAATTATTATCAAAAGTATTATTTTCATTATCACAATTCTTAAACTTTCCTTTTTATTAAAAATTTCTGTTATTAACATTATTATAATTATTATTATTATTATTATTATTATTATTATTATTATTATTATTATTATAAGTATTGGTATTATTGTTAATATTATTATTACTACTATTAGTGAAAGGATTATTATTATAGATATTAGAATTATTACTATTATTACTGTTATCATTAAAATTATTAAAATCATTATCATAACTATCATTAACTGTAAAAATTAATGTTTTTACAAGTATTATTATTAATATCATTGTTATTATCACTAATAAAGTTATTTATTATTAATGTTGTTATCATTATTTTTACTAATATTAACTTAGTATAATTAGAACTACTGTTTTGATAAACAAATGAAATACATATACATATATATATATATATATATAACATAACAAAATATTTTATTATATAAAAGGAATATATGAAAAATAACTATATTATTAATATAAAAATAATATCATTAATAGGTTATATATATATAAACGTATTCGATTACGATTACGTGTATTAATATATATACACAAATGATATAGGTTCGTAAATCCAAGGCCAACCATGCATTGTTCAATGTCGTCATATGTATTTTACTACAAAATACAATATAGTGAGTTTCATTTGCTCCCTTTTAAATACAATACAATATATGTATATATATATATATATATATATATATATATATATATATATATATATATATATATATATATATATATATGTATATATATATATACATATTATTATTTGTTATTGTGCACATAGTCGTTTTGTGCACATGGTTGTGAGTAATAGCCGCTATTAAGTGTAGTGACCCGAACTTTTCCATGTTTATATATATTAATTGAGATTGATATTTACATGATTAAATGTTTCCAACATGTTAAGCAATCAAACTTGTTAAGACTTGATTAATTGAAATATGTTTCATATAGACAATTGACCACCCAAGTTGACCGGTGATTCACGAACGTTAAAACTTGTAAAAACTATATGATGACATATATATGGATATATATATAGTTAACATGATACTATGATAAGTAAACATATCATTAAGTATATTAACAATGAACTACATATGTAAAAACAAGACTACTAACTTAATGATTTTTAAACGAGACATATATGTAACGATTATCGTTGTAAAGACATTTAATGTATATATATCATATTAAGAGATATTCATACATGATAATATCATGATAATATAATAATTTAAAATCTCATTTGATATTATAAACATTGGGTTAACAACATTTAACAAGATCGTTAACCTAAAGGTTTCAAAACAACACTAACATGTAACGACTAACGATGACTTAACGACTCAGTTAAAATGTATATACATGTAGTGTTTTAATATGTATTTATACACTTTTGAAAGACTTCAATACACTTATCAAAATACTTCTACTTAACAAAAATGCTTACAATTACATCCTCGTTCAGTTTCATCAACAATTCTACTCGTATGCACCCGTATTCGTACTCGTACAATACACAGCTTTTAGATGTATGTACTATTGGTATATACACTCCAATGATCAGCTCTTAGCAGCCCATGTGAGTCACCTAACACATGTGGGAACCATCATTTGGCAACTAGCATGAAATATCTCATAAAATTACAAAAATATGAGTAATCATTCATGACTTATTTACATGAAAACAAAATTACATATCCTTTATATCTAATCCATACACCAACGACCAAAAACACCTACAAACACTTTCATTCTTCAATTTTCTTCATCTAATTGATCTCTCTCAAGTTCTATCTTCAAGTTCTAAGTGTTCTTCATATATTCTACAAGTTCTAGTTACATAAAATCAAGAATACTTTCAAGTTTGCTAGCTCACTTCCAATCTTGTAAGGTGATCATCCAACCTCAAGAAATCTTTGTTTCTTACAGTAGGTTATCATTCTAATACAAGGTAATAATCATATTCAAACTTTGGTTCAATTTCTATAACTATAACAATCTTATTTCAAGTGATGATCTTACTTGAACTTATTTTCGTGTCATGATTCTGCTTCAAGAACTTCGAGCCATCCAAGGATCCGTTGAAGCTAGATCCATTTTTCACTTTTCCAGCAGGTTTATCCAAGGAACTTAAGGTAGTAATGATGTTCATAACATCATTCAATTCATACATATAAAGCTATCTTATTCGAAGGTTTAAACTTGTAATCACTAGAACATAGTTTAGTTAATTCTAAACTTGTTCGCAAACAAAAGTTAATCCTTCTAACTTGACTTTTAAAATCAACTAAACACATGTTCTATATCTATATGATATGCTAACTTAATGATTTAAAACCTGGAGACACGAAAAACACCGTAAAACCGGATTTACGCCGTCGTAGTAACACGGCGGGCTGTTTTGGGTTAGTTAATTAAAAACTATGATAAACTTTGATTTAAAAGTTGTTATTCTGAGAAAATGATTTTTATTATGAACATGAAACTATATCCAAAAATTATGGTTAAACTCAAAGTGGAAGTATGTTTTCTAAAATGGTCATCTAGACGTCGTTCTTTCGACTGAAATGACTACCTTTACAAAAACGACTTGTAACTTATTTTTCCGACTATAAACCTATACTTTTTCTGTTTAGATTCATAAAATAGAGTTCAATATGAAACCATAGCAATTTGATTCACTCAAAACGGATTTAAAATGAAGAAGTTATGGGTAAAACAAGATTGGATAATTTTTCTCATTTTAGCTACGTGAAAATTTGTAACAAATCTATTCCAACCATAACTTAATCAACTTGTATTGTATATTATGTAATCTTGAGATACCATAGACACGTATACAATGTTTCGACCTATCATGTCAACACATCTATATATATTTCGGAACAACCATAGACACTCTATATGTGAATGTTGGAGTTAGCTATACAGGGTTGAGGTTGATTCCAAAATATATATAGTTTGAGTTGTGATCAATACTGAGATACATATACACTGGGTCGTGGATTGATTCAAGATAATATTTATCGATTTATTTCTGTACATCTAATTGTGGACAACTAGTTGTAGGTTACTAACGAGGACAGCTGACTTAATAAACTTAAAACATCAAAATATATTAAAAGTGTTGTAAATATATTTTGAACATACTTTGATATATATGTATATATTGTTATAGGTTCGTGAATCAACCAGTGGCCAAGTCTTACTTCCCGACGAAGTAAAAATCTGTAAAAGTGAGTTATAGTCCCACTTTTAAAATCTAATATTTTTGGGATGAGAATACATGCAGGTTTTATAAATGATTTACAAAATAGACACAAGTACTCGAAACTACATTCTATGGTTGAATTATCGAAATCGAATATGCCCCTTTTTATTAAGTCTGGTAATCTAAGAATTAGGGAACAGACACCCTAATTGACGCGAATCCTAAAGATAGATCTATTGGGCCTAACAAACCCCATCCAAAGTACCGGATGCTTTAGTACTTCGAAATTTATATCATATCCGAAGGGTGTCCCGGAATGATGGGGATATTCTTATATATGCATCTTGTTAATGTCGGTTACCAGGTGTTCACCATATGAATGATTTTTATCTCTATGTATGGGGTGTGTATTGAAATATGAAATCTTGTGGTCTATTATTATGATTTGATATATATAGGTTAAACCTATAACTCACCAACATTTTTGTTGACGTTTTAAGCATGTTTATTCTCAGGTGATTATTAAGAGCTTCCGCTGTCGCATACTTAAATAAGGACGAGATTTGGATTCCATGCTTGTATGATATTGTGTAAAAACTGCATTCAGGAAACTTATTTTGTTGTAACATATTTATATTGTAAACCATTATGTAATGGTCGTGTGTAAACAGGATATTTTAGATTATCATTATTTGATAATGTACGTAAAGCTTTTTAAACCTTTATTGATGAAATAAAGGTTATGGTTTGTTTTAAAATGAATGAAGTCTTTGAAAAACGTCTCATATAGAGGTCAAAACCTCGCAACGAAATCAATTAATATGGAACGTTTTTAATCAATAAGAACGGGACATTTCAGTTGGTATCCGAGCGTTGGTCTTAGAGAACCAGAATTTTGCATTAGTGTGTCTTATCGAATTTGTTAGGATGCATTAGTGAGTCTGGACTTCGACCGTGTTTACTTGAAAAATGATTGCTTAACAAATTTTGTTGGAAACTATATATTTTTAACATGTGAATATTATGTGATATATTAATCTCTTTAACGCGTTTGATATTATGTGATAGATGTCTACCTCTAGAACAAGTCCCATTGACTCACCTAATAATAATGAAGAGTCAAATGTAAATTGGAATGATTCGTGGACTGATTCACAAGTTCCCGAAGAGGAACCGGAAGAAGAGTCGGAACCGGAAGAAGAATCGGAACCAGAAGAAGAATCGGAACCGGATGAAGAAGTAGAACCGGTGGGGGAAATAATAAAACGGTTAAGTAAAAGAAAATCCTCAACCAACCGACC
This sequence comes from Rutidosis leptorrhynchoides, assembly GCF_046630445.1. Classification (NCBI taxonomy): domain Eukaryota; kingdom Viridiplantae; phylum Streptophyta; class Magnoliopsida; order Asterales; family Asteraceae; genus Rutidosis; species Rutidosis leptorrhynchoides. The sequence goes on from NC_092336.1 coordinate 415,898,704, forward strand.
AAGGTTAATTATGGTCAATGGTGTTTCCGCCAAGGAAGCAAAATATTGGGAGGATTACAAATTCTCCGATGAATCGGATTCCGACGAGAATTCCGATGATGTTATAGAAATTACCCCAACTGAATTTAAAAAGGCAAAAGAAAATAATAAGGGAAAGGGCATAAAAATAGAAAAATCTAATTCCCACCCCGATGAACTTTATATGTATCGTCAACCCCCGAAGTCCTTAAGTTGTAACAATGACCCGGGAACCTCTAAACCACCAGGTTTTTCTAAACCGTTGTGGAAAACGACAGTTAGTATTAGGGGAACGTCATATATCCCTAGAAACTTGGCAAAACGAACCAAAACCGAAGAAGAAGAAACGAGCGAGTCGGAATAAGATAGTTGTATTCGTGTGGTGTAATATATGTAATATAGTGTGCTTATGCTTTATGATATATGTAAAAATTGCTTGTATTAATAAGTATTTTTTTTTATGAATCTAACTCTTGTCTATTTTACAGTTTAAAAACACAAAATGGATAGACAACCCAATATTTTAAGAGACCTACCCGGAGACATGATTGATGAAATCCTGTCTAGAGTCGGTCAGAATTCCTCGGCACAACTATTTAAGGCGAGATCAGTTTGTAAGACATTCGAAGAACGTACTAAGAATGTCTTGGTTTATAAGAGACTTTCGTTTGAAAGATGGGGGATATCACATTGGGAAACCCATAAGTTACGATGTGTTTACTTTGACGCATATATTGCGGGAAACCCAAATGCTATTTTACGCAACGGGTTAAGAAATTATTTTGACTCAATGTATCCGAATTTAGGACTTCATGATTTAGAAAAAGCGGCTAACATGCAACATAAAGAAGCATGCTATGCTTACGGATTAGTAATGTTCGCTTCTCACCAAAGTGAGAACAAGAACATCGGGCTACAACTATTAAACAAAACGTTCCCACAAGTGACGGAGTCGGTAATTGGGGTAAGAAATGAGGTTTTTAGATTGTTACGGGACTGTTGGACATTACGTAACCCTCGTCCCTTTGACGACGTTACAACACGATGTCTTATCAACGGCCATAACGGTTATGTTCTACAAGACCAAGGATGGGAAGTAATCCTAGTAAAACCAGAATGCATGACTTGTTTCTGGACGTATGAATTACGTGTCTTTATTGCCTTTGCTGAACGACTTGTGTACTAGCTAGAATTATCTTCACAACCATCTTGTATCAAATTTATTGTGTGCTATATTTCATGCTATATGTAAAATAAGCGGTATTGTAAGTTTGTAAAATATTGTGTAAAAGTTTGAACGCGTAATATTATTATAATCAGTTTTTCATATAGAATTGTAGTAGTTGAATTGTATATTAGCTACTAAGTATGAACTTAACGGGTAGGTACTACCCGAATTTAAACTTATAAAACGCTAATATGAAGAAAAAGCTTTTATAAATGAGTTCATATTATGCTACGAAATACTATTAACTACTCTTAATATTCTGTATGATTAACTTGTTCCATTTGACTATTTTGAAGGAAATGGCACCGACTACTCGACACACCGTGAATATGAATGAAGAGGAATTCCGTACTTTTCTAGCTTCAAACATAGCCGCAGTACAGGCTGCGCTACATACCAACAATAACCTTGGATCTAGCAGTACAGGAAATCGTGTAGGATGCACCTACAAAGAATTCACTGCCTGCAAACCTTTGGAATTTGATGGAACCGAAGGACCGATCGGATTAAAACGGTGGACCGAGAAGGTCGAATCGGTGTTTGCCATAAGTAAGTGTACTGAAGAGGACAAAGTGAAGTACGCTACGCATACCTTCACAGGTTCTGCGTTAACATGGTGGAATACCTATCTAGAGCAAGTGGGACAAGACGATGCGTACGCACTACCGTGGTCAGCATTCAAGCACTTGATGAACGAGAAGTACCGTCCCAGAACCGAGGTTAATAAGCTCAAGACAGAACTTAGAGGGTTACGAACCCAAGGATTTGATATTACCACGTACGAAAGACGATTCACAGAATTGTGCCTATTGTGTCCGGGAGCATTCGAAGATGAGGAAGAGAAGATCGACGCGTTTGTGAAAGGATTACCAGAAAGAATCCAAGAAGATATAAGTTCACACGAGCCCGCCTCCATACAACAGGCATGTAGAATGGCTCACAAACTAGTGAACCAGATTGAAGAAAGAATTAAAGAACAGACTGCTGAAGAGGCCAATGTGAAGCAAGTCAAAAGAAAGTGGGAGGAAAACGGTGATAAGAATCACCAATACAACAACAACAGCAATTACAACAATAATCGCAACAATTATCCCAACAATCGCAACATCAATCGCAACTACAACAAACGGCCCAACAACAACAACAACAACAACAACAACAACAACAACAACAACAACAACAACAACAACAACAACAACAACAACAACAACAACAGCAACTACAACAATCGTCCCAACAACAATAACAATCGCAACAACAACAACAACAACAACAATCAGAAGCAGCTATGCCAAAGGTGTGAAAAGTATCACACGGGGTTCTGCACCAAATTTTGCAACAAGTGTAAAAGAAATGGTCATAGCGCGGCGAAGTGTGAGGTCTACGGACCAGGGGTTAATAGAACAAAAGGAACAAATGGTGTCGGAACGAGTAATGGTGGAGCAAGTAGTGTCGGAGCAAGTTATGCCAATGTAGTTTGTTATAAATGTGGAAAACCGGGCCACATTATTAGAAATTGCCTGAACCAGGAGAACACGAATGGACAAGGCCGCGGAAGAGTTTTCAATATTAATGCGGCAGAGGCACAGGAAGACCCGGAGCTTGTTACGGGTACGTTTCTTATTGACAATAAATCTGCTTACGTTTTATTTGATTCGGGTGCGGATAGAAGCTATATGAGTAGAGATTTTTGTGCTAAATTAAGTTGTCCATTGACGCCTTTGGATAGTAAATTTTTACTCGAATTAGCAAATGGTAAATTAATTTCAGCAGATAATATATGTCGGAATCGAGAAATTAAACTGGTTAGTGAAACATTTAAGATTGATTTGATACCAGTAGAGTTAGGGAGTTTTGATGTGATAATCGGTATGGACTGGTTGAAAGAAGTGAAAGCAGAGATCGTCTGTTACAAAAATGCAATTCGCATTATACGAGAAAAAGGAAAACCCTTAATGGTGTACGGAGAAAAGGGCAACACGAAGCTACATCTTATTAGTAATTTGAAGGCACAAAAACTAATAAGAAAAGGTTGCTATGCTGTTCTAGCACACGTCGAGAAAGTACAAACTGAAGAAAAGAGCATCAATGATGTTCCCATTGCAAAAGAATTTCCCGATGTATTTCCGAAAGAATTACCGGGATTACCCCCACATCGATCTGTTGAATTTCAAATAGATCTTGTACCAGGAGCTGCACCAATAGCTCGTGCTCCTTACAGACTCGCACCCAGCGAGATGAAAGAACTGCAAAGCCAATTACAAGAACTTTTAGAGCGTGGTTTCATTCGACCAAGCACATCACCGTGGGGAGCTCCTGTTTTGTTTGTCAAGAAGAAAGATGGTACATTCAGGTTGTATATCGACTACCGAGAGTTGAACAAACTTACCATCAAGAACCGCTACCCACTACCGAGAATCGACGACTTATTTGATCAACTACAAGGCTCGTCTGTTTATTCAAAGATTGACTTACGTTCCGGGTATCATCAAATACGGGTGAAAGAAGATGATATTCCAAAGACTGCTTTCAGAACACGTTACGGTCATTACGAGTTTATGGTCATGCCGTTTGGTTTAACTAATGCACCAGCTGTGTTCATGGACCTTATGAACCGAGTGTGTGGACCATACCTTGACAAGTTTGTCATTGTTTTCATTGATGACATACTTATTTACTCAAAGAATGACCAAGAACACGGTGAACATTTGAGAAAGGTGTTAGAAGTATTGAGGAAGGAAGAATTGTACGCTAAGTTTTCAAAGTGTGCATTTTGGTTGGAAGAAGTTCAATTCCTCGGTCACATAGTGAACAAAGAAGGTATTAAGGTGGATCCAGCAAAGATAGAAACTGTTGAAAAGTGGGAAACCCCGAAAACTCTGAAACATATACGCCAGTTTTTAGGACTAGCTGGTTACTACAGAAGGTTCATCCAAGATTTTTCCAGAATAGCAAAACCCTTGACTGCATTAACGCATAAAGGGAAGAAATTTGAATGGAATGATGAACAAGAGAAAGCGTTTCAGTTATTGAAGAAAAAGCTAACTACGGCACCTATATTGTCATTGCCTGAAGGGAATGATGATTTTGTGATTTATTGTGACGCATCAAAGCAAGGTCTCGGTTGTGTATTAATGCAACGAACGAAGGTGATTGCTTATGCGTCTAGACAATTGAAGATTCACGAACAAAATTATACGACGCATGATTTGGAATTAGGAGCGGTTGTTTTTGCATTAAAGACTTGGAGGCACTACTTATATGGGGTCAAAAGTATTATATATACCGACCACAAAAGTCTTCAACACATATTTAATCAGAAACAACTGAATATGAGGCAGCGTAGGTGGATTGAATTGTTGAATGATTACGACTTTGAGATTCGTTACCACCCGGGGAAGGCAAATGTGGTAGCCGATGCCTTGATCAGGAAGGACAGAGAACCCATTCGAGTAAAATCTATGAATATAATGATTCATAATAACCTTACTACTCAAATAAAGGAGGCGCAACAAGGAGTTTTAAAAGAGGGAAATTTAAAGGATGAAATACCCAAAGGATCGGAGAAGCATCTTAATATTCAGGAAGATGGAATCCGGTATAGGGCTGAAAGGATTTGGGTACCAAAATTTGGAGATATGAGAGAAATGGTACTTAGAGAAGCTCATAAAACCAGATACTCAATACATCCTGGAACGGGGAAGATGTACAAGGATCTCAAGAAACATTTTTGGTGGCCAGGTATGAAAGCCGATGTTGCTAAATACGTAGGAGAATGTTTGACATGTTCTAAGGTCAAACCTGAGCATCAGAAACCATCAGGTCTACTTCAATAACCCGAAATCCCGGAATGGAAATGGGAAAACATTACCATGGATTTCATCACTAAATTGCCAAGGACTGCAAGTGGTTTTGATACTATTTGGGTAATAGTTGATCGTCTCACCAAATCAGCACACTTCCTGCCAATAAGAGAAGATGACAAGATGGAGAAGTTAGCACGACTGTATTTGAAGGAAGTCGTCTCCAGACATGGAATACCAATCTCTATTATCTCTGATAGGGATGGCAGATTTATTTCAAGATTCTGGCAGACATTACAGCAAGCATTAGGAACTCGTCTAGACATGAGTACTGCCTATCATCCACAAACTGATGGGCAGAGCGAAAGGACGATACAAATGCTTGAAGACATGCTACGAGCATGTGTTATTGATTTCGGAAACAGTTGGGATCGACATCTACCGTTAGCAGAATTTTCCTACAACAACAGCTACCATTCAAGCATTGAGATGGCGCCGTTTGAAGCACTTTATGGTAGAAAGTGCAGGTCTCCGATTTGTTGGAGTGAAGTGGGGGATAGACAGATTACGGGTCCGGAGATTATACAAGAAACTACCGAGAAGATCATCCAAATTCAACAACGGTTGAAAACCACCCAAAGTCGACAAAAGAGCTACGCTGACATTAAAAGAAAAGATATAGAATTTGAAATTGGAGAGATGGTCATGCTCAAAGTTGCACCTTGGAAAGGCGTTGTTCGATTTGGTAAACGAGGGAAATTAAATCCAAGGTATATTGGACCATTCAAGATTATTGATCGCGTCGGACCAGTAGCTTACCGACTTGAGTTACCTCAACAACTCGCGGCTGTACATAACACTTTCCACGTCTCGAATTTGAAGAAATGTTTTGCTAAAGAAGATCTCACTATTCTGTTAGATGAAATCCAAATCAACGAAAAACTTCAATTCATCGAAGAACCCGTCGAAATAATGGATCGTGAGGTTAAAAGACTTAAGCAAAACAAGATACCAATTGTTAAGGTTCGATGGAATGCTCGTAGAGGACCCGAGTTCACCTGGGAGCGTGAAGATCAGATGAAGAAGAAATACCCACATCTATTTCTAGAAGATTCGTCAACACCTTCAACTGTTTAAAATTTCGGGACGAAATTTATTTAACGGGTAGGTACTGTAGTGACCCGAACTTTTCCATGTTTATATATATTAATTGAGATTGATATTTACATGATTAAATGTTTCCAACATGTTAAGCAATCAAACTTGTTAAGACTTGATTAATTGAAATATGTTTCATATAGACAATTGACCACCCAAGTTGACCGGTGATTCACGAACGTTAAAACTTGTAAAAACTATATGATGACATATATATGGATATATATATAGTTAACATGATACTATGATAAGTAAACATATCATTAAGTATATTAACAATGAACTACATATGTAAAAACAAGACTACTAACTTAATGATTTTTAAACGAGACATATATGTAACGATTATCGTTGTAAAGACATTTAATGTATATATATCATATTAAGAGATATTCATACATGATAATATCATGATAATATAATAATTTAAAATCTCATTTGATATTATAAACATTGGGTTAACAACATTTAACAAGATCGTTAACCTAAAGGTTTCAAAACAACACTTACATGTAACGACTAACGATGACTTAACGACTCAGTTAAAATGTATATACATGTAGTGTTTTAATATGTATTTATACACTTTTGAAAGACTTCAATACACTTATCAAAATACTTCTACTTAACAAAAATGCTTACAATTACATCCTCGTTCAGTTTCATCAACAATTCTACTCGTATGCACCCGTATTCGTACTCGTACAATACACAGCTTTTAGATGTATGTACTATTGGTATATACACTCCAATGATCAGCTCTTAGTAGCCCATGTGAGTCACCTAACACATGTGGGAACCATCATTTGGCAACTAGCATGAAATATCTCATAAAATTACAAAAATATGAGTAATCATTCATGACTTATTTACATGAAAACAAAATTACATATCCTTTATATTTAATCCATACACCAACGACCAAAAATACCTACAAACACTTTCATTCTTCAATTTTCTTCATCTAATTGATCTCTCTCAAGTTCTATCTTCAAGTTCTAAGTGTTCTTCATATATTCTACAAGTTCTAGTTACATAAAATCAAGAATACTTTCAAGTTTGCTAGCTCACTTCCAATCTTGTAAGGTAATCATCCAACCTCAAGAAATCTTTGTTTCTTATAGTAGGTTATCATTCTAATACAAGGTAATAATCATATTCAAACTTTGGTTCAATTTCTATAACTATAACAATCTTATTTCAAGTGATGATCTTACTTGAACTTGTTTTCGTGTCATGATTCTGCTTCAAGAACTTCGAGCCATCCAAGGATCCGTTGAAGCTAGATCCATTTTTAACTTTTCCAGTAGGTTTATCCAAGGAACTTAAGGTAGTAATGATGTTCATAACATCATTCAATTCATACATATAAAGCTATCTTATTCGAAGGTTTAAACTTGTAATCACTAGAACATAGTTTAGTTAATTCTAAACTTGTTCGCAAACAAAAGTTAATCCTTCTAACTTGACTTTTAAAATCAACTAAACACATGTTCTATATCTATATGATATGCTAACTTAATGATTTAAAACCTGGAGACACGAAAAACACCGTAAAATCGGATTTACGCCGTCGTAGTAACACCGCGGGCTGTTTTGGGTTAGTTAATTAAAAACTATGATAAACTTTGATTTAAAAGTTGTTATTCTGAGAAAATGATTTTTATTATGAACATGAAACTATATCCAAAAATTATGGTTAAACTCAAAGTGGAAGTATGTTTTCTAAAATGGTCATCTAGACGTCGTTCTTTCGACTGAAATGACTACCTTTACAAAAACGACTTGTAACTTATTTTTCCGACTATAAACCTATACTTTTTCTGTTTAGATTCATAAAATAGAGTTCAATATGAAACCATAGCAATTTGATTCACTCAAAACGGATTTAAAATGAAGAAGTTATGGGTACAACAAGATTGGATAATTTTTCTCATTTTAGCTACGTGAAAATTTGTAACAAATCTATTCCAACCATAACTTAATCAACTTGTATTGTATATTATGTAATCTTGAGATACCATAGACACGTATACAATGTTTCGACCTATCATGTCGACACATCTATATATATTTCGGAACAACCATAGACACTCTATATGTGAATGTTGGAGTTAGCTATACAGGGTTGAGGTTGATTCCAAAATATATATAGTTTGAGTTGTGATCAATACTGAGATACGTATACACTGGGTCGTGGATTGATTCAAGATAATATTTATCGATTTATTTCTGTACATCTAATTGTGGACAACTAGTTGTAGGTTACTAACGAGGACAGCTGACTTAATAAACTTAAAACATCAAAATATATTAAAAGTGTTGTAAATATATTTTGAACATACTTTGATATATATGTATATATTGTTATAGGTTCGTGAATCAACCAGTGGCCAAGTCTTACTTCCCGACGAAGTAAAAATCTGTAAAAGTGAGTTATAGTCCCACTTTTAAAATCTAATATTTTTGGGATGAGAATACATGCAGGTTTTATAAATGATTTACAAAATAGACACAAGTACTCGAAACTACATTCTATGGTTGAATTATCGAAATCGAATATGCCCCTTTTTATTAAGTCTGGTAATCTAAGAATTAGGGAACAGACACCCTAATTGACGTGAATCATAAAGATAGATCTATTGGGCCTAACAAACCCCATCCAAAGTACCGGATGCTTTAGTACTTCGAAATTTATATCATATCCGAAGGGTGTCCCGGAATGATGGGGATATTCTTATATATGCATCTTGTTAATGTCGGTTACCAGGTGTTCACCATATGAATGATTTTTATCTCTATGTATGGGGTTTGTATTGAAATATGAAATCTTGTGGTCTATTATTATGATTTGATATATATAGGTTAAACCTATAACTCACCAACATTTTTGTTGACGTTTTAAGCATGTTTATTCTCAGGTGATTATTAAGAGCTTCCGCTGTCGCATACTTAAATAAGGACGAGATTTGGAGTCCATGCTTGTATGATATTGTGTAAAAACTGCATTCAGGAAACTTATTTTGTTGTAACATATTTATATTGTAAACCATTATGTAATGGTCGTGTGTAAACAGGATATTTTAGATTATCATTATTTGATAATCTACGTAAAGCTTTTTAAACCTTTATTGATGAAATAAAGGTTATGGTTTGTTTTAAAATGAATGCAGTCTTTGAAAAACGTCTCATATAGAGGTCAAAACCTCGCAACGAAATCAATTAATATGAAACGTTTTTAATCAATAAGAACGGGACATTTCATTAAGTGATGCCATAGCCGTTTTGGAACACTTTGGGGGGAAACCATAGCCGTTTTGGGATACCTCGGGGTTAGCATACCATAGCCGTTTTGGGCGCTAACCAAATAGCCGGTTCTTACTCACACGATTTGCCAAGTGATGCCATAGCCGTTTTGGAACACTTGGGGGGTGATGCCACAGCCGTTTTGGAACACCTCGGGGGTTAGCATACCATAGCCGTTTTTGGGAGCTAACGGTTGTTATGAACACCGATGACTTGTTCGCGAGGTCATTCCCTTGCGATTATTGGTTAACCATGGGTTATACATGTGATGTTTGGCATTTCATTATTATTATGATTATTATGCTAATGATGTTGCTAGTTGTACGATTTGACGATACTAGCTTTTGTTACGAGATGATATGCGAATATATGCTATTGTTGATGCTAGTTGTACGATTTTGACGATACTAGCTTGTGCGAATTGATAAACGGGGTAATTATGGTGTGATTGATGTTACTAGCGTTTTCGCTTGATATACGAGATTATTGTGGTAAGATTTATGCTAGTCACTTAGACATTTGACTTGTGGGTTTATCTCGTAGTTTGGGTAAGGGAGTGGAAGTAGGTAAATTATATATGTATGTGTGTAATTATTGCACTCACTAAGCTTTAGCTTACCCTCTCGTTGTTTACAATTTTTTATAGTTTCACATCTCGGGTAAGCATGGGAACTAGTGGACTCGCATAGGTGCTTTAGAAGACGTGCTTTTGGATCGATTAGGATTGGGTAGCATATCCCCAATCTCCATGTTCGGTCTTTATTTTGTGTTAAAATCTTGTGGTTGAAAAGTGTATTTTGTACTAGATGGTAAATTGGGCCGATGTGGGCCCGGGGTCGTAAAACTTGTTTTATTATGAAAACGTGTTAGTTTTACTTATTATAATGTGTTGTGAAAACCGTTTCGTCTAAATGTGTCGGGAAGTGGAAGATCATTAAGCGAAAAATGAAAAATCCGAACAGAAACTGTTGGGGTCTGTGCGCGCCGCGCACAAGAAGGGTCGCACGCCGCGCACCCTTCTGTTTTAAAAAAAAAATTGATGCGTATTCGGTTGGATAACGGGTTGGGTCGTTACATAATCGGCACTACTATGTTGACTAAAGGCCAATTGAAAACCAACTTAGATCAAGAACACAATCACTTGTAATTCCCTAGCTAGTTGTCTAGATCACTTAAGGTGTTGAAGCACACATTGATTCACTTCTCAAATCACTAAGAGAGCTACTCAAAATATGTAATCAAAGTCAAGCCTAAAACAAACTTATAGCAATGGTTCTTTAGCCAATCTTAACAACACATGATCATAATTCATTCAAACAACATTATTCAATTGATTTGGGGCAAACACTAGCATTAGAGATTCATAGATAAGCAAACACAAGAGATTTAGCCAATCTTGGCTCAAACTAAACTAATAAGAAGCATAGAAATGTAAATCATCATCATATTCAAGCTATTACAAGTAATCAAAGCAAGAATTAAGATTAAAATAATGATTACAACTAAATATTGCAAAGTAATCAAAGTAAAGTAAAGATTACAACCCAAATTGCAAAGAAGATGAAGATCTAAATAAAGTGATGATGAATCTTGAACAATCACCCTTGAATCCTCCCTTAATCTCTAATAGATGATGAAATTAAGGTTTTGTGTGTGAAAATCGGACCCTGGGCAGCTGCTACAAAAGATGCATATGAAAAATGACCTAATCTCGTCCCTTTTATAGTGCTGAAAATCTGGGTTGAAACAGCGACAGGAGCGCCGCTTTCGCTTCAGGAGCGGCGCTTTTGGCTATCTTCAGGAGCGGAGCTTTTGATGAATAGCGACACTTTTGGCTCTGATCAGGAACGACGCTTTAGCTTGAAGAACGGCGCTTTTGCCCACTGATAAGAAATGAAGACAAATCATGCATAATAGCGGCGGTTTTAGTTCTGGAGCGGCGCTTTTGATCCTGTAGGAGCGACGCTTTTAGGCCAAGAACGGCGCTTTTGGAGCTGTTTCCTGCACTTGTCATTTTCTAAGCCAATTTTGCCTAAGATTTGGTCAATTTTACACCAAATCAACTCCTTAGCCTAATATTTACCAAATAGCTCAATAACACACTAAATGGGTCTCGAGATAGTCAAAAATCGAGCAAAGTGAGGTAGATATCGCGAGATAAACATATATAAATTCAGCGATATCAGCAATGATTTCTGCGTGTATGATAAAAACCCCTGCCTGAATGGACATAAAAAGCAGTAAGTTTAAGTAAAATAATCAATTCAAAACATTAAACACTTTTAATTTATACATTCATATATGAATGTAAAGATCTTACATTATCAACTGATAAGTGTTGACAACCGACACACTCGACGTCAGTAAACCACTCGTCTAATGAAACAACAACTTCGTGAAGGACGGTGTAAGAGAAGGTGCCAACGATATCCCAGACTCATCGTTGTTATGAAGTGCCAGAATTCTGTAAATAATATCACACCTCATTAAAATTTTGAAATACTAATTCATCAATCCAAGTACAAACTATTAAGTGTACAAATTTTTAGTGATGTTAATACTAATCATGTTGTATGGGTTTGGATATGAAATAAAAAAGGATCGATTAAAATGAATACCTTGTTCTGAAATCGTTTACAGCCGGAACATTGACGTCAATAAACGTTCTGCTGAAGTTCTATTCCGTACCACATGTGAGTTGTTCTACATATATAATGGCCAAAACATAATATAAATATTTGAATATTATAAACGTAATAATATTATGTATCGTTAGTTATTAAAATCAAGTTTAAGTATCTAACTTGAATACTTCCTTGTCCTTCCAAATTGAATTATCAAAAACAACACACTCATTCTCCGTAGCTTGCTTCATGTAGTCTATACTTAGCCCACAACGTGCATGAGATAATAGCACCACTACAAATATGAAAGCAACAAATGAATGCATCAACTAATGAATAGTAATTAATGTAAATAAAAGTAAAATAAAATGCGATGTGCATAAAAAATAGTATAAGTTACTCAATGTCTTTCAACTCCAAGTTGATAAATCTGGACTTCATCTCATCACTGCCACCATAATTCTTTGGTTCGCGATAATAAAAGTGAACTCTTCCAATAACATCCGCATAATATTTAGGGATAATTTTTAAATCATTAGTATTTTTTTGTTTATAAAGGTAAAGTGTGGTAAGTCGTGCTGGAAGAATATTTGTACTTCTTTTGTTTGAATACAAACCTGCAGTAACCCTTAGACCACAGATAACGCAGGCGTTTATGGCCTTAATCCGCCCACAAACGCCCGGAATGGGGCGTTTGTCCCGGGGCGTTTGTCACAAAAAAACGCTGGTACAAACGCATGAATTGACGACGTGGCACGTTTTGATTGAACCAAATATCATAGCCGTTGGGAAAATAGCCGTTGTTTTTTTTTTCTCCCTCTTTTTCTTCTATAAATACACACTCTTTATTTTCATTTTTCACACACTAATTCACTACACACTCACATATATATAAAAGTTTATATATTCTTTTTGTTTTAGACACAAAAAAATATGGATTTTTTAGCCTTAAGTATCGATTTGTTATTCGATTCAACGTCGTCCGAAGAAGAGGAAGAAATCCAACCAAGAACTTGTTTTCAAAGACAACCACGACGTTTTTTAAATAGAGATCGTGAAGCAGCGGGTGAATTATTGTGGAACGATTACTTTTGTGAAAATCCGACGTTTCCGGACGACATTTTCAAGAGACGATTTCGGATGCGCAAAGTTTTATTTCTCCGTATCCGAGACGGTATTCTTCAACACTCTTATACTCCTAATGCCCCCGATCATTTTACTTTTTTCCAACAACGTCCGGATGCACTTGGACGTCTTGGTTTCTCAACTATTCAAAAAATAACTTGCGCGTTACGGCAATTGTCGTATGGGATGACCGCGGATATATTTGATGAATATATTAAAATGGCGGAAAAAACGGGTTATGTTACTTTAAATAATTTTTGCAAGTGTATAATTGACTTATATGGGCGGAAATATTTGTGGAAGCCTAATGCAGCTGACATTGCTTGGTTGTATTCGGCGCACGAGGAGAAACATGGTTTCAAGGGAATGTTGGGTAGTATTGACTGTATGCATTGGGCATGGAAAAATTGTCCCGTTGCATGAAAAGGTCAATATACGAGAGGTGATCACGGTCACCCGACGATCATACTTGAAGCGGTTGCTTCATACGATATGTGGATATGGCATGCGTTTTTTGGGATGGCGGGTTCAAACAATGACATTAATGTGTTAAATCATTCTCCGTTGTTTGATTCCCTTCGTAAGGATAGAGTCGCACCTTTACCGTTTGAAGTAAACGAAAACCATTATCCCTTTGGTTACTACTTGGCGGACGGGATATATCCCGATTGGACAACACTAATAAAGGGGTATTCGACTCCTATTGAAGAGCCTAGAAAAAAATTTACTAAATTTCAAGCGAGTGCTAGAAAGGATGTTGAGCGTACATTTGGTGTTTTACAAGGTCGGTTTGCGATTTTAAAAACACCGGCACAAGTTATGAGTGTTAATAAGATGAGAAGGATAATGTATAGTTGTATTGTTATGCACAATACAAGAAGATAACGGGTTTGCGTTAAGTACTTGGGAACAAGAATAGTTAGATAAACCCGAAAACCGGCCTCGTCGCAATATTCGGAGAAGGGTCAAAGATCGTCGATCACGAGAGAAAGAAATTCGCGATCGAGACGTGCACGATCAACTTCGTGAAGATTTAACGGCTCATATTTGGAACTTCCCGCCAAACTTTCGCTCGATGCAAAACTAGTGTTTTTTTTTTTAATGATGTAATGTAATGTTTTTTTTTGCGTGTATTTTTTTTTATTGTAATGTTTTTTTTTTAATAATTAATGTACTTTTGTCTAATTTATTTTATATTTTGTATTAAACAAAATAAAAACTAATTTAAAAACAATTAAAAAAAAAAGAAAATGCCACGTCACAGTCTTACCATGACAAAAGCCTCCATTACAACTCTCCCCCAAAATGTCATGGCCCAGTCATAGTTTTTTCCCAAAAAGTGCACCTCACCCACTCCACGTCACAATTACCAATATCTGTGGTCTTAGGGTATCTGACATGCTATCATATCAGTAAAAGGAATGAACTAAAAACCATCACTACCAGACCAGTCAGTTGAAGGAAGGGCCATCAAACATGTTGTTGTAGTGACCATCAATTTCGAATCATGAGTCCAATGATTCAGCTTCGTTTTAGTTGGATTTTTTATGACTGCAACATTGATAAGGACATAGTGTTCATGTTATTTTAAAACAGTCTCATACTTCTTTATTATATTCTTGAGAAGTATACCAATACAATCACCCTATTAAAAGTAATTGATTGAAAAGTTATTTTATTTTAAATGGAATTTAAACTTTTTGTTATTCAATTTAGATGATTGTGACATAGATTGATATAAAAAAAAGTAAAAACTAAAGTGTTGGGAAATTACGGTCTCACTAATTCCTACCACTCAGCCCAACAATAATAGTAAAGAAATAAGAACAATGCACAACATAAGATTTAATGTGAAAACTCTAAAACAGGAGAAAAACCACCGGCCTCCAAAGAGAGAAATACACTATATCACAAATTGTTACAATGATATAGACGACTCTCTTAAGCCAACTACACTCTCCAAAATATTTAACTAATACAACTCTCAAACAAAGGTAAGAAAGAAAGAAATAATCAAATACTTAAAGTGTATTGATTGGTGCAATTTGGAATGAAGACTTAACCCCTCTTTTATAATCAAGCAAGTATCCTCCAACTTTTTCCTCCCACCTATGTGGGATAACATCCATTCACAAATACAAAGCAACCATATCCATTTCTTCTAACCAAAACTATAACCAACAAATCTCCACCTTTTGAATAGAAGAAGATAACCATGCTTCCACTTTGCAAAAGAAACCGACGTAGATGCTTCCTCGACGACAACTTCAAGATTCTCATCTTCATGCCGTTGACATTACCTCTAACCCAAGAAATAAAATTTGCATCTTCATCGAACATTGTCAAGACCCGACAATCATTGTCATAACAGACAATCATAACTCTAAACAGAATTATCATACTCCACCATAAAGAGTATAGCACTTAGAATATCACATTCTAAGCATTTTATATCGGCACATGTTGTATACCCAGCTGAACTGTTATGGTGCAACTTTCTGTTTGGCTTTCCCTGGAAGTTTCATCAGCTACAACATCCATTTCCACCACACAACCTGCATAAACGGCAAACCAATGCCCATGTGCAATTGTGGAATCGCTAACGAATATCCCTTTTCATGATGGCGCGGACACACCATGAGGATGACGTGACTTCAGAAGAATTCGTCACTCTCCGTAACAACTGAGACAATGTTAGCATCTTTGGAGCCATTTGCCGGATTAGCTCCACCGGGACAATTAACCCTTACATGTCCAGTCTTCCCGCACTTCCAGCATGTCAGATTCTTTCTAGAGTTTCTATTCTGCCTATCCGAACACAACAGTACCGTAGCTTCTGATGACGAGACCCCGTTACCTTCCAATCTTTTCTCCTCGGATATGAGCTGTAACATCCCGCGTTTTTCCGTTAAATTTAATTTTAACACCGTCTTTTTTTTAAAACATAATCTTTCGTATTTAAATTAATAGTTTCCGTGAGTAACGTTCATTATATTTCCGCTATTTAATTTTGACATCACCCGTTTACTCGAGCGTTTTAAAAATATTCGTTTGGTTAATTCCCGCACCCGCTTTGAAACTTGAGGGACAAATCTTGTCACTTGGCCAAATTGGAGCAACTAGTCACCACCTCCCACCATACGATTTAAGTCTTGAAAACCATAATACGAATTTGTATTACCAACTTCAAATTTACTTGAGAAAAGTATTTTCCTTAACCGAATCCTCATACTACAATGATTTTCATTCGAGTTTTAACGTCACTCCTTTTGAAACCACATGTGACCGGAAACGTCATTCTCCTTTGTCGAACCAAGTAAACGATGATCAATTCACCGGGGCCGAGGTTATTCATGAGCAACCGAGAAAAGTTATTCATATTCAGGTAAAACCCTACGCGACTTGTAATCACCAAGAGCTACGCCGATGTTAGACGTAAACATTTCAAATTCCACGTGGGAAACCGCGTCACGTTAAGAGTCGCACCTTGTAAAGGTGCAATCCGTTTCGGGAAAACGTAGGAAGCTAAATCCGCGATATTTTGATCCTTTAAATTCTTGGGGTGTTTTGGACCCGTCGCTAGCCGTTTAGACTTTTCCGACTCATTTTGGGTCTCCGTTTATCCTACATTCGATGTATCAACTCAAGGACGTGTTTTGCGAAACAAGAACTTGTCATTCCTTTTCGATAAGCTTACTATCGACGATAAACTTCATTCCTAGGAGGACCGGTTGAAACCATGAATCGTGAAACCAAACTTCAATCCAACGTAAAAATCCCGACCGTCGAAGTTCGTTGAAATACCCTAGGACGTACTTCTCCCTCACTCGTAGAATTGGCAACGCAAGATCTCGAGGAAGATTCAACAACTACTACTTCCAACTAAATTTCGGGACGAAATTTCTTTTGAGGTGTGGATAATGTAACATCCCGCGTTTTTCCGTTAAATTTAATTTTAACACCGTCTTTTTTTTTTAAACATAATCTTTCGTATTTAAATTAATAGTTTCCGTGAGTAACGTTCATTATATTTCCGCTATTTAATTTTGACATCACCCGTTTACTCGAGCGTTTTAAAAATATTCGTTTGGTTAATTCCCGCACCCGCTTTGAAACTTGAGGGACAAATCTTGTCACTTGGCCAAATTGGAGCAACTAGTCACCACCTCCCACCATTATCTCCTCATTTCTTTTCTTTCTTCTTTTCTCTCAACCAAGAACTCCCATCCTAAATTCTTCATCATCTTCAATCATCATCCAAATTCAAGCAAGGAATCAAACATCAAAACAAATTGTACTTTTGGAATCCTCGTTTCATCCTCTTCGATTTGATACTAGTCTCATGGCATGGGGTAAGAATTTCTCATGAAACCCTAACTTGTTAAATTCGTTTTTAGACTTGTCAAGTGGTTAATTAGTGTCTATGGCTCGTAGGGATGTCGTGTATGTAATTTGTATGCTCGTTCTTCGTGTTTTGAAAATATGACATGAACACCCAAATGGGTCTAGCTTAATCTTGAGTTTTGGTTGCTCAAATGATGTTATAAGATAAAGTGTATGTGTTAAAAGTGTTAGTTACTTCATTAGCTTCGTTTTGATATGTTGGATGATGAAAAACTAGCTCAATAACATGAAATGTGTTTTTGGTGAATCGATTATCGTTTTGGTAGGAACTTGATGCGGTTGAATGCTAGTTGAGACACTTGTTTGAATGTATGCTAGTTAACTAGTTAAATTGTATGCGTAAATAGCTTCGAAATGGTGTGATGTATGCTAGCGTTTGATTAGTGAATCATAAGTCTCATTTGTGTCGAAATTGATTTTGAAACGATAACGTGGCTAGTGATTTTGACGTAGTAAATGTTTATTGAAACTTGGAATATGCGTCTAGTTGCAATGTATGCGTTATTACCTTCAAAACGGCATATCAATTGTATGTTAAAAGTTCCCGAATCATAAAATGCGTTTCTTTGATTTTTGGTTGAAAATGATGAACTTTGATGATGTTTTCGATTTGGAAATTGTCGGTTATGATCTATGAAAAGTGTTTAGTTGTATTCCTTGTTAAAATACCTTTCCGATGATATAAGATACATGTTCTAATTGTTTGCGGATCATAAGATGTGGTTATTTGGTTTTAGCTCGTGCATACTTTGAAAAACAGAAAAGTGTCTGCCCAGATGGTGGCGCGGCGCGCCCCATCCCCGCGCGGCGCGCGGATTGGCCTGGCCAGATTCTGCTTTGTTTGGCGCATTTCACGCGAAATGTTTGACTAGCTATCGACCTCCGATTCACATGAAACTTGTTTTAATATACTTGTATATGAATAACTAGCATAGAAAAATAGTCCGGGGCCCGACCCGAACATGTTGACTTTTTCGTTGACTTTGACCAAGTTTGACTTTTAGTCAAACTTAACCAAACTTTTATGCAATCGTTCTAACATGCTTTTATACGTGATTCTTGTATGAAACTTGACAAATTGATTCACATGCTATACTTAATCGAGTCGTAACGAGCCATAGGACTAATTGAACACATTTCACCCGACCTTGTGTCGTAACCGGTTAATTGATACAACTTACTTGTTTAGGTCAAGGCTAAGCAACTTTCATGCATACGTTACTTTGTGAAGTACTTTTATACTCGTGCACTCGAGGTGAGATCATAGTCCCACTTTTTCAACAACTTTTTATACTTTTAAATTGTGGGCTGAGAAACATATACTTTGTTACATTTTGTACTACTTGCTTTTTACTTTGAACACAAGTACAAGGAAAACAAACATTCCACAGCGAGTTAGAACAAAAATCCTCAATTCGATTATCATTAGTTACACTTGCAGGGTGTAAGCGAGAACTTATATTGTGTGGCCATACGGGTTTGACAAACCCTCATTACGGTCGGTTCGCTACCGTCTACGGATGAAATATATTTTCGAGAAACAGTGTATGTTCTAACACTATTGTGATGGGGTTCTATGGAAGGAAACGTTAAGTCTTGATAATTGGGTGCTCGCGAACAATACTTTTGGAATGCAAACGATTATGATAATCAACGTTATGGGAATACTAAATCTTGTGGTTCAAAAACAACGTTTACAAATACATCTATGATTTCACCAACGTTTTTCGTTGACAGTTTTCTATATGTTTCTCAGGTTCATACTCGGCTACTTGATACATGCTTCCGCACTCTTTGATTACTTGATTGGAGTCTACCATGCATGCATACGCTAGGGATAGCATTTTTGGATTCAAACTTTTGTCTACTTACTTACGCTATTTATAGCAACTGTGGTTTCAAACTAATTATGTCGCAAGTTATTTCATTCATACTTTATAACTTTGTAAACTTAAACTTATTGTCGATCCGTTTGTTAAACTAAACTTTGTACCTTTCAAACGAACGCGACATAATTTTGGTCAAACGAGTCTCATATAGGGACTACGACCACGCAACGGGACCTAAGTTAACGACGCCGTCAATAACGGTTTTGGTCGGGTCGCTACAAGTGGTATCAGAGCGTTGGTTGTAGGGAACTAGGACGTGCATTAGTGTGTCTAACAGAGTCGTTAGGACGCATTAGTGAGTCTAGACTACAACCGGATAGTTAGCATTTGCATTCTGACATACATTTGCTATAGATAGCACTTACTTGACTACTTGTGCATTATACTTGAATCATTCTTAGGCAAACTTTTTAATGGTACCCAACCTTCATCATACGAACTCGTCTTCCGCCACTTTTTGGTAACACACGTAAATTCATGATTCATACACGTATGGATGACGACGACTTCATTAGTCACACTTGTTCGGGAACTCTGTCTCCCGGATTGTTATTTGCCACCGTTTCAACTTACTATCGGTTTCCCACTGGTGTTTCTTACTATCTACTTTTTGGTGTTACTACCATCACTACTCTAGGTGAGTATCGTCATCAACATTTATCACTACGGTTGCGTGCTACTAGTTATCATGACTCGTTACTCTTTTCATACCTGAATACCTTATTGTCTGACTCGAACCACCTTGACGTGAACAATCATTTATACACTTCCCTCGGGGAACGCTTCTTTATAGTTGCACTAATTCTTTCGATTCAATACGAGTCACGTTTGAGACGTCGTTACATTTTGTTCATTTTAGGTCTTCACGATGACACGAACTTGAATCTATGGAGTGATGTGGGAATGGAGGTATGAGTTAGCGTAATATAACGACACTCGATCAACGTGGTTATATTACGGTAAGACATACCAAAGTTCTAGTGACGCGTGATGGTGGTTAGACTCGATCAACCTAAACACCACCATGTGCCATGTACATGACTTCATCTTTTCAGGTTTGGACATCCGAAAACTCCGAGAATATTTATAACAACCATACCGGGGACACACCTTCAATTATTGTCAAATTATATTTATGCTTCCGAATGAATTACCGATTCCATTCGACTTCAACCGTATGTCACACGGGTATACTAGCTCGTCCTCGCGCAGTCTTATTGACTAACTACAATTTACTCGTTATGCTCACATCGGGGCAGAAACTTCTCTTGCATCACCCTCGTACTTCCGGTTCAGGAGGTCCTTATTCTAAATTCTCAATGGAGAGCGACTCTTCACGTTATACAAGTATTCGTCGCGAGGGTGGATAGTCCTAACAATCGTTTTCAAAACCCGATAAGAACTTGCCCCGACGAATGTTTTTGGAAACCGATAAATCTTCCGTGACGCGAATTTTCTTAAGAAACTTGTCCTAGCTAACGTTTTCAATTCCTAGCAAACTTGTTCAATATGCCTTAGGGAAATGTACCCCGTTTCGGATCGAGATCCTCGTTTCACTTCTAGATTTTGGAGTACCTTACAAAAAGCCTCGGGACCGCGTTTAGACATGAGTACCGCGTACCATCCACAACCCGACGGACCGAACAAACATACGATTTAAGTCTTGAAAACCATAATACGAATTTGTATTACCAACTTCAAATTTACTTGAGAAAAGTATTTTCCTTAACCGAATCCTCATACTACAATGATTTTCATTCGAGTTTTAACGTCACTCCTTTTGAAACCACATGTGACCGGAAACGTCATTCTCCTTTGTCGAACCAAGTAAACGATGATCAATTCACCGGGGCCGAGGTTATTCATGAGCAACCGAGAAAAGTTATTCATATTCAGGTAAAACCCTACGCGACTCGTAATCACCAAGAGCTACGCCGATGTTAGACGTAAACATTTCAAATTCCACGTGGGAAACCGCGTCACGTTAAGAGTCGCACCTTGTAAAGGTGCAATCCGTTTCGGGAAAACGTAGGAAGCTAAATCCGCGATATTTTGATCCTTTAAATTCTTGGGGTGTTTTGGACCCGTCGCTAGCCGTTTAGACTTTTCCGACTCATTTTGGGTCTCCGTTTATCCTACATTCGATGTATCAACTCAAGGACGTGTTTTGCGAAACAAGAACTTGTCATTCCTTTTCGATAAGCTTACTATCGACGATAAACTTCATTCCTAGGAGGACCGGTTGAAACCATGAATCGTGAAACCAAACTTCAATCCAACGTAAAAATCCCGACCGTCGAAGTTCGTTGAAATACCCTAGGACGTACTTCTCCCTCACTCTTAGAATTGGCAACGCAAGATCTCGAGGAAGATTCAACAACTACTACTTCCAACTAAATTTCGGGACGAAATTTCTTTTGAGGTGTGGATAATGTAACATCCCGCGTTTTTCCGTTAAATTTAATTTTAACACCGTCTTTTTTTTTTAAACATAATCTTTCGTATTTAAATTAATAGTTTCCGTGAGTAACGTTCATTATATTTCCGCTATTTAATTTTGACATCACCCGTTTACTCGAGCGTTTTAAAAATATTCGTTTGGTTAATTCCCGCACCCGCTTTGAAACTTGAGGGACAAATCTTGTCACTTGGCCAAATTGGAGCAACTAGTCACCACCTCCCACCATTATCTCCTCATTTCTTTTCTTTCTTCTTTTCTCTCAACCAAGAACTCCCATCCTAAATTCTTCATCATCTTCAATCATCATCCAAATTCAAGCAAGGAATCAAACATCAAAACAAATTGTACTTTTGGAATCCTCGTTTCATCCTCTTCGATTTGATACTAGTCTCATGGCATGGGGTAAGAATTTCTCATGAAACCCTAACTTGTTAAATTCGTTTTTAGACTTGTCAAGTGGTTAATTAGTGTCTATGGCTCGTAGGGATGTCGTGTATGTAATTTGTATGCTCGTTCTTCGTGTTTTGAAAATATGACATGAACACCCAAATGGGTCTAGCTTAATCTTGAGTTTTGGTTGCTCAAATGATGTTATAAGATAAAGTGTATGTGTTAAAAGTGTTAGTTACTTCATTAGCTTCGTTTTGATATGTTGGATGATGAAAAACTAGCTCAATAACATGAAATGTGTTTTTGGTGAATCGATTATCGTTTTGGTAGGAACTTGATGCGGTTGAATGCTAGTTGAGACACTTGTTTGAATGTATGCTAGTTAACTAGTTAAATTGTATGCGTAAATAGCTTCGAAATGGTGTGATGTATGCTAGCGTTTGATTAGTGAATCATAAGTCTCATTTGTGTCGAAATTGATTTTGAAACGATAACGTGGCTAGTGATTTTGACGTAGTAAATGTTTATTGAAACTTGGAATATGCGTCTAGTTGCAATGTATGCGTTATTACCTTCAAAACGGCATATCAATTGTATGTTAAAAGTTCCCGAATCATAAAATGCGTTTCTTTGATTTTTGGTTGAAAATGATGAACTTTGATGATGTTTTCGATTTGGAAATTGTCGGTTATGATCTATGAAAAGTGTTTAGTTGTATTCCTTGTTAAAATACCTTTCCGATGATATAAGATACATGTTCTAATTGTTTGCGGATCATAAGATGTGGTTATTTGGTTTTAGCTCGTGCATACTTTGAAAAACAGAAAAGTGTCTGCCCAGATGGTGGCGCGGCGCACCCCATCCCCGCGCGGCGCGCGGATTGGCCTGGCCAGATTCTGCTTTGTTTGGCGCATTTCACGCGAAATGTTTGACTAGCTATCGACCTCCGATTCACATGAAACTTGTTTTAATATACTTGTATATGAATAACTAGCATAGAAAAATAGTCCGGGGCCCGACCCGAACATGTTGACTTTTTCGTTGACTTTGACCAAGTTTGACTTTTAGTCAAACTTAACCAAACTTTTATGCAATCGTTCTAACATGCTTTTATACGTGATTCTTGTATGAAACTTGACAAATTGATTCACATGCTATACTTAATCGAGTCGTAACGAGCCATAGGACTAATTGAACACATTTCACCCGACCTTGTGTCGTAACCGGTTAATTGATACAACTTACTTGTTTAGGTCAAGGCTAAGCAACTTTCATGCATACGTTACTTTGTGAAGTACTTTTATACTCGTGCACTCGAGGTGAGATCATAGTCCCACTTTTTCAACAACTTTTTATACTTTTAAATTGTGGGCTGAGAAACATATACTTTGTTACATTTTGTACTACTTGCTTTTTACTTTGAACACAAGTACAAGGAAAACAAACATTCCACAGCGAGTTAGAACAAAAATCCTCAATTCGATTATCATTAGTTACACTTGCAGGGTGTAAGCGAGAACTTATATTGTGTGGCCATACGGGTTTGACAAACCCTCATTACGGACGGTTCGCTACCGTCTACGGATGAAATATATTTTCGAGAAACAGTGTATGTTCTAACACTATTGTGATGGGGTTCTATGGAAGGAAACGTTAAGTCTTGATAATTGGGTGCTCGCGAACAATACTTTTGGAATGCAAACGATTATGATAATCAACGTTATGGGAATACTAAATCTTGTGGTTCAAAAACAACGTTTACAAATACATCTATGATTTCACCAACGTTTTTCGTTGACAGTTTTCTATATGTTTCTCAGGTTCATACTCGGCTACTTGATACATGCTTCCGCACTCTTTGATTACTTGATTGGAGTCTACCATGCATGCATACGCTAGGGATAGCATTTTTGGATTCAAACTTTTGTCTACTTACTTACGCTATTTATAGCAACTGTGGTTTCAAACTAATTATGTCGCAAGTTATTTCATTCATACTTTATAACTTTGTAAACTTAAACTTATTGTCGATCCGTTTGTTAAACTAAACTTTGTACCTTTCAAACGAACGCGACATAATTTTGGTCAAACGAGTCTCATATAGGGACTACGACCACGCAACGGGACCTAAGTTAACGACGCCGTCAATAACGGTTTTGGTCGGGTCGCTACAGGAGCTTGCTAGTAACATCTTCAAACTTCAACGTTTCTTTTCCGTACATTAGAATAGGTTTTATGTGCTCATAGGACGATGATAAAGATAATATCAACCTCAAAGCTTTATCTTCATCATCCGTTTTAACTCCAATAGCCTCCAGTTCCGAAACAATACCGTTAAGAATACTTAGATGATCTGAAATCTTTGAACCCCCATCCATACGCAGAGTATGAAATTGTTCTTTAAGACACAACCGATTTGAGATGCCCATGCCCTAGTACAACTGCTCTAGTTTAACCCAAAGCTCATTTGCCGTTGATAACCCGTGCACATTTGCAAGCACGTTCTTTGCAAGACACAAATGAATCGCACTTGCTGCCCTCAAATCCATATTATCCCATTCTTCTTCATCGAACTTACTGCTAGAATCATTGCCGGGAACAAAGGTGGGTTTACTTTTCAATGCCTTGTGTAACCAGGACTGAATCAACACATCCTTGACTTGAACCTGCCATAAGCCAAAATTGATCCCCCCATCAAATTTCTCTACATCAAACTTAATTGGACTGAACTTCGACATCGTATCCGTATCCTATAAACAACACTTTCTCTGATTTTGCTCACGTTTTGACTGGCCGACAGATGTAGTGGAGTGGCGCACAGGATCCGTTAAATTGGAAAATCCAACACCCGGTCCACTACAAATTCTAGACACCACTTACTCCGAATCAGAAAAAATATTGTCTAACCAGATACCCTATACGATCAATAGAACTCGTTTCTGATGTGGACGATCCACTCCCGTGGCAACCACAGAGCATACTCCGACTCCTATAACCGAGACCCCCGTCAAACCTGACGCTCTGATACCAGTTGTTGGAAAATTACGGTCTCACTAATTCCCACCACCCAGCCCAACAATAATAGTAAAGAAATAAGAACAATACACAACACAAGATTTAACGTGAAAACTTCAAAACAGGAGAAAAACCACCGGCCCCCAAAGAGAGAAATACACTATATCACAAATTGTTACAATGATATAGACGACTCTCTAAAGCCAACTACACTCTCTAAAATATTTAACTAATACAACTCTCAAACAAGGGTAAGAAAGAAAAAAATAATCAAATACTTAAAGTGTATTGATTGGTGCAATTTGGAATGAAGACTTAACCCCTCTTTTATAATCAAGCAAGTCTCCTCCAACTTTTTTCTCCCACCTATGTGGGATAAAATCCATTCACAAATAAAAGCAATCATATCCATTTCTTCTAACCAAAACTATAACCAACATAAAGGTGTTTAATTATATATGATCGTCTGTTGCTATGACATCCATGAATTTCAATCCATTGTCGAAGGTTGGCTTGCTCATTGTTTCAATGCTCAAAATCTTAACTCGTACATTGATGTTCACCTTCCTTGGGTTTATTGTTCCTACCATAACCAACTTTGATTCCATTATATAGGATATAAGGAGTATATGTTAATACAAGTAGGAGTTTCTTGGGGGTTATTTGTTGTATTTTTATGAGGTTCATGAACTTAAATATAAGGCTTGTTATTCCTTGGCATTTAGAAAACAGAGAATGTGATAGGTTATTGCACACGAATATTATGATAGGTTACTAATTAACGATTTATTTGGAAATAATATATATTTCATCACATGCTTAATAGCATCTGTATTAAACAGGTGATTTTTGCTGATGGTTGGATCGATAATCAATTCTTAAGTCATCTTAATAAACTGCTTTATCAACTTCAATATAATACTCGTATTCGATTGTCGGAGCACTCCATGAAGAAGTGAGATATTTTTGATTTGATTCGTTGTTCTTCCGTTCATTGGCTTTCTTCTATAAGTCGTTTTATAGATTGTAATTAGAGTGCTCCCAATCAAGACATTACTTCTTCCAGGACTAACCAACCATTCAGCGCCACATCAGCACCTCCATCCCACTTACTTCCCAGGACTAAACACAGGATTAAACACTCCCAACAATGACACTCCTTCCTCACCCACTATATTAATTAATTAATCAATTGTACAAGACCACTAGCAAAAAGTACCACAAAATTAAACTTCTACCGTCCTCAAATATGCTCAAACTGGACGAAATCGAAGCAGATGGAGCTGGGCGGAGTGCTGGGCTGAACCTGGGCGCCTCCGTGCCATCGGCGCCCAGGCTGGACGGCTGTGGGCGGAGGACCTGGGCGAACCGTTGGGACCTGCCTTAGAACTCATAGCTCTTGAAGACATTGTAATCATATTAATAGAATTTTTGCAATTCCAAAAAAAATATTTAAGTCCCGCGAAATCGCGGATTATAAACTAGTTTATTAATAAAGTTATGTTTACTTATATATTGTTAAAAATTGTGAAAACCCGCTAGGGTTATGTGCTGTATGTCATCGCGAGGAATCTATCGATATTTAATATTAAAATACTAAAATGATAATGTTATTATTAGGCTAATTCCTTTGTTAAGAAAAAATAAAAAAATCTAAGCATGGTGGGTAATGTCATTAATCTAAATAATTTTGAATTAAAATTAAATTTTATTAATTAATTATTATTATTAAATCTTATTAATAATTATTTCAATTATTAAAATTAAATAAATTTGAATTATTTTAATTAATCATTTGAATTGAGTACGAGAAAGTATAAAAGCTAGACAGAAAGAAACTAATTTTAAATTTATATTTTAATTTGCACTTTTAAAATAAAATGACAACCAATATTATCTCTTATGATTGGATGTGGATTGTTTAATATGCATTTTAGGTATTTGATGAAATGTTGAGTTGACGAGTTTCTTAGTCGAACTCAGCATTAACGTTCACTTAATACCTAAAACATATCATTAACTGTTTCGTTTAAATAAACCCGTGGTTCCACGGGTCATTTGACTAGTTTTATACACTATTAATAAATTAATAATTAATTAATAAATTAATAATTAATTAATAAATTAATATTAATAATTATTAATAAATCTTCTCTTCTCTGCATTTTACAAAGCATGAAATATAAATCTGACGTGTCAAACTCTCCCGATTTTTAGAATTTTACTGCCACGTGGATTTTTTTAATTGTTACCACTTATTCCATTTACTGCTGAGAAAAATACACCTGGACCAATCATACATCTACTTAACATAAAGAAATCTTCAAACCCCACGTTATACGGGAGATGATATATTCACACTCCATTTTATTTGTTTCACTATTGAATCATGGTTTGTTCTCAAAATATCCCTACATATAATTTAACAAAAAACTTTATTTAATTTTTGTAAACATATCATTAAGGACTTTTTAGTAAATTTTGGTAAATTTTGGTGTAACAAGTAAATTGGATGTCAGGAAATATATCTCCCAATCTGAAACTGTTCCTCTCCTCTCTCTATCTCTGTTCAAAAACCGTTCATCTCTCTATCTCTCTTCGAAATTCCTCAAACCTCCATAGCTTTACCATCGTCGATTATGGCTTAATGACGGCGTATTAGGCGATGCCACTACCACCAATTAATCCGTAACGTTTTTCTCGACATAAGCATACAAATTTTGTATATTAATGTCAGATTCTTCGAAATCGACGGATTAATCTCCGGTGATTGAAATGTCCAGGAAGATGACGTTTGGGGCTAATAGTTAGGGTTTTTTGGATCTACGGTGGTTGTTCTTAATTCGGCGCGGTTCTCATAAATCGTTGTTTTACACCTTCAATTTGCAAATCTGGTACGCTTCATGTTACTTCGTTTTTTGTTTGAATTTCTCGCTCGATGTATTCATTTACTTATCTATATGAAATCAGAACATGTTTTTTGTTTAACATGTTGATTGTCGTCTTTGCTGTTTAAGGTTCGTAAATAACGATGATGATTGGTCCAGTTGGTAAACAAAGATTGTTTAAGTAAGGTTCATAAATAACTATAACGCTACAACTGATCAATTTTTGATGAGAATTTTTAAATTTGTACGGGAGTAGTAATCTATGTAAGATCAGTTGCCGGATTAGGGTAAGTTTCCATTCAATTTCACAAATTTTGTTAATTTTTTTTAATCATTCGCAAACGTCTCTAACTGATTTCCATGATCGCTGATTGCATTTTTAAAAAGTATTGCTTTTTGTATTTGAAGATAACAATGGCGTTTCTAGGGTTTTTCAGTTTTCATCAAAATTCAGATCATCGGCCTTATAGAAAGGTTATATCCAATTTACATGAGCTATTACTTTGATGGTTAATAATTATTATTTGTTTCATTTTAATATTATTTAGTGGTTTGGTTATTTAGTGATAGGTAATTGGTAGTAATTTATAAATTCGTTTTTATATGTATATTGTTTTTGTAATAAATTAGTTTCATTTCATGAATTAGCTCAGCTATTTTATAAACGTCACTAATGAATAATTATATGCCTGTTTTTGTGTGTGCGTGTTTATTCTTCGTTGATACTTATCTTGAAATTGAACATTGTTTTATTATTTAGTGGTTTAGTTATTGACTGATAGTAATAATTGAGAGTGATTGATAAAATTGTTAATATATGTATATTGTTTAACTAGAATTCACTGTTCTATTCCCGGTCCAGAAATGATAATGACTGCTGAATCGTGCATAAATGGTATGAAGTTGTATGATATCTAAGCTCGAGTTGAATTATATCGTTTGTATCCATTATAGGGAATGGTAAGTGTAGCTATGCTCTTCAAAAACTCGAGAAAATATAATGATAATGCCTTCTGTATTCAAGGTGATAATGATATTTTTAAACCGACAAATCAATAGCATATTGTTTTCAAAAGTT
Source organism: Rutidosis leptorrhynchoides (assembly GCF_046630445.1). Lineage (NCBI taxonomy): Eukaryota > Viridiplantae > Streptophyta > Magnoliopsida > Asterales > Asteraceae > Rutidosis > Rutidosis leptorrhynchoides. The sequence goes on from NC_092336.1 coordinate 415,928,091, forward strand.
ACTAAACGATAGTAATTGTGGAAATATATTAATATTAATTTCCAACAAAACAGGAGGGATTTGTTCAGGTACTCTTAGCTGTTGATATGTTATCTAATGTTAAAAAGTTAGCTTTGTTCATGATGCACGATTGGGTGGCTATGAAACTACCTCTATTTTTAATGACCATGGTCCCATGGTGGCGCATTTAGTTGCCAAATCTGAAGCTACCTACTTCAGTTACATGCAGAAAGCGTCGGCGGAATTCTGCTGCAAGTAATGATATGTGTGCTAAAGTGCCATTGGAGTTGATGTTTCTTTAGCTACGACTTCTTTAAGACATAGACAAATGGCTCTTAGAAACACGCTTCGACATCGTAATCAGACATGCGGGGTGTCATGTAGGCATTCAAGGTTTGTTTGTACAGTAGCGTCGACTTCCACTTCTGTTGTTTGTGGCGCAGGTATTTGTGGTTTTTATAAATTCTTTGTATTCGTAGTTTTTTAATGCCTTTCTTAAACTGTATTTTAGTGTATTGTTTTTCATGTTTAAGTAACAATGTGTAACATGATGTTCATCCCTTTATTGCGCATGCAGTTATTGATGGTGCACATGCTTCTACAAGTTCCGCTGCTAATGACAATGGGTTGCTGACTTCTAAAGGTATTTTCCATTCTGCGTGCTTCTATATTTTGTTAGTGGTATTTTAATTTCCAAAATTTGTTGTTAAAAGCTATATTTCTTTATTTTAATTTCCAAAATTTGTTGTTAAAAGCTATATTTCTTTACTCCCAAACACTGAAATCGTGTGCCCTATTTACCAAATGCAGCTTGAACTTTGTCTAACATGTAAATAAACCTTTACATATGTCACCTTTTACTATTACTATATTTGATTGTGGTTGACTAAGTTTGAATTCGGGTGATTATGTCTGACTCTTTAGCTTGGTTCACCAAAGTTGTTAGTTTGTTGTGTTTCACTATATTTGACAGTGGTTGACTATATTTGACTTTGGGTGATTATGTTTGCCTCTTTAACTTGGTTGACCAAAGTTGTTAGTGTGTTAAGAGCCATTCTACAATGCTAGCCAAGGCCTTCAGAAAATTATTGATAATATTGATTTAATTTAGTATATTATAGCTCAAGACATTAAGTATTTTATTGGGTAACCAAAAATGCTTATTTATCTTATGTCAAAATAACACATACAATACATGGTAGGTTTTACTCTTACAACTTCTTGAACATGTATACACATACAAAAATAGATGTAAGGAATGTCACCTACTGTTTTGTAGTAGTCTCGATCAAAGGACGTAAATGTAATAGTCATAAAAGTCTTTTGTATCAAATATAGTCCAAACTGTTTTGTGTAGGTCGTGTATCATAGCCTAATGTAAATTCAAGTGCTAGCACCAACATTTTAGCACTCAACAATGATCTACACTCACAAGGTCAACCGCACTTCGATCTCTATATATTTTTATTTGTTGCAGGATGGATCAACAAGCACAGCTGCTACCAGTATCGACCTTACATCCAAGAGATAGAGCAGGGATCATTGAAGCAATCTTGTACAGGCGCTGCATATGGAAAAGACCAAACAGTTCAAGACCAACTGGATGCTCTTATCTACTCATAGACACACAGGTTAGCAAAAACACCCATCTAACATTTATAAATTTTGCAGAAAAAAAGAAGAGAAAGAAAAATAAATAACAAAACTCATTTCATAACTCACATGGAACTGCAATCCAAGCAATGATGGAGTACAGACACTAAAACCACTATACAGGCGCACTGCAACTGAACTCAGCCTACTGATTCTCAAATTTCATTTGCGAAGAAACCAAGAATATACCTGCTGTTGGCGAGTTTTTTTCATCTACTATGTTTGTAAGTTTATCTTGAGTGGAATACAGTACATGAATTGATTGATCATTATCATAACTATTTTGATTTTGATCATTATCGTTGATGTAGCTGCGTTATATTTACCACTTAATTCAATGATTACTTCTTCTTTCTCAAGTCAAAAAGTTCAAATATTGCATTAATGTCATTCTCAACTTTTACCAGTGGGGTATGCAGATTGTTAGTTGGTTTTGTACCTATTCTTTTTAAGTTTTATTGATTTGAGAAATGTTTTCACTTATAAGCATTTTATGGATCAATTTGATTTGTTTTTAATAGTTATTACCTATCATTACTCCTAGGTATCGAATGATGCAGAGATGGCAAACGGTTGCTGCCTATATTGTGTATCCTTAATTAAAAAACACTCTTATTCGTTTTAAGTTGTAAATAAAATTAAAATAAATGTATTGTAGGAACATACTTAGCTACAGTATGTGGGATTAGAGGTAGCCTTTGCAGCTGGTGATGTCATGGATAATTACAAGGTAAGATCAGTTATCACTTAAAACCAAGTTCTTAAATCTAAGCGCTATCTGACTGCAACTTTAACTACTTGTGATCATTTGTTGTTTTAGTATGCAACTTTACCTTCATAATGGAGGGCGTTTCGAACCATCATATATCTTGAAAGGGTTAGTTTTTTAGTGTCATATGTTCCTTTTAGATGACTTCAACCCGTTTTGACCCATTTGATTTGTTTATGTTCTTAGTTAAGTTGTTTTGCCTATAACAATTTTGAGCCGTTTGAGATCTAACATAAGCTAAACTGACCCAGTTTTTTTTATGTAATTGGGTGAAAAGTGCCACCACTAAATTTATTGCCAATTTTGATAATCGTTTGATGTTCATGTCATATTTTTAATAAATAGGTCATTCTATGTTGGTGATGCTGGAAGAATAGATGACCATAGTGATGCTGACAAGAAGTTTGAAGAGGTATACTTCATATCTTTTTATTCAATTCTTGGAGTTTAAAGAGATATTCAACTAGTCTACGTACTGCAGCACATAATACTGGAGTTTGAAGAGATATTCAAACCTTCATTTATATTTGTATATATGTAATATATGAATGTGGTTGCGGGCTATTGGGTTAAAGTTTCATCTTCATGAGGACTACTTTGACGCATGAAGATACTATCTTCATTTGATCTCCCAACTGGTCTATGTTTTTAATTGCTCTTATATACACAGAGGGCTCTACCTAAATACCTTAACGGGTCTACAATGATATCTGTGGTGTTTTGATCTGATAAAAGTGAAAGAGTAGCTTTGTATTCCAGTCCCTTTCCCTTTCGGCTATGCCATGGCTGTCTATTTTTTTTTTTTTTTTTTGTTTCCCCGTGTGTTTAGTTTAACGAAAGATACTGTAGTTGCACACATGAGCATCAATGATATGCATTTTGTGAAAGATATTAATTTCAGCCTACTGTTGCTTCTATTAGAGATGGCTATATGGGCGGGTTAATGAAAGTTGATCGTTATGTTCTTACATCTGGAAACTATGCAGGTCCAGGTATATGGTGGTTTGACAATGTGATTGCAACGTTGAAGGTTGTCAGTTTTACTATAAATAGAGGATAAACTAAGTTCTTCACTTCAGTTTTTCATAGTGGTGGAAAATGGGCCGGTCATATTTGAATAAAATGGGTTATTTTTGTTATATATTTGATTGACTGAAAACAATAATTCTCCCAACGTTTAAATTTAAAAAAGTTCAGAATTAATTTTTGGACCATATCTCGATTTGTCGTGTAAAACTTATTTTATATGTTTCCACATATTTCTTATTTTACCCATTTTACCTCTAAGATTCTCCTATAACATTTTGGATTAGTACTTATATATTATATATGTGATTGTTGTCTATTCATAAAGGGTTATAGGTGGTCTAACATAAACTCGATGATATGATCTTTTTACAACCCTAAATGTAGGTTAGGCATTCTGTTTTAAATATAAGCATTGTATTTGCTTTTATGGAAAATGGAACGATGGGAGAAGAATTCTTACATACATCAGTTCAATAGCTGTTTTCAACAATGGAAGCTCATTAGTTACATAAAAATTTACTACTGTAGGTCATTTGTTTTGTATATTGTTAATGACGGAATAAGCAGCCTTAATCTATGTGTTTTGTGTCAAGGAAAAAACAAAACCAAATTATGTTTATTTCATATACAAGAATAATTTTAATACTCTTTTTAACATACCGTCAATTGATATAACATGTACGTTTCCAGTTTGATTGATTAAGAGTCGTCGTGCAACGCACGGGTTCTTAAAGGCTAGTAATAAATAAATCGAGGGATGTAAATCCTAGGTGTCGGCCTCTCCATAAAAGCTGACTGTAACAACCCAAACCAAACCACGACAATTCCCGTTAAATTTCACAACATAAAAAAAAAATTTCTGGTGCAGTTCATTTGCGCGGCGCGCCAGGTGGGTGCGCGGCGCGCCAAACCACCTGGACAGCCCGCTGTCCCCGGAAGTCAATTTAACGAAAATGTTTGACTAGTTCCCGACATTTTTAGCCAAAATGCTTTTAACCATAAATTCATATATATAAAACTAGCACGTTTAATTAATAAAATTGAGTTTACGAAGCGGGTCCCACAACGACCCATTTTACCACCTTAAGTACCGAAATACAATATTTGACCAAAAGACTTTTAATACAACAAGCCGAGCATGGCGATTGGGAATACGCTACCCAATCCTAAATGATCCAAAAGTAAGTCACTAAAGCAACTATGCACGTCTTCTAGTCCTCGCGCTTACCCGAGCCACCAATCCGCATGCAATCTATAAAAAGAGTCAACAACGAGAGGGTAAGCTAACGCTTAGTGAATGATAATATACTACATACATATATATGCATAAAATGGACACGCCACATAAATAAACAAATACCGCATACCGGAGCGTTCAAGCCTAAAGGCAAGCTAATCTAAGTATACCATACGATCACTAAGCAACAAGCTAATAATACCATCAATAAGGTAAGTTCACCAACGTCAATGTGAACAACGCCAATAACTACCCCCGGAGGGTTAACTACATCACGACAACACAACATTAATCACGAATTAGCAATTCGACAATCATGCAACATATCGTGCATATACCAATAACCGCAAATCCACGAGTAGCTAATAATACAATAGCATACGATTCATAATTAAATACATTCAATACATAATTCACGCAACCTTGGTTAACCAATTCGAACAAGGGAAACGGTACTTACAAGACCGTTGGAGTTCATAACATCCACTAGTGTTACTTACACACCGCGTAATCACTAATCCCCCGGGTGATGTCTTGATCACCGCGACTAACTCACCCTTACGACAATGTGGCGTCTTAAACACCGCGACGAATCCACACTTCATTCAATACAATGAGTGGTGTCTTAAACACCGCGACAATTCCACTCCCATGACAATGTGGTGTCTTAAACACCGCGACAATACCACATGTCAATTAAACAATGAGTAGTGTCTTAAACACCGCGACAATACTACTCGTTACCTAGAATGTGGTGTCTTGAACACCGCGACAATGCCACATTCACGCAACGCAAATAAATACATTATATACACATACGCATAATTATTCCACTCACAACCACGTGTGATAACGTACACCCAAAATGTGTACTTTGCTAAAGGTAGTCAACCAAAACGCACAACCGTGCCAATTGGACCTATGCACAAGTCCATCAAATCCACCTATATGTGAAGTGAGCTCTATAGCCGAGAATAACTTCACCCGACCCGCACCCATCCTACACATACATATGCATATAGGATATTAACACTCACCTTGAAGTCTTGATGAAAGCTTCCAAATAATCTGCAACTCGCCAATGGAAAATACCTATTCCATTATCATAATTACAACAATACACTTAGAATGGATTCACAAATCAACCCAAATTGACACTTAGTGCAAATTTGACCCAAATGCACTTCCAAGTACAAAACGCACCCAAAATTAACCAATAATCACTAACACAAGTGAGAATGGTCTTAATACGCCAATTAAACCCGATCATAGGTGTTAAACACCTATCTTGCCCAAAATGACACTTAAACCCTAGTTTGACCCATAAGAAGTCAATATCACGCTATTAGCAAGTTTTGACACCAAAACATATTTAACTCGGTTTAACACTTCAACTTAATCCATTTTAAGTTTATAAACTTTGTTAAATCGCCAATTGGGTCATAATCACCACCAAACCCTAATTTGACCCAAAGTCAAAGTTAGTCAACCAAATAACCCTAAATAGGTTTCAATACTTCCACACTCACTAAACCTAGTGATTAAACCCAATTTCAAGTTCTAAACATAACCAATTTGTTCACCAAACTGAAATCCACCAACAATAACAATAAACCCGATTACTAGCATCACTAAAGTCACTTCATGAGTCTAAATGGGTTTATCAACAAATCAAGTTCAAACCCTAACTTTGAATAGCAAAATCAACAATGAAATTCGGAGTTAGAACTTACCAATACCGCCAAAATGATGCCGTTGACGAGTGGAACAACTTTAATACCCGAGGTTTGACCCGAAACACCCTTCTTCTTCTCCAATTGGAGCTCTCTCTCTCTAAAACTCTCCTCTCACTCTAGGGTTTGAAGATGAGAGTGTTTGATGAGTGAAATATGATCCAAACTGATCAAAGGATCAGTTTTGATGACCCTAAACTGACCCCAAGTGAAAAGACCAAAGTACCCTTCATTTAAAGCCTTTAAAAAGGCTGAAAATTGCTTCTGACCCATTCGGCGCGCCGCGCCACATTGTGGAGCGCCGCTCCACTCTGCAGGTCAGATTTCAGAAACTTGTTTTGGCCATAACTTTTTGACCGTAGCTCCGTTTTCGATGAATCAAATATCGTTGGAAACGTAATAAGATTTTCTTTCCAATGGTAAGGCTTTGAAACATCAACACAAACTTTATTTGGGGTTGAAAAGGTACGTACACACCTTGTACCTCAAACAACGTCCAGTTTTCCTTCGACGGTCGAGCAAGCAACACCTACATGTTGTGCACACTCCATACACACCTAGTACACCTTAAATACATTATGTACAATAAATATTTGGGTCTTACAACTCTCCCCCACTTAGAATCGATCACGTCCTCGTGATCCTCGTCACTTAACCAAACGGACCACACTCCACGGTCCTCAACATAAGTCCCAATCCGACTTTCCTAAGCAATTCTTCCCGACGAATCGCCTTCCACAACTAAATCGTCATCCACGATTTTTCTCAAATCTACAATCCGAGCACTAAAACCATACTCATTTCCTCGCATCGGGAAACTCATCCCATCTCTAACCGAGATATCACTCCTCTAGCGTACCATTACCAAGTACCGTGCTAAAGCAACCAAGTCTCAACCTAAGGTCAACAACCCGAAACGATGAAGACCGAACCAAACGAATCCTTACGGATAACACCAATCACTAAACATCCCTTGTAGCGCATAATACAACCAATACGCAACTACCGTAACATCATAAGCGAACGACTAGAACCGCTAGCGTCCAATCGACTATAACAACTTAAAACCCTAGGCGTACAAAATCGACCATTGTCACGCCCGTAACGACATGTGAGCGAAATACGGCTATCGCATCAGTAATCACACAATACGGTCCTCACGATCCCACCATAGGAGTATAAAACAACTGATAGATCACTCAACACCGGATGAAGTCAGCGGACCCGAAAGTCATGCTTCACCGATATAACAATACCTCATGATGAAGTCAGCGGACCCCGAAAGTCATGCTTCACCACTATAACAATACCTCACACAACGAGTAGTGCAACATCGCGCTCCGCTACACTATAGTGAACCCTAACGGATACCGCTAACCGTCTACACTATCGAGCAAGAACCACCTATATCAAACATAGGAACCAAACAATAATTCTCTAAAAGAGAATCCGACACACACACATCCCTTAACCGAGGGATTTCACCTTGCTCGTCAAACACATCCATTATCTCACAATGAGATTTACCACATTACCACCTCGGTGGTAATTTAAATCCAAACCAATAGTACAACTTGAACCAAAATTGTACTCCACCACAAATCGACCAAAAACTAGGTCCCAACACAAGTTTCGGATCTACCATAAGCACTATCCGAAATCTCACCCTAAAACTTCCTCGTGCGGGAGTGTAACTCCCCCACTTGGAACTACGTTCCATATCCATAACTCGTACTACCGTACAGTGCTACCAAATGTAGACTTTACCAACGATTGGGTACACACGACCCATCACCACATCTCGCTCTAACCTCGAGTTCACGAAGGATTTTAACCAATCCTTATACACTTTGAACGAAAGCGTACCGCAACACAATCGGAGTCGAACACCACGCTAGTAGGTATAAAAGAGGCACCTAATGTTGCATCATGTAGACTCCATTACCAACACACATCGAGATTAAAAACACTCGATCTCAAGGGTTCCAACCACCCGACGAACCTCATGGTTCATCACTTCAACATAAAAGCGAACACGCGCTTAACAATCGAACACCAAAACCATTTTCGTGGCTTGGTAGAAACATTTCTCAAATATCAAGGAATGCTTGGTTGCACCAAGTCTTACGCCCTTCGCCCGACAATCAAACGTCACCATAGGGTACTTCCATTAGGAACGTCACCCATAACAACAATATGCACAACACAAGGCATTAACAACTCAAACTCAAACGGCATCGAACATTCCCAAGACTTGTGACTCCTCATGCCACCATTGTAACATCTAGACGCGCTAGAATTCGATATACTCGTCCGCGTACCACCCGTGCTCACACTCGGACCCTTAGTCCTCTTACTCGGAGCACCATAAGAAACAACCCTTCTATCCCTTGAAGGCTCACCCTTCTTCGATCGTGTATGCGACTCGAAACCCCTAGCCAAGTCGAATAATTCCGAAAACGATTTCGCTTGACCACGTCTAATTTTTCTTTTCAAGTCGTCATTCAAAGTCCGATAGAAATCCCCCATTAATAAACGATCACTTCCCAAATACTCCGGACAAAAACGAGCCTTCGCCATAAAGGTCGTCTTGAGAGTATTTAAATCCATAGATCCTTGTCGCAAATTTCGCAACTCATTACGCAATTCCCACAAATCGGCCGAAGTCCGGAATTCCTCGAAGAATTCCTCCTTAAATTCGTCCCACGATAAGGCCATAAACGTTTCACCACCGACAAGATCAATCTTACCATCCAACCAATCCCTCGCCCTACCCCGCAACAAACTCGTAGCGAGTCTCGTCTTTCTCTCGGGAGGGCAATCAATAGTACGGAAACACCCTTCGACGTCCGAAATCCAAGTTGTGCTCACCAAAGGATCCGACTTTCCGTCATACATCGGGGATTTAGTCCTCATGAAGCTCTTAAGATAACGCTCCATTTCACTACTACTTTGAAGTTCGGAATACCTCCTTTCCATTCTTTCTTCCAACGCACCCATTTGCTCCGCAACGGCGGCCGCAACTCTAGCGTTAAACTCCGCGTCATTTGCCTCGGTCTCGTTTCGCGTCGTCATTCAAAAGAATGCAAAACGATTAGTCCACGAACGTATAAAACCGCACGCACAACACCGTCCCATCTTGCTAAACACTCGTCGTACATCACTTGTTAGACACGATTTGTACCCGTAATAAGGTTTGCAAGTTCTTATTACGCACACACGCCGCATCGACTCGTTAGTACAACGACCGCCTCGCTCGATGATAAGAACAAACACAACCAAAATTCTACGCGATACAATCACACGCGAGAATTATTACCACAACACAAAAGCATATTAATAATATCCGCATTACTAATATATACGTTAGTCGACCTATAAACAAGGCACTAACTAAACCCATTCCGACCCGAAATCCTACAAGTCCCGCAACAATTTAAGCACACACAAAAGTCTAAGTCTAGGCACCTATCTCAAGTCACCTAAATCCCTTAGACCATGCTCTGATACCACTTGTAACAACCCAAACCAAACCACGACAATTCCCGTTAAATTTCACAACATAAAAAAAAAATTTCTGGTGCAGTTCATTTGCGCGGCGCGCCAGGTGGGTGCGCGGCGCGCCAAACCACCTGGACAGCCCGCTGTCCCCGGAAGTCAATTTAACGAAAATGTTTGACTAGTTCCCGACATTTTTAGCCAAAATGCTTTTAACCATAAATTCATATATATAAAACTAGCACGTTTAATTAATAAAATTGAGTTTACGAAGCGGGTCCCACAACGACCCATTTTACCACCTTAAGTACCGAAATACAATATTTGACCAAAAGACTTTTAATACAACAAGCCGAGCATGGCGATTGGGAATACGCTACCCAATCCTAAATGATCCAAAAGTAAGTCACTAAAGCAACTATGCACGTCTTCTAGTCCTCGCGCTTACCCGAGCCACCAATCCGCATGCAATCTATAAAAAGAGTCAACAACGAGAGGGTAAGCTAACGCTTAGTGAATGATAATATACTACATACATATATATGCATAAAATGGACACGCCACATAAATAAACAAATACCGCATACCGGAGCGTTCAAGCCTAAAGGCAAGCTAATCTAAGTATACCATACGATCACTAAGCAACAAGCTAATAATACCATCAATAAGGTAAGTTCACCAACGTCAATGTGAACAACGCCAATAACTACCCCCGGAGGGTTAACTACATCACGACAACACAACATTAATCACGAATTAGCAATTCGACAATCATGCAACATATCGTGCATATACCAATAACCGCAAATCCACGAGTAGCTAATAATACAATAGCATACGATTCATAATTAAATACATTCAATACATAATTCACGCAACCTTGGTTAACCAATTCGAACAAGGGAAACGGTACTTACAAGACCGTTGGAGTTCATAACATCCACTAGTGTTACTTACACACCGCGTAATCACTAATCCCCCGGGTGATGTCTTGAACACCGCGACTAACTCACCCTTACGACAATGTGGCGTCTTAAACACCGCGACGAATCCACACTTCATTCAATACAATGAGTGGTGTCTTAAACACCGCGACAATTCCACTCCCATGACAATGTGGTGTCTTAAACACCGCGACAATACCACATGTCAATTAAACAATGAGTAGTGTCTTAAACACCGCGACAATACTACTCGTTACCTAGAATGTGGTGTCTTGAACACCGCGACAATGCCACATTCACGCAACGCAAATAAATACATTATATACACATACGCATAATTATTCCACTCACAACCACGTGTGATAACGTACACCCAAAATGTGTACTTTGCTAAAGGTAGTCAACCAAAACGCACAACCGTGCCAATTGGACCTATGCACAAGTCCATCAAATCCACCTATATGTGAAGTGAGCTCTATAGCCGAGAATAACTTCACCCGACCCGCACCCATCCTACACATACATATGCATATAGGATATTAACACTCACCTTGAAGTCTTGATGAAAGCTTCCAAATAATCTGCAACTCGCCAATGGAAAATACCTATTCCATTATCATAATTACAACAATACACTTAGAATGGATTCACAAATCAACCCAAATTGACACTTAGTGCAAATTTGACCCAAATGCACTTCCAAGTACAAAACGCACCCAAAATTAACCAATAATCACTAACACAAGTGAGAATGGTCTTAATACGCCAATTAAACCCGATCATAGGTGTTAAACACCTATCTTGCCCAAAATGACACTTAAACCCTAGTTTGACCCATAAGAAGTCAATATCACGCTATTAGCAAGTTTTGACACCAAAACATATTTAACTCGGTTTAACACTTCAACTTAATCCATTTTAAGTTTATAAACTTTGTTAAATCGCCAATTGGGTCATAATCACCACCAAACCCTAATTTGACCCAAAGTCAAAGTTAGTCAACCAAATAACCCTAAATAGGTTTCAATACTTCCACACTCACTAAACCTAGTGATTAAACCCAATTTCAAGTTCTAAACATAACCAATTTGTTCACCAAACTGAAATCCACCAACAATAACAATAAACCCGATTACTAGCATCACTAAAGTCACTTCATGAGTCTAAATGGGTTTATCAACAAATCAAGTTCAAACCCTAACTTTGAATAGCAAAATCAACAATGAAATTCGGAGTTAGAACTTACCAATACCGCCAAAATGATGCCGTTGACGAGTGGAACAACTTTAATACCCGAGGTTTGACCCGAAACACCCTTCTTCTTCTCCAATTGGAGCTCTCTCTCTCTAAAACTCTCCTCTCACTCTAGGGTTTGAAGATGAGAGTGTTTGATGAGTGAAATATGATCCAAACTGATCAAAGGATCAGTTTTGATGACCCTAAACTGACCCCAAGTGAAAAGACCAAAGTACCCTTCATTTAAAGCCTTTAAAAAGGCTGAAAATTGCTTCTGACCCATTCGGCGCGCCGCGCCACATTGTGGAGCGCCGCTCCACTCTGCAGGTCAGATTTCAGAAACTTGTTTTGGCCATAACTTTTTGACCGTAGCTCCGTTTTCGATGAATCAAATATCGTTGGAAACGTAATAAGATTTTCTTTCCAATGGTAAGGCTTTGAAACATCAACACAAACTTTATTTGGGGTTGAAAAGGTACGTACACACCTTGTACCTCAAACAACGTCCAGTTTTCCTTCGACGGTCGAGCAAGCAACACCTACATGTTGTGCACACTCCATACACACCTAGTACACCTTAAATACATTATGTACAATAAATATTTGGGTCTTACACTGACATGGCATCTTAGATGTTCTGTTTTAATTGGTTAATAATCTGATTGACTGTTGACATGGCAATATAGGTGTCTGAAATACATAACCCTAAATAGTCAGTTTCAATTTTCAAACTCTCTCATCAATTAACGACACATTCTTCGAAACCCTAATCCAACAACAACAACAACAACAATACCCAATTCCACTAAAGTAGAGTATGAGGGAGGTTAGATGTAAACAGTCTTTCCTCTACCCTAGAGTAAAAGGGAAGTCATTCCTCCTCCCACGGATACCTATTGGTCCGCGGGTAAAAGAAGTCGTCCCACCCTATACTATAGGGCAGAGAGGCTGCTTCCCAAGGACCTCCGGCCAGAAGAACCATGAAATCCGTTAAGTGAAGTAACTAAATGCAAGTAAAGTAAAGTAGATAAAAGGAACCTTACCGTGAAAAATGTAAAGGTAAATATGGCATGTAACAAAGTAAAGTAAAAGAACATATAAGTGAAAAATGTAAGTGTTAAGTATGCAAGTATAACAAGCCATGTAAGTATAAAATGTGTATGTAAGCATGTAGATATAAAGCATGTAGTTATAATATGCAGTATAAAACATATAAGTATACTATGTAAGCATAAAGACATGTAGCATTTAAATGTAAATACGTGTAATTTAATGCGATATAATGTAATGCAACATGTAACGGTATAGTGCTATAAGGCATGTAAATAAGTATAATATAATGCACACAACATGTTGGGATATGCTACAATAAGTATTAGTTTGTGAAAAAAAAAATTGGTAATACAAACATATATGAAGCAAAAAAGCAAGTAGGCAAAAAGGCATACGATAAAAATATATAAAATAGAAAATTAAAAAAAAATAAGAATATAAAATAAAATATATATACAACCTAGTCATCAATCCTAATTCTACTCCTCCACAAATTTCTATCAGAAGTCATGTCCTCGGTCAATAAAAGCTCCTTCATGTCAAGCTTCAGTCTATCCTCCAACCTACGTGTAGGTCTACCTCTTCTCCTTACGCCGCCAACCGTGAGGGCTTCCACTCTCCTGACCGGTGCTGTGGGTGGCCGCCTCCTTACATGGCCAAACCATCTAAGTCGTCCTTCTCTCATCTTGTTGACGATATTCCCAACTTTTAAGTTCTTTCTAAAAATTCCATTAGGTATCATGTCTAACATGGTCTTACCACACGTCCACCTAAGCATCCTCATTTCTGCCACCTCCATCCTCCTCTCTTGGGCCTTCGTCATTGGCCAACACTCTGATCCGTACAACATGACCGGTCTAATCGCTACCTTGAAGAATTTCCCCTTCAATTTAAGGGGTATCTTCTTGTCGCACAAAACCCCTTTCGCAGCTCTCCACTTCAGCCATCCTACTCTTATACGGTGAGACACATCCTCATCTATCCTTTCCGATTTGTGTAGCATTGATCCTAAGTATCTAAAGGAATCCTGTGGATGTAAGACCTGATCTCCAATACGAATATCCACAGTATCATTGTGATCTTCGATCCTCCCGTAGTCGCATCTAAGATACTCCGATTTAAGTCTACTAATCCGAAGTCCATTTTGTTCCAGGGCATTCCTCCATTGCTCCAGCCTTCTGTTTAGCTCATCCTGGGATTCCGATACTAAGACAATATCATCGGCAAAAATCAAGCACCAAAGGATACTCCCTTGTATCCTATGAGACAGGTCGTCTAAGACTAAAGCGAAAAGAAAAGGGCTAAGAGCAGATCCTTGATGTAAACCTACTTCTACTGGGAAATACTCTGTGTATCCTACTGTCGTCCGAACGCGAGTTTTCGCCCCCTGGTACATGTCCATAATAGCTCTTATATACCTACTTGGGATACCTCTACCATTAAGGATCTTCCAAATCAACTCTCGTGGGACACTATCATAAGCTTTTTCCAAGTCTAAGAAAGCCATGTGTAGGTTCTTTTGTTTCTCTCTATACTTCTCCATAAGACTTCTAATAATGTGAATTGCCTCCATCGAGGAGCGTCCTGGCATGAATCCAAATTGATTCTCTGACACCTTTGTCTCGCGTCTAAGCCTAGTCTCAATCACTCTCTCCCAAAGTTTCATGGTATGGCTAAGTAACTTTATACCTCTATTGAAAGGACCCGTTCATATACATTATAAACGATTCACAATAGTTGATTACATTGCGAGGTATTTGACCTCTATATGATACATTTTACAAACATTGCATTCGTTTTTAAAAGACAATCTTTCTTTACATCAAAATTTGACAGGCATGCATACCATTTCATAATATCCACTATCCAACTATAAATTGATTTAATAATAATCTTTGATGAACTCAATGACTCGAATGCAACGTTCTTCGAAATATGCTATGAAAGACTCCAAGTAATATCTTTAAAATGAGCAAATGCACAGCGGAAGATTTCTTTAACACCTGAGAATAAACATGCTTTAAAGTGTCAACTAAAAGGTTGGTGAGTTCATTAGTTTATCATAATCATTTATTTCTATCATTTTAATAGACCACAAGAATTTCATTTCCAGTTCTCATAAATATACGTCCCATGCATAGAGACAAAAATAATCATTCATATGGTGAACACCTGGTAACCGACATTAACTAGATACATATAAGAATATCCCCTATCATTCCGGGATCCTCCTTCGGACATGATATAAATTTCGAAGTACTAAAGCATCCGGTACTTTGGATGGGGTTTGTTAGGCCCAATAGATCTATCTTTAGGATTCGCGTCAATTAGGGTGTCTGTTCCCTAATTCTTAAATTACCAGACTTTAATAAAAAGGGACATATTCGATTTCGATAATTCAACCATAGAATGTAGTTTCAATTACTTGTGTCTATTTCGTCAAACATTTATAAAAGCGCATGTATTCTCAGTCCCAAAAATATAAAGGGTAAAAAGGCAAATGAAACTCACCATATTGTATTTCGTAGTAAAAATACATACAACGTCATTGAACAAGTGCAAGGTTGGCCTCGGATTCATGAACCTAAATTAATTATATATATTTATGTGTTGGTCAATATTTGTCTAACAAATTAGGTCAAGTCATAGTGTACCACAATCCTAATGCTCGAGACTAATATGCAAAAGTCAACAAAAGTAAATTTGACTCAAAATAATTTCCAAAAATCTATACATGATTAATATATAGTTTAAATATCGTCGTTTTATATTTTTAAATATTTTTAAAAGATTTATTAGAGTAAATAATATAATTTATTTATTAATAAATAAAATTTTATATTAAATTTACATAATAAAATATACTTTTTTATATATTAAGTAATAAAATTTATAGGGTTTATTTAATATCATAAAGATAATATGATAGGTATTATTAAAGTAAGTTATTACACGTAGTAAAATATGTTTGTATCACATATTTATTTGATAAAATAATATCTATAATGATAGTAAGTAAAAGTTATATTATTTTGTAATAATAATTATTATTATAAAAATATCAATATTTATAATTACTAAGATGACATTATGATAAAACGATAATTCTAATTATGATAACTTTAATATTTACGATAATTTTTAATATTATCTTTAAAATAATAATTCTATTTAAAATAATAATAATAATGATATTTTATAGTTACAATGACATTTCTATTAAAATGATAATTTTTGTTAAAATGATAGTTTTAATACTAACGATACTTTTAATAATAATAGTAATGATAAAAATAATAAGAACGATAATTTTATCTAAATCAATATCTTATAATATTTTAATTTCATCATGATACTCTTACTCATTATTTCCTAATCGTTTCGTTTAATAGCTTTTAATCATCTTTTATATCGTGTTCATAATAATAATAATAATAGTAATCAAAATAATTAGGTGTTACAAATATTTGTTTTAATTACACTAATATTAATAATGATAGTTACTATAACATTATTAACGATAATACTAATAATTATCTTAATGATAATATAGTAATAATAATAATAACAATAACAATAACCATTTTTAAATAATGATATATATATATTAATAATGATAATAATAATAATAATAATAATAATAATAATAATAATAATAATAATAATAATAATAATTGGATAATAATAATAATAATACTAATTATAACTTTAACGATAATAACGATAGTAATAATAAAAAAATAACAAGTTTAATGATAAATCCCTTTTATTGATAAAGATAATAATAATGATAATAATAAGATAAAACTAGAACGACGATAATAATAATCATTTTTAATAAAAATATCGAAAATTCAATTGATTATAACTTCTAATCCGTTCATCGAAACCATTCGATATCTAAAGGAAAAGTTCTTAATTTTTCGCTAGATTTCTAAGGACATGCATATCTTATACCTTATCTCAACCGCAAGTGTAACTAATTCAAGATTCAACCTAACCTGTCTAAGGGCAATATCAAAAGTACAAGCATGCATAATCCTAAATACTCGAGCACTAGTCAGGGATACACTATTAGTATGTAAAAGTTAAATTATGAGTACTCACGTATCAATATTGAGATTCAATATTGCACGAAAGGTACGTAGACGCAACGGAAATGATAAACACTACATTGACCTCACGAGCATACCCATGAACCATACCCAATCACCTCCATAGCTATAACCCATAATTTCCTTAATCCTATCCCACTCGAAAAACAATTTCGAAATCACTCGGACAGCATTCCGTCGTAATATTTTATGTATACTAATAATATCTTGAAATAATACGGAGTAAATATATATATGTAAATCGATTGAGAGAGTTTAGAGAAAAATATTTTCAAGTTTCTATGAAATAATGAAACCTATTGAATTCTATTTATAATAGATTTTTGAATTATTAAAGTGAATTATTAAAGTATAAATTATTAAAGTGAATTATTAAAGTATGAATTATTAAAGTAAATTATTAAAGTATGAATTATTAAAGTGAATTATTAAAGTATGAATTATTAAAGTGAATTATTAAAGTATGAATTATTAAAGTGAATTATTAAAGTATGAATTATTAAAGTGAATTATTAAAGTTAAAGTAAAGTAAAATAAAGTAAAGGTAAAGTTTAAGTATAGTAAAAGTATAAAACTATGTACGTATAATACGCGTATAAATATATATAATATTAATTTAAATCGTTATATATATTTAATAAAATAGAATATAAATATCGTTAACTTTATTATACTAGTTAAGTAATGAGTTGTCAAAAGTGGTTCTAGATATTTATAAAAGTTATATACGTTTTAATAATAAAGTTCTTTTTAAACTGAAAACGTTTTTGTACGTTTGAAACTAAATAGATCAATCGAGTCTTTATGAGATTCAATCTTCCACTATCCTTTGTCTAGTTCTCAATGATTGACAATTTGTTCTTATTTATAAATCACTTTACCATTTTCCGAATATTGTTAAAATGGAAAGATTTCTCAAATCAACGTGGGCCTTTCAACAGAGACTTGTAATCATAATTCAATATATCTGATAATTCAATCATTTGATCTTATCTTCTAATTCCATTGATAAACATTTTGAAATAGATACAATCATATAAAGTATTTAATCTAATATTTTGTTTACGTTTCAAGTTATAATATATATACACATATACATATATAATCATATTCGTTTAATGGTCCGTGAATCGTTGGAACTTGATCGAGGTTGAATGAATGTATGAACATAGTTTAAAATTCTTGAAATTTAACTTAACAAATATTGCTTATCGTGTCGGAAACATATAAAGATTAAAGTTTAAATTTGGTTGGAAATTTCCGGGTTGTCACAGTACCTACCCGTTAAAGAAATTTCGTCCCGAAATTTGAGTGGAAAGGTCGTGAATGATAATAAGTATGTTTTCATGATGCATACAGGCTGAAAATTAGAGTTTTATCATCAGCGAATAAATTGGATAAACAATCCATTTATATGAAGAGTACGAATGAAGCTAACATAGAAGAGTGAAATGAGTAAGTGTAGATTCATCTTATCATTTGACGTAGATATGATTGATTTCCAGATTTCAAGGGATTTGAAGAAAATCTTTGTAATAAGATTTGATTCTCCGGTAACAAAAGGAATTAGGATCCGCTTTAAATGCGATCGTCCATTTTAATTGTTCTGTCAGAGATTTTCTTATAAATTCACCTCCTTCGTTTCCTTACAACTCACACCTTCTGTTGATGCATTTTATGCAAGTCCCTAGACATCTACCCATGTCCATTGCAGGTACAACAATTTACAGGCCACCATGATTGCTCGTTATTATCCTATCCGTGTTTGTATGTGGTTACAGGAACTGCAGGAACGAGATTTAGATGTTTGACTATGTTAGACTTAGTCAGACGTATGAGTGAAGCCTCACTAGTACGGCTGACAGGTTCATACGCACGGTTGATGCTGAGCTAAGTCACAATTACAACCTAAATGAGAATACACGAGTGAGTGATCACCCGTACGGCTGATGAAGCCAACTCGTACGTGTGATGAATGAATCGTATGGGTGAGTCAACAGCAGGGGTATATAAAGTCTTATGTTCTTCATTTTAGGTTAAGCCTCTCATTTGTTACACACACTCAGATCTAGTGAGCTCCTCTGATTCTCTCTCAGTCCAAATCACCCAGGTGGTGAATAATAGCTCTAGGTGTTGATCTAATCACACTTGATTTAGTTGTGGTTTGACTAAATTAATCAAAAAAAAAAACTTAACCTATTCACTAGAGGGTTTGATTCACTTATTCCGCCATTGTGTGAGTTAAATCTGTTGATTTCTAAGTTCCTAGTCATGTTTCATCACCTTCTATTCTTTCCCCCTCAACTCATATTTTAAAGTATTCATCAATATGCTCCATCCAGTTCTGATTCTCGATATACTTCTAACTTTCATATCGGTCATCCTTCTTTTTCATCTACCGCCGGAAGAATCTATTTACTTCTACTATACTCTTGGGTTTATAGTGTTTCTAGTTCTCCCGTGCCTTTATATTGCTATATGCATCCATATATATGGTTTATAATTTCTGGTTTGTCGTTGGGCTTTATATCTTCCCTTATATTTCAAAGTCTCTGCTTATGTCTTCTATAATCATTGTTATCCACAGTTAATGCTCTCTTTTATTTGCTACAATTTATACCCCAATTTCTATTTCGGAGTTTTGTCCTTTTGTTTCTTCTTCTTGCGATTAAGCACCGCTTGTAATAGTCCAGAATTCACAGATATGAATTTCTGAATGAACATTGTTAATGTTCTAGGAAGGAAATTGTGATGGCACGATCTTGACTTGTCAAATTACTAGAATACCTTGGAAAAGGCCGAATCATCAAAAAATATTTTCTTGATATTTTAGAGGTTAAATAGAATACAAGAGTCGTATAACATGGCACATGATGAAGTTATGATCTATGAATCATCACGTTCCATTTAGAAACTCAGCATGACTTACTGTAATATAATCACATTGATCAAGTGTCATTATATTATACTAATTCATGCTTCAGTTTCCAACACTACTTCAAAATATTCCTATTTTAAACTTGAATGTTTCAGAATTTAGAAACTAAAATAGTTTCTTTTATGATGTAATACAGATAGCGCGAAGAGGTAAATGATTTCAAATAAGAAAAATTAAGAAAATATCTTCAGAAATATGGAGGATATTTATAATGAAAGATATGATGATATTTTAGAATTTCTAATATCAGAGGATGATGAAGAATATTGTCCGCAGGGGTTTAAAGTCAGGAGCAAGGTATTCGTTAATGACTTCAGCAGGTACTGAATCATTTGGATCCTTTGAAGTCAGGTTCAGTCTTTGTAATTTGTCCACAGCCTCCTTCCTACTTTGCTCAATCCGTTTTCCAGTTCCAAAACTTCTCTTTTTCTGCGCTTTGCCAGCACACTTCATCATTATCATCCAGCTTTTACCGTTTAAAGTCGTTTATAGTTTTTGCTGCTTCATCAGCATTTTTTTTTCGGAGAACCAATTCGTAGTTCGGAGTATTTTTCAGAAACTTCACATTCAAATTAAGTCCAGAAGATAGACATTATATATACACATATAACTGTTGGCGTAGACATGCTGCGAGATTTCAAAATACTGATTGCTAATTCCCAATGATTCGTATGGCAATTCTCATTACAAGATGCGAATGAGTAAATGATGGGGTTTCAATGAATAATTATAATGACTTTTTGGAGAGGCTAAAGTCAAAGGGTAATGAAGTTGTTGGTACATCTGCTAATAATGTGGTGGAATGTAAAAGGTTTTCTGGTAACGATGGTGTATATCTCAAGGTTATAATAAGGTTAGTCTGACTGAAAAGTCGAAGTTGACTTGCTGGAGCTGTGACAAAACTGGCTACTTTAAATAGGAGTCGCAAAGTTATTTTTGCTAATAAATGCCAAAGAATCTGACGCGGATACGTTGTTTAAACTTTTACTTTGGTTTCAAAAGTTTTTTGGGTACATAACTGTGGGTAATATGTGGTTGGATCATCATCTCGATTGCTCATCATTCGAAGTGTCTTCAGAAATTTTCGAAGGGTTTGAACACAGATTGTAATCGTTAACATACATTTGATGTTCTAACACAGTTTTGAAGTCAAAATACAGCTTGTGAAAGATGTAAGGATCTAAGAGTGATGATTTTGGTCATATCTCAAGTTGAATTTTGAGATTTCAAAATCAGAATATGTAATTAAATTTTGAATGAGTATGGTTGTTTTGATTTCTATAAAAGAATGTATATTGTTGTGAAAGTAGGGAGTATAATGGATGATTTGCTGAATCAGATTCGAAGAATGTAATATATTAATTGTGAATTTATATATCTCTCAGGTATTACCTACCCGTTAAAAAAATTTCACAATTAATATTTTGTACAAAAGAATTTTATTACAGTCTTTATGAAAATATATATATGTATATTTTCT
This sequence comes from Rutidosis leptorrhynchoides, assembly GCF_046630445.1. Lineage (NCBI taxonomy): Eukaryota > Viridiplantae > Streptophyta > Magnoliopsida > Asterales > Asteraceae > Rutidosis > Rutidosis leptorrhynchoides. The sequence goes on from NC_092336.1 coordinate 415,949,776, forward strand.
TCAGATGTAACATAGATTTAATGAGTTAATGTTAAATTAAACTCATTTGATTTACGGTTGAAACTAGAATTTAATAATCCCTAAAGGCTTTAAAAAGTACATAACTTTTACGCAGTATTTCTTTAATGACATTGAAATTATGAATCAATACTTCGTTATTTGTTGATGTATGATGTTCAGTTCGTGGAATTCTTGTGAATTTCGCAAAGTACGAATGATGTTATCTGAAAAGTTTCAGGTACATCGATGATGAAAGTGTAAAATCAAATATATACTTGATTTATTATGAATTAGAATTTGTTGAATTGCGACAGAGATTGTTGTTAATGCTGGTTAAGTTGCGGCCGAAGGACGTACATTATTGCATATTTGTAATATGAATTAACCGAGTAGTTAAGATTCACACACAATAGCTTAGCACGGAAAGATTTATTTCAATATATATATATATATATATATATATATATATATATATATATATATATATATATATATATATATATATATATATATATAATATACATATAATTTCTTCAGAGGGAATGAGTTAATTCTTCATAACTCGTTGATACAATATACACGTTATTGATTCGTAATGATGTCCACAGTGATTCTTAAACTGACGGAGTTTGTGATGTTATCTGTGTTGTTGATTTGGATGTTGACTGTACTGACGATGCTGGTAACGCTGACGGTACTGTTGATGTTGTTGGTAAAGCAAGTTTAGCTTGTTAATCACACACCATTTTTGTCAGGGTTTCTACTCTTCCTTCTATCATTTTGGTTCGCTTAACTGATTTATGGTTAGGGCTAGATTAGATAATCTCTAAGACTTTAGAGATTACATAATCGCCGCGGAATGTTTCTCCAATGAAGTTATGAATTAATACTTCGTCAGTTATTGTTGTTGGTACTCCTTGGTATCTATGGTGCGTATGACGTTGATGCTCGTGGGACAGATTGTGAAGTTGAGGTTTATGACGCGGTTGTGGTTGGAGGTGGTAATGGTACTGTTGGCGTTGATGATGGTGGTACTGGTTATGCTGCTGATGCTGCTGCTGGTATTTGTAATCTCTGCACCATATTATCCAAAGCCACTACCCGAGCGCGAAGCTCGTTGACTTCTTTTATTACACCGGGGTGATTGTCGGTTCGGACGAGCGGATAAATAAAGTCTAAAATTTGATGTAATATATAATCGTGACGAGATACTCTGGAAATGAGCGAGAAAATGGTGTTTCGGACAGGTTCGCCGGTAAGTGCTTCAGGTTCTTCGTCAAGAGGGCAATGTGGTAGATGGAAGGGATCACCTTCTTCTTGTCTCTAATGATTGAGGAGGCTACGAACCCATCCCCAAATAGGTGATGACTGATTGGTTGATCCATTCCGGTCACACTGCTTTCGGAGCCTGAATGGGATTCCATTTCGGAATCTGAGTGACTTGAACTGATGACGAATTCCATTTCGTACGATTGGATAAAGGATTTTTTTTTTTTATATGAAATGATTTTGGCTAACGGATGGTATTCTAATTACATAGATATATATATATATATATATATATATATATATATATATATATATATATATATATATATATATATATATATATATATCAAAAGATTTCGTAGATTACGGAGGACTTTGCGGGATATGTATAACAACCCTCACTTTTTGACTTCTGAAATTACTGAAATGACCCTAGGATTTACTGTCTGACTATACGTATTAATTATTTAAGGGTTGTTATATACACAATCAATTTAACGTTGACCAAATAATAAACTTTTATTCGACACTCACTACTAATTAAAATTTATGCATTTCAATAATATTATTTATAACTATTAATCTATAAGTAATAAATAAAAAGTGACATTTATATAAATAATAAAACAATTGGGAACTAAATAAAAATAAATACAAGTCATGAATTAGTAAAAAGGAAATAATACTTATCATGTAGTAAATGTAAAAATAATAATAAACATAATAATAATAATAATAATAATAGTAATAATAATGAGACTAAAGAATCTTAAACAATTACATCCTTATGTTGACTAAAAATAAAGTATAAACTAGTACATCCTTATGTTGACTAATTATAAACTAGTACCACCTTTTGTTGACTAAAAATTATAAAATAAAATAAAATCATTAATTAGAACATCCTTATGTTGACTAACACTCTAATACTTGCACTATATAAACACTCCTAGACTCCTAGTTTCTCATTCACAAATCACACCAAAATCCTCTCTCAAAAACAATCTCTCCCTCTCCCTCTCTTGTGGTATTCGGATCTTCAAGCTTGTTCTTCGTGTTCTTTAAGAATCTTCTAGGAGTTCTTCAAGATTTTTAAGGCTTTGATCTTCCATCTTCATCGTGTTCATCTTTTCTTTGTTAATTATCTTGAATCTTCAAAGGTATAACATAAACCCTAAACTATTTACATAAACTTTAATCTTTGTTAATTCATATTCATATTATAAACTTGTTATTTATAAGTATATACATAAACACTCCTAGATTTATATATACATATATACATGTAAAAAAAAATATTTTTATGTATATATACGAATTATATATACATATACATATTAAAACCTTAAACCCTAATACTACTTATACTAGTACTTAACATGTATACACTATTACTATTACTAGCACCTATAACCTACTACTTATATTGTAGCACAAAAATATTTTGGGATATGTATTAGAGATGTATAGATCTTCGAACTTTCTTGACGAATGGTTTCTACGAGATTCTAGGCAGAGGGTTTGGATTTCCGATTTAAAGGGTCCTATGGCTCAAGCCCCTAGATCTAAATTAGCCATTCGAAGGGAAAGGGGTGATTGGAAGCTTATCTAATACGGCAAGTATCCTAAAATGAAAAACACTCATAAAAGTAGAAACTCTCTAGTCATAGAAACTTAGTAAAATAAGAAACTTTCTAAAAATGGAAACTTTATAAAAATAGTAACTTACTAGGAATAGAAACTTAGTAAAACAAACTATACTTAAACACATACTTAAACTTAAACATGGGCAAAACACTTAACTACTCTTAAATGTCAATAGGTTGACTTTCCTGCTCACTCGTTCAACTCTTTATTCCGAGGAATAACTCTCTCTCTACTTACTAAGGTGACTTTCATAGGCCCACTCTTATTGCTATAGCACTTTTTATACTTACTGGGGCGAGACACATGCTGCTTTTATACTTTAAACAACTTAGACACAAGTACGAACCTAAACTGTACTATGACTAGCTTATGCTACTAAGACCCCACAGTGATATTTTTTAATTGCTTTCAGGATAAGGCATTCTTAATTATTGGGGGTAGGCCTATCGGGAGTAACGTCCCCGATACATTTGACCGTGATGTCTTTGTATTACTTAATAATGATTTAAACATGGTGATAAGGTACTGCCAACTTATCATCGGGGCAACAAAACAAACGTTTAGTCTAAAATATCACGAATCAGTACTACTTTTGGATCTGCGAGATCTACTTTTTGATCCTGCGGGAGATCAACTTTACAACTAAATCTTGTGGTCTAAAAACAACGATAACTACTTTTGTTAAACCTATGAACTTCACTCAACCTTTTTGGTTGACACTTTAGCATGTTTTGCCTCAGGTGCTGTTTGATTCAAGCTTTCTTATCTATTACTTATGTGATGCTACTTGGACTTAGGATCAAGAGATATCGCATTTATTACTTCTGCATATGAACAATTACTTTATCGTTATTTCCATTATTGTAACGACATTTCATTTTCCGCTGCGTACTCAATAAAGTTAAATTTTCTCATTTAGTATTGTTCTCGTATTATAATTGAAGGTATTTCATATGCCCGAGAGACATATTAAACTAATGTGGCTAATATGTTATGATCCAAGTCGGGTCATACCCAATAACAAGCTTATCAACACCTTATAAGTATTTATCTTAACGATTGGATCATTAAGTAAATACTTGACACTTAGCTTTTAGAAAATTGGTTTTCTAAAATATAATAACTTGAGAAAAAAAAATTATTTGGATAATTTATAAATTAAGGATTTAATTGTTTATTTAATTAGACAATTAAAGTGTGTGTTATATTTTGTAAAAGGGTTATAAAATATACAAGTATCCATTTTATTTTGTATAAATAACAAGTATTTAAACCTTGTTATAAAAATTATATAAAAAAGGGATGGCATGGAGGTGTGGTGTTTTTTGGGGTTCCAAGACAAGCCCCATGTGGTTACTTGTTGCTTTAATTAAAGCTCTTCTCCACATACATGCAAAACACACTTCTCCAAATTAGATCTCAAGTTCATTTTTCAAACAAGCAACCCTTTTCTCTCTTCCTACTCCCTCTTGGCCGAAATTTTTCAAGAAAAAGGAAGGGTTCTTGCAAATTGTTTGTAGCTAAATTTGTGTCCAAAATCCTAACCATTAAAGGGTGGTGTTGGTTATCAAAGGCTTGTGGGTATATCTTACTTGAGGCTTCAAGTAAGAAGCTTTCTTGTTCATCATCTTCTTCATCATCTTCACCCATTTTTACCTCCTAACTTGGAGTAGGTATAACCTTCTTACTAGCTCTTATACTTGTAAGCATATCTTCAAGACTTGATATATTTATGGAATTTGTCTTTTAAAATGGATAAAATATAACATGTACTTTGCATGCTTCCGCTTACTTTAATCTTTATAAAATGGGTTTTATGAACTTTGTTAATATGTAGAACTTGTTTGTTTAAAAGATTGTCAAATTCCATCAATGGTATCTAGAGCCAAGGTCTTTGAAATATGCTTCTTGTTTATGACTTTTAAATCCACTCATCTTACAATCTAGTAACGTGCATGAAACTAGAATGTAAAAATTTTGGATTTTGGGTGGGATCCTTTTTTGGCCGAAAATTAAGGGGTTCCAAAATGGGTTTGGAAATTATTTTTTGGTCAAATTTTGTTGTATGATATGGTTCACAATCAAGCCTAGACCTTGTGTTTTAATGGTTGTATGATGTGGTTGTTTTATTCATTCTTATGGTTTGTAATATTAATCATTCATTTGGTTTGTAATAATTTGTAATTTGTAATTTATTTTATGTTTGGTATGTAAAATAGATTAGGTTGTAATTTCATTTTCTAGAAAAAATGTATTAGGATATATTTTCTTGTAAAGAGAATGAAGAATGAAGATGATGAAGATGAACATAAGTTGGAAGCATTTGGATGCAAGATTAAGTGGGAGATTATAAATCTCCTACTTTGTCATAACCCTTAGAAGGTGACATTTGTTTTGGCTAAACAAATGTCTACCAAATTGGCTTGATTGTGGACTTATTTGTTTTGCATGTTTATTGTGTTTGTATGCTTGGTTGATACAAGATAATCACATATTTACAACTTGCAAAATGACATTATAATTGGTTATAATTAAAACAACAAAAGGACACTAATAAATGGTTATTAAGGACATGATGTTAATGTATATAAAATGGTTTATATCATGTAATTGGCTTTACTAATATGACATGAAAATTGGTTTTTTCATAATGTACTATACACCAAATGCATGTTGGTGTATGGCAAATGTTTTCTTAAACTAGAATTTATGAAAACTTAAAATCCCTTAACTAAAACAAGGTAAACAAGTTAAACGCCATCTTTTTGTGGGAACACTTGAACATAGTAGGGAACTCATAATGGGATAAAGGTCACCTAACCATTATGAACTAACTAATATGGTTAAGGTAAAATTCGCATGCTTGTGGGATAAAGGTCACCTAACCACTTGTATGTTGATTTTACATGTTTACACAAGTAGGACGACTTGATTTGGGAATCATGAACTTAGGGTCACCGAAGCATGAGGAACAAATAGGCGTTGATGGGATAAATATGTCATGCAAAAGGATTGCATGATCCCATAATTTAGAAGTTGCAAAAGGATTGCAATTGTCATATAAATGACTACCTAGCTAAATCAAATAACGGGATAAAGGTCACCTAACCGAAATTTGATTTACCGTTGGATTCTAATATTTAATAAGACAATTAATTATAAAAGGGTGTTGTTTATTAAATTTAAAATCAATACTTAAATGAACTTTGTTAATTTTGTAGATGGCCGCAAATAACAACAACATGCAAAATGCACCACTTAACCTAAACAACCTATCATTAAGGTCTCTCCTCGAGAAAGACAAACTCAACCATACGAACTTTATGGATTGGTTCCGTAATCTTAGAATTGTCCTCAAACTTGAGGATAAAGCGTATGTGTTGGAGGACCCTATTCCCGACCAACCGGATGAGGAAGATCTATAGGGCATGACTTATTATGACAAGTATTGCGCCGATTCGGTGCAAGTCGCTTGCCTAATGCTTGGGACTATGATACCTGAACTCCAAAAGGATTTCGAACATCATAGTGCATATGACATGATTACGCAATTGAAGGAGATGTTCCTTCAATAAGCACGTGTCGAGCGCTTCGAAACGGTTCGAGCACTACATGCATGTCGTATGGATGACACCCAATCCGTATCCTCTTATGTCCTCAAAATGAAAAGCCTTATTGATCGCGCAAACCGTCTTAATCTCAACATATCCAATGAGCTAGCCACCGATCTTATCCTAAACTCCCTGTCAAAGAGGTTTGACCAATTTGTAATTAATTACAATATGAATGGGATGGATAAGACCATTGGTGAACTTCATGGCATGTTAAGGACGGCCGAAACTAGCATGGGTAAAAGAGCTTCACCCGTGCTAATGATCAATGATGGTGGGTCCAAAGGTAACAACACCTCTAAGCCTAAGGCGGCTAAGAGGAAAGGACCCGCTCATCAAGGCAAGGGAAAAGGGAAGATGGTTACCCCAACCAAAAACAAGAATAAGAAGCAAAAGGTTACCGGACAAGCAAACCCCAAGGAAGACCCATGTTTCGGTTGCGGTGAAATGGGTCACTGGAAACGAAACTGCCCGGTCTACCTCAAGGAGTTGAAGGAAAAGAGGGATGCGGGGCAATCCTCAGGTAATATATATATGGTATATATAGAGCTTAGTATTACTTCTTCTAATACATGGGTATTAGACACTGGATGTGGAACTCACATTTGCAATTCATTGCAGGGGTTCAAAAGAAGTAGCAAGCAAGCGGGAACATCAAGTCTCTTTATGGGTAATGGAGCCAAAGTGCAAGTAAAGGCTCAAGGAGACTTTGTGTTAAAGCTTCCAAGTGGTTTGGAACTTATTTTGAATGATGTTTTGTATGCACCCGATTTATGTCGAAACATTATTTCCGTTTCCCGTTTGAAACAATGTGGTTTTAATCTTAATTTTGTTAATGATGATATCCACGTTTATTTAGATAATGTATTCTATTTTAAGGCTTCGCCTTCAAATGGAATTTATGAATTGGTTCATGATGACACATCATCTAGTAGCTCAATATACCATACTAGCACCAAGAAACTGAAAAGGGATTTGAGTGATTCCTACTTATGGCATTGTCGCCTTGGTCACATAAACAAGAATCGAATGCATACACTTCAAAAGAATGGACTTTTGAAATCAAATGAAATGGACTCGTTTGATGTATGTGAATCTTGTTTACAAGGCAAAATGACTAAAGCACCTTTCAAAGGGACCTATGAAAGGGCTAAAGACTTATTGAGATTAATACATTCGGATGTATGTGGACCCTTTAAGCCCATGACTAGGAATGGTGAAAGATACTTTGTTACTTTCATTGATGACTTTAGTCGTTTCGGATATGTCTACTTATTAAGACACAAGGACGAAACTTTTGAAGCATTCAAAGAATATCAAAGCGAAGTACAAAATCAACTCAATAAAACAATTAAGGTACTTCGTACCGATAGAGGAGGTGAATACCTAAGCGATGCTTTTCAAGATCATCTTAGGAGTTGTGGGATTATCTCACAACTTACTCCACCCGGAACACCCCAACTTAATGGAGTTTCCGAAAGGAGGAACCGAACCCTAATGGATATGGTTCGATCTATGATGGCAAGAAGCTCGTTACCTCTATCATTTTGGGGTTATTGCCTAAGCTCCACGGCCCGTATCTTAAATATGGCCCCAACCAAGAAAGTGGAACGAACTCCTCATGAGATGTGGTTTGGAAAACCTCCTTCTCTATCATACTTGAAAGTATGGGGATGTGAAGCTTATCCTAAGCGCCATGTTGCTAATAAGTTACATGCTCGATCCACAAAGTGTATCTTCATAGGATATCCCAAGGATGATATGGGATACTATTTCTATGATCCGACCGAGCAAAATGTATTTGTTGCTCGAAAGGCGGAATTCCTTGAAACCAAATTCCTTATGGAAGGTGATGGTGAAAGGAAAATAGATCTTGTAGAGGTTCAAGATCAAGTCAATGATACACAAATGGTTGACACTAGCACTCAACATGAGGATGTTGAAAATGATCATGTGGATGATCAAAGTATACAGAGCGTTCGTAGATCTAGTAGGATTAGTAATCCTCCTGAGAGATATGGTTTTCTCGTGGATGGTTGCTATACGGTTGATTTGGATGAACCGACAAACTACGAAGATGCTTTATCAAGGATTGATAAAGACAAATGGCAGGAAGCCATGAACGCCGAGATGCAATCCATGTATGAAAACCAAGTTTGGGAACTTGCTGTGCAACCTCCTAGCTCCAAGCTAGTTGATTGCAAATGGCTTTTCAAGAAGAAAACCGACATACATGGAAACTTGGATACATACAAAGCTAGACTTGTAGCAAAAGGTTTCACTCAAACTCAAGGGGTTGACTATGATGAAACTTTCTCGCCTGTGGCAATGCTAAAGTCTATTAGGATATTATTTGCCATTGCTGCTCATTATGATTATGAAATATGGCAAATGGATGTCAAAACCGCTTTCCTAAATGGATATCTTGAGGAAGATGTTTATATGGTACAGCCCGAAGGTTTTGTTGATCCGAAAAATCCTAAAAAGGTATGCAAGTTAAAGAAATCAATCTACGGATTGAAACAAGCATCTAGAATGTGGAATCATCGTTTTAATGAAGAGGCAAAGAAATCTGGCTTCATTAAAAATGGTGATGAAGCTTGTGTATACAAGAAAGCTAGTGGGAGCTCTATTATGTTCCTTGTGCTATATGTGGATGATATATTATTATTTGGGAATGATATTACCACAATGCAAGAAGTCAAAACTTGGCTAAAGAGTTGCTTCTCCATTAAGGATCTTGGAGAAGCACAATACATATTGGGGATAGGGATCTATAGGAATAGATCCAAAAGATTGATAGGTTTAAGTCAAAGTACATACATTGATAAGGTCTTAAAAAGGTTCAAGATGGAAAACTCTAAGAAAGGTTCGGTACCTATTCAAAGAGGAACCGTTCTCAGTTCATCTCAGTGTCCCACCACAAAAGATGAACAAGAGAGGATGAAAAATGTCCCATACGCATCTGCTATTGGGTCTATCATGTATGCAATGATATGTACTAGACCGGATGTGTCATGCGCTCTAAGCTTGACAAGTAGATACCAGAATAACCCAGGAAACAGTCATTGGGTTGCTGTTAAAAGTATATTGAAATACCTTAGGAGAACTAAGGATATGTTTCTAATATATGGGTCTGGTGAGGAGGAACTCGCTGTAAAGGGTTACGTGGACGCGAGTTTCCAAACTGATCGAGATGACTCTCGATCACAATCCGGTTATGTCTTCATGTTAAATGGTGGTGCGGTCTCTTGGAAGAGTTCAAAACAGGATGTTGTTGCGTTATCCACTACAGAGTCAGAGTACATTGCCGCCTCACTGGCAGCTCAGGAAGCTGCATGGATGAAGAAATTCATCGACGACTTAGGAGTGGTCCCTTCCATTCAGGACCCTCTTGAGATCTTTTGTGACAACGAGGGTGCGATTGCTCAAATCAAGGAACCTCGTGCTCATCAAAAGACTCGTCACATTGAGCGGAGATTCAACTACATCAGGGATGAAGTTGAAAAGGGAAAGATATGTATTCACAAAGTTCACACAGATCATAATGTTGCGGATCCACTCACGAAGCTTTTACATGGGCCAAAACATGAGGGACATGTTTGTGCATTAGGGCTTCGATATTCTAGTGATTGGAAATGATCTATTTTATGTATTGTAACAGAACGAATTAGTTCAAACTCATTAATATAACTATGGTGTTAACTTATTTTGAGTCATGTTCCTATTTTGCATATTTTATCCATGAATAAGCAATTATTCTAAATTCCGTAGTCGATCACATTTGTGGGAACAAGTGTGAGGTTTAGACTATTATGAACTTGGATTGGTAAACATTCAAAGGGATGAATGTGGGGCAAGGTTGCTGCCAAGGTTCATAGATATTTGTGGGATACAAATATTGGAAGACCCGCTCTCAAGATTTACTGTATGGAGCCTCTATGGTTGATCACATGTAATCTTGAGTAAAGGAGAATATCATTGTATCCTCTGACCTGAGATACATATTGGGTTCAGATATTCACCGAATATCGTGCCTTGATTCTTTCCTTCGCTATTCTGAAAGGGTAGCTCATAAGGGAGGCTTCAGGTATGGTACAAAGTGTAGTGTCTAGGACGTATGTAGCCAAGATGGAATTTGTCCCTCTTATTCGTTGAGAGTCAGATGTCTAAGGCTTGATAAAGTTAAATCCATAAGAGAGTGATCACTCTATGTCTCTTGGATTTAACATGACATCTAGGACAAAAGGATATATTGAAAGATTCACCTAATCATATTCGAGATGGGAACTCGAAAGGGATGATGTTATTGAATGGCACTAAGTCATAACATATTGGGGGTGATGGACGGTCGTTAGGTGGTATCCATCACTTGCATTAATTTCTTATGTTTCTCGTGCAAGTGGGAGATTGAAGGTATTTCATATGCCCGAGAGACATATTAAACTAATGTGGCTAATATGTTATGATCCAAGTCGGGTCATACCCAATAACAAGCTTATCAACACCTTATAAGTATTTATCTTAACGATTGGATCATTAAGTAAATACTTGACACTTAGCTTTTAGAAAATTGGTTTTCTAAAATATAATAACTTGAGAAAAAAAAAATATTTGGATAATTTATAAATTAAGGATTTAATTGTTTATTTAATTAGACAATTAAAGTGTGTGTTATATTTTGTAAAAGGGTTATAAAATATACAAGTATCCATTTTATTTTGTATAAATAACAAGTATTTAAACCTTGTTATAAAAATTATATAAAAAGGGATGGCATGGAGGTGGTGGCGTTTTTTGGGGTTCCAAGACAAGCCCCATGTGGTTACTTGTTGCTTTAATTAAAGCTCTTCTCCACATACATGCAAAACACACTTCTCCAAATTAGATCTCAAGTTCATTTTTCAAACAAGCAACCCTTTTCTCTCTTCCTACTCCCTCTTGGCCGAAATTTTTCAAGAAAAAGGAAGGGTTCTTGCAAATTGTTTGTAGCTAAATTTGTGTCCAAAATCCTAACCATTAAAGGGTGGTGTTGGTTATCAAAGGCTTGTGGGTATATCTTACTTGAGGCTTCAAGTAAGAAGCTTTCTTCTTCATCATCTTCACCCATTTTTACCTCCTAACTTGGAGTAGGTATAACCTTCTTACTAGCTCTTATACTTGTAAGCATATCTTCAAGACTTGATATATTTATGGAATTTGTCTTTTAAAATGGATAAAATATAACATGTACTTTGCATGCTTCCGCTTACTTTAATCTTCATAAAATGGGTTTTATGAACTTTGTTAATATGTAGAACTTGTTCGTTTAAAAGATTGTCAAATTCCATCAATAATATGTTGGTTTATTTGATATTAGTAACGTTTCTTCCAGACCCTATTGGGAGGACGTTACAGATTGGTATCAGAGCATAACCATGCTGTTATAGAGAACCAAGATTGCATTTTTATGTGTGCCTTACTTGCTAGCTAGGGTGCCTTAGCAATCTAGGAAACTATAACCTTTCCTGCCTTAGACTTAAAGCATTTAGAATTGCCTTATAATCTTAACAATCATGCTTTACCAAACTTGACTTAAAGATTCTAATCAAAGTCTCTTTCCTAATGTAGGACTACAACTTTCCTTGACCATAGTGCCTTTAATTGTTGCCTTTAACTGTTAAATGCTACACTATACTTTAGAAACTTTACTTATCTTAGAATGCCGAGCTAATCTAAGAACTCTGCTCACTTTCCTGAGTACTATCCAATTACACCACCGCATCTAAATGCGACACAATGATTTCAGAAATTTTTGACATTTATAAGTCATCTATCATGGTTATGTGTATTACATATGTATTACATGAAATATTATCCATGATTTTGAAATTCTTATAATTGTTACTACTCACACTCAAACGTATATAACTCTCTGTTATATCACGTACCTATATGCCTTATGCCTTTATGCATCGGTTTGCGAATTGAAAAATGTCATTGGGTTATCACAGTATACGAATTGAAAGTCTTTAATCAAAAGATTATTAGATTACATACTTATCACTTTATGATCTCGACACGTCATACTGCCATTATTAAAGTAAAGACACATCATATCTTATTATATCTTATCGTATCTATCCTAATAGATTTTGTCTAACACTTTTCCTAAATTCCCTCCATAAATTACGAAAATCTTTTTGCTATATACACGTATTCGAGGAGACAAATATATCATCCAGTATTCAAAACTAATCTCATATCAAAAACCCTAATTCTAAACACATAATATGGATTCCTCGAACTCTTCGAGCTCCAATGGCAGCGTAACCGGAATGAACCAACTAATCAGCCATCATCTATTTTGGATAAATTGGGGATGGGTTCATAGTAAACTTAATCAATGGAGACAAGAAGAAGGTGATCCCTTCCACCAACCGAATTCATCTCTTGGTGAAGAACCTGAAGCACTTACTGGCAAACCCGTTCGAAACACTATTTTCACCCTCATTTCCAGGATATCCAGTCACGAATATATAATATCTAAAATTTTAGATCTTATTCATCCACTTGTCCGAACCGCCAATCATCCCGAAATAATAGAAGAAGTCAACGAGCTTCGCGCTCGAGTAGTGGCTCTGGAGAATATGGTGCGAAACCTACGAACACCAGCAGCAGCACCAGCAGCATAACCAGTACCACCAGTACCATCGGCATCATCACCAACATCACCAGCTTCACCAACGAAAACATCCGCATTCCACGCCTCAACATCACACTCAGTACCTCAAACATCAACATCATACGCCCCATAGATACCAAGGAATATTAGTAATAATGAGTTAAGATGTATTGACTCATTCTTCCTGAAGAATTACATATGTATACTTTATATATATGGATTGGAAAAATAATAAATCTTTTCATACTAAGCTATTACGTGTGAATCTTAACTAGTATGTACTACTTGATTAATTCATATCATTAATATGCTATGATGTACATCCTTCGTTAATGACTTAACAATCGTTAATCACTGCTTCAACACAATAAACTCCATTTCATAATAAACCAAGTGTATTACTCAAATACATGATTGATTGTATATTTTCATTTTCGATGTACTCGAAACTTTCTAGAAAACATCATTCGTGCCTTATGAATTTCACAAGAATTCCACGAGCACCAACATCATATACTGAGGTATATCAATAACAATGAACGATGAAGTATTGATTCATAACTTCATTAGCGAAATATTTCGCGACAATTATGAAATCTCTAAGGTTTTGGAGATTATTTATTCTCGTTTCAACCGCAAATCAAATGAGTTTAATATTATATTAACTCATTAAATCTATATTATATCTGAAGAATACATATATGAACGTATATCTTCTCTTTTGTACAAACTGTTAATTGTGAAAATATTTTAATGGGTAGGTAATACCCGAGAAATATTTATATCTCACATTAATATGTTACATTGTACATTCTTCAAATTCTGATTCAATAATCAGTAACTATACTACTTACATCCACATATGTATCCGCGCACCAAAGAACAACCATTTTCATTCAAATCAAATTACATATTCTGAATTTGACATATCAGAATTCAAGTAAAGCTATAGCAGATGTTATCTTCCTAAAGATCACTACATTCATGAATTATATTCATTCGTATTCTATGATGAATTATCACATCAAACCACCAAAATTATCATTCATTACTTTTGAAATCAACAACGCCTATTCGTCAACCATTAGATCCATTGACGATTACAATCAGCGTTTAATCATCTAAAAATAAAAAATTTTGAAACCATCTCGGGTTGTCAATCAATGATTCAGATTCGTTAACCTTGAGAATGCTGACGAAGCAGCAAATGCTATAGATGTTCTTAAGGGCTAACAGTTTGATAATAAAGAATGGTACGTTGGAAAAGCCCAAAAGAAAATTTGGAACTGAAAAACGGATTGAGCTAACCATGGAGGAGACCAAGGACAAACACAAGGGCCAAACCCTATATTCAAAGAATCCAGGAAATTCTGAATCCGGTGAAATCTTTAGAGAATATCTTGCTCCAAAGTCATGTTAAAAGCTTGCGGAAAATTTTTCTTCATCAACTTTCGAACTTAGAAATTCCAAAATATCATCATAAATATCCTCTATATTTCGGAAGATATCTTCATAACGATTCATGTCCGCAATTAAGTATCTCTTTGCGATATCTTTATAAAGGAAACTGTTTTAGTTTCTATATTCTGTAAAATTCGAGTTTAAATTATAAATGCTTTGAAAAAGTGATTGGGAATTGAAGCATGAGTTAATATAATATAATGACGTCAGGACAACGTGATTATATTACAGTAAGTCATGCTCAGTTTTTAATGGAAGATGATGATTCATAGATTTTATAATCATCATTTGCCATGTTACACGACTCTTACATTCTATTTAACCTCTAAACATATCAAGAAAATATTTTTCTTGATGATTCGGTCTTTTTCGGATATTCTGGTAATATGACAAATCAAATCGTGCTATTACCTTTCCTTTCTACTTTATATATTATGATCATTCAAAACTTTATACCTATGAATTCTGGACCATTACTCTCTTGACTTGAAGTCGGGAAGAAGAAACAAAAACATAAAGCTCCGACATATAAGGGAAAATATAAAGCCCGATAACGACTCCGAAATTACAAACCGTGTATATCAATGCGTATAGCAATATAAAGACACGGGATAATTAAAAACACTATAACCCCAAGAGCATAGAAGAAGTAAACAGATTCCTCTGGCGGTAAAAGAAAAAGAAGAATGGCTGCATAGATGGTCAATATAATAACCAGGATCAGAACTGGATTTAGCATTTTCTTAATCTTTTGGAAGTTTGAATTGAGAAAGAAAGTATAGAAGTGGTGAAGATAATGAAACGGAAGAAGCTAATTTATAGCAAAATTCCAAACACATCAATCGAGGCAAATCACCGCATTTAATCAAACAAATCTCAAAATTTCGTAAATACCGGAGAATCAAATCTTATAGATTACGAAGATTTCCTTTAATTCCTTGAATTCCGGAAATCAATCGTGACTACGTCAAAAGTTAAGGCGAACATTTAATTTTCTCATTTCACTCTTTTATGATAGCTTCGTTTATACTCTTCCTATAAACGAATCGTTTTATCCATATTATTCAATAGTGATAAAACTTTATTTTTCAACTTATATTCATCATTAAAATATTCTTGTTGTAAATAATGAAGATCTCTATCAAATTTCATGACTGTGATTTTCACGAACTCCTCTCTGTTTGTCTGCCCTAATATTGTGGCATAAAATGCTCAAGGTTTTAAATGAGCTCAATACCATTCATAACACATTTCATGTATCCAATTTACTGAAATGACTTGTATAACATCATCATTTTGAATGATCTTCGCATTAATGATAAAATGCACTTCGTTGAAGAACCTATAGAAATCATGGAAGGAGAGGTCAAACAAACGCGTAAAAGCAACATACCTATCATTAAAGTCTGTTGGAATTCGCATAGAGGCCCCGAATATACCTGGGAACGCAAAGACCATATGAAACGGAAATATCCCTATCTCTTCTCAACTGCTGATGCATCCGAGAAGTCTACCTAAAACTTCGGGATGAAGTTTTTATTAACGGGGAGGTACTATAACAACCCTCACTTTTTGACTTCTAAAATTACTGAAATGACCCTAGGATTTACTGTCTGACTATACGTATTAATTATTTAAGGGTTGTTATATACACAATCAATTTAACGTTGACCAAATAATAATCTTTTATTCGACACTCACTACTAATTAAAATTTATGCATTTCAATAATATTATTTATAACTATTAATCTATAAGTAATAAATAAAAAGTGACATTTATATAAATAATAAAATAATTGGGAACTAAATAAAAATAAATACAAGTCATGAATTAGTAAAAAGAAAATAATACTTATCATGTAGTAAATGTAAAAATAATAATAAACATAATAATAATAATAGTAATAATAATGAGACTAAAGAATCTTAAACAATTACATCCTTATGTTGACTAAAAATAAAGTATAAACTAGTACATCCTTATGTTGACTAATTATAAACTAGTATCACCTTTTGTTGACTAAAAATTATAAAACAAAATAAAATCATTAATTAGAACATCCTTATGTTGACTAACACTCTAATACTTGCACTATATAAACACTCCTAGACTCCTAGTTTCTCATTCACAAATCACACCAAAATCCTCTCTCAAAAACAATCTCTCCCTCTCCCTCTCTTGTGGTATTCGGATCTTCAAGCTTGTTCTTCGTGTTCTTCAAGAATCTTCAAGGAGTTCTTCAAGATTTTTAAGGCTTTGATCTTCCATCTTCATCGTGTTCATCTTTTCTTTGTTAATTATCTTGAATCTTCAAAGGTATAACATAAACCCTAAACTATTTACATAAACTTTAATCTTTGTTAATTCATATTCATATTATAAACTTGTTATTCATAAGTATATACATAAACACTCCTAGATTTATATATACATATATACATGTAAAAAAAAAATTTATTTTTATGTATATATACGAATTATATATACATATACATATTAAAACCTTAAACCCTAATACTACTTATACTAGTACTTAACATGTATACACTATTACTATTACTATCACCTATAACCCACTACTTATATTGTAGCACAAAAATATTTTGGGATATGTATTAGAGATATATAGATCTTCGAAATTTCTTGACGAATGGTTTCTACGAGATTCTAGGCAGAGGGTTTGGATTTCCGATTTAAAGGGTCCTATGGCTCAAGCCCCTAGATCTAAATTAGCCATTCGAAGGGAAATGGGTGATTGGAAGCTTATCTAATACGGCAAGTATCCTAAAATGAAAAACACTCATAAAAGTAGAAACTCTCTAGTCATAGAAACTTAGTAAAATAAGAAACTTTCTAAAAATGGGAACTTTATAAAAATAGTAACTTACTAGGAATAGAAACTTAGTAAAACAAACTATACTTAAACACATACTTAAACTTAAACATGGGCAAAACACTTAACTACTCTTAAATGTCAATAGGTTGACTTTCCTGCTCACTCGTTCAACTCTTTATTCCGAGGAATAACTCTCTCTCTACTTACTAAGGTGACTTTCATAGCCCCACTCTTATTGCTATAGCACTTTTTATACTTACTGGGGTGAGACACATGCTGCTTTTATACTTTAAACAACTTAGACACAAGTACGAACCTAAACTGTACTATGACTAGCTTATGCTACTAAGACCCCACAGTGATATTTTTTAATTGCTTTCAGGATAAGGCATTCTTAATTATTGGGGGTAGGCCTATCGGGAGTAACGTCCCCGATACATTTGACCGTGATGTCTTTGTATTACTTAATAATGATTTAAACATGGTGATAAGGTACTGCCAACTTATCATCGGGGCAACAAAACAAACGTTTAGTCTAAAATATCACGAATCAGTACTACTTTTGGATCTGCGAGATCTACTTTTTGATCCTGCGGGAGATCAACTTTACAACTAAATCTTGTGGTCTAAAAACAACGATAACTACTTTTGTTAAACCTATGAACTTCACTCAACCTTTTTGGTTGACACTTTAGCATGTTTTGTCTCAGGTGCTGTTTGATTCAAGCTTTCTTATCTACTACTTATGTGATGCTACTTGGACTTAGGATCAAGAGATATCGCATTTATTACTTCTGCATATGAACAATTACTTTATCGTTATTTCCATTATTGTAACGACATTTCATTTTCCGCTGCGTACTCAATAAAGTTAAATTTTCTCATTTAGTATTGTTCTCGTATTATAATATGTTGGTTTATTTGATATTAGTAACGTTTCTTCCAGACCCTATTGGGAGGACGTTACAATATGTCAGGCAAAGTTTAAAGTAACAGATACGATAAGATATGATTTAGCAAATATGCTAAGATATGAATTTTTGTCTATACACTATTCATGCAATCAATGCAGCAAGACGTGTCTTAGACTAAAAATGATAAGCAGGTAATTTCCTGAGGATGATAAGTAGTTAATTTTCGACACAAAATGAAAAGCAAAACTTTTGATATGCAGAAATGGTCGAAGTCCAGACTCACTAATGCATCCTATCGACTTATCAGTTAGACACACTAATGCAGACTTGGTTCGCTAAGACCACCGCTCTGATACCAACTGAAAGGACCCGTTCATATACATTATAAACGATTCACAATAGTTGATTACATTGCGAGGTATTTGACCTCTATATGATACATTTTACAAACATTGCATTCGTTTTTAAAAGACAATCTTTCTTTACATCAAAAATTGACAGGCATGCATACCATTTCATAATATCCACTATCCAACTATAAATTGATTTAATAATAATCTTTGATGAACTCAATGACTCGAATGCAACGTTCTTCGAAATATGCTATGAAAGACTCCAAGTAATATTTTTAAAATGAGCAAATGCACAGCGGAAGATTTCTTTAACACATGAGAATAAACATGCTTTAAAGTGTCAACCAAAAGGTTGGTGAGTTCATTAGTTTATCATAATCATTTATTTCCATAATTTTAATAGACCACAAGAATTTCATTTCCAGTTCTCATAAATAAACGTCCCATGCATAGAGACAAAAATAATCATTCATATGGTGAACACCTGGTAACCGACATTAACTAGATACATATAAGAATATCCCCTATCATTCCGGGATCCTCCTTCGGACATGATATAAATTTCGAAGTACTAAAGCATCCGGTACTTTGGATGGGGTTTGTTAGGCCCAATAGATCTATCTTTAGGATTCGCGTCAATTAGGGTGTCTGTTCCCTAATTCTTAGATTACCAGACTTTAATAAAAAGGGGCATATTCGATTTCGATAATTCAACCATAGAATGTAGTTTCAATTACTTGTGTCTATTTCGTCAAACATTTATAAAAGCGCATGTATTCTCAGTCCCAAAAATATAAAGGGTAAAAAGGCAAATGAAACTCACCATATTGTATTTCGTAGTAAAAATACATACAACGTCATTGAACAAGTGCAAGGTTGGCCTCGAATTCATGAACCTAAATTAATTATATATATTTATGTGTTGGTCAATATTTGTCTAACAAATTAGGTCAAGTCATAGTGTACCACAATCCTAATGCTCGAGACTAATATGCAAAAGTCAACAAAAGTAAATTTGACTTAAAATAATTTCCAAAAATCTATACATGATTAATATATAGTTTAAATATCGTCGTTTTATATTTTTAAATATTTTTAAAAGATTTATTAGAGTAAATAATATAATTTATTTATTAATAAATAAAATTTTATATTAAATTTATATAATAAAATATACTTTTATATATATTAAGTAATAAAATTTATAGGGTTTATTTAATATCATAAAGATAATATGATAGGTATTATTAAAGTAAGTTATTACACGTAGTAAAATATGTTTGTATCACATATTTATTTGATAAAATAATATCTATAATGATAGTAAGTAAAAGTTGTATTATTTTGTAATAATAATTATTATTATAAAAATATCAATATTTATAATTACTAAGATGACATTATGATAAAACGATAATTCTAATTATGATAACTTTAATATTTACGATAATTTTTAATATTATCTTTAAAATAATAATTCTATTTAAAATAATAATAATAATGATATTTTATAGTTACAATGACATTTCTATTAAAATGATAATTTTTGTTAAAATGATAGTTTTAATACTAACGATACTTTTAATAATAATAGTAATGATAAAAATAATAAGAACGATAATTTTATCTAAATCAATATCTTATAATATTTTAATTTCATCATGATACTCTTACTCATTATTTCCTAATCGTTTCGTTTAATGGCTTTTAATCATCTTTTATATCGTGTTCATAATAATGATAATAATAGTAATCAAAATAATTAGGTGTTACAAATATTTGTTTTAATTACACTAATATTAATAATGATAGTTACTATAACATTATTAACGATAATACTAATAATTATCTTAATGATAATATAGTAATAATAATAATAACAATAACAATAACCATTTTTAAATAATGATATACATATATATTAATAATGATAATAATAATAATAATACTAATAATAATAATAATAATAATAATAATTGGATAATAATAATAATAATACTAATTATAACTTTAACGATAATAACGATAGTAATAATAAAAAAAATAACAAGTTTAATGATAAATCCCTTTTATTGATAAAGATAATAATAATGATAATAATAAGATAAAACTAGAACGACGATAATAATAATCATTTTTAATAAAAATATCGAAAATTCAATTGATTATAACTTCTAATCCGTTCATCGAAACCATTCGATATCTAAAGGAAAAGTTCTTAATTTTTCGCTAGATTTCCAAGGACATGCATATCTTATACCTTATCTCAACCGCAAGTGTAACTAATTCAAGATTCAACCTAACCTGTCTAAGGGCAATATCAAAAGTACAAGCATGCATAATCCTAAATACTCGAGCACTAGTCAGGGATACACAATTAGTATGTAAAAGTTAAATTATGAGTACTCACGTATCAATATTGAGATTCAATATTGCAGGAAAGGTACGTAGACGCAACGGAAATGATAAACACTACATTGACCTCACGAGCATACCCATGAACCATACCCAATCACCTCCATAGCTATAACCCATAATTTCATTAATCCTATCCCACTCGAAAAACAATTTCGAAATCACTCGGACAGCATTCCGTCGTAATATTTTATGTATACTAATAATATCTTGAAATAATACGGAGTAAATCGATTGAGAGAGTTTAGAGAAAAATATTTTCAAGTTTCTATGAAATAATGAAACCTATTGAATTCTATTTATAATAGATTTTTGAATTATTAAAGTGAATTATTAAAGTATGAATTATTAAAGTGAATTATTAAAGTATGAATTATTAAAGTGAATTATTAAAGTATGAATTATTAAAGTGAATTATTAAAGTATGAATTATTAAAGTATGAATTATTAAAGTGAATTATTAAAGTATGAATTATTAAAGTGAATTATTAAAGTATGAATTATTAAAGTTAAAGTAAAGTAAAATAAAGTAAAGGTAAAGTTTAAGTATAGTAAAAGTATAAAACTATGTACGTATAATACGCGTATAAATATATATAATATTAATTTAAATCGTTATATATATTTAATAAAATAGAATATAAATATCGTTAACTTTATTATACTAGTTAAGTAATGAGTTGTCAAAAGTGGTTATAGATATTTATAAAAGTTATATACGTTTTAATAATAAAGTTCTTTTTAAACTGAAAACGTTTTTGTACGTTTGAAACTAAATAGATCAATCGAGTCTTTATGAGATTCAATCTTCCACTATCCTTTGTCTAGTTCTCAATGATTGACAATTTATTCTTATTTATAAATCACTTTACCATTTTCCGAATATTGTTAAAATGGAAAGATTTCTCAAATCAACGTGGGCCTTTCAACAGAGACTTGTAATCATAATTCAATATATCTGATAATTTAATCATTTGATCTTATCTTCTAATTCCATTGATAAACATTTTGAAATAGATACAATCATATAAAGTATTTAATCTAATATTTTGTTTACGTTTCAAGTTATAATATATATACACATATACATATATAATCATATTCGTTTAATGGTTCGTGAATCGTTGGAACTTGGTCGAGGTTGAATGAATGTATGAACATAGTTTAAAATTCTTGAAATTTAACTTAACAAATATTGCTTATCGTGTCGGAAACATATAAAGATTAAAGTTTAAATTTGGTTGGAAATTTCCGGGTTGTCACATCTATAGTTACTACACGTCTGTGCATCCCCTTTGTTCTTGTAAATGGGAATAACCTCGCTCAGTCTCCACTCCATTGGCATTTTTGCGCTTCTAAACGTCATGTTGAAAAGGTTTGTCAACCACCTAACCCCATCATCGCCTAAGCACCGCCACGCCTCTATGGGGATTTGGTCCGGTCCTACTGCTTTGTTTCTCCCCATCTTGCGTAGGGCCACTCTAACTTCCCCATGGTTGATCCTCGTGCAGAAACAGTTGTTTTGATATTGTGGGGCCATATCATAGACATGAGGTTCTCCATTCCTAGTCCTTCCCCCATCGAAAAGGGATGAGAAGTATTCTTCCCATCGTTTCCTAATTTTGTCTTCCTTCACTATGCTTTGACCTGCTTCATCCTTGATATATTTGATGTTATCCAGATCCCTTCGCCGACGCTCCCTAGCTTTGGCTATCCTGTAGATGTCGTTTGCCCCTTCTTTAGAGTCTAATCTCTTATATAAGTCTTCGTAAGCTTTATCTTTTGCACGTGTAACGGCGAACTTTGCTTCTCTCTTGGCTTCTTTATAGCTATTTTATATGCTAGTTCTGTCTGCTAGTGTACCCCCTCTAAAGGAGGTGAGCTCCCGAAACCTCGCTTGTTTAAGCGCGACTTTAGTTTGGACCTCGTCGTTAAGCCACCATGATTATCTACAACCATTTTGGGCTCTCGACGTCCCAACTGCCACTCCCAAGGATTCTTTTGCCACCCCTCTAATAGTGGACGCTAGGTTGTTCCACATCTGATCTGCATCAATAAAGGCTGCATTTTCCAATTCAGCACCCATTCTTTCAACAACATTAGCCCTAAAAGTCTCCGCCTTCTCTCCATTTAAGTTCTTCCAGAGGATTCTGGGTTGTTGTACCTCTCTCGCCCTCCTGTTTACCCGTCCCTGGGTACCTAACTCCATGACCAACAGTCTATGCTGGGATAAACAAGTCCAGGTTGGGAGGACCTTACAGTCCTTACAGTTCCTAAGGTCACCCCTGCGAAGAAGGAAAACGTCAATTTGGGTACTATGACCCCCACTATGGAAGGTGGCTAGCTGAGCATCCCTCTTCTTGAAGAAAGAGTTTGCAACAACCAGATCATGGGCAATGGCGAACTCGAGAATTGAGCGCCCTTCTTCATTTCTAACCCCATACCCAAAGCCCCCATGGGCTCCCCTATATCCCTCTACCTACGCTCCTATATGACCATTAAGATCGCCCCCTATAATCAATCGATGGTCCGCTGGACATCACCTTACAACCTCATCTAACAATTCCCAGAAACTCTTCTTCTCCGCTTCTCCTAAACCTACGTGGGGTGCGTAAGCGCTAATGACCGTGAACGTCTCCTCATTAATTATAAACGTAACCGACATAATCCTATCGCTAAACCTACCCACATCAACAACATGATCCTTGTGTGTTGTACCTAAAAGGATTCCTACTCCATTTCGAGCTGTCCTAGAGCCCGAGTACCACAGCCTGTAGTTATTAAAGTCCACCGCCTTCTGTCCCTTCCATCTAGTCTCTTGAACGCACACTATTTCCACCTTACACTTAAGAAAGATATCCACAAGTTCAATCCTCTTGCCCGTCAAAATTTCTACATTCCAACTTTTCACTCTAATCTTACCTGGGGTTGCTACTCTACTCCCTCCTCCAACCCCTCTAAAGCTACCCGCCCCTAAACTAGTACATGACCTCACGTGACCATTCGAAACCCTAATCCCTTTTCTCTAATTCTAATCTTCTTCTTCTCTAATTAATTAGGGTTCAGATCTTTGAAAAAACACCGATGAATCGGCGAAGAATATCACAATCGTCCAACTGTTAATGAATCGATGTTTAAACTGATTCTCCTTAATCGATTGGTTCAATTGATTCCTTAATCGACTTATTCAATAGATTTCTTCGATCGAGTTTTCAGTTGATCTCTTTAATCGAGGTCTCAATCGAATTGATGAAGACAACTATGCACAATAATCTTATCAAAAACTGATAAACGATTGCCTTTTCTCAAACTTTTGCAATCATAAACGACTTCCTTTTCTCAAACTTTTGCAATCGCTGGACATTTAATACAAAATTATACCGTCGATTCAATAATTGCTGCTATGGTCGGCGGTTAAAGGCACCTAATTGATGGTGCTAATATCATAATGAACGATAGTGAAATTGAAGGTCACTTGGTTCGTATCTCAGGAACAACAACAACAAACCCACAGTAAGCATGTTTAATTTTTTTAGGATGCGTTATTTAATTCAATTGTTGTTGGTGAGTTTTTTTTTTTTTTTTTTTTTTTTTTGAGTGCTGACTATCAATTCTCTTGATTTGGTCTCTTGATATGAACTTTCTGGTGAGTAGTTAGTGTAGAGTTTGTATAATAGTTTTTTGATGATGATATTCTTTTGATTTTCAATTTTATGATGTACTAAATTAAATATACCGGACATTTACATGAAGCACAGTATGTGTTTGATGAAATGTCCAATTGAAAAAGTTAAAAGCGTGGTGAATTTATTCGAGTTGTTTGCCTTTTCCAACTTTAAAATTTCATATTTCTTAATTCATATATGGTATTGTGATCTGCAGGTCATTTGATGTGGTTTCAGATGATGTGACGATGTTGATTCGTTAAATTGTGAGGGTGTGACCATGATTATACGTCACTCTTAAGATGCGTTGGATCTTTACGATTGTAAGCTTTCGATTTTTTCCTTTGAATTTGTATTTGTTAAATCTAATCACATAATTACTTTTAACTGATATGTTTGTGATTTTCTTCACGGGAAAGCTTACATGTTAAATCTAGCTCTTTTTTAGTTACTTATATAAATATAAAATATTTATGCAGGTTGAATGTGGTTAATGTTTATTTGCAGGAAGGTTTCCTATCTACGGTTGAGAGCTTGAAAGGAGTACATCATGTGGTTATATTATCTCAGGTGCTTTTTATCTCCTTGATAACAACATAGTTGTAATTACCATCTCTGCGTATAACATATGTTTGATATGGTGATTTGACAAGGTTACAGTTGTCTGTTTATAAAGGAAGTAGCGGTGTTCAAGCAATCATGAATAGCAATGCCAGGAAGCTAGCCGAGCAAGATGAATTGATAGTAGTTTCGTCAGAAATTCCTTACACTATAGTCAGGACGGGGCTGCTGACAAAAGATCGTGGGGGCAAGTCCGGTTTCAGTTTTGAAGAGGTATTTTCTTGGTTACGGTTCAGTATGAAAAAGGAGAGAAATTGCAAGTTTTTTGGAGATTAATTTAACGTTCCACATCACAGGGTTGTACAACAAATGGAAGTCTTAGCAAGGAAGATGTTGCATTCGTATGCATTGAAGCTCTTGATGCGGTACCAGACTACCAGAAAAAGGACTAATATTTGAGGTTGGTTAAGGCTCCTGACATTTTCACTTTTATGTTTGTGTTCTCAGAAAGTTCAGTATATAGATAGCACTTCTAGATGTATACTATGTCTTTACTAGAGGTGACATAATGGGCAGGGTCAGCTAAGTTTTATTAGAACATTGTATGTAATAAAAGGTTTCACTTCTATAGATATTACATGATGACAAAAGCTATATGTTTCCAACCAACGATCTAATAATATGAATCAGATAAATAAACAGGCTTGCATAAAAAATACACCTTAAATGAGCGTGTTTGGCCCGTTAGAATATAACATGACCCGAATCAACCCATTCATAAGCAAATGGGTTTTAATTTTTTTTGTTCAGAACTTCACGTATCCAAACAGTTTACTATATCGTCGATCAACACTTGGATTCTTAGTGTATCATGTTCTGAATAATCATGATATTATGTGTAACTACAGGTTGTTAATGGGGAAGAAAAGGTTCTGAATTGGAAAGATCAATTTGCAAGATTGATGGACCAAGCACAGAAATGACTTCAGTGGCTTCTGTAATCAAAGATTATGGTACTCTCAAATACTCGACCATGGAGCTTATCTATTTGGCTTTAGTTCGAAATTATTTTATGTATACCGTTTTCATTCATTTCATTATTATCCGTGATTAAATTAAATATCTCTAACATATATAAATTGTAAACTAGAATTCGACGTGTCATCCATCTAGAGGCCTTCGATTTTTTAGGGCCACATGTCAGCCGGAAAAAATACATCGATTTTTATATCCTAAAGTTTTCATGACGGATCCTAAAGCTTCCACATGTCCACATTCAGTTTTAAAGAGTAGTTTAGGAAACTGGATCAATCTCCTCAATATTTCACGGAGCAGTTTTCATCCTCTCAGATACCCATCCCTAATTCATCGAGTTATTCAGTTTTTTAGTTTCGAATTTCAAATCCAGACATCTCAATCCTTCCGAGTCCTTTTTACAAGTGATACTACGTAATTCATATAATCATTTTCTCTTTTTTAAGGTTTTTATGAGTTGTTTTTTGTTGTTTGGTTTTTGTTATGAATCTCAAAAACTCAAAATCTCAAAATCAATCCATCTATTTGATGTCAGGTTAGGTTTACGGTTTTGAAATTGTTTACATTTTACCAGTGTTTTAGTTCTAATAACGATGGATACCGTCTTCCTTGTGAAATGAATTTTCGATTCAATTTTGGTTACTATCGTAAGAAATTCAATTTTGGTTACTATCGTAAGAAATTCAATTTTGGTTACTATCGATTCAATGTGCCATGGATATTTGGGATCGAGTTTTTGCATGGTGGGGTCTTGGTAATATGACAAACTTTAGCATTGGTGAGCTATTACGTGGAAGAGGACCATCTTCATCAACGGCTTTTGGCAACAAAATCTGGCAAGCGGTTGAATGAGTTTGTGCTTACCTAATTTGGAGAAATAGAAACGAGAAAGTTTTTCGAGGAAAAAGTTGGAATCCACCGGTTGCGTTGAACGAGATTCAAGTAAAGTCTTATGAATGGATCTCCAAAAGGGTGAAGAAAAGGAAGCTCGATTGGCTCACGTGGATCAATAACCCGAGTGTATATCTCAATCTTGTGTAACTTGTGTTTCGTGTAATTGGTTTGCCATTCTCGCAAACCTTATGTCGTGTATTTTGTCGTGTTTTTAAGTTATAGAGCATCCATATATGCTCGTTGTAATAACGTTGGTTTGTTCAATATTATCTTGCCTTTCAAAAAAAAAAAATCGTAAGAAATTCATGATGAATCCAACCTCAGATGCACCGATTGTGGTTGACAAACCATATATTCATGGTTTGCTGATTACAACCTCAGAGACACCGTTTTTTTTTTTTGGTTGCAATCGCAAGAACTACATGATGAATACAACCTTACAGATACCGATTATGGTTGACACTATATATTCAGGGTTTGTTTAATACAACCTCAGTTTATTATAGTGGTGTTGCAACCTTGTGACTGTGGTGTGTGTGATTGTGTTATACCTAATCATCTATATTATGGTACATAGCTAAGGTTGTGTTTGTTGATGAGAAACTGATCGTTTCTATGATACAAGTAATCTATATTTCTCAATATGTACACTTGAATGATTGTTTTTACATCATATTAGTTTCATCTAATTTTTATGTTAATGTTAATAATCACCTTTACGTGGTCCATCTTTATATTTTCATAGTAAAACCATTAATTTCCAGCTGATGGTATGTATTGGAGTATCTATGATGTGGATTACTGGAGTTATCATTCCTTGGCGCACACTAGCTCTAACTGGTATAATAATTTTTTCAGGCTAAAAAAATCGATAAAATCTTCAAATCATGAAGATATTCGGATTAGACAGATAGTTGTTGTCTGCATACAGAAACGGTTCCGTGTATTCTACAGATTATAGGATTGTTTTGCATTCCAGAATCTCTTAGATGGCTGGTAAGTCGGTTACAAAGTTGTTAGTTAGTTGCATTATTAAATAATCTTAGGAAACATGTTTATTAATAGGAGTGATGATATTTTTTTGTAGCCAAAAAATGGTCAATGGAAAGACTGTGAGTCTGCATTACACCGACTAAGGGGAGCGAATGCAGAAATAATCGAAGAAGCTGGCGAGATTTGAGTAACATCCTTATTTTGTTTCACTTAAATTTGTTGAAATAATAATGTGAACAAAGGATGGTTGGTGGATGGTTGATGCAAGATATAGTCAAACACCACATGTTTATTATGGTATTTGATATATGTTTGGTGCCTACAATTTTGAGAAGACTGTCTTTGGTTTTCTACTACACCAACCCCCATTTTCTTCTATAAATAGATCATCAGATTGTTCATTCATTGCATCCCAAAAAATTATTTCTTTCTCCTTGTATTCTAAAAGAGTAAAATAGAGAATTTGTGAAATTAGTCTCCTAATTACAAGAGATATAAAGATTAGTGATTATCCTTGTAATTAGAGAGAAGTGTAATTCCTATTATTCTTATTAGTGAAGCGTTTCTTTCCTTGCCCGTGGTTTTTACCCTATTGGGGATTTCCACGTTAAATCTCGGTGTTCCTTTATTGTCATTATTTCAAGTATTACTAGCGGTTTGCTATAATTCGGTGTCACTTTTCTTAACAAGTGGTATCAAGAGCTAAGGTTCTAATATCTAGTGTGTATTAATTTACTTATCGTATGTTCTGTGGTAGCCACGAGAGTGGATCGTCCACATCAGAAAATAAGTAAGATTAATTTCACTCGATAAAAGTTCCCGGGTACT
The DNA here is from genome assembly GCF_046630445.1 of Rutidosis leptorrhynchoides. Classification (NCBI taxonomy): domain Eukaryota; kingdom Viridiplantae; phylum Streptophyta; class Magnoliopsida; order Asterales; family Asteraceae; genus Rutidosis; species Rutidosis leptorrhynchoides. Next base: position 415,978,924 of record NC_092336.1, read on the forward strand.
ATTTCTCAGAAAAATAGTATTGTCGAAAAGAAGATTGTGATTATAGCAATGTCTACGAAATTCGAAATTGAAAAGTTCAACGGGAGTAACTTCTCGTTATGAAAACTAAAGATGAAAGCTATCCTGAGAAAGGATAAGTGTTTGGCGGCCATCAGTGGACGTTCCGCCGAAGTCACTGATGAAAAATGGGAAGAGATGGACGGCCAGGCTATCGCAAATCTTCATCTGGCACTAGCAGATGGCGTTTTGTCTAGCATTGAAGAAAAGAAGACGGCGAAAGAGATTTGGGATCACCTCGTAAAATTGTACGAGACCAAATCACTCCACAACAAGATATTCCTTAAGAGGAAACTTTATGCGCTACGCATGAATGAATCTACTTCAGTTAATGAGCACATTAATTCTTTGAATATTCTATTTTCTCAACTCAGTTCATTAAGTTGCAATATAGAGCCAAAAGAACGTGCTGAACTTTTGCTTCAGAGTCTACCTGATTCGTATGATCAACTCATTATTAACTTAACCAATAATGTTCTATCGGAGTATCTAGTCTATGATGAAGTTGCGGCTTCTATTCTAGAAGAAGAAAATCGGCGCAATAACAAGGAGGACAAACAGGCCGGTTCACGACAAGTGGAGGCCTTGGTGGTGTCAGGAGGGAGATCAACGGAACGTGGCCCAAGTGGGAGTCACAATCATGGTAAACCGAAGTCTAAAAAGAAGAAGACCTATACATGCTACAATTGTGGCAAGAAAGGTCACCTGAAGAAGGATTGTCGGAGTTTAAATAACTCAAATCCTCAAGGAAATATTGCAAGCACTTCAGATGATGGGACTGCTTTGGTTAGTGAGGCAGTGGTAGCAAATGAAGGCAGAAAGACATTTGTTGATGTCTGGTTATTTGACTCGGGAGCTACTTTTCACATGACCCCTAGAAGAGAATGGTTCAAACAATATGAACGTATCTCAGGAGGATCTGTATACAGTTGCAATGATCATGAACTAAAGATCATTGGAATTGGAGATATCATTCTGAAGATGCACGATGGTATAGTTCGTACTATTCAAGGTGTACGACACGTGGAGGGTTTGAAGAAGAACTTATTGTCTTTAGGACAATTGGATGATCTTGGTTGTAAGATGGTGATACATGATAAGATCATGATAATCAAGAAAGGCGCGGTTGTACTTATGAAAGGAGAAAAGGTGGGTGCTAATTTATACATTCTGAAAGGCGAGACGGTACAGGAATCGGAAGCATCTGTTGCTTCGAATAGTTCAAGTGATAAAGTTGCTATGACATGGCATCAAAAGCTTGGACACATGTCTGAGCAAGGTATGAAGATTCTTGTTGAAAGAAATCTTATTCCTGGTCTTACAAAGGTATCGCTACCTTTCTGTGAGCATTGTGTAATCAGCAAGCAGCATCGCCTGAAGTTTAACACATCAAATTCTAGAAGTAAATTGATTCTAGAATTGGTTCACTCTGATGTGTGGCAAACACTAGTTCAATCCCTAGGAGGAGCAAAGTATTTTGCATCATTTATTGATGATTACACTAGGAGATGTTGGGTGTACCCAATCAAGAGAAAGGCGGATGTGTTTGAAGTTTTCAAAGTTTACAAAGCGCGGGTTGAACTTGAATCTGGTAAAAAGATCAAGTGTTTAAGGACTGATAATGGAGGAGAATACACTGGTGATAAATTTGATAAGTTCTGCAAACAAGAAGGTATCAAAAGGCAGTTCACGACAGCATACACTCCTCAACAAAATGGAGTGGCAGAGCGGATGAACAGAACCTTGTTAGATAGAACGAGGGCGATGTTGGCAACTGCAAGCTTGGGGAAATCATTCTGGGCAGAAGCGGTTAGTACTGCCTGTTACGTGATAAATCGGTCACCGTCAACTGCAATTAAGTTGAAATCGCCGATGGAGATGTGGACTGGAAAACCAGTTGATTATTCTGACCTTCATATATTTGGAAGTCCTGTGTACGCAATGTACAATTCTCAAGAAACGACAAAGTTGGATCCGAAGTCCAGAAAGTGTTTATTCTTGGGGTATGCTGATGGAGTTAAGGGGTATCGCTTGTGGGACCCCACTGCCCACAAAGTAGTCATCAGCAGAGATGTCTTTACGGAAGACAAAGATCTTAAAGATGTTAGCACTTCAAAAGAAACTATACCGATACAGGTGGGTAATGAATTTCATAAAGATTCTTCTGAAGCACTACCAGAGCACGATGAAAATCAAGTAGTCGTTGATGAATCTCCAGCGACTCGTATTTCTAATCGGGAAAGGAAACGTCCAGGGTGGCACTCAGATTATATTATGGAAATCAATGTTGCATATTGTCTTCTAACAGAGGAAGGAGAGCCAACAACTCTTCGCGAGGCACTAAATCATTCAGATGCATCTCAGTGGATGACGGCTATGCAGGAAGAAATTGAAGCTCTTCATAAAAATAAAACATGCCAAAAGGTAGAAACCTATTGGAAATAAATGGGTGTATAAGATCAAGCGAAATGGCGATGATCAAGTAGAGCGGTATCGTGCAAGATTGGTGGTTAAAGGATATGCTCAGAAAGAAGGTACGGACTTTAATGAAATATTTTCTCCTGTGGTTCGACTTACAACAATTCGAGTAGTTCTAGCGATGTGTGCTACATTTGATTTGCATCTAGAGCAGCTAGATGTGAAAATTGCATTTCTTCATGGAAATCTTGAAGAAGAAATTTATATGCTTCAACCTTCTATGCTTCAACCAGAAGGTTTTGAACTACAAGGAAAAAAGAACTTGGTTTGCAGGTTAAAGAAATCTCTGTATGGTCTCAAACAGGCGCCGAGATGTTGGTACAAGAGATTTGATTCTTTCATAATGAGCCTTGAATATAACAGACTTTATGCAGACCCTTGTGCATATTTCAAGAGGTTTGGGGACAAGGATTTTGTCATTTTGCTGTTATATGTAGACGACATGTTGGTTGCATGCCCCAACAAAGATCGTATTAATAAGCTGAAGGCTCAATTGGCTAGGGAGTTTGAAATGAAAGACTTGGGTGCCGCAAACAAGATTTTAGGGATGCAAATTCTCCGAGACAGAGATAATAGGAAGATTTGGCTTTCTCAAAAGAATTATTTGAGGAAAATCTTGGAGCGTTTCAATATGCAAGATAGTAAGCCAATCTCAACCCCACTTCCTACTAATCTCAAGTTATCCTCCGTTATGTGTCCTAGCAGTGAAGACGAGAGGAAGGAGATGTCTAGAGTACCGTATGCATCAGCAGTGGGAAGTTTAATGTTCGCAATGATATGTACAAGACCAGACATTGCACATGCAGTGAGAGTAGTTAGTCGGTACATGGCGAATCCTGGTAAAGAGCATTGGAATGCGGTAAAGAGGATCCTTAAATATATCAAGGGAACCTTAGATGTTGCATTATGTTATGGGGAACCGAAATTTATTGTCAAAGGGTATGTTGATTCAGATTATGCAGGTGATATCGGTAAAAGTAAATCTACCACTGCATATGTTTTCACACTTTGTGGTGGAATAGTAAGCTGGGTTTCAAAACTGCAGTCAGTTGTGGCGACGTCAACAACAGGGGTAGAATATGTAGCAGCTACTCAAGCTACTAAAGAGGCAGTATGGTTGAAGATGTTGTTGGAGGAACTCGGACACAAACAAAAGAATATCACTCTATTTTGTAACAACCAGAGTGCCTTGCATCTTGCAAGGAATCCGGCATTTCATTCAAAGACAAAGCATATACGAGTTCAGTATCACTTCGTTCGTGAGAAAGTGGAAGAAGGAACTGTGGATATGCAGAAAATTCATACTCATAAAAATGTGGCTGATTTTCTAACAAAATCAATCAATCGTGACAAGTTTATTTGGTGCCGTTCCTCATGCGGCCTAGCAGAGACGTAAGCAACATCATTGGCAAGGAAGGATTATCGTGTGAAGATTGATTGAGCTTCAATCGAATCTTCAAGTGGGAGATTGTTGAAATAATAATGTGAACAAAGGATGGTTGGTGGATGGTTGATGCAAGATATAGTCAAACACCACATGTTTATTATGGTATTTGATATATGTTTGGTGCCTATAATTTTGAGAAGACTGTCTTTGATTTTCTACTACACCAACCCCCATTTTCTTCTATAAATAGATCCATCAGATTGTTCATTCATTGCATCCCAAAAAATCATTTCTTTCTCCTTGTATTCTAAAAGAGTAAAATAGAGAATTTGTGAAATTAGTTTCATAATTATAATTACAAGAGATATAAAGATTAGTGATTATCCTTGTAATTAGAGAGAAGTGTAATTCCTATTATTCTTATTAGTGAAGCGTTTCTTTCCTTGCCCGTGGTTTTTACCCTATTGGGGATTTCCACGTTAAATCTCGGTGTTCCTTTATTGTCATTATTTCAGGTATTACTAGCGGTTTGCTATAATTCGGTGTCACTTTTCTTAACAAAATTTTCCTTTGATGACATTTTTCTTTGACATAGGATGCAATCAGAGTAACGTCCGTATTTTATTTTACTCGATTATCACTTTTGATGACAGTTAGCTCTTTTTTTGGCAAAGCGATTAGAATGCGTTATGAACTTTTATAAAAATTGGATAGTCATCATGCGAAACAGGATTATACTGAAAAACTTCATGTGCTATCAGAAGCTAAAGTCTTTGATTTGTTCCAACCAGAATATGCCAAATCGCTTATTGTGAGTAAACTGGCCGTTATGTATATCGTACGCTATCTGATTTTACCAAGTTTCAATTCATATAGTTATAACTGTGATGTAGGTCCGGGTTGGACTTATGGTATTGCAACAATTTGGAGGTGTGAATGCTATTGCATTCTATGGGGATTCCATCTTTATTTCTGCTGGTTAGGATCTCACTTAAGATTATATATTTATATCTATCTGTAGCAGGACAATTATAACTTATTGTTTCATATCATTTCTATAATGTAATTGTGTGCCTAATTGAAGATTTGATGCGAAGAAAAATAAATATATTACCCAAAATAGTATATAGGGAATATAAAAAAATGGCCTAAAGAACATAACTTTAGTCCTTGGTTACAAATCAATATCTTTAAAGATCGTAAGTAGTACTTGAATGTTGGTTTAGAAAGACGATGATAAGGTATATGTTGATATTTGCAGGTTTTTCAGGTAGCATTGGATCAATAGCAATGGTTAGCGAGCTCTGTACTAGCCGCTATATCAAGTTTTTTTTTTTCAGTTATGGGGATGACATTATAATGTTTTGCAGGTTCCTTACTTTATTAGGTGTACTTTGGTGCAAACTTTTCAAAGCATACACATGATTTTTTTGGTATATTTAAGAACTTATATGTTTACATATAAATCATAGGGGTGAGCATGGTGCGGGTTGGGGCGGTTTTAGGTCAAAACCACACCCATAACCATTATTGCGGTTAACTGATTTTTTAAACCATTTGGTGCGGTTAAAAGAGGTTCGGTTAATATGGTTAAATTGGTTAACGATTAATTATAAACGGTTAATTTGGTTAACCATTTACGGAAAAAGAAAATTAATTTAATAAGTTTGTGTCTATACTATATAAATAACTTTTAATATGAGACTAGGTCATTGTCTCACATTTCTAATCGAAAATAAAAGTAGATCAATGTCGTTTTTACACTCCAAATTGATGCAAAAGACCATAATTAATTAGACAAAACATAAGTTCACGTAAAGTTCTTAATAAATAAACCTTCCTTTAAATTTTATTCTTCCTTCATCCGAGAGTCATAGATCAAAGTGTCTTTCATTGGTGTGTTTCCCTTTAGTATAATTTATATGTATGCATAACTTTTCCCAACTTAAAAGTCAAAATAATTTTACACATTGATCTACAAGGTTTAATATTTTTAACATGTTAACCATCTTCATAAAAATGATCATATATAAAATACTAAATGGTGCGGGTGCGGTTAATTCGGTGCGGGTACCTATTATTTTCATAACCGGCCCACCAAGTGCGGTTAACTCAAAAGTGTTAACCAAACCCGCAGTCATCCATTTGGTTTGGTTTATTTGGTGCTGTTTTATCGGTTAATATGGTTACGGTTCGGTTAATGCGGTTTTTTGCTCACCCCTAATAAATCAATTGGGTTACTTTGAAAAAATATTTTGACATAAGAAGACAACAACCTTTGTATTATCAGTTGTAATCAAGTTGCAATTTTTTTTATTTTTTTGAATGTAAAAGGAAAGACATAATGACGGCGGCGGCGGCGGCGACTTTGTTATATCAGTGAAAGGTGATGATAGCTCATTGAATTGCTTATTTTGTTATTACTTTAATTTTCTAATGATAAATAATGACAATGACAGATCACTTGGTTCTGGATTGTCAAACGTCAAGTACCATTTGTCACTGCAAGATAGATGGCTAAAAGGCATATATAATATATAATATCGTTATATAACATTGTTATTTCATATATAATTTAAAAAATCAATACTGTGTGCGGAAGAGTTCCCGTGCAACGTACGGGTTCATTAAATCTAGTACATAGTATATAATTAGGGTAACAATATTTGTTAAAATTAGTGCAACATAATCCCTTGATTTATGGGATATTATAATCCCTTGATTTATGGGATATTTTCAAATTATAGATATCTTGCATTTAATATAGAGATTGTAGGATATCTCTTTTAAATCTATCATTTAATGTTCTTTACCTTTTTGTTTGTATTTAAACCAATGCATGTGATTCATAATAAAATCAATCGAATACACATTTTGTTTTCAGTTGCTTATTTCATATTTTAATTTGTTTACTAAACTTCCATTTACAACAAGTCTTTAGTTATTTTATGGTATCAGAGCTTGGTTATAATTAATCTTTGTGCAAATACTCAAAGTTACAAAGCTAAATTCTTGCTATCAAAAATGGAAGTCTCAAATGTAAACAACGGTGGTATGATCAACGGTATGGAAATATGGAAGCTTATCTCCAAGGTCAAGACTTATGGGAACTTGTGGCCGGAAGTGATGCCATAATTCCCGTAGAAACTCTTGAGCAAGGCGAGTCACGAAGAAAATGGAAGATCAAGTGTGGGAAGGCTCTCTTTGCGTTGAGGACATCAATTAGCAAAGAGTTCATAGAACACGTTCGTGATCTTAACTCGCCAAAACAGGTTTGGAATACTCTTGAGAAACTCTTTACCAAGAAAAATACCGCACGGTTGCAATTCTTGGAAAATGAGTTAGCAATCTCAAGGCAAGAAGGTATGTCAGTTTCTGAATATTTCTTACGGGTGAAAACTCTTTGTTCTGAAATTTCAGAGATTGATACAAACGAGAAAACCAGTGAATCTCGGTTGCGAAGATATTTAATTAGCGGTCATTGCTATGTCATGGTGTTAATTGATGACTATTCTCGGTTTACTTGGGTGAAATTCCTAAAGGAGAAAAGCGAAGCCTTATCAAAGTTCATAGAATTCAAAGAAGCGGTAGAATCAGAATTTGGGAGAAAGGTAAAAGCTCTTAGGAGTGATAATGGTGGAGAATTCATGTCAAATGATTTCTTTACTTATTGTAAAACAAATGGTATTTCTCGCCAAATGACTTGTCCGGATACTCCACAACAAAATGGGGTTTCAGAAAGAAAGATTGCTTACTGTAACGACCCGACCAAAACCGTTATTGACGGCGCCGTTAACTTAGGTCCCGTTGCGTGGTCGTAGTCCCTATATGAGACTCGTTTGACCAAAATTATGTCGCATTCATTTGAAAGGCACAAGACTTGCAAGTTTAGTTTACAAAACCATTCGACAGCAAGTCTAAGTTTACAAAAGTCATAAAGTATAAATGAAATAACTTGCAACATAATATAAGTTGAAAAACACAGTTGCTATAAATAGCGTAAGTATGTAAACAAAAGTTTGAATCCAAAAGTGCTATCCCTAGCGTATGTATGTATGTATGCTTGACCCCAAGCAAGAAATCAGAGTGTATGCATGTATGCTTGACCCCAAGCAAGTATGAATGTACGCGGAAGCATGTATCAAATAGCCATGTATGAACCTGAGAAACATATAGAAAACTGTCAACGAAAAACGTTGGTGAAATCATAGGTGTTTGTAATAAACGTTATATTTTGAACCACAAGATTTAGTATTTCCATAAATTGATCATCCAAAAGTTGCATTCCAAAAGTTGGTTCGCGAGCACCCAATTATCAAGACTTAACGTTTCCTTCCATTGTATACCCCATCACTTAGTGCTAGAACAAACACTGATTCTCGAAAATATATTTCATCCGTAGACGGTAGCGAACCGTCAAGGATGAGGGTTGTCAACCCATATGGCCATATAACATAAGTTCTCGCTTACACCCGGCAAGTGTAACTAATGATAATCGAATTGAGGATTTTTGTTCTAAACTCGCTGTAGAATGTTTGTTTTCCTTGTACTTGTGTTCAAAGTATAAAAGTAAGTAGTACAAAATGTAACAAAGTATATGTTTCTCAGCCCACAATTTAAAAGTATAAAAAGTTGTTGAAAAGGTGGGACTATGATCTCACCTCGAGTGCACGAGTATAAAGGTACTTCACAAAGTAAACGTGTGCATGAAAGTTGCTTAGTCTTGACCTAAACAAGTAAATTATATCAATTAACCGGTTACGACACAAGGTCGGGTGAAATGTGTTCAATTAGTCCTATGGCTCGTTACGACTCGAATAGTATAGCATGTGAATCACGTTGTCAAGTTTCATGCAAGAATCAAGTATAAAAACATGTTAGAACGATTGTAATAAAGTTTGAGTTGACATTTCAAAACCTTACCATTAGAAAGGAAATCTTATTACGTTTCCAACGATATTTGATTCATCGAAAACGGAGTTACGGTCAAAAAGTTATGGCCAAAACAAGTTTGCTGAAGTTCGGATGAAACAGGCAATTGTCGCGGCGCGACAAATGGCTCCGCGGCGCGACAAATGCCTATGTTGAAAGTCAGAAAGCCTGAAAAACATGTTCTAAAATCACCCTTTGGGCCACGGCGCGACAAATTGCTCCGCGGCGCGACAATGGCCGTGGCCTGGTACCAGGTCAGTTTCAAATGTTCAAGTCTTGGTCAAAACTTCAAACAACCATAAAACGCAAACCGTAAACAACTAGAAGACGTATCTTATACCGTTGGAAAGCTCTTTTGACAAGGAACACAACTAAGCACTTATCATCAAACAAAAACAACATTTTCCATAACCGATTTCTCGTCAAGTGATCATTTAAAAGTCCATTTTCAAAGTTTCAAGTTCATCAATTGCATTTTAAGTTTCGGGAATCCAATTCACACATATGATATGCCGTTTTGAAGGTAATGAAGTATACATTACTACTAAACACTAACAATTAACATTCCATGGCATTTAAGCATCCAAAAGTTCATGTCAAGAACTATCAAACCCTAGTCAAACATCACAAAATCATTAATCGGGTTTTTGAAGTTTTCTTAATCAACCTACGCATCAAAACGAAGCTAGTGATACTAGTAACACAATTAAAACATGCACTTTAACAATCTAACAACATTAACTCATCCAAAATCAAGGATTAAGCAAACCCATTTCAAGTTCATGCTAGTTACTCCAAAAACAACAAATCGAGCAAACCAAACATATATTCATGTTAGACTTGAGCCATAGACACTAACTAACACCATTTCAAATCAAAAACACGAATTTAGAGAAATCTAGAGTTTTAGAAATGTTACCCAAACGAGATGAGGTTGGTATCAAATTGTAGAGGATGAAGAGAGGATTCCAAATATGTAATTTGTTTTGAAGTTTGCTTCCCGATCCGGATTTAGATGATGATTTATGTTTGTGTTCTTGAGAGAAAAAAAAGAAAGAAAGAAAGAAGAAGAAATGGATGAATGAGGGGTGGAGGTGGTGAGTGGTTGACTAGTCAACTACTAGCCACCTCTTTGGTCAAGTGGCGGAACTAGTCCCTCTAGTTTCAGAGCGGGTGCGGGAATTAATCAAACGAATATTTTTAAAACGCAAGTTAACGAGAGATGTTATAATTAAATGACAGAATTATTATGAACGTTAGTCAACGGAGACTACGAATTTAAACACGAAAGATTATTATTAAAAAAAAAGACGGTGTTAAAAATAAATTTAACGGGAAAAAACGCGGGATGTTACATTATCCACACCTCAAAAGAAATTTCGTCCCGAAATTTAGTTGGAAGTAGTAGTTGTTGAATCTTACTCGAGATCTTGCGTTGTAAATTCTACGAATAAGTGAAGGTACGTCCTTGAGTATTTCCACGAATTTTGACGGTCGGGATCATATGTTGTTTTAAGGTTTGGCTTCCATGATTCATGGTTTCAATCGGTCCTCCTAGGAAGTGAGGTTTATCGTCGATAGTGAGTTCATCAAAGGAGATAACAAGTTCTCGTTTCGCAAAACACGTCTTTGAGTTGATACATCGAATGTAGGATAAACGGAGACTCAAAATGGGTCGGAAAATCTAAACGGCTAGCAACGGGTCCAAAACTCCCCAGGATTTCAAAAGGATTAAAATATCACGAATTTTGTTTTCTATGTTTCCCGAAACGGATTGCACCTTTCCAAGGTGCGACTCTTAACGTGACGCGGTTTCCCACGTGGAATTTGAAATGTTTACGTCTAAATCGGCGTAGCTCATTTGGCGACAACGAGTCGTGTTGGGTCTTTCTTGGATATGGATAAGTTTTCTCGGTCGCTCATGCATAATTCCGGTCCCGGTGAATTGGTCATCGTTTACTTGGTTCGACAAAAGGAGAATGACGTTTCCGGTCACATGTGGTCTCAAAAGGAGTGACGTTAAAACTCGAATGAAAATCATTGTAGTATGAGGATTCGGTTAAAGGAAAATACTTTTCTCAAGTAAATTTGAAGTTAGTAATACAACTCGTATTATTGATTCTAAGGTTTAAATCGTATGTTTGTTCGGTCCGTCGGGTTGCGGATGGTACGCGGTACTCATGTCTAAACGTGGTCCCGAGGCTTTTTGTGAGGCACTCCGAAGTCTAGAAATGAAATGAGGATCTCAGTCCAAAACGGAGTACATTCCGTAAGGTATATTTAGACAAGTTTGTTAGGACAAGTTTCTCAAGAAAATTCGCGTCGCGAAAGATTTATCAGTTTCCAAAAACGTTCGTCGGGGCAAGTCCTCATCGGTTTCTGAAAGAAAAACGTTCGTCGGAACTATTCACCCTCGAGGTGAATACTAGTATAACGTGGAGAGTCTCTCTCCATTGGGAATTTAGAATAAGGACCTCCTGAACCGGAAGTACGAGGGTGATGCAAAAGAAGTTTCCGCCTCGGTGCGAGCATAACGAGTAAATCGTAATTAGTCAATAAGACTGTGCGAGGACGAGATAGTATACACGTGTAACATACGGTTGAAGTCGAGAGGAATCGGTAATTCATTCGGAAGCATAAGTATAGTTCGACAAAAGTCGAAGGGGTGTCCCCGGTATGGTTGTTATCAATATTCTCGGAGTTTTCGGATGTCCAAACATGAAAGGATGAAGTCATGTACATGGCACATGGTGGTGTTTAGGTTGATCGAGTCTAACCACCATCACGCGTCACTAGAACTTTGGTATGTCTTACCGTAATATAACCACGTTGATCGAGTGTCGTTATATTACGCCAAATCATACTTCCATTCCCACATCACTCCATGAGTTCAAGTTCGTGTCATCGTGAAAATCTAAAATGAACAAAATGTAACGACGTCTCAAACATGATTCGTATTGAATCGAAAGAATTAGTGCAACTCTAAAGATGCGTTCCCCGAGGGAAGTGTATAAGTGATTGTTCACGTCAAAGCGGTTCGAATCAGACAATAAAGTAGTTAGGTATGAAAAGAGTAACGAGTCATGATAGCGAGTAGTACGCAACCGTAGCGATAAATAGTGATGACGATACTCACCTAGAGTAGTGACAGTGACTTTACAATACTCATGGATAGTAAGCTAAGACGGGGTGGATAACAACCAAAGAATTTGAGTTCCCGAGCTAGAGTAGCTAACGAAGTCGCGGTCATCCGTACGCGTATGAATCTTGAATTCACGTGTGTTACCAAAAAGTGGCGGAATACGAGTTCGTAGGATGAAGGTTGGGTACCATTAAAAAGTTTGCCTAAGAATGATTCAAGTATAATGCACAAGTAGTCAAGTAAGTGCTATCTATAGCAAATGTATGTCAGAATGCAAATGCTAACTATCCGGTTGTAGTCTAGACTCACTAATGCGTCCTAACGACTCTGTTAGACACACTAATGCACGTCCTAGTTCCCTACAACCAACGCTCTGATACCATCTGTAACGACCCGACCAAAACCGTTATTGACGGCGCCGTTAACTTAGGTCCCGTTGCGTGGTCGTAGTCCCTATATGAGACTCGTTTGACCAAAATTATGTCGCATTCATTTGAAAGGCACAAGACTTGCAAGTTTAGTTTACAAAACCATTCGACAGCAAGTCTAAGTTTACAAAAGTCATAAAGTATAAATGAAATAACTTGCAACATAATATAAGTTGAAAAACACAGTTGCTATAAATAGCGTAAGTATGTAAACAAAAGTTTGAATCCAAAAGTGCTATCCCTAGCGTATGTATGTATGTATGCTTGACCCCAAGCAAGAAATCAGAGTGTATGCATGTATGCTTGACCCCAAGCAAGTATGAATGTACGCGGAAGCATGTATCAAATAGCCATGTATGAACCTGAGAAACATATAGAAAACTGTCAACGAAAAACGTTGGTGAAATCATAGGTGTTTGTAATAAACGTTATATTTTGAACCACAAGATTTAGTATTTCCATAAATTGATCATCCAAAAGTTGCATTCCAAAAGTTGGTTCGCGAGCACCCAATTATCAAGACTTAACGTTTCCTTCCATTGTATACCCCATCACTTAGTGCTAGAACAAACACTGATTCTCGAAAATATATTTCATCCGTAGACGGTAGCGAACCGTCAAGGATGAGGGTTGTCAACCCATATGGCCATATAACATAAGTTCTCGCTTACACCCGGCAAGTGTAACTAATGATAATCGAATTGAGGATTTTTGTTCTAAACTCGCTGTAGAATGTTTGTTTTCCTTGTACTTGTGTTCAAAGTATAAAAGTAAGTAGTACAAAATGTAACAAAGTATATGTTTCTCAGCCCACAATTTAAAAGTATAAAAAGTTGTTGAAAAGGTGGGACTATGATCTCACCTCGAGTGCACGAGTATAAAGGTACTTCACAAAGTAAACGTGTGCATGAAAGTTGCTTAGTCTTGACCTAAACAAGTAAATTATATCAATTAACCGGTTACGACACAAGGTCGGGTGAAATGTGTTCAATTAGTCCTATGGCTCGTTACGACTCGAATAGTATAGCATGTGAATCACGTTGTCAAGTTTCATGCAAGAATCAAGTATAAAAACATGTTAGAACAATTGTAATAAAGTTTGAGTTGACATTTCAAAACCTTACCATTAGAAAGGAAATCTTATTACGTTTCCAACGATATTTGATTCATCGAAAACGGAGTTACGGTCAAAAAGTTATGGCCAAAACAAGTTTGCTGAAGTTCGGATGAAACAGGCAATTGTCGCGGCGCGACAAATGGCTCCGCGGCGCGACAAATGCCTATGTTGAAAGTCAGAAAGCCTGAAAAACATGTTCTAAAATCACCCTTTGGGCCACGGCGCGACAAATTGCTCCGCGGCGCGACAATGGCCGTGGCCTGGTACCAGGTCAGTTTCAAATGTTCAAGTCTTGGTCAAAACTTCAAACAACCATAAAACGCAAACCGTAAACAACTAGAAGACGTATCTTATACCGTTGGAAAGCTCTTTTGACAAGGAACACAACTAAGCACTTATCATCAAACAAAAACAACATTTTCCATAACCGATTTCTCGTCAAGTGATCATTTAAAAGTCCATTTTCAAAGTTTCAAGTTCATCAATTGCATTTTAAGTTTCGGGAATCCAATTCACACATATGATATGCCGTTTTGAAGGTAATGAAGTATACATTACTACTAAACACTAACAATTAACATTCCATGGCATTTAAGCATCCAAAAGTTCATGTCAAGAACTATCAAACCCTAGTCAAACATCACAAAATCATTAATCGGGTTTTTGAAGTTTTCTTAATCAACCTACGCATCAAAACGAAGCTAGTGATACTAGTAACACAATTAAAACATGCACTTTAACAATCTAACAACATTAACTCATCCAAAATCAAGGATTAAGCAAACCCATTTCAAGTTCATGCTAGTTACTCCAAAAACAACAAATCGAGCAAACCAAACATATATTTATGTTAGACTTGAGCCATAGACACTAACTAACACCATTTCAAATCAAAAACACGAATTTAGAGAAATCTAGAGTTTTAGAAATGTTACCCAAACGAGATGAGGTTGGTATCAAATTGTAGAGGATGAAGAGAGGATTCCAAATATGTAATTTGTTTTGAAGTTTGCTTCCCGATCCGGATTTAGATGATGATTTATGTTTGTGTTCTTGAGAGAAAAAAAAGAAAGAAAGAAAGAAGAAGAAATGGATGAATGAGGGGTGGAGGTGGTGAGTGGTTGACTAGTCAACTACTAGCCACCTCTTTGGTCAAGTGGCGGAACTAGTCCCTCTAGTTTCAGAGCGGGTGCGGGAATTAATCAAACGAATATTTTTAAAACGCAAGTTAACGAGAGATGTTATAATTAAATGACGGAATTATTATGAACGTTAGTCAACGGAGACTACGAATTTAAACACGAAAGATTATTATTAAAAAAAAAGACGGTGTTAAAAATAAATTTAACGGAAAAAAACGCGGGATGTTACACTTACCTTATTTCAATATGCTTATCTTGGTTACATGACAAGTGGTTGCCTAGGGAGCTATGAGCGGAAGCACTTCAATGTGCTTGTCATGTGTCTAATCGGTTACCATTTTGGCCAGGTACACAAAAATCATCTTTTGAGCTAGCTTATGGTGAAAAGCCTAATGTAAGCTATTTTAGGGTGTTTGGTTTTATTTGTTATGTTCATGTTCCAAAATCTAACCGAACCAAACTTGACCCAAAATCTCGAAGGTGTATATTTGTTGGTTATGATTCTCACAGGAAAGGTTGGAGGTGTATGGATCTAGAAACAAAGAAGTTCACCACTTCAAGAGATGTGGTATTTGATGAAGTGTCTTCTCAATTTTCTGAATCAAGCAAAAATGGTGAAGAAAATAGAGATTACAAATTTATGTTTTCTAGCTTCGACACTCAAGAAGAAAGTGAGAATGATGGTGTTTCTCAAACTCAAGAAGAGACACCTAATGAAGAAGTACCAACTCAAGTTAGAAGGTCAACAAGAGAAAAGAGACAACCAAAACATCTAAGTGACTATGAGGTGAACACAGTCACAACTTGTTTCTTTTCAGGTGGCTTAACTAAAGAACCAACATGTTATGAAGAAGCTAAAGATTCTCCGGATTGGAGAAAAGCAATGCAAGAGGAGATTGATGCATTGAAAAAGAATGAAACTTGGGAGCTTGTCAAGAAACCGGAAGCATGTAAACCGGTTACTTGCAAATGGGTCTACCGTTTGAAGAAGAACTCGGATGGAACCATTAATAGGTTCAAGGCTCGGTTGGTGGCTCGTGGCTTTTGTCAAAGTTATGGGCTTGATTATGAGGAAACTTTTAGCCCCGTGGCTAAAATGGTAACGGTGAGAACAATAATCTCACTAGCAGCTTACAAAGGGTGGAAATTGTGGCAACTTGATGTGAAGAATGCTTTTCTATATGGAGAGCTTGATCGTGAGGTGTTCATGGAACAACCTATTGGGTTCATTTCAAATCAATTTCCAGAATATGTGTGCCGGTTAAAGAAAGCTCTTTATGGCTTGAAACAAGCTCCGAGAGCTTGGTATGGTAAGGTTGCACAATACCTTGTCTTTTGTGGTTTTAAGATTTCTGATGCGGATTCTAGTTTGTTTGTAAAGAAAGAATCAGGTTTCCATGTTTTGGTGTTATTATATGTTGATGACATGATTATCACCGGAGGAAACGAGTCAGAAATCTCTCGTTTAAGTGATGATCTTTCGGTTCATTTTGAAATGAAGAATATGGGGGAGATTGGATGTTTTCTTGGCTTGGAAGTTGATAAATTAGAAAACGGATACTTTATCTCTCAAAGGGGTTATGCAAGAAGTCTCTTGGAACGTTTCAACATGGGGGAGTCAAAGCCTATGACTACTCCAATGGAACCAAATCTCAAAATGAAGAAAGATCAAGGAAAAGAGCTCAAGGATGTGAAGTTGTTCCGACAAATGGTTGGAAGTTTGATCTATCTAACCATCACAAGGCCGGAAATTGCTTACTTGGTTGGCATTGTTTCACAATTTATGCAATGTCCAACTAATGTTCATCTTGATGCAGCAAAAAGGATCCTTCGTTATGTGAAAGGATCAATAGGCCACGGCTTGTGGTATAAGAAGTGTGATAATGTTTTGTTAAAAGGTTTCGTGGATGCAGATTGGATGGGAGATGCAAATGATAGCCATTCAACTTCGGGTTACTGTTTTAACATGGGTTCCGCTGTTATTTCATGGTGTAGCAAGAAGCAAGATGTTGTTGCTTTGTCTAGCACGGAAGCGGAATACATAGCTGCAACAATGGCGGCTCAAGAATGTATTTGGTTAAGAAGATTGATTGGTGACATACTTGAAAAAGTAGATTATGTTGTCAAATTAAAATGTGACAACGAAAGTGCAATCAAGCTTGCTTCGAATCCTGTGTTTCATGCCCGTACTAAGCATATAGAAATGATATATCATTTTATTCGTGAAAAGGTTCTTAGCGGGGAGATCGAGCTAGCAAACGTAAGGACAAATGCTCAAGTAGCCGACATCTTTACTAAAGCTCTAATGAAAACCAAGTTCATGGAATTTCGAGAAGCGTTGGGGATTTTTGATCGAGACTTTGCACTAAGGGGGAGTGTTAAAATTAGTGCAACATAATTCCTTGATTTATGGAATATTATAATACCTTGATTTATGGGATATTTTCAAATTATAGATATCTTGCATTTAATATAGAGATTGTAGGATATCTCTTTTAAATCTAGCATTTAATGTTCTTTACCTTTTTGTTTGTATTTAAACCAATGCATGTGATTCATAATAAAATCAATCGAATACACATTTTGTTTTCAGTTGCTTATTTCATATTTTAATTTGTTTACTAAGCTTCCATTTACAACAAGTCTTTAGTTATTTTAATATTACACAATAAACCCTATCAATCAACCTACTATTAAAAAAACCCTCGAAGTTGCAGCGGGAGACTCCTGGATGCTCAAAATAACTTCCGGGATGCTCACACGATAACAACAACAGCAAAACCCAATAGCACACGTGTGGTGTATGAGGGAGGTGAGATGTAGATAATCCTTCCCCTATCTTTGAATAAAGAGAAGTCATTTCTCCACCTAGAGTGATACACTCCAAGAAGTAGAGATAGTCATCCATCTCTCTCTTCGACGGATAAAGAGATTGCTTCCGAATGGACCTCCGGCCAACAAGTAGGAAAAAATTTATAAAAATAAAAATAAAACATGAGACGCCATGAAAATGGTAGGGTCAAATTTTCATGGGTTTTAAATACCGCACATTCAATTTAGGCTCTAAGCTTCAATCAAGTCACCAATAAATCGACGCTTGTTGTTGACTCAATTAATATACCCAAGGATAGTTAGTGTAGGAAAAGCCTCTATAATCTATTTGCAAAATGAAAAGCGAACGCCACATGCAATACAGGCACATGACAGATAGGAACACGTTCCTTGCCATGTAAATCAATTACTACATGTTTAGTTTTTTGGTGCTGAAACAGGTTGGAAGCAAAATATATGGCACTCATATTATCACACATAATAGTAGTAGCACATGATACAGGACAATGTAACTCAAGAAGCAAATTACGAAGCCAAACAACTTTGCGATCGCGTTCACGACACCCCTATATTAAGCCTCAATACTAGAGCAGGAGACAAAATGTTGTCTTTTGAAAGACCAAAACACAAGATTGTCCCCGAAAAGGACAAAGTTGAAGAACTCGGATCTCGGGGAGATCTCGTGTGGACATATTTTTAGAGATCTCGTCATCTCGGGGAGACGTTGACTTTCTAATTTTTTTTAATGTATATATACATATACATACTTTTTTACAAGATTTTACGAGAAAATTCGAGAAATGAGCTAGCAATTACGAGATTTTTAAGAGAAATTACAAGATTTAACGAGAAAATTCGAGAAACGGGAAAGAAAATCTGAGAGATCGTGTCGCTGACCGAGATATCCCCGTGAACGAGAAATGGTGGCGAGATAGAAAAATGGTCTAGGTTGCCTTCAAAAAAGTAAGATCTCACCGAGATCTAGGGGTGATAAAACGAGATCTACAACACTAAAGAAAGATACAAAACCCAGACGTAGACCATCTAGTCGTATGATAATAGGCCCAATCAGCATCAGTATATGAAACCAAACAATCAACACAAGGTAAAGACCTTGCTTAATCTTATATAAACTTTGCGCAAGCGACATACATGGTATGAAAAGGAAGGGTTCATACCGGAAGTGTTGCAAAAAAAATTTGCTCTAACATATCACCACTTAAAAACACATTTTTCACATCTAGCTAATAAATAGGTTAGTGACGCGAGATACCTATACTAAGAACGATACGGATTGTGACAAATTTGACAACAGGACTAAACGCTTAATCAACGTCAAGTCCGGGTTGTTGCGAAAACCCTTGAGCAACAAGACAACACTTGTACCTATCTAGGTGATCTTGGTTGTCGAATTTGTGGCAGTATAACCATCGACAATCAACAATGTTCACTCAAGCAGGACGAGATACAAGCTTCCATGTATTATTGGAAGGCAGTGCAAACATCTCCGAGTCCAAATCCATGGATGTAGAAAAGGTTAAAAAAACGAAAGAATGATATTTCGTTGGTTTTTACGTACAAACTAAAAATAATCCACAATTTCCTTTGAAGCAAAGAACTCTTACCCAAAAAAAAAAAAAAAAAAAAAAAAAAAAAAAAAAAAATTTGTTGCCCTTTGGTGTTCTTGAAAACATGAAACAGTTAATTAATTGATTTAATTGTCTCCTCGTATATTATTGAATGGAGAAGTCAAAGATCAGTAGCTTAGGTCAAAAGCTTTACGAGTGAAAATGCCGGTAGAAATCCAAACCGTAGACGAAAAAACGCGTAATATGCTGTTAGGATGACTTCACTGTTCGATCACTATTTATTACATAATGGTGCAAGCAACAAACGTAAATCAAAGGGATGGTAGGGTTATGATTTTAGCAACTTGCTTATTAAACTAACGAGGAACGGGAAAATAGTTTGAAGCTAAAAAATAGTCAGTGACACTTGACAGATATTGGCAGCGGAATAAATACACACAATCACTGACAAATTGTGTTTCGATCGATTGATGTTTTTACAATATAAATATGATCGGGGGAAAATGGATGACCAAATTTAAGTTATATTGACCGTCATTGACCAATCGAGTTTTATCCCCGATTTTCTGAATTTTACCAATTTTCCTATTTTCCGATTTTTTGCCGTTGACCAAGTTGACTCGACCATTGATCGATTTTTGCCCGATTCGGGCCTCGGAAACTCGGTAAGCATTTGAAACCAAGAACTCGCCGAGTTAGCCAATTTCTGCAACATTGGGTGTAGAACAAAAAAATAGTAGCTTATAAGCTTGTGGTCTATAGCCATGTTTGGCTTATGTTTTGTAAGTTGCATTTTTGGGTTGTGGTTTGAATAAAATTTTTAAGTTATTTTTGTTAAAAAAAAATGGTTCGAAGTATGGGATAGGTTCATAATAAATGGTATTAGAACAACTTATATTTCAAGTCCTGACACCTTATAGGTGGTGGCCTATAGTCTGGTGGCTTAGACTTGAAGAAAAGGTGTCAACCGTGAATAGCATAGTTGTGACTAAGGAGGCGTCATAGTGGAGGCCTACGGAGTGGTGGCTTGACAATATATCACGGTTATAATTTTTTTTTTAATTATTATTTATCAAATACATTACTAGACCACTCTAAACTATGACGCACTTACTTTTCAAGACGACTGACTGTCACATCAGTGCCACATCAACACTTCACTCCCATCACTAACCTAAGACATTTTGTTAACATCCATGACATACCCGTCACACACTTCATCACACCCATTAAATTAATTAATTAATTATTTAAAAGTACAAGATTAGATGCATGATGTACAAATCAAATAAGCAAGCCTCCAGTCTTCAATTATGCGTAGCAATGCCGAAATGGAGTACGGGCTAACCAAGACATGCTCATGACAGATTGCTAGTAACGGTTTCTTTGAAGACTAGCTCAAAAGACATGCCGTTGTAATTGGTCTTAATTAACTATCAATTTTAAATAATAGGAAAGTGTTAAACGTTTAAGCATACTATATATAATATAATTCCATTTATATTACTCAACACTGTCATGAATAATATTAATGTCAAAATTATATAAGGAAAGTCATATTAAAAAATTTTATTTATACTTTATAGTTAATTAACTAGGGTTTTTAAACTTAAATTTGGTATGGTTAAACATAGCGGTAAATGCTACATTTAGCATTGTCCTAAATAATATGATGATATACACATCAGGCATTATATTAGTCTCCTACAATATTTAGTTTGAAGATTAACCTGATTTGGGCCATGATCACGAAGATGACATGTTATTTACAGACACGGTTTTTGATATCAAAGAAGAACTAAAATCAGGCAAAATAAAAGGTATTAGAGCTTTACAAGTTCCGAGAAGCCTAACTCGTCAACAACCTTAATACCTATATTTGAAGACTCGTCTAACTCATCAACAACCATCATGAGAATAGTTTAGTCATATAAGCTCAGAATTCTCTACTATATTATATTATATTATATTATATTATATTATATATAATAACAAACACAAAAATAAATCATCTTAAAGTCTAACTTTTAATTATAGTCTTTCATTCATAAATATCCACTAAATCTAGACTCTTAAAATGTCCATGTCATCATTATGAGCTCATAATCTCAAGGATTAGAACTAATTAGACTAAATTAACCTTTAGATTAACAAAAAGGACGGCATCAAGAGTGAAAAATAGGGGTCGCAAAATTCAAAGCATTCACGCTTAAACAACAAAAAAACCCTAATTTTCTCAGAAAACGTCAATGTGTTAATCTGGGTCTGCGATGATCAAGATACAAGTACAAAACGGAATTTTGCAGAAATAAATATCCAGTGATTGACTTCTCGATTTCGAACTTTTCCGATTCCAAGGTATGTTCATCATTGATGATTTCAATTTGGGTTTGTTCATCATTGATGATTTCAATTTGGGTTTTGATATGAACCATAAATTATTGTTAATTAATGTATGGTTTGAATTGATTAAGATTGATATTGATATGTAATACCAGAATCGCATTTGTAATTTTTTGTAGATCGACTAACAAATGTTGTAACAAAATTGGGTTGTAATCACAGTGTG
This sequence comes from Rutidosis leptorrhynchoides, assembly GCF_046630445.1. Lineage (NCBI taxonomy): Eukaryota > Viridiplantae > Streptophyta > Magnoliopsida > Asterales > Asteraceae > Rutidosis > Rutidosis leptorrhynchoides. The sequence continues at coordinate 416,000,597 of NC_092336.1, forward strand.
GGTTTTTTAATGTTACTTGGTAAATATATCTTGATTCTATTAACTTGGTGCATACTTATCTTGATTCTATTAACTTGGTGCATACTTTGTCTGAATTGTTTGTATATTGTTCCAATGGCTAGGCGGATTTCGACCATCACATATTCTATATGTATGTTTTATTCTCATTATTTGACTGTAAAAATAATTATCTAATAGTTTATGTTCTAACAATAATGCTCTTTGGGTTATGGTAGATACTTATGCCAGATTTGAGCCTTTAACGGATACACAAGTTGTGAACTTATTGAGGTCGAGACACACTTGTCGTCAAGCGTAAGATGCATTGAGTCAAGGAATCGAAAAACTTGAACAAACGTTGGCTCAAAGTGTTGTGAATAACATAACGGAAGGTAGAAAATATGACACACGTATGAAGTCAATGATTGAGGGGCTCGAAGCACTAGAAAGCTTCTCGAATAAGGTAAACACATCTCTAAAACTAATCTGAGGAGGTTGGTAACACTTCATGATAGGTTGTGTGTCAAAATGGGTTGGGCTAGGTTTGCTCCCAAACGCCTTACCGTCATTTTCTTAATTTAACAAATAATTGACTCTATAATTACAATTAGCCTAATCAATATTCTTGTGATCCACTGTCTATCGATGGCAAAGTGTTGGATATAACTAACTCCATGATTACGAATATCATTGGACAATTCAGTTTGCTTTGGGTCGATCGGCAGAAACGACTTGGATATAATGTTGACGTGGTGGAAAGTGATTGGGGTTACTGTGCTGACTTGGATGCCGTAGCATCAAAACTAGCTACAGACTCTGCTTATACTATTAAGGCCACTTAAATGACGTATGCATACTTTTAAACATCTTTTAGTCTTTTCCATGTTTCATACATTTTAGAATGAAAACAATTTTAAAAGTTTTAGAATGTGGTAATATAGATGGGTTGCCATAATGGGTTCTGGTTGGAATTCTGCTGGATGAGTTGACTTGCAAGCACATTATTTCGTTTTAATATTTTATTACAAATAAATTACTATGTACATCTTAGAGCCGTCGTTAACACGTATAAAAGTGTTTTACATAACACTTAATTACTAATTTTAGGGTGACATTTATTTACGGATTTTGCTAACAACGAGCTGTGATTAACATGTGTTGTATAATTCAGTAATCGTCACCTTAAGTCAACATATAACCGCTATGTATAACACCTTTATGCGCATTAAAAACATTCCTAAGAGATGTCGTTAGCAAAATCCTTTTTATAATTGTAAAGACTTTTATGTGTATTATCATAGCTACATTAAGAAAAATCCAAAAATTAATTAGAAAGTTGTATGCTTTAATATTTACTTTTGACCGACTTTCAACTACTTTTATCTATTCCCATTGTTTGATTTGAACCATTTGATATAACACAACCCAAACCGACCCATTCACAAGTAAATTAGTCGAATTGCCACCAATAATTTAATAGAATTTATTCATATTGTGAATTGATGGTGTTACAGGTTGCTGCTCAACAAGGTTCATATTAACCATGTGAAACAATGAACAAAAAATCCAGAAGGTCTTCTGCGTTTTAGAGAGTCGGGCCGACATAGATTTCGTCCATTTAGGTAAACTACACTGCAGTAACATAATATTAGAAGTCCCGTTAGAATGTAGGTAAGTTCTTAGTAATACATATAAATTTCATTCACCAATTTTGATTCATGAATCATTTGAAGGATTGAGCAGTCCTTTTATGTTAGGGTATACAACAACTACCACACTTGGTGTCTTTGAGGATCCTTTATGTGACACAAGTTTATTGATGGGACCTGACTCTAAAAGTTGTAAATCCACATGTCGATCGATTTTCAAATGGAGTAAACTCTAAACTTTATGTAGGTACAAGCATCTTGGTCAATAATTTGCTCTATTAGGAGACAGAATATCAACATAACTCCTAGGTGATTGTGTGTCTATATGCCACAACACCCTTACTGGAATAGGTAATTACCACAAACAAGTAAATTGATATAAAAAGTATAGCTTACTATAGACCATATCGAATTGGATAAATACATGCTAAAACTCTCCCAAAGTCTTTACAGCTACTATGATATAATTCTTGATGTAATTCTATTGATAATTTATCATTGGCGTAATTCTATTGATTAGTAATTCTTGATGTAATTTTATTAATTATTGATGTAGTACTTGATATAATTCTATTGATTATTTATCCTTGATGTACTTCAACGTAGTTGACCATAAAATGAATTATGTCAACTATAAATATTTCCATATTTGGCTATAACAAAGCTTTTTATCTATAATTATGTCACATCTTTATTTAGTTATCCATTGGAAGCTTTGGTGTATTTTAGTTAATGTGTAGCTTTGCTCTAAAGTGAATGGTATGTATGAAGTGTTTAATTTGCCAATTTGTTATTAAAAGTACTGTCATTTTAGTTGTTGTGATGTATGTTCTTGTATAGACTTGGATGTTCACCTCAGATATAATTTTGTATTTTGTTTATGTCAAATGCCTTTATAACCATTGTTTTGGTGTTATGTTTACGTGTATATAATCTACAATTACCTAACTCACTGAAAAAAGTGTGCTGATTTGCCATCAAATATCCATCTACATGATACATCCAAGATATAGTGGGTAGATCAAAATATTTGCTAGAAAGTAAACAGTTTTCCAGTACTATTTTTTCAACTTTTTGTCATTTATTTTTTCTGGGTTCTTGCTTCCTTTATTATCAATAATTCAACATTAGTAGTGAAACTGTTTTCGTTTCTTAACGACCTAACAAATACCATATAAAATATAATAATTCTGACAATTCAATTTTTGATTCATTTCTGAAAAAATTCCGCGAATTCGCGGGTATTAAGCTAGTTTCTTTATAAAATAATCACATAACTAAAGAAGTTTCCATAGATAAGTGTTCCTCATTGTATAATTTATGACGAGTGTATGATGTACAAGTCATGAATTCAATATTTGGAAGCTAAATAGCTTACAGTGAATTACTTGTGTACACAAAGAAAGATTCAGTGTTGGTGTAACTCGATGCTAATAACTTTCCAGCATTTGTAGATTGGCATAAGTGAATTAATATAGACCAGCCTCCAGTCCCTCTAATTCGCTTCTAGTTCTTCCAAACGGTTCGTGAGTCCATCTCATATTGACATTGACATATACCGATGCTTACACATCTCATATAACTTGATGCCAAAACTTTTACCCGACACTATTAAAAGCATCATCGAGTTTATCAAAGGTAATGGAGCAGCTGGAAGTTTTAAGCAAATAAACATCCTTGGAGGCAAAGTTATATTCTATCCTATATGAAGTTACAACGAGGAACTAGATATATGCTTAACGAAGCATGATGTTTATTACAGTAAATAAATGGTGGCAAGATGGACAAGTTAAATGGGTTGATTAATGTGTCAGAATGGATTGAGGTTAAAACAGTTCATTGTTTGCACTTTCAAGCAGGGTCAGGTTGGTTCACTCAACAAAAGCACTTTTTGTTATGTTTTAATCATCAGTTTGATTTGATTTGAAAGTAACGTATTCATCCTAATCACAGATTGCAAATTTAACCCAAATTACTTAAAGTGGGTCGATTCAACTTATATCTTATTTTCAACAGGTCAAATTAATGGGCAGAAGAAAATATACAAAGTAGAAAGAAAATGGGACACATGAGTCAATTAGGGGCAAAGGTCTCCGAATGTGTCTTATAACCGACATTAGACGGGTATTTGACATACTAATACTGACTGTACTAACTATATCTTAAAAAGGTTTATGATTTTCAACATAAGAGTTTCTACGCTAGGCCACCTTGTAAAAGGATTATGCATCTTGACCCGTTACTTACTCAAGTTGACCCATCCATTTTGCCACCTATACAGATTAAAGCAACATTGTAGCCATGAATACGTAAAGATTACTATAAATATACAAATTGATTGATTGTTTAATTCTTACCATCTGCAAACCACACAATAGCAAAACAATCATCATAATTCACGTGCAAAACAAATTTGTTGGAGTATCCTAAGTGTGATCAATGAACCGGACAGTCGAGTTTCAATTAAAAAAAAAAATAGTTTGTGAAAATTAACCTATGCCCAGAATATCTTACAATAATGATTGATCTCGTAGACATAATCGGCTGGCTTCGACGTCTTTAATCTACTACTGAGTGTAAGACATGCCAATGATGAGCAACTTAATGCAACTGACTTTACATCTTCCCATGTTAAATTGTGGCATGAGAACAAAGAAAGTAACTGGAGTGTCGGATGATTAGCAAAAGCATGTAAACCTTGAGAAGTTATAGCCTCACAACTGTTCATATAAACGTACTTGAGTTTCAAACACTTGGTACCCATAACAGCTAGTGACATATCTGATATGTTCATCAACCCACTCAAATTCAGTGACCAAATATTTGACTGTTGGGACACTAATAAGTCCACAATGCCAGAGTCCGTGACATGATTTCCACATCGCGACAAATTCAAGGAATCTAATTTAACGATTTTCGTTAAACATCTAATACCATCATCACTAATCTTATCACATCGACTCAAATCAAGAATACGCAGATCGTATTTCAAATCTCCGTTCACCAAATACTTTAACCCCAAATCAGTAATCATACTACAACCTCTCAAAACCAATTTTTGCAAGTATAAGCATTCCTCGCCAATAACTTTAAGTGATTCGTCGGTTATTTTCACACATCCACTTAAAACTAAAGTTGTTAAATTCTTACTACATGATCTAACAAGCGACATAGTACCTGGATCCCCAAAATTTAACCTGTAATTTACTTGCACGTGTCTCAAGTTTTTACAAGAATTTGCCAATGCGCACAAACCATCATCATCAAAATCACGTTCAAAATTACGAACAGGGTATCCTAAGTGGAGATAAGAAAGCTTAAGGCATGATTGTGCTAGTAATTTCAAATGACTGTTATTAAGTGGTTTATTAAAAGAAGCGAATCTTACCAAATTCGAAGATTGTGGAAGTATATCGTAAAGAAGATGAGGGACGAAGCTTTGTAAATAACGCAAGCGTCTACATGCGACTTTCATGAGTTGCTTGGAAACTTGATGGAATGATTTTTGATCTCTTTTTTCGTTCAGTTTTATGAAGATACAGAAAAGCACATCATCACCGAGTCGATCCATAATTAATTAGTTTGCTGTGTATTATTAGGGTTTTTTTGAATGAATTGACGAGTAACTGAAGAATAAATTGTGTAAGGTTGGTTATATAATCGGCAATTTATTTATATATGGAATTAAAATTTATTAATAAGTAGTATATCATTATTTAATTTTAAATTGTAATTACCTAGTACTTACGGAGTATTAATTAGGAGATGTAGCATACTTGAAGTAATTATCTACACTAACCGAACTCAAACACGCTAATGATACACCATATGGTTCGTAGTTCGTATCAGGATTATTACAATAGACACGTGTGGCATAGCCGGGACCGGCAAGGAATTGGGTATTGTCGGTACCGATAATGTTAAATGAATAACGGAGGAAAAACCATCAACGGATAGAGATTCCGGAAGGAAGGGTGACAGGTGCGGCAACGACTATTTGACGGATAGAAGTCACCAGGAAAAGAGTACTGCTGGGAAGAAACACTTAATGAATAAAATATATTGTGTTCACACGAAAGCCCTTCAATCTGAACAGGTAGTATGCGATATCCTGCTGTCGGCAAGGGTGTACCAAAATATCTAGGCAGTGGCACAAGAGGGGAGCGTCTGTGTGGAGAGTTTGTTATTCATGTAAGATCGCACGTGTTTCACGTGAGCCATCCCAGTAACTGACTGTCCCGCCTATAAATAGAGGGTTTAAGCTACTCAATACTCATATACTTTTTCATTTGTTCTAATGTAGGCTACATACTCCAAAAAATACCAATGTAGGTCATAAACTCTCAAGTGGTGTATCGACGTAAACTTACTAAACTAGTTAACCTGTAAGTAAAAAAAAGGTATAACACATCAATGCATTAAGTACCAACTTCACAACTTAGCAACAACCTGCAATCGACAAAAACGAGTCGCTAGAGTGAGAAGATCGAAGATGACACCCAACTTCTTCGCTCGATTTGTGTCCGGGGTTTAATTTTTGAGCATAAAACACCAAATAAATATCGAACCACTTCATCATCGACTTCAGTAATCCACGTATCATCACATTTGTACCATTGATCATTAAGACGCAAATACGTGACAAAATGACCGGATTCAAGCGTACCTGAATGAGTAATCACCGCAAAAACCTCAAAAAGTTTTGAAATTGGGCGGTCAAAGTTGGTATTGAAATCGAGAGATAAGTCAACACACGAATTGTAAGTTGTTGAAGTGAAACCGCAAGTTGTGCAAGTAACATCTGATCTTAATAACCCCAAAAACGCCAATTTTGAAGAGAAGCAGGTTAATGGAGATTATGAAGATGATCGATTTAGCAGGTAGCAGGTTACCTTATGTATACACCGATACACTTTTTGAAAGCATGAAACCTACATTGGTATTTTTGGGGTATATTGCTTACATTGGAACAAATGAAAAAGTATATGACTATTGAGTAGCTTAAACCAGTAAATAGATCCCATGGGCTATTCAAATCACAACAACACACTTACTGTAAACTTACGGTGCCAGATTTTAGTAGTCTCAGCTACAAGTTTACTCACCTCCGATTGAATTCCGATCATCATCGAAATTCAATCGCTTCAGATATAAATTACTCAATCTCATTGAGTAGATTACTCAAATTGATTGTTTTACACTTTCTCAAATCCAGATTCCGATCAGGTTTGCACGATTACCAGAGATAAAAAAATCGATCAATCCATTTTCCTTGAAATTAAGCACTTAGATCTGTATCTGAGGACATAGGTTTAATCATTTGGCGTTTGATAATGCTAAAAACGAACATATATTTCATAGCATTATCCTTCAAGAAAGACAAGCTTTTAATTGCAGTTGTTCTATTTACAAGTTATATTCGTTTAAATAATAAAAGGTGAAGACAAAAGACAGATTCGACGATTTGAAGACACAAACGACCAAAAAGCTAAAAAGTACAAAGTACAATCTAAGTGGTTCAAATTATTGATGAGAAACGTCTAAAAATTACAAGAGTGCAAGCCGCAAAAAGCAAAGTACAAGATATTAAATTGTACGAAAAGGCGTTCGAAAATCCGGAACCGAAACATGAACCAACTTTCAGCGCGCGACGCAACAGACCAAAAATTACAAGTCAACTATGTACAAGAATATAATATAATATATAATTAATTATATATATTATTATATATTATAATTATACGCAGCCCACGTTTTGAATTTGATCTATGAGCTGGAATCCAGACCTCCGCACTCGCGGAGCTGTGATGAAGAAAACCTCCGCACTCGCGGAGCTCAACAGTTAAACGTGGGCCTATAAAAGGCCGCGCATTCTGATCGATTAAACACACCTTTTTCTATCTATCTATCTACGATATATTTATATTTATATTTTATAATTTTAATTTTAATTTAAGTTTAATAATAATAAGGTTATAGTGGCCAATGTTTTAAGTTTGTAAGTCGAAACTCTGTCCGTGTAACGCTACGCTATTAATACTCATTGTAAGTTATATTCAACCTTTTTAAATTAATGTCTCGTAGCTAAGTTATTATTATGCTTATTTAAGCCGAAGTAATTGTGATGTTGGGCTAAATATTAAAGATGGAGTTATTGGGCTTTGTACCATAATTGGGATTTGGACAAAAGAACGACACTTGTAGAAATTAGACTATGGGCTATTAATGGGTTTTATATTAACTAAATGATACCTCGTTAATTTAATATTAAAGGTTACAATTCGACGTATCTATAAATAACCACATACGCTTAATCGGGTACGGTGGGCGGGATATCTATAAATATAAATAATTGTTCATTTTACCGGACACGAGGATGAATTAATAGTCAATGGACTCGTTGAAACAGGGGTGGATTATATTCAAGGGTAATTGGTGTAATTGTTAACAAAGTATTGAAACCTTGGATTACACGCAGTCGATAACCTGGTGTATTCATTAAACAAAGTATTAAGACCTTGTTACAGTTCGAATTTCCAATTAGTTGGAATATTTGACTTCGGGTATAAGAATAATTTGACGAGGACTCTCGCACTTTATATTTATGACTGATGGACTATTATGGACAAAACCGTATGGACATATCGAATAATCCAGGACAAAGGACAATTAACCCATGGTAATAAATTAAAATCAACATGTTGAACATCATGATTACGGAAGTTTAAATAAGCATAATTCCTTTATTTTATATCTTATTGCATTTTTAATTATCATACTTTTTAATTATCGCAATTTTATTTATCGTCATTTTATTTATCGCACTTTAAATTATCGCACTTTTATTATTGTTATTTACTTTACACTTTAAATTAAGTCATTTATATATTTAATATTTTACATTAGGTTTTAATTGCGACTTAAGACATAAAATCGACAAACCGGTCATTAAACGGTAAAAATCCCATTTTATAATATATATATATATATATATATATATATATATATATATATATATATATATATATATATATATATATATATATATATATTTATATAAATATACTTTTTAAAAAAAATATAGCGTTAAACTTGGCTAGCTCCCTGCGGAACGAACCGGACTTACTAAAAACTACACTACTGTACGATTAGGTACACTGCCTATAAGTGTTGTAGTAAGGTTTAGGTATATCCACTCTATAAATAAATAAATAACTTGTGTAAAATTGTATCGTATTTAATAGTATTTCGCAATAAAAATATAACTATTTCGTATACTACCTCGCATAACATCAATTATTTTTGGCGCCGCTGCCGGGGAAAATTCAACGCCGAAGCGAAACGCTATAAAAAAAAGATTTTTATTAAGTTTTAATCTATTTTTGTAAAAATATAAGTTTTAAATATTAAAAACAAAAATATAAAAACATAAAAAAATATATATCTATTTAGGTGTTTTAATTAAAAAGTTTATTTTTTTTAGAATTATAAAAATCTAATAAGTAATCGTTATAATATAAGTTTTATTTAAGTTATATTTTATAAAAAAAAGAAAATTAAAATTAAAAAAAAAACAAAAAAAAACTGAACCTGCGTAATTTGAACCTGCACATCAGCTGAATCTGCATCCTCTGCACTCGCGGAGTTATTGGGCTGCAGAAATCCGCACTCGCGGGGCATTCTGACACGCCTGACCTGGTACACATTAATTACACAGTTAGGGTTTATATAATTTTAATTATAATTAATTAATAATAATTAGAGTTTAGTAATTTAATATAATTAGTTTTAGTTTTAATTAAATTTGTAAAATTAAGTGTTTTTAGTTTTATTAAATATAAAATTGATACTTTTATAAAATAAGTAATATAAAAATAATATTTTTATAAAAATTGTATTTTTATAACTTTAAGTTTTATTTTTATATTTTGTATCTTTTTATTCGTAATTGTATAGTTATCGTTCGTAATTAGTTTTAAGACTAGTATTTTGCCGTAGTTATTTTTATTTCTAGATTTTTAGGCTTTGCCGTAAAATCTCTTAAGTGCTTTTTCTTTAGACTAAGATTTAGGTGCTTTAGAATTTTGCGACGCTGTTTTAAGATTTTAGTACTTTTTAAGTTATTGCCATTTTGGATATAGAATTCCTTTTAAACTTTAATACCTTTAGACGTAAGTTTTAATTTTTAGTTTTTAGACTTTTAAGTTTCAACGCTGCATTTTATTATTTTTCGACGTTTTCCGACGCACTCTTTTTCTTTCTTATTTCTCGACGCTCTAGTTTTTAGGACATAGGATTTTCTTTATTTTCTTCAAAACTTCGACGAAAAATTATTTTAAGCGGTTAAATTGATAGACATCCAAAATTTTCTGGTTCGTAGTAATAGTTGGATTTGTTAGTGGCGAGTTGTGGGCTTCCGATTTAAAGGGTCCTGGCTACCTGCTGCATCTATTGACTATTCGAAACGTGAGCAAAATCAGAAAAGTCTATTAATTTGATAACTTATATAATTTTTATCTTTTGTAACTAATAGGATATTCAGTGAATGCACCGAGCAAAACGTTCACCACCTTTCATACGTTCACCACCTGTAACTCGATCAAGACATCTAGCTAACATTGTCGCCGTTGATTTTTCTTTAGAATCGTCAACTAGTCGACCAAGTACTCCAATTCAAATTTTCGATAATCCATTTTTTGAACCCGACCTCACAATTGAGAATCCGGAGGATATTCAGGGACAATTCAGAGATCCTGAACAACTAATCATTTCTCCTGAACCACAAATCACTCATCCAGAGATTATCGAGGAAGAAACCATTAAATCAGAATCCTCTAGTGATTCAGATTCAACAAATTCAATCATGGAAAATCTGGAACCTCTAAGTATGGAATACCAAATGAGGGCTAAACGCACTGGCCAAGGTCACGCAATTACTCAACCAGACATTAATGCACCAGATTATGAAATCAAAGGACAAATCCTACACATGGTAACTAATCAATGCCAATTTAGTGGTGCACCGGAGGAAGATCCAAACGAACATCTTCGAACCTTTAATAGGATCTGCACTCTATTCAAAATCAGAGAAGTAGCGGATGAACAGATCTATCTCATGTTATTTCCCTGGACTTTAAAGGGAGAAGCCAAAGATTGGTTAGAATCGTTACCTGAAGGGGCGATTGATACATGGGATGTTTTAGTTGAAAAATTTCTTAAACAATTCTTTCCGGCATCTAAAGCTGTGAGACTTCAAGGAGAAATTGTTACGTTTACACAAAAGCCAAATGAAACTTTATATGAGGCGTGGACAAGATTTGGAAAGTTATTGAGAGGATGTCCGCAACATGGTTTAGACACTTATCTAATAGTACAAATATTCTACCAAGGATGCGACATCACTACACGAAAAGACATCTACATAGCAGCTGGTGGTTCCATTATGAAGAAAATCGCAACTGAAGCTTACAAAATTATTGATAACACTGCTTCCCACTCACATGAGTGGCATCAAGAAAAAGACATCGTTAGATCATCTAAAGTGGCTAGAGCCGATTCTAGCCTTGACTTTGATTCCATGTCCGCAAAGATAGATGCTTTCGAGAGACGAATGGAAAAGATGACTAAAGATATTCACTCAATACGAATTAGTTGTGAGCAGTGTGGAGGACCACATTTGACAAAAGATTGTTGAAATGTCCCGTTCATATTGATTATAAACGTTCCATATTAATTGATTTCGTCGCGAGATTTTGACCTCTATATGAGAAGTTTTTCAAAGACTGCATTCATTTTTAAAATAATCATAATCTTTATTTTATCGATAAAGGTTTAAAAAGCATTACATAGATTATCAAATAATGATAATCTAAAATATATCGTTTACACATGACCATTACATAATGGTTTAAAATAAGAATATATTACATCAAAAATAAGTTTCTTGAATGCAGTTTTTACACAATATCATACAAGCATGGACTCCAAATCTTGTCCTTATTTTAGTATGCAATAGCGAAAGCTCTTAATAATCACCTGAGAATAAACATGCTTAAAACGTCAACAAAATGTTGGTGAGTTATAGGTTTAACCTATATATTATCAAATCATAATAATAGACCACAAGATTTCATATTTCAATATACATCCCATTCATAGAGATAAAAATCATTCATATGGTGAACACCTGGTAACCGACATTAACAAGATGCATATAAGAATATCCCCTATCATTCCGGGAAATCCTTCGGACATGATAAAAATGAATTCGAAGTACTAAAGCATCCGGTACTTTGGATGGGGTTCGTTAGGCCCAATAGATCTATCTTTAGGATTCGCGTCAATTAGTAGATCGGTTTACTAATTCTTAGGTTACCAAGCAAAAGGGGCATATTCGGATTCGATTATTCACCCATATAATGTAGTTTCATTTACTTGTGTCTATTTCGTAAAACATTTATAAAACTGCATGTATTCTCATTCCAAAATATTAGATTTTAAAAGTGGGACTATAACTCACTTTCACAGATTTTTACTTCGTCGGGAAGTAAGACTTGGCCACTGGTCGATTCACGAACCTATAACAAATATATAAATATATATCAAAGTATGTTCAAAATATATTTACAATATTTTTAATACGTTTTAATGTTTTAAATTTATTAAGTCAGCTGTCCTCGTTAGTAACCTACAACTAGTTGTTCATAGTTAGATGTACAGAAATAAATTGATATATATTATCTTGACCCAATCCACGACCCAGTGTATACACGTCTCAGGCTAGATCACAACTCAAAGTATATATTTTTTTGGAATCAACCTCAACCCTGTATAGCTAACTCCAACATTACTGCATATAGAGTATCTATGGTTGTTCCAAATAATATATATAGGTGGGTCGATATGATATGTCAAAACATTTGCATACGTGTCTATGCTATCCCAAGATTACATAATATATTAGAATATATGTATTATACAATATAAGTTAGCTAGGATATGATTAATATAGATTTGTTACCAATTTTCACGTAGCTACAACAAGTAAAAATATCCAATCTTGTTTTACCCATAACTTCTTCGTTTTAAATCCGTTTTGAGTGGTTCAAGTTGCTATGGTTTCATATTGAACTTAAGTTTATGAATATATATAGAAAAAGTATAAGTTTATAGTCATAAATATAGGTTACAAGTCATTTTTGTAAAGGTAGTCATTTCAGTCGAAAGAACGACGTCTAGATGACCATTTTGGAAAACATACTTCCACTTTGAGTTTAACCATGATTTTAGGATATAGTTTCATGTTCATAAGAAAAATAATTTTTCCAGAAGAACAACTTTTAAATCAAAGTTTATCATAGTTTTTAATTAACTAACCCAAAACAGCCCGCGGTGTTACTACGACGGCGTATATCCGGTTTTTCGGTGTTTTTCGTGTTTTCAGGTTTTAAATCATTAAGTTAGCATATAATATAGATATAGAACATGTGTTTAGTTGATTTTAAAAGTCAAGTTAGAAGGATTAACTTTTGTTTGCGAACAAGTTTAGAATTAACTAAACTATGTTCTAGTGATTACAAGTTTAAACCTTCGAATAAGGTAGTTTTATATATATGAATTGAATGATGTTATAAACATCATTACTATCTCAAGTCTTGTGGATAAACCTACTGGAAATGAGAAAAATAGATCTAGCTTCAAAGGATCCTTGGATGGCTTGAAAGTTCTTGAAGCAAAATCATGACACGAAAACAAGTTCAAGTAAGATTTCCACTCGAAATAAGATTGTTAAAGTTATAGAAATTGAATCAAAGTTTGAATATGAGTATTACCTTGTATTAGAAAGATATATTACTGTAAATAAGAAAGATTTCTTGAGGTTGGATGATCACTAAAAGTGGATTTGCAAGATTGGAAGTAAGCTAGCAAACTTGGAAGTGTTGTTGGTGTGTTCTTGAGTAGTTGTTTTATAACTTGGTTTATGTATGGATTTATGAACTAGATTGAGCTAGATTTTGTTGAAGATTATAACACCCTCATTTTTCCGTTCTAAATATACTAAATTGCCCTTAGGGTTTCATTGTCTGATCCTATGTATTCGATTTAGGGTTGTTATCCATTTACGATTAATGAACCATAATTAACACTTGTATTAAATAATCGTATTTATTACTTAAACCCTAACCCTAATATTAAATTAATAATATAAACCCCAATATTATAAAACCTAACATAATCAAATTATTATGAATATATAAACACATATAGCGTTGTAACAAAACTATATACAGTTATAGCTTTATAATTAAAATATAAGTACTAAACTAAGTAAATAACAAAATGTGTCATTTTATTAAACTATAAAGATAATTGGGAAACATGTAAAATTAATTAAACTTGTAGGACCAAATTGATAAATTAATGATACTTATCAATTAGTAAAAAAATATATATATATATATAAAGAAATACAAATGCCGATTTAAAAAAAAATTATATATATATAATAATAATAAAAATCGGTTGTAATAAAAAAAAGAGAGAGAACTTGATCATGAAGTAAACAAATCCATAATTCCTATCCTAATCAAATTCCTAATCCTAATCTTAAACTAATTATACACCAACTCAAACACTTGGTTAAGACCTTTCTTGAGGAAGTTTGATTTGGATTCAAACTCTAATTCCTTGGCTCTTGTTATATCATACACAATTGCATTCCAAAAAAAAAATCATATACAATCACTTTTTTGCTCTAAAATATACGACAGTTTTCACCTCTTCAAATTTCCCCCCCGTCGACTACCAGTCCCACCATCCAAACAGCCGTATCTTCATTTGCCTTGTGCAGCCCACACAACACCTGCAGTTGACAGAATTCATCACCATCATCATCCCTTTATTCGACTTCAATCTCCATCGCAAAACAGCCCCATCTTTGCCTATTTTTGCAGCTCATCCACACCACCACAGACGCCACCAACACCTGCTTTTTCTTGATGTAGTTCGACACCTAAACAGCCCTTAAAGTGCTCCTGTTTCTGCTGTATTTTTCTACCACCAAAACAACCATTTTCCTTGTTATTTTTACTGCTGCATTCGTCCACTGTAAACCGCCACTCAACAGCCTTTTTCCCGCTATTTTTCTACTGCAATTCATGACTCAAAAGACCCAAACAGCCTACACATTGGTCCCATTATTGCTGCGTTTTTCTGCTAATTTGCGTGACAAAACAGACCCAAAAACCCATTCGTTTGGGTCGTGTTTGCTGCTGGATTTCTGTCTCTGTTTCAGTCCATATTTATCACCCCTTCTTGGTCTAAATCTCATAAGGTATACCTAAATACTAAAGCTAATCATACTTATAAATAATGTTTTAGTTATTATATTTAATTATGATTATGAGCTTGAAGTATGAGAAAAAAAAAACTATGAAGTAGTTAGATAGATAATGATTATGTATATGGTTAAAAGATTTAGAATTATGATCTTGATCATGATGTTAGTGATTATAGATGAAGTAGTATGATTATAGAGTGATCATGAAACTAGATAATAATAGTTAAAAGTATTATGAATATTAATGAGATAATAATGATTAAAAGTTATGGATTAATGATTATGAACTTGAAGTGGTAAATAAATAGGTTATGAGTTGATCTAGATAAGTAAAGGTGATGATATTGAAGTTAAAGGATTAAGTTATACGTAGGTTATGGAATTAGTTTAAGATTATGATTTTATGTTAATGATAAACTAGTTTAATAAGTTAAAGAGTATAAATAGGTTATGATTATGATTAAAGGGTTGATTAGTAATATATGAAAGAAGGTTAGTAAGTAATAATAATAATGATACACATGCATGCATACGTATGTATGTATATGTATACATTGTAGATATATATGTGTGTGTGTATATGTGAATATATACATAGGTGTATATGTATATGTATATATGTATGTATATGTACGTGTGTATGTATGTATGAGTGTGTATATGTATTAGGTAAATATTATAAGAAATTACAAAGATGATAAGTAGTTATATGTATATATATGTATCACCTTTACACTAATATATATGTAACACATACATAAAAGATATACATACATAGTATGGCTATAAATATATACATAAATAATAATAAAGATTATATGTATATGTAACATGTAGGTATGGATATATATATATATATATATATATATATATATATATATATATATATATATATATATATATATATATATATATATATATATATATATATAACACTTGTATTAATGAGACTACTTAATACTTGATTAATTAAAGAATACTACTACTATTATTATTATAACTCATACACTTATCTATATAGTAACACTTAAGTACACTAAGTATATTATCACTTATATAAATAAAACTTTTCTCGAAAATGGTCACTGTTAATATAGTTTGCTATATTAATAAACAAACATTACGTCTATTAGACATTAACTAATCGAACATAATATCTCTAGGTTGAGATCTCCGTGTTCAACACTCCAATCATATAACTTGCGTGGAATATCTGTCTACTATTAAGGTGAACTTCATAGCCTTTTTTTTTTATTACTATTTCTAACTGTTTTATAACTTTGGGGTGAGACACATGCTTGCTTTCAAACTGTTTTACGCTTAGGCACAAGTACCTGAAAACTTTTTAACTGTGCTGACATGCTTTGATTCATGCTAAATCCCTACCATGATATCGTTAATTACTGGAATTTTGGTAAGCTTAGTTATTGTGAATAGCGCTATTGAGAGTGACGTCTCTAACCATTTGACCGTTGGTCTTTGGTTACATAATAATGATTAAACGACACTGACAGTTCAAGGTGTCCAGGGGTAACTTTGTTTATGTCTCGATATCATAACTTCAGCATTTACTTTTGATAACTAAATCTTGTGGTCTAAAACTATATATATTAAACCTATGTTGTTCACTCAACCATTTTTGGTTGACACTTTAAGCATGTTTTGTCTCAGGTGAAGATTGCTAAAGATTATTTGCTATTTGAACTTTGCTGCTTTTGGAGTCCGCATTTATACATTCATAATATTGCATTAAAATATTTATTGTGATGACATAATACTTCCGATGCTTTAATACACTGGTTATCAATTAAAACGTCTCATATAGAGTTGTTCTCGTTTATACATACTTGTGTTGTGATATTGTGAAGTCATATTTCCCCGGCCCTATTTGGGAGTATGACAGAGTGGTATCAGAGCCATGTTGTTATAGAGAACTAGGATTGCATTTTATGTGTGCCTTATGTGTTAGTTAGGTGCCTTAGCAATCTTTAGGACTATAACCTTTCATGCCTTAGTTTTAAGCGCTTTCCTTTAATCTTTATACTGCCAATTCATCTTACTTTCTGCTTTTACCTCTATTGATATTTTGTATCCTTCCCTAAGGATATCAAGCCAAAACCCTATCATCTTGCCTGATCCTGACTCTAAATGATCGGTTAGTATGTGATTGTTATCATATCCATACATATCTTATGACATGACTTCGCCATTATGATTCAAAGTATTCTTGACTCACGCGAAGGGATGTCACTCATGACTCAACGTTCCAACATCAATCATCTAAGTTTGATCACATATCCTGACCTTGTGGAGTGATATTGAAATTGAAATATGAATTTGTGAAATATAATGACGCTTGGCCGACGTGATCATATTACGGTAATTCATATAGAAATTCCAATATCATGACATATGGAATAGAAAGTGAATCAAAGAGAAATTTCCAAGCCATTCATGTTATTACATGAAGGTTAATCAACATCTGATTTGTAGATATACGAGTAGCTCGTTTCAACCAAACTATCTATCTCGTACCCATGTGTAGATTAACAAACTCTCCCATGTCATAAACGTTGTAAAGCTTTGCATTCTTTCTTTCTTAAACAACTTATCTCTTTATCTTTGACGCTTAATTATCACATCCCCGCTGGAAGGAAGGATGCATGTTCTTAAGTGACTTGAAGTGACACCCCTGAAATTTCTTCGAAGCATGCCTCCTGTTATCTGTAATTACGTCCTAGTATAGATTTTCATAAACCCATTAGGAAACCTGTTGAAGATAAGCGACAACCACTCGTAAGATTTTCATTTGAATATTCAAACGAAGATATTATTTACATCACATTCACTATCACATTCTCATACTCTACCATTCATATCTCACTTGTCAGCAACAGCTTCACACATGAACATTTTGAATTTCCAAGAACATACGCCCTAATAATAGTCAACAACCGTATTTAAAAACAATAGATTTCATTACCTCACAACGTTATTGCTTAAAATAACCCGAAATTTTCAAAATTCCTTCACCTGATCTTCATCGATCTTTTTCCAACTTGTAACCTCCGAAATATGAAAAAATTCTGTTACCAAAATTTTACACACACTATTTTACTGTACGATCCTCTCAAAAATTTTATAAATTTATTTACTACCATTCGTGAAAATTTTATAAATCGTATATGTTTATATAATAAAGTAAATAAAATTTACCTTTATTTATTTTGACTAGTACATATAAAAGTATACTCTCACTTTCCTCAAATCAATTCTTTATTCAAAAGATATTTTACTTAAAATAGTACATGTTGTACATCACTCTGGTTTTACTAAGAACTTCGTTTCATTTTTAAATTGTCACCTTAAATGACTCGAACTTCTATAAAAATTTTCATTGATTGTTTATATAAAAATTTTCGTATTATTCTACACCACGTAGTAATCACAATTCCTCTTGCCCTTTGAAACTTATCATTAAGTTCATCATTCAAAACTCTATGTTCTCGTCAACTTTTCCCCTTTTGAGGTTGACCGTTGAGAAGATTTTACTTCTAATATCTCACGGTTAAACCACAACACCCTCGTGAACATCAATTCTATAATTCTATATTTTGTGGTACAAGAAATCATTTTTGGAGATTTTCTCACCAAGTGAAAACTATTCTTATACCCAATGATTCCCATTTCTTCTCATCCACACTTAAACTCATAAGTGAATCCTAGATCGACTTGCCATCTGTGCGAGAACGTCTTTCTCGTTAAAATATCACACCCTTCGTGCAGTTTTCCTATCAGAAATATAATTAATGATCCTCGCTATCCACTCTAAAGGAGTTACCTTAAATGATTATGGTGTTTATGTGTTTACACTAAACATTTCTTCCTTCGTGGGTTGCAACTGGACGTTATCCTAGTCAAGTTTCGATCCCTGATTTGACATGTAACTGAAATCATGATCATAAAGTTATATTCTACAACGTGCTTTCAAAAACTCTTTCCAAGGGTAAGTTCGCATGTATTATGATCTTTCGTTAATCTTTCATACCATTCTGAGGGCATTTTAGTAATTATGGCATGCTTTGCATATAAGCCTGATTAGTGACTCCTCAGCTGGAATGTCGTTTCATCTATTCACACTAGATATTTCTTGAAAACCAAAGGTATCATGCCTATGATTATCTTCCGAAATTTGAAGTCGGTAACATATCTAACAAACACAAGCCATGCATCAAACTACATGGTTGTGATCTCCAAGTACTTCTCTCTGATTGTCTGCCCTAGTATGGCGACATAAGTGTACAATGGTTTTAAATAAGCTTAGTAATGTTCATGGCACATTTCAGGTATCTGATTTACTGAAATGCTTGTAACATCACAGTCTCTTTTAAGAAAAACCTAGTCAGATGACACTCATGTTATCCCTTTGAATTACCTCCGCATTGATAATAAAATGCACTTCATAGAAGAACCTGTAGAAGTTAAGGATCGTGAGATCAAACGCTTGAAACAGGACAACAGTTCCTATTGTCAATATCCGTTGGAATTCACGTAGAGGCCCCGAGTATACCTGGGAACGTGAAGACCAAATGAGACGAAAACATCCCCATCTCTTCACTACCGCTAATGCATCCGAGAAGTCCAGCTGAAACTTCGAGACAAAGTTTAAATTAACGGGGAGGTACTATAACACCCTCATTTTTCCTTTCTAAATATACTAAATTACCCTTAGGGTTTCATTGTCTGATCCGATGTATTCGATTTAGGGTTGTTATCCATTTACGATTAATGAACCATAATTAACACTTGTAATAAATAATCGTATTTATTACTTAAACCCTAACCCTAATATTAAATTAATAATATAAACCCCGATATTATTGATGTGCGTAGAGGTGTATACGAAATAGCTGTATTTTTATTGCAAAATACTATTAAATACGATACAATTTTACACAAGTTATTTTTTATTTATTTATGGGATATATCTAAACCTTGCTACAACACTATAGGCAGTGTACCTAATCGTAGAGTAGTGTAGTTTTTAGTAAGTCCGGTTCGTTCCACAGGGAGCTAGCTGAGTTTAACGCTATATTTTTAACAACTTATATTTATATAAAATATATATAATTATATATAGTAATATTATTATAAAAGGGGGTTTTTACCGTTTAATGACCGGTTTGTCAATTTTATATTTTAAGCATAAAGATAAATGACAGTAATATAAATGACATAATTTAAATTGCGATAAAGTAAATTGAAGTAATTAAAATGACAGTAAATAAAGGTACGATGAAATATGAAATAAAAGTATTATGCTTATTTAAACTTCGGTAATCATGATGTTTGACGTTTTGATTTTAATTAATTGTTACCCGGGTTAATTGTCCTTTGTCCTGGTTTATTTGATACCTATCTGGTTTTTGTCCATAATAGTCCATCGGTCATAATTATAAAATGCTCCTCAAATTAACCTTATTCTCGAAGTCAAATATTCCAACTAATTAGGGATTCGAACTGTAACAAGTTTTTAAAACTTTGTTAATAATTACACCAGGTTATCGACTACGTGTAATCCAAGGTTTTAATACTTTGTTAACAATTACACCAATTATCCTTGTATGTAATCCACCCCTGTTTTAATGATATATGAATATTAATTTACCCACTTGATCAGAATGAATAATCAATTACCCAACCCGAATAATTAATTAAGTGATCGTAAAAGATGTCGTATAAACGTCACTAAATAGGACATACATAATCATTTTAATAATTATTAGATTAACTAATTTGAAGATAGGTTCGACAGGTTCTAATGAGTTGTCGCTCAATTAGACAATAACTCTTATCTATTAATAGTCATAGTCCAATGTCCACAAGTGTCGGTCTTTTGTCCAAACCTTAATTATGGTACAAAATCTAATAACCCTGTCTTAATATTTAGTCTAACATCACGATTACTTTGGCTCAAATAAGCATAATATAACTTAGTTACGAGACATTAATTTAAAAAAGGAAGAACATAGCTTACAGTGGTGATTAATCGCGTAGCGTTACACGGACAGAGTTCCGACTTACAAAACCTTAAAACATTTCTTACAATAACCCAATTATTATTAAACTTAAATTAAACTTTAAATTATAAATATATATATATATATATATATATATATATATATATATATATATATATATATATATATATATATATATATATATATATATATATATATATATATGTTTCTTACAGAGAAGGAAAAGAAAAAGATGTGTTTTACTCGTCGAAAAATGCTGAATTTATAGGACCTGGCCAGATTCTGATGCCCATGCGATCGCATGGATTTTGTGCCTTCTGGCCATGCGATCGCATGGCCGCCTGGGACAGCTCACATATTTTTGTTTTCTTATTTGCCGACGTTTTATTATATAATATAATATATATAATTTTAAGAATTATTTATATATTATATTATATTCATGTGCATAGTTGACTTATAATTTTAGCTCCGTTGCGTCGCGCGTTAAGAGTTGACTCTGGTCCCGGTTCCAGATTTTCGAACGTCCTTGCGTACTATTTAATATCTTGTACTTTGCGTTTTGCGGTTCGTACTCTTGTAATTTTAAGACGTTTCTCATCAATAAATTGAACCACTTGGATTGTACTTTGTACTTTTTAGCTTTTTTGATTATTTGCGTCTTCAAATCGTCATTTTCTTCTTTTATCTTCGCACTTATTTATTTAAACAAATATTACATAAAAATAAAACAATTACAACTAAAAGCTTTACATATTGGAAGGATATTGTGCCTAAATATATGTTCATTTGGAGCACTATCAAATATCCCCACACTTGAACGTTGTTTGTCCTCAAGCAATACATAACTTGAAATAAAATCACACTTCACTCGAATCACTTTTTTTATTCTCACACTTTATACATCAGTGATTTTGATACAGTGGTATAAACAATGATAGTAACAATGTGGTTTATAGTCCCACATGACTATAAATATTTAGATCCTTTAAGGAAATTGGATCTTTATGAAAACATTTGATCTTTTGAAAATTCATTTTAGCTTTTACCCTAGATAAGTTTTCCGGAATAACCCTTCACCGGTGTTTGTAAATTATTTTTGTGGGTTTTATGGGTTTCAGTTTTGAAAATTTTAGCTTAAAAACTTGTGATTTTGTGTCACCCACTTGCTAACCTTGTATTGGGAAAGCAACACATCCAGTTTACTTGCTCTGTATATTATCTTTCGGTAAACTACCGTCCAGTTGTAAAGGAAAGCGTTGAACAAGCAACTGTTAAGGCAATGTCTAATGACATGCTTTTAATTATGGTCCACATCGTGTCGGATGCAATTACTATCCTTTGTAGGAGAAATAGTAAAGATCACCCTATAATTTTTCGGTCTGGCACAAGGTCCTGTCTTCGACCATGCTATGCAACCACCGTTCTTACGGTTGATACCCGATTTGGTTCAGGTGACCTAATGAATTCTAGGTGAATTCTTAGGATTTTACGTTCAATGGTAATGAACGCATTGAAAATAGGTTTTCAGAAAACAAATCGGTTTTAATTTTGATCAAAATATTTTCTCGTTCAAGCTCGAGTTTAGATATCATCGAATTCCATGAGTTTGTAATTCTCAATCTTTAAGGTCAATCTCAAGGATTGAGTAATATCAGTCTTAAAAGCTAATTTTTAATCTTTAAGGAGGTTATCCTTTCTGGGGGTCTGATTCAATAGTCTTATCAAGCTAATTTGCACGGCGCCCTCCCCATTTTACGAGACAGATCCTCTCATGGTTAGGATAAGTCTGACCACTTGGCGACCCTGTTTGATGCTGAGGTCCGTGGATTTTCTGTTGATTTTAGAGATGACTTTTCTAGATTTTTCGTCAACCTACAGCTGGTCTGGACGATAACTTCCTGACCTAAATCAAGAAGCTCGTGTCTTTTTCGGAAGACTTTACTTCCTTTTAATGATGGAATTGATTCATCGTGTAGATCCATCTTTCTTTCAAATATATTACAGTAAATCTGGTAAAACTGATTAGTTTAGTCCAAAGCAAAATTACCTGTAATAATTTTGTACAAACATATGTGATATGTGTTTTAAAGAACTTGGTAAATTCTTCCCACACTTAGCTTTTATTTATTTTTTCTTTGCCTTTTTATTCTCTTCTATTCTATTTTAAATTAATTCTAGTGTTTTGAGTTGTTTCTCCATTTATGTTCTCTCTGAGGTAACAATAATTTCAGTATTATCACCTAGTTTTATCGTTCATAAATATGTATAAACATGATTTTGAATTCATTTAGTTGAAAATTTTTCAAATTTTCACAAAATTTGGCAATTAAACTAAGTGTAAACCTGAGAGAATTTATAACCCTTCCCCAGACTTGAGATCATGCAATGCCCTCATTTGCATGAAATCACACTATAATTATAAATTCATGAGGGTGATTAGTGTAGAAAAGTGATTAAAAATACCCAGTTTGTAATTACTAAGGTCGTCGAATGATAGATGGCGCGCCTCATCGTTCATTCCTTTTATTGTAATTTCACATATGTTATGCTTCTTATCGTCAAAATTAGTAGCTTTTGCTGAACTTAATCTTTAAAAGTGCGATGTTTTACCTATTTTGTACATAAGATAAACTACAAACATATATATATATAATATATATATATATATTTTTTATATAAAACCTTTATTTATTAAAACAATTTAAATGAATAATTTTTTAAAATTTTGTTTCCTTTTACTTTAGGTAGTTTCTGTATGTTTACCTAGTCCGTCCCTCGACAAAATTTAAAATTTGTCGTTTTTAAAGCGATTGTTTTAAAAGCAAAGATTTTTGGATTTTTTAATTTTTTTGGTATACTTTAGATCAATAAAATTAAAAATAATGATAACAAAAATTTTCGCCCCGCCCTCGAGTAAAGCAATTTCGGTTTCATGACCTAGTCTTCAACTTACGATGAATTTTAGAAATCATATTTTAAACTTAATGAAATAAAGTAATTTTTTGTTTTTAAATTCACACAAAACTTAAATTTAAAAAGCATATTAATTTCATACAAAACCTGCAAAACAAAAATTCAGAATGGGGGAAGAAAACTAGTTCTTTAGTGTCTGCTAGTGGAAAAGACCAACCGGATTCCATTCTCGGAACTACACGAGAACAGAACAACTAACTCTAGACAGTATTTTCTTTTTAGAACATTTGAATCTCCCCACACTTAGGTAACTGTGGTGTCGAAATTGTGATTAACTTCATTGTCAATTTCTCTTGGACCATAATCAACTTGTATTTCTGTGACTTTTGCTTTTAGCCATTGGTCGGATTCCTGTGTAATTTCCACAAATTCAACTAGTTTTGCCTTTTCTTTAGGCGATAGATTGGATACTAACCGGTTACATAACTTAAAGTTCCCCTTGGTTCTAGCATCGCGAATCCGTTTAATAAGTTTCTTCATTGAACTATTAATAACAGAGTCATTTAATTTCGTATCAACAACGGGGTTCTTTGTTATTAGGTCATCATTAGGTGTTACTTCATCTTCCCCACACTTAGGCGTTTTATTATTGTTAAGCACTACCGTTGGAGTTGGTAAAACAACATGGTTCTTACCAATCGTTTTTGTTGGTTCAACGGTTTTGGTTGGTGGAGATTTAGACTTTTGACTCACAAAGGTGATCGATTTTTCACCATCACTAAGTGTCATTCTACCTTCTCTTACATCAAATAACGCCCCGGTGGACGCTAAGAATGGTCGACCTAAAATTAGAGGAATGTTTGGGTCCTCTTCTATGTCAGTGACAATAAATTCGACTAGAAAGGTTAAATTACCTACTTGAACGGGTAGGTTGTCAGCAATTCCAACTGGGTGCTTAATGGTTTGATCAAAGAGTCTAACACTCATTTTCGTTGGACTTAACTCACCTACTCCTAATCTCTTATATAATGAAAGGGGCATAACACTCACACTCGCACCTAAATCTGCTAGTGTATCATACATGACACAATCACTAAGTAGACAAGGAACAATAAATTCACCCGGATCACCCAACCTGGGTGGAGGTTTTGGTGGAACTGTCTTCACCGG
The DNA here is from genome assembly GCF_046630445.1 of Rutidosis leptorrhynchoides. NCBI lineage: Eukaryota > Viridiplantae > Streptophyta > Magnoliopsida > Asterales > Asteraceae > Rutidosis > Rutidosis leptorrhynchoides. Next base: position 416,025,712 of record NC_092336.1, read on the forward strand.
GTTTATCTTTACGGTTTTTATTTCTTGCACTTTCTTATTCTTCTTCTTCTTTCCAGAGGTATCACAAACTTTATTACCTATTACTTGCTCATACTCAACTCTTTTTCTTGGAAACGGGATGGGTGGTCTGTATGGTGCCACCACTGGCTTTACATACTCGGGTGGTGGTGGTGTTGTAACTTCTTCATTGTTACTCACATCTAAAACCTTCCCATCTTCTGATGCTAGTTTTTCAGAATTCGTTGAAACCATATTAACATTCTCATTTCGAGGATTTACTTCAGTATTACTCGATAGCTTTCCTTGTTCCCTCTCACTCATCATGCTAGCAAGAGTACCTACGTGTTTTTCTAGATTCAAAATGGAAGCTTGTTGAGTTCTTAATGACTGATCAAACCTCTCATTTGTTTGGGTTTGAGATGTAATAAATTGTGTTTGAGATTCCATTAGCTTTGCTATCATTTCTTCCAGATTTGGCTTTTTCTCTTCGGTTTGTTGTGGTAGTTTATACAAGCTAGGTTTTTGTTGATTGAAAGTGTTGTTTTGAGTTGGTTGGTTATTCAGACCTTGTTGGTTTTACGAGTTATTATTGGGTCCATTTGGATTGTAAAGAATGTTTTGATTTCGATTAAAGTTTGGCCTTGGCGGTTGATAATTATTTTGATAATTATTTCCCGGCCTTTGGTTCATGTAGGAAACATTCTCACGTTGTTCCATCGTTTGCTCAATGTGACAATCTTTCGTTAAGTGTGATCCACCGCATTGCTCACAACTGATTTGTATTGCGTGAATATCTTTATTCATCTTTTCCATTCGTCTCTCGAAAGCATCTATTTTTGCGGAAACGGAATCAAAGTCATAGCTAGAATCGACTCTAGCCGCTTTAGATGATCGAAAAATATCTTTTTCTTGATGCCACTCATGTGAGTGGGATGCCGTGTTATCAATGATTTTGTTAGCTTCGGTTGTGATTTTCTTCATAATGGAACCACCAGCTGTTATGTCGATGTCTTTTCGTGTAGCAATGTCGCATCCTTGGTAGAATATTTGTACTATTTGATAAGTATCTAAACCATGTTGAGGACATCCTCTTAACAACTTTCCAAATCTTGTCCACGCCTCATATAGAGTTTCATTTGGCTTTTGTGTGAACGTAACTATTTCTCCTTGAAGTCTCACGGCTTTAGATGCCGGAAAGAATTGTTTAAGAAAATTTTCAACTAAGACATCCCATGTATCAATCGCCCCTTCAGGTAATGATTCTAACCAATCTTTGGCTTCTCCCTTTAAAGTCCAGGGAAATAACATGAGATAGATCTGTTCATCCTCAACTTCTCTGATTTTAAATAGAGTACAGATCCTATTAAAGGTTCGAAGATGTTCGTTTGGATCTTCTTTTGGTGTACCACTATTTTGGCATTGATTAGTTACCATGTGTAGGATTTGTCCTTTGATTTCATAATCTGGCGCATTAATGTCTGGCTTAATAATGGCGTGACCTTGGCCCGTGCGTGTGGCTCTCATTCGGTCTTCCATACTCAGAGGTTCCGTTACTTCCATAATTGAATTTGTTGAATCTGAATCACTAAGAGATTCTGATTTAATGGTGTCTTCCTCGACAATCTCTGGATGAGTAATTTGTGGTTCAGGAGGAATGATTAGTGGTTCAGGATCTCTGAATTGTCCCTGAATATCCTCCGGGTTCTCAATTGTGAGGTCGGGTTCAAAAAATGGATTATCAGAAATTTTAATAGGAGTACTTGGTCAAATGGATGATGATTCTAAAGAAAAATCAACGGTGACAATATTGGCTAGATGTCTTGATCGAGTTACAGGTGGTGAACGTATGAAAGGTGGTGAACGTTTTGCTCGGTGCATTCACTGAATATCCTATTAGTTATAAAAGATAAAAATTATATAAGTTATCAAATTAATAGACTTTTCTGATTTTGCCCACGTTCCGAATAGCCAATAGATGCAGCAGGTAGCCAGGACCCTTTAAATCGGAAGCCCACAACTCACCACTAACAAATTCAACTATTACTACGAACCAGAAAATTTTGGATGTCCTAAAAACTAGAGCGTCGAGAATTGAGAAAGAAAAAGAGCGCGTCGAAAAATGTCGAAAAATAAAAATAAAAAAGAAAAACGTCGAAACTTAAAAGTCTAAAAACTAAATCTAAAAAGTTGCGCCTAAAGGTATTAAAGCTTAAAAGGAAATCTATATCCAAAATGGCAATAACTTAAAAGGCACTAAAATATATAAACGGCCTCGCAAAATTCTAAAGCGCCTAAATCTTAATCTAAAGAAAAAGCACTTAAGGGATTTTACGGCAAAGTCTTAAACTCTAGAAATAAAAATTAACTACGGCAAAATACTAAGTTTAAAAATAGTTACGAACGATAAATATACAAATTACGAAATAAACGATTAAAATATACAATTTATAAAAAGATATAAAAAAATAATAAAATTACATATTTTTATAAAAATATTATTTTTATATTATTATTTTATAAAAGTATTAATTTATATATTAATAAAACTAATTATAACTTAAAAATACAAAATGAATAAAACTAAAACTAATTAATATAATAATTAACCCTAATTAGGGTTTAATAATAATAATAATAAATAAATTAAACCCTAAACCGTACCAGCTCTGGGATCAGACCTGTCAGACAGGCTCATGTGATTGCATGAGTCTTCTGTTATGAGGCCATGCGGTCGCATGGACTGTGGATCCAGGCCATAAGTTGGGCTGCTACAGTGTTCGGCCCAGTTCGTTTTAATTATATATATATATATATATATATATATATATATATATATATATATATATATATATATATATATATATATTTCAGATTTTAATTTTTACAAAATAATAAAAACAAACTTATATTAAAAAAAAACTAAAAATAAAATAAAAATACTTTTTAATTTTATATATTTTAAACGAAATCTTAAAAATATTTATATTTTTATATTTTTTTTTATTATTTTTAACACTTATTATAAATACAAAATATTTTTATGAAATAAGAAATAATATATTTTTACAAAAATATAGATTTACTAAAATATAGCGTAAAAATATAGCGTTTCGCCGAGTCCCCGGCAGAGGCGCCAAAAACTTGATGTGCGTAGAGGTGTATACGAAATAGTTATATTTTTATTGCGAAATACTATTAAATACGATATAATTTTACACAAGTTATTTTTTATTTATTTATGGGATATATCTAAACCTTGCTACAACACTATAGGCAGTGTACCTAATCGTAGAGTAGTGTAGTTTTTAGTAAGTCCGGTTTGTTCCACAGGGAGCTAGCTGAGTTTAACGCTATATTTTAACAACTTATATTTATATAAAATATATATAATTATATATAGTAATATTATTATAAAAGAGGGTTTTTACCGTTTAATGACTGGTTTGTCGATTTTATATTTTAAGCGTAAAGATAAATGACGATAATATAAATGACATAATTTAAATTGCGATAAAGTAAATTGTAGTAATTAAAATGACAGTAAATAAAGGTACGATGAAATATGAAATAGAAGTATTATGCTTATTTAAACTTCCGTAATCATAATGTTTGACGTTTTGATTTTAATTAATTGTTACCCGGGTTAATTGTCCTTTGTCCTGGTTTATTTGATACCTATCTGGTTTTTGTCCATAATAGTCCATCGGTCATAATTATAAAATGCTCGTCAAATTAACTTTATTCCCGAAGTCAAATATTCCAACTAATTAGGGATTCGAACTGTAACAAGGTTTTAAAACTTTGTTAATAATTACACCAGGTTATCGACTGCGTGTCATCCAAGGTTTTAATACTTTGTTAACAATTACACCAATTATCCTTGTATGTAATCCACCCCTGTTTTAATGATATATGAATATTAATTTACCCACTTGATCAGAATGAATAATCAATTACCCAACCCGAATAATTAATTAAATGATTGTAAAAGATGTCGTATAAACGTCACTAAATAGGACATACATAATCATTTTAATAATTATTAGATTAACTAATTTGAAGATAGGTTCGACAGGTTCCAATGAGTTGTCGCTCAATTAGACAATACCCCTTATCTATTAATAGTCATAGTCCAATGTCCACAAGTGTCGGTCTTTTGTCCAAACCTTAATTATGGTACAAAATCTAATAACCCCGTCTTAATATTTAGTCTAACATCACGATTACTTTGGCTCAAATAAGCATAATAATAACTTAGTTACGAGACATTAATTTAAAAAGGAAGAACATAGCTTACAGTGGTGATTAATCGCGTAGCGTTACACGGACAGAGTTCCGACTTACAAAACCTTAAAACATTTCTTACAATAACCCAATTATTATTAAACTTAAATTAAACTTTAAATTATTTATATATATATATATATATATATATATATATATATATATATATATATATATATATATATATATATATATATATATATATATATATATATATATATATATATGTTTCTTACAGAGAAGGAAAAGAAAAAGATGTGTTTTACTCGTCGAAAAATGCTGAATTTATAGGACCTGGCCAGATTCTAATGCCCATGCAATCGCATGGATTTTGTGCCTTCTGGCCATGTGATCGCATGGCCGCCTGGGACAGCTCACATATTTTTGTTTTCTTATTTGCCGACGTTTTATTATATAATATAATATATATAATTTTAAGAATTATTTATATATTATATTATATTATATTCATGTGCATAGTTGACTTGTAATTTTAGCTCCGTTGCATCGCGCATTGAGAGTTGACTCTGGTCCCGGTTCCGGATTTTCGAACGTCCTTGCGTACTATTTAATATCTTGTACTTTGCGTTTCGCGGTTCGTACTCTTGTAATTTTGAGATGTTTCTCATCAATAAATTGAACCACTTGGATTGTACTTTGTACTTTTTAGCTATTTTGGTCATTTGCGTCTTCAAATCGTCATTTTCTTCTTTTGTCTTCGCACTTATTTATTTAAACGAATATTACATAAAAATAGAACAATTACAACTAAAAGCTTTACATATTGGAAGGATATCGTGCCTAAATATATGTTCATTTGAAGCACTATCAATTATAAAACCTAACATAATCAAATTATTATGAATATATAAACACATATAGCGTTGTAACAAAACTATATACAGTTATAGCTTTATAATTAAAATATAAGTACTAAACTAAGTAAATAACAAAATGTGTCATTTTATTAAACTATAAAGATAATTGGGAAAGATGTAAAATTAATTAAACTTGTAGGACCAAAATGATAAATTAATGATAATTATCAATTAGTAAAATATATATATATATATATATATATATATATATATATATATATATAAAGAAATACAAATGCCGATTTAAAAAAAAATTATATATATATATATATATATATATATATAATAAAAATCGGTTGTAATAAAAAAAAAAGAGAGAACTTGATCATGAAGTAAAAAAATCCATAATTCCTATCCTAATCAAATTCCTAATCCTAATCTTAAACTTGAACTAATTATACACCAACTCAAACACTTGGTCAAGATCTTTCTTGAGGAAGTTTGATTTGGATTCAAACTCTAATTCCTTGGCTCTTGTTATATCATACACAATTGCATTCCAAAAAAAAAATCACATACGATCACTCTTTTGCTCTAAAATATACGGCAGTTTTCACCTCTTCAAATATCCCCCTCGTCGACTACCAATCCCACCATTTAAACAGCCATATCTTCATTTGCTTTGTGCAGCCCACACAACACCTGCAGTTGACAGAATTCATCACCATCATCATCCCTTTATTCGACTTCAATCTCCATTGCAAAACAGCCCCATCTTCGCCTATTTTTGCAGCTCATCAACACCACCACAGACGCCACCAACACCTGCTTTTTCCTGATGTAGTTCGACACCTAAAAAGCCCTCAAAGTGCTCCTGTTTCTGCTGTATTTTTCGACCAGCAAAACAACCCTTTTCCTTGTTATTTTTGCTGCTGCATTCGTCCACTGTAAACCGCCACTCAACTGCCTTTTTCCCTCTGTTTTTCTACTTTAATTCATGACTCAAAACAGACCCAAACAGCATGCACATTGGTCCCATTGTTGCTGCGTTTTTTGCTGATTTGCGTGACAAAACAGACCCAAAAACCCATTCGTTTGGGTCGTGTTTGCTGCTGGATTTCTGTCTCTATTTCGGTCCATATTTATCACCCCTTCTTGGTCTAAATCTCATAAGGTATACGTAAATCCTAAAGCTAATAATACTTATAAATTGTGTTTTAGTTATTATGTTTAATTATGATTATGAGCTTGAAGTATGAGAAAAAAAAACTATGAAGTAGTTAGATAGATAATGATTATGAATATGGTTAAAAGATTTAGAATTATGATATTGATCATGATGTTAGTGATTATAGATGAAGTAGTATGATTATAGAGTGATCATGAAACTAGATAATAATAGTTAAAAGTATTATGAATATTAATGAGATAATAATGATTAAAAGTTATGGATTAATGATTATGAACTTGAAGTGGTAAATAAGTAGGTTATGAGTTGATCTAGATAAGTAAAGGTGATGATATTGAAGTTAAAGGATTAAGTTATAAGTAGGTTATGGAATTAGTTTAAGATTATGATTTTATGTTAATGATAAACTAGTTTAATAAGTTAAAGAGAATAAATAGGTTATGATTATGATTAAAGGGTTGATTAGTAATATATGAAAGAAGGTTAGTAAGTAATAATAATGATACACATGCATGCATGCATGCATGCATACGTATGTATGTACATGTATACATTGTAGATATATGTGTGTGTGTGTATATGTGAATATATACATAGGTGTATATGTATATGTATATATGTATGTATATGTACGTGTGTATGTATGTATGAGTGTGTATATGTATTAGGTAAATATTATAAGAAATTACAAAGATGATAAGTAGTTATATGTATATATATGTATCACCTTTACACTAATATATATGTAACACATACATAAAAGATATACATACATAGTATGGCTATAAATATATACATAATATAATAATAAAGATTATATGTATATGTAACATGTAGGTATGGATATATATATAACACTTGTATTAATGAGACTACTTAATACTTGATTAATTAAAGAATAATACTACTATTATTATTATAACTCATACACTTATCTATATAGTAACACTTAAGTACACTAAGTATATTATCACTTATATAAATAAAACTTTTCTCTAAAACGATCACTGTTAATATAGTTTGCTATATTAATAAACAAACATTACGTCTATTAGACATTAACTAATCGAACATAATATCTCTAGGTTGAGATCTCCGTGTTCAACACTCCGATCATATAACTTGTGTGGAATATCTGTCTACTATTAAGGTGAACTTCATAGCCCTTTTTTTTTTACTATTTCTAACTGTTTTATAACTTTGGGGTGAGACACATGCTTACTTTCAAACTGTTTTACGCTTAGACATAAGTACCTGAAAACTGTTTAACTGTGCTGACATGCTTTGATTCATGCTAAATCCCTACCATGATATCGTTAATTACTGGAATTTTGGTAAGCTTAGTTATTGTGAATAGCGCTATTGAAAGTGACGTCTCTAACCATTTGACCGTTGGTCTTTGGTTACATAATAATGATTAAATGACACTGACAGTTCAAGGTGTCCAGGGGTAACTTTGTTTATGTCTCGATATCATAACTTCAACATTTACTTTTGATAACTAAATCTTGTGGTCTAGAACTATATATATTAAACCTATGTTGTTCACTCAACCATTTTTGGTTGATACTTTAAGCATGTTTTGTCTCAGGTGAAGATTGCTAAAGATTATTTGCTATTTGGACTTTGCTGCTTTTGGAGTCCGCATTTATACATTCATAATATTGCATTAAAATATTTATTGTGATGACATAATACTTTCGCTGCTTTAATACACTGGTTATCAATTAAAACGTCTCATATAGAGTTGTTCTCGTTTATACATACTTGTGTTGTGATATTGTGAAGTCATATTTCCCCGGCCCTATTTGGGGGTATGACAAAGATGATGAAGAACACTTAGAACAAAGGAAGAACACTTGAGAGAGAGTAATTTGATTCAAGAAAATTTAAATGAAAATGTGTTTGTGAGTACCTAAGTTCACGTGAATTAGAATGGCATTATAGTCTCCATTAGTTTGTAATTTTATGAGATATTTCATGCTAGATGTTAAATGATGGTTCCCACATGGTTAGGTGACTCACATGGGCTGCTAAGAGCTGATCATTAGAGTGTATATACCAATAGTAAATACATTTAGAAGCTAGGCAATGTACGAGTACGAATACGGGTGCATACGAGTAGAATTATTGAAGAAAATGAACGAGGATGTAATTGTGATATTACTCCAATTAGTCATATCGTTAGTCGTAATATCACGTCCTATTGTTGTTTATTTCATATGTAAACATGGTAAATCCGTTTGTAATTCATAGTATTGTAATATAGTCAAGAATCATTGTAAACTTGAAGAAATATGAAGATTATGTTTGATAACAGCTCAGAGATCGAAAACGAGACCAGAGAGCCAAAGACAGGAGAGTGCGCTCAGCGCACCACAAAGAGTGCGCTCAGCGCACATTGCATAATTTTGATCAGAGAATTTCTTGGCCAAAACCAAAGTGCGCCAAGCGCACTTTTTGATGGTGCGCGCCGCGCACAGTGGTGCGCTCAGCGCACCCATACACGCACTTTTGACAGAAAAGCAGATTTGAACGTGCGTAGTCGAGCTGTAAAGTATAAAGTGAAGTAGGTGAGAGTACGCTCAGCGCACCCTTACTGTGCGTGCCGTTCACAGTGCTTTTCACCAACTTTTTAGCTTATCTAATTCCATTTCCAGTTTCATTTGAGGAGTACCAGTTTCCTTTCTGCTCAGGGACGAAAAACATACGATTCAAAGCAGTTCTAGGGCATATCAAAGTGCATCTAAGCATTCAAATCATTGAAGAATCCAAGATCATTCAAGAGCTTCATCCAAGATTACTCCTAAAAGGTTAATCTTGTATTTAAAATGAATTCTATCTTTGTTACTGTTATGTTTAAGTTTTCAAGCATGATTGTTGGCTAGTCCATTTTATGTTCATCTAGATAAATAACCGAGATGTTGAATGTTTACTATTGATTGATTGTAATTATGCACGATAGTTTGATGTTTGAATACAAGAACCGTTCTTGTTAAGTTTAATCCTTTCGATTCAACTAGTTGATATGTTCATTTGATTAAGAAACATCATCTTGTTAAGTTAATGTATTGATTTACACCTAGTGACATGTGTTTATCTGTCTTTTACCAAAAGGGATAAGTTGAGTTCAAATGGTTAATTTACATAAGAATGTAAGAACGACTCTTGTAGATACGTTGGGATAGCTTAATTAGTATGTGTAATTGTCTAGGAGAATGACCAATTCCTTAGAATCTATTATGCACACTTTCAACTACCTAGTTACATCGATTAACATGTGTTAGTGATTTGCCTTATCTAGTGACGTTTATAGGGATCTTATTATAACACTTAGTTAATTGTTTTGGTTGGGTGAATTGTGCATTTTACCGGACCAAGGGAATGAACTAAGTTAAATCTTTAGTTGATATAGGAGTGGATCATGTACAACACACCATTGACTTGATCATTCTTCAAGTCTTCAAACTAGTTGAATTAGTTGATTACAAATAGGTGGTCTTATATGTCAAGAACATCACTTGCGTCGTGTAATCACGTTTGAGTGTTTGCGCAAGACTATTCTTGGTGAACCAATTAATTAGTTCTCGTGCATAACCAATCAATCCGATCTTAATCCTAAATAACATTCAACATTAAGGGTAAAAAGTCTAGATGAGCATATTTTTTTAATTTGAATTCAAAACTATATTTCTGTTTTCATAAACTAAAAATACCAAAAATATTGTCTTTTTAATCTCATTCATCACTTGATTCGCCTATCGTAAAAGGGCAAACCAAAATATATCTTGTACTTGTAATTTTCTTAGATAATCACAATTTAGTCAATAATCCTAATTTGATTTAGATACTGTCCTTGGAACGATACACGGATTTTACCATTTATTATACTACTACACGATCGGGTACACTGCCTGTTAGTGTGTAGCAAACTCTAATCGGTATTTTTCCATACTATTTCATACGATAATTCATATACCACGTTTTGCACATCAAGTTTTTGGCGCCACTGCCGGGGACAGTTTTGTGTCAAAATAGAATTATTAACTAATTTGTGATTAAGTAGTTTCTTAATTATTTTTAAATTATTAATAGTCTTTGAATTTTAAACTTATAGAATCGGTACATGTAATAGTTTTTGTTAGTTGTGTGATTAGCAGATTTTAGGTTGCATATGCCACATACCCGAAGTTCAGATTCTCCATTACTTACACCGCTTACAAAACCTGATAGAAAGCTTGGTAGGATCCCAAAAGAAGTACTTGAACTTTTTGAATCTTCATCAAAGCAGGAAACTTTTGATTCAGAATCAAGTACAACCAAGCCGAGATATTCTGAATTTGGTGAGCCCGTTCCTCCTCCAAAATTTGAAATGGAAGGAGATGCAAGACCGGTGGTACCAAGATAATCAATGGCAGCCAAGATGAAGGCAACCCGAACTGGACAAGGTAGTGCTATTACCCCGCCCACTGGTGAGGTAAATTTTGAAATAAAAGGACCTATTCTCTAAATGATTAATAACAGGTGTCAATTTGGTGGTGGTCCGAATGAAGATACAAACGAACATATTCGTCTTTTTCAAGAGATATGTCTTCTTTTCAAACTTAAACCAGACACTGACCATGGGGAAGTACGAAGTTGGTTAGATTCATTGGCCGAGGCTACGATAGAAACTTGGGATGGTATGTTGGAAAAATTTCTTAAGAAATATTTTCCAGCTTCTAAGTCCGCGAGACTCCAACATGAAATTACCCAATTCTGTCAAAAGCCGATGGAAACCTTGTATGAAGCATGGAATCGATTTTCCAAAATGTTAAGAGGTTGTCCAAACCATGGTTTGGATACCTTCCAAAAAGTCCAAATCTTTTACAAGGGTTGTGATGTTGCAACCCAAATTTCCATTGATCAAGCGTCCAGAGGTTCACTCATGGACAAAACCGAGCAAGAGGCTTATGAGATAATCAAGAAGCTAGCCGAATATTCTCATGAGTGGCATCAAGAACGACAAATTACTCGTAATGCTCAAGTCCAAACCGCCGGTGCTTATGATGACCTTAGTTCCCTAAGTGTAAAAATAGACGGTGTTGCTCGAAACATGGACAAAATCACCAAGGAAATTCATAGTATGAAAGTAGGTTGTGAATATTGTGGTGGTCTCCATTTAGGAAAAGATTGTGATGCCGGTCTAACAATGGCTCAAAAAGAAGAAGTGGCTTTCATAAGCCAAAGAAATAATAATCAATTTCAAGGAAGAGCCCAGTTTAACCGAAATTTTAACAACCCATACAATCCTTGATGAAGTGCGAGGTGTATATAAAATAGCTTATATTTTACTAGGAAATACTATTAAATACGATACAATTTTACACAAGATATTTATTTATTTATAGAATGGATATACTTAAACCTTGCTACAACACTTATAGGCAGTGTACCTAATCGTACAGTAGTGTAGTTTTTAGTAAGTCCGGTTCGTTCCACAGGGAAATCTTTAAACAAAGCTCAACGCTATATTAGTTTACTTTTATAAAAATACAAATATATATATAAGTAATATTATTATTATAAAGGGGGGTTTTTACCGTTTAATGACCGGTTTGTCGATTTTAAGACTTTAGTCGCAGTTAAAACCTAATGTAAAATATAAAATAAATACAAGACTTTAAATTAAAGCGTAAAGTAAATAACGATAATGAAATTGCGAATAATAAAAATGCGATAAAATTAAATTGCGATAATTAAAAAGTACGATAATTAAAAGTGCGATAAAATAAAATAAATAAAAATGCGATAATTAGAAGTGCAATTAAATATAAAATAAAGGAAATTAAATATGAAATAAAAGAATTATGCTTATTTAAACTTCCGTAATCATGATGTTTGACGTGTTGATTTTAGTTTTATGCCCTTGGGTTAATTGTCCTTTGTCCTGGATTATTCAATATGTCCGTCTGGTTTTTGTCCATAACAGTCCATCAGTCATAAATATAAATTGCAAGTGTCCTTGTCAAATTATTATTATACCCGAAGATAAATATTCCAACTAATTGGGGATTCGAATTGTAACAAGGTTTTAATACTTTGTTTAATGAATACACCAGGTTATCGACTGCGTGTAAACCAAAGTTTTACTACTTTGTTAACAATTACACCAATTACCCTTGAATGTAATTTCACCCCTGTTTTAATTATTCTAGTGGCTATTAATCCATTCCCGTGTCCGGTTAAATGAACGATTATTCGTACATATAAATACCCCGCCCATCGTGTCCGATCGAGTGTATATGGTAATTTATAGGGACGCCCAATTGTAAATCTTTATATTAACATTAACAAACTTTCATTTAGTTAAACAAATATAAAGCCCATTAATAGCCCATAGTCTAGTTTCCACAAGTGTCGTTCTTTTGTCCAAACCCCAATTATGGTACAAAGCCCAATTACCCAATTTTAGTAATTAGCCCAACATCATGATTACTTTGTTTTAAATAAGCATAATAATAACTTAGCTACGAGACATTAATATAAAAAGGTTGAACATAACTTACAATGATTAAAAATAGCGTAGCGTTACACGGGCAGAATTTCGACTTACACCCTTACAACATTCGCTAACATACCCTTATTATTAGAATTATAATTAAAATTAAAATATAAATTATAAATATAAATATATATTACTTCGTATGAATGAGAAGAAAAAATGATGATGATTTTGATCAGAATTCGGGTTGATTTATAGCCAGACTTGATTTTTGGGGCTCCGCGACTCGCGGCCAAATACCCTTAAAACTCCGCGAGTCGCGGAGAGGTATTTACAGTTTACACCCTTGGAGTTTCCTGCTGCCGACGGTTTTAAATATATATATATAATATATATATATAATTAATATAATTAATTATATATTATATTATATTTATATATATAGTTAACTTGTAATTTTTAGTCCGTTGCGTCGAGCGTTAAGAATTGACTCTGGTCCCGGTTCCGGATTTTCGAACGTCCTTGCGTACAATTTAATATCTTGTACTTTGCGTTTTGAATCTTGTACTTCTGTGATTTTGAGACGTTTCTTATCAATAATTGGAACTTTTTTGATTGTCTTTTGTTCTTTTGAGCTTTTTGGTCGTTTGCGTCTTCAAATCGTCGAATCTGTCTTTTGTCTTCACCTTTTATTATTTAAACGAATATCACTTGTAAATAGAACAATTGCAACTAAAAGCTTGTCTTTCTTGAGGAATAATGCTATGAAATATATGTTCGTTTTTAGCATTATCAAATATTCCCACACTTGAGTGTTGCTTGTCCTCAAGCAATATTGTCTTGAAATACTAGAATCACTTCTTTATTCTTCACACTTTGTACATCAGTGATTTCTATACGGCGGTATAAACAATGGTAGTAACGATATGGTTTACAGTCCCACATGACTATAAAAATTTAGATCCATTAAGGAAATTGGATCTTTATGAAAACATTTGATCTTTTGAGAATTAAATCTAGTTTTTTTTTTTTTTTTTTTTACCCTAGATAAGTTTTCCGGAATAACCCTTTACCGGTGTTTGCAAAATATTTTTGTGGGTTTGGTGGGTTTCAGATTTGAAAATTTTAGCTCAAAACTTGCGGTTTTGTGTCACCCACTTGCTAACCTTGTATTTGGAAAGCAACACGTCCAGTTTACTTGTTCCGTATATTACCTTTCGGCAAACTACCGTCCGGTTGTAAAGGAAAGCGTTGAACAAGCAACTGTTTAAGGCAATGTCCCGTGACATGCTTTTGATTATGGTCTATAACGTGTCGGACGCAATTACTATCCTTGGTAGGAGCAATAGTAAAGCTCACCCTTATAATTTTTTCGGTCTGGCACAAGGTCTTGTCTTTGACCATGCTATGCAACCACCGTTCTTACGGTTGACACCCGATTTAGTTCAGGTGACCTAATGAATTCCAGGTGAATTCCTAGGATTCTACGTTCAATGGTAATGAACGCATTGAAAATAGGGTTTTCAGAAAACAAATCGGTTTGTATTTTTGATCAAAATATTTTCTCGTTTAAGCTCGAGTTTAGATATCATTGAATTCCATGAGTTTGTAATTCTCAATCTTTAAGGTCAATCTCTAGGATTGAGTAATATCAGTCTTAAAAGCTGATTTTTAATCTTTAAGGAGATTATCCTTTCTGGGGATCTGATTCATTAGTCTTATCCAGCTAATTTGCACGGTGCCTCCCCATTGTACGAGATAAATCCTTCTCATGGTTAGGATAAATCTGACCACTTGGCGACCCTGTTTGATGCTGAGGTCCGTGGATTTCCTGCTGATTTTAGTGATGACTTTTCTAGATTTTTCGTCAACCTACAGCTGGTCTGGACGACAACTTCATGACCTAAATCAAGAAGCGCGTGTCTTTTTCGGAAGACTTTACTTCCTTTTAATGATGGAATTGATTCATCGTGTAGATCCATCTCTTCTTTTCTTTCATCGGGTAAAACAGTTTAGTTTAGTTCAAAGCAAAAGTATTTTCAATTATTTGTTACAGATATATGTGACATATGTTTAAGATAACTTGGTAAATTTTCCCATACTTGGCTTTTTATTTTTCTTTTTATCGTCCTCTATTCCATTTTAAATGAATTTTGACGTTTTAGTTTGTTTCTCAATTTATGTCCTTTCCGAGGTAACAATAATTTCGGTGTTAAAACCTAGTTTTATCGTTCATAAATATGTATAAACATGATTTTGAATTCATTTAATTGAAAATTTTGAAAAATTTTACTAGAATTGGGTAGTCAGTATATAAGACTAGGGCTGTTCTTTTTTATCAGAGAGCACTAGATTCTAATACAACTACTGCTTTACTAGTATTTTTAATGGTAACCAAGTGTATAAAGTAAAAAATTTTAAAATCCGAAAGAATTTAATCCCTTCCCACACTTAAGATCTTGCAATGCCCTCATTTGCAAGAAATCAGTAACAATTTAAATTATTGAGGGTGATTAGTGTGAAAATGATTAAATTTTTACCAAAGTTTCCAAATATATTGGCGTTTGTTTGCTGAATGATAAATGGTGCACATCATTTGTTCATTCCGTCTTGTTGTTATTTCACATATATTTTGCATCTTGTCGTCAAAATTAGTTGCTTTTGCTGAACTTAATGCCAGTCTTTGAAAATGCGTTGTTTTACCCTGTTGTGTACATAAGATAAACTGCAAACATATATACATATTTTTGAAGTTTGGTTTATTACCCCACATTCAAAAATTATTAAAATCTAAGAATAAAAGTTAGATAATTATAAAAATGATTACAATATTAATAAAAGTATTAAACATAACAATAATTACAAATTACAAAATAAAAAAAAAATAAAAAAAAAATAAGTAAACTAAGGATGATATTGGTACCAATAGGGGTTCCACGCATAACCATAAGTGCTATAGAATGCTTCAGCAGGGTCATACGTAGGATATGGTGGCTGCATCTCTATCGACCAAGGAGGGAAGACGGGTTTCGGAGTAGGAATATAGTTTCTACCTATATGTTGGCAATGCGCTATGATCTGGTTCTGATGAACTTGCCAATCTTCAAATGCTCTCTGTCTAGCATTTTTGTATTCCTGAGAAGCTATAAACCTATGCATTTCTTGCATCTCATTCCCCCCTCCTACATTACCTTGTTCCTGGTTTCTCTCTACCTGTGGATGTCTACCATTGTATCGTACTGCGGCGTTATTTCGCCGCTTCAACACTTTCGCACCATGGTATACATTTAAACCTATAGTGTCGCGGGGTTCCGGCTCTTCTACTAATAATCCCCCCCGACTTATATCCACACCGAGATATTCACCAATCAAAGTAATAAAAATACCACCTCCTATTATGCTATGTGGACGCATCCCTCGAACCATAGCTGATAAATAATAACCCACACAATATGGTATACTTACAGCGCTGTGTGGGTCTCGAATACACATATGGTAAAACAAATCTTGTTCATTTACCTTTTCTTTGTTTTTACCCCTTTGTGTAATCGAATTAGCTAAAAACCTATGTATTACTCTTAATTCGGCTCTATCTATATCCAAATAAGAGTAGTTTACCCCTTTGAAACGGTGGTGGCTTGTCATTTGACTCCACACACCGTGTGTATCAAAATTCTCATCTATTTTCCTACCGTTTAGTATCAATCCTCTACAATCGGCAGACGCTAATTCCTCAGGCGTATATATACGTAAAGCCTGAGCCATGTCCAGTAAAGACATGTGGCGCATCGAACCGCCTAACAAAAATCTAATAAAAGAACGATCGGTTAAACTAGCTACCCGATCATTCAACTCTATACTACATAACAACTCTTCACACCATACTTTATATACAGGTATGCGTATGGTGAATAAACATATCCAGTCATTAAAATAAGAATTACCATACCTCTGTACCAGTAATTCCCTAATTGGCCCGGCCAATTCTACAGCTTCCAAGGGTCCCCATTCTATGACCCTTGGTACCTCAACAACCTTGGAATGAAGAGTATGCAAACCCCGTTGATATTTTGGATAATCTATCCAAAGTCTGTCAAATCTCAGGTTCGGGTGCAACTGTTCCAAGTGCATATCTGAAAAGGTCATGACTGGATGAGGTACATCCTGCTTGTAGTAGTTATCTACCTCCTGTTGTTCCAAGTTCTCAGCAGGAGCATGACGGGCTTGGGATGAAGATTCACCCCTTTCATTCTGCAAAACACATCAAACACAAATTTTGTGCATCCAAATATGCATTAGTGTCAGCAAAATCATCAATCAAAATAATTATAATGACATTATCAATTTACATCAAACTTAAGCTTATTTTCATTTTTATCAAATCTACACTTTTTCAAATAAGCATATACGAAAATTTTCGCCAAGTTCATAAACATTCAACTCAAATAACATGTCAAAATAATCATTACTAGCAAATAAACAAGTCTCAAATGGCATTATCTTTCAAAAATCAAGTTCATGAATTTTGGACTTGAAAAAGTCCACTTTAATTCTCAAAATCATGTTTAGGCTCAAAGTTTGGATCATTTAACTACCTAGACATGTTACACTACTCAATTTAGCATCAATTCATGACAAAAATCGGCCATAACCTGTTTATATCAAAAAGCCCCAAATTGCTCAAGAACACATACCCTAGATTATTCAAAATTTGAAGTTTAAGGCTTCTAATCATGTTAAACAGCATCAATCTAGGTTATACAAGCATAATACATAAACAATTTAAGTCTAATTACACTAAAAAGCATCAAAATCAAATTGGGGAAAAATAGCTCAAGAACACTAAAATTCGAATTAAATGGTGTTTAGGTGTAGAAATTTACCGTTTTTCTTGAGTAGTTCTTAGATATCATCCTTCTCAACATGATTTTAGCAAAAAATTTGGTGATTAACGGTTAAAAATTGAGATTTTTGGGGGTGATTTTCGGGTTTTTTCGAGCTCTTCTTCGCAGTATTTTTCTGTGTTTTGTGTGTGTGGGAGTGACTGATCGTTTCAGCTGTTTTATTTTTTTTCTGTAATTTGGTCCCTCCGCGAGTCGCGGAGGTTTTGTACTGAAAACTCCGCGAGTCGCGGAGTTTACCCTTTTTTTTTTTTTTTTTTTTTTTTTTTTTTATAATCTTTAACTTATAAAACAATTAAGAAATTAATTTTAAAATTTTGTTTCCCTTGTTATTTAGGACGAGGTCGTTTCGGATCGATGTCCTAGTCCGTCCTTCGACAAAATTTTAAAATTTGTCTTTTTGTAGCGATTGTTTTAAAAGCTAAGATTTTTGGGTTTTTTCAATGTTTTTGGCATACTTTAAATCAATAAGATTAAAAATAATGATAATAAAAGTTCTCGTCCCTCCCTCGGGTAAAGCAATTTCGGTTCAAAGACCTAGTCTTCAACTTACGACGAATTTTAAAAATCATATTCTTAACTTAATGAGATAAAGTAAATTTTTGTTTTTAAATTCACACAACATAAATATAAAATTCAAAATTAAAATTAAAAATTCACACCAAACTCAAAATTTAAAATGCATAAAATTAAAATTCATATTTTAAAAATTAAAAATTCACACCAAACTTAATTTAAAAATTCATATTATAAATTCACACCAAACTTATATTAATAAATATTTACAATTTTAAAAATATTGTTTTTACAAAGTTTACAATATTAATTTAAGATTTAAATATTAATTTTTAAAAACATGGTAAAAATAAAATTGAAAATCTTTTTGTCTTTTTATCCCACTTTAATCAATCAAATATTATCAAAAATATGCGCCCCTCTTTTCGGTAAAGTAATTTCGGTTCCAAGACCTAATTTAACTCATGACGAATTTTTGAAATATTTTGGTTTGATTGTTTAAAGATATTTATACCTTAAGAATAAACGTTAAATTTCGCAGTGATGTAATAAATTTTTGAATGATATCAATAATTTCGGTCGCCAAACCTAATTTTATTTAATACCAATTTAATACTTTTTAGCGAACAAATTAGCGTTTATTATCAAAAGGTTAAAAATAAAAATAAAAACTGTACAGACATACCTGTGAAATAGATTTCTTAGTTATATGATCTATTATATTCATAAGATAGTCGGTTTAATTGGTCTTCCATGGCTGCATAGGCGTAACCTCTAGCATTCATTGTCTTTTCTTCTAAACATATGAACGGTCCGTCTCTGCATAAAGTAACAAATTCGGTATTTGAATAGGTTTGATTATTTGAACATTTACCTCCATGTGACCATTTTCCGCATTTGTGACATTTTTCTAGGTGTCGTGCTCTTCTTTTCGCTGCGGATTTTGATTTTCCTTTACCAAATTGTAACTTATTATCTTCGCATCTGGATCCTTTTCTAACTCCGTCCATTCTTTCTCTGATTACTGATACTAATTCACTCGGTAGTATGTCATTATTTCTTTTAGTGATCAAAGCGTGTAGCATTAGACCATGGTTTAGTTCACAGGCAGTCTTCATTTCGTAAAAACCTAAAAAAATAAAAATTCAGAATGGGGGGAGAAGACTAGTTCTTTAGGGTCTGCTAGGGAAAGACCATACGTGTTCCATTTTCGAGAACTACACGAAAACAGACAATCTAACTCTAACAGAAATACATATTATCCTTTACAGACTTGATTCTCCCCACACTTAGTTAGCTGTGGTATTGAAATTGTGATTAACTTCGTTGTCGACTTCCATCGGACCATGTATGTAATGTTTAACTCTGTGACCATTAACTTTAAATTCAATCCCATTTGAATTTATTAATTCTATCGTTCCGTATGGGAAAACTCTTTTGACTATGAATGGTCCAGACCATCTTGATTTCAATTTTCCAGGAAATAGCTTGAATCGTGAATTGAAAAGAAGAACTCTGTCTCCTTCTTTAAATTCTTTTGAATTTCTGATTCTTTTATCATGCCATTTCTTTGTTCTTTCTTTATAGATTAACGAATTATCGTATGCTTCATGTCTTAATTCTTCTAATTCGTTTAGTTGACTTAATCGTAGACGTCCGGCTTCTTGTAAATCAAGATTACATGTCTTCAAAGCCCAAAATGCTTTGTGTTCAATTTCTACTGGAAGATGACATGCTTTTCCATACACAAGTCTAAAAGGTGTGGTTCCAATTGGAGTTTTGTAGGCTGTTCTAAAAGCCCAGAGTGCATCCTCCAATTTAATGGACCATTCCTTCGGATTTGATCCTACGGTTTTCTCTAGAATACGTTTTAAAGCTCGGTTGGTATTTTCAACTTGTCCACTTGTTTGTGGATGATATGCGGTGGAGATTTTATGAGTTACTCCATATCTTTTAAGAACTTTCTCAAGTTGATTATTACAGAAATGAGTACCCCGATCACTTATTAAAGCTTTCGGTGTTCCAAACCTTGCAAAAAGACGTTTTAAAAAGTTGACTACAACTCGTGCATCGTTAGTTGGGAGAGCTTGTGCTTCCGCCCATTTAGATACATAATCAATGGCTACGAGTATATATAAATTATTATGAGATTTTGGAAATGGACCCATAAAGTCAATACCCCAAATGTCAAATACTTCACATACTTGGATGACATTTTGTGGCATTTCATCACGTTGACTTATTTTTCCGGCCCTTTGACATGCATCACAGGATTTGCAAAGAAGGTGTGCGTCTTTGTAAATTGTAGGCCAATAGAATCCAGCTTCATAAACTTTTCTTGCTGTTAGTTGAGGCCCATAATGCCCTCCTGTTGGTCCTGTGTGACAATGGTTTAAAATTTTACTAGCTTCATCTCCAAATACACATCGGCGTATTATTCCATCGGGACAACTTTTAAACAGATGTGGATCTTCCCAGAAATAGTGTTTTATATCACTGAAGAATTTCTTTCGTCTTTGGTACGATAATCCTTTTTCAAGGAATCCACAAACTAAGTAGTTTGCATAGTCTGCAAACCATGGGATTTCTTTATAATCTATCTTCAATAGATATTCATCAGGAAAGTTGTCTTGTATGGCCGATTCATTCAGAACTTCTAATTCGGGATTTTCAAGACGAGAAAGATGATCAGCGGCGAGATTTTCTGCTCCTTTTTTATCTCGGATTTCAATATCAAACTCTTGTAAGAGTAAGATCCAACGGATTAATCTTGGTTTAGCATCTTGTTTTGAAAATAGGTATCTAAGAGCAGAATGGTCGGTATAGACCACCGTTTTTGCTAGAACGAGATATGATCGAAATTTGTCAAAAGCAAAGACAATAGCAAGGAGTTCTTTTTCAGTAGTTGTATAGTTCGTTTGTGCTCCTTGTAACGTCTTACTAGCATAATATATAGGTTGAAATCGTTTTTCAATCCTTTGTCCTAAAACGGCTCCCATTGCAAAATCACTTGCATCGCACATTAGTTCAAATGGTAGATTCCAATTTGGTGTTATCATGATCGGTGCATTAGTGAGTTTTTCTTTAAGAATATTAAAAGATTTGATACATTCATCTGAAAAGATGAATGGCGCATCCTTTTCTAGGAGTTTATTCATAGGAGTGGCAATTTTAGAAAAATCTTTTATGAAACGTCGGTAAAAACCGGCATGCCCTAGAAAACTCCTAACTCCTCTAACATTGGTGGGATGTGGAAGTTTAGCAATTACATCTACTTTAGCTCTATCCACTTCAATTCCTTCTTTTGAAATTTTGTGTCCAAGAACGATGCCTTCTTTAACCATGAAATGGCATTTCTCCCAATTAAGTACTAGATTTGATTTTTCGCATCTAATTAGCATTCGTTCTAGATTAACTAGACATGATTTAAATGTATCACCGAAGACTGAAAAGTCATCCATGAATACTTCCATGCATTCTTCTATCATGTCGTGAAAAATCGCCATCATACACCTTTGAAAGGTTGCAGGGGCGTTGCAAAGTCCAAATGGCATGCGTTTGTAAGCAAAAGTACCATAAGGGCACGTGAATGTGGTTTTCTCTTGATCTTCGGGTGCTATTGGAATTTGAAAATATCCGGAAAATCCATCTAGAAAACAATAGTAACTATTTCCGGCTAATCTTTCCAACATTTGATCTATGAAAGGTAAGGGAAAGTGATCTTTTCTGGTGGCGTCATTTAATTTTCTATAATCAATACATACACGCCATCCTGTTACAGTCCTAGTAGGAATAAGCTCATTTTTCTCATTTGTGATGACAGTCATGCCACCTTTCTTAGGCACGCATTGAACTGGACTTACCCATGGACTATCAGAAATTGGATATATCAAACCTGCATCTAGCAGTTTAATAATCTCTTTCTTAACTACATCTTGCATATTAGGATTTAGTCTTCGTTGGCGTTGCACATACGTTTTATGAACTTCTTCCATAAGGATTTTATGTGTGCAATACGAAGGACTTATTCCTTTAATATCATGAATCTTCCATGCAATGGCTGGTTTATGAGCTTTCAACACAGAAATGAGTTGTGATTTCTCATTTTCAGTAAGAGAAGACGATATTATTACAGGTAATTCAGATTCACCATGTAAATAAGCGTATTCCAAATGGTTTGGAAGTGGCTTTAACTCTAATTTTGGAGGTTCTTCTATCGATGATTTATATCGATATCTGTCTTCTTCTTTTAGCATTTGAATTTCTTCTGTTGTTGGTTCATATCCATTAGCTATTAGTGTAGCTAACATTTCGGCTTCATCAATTGGTTCATTACCTTCTCCTAAAGAACATTCTCCTGTTCCTTGTAATTCTGGAAATTCTTCTAATAATTCTGCATGTGCATCTATAGTTTGAATATAATAACATGTATCATCTGCAGATTGTGGTTGTTGCATTGCTCTATCAACTGAAAAGGTAACACTCTCATCCTCTATACTTAGGGTCAGTTTCTTACCGAACACGTCTATCATTGCTTTAGCCGTGTTTAAGAATGGTCTTCCTAATATGAGAGGAACTTGAGAATCTTCTTCCATGTCTAAAACAACAAAATCTACTGGAAATACTAAAGTACCAACTTTAACTAGCATGTTCTCCATTATCCCTCTAGGATATTTTATTGATCTATCGGCTAGTTGTATGCTTATTCTGGTTGGTTTCAATTCTCCAAGGTCTAGTTTAGCGTATAGTGAATACGGCATTAAATTTATACTAGCACCTAAATCAGCCAATGCTTCTATTGAACTAAGACTACCCAGAAAACATGGAATTGTGAAACTTCCTGGATCAGATAGTTTTTCTGGTATCTTATTCAATAGCACTGCTGAACAATTAGCATTCATAGTAACAGCCGAGAGTTCTTCCATTTTCTTTCTATTCGTGATTAGATCTTTCAAGAATTTAGCATATCTTGGCATTCCTGAAATCACATCAATGAAAGGAAGATTTACATTTATCTGTTTAAACATATCCAAGAATTTGGATTGCTCGGCTTCAAGTTTTTCTTTCTTCATTTTACTCGGATAAGGAAGTGGTGGTTGGTATGGTTTAACATAAGGTTTATCCTTAACTGTGTTATCTTCATTAACCTTTTCAACTACCGGTTCTTTTTCCTTATCTTGATCTGGTTGTGGTTCTTGTGGAGTAGGAATAGTTTCATCAGAAGTTACAGGTATTTCAGGTGATTTAAGTGTCGTACCACTTCTTGTGGTAATAGCTTTAGCTGTTTCATTCCGGGGGTTAGCATTTGTATCACTAGGTAGACTTCCCGGTTTTCTTTCACCTATTAACCTTGCTAGGTTACTCACTTCTTGTTCCAGATTTTGAATAGAAGCTTGTTGATTTCTAAATGCTTGAGCATTTTGTTCATTGGTTTGTTTTTGAGATGTGAAAAACTGCGTTTGAGTTTCAACTAGCTTCGTCATCATATCTTCTAAATTCGGCTTTTTATCATCGGTTTGTTGTGGTGGTTTGTTTTGAAAATTCGGTCTTTGCTGATTGTAAGTATTATTGGATACTTGTTGATTGCTAGGACCTTGTTGGTTGTTGTATGGAATATTTCGGTTATAATTCTGGTTTTGATTGTAAATCGGTCTTGGCGGTTGATAATTATTCTGATAATTATTTCCAGGCCTTTGGTTTATGTATGAAATATTCTCTCTTTGTTCCATTGTTAATTCAATACTGAGACAATCTTTTGTCAAATGTGGTCCTCCACACTGCTCACAACTAATTCGTATAGCATGAATATCTTTAGTCATTTTTTCCATTCGTCTCTCGAAAGCATCTATCTTTGCGGAAATGGAATCTAAGTCATGGCTAGAATCGGCTCTAGCTGCTTTAGATGATCTAATGATGTCTTTTTCTTGGTGCCACTCATGTGAGTGGGAAGCAGTGTTATCAATAATTTTGTAAGCATCAGTTTCGGTTTTCTTCATAATAGAACCACCAGCTGCTATATCTATGTCTTTTCTTGTAGTGATGTCGCATCCTTGGTAGAATATTTGTACTATTTGACAGGTGTCTAAACCATGTTGCGGACATCCTCTTAATAACTTCCCATATCTTGTCCACGCCTCATATAGAGTTTCATTTGGCTTCTGTGTGAACGTAACAATTTCTGCTTGAAGTCTTACGGCTTTAGATGCAGGAAAGAATTGTTTAAGAAATTTGTCAATTAAAACATCCCATGTATCGATCGCCCCTTCAGGTAACGATTCCAACCAATCTTTGGCTTCTCCCTTTAAAGTCCAGGGAAATAACATGAGATATATCTGTTCATCCTCCACTTCTCGGATTTTAAATAGTGTGCAGATCCTATTAAAGGTACGTAGATGTTCATTTGGATCTTCCTTCGGTGCACCACTAAATTGGCATTGATTAGTCACCATGTGTAGAATTTGTCCTTTGATTTCATAATCTGGCGCATTAATGTCTGGATGAGTAATTGCGTGACCTTGGCCAGTGCGTTTAGCTCTCATTCGGTCTTCCATACTTAAAGGTTCCAGATTCTCCATAATTGAATTTGTTGACTCGGTATCACTAGATGATTCTGATTTAATAGTTCGTTCCTCAACAATCTCTGTTTGAATGATTGGTGGTTCCGGAGGAAAGTTTAATGGTTCAGGATCTATGAACCGTTCCTGAATATTTTCTGGATTCTCAATTGTGAGGTCGGGTTCAAAAAATGGATTATCGGTATTTTGAACTGAAGTACTTGGTCGACTGGATGACGATTCTAAAGAAAAATCAACGGCGGTTATATTTGTTAAACGATGTCTTGATCGAGTTACAGGTGGTGAACGTACAAAAGGTGGTGAACGTCTTGCTCGGTGCATTCACTGAATATCTTATTAGTTTTAAAAAGGAAAGAAAAATTATAATAAGTTATCCAATTAATAGACTTTTCTGATTTTGCCCACGTTTCGAATAGCCAAAAGATGCAGCAGAGGGGCAGGATTCGTTTGGTCTCAATATAATTGAGGACTGTTTGGCTCCAATAACCCGGTCCACGTACAAATCCAACTATTACTACGAACCAGAAAATTTTGATGTCTATCAATTTAACCACTTAAAATAAATTTTCGTAATTTTAAGAAATTTAGATAAGAAGTAGAAAAAAAAATTCTAAGTCCTAAAAACTAGAATGGCGAGAAATAAGAAAGACAAAGAGTTCGTCGCAAAAGGTCGAAAAAGAAAAATGGTTGAAAAATAAAAGGTGACGGAAAAATAAAAGAAACTTATAAAAACTTAAAAATACTTAACTAATTTAACCTTATTACTACAACTAACTTAAAATTATAATCGCAAATTGAGATTACTAATTGGAATGATAATTGATACATAGTAAAAGGTGTCTAAAAATATTAAAGCTTACAGGAAAAACTAAATCCCAAATGGAAATAACTTAAAAAGAAACTAAAACTTAAAAAGGCGTCGCAAAATTCTAAAGCACCTAAATCTTAGTCTAAAGAAAAAGCACTTAAGGAGTTCTACGGCAAAGCCTAAAAATCTAGGAATAAAAATAACTATAGCAAAAACTAAGTTTAAAATAAAATATGAGCTAAAAAATACAAATATTACGCTACAACGATTAAAAAGGGACAAAATATAAAAATATACAAAAAGTTGTAAAAAGTACAATTTTTATAAAAATATTATTTTTATATTATTTATTTTACTAAACTATTAATTTTACAATTTAATAAAAACTTAATTAATACTAAATACATAAATATAAAGTAAAAAGTAAAAATAAAACTAAAATTAATAATAATAATAATATTTAGGTTTTAATAATAATAATAATTAAAAATAACCCGTGATTAGGGTTTTTTTGTCCGTGTGTCAGAGGGTCTCCGCGAGTCGCGGCAAATAAAGAGGAAAACCCCGCAAGTCGCGGGGTTCAGGAATTCAGTTGACAGCTTTGTCTTTTTACGCGTTTTTCTTTTTATTTTTTTTTTCTTTTTATTTTGTTTTCTGTTTTTTTTATTAAATAAAAGATATTAAAATTAAAACTTATATTTTTATAAACTAAAATAAAAATAAAGAAACTTATAAAACTTAAATATTTAACAAAATCTTAAAAATGCTTATATTTTTGTTTTTTATATTTTAGAATAATTAAAACGTATTTCTACAAAAGCAAATTTTTAATAAAAGTAACTAAAAATCTTGTTTTTTTTTTTTTTATATTAGCGTTGCGCTTCCGGCTTTTAAGATGTTCCCCGGCAGCGGCGCCAAAAATACTTGATGAAGTGCGAGGTGTATATAAAATAGCTTATATTTTACTAGGAAATACTATTAAATACGATACAATTTTACACAAGATATTTATTTATTTATAGAATGGATATACTTAAACCTTGCTACAACACTTATAGGCAGTGTACCTAATCGTACAGTAGTGTAGTTTTTAGTAAGTCCGGTTCGTTCCACAGGGAAATCTTTAAACAAAGCTCAACGCTATATTAGTTTACTTTTATAAAAATACAAATATATATATAAGTAATATTATTATTATAAAGGGGGGTTTTTACCGTTTAATGACCGGTTTGTCGATTTTAAGACTTTAGTCGCAGTTAAAACCTAATGTAAAATATAAAATAAATACAAGACTTTAAATTAAAGCGTAAAGTAAATAACGATAATGAAATTGCGAATAATAAAAATGCGATAAAATTAAATTGCGATAATTAAAAAGTACGATAATTAAAAGTGCGATAAAATAAAATAAATAAAAATGCGATAATTAGAAGTGCAATTAAATATAAAATAAAGGAAATTAAATATGAAATAAAAGAATTATGCTTATTTAAACTTCCGTAATCATGATGTTTGACGTGTTGATTTTAGTTTTATGCCCTTGGGTTAATTGTCCTTTGTCCTGGATTATTCAATATGTCCGTCTGGTTTTTGTCCATAACAGTCCATCAGTCATAAATATAAATTGCAAGTGTCCTTGTCAAATTATTATTATACCCGAAGATAAATATTCCAACTAATTGGGGATTCGAATTGTAACAAGGTTTTAATACTTTGTTTAATGAATACACCAGGTTATCGACTGCGTGTAAACCAAAGTTTTACTACTTTGTTAACAATTACACCAATTACCCTTGAATGTAATTTCACCCCTGTTTTAATTATTCTAGTGGCTATTAATCCATTCCCGTGTCCGGTTAAATGAACGATTATTCGTACATATAAATACCCCGCCCATCGTGTCCGATCGAGTGTATATGGTAATTTATAGGGACGCCCAATTGTAAATCTTTATATTAACATTAACAAACTTTCATTTAGTTAAACAAATATAAAGCCCATTAATAGCCCATAGTCTAGTTTCCACAAGTGTCGTTCTTTTGTCCAAACCCCAATTATGGTACAAAGCCCAATTACCCAATTTTAGTAATTAGCCCAACATCATGATTACTTTGTTTTAAATAAGCATAATAATAACTTAGCTACGAGACATTAATATAAAAAGGTTGAACATAACTTACAATGATTAAAAATAGCGTAGCGTTACACGGGCAGAATTTCGACTTACACCCTTACAACATTCGCTAACATACCCTTATTATTAGAATTATAATTAAAATTAAAATATAAATTATAAATATAAATATATATTACTTCGTATGAATGAGAAGAAAAAATGATGATGATTTTGATCAGAATTCGGGTTGATTTATAGCCAGACTTGATTTTTGGGGCTCCGCGACTCGCGGCCAAATACCCTTAAAACTCCGCGAGTCGCGGAGAGGTATTTACAGTTTACACCCTTGGAGTTTCCTGCTGCCGACGGTTTTAAATATATATATATAATATATATATATAATTAATATAATTAATTATATATTATATTATATTTATATATATAGTTAACTTGTAATTTTTAGTCCGTTGCGTCGAGCGTTAAGAATTGACTCTGGTCCCGGTTCCGGATTTTCGAACGTCCTTGCGTACAATTTAATATCTTGTACTTTGCGTTTTGAATCTTGTACTTCTGTGATTTCGAGACGTTTCTTATCAATAATTGGAACTTTTTTGATTGTCTTTTGTTCTTTTGAGCTTTTTGGTCGTTTGCGTCTTCAAATCGTCGAATCTGTCTTTTGTCTTCACCTTTTATTATTTAAACGAATATCACTTGTAAATAGAACAATTGCAACTAAAAGCTTGTCTTTCTTGAGGAATAATGCTATGAAATATATGTTCGTTTTTAGCATTATCAATCCTCAAGGTCAAAATTCCAATTACCAACAGGGGTCAAGTAGTGGGTTCCAACAACAAACTTCGGGTTTTTATCAAAAACCCCAACAGGAAGAAAAAAGGTCAAATTTGGAGAGTATGTTGGAAAAGTTGATTGCATCACAAACCCAGCTTGTTACAAACATAAATCAAACGAACGAGAAAAACGAACACCAATTTAGGAACCAACAAGCCTCAATTCAGAATTTGGAGAAGCAAATGAGTGGTTTAGCTAGTTTACTTAGTGAAAGAAAACCAGGGAGTTTACCGGGTGATACCAATAAGAACCCCCGAAATGAGCACGCCAATGTTATCACCACACGGAGTGGTCTAGCATACGAAGCTCCTAGAATGCCCGAAGATTCTGATTTCAGTGTTCCATTGAACAAAAATGATGAACCGGTTAAGGAGCCGGAATAAGTGGTTGAGAAGGAAGAACGGGAAAAACCCGTAGTGAAGCCATATCAACCACCGCTCCCATACCCAAGGAAACAACAACAACAAGAAAGGCTCGAAGCCGAAAGGTCAAAATTTTTAGATATGTTTAAATAAATTAACATAAATATGCCTTTCGTTGATGTGATTTCAGGTATGCCCAAGTATGCTAAGTTCCTAAAAGACTTACTTACTAATCGAAAGAAAATGGAGGAACTTTCATCCTGCCTCAACTCCACAATCACAATCATCTGTGAATAAAAAAGGTGGTTTGCTGCTGTCCCCGACATTAGAAAGACCATGAATGCTAATTGTTCCGCAATTTTGATGAACAAAATACCAAAGAAGTTAGCAGATCCTGGAAGTTTTACCATACCATGTCTCCTAGGAGATTTGGAATGCATTAAAGCATTAGCGGATTTAGGGGCTAGCATTAATTTTATGCCTTATTCATTATATGTTAAGCTAGACCCCGGGGTGCTAAAACCAACCCGAATGGCAATACAACAGGCAGAGCGCTCTGTTAAATTCCCTCGTGGAATTTTAGAGAATATGTTAGTAAAAGTGGGTACTCTAGTATTTCCGGCCGATTTTGTAATTCTGGACATGGAAGAGGACACACGTGTGCCTCTTATATTGGGTCGACCTTTCCTCAATACCGCTAGAGCTATGATAGACGTTCATGGTCAAAAATTGACCCTTAGTATTAAGGATATTAAGGTTACCTTTTCCGTTGACCATGCCTTGCAATACCCCGAGTCTACTGATGATAAATGTTATTATTTGCAAACCGTAGACACGTATTCAGAGTTGTTGCAGGAATTTCCAGAATTGCAAGGTTCGGGAGAATGCATTTTGGCGGAAGGTGATGGAGAAAACATGGTGGAAGAAGTGGAGATGTTGACCACTTTGATGGCTAACGGTTATGAGCCAAATGATGAAGAATACAGAAAGTTGGATTTAAAAAATGAGTACCGATGTAAAACATCGATTGAAGAACCTCCCGTTTTGGAACTGAAGCCACTTCCAAATCACTTGGAATATGCTTACCTTCAAGAGGATTCTACTCTCCCGGTTATCATTTCATCCGAACTCTCTGTAAGTGAGAAATCTAAACTTGTTTCCATGTTAAAAGCCCATAAACCGGCTCTAGCATGGAAAATTCATGACATCAAGGGTATAAATCCCTCTTATTGTACACATAAGATTTTAATGGAAGATAACTATAAGCCATGTGTACAAAGACAAAGGCGACTGAACCCTAATATGCAAGAAGTCGTTAAAAAGGAGATTGTCAAACTCCTTGATGCAGGTCTTATTTACCCAATTTTGGATAGTCCTTGGGTGATTCCGGTCCAATGTGTACCCAAAAAAGGGTGGCATGACCGTTATCACCAACGAAAACGATCAATTAATTTCCACTAGGACTGTCACGGGTTGGAGGGTATGTATTGATTACAAAAAATTAAATGATGCTACCCGAAAAGACCATTTTCCCCTTCCTTAAATTGATCAAATGTTGGAAAGGTTGGCAGGAAAGAACTTTTATTGTTTTCTTGACGGTTTCTCGGGATATTTCCAAATCCCTATAGCGCCCGAGGACCAAGAGAAAACCACCTTTACATGCCCTTATGGCACTTTCTCCTATCGACGTATGCCCTTTGGCTTATGCAATGCTCCTGCTACCTTTCAAAGGTGTATGGTAGCTATTTTTCATGATATGATTGAAGACTTTATGGAAGTATTCATGGATGACTTTTCAGTCTTCGGTGATTCTTTTGACTCATGTCTTAATAATCTTGAGCGTATGTTGATAAGGTGTGAAGAATCTAATCTTGTGCTTAACTGGGAAAAATGCCATTTCATGGTAAGAGAGGGCATTGTATTAGGTCATAAAATTTCTTGTGCGGGATTGGAGGTGGATAGAGCTAAAGTGGAAGTCATAGCCAAATTACCACCACCGACAAATGTGAAAGGTGTAAGAAGTTTTCTGGGGCACGCTGGTTTCTACCGTCGGTTCATTAAAGATTTTTCTAAAATTGCGACCCCGATGAACAAACTTCTTGAGAAAGACACTCCATTTGTCTTCACGGACGAGTGTCTTAACGCCTTTAACCTCCTTAAAGAAAAACTCACGCAATCACCCATTCTCATATCGCCGAATTGGTCAATTCCATTCGAACTTATGTGTGATGCCAGTGACTTTGCTATTGGTTCCGTCTTGGGGCAAAGAATTGAAAAACATTTCCAGCCCATTTATTATGCTAGTAAGACATTGCAAGGAGCCCAACTTAATTACACTACCACCGAGAAGGAACTCCTGGCAATTGTCTTTTCGTTTGATAAATTCTGATCCTATTTGGTACTAGCAAAGACGGTTGTCTATACAGACCATTCAGCATTAAAGTACTTGCTTACTAAGCAAGATGCTAAGCCCCGATTAATACGTTGGGTCTTGCTTTTGTAAGAATTCGACATTGATATTAAAGACAAAAAGGGGGCCGAAAACCTAGCTACCGATCACCTTTCTCGCCTTGAGAACACGAATCTTGAGGTTCTCCATGAGACTGTTATCCAAGATAACTTTCCGGACGAAAATCTCATGAAATTTGAGAAAATTGATGATCCTTGGTTTGTTGACATAGCCAACTATCTTGCGGGTGGATTTCTAGAAACCGGTATGTCACATCAAAAACGAAAGAAATTTTTCAGTGACTTAAAATACTATTTTTGGGAAAACCCGTATCTCTTCAAACGGTGTCCCGATGGGATAATCCGTTGTTGTGTCTCCGGGGAAGAATGCAATCAAATTCTTCTCCAATGTCATCTTGGTCCCACTGGTGGACATTTCGGACCCCAAATCACGGGGAGAAAAGTCTATGAGGCCGGTTTTTATTGGCCTACCATCTTTAAAGATGCCCACCGTATATGTAAATCATGCGATTCTTGCCAAAGGGCAGGAAAGATTAGTCAAAGAGACGAAATGCCTCAAAACATAATCCAAGTTTGTGAGGTTTTCGATATTTGGGGCATTGATTTCATGGGACCATTCCCAAAATCTCATTCCATCCAATACATACTCGTTGCCGTTGACTACGTATCAAAATGGGCTGAGGCAAAAGCTCTCCCCACAAACGATGCACGAGTTGTTGTAACTTTTCTTAAAGACCTTTTTGCCCGGTTCGGTACCCCGAAGGATTTAATTAGTGATCGTGGTACCCATTTTTGCAACACTCAATTAGAAAAGGTGTTAAAACGATATGGGATAACCCATAAAATTTCTACATCTTATCACCCACAAACAAGTGGGCAAGTTGAAAATACGAATCGGGCACTTAAAAGGATCCTTGAGAAAATGGTTGGATCCAATCCTAAGGTGTGGTCAACGAAGCTTGACGATGCTTTGTGGGCATTTAGAACCGCCTACAAAACTCCTATTGGAACCACACCTTACAGCCTAGTCTATGGGAAGGCATGTCATCTCCCTTTGGAGATAGAGCACAAATCACATTGGGCCCTTAAGACTTGTAATCTCGATCTTGAAGACGCGGGAAACCTTCGTTTAAACCAACTAAATGAGTTGGATGACTTGAGACATAACGCCTATGAAAACTCGCTCATATACAAGGAAAAGACCAAAATTTGGCACGATAACCGTCTTAAGAATCCGAAAGATTTTAAAGAAGGTGATCATGTTTTGTTATTCAACTCATGATTTAAACTTTTCCCTGGAAAACTCAAGTCCCGATGGATGGGACCATTTGTTGTTAACAAGGTTTTTCCGTATGGAACGGTGGAATTACGGAATGCGAAGGGTGACACATTTAAGGTAAACGGACACAGGGTCAAACTATATGTTGACGGACCAATGAACATTGAAGATGAGGTAAAACTCATTTTCAACCCCAAAGCTACCTAAGTTTGGGGGAAGAGTCGGGTGAAGCGACTCGTGTTTTTAAAACCTTCACAAATGTTAAAGATAGGTTTTTGTGTGAATTACATGATTTTGAGTGATTTTAATTTTTGTTGAATGCCATTACGTTCACCAATCTGTTACCAACCTCACTGTAATGATCAAACGCGAAAAAACAGCTGAAAACCACTGTGCGCGCCGCGCACCCCTCAGATGTGCGCTCAGCGCACTTTGCAAAAACTGGGTCAGAAGATTTTTAAGCTCAGATCGCTAGTGCGCGCCACGCTCCCAAAAGTGTGCGCTTGGCGCACTCTTAAATATTGCTCGGATCAGCTTCAAATTTTTTTGGGGCCCACTATTTTATCTCCTCTTTACAATCACACACTCGTTTTTCACTCACTCCTCACCTAAAATTGCAGATTCATTCTCTCTTTCACTCTAAAAACACTTCAAACCCTAATTTCAATCCTTCCAATTTTAACCAATTCTTCTCAAATCAAAGCCTAAATCAAGATGCATAGGGTATGTTAATATGATTCCACTTAATTTTCTTTTCAATACTTCGATTTCATGCTTAATTTTTCGGATTGTTTAAGAAATTTATGTGGGTTTTCTTGAATTGATAATTGTTATGAACATTAACATGCTTTAGGTTGTTATAATTGCTTTGTATACCTTGAAATATATTACATTGTGTTTTTAGGGTATATTCATGATTCTAGGGTTTATGTAAAACTTAAATCCGAATTTTGGCTTTAAGTTTGGTTGAATTTGGTTCCTAGCAAAGTGTTTGTGAATGTTTGAGATAATTTGTGTACTTCATAAATATGTATCACATTTTGAGCATAACATGGTTCATGTTTTGGAAATCTAACATATTTTGGTTCTTAATTGTTATAAATACTTGAAAATTGTTAAGTTTCCATTACTTTGGGTCTAATGTGATAGTTTGAGGGATGAGAATGATATGAGGTTCATGTTCAAATTTGGTTTCTAAAACGCTAGACTAGTTATGTTAATCTTGGATCTTTTGAGAAAATGTTCATATGAATGATTAACATGATTATGTGCTATATGTATTTTTGAACATATACTTGATTTATGATGAACTCACACTAATGCATACTATTGTCTATGTGCCGCTTTTGTTTTGGTGTATGTTTTATGTGTGCAGTACAACTTTAGATCAAGGGCAAGTCAACAACAAGAAGAACCTTCCCACCGATACCGAGAAGAACAAGATTCTTCGGATGAACAAAATTCTTCACCAAATGAACGACAATCTTCACCCGAAGGATCACCGGATCAAAATGATCCAAGGGTTTGGTTAGCTTATGTCCGGGATCATTCGGATTACGCAAGTGCAT
Organism: Rutidosis leptorrhynchoides; assembly: GCF_046630445.1. Lineage (NCBI taxonomy): Eukaryota > Viridiplantae > Streptophyta > Magnoliopsida > Asterales > Asteraceae > Rutidosis > Rutidosis leptorrhynchoides. The sequence goes on from NC_092336.1 coordinate 416,059,930, forward strand.
ATAATTGGGTAGCGAACAAAACATGTGATGCCACTTGGTATTTTGACCCGGCTCCATTGGTTGAAGCAAGGGAATATGATAGAGTCTCGAGAATGTTGAAGGTTAAATACCGGATTTTAACTGGCAGGCTAATAACAGTCAGGGCATGGGAAAGAATTATGGGATTCAATGATGTCATATACCCGGAATTATGCAAAGAATTCATAGCATCCTTACATTTTGATCTCATTATGGACCCGACAAATCAAAATTTCATGAGATTTCTTTTAGGTGGGATCGATCGGGCACTTAGTCAAATTGAGTTGGCCTGACTATTTGATCTGTATATCGAGCTAGATGATGCCCAACTAAATGCTTACTTACGGTTAGCCGAGTATTATGATGATTCTTATGATCCACACCCATTTTGGAACGATATGAGTGACACTCAATTCTCCTCTAGCCGAAGCAAGTTCACCGATATAAATGATAAAGACAAAAGAATGCTTCATCGACTAGTTGCATGTACGTTTAATGCAAGAAAACATGGCACAAATAAGGTAACACGTCAAGATGTTTTTCTTGTAGACAAAATCTACAATCAAAGTAGTGTCGACATTCCATCTACTTTGGTGGATTATCTTGACAACTCGCGGGGAGATAGAGGGTTGAATTAGATTGTTGGTGGGCATTACATCACCCAAATTGCCAGGCATTTTGGTGTCGATTTCTCTCGGTTGATTCCAAACAGTACAACAATGAAGCCTTTAAGCAAGACTTATTATCTGAATGCAGAATTTTTGAGCTACAACAATCATCAAAGGCGTATTCCATTTGTCCCGAGGGTAAACAAACCACCACGTGCCCATGATCATGAAGCTGGTGGTAGCGGTGTTGGAAGAGATGAAGCGGGGGAAGAGGTTCGCATGGAAGAACCTGAAACTGAAGAAGAGTTACCACAAGCTTAAAGGCGAAGGCGTAGGCCGACACAAAGGTCAAGGGAAGAAGAGTTGGAGGAAGTGATTTCCGGTTTTCATGATATGAGGGTAGGTTATCAACACAGGGATAACCAATATGAGGAACAAATGCAACAATTTAACCAATATCATGAAGAACAACGCGAGCATAATAGGGCGGTAAGGTATGACCAAAGGTGGGGGAATTACAGGGGCGATTGGCTTAGCTATAATGTTGGTTTATATATGCAAAACCCACAAGAATATTATGCTACTTCCTACCAACATCCGACCTACTACAACACCCCAAACCGAATTCCGAGTCCTCCGTTATATGAGGAACAGGCGGCCATACAAGATGCTCAAAGATGCTTTGAGGAGCAATACCCGCAGGGAAGACCTAGGAATGATGGTTCGGGAACCTACTCTGACTGGCCTTTTGGTAACTTCTTTGGTGACACTTAGAGGGATCATGTGCCCTATTTGGTAATATTTGGTAACATTTGGTAATTTTTTAGAATTGTTTCTTTTAAGACAATGGTGTGTAATAATTAGAATATTTATGTTGTACGCTTGACATTTGTGGTGGTTGTGTTACATACACCACTTTTATCTATTCTATTTTGTGTGTTTGTTTATTTCTTATTGTTAAGGTTTAGTAATGCTGGCATTAAGTTCAGCGAAGTACAATCAATTAGGAATTTATGATAGAGATCAAGGAATGAACGATGTTCTTATGCTGGCATTAAGTTCAGCGCCATCGCTCACCTACATTTCACGATCTCCGGCTTTATGCCAAGGTTTTTCGAACTCTTTTCACACTAATGCCCTCGCGAATTTTTAAATTATTTCTGATTTTAAGTAATGAGGGCCTTACTTAATCTTAAGTGTGGGGAAGGGGGAAATTCTCTTGGATATGCAATACAACTTGGCTTATTGTCGCATTTTATGAAAAATATTAAATTTTAGAACTAAAAGTATTAGCGAAAAAGCCAAGTGTGGGGGATGTCACCAATCTTTTCGAATTATTATCACAAATTTTTGCAAAGTTAAAACGATTAAAGTACTTTTGGCTTGGAAATAAAAGAACTAAAAATCACTGAACGAAAAGGATGAATAACGACACACTTGCTAACTTATGTTAGAAGATGTAGTCCAGAACAGATGTAGGTTGACGAAAAAACTTGAAAAGTCGTCTCTATCATCGGCTGGAAACCCACCTCACCTCAGCATCAAACAGGGTTTTTGGTGGTCAGATTTATCCTAACCATGAGATGGATTTGTCTCGTACAATGGGGGGCACATTGCAAATTAGCTTTTAAGACTAATGAATCTAATCCCCAGATGAATGATTTTCGTAAAGATCAAACGCATCTATGTTTGACCGCGGTCAACATAAATATGCTATAACAAATTGAGGTGTGCAAACTCATGGTTCACCGATGATATTTGGACACGATATAAGTTTCTTCTAAAACTTATGCTATTTTATGAACTATATTGTGTAAAACCATTTTTTTGGGCATTCGGTTAAGAGTTCCATGATACTACAATCATGGGGGCGGATAGCTTGCTAATCGCCGACTGAGACTTCGATTTTCAGTTACCCTCGACCGGAATTTGATGTTAAAACAGGAAAACGTGTTTAGTTTAAAAACTAACATTGACATTTTCAAAATCTTAAAACGTTTTCTCAAAGATCCATTTTTCCCTAAGGATCCAAACTTTTTTTTAAGAAAAAAAAAAAAAAAAACTTTCACCAAAGTTCGTTTCTCCCAAATAAATCCAAATGTGTGCGTGTGTTCCTTAAATTGTGTGTGTACCTAAACGAGTGTGTATTCCAATGGTGTAAACTTGTGTACTATATCGTGTGAGTGTGTATTCCATTTGTGATTTATGGGTTTCATATAGCGTGAGTTCGTGTGTGTTTTGCGTGATTTGTGTGATTCGTGTAAATTGTACTTCAAATAATGCGTGTGATTCATTTATGTTTGTGTTTCGTATATGAATTATTAGAACAAGACTTGCTTGAGGACAAGCAAGAGTTAAGTATGGGGGATTTTGATATTACTCCAATTAGTCATATCTTTAGTCGTAATATCACGTCCTATTGTTGTTTATTTCATATGTAAACATAGTAAATCCGTTTGTAATTCATAGTATTGTAATATAGTCTAGAATCATTGTAAACTTGAAGAAATATGAAGATTATGTTTGATAACAGCTCAGAGATCGAAAACAAGACCAGAGAGCCAAAGACAAGAGAGTGCGCTCAGCACACCACAAAGAGTGCGCTCAGCGCACATTGTATAATTTTGATCAGAGGATTTCTTGGCCAAAACCAAAGTGCACCAAGCGCACTTTTTGATGGTGCGCGCCGCTCACAGTGGTGCGCTCAGCGCACCCATACGCGCACTTTTGACAGAAAAGCAGATTTGAACGTGCGTAGTCGAGCTGTAAAGTATAAAGTGAAGTACGTGAGAGTGCGCTCAGCGCACCCTTACTGTGCGCGCCGCGCACAGTGCTTTTCACCAACTTTTTAGCTTATTTAATTCCATTTCCAGTTTCATTTGAGGAGTACCAGTTTCCTTTCTGCTCAGGGACGAAAAACATACGATTCAAAGCAGTTCTAGGGCATATCAAAGTGCATCTAAGCACTCAAATCATTGAAGAATCCAAGATCATTCAAGAGCTTCATCCAAGATTACTCCTAAAAGGTTAATCTTGTATTTACAATGAATTCTATCTTTGTTACTGTTATGTTTAAGTTTTCAAGCATGATTGTTGGCTAGTCCATTTTATGTTCATCTAGATAAATAACCGAGATGTTGAATGTTTACTATTGATTGATTGTAATTATGCACGATAGTTTGATGTTTGAATACAAGAACTGTTCTTGTTAAGTTTAATCCTTTCGATTCAACTAGTTGATATGTTCATTTGATTAAGAAACATCATCTTGTTAAGTTAATGTATTGATTTGCACCTAGTGACATGTGTTTATCCGTCTTTTACCAAAAGGGATAAGTTGAGTTCAAATGGTTAATTTACATAAGAATGTAAGAACGACTCTTGTAGATACTTTGGGATAGCTTAATTAGTATGTGTAATTGTCTAGGAGAATGACCAATTCCTTAGAATCTATTATACACACTTTCAACTACCTAGTTACATCAATTAACATGTGTTAGTGATTTGCCTTATCTAGTGACGTTTATAGGGATCTTATTATAACACTTAGTTAATTGTTTGGGTTGGGTGAATTGAGCATTTTACCGGACCAAGGGAATGAACTAAGTTAAATCTTTAGTTGATATAGGAGTGGATCATGTACAACACACCATTGACTTGATTATTCTTCAAGTCTTTAAACTAGTTGAATTAGTTGATTACAAATAGGAGGTCTTAGATGTCAAGAACATCACTTGCGTCGTGTAATCCCGTTTGAGTGTTTGCGCAAGACTATTCTTGGTGAACCAATTAATTAGTTCTCGTGCATAACCAATCAATCCGATCTTAATCCTAAATAACATTCAACATTAAGGGTAAAAAGTCTAGATGAGCATATTTCTTTAATTTGAATTAAAAACTATATTTCTGTTTTCATAAACTAAAAATACCAAAAATATTGTCTTTTTAATCTCATTCATCACTTGATTCGCCTATCGTAAAAGGGCAAACCAAAATATATCTTGTACTTGTAATTTTCTTAGATAATCACAATTTAGTCTATAATCCTAATTTGATTTAGATACTGTCCTTGGAACGATACACAGATTTTACCATTTATTATACTACTACACGATCGGGTACACTGCCCGTTAGTGTGTAGCAATCTCTAATCGGTATTTTTCCATACTATTTCATACGATAATTCATATACCACGTTTTGCACATCAAATTGTCGATACATATAAACGGACATTGTCGATACATATATGAACGATAATTCATATACTTCTTTTGGGTTATTGTTACATTTTAGGAAATACGGACGTTGTCGATACATATAAAGTTCATCGGGGTTGGAATCAGGTTTCTCTATTTTTATACCTTTTCCCTTATTATTTTCTTTTGCTTTATTAAATTGGGTCGAGGTAATTTCTATAACATCATCGAAATCCTTATCGGGATCCGATTCATCGGAAAATTGGTAATCTTCCCAATATTTTGCTTCCTCGGCGAAAACACCATTGACCATTATTGACTTTGGTTCGTAGGTTGAGGATTTTCTTTTATTAAACCGATTTACTGTAGGTATGAATATTTCTTCCTCTGGAACCCCTTCTTCTTCCGGTTCTTCCCCTTCCGGTTCCTCCTCTTCCGGTTCCTCTTCTTCCGGTTCCTCCTCTTCCGGTTCCTCCTCTTTCGATTCCTCTTCTTTCGGTTCCTCTTCTTCGGGAATTTGTGAATCTTCCCAAAGTATATTCGACTCTTCATTATTATTAGGTGAGTCGATGGGATTTGTACTAGAGGTAGACATCTATCACACAATATCAAACACGTTAAGAGATTAATATATCACATAATATTTACATGTTAATAATATATAGTTTTCAACAAAAAAATATTAAGCAATCGTTTTTGAAGAAAAACACGGTCGAAGTCCAGACTCACTAATGTATCCTAACAAACTCGGTAAGATACACTAATGCAAAAATTCTGGTTCTCTAAGACCAACGCTCGGATACCAACTGAAATGTCCCGTTCATATTGATTATAAACGTTCCATATTAATTGATTTCGTCTCGAGGTTTTGACCTCTATATGAGACGTTTTTCAAAGACTGCATTCATTTTTAAAATAATCATAACCTTTATTTTATCGATAAAGGTTTAAAAAGCATTATGTAGATTATCAAATAATGATAATCTAAAATATATCGTTTACACACGACCATTACATAATGGTTTACAATAAGAATATATTACATCAAAAATAAGTTTCTTGAATGCAGTTTTTACACAATATCATACAAGCATGGACTCCAAATCTTGTCCTTATTTTAGTATGCAATAGCGGAAGCTCTTAATAATCACCTGAGAATAAACATGCTTAAAACGTCAACAAAATGTTGGTGAGTTATAGGTTTAACCTATATATTATCAAATCATAATAATAGACCACAAGATTTCATATTTCAATATACATCTCATTCATAGAGATAAAAATCATTCATATGGTGAACACCTGGTAACCGGCATTAACAAGATGCATATAAGAATATGCCCTATCATTCCGGGAAATCCTTCGGACATGATAAAAACGAATTCGAAGTACTAAAGCATCCGGTACTTTGGATGGGGTTCGTTAGGCCCAATAGATCTATCTTTAGGATTCGTGTCAATTAGTACATCGGTTTACTAATTCTTAGGTTACCAAGCAAAAGGGGCATATTCGGCTTCGATCATTCACCCATATAATGTAGTTTCATTTACTTGTGTCTATTTCGTAAAATATTTATAAAACTGCACGTATTCTCATCCCAAAATATTAGATTTTAAAAGTGGGACTATAACTCACTTTCACAGATTTTTACTTCGTCGGAAAGTAAGACTTGGCCACTTGTCGATTCACGAACCTATAACAAATATATACATATATATCAAAGTATGTTCAAAATATATTTACAATATTTTTAATACATTTTAATGTTTTAAATTTATTAAGTCAGCTGTCCTCGTTAGTAACCTACAACTAGTTGTCCATAGTTAGATGTACAGAAATAAATTGATATATATTATCTTGAACCAATCCACGACCCAGTGTATAAACGTCTCAGGCTAGATCACAACTCAAAGTATATATATTTTTGGAATCAACCTCAACCCTGTATAGCTAACTCCAACATTACTGCATATAGAGTGTCTATGGTTGTTCCAAATAATATATATAGATGGGTCGATATGATATGTCAAAACATTTGCATACGTGTCTATGGTATCCCAAGATTACATAATATATTAGAATATATGTATTATACAATAAAAGTTAGCTAGGATATGATTATATAGATTTGTTACCAATTTTCACGTAGCTACAACAAGTAAAAATATCCAATCTTGTTTTACCCATAACTTCTTTGTTTTAAATCCGTTTTGAGTGGTTCAAGTTGCTATGGTTTCATATCGAACTTAAATTTATGAATCTAAACATAAAAAGTATAAGTTTATAGTCAGAAATACAGGTTATAATTCATTTTTGTAAGGGTAGTCATTTCAGTCGAAAGAACGACGTCTAGATGACCATTTTGGAATACATACTTCCACTTTGAGTTTAACCATGATTTTAGGATATAGTTTCATGTTCATAAGAAAAATCATTTTCCCAGAAGAACAAATTTTAAATCAAATTTTATCATAGTTTTTAATTAACTAACCCAAAACAGCCCGCGGTGTTACTACGACGGCGTATATCCGGTTTTTCGGTGTTTTTCGTATTTTCAGGTTTTAAATCATTAAGTTACATATCATATAGATATAAAACATGCGTTTAGTTGATTTTAAAATTCAAGTTAGAAGGATTAACTTTTGTTTGCGAACAAGTTTAGAATTAACTAAACTATGTTCTAGTGATTACAAGTTTAAACCTTCGAATAAGGTAGTTTTATATATATGAATCGAATGATGTTATGAACATCATTAATACCTCAGGTTTTGTAGATAAACGTACTAGAAATGAGAAAAATAGATCTAGCTTCAAAGGATCCTTGGATGCCTTGAAAGTTCTTGAAGCAAAATCATGACACGAAAACAAGTTCAAGTAAGATTTCCACTCGAAATAAGATTGTTAAAGTTATAGAAATTGAATCAAAGTTTGAATATGAGTATTACCTTGTATTAGAAAGATATCTTACTGTAAATAAGAAAGATTTCTTGAGGTTGGATGATCACTCAAAGTGGATTTGCAAGATTGGAAGTAAGCTAGCAAACTTGGAAGTGTTGTTGGTGTGTTCTTGAGTAGTTGTTTTATAACTTGGTTTATGTATGGATTTATGAACTAGATTGAGCTAGATTTTGTTGAAGATGATGAAGAACACTTAGAACAAAGGAATAACACTTGAGAGAGAGTAATTTGATTCAAGAAAATTGAAATGAAAATGTGTTTGTGAGTACCTAAGTTCACGTGAATTAGAATGGCATTATAGTCTCTATTAGTTTGTAATTTTGTGAGATATTTCATGCTAGATGTTAAATGATGGTTCCCACATGGTTAGGTGACTCACATGGCTACTAAGAGCTGATCATTGGAGTGTATATACCAATAGTAAATACATTTAGAAACTAGGTATTGTACGAGTACGAATACGGGTGCATACGAGTAGAATTGTTGAAGAAAATGAACGAGGATGTAATTGTAAGCATTTTTGTTATGTAGAAGTACTTTGATAAGTGTCTTGAAGTCTTTCAAAAGTGTAATAATACATATTAAAACACTACATGTATATACATTTTAACTGAGTCGTTAAGTCATCGTTAGTCGTTACATGTAAGTGTTGTTTTGAAACCTTTAAGTTAAAGATCTTGTTAAATGTTGTTAACCCAATGTTTATTATATCTAATGAGATGTTAAATTATTACATTATCATGATATTATGATGTATTAATATATCTTAATATGATATGTATACAATTAAATTTCATTACAATGATAATCGTTACATATATGTCTCGTTTCGAAATCCTTAAGTTAGTAGTCTTGTTTTTACATATGTAGTTCATTGTTAATATACTTAATGATATGTTTACTTATCATTTATCATGTTTATATAATGTATCAATATCTTAAAATGATTCATATGTAATTAGTAAGACGTTGTTATAACGATAATCGTTATATATATCATTTTCGAGTTTCTTAATTCAATAAACTCATTTTTATGTATATCACTCATTGTTGATATACTTAGGGGGATACTTACTTATCATAATATCATGTTAACTATATATATATATATATATATATATATATATATATATATATATATATATATATATATATATATATATATATATATATATATATATATATATATATATATATATATATATATATATATATATCCATATATATGTCATCATATAGTTTTTATAAGTTTTAACGTTCGTGAATCACCGGTCAACTTGGGTGGTCAATTGTCTATACGAAACCTATTTCAATTAATCAAGTCTTAATAAGTTTGATTGCTTAACATGTTAGAAACACTTAATCATGTAAATATCAATTTCATTTAATATATATAAATATGGAAAAGTTCGGGTCACTACAATTGTCTTAGTATTGAACAAACAATGGAACAAAGAGAGAATGTTTTATACATAAACCAAAGGCCTGGAAATAATTATCAAAGTAATTATCAACCGCCAAGACCAAATTACAATCAAAATCAGAATTATAACCGAAATGTTCCATACAACAACCAACAAGGTCCTAGCAATCAACAAGTATCCAATAATACTTACAATCAGCAAAGACCTATTTTTCCAATTAAACCACCACAAACCGATGATAAAAAGCCAAATTTAGAAGACATGATGTCGAAGCTAGTTGAATCTCAAACGCAGTTTTTCACATCTCAGAAACAAACTAATGAATAAAATGCTCAAGCATTTAGAAATCAACAAGCTTCAATCCAAAATCTGGAACAAGAAGTAAGTAACCTAACAAGGTTAATAGGTGAAAGAAAACCGGGGAGTCTACCTAGCGATACAAATGCTAACCCCCGAAATGAAACAACTAAAGCCATTACCACGAGAAGTGGTATTACACTTAAATCACCTGAAATACCTGTAATTTCTGAGGACGCTATTCCTACTACACATGCACCACAATCTGAGCAAGATAAGGAAACAGAACCGGTAGTTGAAAAGGTTAATGAAGATAACACAGTTAAGATAAAATCTTATGTTAAACCATACCAACCACCACTTCCTTACCCAAGTAAGATGAGAAAAGAAAGACTTGAAGCCGAGCAATCCAAATTCTTGGATATGTTTAAACAAATAAATGTTAATCTTCCTTTCATTGATGTGATTTTAGGAATGCCAAGGTATGCTAAATTCTTGAAAAATCTAATCACAAATAGAAATAAAATGGAAGAACTCTCGGCTGTTACAATGAATGCTAATTGTTCTGCAGTATTGTTGAATAAGATACCAGAAAAATTATCAGATCCAGGAAGTTTCACAATTCCATGTTTTCTGGGTAGTCTTAGTTCAATAGAAGCATTGGCAGACTTAGGTGCTAGTATAAATTTAATGCCATATTCATTATACACTAAACTAGACCATGGGGAATTGAAACCAACACGAATAAGCATACAACTAGCCGATCGATCAGTAAAATATCCTAGAGGGATAATGGAAAACATGCTAGTTAAACTTGGTACTTTAGTATTTCCAGTAGACTTTGTTATTCTAGACATGGAAGAAGATTCTCGAGTTCCTCTCATATTAGGAAGACCATTCTCAAACACGGCTAAAGCAATAATAGACGTGTTCGGTAAGAAACTGACCCTAAGTATAGAGGACGAGAGTGTTACCTTTTCTGTGGATAGAGCCATGCAATAACCGCAATCTTCAGATGATACATGTTATTACATTCAAACTATAAATTCACATGCAGAATTGTTAGAAGAATTTCCAGAATTACAAGGAACAGGAGAATGTTCTTTAGGAGAAGGAACTGAACCAATTGATGAAGCTGAAATGTTAGCTACACTTATGGCTAATGAATACGAACCAACAATAGAAGAACTCCGAATGCTAAAAGAAGAAGACAGATATCGATACAAATCATCGATAGAAGAACCACCGACATTAGAGTTAAAACCACTTCCAACCCATTTGAAATATGCTTATTTACATGGTGAATCTGAATTACCTGTAATAATATCATCTTCTCTTACGGAAAATGAAAAATCTCAACTCATTTCTGTGCTAAAAGCTCATAAACCAGCTATTGCATGGAAGATTCATGACATTAAAGGCATAAGTCCTTCGTATTGCACACATAAAATCCTTATGGAAGAAGGTCATAAAACATATGTGCAACGCCAACGAAGACTAAATCCTAATATGCAAGATGTTGTTAAAAAAGAAATTATTAAACTGCTAGATGCAGGTTTAATTTATCCAATTTTTGATAGTCCATGGGTAAGCCAAGTTCAATGCGTACCTAAGAAGGGTGGCATGACTGTCATTACAAATGAAAAAAATGAGCTTATTCCTACTAGGACTGTAATATGATGGCGTGTGTGTATTGATTATAGAAAATTAAATGACGCCACCAAAAAAGATCACTTTCCCTTACCTTTCATTGATCAAATGTTGGAAAGGTTAGCCGGAAACAGTTACTATTGTTTTCTTGACGGTTTCTCCGGATACTTTCAAATTCCAATCGCACCCGAGGACCAAGAGAAAACCACATTCACGTGCCCTTATGGTACTTTTGCTTACAAACGCATGCCATTTGGACTTTGCAATGCCCCTACAACCTTTCAAAGGTGCATGATGGCGATTTTTCACGACATGATAGAAGAATGCATGGAAGTTTTCATGGATGACTTTTCAGTCTTCGGTGATACTTTTGAAACATGTCTAGTTAATCTTGAACGAATGCTTATTAGATGCGAACAATCAAATCTAGTACTTAATTGGGAGAAATGCCATTTCATGGTTAAAGAAGGCATCGTTCTTGGTCATAAAATTTCAAAGGAAGGAATTGAAGTGGACAGAGCTAAAGTAGATGTAATTGCTAACCTTCCATATCCCACCAATGTTAGAGGAGTTAGGAGTTTTCTAGGGCATGCCGGTTTTTACCGACGTTTCATAAAAGATTTTTCTAAAATTGCCACTCCTATGAATAAACTCCTTGAAAAAGATGCTCCATTTATCTTTTCGGATAAATGCATCAAATCTTTTAATATTCTTAAAGAAAAACTCACTAATGCGCCGTTCATGATAACTCCAAATTGGAATTTACCATTTGAACTTATGTGCGATGCCAGTGATTTTGCAATGGGAGCCGTTTTAGGACAAAGGATTGAAAAACAATTTCAACCTATCTATTACGCTATTAAGACGTTACAAGGAGCACAAACAAATTACACAACTACTGAAAAAGAACTCCTTGCCATTGTCTTTGCTTTTGACAAATTCCGTTCATATCTCGTTCTAGCTAAAAACCGGTGGTCTATACCGACCGTTCTGCTCTTAGATACCTATTTTCGAAATAAGATGCCAAACCACGATTAATCCGTTGGATCTTACTCTTACAAGAGTTCGATATTGAAATCTGAGACAAAAAGGGAGCAGAAAATCTCGCCGCTGATCATCTTTCTCGTCTTGAAAATCCCGAATTAGAAGTTCTAAATGAATCGGCTATACAAGATAACTTTCCAGATGAATATCTTTTGAGAATCGATTATAATGAAATTTCATGGTTTGCAGACTATGCAAACTACTTAGTCTGTGGATTCCTTGAAAAAGGGTTGTCGTACCAAAAACGAAAGAAATTCTTTAGTGATATAAAACACTATTTCTGGGAAGATCCACATTTGTTTAAAAGTTGTCCCGATGGAATAATACGCCGATGCGTATTCGGAGATGAAGCTAGTCAAATCTTAAACCATTGTCACACAGGACCAACAGGAGGGCATTATGGGCCTCAACTCACAGCAAGAAAAGTTTACGATGCTGGATTCTATTGGCCTACAATTTTCAAAGACGCACACCTTCTTTGTAAATCCTGTGATGCTTGTCAACGGGCCAGAAAAATAAGTCAACGTGATGAAATGCCACAAAATATCATTCAAGTATGTGAAGTATTTGACGTTTGGGGTATTGACTTTATGGGTCCATGATGATGTAGCGTGAGGGTACGAAATAGTATTATTTTTAATACAAAATACTACAAAATATGACACAAGTTTTATTAATTTACGGATGGGATATACCTAAACCTTGCTACAACACTATAAGCAGTGTACCTAATCGTAGAGTAGTGTAGTTTTTAGTAAGTCCGGTTCGTCCACAGGGAGCTGGTGATACTTACTATATTTTTAACTATATTTATACAAAATATATATAATTATATAAGTAGTAATATTATTATAAAAGGGGGGTTTTACCGTTTAATGACCGGTTTGTCGATTCTATATTTTAAGCGTAAAGATAAATGACGATAATTAAAGTGCGTAAAATAATGACAATAAATAAAATGACAGTAAATAAAATTGCGAGTAATAAAATGACAGTAAATAAAGATACGATGAGAAATATAATAAAAGAATTATGCTTATTTAAACTTCCGTAATCATGATGTTTGACGTGTTGATTTTAATTTATTACCATGGGTTAATTGTCCTTTGTCCTGGTTTATTTGATACGTCTATCTGGTTTTTGTCCATAATAGTCCATCGGTCATAAAAATAAAGTGCGAGTATCCTCGTCAAATTACCCTTATACCCGAAGTCAAATATTCCAACTGATTAAGGATTTAAACTGTGACGCAGTTATCACTTCTGTCAACAATTACACCAGTTATCACTGTATGTAATCCACCCCTGTTTTAATTAGTTTATGAATATTAATTCATCCACTTGATCAGAATGAATAATCAATTACCCAACCCAATTGATTAATTAAATGATTATAACAGATTCCATATGAACATCACTAAATAGGACAACCATAATCATTATTAATTATTAGGTTAATTAATTTGAAGATAGGTTTGACAGACTCCAATGAGTTGTCACTCAATTAGACAATACCCCCCATCTATTAATAGTCAATAGTTCAATTTCCACAAGTGTCGGTCTTTTGCCCAAACCTTAATTATGGTCCAAAGTTCAATAACCCCTTCTTAATATTTTAGCCCAACATCACGATTACTTCGGCTCAAATAAGCATAATAATAACTTAGTTACGATACATTAATGTAAAAAGGTTGAACATAACTTACAATGATTAAAAATAGCGTAGCGTTACACGGACAGAATTTCGACTTACACACTCAAACGATCTCTATCATAAATCTTATTATTATCATAATTTAAAATTAAAATTAAGATTATTGTTATATCTTATTAAGTTAACATTATGATAGAGATATAGAATATAGATATTGATAATTGATATTGATAAATAAGAAAAAGATAGAAAAAGGTGTGTTTTTACATTACAATTACAAAGCCTTTTATAGGCGAATTTAGAAATTGAATTTTCACTTATGACCCCTGAACTATGCTCAATTAACAACTTTTTATTATTTAATATTATTCTTATTATGAATTATTTAAATATTATATTTTATTCTTGTGCATAGTTGACTCGTAATTTTTACACCGTTGCGTCGAGCGTTGAGAGTTGACTCTGGTCCCGGTTCCGGATTTTCGAACGTCCTTGCGTACAATTTTATATTTTGTACTTTGCGTTTTGTAACTTGTACTCTTGTCATTTTTAGACGTTCCTCATCAATAATTTGAACCTTTTTGATTGTATCTTGTACTTTTGAGCTTTTTGGACCTTTGTGTCTTCAATTCGTCGTTTTCGCCTTTTGTCTTCGCACTTATTTAAAATAAACGAATATTACTTGAAAATGGAACAATTGCAACTAAAATCTTGTCTTTCTTGGGGGATTTTGCTATGAAATATATGTTCCTTTTTAGCCTTATCAATATCCCCACACTTGAGCGTTGCTTGTCCTCAAGCAATACAGTCTTGAAATAATATAATACATCACACGAATCACTTCTTTATTCTTCACACTTTGTACATCAGTGATTTTGATAGAGCGGTATAAACAATGATAGTAACGATATGGTTAAAGGTGGGTGTGTCATCCACAGTTGCCTTGGGTTTAGGACAACGACACTTGCAATCAAATAGCCGATTTACTTTCGGTTTCCAAAGCAAAGTGCACATTTGAAAGGCGGTTTACAGTCCCACATGACTATAAAAATTTAGATCCTTTAAGGAAATTGGATCTTTATGAAAACATTTGATCTTTTGAAAATTCAAGCTAGATTTTACCCTAGACAAGTTTTCTGATTTGATCCATCATCGGTGTTGCAAAATATATTTGTGGATCAATATTTTGGCTAAAACTTTTAGGTTCGTGTAATCCACTGCTATCCCGGTATCGGAAAGTACACATCTAGTTTACTTGTTCCGTATATTATCTTTCGGTAAACTACCGTCCGGTTGTAAAGGAAAGCGATGAACAAGAAACTGTTAAGGCAATGTCCCGTGACATGCAGATGATTATGGTCTTTTAACGTGTCGGATGCTAGAACTATCCTTGGTAGGAGCGATAGTAAAGATCATCCTATGATTTTTCGGTCTGGCACAAGGTCCTGTCTCCGACCATGCTATGCAACCACCGTTCTTACGGTTGACACCCGATTTGGTTCAGGTGACCTAATGAATTCCAGGTGAATTCCTAGGATTTTACGTTCAATGGTAATGAACGCATTGAAAATGGGTTTTCAGAAAACAAATCGGTTTGTATTTTTGATCAAAATATTTTCTCGTTCAAGCTCGAGTTTAGATATCATTGAATTCCATGAGTTTGAATTCTCAATCTTTAAGGTCAATCTCAAGGATTGAGTAATATCAGTCTTAAAAGCTGATTTTTAATCTTTAAGGAGATTATCCTTTCTGGGGATCTGATTCATTAGTCTTATCAAGCTAATTTGCACGGTGCCTCCCCATTGTACGAGATAAATCCTTCTCATGGTTAGGATAAATCTGACCACTTGGCGACCCTGTTTGATGCTGAGGTCCGTGGATTTCCTGCTGATTTTAGAGATGACTTTTCTAGATTTTTCGTCAACCTACAGCTGGTCTGGACGACAACTTCTTGACCTAAATCAAGAAGCGCGTGTCTTTTTCGGAAGACTTTACTTCCTTTTAATGATGGAATTGATTCATCGTGTAGATCCATCTTTCTTTCAAATATATTACAGTAAACCGGGTAAAACTGATTAGTATCATCCAAAACAAAAGTACCTGCAATAATCTTGTACAAAGATATGTGATAGATAATTTTTAATTGAATAACTTGGTACATTCTCCCCACACTTAGTTTCTTTCTTTGCCTTTTTATTCTCCTTTATTCCATTTTAAATGAATTCAAGCATTTTAGGTTGTTTCTCAATTTATGTCCTTTCCGAGGTAACGATAATTTCGGCATTAACACCTAGTTTTATCGTTCATAAATATGTATAAACATGATTTTGAATTCATTTAGTTAAAAAATTTTAAAATTTTCATAATATTTAGAAAATAAGCCAAGTATAAACCCGAGAGAATTTATAACCCTTCCCCACACTTGAGATCATGCAATGCCCTCATTTGCATGAAATCAGACTATAATTATTAATTCATGAGGGTGATTAGTGTAGAAAAGTGATTAAAAATACCCAGTTTGTAATTACAAAGCTCGTCGAATGATAGATGGCGCGCCTCATCGTTCATTCCTTCATTTATTATATCACATATGTTGTTTTGCATCTTGTCGTCAAAATCAATACCTTTTGCTGAACTTAATGTTAGTCTTTGAAAGTGCGTTGTTTTACCCTGTTGTTTACATGATAAAATACGAACATATATACATATTTTTAAAGTTGGGTATATTACCCCACGTTCAAAAATTTATAAAATCAAATATATTTTTTTTTTGGCATACTTTAAATCAATAAAATTAAAAATAATGATGAAAAAATTTTTTGCCCCGCCCTCGGGTAAAGTAATTTCGGCTCAACGGCCTAGTCTTCAACTCACGACGAATTTTAGAAATCATTTTTTTTCAACTTAATGAAATAAAGTAAATTTTTGTTTTTAAATTCACACAAAACTTAAAAAGAAAACATATTAATTTCATATAAAACCTAAAAAACAAAAAAAATTCAGAATGGGGGGAGAAAACTAGTTCTTTAGTGTCTGCTAGCGGAAAAGACCAATCGAATTCCATTCTCGGAACTACACGAGAACAGAACAACTAACTCCAAACAGCATTTTCTTTTTAGAATATTTGAATCTCCTCACACTTAGGTAGATGTGGTGTCGAAATTGTGATTAACTTCATCGTCAATTTCTCTTGGACCATAATCAACTTGCATATCTGTGACTTTTGCTTTAAGCCAGTGACCAGCTTTTTCCGTAATATCCACAAATTCAACTAGCTTTGCCTTTTCTTTAGGCGACAGATTGGATACTAACCGGTTATATAACCTAAAGTTTCCCTTACTTTTAGCATCAATAACCCGTTTAAAAAGTTTCTTCATTGAACTGTTAATAACGGGGTTATTTAATTTCGTATCAACTATGGGGTTCTTTATTATCAAGTCATCATTAGGTGTTACTTCATTTTCCCCACACTTAGGCGTTCTATTATTGTTAAGCATTACCGTTGGAGTTGGTAAAACAACATGGTTCTTACCAATCGTTTTTGTCGGTTCAACGGTTTTGGTTTGTGGATATTTAGACTTTCGAATCATAAAGGTGATCGATTTCTCATCATTACTAAGTGTCATTCTACCCTTTCTTACATCAAATAACGCCCCGGTGGACGCTAAGAATGGTCGACCTAAAATTAGAGGAACGTTTGAGTCCTCTTCTATGTCAATGACAATGAATTCGACTAGAAAGGTTAAATTACCTACTTGAACGGGTAGGTTGTCAGCAATTCCAACTGGGTGCTTAATGGTTTGATCAAGGAGTCGAACACTCATACCCGTTGGAGTTAACTCACCTACACCTAATCTCTTATATAATGAAAGAGGCATAACACTCACACTTGAACCTAAATCTGCTAGTGCATCATACATGACACAGTCACTAAGTAGACAAGGAACAATAAATTCACCCGGATCACCTACCCTAGGTGGAGGATTTGGTGGAACTGTCTTCACCGGGTTTACTTCTACTGTTTTTGTTTCTTGCACTTTTTTATTCTTCTTCTTCTTCTTTCCAGAGGTATCACAAACTTTATTACCTATTACTTGCTCATACTCAACTCCTTTTCTTGGAAACGGGATGGGTGGTCTGTATGGTGCCACCACTAGCTTTACATACTCGGGTGGTGGTGGTGGTGTAACTTCTTCATTGTTACTTACATCTAAAACTTTCCCATCTTCTGGTATTGGTTTTTCAGAATTTGTTGATATCATGTTAACATTTTCATTCCGAGGATTTACTTCATTATTACTCGGTAGCTTTCCTTGTTCCCTTTCACTCATCAATCTAACAAGAGTACCTACTTGTTTTTCTAGATTCAAAATGGAAGCTTGTTGAGTTCTAAATGACTGCTCAAACCTCTCATTCGTTTGGGTTTGAGTTTCAATAAATTGTGTTTGAGATTCAACTAGCTTAAATACCACTTCTTCCAGATTTGACTTCTTCTCGTCGGTTTGTTGTGGTGGTTTATACAAGCCAGGTCTTTGTTGATTGAAAGTGTTGTTTTGAGTTGTTGGTTATTCGGACCTTGTTGGTTATACGAGTTATTGTCGGGTCCTTTTGGATTGTAAAGAATGTTTTGATTTCGATTGAAGTTTGGCCTTGGCGGTTGATAATTATTCTGATAACTATTTTCCAGCCTTTGGTTCATGTAGACAACATTCTCACGTTGTTCCATCGTTTGTTCAATGTGACAGTCTTTCATTAAGTGTGGTCCACCGCATTGCTCACAACTGATTCGTATTGCGTGAATATCTTTATTCATCTTTTCCATTCGTCTTTCGAAAGCATCTATTTTTGCGGAAACGGAATCAAAGTCATGGCTAGAATCGGCTCTAGCCGCTTTAGATGAACGAAAAATATCTTTTTCTTGATGCCACTCATGAGAGTGGGAGGCTGTGTTATCAATAATTTTGTAAGCTTCAGTTGCGGTTTTCTTCATAATGGAACCACCAGCTGTTATGTCGATGTCTTTTCGTGTAGCAACGTTGACACCTTGGTAGAATATTTGTACTATTTGATAAGTGTCTAAACCGTGTTGAGGACATCCTCTCAACATCCTTCCGAATCTTGTCCACGCCTCATATAATGTTTCATTTGGCTTTTGTGTGAACGTAACAATTTCTCCTTGAAGTCTCACGGCTTTAGATGCCGGAAAGAATCTTTGAAGAAATTTTTCAACTAAGACATCCCATGTGTCAATCGCCCCTTCAGGTAACGATTCTAACCAATCTTTGGCTTCTCCCTTTAAAGTCCAGGGAAACAACATGAGATAGATCTGCTCATCTTCCACTTCTCGGATTTTGAATAGTGTACAAATTCTTTTAAACGTACGAAGGTGTTCGTTAGGATCTTCATTCGGTGCACCACTGAATTGGCATTGGTTAGTTACCATGTGTAGAATTTGTCCTTTGATTTCATAATCTGGCGCATTAACTTCTGGCTTAATAATGGCGTGACCTTGGCCCGTGCGTGTGGCTCTCATTCGATCTTCCATACTTAGAGGTTCCGTTACTTCCATAATTGAATTTGTTGAATACGAATCACTAGAGGATTCTGATTTAATGGTTTGTGGCTCAGGAGGAATAATTAGTGGTTCAGGATCTTGGAATTGTCCTTGAATATGCTCCGGGTTCTTAATTGTGAAGTCGGGTTCAAAAGATGGATTATCGGAAATTTGAGTTGGAGTTCTTGTTCGACTAGATGACGATTCTAAAGAAAAATCAACGGCGACAATATTTGCTAGATGTCTTGATCGAGTTACAGGTGGTGAACGTATGAAAGGTGGTGAACGTTTTGCTCGGTGCATTCACAGAATATCCTATTATTTATAAAAATAAGAAAAACTTATATAAGTTGTCCAATCAATAGACTTTTCTGATTTTGCCCACGTTTCGAATAGCCAAAAGATGCAGCAGAGGGGCAGGATTCGTTTGGTCTCAATATAATTGAGTACTGTTTGGCTCCAATAACCCGGTCCACGTACAAATCCAACTATTACTACGAACCAGAAAATTTTGATGTCTATCAATTTAACCACTTAAAATAAATTTTCGTAATTTTAAGAAATTTAGAGAAGAAGTAGAAAAAAATCTAAGTCCTAAAAACTAGAATGGCGAGAAATAAGAAAGAAAAAGATTGCGCGTCGAAAAAGGTCGAAAAATAAAAGGTCGAAAAATAGGCGTCGAAAAATAAAAATAAGAAAGTAGCGCGAAAAACGGCGTCGCAAAATTCTAAAGCACCTAAAACTTAGTCTAAGGAATAAGCACTTAAGGGATTTTACGGCAAACCCTAAAAATTCTAGAAGTAAAAATAACTATGGCAAAAATAAACTTAATACTAAAAGTTGCGACTATAGTCTAAAAATCTAAAGGTAATAAAATTAAAAAAAAACTTTTTTTTTTATAGACAAAATCTTAAAAAAATATATTTTTTTTAATAATTTTTTTTTTTACGTTTTTTTTTACGTTTTTGTTTTTTTTTACGTTTTTTTTTTTAAGTTTTTTTTTTTTTTTTAAGTTTTTTTTTTTTAAAAACGAATTTTTTTTTCTAAAAAAAAACGTTTTTTTTTTTTACAATTTTTTTTTTTTTTTAAAAAAATGATTTTTTTTACAAATTAATACTTTTTTTTATAATTATTATTTTTTTTTCAAAACTTTTTTTTTTAATTCATTTACTATTCATGA
The DNA here is from genome assembly GCF_046630445.1 of Rutidosis leptorrhynchoides. Taxonomy (NCBI): domain Eukaryota; kingdom Viridiplantae; phylum Streptophyta; class Magnoliopsida; order Asterales; family Asteraceae; genus Rutidosis; species Rutidosis leptorrhynchoides. Next base: position 416,080,513 of record NC_092336.1, read on the forward strand.
ATAGTAAATGAAAAGAAATTAATTAATTTACTATTCACATGAAAGCGATATGATAGAAATTATTAATTACAAGTTACATAATATACCCCTGACGTATTTAATAAATACGACTTTTTAAAACTTTTACGATTCAAAATATATTCTAAAATATTATTATATTATTATATTCTATTTCAATATTATTATATTATTATATTCTATTTCAATATTATTATATTATTATATTTTATTTCAATATTATTATAATTAAAAATATAGCGTTTTAGCGCTCCCCGGCAGCGGCGCCAAAAACTTGATGATGTAGCGTGAGGGTACGAAATAGTATTATTTTTAATACAAAATACTACAAAATATGACACAAGTTTTATTAATTTACGGATGGGATATACCTAAACCTTGCTACAACACTATAAGCAGTGTACCTAATCGTAGAGTAGTGTAGTTTTTAGTAAGTCCGGTTCGTTCCACAGGGAGCTGGTGATACTTACTATATTTTTAACTATATTTATACAAAATATATATAATTATATAAGTAGTAATATTATTATAAAAGGGGGGGTTTTACCGTTTAATGACCGGTTTGTCGATTCTATATTTTAAGCGTAAAGATAAATGACGATAATTAAAGTGCGTAAAATAATGACAATAAATAAAATGACAGTAAATAAAATTGCGAGTAATAAAATGACAGTAAATAAAGATACGATGAGAAATATAATAAAAGAATTATGCTTATTTAAACTTCCGTAATCATGATGTTTGACGTGTTGATTTTAATTTATTACCATGGGTTAATTGTCCTTTGTCCTGGTTTATTTGATACGTCTATCTGGTTTTTGTCCATAATAGTCCATCGGTCATAAAAATAAAGTGCGAGTATCCTCGTCAAATTACCCTTATACCCGAAGTCAAATATTCCAACTGATTAAGGATTTAAACTGTGACGCAGTTATCACTTCTGTCAACAATTACACCAGTTATCACTGTATGTAATCCACCCCTGTTTTAATTAGTTTATGAATATTAATTCATCCACTTGATCAGAATGAATAATCAATTACCCAACCCAATTGATTAATTAAATGATTATAACAGATTCCATATGAACATCACTAAATAGGACAACCATAATCATTATTAATTATTAGGTTAATTAATTTGAAGATAGGTTCGACAGACTCCAATGAGTTGTCACTCAATTAGACAATACCCCCCATCTATTAATAGTCAATAGTTCAATTTCCACAAGTGTCGGTCTTTTGCCCAAACCTTAATTATGGTCCAAAGTTCAATAACCCCTTCTTAATATTTTAGCCCAACATCACGATTACTTCGGCTCAAATAAGCATAATAATAACTTAGTTACGATACATTAATGTAAAAAGGTTGAACATAACTTACAATGATTAAAAATAGCGTAGCGTTACACGGACAGAATTTCGACTTACACACTCAAACGATCTCTATCATAAATCTTATTATTATCATAATTTAAAATTAAAATTAAGATTATTGTTATATCTTATTAAGTTAACATTATGATAGAGATATAGAATATAGATATTGATAATTGATATTGATAAATAAGAAAAAGATAGAAAAAGGTGTGTTTTTACATTACGATTACAAAGCCTTTTATAGGCGAATTTAGAAATTGAATTTTCACTTATGACCCCTGAACTATGCTCAATTAACAACTTTTTATTATTTAATATTATTCTTATTATGAATTATTTAAATATTATATTTTATTCTTGTGCATAGTTGACTCGTAATTTTTACACCGTTGCGTCGAGCGTTGAGAGTTGACTCTGGTCCCGGTTCCGGATTTTCGAACGTCCTTGCGTACAATTTTATATTTTGTACTTTGCTTTTTGTAACTTGTACTCTTGTCATTTTTAGACGTTCCTCATCAATAATTTGAACCTTTTTGATTGTATCTTGTACTTTTGAGCTTTTTGGACCTTTGTGTCTTCAATTCGTCGTTTTCGCCTTTTGTCTTCGCACTTATTTAAAATAAACGAATATTACTTGAAAATGGAACAATTGCAACTAAAATCTTGTCTTTCTTGGGGGATTTTGCTATGAAATATATGTTCCTTTTTAGCCTTATCAGTCCATTTCCAAAATCTCATAATAATCTCTACATTCTCGTTGCCATTGATTATGTATCTAAATGGGTGAAAGCACAAGCTCTCCCAACTAACGATGCACGAGTTGTAGTTAACTTTTTAAAACGTCTTTTTGCTAGGTTCGGAACACCGAAAGCTTTAATAAGTGATCGGGGTACTCATTTTTGTAACAATCAACTTGAGAAAGTTCTCAAAAGATATGGAGTGACTCATAAAATCTCAACCGCTTATCATCCACAAACAAGTGGATAAGTTGAAAATATCAACCGAGCATTAAAACGTATTCTAGAGAAAACTGTAGGATCGAATCCAAAGGAATTATCCATGAAATTGGAGGATGCACTCTGGGCTTTTAGAACAGTCTACAAAACTCCAATTGGAACCACACCTTTTAGACTCGTTTACGGAAAAGCATGTCACCTTCCAGTAGAAATTGAGCATAAAGCATTTTGGGCTTTGAAGACATGTAATCTTGATTTACATGAAGCTAGACGTCTACGGTTAAGTCAACTAAACGAATTAGAAGAACTAAGACATGAAGCATATGAAAATTCGTTAATCTATAAGGAAAGAACGAAGAAATGGCATGATAAAAGAATCAGAAGTTCAAAAGAATTTAAGGAAGGAGACAGATGAAAGGACCCGTTCATATACATTATAAACGATTCACAATAGTTGATTACATTGCGAGGTATTTGACCTCTATATGATACATTTTACAAACATTGCATTCGTTTTTAAAAGACAATCTTTCTTTACATCGAAAATTGACATGTATGCATACCATTTCATAATATCCAAACTATAAATGACCTAATCTGTCATTTACTTAATAATAATCTTTAATGAACTTCAACGACTCGAATGCAACGTCTTTTGAAATATGTCATGAATGACTCCAAGTAATATCTTTAAAATGAGCTAATGCACAGCGGAAGATCTCTTTCAAACCTGAGAATAAACATGCTTTCAAGTGTCAACCAAAAGGTTGGTGAGTTCATTAGTTTATCATAATCATTTATTTCCATCATTTTAATAGACCACAAGAATTTCATTTCCAGTTCTCATAAATATACGTCCCATGCATAGAGACAAAAATAATCATTCAAATGGTGAACACCTGGTAACCGACATTAACAATATGCATATAAGAATATCCCCTATCATTCCGGGATCCTCCTTCGGACATGATATAAATTTCGAAGTACTAAAGCATCCGGTACTTTGGATGGGGTTTGTTAGGCCCAATAGATCTATCTTTAGGATTCGCGTCAATTAGGGTGTCTGTTCCCTAATTCTTAGATTACCAGACTTTAATAAAAAGGGGCATATTCGATTTCGATAATTCAACCATATAATGTAGTTTCGATTACTTGTGTCTATTTCGAAAAACATTTATAAAAATTGCGCATGTATTCTCAGCCCAAAAATATAAAGGGTAAAAAGGCAAATGAAACTCACCATACTGTATTTTGTAGTAAAAATACATATAACATCATTGAACAAGTGTAAGGTTGGCCTTGGATTCACGAACCTAAATTATTTATATATAATTATGTATTTGTCAATATTTGTCTAATACATTAAGTTAAGTCATAGTGTACCACAATCCTAATGCTCGAGTCTAGTATGCAAAGGTCGACAAAAATTAGTTTAACTCCAAATGATTTCAAAACTTTATAAATGTTTTATTATATAATTTAAATATCGTCGTTTTATATTTTTAAAATATTTTTTTTTTAAAGATTTAATAAAGTAAATAATATAATTCGTTTATAAATAAAATTTTATATTAAAATATACTTTTATATATCTTAAGTAATAAAACTTATAAAGTTCATTTAATATCATAAAAATACTGCGATAGATTCTATTAAGGTAGTTATATAATTTGTATTACATTTCTAGTTAATAATATAGTATTGATAATAATAATAAGTAACAGTCGTGTTATTTTGGAATAATAACAATTTGATAAAAAAATTAAGACAACGATATTAACGACGATAATAATCATTTTTACGAAATTTTAATTGACTATAACTTTTAATCCGTCCATCAAATCTATTTGGCATCTAAAGGAAAAGTTCTTAATTTTTTTCTAGCTTTTTAAGGACATGCAAATCTTATATCTTCCTTCAACTATAATATAACAACCTTTAAGATTCGGCATAACCTATCTAAGGGCACTATCAAATTTACAAGCATGCATAATCCTATTTTCTCGAGCACTAGTCAGGGATACACTATTAGTATGTAAAAATTAAATTAGGAGTACTCACGTATCAATATTGAGGTTCAATATTGTAGGAAAGGTACGTAGACGCAATGGAGGTGACAAACACTAGTTTAACCTCACAAGCATACCCATGAACAATACCCATCACCTCCATAACCGTAACTCATAATTTCCTTAGCTCTATCCCGCTCATAAAACCCGTTTTGAAATAACTCGCCCATGACCTCGTCGTAGTATTTTATGTATAATAATACTAATAATAATAATAATAATAACACTAACAATAATAATAATAAATATAATTATAGAGAGAGTGTGAGAGATAGATAGTTAGAAAACAATTATGATCGATCCTATATATATAGATTTATAAATAATATAATAATATAATATAATATTAATAAAAATTAAAAACATGTTGCATAGTGAGCCGCCACCAAAATATGTCGGCACAAGATTACACGTTTCGTGTAGATAGGTACACGATTCGTGTATGGTGTCTTCATGAAAGTTGTAGATTTTTGAGTTACGGTCGTTTGGACACCGGAATCACCCTTTTTCGAGTCAGTATGATTTAGTTATGATTTTTCTCGTGTAAGTGCGCAGGTTTAGTGATTTCCAACATTTTAACTTTCAATCTTGTGATGAAATGTTGTAGTCTTTTGGTGCTCATTAGAAATCTTTATTTTATATTTATTTTTATTTTTATATCATTGAAAATCCATAAAAATATTTTATAATCAAATTCTATTATATCGAAAAAAATGTGTTTGTACTAAATTGAATAAATATAATTTAGTTTTCCAGAATTAGTTATATTCAAAATCATTCTTTAAAAGGTTTCATCTATATCGTAAAATGTCTTCAATATTAAGAAAACTAAATAATTAACCTACCAAGTGACACAAGTCAATCATTGCAAGGTACGCTTTTGATAATTAAACGAGACTCTCCGCTAACCTCTGTCTAATCCTCAATAATAACACTTTTGTTCTTACATGGAATCACTTTACTAAATATTCCGAATACCGTTAAAAGTAAGAGTTTTCTAATTCAAGTGGACCTCATAACAAAGACTCGTAATTATAATTCAATGTACCTGATAAATCAATCACTTGATATTATCTTTTAATCTCATTGATAAACTTACATCGAACAAATACGTTCAAGTAAAGTATTATTCACTAACTACTGTGATAGCATTTCTATGTTCATAAAATAGATCTCGTAGCTTATATTCATATCAACTAATTCGTTCAATGCTTTCAAGTCACATAATAATCTCATAATCTATTTTTGTATCACCAAGCTCTTAACTGTTTTATCAATATTTCTTAGCTTAAAAAAAAATACACATATGTACATACACATACATTTCTATTTACACATTTTTGTTCGTGAATCGTCAGACATGGTCAAAGGGTAATTGATTACATGAATATAGTTTTCAAACTTTTCGAGACTCAACATTACAGATTTTGCTTATCGTGTCGGATACATATAAAGATTAAAGTTTAAATTTGATCGGAAATTTCCGGGTCACTACAGTACCTACCCGTTAAAAGAAATTTCGTCCCGAAATTTGATAGAGGTCGTCATAGCTAATAGTAAGAATGTTATTATGACGAATATAAGCTGATACATAGAGTTTTATCATGATTAAGAAGTACGGATAAAATAATTCGATTTCTCGAAGCGTATGAGTGAAGCTATCATAAAAGAGCGAAATGAGTAAATGTAGATTTGTTTTAACTGATGACGTAGCTATGATTGATTTCCGGAATTTAAGGGATTTAAAGAAAATTTTCGTAATAAGATTTGGTTCTTCGGCGACTTAGGAAATCAGGATCTTCTTTGAGTAAATGTAATAATCTGTTCCGATTGCTCTGTCGGATATTTTTCTATAAATCCACCCTCTTTGTTTCCTTACAACTCACACCTTCTATTCTTTCTCCTCAGTTCATACTTTAAAACATTCGTCAATATGCTCCATCCCATTTTGATCCTTGATATACTCTTAATTTTTACATCTGTCATCCTTCTCTTTCATCTACCACCGGAAGATTTTATTTACTTCTACTATTATCTTGGGGTTATAGTGTTATTAATTTTTCCGTGCCTTTACGTGGCAATACGTATTGATATGCACGGTTTGTAGCTTCAGGGTGGTTGTTGAGTTTTATATCTTCCCTTATATTTCGATGCCCCTGCATCTGTCTTCTATAATCATTGTCACCCATAATTAATATTCTCTTTTATTTGCTGCGGTTTATGCTCCAATTTCTAGTTTGGAGCTTCATTCTTTCGTTTCCTCTTCCCGTCCTCGAGTCAAGCGAGTAATGGTCCAGAATTTGCAGTTATGAATTTCGGAATGAACATAGTTAATGTTCTAAGAAGGAAATCTTAATGATGCGATTTTGACTTGTCAAATTACCAGAATATCCTGTAAAAGATCGAATCATCAAGAAATATTTTCTTGCTATGTTTAAGGATTAGATCGAATGTAAGAGTCGTGTAAATGGCACATGATGATGGTGCTGTGAATCATCACATCCCATTAGAAACTTAACATGACCTACTGTAATATAATGACGTTGATCAAGTGTCATTATATTATATTAACTCATGTATCAGTTCCCAACACTACTTCAAAAACATTCATATTCGAATTTTTCAGTATTTAGAAACTAACACAGTTTCTTTTTATGTTGCAGATATTACAGAGAGATAATTGATTTCAAATGAGAATACTTATGAAAATATCTTCAGAATTATCAAGGATATTTATAATGAAAGATACTATGATATCTTAGAATATTCAAGATATGATGATGATGAATAATATTTGTCTGTGGAGATTTAGAATAAGAAATAAGGTGTTCGCTAACGAGTTCAGCAGGCACTGAATCATTTGGATCCTTTGAAGGCAGATTCAGTCTCTGTGATTTGTCCATGGCTTCCTTCATACTTTGCTCAATCCATTTTTCAGTACCAAATCCTTTCTTTTTCTGAGCTTTACCAACTTACTATCTTTTATCATCAAACTTTTGACCGTTTAAACCATCTACCATTTTTATGTTTCCTCTGCATTTAATGCAATAATATCTGAATCTCTGGTTATCGATCTGAGGTGGGTTCAGAAGAATCGTGTTTTAGATGATTAAACGCTGGTGGTAATATGGTGGAATATGAAAGGTTCCCCAGTAATAATGACGAAAGGGCAACGTATCTATCAGGGTTATAATAAGACTGGTCCGACTGAAAAAAATCGAAGTTGACTTGCTGGATCCGTGACAAAATTGGCTACTTTGAAAAGGAATCGAAATGTTGTTCTTGCTAGAAGAATTCGACGCAGGTACATGTTAGATTATGACTTTGGTTTCGAAAGTTTTTCAGGTACAAAACTTCGGGTAACGTGTGGTTGGATCATCATCTCAATTGTTTATTATTTGAAGTGTCTTCTAGAATTTCGGAGGGTTTTGATTGCAGATTGTCATAGTCAATATCCAAATGATGAAATCGTCCTAAATCCCGAATGATTTCTCATATCCATCTAGTGTGTTACGATTAAAAGTGATGTGCTATCACAGTTTTGAAGTCAAAGTATAGCTTTGAAAAATATAAGGATCTAAGAGTGATGATTTTGGTTGTATCTCGAGTTGAATTCTGAAATTCCCAAAATCAGAATATGTAATTAGATTCGAATGAGTATGATTGTTTTGATTTCTATAGAAGAATGTATATTGGTTTAGTTGATGATTATTGAATCAGAATTGAAGAATGTAACATATTAATTGTGATTTTATATATCTCTCGGGTATTACCTACCCGTTAAAAAAATTTCACAAATAATATTTTGAACAAGAATTCTCATTACAATCTTTATGAAAATATATGTGGGTATATTTTCTTCAGATGTAGTACAGATTCAATGAGTTAATATCATACTAAGCTCATTTGATTTTCGGATTGAATTAGAAATGAATTTTCTCTAAAACATTAGAGATTACATAAACTTTGCGGAGTATTTCACTAATGTAATCAATGCTTCAATATTTATATGTATTTCCTTAGTGAATCATGCTGATGCTCATGGAACTCTTGCTAACTTCGCAAGATACGAATATTGTTTTCCCGTAAATTTCGGGTATATCAAAGATGAAAGTGTATAATCAAACATGTTATTGAATGATACACTTGATTTATTATGAAATAAAATTCATTGAGTTGAAGCAGAGATTGTAGTTAACAATGATTAAATTGTTAACGAAGAATGTACATCATAGCAAATTAGTAATATGAATTAACCAGATAGTTAAGTTCCATACATAATAGCTTAGTACAGAAAGATTTATTATGGTAAAAATTTTTTTATAGAATATACATATAAATTCTTCGGAGGAACTGAGTTAATACTTCATAACTCGTTGATACAATATACTTGTTATTAATTTGTAATGGTTTCCACAGTGATTCTTGAATTGGCGAAACTTGTGAGGTTAGAGGTGCTGACGATTCTAACAATGTTGACAGCATTGACTGTGTTGGTGAGGCTATTGGTACTGCTGATGATGTTGGTAAAACAAGTCTAGCTTGTACCTTACGCACCAGTCTTGTTAGGGTTTCAGTTCTTCTCTCTATCATCTCTGTCCACTCATCTGGTTTACGGTTAAGGCTGAGATAGATAATCTCTAAAACTTTAGAGATTACCTAATCACCACAGAATGTTTCTTCGATGAAGTTATGAATCAATACTTCATCGTTTGTTGTTGTTGGTACTCCTTGGTATCTTTGGTGCGTGTGACGTTGATATCCGATATACAGATTGGGATATTGAGGTGTGTGATGCGGATGTGATTGTTGGTGGTGGTAATGATCCTGTTGATGTTAATAATGGTGGTTGATGTTGATGTCGGTGATGCTGCTGGTGCTTTTAGTATTGAGACTTGCGATGTGGATGTTACTGGCGGTACTGGTTACGCTGCTGGTGCTGCTGATGGTGTTTGTAACCTTCGCACCGTATTCTCCAAAGCCACTACCCGAGCGCGAAGCTCGTTAACTTCTTCTATTACACCGGGGTGATCGTCGGTTCGGACGAGCGGATAAATATAATCAAGAATTTGGTGTAGTATATAATCGTGACGAGATACTCTGGAGATGAGAGAGAAAATGGTTTCTCGAACAGGTTCGCCGGTAAGTGCTTCAGGTTCATTGTCAATAGGGCAATTTGGTGGATGGAAAGGATCACCTTCTTCTTGTCTCCAATAATTGAGGAGGCTACGAACCCATCCCCATTTCATCCAGAATAGGTGATGACTGATTGGTTGATCTATTCCGGTCATACTGCTTTCGGAGCTGGAATGAGACTCCATATCGGAATAGCTGTCGTAATCTGAGGAATTCGAACTGGTTGAGGGATCCATCTCGTATGATCAAGGGAATGAATTTTTGATATGAAATAGATTATAGGAGTTAGATTTGATATCTTTCTATACATAATTTACATATGTATATATAATACCAAAATCCCATAAATTACGGAGAATCTTTGAAAAATGTCAGTCAAAGTTCACAGTATCAGATATGCTAAGATAAGAATTCGTCTATACACTATTATGCAATAAATGCAGGAAAGCGCGTCTAGACTTAAAAATGATAAGCAGGTAATTTTCGACACGAAATGATAAGCAAAACTTTTGACATGCAGACACGGTCGAAGTCCAGACTCACTAATGTATCCTAACGACTTATCAGTTAGACACACTAATGCAGACCTGGTTCGCTAAGACCACCGCTCTGATACCAACTGAAAGGACCCGTTCATATACATTATAAACGATTCACAATAGTTGATTACATTGCGAGGTATTTGACCTCTATATGATACATTTTACAAACATTGCATTCGTTTTTAAAAGACAATCTTTCTTTACATCGAAAATTGACATGTATGCATACCATTTCATAATATCCAAACTATAAATGACCTAATCTGTCATTTACTTAATAATAATCTTTAATGAACTTCAACGACTCGAATGCAACGTCTTTTGAAATATGTCATGAATGACTCCAAGTAATATCTTTAAAATGAGCTAATGCACAGCGGAAGATCTCTTTCAAACCTGAGAATAAACATGCTTTCAAGTGTCAACCAAAAGGTTGGTGAGTTCATTAGTTTATCATAATCATTTATTTCCATCATTTTAATAGACCACAAGAATTTCATTTCCAGTTCTCATAAATATACGTCCCATGCATAGAGACAAAAATAATCATTCAAATGGTGAACACCTGGTAACCGACATTAACAATATGCATATAAGAATATCCCCTATCATTCCGGGATCCTCCTTCGGACATGATATAAATTTCGAAGTACTAAAGCATCCGGTACTTTGGATGGGGTTTGTTAGGCCCAATAGATCTATCTTTAGGATTCGCGTCAATTAGGGTGTCTGTTCCCTAATTCTTAGATTACCAGACTTTAATAAAAAGGGGCATATTCGATTTCGATAATTCAACCATATAATGTAGTTTCGATTACTTGTGTCTATTTCGAAAAACATTTATAAAAATTGCGCATGTATTCTCAGCCCAAAAATATAAAGGGTAAAAAGGCAAATGAAACTCACCATACTGTATTTTGTAGTAAAAATACATATAACATCATTGAACAAGTGTAAGGTTGGCCTTGGATTCACGAACCTAAATTATTTATATATAATTATGTATTTGTCAATATTTGTCTAATACATTAAGTTAAGTCATAGTGTACCACAATCCTAATGCTCGAGTCTAGTATGCAAAGGTCGACAAAAATTAGTTTAACTCCAAATGATTTCAAAACTTTATAAATGTTTTATTATATAATTTAAATATCGTCGTTTTATATTTTTAAAATATTTTTTTTTTAAAGATTTAATAAAGTAAATAATATAATTCGTTTATAAATAAAATTTTATATTAAAATATACTTTTATATATCTTAAGTAATAAAACTTATAAAGTTCATTTAATATCATAAAAATACTGCGATAGATTCTATTAAGGTAGTTATATAATTTGTATTACATTTCTAGTTAATAATATAGTATTGATAATAATAATAAGTAACAGTCGTGTTATTTTGGAATAATAACAATTTGATAAAAAAATTAAGACAACGATATTAACGACGATAATAATCATTTTTACGAAATTTTAATTGACTATAACTTTTAATCCGTCCATCAAATCTATTTGGCATCTAAAGGAAAAGTTCTTAATTTTTTTCTAGCTTTTTAAGGACATGCAAATCTTATATCTTCCTTCAACTATAATATAACAACCTTTAAGATTCGGCATAACCTATCTAAGGGCACTATCAAATTTACAAGCATGCATAATCCTATTTTCTCGAGCACTAGTCAGGGATACACTATTAGTATGTAAAAATTAAATTAGGAGTACTCACGTATCAATATTGAGGTTCAATATTGTAGGAAAGGTACGTAGACGCAATGGAGGTGACAAACACTAGTTTAACCTCACAAGCATACCCATGAACAATACCCATCACCTCCATAACCGTAACTCATAATTTCCTTAGCTCTATCCCGCTCATAAAACCCGTTTTGAAATAACTCGCCCATGACCTCGTCGTAGTATTTTATGTATAATAATACTAATAATAATAATAATAATAACACTAACAATAATAATAATAAATATAATTATAGAGAGAGTGTGAGAGATAGATAGTTAGAAAACAATTATGATCGATCCTATATATATAGATTTATAAATAATATAATAATATAATATAATATTAATAAAAATTAAAAACATGTTGCATAGTGAGCCGCCACCAAAATATGTCGGCACAAGATTACACGTTTCGTGTAGATAGGTACACGATTCGTGTATGGTGTCTTCATGAAAGTTGTAGATTTTTGAGTTACGGTCGTTTGGACACCGGAATCACCCTTTTTCGAGTCAGTATGATTTAGTTATGATTTTTCTCGTGCAAGTGCGCAGGTTTAGTGATTTCCAACATTTTAACTTTCAATCTTGTGATGAAATGTTGTAGTCTTTTGGTGCTCATTAGAAATCTTTATTTTATATTTATTTTTATTTTTATATCATTGAAAATCCATAAAAATATTTTATAATCAAATTCTATTATATCGAAAAAAAATGTGTTTGTACTAAATTGAATAAATATAATTTAGTTTTCCAGAATTAGTTATATTCAAAATCATTCTTTAAAAGGTTTCATCTATATCGTAAAATGTCTTCAATATTAAGAAAACTAAATAATTAACCTACCAAGTGACACAAGTCAATCATTGCAAGGTACGCTTTTGATAATTAAACGAGACTCTCCGCTAACCTCTGTCTAATCCTCAATAATAACACTTTTGTTCTTACATGGAATCACTTTACTAAATATTCCGAATACCGTTAAAAGTAAGAGTTTTCTAATTCAAGTGGACCTCATAACAAAGACTCGTAATTATAATTCAATGTACCTGATAAATCAATCACTTGATATTATCTTTTAATCTCATTGATAAACTTACATCGAACAAATACGTTCAAGTAAAGTATTATTCACTAACTACTGTGATAGCATTTCTATGTTCATAAAATAGATCTCGTAGCTTATATTCATATCAACTAATTCGTTCAATGCTTTCAAGTCACATAATAATCTCATAATCTATTTTTGTATCACCAAGCTCTTAAATGTTTTATCAATATTTCTTAGCTTAAAAAAAAATACACATATGTACATACACATACATTTCTATTTACACATTTTTGTTCGTGAATCGTCAGACATGGTCAAAGGGTAATTGATTACATGAATATAGTTTTCAAACTTTTCGAGACTCAACATTACAGATTTTGCTTATCGTGTCGGATACATATAAAGATTAAAGTTTAAATTTGATCGGAAATTTCCGGGTCACTACAACAGAGTCCTTCTTTTCAATTCACGATTCAAGCTATTTCCTGAAAAATTGAAATCAAGATGGTCTGGACCATTCATAGTCAAAAAAGTTTTCCCATATGGAACAATAGAGTTAATAAATTCAAATGGGATTGAATTTAAAGTTAATGGTCACAAAGTTAAACATTACATACATGGTTCAATGGAAGTTGGCAATGAAGTTAATCACAATTTCAACACCACAGCTAACTAAGTGTGGAGAGAATCAAGTCTTTTTAAGGATAATATTTATTTCTGTTAGAGTTAGATATTCTGTTTTCGTGTAGTTCTCGAAAATGGAATCCGAATGGTCTTTCCCTAGCAGACCCTAAAGAACTAGTCTTCTCCCTCTATTCTGAATTTTTATTTTTTTTAGGTTTTACGAGATGAAGAATTCCTTTGATCTGAACCATGGTCTACTACTACACGCTTTGATTACTAAACGTAATAATAATATCTTCTCGAGTGAACTGGTATCATTCATAAGAGGCAAAATGGACGAAGTGAGGAAAGAACTCAGGAAAAATCATCATAAGACACATTTTGGTAAAGGAAAATCAAAATCCGCAACAAAAAGAAGAGCACGACACCTTGAAAGATGTCATAAATGCGGAAAATGGTCACACGAAGGTAAATGTTCAAACAATCAAACATATTCAAATACTGAATTTGTTACTCTATGCAGAGAAGGACCGTTCATATGTTTAGAAGAAAAGTTATTGAAGAATCGAGGTTACGCTTATGTAGCTATGGAAAACCAAATCACACGACTCTCCTATGAGTCGGCTAAAGCAGGTCTCTGAGAATTCTTTCTCATAGGTAAGTATGTACAGTTTTTATTTTATTTTATTGCTTTTAACCTTTTGATAATAAACGCTGAATCGTTCGCTATAAAGTATTAGATTGATATTCAATAAAATTAGGTATGCGAAACCGAAATTATTGATATCATACAAAAATTTATTACATCACTGCGAAATTTACCGTTTATTCTTAAGGTATAAATATCTTTAATCAATCAATCCAAAATATTTCAGAAATTCGTCAGGAGTAAAACTAGGTAATATAGCCGAAATTACTTTACCCAAAAGAGGGCGTATATTTTTGATAATATTTGATTGATTAAAGTGGGATAAAAGACCAAAAAGATTTTTAATTTTATTTTTACCATATTTTTAAAATTAATATATAAATATTAAATTATTATTGTAAATATTTTTAAATCAATATATTTAAGTTTTTTAAATATTTTAAAAAGTAATATTTTCAATATAAAGTTTGTAAAATTAATGTATAAAAATATTAATAATATTAATATGAATTTTTAATTTTATGCATTTTAAATTTAAGTTTGGTGTGAATTTAAAAACAAAAATTTACTTTATTTCATTAAGTTAAAAATTTGATATTTAAAATTCGTCGTGAGTTTAAGACTAGGTCGTTGAACCGAAATTGCTTTACCCGAGGGCGGGACGAGAAATTTTGTTATCATTATTTTTAATCTTATTGATTTAAAGTATGCCAAAAACATTTAAAAAACCCAAAAATCTTTGCTTTTAAAAAAACGCTTTAAAATGACAAATTTTAAAATTTTGTCGAGGGACGGACTAGGTAAACGTACTGAAACAACCTCGTCCTAAATAAAAAGGAAAACTAAATTTTAAATTTAATTAATTGTTTTATTCTTAAAGATTTTATATAAAAAAAAAAGAAATCCGCACTCGCGGAGTTTTTGTGGTACCCACATCTGCATTCGCGGAGTTTGAAAATCCCAGACCAGTTTAACTGGTTGAGACAGACCAGTCCCCAACACACCCACACACAAAATTCTGCGAAAAACACACACAAAACACTCTAAAAATTGCGATTTTTCACCGTTAATCATCAAATTTTTTGCTAAAATCATGTTGAGAAGGATCCTACCAAGAAGTTACTCAAGGAGATCGTTAATTTCTACATCTAAACACTCTTTAATTCGGATTTTTAGTGTTCTTGAATAAATTTATACCTAATTTGATTTTGATGATTTCTAGTTTAATTATGCTTAAATTGTTTGTGCATTATGCGTGTATAACCTAGATTGATGCTATTTAACATGATTAGAAGCCTTAAACTTCAAATTTTGAGTAATCAAGGGTTTGTGTTCTTGAGCAAAATTGGGGCTTTTTGATATAAACGGGTTATGGCCGAATTTTGTTGTTAGTTTATACTAAATTGAGTAGTGTAACATGTTTAGGTTGCTAAATGATCAAAACTTTGATCCTAAACATGATTTTTGAATATTAAAGTGGACTTTTTGAGTCAAAAATGCATGAACTCGATTTAATTAATATGAAGGCCATTCGGAACTCATTTAATTGCTATAATGATTATTTTTGACATGATTTAGAAGATGAATGCTAAGGAACATTGTATACATTTTCATATATGTTTATTTGTAAAAGTGTAGAATTGTTGATATTGTGAAAATGCATATAAAGTTTAATATGGATTAAACATGTCATTATGATTGTTTTGATTTATGATTCTGATAACACTAATGCATATTTGGATGCACAAAAATTGTGTTTAATGTGTTTTGCAGACTGAAAGGGGTGAATCTTCATCCGCATCTCAGGCTCAAAATGCTCCTCCTGAGAATGCAGAAGAATAGGAGATTAACGACCAATATAGACAAAATCTACCGCATCAATTCATTTCATATTCAAATATAGAATTGGTAGATTTATACCCTAATTTAAAATTTGACAGACATTGGATAGATTATCCAAAATATCAAAGGAACTTGCACACCCTTCAGTCTAATATTGTTGAAGTACCCAAGGTAATAGATTGAGAACCGTTAGAAACAGTGGGATTGGCCAATCCAATCAGAGAATTACTTACACAAAGGTATGGTAATTCTACTTTTAATGATTGGGAACGTTTGTTCAATATGCGTAGGCGTGTATATAGAGAATGGTGTGTGGAATTATTATGTAGTGTTGAAATAAATAATCGGGTAGCTACCTTAACCGATCGGAGTTTTGTTAGATTTTTATTAGGAGGTGTGATGCGCCATATGTCTCTACTACACATGGCTCAGGCTTTGTACATATATACGCCTGAGGAACTAGCATCTACTGATTGTCAAAGGTTGATAGTTAATGTATGAGGGTTGATGAAAATTTTGATATGAATGGAATATGGAGTAGAATGACTAGCCATAACTGATTTCATGGGGGGAATAACTCTTATACTGATATTGATAGAGGTGAGCTAAGAGTAATCCATAGGTTCTTAGTAAACTCGATTACACAGCGAGATAGGAACAAAGAGACGGTAAATGAGAATGATTTATTTTATCTCATGTATATTCGAGACCCACAAAGCGCTGTGAGTATACCTTATTGTGTGGGTTATTATTTATCGGCTATGGTTAGGAGTATACGGCCTAATAGTATAATAGGAGGTGGTATCTTTGTTACTTTAATTGCTGAGTATCTCGGTGTCGATAGAAGTCAGGGGGGATTAATAATTGCAGCACCAGAACCCCGTGATACAATTGGTTTGAAAGTATATCATGGTGCTAAGGTTTTAAAGAAACGACATAACACTGCAGCACCATATGATGGCAATCATCTACAGGTCGAAAGAGATCAGCAGCAAGGTAATGCGGGAGGGGGGAATCAGATGATAGAAATGCAAATTTTTATGGCTCAACATGAGTATGAAATGGCTAGACAACGAGCATTTCAAGATTGGCAGTATCATCAAAACCAAATTATAAGTCATTGTACATACATAAATACAAACTACATTCCTACTCCAATGCCCGTATTTCCTCCCTAGACTATACAGACCCGACCACCGTACCTTATATATGACCCAGCTCAAGCATTCTACAGCACATAAGGCTATGAATGGAATCCCTACTGGCACCATCCTCATCAACCCTAATTTTCTTTTATGCCTATTTTTATTTATTTGGTAACTTGTAATTTTATACTTTTAATATTTCTTTTGATACTATAATAGTTTTTATAATTTTCTAACTTTTATTATTAGATTTTTAATAATTTTTGAATGTGGGGTGATATACCCTACTTCAAAAATATGTATATATATGTTTGTAGTTTATCTCATGTACAAAACAGGGTAAAACAGCGCACTTTCAAAGACTGGCATTAAGTTCAGCAAAAGCTATTAATTTTGACGACAAAACAAAAAACAAGTGTGATGTAACAACAGACGGAATGAACAAATGATGTGCACCATTTATCATTCAACACAAACAACAATATGTTTGGAAACTTTGGTAAAATTTAATCATTTTTCTACGCTAATCACCCTCAATAATTTAAATTGTTACTAATTTCTCGCAAATGAGGGCATTGCAAGATCTTAAGTGTGGGAAGGGGTTAAATTCTTTCGGATAAATTCTTTCGGATTTTTAAAATTTTAATTTAAACACTTGGTTACCATAAAAAAAATACTAGTAACGCAATAGTTGTATTAGAATCTAGTGCTCTCTGATAATAAAGAACAACCCTAGTCTTATATACTGACTACCCAATTCTAGTAAAAATTTTTAAAATTTCCAACTAAATGAACTCAAAATCATGTTTATACATATTTAAGAACGATAAAACTAGGTGTTAACACCGAAATTATTGTTACCTCGGAAAGGACATAAATTGAGAAACAACTCAAAACGCTTGAATTCATTAAAAAATGGAATAGAGGAGAATAAAAAGGCAAAGAAAGAAAAATAAAATCTAAGTGTGGAAAAATTCACCAAGTTATTTAGAACATATATCACATATTTTTGTACAAATAATTGAAGATACTTTTGTTTTGGACAATTTTATCAGTTTTACCCGATTTCTTATAATATATTTGAAAGAAATGTGCCACTTGATTTAAAAGGAAGTAAAGTCTTCCGAGAAAAAAGACACGCGCTTCTTGATTTAGGTCAGAAAGTTGTCGTCCAGACCAGTTGTAGAGTCTACAAAAAACCTTGAAAAGTTTTCTCGAAAATCAGCTGGAAATCCACGGACCTCAGCATCAAACAGGGTCGCCAAGTGGTCAGACTTATCCTAACCATGAGAGGATCTGTCTCGTATAATGGGGGCACCATGCAAATTAGCTTATAAGACTAATGAATCAGATCCCCAGAAAGGATAATCTCCTTAAAAGATCAAAAATTAGCTTTTAAGCCTGATATTAATCAATCCTTGAGATTGACTTTAAAGATTGAGAATTCAAACTCATGGAATTCGATGCTATCTAAACTCGAGCTTGAACGAGAAAATATTTTGATCAAATTACAAACCGATTTATTTTCTGAAAACCCATTTTCAATGCGTTCATTACCATTGAACGTAAAATCCTAGGAATTCACCTGGAATTCATTAGGTCACATGAACCAAATCCGGTGTCAACAGTAAGAACAGTGGTTGCATAGCATGGTCAAAGACAGGACCTTGTGCCAGACCGAAAAACTATAGGGTGATCTTTACTGTTGCTCCTACAAAGGATAGTAATTGCATCCGACACGTTATAGACCATAATCAAAAGCATATCACGGGACATTGCCTTAACAGTTACTTGTTCAACGTTTTCCTTTACAACCGGACGGTAGTTTACCGAAAGGTAATATACGGAGCAAGTAAAATGGACGTGTTGCTTTCTTAATACAAGGTTAGCAAGTGGGTGACACAAAACCATAAGTTTTGAGCTAAAATTTTCAAACCTGAAACCCACAAAACCCACAAAAATAATTTGCAAACACCGGTGAAGGGTTATTCCGGAAAACTTATCTAGGGTAAAAGCTAGATTGAATTTTCAAAAGATCAAATATTTTCATAAAGATCCAATTTCCTAACGGATCTAAATTTTCATAATCATGTGGGACTGTAAACCACAACGTTACTATCATTATTCATACCGCCGTATAGAAATCACTGATGTACAAAGTGTGAAGAATAAAGAAGTGATTCAAGTATGTTTTTATTCAAAGTGCTATATTGCTTGAGGACAAGCAACGCTCAAGTGTGGGAATATTTGATAATGCTAAAAACGAACATATATTTCATAGCATTATCCTTCAAGAAAGACAAGCTTTTAGTTGCAGTTGTTCTTTTTACAAGTTATATTCGTTTAAATAATAAAAGGTGAAGACAAAAGATAGATTCGACACATTTAAAGATGCAAACGACCAAAAAGCTAAAAAGTACAAAGTACAATCCAAGTGGTTCAAATTATTGATGAGAAACGTCTAAAAATTACAAGAGTACAAGCCACAAAAAGCAAAGTACAAGATATTAAATTGTACGAAAAGGTGTTCGAAAATCTGGAACCGAGACATGAACCAACATTCAGCGCGCGACGCAACGGACCAAAATTACAAGTCAACTATGCACAAGAATATAATATAATATATAATTAATTATATATATTATTATATATTATAATTTTACGCAGCTCACATTTTGAATTTGATCTTTGAGCTGGAATCCAGACCTCCGCACTCGCAGAGCTGTGATGAAGAAAACCTCTGCACTCGCGGAGCTCAACAGTTAAACGTGGGCCTATAAAAGGTCGCGCATTCTGATCGATTAAACACACCTTTTTCTATCTATCTATCTACGATATATTTATATTTATATTTTATAATTTTAATTTTAATTTAAGTTTAATAATAATAAGGTTATAGTGGCGAATGTTTTAAGTTTGTAAGTCAAAACTCTGTCCGTGTAACGCTACGCTATTAATACTCATTGTAAGTGATGTTCAACCTTTTTAAATTAATGTCTCGTAGCTAAGTTATTATTATGCTTATTTAATCCGAAGTAATCGTGATGTTGGGCTAAATATTAAAGACGGGGTTATTGGGCTTTGTACCATAATTGGGGTTTGGACAAAAGAACGACACCTGTGGAAATTAGACTATGGGCTATTAATGGGTTTTATATTAACTAAATAATACCTCGTTAATTTAATATTAAAGGTTACAATTCGTCGTATCTATAAATAACCACATACGCTTAATCGGGTACGGTGGGCAGGATATCTATAAATACCAATAATTGTTCATTTTACCGGACACGGGGATGGATTAATAGTCAATGGACTCGTTGAAACAGGGGTGGATTATATTCAAGGGTAATTGGTGTAATTATTAACAAAGTATTAAAACCTTAGATTACACGCAGTCGATAACATGGTGTATTCATTAAACAAAGTATTAAGACCTTGTTACAGTTCGAATTCCCAATTAGTTGGAATATTTGACTTCGGGTATAAGGATAATTTGATGAGGACTCTCGCACTTTATATTTATGACTGATGGACTATTATGGACAAAACCGTATGGACATATCGAATAATCCAGGACAAAGGACAATTAACCCATGGTAATAAATTAAAATCAACACGTTGAACATCATGATTACGGAAGTTTAAATAAACATAATTCCTTTATTTTATATCTTATTGCATTTTTAATTATCGTACTTTTTAATTATCGCAATTTTATTTATCTTCATTTTATTTATCGCACTTTAAATTATCGCACTTTTATTATTGTTATTTACTTTACGCTTTAAATTAAGTCATTTATATATTTAATATTTTACATTAGGTTTTAATTGCGACTTAAGGCATAAAATCGACAAACCGGTCATTAAACGGTAAAAACCCCATTTTATAATAATAATAATAATATTACTTATATATATATATATATATATATATATATATATATATATATATATATATATATATATATATATATATATATATATATATATATATATATATATACAAATATAGTTTTTTAAAAAAATATAGCGTTAAACTTGGCTAGCTCCCTTCGAAATGAACTGGACTTACTAAAAACTACACTACTGTACGATTAGGTACACTGCCTATAAGTGTTGTAGCAAGGTTTAGGTATATCCACTCTATAAATAAATAAATAGCTTGTGTAAAATTGTATCGTATTTAATAGTATTTCGCAATAAAAATATAACTATTTCGTATACTACCTCGCATAACATCAGCGTTGTCTAAAGATACAAACAACTCAACGATCTCGAAAATCAGTTTGGCGATGAAAAAAGGAACGTATGAATCTCAGTAATTAGATGAAACTCGGATAGCTGCAAATAAGGCAGAAATTGGAGCAACAAGTGTGAGGTAGAAATTCATAATTCGAATTCGTAACTTTCAAGGATAAAGGTGTTGAAGAGACTGATGTGGAAGATAATGAATTTGAAAATGATGATGATGAACATTTGGAATAATCACCAGTTAAGGCGAAGAAATTAAACTTCAATTTACAAATACAACGGTTGGAGAAGTGAGCAAAAGTAGTGCATCCCGGAGTGAAACAAATCTTATGGCAATAATGATTTCACAAGATGTTGAAACACAGTAATGAAAAAATTGAAAGGTATGTTCAGAGGAAAACAGTAAGCTAGATGGCAGCAAACTTAAAGTGAATTTAGGGAAACTGGAAGGATAAGTTTGGGTAGTCGACATTGATGCTGAACTGGCAAAGAAAAAAAAGAAGGCTAGTGTTGGCCCATTCAGAAATGATCCAATCTTTCTACCACCATTCATACTTAAGCTCATAATAGAAGATCTTCCTAAACTCTTCCCAGATGTAAAGATTAAAGAAGAATCGGTTTATGAAGATTAGAATTTTATTCTTCTAAGAATCTTTAACTTCTGTAATATTCCATTAAATTTGTAATTAACTCTAAATGGAAATTGTAAGTAACTAGGGGTGGCGAATAATTACTTAGTGTTTTATTAAAACTTTTTTGAAATATTTAACAATCAAAACATAAGTTTTAAGTATGGAAGTGTCTGTGTTTGTTAATGCAAGTATGTAAAGAATGTAAGTGCACAAACACAAGGATTTATAGTGGTTCGGGAGGATGTTAACTAATCCTCCTTAATCCGCTCCCCGATTCACTAATCAGGAATTAGCTTCACTAAGCATTTCTCCAAACCCGGTGGGGATTCGTTTACTCCAATGATCTTCAATAAGCCACACCAACACTACTCCTAGATCACACTCGTCTTCACCTTGGACAAGCATCAGTTTCCCAATGGAAATATGAACAACTTCCTAGTTCCCTTTAAGGAAGAAGGATCGCTAGATAAGATTATGTTCTTATCACAAGATCAATTCTACTACCTCAATCTCTCATAGTTCTTTAATAGGTCACACCAACCTTACTTAGATCAAACTTGTCTTCACCTTAGACAAGTATTAATTCCCAATATAATTAATCAACTTCCTAGATCCCTTTAAGGAAGTTGAATCACTAAGTAAGATGGCGTTTCCTATCACAAGAAATATTTAACTTCCTTGACCCCCTAAGGAAGTATCTCACAAAGTAAACTTAAAGATATAAATGATTAACATAAAGTTTACAATGTAATTCTACTTAGTGTAAGCAAAATCTCTCTTTCTCTCTTATAATCTCTCCATTGATGTGTGCTTGAGGTTTAGGAGATTAGTTGATATAACTTTGAAAATATGTTGGAAAGAGGTGGTCTTCTAGTTTGGAAAGTGGTGTATTTATAGTCCAAGAAAATCTTGACAGACAAAACTGCAGTCCATCCACGATCGACCGTGGAGTCAACCGCAGAGCCTTCTTTCAGCTTTTCAACATATCTGTTATGACCCAGAAATTTCTGACCAAATTTAAACTTAATCTTTGTATGATTAACGTTTCCGACACGATAAGCAAAGTCTATGAAGTTGAATCTCAAAATTTTGAAATATTCAATTACCCTTCGATTGTTCTCAACGATTCGCGAACAATTATATGTAAATAGATACATATATACACTATAACTTGAAAACGTAACAAAGTGTTAAGTAAATGATACTGTGCATTAAAGTTATTGGTTTGATTATCTGATTGATATATTTACCTATGGAGTTAAAAGAGAATGCCAAACGATTGAATTAAAAGATATTTATCAGGTCTCTTAATGATTATGATATTGTTACGGGCCCCTGTTGTGAGGTCCACGCTGATTTGAGAAATCATTCCTTTTTAACGGTATTCGGAATAAATGGTAAAGTGTTTGATGACAAAAGTTAGATAAAAGTTAGTGGAAAACTAAACTGCATAATATTCAATTGATTGTGTTCCAAATGTGTGAAACCGTTTTTAGATATCATAGAATTGATTGTTAATATGTTTTTGTTTAAATAATGTAATTTGAATATGTATGACAAGCTAGAATATTAATTGTTAAGAATTAATTATATGAATAACTTCCGATATGTATTTTAAAACGTGTTTATGAATATTGGATATATATATTAAGTTGGTTATAAAACGTTTTGATTTAAAACTATATATACTTTGATAACGAGACGATGATTTATAGAAGTAATTGACCAAAACACTCAAATGTATAAGTTATATCTCGTGTGGTATAGTTTATGGATAATTTAAGACTATATTATGACAAAGGTACGAGTCACGAAACGAAAAGTGCAAGTTTTCTCAGTATACGAAAGGACGTTCGGAAAACCGAAAACGGGACATAAGTCGAGTGACGACGTACGAGTCATCGGACCAAAAATTACAAGTCAACTATGCACGTAAATATAATATAATATATAATTAATTAATATAAATTAAATATATTATATATATTATATAATATTATGTCGACAAGCAAAACGTTAAACGAATCTGAGCTGGAATCAAGGGCCATGCGATCGCATGGCCATGATGCCCAAAAACCATGCGATCACATGGAAGGCTGGGGCATGTCTGGTCCTATAAATTCAAACGAATTCAGTCGATCACACACACATCCATCTATATCGTACTCCCTCTGTAATTATTATTATTATTTATATTATTATTATTATTATTATTATTATTATTATTATTATTATTATTATTATTATTAAAGATTATTATAATTAATCTTATGATATAAATATTAGTAATAAGTATTTTACATAAAATACTACGACGAGGTTATGTCCAAATGATTTCAAAACGGGTTTTTCGAGTGGGATAGAGCTAAGGAAATTATGGGTTATAGCTATGGAGGTTATGGGTATTGTTCGGGAGTATTGCTTGTGAGTCAAACTGAAATGTCTGCAACTAATCCATCCGGACGAAGTCTTCAACAGTTGGTCCCATTGCGATGATCGACTCCAAATAATATCTTTAATATGAGTTAATGCACAGCGAAAGACTTAATTCGTACCTGAGAATAACATGCTTTAAAATGTCAACATAAAGTTGGTGAGATATATAGGTGTGATGCTAGCAGCGTTATAACTATGGACCACAAGATTTCATATATTTAAACATAATACACTCGCAAGTGTATGTTGTAGTGACCCGAACTTTTCCATGTTTATATATATTAATTGAGATTGATATTTACATGATTAAATGTTTCCAACATGTTAAGCAATCAAACTTGTTAAGACTTGATTAATTGAAATATGTTTCATATAGACAATTGACCACCCAAGTTGATCGGTGATTCACGAACGTTAAAACTTGTAAAAACTATATAATGACATATATATGGATATATATATATAGTTAACATGATACTATGATAAGAAAACATATCATAAAGTATATTAACAATGAACTACATATGTAAAAACAAGACTACTAACTTAATGATTTTTAAACGAGACATATATGTAACGATTATCGTTGTAAAGACATTTAATGTATATATATCATATTAAGAGATATTCATACATGATAATATCATGATAATATAATAATTTAAAATCTCATTTGATATTATAAACATTGGGTTAACAACATATAACAAGATCGTTAACCTAAAGGTTTCAAAACAACACTTACATGTAACGACTAACGATGACTTAACGACTCAGTTAAAATGTATATACATGTAGTGTTTTAATATGTATTTATACACTTTTGAAAGACTTCAATACACTTATCAAAATACTTCTACTTAACAAAAATGCTTACAATTACATCCTCGTTCAGTTTCATCAACAATTCTACTCGTATGCACCCGTATTCGTACTCGTACAATACACAGCTTTTAGATGTATGTACTATTGGTATATACACTCCAATGATCAGCTCTTAGCAGCCCATGTGAGTCACTTAACACATGTGGGAACCATCATTTGGCAACTAGCATGAAATATCTCATAAAATTACAAAAATATGAGTAATCATTCATGACTTATTTACATGAAAACAAAATTACATATCCTTTATATCTAATCCATACACCAACGACCAAAAACACCTACAAACACTTTCATTCTTCAATTTTCTTCATCTAATTGATCTCTCTCAAGTTCTATCTTCAAGTTCTAAGTGTTCTTCATAAATTCCAAAAGTTCTAGTTTCATAAAATCAAGAATACTTTCAAGTTTGCTAGCTCACTTCCAATCTTGTAAGGTGATCATCCAACCTCAAGAAATCTTTGTTTCTTACAGTAGGTTATCATTCTAATACAAGGTAATAATCATATTCAAACTTTGGTTCAATTTCTATAACTATAACAATCTTATTTCAAGTGATGATCTTACTTGAACTTGTTTCGTGTCATGATTCTGCTTCAAGAACTTCGAGCCATCCAAGGATCCATTGAAGCTAGATCCATTTTTCTATTTTCCAGTAGGTTTATCCAAGGAAATTAAGGTAGTAATGATGTTCATAACATCATTCGATTCATACATATAAAGCTATCTTATTCGAAGGTTTAAACTTGTAATCACTAGAACATAGTTTAGTTAATTCTAAACTTGTTCGCAAACAAAAGTTAATCCTTCTAACTTGACTTTTAAAATCAACTAAACACATGTTCTATATCTATATGATATGCTAACTTAATGATTTAAAACCTGGAAACACGAAAAACACCGTAAAACCGGATTTACGCCGTCGTAGTAACACCGCGGGCTGTTTTGGGTTAGTTAATTAAAAACTATGATAAACTTTGATTTAAAAGTTGTTATTCTGAGGAAATGATTTTTATTATGAACATGAAACTATATCCAAAAATTATGGTTAAACTCAAAGTGGAAGTATGTTTTCTAAAATGGTCATCTAGACGTCGTTCTTTCGACTGAAATGACTACCTTTACAAAAACGACTTGTAACTTATTTTCCCGACTATAAACCTATACTTTTTCTGTTTAGATTCATAAAATAGAGTTCAATATGAAACCATAGCAATTTGATTCACTCAAAACGGATTTAAAATGAAGAAGTTATAGGTAAAACAAGATTGGATAATTTTTCTCATTTTAGCTACGTGAAAATTGGTAACAAATCTATTCCAACCATAACTTAATCAACTTGTATTGTATATTATGTAATCTTGAGATACCATAGACACGTATAAAATGTTTCGACCTATCATGTCGACACATCTATATATATTTCGGAACAACCATAGACACTCTATATGTGAATGTTGGAGTTAGCTATACAGGGTTGAGGTTGATTCCAAAATATATATAGTTTGAGTTGTGATCAATACTGAGATACGTATACACTGGGTCGTGGATTGATTCAAGATAATATTTATCGATTTATTTCTGTACATCTAACTGTGGACAACTAGTTATAGGTTACTAACGAGGACAGCTGACTTAATAAACTTAAAACATCAAAATATATTAAAAGTGTTGTAAATATATTTTGAACATACTTTAATATATATGTATATATTGTTATAGGTTCGTGAATCAACAGTGGCCAAGTCTTACTTCCCGACGAAGTAAAAATCTGTGAAAGTGAGTTATAGTCCCACTTTTAAAATCTAATATTTTTGGGATGAGAATACATGCAGGTTTTATAAATGATTTACAAAATAGACACAAGTACGTGAAACTACATTCTATGGTTGAATTATCGAAATCGAATATGCCCCTTTTTATTAAGTCTGGTAATCTAAGAATTAGGGAACAGACACCCTAATTGACGCGAATCCTAAAGATAGATCTATCGGGCCCAACAAGCCCCATCCAAAGTACCGGATGCTTTAGTACTTCGAAATTTATATCATATCCGAAGGGTGTCCCGGAATGATGGGGATATTCTTAAATATGCATCTTGTTAATGTCGGTTACCAGGTGTTCACCATATGAATGATTTTTATCTCTATGTATGGGATGTGTATTGAAATATGAAATCTTGTGGTCTATTATTATGATTTGATATATATAGGTTAAACCTATAACTCACCAACATTTTTGTTGACGTTTTAAGCATGTTTATTCTCAGGTGATTATTAAGAGCTTCCGCTGTCGCATACTTAAATAAGGACGAGATTTGGAGTCCATGCTTGTATGATATTGTGTAAAAACTGCATTCAAGAAACTTATTTTGTTGTAACATATTTGTATTGTAAACCATTATGTAATGGTCGTGTGTAAACAGGATATTTTAGATTATCATTATTTGATAATCTACGTAAAGCTTTTTAAAACCTTTATCTATGAAATAAAGGTTATGGTTTGTTTTAAAAATGAATGCAGTCTTTGAAAAACGTCTCATATAGAGGTCAAAACCTCGCAACGAAATCAATTAATATGGAACATTTTTAATCAATAAGAACGGGACATTTCATATGTAAAAGTAGTTGAGCACTTGGTAACCATACTAAACATTTAAATCATCGCAGCATATTCTTAAATAATCGCTACACCGTACCAAGTGTAGTATACAGAAACGAAGTACTGTGCAACCGTTGAAAATTGGTCGTCCAGCCCGGTTGGGGTTGTCAGGCCCGATAGATCTATCAACAGGATTCGCGTTTACATTCCTCATGTAAATATTAGCTACCAAGTATAAAGAAATATGCCATGGTACAACTCAACATAGAATTTATTTTTGATCACTTGTGTCCATAACGTAAATCATAAAATGCATGTATTCTCATCCCAAAATATTTAGAGTTTAAAAAGGGGACTATATACTCACCATACTGTATTTTGTAGTAAAAATACATATAACATCATTGAACAAGTGTAATGTTGGCCTCGGATTCACGAACCTATATTAATTGTATATCTATTAAATCATATAATCGTAATAGAACAAAATATATGTACATCACTATTAATGATATAATTCTTATATTAATAACTTATAGGTTTCATTATTTAATTAAATATATTCATTTTATATATATTAATGTTATATATAAAATTTATACTAAATCTTAATTAAGGTATATATATATATATTTTATTTGCATTTTATATCTTAATTTATATGTTACCCGTATTTATTTTGTATTCTGTAAATAAATAATTTATAAAAATATTAATATAGTTGATAGTGCTCCAAATGAACATATATTTTGTAGCAATATCGTTCCAATATGTAAAGTTTTTAAATGTAATTTCCTTATTTTTAGTTGTAATAGTTAAATAAATAAGTGCGAAGACGAAAGACGCAAATCGCTCGAAAATGAAGATTTAAAGACAAAAACGAAGATTTGAAAGACCAAAACATCCAAAAAGCTCAAATGTACAAGATACAATTCAAAAGGTTCAATTTATTGATGAGAAACGTCTAAAAATGACAAGAGTACAAGTTACAAAACGCAAAGTACAAGATATTAAATTATACGAAAGGACGTTCGAAAATCCGGAACCAGGACATGAACCAACTCTCAACGCTCAACGCAACGGTGTAAAAATTACGAGTCAACTATGCACAAGAATAAAATATAATATTTAAATAATTCATAATAAGAATAATATTAAATAATAAAAAGTTGTTAATTGAGCATAGTTTAGGGGTCGTAAATGAAAATTTCATTTCATAATTCGCCTATAAAAACAAGTTATATCGATCAATTTTAGGGACACACTTTTCGATCATATTTTCTATCCTCGATCCATCTATCAAATATCTATATCTAATATCCAATATCTATATTCTATATCTCTATCATAATGTTAACTTAATAAGATATAACAATAATCTTAATTTTAATTTTAAATTATGATAATAATAAGATTTATGATAGAGATCGTTTGAGTGTGTAAGTCGAAATTCTGTCCGTGTAACGCTACGCTATTTTTAATCATTGTAAGTTATGTTCAACCTTTTTAATTTAATGTCTCGTAGCTAAGTTATTATTATGCTTATTTGAGCCGAAGTAATCGTGATGTTGGGCTAAAATATTAAGACGGGGTTATTGAACTTTGTACCATAATTGGGGTTTGGGCAAAAGACCGACACTTGTGGAAATTGAACTATGGGCTATTAATAGATGGGGGGTATTGTCTAATTGAGTGACAACTCATTGGAGTCTGTCGAACCTATCTTCAAATTAATTAACCTAATAATTAATAATGATTATGGTTGTCCTATTTAGTGATGTTCATATGGAATCTGTTATAATCATTTAATTAATCAATTGGGTTGGGTGATTGATTATTCATTCTGATCAAGTGGATGAATTAATATTCATAAACTAATTAAAACAGGGGTGGATTACATACAGTGATAACTGGTGTAATTGTTGACAGAAGTGATAACTGCGTCACAGTTTAAATCCTTAATCAGTTGGAATATTTGACTTCGGGTATAAGGGTAATTTGACGAGGATACTCGC
The DNA here is from genome assembly GCF_046630445.1 of Rutidosis leptorrhynchoides. NCBI lineage: Eukaryota > Viridiplantae > Streptophyta > Magnoliopsida > Asterales > Asteraceae > Rutidosis > Rutidosis leptorrhynchoides. The sequence goes on from NC_092336.1 coordinate 416,110,484, forward strand.
ACTTTATATTTATGACCGATGGACTATTATGGACAAAAACCAGATAGACGTATCAAATAAACCAGGACAAAGGACAATTAACCCATGGTAATAAATTAAAATCAACACGTCAAACATCATGATTACGGAAGTTTAAATAAGCATAATTCTTTTATTATATTTCTCATCGTATCTTTATTTACTGTCATTTTATTACTCGCAATTTTATTTTCTGTCATTTTATTTATCGCAATTTATTTTACGCACTTTAATTTTTGTCATTTATTTTTACGCTTAAAATCGACAAACCGGTCATTAAACGGTAAAACCCCCATTTTATAATAATACTACTACTTATTTATATATATATTTTTACAAATAAACTTAATAATATAGCGTTAACTTCACCAGCTCCCTGTGGAACGAACCGGACTTACTAAAAACTACACTACTCTACGATTAGGTACACTGCCTATAGTGTTGTAGCAAGGTTTAGGTATATCCCATCCGTAAATTAATAAAACTTGTGTCATATTTTGTAGTATTTCCTAGTAAAAATAATACTATTTCGTACTCTCACGCTACACATCAAGTTTTTGGCGCCGCTGCCGGGGAGCGCTAAAACGCTATATTTTTAATTATAATAATATTGAAATAAAATATAATAATATAATAATAATGAAATAGAATATAATAATATAATAATATTGAAATAGAATATAATAATATAAAAATATTTAAGAATAAAAAATTTACGTAAATTTTAAAAAAAAGTCGTATTTATTAAATACTTCAGGGGTATATTATGTAACTTATAATTAATAATTGCTATCATGTCGCTTTCATGTGAATAGTAAATTAATTAATTTATTTTCATTTACTATTCATGAATAGTAAATGAATTAAAAAAAAAAAAGTTTTAAAAAAAAATTATAATTATAAAAAAATTACTAATTTATAAAAAAAAATCGTTTTTTTTTAAAAAAAAAAAAAGCGTTTTTTTTTTTAAAAAAAAATTTCGTTTTTTTAAAAAAAAAAAAAAAAAAATTTTGTGTAAAAAAAATCGTTTTTTTTTAAAAAAAAAAAAAAAAAAATTCGTTTTTAAAAAAAAATTTGTAAAAAAAAATCGTTTTTTTTTAAAAAATAAAAAAAAAAACAAAAAAAAAAAAAATAAAAAAAAAAAAAAACGTAAAAAAAAAAAAAAAAAAATTTTATTAAAAAAAATATATATATTTTTAAAATTTTGTCTATAAAAAAAAATGTTTTTTTTTAGTTTTATTACCTTTAGATTTTTAGACTATAGTCGCAACTTTTAGTATTAAGTTTAGTTTTGCCATAGTTATTTTTACTTCTAGAATTTTTTAGGCTTTACCGTAAAATCCCTTAAGTGCTTATTCCTTAGACTAAGTTTTAGGTGCTTTAGAATTTTACGACGCCGTATTTCGCACTACTTTCTTATTTTTATTTTTCGACGCCTATTTTTCGACCTTTTATTTTTCGACATTTTTCGACGCGCAATCTATTTCTTTCTTATTTCTCGCCATTCTAGTTTTTAGGACTTAGAATTTTTTTCTACTTCTTCTCTAAATTTCTTAAAATTACGAAAATTTATTTTAAGTGGTTAAATTGATAGACATCAAAATTTTCTGGTTCGTAGTAATAGTTGGATTTGTACGTGGACCGGGTTATTGGAGCCAAACAGTCCTCAATTATATTGAGACCAAACGAATCCTGCCCCTCTGCTGCATCTTTTGGCTATTCGAAACGTGGGCAAAATCAGAAAAGTCTATTGGTTGGATAACTTATTATAATTTTTCTTTCCTTTTTAAAACTAATAGGATATTCAGTGAATGCACCGAGCAAGACGTTCACCACCTTTTGTACGTTCACCACCTGTAACTCGATCAAGACATCGTTTAACGAATATCGCCGCCGTTGATTTTTCTTTAGAATCGTCATCAAGTCGACCAAATCCTCAAACTCAAATTTCCGATAATCCAGTTTTTGAAACAAACCTCACAATTGAGAATCCGGAGAATATTCAGGAACGGTTTGTAGATCCCGAACCATTAAACTTTCCTCCGGAACCACCAATCATTCAAACAGAGATTGTTGAGGAAAGAAACCATTAAATCAGAATCCTCTAGTGATTCGGATACAACAAATCCAATCATGGAAAATCTAGAACCTCTAAGTATGGAAGAACGAATGAGAGCTAAGCGCACTGGCCAAGGTCACGCCATTATTAAGCCAGAAGTTAATGCGTCAGATTATGAAATCAAAGGACAAATTCTACACATGGTAACTAACCAATGCCAATTCAGTGGTGCACCGAATGAAGATCCTAACGAACACCTTCGTACGTTTAAAAGAATTTGTACACTATTCAAAATCCGAGAAGTGGAAGATGAGCAGATCTATCTCATGTTGTTTCCCTGGACTTTAAAGGGAGAAGCCAAAGATTGGTTAGAATCGTTACCTGAAGGGGCGATTGACACATGGGATGTTTTAGTTGAAAAATTTCTTAAACGATTCTTTCCGGCATCCAAAGCCGTGAGACTTCAAGGAGAAATTGTTACGTTCGCGCAAAATCCAAATGAAACATTATATGAGGCGTGGACAAGATTCGGAAGGATGTTGAGAGGATGTCCTCAACACGGATTAGATACTTTTCAAATAGTACAAATCTTCTATAAAGGCGTAGACATCGCCACACGAAAAGACATCGACATAACCGCTGGTGGATCCATTATGAAGAAAACCGCAACTGAAGCTTACAAAATTATTGATAACACAGCCTCCCACTCGCATGAGTGGCACCAAGAAAAAGATATCTTTCGATCATCTAAAGCGGCTAGAGCCGATTCTAGCCATGACTTTGATTCCGTTTCAGCAAAAATAGATGCTTTCGAAAGACGAATGGAAAAGATGAATAAAGATATTCACGCAATACGAATCAGTTGTGAGCAATGCGGTGGACCACACTTATTGAAAGATTGTCACATTGAACCAACGATGGAACAACGAGAGAATGTTTCCTATATGAACCAAAGGCCGGGAAATAATTATCAAAATAATTATCAACCGCCAAGGCTAAACTTAAATCGAAATCAAAACATTCTTTACAATCCAAAAGGACCCGAAAATAACTGGTATAACCAACAAGGTCCGAATAACCAACCAACTCAAAACAACACTTTCAATCAACAAAGACCTGGCTTGTATAAACCACCACAACAAACCGAAGAGAAAAAGTCAAATCTGGAAGAAGTGGTATTTAAGCTAGTTGAATCTCAAACACAATTTATTGAAACTCAAACCCAAACGAACGAGAGATTTGATCAGTCATTAAGAACTCAACAAGCTTCCATTTTGAATCTAGAAAAACACGTAGGTACTCTTGCTAGCATGATGAGTGAGAGGGAACAAGGAAAGCTACCGAGTAATACTGAAGTAAATCCTCGGAATGAGAATGTTAATATGGTTTCAACGAATTCTGAAAAACCAGCACCAGAAGATGGGAAGGTTTTAGATGAGAGTAACAATGAAGAAGTTACACCACCACCACCCGAGTATGTAAAGCCAGTGGTGGCACCATACAAACCACCCATCCCGTTTCCAAGAAAAGAAGTTGAGTATGAGCAAGTGATAGGTAATAAATATTGTGATACCTTTGAAAAGAAGAAGAAGAAAAAGAATAAGAAAATGCAAGAAACAAAAGCCGTAAATATAAACCCGGTGAAGACAGTTCCACCAAAACCTCCACCTAGGGTAGGTGATCCGGGTGAATTTATTGTTCCTTGTCTACTTAGTGATTGTGTCATGTATGATGCACTAGCAGATTTAGGTGCAAGTGTAAGTGTTATGCCTCTTTCCTTATATAAGAGATTAGGTGTAGGTAAGTTAAGTCCAACGGATATGAGTGTTCGACTCTTTGATCAAACCATTAAGCACCCAGTTGGAATTGCTGACAACCTACCCGTTCAAGTAGGCAATTTAACCTTTCTAGTCGAATTTATTGTCATTGACATAGAAGAGGACCCAAACATTCCTCTAATTTTAGGTCGGCCATTCTTAGCGTCCACCGGGGCGTTATTTGATGTAGGAAATGGAAGAATGACACTTAAAAGTGGTAACAAATCTATCACCTTTATGATTCGAAAGTCTAAATCTCCACCAACTAAAACCGTTGAACCAGTAAAAACGATTGGTAATAACCATGTTGTTTTACCAACTCCAACGGTAGTGCTTAGCAATAATAAAACGCCTAAGTGTGGGGAAAATGAAGTAAAATCTAATGATGACTTGATAATAAAGAACCCCGTTGTTGATACGAAATTAAATGACCCCGTTATTAACAGTTCAATGAAGAAACTTTTTAAACGGGCTATCGATGCTAGAAGTAAGGGGAACTTTAAGTTATGTAACCGGTTAGTATCCAATCTGTCGCCTAAAGAAAAGGCGAAACTAGTTGAATTTTGGGATATTACGGAAGAAGCCGGGCACTGGCTTAAAGAAAAAGTCACAGATAGGCAAGTTGATTATGGACCAAAAGAAATTGACGATGAAGTTAATCACAATTTCGACACCACAGCTACCTAAGTGTGGGGAGATTCAAATGTTCTAAGAAAATGTTATCTAGAGTTAGTTGTTCTGTTCTCGTGTAGTTTCGAGAATGGAATCCGATTGGTCTATTCCGCTAGCAGACACTAAAGAACTAGTTTTCTCCCCCCATTCTGAATTTTTGTTTTTTTTTTTAGGTTTTATATGAAATTAATATGCTTTTAAGTTTTGTGTGATATTTAAAAACAAAATTTACTTTATTTCATTAAGTTGAAAAAAAAAAAAATGATTTATAAAATTCGTCGTAAGTTGAAGACTAGGTCATAGAGCCGAAATTACTTTACCCGAGGGCGGGGCGACAAATTTTGTTATCATTATTTTTAATTTTATTGATTTAAAGTATGCCAAAAATATTATACTTTATAAATTTTTGAAAAGTGGGGTTATAAACCAAACTTCAAAAATATATATATATATATGTTTGTATTTTATCTTATGTACAAAACAGGGTAAAACAGCGCACTTTCAAAGACTGTCATGAAGTTCAGCAAAAGCTACTGATTTTGACAAGACGCAAAAAATCAAATGTGAAATAACAATATGTTTGCAAACTCGGTATTTTTAATCACTTTTCTACGCTAATCACCCTCATGAATTTAAATTATAGTCTGATTTCATGCAAATGAGGGCATTGCATGATCTTAAGTGTGGGGAAGGGTTATAAATTCTCTCAGGTTTATACTTGGTTTATTTGCCAAATTTTGTGAAAATTTGAAAAATTTTCAACTAAATGAACTCAAAATCATGTTTATACATATTTATGAACGATGAAAACTAGGTGTTAATACCGAAATTATCGTTACCTCGAAAAGGACATAAATTGATAAACAACTTAAAACGCTTGAATTCATTTAAAATGAAATAAAAGAAAATAAAAAGGCAAAGAAAGAAACTAAGTGTGGGAAGAATGTACCAAGTTATTCAATTTAAAACAAATATCACATATTTTTGTACAAGATTATTGCAGGTACTTTTGCTTTGGACGATACTAATCAGTTTTACCCGGTTTACTGTAATACATTTGAAAGAAAGATGGATCTACACGATGAATCAATTCCATCATTAAAAGGAAGTAAAGTCTTCCGAAAAAGACACGCGCTTCTTGATTTAGGTCATGAAGTTGTCGTCCAGACCAGCTGTAGGTTGACGAAAAACTTAGAAAAGTCATCACTAAAATCAGCAGGAAATCCACGGACCTCAGCATCAAACAGGGTCGCCAAGTGGTCAGACTTATCCTAACCATGAGAGGGTCTGTCTTGTAAAATGGGGAGGGCACCGTGCAAATTAGCTGGATAAGACTAATGAATCAGATCCCCAGAAAGGATAATCTCCTTAAAAGATCAAAAATCAGCTTTTAAGCCTGATATTACTCAATCCTTGAGATTGACTTTAAAGATTGAGAATTACAAACTCATGGAATTCAATGATATCTAAACTCGAGCTTGAACGAGAAAATATTTTGATCAAAAATACAAACCGATTTGTTTTCTGAAAACCCATTTTCAATGCGTTCATTACCATTGAACGTAAAATCCTGAGAATTCATCAGAATTCATTAGGTCACCTGAACCAAATCGGGTGTCAACCGTAAGAACGGTGGTTGCATAGCATGGTCGGAGACAGGACCTTGTGCCAGACCGAAAAATTATAGGATGATCTTTACTATCGCTCCTACCAAGGATAGTTCTAGCATCCGACACGTTAATAAGACCATAATCATCTGCATGTCACGGGACATTGCCTTAACAGTTTCTTGTTCATCGCTTTCCTTTACAACCAGACGGTAGTTTGCCGAAAGGTAATATACGGGACAAGTAAACTGGACGTGTTGCTTTCCTAATACAAGGTTAGCAAGTGGGTAACACAAAACCACAAGTGTTGAGCTAAAATTTTCAAATCTGAAACCCACACAACCCACAAAAATATTTTGCAAACACCGGTGAAGGGTTATTCCGGAAAACTTATCTAGGGTAAAAGCTAGATTAAATTTTCAAAAAGATCAAATGTTTTCATAAAGATCCAATTTCCTTAAGGATCTACATTTTAATAGTCATGTGGGACTGTAAACCACCTTTCAAATGTGCACTTTGCTTTGGAAACCGAAAGTAAATCGGCTATTTGATTGCAAGTGTCGTTGACCTAAACCCGAGGCAACTGTGGATGACACACCCACCTTTAACCATCATTACTGTCATTGTTTATACTGCTATATCAAAATCACTAATGTACAAAATGTGATGAATAAAAAAGTGATTCATGTATGTTTTTATTTCAAGTTCTGTATTGCTTGAGGACAAGCAACGCTCAAGTGTGGGGATATTTGATAGTGCTCCAAATGAACATATATTTTGTAGCAATATCGTTCCAATATGTAAAGTTTTTAAATGTAATTTCCTTATTTTTAGTTGTAATAGTTAAATAAATAAGTGCGAAGACGAAAGACGCAAATCGCTCGAAAATGAAGATTTAAAGACAAAAACGAAGATTTGAAAGACCAAAACATCCAAAAAGCTCAAATGTACAAGATACAATTCAAAAGGTTCAATTTATTGATGAGAAACGTCTAAAAATGACAAGAGTACAAGTTACAAAACGCAAAGTACAAGATATTAAATTATACGAAAGGACGTTCGAAAATCCGGAACCAGGACATGAACCAACTCTCAACGCTCAACGCAACGGTGTAAAAATTACGAGTCAACTATGCACAAGAATAAAATATAATATTTAAATAATTCATAATAAGAATAATATTAAATAATAAAAAGTTGTTAATTGAGCATAGTTTAGGGGTCGTAAATGAAAATTTCATTTCATAATTCGCCTATAAAAACAAGTTATATCGATCAATTTTAGGGACACACTTTTCGATCATATTTTCTATCCTCGATCCATCTATCAAATATCTATATCTAATATCCAATATCTATATTCTATATCTCTATCATAATGTTAACTTAATAAGATATAACAATAATCTTAATTTTAATTTTAAATTATGATAATAATAAGATTTATGATAGAGATCGTTTGAGTGTGTAAGTCGAAATTCTGTCCGTGTAACGCTACGCTATTTTTAATCATTGTAAGTTATGTTCAACCTTTTTAATTTAATGTCTCGTAGCTAAGTTATTATTATGCTTATTTGAGCCGAAGTAATCGTGATGTTGGGCTAAAATATTAAGACGGGGTTATTGAACTTTGTACCATAATTGGGGTTTGGGCAAAAGACCGACACTTGTGGAAATTGAACTATGGGCTATTAATAGATGGGGGGTATTGTCTAATTGAGTGACAACTCATTGGAGTCTGTCGAACCTATCTTCAAATTAATTAACCTAATAATTAATAATGATTATGGTTGTCCTATTTAGTGATGTTCATATGGAATCTGTTATAATCATTTAATTAATCAATTGGGTTGGGTGATTGATTATTCATTCTGATCAAGTGGATGAATTAATATTCATAAACTAATTAAAACAGGGGTGGATTACATACAGTGATAACTGGTGTAATTGTTGACAGAAGTGATAACTGCGTCACAGTTTAAATCCTTAATCAGTTGGAATATTTGACTTCGGGTATAAGGGTAATTTGACGAGGATACTCGCACTTTATATTTATGACCGATGGACTATTATGGACAAAAACCAGATAGACGTATCAAATAAACCAGGACAAAGGACAATTAACCCATGGTAATAAATTAAAATCAACACGTCAAACATCATGATTACGGAAGTTTAAATAAGCATAATTCTTTTATTATATTTCTCATCGTATCTTTATTTACTGTCATTTTATTACTCGCAATTTTATTTTCTGTCATTTTATTTATCGCAATTTATTTTACGCACTTTAATTTTTGTCATTTATTTTTACGCTTAAAATCGACAAACCGGTCATTAAACGGTAAAACCCCCATTTTATAATAATACTACTACTTATTTATATATATATTTTTACAAATAAACTTAATAATATAGCGTTAACTTCACCAGCTCCCTGTGGAACGAACCGGACTTACTAAAAACTACACTACTCTACGATTAGGTACACTGCCTATAGTGTTGTAGCAAGGTTTAGGTATATCCCATCCGTAAATTAATAAAACTTGTGTCATATTTTGTAGTATTTCCTAGTAAAAATAATACTATTTCGTACCCTCACGCTACACATCAATAGTTTTATTAAGGATGATTTTATAAGACTAATTTTTATTGTAATAATAATTATAATATAGTTGTAATAATAAATATAATGATACTAGTAAAAATGATAATAATAATAATAACTACCTTACAAGAGAAAGGCTCCAAAAAGAAATAATTGCCCTTGTCAGGACTCGAACCCAGGACCTCTCGCTCACAAAGGCAACACCCTAACCAACCCTCCATTCCTCCGTTTCTGTTTAAATTACCTACTGTAAATTTATATCTATTTATTTCGGTCTATGCTTAATTCGGCCCAACAGAAACCTCTATCTCGGCCCAATATGAAGTTCTAGTCCAATAATGGACCCAAGTAACAGGAACGGCCCAACTGGAATTTAATGTTGAATCTCGGCCCAACTTGTGTAGCTATTAGAAAAAAATATAAATACTAAAACGCAGCAGTCTTGATTCCAAATCAAGACCTTCTGTTTAATACTGTCATAACCCGTCCTTAACCGTAAGAACGTGTTAGATAACGTATGATTTCATTGCGAGGTATTGACCTCTATATGCGACATTTTTAAAAGAAAAACTGCATATATTATACATTACAAACCATGATTCTTATTTTTGATACAAGCTTTGGACGAAATAAAGATGATTATCGTTTAGCGATAATCTTCGACTTACAAACTTTACAAATGATGATAACAACACGATTTCTAGCATATTTTACAACACAAGTTCTTGGATATGCAGTCTTATTTTTGACACAAATATGCGTACGCAAGATCCTGCTCAAATTCAACATAATGCAGCGGAAACTTCTAATTATCACCTGAGAATAAACATGTTTAAAACGTCAACATAAAGTTGGTGAGATATAGGTTTAGTGCCGGCAGCAATATATATATAGACCACAAGATTTCGTATATAAACAGTTTAATAAAAATATTCTAAGTGGTTGAGCACTTGGTAACCATACTTAACAATTAATCACGTCGCATATTCCCTTTAATATGAAATCTTACTACACTGTACCAAGTGTAGTCACGAAACGAAGTACTGTGCAACCGTTGAATACTGGTCGTCCAGTCCGGTTGGGGTTGTCAAGCCCGATAGATCTATCAACAGGATTCGCGTTTACAATACCGCTGTAAATATTAGTTACCAAGCTACAGGGAAGTATGCCAGTGGTACAACTCAACGTAGAATATATTTTTCAGTTACTTGTGTCCATAACGTAAAACATAAAATACATGTATTCTCATCCCGAAATATTTAGAGTTTAAAAGTGGGACTATATACTCACTTTCGTCTTGAAGATATATATATTTTGACTTGGTCTCCCGGTTGATATCACGAACCTATCCATATATAATATATCAATACCTTTTCTTTTTAAACAACGTCACATATATATTCTTGTTATACTTTTAATACTTTTTATAATTCCTTAGTCCGTAGTTAGCAGTTCGTTGTTAGTAATTCAATTTTAATGGTTCATATTTAGATGTTTAATAAACCCCCAACGAAATAAATAAAACCCCCAACGTATATGTATTGGTCGAGATTAATCTTGACCCACGGTACCGGTGTTGTCAAATGACGTGTTGCGTACATAAAGTACCGGTGTTGTCAAATGACGTGTTGCGTACAAACATGGGATCTTATGATTAATCTTCTCGTGTTGTTTACGGGTGATCCTGAACCATATAAAATTGAATTATGAGTACATATATATAAAATATCATGTTATCTTAAAAAGATGTGATTTATTTTAATTTTCTCCAATTAATCCCGAAGTTAAACTAGTCTTGGATAGCCAATTTTGTTTCGGTCATAGTTTCTTCGTTACAACTCCGTTTTCGTTGATTCAACTTGCCATCTCCTTGGATCGAGTTCCTCTTTAAGACTATGAACTGTAAATATCTTAGTTTGTATTCAAAATCACACGGCATAGGTGAAACTTTAGTGAAACTTATGAAGTTAAACCTTTTCCTTTATGTAGGCAACCTTAAATGATTATTTTTCTAAAAATACTTATACTTTGAATTAAATCATGAAATTTTTATGTGTTACCATATTCATAGTAAAAATCATTTTTCCAGAACATAAACCTTAAATTCAAAGTTTAAGATGGTTTTTAATTATCCAACCCAAAACAGCCCCCGGTTACACTCCGACGTCGTAAAAACAGTTTTTAAGGTGTTCTTTGAAAAACCAAGTTATACCTTGTTAAATTAGCATATATTTAAGTTATATTACAGGTCTTGAAGTATTTTAAAAGTTAAGTTAGAAGGATCTATTTAGTTTGCAAACAAGTTTGAAAACATTCAAACTATGTTCTTGTTGTTAAAATTGTATACCACAAAATATGATAGCTATATATATATGAATCAAATAAGGTTATGAACATAGATACTACCTCAAGTTCCTTGGACAAGGTTTCTGTAAAAGAGGAGTAAGAACCTAGAACCAAAAGGGTGATGGAATTGGATGAAAGATTGGAAGTAAGTTTGTGTTCTTGGAAGGATTTCTTGAAGTGTTTTTGTAAGGTTTTCTTATGAGATTTAAGTGTTGTTTTTGAAGCTAAATGATGGAGAAAATGCTTGGAGATGATCAAGTATGAAGTTAAGAGTATTTTGAGAGAGAAATGGAAGTGTAAGTATGAGAAAATGGGGTGAAGAAATGGTGTGCATGCATAAAAACGTTTTTAGGTTATAAAGGAAAAAAAAGATACCTAACTTTGTTTTCTTGCTAAATAATTCATGCTACTTGACAAATGGTTGGTTCCACATGTTTCTTAATCATTTAAGGCTGCTAAGGAGCAGATTTTTATTGGTATATACCAATAGTAAATACATCTAGAAGCTGCGTATGATACGAGTACATATACTCTAGATATACGTATAGAAATTTTGTGAAAAATGGAATGAGGATTCAAATATAGCTATCTTTTGTGAATACACTTATATGGTTTTATGTATTTAAGTTCTTAAAAGTGATTAAATTCATTACTTATACGATATATGTATAAACATTATAGGTCATAAGTATTTAAGTCAAATAACGTTGCGTATGGTTATCGTTTTGAAAACTTAAGTTAGTAGTTTCAAAATATACATATAACTTATTGTTATTAATACAAAATGAGATATTAAAACATTCTTAGATCATGTTAAATATGTATATATACATATATATACACAAACGTATAATTATCATATGTTATATAGTTCGTGATATCATCGGTCAAACTAGACGGTCAAACGTTGTGTAAAACTCTTTTCAAAAACATAAATCTCAACAATTTGGATTGCTTATCATGTTGGTAAGGTTTAATTTATGTAAATATTAATCTTACAAGTATAGAATGATCGAAAAAGTGCGGGTCATTACAGTACCTACCCGTTAAATAAATTTCGTCCCGAAATTTTAAAATTGTACCTATTTTGCGTCATCGGGAAACAAGTGTGGATACTTTTGTTTCATTTGATCCTCTCGTTCCCAAGTAAACTCGGGACCCCTTCGAGCATTCCAACGAACCTTAACGATCGGTATGTTGCTCTGCTTGAGCCGTTTAACTTCACGATCCATGATTTCGATTGGTTCTTCGATGAATTGTAGTTTCTCGTCGACATGGATTTCTTCAAGAGGAATGGTGAGGTCTTCCTTTGCAAGACACTTCTTAAGGTTTGAGACGTGAAAGGTATTATGTACTCCGGCGAGTTGTTGCGGTAACTCGAGTCGATAAGCTACCGGTCCAATGCGTTCGATGATCTTGAACGGGCCTACATACCTTGGGTTTAGTTTACCCCTTTTTCCAAAACGTATTACACCTTTCCAAGGTGACACCTTTAACATAACCATGTCACCGATCTGAAACTCTAATGGTTTCCTTCGAACATCGGCGTAGCTCTTTTGGCGACTACGGGCTGTTTTCAATCTCTCCTTGATTTGTACTATCTTCTCAGTCGTTTCGTGTATGATCTCGGGACCAGTTAATTGTCGATCTCCTACTTCATTCCAACAAATAGGAGATCTACACTTTCTTCCGTACAATGCTTCGAATGGCGCAGCTTTAATGCTCGCATGATAACTATTATTATACGAGAATTCTGCTAATGGTAGATATTTATCCCATCCGTTTCCAAAATCGATCACACATGCCCTGAGCATGTCTTCAAGAGTCTGAATCGTTCTTTCACTCTGCCCGTCGGTTTGCGGATGATACGCGGTACTCATATCCAAACGAGTTCCTAGGGCCTCCTGTAGTGATTGCCAGAACTTTGATGTAAATCTACTATCACGATCGGATATAATGGAAATAGGTATTCCATGCCTTGAAACAACTTCCTTTATATACAATCGTAATAGTTTCTCCATTCTATCCGTTTCCTTTATAGGCAAGAAGTGTGCAGACTTGGTGAGACGATCAACAATCACCCAAATGGTGTCGTATCCCCAGGCAGTCTTTGGTAACTTCGTGATGAAATCCATGGTAATACCATCCCATTTCCATTCTGGGATTTCTGGTTGTTGAAGTAACCCTGACGGCTTCTGGTGTTCAGCTTTGACTTTGGAACAAGTTAAACATTCCCCAACATATGTTGCAACATCTGTCTTTAAATTAGGCCACCAATAATGTGTCTTAAGATCTTGGTACATCTTTCCAACTCCAGGATGTATCGAGTATCTTGTCTTATGTGCCTCATTTAATATCAACTTCCTTAATCCACCCAACTTCGGTACCCAAATACGATTTGCAAAATATCGAATTCCATCTTCCCGCATAACGAGTTGCTTCTCATACTTCTTCATTATTTCATTTCCTATATTTTCTTTAGTAAGTGTTTCTCGTTGAACTTCTTTGATTTGTGAGTTGAGATTCATGCGAATTTTTATGTTCATCGCTCGTACTCGAATTGGTTCTCGTTCCTTTCTGCTTAAAGCATCGGCCACCACGTTCGCCTTCCCGGGATGATAACGAATTTCACAATCATAGTCGTTTATTAACTCGACCCACCTACGTTGTCTCATGTTCAGCTGTTTCTGATCAAAAATATGTTGAAGGCTTTTATGATCAGTAAACACAGTGCATTTAACCCCATACAAGTAGTGTCTCCATATCTTCAATGCAAACACGACTGCTCCCAGTTCTAGATCATGCGTCGTATAATTCCGCTCGTGAATCTTCAATTGTCGGGATGCGTATGCAATAACTTTCTTTCGTTGCATAAGAACGCAACCAAAACCTTGTCGCGAAGCGTCACAATATATTTCAAAATCATCGTTCCCTTCTGGTAACGATAAAATAGGCGCCGTAGTTAACTTCTTCTTTAGTAATTGAAATGCACTCTCCTGCTCAGAAGTCCATTCATATTTCTTCCCTTTTTGCGTTAACGCTGTCAACGGCTTAGCTATTCGGGAAAAATCTTGAATAAACCTTCTATAATAACCGGCTAAACCCAAAAATTGACGTATCTGCGTTGGTGTCTTAGGAGTCTCCCATTTTTCAATGGCTTCAATTTTTGCTGGATCAACCTGAATTCCTTTGCTACTAACAACGTGGCCAAGAAATTGCACTTCTTTCAACCAGAAAGCACATTTAGAAAATTTAGCATATAGCTGTTCTTTTCTCAACAACTCTAATATCAACCTTAAATGCTGCTCATGCTCTTGCTCACTCTTGGAATAGATAAGAATATCATCAACGAAAACGATAACAAACTTATCTAAATATGGACTACAAACTCGATTCATGAGGTCCATGAATACAGCTGGCGCATTTGTCAACCCAAACGGCATGACCAAAAATTCGTAATGACCATAACGTGTCCGAAAAGCAGTTTTCGGAATGTCCTCTTCTTTGACACGTAATTGATGATAGCCCGACCTTAAGTCAATTTTTGAGTACACACATGATCCTTGGAGTTGATCAAATAAGTCGTCAATTCTCGGTAGTGGATACCGATTCTTGATAGTTAACTTATTTAATTCACGATAATCTATACACATCCTAAAAGATCCATCTTTCTTTTTAACAAATAGAATCGGAGCTCCCCACGGTGAAGTACTTGGTCGTATGAATCCATGATCCAGTAATTCTTTTAACTGACTCTGAAGTTCTTTTAACTCGAACGGTGCAAGTCTATATGGAGCACGAGCCACTGGTGCAGCTCCTGGTACTAAATCTATTTGAAATTCTACAGATCTAAATGGAGGTAATCCCGGCAACTTTTCCGGAAAGACTTCAGGAAAATCTCTTGCCACAGGCACGTCATTGATGCTCTTCACTTTTTCCTTTGTTTCGACTTTATTAACATGTGCTAAGATAGCATAGAACCCTTTCTTCAAGCACTTTTGAGTTTTCAAATAACTAATGAGTTTTAGCTTTGAGTTACCCTTCTCTCCATAAATCATTACTGGCGTTTTATCCTTACGAGGAATGCGAATTGCCTTCTTGGCGCACACAACTTCAGCTCCTATTTTGGACATCCAGTCCATGCCGACTATTACATCAAAACTTCCTAATTCTACGGGTATCAAGTCAATTTTAAACGTTTCTCCGGCTAAATTTATTTTACAATCACGGCAAATTTTATCGGCTTTAATTAGTTTACCATTAGCTAACTCAATCATGTACTTAGCATCGAGAGGTAATGATGAACAATTCAATTTAGCGTGAAAGTCTCTACACACGTAACTTCTATCAGCACCAGTATCAAATATAATAGATGCGGATAAGTTATTAATGGTAAACGTACCCGTAACAAGCTCCGGGTCTTCACATGCCTCTTTAGCATTAATAACAAATGCTCTTCCACGTGCAGGTCCGATATTCTTCTCTGGATTCGGGCACTGGCTCTTATAGTGACCTTGTTTTCCACACCCAAAACAAGTAATGGTAGCCAAAGCAGTTCTATTTGCATTGGTGGCAGGAGTCTTGGTACCATTTGTATTTGTAACGAGAGCCCTACAATCTTCAGCAAGATGACCCTTTCGATTACATTTGTTGCATACCACATTACAGTAACCAGAGTGATGTTTATGGCATCGGTTGCATAAAGGATTTTGTCCTTTATAACCAAAGCTTAAACCACTACCCGTACCTTGCGTGTTTTCTTGTTTCTTAAAAGATTGTTGTTGGTTACCTCGATCATAATTTCCATTCCACTTTCTTTTATTACCTGATACCTTCACATTAGTATTGGATACTTTCTTATCCATGATGACCTGATCCATTAGCTCGTTTACCATGGTTATAGCTTCATGAATTGTCTTAGGTTTCGATGCTGTAACATTTGCCTTGACCTTTTTGGGCAAACCATCTTTGTACATTTCAATCTTCCGTTCTTCGGTTGGAACCAATTCAGGACATAGCAAAACTAATTCCATGAATCGCTGATTGTAGTTGGTGATTTCAGTACCAATAACCTTCAGACTTCGTAACTCATCTTCCAACTTCCTAACCTCGTTCCTTGGACAATATTCATTGATTAACATTGTTTTGAATTCTTCCCACGGAGTATCATAAGCTACATCTCCTCCTACGGCCTTCACATAATTTTTCCACCACGTGAGTGCACTATCTTGTAAAGTGCACGATGCGTATTTGGTCATGTCCTTTTCAACACAACCACTGATTTTGAACACAGTTTCCATCTTTTCTATCCACCGGGTTAAACCGATCGGTCCTTCTTTTCCACTGAATGATGAGGGCTTGCAAGCTTGAAAAGTTTTGTAAGTGCACCCCACACGAGGATTTGGGTTAACTGCAGCACCTCTTGCAGCCTCGACCCATAACATTCTGTCGTTCACTCGCTGATTGATGAGTTCCTGGATTTCTTGTTCCGTCATTCGGTTCAATCGCGCCATATTCTTCTATAAGAATGAAAAGAAAATAATTATTCACATGGAATATTATAGATGTAGTGTATATTTACAGTACATTATAGCTTATTAATAATATGAACCAGGTATTATTATAAAAGCCTTTTCTTCTTATTAGCGTTTTATAATTATATCTAGGGTAGTACCTACCCGTTAATGTCCATACTTAATAGCTTAGTACAGAATCAATTACTACCATCTAAATAATACTTAACCATGGAAAATTATTGCATTTCACACTTCACTATTTTACATATGCTTATCTTACATCGAACATTAAGCAAACCACACTAATAATATTATACAAAACATTATATGATCCCATGGTTTAATACGGCAGCGCATCGTTTGGTCTATTTTCTAGGACGTTTAGGTTCAAAGAATCGCTTAACGCTTATCCTGGCTGTCTGCCTATATTTTGGCTGTGGGACTGAAGAACTGGATGCCGGGATAGAACGAATAGGAATAGCGGGAATAGGGGTGGTAGTGTCTAGTGGAGTTGGTGCCACATCATCCTTATTAAACTCAGGATTTGAATTTTCTAATTCATTAGCCTTTCGTTTCTTTCCTAGTTCGAACTCTTCTTTTGTAATTTCCTGTATTTCTTCCTCGGGTTCACTTTCCTCCTCGGGTTCACTTTCCTCCTCGGGTTCACTTTCCTCCTCGGGTTCACTTTCCTCCTCGGGTTCACTTTCCGGGTTCTCTATAGTCGGTTCATCCGGAATTTGTGAGTCTTCCCCAAAGATATTATTTTCGTCATCGGATAGGTTAATGACTGGAACACCATCTGAAGATTCTGGTTCGGAGTCGCTGAATGTGATAACAAGTTTTGAGCCCGACATCTATCACACAACAACTAACCCATTAGTACTACATAATATTTACATATAAATTTTAACCAACAATGATAAGCAATGGTTTTTAAATCAGACCCGGTCAAAGTCCAGACTTACTAATGTATCCTAACGACTTATCAGTTAGACACACTAATGCAAACCTGGTTCGCTAAGACCACCGCTCTGATACCACATGTCATAACCCGTCCTTAACCGTAAGAACGTGTTAGATAACGTATGATTTCATTGCGAGGTATTGACCTCTATATGCGACATTTTTAAAAGAAAAACTGCATATATTATACATTACAAACCATGATTCTTATTTTTGATACAAGCTTTGGACGAAATAAAGATGATTATCGTTTAGCGATAATCTTCGACTTACAAACTTTACAAATGATGATAACAACACGATTTCTAGCATATTTTACAACACAAGTTCTTGGATATGCAGTCTTATTTTTGACACAAATATGCGTACGCAAGATCCTGCTCAAATTCAACATAATGCAGCGGAAACTTCTAATTATCACCTGAGAATAAACATGTTTAAAACGTCAACATAAAGTTGGTGAGATATAGGTTTAGTGCCGGCAGCAATATATATATAGACCACAAGATTTCGTATATAAACAGTTTAATAAAAATATTCTAAGTGGTTGAGCACTTGGTAACCATACTTAACAATTAAACACGTCGCATATTCCCTTTAATATAAAATCTTACTACACTGTACCAAGTGTAGTCACGAAACGAAGTACTGTGCAACCGTTGAATACTGGTCGTCCAGTCCGGTTGGGGTTGTCAAGCCCGATAGATCTATCAACAGGATTCGCGTTTACAATACCGCTGTAAATATTAGTTACCAAGCTACAGGGAAGTATGCCAGTGGTACAACTCAACGTAGAATATATTTTTCAGTTACTTGTGTCCATAACGTAAAACATAAAATACATGTATTCTCATCCCGAAATATTTAGAGTTTAAAAGTGGGACTATATACTCACTTTCGTCTTGAAGATATATATATTTTGACTTGGTCTCCCGGTTGATATCACGAACCTATCCATATATAATATATCAATACCTTTTCTTTTTAAACAACGTCACATATATATTCTTGTTATACTTTTAATACTTTTTATAATTCCTTAGTCCGTAGTTAGCAGTTCGTTGTTAGTAATTCAATTTTAATGGTTCATATTTAGATGTTTAATAAACCCCCAACGAAATAAATAAAACCCCCAACGTATATGTATTGGTCGAGATTAATCTTGACCCACGGTACCGGTGTTGTCAAATGACGTGTTGCGTACATAAAGTACCGGTGTTGTCAAATGACGTGTTGCGTACAAACATGGGATCTTATGATTAATCTTCTCGTGTTGTTTACGGGTGATCTTGAACCATATAAAATTGAATTATGAGTACATATATATAAAATATCATGTTATCTTAAAAAGATGTGATTTATTTTAATTTTCTCCAATTAATCCCGAAGTTAAACTAGTCTTGGATAGCCAATTTTGTTTCGGTCATAGTTTCTTCGTTACAACTCCGTTTTCGTTGATTCAACTTGCCATCTCCTTGGATCGAGTTCCTCTTTAAGACTATGAACTGTAAATATCTTAGTTTGTATTCAAAATCACACGGCATAGGTGAAACTTTAGTGAAACTTATGAAGTTAAACCTTTTCCTTTATGTAGGCAACCTTAAATGATTATTTTTCTAAAAATACTTATACTTTGAATTAAATCATGAAATTTTTATGTGTTACCATATTCATAGTAAAAATCATTTTTCCAGAACATAAACCTTCAATTCAAAGTTTAAGATGGTTTTTAATTATCCAACCCAAAACAGCCCCCGGTTACACTCCGACGTCGTAAAAACAGTTTTTAAGGTGTTCTTTGAAAAACCAAGTTATACCTTGTTAAATTAGCATATATTTAAGTTATATTACAGGTCTTGAAGTATTTTAAAAGTTAAGTTAGAAGGATCTATTTAGTTTGCAAACAAGTTTGAAAACATTCAAACTATGTTCTTGTTGTTAAAATTGTATACCACAAAATATGATAGCTATATATATATGAATCGAATAAGGTTATGAACATAGATACTACCTCAAGTTCCTTGGACAAGGTTTCTGTAAAAGAGGAGTAAGAACCTAGAACCAAAAGGGTGATGGAATTGGATGAAAGATTGGAAGTAAGTTTGTGTTCTTGGAAGGATTTCTTGAAGTGTTTTTGTAAGGTTTTCTTATGAGATTTAAGTGTTGTTTTTGAAGCTAAATGATGGAGAAAATGCTTGGAGATGATCAAGTATGAAGTTAAGAGTATTTTGAGAGAGAAATGGAAGTGTAAGTATGAGAAAATGGGGTGAAGAAATGGTGTGCATGCATAAAAACGTTTTTAGGTTATAAAGGAAAAAAAAGATACCTAACTTTATTTTCTTGCTAAATAATTCATGCTACTTGACAAATGGTTGGTTCCACATGTTTCTTAATCATTTAAGGCTGCTAAGGAGCAGATTTTTATTGGTATATACCAATAGTAAATACATCTAGAAGCTGCGTATGATACGAGTACATATACTCTAGATATACGTATAGAAATTTTGTGAAAAATGGAATGAGGATTCAAATATAGCTATCTTTTGTGAATACACTTATATGGTTTTATGTATTTAAGTTCTTAAAAGTGATTAAATTCATTACTTATACGATATATGTATAAACATTATAGGTCATAAGTATTTAAGTCAAATAACGTTGCGTATGGTTATCGTTTTGAAAACTTAAGTTAGTAGTTTCAAAATATACATATAACTTATTGTTATTAATACAAAATGAGATATTAAAACATTCTTAGATCATGTTAAATATGTATATATACATATATATACATAAACGTATAATTATCATATGTTATATAGTTCGTGATATCATCGGTCAAACTAGACGGTCAAACGTTGTGTAAAACTCTTTTCAAAAACATAAATCTCAACAATTTGGATTGCTTATCATGTTGGTAAGGTTTAATTTATGTAAATATTAATCTTACAAGTATAGAATGATCGAAAAAGTGCGGGTCATTACAAATACAAACACTCCAAACCATTAAACCGCTTGTTACTTTTCTGTTTTAACTCCTTCGTTTAATTATCTATTATATAAAACGCTATCAACTTCATTACATCACTTATCATCATCTTCCAGTATCCCATCATCATCATTCTATGTATCATTATCTTAATCATTATTATCTTCATTCATAAACATCATCATCTTCCTTAATATTCATCATCTTTAATTCATAACCATTATTGATATCGTTACTATTCATCATCACCCTCAATATCATTTCATCTTCATCATCGCACACCATAGCATCATCATCATTATTTCTTTCGCCGTTAACAATGGTAGGGTAGCGACTGTGGTGGTGACGACGGTTTGGTGATGATTGAACAGGAACCTAAACAGTGAGGTGATGGTAGGTTCATTGGTTCGTTGGGGAGTAATAGTAACCAAAGGAAATAACAAAAAATGGTAGTACGTAGTGGTGGTTTATATGTTGGAGGTGATGACGAGATGATAGTGGTGATCGGGTGTGGTTTGCTCAAACAAGAAAACAATTACGAACGAATGGAGGAGGTGAACCGAAACAGTATGTGGGACTAATGAAAAAAAAAATCAAGTTTTGATAGTGGGTTTTCAAATAGCTGAATACAGGAACATGATAGCAGTCCTCGAGCAGTAGTCGTTCGAAGTAACAATTAAACACGAAGGTTTGTAGCAGGTTCATATGGTTTTGTTTGTGGTTTTTGATAGTTTCATGGTTGTTGAGGATGGCTGTTAGGATGGTGACCGTTGAGATGGTGGCCGATGAGGTAGGGGCCGGTGAAGATGATCAAGCAGGAAGTGATGATAAAAAAAAATGGTTGAGTGTGGTTCTTTCTAATGAATCATTCAAGTAGGAATATATATAAAGATATATATTGATTTATATATAAAATAAGAATTATAATATTAAATAATTATATGAAAGATCACATGAAACACAGTAAATCTTTCTCTGCCGACAAATTGATATTTTTACATCGCAGTGTGATATATCGTGTCCATTGCTAAACAGTTGATGTATAAAAGTGTTCCTAAAAATCCCAAATTTTTAGATTAATTAAATTTAATTATTTCACTCATTAACTGTTTGAAACCTGACCAAAAAAATGTGTCTAATCTTTATTTTAATTCCAAGTAATCTGTATGGGGTATTAAAACCCAACCCATCAAAGTAAAAAGATATTTTAAATAAATCCTAAATTTTTATATAACTTATTTATGGATCAACTTTTATCTTGATCTCATCAGGAATTCGGATTTAGACTCATTTAATATCAATCTTAAAGATTGACCTATCATTCAAGCTCAATCCTAACTCAAAATTAAATATTTTTTTAAAAAAATAATCAAATAGATTCTAAATATATTTTTAATAAAGCTAAAATTGATATAACATATTTTCAGATTACCATTTATTTTAAAATAATATAACTTCCTTTTTAATTTGTTTATTATTAATTTAATGACAAATGAACGTTTTCGTCGTTTATTAAATAACTTCAAATCACAAAATATATTTGATCTACTTTATTTATAGATATGTTTTAATTAATATTTGTTATATTTTATTCAAATAACATTTCAAAATTATATTTCGAGTTATTATTTATATACATATATACACATATCTATTTACAATGAATTGTTCGTGAATCTTTGGGAATAGTCGAATGGGTAATTGATTACATGAATATAGATTTCAAAACTTTCGAGACTCAACGTTACAAATTTTGCTTATCATGTCGGAAATATATTGAGATTAAGGTTTAAATTTGGTCGGAAATTTCCGGGTCATTACAGTACCTACCCGTTAAAGAAATTTCGTCCCCGAAATTTGATCGAGGTCGTCATGGCTAACAATAAAATTGTTTTCGTGACGATTAGGAGTTGACAAAATAGAGTGTTATTATTTTTGATTAATATAGATAAAACGATTTGATTACTTGAAGAGTACGAGTGAAGCTATTGTAAAAGAGCGAAATGATAAAATTAAGGTTCGTCTTAACTTTTGACATAGTCATGGTGAATTTCTGGGATTCAAGGAATTTAAGGAAATCTTCTAATCAGAAAGAAAATGAAATAGCATGATTTATTAGCAATCTTTTGGAATTACGGAAGAACAGGAATATCAAGAAAATATTTTCATGATATGCTTAGAGATTGAGTAGAATGAAAGAGTCATGTAACATGACACATGATGATGGTATAATCTACTGTGAACCATCATCACATTCCATTAGAAATTTAGCATGACTTACTGTAATATAATCACGTTGATCAAGTGTCATTATATATATTAACTCATGCATCAGTTCCCAACATTACTTCAATAACATTCATATTTTAAGCTCGAAAGTTTACAGAATATAGAAACTAACAGTTTCTATATGATGTAACACTGATAGCACGAAGAGATTAATGATTTCAGATAAGAATAGTTATAAAAATATCTTCAGAAATATGGAGAATATGTATAACGGAAGATATGAAGATATCTTATAATATCTAAGATAAGATAATGGTGAAGAATATCATCTGGAAAGGTTTAGAATAAGGAGTAGGGTTCTTACTAACGGTTTCAGTAGGCACTGAATCATTTGAATCCTTTGAAGTCAAACTTATTCTTTATGATTTGTCTACGGCTCCCTTCAAAATTTCGCATAATCCGCTTTTCGTTACTAAATTTTCTATTGAGTGTTTCCAATACTCCGTTTCTTTATCATCAACTTTTGGCCATTAAGACCATCTACAACATGCTGCTTCGTCAACATTCTTAAAGTTAACAGATCTGGGTCATCGGTTATCAACCGAGGTGGTTTCAGAAGAATTGTGTTTTTAGATGATTAAACGCTGATGATAACATGGTGGAATATGGAAGGTTCCCCGGTAACGATAAGAAAAGACAAGGTATATAAATCGAGGTTATAATAAGACTAGTCTTACTGAGAAGTCGAAGTTAACTTGCTGGAGCTGTGACAAAATTAACCACTTTGAAAAGGAATCGCAAGGTTGTTTTTGCTAATAAATGATAAAGAATTCGACGCAGTACGTGTTGAACTATGACTTTGGGTTCGAGAGTTCTTCAGGTGCATAAATCTTTTCTTCCGTAGATGAAGTGCGGTTGGTTCAACTTCTCGATTGTGGTATTTTCAAGAATCATGAAAGGTTTGAACGCGGATAGAAATCGTTAAAATACAAATGAGATTTTAAGATGAAATCAAGTGGCAAGCTTGAAGAATTGTTTAGTTTCATATATTATAATCAATATTTTAATTCATTTTAGTTGTCCAAAGTTAACAGTCCAATAGTCCAATTGTCCAATAGTCCAATAAATTCATATATAATTTAATATATAATATTTGAATTAAATAATACATATCGTGACCCGTGTACCGGTCTCAGTATTGATCACAACTCAAACCATATATATATTTTAGAATCAACCTCAACCCTGTATAGCCAACTCCCACATTCACATATAGATTGTCTATGGTTGTTCCGAAATATATATATATAGATGAGTCGATATGATAGATCGAAACCTTGTATACGTGTCCCGTTATTTATAGTGCGTAAAATAAATAAATATATATCATGACCCGTGCACAACGTATTGTCTCAGAATTAATCCGACGTATTGTGTACATGTGTCCGGATTTAAAGTGCGTAAAAGTAAATAACAGAAATTAAATGACGATAAATAAAATTGCGAGAATGTAAATTGCGATAAATAAAATGTAATACGGAATTAACAGTTAGCTGGGAACAGTTAGCTAGGAACAGTTAGCGTGGAATCTTAACAAAATTCATCATAGTTAATTTGTTTGTTTCTAACACTTTTTATTTTATCCAATGTTTTCTTCGTTATGCCACTTATTGGATTCTGATAGGTCCAAAATCCAAATATGAAATTTGAATGAAAATGGTTATTCTGCGGTGAACGGATACGTATATCGGTGGTTGTAAGTAGGATAGTAAATGGCCGTTGAATCAGATTCAAATGATGTACATTGTAACTTATTAATGTGAAATCTAAATATTCCTCGGGTACTACCTACCCGTTAAAATATTTTCATCATTAACAGTTTGTTCGAAAGAATTTTCAATTACAATCTTTATGAAAATATACTTACATATATATTTTCTTCAGATGTAATCATGGATTTAATGAGTCAATAAGATATTAAACTCATTTGATTTATCGTTATTACTAGATTACATGATCTCTAAAACATTAGAGATTACATAATCACCATGTCAAACGAAGATAAATGAGGTAAAACGATACGTAAAGCGAGGATAATCGATGTAGAACGATATGTAGAACGAGGATCATACTCGAAGTACAGATGGTGATATTGAGACGTGTGATGTTGATGTCCAAAATACAGATTGTGATGTTGAGGTTTAAGACGAGGTTGTGTTTGGGGGTGATATGGGTACTGTTGGCGTTGATGATGGTGGTGCTGATTATGCTGCTGGTGCTGCTGCTGGTGTTTGTAACCTTCGCACCATGTTCTCCAATGCCGTCACGCGAGCGCGAAGTTCGTTAACTTCTGCAAGTACACCGGGATGATTGACGGTTGAAGCGAGCGGATGAATAAGATTCGAAATATGGGATAGTATATAATCGTGACGAAATACTCTAGAAATAAGAGAGAAAATGGTGTCTCGAACAGATTCGCCGGTAAGTGCTTCAGGTTCATCGCTAAGAGGGCAATTTGGTGGATGGAAGGGATCTTTGATGTGAAATGATTTTCGGATATCGGATGATATTCTAGCTATATAGAATATCTATATATATAATACTAAAGATTTCGTAGACTACAAAGGAAGCTACGGCATATGTCAGGCAAGTCTACGGATATGCTAAGATATGAATTATCAGATACGCTAAGATATGAATTTTGTCTATACACTATCGATGCACTAAATGCAGTAAGACGTGTCTAGACTTAAGAATGATAAGCAGGTAATTTTCTAAGGATAATAAATAGATGATTTCCGACTAGATATGATAAGCAAAGCTTTTGACAGGCAGACACGGTCGAAGTCCAGACTCACTAATGCATCCTAACAACTTATCAGTTAGACACACTAATGCAGACCTGGTTTGCTAAGACCACCGCTCTGATACCAACTGAAATGTCCGCAACTAATCCATCCGGACGAAGTCTTCAACAGTTGGTCCCATTGCGATGATCGACTCCAAATAATAACTTTAATATGAGTTAATTCACAGCGAAGACTTAATTCGTACCTGAGAATAACATGCTTTAAAACGTTAACATAAAGTTGGTGAGATATATAGGTTTGATGCTAGCAGCGTTATAACTATGGACCACAAGATTTCATATATTTAAACATAATACACTCGCAAGTGTATGTAAAAGTAGTTGAGCACTTGGTAACCATACTTAACATTTAAATCATCGCAGCATATTCTTAAATAATCGCTACACCGTACCAAGTGTAGTATACAGAAATGAAGTACTGTGCAACCGTTGAAAACTGGTCGTCCAGCCCGGTTGGGGTTGTCAGGCCCGATAGATCTATCAACAGGATTCGCGTTTACATTCCTCATGTAAATATTAGCTACCAAGTATAAAGAAATATGCCATGGTACAACTCAACATAGAATTTATTTTTGATCACTTGTTCCATAACGTAAATCATAAAATGCATGTATTCTCATCCCAAAATATTTAGAGTTCAAAAAGGGGACTATATACTCACCATACTGTATTTTGTAGTAAAAATACATATAACATCATTGAACAAGTGTAATGTTGGCCTCGGATTCACGAACCTATATTAATTGTATATCTATTAAATCATATAATCGTAATAGAACAAAATATATGTACATCACTATTAATGATATAATTCTTATATTAATAACTTATAGGTTTCATTATTTAATTAAATATATTCATTTTATATATATTAATGTTATATATAAAATTTATACTAAATCTTAATTAAGGTATATATATATTTTATTTGCATTTTATATCTTAATTTATATGTTACCCGTATTTATTTTGTATTCTGTAAATAAATAATTTATAAAAATATTAATATAGTTTTATTAAGGATGATTTTATAAGACTAATTTTTATTATAATAATAATTATAATATAGTTGTAATAATAAATATAATGATACTAGTAAAAATGATAATAATAATAATAACTACCTTACAAGAGAAAGGCTCCAAAAAGAAATAATTGCCCTTGTCAGGACTCGAACCCAGGACCTCTCGCTCACAAAGGCAACACCCTAACCAACCCTCCATTCCTCCGTTTCTGTTTAAATTACCTACTGTAAATTTATATCTATTTATTTCGGTCTATGCTTAATTCGGCCCAACAGAAACCTCTATCTCGGCCCAACATGAAGTTCTAGTCCAATAATGGACCCAAGTAACAGGAACGGCCCAACTGGAATTTAATGTTGAATCTCGGCCCAACTTGTGTAGCTATTAGAAAAAAATATAAATACTAAAACGCAGCAGTCTTGATTCGAAATCAAGACCTTCTGTTTAATACAAACACTCCAAACCATTAAACTGCTTTTTACTTTTCTGTTTTAACTCCTTCGTTTAATTATCTATTATATAAAACGCTATCAACTTCATTACATCACTTATCATCATCTTCCAGTATCCCATCATCATCATTCTATGTATCATTATCTTAATCATTATTATCTTCATTCATAAACATCATCATCTTCCTTAATATTCATCATCTTTAATTCATAACCATTATTGATATCGTTACTATTCATCATCACCCTCAATATCATTTCATCTTCATCATCGCACACCATAGCATCATCATCATTATTTTCTTTCGCCGTTAACAGTGGTAGGGTAGCGACTGTGGTAGTGACGACGGTTTGGTGATGATTGAACAGGAACCTAAATAGTGAGGTGATAGTAGGTTCATTGGTTCGTTGGGGAGTAATAGTAACCAAAGGAAATAACAAAAAATGGTAATACGTAGTGGTGGTTTATATGTTGGAGGTGATGATGAGATGATAGTGGTGATCGGGTGTGGTTTGCTTAAACAAGAAAACAATTACGAACGAATGGAGGAGGTGAACCGAAACAGTATGCGGGACTAGTGGAAAAAAAACATCAAGTTTTGATAGTGGGTTTTCAAATAGCTGAATACATGAACATGATAGCAGTCCTCGAGCAGTAGTCGTTCGAAGTAACAATTAAACATGAAGGTTTGTAGCAGGTTCATATGGTTTTGTTTGTGGTTTTTGATAGTTTCATGGTGGTTGAGGATGGCGGTTAGGATGGTGACCGTTGAGATGGTGGCCGATGAGGTAGGGGCCGGTGAAGATGATCGAGCAGGAAGTGATGATAAAAAAAAATGGTTGAGTGTGGTTCTTTCTAATGAATCATTCAAGTAGGAATATATATAAAGATATATATTGATTTATATATAAAATAAGAATTATAATATTAAATAATTATATGAAAGATCACATGAAACATAGTAAATCTTTCTCTGCCGACAAATTGATATTTTTACATCGCAGAGTGATATATCGTGTCCATTGCTAAACAGTTGATGTATAAAAGTGTTCCTAAAAATCCCAAATTTTTAGATTAATTAAATTTAATTATTCCACTCATTAACTGTTTGAAACCTGATCAAAAAAATGTGTCTAATCTTTATTTTAATTCCAAGTAATCTGTATGGGGTATTAAAACCCAACCCATCAAAGTAAAAAGATATTTGAAATAAATCCTAAATTTTTATATAACTTATTTATGGATCAACTTTTATCTTGATCTCATCAGGAATTCGGATTTAGACTAATTTAATATCAATCTTAAAGATTGACCTGTCATTCAAGCTCAATCCTAACTCAAAATTAAATATTTTTTTAAAAAAATAATCAAATAGATTCTAAATATATTTTTAATAAAGCTAAAATTGATATAACATATTTTCAGATTACCATTTATTTTAAAATAATATAACTTCCTTTTTAATTTGTTTATTATTAATTTAATGACAAATGAATGTTTCCGTCGTTTATTAAATAACTTCAAATCACAAAATATATTTGATCTACTTTATTTATAGATATATTTTAATTAATATTTGTTATATTTTATTCAAATAACATTTCAAAATTATATTTCGAGTTATTATTTATATACATATATACACATATCTATTTACAATGAATTGTTCGTGAATCGTCGGGAATAGTCGAATGGGTAATTGATTACATGAATATAGATTTCAAAACTTTCGAGACTCAACATTACAAATTTTGCTTATCATGTCGGAAATATATTGAGATTAAGGTTTAAATTTGGTCGGAAATTTCCGGGTCATTACACAAACCTAGTGTTTATCATCTCTGTTGCGTCTACGTACTTTCCTGCAATATTGAATCACAACATTGATATGTAAGCATTTATATCTTATCTTTTATATATTAATAGTGCATCTCTGACTAGTGCTCGAGTATATATGTTTATGCATGTTGTATGCTAAATTTTGTCGTTAAATAGTTTATGATGAATCACGAATTAAATACATATATTACTGATAAAAGGTATATGATATGCATGTTTTTGGAAAGCTGACGAAAAATCAATAACTTTTCATTTAGAAATCGCGTAATTTCGATGAACGAATTAAAAGATATGGACAATTGAATTATGATTAACATTAATTGAAATTGTTTTTGAATCTGCAATTGATATTTAAACAACTTGTTTATAAGATTGATAAATTGGATTTTCAAATATTGCTAATCAAGTAAATGAATTTCTATATAAGGCACGTCTCGTAGAGCAATTGTCAAAACTGATTGTTTTATCATATTTTAAAGCCTTATAAAAACTATAGTTTAATTTTACAAGAATTGGGAAACTATGTGAAATGTAAAATGTTTCGATTGTCATGATCATTCAACTATTGTATTGAGTCAGATTGACTTTTTAAAATGATTTTGATCACTTTTGTATGTCGATCTCGAGCATTAGGATTGTGATACACTATGACCTGACCTAGCTTGATAGACATTTATTGACCAACATATGTTCTCTAGGTTGAGATCTACGGTTATTTGGTATTTCGAGTTTCGGTCACATTTCGGTGAACGACTTTATGTGCTGGTAAGGTGAGTTTCATATGATCCCTTTTACTCAATATATTTTTGGGCTGAGAATACATGCGACTGTTTTTACATACTGCAAATACTAGATTTATATGTGTGAGTTTCATATGATCCCTTTTTAATTGCTTTTGCAATACATTTTTGGGCTGAGAATACATGCAATTTATTTTTAAACGCAATGGACACAAGTACATACTAAATTCTACACCGAGTTTGAACCGAAAATCCCTTAGCTTTGGTAACTAGTAACTGACAGTTAAAAGAACTGGTGGGCGTGAGTAGTTGTATATGGATCCATAGGGCTTGACATCCCCGTCTGTTCCAGGATATAGAAACCCTAGCCTGAACTATAAAACAGACGAATGCTATTTGATTTTAGTACATGTTAGATTGCGTGTATTGTACATGTTGGTTGCATGTATGTTAAAACATGGGTACTTATTATATAGACGTTATAGTTTAGTTACCAGGATGCTCAATCTTGTTGAATATTTTGATAAACGTTTCTGGATGAAACAACTGAAATGTTGTGGTCCACCTGTATATACAGATTATGTGAAACATTAAAACTATGAACTCACCAACCTTTGTGTTGACACTTTCAAACATGTTTATTCTCAGGTTCCTAGAAGTCTTCCGCTATTTTCTTATATGTTATACAAGATATGTGCATGGAGTCATACATGCTTTATTCGAGAAAACGTTGCATTCACAAATCATCACCATCTATCTTATTTTGACTGCATTGTCAACTGAAGTCTTATTGTAAACTATTATATTACGGTGATTGTCTATATATAGAAATCATCAGATGTCGAAAACCTTTGATTTAAATATTCATTTATGGTGTGACTTTTCAAAAGAATGCAATGTTTACAAAACGTATCATATAGAGGTCAAATACCTCGCAATGAAATCGATGTATGACATGTTCATCCATATGGATTTGGAAGGATCGTCACAGTTGGTATCAGAGCGTTGGTCCTAGTGAACCAGGTCTTGCATGAGTGTGTCTAACTGATAGTTGTTAGGATGCATTAGTAAGTCTGGACTTCGACTTTGTCTGCATGTCAAAAGTTTTGCTTATCATTTCTTGTTGGAAATTACCTGCTTATCATTTCTAGTCTAGACACGTTTTACTGCATTGATTGCATGAATAGTGTATAGACAAAATTCATATCTTAGCATATCTGTTACTGTAAACTTTACCTGACAGCTTCTGAAAATTCCTCCGTAATTTGCGGGATCCCTTGTACTATATATTGGTATTCTATGTAATTAGAATATCATCCGATACCCAAAAATCATTTCATAACAAAAAATCCTTTATCTAATCGTGTAAGATGAATTCCGCATCTAGTTCAAATTCCTCGAATTTCGACAGTTATTCCGATATGGATTTCCATTCGAGCTCCGAAAGCAGCGTGACCGGAATGGATCAACCAATTAGCCATCATCTATTCTGGATGAATTGAGGATGGGTTCGTAGCCTATTTAATCATTGGAGACAAGAAGAAGGCGATCCCTTCCATCCACCACATTCACCTCTTGGCGATGAACCTGAATCACTTACCGGCGAACCTGTTCGAAACACCATTTTCTCTCTCATTTCCAGAGTATCTCGTCACGATTATATACTATCCCATGTTCTGAATCTTATTCATCCGCTCGTCCGAATCGACAATCATCCTGGTGTAGTAGAAGAAGTCAACGAGCTACGCGCTCGAGTAGTGACTTTGGAGAACATGATGCGGAACTTACAGGCATCACAGGCACCACCAGCATCGGCGGCAATAGTACCACCGACAACAACACCAACATTACCATTACTACCACCAACAACAACATACCCATCACATGCCTCAACATCACAATTTGTACCTCGGATATCAACATCATACGCACCCTAGGTACCAAGGAGTACCAACAACAAAACGATGAAGTATTGATTCATAACTTCATCGGAGAAACATTCTACGGCGATTATGTAATCTCTAAAATCTTAGAGATTATTTATCCCAGTTCTAACTGTAAATCAGAGGAGTAGAGATGATAGAGAGGAGAATAGAAACCCTAACAAGAATGGTACGTGATTTACAAGCTAGACTTGTTATACGAACGCCACCAGAAGTACCACCAGCAACACCTGTATCACCACATGCTCCACCAACTCCATAACCACCTACGATATCGACACCATAACCACCAATGAGTACATCGTAATATCGAATTATGAAGTATTAACTCATTCTTTCTGAAGAATTATATATATATATATATATATATATATATATATATATATATATATATATATATATATATATATATATGTATGTATGTATATATATATGTGTGTGTGTGTGTGTGTGTGAATTTTGAAACTATAATATATCTTTTCGTACTAAAGCTATTACGTATGAATTTTAAGGGGTAGATACTACTCGGTTAATTCATACTACTAAAATGCTATGATGTACATCCTTCGTTAACGACTTAACCATCGTTAACTACAATCTCTGTTTCAACTCAATGAATTCCATTTCCTAATAAACCAAGTATATTATTCAATTACATAATTAATTTTACATTTTCATTTTCGATGTACTCGAAACTTTCTAGAAAACATCATCTGTGCCTTGTAAGGTTCACAAAAATTCCACGAGCATCAACATCCTTTACCGAGGAATAAGAATAAATAATGAAGTATCGATTACATTAGCAAAATACTCCACAAAGATTATGTAATCTTTAATGTTTTAGAGATTAATCATTTCTAAGTCAAGCCAAAAATCAAATGAGCTTAATATGATATTAACTCATTAAATCTGTATTACATCTGAAGAAAATATACATACATATATTTTCATAAAGACGGTAATAAAAATTCTTTTGTACAAAGTATTAATTGTGAAATCTTTAACGGGTAGGTAATACCCGGGAAATATTTAAGTTCGCAATTAATATGTTACACTGTACATTCTTCAACTTTGATTTAAAAATTATTAACAATGCTCACAACGATATACAATCGTTTTCATACAAATTCAATTACATATTCTGATATTGACGGATCAGAATCCAAGTCATAACTCTGAACCGGTGACATCATTATTAGATCTCTACATCTTTCAAAGCTATACTTTGACTTCAAAACTGTGAAAGATCCTTTAGCATTGTTTTTTCCGAAAATAATCTTCCAATCCCTTTTCAAAGTATTCAGTTTTATCACACTTCCAACCAGTCAACTTGGACTTTTCAGATTAGCCTTATTGTAATCTGGACATATACGTTTTTGTTACCGGGGAACCTTTCATGTCCCACCACATTAGCAGTAAATTAACCAACAACTTCATTAATCCTTGACCTTCTGAAAAATCATTATACTCATTGAAACCCTATCATGTACTCATCCACATCTTGTAACAATAATTGTCATACCAACTACCAGGAATTAGCAATCAGTATTTTGAATCACGCAGTAATTCTACGCCAACAGTTATATATATACATATAATGTCTATCTCCTAGACTTACTTACTTCGAATGTGAAGTTTCTGAAAAACACCCCAAACTGCGAAACTAGTCCTCCGAATTTTGAAAAAAATGCTGATGAAGCAGCAAAAACTGTAAACGACCTTAACAGTCAAAAGTTTGATGATAAAAAATAGTATGGTGGTAAAGCTGAGAAAAAGAGAAGGTTTGGTACTGAACAACGGATTGAGAAAATCATGAAGGAGACTGTGGACAAATCACAAAGACTAAACCTGCCTTCAAAGAATCCAAATGATTCTGTATTTGCTGAAGTCATTAACAAATACCTTGCTCCTGACTCTAAACCTTTATGAACAAATCTTCTTCATCATCCTTCGATATTAGAAATTCTAAGATATCATCATATCTTTCATTATAAATATCTTCGATATTTCTGAAGATATCTTCATAACTATCATGGTCCAAGATTATTTATCTCTTTGCGCTATCTATGTTACATCATAAAAGAAACTGTTTTAGTTTCTGAAATTCTGAAAAATTCGAATTTAAAATATGAATGTTTTGAAGTAGTGTTGGGAATTGAAGCATGAGTTAGTATAATATAATGACACCTGATCAACGTGATTATATTACAGTAATTTATGCTAAGTTTCTAATGGAACGTGATAAAGGTTCACAGATCATACCCTCATCATGAACCATGTTACATAACTCTTTCATTCTATTTAACATCTAAACATATCAAGAAAATATTTTTCTTGATGATTCGGTCTTTTCCAGATATTCTGGTAATTCGACAAATCAAATCGTGCTATTACCTTTTCTTTCTGCTTTGTATATTATGATCATTCGAAACTCCATACCTACGAATTCTGGACCATTATCCGCTTGACTTAAGATCGGGAAGAGAAAACGAAAGCATGAAGCTCCGAAATATAATGGAGAATATAAATCCCAATAACAACCCCGAAATTACAAACTGTGTATATCAATACGTATAGCAATATAAAGACATGGGAGAATGAAAAACACTATAACCCCAAGGTAATGGTAGAAGAAAATAACTTCCTCTGGTGGTAGATGAAAAAGAAGAATGACAGATATGAAAGTTAGGAGAATATCAAGAATCAGAACTGGATGAAGCATTTTCACAATCTTTTGGAAGTATGAAATAAGGGAGAAGATTATAAGAGTGGTGAAAATAAATGAAACGGAAGAGGTCAATTTATAGCGAAATATCAGACATAGCAATCGAGGGAGATTACGCATTTAATCAAAGAAAATCCTAATTTTCGCAAATTCCGAAGAATCAAATCTTATATAGATTATGAAGATTTTCTATTCCTTAATTTCCGGAAATCAATCGTTAATACGTCAAAAGTTAAGATGAATCTCTATTCCCTCATTTCACTCTTTTACAATAACTTCTCTCATACGCTTCGAGAAATTGGATTGTTTTATTCATATTATTCAACGGTGATAAAATTCTATTTATCAACTCATATTCGTCATGAAAACATTTTTATTGTTAGCCATGACGACCTCATTCAAATTTCGGGACGAAATTTCTTTAACGGGTAGGTACTGTGATGACCCGGAAATTTCTGACCAAATTTAAACTTAATCTTTGTATGATTAATGTTTCTGACACGATAAGTAAAGTCTATGAAGTTGAATCTCAAAATTTTGAACTATTCAATTACCCTTCGATTGTTCTCAACGATTCGCGAACAATTATATGTAAATAATACATATATGTAGTGACCCGAACTTTTCCATGTTTATATATATTAATTGAGATTGATATTTACATGATTAAATGTTTCCAACATGTTAAGCAATCAAACTTGTTAAGACTTGATTAATTGAAATATGTTTCATATAGACAATTGACCACCCAAGTTGACCGGCGATTCACGAACGTTAAAACTTGTAAAAACGACATGACGATATATATATGGATATACATATGGTTAACATGAGATTATGATAAGTAAGTATCTCCATAAGTATATTAACAATGAGTTATATACATATAAACAAGACTACTAACTTAAGGATTTCGAAACGAGACATATATGTAACGATTATCGTTGTAACGACATTTAAATGTATATATATCATATTAAGATATATTAATATATCATAATATCATGATAATATAATAATTTAACATCTCATTAGATATAATAAACAATGGGTTAACAACATTAATTGAGATCGTTAACTTAAAGGTTTCAAAACAACACTTACATGTAACGACTAACGATGACTTAACGAATCAGTTAAAATGTATATACATGTAGTGTATTTAGATGTATTAAAATACTTTTGGAAGACTTCAAGACATATATTAAAACACTCATACTTAACGAAAATGGTTACAGTTACTTTCCCATTCTTTTCTTTCATCAAGAATTCTAGTCGTATTCTTACCCGTATTATACACAGCTTCAAAACGTACTTACTATGGGTATATACCAATAGGAACTAGCATGGGATTCCACTCTTGATTATTTCATGTATGACTAATCAATTTTAACTTCTACCATGAGCTAGTCAACTAACTAGAACTCCTTTTAACCCCACTCACCACTCACCAATTACCACTCATCATTCACTCCATTTCACTTCCAATTCTCTTTCTAATTCTCTCTCAACACACACACACACTATTATGAACGTATTTTTCCAGTAGTTACTCATCATCTTCATCAAAAATCACTTCAAGAATCAAGCTATAATCATCATAGGAAGAACACTTCAAGAACACTTCAAAAATCCCTTCAAGTTTACTAATTTACTTCCAAGCTTTCTAATCCATTCCAAGTAATCATCTAAGATCAAGAAACCTTTGTTATATACAGTAGGTTATCTTTCTTATTCAAGGTAATATTCATATTCAAACTTTGATTCAATTTCTATAACTATAAACTATCTTAATTCGAGTAAAAATCTTACTTGAACTTGTTTTTGTGTCATGATCCTACTTCAAGAACTTTCAAGCCATCCAAGATCCTTTGAAGCTAGATCATTTCTTGTCACTTCCAGTAGGTTTACCTACTAAACTTGAGGTAGTAATGATGTTCATAACATCATTCGATTCATATATATAAAACTATCTTATTCGAAGGTTTAAACTCGTAATCACTAGAACATAGTTTAGTTAATTCTAAACTTGTTCGCAAACAAAAGTTAATCCTTCTAACTTGACTTTTAAAATTAACTAAACACATGTTCTATATCTATATGATATGCTAACTTAATGATTTAAAACCTGGAAACACGAAAAACACCGTAAAACCGGATTTACGCCGTCGTAGTAACACTGCGGGCTGTTTTGGGTTAGTTAATTAAAAACTATGATAAACTTTGATTTAAAAGTTGTTATTCTGAGAAAATGATTTTTATTATGAACATGAAACTATATCCAAAAATTATGGTTAAACTCAAAGTGGAAGTATGTTTTCTAAAATGGTCATCTAGACGTCGTTCTTTCGACTGAAATGACTACCTTTACAAAAATGACTTGTAACTTATTTTTATGACTATAAACATATACTTTTTCTTTTAGATTCATAAAATAGAGTTCAATATGAAACCATAGCAATTTGATTCACTCAAAACGGATTTAAAATGAAGAAGTTATGGGTAAAACAAGATTGGATAATTTTTCTCATTTTAGCTACGTGAAAATTGGTAACAAATCTATTCCAACCATAACTTAATCAACTTGTATTGTATATTATGTAATCTTGAGATACCATAGACACGTATACAATGTTTCGACCTATCATGTCGACACATCTATAGATATTTCGGAACAACCATAGACACTCTATATGTGAATGTTGGAGTTAGCTATACAGGGTTGAGGTTGATTCCAAAATATATATAGTTTGAGTTGTGATCAATACTGAGATACGTATACACTGGGTCGTGGATTGATTCAAGATAATATTTATCGATTTATTTCTGTACATCTAACTGTGAACAACTAGTTGTAGGTTACTAACGAGGACAGCTGACTTAATAAACTTAAAACATCAAAATATATTAAAAGTGTTGTAAATATATTTTGAACATACTTTAATATATATGTATATATTGTTATAGGTTCGTGAATCAACAGTGGCCAAGTCTTACTTCTCGACGAAGTAAAAATCTGTGAAAGTGAGTTATAGTCCCACTTTTAAAATCTAATATTTTTGGGATGAGAATACATGCAGATTTTATAAATGATTTACAAAATAGACACAAGTACGTGAAACTACATTCTATGGTTGAATTATCGAAATCGAATATGCCCCTTTTTATTAAGTCTGGTAATCTAAGAATTAGGGAACATACACCCTAATTGACGCGAATCCTAAAGATAGATCTATTGGGCCTAACAAACCCCATCCAAAGTACCGGATGCTTTTGTACTTCAAAATTTATATCATATCCGAAGGGTGTCCCGGAATGATGGGGATATTCTTATATATGCATCTTGTTAATGTCGGTTACCAGGTGTTCGCCATATGAATGATTTTTATCTCTATGTATGGGATGTGTATTGAAATATGAAATCTTGTGGTCTATTGTTACGATTTGACATATATAGGTTAAACCTATAACTCACCAACATTTTGTTGACGTTTAAAGCATGTTTATTCTCAGGTGAATATTAAGAGCTTCCGCTGTTGCATACTAAAATAAGGACAAGATTTGGAGTCCATGTTTGTATGATATTGTGTAAAAACTGCATTCAAGAAACTGATTTCGATGTAACATATTTGTATTGTAAACCATTATGTAATGGTCGTGTGTAAACAGGATATTTTAGATTATCATTATTTGATAATCTACGTAAAGCTTTTTAAACCTTTATTTATGAAATAAAGGTTATGGTTTGTTTTAAAAATGAATGCAGTCTTTGAAAAATGTCTCATATAGAGGTCAAAACCTCGCAACGAAATCAATTAATATGGAACGTTTTTAATCAATAAGAACGGGATATTTCAGTTGGTATCAGAGCGTTGGTCTTAGAGAACCAGAATTTTGCATTAGTGTGTCTTATCGAGTTTGTTAGGATGCATTAGTGAGTCTGGACTTCGACCGTGTTTACTTGAAAAATGATTGCTTAACAAATTTTGTTGGAAACTATATATTTTTAACATGTGAATATTATGTGATATATTAATCTCTTAACGCGTTTGATATTATGTGATAAATGTCTACCTCTAGAACAAGTCCCATTGACTCACCTAATAATAATGAAGAGTCAAATGTAAATTGGAATGATACGTGGACTGATTCACAAGTTCCCGAAGAGGAACCGGAAGAAGAGTCGGAACCGGAAGAAGAATCGGAACCGGAAGAAGAATCAGAACCGGATGAAGAAATAGAACCGGTAAATCCTCAACCAACCGACCAAGGTTAATTATGGTCAATGGTGTTTCCGTTAAGGAAGCAAAATATTGGGAGGATTACCAATTCTCCGATGAATCGGATTCCGACGAGAATTCCGATGATGTTATAGAAATTACCCCAACTGAATTTAAAAAGGCAAAAGAAAATAATAAGGGAAAGGGCATAAAAATAGAGAAATCTAATTCCAACCTCGATGAACTTTATATGTATCGTCAACCCCCGAAGTCCTTAAGTTGTAACAATGACCCGGGAACCTCTAAACCACCAGGTTTTTCTAAACCAATGTGGAAAACGACGGCTCGTATTAGGGGAACATCATATATCCCTAGAAACTTGGCAAAACGAACCAAAACCGAAGAAGAAGAAACAAGCAAGTCGGAATAAGATAGTTGTATTCGTGTGGTGTAATATATGTAATATAGTGTGCTTATGCTTTATGATATATGTAAAAATTGCTTGTATTAATAAGTATTTTTTTTTTATGAATCTAACTCTTGTCTATTTTACAGTATAAAAACACAAAATGGATAGACAACCCAATATTTTAAGAGACCTACCCGGAGACATGATTGATGAGATCTTGTCTAGAGTCGGTCAGAATTTTTCGGCACAACTATTTAAGGCGAGATCAGTTTGTAAGACATTCGAAGAACGTTCCAAGAATGCCTTGGTTTATAAAAGGCTTTTGTTCGAAAGATGGGGGATATCACATTGGGAAATCCATAAGTTACGATGTGTTTACTTTGACGCATATATTGCGGGGAACCCAAATGATATTTTACGCAATGGGTTAAGAAATTATTTTGACTCAATATATCCGAATATTGGACTTCGTGATTTAGAAAAAGCGGCTAACATGCAACATAAAGAAGCATGTTATGCTTACGGATTAGTAATGTTCGCTTCTCACCAAAGTGAGAACAAGAACATCGGCCTACAACTATTAAACAAAACGTTCCCACAAGTGACGGAGTCGGTAATTGGGGTAAGAAATGAGGTTTTTAGATTATTACGGGACTGTTGGACATTACGTAACCCTCGTCCCTTTGACGACGTTACAACACGCTGTCTTATCAACGGACATAACGGTTATGTTCCACAAGACCAAGGATGGGAAGTAGTCCTAGTAAAACCAGAATGCATGACTTGTTTCTGGACGTATGAATTACGTGTCTTTATTGCCTTTGCTAAACGACTTGTGTACTAGCTAGAATTATCTTCACAACTATCTTGTATCAAAGTTATTGTGTGCTATATTTCATGCTTTATGTAAAATAAGCGGTATTGTAAGTTTGTAAAATATTGTATAAAAGTTTGAACGCGAAATATTATTATAATCAGTTTTTCATATAGAATTGTAGTAGTTGAATTGTATATTAGCTACTAAGTATGAACTTAACGGGTAGGTACTACCCGAATTTAAACTTATAAAACGCTAATATGAAGAAAAAGCTTTTATAAATGAGTTCATATTATGCTACGAAATACTATTAACTACTCTTAATATTCTGTATGATTAACTTGTTCCATTTGACTATTTTGAAGGAAATGGCACCGACTACTCGACACACCGTGAATATGAATGAAGAGGAATTCCGTACTTTTCTAGCTTCAAACATAGTCGCAGTACAGGCTGCGCTACATACCAACAATAACCTTGGATCTAGCAGTACAGGAAATCGTGTAGGATGCACCTACAAAGAATTCACTGCCTGCAAACCTTTGGAATTTGATGGAACCGAAGGACCGATCGGATTGAAACGGTGGACCGAGAAGGTCGAATCGGTGTTTGCCATAAGTAAGTGTACTGAAGAGGACAAAGTGAAGTACGCTACGCATACCTTCACAGGTTCTGCGTTAACATGGTGGAATACCTATCTAGAGCAAGTGGGACAAGACGATGCGTACGCACTACCGTGGTCAGCATTCAAGCACTTGATGAACGAGAAGTACCGTCCCAGAACCGAGGTCAATAAGCTCAAGACAGAACTTAGAGGGTTACGAACCCAAGGATTTGATATTACCACGTACGAAAGACGATTCACAGAATTGTGCCTATTGTGTCCGGGAGCATTCGAAGATGAGGAAGAGAAGATCGACGCGTTTGTGAAAGGATTACCGGAAAGAATCCAAGAAGATATAAGTTCACACGAGCCCGCCTCCATACAACAGGCATGTAGAATGGCTCATAAACTAGTGAACCAGATTGAAGAAAGAATTAAAGAATAGACTGCTGAAGAGGCCAATGTAAAGCAAGTCAAAAGAAAGTGGGAGGAAAACGGTGATAAGAATTACCAATACAACAACAACAGCAATTACAACAATAATCGCAACAATTATCCCAACAATCGCAACATCAATCGCAACTACAACAAATGGCCCAACAACAACAACAACAACAACAACAACAACAACAACAACAACAACAACAACAACAACAACAACAGCAACTACAACAATCATCCCAACAACAATAATAACCGCAACAACAACAACAATCAGAAGCAGCTATGCCAAAGGTGTGAAAAGTATCACTCAGGGTTCTGCACCAAATTTTGCAACAAGTGTAAAAGAAATGGTCATAGCGCGGCGAAGTGTGAAGTCTACGGACCAGGGGTTAATAGAACGAAAGGAACAAATGGTGTCGGAATGAGTAATGGCAGAGCAAGTAGTATCGGAGCAAGTTATGCCAATGTAGTTTGTTATAAATGTGGAAAACCGGGCCACATTATTAGAAATTGCCCGAACCAGGAGAACACGAATGGATAAGGCCGCGGAAGAGTTTTCAATATTAATGCGGCAGAGGCACAGGAAGACCCGGAGCTTGTTACGGGTACGTTTCTTATTGACAATAAATCTGCTTACGTTTTATTTGATTCGGGTGCGGATAGAAGCTATATGAGTAGAGATTTTTGTGCTAAATTAAGTTGTCCATTGACGCCTTTGGATAGTAAATTTTTACTCGAATTAGCAAATGGTAAATTAATTTCAGCAGATAATATATGTCGGAATCGAGAAATTAAACTGGTTAGCGAAACATTTAAGATTGACTTGATACCAGTAGAGTTAGGGAGTTTTGATGTGATAATCGGTATGGACTGGTTGAAAGAAGTGAAAGCAGAGATCGTTTGTTACAAAAATGCAATTCGCATTATACGAGAAAAAGGAAAACCCTTAATGGTGTACGGAGAAAAGGGCAACACGAAGCTACATCTTATTAGTAATTTGAAGGCACAAAAACTATTAAG
The DNA here is from genome assembly GCF_046630445.1 of Rutidosis leptorrhynchoides. NCBI lineage: Eukaryota > Viridiplantae > Streptophyta > Magnoliopsida > Asterales > Asteraceae > Rutidosis > Rutidosis leptorrhynchoides. Next base: position 416,152,416 of record NC_092336.1, read on the forward strand.
AAAAGGTTGCTATGCTGTTCTAGCACACGTCGAGAAAGTACAAACTGAAGAAAAGAGCATCAATGATGTTCCCGTCGCAAAAGAATTTCCCGATGTATTTCCGAAAGAATTATCGGGATTACCCCCACATCGATCCGTTGAATTTCAAATAGATCTTGTACCAGGAGCTGCACCAATAGCTCGTGCTCCTTACAGACTCGCACCCAGCGAGATGAAAGAACTGCAAAGCCAATTACAAGAACTTTTAGAGCATGGTTTCATTCGACCAAGCACATCACCGTGGGGAGCTCCTGTGTTGTTTGTCAAGAAGAAAGATGGTACATTTAGGTTGTGTATCGAATACAGAGAGTTGAACAAACTTACCATCAAGAACCGCTACCCACTACCGAGAATCGACGACTTATTTGATCAACTACAAGGCTCGTCTGTTTATTCAAAGATTGACTTACGTTCCGGGTATCATCAAATGCGGGTGAAAGAAGATGATATTCCAAAGACTGCTTTCAGAACACGTTACGGTCATTACGAGTTTATGGTCATGCCGTTTGGTTTAACTAATGCACCAGCTGTGTTCATGGACCTCATGAACCGAGTGTGTGGACCATACCTTGACAAGTTTGTCATTGTTTTCATTGATGACATACTTATTTACTCAAAGAATGACCAAGAACACGGTGAACATTTGAGAAAGGTGTTAGAAGTATTGAGGAAGGAAGAATTGTACGCTAAGTTTTCAAAGTGTGCATTTTAGTTGGAAGAAGTTCAATTCCTCGGTCACATAGTGAACAAAAAAGGTATTAAGGTGGATCCGGCAAAGATAGAAACTGTTGAAAAGTGGAAAACCCCGAAAACTCCGAAACACATACGCCAGTTTTTAGGACTAGCTGGTTACTACAGAAGGTTCATCCAAGACTTTTCCAGAATAGCAAAACCCTTGACTGTATTAACGCATAAAGGGAAGAAATTTGAATGGAAGGATGAACAAGAGAAAGCGTTTCAGTTATTGAAGAAAAAGCTAACTACGGCACCTATATTGTCATTGCCTGAAGGGAATGATGATTTTGTGATTTATTGTGACGCATCAAAGCAAGGTCTCGGTTGTGTATTAATGCAACGAACGAAGGTGATTGCTTATGCGTCTAGACAATTGAAGATTCACGAGCAAAATTATACGACGCATGATTTGGAATTAGGCGCGGTTGTTTTTGCATTAAAGACTTGGAGGCACTACTTATATGGGGTCAAAAGTATTATATATACCGACCACAAAAGTCTTCAACACATATTTAATCAGAAACAACTGAATATGAGGCAGCGTAGGTGGATTGAATTGTTGAATGATTACGACTTTGAGATTCGTTACCACCCGGGAAAGGCAAATGTGGTAGCCGATGCCTTGAGCAGGAAGGACAGAGAACCCATTCGAGTAAAATCTATGAATATAATGATTCATAATAACCTTACTACTCAAATAAAGGAGGTGCAACAAGGAGTTTTAAAAGAAGGATATTTAAAGGATGAAATACCCAAAGGATCGGAGCAGCATCTTAATATTCGGGAAGACGGAACCCGGTATAGGGCTGAAAGGATTTGGGTACCAAAATTTGGAGATATGAGAGAAATGGTACTTAGAGAAGCTCATAAAACCAGATACTCAATACATCCTGGAACGGGGAAGATGTACAAGGATCTCAAGAAACATTTTTGGTGGCCGGGTATGAAAGCCGATGTTGCTAAATACGTAGGAGAATGTTTGACGTGTTCTAAGGTCAAAGCTGAGCATCAGAAACCATCAGGTCTACTTCAACAACCCGAAATCCCGGAATGGAAATGGGAAAACATTACCATGGATTTCATCACTAAATTGCCAAGGACTGCAAGTGGTTTTGATACTATTTGGGTAATAGTTGATCGTCTCACCAAATCAGCACATTTCCTGCCAATAAGAGAAGATGACAAGATGGAGAAGTTAGCACGACTGTATTTGAAGGAAGTCGTCTCCAGACATGGAATACCAATCTCTATTATCTCTGATAGGGATGGCAGATTTATTTCAAGATTCTGGCAGACATTACAGCAAGTATTAGGAACTCGTCTAGACATGAGTACTGCCTATCATCCACAAACTGATGGGCAGAGCGAAAGGACGATACAAATGCTTGAAGACATGCTACGAGCATGTGTTATTGATTTCGGAAACAGTTGGGATCGACATCTACCGTTAGCAGAATTTTCCTACAACAACAGCTACCATTCAAGCATTGAGATGGCGCCGTTTGAAGCACTTTATGGTAGAAAGTGCAGGTCTCCGATTTGTTGGAGTGAAGTGGGGGATAGACAGATTACGGGTCCGGAGATTATACAAGAAACTACCGAGAAGATCATCTAAATTCAACAACGGTTGAAAACCGCCCAAAGTCGACAAAAGAGCTACGCTGACATTAAAAGAAAAGATATAGAATTTGAAATTGGAGAGATGGTCATGCTTAAAGTTGCACCTTGGAAAGGCGTTGTTTGATTTAGTAAATGAGGGAAATTAAATCCAAGGTATATTGGACCATTCAAGATTATTGATCGTGTCGGACCAGTAGCTTACCGACTTGAGTTACCTCAACAACTCACGGCTGTACATAACACTTTCAACGTCTCGAATTTAAAGAAATGTTTTGCTAAAGAAGATCTCACTATTCCGTTAGATGAAATCCAAATCAACGAAAAACTCCAATTCATCGAAGAACCCGTCAAAATAATGGATCGTGAGGTTAAAAGACTTAAGCAAAACAAGATACCAATTGTTAAGGTTCGATGGAATGCTCGTAGAGGACCCGAGTTCACCTGGGAACGTGAAGATCAGATGAAGAAGAAATACCCGCATCTATTTCCAGAAGATTCGTCAACACCTTCAACAGCTTAAAATTTCGGGACGAAATTTATTTAACGGGTAGGTACTGTAGTGACCCGAACTTTTCCATGTTTATATATATTAATTTAGATTGATATTTACATGATTAAATGTTTCTAACATGTTAAGAAATCAAACTTGTTAAGACTTGATTAATTGAAATATGTTTCATATAGACAATTGACCACCCAAGTTGACCGGCGATTCACGAACGTTAAAACTTGTAAAAATGACATGACGATATATATATGGATATACATATGGTTAACATGAGATTATGATAAGTAAGTATCTCCGTAAGTATATTAACAATGAGTTATATACATATAAACAAGACTACTAACTTAAGGATTTCGAAACGAGACATATATGTAACGATTATCGTTGTAACGACATTTAAATGTATATATATCATATTAAGATATATTAATATATCATAATATCATGATAATATAATAATTTAACATCTCATTAGATATAATAAACAATGGGTTAACAACATTAATTGAGATCGTTAACTTAAAGGTTTCAAAACAACACTTACATGTAACGACTAACGATGACTTAACGACTCAGTTAAAATGTATATACATGTAGTGTATTTAGATGTATTAAAATACTTTTGGAAGACTTCAAGACATATATTAAAACACTCATACTTAACAAAAATGGTTACAATTACTTTCCCATTCTTTTCTTTCATCAAGAATTCTAGTCGTATTCTTACCCGTATTATACACAGCTTCAAAACGTACTTACTATGGGTATATACCAATAGGAACTAGCATGGGATTCAAATCTTGATTATTTCATGTATGACTAATCAATTTTAACTTCTACCATGAGCTAGTCAACTAACTAGAACTCCTTTTAACCCCACTCACCACTCACCAATTACCACTCATCATTCACTCCATTTCACTTCCAATTCTCTTTCTAATTCTCTCTCAACACGCACACACTATTATGAACATATTTTTCCAGTAGTTACTCATCATCTTCATCAAAAATCACTTCAAGAATCAAGCTATAATCATCATAGGAAGAACACTTCAAGAACACTTCAAAAATCCCTTCAAGTTTACTAATTTACTTCCAAGCTTTCTAATCCATTCCAAGTAATCATCTAAGATCAAGAAACCTTTGTTATATACAGTAGGTTATCTTTCTTATTCAAGGTAATATTCATATTCAAACTTTGATTCAATTTCTATAACTATAAACTATCTTAATTCGAGTAAAAATCTTACTTGAACTTGTTTTTGTGTCATGATCCTACTTCAAGAACTTTCAAGCCATCCAAGATCCTTTGAAGCTAGATCATTTCTTGTCACTTCCAGTAGGTTTACCTACTAAACTTGAGGTAGTAATGATGTTCATAACATCATTCGATTCATATATATAAAACTATCTTATTCGAAGGTTTAAACTCGTAATCACTAGAACATAGTTTAGTTAATTCTAAACTTGTTCGCAAACAAAAGTTAATCCTTCTAACTTGACTTTTAAAATTAACTAAACACATGTTCTATATCTATATGATATGCTAACTTATTGATTTAAAACCTGGAAACACGAAAAATACCGTAAAACCGGATTTACGCCGTCGTAGTAACACTGCGGGCTGTTTTGGGTTAGTTAATTAAAAACTATGATAAACTTTGATTTAAAAGTTGTTATTCTGAGAAAATGATTTTTATTATGAACATGAAACTATATCCAAAAATTATGGTTAAACTCAAAGTGGAAGTATGTTTTCTAAAATGGTCATCTAGACGTCGTTCTTTCGACTGAAATGACTACCTTTACAAAAATGACTTGTAACTTATTTTTCTGACTATAAACCTATACTTTTTCTTTTAGATTCATAAAATAGAGTTCAATATGAAACCATATCAATTTGATTCACTCAAAACGGATTTAAAATGAAGAAGTTATGGGTAAAACAAGATTGGATAATTTTTCTCATTTTAGCTACGTGAAAATTGGTAACAAATCTATTCCAACCATAACTTAATCAACTTGTATTGTATATTATGTAATCTTGAGATACCATAGACATGTATACAATGTTTCGACCTATCATGTCGACACATCTATAGATATTTCGGAACAACCATAGACACTCTATATGTGAATGTTGGAGTTAGCTATACAGGGTTGAGGTTGATTCCAAAATATATATAGTTTGAGTTGTGATCAATACTGAGATACGTATACACTGGGTCGTGGATTGATTCAAGATAATATTTATCGATTTATTTCTATACATCTAACTGTGGACAACTAGTTGTAGGTTACTAACGAGGACAGCTGACTTAATAAACTTAAAACATCAAAATATATTAAAAGTGTTGTAAATATATTTTGAACATACTTTAATATATATGTATATATTGTTATAGGTTCGTGAATCAACAGTGACCAAGTCTTACTTCTCGACGAAGTAAAAATCTGTGAAAGCGAGTTATAGTCCCACTTTTAAAATCTAATATTTTTGGGATGAGAATACATGCAGATTTTATAAATGATTTACAAAATAGACACAAGTACGTGAAACTACATTCTAAGGTTGAATTATCGAAATCGAATATGCCCCTTTTTATTAAGTCTGATAATCTAAGAATTAGGGAACATACACCCTAATTGACGCGAATCCTAAAGATAGATCTATTGGGCCTAACAAACCCCATCCAAAGTACCGGATGCTTTAGTACTTCGAAATTTATATCATATCCGAAGGGTGTCCCGGAATGATGGGGATATTCTTATATATGCATCTTGTTAATGTCGGTTACCAGGTGTTCGCCATATGAATGATTTTTATCTCTATGTATGGGATGTGTATTGAAATATGAAATCTTGTGGTCTATTGTTACGATTTGATATATATAGGTTAAACCTATAACTCACCAACATTTTGTTGACGTTTAAAGCATGTTTATTCTCAGGTGAATATTAAGAGCTTCCGCTGTTGCATACTAAAATAAGGACAAGATTTGGAGTCCATGTTTGTATGATATTGTGTAAAAACTGCATTCAAGAAACTGATTTCGATGTAACATATTTGTATTGTAAACCATTATGTAATGGTCGTGTGTAAACAGGATATTTTAGATTATCATTATTTGATAATCTACGTAAAGCTTTTTAAACCTTTATTTATGAAATAAAGGTTATGGTTTATTTTAAAAATGAATGCAGTCTTTGAAAAATGTCTCATATAGAGGTCAAAACCTCGCAACGAAATCAATTAATATGGAACGTTTTTAATCAATAAGAACGGGACATTTCAATATATACACTATAACTTGAAAACGTAACAAAGTGTTAAGTAAATGAGTGCATTAAACATATTGGTTTGATTATCTGATTGATATATTTAACTACGGAGTTAAAAGAGAATGCCAAACGATTGAATTAAAAGATATTTATCAGGTCTCTTAATGATTATGATATTGTTACGGGTCTCTGTTGTGAGGTCCACGCTGATTTGAGAAATCATTCCTTTAACGGTATTCTGAATAAATGGTAAAGTGTTTGATGGCGAAAGTTAGATAAAAGTTAGTGGAAAACTAAACTGCATAATATTCAATTGATTGTGTTTCAAATGTGTGAAACCGTTTTTAGATATTATAGAATTGATTGTTAATATGTTTTTGTTTAAATAATGTAATTTGAATATGTATGATAAGCTAGAATATTAATTGTTAAGAATTAATTATATGAATAACTTGCGATATGTATTTTAAAATGTGTTTATGAATATTGGATATATATATATTAACTTGGTTATAAAACGTTTTGATTTAAAACTATATATACTTTGATAACGAGACGATGATTTATAGAAGTAATTGACCAAAACACTCAAATGTATAAGTTATATCTCGTGTGGTATAGTTTATGGATAATTTAAGACTATATTATGACAAAGGTACGAGTCATGAAACGAAAAGTGCAAGTTTTCTCAGTATACGAAAGGACGTTCGAAAAACTGGAAACGGGACATAAGTTGAGTGACGACGTACGAGTCATCGGACTAAAAATTACAAGTCAACTATACACGTAAATATAATATAATATAATATATAATTAATTAATATAAATTAAATATATTATATAATATTATGTCGACAAGCAAAACGTTAAACGAATCTGAGCTGGAATCAAGGGCCATGCGATCGCATGGTTTTTGGGCCGCATGGCCATGATGCCCAAAAACCATGCGATCGCATGGAAGGCTGGGGCATGTCTGGTCCTATAAATTCAAATGAATTCAATCGATCATACACACATCCATCTATATCGTACTCCCTCTGTAATTATTATTATTATTTATATAATTATTATTATTATTATTGTTATTATTATTATTATTATTATTATTATTATTATTATTATTATTATTATTAAAGATTATTATAATTAATCTTATGATATTAATATTAGTAATAAGTATTTTACATAAAATACTACGACGAGGTTATGTCCAAATGATTTCAAAACGGGTTTTTCGAGTGGGATAGAGCTAAGGAAATTATGGGTTATAGCTATGGAGGTTATGGGTATTGTTCGGGAGTATTGCTTGTGAGTCAAACCTAGTGTTTATCATCTCTGTTGCGTCTACGTACTTTCCTGCAATATTGAATCACAATATTGATACGTAAGCATTTGTATCTTATCTTTTATATATTAATAGTGCATCTCTGACTAGTGCTCGAGTATATATGTTTATGCATGTTGTATGCTAAATTTCGTCGTTAAATAGTTTATGATGAATCACGAATTAAATACATATATCACTGATAAAAGGTATATGATATGCATGTTTTTGGAAAGCTGGCGAAAAATCAATAACTTTTCATTTAGAAATCGCGTAATTTCGATGAACGAATTAAAAGATATGGACAATTGAATTATGATTAACATTAATTGAAATTTCTTTTGAATCTGCAATTGATATTTAAACAACTTGTTTATAAGATTGATAAATTGGATTTTCAAATATTACTAATCAAGTAAATGAATTTCTATATAAGGCACGTCTCGTAGAGCAATTGTCAAAACTGATTGTTTTATCATATTTTAAAGCCTTATAAAAACTATAGTTTAATTTTACAAGAATTGGGAAACTATGTGAAATGTAAAATGTTTCGATTGCCATGATCATTCAACTATTGTATTGAGTCAGATTGACTTTTTGAAATGATTTTTGATAACTTTTGTATGTCGATCTCGAACATTAGGATTGTGATACACTATGACCTGACCTAGCTTGATAGACATTTATTGACCAACATATGTTCTCTAGGATGAGATCTATGGTTATTTGGTATTCCGAGTTTCGGTCACATTTCGGTGAACGACTTTATGTGCTGTTAAGGTGAGTTTCATATGATCCCTTTAACTCAATATATTTTTGGGCTGAGAATACATGCGACTGTTTTTACATACTGCAAATACTAGATTTATATGTGTGAGTTTCATATGATCCCTTTTTAATTGCTTTTGCAATACATTTTTGGGCTGAGAATAATGCAATTTATTTTAAACGCAATGGACACAAGTACATACTAAATTTTACGCCGAGTTTGAACCGAAAATCCCTTAGCTTTAGTAACTAGTAACTGCCAGTTAAAAGAACTGGTGTGCGCGAGTAGTTGTATATGGATCCATAGGGCTTGACATCCCCGTCTGTTCCAGGTATAGAAACCCTAGCCTGAACTATAAAACAGACGTATGCTATTTGAGTTTAGTACATGTTGGATTGCGTGTATTGTACATGTTGGTTGCATGTATGTTAAAACATGGGTACTTATTATATAGACATTAAAGTTTAGTTACCAGGGTGCTCAATCTTGTAGAATATTTTGATAAACGTTTCTGGATGAAACAACTGAAATCTTGTGGTCCACCTTTATATACAGATTATGTGAAACATTAAAACTATGAACTCACCAACCTTTGTGTTGACACTTTCAAGCAAGTTTATTCTCAGGTTCCTAGAAGTCTTCCACTGTTTGCTTATATGTTATACAAGATATGTGCATGGAGTCATACATGCTTTATTCAAGAAAATGTTGCATTCACAAATCATCACCATCTATCTTATTTTGACTGCATTGTCAACGGAAGTATTATTGTAAACTATTATATTACGGTGATTGTCTATATGTAGAAATCATCAGATGTCGAAAACCTTTGATTTAAATATTCATTTATGGTGTGCCTTTTCAAAAGAATGCAATGTTTACAAAACGTATCATATAGAGGTCAAATACCTCGCAATGAAATCGATGAATGACGTGTTCGTCCATATGGATTTGGAGCGATCGTCACAATATCCGTTGGAGCTTCTTTTTTTTGAATTTTTGGCTTCTTTACCCAATATAGAGCTTTTAAAAGATGCTTAATACACCTAGAAGTTAACTCCATTACCCCTTTGATCTTGGACATATGCATGGAGGTTGGAAAAGGCTAGCTAAATAGGAAAGTCCAATGTCCTTGACCATTGTCATTAATTTCCTAATAAGGTAAATGCAGATTTTTTTCCCTTGACAAACCACTAGCATCCAAACTTCATTACCCAAATATTTAAACCCTTGTCTTCATCCTTGATGGAGGTATGTTGCTTCATTGGTGTTTGTTACAAGTCAATTGGATTTGTTTGAATCTAGTTGGGAATGCTTTGACTAGTTGCATTAATCATAAAGAGATAAATCATTACATTCCAAACATCATATCCCATGCCACAACACTCCAATTTTAATTTCCCAAGTCTTCTCTATTTTGTCAACTTATAAGTGGAAGTATCTATCTTCATTTGTGGCTTGCAACATGCCAAAGATGACCATTTTCACACTAGTGAAGACTTCTTGAAAGTTACACTAATCTTCCAAGTTAATTATACTTAACCATGTAAGTATAGTTTCAAGGGTTAAGAGAAGAACATCTCTTTAGTTGGGACTTAATAACCATCCTAATTATGTCTAGATAAACATTAGGATTAAAATGATATCTTGCAACACTTATGTGTTTAACTTTGTCCAAGGCTAAAGTGTCATTAAGCGGGATTAACCAATATTAGCGCTTTAGTGACAAAACTCTTTTTGATATGAACATGACAACCATTCTAAGTATATTGAAAAAGGTTTCATAAATTATAGATGCCCCAAAGTGGTCAAACTCAATTGGATCAAAACTTTGATCAGGGAAAACTGCGGTCGATCCACGGTCTGCCGTGAGGTCGACCGTGGACATTGTTTTCAGAAAACGTTTAAAACGGTTGTACAGGGCATCAATGGTCAGGCATGTGGTCGACCTTGTGTCAAGCCGTATCTTTTTGCATAAGGACTTTTTCAGTATTGGTCTTTGCTAGAGATCATGTAGGCTTGTGAACTTGTATTGTTCTATACGCTTTTAAGCACATAAGACTTGGTGTCATCATCAAAACAAAGTGGTTAATATTTGAATATTATCATTGGATCACTGACCAACATTCTCCCCCTTTTTGATGATGACAAATATAAGTGTGCTTAGACGTATGGTACAACACATGTGTTAACGTCACTTACCATACACTTTCTCCCCCTTTTGTCGAAGCAAAAAGGTTAGCTCTGTCTGGAACTAAGCGCGCCCTAGAGTAATGCTCCCCCTTGAATCGTACATAGCAGAAGATAGTATGGTTCCCCTTGAAACATACACAATCATAAGATCAAGTAAGGAGTGATATGAACTCAACGAGCAAGATAAACCTTCAATCAAGGGTTAGTACACACACATAATAATATATAGCAAGCATAAGAATCAGTGTGCGTCATACATAACTAAGATAGTGGAGCGAGCACTTTGACCAATATATGTGATCGTTAGAGAGCATGTAAGATCAAAAGTGCGTATGAAACACCACATATCAAAGTTAATTAATAGTGTATAATGATGTACGATATAACATGTAGTGAATAGAAGACTTAGTATATCATGCAACACTATCATAAAGTTCCAACATTACTCTACTAGTTCTACCAATTTCAAGCATGTATAGAAGCAAGTAGGTTTAAACAAGCATGTAGAACCATATAGCATAGCATGGTATACATATTGCACATAGCACAATGTGGAAACATAAGTGAGAGTAGCATGCAAAAGCTAATATACATGAGATCAATTGTCAAGAAAATAATCATGCTTAACAATCATAAGCTTAGATGCTAGAGCATGTATGAAAGAAAGTAGGTTCAAACAAGCATGTTAAAACACAAGCATAACATAGCATGGCAAACAAGTAAGGGTAGCACACGTAATCATATCATGCAACACTATAGATATTATCATAGTAGTTTCAAACAAGCATGTAAAGACACAAGCATGACATACATATTGCACATATCATAAGCATAGCATGTCAAACATATTGCACATAATATAAGTATAGCATGTTGAATACATATTGTAAGAGCACAAGTAAGAGTAGCATGTTGAAGCTAATATATGTAATCATGCATAACGAACTAATTTATATATGAGCTTAAAACATGCATGAGGCACATCTATTCAACATTATGAGCATATCAGTCGAAGCATGTCAAGTAATAGTGATCAATAGGGTTGATATGATAAGTCGAAACATTATCCACATGATAAGTTATCATTAAGAAATCATTCACTAAGTTTCAGGTTATTCAACTAAGAGCATATATTTCTGTATACTTAGTGATGATCATATGTATAACCTAAGCATATAGCATGTTAATATTTCACTTATCACGTAATGATCAAAGCTAAATAGGTGTTCAAATAGTCACTTATTAGGTTGACTAGTCCAATTTTAGCACGAGAATGCACACATATATGAGTTTCAGAAGAAATGGTACCGTAATCGAGGAAAGTTTGTTTCTTTCATAAGTCGTGAGCACATGATCTTCCAATCGCTACATACTCGACTTTAGTAGTAGAGAGAGCTACGAGTGTTTGTCCATTGAGAGCCAAGAGATTATGCATAAACCAACTAATGCACATACACCACTCTTCTAAATAGTTGCGATCCACCATCATCTGAATCACCAAGGCACATGATATTCATGATGCATAGAGCTTTTTAGATTTCTCTAAAGATCCTTTTAACGGCTTGAACGTGTGACATATTGGGACTTTCCTTTGCATGGGTGATGAGCATAACAGTGCGTTTGAAGTCTCACATGCATTGTTAGAAATATATCCATACATAGAACTCAAGAATAATTATAGTAAGCATATATCACATCAAAACAAGCAATCATGCATAATAAGCTCAATTAGAACTCACACTACAAGTAACAATCATGCAAGGCAAGAAAGTAATCATGATAATCAAATAAAGGCATGTTCCATAGCATGAATATTGATGAGCATACATATAACCTAAATAACTGGATCAGGTAGGCATTTAACTCGCAAATTAATATTGCAATGTGATATACGTTAAATCACTACTTATTTAGTTATCTTTTCAAATATAGCCCCAGAGTGCACTTAAATGATATAACGTAACAAGCAATCACAGAACTCATGGAAAGCAAGCTAATATCAAATTACTTATCAGGCACTCAACAATCATGATCTAAGACAATTAACATCATGTCAACATATGTTAACTTGACTATGAATAATGTTAACTAGTTAACATTTTCCATGTATCGTAGTGAACAATTTGGAGTGTTCTATTAGATCATGAGCATAAAAACATCTAAGCATAATTTTTCAACATGTTAATAAATCATAAGCATGTAAGCACATAAGCATGATGAAAAACATACGGCATGTTGCATGTAGCAAATATTAAGCACAATGCCCTAAGTTAATGGTCATTAGGTGTGTAGGGTTACATTTTTCAAGGTGATTTCAAGCATCATAGATTCCAGAGAAATAACTCAAGTTGTCAAGCATGAAGATCATATGAGCATACGAGTATGACAAGTAGATTTGCACATATGAGCATATAAATTTTGCACACTCAATCACAAAAATAGTGAAATCATATATGGCACATATAAGAGATAAAACAAAGATTATGCAGTTTACACCTAGTGTATAATGAGCGGAAGCCTAGAGTTAAGCCTAGAGTGTAAAGCATACAATAAAGCATTCAGGTCTCTCTATCAAGTATATTTCAAACTTATCATTCATGAGTAATTGGATCAATGACCAAGTTATGAACATCTATTTGCATAATTAAGATTTCATTCTAATACTTCTTAGCAAATAGTGTATTGTAAACTTTTTACGATTTCTCATGCATGACCAAGTAAGAATGCCATAAGTCTATCAAAAGATGCGGTGGTAGTAGAGAATAGGCATTTCCATGTATATATGCATTCTTGACATGATACACATGTAATCAATTAAAATCCTTGTGGGTTCTAATCTAATAACTAGAGTGAATATTATTTCATAAATTCTTTTCTCTATGTCGACTAAATCCTAGATTATCATCTTTTTAAAGAGATCAGTTGATTCTTATTTTTTTTGTTCACTAGATCATGTACATTATTTCTTAAGAATTAATATAATTCTTATTGTTTGGTTATTGCCAGTTTTCATTAAGTGAAACGTGTTTAACCGTGTTGGACTCAAGTGTAGAAATGAATGCACAACGTGAATTTAAGAGCTTGAGATCTAGTTATTCTTTAGAATTACACATAAGATAATATCTTACATTTTTGCGGTTATTTTATTAGTTTTAACGACTTCTCTTTTCTTTTCAATGTGATTAGCTTTTGTTAAACTAGATAATTGAAATGGTTTAGCTCTAGACTCTAGTTCAAGGACATTCTTAACTATTAATCACATTGTGCTGGATTTTTCATGCATTATGTTTGACTATTCCTTTACCCTGCTAGGATGTCTATTTAGACCTTGTGAGGTTTTGATTTCAAAAGAGTATCCTAGAGACGTACCTACCTTTAGAGTCACACCTACACCTTTGAGTGATAATCTACCATTATTTTTCATAGGTGTGTCTAATGCCTTAGCACTTATCATACCGAAATTTTAAGTGTATTCTTTAGGTTGATTTAAGAGTGCTACCTTAGCACTTATCATACGAATTTTAAGTGTATTCTTTAGGTTGATTTAAGAGTACTATCTTAGAGTCACTTTGATTCATGAGTTGAGTAAGACTTTGAGAAGACTCATCATACTTACATCAATCTCATTGTGTGTAAGCTTAAAACCCAAGACAACGAGTTTGAATAAACATTTATGTGGGATAAGCTTATTTAACTCTTTGACGTACAAAAGGTTATTGAAACTTTTCATTTCATTTGTTTGTTCTAGGTGTTTGTTTGATGCAAACCTAACCCTAGTTTAGAAATTAAGAGCATGAATATTCTTAAAATCTTCTAACCTCAAAGATTTAGAATTATTCGTCCTAATATGTCTAAGTGTGTTTTAGACATTTTAACAACTCAACAAACGCTTATGCGTTTAACTAACAATTTTTATCAATGACTACTACTCTAGCAATTTAGACAAGAAGAATATCATTTAATTGTGAGCCTAGAATGAGTTATATCATCACAAATGTATCGCATTAAGCATAGATGCTAGAAATCAAATACAACCCCTTTAGTAAGACTACAAAGTTGAACTTTGAAAATCTACATTATACCTAAAATATGAGAACTTAGACTAAAAACTTAGGATCTAATTATCTCCTATTGATGTATCCTAAGATTTGTTTGACATGATTTCGTTTTGTGATTTTGTTAAATATTCTCACCTTAACTCATCTTTGTTACTTTCTCAAATAATTAACTTTTATTCTCTTTAGACATGTTTATATTTTAAAATTTATGAAATCAAGTTCATGTCTTGAGTGAGAATAATTGATCTTGTACACTTGTATTTATTTGACAATCACTAGACACTTATGGTTGAAAACTTGACATTTAAACAAATGTAGTTTAACGACAATAATTAGCTTCACATTGGTAAATGTTTAGATCTTTCCAATAAACAATGTAAAACTAATGTTATAACCAATTTAAAAAGATTCAACATCTAAAAGTATCAAATCACAGCCGATCTTGAAATTGCGAAAACACATTTTAATCAGAGCCTATGCGTCGATCCACGGTCGACCGTAGGTTCGATCGCCGACTGGTTTGGCACTATGTTGAGTTTTATCAAGTGTGTTTTTGAAAAGCTTGTGATATGTTCACTTAAGGTGTCTTTAATATCCAAGTGTTGGTTTATCATGTGGTATCTTTGACTTTAAAAATCACTTTTATTTTTGAAGAAAGATAATCCTTTTTCTTGTTCAAAATAGTCACAAGCTAGTGATTTTAGTTTCAAAATCTTATTACCACTAAGTAACCTTTTGTTTGACTAAATGAGTTTAGAGAATACTTATTGAGATGCTTAGAGTCTAATCTTAGATATTATGTCTATCACTTAAGGATCTAAGATGTGTGACAACCTACATATTCTAGCATGTAAGATCAATCAATCAAGCACATATCAAGCAATAACTCATGTCATTTTTCATGCAAGGATTTAAGGCACAAGTAATTTCATACATTGCATTGACCTAAGTTTCATGGCAAGTTTCATGGTGCTTCTATTGTGTACACTATAGTTGTGATTTTGACCCAACCCCACATTTTTCTTTTCATGCTTAATATGTGAGACTTATTTTCAAATATTAAGTTGGTTTATTCAAAGAAAGTTTCTTTGTTCAAGTTTTTCATTTTAACCAATGTTTTGTTGATTATCACAACATTTAGAGTACACAAGCTTTAAACCTATTAATTTATAGATTTTTACTAAAAACAAACAAACTTACCTCACTATGTGAATGGTGGTATTTTTCCCCAATGTAATGGATGTAAGTTTGAGCATTCGTATTCCTTCTTTGACTCCACATCACGTTGAAGTTGCTCGTAAACACGTGTCTTCATTCTCTTCCTTGAAGTATCCAACTTCATTTAAGTCTTGATCATGCCTTCTCATACGAAAATTTACATCGTGATGCAAGACTAGCTCTTCCAAAATATAATTTACGTTCCAAACAAGTAGAGCTTAGTTCCAAAATCTTTGACTCGGGTTTTTGCACAAAATAGTTTTAGACACGACAAAAACATTTTTTGAGCAAAGATTAGAGCAACCACTCTGATACCAATTGTAAGTAACTAGAGAGGGTGAATAGTTACTTAGTGTTTTCTTAAAACTTTTTCGATATCTTTAACAATCAAAACATAAGTTTTAAGTGTGAAAGTGTTTTTGTTTGTTAATACAAGTATGTAAAGAATGTAAGTGCACAAACACAAGGATTTATAGTGGTTAAGGAGGATGTTAACTAATCATCCTTAATCCGCTCCCCGATTCACTATCCAGAATTAGCTTCACTAAGCATTTCTTTAAACCCGGTGGAGATCCGTTTACTCCAGTGATCTTCAATAAGCCACACCAACACTATTCCTAGATCACACTCGTCTTCACCTTGGACAAGCATCAATTTCCCAATGGAAATATGAACAACTTCCTAGTTTCCTTTAAGGAAGAAGGATCACTAGATAAGATTATGTTCTTGTCACAAGATCAATTCTACTAACTTAATCTCTCATAGTTCTTCAATAGGTCACGCCATTCTTACTTAGATCAAACTTGTCTTCACCTTGGACAAGTATTATTAATTCCCAATGGAATTAATCAACTTCCTAGATCCCTTAAAGGAAGTTGAATCACTAAGTAAGATGGTGTTTTCTATCACAAGAAACATTTAACTTCCTTGACCCCCTAAGGAAGTATCTCACAAACTAAGCTTAAAGATACAAATGATTAACATAAAGTTTACAATGTAATTCTACTTAGTGTAAGTAGAATCTCTCTTTCTCTCTTATAATCTCTCCATTGATGTGTGCTTGAGGCTTGGGAGATTAGTTGATATGACTTTGAAAGTATGTTGGAAAGAAGTGGTCTTCTAGTTTGGCAAAGTGGTGTATTTATAGTCCAAGAAAATCTTGACAGAAAAAACTGCGGTCGATCCACGATTGACCGTGGAGTCAAACGCGGAGCCTTCTGTCAGCTTTTCAACATATCCGTTGGAGCTCCTTTTTCTTTGAATTTTTGGCTTCTTTACCCAATATAGAGCTTTCAAAAGATGCTTAATACACCTAGAAGTTAACTCCATTACCCCTTTGATCTTGGACATATGCATGGAGGTTGGAAAAGGCTAGCTAAAGAGGAAAGTCCAATGTCCTTGACCATTGTCATTGATTTCCTAATAAGGTAAATGTAGATTTTTGTCCCTTGACAAACCACCAGCATCCAAACTTCATTACCCAAATCTCTAAACCCTTGTCTTCATATTTGATAGAGGTATGTTGCTTCATTGGTGTTTATTACAAGTCAATTGGATTTGTTTGAATCTAGTTGGGAATGCTTTGACTAGTTGCATTAATCATAAAGAGATAAACCATTACATTCCAAACATCATATCCCATGCCACAACACTCCAATTTTAATTTCCCAAGTCTTCTCTATTTTGTCAACTTATGAGTGAAAGTATCTATCTTCATTGGTGGCTTGCAACATGCCAAAGATGACCATTTTCACACTAGTGAAGACTTCTTGAAAGTTACACTAATCTTCCAAGTTAATTATACTTAACCATGTAAGTATAGTTTCAAGGGTTAAGAGAAGAACATCTCTTTAGTTGGAACTTAATGACCATCCTAATTATGTCTAAATAAACTTTAGCATTAAAATGATATCTTGCAACACTTATGTGTTTAACTTTGATCCAAGGCTAAAGTGTCATTAAGTGTGATTAACCGATATTAGCGCTTTAGTGACAAAAACTCTTTTTGATATGAACGGGGCAACCATTCTAAGTATATTGAAAAGGGTTTCATAAATTATAGATGCCCCAAAGTGGTCAAACTCAATTGGATCAAAACTTTGATCAGGGAAAACTGGGTCGATCCACGGTCTGTCGTGAGGTCGACCGTGGACCTTGTTTTTCAGAAAACGTTTAAAACGGTTGTACAGGGCATCCACGGTCAGGCATGCAGTCGACCGTGTGTCAAGCCGTATCTTTTTGCAAAAGGACTTTTTGAGTATTGGTCTTTTGCTAGAGATCATGTAGGCTTGTGAACTTGTATTGTTCATACGCTTTTAAGCACGTAAGCCCCGGTGTCATCATCAGAACAAAGTGGTTAACATTTGAATATTATCATTGGATGACCGACCAACAGAAATAATGGATATTATTATTTGAGTTATCATCAACAATATATCAGTTTAGTTTATAAGATATAGATAACTCAACAAAAGATCCCATAAAAGTAAACTTAAGGGACAATTTACTGCTTATTTTCGTAAGTCCTTTAGTGTTGGGCCTTAGTATTTTCTTTTCGAGTTACATGTTTTGTAATCATCAATGGGGGAGATTGTTGAGTTCCCTGCATAATTAAGGATTTAATTATGACAAAACATGATTATGAACACTAATTGTTATGTTCGGGCCAACATAAGTTTACTTAATTATTTCATAGTATAGGAACAACATTGTCTGATGTGTTTGAGTAGGTTAGTGTGATGCCTTAACTATCGGCACAAGATAGTTAAAGATTCAGTGGTTCTTCACAACCAGCCTAAGATGTATGTTGAACTAGCAGAAGATCTATGGAATAACCAGCATCAGAATGAAGCAACACACAACACTTAGAAAAATTATGCTCAATTAAAAGCATAATCATTTCTTGTGTTGTCTACATCAAAGAGTACTATTCAATTGACATCGAAGACTAAGTTAAAGAAAAAATGACGTCGACGGCTGACAAGTGACCTTACAAGAGAACTAAGTAATGGAGAAGGTTAACTCATGCACAGTTCATGGTTAACACTTTGTCAACGCCTATTGAACCCAACATTCCATTTCTTTATTCAAATAGGATGTCCAACCATTTGGGTGTTCCTGTCAATAGCTACCGAAGAGGAAAAGGAGCCATGTGCTCTCTGACACAATTGTCGGTTGAAGTACAAATATCCTTTGTACCAAAAGACAATAAATTATTTACACGGTTATTAGGATCTCTTTAAATAGCTGAACTCCACTATTGTAATATTGAGTGGTGTGAGTATTAAATCGATAGAGTCTAAACCATGTATAAGCTTAAGACGTTCGAAAGATATATAGGTGTAATATGTATCAACCGGTTATCTATTCCGCCAAAGGATAACCGTGATTTTTTGAGATTATTTCAATAAAAGAATAACGTTGAAATTTACAATGACTCTGATTTATTATTTATTTAATTACATGCTTAATTGACAAAAATTCTTCATAAACAAAAAAGAATTTACGTGTGGGAAACCAACGTTACTTAGTTTTACGACGATAGAACTAAATTAGTTCACACTTCCATAATAACATTCGTAATTTAGGTGCTGGAAACCAACCTAGATTATTATTGTGGTTAATTAACTCGTATCTAGGATAGTGAAAGATTCTAGATTTAATACTTGTTAAGACACTATGAGAATCGACGGATAATTCCAGTTTCACCACACTGCCGATTATTATAAGAGATTTAATAAAGCAATTATATAGGGAATTGACTCTAAGTTGATACTTTTGTCTCCAACTGAATTCTTTTCTATAGACTTCAATCGTCCACATTACTATTTTACTACATTTCTTTCAAATGTCCACATCGTATTTAAATCAATCAAATCAGAAGAGGTTATCATGTAGAAAAGATATTTTATTAGTGAAGAATGAAGTTGGTGGAATTTCTTAATAAGATATTTCACATAAATACAAGTTCTCGTCACAGTAAGCAATCCAAGATGTACACATGTCACAGTATATACTTTCCTTGTTAAATAATTTATTAAGGATTTGGAAACTAAATAATGTAGCTTACAATGAATTACTAGTTGTGTAGACCAAGAAAGATTCAGAGTTGGTATAACTTGATGCTAATAACTTCCCGGCATTTGTTGGCTGAGAAAATGCTAACTGGGAGTTTTCAAGTATCGAACCCAGGCAGAAACTTTTCCTACATTCACATCAAAAGTAAATAATTTCAATCAGCTTACATAAGAATGTAGCTTACTTAAGAATGTGTTGAACATGTCGAATGAGTTCAACTCATGAATGGGCTGAAGAGTTATAATCAAAGGTTACAAACTTACAATATATACATAACCGTTCAGTATTACTTATAAAGTAGTTAAAAACAGAACAGATAAAACGGGCTGAACAGAATGTGTTAGACCTTTTAAATCATTTACCGAAAAGATACAAATCGTACAGAATTACTAAACGAAGTAAATCCTGTATTGTTAGTTCCTAATAAAAATTTACAAAAATGAGACAAAGTATATTCGGGTCAACCCTTACAATCGTTACTAGTATCAACCAATTACCCAACCTGCCCAGTTTACCACCTCTACAATATAACATAGAGGGGATGAGTGGTGGTTACCTTGTAGCCTCGAGTAAATGTGTGGCAACATGCTTTCTTCTGTTGGAGGGTGTGACCCATATTGCACGTATACCGCAGACAGCAGACACTGCATCTTTTTCACATAAGATGGCTCCTAGGAAGGCATCATCTGATTCTGTTTTACTTTTGGATGAAGCCTTATTATTTCTAACAATTTCTCGATGGAAACTAATGTCACCAAATTTAAGGGTGGTTGAAGTCAACTTTCCTTCCTTCTTAGTGGTGGTGTTTAGATCAGATTTGGCAATTGATTTTGATACCAATTGATAAGCCTTTTTAATTTGCTCTGCAACTAGACAGCCAGCAACCCTCTGGGAGGATATAAAAAGATATACCTACATGTATCCAACAAGTAAAAAAATTAAACTATATTTACTGATGGTAAATGAATGTTTTGGTGTTTGTTAGTTCGACAGTTATTTCCACAAAGAATGATTTGACATCAAGTTTGTTTTTTTATTTGTCACAAGCATACCACCCTTGAAAAAAGAAAGGAAGCATCTTCAGTATTCTTGTGTCTAAAATCATATTACACACTTTTGTATGTGTGTTTCTTTATAGGTCTATTAACAATGCATGATAAACCAAGTACAATAGTTGAAAAAATTAGTCACCCAAAGAAACAACAACATATATACTTATTCTTATGACGACATGACAATCGGTAAGTTTGGTTGTAGCATGAAATTATGTACAAGTGTAGAACAAGAAGTAAGATGAAATAAATGGCTACCTTACACTGTTTATGAAAAATCCATCCATCACCAAGTTCCATCTCCATCATCTTAATTACCTCCTGAACCTGCCATAAGTTCGTTTACAAGCGTCACAAAAAGTTCCTCTGAGTTAGTTCAATGATTAAACAACCATTCCCTCATTTACCAGAATTTTGTTGTACCTTATTCATATGAGCGGGAGGATCATCATCCAGTACCAAAATAACACGCCCATTTTCTAAAGAGTTTGTGTTGATAACTCGTTCATTACGCCAACCCTGAAGTATGAAATAAAGAATGAATAAGTAGGAACAATCAAGAAAATCACAACATTTAAAAGGTAAACAAGAAATTCATTTGTCTGACGTTTTTTCTGTTCTGTGTTCATCATTTTGTGGTTCATATCTACATTGCCACTCCCAAAAGTAAAGAGGACTGTTTATTACTAGTTTTCAACGACAATCACATCATGAAAACAGGGCCCTTTGTAGTGAAAATGTTCAAATAAAGATATAGTATACTGCAACAAGTAAAAGACATAAACATGTACCTTAAACCCAATACCATGAGTGTAATTCTTATGAAACTCTTTGTGAAGCTTTGCATCTTCTTCGTCACCAGGCACAAACTTGAACCCGCAAGTTTTACAATTACGAAACATAAAATCAGATTGACCCAAATCCAAATGAAACTGTGCATACTTCCTTTTCTTGTTTAAAACCTTATTACACTTTCCCACAACTAGCTGTTCTCCATAATCAGATTTGTTTGGATCATCTCCTTCGAGTACACCATCATCCTCCCTGCATATCCATAATCAGATATTCAAATCTGTTCTCCATAAATCAACAAATTGACTTCAAATCAGTAGCTTTGATTCTGTAAGTAATTTAAAATAACAGCCGGGACAAACCAAAACACACTAGAACATCAAGGTCTCCGTATTCACACTAAATCGACAAATTAACTTCAATTCAGTATCTTCTTACATTTATAACTAATACATAAACTTTTTAATACATCAGTTTAAAAGCCACCTCAGATTAAAATGTAAGAATTGACAAGACAATTACTAGATCAAATAAATTAATGTATTTACTTGAGTGTTTTCGAAGCTCGTCGCGTGTATATAATCGGTATTTCAGGTTCCCTGGTAAAGTCCTCCTCTTCATGTTCTTCATCAGACTGATTCTTAGACTGATTCTCCAACTTTAAAGAAGAATGAACTTTAAAGAATGAGTTTATCTTCGATTGC
Source organism: Rutidosis leptorrhynchoides (assembly GCF_046630445.1). NCBI lineage: Eukaryota > Viridiplantae > Streptophyta > Magnoliopsida > Asterales > Asteraceae > Rutidosis > Rutidosis leptorrhynchoides. The sequence continues at coordinate 416,174,787 of NC_092336.1, forward strand.
ATATCTTGGTGTTTACTATATCTGATTAAATGTAAAAATTGAATTTCTGCAGTTTTAAAGCGCATAGCTTAGGTAATTCAAAGTCAATTAGGGTTATGTATATATATATATGAGCAGCTGTGAGATAACCCTAATTATGAACGAAAGTAGGAAACCCTACTTACTCAAATCAAACAAATAAAGCAGGTTGATATAGTATATTTATTGAAATCGAATATGTGAAATTTAATTACCAGATTACGATTCCGGTGGCGTTTTGCACTATGATGCGAGATTTAGATGTGTGATTTTGAGAGGTTTGAAGGTTGTGAAGAATTGGGCGTTTTGCAATTTGAGTAAATCGGATTAAAAAACATGGCGGGACTGAAAAGTTTAAATGGCGGGACCCGAATATTTTCACAATCACTTTTATACTTCTTCCACCATCATTTCATCCTTTTTTTTAATTAAAATACCCCTCTATAAACTAGAATCAAGGTTGGAGATCTCGGATCTCGGGGAGATCTCGTTTGGACATTTGTTGGGAGATCTCGGCATTTTGGAAAAATCTCGGGGAGATCTCGGACGTTGACTTACATTGACTTTTTAGTTTTTATAATATAAATATATACAAATAAATCAATATATGTATATTTATATACATTTTTATAAGATTTTACAAGAAAATCCAATAAATTAGCGAAAAAAATCTGCAACATTACGAGATTTTATGAGAGAATTCGAGAAATGATCGAGAAATTTTGAGAAATCGTGGCTTTGACCAAGTTTGAACCCGTTGACCGAGAAATCTCGGGAGATGGACATCTCGTCTCGACGGCTTTCCAAAAATGAGATCTCGGAGAGATCTCGGGGAGAAATAAGGAGATTTACAACACTGACTATAATAAAAAGTTTTAAAAAAATTATGTAAATTTATCATTAATGACATTTTCGAAATTTTAGGTGCAACAAAAATCATTGTAGAAATATTAATTCCCTTTAATGTAGGAATTGACAAAGTAAAAGATACTTACTTTTGAGTGACCTCATCATCTCCGTTAGACCATTCGCTACACGAGACAACGAATCAATATTGTTGGACGACAACGACCACAACGGGTTCTATGGGGTCATTGTGGTTTAGTTCGTTGTGACGTGGTGGAGGCGAACGACGATGGAAACAACGGTCATCGTGGCATACATGGTTCGTAGTGATTTGTCGAGCAAGTATATCCGTTGCAGTCACTAAATAATACATAAAAAATTAATTATATACAATTAAATTATAAATACCACACTTCTATATACATTCTAACACACAAATTTTTTTTTCCTCTTCATCATTCACTTGAATAAAATTAACAAAATGAATAAACAAAAACAAGTTTAAAAACCATACGAGTTGTTTAATTATGTTAAGAAGTCGGATTTGGACGATGAAGAAGTCGTTGAATTTATTAAACTTGCATACGAAGCCGAACCCATAGTCAAATTAGAAAGAGAGAAAATACCACAACTTTATATCCATAGGGATCGTTAAGGTGTTGTCGAACGTTTATGGAATGAGTATTTTGTGGAAAAAAAATCAACTTTCACGACTGATGTGCGAGCGAAGGGGTACGAAATATACTTATTTTTAATATGAAATACAGCGAAATATGATACAAGTTTTATTTATTTATATAGATGGATATACCTAAATACAACACTATATATACCGAAATATGAAATACAACACTATAGGCAGTGCACCTAATCGTAGAGTAGTGTAGTTTTTAGTAAGTCTGGTTCGTTCCACAGGGAGACGGCTTATTGCGTACACTATATTTTTAAACAATTATATTTATATAAAATGTATATAATTATATATAGTAATAACAATATATAAAAGGGGGGTTTACCATTTTAATGACCGGTTTGTCGATTTTATATTTTAAGCGTAAAGATAAATGACAATAATTAAAGTGTGTAAAATAAATAACAATATTAAAATGACAATAAATAAAATGACAGTAAATAAAAATACGATGAGATATAAAATAGAACAATTATGCTTATTTAAACTTCCGTAACCATGATGTTTGACATTTTGATTTTAATTTATTACTCTGGGTTAATTGTCCTTTTGTCCTGGATTATTTGAAACCTATCTAGTTTTGGTCCATAATAGTCCATCGGTCATAAATATAAAGTGCGAGTGTCCTCGTTAAATTACCCTTATACCCGAAGTCAAATATTCCAACTAATTAAAGATTTAAACTGTGACGCAGTTATCACTTCTGTCAACAATTACACCAGTTATCACTGTATGTAATCCACCCCTGTTTTGATTAGATATGAATATTAATTTACCCACTTGATCAGTTTGAGTAATCAATTACCCAACCCGAATAATTAATTAAATGATTATAATAGATTCGATATGAATGTTACTAAATAGGACAACCATAATCATTATTAATTATTAAGTTAATTAATTTGAAGATAGGTTCAACAGACTCCAATGAGTTGTCACTCAATCAGACAATACCTCCCATCTATTAATAGTCCATAGTCTCAAACATTAATTATGGTACAAAATCCAATAACCCCGTCTTTAATATTTAGTCTAACATCACGATTACTTCGGCTCAAATAAGCATAATAATAACTTAGTTATGATACATTAATTTAAAAAAAAAGAACATAGCTTACAGTGATTATTTATCGTGTAGCGTTACACGGACAGAGTTCTGACTTTAAAACCCGTAAAACATTTCTTACAATAAACTTATTATTATTATTATTATTATTATTATTATATTATTAAATTAAACTTAAAATTATAAATATATATATATATATATATATATATATATATATATATATATATATATATATCGATAGATTGAAAGAAAGGAAAAGAAAAAGGTGTGTAGAATTCGAGCAGAATGCGTGAGCTTTTATAGGCCCACTTTGAACTGTACAGCTCCACGAGTGCGGTACTTTTGTGCCTTACAGCTCCGCGAGTGCGGAGCTTCGGATTCCAGCTCACCAAATTGAGTTAAACGTGGGGCTGCTGAATATTATAATATATAATATAATAATATATAATTTTACATAATTATATATATATTATATTATATTCTTGTGCATAGTTGACTTGTAATTTTAGCTCCGTTGAGTTGTACGTTGATGCTCGATTTATTTCTCAGTTCCGAATTTTCGAACGCCTTTTCGTACGCTTAGATATCTTGTACTTTGCGTTTCGCGGCTTGTACTCTTGTCATTTTTAGGCGTTTCTCATCAATAAATTGAACCACTTAGATTGTACTTTGTACTTTTTAGCTTTTTGGTCATTTGCGTCTTTAAACTGTCGATTCTGTCTTTTGTCTTCGCACTTATTTATTTAAACAATTATTACATAAAAATAGAACAATTGCAACTAAAAGCTTTACATATTGGAAGGATATTGGGCCTAAATATATGTTCATTTGGAGCACTATCAAATATCCCCACACTTAAACGTTGCTTGTCCTCAAGCAATACATAACTTGAAATTAAATCACACTTCACTCGAATCACACTTTTTTTTATTCTCACACTTTATACATCAGTGATTTTGATACGGCGGTATAAACAATGATAGTAACAATGTGGTTTACAGTCCCACATGACTATAAAAATTTATATCCTTTAAGGAAATTGGATCTTTATGAAAACATTTGATCTTTTGAAAATTCAAGCTAGATTTTACCCTAGACAAGTTTTCCGGAATAACCCTTCACCGGTGTTTGCAAAATATTTTTGTGGGTTTTGTGGATTTCAGATTTTTAAAATTGTAGCTCAAAACTTGTGATTTTGTGTCACCCACTTGCTAACCTTGTATTAGGAAAGCAACACGTCCAGTATACTTGCTCCGTATATTACCTTTCGGTAAACTACCGTCCGGTTGTAAAGGAAAGCGATGAACAAGCAACTGTTAAGGCAATGTCCCATGACATGCAGATAATTATGGTCAAAAACGTGTCGGATGCAATTACTATCCTTTGTAGGAGAAATAGTAAAGATCACCCTATAATTTTTCGGTCTGGCACAAGGTCCTGTCTTCGACCATGCTATGCAACCACCGTTCTTACGGTTGACACCCGATTTGGTTCAGGTGACCTAATGAATTCCGGTGAATTCTTAGGATTTTACGTTCAATGGTAATGAACGCATTGAAAATGGATTTTCAGAAAACAAATCAGTTTTAATTTTGATCAAAATATTTTCTCGTTCAAGCTCGAGTTTAGATATCATTGAATTCCATGAGTTCGTAATTCTCAATCTTTAAGGTCAATCTCAAGGATTGAGTAATATCAGACTTAAATGCTGATTTTTAATCTTTAAGGAGATTATCCTTTCTGGGGGTCTGATTCATTAGTCTTATCAAGCTAATTTGCACGGCGCCCTCCCCATTTTATGAGACAGATCCTCTCATGGTTAAAATAAGTCTGACCACATGGCAACCCTGTTTGATGCTGAGGTCCGTGGATTTCCTGCTGGTTTTAGAGATGACTTTTCTAGATTTTTCGTCAACCTACAGCTGATCTGGACGACAACTTCCTGACCTAAATCAAGAAGCGCGTTTCTTTTTTGGAAGACTTTACTTCCTTTTATTGATGGAATTGATTCATCGTGTAGATCCATATTTCTTTCAAATATATTACAGTAAATCGGGTAAAACTGATTAGTTTAGTCCAAAACAAAAGTACCTGCAATAATATTGTACAAATATATGTGATATATGTTAAAGGACTTGGTGCATTCTTTCCACACTTAGCTTTTATTTATTCTTTTCTTTGCCTTTTTATTCTCCTTTATTCCATTTTAAATGAATTCAAGCATTTTGAGTTGTTTCTCAATTTATGTCATTTCCAAGGTAACAATAATTTTGGTAATAAAACCTAGTTTTACCGTTCATAAATATGTATAAACATGATTTTGAATTCATTTAGTTGAAAATTTTTCAAATTTTCACAAAATTTATTCTAAGTGTAAACCCGAGCGAATTTATAACCCTTCCCCACACTTGAGATCTTGCAATGCCCTCATTTGCAAGAAATCAGTAAAAATTTAAATTCATGAGGGCGATTAGTGTAGAAAAATGATTAAAAATACCGAGTTTGCAATCATATTGTTTGTTCGAGTACTAAATGGTGCACATCATTTGCTCATTCCTGCAGTTGTTATATCACATTTGATAGTTTGCGTCTTGTCGTCAAAATTAATAGCTTTTGCTGATCTTAATGTCAGTCTTTGAAAGTGCGTTGTTTTACCCTGTTTTGTACATAACATAAAATACAAACATATATATACATATTTTTGAAGTTTGGTATATAACCCCACGTTCATATAATATTTTTGGCATACTTTAGATCAATAATATTAAAATAATGATAACAAAATTTTTCGCCCCATCCTTGGGTAAAGCAATTTCGGTTCCATGACCTAGTCTTTAACTTACGACGAATTTTAGAAATCATTTTTTTAAACTTAATGAAATAAAGTAAATTTTGTTTTTAAATTCACACAAAACTTAAATTTAAAAAGCATATTAATTTCATACAAAACCTACAAAACAAAAAAAAATTCAGAATGGGGGAAGAAAGCTAGTTCTTTAGTGTCTGCTGGTAGAAAAGACCAATCGGATTCTATTCTCGGAACTACATGAGAACAGAACAACTAACTCTAGACATCATTTTCTTTTTAGAACATTTGAATCTCCCCACACTTAGGTAGCTGTGGTGTCGAAATTGTGATTAACTTCATCGTCAATTTCTTTTGGACCATAATCAACTTGCATATCTGTGACTTTGGCTTTAAGCCATTGGCCGGCTTCTTCTGTATTATCCACAAATTCAACTAGTTTCGCCTTTTCTTTAGGCAACAGATTGGATACTAACCGGTTACATAACTTAAAATTCCCCTTAATTCTAGCATCGTAAACCCGTTTATAAAGTTTCTTCATTGAACTGTTAATAACGGGGTCATTTAATTTCGTATCAACAACGGGGTTCTTTGTTATCAGGTCATCATTAGATTTTTCTTCATCTTCCCCACACTTAGGCATTTTATTATTGATAATCACTACCGTTGGAGTTGGTAAAATAATATGTTTCTCACCGATCGTTTTTATTGGTTCAATGGTTTTGGTTGGTGGAGATTTAGACTTTCGAATCACAAAGGTGATCGATTTTTCACCATTACTAAGTGTCATTCTAAGCTCTCTTACATCAAATAACGCCCCGATGGACGCTAAGAATGGTCGACCTAAAATTAGAGGAATGTTTGAGTCCTCTTCTATGTCAATGACAATAAATTCGACTAGAAAGGTTAATTTACCTACTTGAACGGGTAAATTGTCAGCAATTCCAACTGGGTGCTTAATAGTTTTATCAAGGAGTCGAACACTCATTTCTGTTGGACTTAACTCACCTACTCCTAATCTCTTATATAATGAAAGAGGCATAACACTCACACTCACACCTAAATCTACCAGTGCATCATACATGACACAATCACTAAGTAGACAAGAAACAATAAATTCACCCGGATCACCCAAACTTGGTGGAAGTTTTGGTGAACTGTCTTCACCGGGTTTACTTTTACGGTTTTTGTTTCTTGTACCTTCTTATTCTTCTTCTTTTTTTCAAAGGTATCACAAACTTTATTACTGATAATGCTAAAAAAGAACATATATTTCATAGCATTATCCTTCAAGAAAGACAAGCTTTTAGTTGCAATTGTTCTATTTACAAGTGATATTCGTTTAAATAATAAAAGGTGAAGATAAAAGACAGATTCGACGATTTGAAGACATAAACGACCAAAAAGATAAAAAGTACAAAGTACAATCAAAGTGGTTCAATTTATTGATGAGAAACATCTAAAATTACAAAGGTACGAGCCGCAAAACGCAAAGTACAAGATATTAAATCGTACGCAAGGACGTTCGAAAATCCGGAACCGGGACATGAACCAACTATCAACGCGCGACTCAACGGAGCTAAAATTACAAGTCAACGATGCACATGAATATAATATAATATATATATATAATTATATAAAATTATATATATTATATTATATATATTAAAATCGAGCAGCCCACGTTTTAATTGACAAATGAGCTGATCCAGCTGGCCATGCGATCGCATGGCCTGGAAGAGAAATTTCCATGCGATCGCATGGCTGTAACAGTGTGGCCAGGTCTATAAATTGGACGAGTTTTCAGCGAATTATGTACACAATATATATCCATCTATCATCATACTCTCAATATATATTTATATTTTAATTTTAAGTTAATAATAATAAGGTTATAGTGGCGAATGTTTTAAGTTTATAAGTCGAAATTATGTCCGTGTAACACTACGCAATTAATACTCATTGTAAGTTATGTTCAACCTTTTTAAATTAATGTCTCGTAGCTAAGTTATTATTATGCTTATTTAAATCGAAGTAATCGTGATGTTGGACTAAATATTAAAGACGGGGTTATTGGGCTTTGTACCATAATTGGGGTTTGGACAAAAGACCGACACTTGTGAAAATTAGACTATGGGCTATTAATGGGCTTTATATTTGTTTAATTGAATGATAGTTCGTTAATTTAATATAAAGATTTACAATTAGACGTACCTATAAATAACCATATACACTCGATCGGACACGATGGGCGGGGTAATTATAAGTACTAATAATCGTTCATTTAACCGAACACGGGGATGGATTAATAGTAAATGGACTTATTAAAACAGGAGTGGATTACGTACAATGACACTTGACGTAATTGTTAACAAAGTATTAAAACCTTGGGTTACACACAGTCGATATCCTGGTGTAATTATTAAAAAAAGTATTAAGACCTTGTTACAGTTTAAATCCCCAATTAGTTGGAATATTTGACTTTGGGTATAAGGATAATTTGACGTGGACACTCGCACTTTATATTTATGATTGATGGACTATTATGGACAAAAACCAGATGGACATATCGAATAATCCAGGACAAAGGACAATTAACCCATGGTAATAAATTAAAATCAACACGTCGAACATCATGATTACGGAAGTTTAAATAACCATAATTCCTTTATTTTATATCTCATCGTACTTTTAATTATCGCAATTTTATTTATCGTTATTTTATTTATCGAACTTTTAATTATCACAATTTTATTATCGTCATTTACTTTACGCTTTAAATTAAGTTATATTTATTTTTAATATTTTACATTAGGTTTTAATTGCGACTTAAGATATAAAATCGACAAACCGGTCATTAAACGGTAAAACCCCCTTTTTATAATAATAATAATACTACTTATATATATATATATATATACACAAATATAGTTTTTAAAAAATATAGCGTTAAACTTGGCTAGCTCCCTGCAGAACGAATCGGACTTACTAAAAACTACACTACTTTACGATTAGGTACACTGCCTATAGTGTTGTAGCAAGGTTTAGGTATATCCACTCTATAAATAAATAAATAACTTTTGTAAAATTGTATCGTATTTAATAGTATTTCGTAATAAAAATATAACTATTTCATACACACCTCGCATAACATCAAGTATTTTTGGCGCCGCTGCCGGGGAACATCTTAAACGCCAAAGCGAAACGCTATTAAAAAAAAGATTTTTTTTTTAATTTATTTTTGCAAAAATACGTTTTAAATTTTAAAAACACAAATATATATATATATATATATATATATATATATATATATATATATATATATATATATATATATATATATATATATATATATATTTAAGAGTTTGTTTAAAATATATAAAATTATAAAGTATTCCTTTTTCTATTTTAGTTTTTAAAATATAAGTTTTTATTTATATAAATATTTTATATAAGTTAAAAACAAAAAAACAAAAAAATTAAAAGTATTCGGGCCAAGTACTGTAGCAGCCCAAACAAACAGGCATGAAATCCGAAGCCATGCGATCGCATGGTCCAGGAGCATAAAACTCATGCGACCGCATGAGGGCTTCTGACACGTCTGATACCTGGTACGACAGGATTAGGGTTACGGAGTATTATTAATTATTATTATTATTATTAATTAACCCTAATTAGGTTTTAATTAATTAATTAGTTTTTAATATTAGTTTTAGTTTTATTATTTAATTTGTAATATTAAGTTTTATTTAGCTTTATTAATTTATAAATTAGTACCTTTTATAAAATAATAATATAAAAATAATATTATTTTTTTAAAAAATAAGTAATTTTATCATTTTTGTATCTTTTTATTATTTAGTACGTAATTGTATATTTATCGTTCGTAACTAGTTTTAAGATATAGTTTTTGCCGTAGTTAATTTCTATTTCTAGATTCTTAGGCTTTGCTATAAAATTCCTTAAGTACTTTTTCTTTATACTAAGATTTAGGTGATTTAGAATTCTACGACGTCGCTTATCGCTTTAATATTTTATAAATTTTAGTGCCTTTTAATTTATTGCCGTTTTGGATATAGAATTCCTTTTAAGCTTTAATACCTTTAGACGCAACTTTTAATATTTAGTTTTTAGACTTTTGAGTTTCGACGCTTTTCTTTCTTATTTTTATTTTTCAACCTTTTATTTTTCGACCTCTTATTTTTCGACGCACTCTTTTTCTTTTTTATTTCTCGACGCTCTAGTTTTTAGGACATAGATTTTATTTTCTTTAAATTTCGACGAAAAAATATTTTAAGCAGTTAAATTGATAGACATCCAAAATTTTCTGGTTCATAGTAATAGTTGGATTTGTTAGTGGCGAGTTGTGGGCTTCCGATTTAAAGGGTCCTGGCTGCCTGCTGCATCTATTGGCTATTCGAAACGTGGGCAAAATCAGAAAAGTCTATTAATTTGATAACTTATATAATTTTTATCTTTTATAACTAATAGGATATTCAGTGAATGCACCGAGAAAAACGTTCACCACCTTTCATACGTTCACCACCTGTAACTCGATCAAGACATCTAGCCAATATTGTCGCCGTTGATTTTTCTTTAGAATCGTCATCTAGTCGACCAAGTACTCCAATTCAAATTTTCGATAATCCATTTTTTGAACCCGACCTCACAATTGAGAATCCGGAGGATATTCAGGGACAATTCAGAGATCCTGAACCACTAATCATTCTTCCTGAACCACAAATTACTCATCCAGAGACTGTCGAGGAAGAAACCATTAAGTCAGAATCCTCTAGTGATTCAGATTCAACAATTTCAATCATGGAAAATCTGGAACCTCTAAGTATGGAAGACCGAATGAGAGCTAAACGCATTGGCCAAGGTCATGTAATTACTCAACCAGACATTAATGCACCAGATTATGATATCAAAGGACAAATCCTACACATGGTAACTAATCAATGCCAATTTAGTGGTGCGCCGAAGGAAGATCCAAAAGAACATCTTCGAACCTTTAATAGAATTTGTACTCTATTTAAGATCAGAGAAGTTGAGGATGAACAGATCTATCTCATGTTATTTCCCTGGACTTTAAAGGGATAAGCCAAAGATTGGTTAGAATTGTTACCTGAATGGGCGATTGATACATGAGATGTTTTAGTTGAAAATTTTCTTAAACAATTCTTTTCGGCATCTAAAGCTGTGAGACTTCAAGGAGAAATTGTTACATTCACATAAAATCCAAATGAAACTTTATATGAGGTGTGGACAAGATTTGAAAAGTAATTGAGAGGATGTCCTCAGCGTGGTTTAGACACTTATCAAATAGTACAAATATTCTACCAAGGATGTGACATTACTACACGCAAAGACATCGATATAGCAGCTGGTGGTTCCATTATGAAGAAAACCGCAACTGAAGCTTAAAAAATTATTGATAACACTGCTTCCCACTCACATGAGTGGCATCAAGAAAAAGACATCGTTAGATCATCGAAAGCAGCTAGAGCCGATTCTAGCCATGATTTTGATTCCATTTCTACAAAGATAGATGCTTTCGAAAGATGAATGGAAAAGATGACTAAAGATATTCACGCTATACGAATTAGTTGTGAGCAGTGTGGAGGACCACATTTGACAAAAGATTGTCTCAGTATTGAACAAACAATTGAACAACGAGAGAATGTTTCATACATGAATCAAAGGCCTGGAAATAATTATCAGAATAATTATCAACCGCCAAGACCAAACTACAATCAGAATTATAACCAAAATGTTCCATACAACAACCAACAAGGTCCTAGCAATCAACAAGTATCTAACAATACTTACAATCAGCAAAGACCTATTTTTTCAAATAAACCACCACAAACTGATGATAAAAAGCCAAATTTAGAAGATATGATGTCGAAGCTAGTTGAATCTCAAACGCAGTTTTTCACATCTCAGAAACAAACTAATGAACAAAATGCTCAAGCATTTAGAAATCAACAAGCTTCTATCCAACATCTGGAACAAGAAGTAAGTAACCTAGCAAGGTTGATAGGTGAAAGAAAACTGGGAAGTCTACCTAGCGATACAAATGCTAACCCCCGAAATGAAACAGCTAAAGTCATTACCACGAGAAGTGGTATTACACTTAAACCACCTGAAATACCTGTAAATTCTGATGACTCTATTCCTACTACACAGGCACCACAGCCTGAGCAAGATAAGGAAACAGAACCGGTAGTTGAAAAGGTTAATGAAGATAACACAGTTAAGGCTAAACCTTATGTTAAACCATACCAACCACCGCTTCCTTACCCGAGTAAAATGAGAAAAGAAAGACTTGAAGCCGAGCAATCCAAATTCTTGGATATGTTTAAACAAATAAATGTCAATCTTCCTTTCATTGATGTGATTTCAGGAATGCCAAGATATGCCAAATTCCTGAAAGATCTAATCACAAATAGAAAGAAAATGGAAGAACTCTCGGCTGTTACAATGAATGCTAATTGTTCTGCAGTGTTGTTGAATAAGCTACCAGAAAAACTTTCAGATCCAGGAAGTTTCACAATTCCATGTTTTTTGGGTAGTCTTAGTTCAATAGAAGCATTGGCAGACTTAGGTGCTAGTATAAATTTAATGCCATATTCATTATACGCTAAACTAGACCTTGGAGAATTGAAACCAACACGAATAAGAATATAAATAGCCGATTGATCAGTAAAATATCCTAGAGGGATAATGGAAAACATGCTAGTTAAAGTTAGTACTTTAGTATTTCCAATAGATTTTGTTATTCTGGACATGGAAGAAGATTCTCGAGTTCCTCTCATATTAGGAAGACCATTCTTAAACACGGCTAAAGCAATAATTGACGTGTTTCGTAAGAAACTGACCCTAAGTATAGAGGACGAGAGTGTTACCTTTTCTGTTGATAGAGCCATGCAACAACCGCAATCTGCAGATGATACATGTTATTATATTCAAACTATAGATTCACATGCAGAATTGTTAGAAGAATTTCCAGAATTACAAGGAACAGGAGAATGTTCTTTAGGAGAAGGAACTGAACCAATTGATGAAGCTGAAATGTTAGCTGCACTCATGGCTAATGAATACGAACCAACAATAGAAGAACTTCAAATGCTAAAAGAGGAAGACATATATCGATACAAATCATCGATAGAAGAACCACCAATATTAGAGTTAAAGCCACTTCCAACCCATTTGGAATACGCTTATTTACATGGTGAATCTGAATTACCTGTAATAATATCGTCTTCTCTTACTAAAAATGAAAAATCTCGACTCATTTCTGTGCTAAAAGCTCATAAACCAGCTATTGCATGGAAGATTCATGACATTAAAGGAATAAGTCCTTCGTATTGCACACATAAAATCCTTATGGAAGAAGGCCATAAAATGTATGTGCAACGCCAACGAAGACTAAATCCTAATATGCAAGATGTTGTTAAGAAAGAAATTATTAAACTGCTAGATGCATGTTTAATTTATCCAATTTCTGATAGTCCATGGGTAAGCCCCAGTTCAATGCGTACCTAAGAAGGGTGGAATGACTGTCATCACAAATGAAAAAAATGAGCTTATTCCTACTAGAACTGTAACAGGATAGCGTGTTTGTATTGATTATAGAAAATTAAATGACGCCACCAGAAAAGATCACTTTCCCTTACCTTTCATTGATCGAATATTGGAAAGGTTAGCTGGGAACAGTTACTATTGTTTTCTTAACGGTTTCTCCGGATACTTTCAAATTCCAATAGCACCCGAGGACCAAGAGAAAACCACATTCACGTGCCCTTAGGATACTTTTGCTTACAAACGCATGCCATTTGGACTATGCAACGCCCCTGTAACCTTTCAAAGGTGCATGATGGTGATTTTTCACGACATGATAGAAGAATGCATGGAAGTTTTCATGGATGACTTTTCAGTCTTCGGTGATACTTTTGAAACATGTCTAGTTAATATTGAACGAATGCTTATTAGATGCGAACAATCAAATCTAGTTCTTAATTGGGAGAAATGCCATTTCATGGTTAAAGAAGGCATCGTTCGGTCATAAAATTTCAAAACAAGGAATTGAAGTGGATAGAGCTAAAGTAGATGTAATTGCTAAACTTCCACATCCCACCAATGTTAGAGGAGTTAGGAGTTTTCTAGGGCATGCCGGTTTTTACCGACGTTTCATAAAAGATTTTTCTAAAATTGCCACTCCTATGAATAAACTCCTAGAAAAGGATACTCCATTCATCTTTTCGAATGAATGCATCAAATCTTTTAATATTCTTAAAGAAAAACTCACTAATGCGCCGATCATGATTGTGACAACCCGGAAATTTCCAACCAAATTTAAACTTTAATCTTTATATGTTTCTGACACGATAAGCAATATTTGTTAAGTTAAATTTCAAGAATTTTAAACTATGTTCATACATTCATTCAACCTCGACCAAGTTCCAACGATTCACGAACCATTAAACGAATATGATTATATATGTATATGTATATATATATTATAACTTGAAACGTAAACAAAATATTAGATTAAATACTTTATACGATTGTATCTGTTTCAAAATGTTTATCAATGGAATTAGAAGATAAGATCAAATGATTGAATTATCGGATATATTGAATTATTATTACAAGTCTCTGTTGAAAGGCCCACGTTGATTTGAGAAATCTTTCCATTTTAACAATATTCGGAAAATGGTAAAGTGATTTTTAAATAAGAACAAATTGTCAATCATTGAGAACTAGACAAAGGATAGTGGAATATTGAATCTCATAAAGACTCGATTGATCTATTTAGTTTCAAACGTACAAAAACGTTTTCAGTTTAAAAAGAACTTTATTATTAAAACGTATATAACTTTTATAAATATCTAGAACCATTTTTGACAACTCATTACTTAACTAGTGTGATAAAGATAAAGATAACGATATTTATATTTTATTTTATTAAATATATATAACGATTTAAATTAATATTATATATATTTATACGCGTATTATACGTACATAGTTTTATACTTTTACTATACTTAAACTTTACCTTTACTTTATTTTTACTTTACTTTAACTTTAATAATTCACTTTAATAATTCATACTTTAATAATTCACTTTAATAATTCATACTTTAATAATTCATACTTTAATAATTCACTTTAATAATTCATACTTTAATAATTCACTTTAATAATTCATACTTTAATAATTCACTTTAATAATTCAAAAATCTATTATAAATAGAATTCAATAGGTTTCATTATTTCATAGAAACTTGAAAATATTTTTCTATAAACTCTCTCAATCGATTTACATATATATATTTACTCCGTATTATTTCAAGATATTATTAGTATACATAAAATATTACGATGGAGTATTGTCCGACTGATTTCGAAATTGTTTTTCGAGTGGTATAGGATTAAGGAAATTATGGGTTATAGCTATGGAGGCGATTGAGTATGGTTCATGGGTATGCTCGTGAGGTCAATATAGTGTTTATCATTTCTGTTGCGTCTACGTACCTTTCCTGCAATATTGAATCTCAATATTGATACGTGAGTACTCATAATTTAACTTTTACATACTAATAGTGTATCCCTGACTAGTGGTCGAGTATTTAGAATTATGCATGCTTGTACTTTTGATATTGCCCTTAGACAGGTTAGGTTGAATCTTGAATTAGTTACACTTGCGGTTGAGATAAGGTATAAGATATGCATGTCCTTGGAAAGCTAGCGAAAAATTAAAAACTTTTCCTTTAGATATCGAATGGTTTCGATGAACGGATTAGAAGTTATAATCAATTGAATTTTCGATATTTTTATTAAAAATGATTATTATTATCGTCATTTTTATCGTCGTTCTAGTTTTATCTTATTATTATTATCATTATTATTATCTTTATCAATAAAAGAGATTTATCATTAAAAATTGTTATTTTTTTTATTATTACTATCGTTATTATCATTAAAGTTATAATTAGTATTATTATTATTATCCAATTATTATTATTATTATTATTATTATTATTATTATTATTATTATTATTATTATTATTATTATTATTATTATTATTATTATTATTATTATTATTATTATTATTATTATTATTATTATTATTATTATTATCATTATTGATAATGCTAAAAACGAACATATATTTCATAGCATTATTCCTCAAGAAAGACAAGCTTTTAGTTGCAATTGTTCTATTTACAAGTGATATTCGTTTAAATAATAAAAGGTAAAGACAAAAGACATATTCGACGAATTGAAGACGCAAAGGTCTAAAAAGCTCAAAAGTACAAAATACAATCAAAGAGGTTCCAATTATTGATAAGAAACGTCTCGAAATCACAAGAGTACAAGATTCAAAACGCAAAGTACAAGATATTAAATTGTATGCAAGGACGTTCGAAAATCCGGAACCGGGACCAGAGTCAACTCTCAACGCTCGACGCAACGGACTAAAAATTACAAGTCAACTATGCATATGAATATAATATAATATATAATTAATTCTTAAAATTAATATATATATTATATTATATTTATAAAACGTCGGCACAAGGAAACAAGCAACATGTGAGCTCTCCCAGCTGGCCATGCGATCGCATGGCCAGGAAGAAGAAAGTCCATGCGATCGCATGGCATGAAAAGTCAGGCCACATCTCCTATAAATTCGCAGTTTGGTGAACGCAAAAACATATATATCCATCAATCTCTCTATCTATATACGTAATATTTATATTTATAATTTATATTTTAATTTTAATTTTAATTATAATTCTAATAATAAGGGTATGTTAGCGAATGTTGTAAGGGTGTAAGTCGAAATTCTGTCCGTGTAACGCTACGCTATTTTTAATCATTGTAAGTTATGTTCAACCTTTTTAATTTAATGTCTCGTAGCTAAGTTATTATTATGCTTATTTAATCCGAAGTAATCATGATGTTGGGCTAATTACTAAAATTGGGTAATTGGGCTTTGTACCATAATTGGGGTTTGGACAAAAGAACGACACTTGTGGAAATTAGACTATGGGCTATTAATGGGCTTTATATTTGTTTAACTAAATGATAGTTTGTTAATGTTAATATAAAGATTTACAATTGGGCGTCCCTATAAATTACCATATACACTCGATCGGACACGATGGGCGGGGTATTTATATGTACGAATAATCGTTCATTTAACCGGATACGGGAATGGATTAATAAGCCACTAGAATAATTAAAACAGGGGTGAAATTATGTACAAGGACACTTGGTATAATTGATAACAAAATATTAAAACCTTGGGTTACACTCAGTCGACATCCTGGTGTAATTATTAAACAAAGTATTAAAATCTTGTTACAGTTTAAGTCTCCAATTAGTTGGAATATTTAACTTCGGGTATAAGGATAATTTGACGAGGACACTCGCACTTTATATTTATGACTGATGGACTGTTATGGACAAAAACCAGACGGACATATTAAATAATCCAGGACAAAGGACAATTAACCCATGGGCATAAAACTAAAATCAACACGTCAAACATCATGGTTACGGAAGTTTAAATAAGCATAATTCTTTTATTTCATATTTAATTTCCTTTATTTTATATTTAATTGCACTTCTAATTATCGCATTTTTATTGTTATTGTATTTAATTGCACTTTTAATTATCGTACTTTTTAATTATCGCAAGTTTATTTTATCGCACTTTTATTATTCGCAATTTCATTATCGTTATTTACTTTATGCTTTAAATTAAGTCTTTTATTTATTTAATATTTTACATTTTGTTTTAACTGCGACTAAAGTTTTAAAATCGACAAACCGGTCATTAAACGGTAAAAAACCCCCTTTATAATAATAATATTACTTATATATATATTTGTATTTTTATAAAAGTAAACTAATATAGCGTTAAGATTTGTTTAAAGATTTTCCCTGTGGAACGAACCGGACTTACTAAAAACTACACTACTGTACGATTAGGTACACTGCCTATAAGTGTTGTAGCAAGGTTTAAGTATATCCATTCTATAAATAAATAAATATCTTGTGTAAAATTGTATCGTATTTAATAGTATTTCCTGCTAAAAATTAATAGTATTTTATACCCCTTAGCTTTAACTATCAAGTATTTTTGGCGCCGCTGCCGGGGAACAAATCTAGCTTAAAAGCCGGAAGCGCAACGCTATATAAAAAAAAAGATTTTTATTTTTAAGTTTACTTTTATAAAAAAAAAAATACGCTTTTGTAAAAATACGTTTTAAATATTCTAAAATATAAAAAGAAAAATAAAAATATAAATATTTTTAAGAGTTTGTTAAATATTTAAGTTCTATAAAAGTTTCTTTGTCTTTATTTTATAAAAATATAAGTTTTATTTAATTTATATAAATATATTATATAAATATATAAAACAGAAAAAAAAAAAACACTCGAGTCCAGTACTGTAGCAACCCAGTAACTGGCCCGAAACCCTAGCCCATGCGATCGCGTGGCTGGGTAACTTAGGACTCATGCGATCACATGAGCCCGTCTGACACGCCACAGTTTGACATCGTACTGCATTAATTACGAATTATAATAATTATTATTATATTTAAACCCTAATTAGGGTTATATATTATATTATTTAGTTTAGTTTATTTATTATTTGTATTATTTAGTTAAATTAGTTTAAATAAATTATAAATTTAATAGTTTTATAAAATAAATAATATAAAAATAATATTTTTATAAAAATTGTGCTTTTTACAACTTTTTGTATATTTTTATATTTTGTCCCTTTTTAATCGTTTTAGCGTAATATTTGTATTTTTAGCTCATATTTAGTTTTAAACTTAGTTTTTGCCATAGTTATTTTTACTTCTAGATTTTTAGGCCTTGCCGTAAAATCCCTTAAGTGCTTTTTCTTTAGACTAAGATTTAGGTACTTTAGAATTTTGCGACGCCTTTTTAAGTTTTAGTTTCTTTTTAAGTTATTGTCATTTTGGATATAGTTTTACTTGTAAGCCTTAATATTTTTAGACGCCTTTTACCTATGTATCAATTATCATTCCAATTAGTAATTTCAATTTGCGATTATAATTTTAAGTTAGTTGTAGTGATAAGGTTGGGTTAGTCAAGTGTTTTTAAGTTTTATAAGTTTCTTTTATTTTTCCGTCACCTTTTATTTTTCAACCATTTTTCTTTTTCGACCTTTTTCGACGCACTCTTTTTCTTTCTTATTTCTCGCTATCCTAGTTTTTAGGACATAGTTTTTTAATCTACTTCTTATCTAAATTTCTTAAAATTACGAAAATTTATTTTAAGTGGTTAAATTAATAGACATCAAAATTTTCTGGTTCGTAGTAATAGTTGGATTTGTACGTGGACCGGGTTATTGGAGCCAAACAGTCCTCAATTATATTGAGACCAAACGAATCCTGCCCCTCTGCTGCATCTTTTGGCTATTCGAAACGTGGGCAAAATCAGAAAAGTCTATTGATTGGATAACTTATTATAATTTTTCTTTCCTTTTAAAAACTAATAGGATATTCAGTGAATGCATCGAGCAAGACGTTCATCACATTTTGTACGTTCACCACCTGTAACTAGATCAAGACATCTAACTAATATTGTCGCCGTTGATAATCCATTTTTTGAACCCGACCTCACAATTGAGAATCCGGAGAATATTCAGGGACGATTCATAGATCCTGAACCATTAAATTTTCCTCCGGAACCACCAATCATTCAAACAGAGATTGTTGAGGAACGAACCATTAAATCAGAATCCTCTAGTGATTCCGATTCAACAAATTCAATTATGGAAGTAACAGAACCTTTAAGTATGGAAGACCAAATGAGAGCTAAACGCACTGGCCAAGGTCACGCAATTACTCATCCAGACATTAATGCGCCAGATTATGAAATCAAAGGACAAATTCTACACATGGTGACTAATCAATGCCAATTTAGTGGTGCGCCGAAGGAAGATCCAAATGAACATCTACGTACCTTTAATAGGATCTGCACACTATTTAAAATCCGAGAAGTGGAGAATGAACAGATATATCTCATGTTATTTCCCTGGACTTTAAAGGGAGAAGCCAAAGATTGGTTGGAATCGTTACCTGAAGGGGCGATCGATACATGGGATGTATTAGTTGAAAAATTTCTTAAACAATTCTTTCCTGCATCTAAAGCCGTAAGACTTCAAGGAGAAATTGTTACATTCACGCAGAAGCCAAATGAAACTCTATATGAGGCGTGGACAAGATTTGGAAAGTTATTAAGAGGATGTCCGCAACATGGTTTAGATACCTGTTAAATAGTACAAATATTCTACCAAGGATGCGACATCACTACAAGGAAAGACATAGATATAGCAGCTGGTGGTTCTATTATGAAGAAAACCGAAACTGATGCTTACAAAATTATTGATAACACTGCTTCCCACTCACATGAGTGGCACCAAGAAAAAGATATCGTTAGATCATCTAAAGCAGCTAGAGCCGATTCTAGCCATGACTTAGATTCCATTTCCGCAAAGATAGATGCCGTCGAGAGACGAATGGAAAAGATGACTAAGGATATTCACTCAATACGAATTAGTTGTGAGCAGTGTGGAGGACCACATTTGACAAAAGATTGTCTCAGTATTGAATTAACAATGGAACAAAGAGAGAATATTTCATACATAAACCAAAGGCCTGGAAATAATTATCAGAATAATTATCAACCGCCAAGACCTATTTACAATCAAAACCAGAATTATAACCGAAATATTCCATACAACAACCAACAAGGTCCTAGCAATCAACAAGTATCCAATAATAATTACAATCAGCAAAGACCTAATTTTCAAAACAAACCACCACAATAAACCGATGATAAAAACCAAATTTAGAAGATATGATGACGAAGCTAGTTGAAACTCAAACGCAGTTTTTCACATCTCAGAAACAAACTAATGAACAAAATGCTCAAGCATTTAGAAATCAACAAGCTTCTATTCAAAATCTGGAACAAGAAGTAAGTAACCTAGCAAGGTTAATAGGTGAAAGAAAACCGGGAAGTCTACCTAATGATACAAATGCTAACCCCCGAAATGAAACAGCTAAAGCTATTACCACAAGAAGTGGTACAACACTTAAACCACCTGAAATACCTGTAACTTCTGATGAAGCTATTCCTACTCCACAAGAACCACAACCTGATCAAGATAAGGAAAAAGAACCGGTAGTTGAGAAGGTTAATGAAGATAACATAATTAAGGATAAACCTTATGTTAAACCATACCAACCACCACTTCCTTACCCGAGTAAAATGAAGAAAGAGAAACTTGAAGCCGAGCAATCCAAATTCTTAGATATGTTTAAACAGATAAATGTAAATCTTCCTTTCATTGATGTGATTTCAGGAATGCCTAGATATGCTAAATTCTTGAAAGATCTAATCTCAAATAGAAAGAAAATGGAAGAACTCTCGGCTGTTACTATGAATGCTAATTGTTCAGCAGTGCTGTTGAATAAGATACCAGAAAAACTATCTGATCCAGGAAGTTTCACAATTCCATATTTTCTGGGTAGTCTTAGTTCAATAGAAGCATTAGCAGATTTAGGTGCTAGTATAAATTTAATGCCGTATTCACTATACGCTAAACTAGACCTTGGAGAATTGAAACCAACAAGAATAAGCATACAACTAGCCAATCGATCAATAAAATATCCTAGAGGGATAATGGAGAACATGCTAGTTAAAGTTGGTACTTTAGTATTTTCAGTAGATTTTGTTGTTTTGGACATGGAAGAAGATTCTCAAGTTCCTCTCATATTAGGAAGACCATTCTTAAACACGGCTAAAGCAATGATAGACGTGTTCGGTAAGAAACTGACCCTAAGTATAGAGGATGAGAGTGTTACCTTTTCAGTTGATAAAGCAATGCAACAACCGCAATCTGCAGATGATACATGTTATTATATTCAAACTATAGATGCACATGCAGAGTTATTAGAAGAATTTCCAGAGTTACAAGGAGCAGGAGAATGTTCTTTAGGAGAAGGAACAGAACAAATTGATGAAGCTGAAATGTTAGCTACACTAATAGCTAATGGATATGAACCAACAACAGAAGAAATCCAAATGCTACAAGAAGAAGACAGATATCGATACAAATCATCGATAGAAGAACCTCCGAAATTAGAGTTAAAACCACTTCCAAACCATTTGGAATACGCTTATTTACATGGTGAATCTGAATTACCTGTAATAATATCGTCTTCTCTTACTGAAAATGAGAAATCACAACTCATTTCTGTGTTGAAAGCTCATAAACCAGCCATTGCATGGAAGATTCATGATATTAAAGGAATAAGTCCTTCGTATTGCACACATAAAATCCTTATGGAAGAAGGTCATAAAACGTATGTGCAACGCCAACGAAGACTAAATCCTAATATGCAAGATGTAGTTAAGAAAGAGATTATTAAACTGCTAGATGCAGGTCTAATTTATTCAATTTCTGATAGTCCATGGGTAAGTCCAGTTCAATGCGTGCCTAAGAAGGGTGGCATGACTGTCATTACAAATGAGAAAAATGAGCTTATTCCTACTAGGACTGTAACAGGATGGCGTGTGTGTATTGATTATAGAAAATTAAATGACGCCACCAGAAAAGATCACTTTCCCTTACCTTTCATTGATCAAATGTTGGAAAGATTAGCCGGAAATAGTTACTATTGTTTTCTAGATGGATTTTCCGGATATTTTCAAATTCCAATAGTACCAGAGGACCAAGAGAAAACCACATTCACGTGCCCTTATGGTACTTTTGCTTACAAACGCATGCCATTTGGACTTTGCAACGCCCCTGCAACCTTTCAAAGGTGTATGATGGCGATTTTTCATGACATGATAGAAGAATGCATGGAAGTTTTCATGGATGACTTTTCAGTCTTTGGTGATACATTTGAATCATGTCTAGCTAATCTGGAACGAATGCTCATTAGATGCGAACAGTCAAATCTAGTACTTAATTGGGAGAAATGTCATTTCATGGTTAAAGAAGGCATTGTTCTTGGACATAAAATTTCAAAAGAAGGAATTGAAGTGGATAGAGCTAAAGTAGATGTAATTGCTAAACTTCCACATCCCACCAATGTTAGAGGAGTTAGGAGTTTTCTAGGGCATGCCGGTTTTTACCGACGTTTCATAAAAGATTTTTCTAAAATTGCCACTCCTATGAATAAACTCCTAGAAAAGGATGCTCCATTCATCTTTTCAGATGAGTGTATCGAATCTTTTAATATTCTTAAATAGAAACTAACTAATGCGCCAATCATGATAACACCAAATTGGAATCTACCATTTGAACTAATGTGCGATGCAAGTGATTTTGCAATGGGAGCCGTTTTAGGACAGAGGATTGAAAAACGATTTCAACCTATATATTATGCTAGTAAGACGTTACAAGGAGCACAAACGAACTATACAACTACTGAAAAAGAACTCCTTGCTATTGTCTTTGCTTTTGACAAATTTCGATCATATCTCGTTCTAGCAAAAACGGTGGTCTATACTAACCATTCTGCTCTTAGATACCTATTTTCGAAACAAGATGCTAAACCAAGATTAATCCGTTGGATCTTACTCTTACAAGAGTTTGATATTGAAATCCGAGATAAAAGAGGAGCATAAAATCTCGCCGCTGATCATCTTTCTCGTCTTGAAAATCCCGAGTTAGAAGTTCTAAATGAATCGGCCATACAAGACAACTTTTCTGATGAATATCTATTGAAGATAGATTATAAAGAAATTCCATGGTTTGCAGACTATGCAAACTACTTAGTTTGTGGATTCCTTGAAAAAGGATTATCGTACCAAAGACGAAAGAAATTCTTCAGTGATATAAAACACTATTTTTGGGAAGATCCACATTTGTTTAAAAGTTGTCCAGATGGAATAATACGCCGATGTGTATTCGGAGATGAAGCCAGTAAAATATTAAACCATTGTCACACAGGACCAACATTAGGGCATTATGGGCCTCAACTAACAGCAAGAAAAGTTTATGATGCTGGATTCTATTGGCCTACAATTTACAAAGACGCACACCTTCTTTGCAAATCCTGTGATGCTTGTCAAAGGGCTGGAAAAATAAGTCAACGTGATGAAATGCCACAAAATGTCATCCAAGTATGTGAAGTATTTGACATTTGGGGTATTGACTTTATGGGTCCATTTCCAAAATCTCATAATAATCTATATATACTCGTAGCCATTGATTATGTATCTAAATGGGCGGAAGCACAAGCTCTCCCAACTAACGATGCACGAGTTGTAGTCAACTTTTTAAAACGTCTTTTTGCAAGGTTTGGAACACCGAAAGCTTTAATAAGTGATCGGGGTACTCATTTCTGTAATAATCAACTTGAAAAAGTTCTTAAAAGATATGGAGTAACTCATAAAATCTCCACCGCATATCATCCACAAACAAGTGGACAAGTTAAAAATACCAACCGAGCTTTAAAACGTATTCTAGAGAAAACCGTAGGATCAAATCCGAAGGAATGGTCCATTAAATTGGAGGATGCACTCTGGGCTTTTAGAACAGCCTACAAAACTTCAATTGGAACCACACCTTTTAGACTTGTTTATGGAAAAGCATATCATCTTCCAGTAGAAATTGAACACAAAGCATTTTGGGCTTTGAAGACATGTAATCTTGATTTACATGAAGCCGGACGTCTACGGTTAAGTCAACTAAACGAATTAGAAGAATTAAGACATGAAGCATACGATAATTCGTTAATCTATAAGGAAAGAACGAAGAAATGGCATGATAAAAGAATCAGAAGTTTAAAAGAATTTAAAGAAGGAGACAGAGTTCTTCTTTTCAATTCACGATTCAAGCTATTTCCTGGAAAATTGAAATCAAGATGGTCTGGACCATTCATAGTCAAAAGAGTTTTCCCATACGGAACGATAGAATTAATAAATTCAAATGGGATTGAATTTAAAGTTAATGGTCACAGAGTTAAACACTACATAGATAGTCCAGTGGAATTCGATAATGAAGTTAATCACAATTTCGACACCACAGCTAACTAAGTGTGGGGAGAATCAAGTCTTTAAAGGATAATATGTATTTCTGTTAGAGTTAGATTATCTGTTTTCATGTAGTTCTCGAAAATGGAACCCGAATGGTCTTTCTCTAGCAGACCCTAAAGAACTAGTCTTCTCCCCCCATTCTGAATTTTTATTTTTTTAGGAAATGAAGACTGCCTGTGAACTAAACCATGGTCTAATGCTACACGCTTTGATCACTAAACGTAATAATGACACACTACCGAGTGAAATAGTATCAGTAATCAAAGAAAGATTGGACGGAGTAAGAAAAGAATCCAGATGCGAAGATAATAAGTTACAATTTGGTAAAGGAAAATCAAAATCCGCAGCGAAAAGAAGAGCACGACACCTAGAACGATGTCACAAATGCGAAAAATGGTCACATGGAGGTAAATGTTCAAATAATCAAACCTATTCAAATACCGAATTTGTTACTTTATGCAGAGACGGACCGTTCATATGTTTAGAAGAAAAGACACTGAATGCTCGAGGTTACGCCTATGTAGCTATGGAAAACCAATTAAACCGACTATCTTATGAATGGGATAGATCATATAACTAAGAATACTATCTCACAGGTAAGTCTGTACAGTTTTTATTTTTATTTTTTTATTTTTAACCTTTTGATAATAAACGCTAATTTGTTCGCTATAAAGTATTAAATTGGTATTAAATAAAATTAGGTTTGGCGACCGAAATTATTGATATCATACAAAAATTTATTACATCACTGCGAAATTTAACGTTTATTCTTAAGGTATAAATATCTTTAATCAATCAACCCAAAATATTTCAAAAATTCGTCATGAGTTAAATTAGGTCATGGAACCGAAATTACTTTACCGAAAAGAGGGGTGCATATTTTTGATAATATTTGATTGATTAAAGTTGGATAAAAAGCCAAAAAGATTTTTAATTTTATTTTTATCATATTTTTAAAATTAATATATAAATCTTAAATTAATATTGTAAACTTTGTAAAAACAATATATTTAAAATTGTAAATATTTGAAAAATATAATATAAGTTTGGTGTGATTTTATAATATGAATTTTTAAATTAAGTTTGGTGTGAATTTTTAATTTTTAAAATAAGAATTTTTAATTTTATGCATTTCAAATTTTAAGTTTGGTGTGAATTTTTGATATTAATTTTGAATTTTATGCATTTTTAAATTTAAGTTGTATGAAATTAAAAACAAAAATTTACTTTATTTCGCTAAGTTAAAAATATGATTTTTAAAATTCGTCGTAAGTTGAAGACTAGGTCTTTGAACCGAAATTGCTTTACTCGAGGGAGGGACGAGAACTTTTATTATCATTATTTTTAATCTTATTGAATTAAGGTATGCCAAAAAAATTAAAAAAACCCAAAAATCTAAGTTTTTAAAACAATCGCTTGAAAAAGACAAATTTTAAAATTTTGTCGAAGGACGGACTAGGACATCGATCCGAAACGACCTCGTCCTAAAACAAAGGGAAACAAAATTTTAAAATTAATCACTTAATTGTTTTATAAGTTAAAGTTTAAAAAAAAAAAAAAAGCCAAAAACACTGTAGCCGGGTACCCATGCGATCGCATGGGAATCACCCTATCCATCCATGCGATCGCATGGAGGCCAATTACAGACCTGATACATACAGCAGACTGGTCTGTTTCTTCTCCACAAAACACACACATTCACGAAACTCACCCAAAAATTCACCAATTTTCGCCATTTTTCCACCGTAATTCGTCATTTTTCTTGCTCTAATCATGCCTAGATTCTCATTCTTCAGCAAATTGGTAAAAATTACACCCCTAAACTCTATAAATTCCTAGTTTTTGTGATAATTACCAATTTTTTACCTAATGCAATTTTGTTAATTTCTAGTGTAATTAGTGTTAAATTGTTAGTATTTTATGCATGTATAACCTAGATTGATGCTATTTAACATGATTTGAAGCCAAAAACTTCAAAATTTTTAGAAATCTAGGGTTTGTGTTCTTGAGCAATTTGGGGCTTTTTGATATAAATAGGTTATGGCCGATTTTTGTCATGAATTATTGCTAAATTGAGTAGTGTAACATGTTTAGATAGTTAAATGATCCAAACATTGATCCTAAACATGATTTTTGGAGATTAAAGTGGACTTTTTAAGTCTAAAATTCATGAACTTGATTAATTTGATATATTTGCCATTTGAGACTTGTTTAATTATTAGTAATGAATATTTTGACATGTTATTTAAGTTAAATGCTTATGAATTTTGTATACATTTTCATATGTGCTTATTTGAAAAGTGTAGAATTGTGAAAATGTGTATAAGTTTAATTTTGATTTAACATGTTATAGTGATTGTTTTAAGTTTTATTTTGCTAACACTAATGCATATTTGGATGCACAAATTTTGTGTTTAATGTGTTTTGCAGAAAGCCGATACTGGAGGTTCAGGAGCATCATCATCTAGACGACCAGCACCAGCACCAGAACCAGAACCAGAAATGCAACACGAACAAGAACCACAACAGGA
This sequence comes from Rutidosis leptorrhynchoides, assembly GCF_046630445.1. NCBI lineage: Eukaryota > Viridiplantae > Streptophyta > Magnoliopsida > Asterales > Asteraceae > Rutidosis > Rutidosis leptorrhynchoides. The sequence continues at coordinate 416,201,868 of NC_092336.1, forward strand.
ACAACAACAGCCTGATCAGCACATACCTTATTATGATCCGGTACAGTTTGTTAATGAATTCATAGTATTCCCAATGAGGCCGCCAGTAGAATTACCAACGATTCCTGAGCACACTCTGTATCCTAATCTGAGATTTGATAGGAGATGGAGAGATTACGAGACATATCAAAGGAACAAATTCAAATTGGTAACAAAAAATGTAGAGGTGCCAAGGGTAATCGATTGGGCCCCTTTGGAAATGGTCCATCTAGCTGACCGTGTTAGACAGCTTTTAGTTCAAAGGTATGGCAGTTCTTTTTTTACAGATTGGGAACGTCTTTTCACCATTCGTAGACCTGTATATAAGGAATGGCGTGTTGAGTTGATGAGTACTGTATCACTTGATACAAATATAGTTAGAATAGATGATAGAAGATTTCTTAGGTTTATCCTTGGCGTTAGGATGTACAGAATGTCCATGTTGGACATGGCCAGGGCCTTACAGATATATACTCCTGGTGAGTTGCTATTACCCGATTGTATAAATTTGATTCATTATGGTGAAAGGGTAGATAGTAACTTTGACGCTGACGCCATTTGGAAGCGTATGTCACATTTTGATGTTTTTACACGAGCAGGAGGACACTCCTATACACATATTGACAGAGCCGAGCTTCGTATTATTCATAGATTTTTGGCTAACTCAATTACACAGAGAGGTCATAATAAAGAAAAAATTACCTTACATGATTTATTCTACCTAAAGTGTATTCGGGATCCTAGAAGCTTTGTCAATATCCCTTACTGTGTTGCTTTTTATTTATCTAAAATGGTAGAGGGAATGCAGGACGGGAGTATAATAGGAGGAGGTATTTTTGTGACTCTCATTGGAGAGTATTTAGGTGTTGATAGGAACCAAAGGGGTCCATTACAGCTTTGTAGAGAACAGGTTGAGCCCTTAGGATTGAAAGTTTATGTGGGTGCTAAGGTATTGAAAAGTCGACGTAACCAGGCAGTACCCTATGAGGGATCTCATCCTCAGGTAGAGAGAGGCTCAGACGAGGAAATGGAGGAGGCGGAAGACATTAGGGATGTCTTTCGAGATGCTATTCTTGACGTCCACGTTCGTATAGATGAGGAAGCAATGACGAACGCGACCAGACATATTATGTATGAGCAGTGGAACTCCGAGCGAGTATACGAGGATTATAGGCGACGCCAACACGATAGCTGGTTAGTTCATCAGCACCAAATCATGAGCCAGCTATCATATCAGGTACCAAATAACTATGTACCTACTCGACCTGCTCATTTTCTGCCACATAGCCCCGATATCCGACCACCCTTTAACCGGTATGACTATAACCAAGCCTATCAAAACACCTATAACCAACAATGGAACCCACCTGACGAGATGAACTGGAACCCATATCCAGACTGATTTAGTTCCATTTGGTTATTTTTATGATTTTTATGTTTTTATCTTTTGACTTTTTCATGTTTAAACTTATGTTATTGGATATATTTGTGTAATTTTTATTATTTTTATTATTATTGTGTACTAATATTTCATATTTAGAATTTGAAAGTGGGATATTAAGTCCCATTTCAAATTGCCATGCATGATTATATTTGTATGTATGTATATTGTCGATTGTACAAAACAGGGTAAAACAGCGCATTTTCAAATACTGGCATTAAGTTCAGCAAAAGCTACTAATTTTGACGACAAGATGACAAATAAATGTGATGTAACAACAGACGAAATGAACAAATGATATGCACCATTTATCATTCAGCAACCAAACGCCAATATGTTTGGAAACTTTGGTAAAATTTAATCATTTTTTACGCTAATCACCCTCAATAATTTAAATTGTTACTGATTTCTTGCAAATGAGGGCATTGCAAGATCTTAAGTGTGGGAAGGGGTTAAATTCTTTCGGATTTTTAAAATTTTTATCTTAAACACTTGGTTACCATTAAAAATACTAGTAATGTAGTAGTTGTATTAGAATCTAGTGCTCTCTGAGGATAAAGAACAGCCCTAGTCTTATATACTGACTACCCAAATCTAGTAAAATTTTTCAAAATTTTCAATTAAATGAACTCAAAATCATGTTTATACATATTTATGAACGATAAAACTAGTTTTTAACACCGAAATTATTGTTACCTCGGAAAGGACATAAATTGATAAACAAACCAAAATGTTAAAATTCATTTAAAATAGAATAGAGGACAATAAAAAGGAAAATAAAAGCCAAGTGTGGGAAAATTCTCCAAGTTATTCAAAACATATGTCACATATTTTTGTACAAATAACTGAAAATACTTTTGCTTTGGACCAAACTAAACTGTTTTACCCGACGAAAGAAAAGAAGAGATGGATCTACACGATGAATCAATTCCATCATTAAAAGGAACTAAAGTCTTCTGAAAAATAAACGCGCTTCTTGATTTAGGTCAGGAAGTTGTCGTCCAGACCAACTGTAGGTTGACGAAAAACCTAGAAAAGTCATCACTAAAATCAGCAGGAAATCCACGGACCTCAGCATTAAACAGGGTCGCCAAGTGGTCAGATTTATCCTAACCATGAGAAGGATTTATCTCGTACAATGGGGGGCACCGTGCAAATTAGCTGGATAAGACTAATGAATCAGATCCCCAGAAAGGATAATCTCCTTAAAAGATCAAAAAAATCAGCTTTTAAGCCTGATATTACTCAATCCTAGAGATTGACCTTAAAGATTGAGAATTCAAACTCATGGAATTCGATGATATCTAAACTCGAGCTTGAACGAGAAAATATTTTGATAAAATTACAAACCGATTTGTTTTCTGAAAACCCATTTTCAATGCGTTCATTACCATTGAACGTAAAATCCTAGGAATTCACCTGGAATTCATTAGGTCACCTGAACCAAATCGGGTGTCAACCGTAAGAACGGTGGTTGCATAGCATAGTCAAAGACATGACTTTGTGCCAGACCAGAAAATTATAAGGGTGAGCTTTACTATTGCTCCTACCAAGGATAGTAATTGCGTCCGACACGTTATAGACCATAATTAAAAGCATGTCAGGGGACATTGCCTTAACAGTTGTTTGTTCAACGCTTTCCTTTACAACCGAACAGTAGTTTACCGAAAGGTAATATACGGGACAAGTAAACTGGACGTGTTGCTTTCCAAATACAAGGTTAGCAAGTGGGTGACACAAAACCATAAGTTTTGAGCTAAAATTTTCAAATCTGAAACCCACCAAACCCACAAAAATATTTTGCAAACACTGGTGAAGGGTTATTCCGGAAAACTTATCTAGGGTAAAAACTAGATTTAATTTTCAAAAGATCAAATGTTTTCATAAAGATCCAATTTCCTTAATGGATCTAAATTTTTATAATCATGTGGGACTGTAAACCATATCGTTACTACCATTGTTTATACTACCGTATAGAAATCACTGATGTACAAAGTGTGAAGAATAAAGAAGTGATTCTTATATTTCAAGACTATATTGCTTGAGGACAAGCAACGCTCAAGTGTGGGAATATTTGATAATGCTAAAAATGAACATATATTTCATAGCATTATTCCTCAAGAAAGACAAGCTTTTAGTTGCAATTGTTCTATTTACAAGTGATATTCGTTTAAATAATAAAAGGTAAAGACAAAAGACATATTCGACGAATTGAAGACGCAAAGGTCCAAAAAGCTCAAAAGTACAAAATACAATCAAAGAGGTTCCAATTATTGATAAGAAACGTCTTAAAATCACAAGAGTACAAGATTCAAAACGCAAAGTACAAGATATTAAATTGTACGCAAGGACGTTCGAAAATCCGGAACCGGGACCAGAGTCAACTCTTAACGCTCGACGCAACGGACTAAAAATTACAAGTCAACTATGCATATGAATATAATATAATATATAATTAATTCTTAAAATTAATATATATATTATATTATATTTATAAAACGTCGGCACATGGAAACAAGCAACATGTGAGCTCTCCCAGCTGGCCATGCGATCGCATGGCCAGGAAGAAGAAAGTCCATGCGATCGCATGGCATGAAAAGTCAGGCCACATCTCCTATAAATTCGCAGTTTGGTGAACGCAAAAACATATATATCCATCAATCTCTCTATCTATATACGTAATATTTATATTTATAATTTATATTTTAATTTTAATTTTAATTATAATTCTAATAATAAGGGTATGTTAGCGAATGTTGTAAGGGTGTAAGTCGAAATTCTGTCCGTGTAACGCTACGCTATTTTTAATCATTGTAAGTTATGTTCAACCTTTTTAATTTAATGTCTCGTAGCTAAGTTATTATTATGCTTATTTAATCCGAAGTAATCATGATGTTGGACTAATTACTAAAATTGGGTAATTGGGCTTTGTACCATAATTGGGGTTTGGACAAAAGAACGACACTTGTGGAAATTAGACTATGGGCTATTAATGGGCTTTATATTTGTTTAACTAAATGATAGTTTGTTAATGTTAATATAAAGATTTACAATTGGGCGTCCCTATAAATTACCATATACACTCGATCGGACACGATGGGCGGGGTATTTATATGTACGAATAATCGTTCATTTAACCGGACACGGGAATGGATTAATAAGCCACTAGAATAATTAAAATAGGGGTGAAATTATGTACAAGGACACTTGGTATAATTGATAACAAAATATTAAAACCTTGGGTTACACTCAGTCGACATCCTGGTGTAATTATTAAACAAAGTATTAAAATCTTGTTACAGTTTAAGTCCCCAATTAGTTGGAATATTTAACTTCGGGTATAAGGATAATTTGACGAGGACACTCGCACTTTATATTTATGACTGATGGACTGTTATGGACAAAAACCAGACGGACATATTAAATAATCCAGGACAAAGGACAATTAACCCATGGGCATAAAACTAAAATCAACACGTCAAACATCATGGTTACAGAAGTTTAAATAAGCATAATTCTTTTATTTCATATTTAATTTCCTTTATTTTATATTTAATTGCACTTCTAATTATCGCATTTTTATTGTTATTGTATTTAATTGCACTTTTAATTATCGTACTTTTTAATTATCGCAACTTTATTTTATCGCACTTTTATTATTCGCAATTTCATTATCGTTATTTACTTTATGCTTTAAATTAAGTCTTTTATTTATTTAATATTTTACATTTTGTTTTAACTGCGACTAAAGTTTTAAAATCGACAAACCGGTCATTAAACGGTAAAAAACCCCCTTTATAATAATAATATTACTTATATATATATTTGTATTTTTATAAAAGTAAACTAATATAGCGTTAAGCTTTGTTTAAAGATTTTCCCTGTGGAACGAACCGGACTTACTAAAAACTACACTACTGTACGATTAGGTACACTGCCTATAAGTGTTGTAGCAAGGTTTAAGTATATCCATTCTATAAATAAATAAATATCTTGTGTAAAATTGTATTGTATTTAATAGTATTTCCTGCTAAAAATTAATAGTATTTTATACCCCTTAGCTTTAACTATCAATTATTAATATATATATCATTATTTAAAAATGGTTATTGTTATTGTTATTATTATTATTACTATATTATCATTAAGATAATTATTAGTATTATCATTAATAATGTTATAGTAACTATCATTATTAATATTAGTGTAATTAAAACAAATATTTGTAACACCTAATTATTTTGATTACTATTATTATCATTATTATGAACACGATATAAAAGACGATTAAAAGCTATTAAACGAAACGATTAGGAAATAATGGGTAAGAGTATCATGATGAAATTAAAATATTATAAGATATTTATTTAGATAAAATTATCGTTCTTATTATTTTTATCATTACTATTATTATTAAAAGTATCGTTAGTATTAAAACTATCATTTTAACAAAAATTATCATTTTAATAGAAATGTCATTGTTACTATAAAATATCATTATTATTATTATTATTTTAAATAGAATTATTATTTTAAAGATAATATTAAAAATTATCGTAAATATTAAAGATATCATAATTAGAATTATCGTTTTATCATAATGTCATCTTAGTAATTATAAATAATAATATTTTTATAATAATAATTATTATTACAAAATAATACAACTTTTACTTACTATCATTATAGATATTATTTTATCAAATAAATATATGATACAAACATATTTTACTATGTGTAATAACTTACTTTAATAATACCTATCATATTATCTTTATGATATTAAATGAACCCTATAAATTTTATTACTTAATATATATAAAAGTATATTTTATTATATAAATTTAATATAAAATTTTATTTATTAATAAATAAATTATATTATTTACTCTAATAAATCTTTTAAAAATATTTAAAAATATAAAACGACGATATTTAAACTACATATTAATCATGTATAGATTTTTGAAAATTATTTTGAGTCAAATTTACTTTTGTTGACTTTTGCATATTAGTCTCGAGCATTAGGATTGTGGTACACTATGACTTGACCTAATTTGTTAGATAAATATTGACCAACATATAATTATATATAATTAATTTAGGTTCGTGAATCCGAGGCCAACCTTGCACTTGTTCCATGACGTTATATGTATTTTTACTATGAAATACAGTATGGTGAGTTTCATTTGCCTTTTTACCCTTTATATTTTTGGGACTGAGAATACATGCGCTTTTATAAATGTTTGACGAAATAGACACAAGTAATTGAAACTATATTCTATGGTTGAATTATCGAAATCGAATATGCTCTTTTTTATTAAAGTCTGGTAATCTAAGAATTAGGGAACAGACACCCTAATTGACGCGAATCCTAAAGATAGATCTATTGGGCCTAACAAACCCCATCCAAAGTACCGGATGCTTTAGTACTTCGAAATTTATATCATGTCTGAAGGAGGATCCCGGAATGATAGGGGATATTCTTATATGTATCTAGTTAATGTCGGTTACCAGGTGTTCACCATATGAATGATTATTTTTGTCTCTATGCATGGGACGTATATTTATGAGAACTAGAAATGAAATTCTTGTGGTCTATTAAAATGATGAAAATAAATGATTATGATAAACTAATGAACTCACCAACCTTTTGGTTGACACTTTAAAGCATGTTTATTCTCAGGTGTTAAAGAAATCTTCCGCTGTGCATTTGCTCATTTTAAAGATATTACTTGGAGTCTTTCATAGCATATTTCGAAGAACGTTGCATTCGAGTCATTGAGTTCATCAAAGATTATTATTAAATCAATTTATAGTTGGAGAGTGGATATTATGAAATGGTATGCATGCCTGTCAATTTTCGATGTAAAGAAAGATTGTCTTTTAAAAACGAATGCAATGTTTGTAAAATGTATCATATAGAGGTCAAATACCTCGCAATGTAATCAACTATTGTGAATCGTTTATAATGTATATGAACGGGTCCTTTCAGTTGGTATCAGAGCGGTGGTCTTAGCGAACCAGGTCTGCATTAGTGTGTCTAACTGATAAGTCGATAGGATGCATTAGTGAGTCTGGACTTCGACCGTGTCTGCATGTCAAAAGTTTTGCTTATCATTTTGTGTCGAAAATAAACTACTTATCATCCTCAGGAAATTACCTGCTTATCATTTTTAGTCTAAGACACGTCTTGCTGCATTGATTGCATGAATAGTGTATAGACAAAAATTTATATCTTAGCATATCTGCTAAATCATATCTTATCGTATCTGTTACTTTAAACTTTGCCTGACATATCCCGCAAAGTCCTCCGTAATCTACGAAATCTTTTGATCTATATATATATATTCTATGTAATTAGAATACCATCCGTTAGCCAAAATCATTTCATATCAAAAAAAAAAAAAATTCCTTTATCCAATCGTACGAATTGGAATTCGTCATCAGTTCAAGTCACTCAGATTCCGAAATGGAATCCCATTCAAGCTCCGAAAGCAGTGTGACCGGAATAGATCAACCAATCAGTCATCACCTATTCTGGATGAATTGGGGATGGGTTCGTAGCCTCCTCAATCATTGGAGACAAGAAGAAGGTGATCCCTTCCATCCACCACATTGCCCTCTTGACGAAGAACCTGAAGCACTTACCGACGAACCTGTCCAAAACACCATGTTCTCGCTCATTTCCAGAGTATCTCGTCACAATTATATATTACATCAAATTTTAGATTTTATTTATCCGCTTGTCCGAACCGACAATCACCCCGGTGTAATAGAAGAAGTCAACGAGCTTCGCGCTCGGGTAGTGGCTTTGGAGAATATGGTGCAGAGATTACAAACACCAGCAGCAGCATTAGCAACATAACCAGTACCACCATCATCAACGCCAACAGTACCATTACCACCTCCAACCACAACCGCGTCGTAAACCTCAACTTGAGCATCAACGTCATACGCACCATAGATACCAAGGAGTACTAACAACAATAACTGACGAAGTATTAATTCATAACTTCATTGGAGAAACATTCCGCGGCGATTATGTAATCTCTAAAGTCTTAGAGATTATCTAATCTAGCCCTAACCATAAATCAGTTAAGCAAACCAAAATGATAGAAGGAAGAGTAGAAACCCTGACAAAAATGGTGTGTGATTAACAAGCTAAACTTGCTTTACCAACAGCATCAACAGTACCGTCAGCGTTACCAGCATCGTCAGTACAGTCAACATCCGAATCAACAACACCGATAACATCACAAACTCTGTCAGTTCAAGAATCACTGTGGACATCATTACGAATCAATAACGTGTATATTGTATCAACGAGTTATGAAGAATTAACTCATTCCCTCTGAAGAAATTATATGTATATTATATATATATATATATTTTGAAATAAATCTTTCCGTGCCAAGCTATTATGTGTGAATCTTAACTACTCGGTTATTTCATATTACAAATATGCAATAATGTACGTCCTTCGGCCGCAACTTAACCAGCGTTAACTACAATCTCTGTCGCAATTCAACAAATTCTAATTCATAATAAATCAAGTATATATTTGATTTTACACTTTCATCATCGATGTACCCGAAACTTTTCAGATAACATCATTCGTACTTTGCGAAATTCACAAGAATTCCACGAACCGAACATCATACATCAACAAATAACGAAGTATTGATTCATAATTTCAATGTTATTAAAGAAATACTGCGTAAAAGTTATGTACTTTTTAAAGCCTTTAGGGATTATTCAATTCTAGTTTCAACCGTAAATCAAATGAGTTTAATTTAACATTAACTCATTAAATCTATGTTACATCTGAAGAAAATATACATATATATATATATTTTCATAATGACTGTAATAAAATTCTTTTGTACAAAATATTAATTGTGAAAATTTTTTTAACGTGTAAGTAATACCCGAGAGATATATAAATTCACAAATAATATGTTACATTCTTCGAATCTGATTCAGCAAATCATCCATTATACTCCCTACTTTCACAACAATATACATTCTTTTATAGGAATCAAAACAACCATACTCATTCAAAATTTAATTACATATTCTGATTTTGAAATCTCAAAATTCAACTCGAGATATGACCAAAATCATCACTCTTAGATCCTTACATCTTTCACAAGCTATATTTTGACTTCAAAACTATGTTAGAACATCAAATGTATGTTAACGATTACAATCTTTGTTCAAACCCTTCGAAAATTTCTGAAGACACTTCGAATGATGAGCAATCGAGATGATGATCCAACCACATGTTACCCACAGTTATGTACCCGAAAAACTCTTGAAACCAAAGTAAAAGTTTAAACAACGTATCCGCGTCAGATTCTTTGGCATTTATTAGCAAAAATAACTTTGCGACTCCTATTCAAAGTAGCCAGTTTTGTCACAGCTCCAGCAAGTCAACTTCGACTTTTCAGTCAGACTAACCTTATTATAACCTTGAGATATACACCATCGTTACCAGGGAACCTTTTACATTCCACCACATTATTAGTAGAAGTACCAACAACTTCATTACCCTTTGACTTTAGCCTCTCCAAAAAGTCATTATAATTATTTATTGAAACCGCATCATTTACTCATTCGCATCTTGTAATGAGAATTGCCATACGAATCATTGGGAATTAGCAATCAGTATTTTGAAATCTCGCAGCATGTCTACGCCAACAGTTATATGTGTATATATAACGTCTATCTTCTGGACTTAATTTGAATGTGAAGTTTCTGAAAAACACTCCGAACTACGAATTGGTTCTCCGAAAATGGAAAAAATGCTGATGAAGTAGCAAAAACTTTAAACGACTTTAAACGGTAAAAGCTGGATGATAATGATGAAGTGTGCTGGCAAAGCGCAGAAAAAGAGAAGTTTTGGAACTGGAAAACGGATTGAGCAAAGTAGGAAGGAGGCTGTGGACAAATTACAAAGACTGAACCTGACTTCAAAGGATCCAAATGATTTAGTACCTGCTGAAGTCATTAACGAATACCTTGCTCCTGACTCTAAACCCCTGCGGACAATATTCTTCATCATCCTCTGATATTAGAAATTCTAAAATATCATCATATCTTTCATTATAAATATCCTCCATATTTCTGAAGATATTTTCTTAATTTTTCTTATTTGAAATCATTTACCTCTTCGCGCTATCTGTATTACATCATAAAAGAAACTATTTTAGTTTCTAAATTCTGAAACATTCAAGTTTAAAATAGGAATATTTTGAAGTAGTGTTGGGAACTGAAGCATGAATTAGTATAATATAATGACACTTGATCAACGTGATTATATTACAGTAAGTCATGCTGAGTTTCTAAATGGAACGTGATGATTCACAGATCATAACATCATCATGTGCCATGTTATACGACTCTTGTATTCTATTTAACCTCTAAAATATCAAGAAAATATTTCTTGATGATTCGGCCTTTTCCAAGGTATTCTAGTAATTTGACAAGTCAAGATCGTGCCATCACAATTTCCTTCCTAGAACATTAATAATGTTCATTCCAAAATTCATATCTGTGAATTCTGGACCATTACAAGCGGTGATTAATCGCAAGAAGAAGAAACGAAAGGACAAAACTCCGAAATAGAAATTGGGGTATAAATTGCAGCAAATAAAAGAGAGCATTAACTGTGAATGATAATGATTATAGAAGACAGAAGCAGAGACTTTGAAATATAAGGGAACATATAAAGCCCAACGATAAACCAGAAATTATAAACCATATATATCTATGCATATAGCAATATAAAGACTAGAGAGAACTAGAAACACTATAAACCCAAGAGTATAGTAGAAGTAAATAGATTCTTCCGGCGGTAGATGAAAAAGAAGAATGGCCGATATGAAAGTTAGAAGTATATCGAGAATCAGAATTGGATGGAGCATATTGATGAATACTTTAAAATATGAGTTGAGGGGGAAAGAATAGAAGGTGATGAAACATGACTAGGAACTTAGAAATCAATAGATTTAACTCACACAATGGCAGAATAAGTGAATCAAACCCTCTAGTGAATAGGTTAAGTTTTTTTGATTAATTTAGTCAAACCACAACTAAATCAAGTGTGATTAGATCAACACCTAGAGCTATTATTCACCACCTGGGTGATTTGGACTGAGAGAGAAACGGAGGAGCTCACTAGATCTGAGTGTGTGTAACAAATGAGAGGCTTAACCTAAAATGAAGAACATAAGACTTTATATACCCCAGCTGTTGACTCACCCATACGATTCATTCATCACACGTACGAGTTGGCTTCATCAGTTGTACGGGTGATCACTCACTCGTGAAAGGACCAGTCCTAATCCATCCGGACGAAGTCCGTATCGATTATAAACGATTCACAATAGTTGATTTCATCACGAGGTACTTGACCTCTATATGATACATTTTACAAACATTGCATTCGTTTTTGAAAAGACAATCTTTCATTACATCGAAAGTTGACAGTATGCATACCATTTCATAATATATCTAACTATAATTGACTTAATAATAATCTTGATGAACTCGACGACTCGAATGCAACGTCTTTTGAAATATGTCATGAATGACTCCAAGTAATGTCTCTTAAATGAACAAATGCACAGCGGAAGATTTCTTTCATACCTGAGAATAAACATACTTTAAAGTGTCAACCAAAAGGTTGGTAAGTTCATTAGTTTAACATAAACAATCTTTTCATAATTTTAATAGACCACAAGATTTCATATTTCCAATTCTCATAAATAAACATCCCATGCATAGAGACAAAAATATCATTCATATGGATTGAACACCTGGTAACCGACATTCACAATATGCATATAAGAATATCCCCATCATTCCGGGATCCTCCTTCGAACATGATATAAATTTCGAAGTACTAAAGCATCCGGTACTTTGGATGGGGCTTGTTGGGCCCGATAGATCTATCTTTAGAGTTCGCGTCAATTAGGGTGTCTGTTTCCTAATTCTTAGATTACCAGACTTAATAAAAAGGGGCATATTCGATTTCGATAATTCAACCATATAATGTTGTTTCGATTACTTGTGTCTATTTCGTAAAACATTTATAAAAATTGCGCATGTATTCTCAGCCCAAAAATGTAATGAGTAAAAAGGGGAATGAAACTCACCTAATGTATTTTGTAGTGAAAATACATATGACGTCATGGAACAAGTGTAGGGTTGGTCTCGGATTCACGAACCTATATCAAGTATATGTATTAACACCTATAATCACATAACTCCTTCCATATAATACTTATATATATATTTAGGTGTTATCGTTATATAGATATATGTATTTTATTTCTATAAAAAAAAATCAATAATTTGCTATATGACATTTTTATATAATTGATGTTAATATATTTAATATAATTTTATGTAATTTTAATATAAGTGTATAATATTTATTTGTTATATAAAAATAATACTAATAAAAATAATAATAATAATGATTCTGGTAATAATAAAAAATGATAATAATAATAATAATAGTAATAATAATAAACAAGTAACTACCTCAAAGAATAAGTTCCAAAAGAATATAAGTGTCCTTGCTCGGACTCGAACCCATGACCTCTCGCTCAACAACAACAACCCTAACCATTGATCCATCTATTGCTTTTCAGATTTAAAACATAACGAGAAACTTAAAACCATATAATTCGGATTTAGTATTTCTCCTCCAATACATGATCACTAAATTCCTTCTTAGTCTTCTCATATCATAATCATGATTATTCAGTATCATCATCACCATTTACGTTCCTTCTCATCATCATTCATGATGTTTAAAACTCTCGGCCCAAAACATAACCCAAGATATGGCAGCCCAATATGCAATATTGTAGCTGTGTATCGGTCCACTAAATAACATAAGGCTCACGGCCTGAATTGATATCAGAATACAAATGGCCCAACAAGAACTAGTGACTATCGTTGATTAAAATAAAAAAATAAATAAATAAATCGGTCAGTTTGTACCAGCTGGATTCCAACGACATCAATCTATCATCCAACAACTTTATACATCATCCTATTTTGTTTATTTAAAAGGTTGCAACTTGTCTTGTGTGTGGGTCATGAAAAAGAAGAAAAAGATAATATAATTATCAATCATCTTCTTTGTTAAGTAAGTATATAAATGATAAGCAGGCTATTTTGTTGTAATTTTCGATTGAAACAGAAAAAGGAAACGAGGATCTAGCAGCAATAATTAACAGTAGCAGATAGTAGAAGTACGATAATGGTGTTTGGGTTGTTGTGAGGATTACCGATGATGGAAATGATGAAGTGGTGATTTTACAACGGACAGTAACAGCAACCATGGCGGTTTACAGCAACAATTTAGGATCATGGTTAGCGATTTTGATGGTGGTTCTTGGCTACAGGAGGGAGCCGAAAGTAATGGTGAGATTAGATTATTGATCATACGTTAATAGTAACAAGTTACAGATTGTGTCTTGGGTGAGTTTCGGATAGAAACAGATGACATAAGTAGTCGTAACAATCACGAGTGGTGACGTTCTCGGCCAGCAACAGCAAGATCACGATGTTCCATGGTGGTGATGGTTTACAAGAGGAAAGGTGGTTCTATAATGATTGGTGTTGGTTTTGTGGTGAACCGAAAGCATCACCAGAAACAATAGTGAGTTCGATGGTGTTGGTAGTGGACCACAACAAAGGAGACAGGTCGTATAATTGATGATGGCATGTGTTGGTGATGGCGGTTCAATGATGATCAAATGGGGGAGTTAGATGGTGAAAGTCATGTGGTGCTCGATAGAAAGAAAGAAATAAAAACACCATGGTGATGGGTTTTCAAATGGGTCTTAAATTCGAATAGCAAGTTACAATTGTAGCATGGAGGCGAGTAACGTGGGTGTTTGTGTTCGGGTTGTCACGAGGAAGGAGGCCAGTGGTGATTTGTATGGGTGGTTTAACAAAGGTAGTTCTCGATGGGTTGATGGGTTTGATCAAGCTTTAAGGTGGTGATGGTAAGAGGAAAAATGGTGGTAGTGGTGATTAATGAATGATAATGTGATTCCTCTTTTTCTCGTTTACAAGATTAGATAGAAGTAAACAAGGATTGAGGTTGACAGCATAATACGCAGTACAGAAAAATAAAATAAATGAATGAATAAAGTGAGAAGGAGATTGATAACGGATTTTGGAATGTAATGTAGAGATGGAATCTGTTTCGTACGAATTTAACAATCTGTAACAGATAGACAATGACCCGCAACCATTTCTGTTTTACTAATTCCATATATGCATGTTTTACATATTGAATATAAATAATTAAAGAAGTTAATAATAATAATAATAATAATAATAATAATAATAATAATAATAATAATAATAATAATAATAATAATAATAATAATAGTAATAATAATAAAAATGATAATTTTGTAAATAATAATAATAATTAATAATAACATTAACAATAATAATAATAATCATTATTAACAATATTAATGGTAAATTGTATTATTTATATGATAATGTTAATAATGACTTTAATAAAAATGGTAATTATAATTATAAAAGTAATAATATTAATAACAATAATAATTTAAGTCATGATAACAAATAATATTTAAATTACAACTAAATAATAATTTTAATCATTCTTATAGTAATGCTTATATTTAAGTATTTATTTAGATAATCATAATCTTAAATTTATTAAAATTTTAATATTTAACATTTGTTAATACCACTAATAATAATTTTGATAATAATGAAAGTAGTGATAATATATATTTTGTTATTACTATCATATTTTAACTTGGTGTTACATCGTATATTATATATTTAAATATGATTACATTAATATTGTTTTATATATATAACTATTATATATCTATTTACTATTAGTTGTTCGCGAATCGTCGGGAACAGTCGAAGGGTATTTGATTACATGAATATAGTTTTCAAAACTTTTGAGACTCAACATTACAGATTTTGCTTATCCTGTCGAAATCAATATTAAATTTAAGTTTAAATTTGGTCGGAAATCTCCGGGTCGCCACAGTACCTACCCGTTAAAAGAAATTTCGTCCCGAAATTTGATTGAGGTCGTCATGGCTAATTATAAAAATGTTTTCATGACGAATATGAGTTGATAAATAGATTTTTATCATCATTGAGTAATATAGATAAAACAATTTTGATTACGCGAAGAGTATAAGTGAAGTTATTGCAAAAGAGTGAAATGAATAAATGTATATTCATTTTAACTGATGACGTAGTTACGATTGATGCCCAGATTTCATGGGATTTAAAGAAATCTTTGTAATAAGATTTGGTTCTCCGGCGATTAAAGGAGATCAGGATCTTCTGTCTCGATTTCTCTGTCTGATATTTTACTATAAATCCAACCCCTTTGTTTCCTTACAACTCACACCTTCTATTCATTCTCCTCAATTTATACTTTAAAATATTCGTCAATATGCTCCATCCCGTTCTGATCCTTGATATACTCTTAACTTTCATATCTGTCATTCTTCTCTTTCATCTACCACCGGAGGATTTTATTCACTTCTACTATTACCTTGGGGTTATAGTGTTTTTTTTTTATTTTCCCGTGCCTTTACGTGGCAATACGTATTGATATGCACGGTTTGTAATTTATGTGTTGTTGTCGAGCTTTATATTTTCTTTTATATTCAAGGGTTCCATACTTTTGTCTTCTCTTCTCGACTACAAGTCAAGCGAATAATGGTCCGGAATTCATAGATATGGATTTTGAAATGATCATAGTTAATGTTCTAAGAAGGAAATCGTAATGGCACGATCTTGATTCGTCAAATTACCAGAATATCCGTGAAAGATAGAACTATCAAGAAAATATGTTCTTGATATGTTTATATATCAGATAAAATGTAAGAGTCGTGTCACATGGCACATGATGACGTTTTAATCTGTGAATCATCATGTCCCATTTAGAAACTCAGCATGACTTACTGTAATATAATCACGTTGATCAAGTGTCATTATATTATACTAACTCATGCATCAGTTCCCAACATTACTTCAATAACATTCATATTTTAAGCTCGAAAGTTTACAGAATATAGAAACTAACAGTTTCTATATGATGTAACACTGATGGCACGAAGAGATAAATGATTTCAGATAGTATTAGTTATAAAAATATATTCAGAAATATCGAGGATATTTATAATGAAAGATACGATAATATCTTTGAATATCTAAGATCAGAGGATGATGGAGACTATTGTCCGTAAGGGTTTAGAGTAATGAGCAAAATATTCGCTAAAGACTTCAGCAGACATTGAATCATTTAGATTCTTTGAAGTCAAACTTATTCTTTGTGATTTGTCCACGGCTTCTTTCATAGTTTCGCATACTCTGCTTTTCAGTACTAAATTTTCTATTAAATGTTTCCAATATAATGATACACAGGAAGCACGAGGAGGTATATAATTTCGAACGTGAATATTTAGGAAAATATCCTCAGAAATATCGAAGATATAGATGATGATATTTTGGAATTTCTAAGTTCGATGGTTGATGGAGAAAGATTTTTCGCAAGATTTTAACATGACTTCGGAGCAAGATATTCTCTAAAGATTTCAACGGATCCAGAATTACCTGAATCCTTTGAATATAGGGTTTAGTCCTTGTATTTGTCCTTGGTTTCCTCCATGGTTAGCTCAATCCGTTTTCCAGTTCCAACTTTTCTGAGCTTTTCAAACATACTATTCTTTATCATCAAACTTTCAATGATTAAGGTCATTTACGGTTGTCTATGATTTCTGTTGCTTCATTCAAATTTTTTTTTTTTTTACATTCAGAGTATTGATTTGTGACTGAGTGCTTTTCAGAATTTCAGAACGAGAGATCATAATTTTAAGAGATAAATGTCATACATATAACTGTTGATGTAGATAAGCTGTGAGTTTTCAAAGTACTGATTGCTGATCCCTGGTAATTGTTATGGCAGTTCTCGTTACAAGATGCGGATGAGTATATGATAGGGTTTCAATGGATAAATATAGTGATTTATCGGAGAGGTTTAAGCCAAGGAGCAATGAGGTTGCTGGTAAGTTTACTGATAATGTGGTGGAATATAAACGGTTCCCCGGTAACGATGATGAAAGGTAAACTTATATATCAAAATTATAATAAGACTTATTCGAATGAAAGGTCGATGTACTAGCTGGAGCTGTGACAAAATTTGCTACTTTGAAAAGGGATCGCAAAGTTATTTTTGCTAATAAATGCCAAAGGATCTGACGCGGCTACGTGTTAAACTCTTACTCAGTTGCTGAGAGTTCCTCAGGTGCATAACTAGATGCATAAATCTTTTCTTCCGTAAATGAATTGCAGTTGATTCATCCTATCGATTGAGGTGTTTTCAAGAAACATGAAAGGTTTGAACGCAGATTGTAATCGTCAAGATACAATTGGGGTTTAAGGTGAAATCAAGTGGCAAATTTGAAGTATTGTTTAGTTTCATATGTTATAATCAATATTTTAATTCATTTTAATTATCCACTGTTGATAGTCCTCAGTTGATTAGTCCACAGTTAGCTAGGAACAGTTAGCTAGAATTTTGTTAGCGTGGATTCTTAACAAAATTTATCATAGTTAATTTGTTTGTTTCTATCATATTTTTATTTTGTCAAATGTTTTCTTCATTATGCCACTTGTTGGATTCTGATAGGTCAAAATCCAAATATGAAATTGAGTGAAAATGGTTATTCTGCGATGAACGGATACGTATATCGGTGGTTGTGAGTAGGATAGTAAATGACTGTTGAATCAGATTCGAAGAATATACAGTGTAACTTATTAATGCGAAATCTAAATATTCCTCGGGTATTACCTACCCGTTAAAATATTTTCACCATTAACAGTTTGTACAAAAGAATTTTTAATTACAATCTTTATGAAAACATACTTAAATATATATTTTCTTCAGATGTAATTATAGATTTAGTGAGTTAAATAGTATTAATCTCATTTGATTTACCGTTAGAACAAGAATATATAATCTTTAAAACATTAGAGATTACATAATTGCCATGTCGAACGAAAATAACATAGATAGAATGATACGTAGAACGATGATTATACTCGTGGTACAGAATGAGATGTCGAAGCTGGTGATGCGGATGTTGTTGGTGGTGGTACTAATGCTGTTGGTGCTAAGGTTGGTGATGTTACTGGTGTTGGTGATACGGCTGGTGCTTGCAAATTGTGTACCGTGCTCTCTAAAGTTAACACTCGAGCTCGGAGTTCTTTAACTTCTTCTACTAACCCTGGTTGGTTATCAGTGTGAGGTAGAGATCGCATATCTTCTCTAGTTCCATGAATGGTAGTCTCAAGACGAAAAATTCTGGCAAAAAGGGTATAAACGGTGTTGCGAACAGGTTCGCCGGTGAGAGGGTCGAGTACTCCAAGGTTAGGTGGTAGATTCGGTTCATGATATGGAGTACCTTCTTCCCTTCTCCATAGGGTGAGTATGTCGCGAACCCACCCCCATTTTCTCCAGTAATCACGGTAGTTGATTGGTTGGTGTGCTCCTGTCACGCTGTCTTCGGAGTCAGAGGAACTTGGTCGATTCGTAGAGGCCATCTTACGCGATCTCAGGAAAGATTTTTGGTATGAAGAGTTTAGTGACAGCAATTGATAGTTGGATGGTATTCTCAATGCATAATTTGCATATATATATATATATATATATATATATATAGTACCAGGATCCCTTAAATTAAGGAGAAATTTACGAGAGATATCAGGCAAGGTCTATAGTAAGATACGCTAAGATATGAATTGTCAGATACGCTAAGATATGAATTGTCAGATACGCTATGATATGAATTTTATCTATACACTATTCATGCAGTCAATGCAGTAAAACGTGTCTAGACTAAGAATAATGAGTAAGTGATTTCCTAAGGATGATAAGCAGATGATTTTTGACAAAAATGATAAGCAAAACTTTTGACATGCAGACACGGTCGAAGTCCAGACTCACTAATGCATCCTAACAACTATCAGTTAGACATACTAATGCAAGACCTGGTTCGCTAAGACCACCGCTCTGATACCAACTGAAAGGACCCGTCCTAATCCATCCGGACGAAGTCCGTATCGATTATAAACGATTCACAATAGTTGATTTCATCACGAGGTACTTGACCTCTATATGATACATTTTACAAACATTGCATTCATTTTTTGAAAAGACAATCTTTCATTACATCGAAAGTTGACAGTATGCATACCATTTCATAATATATCTAACTATAATTGACTTAATAATAATCTTGATGAACTCGACGACTTAAATGCAACGTCTTTTGAAATATGTCATGAATGACTCCAAGTAATGTCTCTTAAATGAACAAATGCACAGCGGAAGATTTCTTTCATACCTGAGAATAAACATACTTTAAAGTGTCAACCAAAAGGTTGGTGAGTTCATTAGTTTAACATAAACAATCTTTTCATAATTTTAATAGACCACAAGATTTCATATTTCCAATTCTCATAAATAAACGTCCCATGCATAGAGACAAAAATATCATTCATATGGATTGAACACCTGGTAACCGACATTCACAATATGCATATAAGAATATCCCCATCATTCCGGGATCCTCCTTCGGACATGATATAAATTTCGAAGTACTAAAGCATCCGGTACTTTGGATGGGGCTTGTTGGGCCCGATAGATCTATCTTTAGATTTTGCGTCAATTAGGGTGTCTGTTCCCTAATTCTTAGATTACCAGACTTAATAAAAAGGGGCATAGTCGATTTCGATAATTCAACCATATAATGTAGTTTCGATTACTTGTGTCTATTTCGTAAAACATTTATAAAAATTGCGCATGTATTCTCAGCCCAAAAATGTAATGAGTAAAAAGGGGAATGAAACTCACCTAATGTATTTTGTAGTGAAAATACATATGACGTCATGGAACAAGTGTAGGGTTGGTCTCGGATTCACGAACCTATATCAAGTATATGTATTAACACCTATAATCACATAACTCCTTCCATATAATACTTATATATATATTTAGGTGTTATCGTTATATAGATATATGTATTTTATTTCTATAAAAAAAATCAATAATTTGTTATATGACATTTTTATATAATTGATGTTAATATATTTAATATAATTTTATGTAATTTTAATATAAGTGTATAATATTTATTTGTTATATAAAAATAATACTAATAATAATAATAATAATGATTCTGGTAATAATAAAAAATGATAATAATAATAATAATAATAATAGTAATAATAATAAACAAGTAACTACCTCAAAGAATAAGTTCCAAAAGAATATAAGTGTCCTTGCTCGGACTCGAACCCATGACCTCTCGCTCAACAACAACAACCCTAACCATTGATCCATCTATTGCTTTTCAGATTTAAAACATAACGAGAAACTTAAAACCATATAATTCGGATTTAGTATTTCTCCTCCAATACATGATCACTAAATTCCTTCTTAGTCTTCTCATATCATAATCATGATTATTCAGTATCATCATCACCATTTACGTTCCTTCTCATCATCATTAATGATGTTTAAAACTCTCGGCCCAAAACATAACCCAAGATATGGCAGCCCAATATGCAATATTGTAGCTGTGTATCGGTCCACTAAATAACATAAGGCTCACGGCCTGAATTGATATCAGAATACAAATGCCCAACAAGAACTAGTGACTATCGTTGATTAAAATAAAAAAAATAAATAAATAAATCGGTCAGTTTGTACCAGCTGGATTCCAACGACATCAATCTATCATCCAACAACTTTATACATCATCCTATTTTGTTTATTTAAAAGGTTGCAACTTGTCTTGTGTGTGGGTCATGAAAAATAAGAAAAAGATAATATAATTATCAATCATCTTCTTTGTTAAGTAAGTATATAAATGATAAGCAGGCTATTTTGTTGTAATTTTCGATTGAAACAGAAAAAGGAAATGAGGATCTAGCAGTAATAATTAACAGTAGCAGATAGTAGAAGTACGATAATGGTGTTTGGGTTGTTGTGAGGATTACCGATGATGGAGATGATGAAGTGGTGGTTTTACAACGGACAGTAACAGCAACCATGGCGGTTTACAGCAACAATTTAGGATCATGGTTAGCGATTTTGATGGTGGTTCTTGGCTACAGGAGGGAGCCGAAAGTGATGGTGAGATTAGATTATTGATCATACGTTAATAGTAACAAGTTACAGATTGTGTCTTGGGTGAGTTTCGGATAGAAACAGATGACATAAGTAGTCGTAACAATCACGAGTGGTGACGTTCTCGGCCAGCAACAGCAAGATCACGATGCTCCATGGTGGTGATGGTTTATAAGAGGAAAGGTGGTTCTATAATGATTGGTGTTGGTTTTGTGGTGAACCGAAAGCATCACCAGAAACAATAGTGAGTTCGATGGTGTTGGTAGTGGACCACAACAAAGGAGACAGGTCGTATAATTGATGATGGCATGTGTTGGTGATGGCGGTTCAATGATGATCAAATGGGGGAGTTAGATGGTGAAAGTCATGTGGTGCTCGATAGAAAGAAAGAAATAAAAACACGATGGTGATGGGTTTTCAAATGGGTCTTAAATTTGAATAGCAAGTCACAATTGTAGCATGGAGTCGAGTAACGTGGGTGTTTGTGTTCGGGTTGTCACGAGGAAGGAGGCCGGTGGTGATTTGATATGGGTGGTTTAACAAAGGTAGTTCTCGATGGGTTGATGGGTTTGATCAAGCTTTAAGGTGGTGATGGTAAGAGGAAAAATGGTAGTAGTGGTGATTAATGAATGATAATGTGATTCCTCTTTTTCTCGTTTACAAGATTAGATAGAAGTAAACAAGGATTGAGGTTGACAGCATAATACGCAGTACAGAAAAATAAAATAAATGAATGAATAAAGTGAGAAGGAGATTGATAACGGATTTTGGAATGTAATGTAGAGATGGAATCTGTTTCGTACGAATTTAACAATCTGTAACAGATAGACAATGACCCGCAACCATTTCTGTTTTACTAATTCCATATATGCATGTTTTACATATTGAATATAAATAATTAAAGAAGTTAATAATAATAATAATAATAATAATAATAATAATAATTATAATAATAATAATTATAATAATAATAATAATAATAGTAATAATAATAAAAATGATAATTTTGTAAATAATAATAATAATTAATAATAACATTAACAATAATAATAATAATCATTATTAACAATATTAATGGTAAATTGTATTATTTATATGATAATGTTAATAATGACTTTAATAAAAATGGTAATTATAATTATAAAAGTAATAATATTAATAACAATAATAATTTAAGTCATGATAACAAATAATATTTAAATTACAACTAAATAATAATTTTAATCATTCTTATAGTAATGCTTATATTTAAGTATTTATTTAGATAATCATAATCTTAAATTTATTAAAATTTTAATATTTAACATTTGTTAATACCACTAATAATAATTTTGATAATAATGAAAGTAGTGATAATATATATTTTGTTATTACTATCATATTTTAACTTGGTGTTACATCGTATATTATATATTTAAATATGATTACATTAATATTGTTTTATATATATAACTATTATATATCTATTTACTATTAGTTGTTCGTGAATCGTCGGGAACAGTCGAAGGGTATTTGATTACATGAATATAGTTTTCAAAACTTTTGAGACTCAACATTACAGATTTTGCTTATCGTGTCGAAATCAATATTAAGTTTAAGTTTAAATTTGGTCGGAAATCTCCGGGTCGTCACAACTCGTGTCTTCCCATTTAGGTTGTAATTGTGACTTAGCTCAGCATCAACCGTGCGTATGAGCCTGTCAGCCGTACTAGTGAGGCTTCACTCGTACGTCTGACTAAGTCTAACATAGTCAAACATCTAAATCTCGTTCCTGCAGTTCCTGTAACCACATATAAACACGGATAGGATAATAACAAGCAATCATGGTGGCCAGTAAACTGTTGTACCTGCAATGGACGTGGGTAGATGTCTAGGGACTTGCATAAAATGCATCAACAGAAGGTGTGAGTTGTAAGAAAATGAAGGAGGTGAATTTATAAGAAAATCTATGACAAAACAATTAAAATGGACGATCGTATTTAAAGCGGATCCTAATTCCCTTGATTACCGGAGAGTCAAATCTTATTAAGAAGATTTTCTTCAAATCCCTTGAAATCTGGGAATCAATCATATCTACGTCAAATGATAAGATGAATCTACACTTACTCATTTCACTCTTTTCATTCGTACTCTTCATATAAATGGATTGTTTATCCAAATTATTCGCTGATGATAAAACTCTAATTTTCAGCCCGTATGCATCATGAAAACATACTTATTATCATTCACGACCTTTCCACTCAAATTTTGGGACGAAATTTCTTTAACGGGTAGGTACTGTGACAACCCGGAAATTTCCAACCAAATTTAAACTTTAATCTTTATATGTTTCCGACACGATAAGCAATATTTGGTAAGTTAAATTTCAAGAATTTTAAACTATGTTCATACATTCATTCAACCTCGACCAAGTTCCAACGATTCACGAACCATTAAACGAATATGATTATATATGTATATGTATATATATATTATAACTTGAAACGTAAACAAAATATTAGATTAAATACTTTATACGATTGTATCTGTTTCAAAATGTTTATCAATGGAATTAGAAGATAAGATCAAATGATTGAATTATCAGATATATTGAATTATTATTACAAGTCTCTGTTGAAAGGCCCACGTTGATTTGAGAAATCTTTCCATTTTAACAATATTCGGAAAATGGTAAAGTGATTTTTAAATAAGAACAAATTGTCAATCATTGAGAACTAGACAAAGGATAGTGGAAGATTGAATCTCATAAAGACTCGATTGATCTATTTAGTTTCAAACGTACAAAAACGTTTTCAGTTTAAAAAGAACTTTATTATTAAAACGTATATAACTTTTATAAATATCTAGAACCATTTTTGACAACTCATTACTTAACTAGTATGATAAAGATAAAGATAACGATATTTATATTTTATTTTATTAAATATATATAACGATTTAAGTTAATATTATATATATTTATACGCGTATTATACGTACATAGTTTTATACTTTTACTATACTTACACTTTACCTTTACTTTATTTTTACTTTACTTTAACTTTAATAATTCACTTTAATAATTCATACTTTAATAATTCACTTTAATAATTCATACTTTAATAATTCACTTTAATAATTCATACTTTAATAATTCACTTTAATAATTCATACTTTAATAATTCAAAAATCTATTATAAATAGAATTCAATAGGTTTCATTATTTCATAGAAACTTGAAAATATTTTTCTCTAAACTCTCTCAATCGATTTACATATATATATTTACTCCGTATTATTTCAAGATATTATTAGTATACATAAAATATTACGATGGAGTGTTGTCCGACTGATTTCAAAATTGTTTTTCGAGTGGGATAGGATTAAGGAAATTATGGGTTATAGCTATGGAGGCGATTGAGTATGGTTCATGGGTATGCTCGTGAGGTCAATATAGTGTTTATCATTTCCGTTGCGTCTACGTACCTTTCCTGCAATATTGAATCTCAATATTGATACGTGAGTACTCATAATTTAACTTTTACATACTAATAGTGTATCCCTGACTAGTGCTCGAGTATTTAGAATTATGCATGCTTGTACTTTTGATATTGCCCTTAGACAGGTTAGGTTGAATCTTGAATTAGTTACACTTGCGGTTGAGATAAGGTATAAGATATGCATGTCCTTGGAAAGCTAGCGAAAAATTAAGAACTTTTCCTTTAGATATCGAATGGTTTCGATGAACGGATTAGAAGTTATAATCAATTGAATTTTCGATATTTTTATTAAAAATGATTATTATTATCGTCGTTTTTATCGTCGTTCTAGTTTTATCTTATTATTATTATCATTATTATTATCTTTATCAATAAAAGGGATTTATCATTAAAAATTGTTATTTTTTTATTATTACTATCGTTATTATCGTTAAAGTTATAATTAGTATTATTATTATTATCCAATTATTATTATTATTATTATTATTATTATTATTATTATTATTATTATTATTATTATTATTGGTATTATTATTATTATTATTATTATTATCATTATTAATATATATATCATTATTTAAAAATGGTTATTGTTATTGTTATTATTATTATTACTATATTATCATTAAGATAATTATTAGTATTAGCGTTAATAATGTTATAGTAACTATCATTATTAATATTAGTGTAATTAAAACAAATATTTGTAACACCTAATTATTTTGATTACTATTATTATCATTATTATGAACACGATATAAAAGACGATTAAAAGCTATTAAACGAAACGATTAGGAAATAATGGGTAAGAGTATCATGATGAAATTAAAATATTATAAGATATTGATTTAGATAAAATTATCGTTCTTATTATTTTTATCATTACTATTATTATTAAAAGTATCGTTAGTATTAAAACTATCATTTTAACAAAAATTATCATTTTAATAGAAATGTCATTGTTACTATAAAATATCATTATTATTATTATTATTTTAAATAGAATTATTATTTTAAAGATAATATTAAAAATTATCGTAAATATTAAAGATATCATAATTAGAATTATCGTTTTATCATAATGTCATCTTAGTAATTATAAATAATAATATTTTTATAATAATTATTATTATTACAAAATAATACAACTTTTACTTACTATCATTATAGATATTATTTTATCAAATAAATATATGATACAAACATATTTTACTATGTGTAATAACTTACTTTAATAATACCTATCATATTATCTTTATGATATTAAATGAACCCTATAAATTTTATTACTTAATATATATAAAAGTATATTTTATTAAATAAATTTAATATAAAATTTTATTTATTAATAAATAAATTATATTATTTACTCTAATAAATCTTTTAAAAATATTTAAAAATATAAAATGACGATATTTAAACTACATATTAATCATGTATAGATTTTTGAAAATTATTTTAAGTCAAATTTACTTTTGTTGACTTTTGCATATTAGTCTCGAGCATTAGGATTGTGGTACACTATGACTTAACCTAATTTGTTAGACAAATATTGACCAACATATAATTATATATAATTAATTTAGGTTCGTGAATCCGAGGCCAACCTTGCACTTGTTCCATGACGTTATATGTATTTTACTATGAAATACAGTATGGTGAGTTTCATTTGCCTTTTTACCCTTTATATTTTTGGGACTGAGAATACATGCGCTTTTATAAATGTTTGACGAAATAGACACAAGTAATTGAAACTACATTCTATGGTTGAATTATCGAAATCGAATATGCCCCTTTTTATTAAAGTCTGGTAATCTAAGAATTAGGGAACAGACACCCTAATTGACGCGAATCCTAAAGATAGATCTATTGGGCCTAACAAACCCCATCCAAAGTACCGGATGCTTTAGTACTTCGAAATTTATATCATGTCCGAAGGAGGATCCCGGAATGATAGGGGATATTCTTATATGTATCTAGTTAATGTCGGTTAGCAGGTGTTCACCATATGAATGATTATTTTTGTCTCTATGCATGGGACGTATATTTATGAGAACTGGAAATGAAATTCTTGTGGTCTATTAAAATGATGAAAATAAATGATTATGATAAACTAATGAACTCACCAACCTTTTGGTTGACACTTTAAAGCATATTTATTCTCAGGTGTTAAAGAAATCTTCCACTGTGCATTTGCTCATTTTAAAGATATTACTTGGAGTCTTTCATAGCATATTTCAAAAAACGTTGCATTCGAGTCATTGAGTTCATCAAAGATTATTATTAAATCAATTTATAGTTGGAGAGTGGATATTATGAAATGGTATGCATGCCTGTCAATTTTCGATGTAAAGAAAGATTGTCTTTTAAAAACTAATGCAATGTTTGTAAAATGTATCATATAGAGGTCAAATACCTCGCAATGTAATCAACTATTGTGAATCATTTATAATGTATATGAACAGGTCCTTTCAATGATAACTCCAAATTGGAATCTACCATTTGAACTTATGTGTGATGCAAGTGATTTTCAATGGGAGCCGTTTTAGGACAAATGATTGAAAAACGATTTCAACCTATTTATTACGCTAGTAAGACGTTACAAGGAGCACAAACGAATTACACAACTACTGAAAAAGAACTCCTTGCCATTGTCTTTGCTTTTGAAAAATTTCGTTCATATCTCGTTTTAGCTAAAACGGTGGTCTATACCGACCATTCTGCTCTTAGATACCTATTTTCAAAACAAGATGCCAAACCACAATTAATCCGTTGGATCTTACTCTTACAAGAGTTCGATATTGAAATCTGAGACAAAAAGGGAGCAGAAAATCTCGTCGCTGATCATCTTTCTCGTCTTGAAAATCCCGAATTAGAAGTTCTAAATGAATCGGCCATACAAGACAACTTTCCTGATGAATATCTTTTGAAGATCAATTATAATGAAATTCCATAGTTTGCAGACTATGCAAACTACTTAGTATGTGGATTCCTTGAAAAAGGGTTGTCATACCAAAAACGAAAGAAATTCTTTAGTGATATAAAACACTATTTTTGGGAAGATCCACATTTGTTTAAAAGTTGTCCCGATGGAATAATCCGTCGATGTGTATTCGGGGATGAAGCTAGTGAAATCTTAAACCATTGTCACACAGGACCAACAGGAGGGCATTATGGACCTCAACTCACGGCAAGAAAAGTCTACGATGCTGGCTTTTATTGGCCTACAATTTTTAAAGACGCACACCTTCTTTGTAAATCCTGTGATGCATGTCAAAGGGCCGGAAAAATAAGTCAACGTGATGAAATACCACAAAATGTCATTCAAGTATGTGAAGTATTTGACGTTTGGGGTATTGACTTTATGGGTCCATTTCCAAAATCTCATAATAATCTCTACATTCTCGTTGCTATTGATTATGTATCTAAATGAGCGGAAGCACAAGCTCTCCCAACTAACGATGCACAAGTTGTAGTCAACTTCTTAAAACGTCTTTTTGCTAGGTTCGGAACACCGAAAGCTTTAATAAGTGATCGGGGTACTCATTTTTGTAATAATCAACTTGAGAAAGTTCTCAAAAGATATGGAGTAACTCATAAAATCTCCACTGCTTATCATTCACAAATAAGTGGACAAGTTGAAAATACCAACCGAGCATTAAAACGTATTCTAGAGAAAACCGTAGGATCAAATCCGAAGGAATGGTCCATGAAATTGGAGGATGCACTCTGGGCTTTTAGAACAACCTACAAAACTCCAATTGGCACCACACCTTTTAGACTCGTTTACGGAAAAGCATGTCACCTTCCCGTAGAAATTGAGCACAAAGTATTTTGGGCTTTAAAAACATGTAATCTTGATTTACATGAAGCCGGACGTCTACGGTTAAGTCAACTAAACTAATTAGAAGAATTCAGACATGAAGCATACGAAAATTCATTAATCTATAAGGAAAGAACGAAGAAATGGCATGATAAAAGAATCAGAAGTTCAAAAGAATTTAAAGAAGGAGACAGAGTTCTTCTTTTCAATTCACGATTCAAGCTATTTCCTGGAAAATTGAAATCAAGATGGTCTGGACCATTCATAGTCAAAAGAGTTTTCCCATACGGAACAATAGAGTTAATAAATTCAAATGGGGTTGAATTTAAGGTTAATGGTCACAGAGTTAAACATTACATAGATAATCCAATAGAAGTTGAAGATGAAGTTAATCACAATTTCGACACCACAGCTAACAAAGTGTGGGAAGATTCGAATCTTTTTAGGGTAATATGAATTTCTGTTAGAGTTAGATATTCTGTTTTTGTGTAGTTTTCGAAAATGGAATCTGCATGGTCTTTCCCTAGCAGACCCTAAAGAACTAGTCTTCTCCCCCCATTCTGAATTTTTATTTCTTTTTAGGTTTTACGAGATGAAGAATTCCTTTAATCTGAACCATGGTCTACTACTACACGCTTTGATTACTAAACGTAATAATAACATCTTTCCGAGTGAACTAGTATCATTTATAAGAGGCAAAATGGACGAAGTAAGGAGAGAACTCAGGAACAATCATAATAAGATACATTTTGGTAAAGGAAAATCAAAATCCGCAACAAAAAGAAGAGCACGACACCTTGAAAGATGTCATAAATGCGAAAAATGGTCACACGAAGGTAAATGTTCGAACAATCAAACATATTCAAATACCGAATTTGTTACTCTATGCAGAGAAGGACCGTTCATATGTTTAGAAGAAAAGTTATTGAAGAATCGAGGTTACGCTTATGTAGCTATGGAAAACCAAATCACAAGACTCTCCTATGAGTCGGCTAAAGCAGGTCACTGAGAATTCTACCTCACAGGTAAGTATGTACAGTTTTTATTTGTTTTTATTTATTGCTTTTAACCTTTTGATAATAAATGCTGAATCGTTCGCTATAAAGTATTAAATTGATATTCAATAAAATTAGGTATGCGAAACCGAAATTATTGATATCATACAAAAATTTATTACATCACTGCGAAATTTACCGTTTATTCTTAAGGTATAAATATCTTTAATCATTCAATCCAAAATATTTCAGAAATTCATCAGGAGTAAAACTAGATAAAATAGCCAAAATTACTTTACCCAAAAAAGAGGGGCGTATATTTTTGATAATATTTGATTGATTAAAGTGGGATAAAAGACCAAAAATATTTTTAATTTTAATTTTTACCTTGTTTTTAAATTAATATTAAATTATTATTGTAAATTTTTAAAACCAATATATTTAAGTTTTTAAATATTTTTAAAAAAATTAATATTTTCAATATAAGTTTGTAAAATTAATGTATAAAAATATTAATGATATTTATATGAATTTTAAATTTTATGTATTTTCAATTTAAGTTTGGTGTGAATTTAAAAACAAAATTGTACTTTATTTCATTAAGTTAAAAATATGATTTTTAAAATTCGCCGTGAGTTGAAGACTAGGTCGTTGAACCGAAATTGCTTTACCCAAAGGCAGGACGAGAAATTTTATTATCATTATTTTTAATCTTATTGATTTAAAGTATGCTAAAAACATAAAAAAAAAAAAAAAATCCAAAAACCTTAGCTTTTAAAACAACGCTTTAAAAAGACAAATTTTTAAAATTTTGTCAAGGGACGAACTAGGTCAACGCCCTCAATATAAAAGGAAACAAAATTTTTAAATTTATTTCATTTTTTTGTTTTATAAGTAAAATGTTTTCACATAAAAAAAAAAGAATCAGGGACCCCATGCGATCGCATGAGATTTACACTATACCACCATGCGATCGCATGGCACCAAAAAACTGG
This sequence comes from Rutidosis leptorrhynchoides, assembly GCF_046630445.1. Lineage (NCBI taxonomy): Eukaryota > Viridiplantae > Streptophyta > Magnoliopsida > Asterales > Asteraceae > Rutidosis > Rutidosis leptorrhynchoides. The sequence goes on from NC_092336.1 coordinate 416,232,854, forward strand.
ACAGAAACAAAAACCCCATCGACCTGCTCTCTGTGCTCACTTTCAAACACACACATCCACGAACACATACACACATAATCATCAAATTTCACCAATTTTTCACCAAAATCAACGAAATTCGTCACAATAATCCGCTATAATCATGTCTTTTCTCAGATGGGGACGCAGAAAGGTAAAAATTTCACCCCTAAACTCATAAATTTCCTAATTTTTGTGATAGTTACAAATATTTGTCCTAATTTGATTTTGATAATTTTTAGTGTAATTAGAGTTAAATTGTTAGTATATTATGCTTGTATAACCTAGATTGATGCTATTTAACATAATTTGAAGCCAAAAACTTTAAAATTTTTAGAAATCTAGGGTTTGTGTTCTTGAGCAATTTGGGACTTTTTGATATAAACAGGTTATGGCCAATTTTTGTCATGAATTATTGCTAAATTAAGTAGTGTAACATGTTTAGGTAGCTAAATGATCCAAACTTTGATCATAAACATGATTTTTGAGAATTAAAGTGGACTTTTTAAGTCTAAAATTCATGAACTTGATTAATTTGATATAAATGCCATTTGAAACTTGTTTAATTGCTAGTAATGATTATTTTGACATGTTATTTGAGATAAAAGCTTATGAACTTTGTAAACATTTTCATATATGATTATTTGAAAATGTGTAGAATTGATAAAAATATGAAAATGAGTATAAGTTTAATATGGATTAAACATGTTATTGTAATTGTTTTAATTTGTTATTTTGCTAACACTAATGCATATTTGGATGCACAAATTTTGTGTTTAATGTGTTTTGCAGATAAATACAGATACGGACGGTGCATCATCATCTAGGCAACCTGATCCGGAACCACAGCCAGAGATGCAATATCACGAACCGGAACAACAACCTGAACAACAACAACATTATGATCAACACGTACCATAATATGAACCCGAACCACAATTTTTTATTACCTACATAGTATTTTCCGTTCACCATATAATAGAACACCCAACAATTCATGAAGAACAGTTGCATCCCAATTTAAGATTTGATAGAAGTTGGAGAGATTACCCTACGTACCAAAGTAATAAATTTAAGCTTTGGACCAAAAATGTAGAAGTACCAAGGGTAATAGATTGGGAGCCTTTGGAAAGGGTCCACCTAGCTAACCCAGTTAGGCAGCATCTAATCCAAAGGTATGGCAGCTCTTCTTTTTCCGATTGGGAGCATTTATTTACCACTCGTAGGCCTGTATATAAAGAGTGGTGTGTTGAGCTAATGAGTAATATAACTTTTAATAAGGATGTAGATAGGTTAGACGATAAGAGTTTTATTAGATTTTTACTTGGCCGTAGGATGTACAGGATGTCCATGCTGGACATGGCCAGGGCTTTACAGATTTACACTCCCGCTGAATTACTATCACCTGATTGTACAAATTTGATTTATCATGGTGAGAGGGTAGATAGAAATTTTGAGGCTAACGCCATCTGGAGGCGTATGTCAAATTATTATTTGTTTACGCGGGGAGGAAGACACTCCTATTTAGATATTAATAAAGTCGAGCTTCGTATAATACATAGATTCTTAGCAAACTCGATTACACAAAGAGGTAACAATAAGGAGAAAATGACCTTACACGATTTATTTTACCTTAAGTGCATTCGAGACACTATAAGCTTTGTTAATATCCCCTACTGTGTTGGTTTTTATCTGTCCAAAATGGTGGAAGGTATACAGGAAGGGGGAATAATAGGAGGAGATATTTTTGTTACTCTCATTGGAGAGTATTTAGGTGTAGAAAGGGATCTAGGGGGTCCGATGATGGTATGTAGGGAACAGGATGAGACTTTAGGTTTGCAAGTCTATCAAGGTGCAAAGGTATTGACTAGGAGACGCAATCAGGCAATATAATATCAGGGCCGCCATCCACAGGTAGAGAGGGGTTCGGAAGATGAGATGGAGGAAGCAAATGACATCAGGGATGTCATTAGGGATATTTTTACCGACGTTTTCCAGCGTATAGATGAGGTAGAAATGACTAATGAGGCTAGGCATCGTCGGTATGAGCAGTGGCAAGCCGCGAATGAGTATGAGACTTTCAGGTGACACCAACACGATAGCTGGCAAGTTCATCAGCACCAAATCATGAGCCAGCTATCATATCAGGTACCAAATAACTACATCCCAACTAGACCTGCTTACTATCCACCACATCAGCCCGACATGCGACCACCCTTTGACCTGTACGACCCAAATCAAGCCTACCAGAACACCTATCACCAACCATGGAACCCGAGCGATGATATGAACTGGAACCCCTATCTAAATAAATAGTGTTCCACTGGTGATGTCTTATCTTTTATTATTTTTATCTATTTATGTTAAACATTTAACATTTTGATACTTTAATGTAATGTTTAATATTTTTATTATTTTGTACTAATATTTTATTTTTGTAATTTGAAAGTGGGATATTAAGTCCCATTTCAAATTACCTTGCATGTTTATATTTGTATTGTATGTATTTTATCTCATGTACACAACAGGGTAAAACAACGCATTTTCAAAGACTGGCATTAAGTTCAGCAAAAGCTATTAATTTTGACGCATTTTCAACTCATGGAATTCAATGATATCTAAACTTGAGCTTGAACGAGAAAATATTTTGATCAAAATTAAAACCGATTTGTTTTCTGAAAACCCATTTTCAATGCGTTCATTACCATTGAACGTAAAATCCTAAGAATTCACCGGAATTCATTAGGTCACCTGAACCAAATCGGGTGTCAACCGTAAGAACGGTGGTAGCATAGCATGGTCGAAGACAGGACCTTGTGCCAGACCGAAAAATTATAGGGTGATCTTTACTATTTCTCCTACAAAGGGTAGTAATTGCATCCGACACGTTTTTGACCATAATTATCTGCATGTCATGGGACATTGCCTTAACAGTTGCTTGTTCATCGTTAGATTGAAACCCACAAAACCCACAAAAACCCAAAAATCAATTTGCAAACACCGGTGAAGGGTTATTAAAACTTATCTAGGGTAAAAGCTAGATTGAATTTTCAAAAAGATCAAATGTTTTCATAAAAGATCCAATTTCCTAAAGGATCTAAATTTTTATAGTCATGTGGGACTGTAAACCACATCGTTACTTCCATTGTTCATACCGCCGTATTAAAATCACTGATGTACAAAGTGTGAAGAATAAAAAAGTGATTCTAGTAAAGTTATATTCAAGTTCTATATTGCTTGAGGACAAGCAATGCTCAAGTGTGGGAATATTTGATAATGCTAAAAATGAACATATATTTCAAAGCATTATCCTTCAAGAAAGACAAGCTTTTAGTTGCAATTATTCTGTTTACAAGTGATATTCGTTTAAATAATAAAAGGTGAAGATAAAAGATAGATTCGACGAGTTGAAGACGTAAACGACCAAAAAACTAAAAAGTACAAAGTACAATCAAAGTGGTTCAATTTATTGATGAGAAACATCTCAAAATTACAAAAGTATGAGCCGCAAAACGCAAAGTACAAGATATTAAATCGTACGCAAGGACGTTCGAAAATCCAGAACTGGGACATGAACCAACTATCAATGCGCGACTCAGCGGAGCTAAAATTACAAGTCAACGATGCACATGAATATAATATAATATATATATAATTATATAAAATTATATATATTATATTATATATATTAAAATCGAGCAGCCCACGTTTTAATTAACAAATGAGCTGATCCAGCTGGCCATGCGATCACATGGCCTGGAAGAGCAATTTCCATGCGATCGCATGGCTGTAACAGTGTAGCCAGGTCTATAAATTGGATGAGTTTTCAGCGAATTATGTACACAATATATATCCATCTATCATCATACTCTCAATATATATTTATATTTATATTTTAATTTTAATTTTAAGTTAATAATAATAAGGTTATAGTGGCGAATGTTTTAAGTTTTTAAGTCGAAATTCTGTCCGTGTAACACTACGCAATTAATACTCATTGTAAGTTATGTTCAACCTTTTTAAATTAATGTCTCGTAGCTAAGTTATTATTATGCTTATTTAAATCGAAGTAATCATGATGTTGGACTAAATATTAAAGACAGGGTTATTGGGCTTTGTACCATAATTGGGGTTTGGACAAAAGACCGACACTTGTGGAAATTAGACTATGGGCTATTAATGGGCTTTATATTTGTTTAATTGAATGATAGTTTGTTAATTTAATATAAATATTTACAATTAGACGTACCTATAAATAACCATATACACTCGATCGAACACGATGAGCGGGGTATTTATAAGTACTAATAATCGTTCATTTAACCGGACACGGGGATGGATTAATAGTAAATGGACTTATTAAAATAGGAGTGGATTACGTACAAGGACACTTGGCGTAATTGTTAACAAAGTATTAAAACCTTAGGTTACACGCAGTCGATATCTTGGTGTAATTATTAAACAAAGTATTAAGACCTTGTTACAGTTTAAGTACCCAATTAGTTGGAATATTTAACTTTGGCTATAAGGATAATTTAACGTGGACACTCGCACTTTATATTTATGACTGATGGACTATTATGGACAAAAACCAGATGGACATATCGAATAATCCAGGACAAAGGACAATTAACCCATGGTAATAAATTAAAATCAACACGTCGAACATCATGATTATGGAAGTTTAAATAAGCATAATTCCTTTATTTTATATCTCATCGTACTTTTAATTATCGCAATTTTATTTATCGTTATTTTATTTATCGAACTTTTAATTATCGCAATTTTATTATCGTCATTTACTTTACGCTTTAAATTAAGTTATATTTATTTTTAATATTTTACATTAGGTTTTAATTGCGACTTAAGACATAAAATCGACAAACCGGTCATTAAACGGTAAAACCCCCTTTTTCTAATAATAATAATAATACTACTTATATATATATATATATATATATATATATATATATATATATATATATATATATATATATATACAAATATAGTTTTTAAAAAATATAGCGTTAAACTTGGCTAGCTCCCTGCGGAACTATATACAAATATAGTTTTTTAAAAATATAGCGTTAAACTTGGCTAGCTCCCAGCGGAACTAACCGGACTTACTAAAAACTACACTATTTTACGATTAGGTACACTGCCTATAGTGTTGTAGCAAGGTTTAGGTATATCCACTCTATAAATAAATAAATAACTTGTGTAAAATTGTATCGTATTTAATAGTATTTCGTAATAAAATATAACTATTTCATATACACCTCGCATAACATCAATTACCTATCACTTGCTCATACTCAACTCCTTTTCTTGGAAACGGGATGGGTGGTCTGTATGGTGTCACCACTGGTTTTACATACTCGGCGTAACGACCCGGAATTTTCCGATCGTTCTATACTTATGAGATTAATATTTACATAAATTAAACCTTACCAACATGATAAGCAATCCAAACTGTTGAGACTTATATTTTTGAAAAGAGTTTTACACAACGTTTGACCGTCCAATTTGACAGATGATATCACGAACTATATAACACACGATAATTATACGATTATGTATATGTACATATCTATACATATTTAACATGATTTAAGGATGGTTTAACATTTCATTGTGAACTAACAACAATGAGTTATAAGTATACTTTGAGACCACTAACTTAAGTTTTCAAAACGATAACTATATGTAACGTTCTTTGACATATATACTTACAATCTATAATGTGTTGTGATTTATGTCACCAATATGATTTAAGTGTAATGGGATTAATTTGTAACCAAAATAATCTTGATAAATATCGAACAAGTTTGGGGAAGTGTGGAGTGCACACTTGTTTGAACTTATCTTGATTATGACGGGGGTTCGGGGGCAGCGCCCCCGATAAGCGGGGTCCAAGGGGTGGCAACCCCTGGCGAGGTCCAAGGGGCAGAGCCCCTGGCTGGGTTCGAGCTGCCAGGTCAGCTTGGAATTTTTTTTTGGGCTAACATTGCTTTATTAAAAATGTCTTAAAATTTTATTTTTGGCCCGGTTGGACCCAAAATAAAAGCCCGATTTTGAGCTTCTTTTACCGTATCATACCCATCATCTATACGTATTTACTATTGGTAAATACACATCAAATCAATATCCTTATCAGCCTTAGATCTGCCCTAGATAAGAGGGAATCTTATTTGTAAGCTAGCATACATTATTACTCAAAAATTCAACACAATAATTTGTCCTTGTTCCCTCAACAACCAGACTGTCCTATAAGTATCACCATCACCTTGGTTTTTCATTTCATTCTTACAACCATATTTCTCTAACCAAAAACACACTCTTAGGAACTCTAAGTGTTCTTCACAATCTCAGCAAATACTCATGAAGAACTAGCTTCATGAACAACCTATAATCATCATAAGAAAGTTTGATCAAGATTATTTTCTATCTCTTCCAGTAGCTTTATCCAAGTAACTTGAGGTAGTAACCTTATTCATAATCTTATTCGATTCATATTTATATAGCTATATAATTTTGTGTTACAAAATTTTTAACAACAAGAACATAGTTTGAATGATTTCAAACCTGTTCGCAAACTAAATAGATCCTTCTAATTTGATTTTTAAAACACTTCAAAACCTGTAATATATCATATTATGACAAAATCGGATTAATCATATCTTGGCTAATTAACATAATATTTAATATATATTTACTTATGATTTGATTTTATATATTTCAGGACCACCCGTAAACAAGACGAGAAGATTAATCATAAGACCTCATGATTGTACGCAACACGTCATCTGACAACACGGTACTTTATGTACGCAACACGTCATTTGACAACATGGTACCATGGGTCGAGATTAATTCTGATCAATACGAATATGATGGGGTCTTTATTTATTTTATTGAGCAACTAATTGTGGACCATTAACAACAGACTGCTAACTACGGACTAAGAAAATATTAAAAGTATTATAAGTATATATATATGTAACGATTATGTGACGACCCGGAAATTTCCGACTAGATTTAAACTTTATCTTTATATTATTCTCACACGATAAGCAATGTTTGTTAAGTTAAATCTCAAGGATTTTAAACTATGTTTATACATTCATTTAAACCTCTACCAAATTCCAATGATTCACGAACCATTAAATGAACATATATGAATATGTATGTATATGTGTATATGTTATAAATTGAAAATGTCAACAAAGTATTTAAACGTATAATGCTTTATATGAACGTATTTGTTTCAATATGATTATCGACGAAATTAAAAAAATATATATTAAATGATTGAATTATCAGAAACATTGAATTATGATTACAAGTCTCTGTTGAGAGGTCCACTATGATTTGAGAAAATCTATTCCTCTTAACGATATTCGGAATAATTTGTAAAGCTATTTATAAATAAAAATAAAAAGTGTCATTTACGAAAGTTAGACAAAATCTAGTGGAGAATTGGTTTCCATAATATTCTATTAATTTATTTTCAAACGTACTAAAACGTTTTTAGGTTAAAAAGAACTTTATTATTAAAACGTATATAACTTTTATAAATATCTAGAATCACTTTTGACAACTCATTACTTAACCAGTATAATAAATATAATGATATTTATATTTTATTTCATTAAATATATATAACGATTTAAATTAATATTATATATATTTATACGCGTATTATACATACATAGTTTTTATACTTTTACTATACTTTAACTTTACCTTTACTTTACTTTTACTTTACTTTAATTTTAATAATTCAATTTAATAATTCATACTTTAATAAATCACTTTAATAATTCATACTTTAATAATTCACTTTAATAATTCATACTTTAATAATTCACTTTAATAATTCATACTTTAATAATTCACTTTAATAATTCATACTTTAATAATTCATACTTTAATAATTCACTTTAATAATTCACTTTAATAATTCATGCTTTAATAATTCACTTTAATAATTCAAAAATCTATTATAAATAGAATTCAATAGGTTTCATTATTTCATAGAAACTTGAAAATATATTTCTCTAAACTCTCTCAATCGATTTGCACACACACACACACACACACACACACACACACACACACACACATATATATATATATATATATATATATATATATATATATATATATATATATATATTGCTCTGTATTATTTCAAGATATTATTAGTATACATAAAATATTACGACGGAGTGATGTCCGAGTGATTTCAAAATAGTTTTTTGAATAAGTCGAAGCTAAGGAAATTATGGGTTATAGCTATGGAGGTGATGGGTATGGTTCATGGGTATGCTCGTGAGGTCAATCTAGTGTTTATCATCTCAGTTGCGTCTACGTACTTTCCTGCAACATTGAATCTCAATATTGATACGTGAGCACTCATAACTTAACTTTTATATATCAATAGTGTATCCCTGACTAGTGCTCGAGTATATAGGATTATGCATGCTTGTACATTCGATATTGTCCTTAGATAGGTTTGTTGAATCCTGAATTAGATACATATGCTACTGAGATAGGGTATATGATATGCATGTCATTGGAAAGCTAGCGAAAAATTAAGAACTTTTCATTTAGATATCGAATGGTTTCGATGAACGGATTAGAAGTTATAGTCAACTGAATTTTAGTATTATTGTTAAAATGATTATTATTACTATCGTCGTTATTATTTTAATAGAAATATCGTTGTTATTATAAAATATCATTATTACTATTATGTTAGTATTATCATTTTATCATAATAACATTTTTAGTAAATATAAATATTGTTATTTTTTTTATAGAATAATAATAATTATTATTACAAAATAATACAACTTTTACTTATTATTATTATGATCAATATTATTTTATCAAATAAATAGGGGATACAAAGATATTTTTCACCACGCGTAATATAATTACATTAATAATACTTACCACTATAGTTTTACGGTATTAAGTGAACTTTATAAATTTTACTACTTAAGATATATAAAAGTATATTTTATCATATATAAACGTTAATATAAATTTTTATTAATAAATGACTTTTATTATTATAAAATCTAATAAATATATTTAAATATATAAAACGACTATAGTTAAGTTATATAATAAACACGTATAAATTTTAGAAGTCATTTTGGGTCAAGTTGACTTTTGTTGACTTTTGCATATTAGTCTCGAGCATTAGGATTGTGGTACACTATGACTTGACTAAAAATTGTTAGACAAATATTGACCAACATATAAATATATATATATAATTAATATAGGTTCGTGAATTCGAGGTCAACCTTGCACTTGTTAAATGACGTTATATGTATTTTTACTACGAAATACAGTATGGTGAGTTTCATTTGCTCCCTTTTATATATATTTTTGGGACTGAGAATACATGCGCTGTTTTTTATAAATGTTTTACGAAATAGGCACAAGTACTAAAACTAATTCTACGTGGGTTTAAACCAGAAATATACCCTTAGCTTGGTAACATTAAACTACTTATCTATGTACGGTAGGCGTAGATCCTAAAGATAGATTTATTGGGCCTGACAAACCACATCCTGACTATGGGATGCTTTAGTACTTCGAGGTTATTTTAAACACACCTGATCTGGTGTACTTCAGAGGGAAATACATGAACGTTAAGGCTCGTTACCGGGTGCCTACAACTTATAGAATACTTTTATACACTTGCGAGTGTACATATATTTATAAACGGAAATCTTGTGGTCTATTAATATATTGAAATGATTGTTATGATATACCTATGAACTCACAAACCTTTTGGTTGACACTTTAAAGCATGTTTATTCTCAGGTATTAAAGAAATCTTCCGCTGTGCATTAGCTCATTTTAAGGATACTACTTGGAGTCATTCATGGCATATTTTGAAAGACGTTGCATTCGAGTCATTGAGTTCATCAAGATTATTATTATGTCAATTATAGTTGGATGTATTATGAAATGGTGTGCATGCCGTCAACTTTCGTTATAAAGAAAGTTTGTCTTTTAAAAACAAATGCAATGTTTGTAAAATGTATCATATAGAGGTCAAATACCTCGCGATGTAATCAACTATTGTGAATCGTTTATAATGTATATGAACGGGTCCTTTCAGTTGGTATCAGTGCGGTGGTCTTAGCGAACCAGGTCTTGCATTAGTGTGTCTAACTTATAGTTGTTAAGATGCATTAGTGAGTCTGGACTTCGACCGTGTCTGCATGTCAAAAGTTTTGTTTATCATTTTTAGTCAGAAATCATCTACTTACCATCCTTAGGAAATTACCTGCTTATCATTCTTAGTCTAGACACGTCTTGCTGCATTGATTGCATGAATAGTGTATAGACAAAATTCATATCTTAGCGTATCTGCTAAATCATATCTTATCGTATCTATTACCGTAAACTTTGCCTGATATATTCCGTAAATTCCTCCGTAATCTATGAAATCTTTTGATCTATATATATAGATATTCTATGTAGTTAGAATACCACCCGATAGCCGGAAAATCATTTCGTATCGAAAAATCCTTTATCAAATCGTACGAAATGGAATTCGTCATCAGTTCAAGTTTCTCGGATTCCGAAATGGAATCCCACTCAAGCTCCGAAAGCAGTGTGACTGGAATGGATCAACCAATCAGCCATCATCTATTCTGGATGAATTGGGGATGGGTTCGTAGCCTCCTTAATCATTGGAGACAAGAAGAAGGCGATCCTTTCCATCTACCACATTGCCCTCTTGGCAATGAACCTGAAGCACTTACCGGCGAACCTGTCCGAAACACCATTTTCTCTCTCATTTCCAGAGTATCTCGTCATGATTATATACTACACTAAATTCTAGATCTTATTTATCCGCTCGTCCGAACCGACAATCACCCCGGTGTAATAGAAGAAGTCAACGAGCTTCGCTCTCGGGTAGTGGCTTTGGAGAATATGGTGCAAAGGTTACAAACACCAGCAGCAGCACCAGCAACATAACCAGTACCATCATCAACAACATCAACAGTACCATTACCACCACCAATAACAACCGCATCGCAAACCTCAACTTCACAATCTGTCCCATGAGCATCGACGTCATACGCCCTGTAGATACTAAGGAATACCACAACGATGAAGTATTGATTCATAACTTCATTGTGAAAACATTCTACGACGATTATGTAATTTCTAAAGTTTAGAAATTATCTATCCTAGCCTTAACCATAAATCAAGTGAGTTTAATTTAATATTAACTCATTAAATCTATATTACATCTGAAGAAATATTCACATATATTTCCATAAAGAGTGTAATAAAATTCTTTTGTACAAAATATTAATTGTGACATTTTTTTTTAATGGGTAGGTAATACCCGAGAGATATATAAATTCACAATTAATATGTTACATTCTTCAAATCTGATTCAGCAAATTATCCATTATACTCCCTACTTTCACAACAATATACATTCTTTTATAGAAATCAAAACAACCATACTCATTCAAAAATCTAATTACATATTCTGATTTTGAAATCGCCGAATTTAATTCAAGTTATAACCGGTATCATAACTCTTAGATTCTTGCATCTTTCAAAGCTATACTTTAACTTCAAAACTGTGTTAGAACATCGTATGTATATTAACGATTATAATCTGTGTTCAAGCCCTTCGAAATACCTGAAGACACTTCAAATAATGAACAATCGAGATGATGATCCAACCACATGTTATCCACAGTTACGTACCTGAAAAACTCTTGAAACCAAAGTCATAATTTAACATGTATCCATGTAAGACCTTTTGGCATTTACTAGCTAAAATAACTTTTCAATCCCTTCTAAAAATAGACGGTTTTGTCACAGCTCCAGCAAACCAACTTCAATTGTTCATTCGAATAAGCCTTATTATAATGATTACCTCTTCATCATTATTACCGGGGAACCTTTCATATCTTGCCACATTAGCAGTAAACTTATTAACAACTTCATTGATCTTTGACTTTCCAAAAAATCTTTATATTTATCAAAACCCCATCATTTACTCATCTGCATCTTGTAACGAGAATTGCCATACGAATCATCGGAAATTAGCAATCAGTATTTTGAAATCTCGCAGCATGTCTATGCCAACAATTATATGTGTATATCTTCTGGACTTATATACTTTGAATGTGAAGTTTCTGAAAAACACCCTAAACTGCGAACTAGTTCTCGAAATACTGATGAAGCAGCAAAAACTATAAACGACCTTAACAGTAAAAAAGTTTGATGATAAAGTGTAGTGTGTTGGCAAAGCTCAGAAAAAGAGAAGATTTGGTACTGAAAAATACGGATTGAGCAAACCATGAAGAAGGCTGTGGATAAATCAAAAGGACGAAATCTACCTTCAAAGAATCCAAATGATTCCGTGTCTGCTGAAGTCATTATCGAATACCTTGCTCCTGACTCTAAACCCTTACGGACAATATTCTTCATCATCCTCTGATATTAGAAATTTTAAGATATCATCGTATCTTTCATTATAAATATCCTCCATATTTCTGAAGATATTTCCATAATTATTCTTATCTGAAATCATTTACCTCTTCGTGCTGTCTGTATTACATCATAAAAGAAACTATTTTAGTTTCTAAATTCCGAAACTTTCGAATTTAAAATAGGAATATTTTTGAAGTAGTGTTGGGAACTGAAGCATGAACTAGTATAATATAATGACACTTGATCAACGTGATTATATTACAGTAAGTCATGCTGAGTTTCTAATGGGACATGATGATTCACAGACCATGCCGTCATCATGTTCCATGTTACACGACTCTTGTATTCTATTTAATCTCTAAAAATATCAAAAATATATTTTCTTGATGATTCGGTCTTTTCAGGGTATTCTGGTAAATTAACAAATCAAAATCGTGCCATTACCATTTCCTTCTTAGAACATTAACTATGTTCATTCTGAAATTCATATCTGCGAATACTGGACCATTACAAATGTTTCTTAATCGCAAGAAGAAGAAATGAAAGGACAAAGCTCCAAAATAGAAATTGGAGTATAAATCGCAGTAAATAGAAGGGAGCATTAACTGTGGATGTCAATGATTATAGAAGACAAAAGCAGGGGCTTTGAAATATAAGGGAAGATATAAAACCTAACAACCACCCAAAAATTATAAACCGTATATATCGATGCGTATAGCAATATAAAGACACGAAAGAACTAAAAACACTATAAAACCGAGAGTATAGTAGAAGTAAATAGATTCTTCCGGAGGCAGATGAAAAAGAAGAACGACAGATATGAAAGTGAGGAGTATATCGAGAATTAGTACTGGATGAAGCATATTGACAAATACTTTAAAATATGAATTGAGAGAGAAAGAATAGAAGGTGTGAGTTGTAAGGAAACGAAGGAGGTGGATTTATAGTGAAATACCCGACAGAGAAATCAAGATGGATTATCGTATTAATTCGAAGAGAATCATAATCTCCTTAATCACCGAAGCATCAAATCCAACATAGATTACAAAGATTTTCTTTAAATTAATTGTGATGACGTCAAAAGATATGACGAATCACTATAATCTTATTTCCTTCATTTACGATAACTTCCCTCATACGCTACGAGAAATTGAATTATTTTATCCATACTTCTTAGACATGATAAAACTTCATAACCATCATAATAACATTCTCATTGTTAGCCATAACGACCTCTATCAAATTTCGGGGATGAAATTTCTTTAACGGGTAGGTACTGTGACGACCCGGAAATTTCCGACTAGATTTAAACTTTATCTTTATATTATTCTGACATGATAAGCAATGTTTGTTAAGTTAAATCTCAAGGATTTTAAACTATGTTTATACATTCATTTAAATCACCAAATTCCAATGATTCACGAACCATTAAATGAACATATATGAATATGTATGTATATGTGTATATGTTATAAATTGAAAATGTCAACAAAGTATTTAAACGTATAATGCTTTATATGAACGTATTTGTTTCAATATGATTATCGACGAAATTAAAAAAAATATATTAAATGATTGAATTATCAGAAACATTGAATTATGATTACAAGTCTCTGTTGAGAGGTCTACTATGATTTGAGAAAATCTATTCCTCTTAACGATATTCGGAATAATTTGTAAAGCTATTTATAAATAAAAATAAAAAGTGTCATTTACGAAAGTTAGACAAAATCTAGTGGAGAATTGGTTTTCATAATATTCTATTAATTTATTTTCAAACGTACAAAAACGTTTTTAGTTTAAAAAGAACTTTATTATTAAAACGTATATAACTTTTATAAATATCTAGAATCACTTTTGACAACTCATTACTTAACCAGTATAATAAATATAACGATATTTATATTTTATTTCATCAAATATATATAACGATTTAAATTAATATTATATATATTTATACGCGTATTATACATACATAGTTTTTATACTTTTACTATACTTTAACTTTACATTTACTTTACTTTAATTTTAATAATTCAATTTAATAATTCATACTTTAATAATTCACTTTAATAATTCATACTTTAATAATTCACTTTAATAATTCATACTTTAATAATTCACTTTAATAATTCATACTTTAATAATTCACTTTAATAATTCATACTTTAATAATTCACTTTAATAATTCATACTTTAATAATTCACTTTAATAATTCATACTTTAATAATTCACTTTAATAATACAAAAATCTATTATAAATAGAATTCAATAGGTTTCATTATTTCATAGAAACTTGAAAATATATTTCTCTAAACTCTCTCAATCGATTTACACACACACATATATATATATATATATATATATATATATATATATATATATATATATATATATATATATATATATATATATATATATATATATATTTCCTCTGTATTATTTCAAGATATTATTAGTATACATAAAATATTACGACGGAGTGATGTCCGAGTGATTTCAAAATAGTTTTTTGAATAAGTCGAAGCTAAGGAAATTATGGGTTATAGCTATGGAGGTGATGGGTATGGTTCATGGGTATGCTCGTGAGGTCAATCTAGTGTTTATCATCTCAGTTGCGTCTACGTACTTTCCTGCAACATTGAATCTCAATATTGATACGTGAGCACTCATAACTTAACTTTTATATATCAATAGTGTATTCCTGACTAGTGCTCGAGTATATAGGATTATGCATGCTTATACATTCGATATTGTCCTTAGATAGGTTTGTTGAATCCTGAATTAGATACATATGCTACTGAGATAGTGTATATGATATGCATGTCATTGGAAAGCTAGCGAAAAATTAAGAACTTTTCATTTAGATATCGAATGGTTTCGATGAACGGATTAGAAGTTATAGTCAACTGAATTTTAGTATTATTGTTAAAATGATTATTATTACTATCGTCGTTATTATTTTAATAGAAATATCGTTGTTATTATAAAATATCATTATTACTATTATGTTAGTATTATCATTTTATCATAATAACATTTTTAGTAAATATAAATATTGTTATTTTTTTTATAGAATAATAATAATTATTATTACAAAATAATACAACTTTTACTTATTATTATTATGATCAATATTATTTTATCAAATAAATAGGGGATACAAAGATATTTTTCACCACGCGTAATATAATTACATTAATAATACTTACCACTATAGTTTTACGGTATTAAGTGAACTTTATAAATTTTACTACTTAAGATATATAAAAGTATATTTTATCATATATAAACGTTAATATAAATTTTTATTAATAAATGACTTTTATTATTATAAAATCTAATAAATATATTTAAATATATAAAACGACTATAGTTAAGTTATATAATAAACACGTATAAATTTTAGAAGTCATTTTGGGTCAAGTTGACTTTTGTTGACTTTTGCATATTAGTCTCGAGCATTAGGATTGTGGTACACTATGACTTGACTAAAAATTGTTAGACAAATATTGACCAACATATAAATATATATATAATTAATATAGGTTCGTGAATCCGAGGTCAACCTTGCACTTGTTAAATGACGTTATATGTATTTTTACTACGAAATACAGTATGGTGAGTTTCATTTGCTCCCTTTTATATATATTTTTGGGACTGAGAATACATGCGCTGTTTTTTATAAATGTTTTACGAAATAGGCACAAGTACTAAAACTAATTCTACGTGGGTTTAAACCAGAAATATACCCTTAGCTTGGTAACATTAAACTACTTGTCCATGTACGGTAGGCGCGAATTCTAAAGATAGATCTATTGGGCCTGACAAACCCCATCCTGACTATGGGATGCTTTAGTACTTCGAGGTTATTTTAAACACACCTGATCTGGTGTATTTCAGAGGGTAAAACATGAACGTTAAGGCTTGTTATCGGGTGCCTACAACTTATAGAATACTTTTATACACTTGCGAGTGTACATATATTTATAAACGGAAATCTTGTGGTCTATTAATATATTGAATTGATTGTTATGATAAACCTATGAACTCACCAACTTTTTAGTTGACACTTTAAAGCATGTTTATTCTCAGGTATTAAAGAAATCTTCCGCTGTGTATTAGCTCATTTTAAGGATATTACTTGGAGTCATTCATGGCATATTTTGAAAGACGTTGCATTCGAGTCATTGAGTTCATCAAGATTATTATTATGTCAATTATAGTTGGATGTATTATGAAATGGTGTGCATGCCGTCAACTTTCGTTATAAAGAAAGTTTGTCTTTTAAAAACAAATGCAATGTTTGTAAAATATATCATATAGAGGTCAAATACCTCGCGATGTAATCAACTATTGTGAATCGTTTATAATGTATATGAACGGGTCCTTTCAGATTACTTGAAAATAAAATATGTTGATATATTATATATATGGTTAGGTTCGTGATATCTATCGGAGACCAAGTCGAGTTTAATACCTTCAAGGAAAAGGTGAGTATATAGTCCCACTTTTAAACTCTAAATATTTCAGGATGAGAATACATGCATTTTATGATTTACGTTATGGACACAAGTGATTAAAATTATATATTCTATGTTGAGTTGTACCACTGGCATATCTCCCTGTAACTTAGTAACTACTATTTACATGCGGTATTGTAAACGCGAATCCTGTTGATAGATCTATCGGGCCTGACAACCCCAACCGGACTGGACGACCAGTATTCAACGGTTGCACAGTACTTCGTTTCAGTGACTACACTTGGTACGGTGTAGTAAGATTTCATAATAAAGGGAATATGCAACGTTGATTAAATGTTAAGTATGGTTATCAAGTGCTCAACAATTTGAATATTTTTATTAAAACGTTTATATATGAAATCTCGTGGTCTATATTCACAACACTTCCGGCATTAAACTTATATCTCACCAACTTTATGTTGACGTTTTAAGCATGTTTATTCTCAGGTGATAACTAAAAGCTTCCGCTGCAACATGTTGAATTTAAGCAAGATCTTGAGTATGCATATTTGTGTCAAAAATAAAACTGCATATCGGAGGATTTGTAATGTAAAATATGTTGGAAGTCGTATTGTTATTATCACATGTAAAGTTTGTAAGTCTAAGATTATCGCTAAACGATAATCATTATTATCTTGTTTAAACCTTGTATTTGTAATAAAAGTTATGGTTTGTATTGTAAAAACGAATGCAGTTTTTGAAAAACGTCGCACATAGAGGTCAATACCTCGCGATGAAATCATATGTTATTGTATTCGTCCTTATGGTTAAGGTCGGGTTATGACACTCGGGTTGTGGTGATGGTGTTGTAACTTCCTTGTTCCCTCTCACTCATCATGCTAGCAAGAGTACCTACGTGTTTTTCTAGATTCAAAATGGAAGCTTGTTGAGTTCTTAATGACTGATCAAATCTCTCATTTGTTTGGTTTTTAGATGTAATAAATTGTGTTTGAGATTCCATTAGCTTTTGTGCCATTTCTTCCAGATTTGACTTTTTCTCTTCGATTTGTTGTGGTGGTTTATACAAGCCAGGTCTTTGTTGATTAAAAGTGTTGTTTTGATTTGGTTGGTTATTCGGACTTTGTTGGTTGTACGAGTTATTGTTGGGTCCATTTGGATTGTAAAGAATGTTTTGATTTCGATTGAAATTTGGCCTTGGCGGTTGATAATTATTTTGATAATTATTTCCCGGCCTTTGGTTCATGTAAGAAACATTCTCACGTTGTTCCATCGTTTGTTCAATGTGACAATCTTTCGTTAAGTGTGGTCCACCGCATTGCTCACAACTGATTCGTATTGCGTGAATATCTTTAGTCATCTTTTCCATTCGTCTTTCGAAAGCATCTATTTTTGCGGAAACAGAATCAAAGTCATGGCTAAAATCGGCTCTAGCCACTTTAGATGAACGAAAAATATCTTTTTCTTGATGCCACTAATGCGAGTGGGATGCTGTGTTATCAATGATTTTGTAAGCTTCGGTTGCGGTTTTCTTCATAATGGAACCACCAGCTGCTATGTTGATGTCTTTTCGTGTAGTAATATTGCATCCTTGGTAGAATATTTGTACTATTTGATAGATGTCTAAGCCAGGTTGAGGACATCCTCTCAACAACTTTCCAAATCTTGTCCACGTTTCATATAAATTTTCATTTGGATTTTGCGCGAACGTAACAATTTCTCTTTGAAGTCTCACGGCTTTAGATGCCGGAAAGAATCTTTTAAGAAATTTCTCAACTAAAACATCCCATGTGTCAATCGCCCCTTCAGGTAACGATTCTAACCAATCTTTGGCTTCTCCCTTTAAAGCCCAGGGAAATAACATGAGATAGATCTGTTCATCCTCAACTTCTCTGATTTTGAATAGAGTACGAATCCCATTAAAGGTTCGAAGATGTTCGTTTGGATCTTCTTTTGGCGTACCACTATATTGGCATTGATTAGTTACCATGTGTAGGATTTGTCCTTTGATTTCATAATCTGGCGCATTAACATCTGGCTTAATAATGGCGTGTCCTTGGCCCGTGCGTGTAGCTCTCATTCGATCCTCCATACTTAGGGGTTCTAGATTTTCCATTATTGAATTTGTTGAATCTGAATCACTAGAGGATTCCGATTTAATGGTATGTGGTTCAGGAGGAATGATTAGTGGTTCAGGATCTTGGAATTATCCTTGAATATCCTCCGGGTTCTCAATTGTGAAGTCGGGTTCAAAAAATGGATTATCGGAAATTTGAATTGGAGTACTTGTTCGACTAGATGATGATTCTAAAGAAAAATCAACGGCGACAATATTGGCTAGATGTCTTGATCGAGTTACAGGTGGTGAACGTATGAAAGGTGGTGAACGTTTTGCTCGGTGCATTCACTGAATATCCTATTAGTTTTAAAGATAAATATTATATAAGTTATCAAATTAATAGACTTTTCTGATTTTGCCCACGTTTCGAATAGCCAATAGATGCAGCAGGTAGCCAGGACCCTTTAAATCGGAAGCCCACAACTCGCCACTAACAAATCCAACTATTACTACGAACCAGAAAATTTTGGATGTCTATCAATTTAACCGCTTAAAATAATTTTTAGTCGAAATTTGAAGAAGAAAAAAAAATCTATGTCCTAAAAACTAGAGCGTAGAAATGAGAAAGATAAAGCGCGTCGAAAAACAAGCGTCGAAAAATAAAAAGTCGAAAGATAAATCTAAAACTAAAATATTTCGTCTAAAACTTAGCGTCTAAAGGTATTAAAGCTTAAAAGGAATCCTATATCCAAAATGGCAATAACTTAAAAAGGCACTAAAATCTATTTAAAACTAAAGCGATAAGCGACGTCGTAAAATTCTAAAGCGTCTAGATCTTAATCTAAAGAAAAAGCACTTAAAGAATTTTACGGCAAAGCCTAAAAATTTAGGAATATACAATAACTACGGCAAAAACTAAGTTTGAAACTAATTACGAACGATAAATATATAAATTATGAATTAAACGATTAAAAATATATAATTTATAAAAAGATATAAAAAATGATAAAATTACTTATTTTTATAAAAATATTATTTTTATATTATTATTTTATAAAAGTATTAATTTATATATTAATAAAACTAATTAAAACTTATAATTAATTAAAACTACACTTAAATTAATTATATTAAATTAAAACCCTAATCTAATCTAATTAATAATAATAATAATTAAATTTAACCCTAAATCCGTAATTAATGCAGTCCAATGTTTGACCTATCAGAGAGTTCCGCGACTGCGGTTTTTTCTACCAAGGTGGCTCCGCGACTGCGGAGGTATGCAGTCTCAGATGATTGCAGGTTCAAAAATCATGTTTGCAGTTTCAGTTTATTATTATTATTTTTTTCGGTTTTTAATTTTCTGATTTTAATTTTTAGAAAATTTAATTTAAGTATAACTTATATATTAACAAAAATTACTTATTAGTTTTGTAAATAAAAAAAATAATTTTTTTTTAATTTAACACTTAAAAATATAGATATATATTTATTTTTTTATATATATTTATATATTTTTATTAAAACTTATATATTTTTACAAAAATAGCTTAAAAAGTAATTTTTTTTTAGAATATAGCGTTTCGCTTTCGCTTCTCCGGTAGCGGCGCCAAAAACTTGATGTGCGAGCGAAGGGGTACGAAATATACTTATTTTTAATATGAAATACGACAAAATATGACACAAGTTTTATTTATTTATTTATATAGATGGATATACCTAAACCTTGCTACAACACTATAGGCAGTGAACCTAATCGTAGAGTAGTGTAGTTTTTAGTAAGTCTGGTTCGTTCCACAGGGAGACAGCTTATTGCGTACACTATATTTTTAAACAATTATATTTATATAAAATTTATATAATTATATATAGTAATAATAATATATAAAAGGGGGGTTTACCGTTTAATGACCGGTTTGTCGATTTTATATTTTAAGCGTAAAGATAAATGACAATAATTAAAGTGTGTAAAATAAATAAAAATATTAAAATGACAATAAATAAAATGACAGTAAATAAAAATACGATGAGATATAAAATAGAACAATTATGCTTATTTAAACTTCCGTAACCATGATGTTTGACGTTTTGATTTTAATTTATTACTCTGGGTTAATTGTCCTTTTGTCCTGGATTATTTGAAACCTATCTGGTTTTTG
Source organism: Rutidosis leptorrhynchoides (assembly GCF_046630445.1). Classification (NCBI taxonomy): domain Eukaryota; kingdom Viridiplantae; phylum Streptophyta; class Magnoliopsida; order Asterales; family Asteraceae; genus Rutidosis; species Rutidosis leptorrhynchoides. The sequence continues at coordinate 416,254,067 of NC_092336.1, forward strand.
TCCATAATAGTCAATCGGCCATAAATATAAAGTGCGAGTGTCCTCGTCAAATTACCCTTATACCCGAAGTCAAATATTCCAACTAATTAAAGATTTAAACTGTGACGCAGTTATCACTTCTGTCAACAATTACACCAGTTATCACTGTATGTAATCCACCCCTGTTTTGATTAGATATGAATATTAATTTACCCACTTGATCAGTTTGAATAATCAATTACCCAACTCGAATAATTAATTAAATGATTATAATAGATTCCGTATGAATGTCACTAAATAGGACAACCATAATCATTATTAATTATTAAGTTAATTAATTTGAAGATAGGTTCGACAGACTCCAATGAGTTGTCACTCAATTAGACGATACCTCTCATCTATTAATAGTCCATAGTTAAATGCCCACAAGTGTCGGTCTTTTGTTCAAACATTAATTATGGTACAAAATCCAATAACCCCGTCTTTAATATTTAGTCTAACATCACGATTACTTCAGCTCAAATAAGCATAATAATAACTTAGTTACGATACATTAATTTAAAAAGGAAGAACATAGCTTACAGTGATTATTTATCACGTAGCGTTACACGGACAGAGTTCTGACTTTAAAACCCGTAAAACATTTCTTACAATAACCTTATTATTATTATTATTATTATTATTATTAAATTAAACTTAAAATTACAAATGTATATATATATATATATATATATATATATATATATCGATAGATTGAAAGAAAGGAAAAGAAAAAGGTGTGTAGAATTCAAGCAGAATGCGTGAGCTTTTATAGGCCCACTTTGAACTGTACAGCTCCACGAGTGCGGTACTTTTGTGCCTTACAGCTCTGCGAGTGCGGAGCTTCGGATTCCAGCTCACCAAATTGAGTTAAACGTGGGCTGCTGAATATTATAATATATAATATAATAATATATAATTTTATATAATTATATATATTATATTATATTCTTGTGCATAGTTGACTTGTAATTTTAGCTCTGTTGAGTTGTACGTTGATGCTTGGTTTATGTCTCAGTTTCGAATTTTCGAACGCCTTTTCGTACGCTTAGATATCTTGTACTTTGCATTTTGCGACTTGTACTCTTGTCATTTTTAGGCGTTTCTCATCAATAAATTGAACCACTTAGATTGTACTTTGTACTTTGTACTTTTTAGCTTTTTGGTCATTTGCGTCTTCAAATCGTCGATTCTGTCTTTTGTCTTCGCACTTATTTATTTAAACGATTATTACATAAAAATAGAACAATTGCAACTAAAAGCTTTACATATTGGAAGGATATTGCGCCTAAATATATTTCATTTGGAGCACTATCACCGACGAAGAAATATAAACGACGGTGTCGTATGCGTTGTCAATTATTATGTGATTCGTAGTGTGACAACCGGGAAATTTTCGACCAAATTTAAACTTTAATCTTTATATATTCCCGACACGATAAGCAAAGTTTGTAAGTTGAATATCAAGAATTTTAAACTGTGTTCATATACTCATTTAACCTAGACCAAATTCCAATGATTCATGAACCATTATATGAACGAATATGATTATATATGTATATGTGTATATGTTATAACTTGAAAACATTAGCAAAGTATTAGATGTATAATACTTTATATAAACGTATTTGTTTCAAAATATATTCTAATAGTTATCAATAGAATTAAAAGATGATATCAAATGATTAAATTATTAGATACATTGAATTATAATTACGAGTCTCTGTTAAGAGGTACACTTTGATTTGAGAAATCTATTATTTTTAACGGTATTCGGAATAATTGGTAAAGTAATTTTTAGAAGAAACAAAAGTGTCAATTAACGGGAACTAGACAAGGGTTAGTGGAGATTCCCGTTTGATTTTCAATTTATGCTTTACAATAATTGTCTCGTGACTTTTGATAAGTTAAACTATTAAAATTGTATATTAATTAACGCGGAAGTAAAATTGTAGAATATAGATAACTTAGAAGATGGATATCGACAAGTTAAGTAAATTAACGTTTTACATTAAAATGATTTTATATGTTTATCTAACCTTTAGACTTTATACCACATTGCACCAACAAACGTTAAGAACTTGAAACCTATGAAAAGTATATTTAATTTTATTTCTCTAAAATGTTTTACGATATAACAACTTCTACTAATATAACTTTTTAGTAAAATGATTCTTAAAAATACTTAGTTTGGAAAATAAAGTTTTCATATTTATTTAATATTGTTTCAAACGTACAAAAACAATTTTTAAAGAACTTTATTAGTGAAACGTTTTATAAGATAAATTGTTTATAAGTTTTAAGGAACTAATTAAAGCTTGTATTATAAATTTTATATATATATATATATATATATATATATATATATATATATATATATATATATATATATATTGTTTCAAAAACTTAAAACGTGATACGACATGATATTTTCTATTACTTAAACATTTTGAACTTTGAAATATAATTAGATAGATATTTCAGTTATATATAAGATATACAAAATTATATTTTGAAGTAAGAATATATATATATTTCACAAACGCGTTAATGTTTAATTTAAAACTTTTCGATATTATTAAAAGTATTTAAATAAACAGCGAGCCCCTGAATTATAGAAGCAAATGACCACAACGCTCAAATATATAAGTTACATTTATTATAATATGATTCACCGACATTAAAGTTTAATCTTTGTAAAAGGTGCACGTCGTGTAACGAAAAGTGTTAGTTATCTAAGCGTACGATTATGCGTTCGAAAAATTGAAAGCGGTACATGAGTCGAGTGACAACGTACGAGTCAGTGGAACGAAAATTACATTTTTACCATACTCATAAATATAATATATTATATAAATAATTACCTAGATTAAATATATATTAATATATATATATTATATAATTTAATAAGAGTGTCGGCAAGACTTTTGATCGAATATGAGCTGGTAAAGGGCCTCATGCGATCGCATAATGGTCCCCTCACATACTCATGCGATCGCATGAGGAGGATGGTGAGGCCAAGTCCATTTAAATATCGAACGTACTCGTTTTATGATTCAATCTATCATCTAACTCTCTCGATCTCTCTCAAATATATATGTATATTAATTATTATTATTATTATTATTATTATTATTATTATTATTATTATTATTATTATTATTATTATTATTAATCATATGATTATTATTAGTAGTATTAGGAGTGATATTATTAGTATTTATACATAAAATACTACGACGAAGTGTTGATTGATTAATTGTCATAACCCGTCCTTAACCATAAGAACGTGTTAAATAACGTATGATTTCATTGCGAGGTATTGACCTCTATATGCGACATTTTTAAAAGAAAAACTGCATATATTATACATTACAAACCATGATTCTTATTTTTGTTACAAGCTTTGGACAACATAAAAATGATTATCGTTTAGCGATAATCTTCGACTTACAAACTTTACATATAATGATAACAATACGGTTTCTAGCATATTTTACAACACAGATCCTCGGGTATGCAGTTTTATTTTTGACACAAATATGCGTACGCAAGATCCTGCTCAAATTCAACATTATGCAGCGGAAGCTTTAGTAATCTCCTGAGAATAGACATGTTTTAAAAGGTCAACATAAAGTTGGTGAGATATAGGTTTAGTGCCGGCAGCAATATATATATATAGACCACAAGATTTCGTATATAAACAGTTTAATAAAAATATTCTAAGTGGTTGAGCACTTGGTAACCATACTTAACATTTAATCACGTCGCATATTCCCTTTAATATGAAATCTTACTACACCGTACCAAGTGTAGTCACAAAACGAAGTACTGTGCAACCGTTGAATACTGGTCGTCCAGTCCGGTTGGGGTTGTCAGGCCCGATAGATCTATCAACAGGATTCGCGTTTACAATACCGCTGTAAATATTAGTTACCAAGCTACAGGGAAGTATGCCAGTGGTACAACTCAACGTAGAATATATTTTTCAGTTACTTGTGTCCATAACGTAAAACATAAAATACATGTATTCTCATCCCGAAATATTTAGAGTTTAAAAGTGGGACTATATATACTCACGTTCGTCTTGAAGATATATATATTTTTGACTTGGTCTTCCGGTTGATATCACGAACCTATCCATATATAATATATCAATACCTTTTCTTTTTAAACAAACGTCTCATATATATACTTGTTATACTTTTAATACTTTGAATAATTCCTTAGTCCGTAGTTAGCATTTCGTTGTTAGTAATTCAATTTTAATGGTTCATTTGTAGATGTTTAATATACCCGCAATGAAATAAATAAAACCCCCAACGAAATAAATAAAACCCCATCGTATATGTATTGGTCGAGATTAATCTTGACCCACGGTTCTGGTGTTGTCAAATGACGTGTTGCGTACATAAAGTACCGGTGTTGTCAAATGACGTGTTGCGTACAAACATGGGATCTTATGATTAATCTTCTCGTATTGTTTATGGGTGATCCTGAACCATATAAAATTGAATTATAAGTACATATATATAAAATATCATGTTATCTTAGAAAGATGTGATTTTATTTAATTTTTCCCAATTAATCCCGAAGTTAAACAAGTCTTGGATAACCAATTTTGTTTCGGTCATAGTTTCTTCGTTACAAATCCGTTTTCGTTGATTCAACTTGCCATCTCCTTGGATCGAGTTCCTCTTTAAGACTATGAACTGAAAATACCTTGGTTTGTATTCAAAATCACACGGCATAGGTGAAACTTTAGTGAAACTTATGAAGTTAAACATTTTCCTTTATGTAAACAACCTTAAATGATTATTTTTCTAAAAATACTTATACTTTGAATTAAATCATGAAATTTTTATGTGTTATCATATTCATATTAAAAATCATTTTTCCAGAAGATAAACTTCCAATTCAAAGTTTAAGATAGTTTTTAATTATCCAACCCAAAACAGTCCCCGGTTGCACTCCGACGTCGTAAAAACAGTTTTTAAGGTGTTCTTTGAAAAACCAAGTTATACCTTGTTAAATTAGCATGTAATTAAGTTATATTACAGGTCTTGAAGTATTTTAAAAGTTAAGTTAGAAGGATCTATTTAGTTTGCAAACAAGTTTGAAAACTTTCAAACTATGTTCTTGTTGTTAAAATTTTATACCACAAAATAAGATAGCTATATATATATATGAATCGAATAAGGTTATGAACATAGTTACTACCTCAAGTTCCTTGGACAAGGTTGCTGTAAAAGAGGAGTAAGAACCTAGAACTAAAAGGGTGATGGAATTGGATGAAAGATTGGAAGTAAGTTTGTGTTCTTGGAAGGATTCTTGAAGTGTTTTTGTAAGGGTTTTCTTATGGTGATTAAGTGATGTTTTTGAAGCTAAATGATGGGGAAAATGCTTGGAGATGATCAAGTATGAAGTTAAGAGTATTTTGAGAGAGAAATGGGAGTGTAAGTATGAGAAAATGGGGTGAAGAAATGGTGTGCATGCATAAAAACGTTTTTAGGTTATAAAGGAAAAAAAAGATACCTAACTTTGTTTTCTTGCTAAATAATTCATGCTACTTGACAAATGGTTGGTTCCACATGTTTCTTAATCATTTAAGGCTGCTAAGGAGCAGATTTTTATTGGTATATACCAATAGTAAATACATCTAGAAGCTGCGTATGATACGGGTACATATACCCTAGATATACGTGTAGAAATCTTTGAGAAAACGGAACGAGGATTCAAATATAGCTATCTTTTGTAAATATACTTATATTGTTTTATGTATGTAAGCCCTTTAAAAGTGATAAAATACATATCTATACGATGCATGTATAAGTATTATAGGTTATAAGTATTTATGTCGAAGAACGTTACGTATAGTTATCGTTTTGAAAACTTAAGTTAGTAGTTTCAAAATATACTTATAACTCATTGTTATTAGTACCCAATGAGATGTTAAACATCCTTAGATCATGTTAAATATATATAAATACATATATATACATAAACGTATAATTATCGTATGTTATATAGTTCGTGATATTATCGGTCAAATTGAACGGTCAAACGTTGTGTAAAACTCTTTTCGAAGACATAAGTCTCAACAATTTGGATTGCTTGTCATGTTGGTAAGGTTTAATTTATGTAAATATTAATCTTATAAATATATAATGATCGAAAAAGTGCGGGTCATTACAGTACCTACCCGTTAAATAAATTTCGTCCCGAAATTTTAAAATTGTACCTATTTTGCGTCATCGGGAAACAAGTGTGGATACTTTTGTTTCATTTGATCCTCTCGTTCCCAAGTAAACTCGGGTCCCCTTCGAGCATTCCAACGAACCTTAACGATCGGTATGTTGCTCTGCTTGAGCCGTTTAACTTCACGATCCATGATTTCGATTGGTTCTTCGATGAATTGTAGATTCTCGTCGACATGGATTTCTTCAAGAGGAATGGTGAGGTCTTCCTTTGCAAGACACTTCTTAATGTTCGAGACGTGAAAGGTATTATGTACTCCGGCGAGTTGTTGCGGTAACTCGAGTCGATAAGCTACCGGTCCAATGCGTTCGATGATCTTGAACGGGCCTACATATCTTGGGTTCAGTTTACCTCTTTTACCGAAACGTATTACACCTTTCCAAGGTGACACCTTTAGCATAACCATGTCACCGATCTGAAACTCTAATGGTTTCCTTCGGACATCGGCGTAGCTCTTTTGGCGACTACGGGCTGTTTTCAATCTCTCTTTGATTTGTACTATCTTTTCAGTAGTTTCATGTATGATCTCGGGACCAGTTAATTGTCGATCTCCTACTTCATTCCAACAGATAGGAGATCTACACTTCCTTCCGTACAATGCTTCGAATGGTGCAGCTTTAATGCTCGCATGATAACTATTATTATACGAGAATTCTGCTAATGGTAGATACTTATCCCATCCGTTTCCAAAATCGATCACACATGCCCTGAGCATGTCTTCAAGAGTCTGAATTGTTCTTTCACTCTGCCCGTCCGTTTGCGGATGATATGCGGTACTCATATCCAAACGAGTTCCTAGTGCCTCCTGTAGTGATTGCCAGAACTTTGAGGTAAATCTACTATCACGATCAGATATAATGGAAATAGGTATTCCATGCCTTGAAACTATTTCCTTTATATATAATCGTAATAATTTCTCCATTCTATCTGTTTCCTTTATAGGCAAGAAATGTGCAGATTTGGTAAGACGATCAACAATTACCCAAATGGTGTCGTATCCCCAGGCAGTCTTTGGTAACTTCGTGATGAAATCCATGGTAATACCGTCCCATTTCCATTCTGGAATTTCTGGTTGTTGAAGTAACCCTGACGGCTTCTCGTGTTCTGCTTTGACTTTGGAACAAGTTAAACATTCCCCAACATATGTTGCAACGTATGTCTTCAAATTAGGCCACCAATAATGCGTCTTAAGATCTTGGTACATCTTTCCAACTCCAGGATGTATCGAATATCTTGTCTTATGTGCCTCGTTCAATATCAACTTCCTTAATCCACCCAACTTCGGTACCCAAATACGATTTGCAAAATATCGAATTCCATCTTCCTGCATAACGAGTTGCTTCTCATACTTCTTCATTATTTCATTTCCTATATTTTCTTTAGTAAGTGCTTCTCGTTGAACTTCTTTGATTTGTGAGTTGAGATTCATGCGAATTTTTATGTTCATCGCTCGTACTCGAATTGGTTCTCGTTCCTTTCTGCTTAATGCGTCAGCCACTACATTCGCTTTCCCGGGATGATAGCGAATCTCACAATCGTAGTCGTTTATCAGCTCGACCCACCTACGTTGCCTCATGTTCAGCTGTTTCTGATCGAAAATATGTTGAAGACTTTTATGATCAGTAAACACAGTGCATCTAACCCCATATAAGTAGTGTCTCCATATCTTTAACGCAAACACGACTGCTCCCAGTTCTAGATCATGCGTCGTATAATTCCGCTCGTGAATCTTCAATTGTCGAGATGCGTATGCAATAACTTTCTTTCGTTGCATAAGAACACAACCAAAACCTTGTCGCGAAGCGTCACAATATATTTCAAAATCATCATTCCCTTCAGGTAACGATAAAATAGGCGTCGTAGTTAACTTCTTCTTCAGAAATTGAAATGCGTTCTCCTGCTCCGAGGTCCATTCGTATTTCTTCCCTTTTTGCGTTAATGCTGTCAACGGCTTAGCTATTCGGGAAAAATCTTGAATAAACCTTCTATAATAACCGGCTAAACCCAAAAATTGGCGTATCTGCGTTGGTGTCTTAGGAGTCTCCCATTTTCCAATGGCTTCAATTTTTGCTGGATCAACCTGAATTCCTTTGCTACTAACAACGTGGCCAAGAAATTGCACTTCTTTCAACCAGAAAGCACATTTAGAAAATTTAGCATATAGCTGTTCTTTTCTTAACAACTCTAATATCAACCTTACATGCTGCTCATGCTCTTGCTCACTCTTGGAATAGATAAGAATATCATCAATGAAAACGATAACAAACTTATCTAAATATGGACTACAAACTCGATTCATGAGGTCCATGAATACAGCTGGCGCATTCGTCAATCCAAACGGCATAACCAAAAATTCGTAATGACCGTAGCGTGTCCGAAAAGCAGTTTTCGGTATATCTTCTTCTTTGACACGTAATTGATGATAGCCCGATCTTAGGTCAATTTTCGAGTACACACATGATCCTTGGAGTTGATCAAATAAGTCATCAATTCTCGGTAGTGGATACCGATTCTTGATAGTTAACTTATTTAATTCACGATAATCTATACACATTCGGAAAGATCCGTCTTTCTTCTTGACGAATAAAATTGGAGCTCCCCACGGTGAAGTACTTGGTCGTATGAATCCACGATCCAGTAATTCTTTTAACTGACTCTGAAGTTCTTTTAACTCGGACGGTGCAAGTCTATATGGAGCACGGGCAACCGGTGCAGCTCCTGGTACAAGATCTATTTGAAATTCTACAGATCTAAATGGAGGTAATCCTGGCAACTCTTCCGGAAATACTTCAGGAAAATCTCTTGCCACAGGCACGTCATTGATGCACTTCTCTTTTTCTTTCTTTTCGACTTTATTAACATGTGCTAAGATAGCATAGCACCCTTTCTTCAAGCACTTTTGAGCTTTCAAATAACTAATGAGTTTTAGCTTTGAGTTACCCTTCTCTCCATAAATCATTACTGGCGTTTTATTCTTACGAGGAATGCGAATTGCCTTCTTGGCGTACACAACTTCGGCTCCTATTTTGGACATCCAGTCCATGCCGACTATTACATCAAAACTTCCTAATTCTACGGGTATCAAATCAATCTTAAATGTTTCTCCGGCTAAATTTATTTTACAATCACGGCAAATTTTATCGGCTTTAATTAGTTTACCATTAGCTAACTCAATCATGTACTTAGCATCTAGAGGTAATGATGAACAATTCAATTTAGCGTGAAAGTCTCTACACACGTAAGTTCTATCAGCACCAGTATCAAATATAATAGATGCGGATAAGTTATTAATGGTAAACGTACCCGTAACAAGCTCCGGGTCTTCACACGCCTCTCTAGCATTAATAACAAATGCTCTCCCTCGTGCAGGTCTGATATTTTTCTCTGGATTCGGGCACTGGCTCTTATAGTGACCTTGTTTTCCACACCCATAACAAGTAATGGTAGCCAAAGCAGTTCTATTTGCATTGGTGGCAGGAGTCTTGGTACCATTTGTATTTATAACGAGAGCCCTACAATCTTCAACAAGATGACCCTTTCGATTACATTTGTTGCATACCACATTACAGTAACCAGAGTGATGTTTGTGGCATCGGTTGCATAAAGGATTTTGTCCTTTATAACCAAAGCTTAAACCACTACCCGCACCTTGCGTGATTTCTTGTTTCTTAAAAGATTGTTGTTGGTTACCTCGATCATAATTTCCATTCCACTTTCTTTTGTTACCTGATACCTTCACATCAGTATTGGATACTTTCTTATCCATGATGACCTGATCCATTAGCTCGTTTGCCATGGTTATAGCTTCATGAATTGTCTTAGGTTTCGATGCTGTAACGTTTGCCTTGACCTTTTTAGGCAAACCATCTTTGTACATTTCAATCTTCCGTTCTTCGGTTGGAACCAATTCAGGACATAGCAAAATTAATTCCATGAATCGCTGATTGTAGTTGGTGATTTCAGTACCAACAACCTTCAGACTTCGTAATTCATCTTCCAACTTCCTAACCTCGTTCCTTGGACAATATTCGTTGATTAACATTGTTTTGAATTCTTCCCATGGAGTATCATAAGCTACATCTCCTCCTACAGCCTTCACATAATTTTTCCACCACGTGAGTGCACTATCTTGTAAAGTGCATGATGCATACTTGGTCATGTCCTTTTCAACACAACCACTGATTTTAAACACAGTCTCCATCTTTTCTATCCATCGGGTTAAACCGATCGATCCTTCTGTTCCACTGAATGATGAGGGCTTGCAAGCTTGAAAAGTTTTGTAAGTGCACCCCACACGAGGATTTGGGTTAACTGCAGCACCTCTTGCAGCCTCGACCCATAACATTCTGTCGTTCACTCGTTGATTGATGAGTTCCTGGATTTCTTGTTCCGTCATTCGGTTCAATCGCGCCATATTCTTCTATAAGAATGAAAAGAAAATAATTATTAACATGGAATATTATAGATGTAGTGTATATTTACAGTACATTATAGCTTATTAATAATATGAACCAGGTATTATTATAAAAGCCTTTTCTTCTTATTAGCATTTTATAATTATATCTAGGGTAGTACCTACCCGTTAATGTCCATACTTAATAGCTTAGTACAGAATCAATTACTACCATCTAAATAATACTTAACCATGGAAAATTATTGCATTTCACACTTCACTATTTTACATATGCTTATCTTACATTGAACATTAAGCAAACCACACTAATAATATTATACAAAACATTATATGATCCCATGGTTTAATACGGCAGCGCATCGTTTGGTCTATTTTCTAGGACGTTTAGGTTCAAAGAATCGCTTAACGCTTATCCTGGCTGTCTGCCTATATTTTGGCTGTGGGACTGAAGAACTGGATGCCGGGATAGAACGAATAGGAATAGCGGGAATAGGGGTGATAGTGTCTAGTGGAGTTGGTGCCACATCATCCTTATTAAACTCAGGATTTGAATTTTCTAATTCATTAGCCTTTCGTTTCTTTCCTAGTTCGAACTCGTCTTTTGTAATTTCCTGTATTTCTTCCTCGGGTTCACTTTCCTCCTCGGGTTCACTTTCTTCCTCGGGTTCACTTTCCTCCTCGGGTTCACTTTCCGGGTTCTCTATAGTCGGTTCATCCGGAATTTGTGAGTCTTCCCCAAAGATATTATTTTCGTCATCGGATAGGTTAATGACTGGAACACCATCTGAAGATTCTGGTTCGGAGTCGCTGAACGTGATGACAAGTTTTGAGCCCGACATCTATCACACAACAACTAACCCATTAGTACTACATAATATTTACATATAAATTTTAACCAACAATGATAAGCAATGGTTTTTAAATCAGACCCGGTCAAAGTCCAGACTTACTAATGTATCCTAACGACTTATCAGTTAGACACACTAATGCAAACCTGGTTCGCTAAGACCACCGCTCTGATACCACATGTCATAACCCGTCCTTAACCATAAGAACGTGTTAAATAACGTATGATTTCATTGCGAGGTATTGACCTCTATATGCGACATTTTTAAAAGAAAAACTGCATATATTATACATTACAAACCATGATTCTTATTTTTGTTACAAGCTTTGGACAACATAAAAATGATTATCGTTTAGCGATAATCTTCGACTTACAAACTTTACATATAATGATAACAACACGGTTTCTAGCATATTTTACAACACAGATCCTCGGGTATGCAGTTTTATTTTTGACACAAATATGCGTACGCAAGATCCTGCTCAAATTCAACATTATGCAGCGGAAGCTTTAGTAATCTCCTGAGAATAGACATGTTTTAAAAGGTCAACATAAAGTTGGTGAGATATAGGTTTAGTGCCGGCAGCAATATATATATATAGACCACAAGATTTCGTATATAAACAGTTTAATAAAAATATTCTAAGTGGTTGAGCACTTGGTAACCATACTTAACATTTAATCACGTCGCATATTCCCTTTAATATGAAATCTTACTACACCGTACCAAGTGTAGTCACAAAACGAAGTACTGTGCAACCGTTGAATACTGGTCGTCCAGTCCGGTTGGGGTTGTCAGGCCCGATAGATCTATCAACAGGATTCGCGTTTACAATACCGCTGTAAATATTAGATACCAAGCTACAGGGAAGTATGCCAGTGGTACAACTCAACGTAGAATATATTTTTCAGTTACTTGTGTCCATAACGTAAAACATAAAATACATGTATTCTCATCCCGAAATATTTAGAGTTTAAAAGTGGGACTATATACTCACGTTCGTCTTGAAGATATATATATTTTTGACTTGGTCTTCCGGTTGATATCACGAACCTATCCATATATAATATATCAATACCTTTTCTTTTTAAACAAACGTCTCATATATATACTTGTTATACTTTTAATACTTTGAATAATTCCTTAGTCCGTAGTTAGCATTTCGTTGTTAGTAATTCAATTTTAATGGTTCATTTGTAGATGTTTAATATACCCGCAATGAAATAAATAAAACCCCCAACGAAATAAATAAAACCCCATCGTATATGTATTGGTCGAGATTAATCTTGACCCACGGTTCCGGTGTTGTCAAATGACGTGTTGCGTACATAAAGTACCGGTGTTGTCAAATGACGTGTTGCGTACAAACATGGGATCTTATGATTAATCTTCTCGTATTGTTTATGGGTGATCCTGAACCATATAAAATTGAATTATAAGTACATATATATAAAATATCATGTTATCTTAGAAAGATGTGATTTTATTTAATTTTTCCCAATTAATCCCGAAGTTAAACAAGTCTTGGATAACCAATTTTGTTTCGGTCATAGTTTCTTCGTTACAAATCCGTTTTCGTTGATTCAACTTGCCATCTCCTTGGATCGAGTTCCTCTTTAAGACTATGAACTGAAAATACCTTGGTTTGTATTCAAAATCACACGGCATAGGTGAAACTTTAGTGAAACTTATGAAGTTAAACATTTTCCTTTATGTAAACAACCTTAAATGATTATTTTTCTAAAAATACTTATACTTTGAATTAAATCATGAAATTTTTATGTGTTATCATATTCATATTAAAAATCATTTTTCCAGAAGATAAACTTCCAATTCAAAGTTTAAGATAGTTTTTAATTATCCAACCCAAAACAGTCCCCGGTTGCACTCCGACGTCGTAAAAACAGTTTTTAAGGTGTTCTTTGAAAAACCAAGTTATACCTTGTTAAATTAGCATGTAATTAAGTTATATTACAGGTCTTGAAGTATTTTAAAAGTTAAGTTAGAAGGATCTATTTAGTTTGCAAACAAGTTTGAAAACTTTCAAACTATGTTCTTGTTGTTAAAATTTTATACCACAAAATAAGATAGCTATATATATATGAATCGAATAAGGTTATGAACATAGTTACTACCTCAAGTTCCTTGGACAAGGTTGCTGTAAAAGAGGAGTAAGAACCTAGAACTAAAAGGGTGATGGAATTGGATGAAAGATTGGAAGTAAGTTTGTGTTCTTGGAAGGATTCTTGAAGTGTTTTTGTAAGGGTTTTCTTATGGTGATTAAGTGATGTTTTTGAAGCTAAATGATGGGGAAAATGCTTGGAGATGATCAAGTATGAAGTTAAGAGTATTTTGAGAGAGAAATGGGAGTGTAAGTATGAGAAAATGGGGTGAAGAAATGGTGTGCATGCATAAAAACGTTTTTAGGTTATAAAGGAAAAAAAAGATACCTAACTTTGTTTTCTTGCTAAATAATTCATGCTACTTGACAAATGGTTGGTTCCACATGTTTTTTAATCATTTAAGGCTGCTAAGGAGCAGATTTTTATTGGTATATACCAATAGTAAATACATCTAGAAGCTGCGTATGATACGGGTACATATACCCTAGATATACGTGTAGAAATCTTTGAGAAAACGGAACGAGGATTCAAATATAGCTATCTTTTGTAAATATACTTATATTGTTTTATGTATGTAAGCCCTTTAAAAGTGATAAAATACATATCTATACGATGCATGTATAAGTATTATAGGTTATAAGTATTTATGTCGAAGAACGTTACGTATAGTTATCGTTTTGAAAACTTAAGTTAGTAGTTTCAAAATATACTTATAACTCATTGTTATTAGTACCCAATGAGATGTTAAACATCCTTAGATCATGTTAAATATATATAAATACATATATATACATAAACGTATAATTATCGTATGTTATATAGTTCGTGATATTATCGGTCAAATTGAACGGTCAAACGTTGTGTAAAACTCTTTTCGAAGACATAAGTCTCAACAATTTGGATTGCTTGTCATGTTGGTAAGGTTTAATTTATGTAAATATTAATCTTATAAATATAGAATGATCAAAAAAGTGCGGGTCATTACATTAATTTAAAAATGAGTTTTACGAGTGGGATAGGACTAAGGAAATTATGGGTTATAGCTATGGAGGTGATGGGTATGGTTCATGGGTATGCTCGTGAGGTCAATCTAGTGTTTATCATCTCCGTTGCGTCTACGTACCTTTCCTGCAATATTGAATCTCAATATTGATACGTGAGTACTCATAATTTAATTTTTACATACTAATAGTGTATCCCTGACTAGTGCTCGAGAATATAGGATTATGCATGCTTGTACTTTTGATATTGCCATTAGATAGGATATGTTGAATCCTGAATTAGTTACGTATGCGGTTGAGATAAGATATAAGATATGCATGTCGTTGGAAAGCTAGCGGAAAATTAAGAACTTTTCATTTAGATATCGAATGGTTTCGATGAACGGAGTTGAAGTTATAGTCAATCGAATTTTTGTATTATTATTATTAAAAATGATTATTATTATCGTCGTTATTATCTTCGTTCTAGTTTTATCTTATTATTATCATTATTATTATCTTTATCAATAAAAGGGATTTATCATTTACAATTTGTTATTTTTATTATTATTACTATCGTTATTATCGTTAAAGTTATAATTAGTATTATTATTATTATCCAGTTATTATTATTATTATTATTATTATTATTATTATTATTATTATTATTATTATTATTATTATTATCATTCTTAATATATATATCATTATTTAAAAATGGTTATTGTTATTGTTATTATTATTATTATATTATCATTAAAATAATTATTAGTATTATCGTTAATAATGTCATAGTAATTATCATTATTAGTATTATTGTAATTAAAAACTAATATTAGTAACACCTAATTATTTTGATTACTATTATTATCATTAATATGAAAATGATATAAAAGACGATTAAAAGCTGTTAAACGAAACGATTAGGAAATATTGAGTATGAGTATCATGATGAAATTAAAATATTTTAAGATATTGATTTAGATAAAATTATCCTTCTTATTATTTTTATCATTACTATTAATATTAAAAGTATCGTTTGTATTAAAACTATCATTTTAACAAAAATAATCATTTTAATAGAAATGTCATTGTTACTATAAAATATCATTATTATTATAATTCTAAATAGAATTATTATTTTAAAAAAAAATAATATTAAAAATTATCGTAAATATTAAAGTTATCATAATTAAAATTACCTTTTTATCATAATGTCATCTTAGTAATTATAAATATTGATATTTTTATAATAATAATTATTATTACAAAATAATACAACTTTTACTTACTATCATTATAGATATTATTTTATCAAATAAATATGTGATACAGACATATTTTACTACGTGTAATAAATTACTTTAATAATACCTATCATATTATCTTTATGATATTAAATGAACCCTATAAATTTTATTACTTAATATATATAAAAGTATATTTTATTATATAAATTTTAATATAAAATTTTATTTATTAATAAATGAATTATATTATTTACTCTATTAAATCTTTTAATAATACTTAAAAAATATAAAACGACGATATTTAAACTATATAATAATCATGTATGAATTTTGGAAATCATTTTGAGTCAAATTGACTTTTGTTGACTTTTGCATATTAGTCTCGAGCATTAGGATTGTGATACACTACAGTTTAAACCTAAATTGTTAGACAAATATTGACCAACATATAAATATATATAATTAATTTAGGTTCGTGAATCCGAGGCCAACCTTGCACTTGTTCAATGACGTTATATGTATTTTTACTACGAAATACAATAGGTGAGTTTCATTTGCTCCCTTTTTAAATACTTTTGCAATATATATTTTTGGGACTGAGAATACATGCGCTGCTTTTATAAATGTTTTACGAAATAGACACAAGTAATCGAAACTACATTCTATGGCTGGATTATTAAACCGAATATGCCCCTTTTTAGTCTGGTAATCTAAGAATTAGGGAACAGATACCCTAATTGAAGCGAATCCTAAAGATAGATCTATTGGTCCCAACAAGCCCCATCCAAAGTACCGGATGCTTTAGTACTTCGAATTTATCATGTCCGAAGGGAGTCCCAGAATGATGGGGATATTCTATATGCATCTTGTTAAGGTCGGTTACCAGGTGTTCACCATATGAATATTTTTGTCTCTATGCATGGGACGTAAATTTATGAGAACTGGAAATGAAATTCTTGTGGTCTATTAAAATGATGAAAATGAATGATTATGATAAACTAATGAATTCACCAACCTTTTAGTTGACACTTTAAAGCATGTTTATTCTCAGGTATTAAAGAAATCTTCCGCTGTGCATTAGCTCATTTTTAAGATATTACTTGGAATCATTCATGGCATATTTCAAAAGACGTTGCATTCAAGTCGTTGAGTTCAGTAAAGATTATGATTAAGTAAATGACAGATTAGATCATTTATAGATAGATATTATGAAATGGTATGCATACCTGTCAACTTTTGATGTAATGAAAGTTTGTCTTCTAAAACGAATGCAATGTTTGTAAAATGTATCATATAGAGGTCAAATACCTAGCGATGTAATCAACTATTGAGAATCGTTTATAATGTATATGAATGGGTCCTTTCAGTTAGTATCAGAGCGGTGGTCTTAGCGAACTAGGTCTTGCATTAGTGTGTCTAACTGATAGTTATTTAGATGCATTAGTGGGTCTGGACTTCGACCGTGTCTGCATGTCAAAAGTTTTGCTTATCATTTCGTGTCGAAAATTACATACTTATCATCCTTAGGAAATTACCTGCTTATCATTCTTAGTCTAGACACATCTTACTGCATTGATTGCATGAATAGTGTATAGACAAAATTCATATCTTAGCGCATCTGCTAATTCATATCTTAGCGTATCTGTTGAAATGTCCCGTTCTTATTGATTAAAAACGTTCCATATTAATTGATTTCGTTGCGAGGTTTTGACCTCTATATGAGACGTTTTTCAAAGACTGCATTCATTTTTAAAACAAACCATAACCTTTATTTCATAAATAAAGGTTTAAAAAGCTTTACGTAGATTATCAAATAATGATAATCTAAAATATCCTGTTTACACACGACCATTACATAATGGTTTACAATACAAATATGTTACATCGAAATCAGTTTCTTGAATGCAGTTTTTACACAATATCATACAAACATGGACTCCAAATCTTGTCCTTATTTTAGTATGCAACAGCGGAAGCTCTTAATATTCACCTGAGAATAAACATGCTTTAAACGTCAACAAAAATGTTGGTGAGTTATAGGTTTAACCTATATATATCAAATCGTAACAATAGACCACAAGATTTCATATTTCAATACACATCCCATACATAGAGATAAAAATCATTCATATGGTGAACACCTGGTAACCGACAATAACAAGATGCATATATAAGAATATCCCCATCATTCCGGGACACCCTTCGGATATGATATAAATTTCGAAGTACTAAAGCATCCGGTACTTTGGATGGGGTTTGTTAGGCCCAATAGATCTATCTTTAGGATTCGCGTCAATTAGGGTGTCTGTTCCCTAATTCTTAGATTACCAGACTTAATAAAAAGGGGCATATTTGATTTCGATAATTCAACCATAGAATGTAGTTTCACGTACTTGTGTCTATTTTGTAAATCATTTATAAAACCTGCATGTATTCTCATCCCAAAAATATTAGATTTTAAAAGTGGGACTATAACTCACTTTCACAGATTTTTACTTCATCGGGAAGTAAGACTTGGCCACTGTTGATTCACGAACCTATAACAATATATACATATATATTAAAGTATGTTCAAAATATATTTACAACACTTTTAATATATTTTGATGTTTTAAGTTTATTAAGTCAGCTGTCCTCGTTAGTAACCTATAACTAGTTGTCCACAGTTAGATGTACAGAAATAAATCGATAAATATTATCTTGAATCAATCCACGACCCAGTGTATACGTATCTCAGTATTGATCACAACTCAAACTATATATATTTTGGAATCAACCTCAACCCTGTATAGCTAACTCCAACATTCACATATAGAGTGTCTATGGTTGTTCCGAAATATATATAGATGTGTCGACATGATAGGTCGAAACATTGTATACGTGTCTATGGTATCTCAAGATTACATAATATACAATACAAGTTGATTAAGTTATGGTTGGAATAGATTTGTTACCAATTTTCACGTAGCTAAAATGAGAAAAATTATCCAATCTTGTTTTACCCATAACTTCTTCATTTTAAATCCGTTTTGAGTGAATCAAATTGCTATGATTTCATATTGAACTCTATTTTATGAATCTAAACATAAAAAGTATAGGTTTATAGTCGGAAAAATAAGTTACAAGTCGTTTTTGTAAAGGTAGTCATTTCAGTCGAAAGAACGACGTCTAGATGACCATTTTAGAAAACATACTTCCACTTTGAGTTTAACCATAATTTTTGGATATAGTTTCATGTTCATAATAAAAATCATTTTCTCAGAATAACAACTTTTAAATCAAGGTTTATCATAGTTTTTAATTAACTAACCCAAAACAGCCCGCGGTGTTACTACGACGGCGTAAATCCGGTTTTACGGTGTTTTTCGTGTTTTCAGGTTTTAAATCATTAAGTTAGCATATCATATAGATATAGAACATGTGTTTAGTTGATTTTAAAAGTCAAGTTAGAAGGATTAACTTTTGTTTGCGAACAAGTTTAGAATTAACTAAACTATGTTCTAGTGATTACAAGTTTAAACCTTCGAATAAGATAGCTTTATATGTATGAATCGAATGATGTTATGAACATCATTACTACCTTAATTTCCTTGGATAAACCTACTGGAAAAGAGAAAAATGGATCTAGCTTCAATGGATCCTTGGATGGCTCGAAGTTCTTGAAGCAGAATCATGACACGAAAACAAGTTCAAGTAAGATCATCACTTGAAATAAGATTGTTATAGTTATAGAAATTGAACCAAAGTTTGAATATGATTATTACCTTGTATTAGAATGATAACCTACTGTAAGAAACAAAGATTTCTTGAGGTTGGATGATCACCTTACAAGATTGGAAGTGAGCTAGCAAACTTGAAAGTATTCTTGATTTTATGAAACTAGAACTTTTGGAATTTATGAAGAACACTTAGAACTTGAAGATAGAACTTGAGAGAGATCAATTAGATGAAGAAAATTGAAGAATGAAAGTGTTTGTAGGTGTTTTTGGTCGTTGGTGTATGGATTAGATATAAAGGATATGTAATTTTGTTTTCATGTAAATAAGTCATGAATGATTACTCATATTTTTGTAATTTTATGAGATATTTCATGCTAGTTGCCAAATGATGGTTCCCACATGTGTTAGGTGACTCACATGGGCTGCTAAGAGCTGATCATTGGAGTGTATATACCAATAGTACATACATCTAAAAGCTGTGTATTGTACGAGTACGAATACGGGTGCATACGAGTAGAATTGTTGATGAAACTGAACGAGGATGTAATTGTAAGCATTTTTGTTAAGTAGAAGTATTTTGATAAGTGTATTGAAGTCTTTCAAAAGTGTATAAATACATATTAAAACACTACATGTATATACATTTTAACTGAGTCGTTAAGTCATCGTTAGTCGTTACATGTAAGTGTTGTTTTGAAACCTTTAGGTTAACGATCTTGTTAAATGTTGTTAACCCAATGTTTATAATATCAAATGAGATTTTAAATTATTATATTATCATGATATTATCATGTATGAATATCTCTTAATATGATATATATACATTAAATGTCTTTACAACGATAATCGTTACATATATGTCTCGTTTAAAAATCATTAAGTTAGTAGTCTTGTTTTTACATATGTAGTTCATTGTTAATATACTTTATGATATGTTTTCTTATCATAGTATCATGTTAACTATATATATATATATATCCATATATATGTCATCATATAGTTTTTACAAGTTTTAACGTTCGTGAATCACCGATCAACTTGGGTGGTCAATTGTCTATATGAAACATATTTCAATTAATCAAGTCTTAAAAAGTTTGATTGCTTAACATGTTGGAAACATTTAATCATGTAAATATCAATCTCAATTAAGATATATAAACATGGAAAAGTTCGGGTCACTACAGTACCTACCCGTTAAATAAATTTCGTCCCGAAATTTTAAGCTGTTGAAGGTGTTGACGAATCTTCTGGAAATAGATGCGGGTATTTCTTCTTCATCTGATCTTCATGCTCCCAGGTGAACTCGGGTCCTCTACGAGCATTCCATCGAACCTTAACAATTGGTATCTTGTTTTGCTTAAGTCTTTTAACCTCACGATCCATTATTTCGACGGGTTCTTCGATGAATTGAAGTTTTTCGTTGATTTGGATTTCATCTAACGGAATAGTGAGATCTTCTTTAGCAAAACATTTCTTTAAATTCGAGACGTGGAAAGTGTTATGTACAGCCGCGAGTTGTTGAGGTAACTCTAGTCGGTAAGCTACTGGTCCGACACGATCAATAATCTTGAATGGTCCAATATACCTTGGATTTAATTTCCCTCGTTTACCAAATCGAACAACGCCTTTCCAAGGTGCAACTTTAAGCATGACCATCTCTCCAATTTCAAATTCTATATCTTTTCTTTTAATGTCAGCGTAGCTCTTTTGTCGACTTTGGGCGGTTTTCAACCGTTGTTGAATTTGGATGATCTTCTCGGTAGTTTCTTGTATAATCTCCGGACCCGTAATCTGTCTATCCCCCACTTCACTCCAACAAATCGGAGACCTGCACTTTCTACCATAAAGTGCTTCAAACGGCGCCATCTCAATGCTTGAATGGTAGCTGTTGTTGTAGGAAAATTCTGCTAACGGTAGATGTCGATCCCAACTGTTTCCGAAATCAATAACACATGCTCGTAGCATGTCTTCAAGCGTTTGTATCGTCCTTTCGCTCTGCCCATCAGTTTGTGGATGATAGGCAGTACTCATGTCTAGACGAGTTCCTAATGCTTGCTGTAATGTCTGCCAGAATCTTGAAATAAATCTGCCATCCCTATCAGAGATAATAGAGATTGGTATTCCATGTCTGGAGACGACTTCCTTCAAATACAGTCGTGCTAACTTCTCCATCTTGTCATCTTCTCTTATTGGTAGGAAGTGTGCTGATTTGGTGAGACGATCAACTATTACCCAAATAGTATCAAAACCACTTGCAGTCCTTGGCAATTTAGTGATGAAATCCATGGTAATGTTTTCCCATTTCCATTCCGGGATTTCGGGTTGTTGAAGTAGACCTGATGGTTTCTGATGCTCAGCTTTGACCTTAGAACACGTCAAACATTCTCCTACGTATTTAGCAACATCGGCTTTCATACCCGGCCACCAAAAATGTTTCTTGAGATCCTTGTACATCTTCCCCGTTCCAGGATGTATTGAGTATCTGGTTTTATGAGCTTCTCTAAGTACCATTTCTCTCATATCTCCAAATTTTGGTACCCAAATCCTTTCAGCCCTATACCGGGTTCCATCTTCCCGAATATTAAGATGCTTCTCCGATCCTTTGGGTATTTCATCCTTTAAATTTCCCTCTTTTAAAACTCCTTGTTGCGCCTCCTTTATTTGAGTAGTAATGTTATTATGAATCATTATATTCATAGATTTTACTCGAATGGGTTCTCTGTCCTTCCTGCTCAAGGCATCGGCTACCACATTTGCCTTCCCCGGGTGGTAACGAATCTCAAAGTCGTAATCATTCAATAATTCAATCCACCTACGCTGCCTCATATTCAGTTGTTTCTGATTAAATATGTGTTGAAGACTTTTGTGGTCGGTATATATAATACTTTTGACCCCATATAAGTAGTGCCTCCAAGTCTTTAATGCAAAAACAACCGCGCCTAATTCCAAATCATGCGTCGTATAATTTTGTTCGTGAATCTTCAATTGTCTAGACGCATAAGCAATCACCTTCGTTCGTTGCATTAATACACAACCGAGACCTTGCTTTGATGCATCACAATAAATCACAAAATCATCATTCCCTTCAGGCAATGACAATATAGGTGCCGTAGTTAGCTTTTTCTTCAATAACTGAAACGCTTTCTCTTGTTCATCATTCCATTCAAATTTCTTCCCTTTATGCGTTAATGCAGTCAAGGGTTTTGCTATTCTGTAAAAGTCTTGGATGAACCTTCTGTAGTAACCAGCTAGTCCTAAAAACTGGCGTATGTGTTTCGGAGTTTTCGGGGTTTCCCACTTTTCAACAGTTTCTATCTTTGCCGGATCCACCTTAATACCTTCTTTGTTCACTATGTGACCGAGGAATTGAACTTCTTCCAACCAAAATGCACACTTTGAAAACTTAGCGTACAATTCTTCCTTCCTCAATACTTCTAACACCTTTCTCAAATGTTCACCGTGTTCTTGGTCATTCTTTGAGTAAATAAGTATGTCATCAATGAAAACAATGACAAACTTGTCAAGGTATGGTCCACACACTCGGTTCATAAGGTCCATGAACACAGCTGGTGCATTAGTTAAACCAAACGGCATGACCATAAACTCGTAATGACCGTAACGTGTTCTGAAAGCAGTCTTTGGAATATCATCTTCTTTCACCCGCATTTGATGATACCCGGAACGTAAGTCAATCTTTGAATAAACAGACGAGCCTTGTAGTTGATCAAATAAGTCGTCGATTCTCGGTAGTGGGTAGCGGTTCTTGATGGTAAGTTTGTTCAACTCTCGGTAGTCGATACACAACCTGAATGTACCATCTTTCTTCTTGACAAACAAAACAGGAGCTCCCCACGGTGATGTGCTTGGTCGAATGAAACCACGCTCTAAAAGTTCTTGTAATTGGCTTTGCAGTTCTTTCATCTCACTGGGTGCGAGTCTGTAAGGAGCACGAGCTATTGGTGCAGCTCCTGGTACAAGATCTATTTGAAATTCAACGGATCGATGTGGGGGTAATCCCGGTAATTCTTTCGGAAATACATCGGGAAATTCTTTTGCAATGGGAACATCATTGATGCTCTTTTCTTCAGTTTGTACTTTCTCGACGTGTGCTAGAACAGCATAGCAACCTTTTCTTATTAGTTTTTGTGCCTTCAAATTACTAATAAGATGTAGCTTCGTGTTGCCCTTTTCTCCGTACACCATTAAGGGTTTTCCTTTTTCTCGTATAATGCGAATTGCATTTTTGTAACAAACGATCTCCGCTTTCACTTCTTTCAACCAGTCCATACCGATTATCACATCAAAACTCCCTAACTCTACTGGTATCAAATCAATCTTAAATGTTTCGCTAACCAGTTTAATTTCTCGATTCCGACATATATTATCTGCTGAAATTAATTTACCATTTGCTAATTCGAGTAAAAATTTACTATCCAAAGGCGTCAATAGACAACTTAATTTAGCACAAAAATCTCTACTCATATAGCTTCTATCCGCACCCGAATCAAATAAAACGTAAGCAGATTTATTGTCAATAAGAAACGTACCCGTAACAAGCTCCGGGTCTTCCTGTGCCTCTACCGCATTAATATTGAAAACTCTTCCACGGCCTTGTCCATTCGTGTTCTCCTGGTTCGGGCAATTTCTAATAATGTGGCCTGGTTTTCCACATTTATAACAAACTACATTGGCATAACTTGCTCCGACACTACTTGCTCCGCCATTACTCGTTCCGACACCATTTGTTCCTTTCGTTCTATTAACCCCTGGTCCGTAGACCTCACACTTCGCCGCGCTATGACCATTTCTTTTACACTTGTTGCAAAATTTGGTGCAGAACCTCGAGTGATTCTTTTCACACCTTTGGCATAGCTGCTTCTGATTGTTGTTGTTGTTGCGGTTATTATTGTTGTTGGGATGATTGTTGTAGTTGCTGTTGTTGTTGTTGTTGTTGTTGTTGGGCCGTTTGTTGTAGTTGCGATTGATGTTGCGATTGTTGGGATAATTGTTGCGATTATTGTTGTAATTGCTGTTGTTGTTGTATTGGTGATTCTTATCACCGTTTTCCTCCCACTTTCTTTTGACTTGCTTCACATTGGCCTCTTCAGCAGTCTGTTCTTTAATTCTTTCTTCAATCTGGTTCACTAGTTTGTGAGCCATTCTACATGCCTGTTGTATGGAGGCGGGCTCGTGTGAACTTATATCTTCTTGGATTCTTTCCGGTAATCCTTTCACAAACGCGTCGATCTTCTCTTCCTCATCTTCGAATGCTCCCGGACACAATAGGCACAATTCTGTGAATCGTCTTTCGTACGTGGTAATATCAAATCCTTGGGTTCGTAACCCTCTAAGTTCTGTCTTGAGCTTATTGACCTCGGTTCTGGGACGGTACTTCTCGTTCATCAAATGCTTGAATGCTGACCACGGTAGTGCGTACGCATCATCTTATCCCACTTGCTCTAGATAGGTATTCCACCATGTTAACGCAGAACCTGTGAAGGTATGCGTAGCGTACTTCACTTTGTCCTCTTCAGTACACTTACTTATGGCAAACACCGATTCAACCTTCTCGGTCCACTGTTTCAATCCGATCGGTCCTTCGGTTCCATCAAATTCCAAAGGTTTGCAGGCAGTGAATTCTTTGTAGGTGCATCCTACACGATTTCCTGTACTGCTAGATCCAAGGTTATTGTTGGTATGTAGCGCAGCCTGTACTGCGGCTATGTTTGAAGCTAGAAAAGTACGGAATTCCTCTTCATTCATATTCACGGTGTGTCGAGTAGTCGGTGCCATTTCCTTCAAAATAGTTAAATGGAACAAGTTAATCATACAGAATATTAAGAGTAGTTAATAGTATTTCGTAGCATAATATGAACTCATTTATAAAAGCTTTTTCTTCATATTAGCGTTTTATAAGTTTAAATTCGGGTAGTACCTACCCGTTAAGTTCATACTTAGTAGCTAATATACAATTCAACTACTACAATTCTATATGAAAAACTGATTGTAATAATATTTCGCGTTCAAACTTTTATACAATATTTTACAAACTTACAATACCGCTTATTTTACATAAAGCATGAAATATAGCACACAATAACTTTGATACAAGATAGTTGTGAAGACAATTCTAGCTAGTACACAAGTCGTTCGGCAAAGGCAATAAAGACACGTAATTCATACGTCCAGAAACAAGTCATGCATTCTGGTTTTACTAGGACTACTTCCCATCCTTGGTCTTGTGCAACATAACCGTTATGGCCGTTGATAAGACAGCGTGTTGTAACGTCATCAAAGGGACGAGGGTTACGTAATGTCCAACAGTCCCGTAATAATCTAAAAACCTTATTTCTTACCCCAATTACCGACTCCGTCACTTGTGGAAACGTTTTGTTTAATAGTTGTAGCCCGATGTTCTTGTTCTCACTTTGGTGAGAAGCGAACATTACTAATCCGTAAGCATAACATGCTTCTTTATGTTGCATGTTAGCCGCTTTTTCTAAATCACGAAGTCCAATATTCGGATATATTGAGTCAAAATAATTTCTTAACCCGTTGCGTAAAATAGCATTTGGGTTCCCCGCAATATATGCGTCAAAGTAAACACATCGTAACTTATGGGTTTCCCAATGTGATATCCCCCATCTTTCAAACGAAAGTCTCTTATAAACCAAGACATTCTTGGAACGTTCTTCGAATGTCTTACAAACTGATCTCGCCTTAAATAGTTGTGCCGAAGAATTCTGGCCGACTCTAGACAAGATTTCATCAATCATGTCTCCGGGTAGGTCTCTTAAAATATTGGGTTGTCTATCCATTTTGTGTTTTTAAACTGTAAAATAGACAAGAGTTAGATTCATAAAAAAAATACTTATTAATACAAGCAATTTTTACATATATCATAAAGCATAAGAACACTATATTACATATATTACACCACACGAATACAACTATCTTATTCCGACTCGCTCGTTTCTTCTTCTTCGGTTTTGGTTCGTTTTGCCAAGTTTCTAGGGATATATGATGTTCCCCTAATACGAGCCGTCGTTGTCCACATTGGTTTAGAAAAACCTGGTGGTTTAGAGGTTCCCGGGTCATTGTTACAACTTAAGGACTTCGGGGGTTGACGATACATATAAAGTTCATCGGGGTTGGAATTAGATTTCTCTATTTTTATGCCCTTTCCCTTATTATTTTCTTTTGCCTTTTTAAATTCAGTTGGGGTAATTTCTATAACATCATCGGAATTCTCGTCGGAATCCGATTCATCGGAGAATTGGTAATCCTCCCAATATTTTGCTTCCTTGGCGGAAACACCATTGACCATAATTAACTTTGGTCGGTTGGTTGAGGATTTTCTTTTACTTAACCGTTTTATTATTTCCCCCACCGGTTCTATTTCTTCATCCGGTTCCGATTCTTCT
This sequence comes from Rutidosis leptorrhynchoides, assembly GCF_046630445.1. Taxonomy (NCBI): domain Eukaryota; kingdom Viridiplantae; phylum Streptophyta; class Magnoliopsida; order Asterales; family Asteraceae; genus Rutidosis; species Rutidosis leptorrhynchoides. Next base: position 416,281,101 of record NC_092336.1, read on the forward strand.
TCCGGTTCCGATTCTTCTTCCGGTTCCGACTCTTCTTCCGGTTCCTCTTCGGGAACTTGTGAATCAGTCCACAAATCATTCCAATTTACATTTGACTCTTCATTATTATTAGGTGAGTCAATGGGACTTGTTCTAGAGGTAGACATCTATCACATAATATCAAACACGTTAAGAGATTAATATATCACATAATATTCATATGTTAAAAATATATAGTTTCCAACAAAAATGTTAAGCAATCATTTTTAAAGAAAACACGGTCGAAGTCCAGACTCACTAATGCATCCTAACAAACTCGATAAGACACACTAATGCAAATTTTCTGGTTCTCTAAGACCAACGCTCGGATACCAACTGAAATGTCCCGTTCTTATTGATTAAAAACGTTCCATATTAATTGATTTCGTTGCGAGGTTTTGACCTCTATATGAGACGTTTTTCAAAGACTGCATTCATTTTTAAAACAAACCATAACCTTTATTTCATAAATAAAGGTTTAAAAAGCTTTACGTAGATTATCAAATAATGATAATCTAAAATATCCTGTTTACACACGACCATTACATAATGGTTTACAATACAAATATGTTACATCGAAATCAGTTTCTTGAATGCAGTTTTTACACAATATCATACAAACATGGACTCCAAATCTTGTCCTTATTTTAGTATGCAACAGCGGAAGCTCTTAATATTCACCTGAGAATAAACATGCTTTAAACGTCAACAAAAATGTTGGTGAGTTATAGGTTTAACCTATATATATCAAATCGTAACAATAGACCACAAGATTTCATATTTCAATACACATCCCATACATAGAGATAAAAATCATTCATATGGTGAACACCTGGTAACCGACAATAACAAGATGCATATATAAGAATATCCCCATCATTCCGGGACACCCTTCGGATATGATATAAATTTCGAAGTACTAAAGCATCCGGTACTTTGGATGGGGTTTGTTAGGCCCAATAGATCTATCTTTAGGATTCGCGTCAATTAGGGTGTCTGTTCCCTAATTCTTAGATTACCAGACTTAATAAAAAGGGGCATATTCGATTTCGATAATTCAACATAGAATGTAGTTTCACGTACTTGTGTCTATTTTGTAAATCATTTATAAAACCTGCATGTATTCTCATCCCAAAAATATTAGATTTTAAAAGTGGGACTATAACTCACTTTCACAGATTTTTACTTCATCGGGAAGTAAGACTTGGCCACTGTTGATTCACGAACCTATAACAATATATACATATATATTAAAGTATGTTCAAAATATATTTACAACACTTTTAATATATTTTGATGTTTTAAGTTTATTAAGTCAGCTGTCCTCGTTAGTAACCTATAACTAGTTGTCCACAGTTAGATGTACAGAAATAAATCGGTAAATATTATCTTGAATCAATCCACGACCCAGTGTATACGTATCTCAGTATTGATCACAACTCAAACTATATATATTTTGGAATCAACCTCAACCCTGTATAGCTAACTCCAACATTCACATATAGAGTGTCTATGGTTGTTCCGAAATATATATAGATGTGTCGACATGATAGGTGGAAACATTGTATACGTGTCTATGGTATCTCAAGATTACATAATATACAATACAAGTTGATTAAGTTATGGTTGGAATAGATTTGTTACCAATTTTCACGTAGCTAAAATGAGAAAAATTATCCAATCTTGTTTTACCCATAACTTCTTCATTTTAAATCCGTTTTGAGTGAATCAAATTGCTATGATTTCATATTGAACTCTATTTTATGAATCTAAACAGAAAAAGTATAGGTTTATAGTCGGAAAAATAAGTTACAAGTCATTTTTGTAAAGGTAGTCATTTCAGTCGAAAGAACGACGTCTAGATGACCATTTTAGAAAACATACTTCCACTTTGAGTTTAACCATAATTTTTGGATATAGTTTCATGTTCATAATAAAAATCATTTTTTCAGAATAACAACTTTTAAATCAAAGTTTATCATAGTTTTTAATTAACTAACCCAAAACAGCCCGCGGTGTTACTACGACGGCGTAAATCCGGTTTTACGGTGTTTTTCGTGTTTCCAGGTTTTAAATCATTAAGTTAGCATATCATATAGATATAGAACATGTGTTTAGTTGATTTTAAAAGTCAAGTTAGAAGGATTAACTTTTGTTTGCGAACAAGTTTAGAATTAACTAAACTATGTTCTAGTGATTACAAGTTTAAACCTTCGAATAAGATAGCTTTATATGTATGAATCGAATGATGTTATGAACATCATTACTACCTTAATTTCCTTGGATAAACCTACTGGAAAAGAGAAAAATGGATCTAGCTTCAATGGATCCTTAGATGGCTCGAAGTTCTTGAAGCAGAATCATGACACGAAAACAAGTTCAAGTAAGATCATCACTTGAAATAAGATTGTTATAGTTATAGAAATTGAACCAAAGTTTGAATATGATTATTACCTTGTATTAGAATGATAACCTACTGTAAGAAACAAAGATTTCTTGAGGTTGGATGATCACCTTACAAGATTGGAAGTGAGCTAGCAAACTTGAAAGTATTCTTGATTTTATGAAACTAGAACTTTTGGAATTTATGAAGAACACTTAGAACTTGAAGATAGAACTTGAGAGAGATCAATTAGATGAAGAAAATTGAAGAATGAAAGTGTTTGTAGGTGTTTTTGGTCGTTGGTGTATGGATTAGATATAAAGGATATGTAATTTTGTTTTCATGTAAATAAGTCATGAATGATTACTCATATTTTTGTAATTTTATGAGATATTTCATGCTAGTTGCCAAATGATGGTTCCCACATGTGTTAGGTGACTCACATGGGCTGCTAAGAGCTGATCATTGGAGTGTATATACCAATAGTACATACATCTAAAAGCTGTGTATTGTACGAGTACGAATACGGGTGCATACGAGTAGAATTGTTGATGAAACTGAACGAGGATGTAATTGTAAGCATTTTTGTTAAGTAGAAGTATTTTGATAATTGTATTGAAGTCTTTCAAAAGTGTATAAATACATATTAAAACACTACATGTATATACATTTTAACTGAGTCGTTAAGTCATCGTTAGTCGTTACATGTAAGTGTTGTTTTGAAACCTTTAGGTTAACGATCTTGTTAAATGTTGTTAACCCAATGTTTATAATATCAAATGAGATTTTAAATTATTATATTATCATGATATTATCATGTATGAATATCTCTTAATATGATATATATACATTAAATGTCTTTACAACGATAATCGTTACATATATGTCTCGTTTAAAAATCATTAAGTTAGTAGTCTTGTTTTTACATATGTAGTTCATTGTTAATATACTTTATGATATGTTTTCTTATCATAGTATCATGTTAACTATATATATATATATCCATATATATGTCATCATATAGTTTTTACAAGTTTTAACGTTCGTGAATCACCGATCAACTTGGGTGGTCAATTGTCTATATGAAACATATTTCAATTAATCAAGTCTTAAAAAGTTTGATTGCTTAACATGTTGGAAACATTTAATCATGTAAATATCAATCTCAATTAAGATATATAAACATGGAAAAGTTCGGGTCACTACATCTGTTACTTTAAACTTTGCCTGACATATCCCGTAAATTCCTCCGTAATCTAAGAAATCTTTTGCTCTATATATATAGATATTCTATGTAAATAGAATACCATACGATAGCCAGAAAATCATTTCATATCGAAAAATCCTTTATTCAATCGTACGAAATGGAATTCGTTATCAGTTCAAGTCACTCGGATTCCGAAATGGAATCTCACTCAAGCTCTGAAAGCCGGAATGAATCAACCAATCAGTCATAATCTATTCTGGATGAATTAGGGATGGGTTCGTAGCCTCCTCAATCATTGGAGACAAGAAGAAGATGATCCCTTCCATCCACCACATTGCCCTCTTGGCGAAGAACCTGAAGCACTTACCGGCGAACCTGTCCGAAACACCATTTTCTCTCTCATTTCCAGAGTATCTCGTCACGATTATATACTACATCAAATTCTAGATTTTATTTATCCACTCGTCCGAACCGACAATCACCCCGGTGTAATAGAAGAAGTCAACGAGCTTCGCGCTCGGGTAGTGGCTTTGGAGAATATGGTGCAGAGATTACAAACACCAGCAGCAGCACCAGCAGCATAACTAATACCACCATCACCAACACCAACAGTACCATTACCACCTCCAACCACAATCGTGTCGTAAACCTCAACTTCACAATCTATCCCACGAGCATCAACGTCATACGCACCATAGATACCAAGGAGTACCAACAACAATAACTGACGAAGTATTAATTCATAACTTCATTAGAGAAACATTATGCGGCGATTATGTAATCTCTAAAGTCTTAGAGATTATCTAATCTAGCCCTAACCATAAATCAGTTAAGCGAACCAAAATGATAGAAGGAAGAGTAGAAACCATGACAAAATTAATGTGTGGTTAACAAGCTAAACTTGTTTTACCAACAGCATCAACAATATCGTCAGCGTCACCAGCATCGTCAGTACAGACAGCATCTGAATCAACAACACCTATAACATCATAAACTCCGTCAGTTCAAGAATCACTGTGGACATCATTACAAATCAATAACGCGTATATTGTATCAACGAGTGATGAAGAATTAACTCATTCCCTCTGAAGAAATTATATGTATATTATATATATATATATATATATATATATATATATATATATATATATATATATATATATATATATATATATATTTGAAATAAAAATAAATAAATAAATAAATCTTTCCGTGCTAAGCTATTGTGTGTGAATCTTAACTACTCTTTTAATTAATATTACAAATATGCAATAATGTACGTCCTTCGCCCGCAACTTAACCATCGTTAACTACAATCTCTGTCTCAATTCAACAAATTCCAATTTATAATAAATCAAGTATATATTTGATTTTACACTTTCATCATCGATGTACTCAAAACTTTTCAGATAACATCATTCGTACTTTACGAAATTCACAAGAATTTAACGAAAACCAACATCACGCCTCAACAAATAACGAAGTATTGATTCATAATTTTAATATTATCGAAGAAATACTTATGTAATCTCTAAAGCCTTCAAGAGATTATTCAATTCTAGTTCCAATCGTAAATCGAATGAGTTTAATTTAGTATTAACTCATTAAAATCTATGTTACATCTGAGGAGAATATATACATATATATTTTCAAAAAGACTGTAATAAAATTCTTATGTATAAAATATTAATTGTGAATTTTTTTTAACGGGTTGGTAATACCCGAGATATATATATATATTATATATATATATATATATATTCACAATTAATATGTTACATTCTTCGAATCAGATTAAGCAAATTATCAACTATACTTCCTACTTTCACAATAATATACATTCTTTCATAGAAATCAAAACAACCATACTCATTCAAACCCAATTACATATTCTGATTTTGAAATCTCAGAATTCAATTCGAGATATAATCGGTACCATCACTTTTAGATTCCTACATCTTTCAAAGCTATACTTTGACTTCAAAACTATGTTAGAACATCAAATGTATACTAACGATTACAATCTATGTTCAAACCCTTCGAAAATCTCTGAAGACACTTCAAATAATGAGCAATCGAGATGATGATCCAACCACATATTACCCACAGTTATGTACTTAATAAGCTCTCGAAACTAAAGTCATAAGTCAACACATATCTGTGTCAGATCTTTTGGCATTTATTAGCAAAAATAACTTTGCAATTTCTTTGCAAAGTAGCAAATTATATCACCGCTCCAGCAAGACAACTTCGATTTTTCATTCGGAGTAGCCTTATCATAATCTTGATATACGTGATTACACTTTTGTTACTGGAGAACCTTTCATATTCCACCACATTTGCAATAAACTTACCAACAACTTCATTGATCTTGGGCATTCCGAAGAATCATTATATTTATCGAAACCTCATGTGACGACCCGTGAATTTCTGACCAAATTTAAACTTTATCTTTATATTATTCTGACACGATAAGCAAAGTTTGTTAAATTAAATCTCAAGGATTTGAAACTATGTTCATACATTCATTTAACCTCGACCAAATTCCAATGATTCACGAACCATTAAACGAACGTAAAAGATTATATATACGCATATATATATATATATATATATATATATATATATATATATATATATATATATATATATATATATATATATATATATATATATATATATATATATATATATATATATTATAACTTGATAACGTTAACGAAATATTAAGTATAAATACTTTACAATATAGTATTTGGTTCCATATGTTTGTCGATGGAATTCCATAGTAATCAATTGATGTAGTTTTCAACTGTACGAAAACACTTTTTCATATAACAGGACTTGTTTATCTAAACTGCCTTTGAATAAACAAACGTAAGTTGAAATATTGGTTGTAACGTGTATTTAAAACGTGTTCATTAAATATATATGTTTTCAAATTAAGTCTACGGTAGTAACACCCGCCTAGTGATGCAATTGATATTTAAAAACGATTAGTACTTGCATCTATTTAAATTCTTAAAAAGAAAAACGTTACGCGCTAAACTATTTTCCTAAATGAAATAAAAATAAACTTTGAAAAATAAATAGTTTTGAAAAACTAAATGTTATATTGTTAGATGAAAGATTTTGGATACAAATTTAGATTTCTAAAAATGTATATATATATATCTATATATTTTAACCTCGTCATAAAATGTCTTAATTTAAAATAAAATATTTTGGTAAACAACGAGTCACTGATTTATAGAAGCAAATGACCACGACGCTCAAATTTTATAAGATACATTTTTACAAAGTAATTTATTGATGAATAAATCAAACTATTACTAAAGGTACACGTCGCGTAACGTAAAAGGCTAGTTTTCTAAACGTACAAGAGTGCGCTCGAAAAACCGAAAGTGGTACATGAGTCGTGAGACCACGTCCGTGTCATTTTTGTAAAAATTATATTTTTATCATGAACGTAAATATAATATAATATATAATTAATTACATAAATTAAATATATTATATATATATATAATAATTAAATGAATGTCGGTAAACGTAATTGGTTGAAAGGTTGAAAGAGTGTCCTGAAACTCTTTATAAACCAAACTAGCTCGTTCATTTTTTTTCACATACATATCGATCCATTCTTCTCTGTACTTATATTCATATTATTATTATTATTATTATTATTATTATTATTATTATTATTATTATTATTATTATTATTATTATTATTATTATTATTATTATTATTATTATTATTATTATTATTATTATTATTATTATTATTATTATTATTATTATTATTATTATTATTACGATTAATATTATTATTAATCATATTAGTAGTAGTAGTATTATTATTAATCTTATTATTATTATTATTATTATTATTATTATTATTATTATTATTATTATTATTATTATTATTATTATTATTATTATTATTATACATAAAATACTACGACAAGGGGTACGCGCGAGCTATTGCAACATGGGTTTTATGAGCGGGATAGGGCTAAGGAAATTATGGGTTATAGCTATGGAGGTGATGGGTATGGTTCATGGGTATGCTCGTGAGGTCAATCTAGTGTTTATTATCTCGATTGCGTCTACGTACCTTTCCTGCAATATTGAATCTCAATATTGATACGTTCGTGAATCCGAGGCCAATCTTGCACTTGTTCAATGACGTTATATGTATTTTTACTACGAAATATAGTATGGTGAGTTATAGTCCCATTTTTACTATCTAAATTATTTTGGGATGAGAATACATGCAAATTTATAAATGTTTTACAAAATAAGCACAAGTTCATGAAAATACATTCTACGATTGTTTTGTTATACCGGATATCTGTACTTATTATTATTATGCTTGGTAACCTAAGAATTAGTGAAAAACACTAATTGACGCGAATCCTAAAGGTAGATCTACGGGCACCAACCACCCCCATTTTCGAATAGTGGAAATGCTTTAGTACTTCGAAGGGTTCTTGTCATATATTTGAATAGTGGAATGTATGATGCTAGATATCTTAAGCGCTCTATGTTAAGGTCGGTTACCAGGAGACTCATCGTATGAATGATTTTTACAGTTGTAATGATCCTGCACATTTAATTAAATGAAATCTTGTGGCTTATTAAATATTATGATATGAACTCACCAACCTTTTGGTTGACACTTTAAAGCATGTTGAGTGCCATTTGGATCTTCCGACTCAGTTGAGTGCCGTTCATCCTACCTTCCATGTATCAAATTTGAAGAAATGCCTTGCTCCACCGGAACTTGTTATACCATTGGAAGAACTTACGATTGATGACAAACTCCACTTCGTGGAAGAACCTGTCAAAATTATGGACCATGAGGTTAAAACCTTGAAACGCAATAAGATTCTAATTGTCCGAGTTCGATGGAATGCCAAGCGTGGACCTGAGTTTACCTGGGAACGAGAGGATCAAATGATGCAGAAGTACCCTCACCTTTTCCCGACTCCAACACCTACCTCAGCTTAAATTTTGGGACGAAATTTCCATTAACAGGTGGGTAATGTAACGACCCAACTTTTTCGACTTGCTTTTGTGCCTTGTATTTTAGCGAAACTGCGTATTTATGCGTACTGTGTTACTTTATTACGCCGGAACCTTGGCACACGTGTTTTATATTCATATTTACCCTAAAACATGCCTTGGTGTATGTGTAATGCTTAACTTGTCCATTGGATGCTTTATAACCGTTAGTGTTACTTGCCGTTACGAATAAATCGCGGACTGCGCGCACGTTTGACTTTTGTCGGAACCGAAACTTTTGGACTGCGAAATATTAATTATTATTTTATAATAATAATTACTTGGGCCTTTGGATGCTTAATTTTATTTATTTAATTGCTAAAGCCCAATAGTTAGTCTTGTTGGACTTTCTACCTTGTTGGGCTCAAGCCCACCCTACTCTAGCTAGTGACCCAATTAATTAGCCCAAGTATTATTACTAGTGGCCCATAATAATAAATAAATAATAAATAAATTAGTTAATGAGTCATACTAGCATAATGGATAAGGATTATCAACTTTGTCACATGGGATTCTAGCATAAGGACATGCTTTAGACAACCACTAATCAAAAAGCAACATGGTGTCCCCCTCCCCCCTCCCTCAAAATTTTGGCCACTATGGCCTCCACCTCACCAATCCTTGTCAATTTATGCTTATAAATACTAGCCATTCACCTCTCACTTGTTCATTTGATTTTCACACACACTTGTTCTTTCTTTCTTTCCTTTCTAGTAATACTTGTAAGTTTTCCTTCTTCTTCCTTTTTCTTTTCAATTTCATGATCATCATCATCATTTTATGGAGATCAAAGTTCCTTTTAGATTTGATCTTGATTATATCTTGTTGATTCAAGCATGAATCCTTCAAGAACATTGAAGATTCAAGCTTTCTAGCTTTGAATCTTAACCAACTTTGTAGATCATCTTTATTTTACTTTAATCTTGTTATTTTGTGATAAAGATTCAAACTTTTGTTTGTAATCTTCATGCATCTTCAAGATCCAAGCTTTATGCTTCAAGATCTTTAAGAACAATTAAGATGCAAGCTTTCTAGCTTGAATCTTCATATCCTTTTGTTAGATCTAAGTTCTTTTTGCTTTGATCATGTTGTTTTGTGAAAAAGATTCAAACTTTTGTTTGTAATATTCATGTATCTTCAAGATCCAAGCTTTATGCTTCAAGATCTTCAAGAACACTTAAAGCTACAAGCATCAAGGATGAGAACCGTGATGAGCATCAAGCACCAAGAACCCCACCGGAGCACTTACCTACTGTTTTTCGTATCTTATCAGACCACCTGGGCTACTAGAAAGTTAATTTTCAGTTAGTTCAGTTCGAGTAGATGATTTTCTGTTTAGGCCTCATCTTAATCCGAGTTACGGTTTAGGATTTATGGCCCTCCGATAGTCACTACACCCTATTAACGTTGTGCTGAAATTTCTGACCTACTCGCACTTAAACCGTCGTCACGATCAAACAAAGACGAGTTAGGTTCTGGAAATTGGTCAGCTGTTAGGGAACTCCCATACGGAGCCATAGCCACTGACTATGCATCTTTTCGATTTACGTAGAGGTCGTAGCACCTGACCGAAGTCAGCCTATTGTTTCGATCTCTATTCTTGTCGAACTTACTTAGCTTTTATGATGATGAATGATGATGATGATGACACTTAAACTTATTTTATGCACTATTAGAATTTATAAAGACAACCTACTGACCTAGTAACCTTTGATTTAGGTTGACGACCTTTCGGACCGACTTACTACTTGCGTACTTTCATTACCGACTTTACCGCTTTTATCACTGTGAGTTATAGCATCTCTTTTTACCACTTTAACTATTTTGGGACTGAGAATACATGCGCTTTTTACATTTTACATACTAGGCACGAGTACTTAAACTTTATATGTGTGTGGGTTATACAACGGCATAAACATTCCCCTTAGCACGGTAACGTTTAGTCATTGGTTTTTGAACCGATGAACGCGAATCTTAGATATGGATCCATAGGGTTTGACATCCCCACTCGGGTTAGTCGCGCTAGCATTTAACGGGTGTTTAATACTTCGTGAACATACGCACTCGCCAAGTGTACTTTCAGGGGGTTATAAACGTTAAGTCTAGTTACCGGGTGCCCACGGTTATGCATATACTTTTCATACAGTTTGATACGCTGTTTGCAGCACTGAAATCTCGTGGCCTATCTTACGTTACTATTACAACTTAAACTATAGCTCACCAACATTCGTGTTGACTTTTTAAGCGTGTATTTCTCAGGTGCCTAGAGGTTTATTGCTTCCGCTGTTACACTTGCTGTCATGCTGTTATTGAATTGCTGTTATGGACCTACTGTACTAGTTATCTGCTGCATTACTAGAGATATCTCAAATTATGAACTTATGTTTTGCATTCGCAAACTTATGTTATTTTGGAACAATGGTTTGTAATAAGTCTTATGACATGTTATATTTTTAAAACGTTATCTTTTTAATGAATGCAAATCGGTTTTCAAACAGCATATAGTGTTTGACCTTGTGATGATCCTGTTGTTGATGATCCGTATACGATGGTTTTGTACGGGGCGTCACAGTTGGTATCAGAGCATTGGTTGTAGGGAATTAGGTTGCATTAGTGAGTCTAGACCGACCCGAGTAGGATTCACTAATAGGACTAATCTACAACTTGCTAGTTTACTTGTTTCTGCGAGACTTACTGCATGCTACTGCTTACTTTTACTGCTATGTGATCTTACTGCATACTATTGCTTATCTTCACTGCCATACGAACCTGTTGTATGCTTATTTCTGCTATTGCATGATTACAATCTGCTTTCACATGTTATTTCTGTTTAGCACTGTTGTTATTGCCATGCTAGGTTGCTATAGTGCCTAATACATGCTTGCTTATGACTTACTGATATGGAAAAGTTATTTTCCTTATTCAGATGTTGGATATTCCACCTGTCATCATTTTGGACAGCGATTCAGACTCGTCAGCCACCTCACCTACTGCTACTACCGACACACAGATCCCGTTAACCAGTGACCTCAGCGCTTCATCCTCCGGAACCAGCAACCATACACCTGTACCAGTGGTTACCGCAGTCGGAGCCCAGGACCCTCCGGAGATTTCAGCTCCAATTGCCCCGGTACCTCAGGAGCCACAGCCCCGCCCCGGTGGTGTTGTGATTCTCGTAGAATTCGGGGAAGGTCTATTCCGTAATCATTTACGCATGTGGTGCCGAAGCGCTCCTGATGGACGTCTTGTGCCGATTTCGCCCGGCAGATACCGACAGATGATGGCCGCTCGAGGACAGCCAGTACAGCCACCCGTGCAGCCACTCCTAGCTGATTCATCATCCGACGGCTCATCCACATACGACTCTAGTAATGATAACTCCAACGAGGAGGACCTTGATGATGCACCTGTGCAGCCACCCTCCACCCCGCCGAAGAAGCGGTACCGTTTCGATGGCACCGTCATTCCGGGGATCAACGGAGGACGAGCATTCACTGACGCACATGGCCAGTGTTGTAGGGTTACCGCCCGTAAGCGGGTCGTGCCTTACCCGGCTGATCTGTTCGTGCGTAAGCCTTACCGCCGTGCAGCATCTACCTCTGGAGCCGGACCATCTGCACCACCAGCACCACCTGCACCAGCAGCTCTGCCTGCTCTGCCAGCCCCTCCCTCTGTCGAGGAACTGGCAAGGGAGGTGGAGATCCTCTGTGCTCGGGTGACTGAGCTCGAGGAGCAGATGTCCCATGTGCTGGACATCCTTTACCCACCGTCACCATAGAGCTTGTAGTAGGTTTCATTTTGTAATCTCGTTTGTAGTTCCATGTTTTCCTTATGTAATATGCGAACTTATGCGAATGTATGCAACTCTTTATTAATTAATGGAACTTTGCATTGTTTAATCCTTGCATAGTGTTCTATTTACGTTACTGTATGTTGGTTTTGCGGTATTTATACCTGGTTGCGTCACTATATTGGCATGCGTTGTGTTGTTTCCCTGTTTACTAGATACGGTATTATTGTATGTTGTATGCTGGATTTTGACTTAAGTCAAAACTTTTGTTTCGAAGGGCAATGGTAAACACACGAACAACACCCACAGCAGCTCAAATCGAAGAAATGATTAATGAACGATTCGCCGCAGCCTTGGCAGAAATGAACCCTCAAGCTGAACCACCACCGGTTATCCAACCCGTTCGAAACGGCTGCACCTACAAGGAATTCCAGAGCTGTAAACCACATAACTTCAGTGGAACTGAGGGGCCTGTTGGTCTCACAAGATGGTTTGAAAAGCTTGAATCAGTATTCCGAGTCAGCAACTGTTCTGAGTCCAACAAAACCAAATTTGCTTCTTGCACGCTATCTGATGGCGCCTTCACGTGGTGGAACACCATGGCTCAGGCACAAGGTATCGATGAGGCGTATGCTACGCCATGGGAGGAGTTCAAAGTGGCTATGATTGATGAGTATTGTCCGAGAACCGAGATACAAAAGATGGAAATGGAGTATATGCAATTGAAGGCTGTTGGCAACGATCTCGATGGTTACATTCGGAGGTTTCTTGAGTTAGCTCTTATGTGTCCTACCATGGTCACCCCGGAATTCAAGCGTATGGAGAGATACTTTTGGGGACTCCCTAAGTCCAACAAGGGTAACGTCACCTCATCTAAGCCACCGAATGTTCCCGAAGCAATGTGCATGACGCATACACTCATGAATCAGATTCTCATCGATGAACCGGAGAAGTCCAAGTCTGAAGCGGGTAGTAGTGACAAGCGAAAGTGGGATAACAGTAAGGGGAGGACCTATGATCAAACCCCCACTAAGAGACATAACAACGGTGGAAACCCCAACCCTGGCACAAGCTCCAACCCGAACTACAAAGGTACCCTACCGCAATGCAAGAGGTGTTACAAACACCACACTGGGTATTGTAATGCGGTCTGTGAAAAGTGCAACAGGATCGGGCATGTTGGCAAGAACTGCAAGATTCCCGTCCCAGCTGCAAGGACAAACCAAAATGGGCCAAGGAAATGCTATGAGTGTGGACAGCAGGGCCACTTTAGGAATGATTGCCCTAATAAGAAGAAGGACGGCGGACCACCGCGAGGTAAAGCTTTTAATGTTAATGCAAGGGATGCCCGCGAGAACCCCAACTTGGTGACAGGTATATTCACTATCAACAATATTTTAGCTTCTGTCCTATTTGATACTGGTGCCGATAGAAGTTATGTATGTAGACACTTTTGCGATAAGATAAATTGGTCATTAGTTCCTTTAAAAGAAAGTATGCTAGTTGAGGTAGCCAATGGGAAACTTGAGAAAGTTGACCAAATTGGTCGAGGAGCTATTATTAACATAGCTGGCGTGGATTTCGAAATTGACTTGATACCCATCAAATTGGGAAGCTTTGACATGATTGTCGGCATGGACTGGTTGACTAAAGTAAGGGCCGATGTTATCTATGGAGATAAAGCTCTTCGTATACCACAAGGAGATGGTGAGCCACTGGTTATATACGGAGAGAGATGTAGTTCGAAACTGAACCTCATTAGTTGTATGAAAGTGCAGAAGATTAGGAAGAAAGGACGACTTACCGTTTTAGCACACGTGAAGGCTTTAGAAACAGAAGAGAAGAGTGTGAATGATGTGCGAATCGTGAATGAATTCCCCGACGTCTTTCCAAAAGAACTGCCTGGATTACCGCCACCGAGAGCTGTGGAGTTCCAGATCGATCTAGTGCCGGGAGCTGCACCTGTAGCTCGTGCGCCTTATCGTCTGGCACCTTTAGAACTGCAAGAATTGCAGAGTCAACTACAGGAATTGCTCGACCGAGGGTTTATCCAACCGAGCTCGTCGCCTTGGGGCGCACCTGTTTTATTCGTGAAGAAGAAGGACGGATCTTTCCGCATGTGTATCGACTACCGCGAACTCAACAAATTGACGATCAAAAATCGATATCCTCTTCCCCGAATTGACGATCTTTTTGATCAGCTGCAAGGATCAAGCATTTACTCTAAGATCGATTTGTGATCCGGTTATCACCAGTTGAGGGTGAAGGAGAGTGATGTGATGAAGACTGCGTTTAGAACCCGCTATGGTCATTACGAGTTTCTCGTGATGCCGTTCGGATTAACCAACGCACCAGCCGTGTTCATGGACCTCATGAATCGTGTCTGCAAACCTTATCTGGATAAATTCGTTATCGTCTTCATAGATGATATCCTCATATACTCCAAGAGTGAAGAAGAACATGAGCAACATCTTCGGTTAGTGCTTGAACTCTTGAGACGAGAGCAGCTTTATGCCAAATTCTCCAAGTGTGAATTTTGGCTGAAGGAAGTCCAATTTCTGGGTCATATTGTGAGTGATCAAGGTATCAAAGTTGACCCCGCCAAGATTGAAGCTATCAGCAAGTGGGAGACACCCACTACTCCGACTCACATCCGCCAATTTCTAGGTCTTGCCGGTTACTACAGAAGGTTTATTGAAGGTTTTTCGTTGATTTCGCGTCCTTTGACCGCACTGACTCACAAAGGAAAGAAGTTCGTATGGGAAACCGAACAAGAAGCAGCATTTCAAACCCTGAAGCAGAAGTTAACCACCGCACCCATCTTATCTCTTCCCGAAGGCAGTGACGACTTCGTTGTGTACTGCGATGCTTCGAAGAATGGTTTTGGTTGTGTATTGATGCAAAGAATGAAGGTTATTGCTTATGCATCTCGTCAGCTGAAGATTCATGAGCGAAACTACACTACTCACGATCTCGAACTTGGAGCCGTTGTCTTCGCATTGAAGCTGTGGAGACACTATCTCTATAGAACAAAGAGTACCATATTCACCGATCACAAAAGCCTCCAGCACATCTTTGATCAGAAGCAGCCGAACATGAGACAACGATGATGGATTGAGACGCTGAACGACTATAATTGTGAACTTCGTTACCATCCTGGTAAGTCCAATGTTGTAGCCGACGCTCTGAGTCGAAAGGAGAGAACGGTACCTCTTCGTGTTCGGGCTCTGAACATCACCATCCATTCGAACCTCCATAGTCAGATCTGAGTAGCCCAAGAAGAGGCTCTCAAGGAGGAGAACATATCTCGTGAATACCTGAACATCCTGGTCTCTAAATTCGAGGTTAAAGAGTCTGGACTCCGATGTTATGCCGGAAGAATTTGGGTACCTCGTTATGGAGATCTACGAAACCTTATACTTGATGAAGCCCACAAGTCGAGATATTCAATTCATCCAGGAGCCGGAAAAATGTACCACGATCTTAAGGAACAGTATTGGTGGCCAAATCTTAAGAAGGATATTGCAACTTATGTTGGGAGGTGTTTGACTTGCTCGAAGGTTAAGGCTGAACATCAGAGGCCATCTGGATTACTCCAACAACTAGAAATCCCACAATGGAAATGGAAAGCAATTACGATGGATTTCATCACGAAGCTACCAAAAACGGTGGGCGGATACGATACAATCTGGGTTATCGTTGACCGTCTTACCAAATCTGCTCATGTTCTAGCAATGAAGGAAACAGATACAATGGAGAGACTTGCTCAACTGTACATCAAAGAGGTTGTATCTCGTCATGGTGTGCCTCTATCAATTATCTCAGATCGCGATCCCCGTTTTGCTTCCAGATTCTGGCGTTCTTTGCAACTCTGATACCATCTGTAGCGACCCGACCAAATCATGTTTGACGGCGCCGTCTACGTAGGTCCCATTACATGGTCATAAGTCTTTAAGATAACGTTTGACCGAAAAAAATGTCGCATTCATTTCATAAGTATGGATGTTTCAAGGTTTACAAAGTAGTTCGACAACTAGTTACATAACAAAGTTTAAAGTACAATGAAACATATGCGACACAATTTGAAAGTAGTCAAAAGACGCTCCACGTATGCAAGTATACTCGACATCCAATGCAAGTATCAAAAAGAATGAGCGGAAGCATGTATCATTAAGCATTCAAGGACCTGAGAAAACATAAAAGAATCTGTCAACGAAAACGTTGGTGAAATCATAGTTGTATGCATAAAGTATATTTGTATCACAAGGTTTAGTATAAAACGTTTATCAAGCGTATACATCTCAAAAGATGTGTTTGTATCACGAGCACCCAATTATCAAACTTAACTGAATCTTACCTCTGCATAATAGTGTTAGAACCTACACTATACATCGAAAGTACGTTTCATTCATCTGAATGAGGGTTCGTCAAACCCGCATGGCCACACAACATAATTTCTCGCTTACACTCTACAAGTGTAACTAATGATAATTGGACTTGAGGATTTTCATTCTAACTCGTATGTATCTTTGCTTTCGTATAGTATTCAAAGTATCAAAGTATGAAAAGTATATATATATACATGTGAAAAGTATATATAAGTATGTAATGTATATGTTTTCTCATCCCACGATTTTAAAAGTATAAAAGTATTTGAGAAGTGGGGCTATGATCTTACCTTGAGTGTAGGAAAGTAAATTTACTCCAACAAGTAACGTGTGCAAGAACAATGCTAGTCTCGACCTAAACAATTAGGTTGTATCAATAATGATAGTCACGATTGATCAAAGATGTTCAATTAGTCCTATGGCTCAATACGACTCGATTATGTAGCATGTGAATCAAATTGTCAAGTTTCATGCAAGATACAAGTATAGAAACAAGTTAGAAAGATTGCATAATCATTTGGTTAAGTTTGACAAAAAGTCAAACTTTGGTCAGTCAAAGTCAACGAAAAAGTCAACACATTCAGGTCGGGTCCCGAACTATTTTTCTGAGGTTTTTAATCATATATGAGCATGTTAGAACAAGTTACATGTGAATCGGAGGTGCGTAGCATAGCAAAAAATTTTCGAAAATTGACAAAGTTGGACAGCCCACTTTGGCACACCGCGCGGGTATATGGCGCGCCGCGCCATTACCTGTGCAGAGAATTCTGGCAGTTTTTAAATTTTATGCACGAACCTAACTTCAAACAATCACCATTTATGACCCGCAAACAACCAAAGCATGTATCTTATATCATCGGAAAGGTATTTTGATAAGGAAAACAACTAAACACATTTCATCAATCACATTTACTTTTACAACAACAAAAATCACATTCAAAGCTCCTCATTAAATGCATTCAAGTTCATAAATGAAATTCGATGATTCGGTAACAAATTTACATGAATGATATGCCGTTTCGAAGGTGATCAAGCATACAATACAACCTAACACTTACAAATAATATTTCATGTCATTCAAAGCATTTAATGTTCACATTCAATTCTATCAAACCCTAACCAACAACATCAAAATCACTAATCATGTTTATGAAGTTTTCTAAAACAACCTACACATCAAATTGAAACTATTGATGTTAGGAACACATTTAATACATGCATTTATAACATTTTAACATCATTCAACAACCAAATCACCAAATCAAACAAATCAAAGTTTATGTTCATGCTAGTTACTTCAAATAACAAAATCGAATATATAAATCATATATTCATGTTAGACTCGAGCCATAGACACTAATTAACAACTTTATAACTTAAAAACATCAAGAACACAAAATCTAGTGATTTTAGAAAGTTACCCAAATGTAATGAAATCGGTATGGAATCGAAGAGGAAGTTGCAAGGATTCCAAATATGTAATGTGTTTTGATTGAAGCTTGCTTGAACGAATTTAGATGATGATTCTTTGAGATGGAGTTTGAGAGAATAATTGAAAGTATTAAAAGAAAATGGAAAAGGGAGAATGGATAAATGAATGGAGGAGGAGAAGTGTTGACCCTTTGACCTAGTCAAAGGTTTGGCACTTTGGCAAGTTTGATCCCTCTAGTTCGGTTGCGGGTGCGTGAATTACCTAAACGAGATATTTTAAAACATGTATTAACGGGAGATGTTATAGTCATATAACGGACTTTAAATAATTAAACGGAAAAGTAAACGGAAAAAGGCGGGATGTTACATTACCTACTCCTCAAAACAAATTTCGTCCCGAAATTTAAGTAGGCGTAGTAATCGTCGTTTCTTCCTCGAAATCTTGCGTTTCTGTAACCGGGAACAAGTGAGGGTATTTCTTTTGCATTTGGTCTTGCCTTTCCCAAGTAAACTCGGGTCCCCTTTTGGCGTTCCAACGGACTTTAACAATCGGAATTCGGCTTTGTTTCAATGTCTTGATAGAGGTGTCCACAATTTCAACCGGTTCCTCCACGAAATGAAGTTTGTCATCAATAGTAAGTTCCTCGAGAGGGATGACGATATCGGGTTCGGCAAGACACTTTTTCAAGTTAGATAGATGGAAGGTAGGATGAACGGAGTTCAATTGAGGCAGAAGATCTAAACGATAAGCAACGGTTCCAATACGCTCCAAGATTTCAAGAAGCCTTGGGAACTCATCTCGACATGAGCACCACTTATCACCCACAGACCGACGGTCAGAGTGAACGAATGATTCAGACATTGGAGGACATGTTGCGTGCCTGTGTTATTGACTTTGGAAAGTCTTGGGAAAGACATCTGCCGCTAGCCGAATTCTCTTACAATAACAGTTATCATTCGAGTATTAAAGCCGCGTCTTTTGAAGCGTTGTATGGTCGCAAGTGCCGTTCTCCTATTTGTTGGGCCGAGTTAGGCGAAGCGCAAATCACCGGACCCTAGATAGTCCATGAAACGACGGAGAAGATTTCTCAGATTCAAGCGAGACTTAAGACGGCCGATCGCCAAAAGAGTTATGCTGATCTTAAACGTTAAGACTTCGAATTTAACGTAGGTGACCGTGTGATGTTGAAGGTCGCACCTTGGAAGGGTGTAATTCGCTTTGGAAAGCGCGGAAAGTTAAACCCGCGATACATTGGTCCTTTTGAAATTTTGGAACGTGTTGGACCCGTTGCTTACCGTTTGGATCTTCCGACTCAGTTGAGTGCCGTTCATCCTACCTTCCATGTATCAAATTTGAAGAAATGCCTTGCTCCACCGGAACTTGTTATACCATTGGAAGAACTTATGATTGATGACAAACTCCACTTCGTGGAAGAACCTATCGAAATTATGGACCGTGAGGTAAAAACCTTGAAACATAATAAGATTCCAATTGTCAGAGTTCGATGGAATGCCAAGCGTGGACCTGAGTTTACCTGGGAACGAGAGGATCAAATGATGCAGAAGTACCCTCACCTTTTCCCGACTCCAACACCTGCCTCAGCTTAAATTTCGGGACAAAATTTCCATTAACAGGTGGGTAATGTAACGACCCGACTTTTTCGACTTGCTTTTGTGCCTTGTATTTTAGCGAAACTGCGTATTTGTGCGTACTGTGTTACTTTATTACTTCGAAACCTTGGCACACGTGTTTTATATTCATATTTACCCTAAAACATGCCTTGGTGTATGTGGAATGCTTAACTTGTCCATTGGATGCTTTATAACCGTTAGTGTTACTTGCCGTTACGAATAAACCGCGGACTGCGCGCACGTTTGACTTTTGTCGGAACCGGAACTTTTGGACTGCAAAATATTAATTATTATTTTATAATAATAATTACTTGGGCCTTTGGATGCTTAATTTTATTTATTTAATTGCTAAAGCCCAATAGTTAGTCTTGTTGGACTTTCTACCTTGTTGGGCTCAAGCCCACCCTACTCTAGCTAGTGACCCAATTAATTAGCCCAAGTATTATTACTAGTGGCCCATAATAATAAATAAATAATAAATTAATTAATTAATGAGTCATACTAGCATAATGGATAAGGATTATCAACTTTGTCACATGGGATTCTAGCATAAGGACATGCTTTAGACAACCGCTAACCAAAAAGCAACATGGTGTCCCCCTCCCCCCTCCCTCAAAATTTCGGCCACTATGGCCTCCACCTCACCAATCCTTGTCAATTTATGCTTATAAATACTAGCCATTCACCTCTCACTTGTTCATTTGATTTTCACACACTTGTTCTTTCTTTCTTTCCTTTCTAGTAATACTTGTAAGTTTTCCTTCTTCTTCCTTTTTCTTTTCAATTTCATGATCATCATCATCATTTTATGGAGATCAAAGTTCCTTTTAGCTTTGATCTTGATTATATCTTGTTGATTCAAGCATGAACCTTCAAGAACATTGAAGATTCAAGCTTTCTAGCTTTGAATCTTCACCAACTTTGTAGATTCATCTTTCTTTTACTTTAATCTTGTTATTTTGTGATAAAGATTCAAACTTTTATTTGTAATCTTCATGCATCTTCAAGATCCAAGCTTTATGCTTCAAGATCTTTAAGAACAATTAAGATGCAAGCTTTCTAGCTTAAATCTTCATATCCTTTTGTTAGATCTAAGTTCTTTTTGCTTTGATCATGTTGTTTTGTGAAAAAGATTCAAACTTTTGTTTGTAATCTTCATGTATCTTCAAGATCCAAGCTTTATGCTTCAAGATCTTCAAGAACACTTAAAGGTTCAAGCTTTCTAGCTTTGCAACCTTGTAACTTGTGTGAAATGGATCCAAGCTCTCTAGCTTAGGGTTCCATCACCTCTTTTGACTTGGATTATGCTTATACTGAAGGTATTTCATATGCCCGAGAGACATATTAAATAAATGTGGCTAATGTGTTATGATCCAAGTCGGGTCATACCCAATAACAAGCTAATCGACACCTTATATGTATTTATCTTGACAATTGGATCGTCAAATAAATACGCGACACTTGAACTTTGGAAAATCGGTCTTCTAAAGTGTTATCACTTGAGATAAATTATTTGGATAATTTATATTTAATTATTTATAGGCTTAAATAATTATGTTGTGTTATATTTTATAAATGGGTTTATAAAATGCAATTAACTTAACAAATGCACAAGTTTTATTACATGTTTATTAATAACAAATTGTGTAATAAAAATTGATGGAATTTTTTTTTAAAAACCCCATATGGTGGACGGCTTTTGGGAGTTCCCATGGCCACCCACATGTTGCTTTTGTTATTTTAAAGACTACACAACTTACTATATGCATGTATGTCTCAATATACTCACTCCTTGACCAAGAAAAAGACTAAGGTTTCAAAGTAACTCTCAAGAGGTTGAGAGAGGGCTGCTGGCCGAATTTTTGGTAAGGAGAAAAGAGGTTTTGCTTGCCTAATTGAGTGACTAAGTGTTCTAAATCCTAACCAAATTAATAGAGGGTGTTGGTGATTGAAAGCTTGGGGTATGCTACACTTGAGGCTTCAAGTTAGAAGCTATAAACTCTTCAACATCATCAAACATTCAGCTCAAAACACTGCTGCTGCTGTTCGGTTTTAACAAGGGTAGAAAAGTGGGTTTCAAGCTAGGTTTCAAGGTGATAAAGGTTTAACTAACTCAAGAGTGGTTTGGTGTATTGTTCTATCATCTCCATCATCATCTTAAGCCTTCTAAACAGCCCTCAAACTAGTTTTGAGGAGGTATAATCTCTATCCTTTCTTGTTAGTTTGTAAGTATTATTTCACAACTTGATCCATGGGGTTTAACTTTAAATTGGTTTAAAGATTAACAAGTTTAAATTGGTAATTACACGCTTCCGTTTTTCTTATAATCATAAATGGTTTTAAGAGTATATGAACTTGTTAAATCCCAACAATGGTATCAGAGCCGAAGTTGTTGAAATATGCTTCAAGATGGTTATTAAACCCACTATAATTTTGCATTCTATGAACATGCATGAAGTAGAATGTAAAATTTTCGGTTTTGGGTGTTTGTCATTTTGGCCAAAATCACTTGTGATTCTGCATTCTGTACTGCCAATCACTTGTGATTCTGTACTGCCAATCACTTGTGATTCTGTACTGCCAATCACTTGTGATTCTGTGTTGCCGATCACTTGTGATTCTGTATTACCAATCACTTGTGATTCTGTATTGCAGATCACTTGTGATTCTGTGTTTCCAATCACTTGTGATTCTGTATTGCCTATCACTTATGTTGATGATGTTCACAATCTAAGCCTTGACCTTGTGTTTGGTTGCATGCATGGTTGATTGATATTTATTCAATTGGTTTGTAATAATATTTATTCATTTGGCATGTAATAATTCATTTGGTTATGTAATTTATTTTATATTTGGTATGTAAAATAGATTAGGTTGTAATTTCATTTTTTAGACAAAATGTATTAGGATATATTTTGTAAAATGATGAAGAATGATGAAGATTTGAAGAACACATGAAGAAGCATTTGGATGCAAGGTTAAGTGGGAGATTTGAAATCTCCTACTTTGTGTAATTACCCCTTATCCGGTGGCATTTGTTTTCGGCTAAACAAATGTCTACCAAAATGGCTTGATTGTGAACATATTTGTTTTGCATGCATGGTTGTGTATTGTATGATTGTGGATTGTATGTTTGTATGCTACAAGTTAATCACACAAGTTAACGACATGCAAAACGGCAATTTAATTGGTTAAATTAAAAATGGCTAAAAGGACATTAATAAATGGTTATTAAGATCATGATTAGGATCATATATATATAAAATGGTTTATAGACATGAAAATGGATTTTCATAAGAACCATACACTAAATGCATGTTAGTGTATGGCATAAAAGTTTTCTCAAACTAGAATTAATGAAAACTTAAAATCCCTTAACTAAAACAAGGTAAACAAGTTTAACGCCATCCTTTTGTGAGAACACTTGAACATAGCAGGGAACTCATAATGGGATAAAGGTCACCTAACCATTATGAACTAACTAATATGCTTAAGGTAAAATTCGCATGCTTGTGGGATAAAGGTCACCTAACCACTTGTATGTTAATTTTACATGTTTGCACAAGTAGGACGACTTGATTTGGGAATCATGAACTTAGGGTCACCGAAGCATGAAGAACAAATAGGCGTTGATGGGATAAATATGCCATGCAAAAGGATTGCATGATCCCATACTCTAGAAGTTGCAAATGGATTGCAATTGTCATTTATTGACTACCTAGCTAAATCAAATTGCGGGATAAAGGTCACCTAACTGAAATTTGGTTTACCGTTGGATTCTAGAATTTAATAATTCAATTGGATTTAAAGGGTATTGAATGTTAAATTAAATTAATACTTAAACGAACTTTGTTAAATTTTGTAGATGGCCGCCAATAACAAACAACATTCCAAACGCACCTATCAACTTTAATAACCTATCATTGAGGTCCATCCTCAAAAGGGAAAATAACTCCCAATCTGTTTCATCTAATGCACTAAAGATGAAAAGCCTCATTGATCAATTGCACCGTCTCAACAGTCCCGTGTCTAATGCATTAACCACAGACCTTATCCTCAACTCTTTGTCAAAAGGGTTTGACACATGCGTGTTGAATTACAGCATGGATGATTGGGATAAGAGCATTGACGAATTACATATCATGCTAAGGACGGATGAATCAAGCATGGGTAAAAAGGCTTCACCCATGCTCATGATCAAAGAAGGTAGATCCAAGGATGAATCCTCTTCTAAGCTAAAGGTGGCTAAGAAGAAAGTACCCACCTATAAGGGCAAAGGAAAAGGGAAGATGGTTACCCCAACCAACAACACTAAATGGCAAAAGGGTGCCAGACAAGCAAACCCCAAGGAAGATCCGTGCTTTGGTTGCGGTGTGATAGGTCACTGGAAACGCAACTGCCCGGTCTACCTAAAGGAGTTGAATGCAAAGAGGGATGCAGGGCAAACCTCAGGTAATGTATACATGATATACGTTGAGCTTAGTATTGCTTCTTCTAATACATGGGTATTAGACACAGGATGTGGAACTCATATTTGCAATTCATTGCAAGGGTTCATAAGAAGTAAACTTAATGCGGGAACAACAAGTCTCTACATGGGAAATGGTGCAAAGGTGCACGTAAAAGCTCAAGGAGACTTTGTTTTAAAGCTACCAAGTGGTTTGGAGCTTATATTGAAAAATGTTTTGTACGCACCTGATTTAACACGAAACATTATTTCTGTTTCCCGTTTAAGACAATGTGGTTTTAATCTTAATTTCATTAATGATGATATCCATGTTTCTTTGAATGATGTATTCTATTTTAAGGCCTCGCCTTTGAATGGCATTTATGAATTGGTTCATGATAACACATCATTCGATAGCTCTATATACCAAGCAAGCACCAAGAAACTCAAAATGGATTTGAGTGATTCCTACTTATGGCATTGTCGCCTTGGTCACATAAACAAGAATCGAATGCATACACTTCAAAAGAATGGCCTTTTGAAATCAAGTGAGCTGGATTCGTTTGATGTATGTGAATCTTGTTTACAAGGCAAAATGACTAAAGCACCTTTCAAAGGGACCTATGAAAGGGCTAAAGACTTATTAGGATTAATACATTCGGATGTATGTGGACCCTTTAAGCCCATAGCTAGGAATGGTGAAAGATACTTCGTCACTTTCATTGATGACTTCAGTCGTTTTGGATATGTCTACTTGTTAAGACATAAGGACGAAACTTTTGAAGCATTCAAAGAATATCAAAGCGAAGTACAAAATCAACTCAATAAAACAATCAAAGTACTTCGTACCGATAGAGGAGGTGAATACCTAAGCGATGCTTTCAAGATCATCTTAGGAGTTGTGGGATTATCTCACAACTTACTCCACCCGGAACACCCCAACTTAATGGAGTTTCCGAAAGGAGGAACCGAACCCTAATGGATATGGTTCGATCTATGATGGCTAGAAGCACGTTACCTCTATCATTTTGGGGTTATTGTCTATGCTCCTCGGCTCGTATTTTAAATATGGCCCCAACCAAGAAAGTGGAATGAACACCTCATGAGATGTGGTTTGGAAAACCTCCATCTCTATCATACTTAAAGGTATGGGGATGTGAAGCTTATCCTAAGCGTTACGTCCCTAATAAGTTGAATGCTCGATCCACGAAGTGTATCTTCATAGGATATCCCAAGGATAATATGGGATATTATTTCTATGATCCATCCGAGCAGAATGTATTTGTTGCTCGGAAGGTGGAATTCCTTGAAACTAAGTTCCTAATGGAAGGAAGTAGTGAAAGGAAGATAGATCTTGAAGAGGTTCAAGATCAAATAGATGATACGCAATTGGTTGACACTAGCACTCAACATGAAAATGTTGATAGAGATCAAATGGATGATCAAGGTACACGAGACGTTCGAAGATCTAGTAGGATTAGTAATCCTCCCGAGAGATATGGGTTTCTCGTGGATGGTTGCTATACGGTTGATTTGGATGAACCGACGAACTACGAAGATGCTTTATCAAGGATTGATAAAGATAAATGGCAGGAAGCCATGAACGCCGAGATGCAATCCATGTATGAAAACCAAGTTTGGGAACTTGTTACGCAACCTCCTGGCTCTAGGCTAGTTGATTGTAAATGGCTTTTCAAAATGAAAACCGACATACATGGAAACTTGGATACATACAAAGCTAGACTTGTAGCAAAAGGTTTCACTCAAACTCAAGGGATTGATTATGATGAAACTTTCTCGCCAGTGGCAATGCTAAAGTCTATTAGGATATTATTTGCCATTACTGCTCACTATGACTATGAAATATGGCAAATGGATGTCAAAACCGCTTTCCTAAATGGATATCTTGAGGAAGATGTTTATATGGTACAGCCCGAAGGTTTTGTTGATCCGGAAAATCCTATAAAGGTATGCAAGTTAAAGAAATCAATCTACGGATTGAAACAAGCATCTAGAATGTGGAATCATCGTTTTAATGAAGAGGCAAAGAAATTTGGCTTCATTAAAAATGGTGATGAAGCTTGTGTATACAAGAAGGCTAGTGGGAGCTCTATAATGTTCCTTGTGCTATATGTGGATGATATATTATTGTTTGGGAATGATATAACCACAATGCAAGAGGTCAAAACTTGGCTAAAAGGTTGCTTCTCCATTAAGGATCTTGGAGAAGCACAATACATATTGGGGATTGGGATCTATAGGAATAGATCCAAGAGATTGATAGGTTTAAGTCAAAGTACATACATTGATAAAATCTTGAAAAGGTTCAAGATGGAAAACTCTAAGAAAGGTTTGGTACCTATTCAAAGAGGAACCGTTCTCAGTTCATCTCAGTGTCCTACCACGAAAGATGAACAAGAGAGAATGAAGAAAGTCCCATACGCTTCTGCCATTGGGTCAATCATGTATGCAATGATATGCACTAGACCGGATGTGTCATGCTCTCTTAGTCTGACAAGTAGATACCAGAATAACCCAGGAAACGGTCATTGGATTGCTGTTAAAAATATATTGAAATACCTTAGGAGGACTAAGGATGTGTTTCTGATATATGGGTCTGGTGAGGAGGAACTCGCTGTAAAAGGTTACGTGGATGCGAGTTTCCAAACTGATCGTGATGATTCTCGATCACAATCCGGTTATGTCTTCACATTAAATGGAGGTGCGGTCTCTTGGAAGAGTTCAAAACAAGATGTTGTTGCTTTATTCACTACAAAATCAGAGTACATCGCCGCCTCATTGGCAGCTAAGGAAGCTGCAAGGATGAAAAATTCATCGACGACTTAGGAGTGGTCCCTACCATTCAGGACACTCTTGAGATCTCTTGTGATAACGAAGGTATGATTGTTCAAATCAAGGAACCTCGTGCTCACCAAAAGACCCGTCACTTTGAGCGGAGATTCAACTACATAAGGGATGAAGTTGAAAAGGGAAAGATATGTATTCGCAAAGTTCACACAGATCTTAACATAGCGGATCCACTCACGAAGCTCTTGCATGGAGCAAAACATGAAGGACATGTTTGTGCATTAGGGCTTCGATATTCTAGTGATTGGTCATGATCTGTTTTAAGTATTGCAACGGAACGAAGTGGTTCAAACTCATTAAAATAACTATGGTGTTTATTTATTTGAGTCATGTTCCTATTTTGCATATTTTATCCATGAATAAGTAATTATTCTAAATTCCGTAGTTGATCACATTTGTGGGAGCAAGTGTGAGGTTTAGACTATTATGAACTTGGATTGGTATACATTCAGGTTGAATGTGGGGCAAGGCTGCTACCAAGGTTCATAGATATTTGTGGGATACAAATATTGGAAGACCCGCTCTCAAGATTTACTGTATGGAGCCTTTGTGGTTGATCACATGTAATCTTGAGTAAAGGAGAATATCACTGTATCCTCTGACCTGAGATACATATTGGGTTCAGATATTCACTGAATATCGTACCTTGATTCTTTCCTTCGCTATTCTGAAAAGATAGCTCATAAGGGAGGCTTCAGGTGTGATACAAGGTGTAGTGTCTAGGACGTATGTAGTCAAGATGGAATTTGTCCCTCTTATTCGTTGAGAGTCAGATGTCTAAGGCCTGATAAAGTTAAATCTATAAGAGAGTGATCAATCTATATCTCTTGGATTTAACATGACATCTAGGACGAAAGGATATAATGAAAGATTCACCTAATCATATTCGAGATGGGAACTCGAAAGGGATGATGTTATTGAATGGCACAAAGTCATAACATATTAGGGGGTGATGGACGGTGTGTTAGGCTGTATCCATCACTTGCATTAATTTCTTATGTTTCTCGTGCAAGTGGGAGATTGAAGGTATTTCATATGCCCGAGAGACATATTAAATAAATGTGGCTAATGTGTTATGATCCAAGTCGGGTCATACCCAATAACAAGCTAATCGACACCTTATATGTATTTATCTTGACAATTGGATCGTCAAATAAATACGCGACACTTGAACTTTGGAAAATCGGTCTTCTAAAGTGTTATCACTTGAGATAAATTATTTGGATAATTTATATTTAATTATTTATAGGCTTAAATAATTATGTTGTGTTATATTTTATAAATGGGTTTATAAAATGCAATTAACTTAACAAATGCACAAGTTTTATTACATGTTTATTAATAACAAATTGTGTAATAAAAATTGATGGAATTTTTTTTTAAAAACCCCATATGGTGGACGGCTTTTGGGAGTTCCCATGGCCACCCACATGTTGCTTTTGTTATTTTAAAGACTACACAACTTACTATATGCATGTATGTCTCAATATACTCACTCCTTGACCAAGAAAAAGACTAAGGTTTCAAAGTAACTCTCAAGAGGTTGAGAGAGGGCTGCTGGCCGAATTTTTGGTAAGGAGAAAAGAGGTTTTGCTTGCCTAATTGAGTGACTAAGTGTTCTAAATCCTAACCAAATTAATAGAGGGTGTTGGTGATTGAAAGCTTGGGGTATGCTACACTTGAGGCTTCAAGTTAGAAGCTATAAACTCTTCAACATCATCAAACATTCAGCTCAAAACACTGCTGCTGCTGTTCGGTTTTAACAAGGGTAGAAAAGTGGGTTTCAAGCTAGGTTTCAAGGTGATAAAGGTTTAACTAACTCAAGAGTGGTTTGGTGTATTGTTCTATAATCTCCATCATCATCTTAAGCCTTCTAAACAGCCCTCAAACTAGTTTTGAGGAGGTATAATCTCTATCCTTTCTTGTTAGTTTGTAAGTATTATTTCACAACTTGATCCATGGGGTTTAACTTTAAATTGGTTTAAAGATTAACAAGTTTAAATTGGTAATTACACGCTTCCGTTTTTCTTATAATCATAAATGGTTTTAAGAGTATATGAACTTGTTAAATCCCAACATATACTTGTTGAAATGATGTAAAGTTTGTAGCTTTAGTTGTTATTGTGAATTGAAATTGTGTTAAGACTAAGGATATGATGTAACCTTGGTTCATCATCCATCTAAGACTCATGATTGAGTTGTGTTCTTACTTGGTCTTAACATATTGTGTATTGATGGTGAATCTTGGTCAAAAGTGATGCTAAATCATCAATGAGTTGTACACTTGAAGCTACAAGCATCAAGGATGAGAACCGTGATGAGCATCAAGCACCAAGAACCCCACCGGAGCAATTAACTACTGTTTTTCGTATCTGATCAGACCACCTAGGCAACTGGAAAGTTAATTTTCAGTTAGTTCGGTTCGAGTAGATGATTTTCCGTTTAGGCCTCATCTTAATCCGGGTTACGGTTTAGGATTTATGGCCCTCCGATAGTCACTACACCCTATTAACGTTTTGCTGAAATTTCTGACCTACTCGCACTTAAACCGTCGCCACGGTCAAACAAAGACGATTTAGATTCTGGAAATTGGTCAGCTGTTAGGGAACTCCCATACGGAGCCATAGCCACCGACTATGCATCTTTTCGATTTACGTAGAGGTCGTAGCACCTGACCGAAGTCAGCCTATTGTTTCGATCTTTATTCTTGTCGAACTTACTTAGCTTTTATGATGATGAATGATGATGATGATGACACTTAAACTTATTTTACGCACTATTAGAATTTATAAAGACAACCTACTGACCTAGTAACCTTTGATTTAGGTTGATGATCTTTTGGACCGACTTACTACTTGCGTACTTTCATTACCGACTTTACCGCTTTTATCACTGTGAGTTGTAGCATCCCTTTTTACCACTTTAACTATTTTGGGACTGAGAATACATGCGCTTTTTACGTTTTACATACTAGGCACGAGTACTTAAACTTTATATGTATGTGGGTTATACAACGGCATAAGCATTCCCCTTAGCACGGTAACGTTTAGTCATTGGTTTTTGAACCGGTGAATGCGAATCTTAGATATGGATCCATAGGGTTTGACATCCTCACTCGGGCTAGTCGCGCTAGCATTTAACAGGTGTTTAATACTTCGTGAACATACGCACTCGCCAAGTGTACTTTCAGGGGGTTATAAACGTTAAGTCTAGTTATCGGGTGCCCACGGTTATGCATATACTTTTCATACTGTTTGATACGCTGTTTACAGCACTGAAATCTCGTGGCCTATTTTACGTTACTATTACAACTTAAACTATAGCTCACCAACATTCGTGTTGACTTTTTAAGCGTGTATTTCTCAGGTGCCTAGAGGTTTATTGCTTCCACTGTTACACTTGCTGTCATGCTGTTATTGAATTGCTGTTATGGACCTACTGTACTAGTTATCCGCTGCATTACTAGAGATGTCTCAAATTATGAACTTATGTTTTGCATTCGCAAACTTATGTTATTTTGGAACAATGGTTTGTAATAAGTCTTATGACATGTTATCTTTGTAAAATGTTATCTTTTTAATGAATGCAAATCGGTTTTCAAACAGCATATAGTGTTTGACCTTGTGATGATCCTGTTGTTGATGATCCGTACACGGTGGTTTTGTACGGGGCGTCACATTCGTCCAGATGGATTAGGTCGGATTATCACACCTCATCATTTACTCATTCGCATCTTTTAACGAGAATTGCTATACGAATCATCGGAAATTAGCAATCAGTATTTTGAAATCTCGCAGCATGTCTACGCCAACAGTTATATGTGTACATATAACGTCTATCTCCTGGGCTTACATACTTGAATGTGAAGTTTCTGAAAAACACCCTGAACTGCGGAATAGTTCTCGAAATGTTGATGAAGCAGCAAAAACTATAAAATGACCTTAACAGTAAAAAGTTTGATGATGATGAATAGTATGCTGGCAAAGCGCATAAAAAGAGAAGTTTTGGAACTGGAAAACGGATTGAGCAAAGTATGAAGGAGGCTGCGAACAAATCACAAAGACTGAACCTGCCTTCAAAGAATCCAAATGATTCAGTATCTGCTGAAGTCATTAACGAATACCTTGCTCCTGGCTCTAAACCCCTGCGGACAATATTCTTCATCATCCTCTAATATTAGAAATTCTAAGATATCATCGTATCTTTCATTATAAATATCCTCCATATTTCTGAAGATATTTTCTTAATTATTCTTGTCTGAAATCATTTACCTCTTCGCGCTATCTGTATTACATCATAAAAGAAATTATTTTAGTTTCTAAATTATGAAACATTCGAGTTTAACATAGGAATATTTTTGAAGTAGTGTTGGGAGCTGAAACATGAGTTAGTATAATATAATGACACTTAATCAGCGTGATTATATTAAAGTAAGTCATGCTAAGTTTCTAAATGGAACGTGATGATTCACAGATCATAACATCATCGTGTGCCATGTTATACGACTCTTGTATTCTATTTAACCTCTAAAATATCAAGAAAATATTTCTTGATGATTCGGCTTTTTCTGAGGTATTCTGGTAATTTGACAAGTCAAGATCATGCCATTACAATTTCTTTCCTAGAACATTAACAATGTTCATTCTGAAATTCATATCTGCGTATTCTGTACCATTTCAAGCGGTGCTTAATCGCAAGAAGAAGAAACGAAAGGATAAAACTCCGAAACAGAAATTGGGGTATAAATCGCAGCAAATAAAAGAAAGTATTAACTGGAGATGACAATGATTATGGGAGACAGAAGCAGGGACATCGAAATAAAAGAGAAGATATAAAACCCAACAACCACCCAGAAATTATAAACCGTATATATCAATACATGTAGCAATATAAAGACACGGGAGAACTAAAAACACTATAAAACCAAGTGTGTAGTATAAGTAAATAGATTCTTCCGGTGGTAGATGAAAAAGAAGAATGACTGATATGAAGGTTAGGAATATATCAAGAAGCAGAACGGGATGGAACATATTAATGAATGCTTTAAAGTATGAGTTAGAAATAATGGAAGGTGTGAGTTAAAAGGAAACGAAGGAGGTGGATTTATAGTAAAATATCCGACAGAGAAAGCAAAACAGATGATCACATTTAAAGCGGATCCTAATTCCCTTGATTATCGAAGAATCAAATCCTATTACAAAGATTTTTCTCCAAATCTCTTGAACTTAGAAATCAATCCTAACTACGTCAAAAGATATGACGAATCTATACTTACTCATTTCACTCTTTTGGTGATAACTTCACTCGTACTCTTCACAAAAATCAAATGGTTTTATCCATATTACTCAATGATGATAAAACCCTAATCTTCAGCTTATATGTGTCATAAAAACATACTTATTGTCAGCCATGACCATCCCAATCAAATTTCGGGACGAAATTTCTTTAACAGGTAGGTACTGTGACAACCCGAAAATTTCCGACCAAATTTAAACTTTAATCTTTATATATTCCCGACACGATAAGAAAAGTTTGTAAGTTGAATCTCAAGAATTTTAAACTGTGTTCATACACTCATTTAACCTCGACCAAATTCCAATGATTCACGAACCATTATATGAACGAATATGATTATATATGTATATGTGTATATATTATAACTTGAAAACATTAGCAAAGTATTAGATGTATAATACTTCATATAAACGTATTTGTTTCAAAATATATTCTAATATTTATCAATGGAATTAAAAGATGATATCAAATGATTGAATTATTAGATACATTGAATTATAATTACGAGTCTCTGTTAAGAGGTCCACTTTGATTTGAGAAATCTATTCTTTTTAACGGTATTCGGAATAATTGGTAAAGTGATTTTTAGAAGAAACAAAAGTGTCAATTAACGGGAACTAGACAAAGGTTAGTGGAGATTTCCGTTTGATTTTCAATTTATGCTTTACAATAATTGTCTCGTGACTTTTGATAAGTTAAACTATTAAATTTGTATATTAATTAACGCAGAAGTAAAATTGTAGAATATAGATAACTTAGAAGATGGATATCGACAAGTTAAGTAAATTAACGTTTTACATTAAAATGATTTTATATGTTTATCTAACCTTTAGACTTTATATCACGTTGTACCAACAAACGTTAAGAACTTGAAACCTATGAAAAGTATATTTAATTTTATTTCTCTAAAATGTTTTACGATATAACAACCTCTACTAATATAACTTTTTAGTAAAATGATTCTTAAAAATACTTAGTGTGGAAAATAAAGTTTTCATATTTATTTAATATTGTTTCAAACGTACAAAAATAATTTTTAAAGAACTTTATTAGTGAAACGTTTTATAAGATAAATTGTTCATAAGTTTTAAGGAACTAATTAAAGCTTGTATTATAAATTATATATATATATATATATATATATATATATATATATATATATATATATATATATATATATATATATATATATATATATATATATATATATATATAGTTTCAAAAACTTAAAACTTGATACGACATGATATTTTCTATTACTTAAACATTTTGAACTTTGAAATATAATTAGATAGATATTTCAATTATATATAAGATATACAAAATTATATTTTGAAGTAAGAATATATATATATTTTACAAACGCGTTAATGTTTAATTTAAAAAGTTTCGATATTATTAAAAGTATTTTAATAAACAGCGAGCCCCTAAATTATAGAAGCAGATGACCACAATGCTCAAATATATAAGTTACATTTATTATAATATGATTCACCGACGTTAAAGTTTAATCTTTGTAAAAGGTACACGTCGCGTAACGAAAAGTGTTAGTTATCTAAGCGTACGATTATGCGTTCGAAAAACCGAAAGCGGGACATGAGTCGAGTGACAACGTATGAGTCAGTGGAATGAAAATTACATTTTTACCATACTCATAAATATAATATATTATATAAATAATTACCTAGATTAAATATATATTAATATATATATTATATAATTTAATAAGAGTGTCGAAAAGACTTTTGATCGAATATGAGCTGGTAAAGGGCCTCATGCGATCGCATGAAGGTCCCCTCACATAATTATGCAATTGCATGAGGAGGATGGTGAGGTCAAGTCCATTTAAATATCGAACGTACTCGTTTTATGATTCAATCTATCATCTAACTCTCTCGATCTCTCTCAAATATATATGTATATTAATTATTATTATTATTATTATTATTATTATTATTATTATTATTATTATTATTATTATTATTATTATTATTATTATTATTATTATTATTATTATTATTATTATTATTATTATTATTATTATATTATTATTATTATTATTATTATTATTATTATTATTATTATTATTATTATTATTATTATTATTAATCATATGATTATTATTAGTAGTATTAGGAGTGATATTATTAGTATTTATACATAAAATACTACGACGGAGTGTTGATTGATTAATTTAAAAATGAGTTTTACGAGTGGGATAGGACTAAGGAAATTATGGGTTATAGCTATGGAGGTGATGGGTATGGTTCATGGGTATGCTCGTGAGGTCAATCTAGTGTTTATCATCTCCGTTGCGTCTACGTACCTTTCCTGCAATATTAAATCTCAATATTGATACGTGAGTACTCATAATTTAATTTTTACATACTAATAGTGTATCCCTGACTAGTGCTCGAGAATATAGGATTATGCATGCTTGTACTTTTGATATTGCCATTAGATAGGATATGTTGAATCCTGAATTAGTTACGTATGCGGTTGAGATAAGATATAAGATATGCATGTCGTTGGAAAGCTAGCGAAAAATTAAGAACTTTTCATTTAGATATCGAATGGTTTCGATGAACGGAGTTGAAGTTATAGTCAATCGAATTTTTGTATTATTATTATTATTAAAAATGATTATTATTATCGTCGTTATTATCTTCGTTCTAGTTTTATCTTATTATTATCATTATTATTATCTTTATCAATAAAAGGGATTTATCAGTTACAATTTGTTATTTTTATTATTATTACTATCGTTATTATCGTTAAAGTTATAATTAGTATTATTATTATTATCCAGTTATTATTATTATTATTATTATTATTATTATTATTATTATTATTATTATTATTATCATTATTAATATATATCATTATTTAAAAATGGTTATTGTTATTGTTATTATTATTATTATTATTATATTATCATTAAAATAATTATTAGTATTATCGCTAATAATGTCATAGTAATTATCATTATTAGTATTATTGTAATTAAAAACTAATATTAGTAACACCTAATTATTTTGATTACTATTATTATCATTAATATGAAAACGATATAAAAGACGATTAAAAGCTGTTAAACGAAACGATTAGGAAATATTGAGTATGAGTATCATGATGAAATTAAAATATTTTAAGATATTGATTTAGATAAAATTATCCTTCTTATTATTTTTATCATTACTATTAATATTAAAAGTATCATTTGTATTAAAACTATCATTTTAACAAAAATTATCATTTTAATAGAAATGTCATTGTTACTATAAAATATCATTATTATTATAATTCTAAATAGAATTATTATTTTTTTAAAAAAATAATATTAAAAATTATCGTAAATATTAAAGTTATCATAATTAAAATTACCGTTTTATCATAATGTCATCTTAGTAATTATAAATATTGATATTTTTATAATAATAATTATTATTACAAAATAATACAACTTTTACTTACTATCATTATAGATATTATTTTATCAAATAAATATGTGATACAAACATATTTTACTACGTGTAATAAATTACTTTAATAATACCTATCATATTATCTTTATGATATTAAATGAACCCTATAAATTTTATTACTTAATATATATAAAAGTATATTTTATTATATAAATTTTAATATAAAATTTTATTTATTAATAAATGAATTATATTATTTACTCTATTAAATCTTTTAAAAATACTTAAAAATATAAAACGACGATATTTAAACTATATAATAATCATGTATGAATTTTGGAAATCATTTTGAGTCAAATTGACTTTTGTTGACTTTTGCATATTAGTCTCGAGCATTAGGATTGTGATACACTACAGTTTAAACCTAAATTGTTAGACAAATATTGACCAACATATAAATATATATAATTAATTTAGGTTCGTGAATCCGAGGCCAACCTTGCACTTGTTCAATGACGTTATATGTATTTTTACTACGAAATACAATAGGTGAGTTTCATTTGCTCTCTTTTTAAATGCTTTTGTAATATATATTTTTGAGACTGAGAATACATGCGCTGCTTTTATAAATGTTTTACGAAATAGACACAAGTAATCGAAACTACATTCTATGGCTGGATTATTAAACCGAATATGCCCCTTTTTAGTCTGGTAATCTAAGAATTAGGGAACATACACCCTAATTGACGCGAATCCTAAAGATAGATCTATTGGGCCCAACAAGCCCCATCCAAAGTACCGGATGCTTTAGTACTTCGAATTTATCATGTCCGAAGGGAGTCCCGGAATGATGGGGATATTCTATATGCATCTTGTTAAGGTCGGTTACCAGGTGTTCACCAAATGAATGATTTTTGTCTCTATGCATGGGACGTAAATTTATGAGAACTGGAAATGAAATTCTTGTGGTCTATTAAAATGATGAAAATGAATGATTATGATAAACTAATGAACTCACCTACCTTTTGGTTGACACTTTAAAGCATGTTTATTCTCAGGTATTAAAGAAATCTTCCGCTGTGCATTAGCTCATTTTAAAGATATTACTTGGAATCATTCATGGCATATTTCAAAAGACGTTGCATTCAAGTCGTTGAGTTCAGTAAAGATTATGATTAAGTAAATGACAGATTAGATCATTTATAGATAGATATTATGAAATGGTATGCATACCTGTCAACTTTCGATGTAATGAAAGTTTGTCTTCTAAAACGAATGCAATGTTTGTAAAATGTATCATATAGATGTCAAATACCTCGCGATGTAATCAACTATTGAGAATCGTTTATAATGTATATGAACGGGTCTTTTCACGTAGATGATATAACTCGGGTATTTTCTAATGAAAATTGTCCCCCTCACTTTTTATACATTAAACAAAGAAATGATGCAGTTGGTCGGCAAGGACTAACAATGTTTCAAAAGATTACATTAGCTATACGTCAATTGTTATATGGTGTGACACCAGATTCTCTTGATGAGTATTTGCAAATGAGTGAAACCTCGTCTTTTACATGTCTTGAAAACTTTTGTCATTGTGTAACTGATTCATATTAAGAATTTGGCGTACAGTCCTCACGAAGAGAAACATGGTTTTAGGGGGATGTTGGGTAGTATTGACTACATGCACTGGCAATGAAAAAATTGTCCTAATACGTAGAAAGGTCAATACACTAAGGGTGACCAATAAGATTTGGTGTTCTTCAAGGTAGATTTGCTATTTTGAAATCCCCGCTAGAGCAATAAGATTCAATAAATTAAGGGAATACATGAATACTTGTATTTTGTTGCATAATATGATTAAGAGGATAACGGTTTCAAATTAGCTCAATCGAAGAAGCAACGCTTGCTGACTCACAAAATCGTCTAAGAAGGAATATCAGAAATAGATCAAGAGATCGGGATACATTTAATAGAGAGATATGCGATCTGAGAGTGCACGACCAACTTCGAGCAAACCTTACCAATCACATTTGGAACTTGCCAACAAAATTTTGTAGTGTTAACTAAAATTTCAATACATATAATTTTTATTTTAAACATTTTAATCATTATGAAATTCTTATTTTAAGCACTTTTGAAACGACCCATCCATATTACTATAAACGCAGTACGTTATTCATTGGTCCCATGGCGAGGTATTTGACCTCTATATGATATGTTTTAGAAAATATTGCATTCGTTTCATAAAAAGCACACCATTATTATACATAATGCATGTTTTTAACAATTGGGCGATTATTTAAGGAATAATCCCCATAATACATCGGCTTTCAAATACTACACACGTGACATAACAGTCGAATATAATACATGACAAAGGTTTTATTGAATGCAACACTTTATTTAAATAAAAGTATGAGACTCCATGCACAGCTTGCTCAGATAATGCAACTGCGGAAGACTTTCTTAAGGACCTGAGAATAAATATGCTTAAACAGTCAACACAAAGGTTGGTGAGATATATAGGTTTAAAGCTAGCATCGATATAAATATAGACCACAAGATTTCATAGTTATAAATATTTCAATAAAGATATTCTATAAGTTGTTGAGCGCTTCGGTAACCATACTTAACAATTAATATGGCATATTCCCTTTATTATGAAATCTCCCTACACTGTACCAAGTGTAGTAAAAATGAAGTACTATGCAACCATTTACGATACTAGAGCGACTAACCCGGTTGAGGTTGTCAAACCCGATAGATCTATCAATAGGATTCGCGCTTACATGTTCTTACAACATGTAAATATTAGTTACCAAGCTATTAGGGAAGATATGCAAGGTGGTACAACTCAACGTATAATATATTTTAAGTACTTGTGTCTATGGCGTAAAACATAAAATGCATGTATTCTCATCCCAAAATATTTTTAGAGTTTAAAAATGGGACTATATACTCACGGTAGTAAAAGTATATTAATTATAAGTTTTCAACTTATTAAAAATATGGCCGTCGTCCTTGGATTCACGAACCTATAACAATAATAACGATTCAGATAATAATACATGTGAACAAAATTAGTATAGCAAGTTCATATAATACTTATATAATAATTTTTAACATTTTATGTTAGTAGTCCATTGTTAGTAGTCCTTTGTTAGTAGTCCATTGTTAGTATTCCTTTGTTAGTAGTCCAAAATAGTCCGAAAAGTCCAACAATCCAATAATCGATATATATATATATATATATATATATATATATATATATATATATATATATATATATATATATATATATATATATATATATATATATATATATATATATATATATATATATAATATTAGAATTACCCCACAGCATATTGTGTACGTACTGTCTTGCATCAATCCAGAGACGTGTTGACTTAGGATTTATCAAAACGTATTGTGTACGTATTGTCATGGAACGTACCAAGATTATTATATATATACAATCTCGGAATTAACCAAGATTATAATATTTTGTTATACTAATGATAACATGTCCAAATATATATAGGATATAGGAAAAGTTAGCAAGGATATGGTTAATATAGTTTCTATAATATAAATTTCGTCCATACAACGTTAATTTTAGCAGATTTTGTTTTGCTCGCCAAATATTCATTACACCTCCGTTTAAAGTGAATCAAATTGCTATGGATTCCTTAAGAAGTAAATTTTACAAAACCAATTCAAAAAGTTCAGCCCAAGTAGTAATATTTTGAGCTTTACCCTCTTTTTGTGTCGGTGGACAGATTTGGAAAAATCCCGGCATCCACTCAATATATGATTTTTGATAAAATACTTTCACTTTGTCTAAAATCATGAAAAAAATACTGAAAGTCTTATTTACATATATTAACATATTTCCAAAGTCTTAGCCTCGAACTCAAAGTCTAAGATAGGTTTTTAATTCCCAACCCAAAACAGCCCGCTTTTTACCGAATGGAGATTAAACGATATATGTTAAGTTTCAAGGTGTTCTTCATATGTACAAGTTATAAGTTCTTATATTAACTTAATATAATATCATAATACATATAAATAAGTGTTATTAGAGTTAAGTTAGAAAGATTAGATTAGTTTTTCAAACAAGTTTAGAATCAACTAAACTATGTTCTAGTTTATAAACTCTTATATAGATAGCTATAAACATATGAATTGAACAAGAGTTGAAGTAGAGTTTTTACTTCAATTTTAGAATGTAAAGTTGCTGGAAAGAAGTAGTAGAACAAAACTTGAGAGAGTTCTTGCAAGTGTGTGTGAAAATTGGAAGTAAAATTTGGAAAATGAATGTGTAAAAATGAGTTAGAGATGGTGCTTATTTATAGGCTTGTAAATTTGGTTTTTAGTGAAAATATCTAAGATGAGTTAAAATGTATTAAGTCATGGATGACATATTAAATTGATTAGGTCATGGATGACATATTACACAAATAATTGCAGATTTCTATTGGTATATACCAATAGTAAATACTTCTAGAAGCTGTGTATAATACAGGTAAAAATACCGTATGAATACGAGTAGAATTCTTGAGGAAATTGAACGGAAATATGAGTATAGCTATCCTTTATATGTATTTGTAAATTATAAAGTGTATTTAATACTTGTAAGGATGTATTTACACTCGTAATACATTGTATGTAAATACATTTTAACATAAGTTAATTACGTCATTTATATAGTAACATATATATTGTTCGAAAACTCTTTAAATTAGTAGTATGAAAATATATATATAATACTTTTTTAATACACTTAATGAGATATTTAATTATCATATTTTCAAGTTATATATATATATATATATATATATATATATATATATATATATATACACACACACACATATATATAATTAATACAAATTATCACGTTCATTAATCGTAGAAATAAAAGGGTGGTCAACTGCTTATATAAAATTCTTTCCGAAGGTTCAAGACTTATTTAAAGTCCTTGCTTATCAAGTTGAAATTATTAAATCATGTAAATAGTATAATCAAGTAGTCGGAAAAATACGGGTCATCACAACTTTAATTATATTATGTAACTTTTAAATTAATATTATGCATTATTAGCCAATTTTTATAAATATGTTAAAATACAAAAGATTAGAAAATAAATGCGCCACAACAATACATTTAATACATCGCCCCTTCAATCCCACAACAAGGCTACATCAGCAAAAATCTCCCCCCCTCCATGCACCACAACTGTAGTGACCTGAACCTTTCCATGTTTATATATATATTAAATGAAATTGTTATTTACATGATTAAGTGTTTCCAACATGTTAAGAAATCAAACTTATTAAGACTTGATTAATTGAAATAGGTTTCATATAGACAATTGACCACCCAAGTTGACCGGTGATTCACGAATGTTAAAACTTGTAAAAACTATATGATGACATATATATGGATATATATATAGTTAACATGATATTATGATAAGTAAACATATCATTAAGTATATTAACAATGAACTACATATGTAAAAGCAAGACTACCAACTTAATGATTTTGAAACGAGACATATATGTAACGATTATCGTTGTAACGACATTTAATGTATATATATATATATATCATATTAAGAGATATTCATACATCATATTATCATGATAATATAATAATTTAAAATCTCATTTGATATTATAAACATTGGGTTAACAACATTTAACAAGATCGTTAACCTAAAGGTTTCAAAACAACACTTACATGTAACGACTAACGATGACTTAACAACTCAGTTAAAATGTATATACATGTAGTGTTTTAATATGTATTCATACACTTTTGAAAGACTCCAAGACAATTATCAAAATACTTCTACTTAACAAAAATGCTTACAATTACATCCTCGTTCAGTTTCATCAACAATTCTACTCGTATGCACCCGTATTCGTACTCGTACAATACACAGCTTTTAGATGTATGTACTATTGGTATATACACTCCAATGATCAGCTCTTATCAGCCCATGTGAGTCACCTAACACATGTGGGAACCATCATTTGGCAACTAGCATGAAATATCTCATAAAATTACAAAAATATGAGTAATCATTCATGACTTATTTTCATGAAAACAAAATTACATATCCTTTATATCTAATCCATACACCAACGACCAAAAACACCTACAAACACTTTCATTCTTCAATTTTCTTCATCTAATTGATATCTCTCAAGTTCTATCTTCAAGTTCTAAGTGTTCTTCATAAATTCTACAAGTTCTAGTTTCATAAAATCAAGAATACTTCCAAGTTTGCTAGCTTACTTCCAATCTTGTAGAGTGATCATCCAACCTCAAGAAATATTTATTAGTTACAGTAAGATATCTTTCTAATACAAGGTAATACTCATATTCAAACTTTGATTCAATTTCTATACCTATAACAATCTTATTTCGAGTGGAAATCTTACTTGAACTTGTTTTTGTGTCATGATTCTGCTTCAGGAACTTTCAAGCCATCCAAGGATCCTTTGAAGCTAGATCTATTTTTCTCATTTTCAGTAGCTTTATCCAGAAAACTTGAGGTAGTAATGATGTTCATAACATCATTCGATTCATACATATAAAGCTATCTTATTCGAAGGTTTAAACTTGTAATCACTAGAACATAGTTTAGTTAATTCTAAACTTGTTCGCAAACAAAGTTAATCCTTCTAACTTGACTTTTAAAATCAACTAAACACATGTTCTATATCTATATGATATGCTAACTTAATGATTTAAAACCTGGAAACACGAAGAACACTGTAAAACCGGACATACGCCGTCGTAGTAACACCTCGGGCTGTTTTGGGTTAGTTAATTAAAAACTATGATAAACTTTGATTTAAAAGTTTTTCTTATGGGAAAACGATTTTTTTTATGAACATGAAACTATATCGAAAAATCATGGTTAAACTCAAAGTGGAAGTATGTTTTCTAAAATGGTCATCTAGACGTCGTTCTTTCGACTGAAATGACTACCTTTACAAAAACGACTTGTAACTTATATTTCCGACTATAAACCTATACTTTTTCTGTTTAGATTCATAAAATAGAGTTCAATATGAAACCATAGCAATTTGATTCACTCAAAACGGATTTAAAATGAAGAAGTTATGGGTAAAACAAGATTGGATGATTTTTCTTATTGT
Source organism: Rutidosis leptorrhynchoides (assembly GCF_046630445.1). NCBI lineage: Eukaryota > Viridiplantae > Streptophyta > Magnoliopsida > Asterales > Asteraceae > Rutidosis > Rutidosis leptorrhynchoides. The sequence continues at coordinate 416,324,233 of NC_092336.1, forward strand.
TGCAACGTGAAAATTGGTAACAAATCTATATTAATCATATCCTAACTAACTTATATTGTATTATACATGTATTCTAATATATTATGTAATCTTGGGATACCATAGACACGTATACAAATGTTTTGACATATCATATCGACCCATGTGTATATATTATTTGGAACAACCGTAGACACTCTATATGCAGTAATGTGGGAGTCAGCTATACAGGGTTGAGGTTGATTCCAAAAATATATATACTTTGAGTTGTGATCTAGCCTGAGACGTATATACACTGGGTCGTGGATTGATTCAAGATAATATATATCAATTTTTTTCTGTACATCTAACGTTGGACAACTAGTTGTAGGTTACTAACGAGGACAGCTGACTTAATAAACTTAAAACATCAAAATGTATTAAAAGTGTTGTAAATATATTTTGAATATACTTTGATATATATGTACATATTTTTTATAGGTTCGTGAATCGACCAGTGGCCAAGTCTTACTTCCCGACGAAGTAAAAATCTGTGAAAGTGAGTTATAGTCCCACTTTTAAAATCTAATATTTTTGGGATAAGAATACATGCAGGTTTTATAAATGATTTACAAAATAGACACAAGTACGTGAAACTACATTCTATGGTTGAATTATCAAAATCGAATATGCCCATTTCTATTAAGTCTGGTAATCTAAGAATTAGGGAACAGACACCCTAATTGACGCGAATCCTAAAGATAGATCTATTGGGCCTAACAAACCCCATCCAAAGTACCGGATGCTTTAGTACTTCGAAATTTATATCATATCCGAAGGGTGTCCCGGAATGATGGGGATATTCTTATATATGCATCTTGTTAATGTCGGTTACCAGGTGTTCAAACCATATGAATGATTTTTATCTCTATGTATGAGATGCGTATTGAAATATGAAATCTTGTAGTCTATTGTTACGATTTGATATATATAGGTTAAACCTATAACACACCAACATTTTTGTTGACGTTTAAAGCATGTTTATTCTCAGGTGAATATTAAGAGCTTCCGCTGTTGCATACTAAAATAAGGACAAGATTTGGAGTCCATGTTTGTATGATATTATGTAAAAACTGCATTCAAGAAACATATGTCGATGTAATATATTTCTATTGTAAACCATTATGTAATGGTCGTGTGTAAACAGTATATTTTAGATTATCATTATTTGATAATCCACGTAATGCTTTTGAAACCTTTATTGATAAAATAAAGGTTATGGTTGTTTTAAAAATGAATGCAGTCTTTGAAAAACGTCTCATATAGAGGTCAAAACCTCGCAACGAAATCAATTAATATGGAACGTCTATAATCAATATGAACGGGACATTTCAGTTGGTATCCTAGCGTTGGTCTTAGAGAACCAGAATTTTGCATTAGTGTGTCTTATCGAGTTTGTTAGGATGCATTAGTGAGTCTGGACTTCGACCGTGTTTACTTGAAAAATGATTGCTTAACAAATTTTGTTGGAAACTATATATTTTTAACATGTGAATATTATGTGATATATTAATCTCTTAACGTGTTTGATATTATGTGATAGATGTATACCTCTAGAACAAGTCCCATTGACTCACCTAATAATAATGAAGAGTCAAATGTAAATTGGAATGATTCGTGGACTGATTCACAAGTTCCCGAAGAGGAACCGGAAGAAGAGTCGGAACCGGAAGAAGAATCGGAACCGGAAGAAGAATCGGAACCGGAAGAAGAAATAGAACCAGTGGGGGAAATAATAAAATGGTTAAGTAGAAGAAAATCCTCAACCAACCGACCAAAGTTAATTATGGTCAATGGTGTTTCCGCCAAGGAAGCAAAGTATTGGGAGGATTACCAATTCTCCGATGAATCGGATCCCGACAAGGATTCCGATGATGTTATAGAAATTACCCCAACACAATTTAATAAGGCAAAAGAGAACAATAAGGGAAAGGGCATAAAAATAGAGAAATTTGATTCCAAACACGATGAACATTATATGTATCATCAACACCCATATTTCTTAAGTTGTGACAATAACCCGGGAACCTCTAAACCACCAGGTTTTTCTAAACCAATGTGGAAAACGATGGCTCGTATTAGGGGAACATCATATATCCCTAGAAACTTGGTAAAACAAACCAAAACCAAAGAAGAAGAAACGAGCGAGTCAGAATAAGATAGTTGTATTCGTGTGGTATAATATATGTAATATAGTGTGCTTATGCTTTATGATATATGTAAAAATTGCGTGTATTAATAAGTATTTTTTTATGAATCTAACTCTTGTCTATTTTACAGTATAATAACACAAAATGGATAGACAACCCAATATTTTAAGAGACCTACCCGGAGACATGATCGATGAAATCTTGTCTAGAGTCGGTCAGAATTCCTTGGCACAACTATTTAAGGCGAGATCAGTTTGTAAGACATTCGAAGAACGTTCCAAGAATGCCTTGATTTATAAAAGGCTTTCGTTCGAAAGATGGGGATATCACATTGGTAAATCCATAAGTTACGATGTGTTTACTTTGACGCATATATTGCGGGGAACCCAAATGCTATTTTACGCAACGGGTTAAGAAATTATTTTGACTCAATATATCCGAATATAGGACTTCGTGATTTAGAAAAAGCGGCTAACATGCAACATAAAGAAGCATGTTATGCTTACGGGTTAGTAATGTTCGCTTCTCACCAAAGTGAGAACAAGAACATCGGGCTACAACTATTAAAAAAAACGTTCCCACAAGTGACGGAGTCGGTATTTGGGGTAAGAAATGAGGTTTTTAGGTTATTATGAGACTGTTGGTCATTACGTAACCTTCATCCTTTTGACGACGTTACAACACATTGTCTTACTATCGGTCACAACGGTTATGTTCCACAAAACCAAGGACGGGAAATGGTATTAGTAAAACCAGAATGCATGACTTATTTCTGGACGTATGAATTACGTGTCTTTATTGCCTTTGCTGAATGCCTTATTTATTAACTAGAATTATCTTCGCAACTACTTTGTATCAAATTTTTATGTGCTATATTTCATGCTATATGTAAAAAAAAGCGGTATTGTAAGTTTGCAAGTTATTGTATAAAGGTTTGAATATGATATATTTTTTTGTGATTAGTTTTTCATATAGAATTGTAGTAGTTGAAATGGTATGTTAGCTACTAAGTATGAACTTAACGGGTAGGTACTACCCGAATTAAAGAGTATAAAACGCTAATATGAAGAAAGAGCTTTTATAAATAAGTTCATATTACGCTACGAAATACTATTGACTACTCTTGATATTCTATATGATTAACTCGTTTCATTTGACTATTTTGAAGGAAATGGCACCGACTACTCGACACACCTTGAATATGAGCGAAGAGGAATTTCGTGCCTTTCTTGCTTCAAACATAGCCGCAGTACAGGCTGCGCTACATACCAACAATAACTCCGAATCTAGCAATGCAACTAACGGCGCAAGAAATCGTGTAGGATGCACCTACAAAGAATTCACTGCCTGCAAACCTTTGGAATTTGATGGAACCGAAGGACCGATCGGATTGAAACGGTGGACCGAGAAGGTCGAATCGGTGTTTGCCATAAGTAAGTGTACTGAAGAGGACAAAGTGAAGTACGCTATGCATACCTTCACAGGTACTGCGTTAACATGGTGGAATACGTATCTTGAGCAAGTGGGACAAGATGATGCTTACGCATTACCGTGGTCAGCATTCAAGCACTTGATGAACGAGAAGTACCGTCCCAGAATCGAGGTCAATAAGCTCAAGACAGAACTTAGAGGGTTACGAACCCAAGGATTTGATATTACCACGTACGAAAGACGATTCACAGAATTGTGCCTATTGTGTCCGGGAGCGTTCGAAGATGAGGAAGAGAAGATCGACGCGTTTGTGAAAGGATTACCGGAAAGAATCCAAGAAGATATAAGTTCACACGAGCCCGCCTCCATACAACAGGCATGTAGAATGGCTCACAAACTAGTGAACCAGATTGAGGAAAGAATTAAAGAACAGGCGGCTGAAGAGGCCAATGTGAAGCAAGTCAAAAGAAAGTGGGAGGAAAACGGTGATAAGAATCACCAATACAACAACAACAGCAATTACAACAATAATCGCAACAACTATCCCAACAATCGCAACATCAATCGCAACTACAACAAACGGCCCAACAACAACAACAACAGCAACTACAACAATCATCCCAACAACAATAACAATCGCAACAACAACAACAATCAGAAGCAGCTATGCCAAAGGTGTGAAAAGTATCACTCGGGGTTCTGCACCAAATTTTGCAACAAGTGTAAAAGAAATGGTCATAGCGCGGCGAAGTGTGAGGTCTACGGACCAGGGGTTAACAGAACGAAAGGAACAAATGGTGTCGGAATGAGTAATGGCAGAGCAAGTAGTGTCGGAGCAAGTTATGCCAATGTAGTTTGTTATAAATATGGAAAACCGGGCCACATTATTAGAAATTGCCCGAACCAGGAGAACACGAATGGACAAGGCCGCGGAAGAGTTTTCAATATTAATGCGGCAGAGGCACAGGAAGACCCGGAGCTTGTTACGGGTACGTTTCTTATTGACAATAAATCTGCTTACGTTTTATTTGATTCGGGTGCGGATAGAAGCTATATGAGTAGAGATTTTTGTGCTAAATTAAGTTGTCCATTGACGCCGTTGGATAGTAAATTTTTACTCGAATTAGTAAACGGTAAATGAATTTCAGCAGATTATATATGCCGGAATCGAGAAATTAAACTGGGTAGCAAAATATTTAAGATTGATTTGATACCCGTAGAGTTAGGGAGTTTTGATGTAATAATTGGCATGGACTGGCTGAAGAAGGTGAAAGCAGAGATCGTATGTTATAAAAATGCAATTCGCATTGTACGAGAAGAAGGAGAACCCTTAATGGTGTACGGAGAAAAGGGCAACATGAAGCTACATCTTATTAGTAATTTGAAGGCACAAAAACTAATAAGAAAAGGTTGCTATGCTGTTCTAGCACACGTCGAGAAAGTACAAACTGAAGAAAAGAGCATCAATGATGTTCCCGTCGCAAAAGAATTTCCCGATGTATTTCCGAAAGAATTACTAGGACTACCTCCACATCGATCTGTTGAATTTCAAATAGATCTTATACTAGGAGCTGCACCAATAGCTCGTGCTCCTTATAGACTCGCACCCAGCGAGATGAAAGAACTGCAAAGCCAACTACAAGAACTATTAGAACGTGGTTTCATTCGACCAAGCACATCACCATGGGGAGCTCCTGTTTTGTTTGTCAAGAAGAAGGATGGTACATTTAGGTTGTGTATTGACTACAGAGACTTGAACAAACTTACCATCAAAAAACCGTTATCCACTGCCGAGAATTGACGACTTATTTGATCAACTACAAGGCTCATCGGTTTATTCGAAGATCGATTTACGTTATGGATATCATCAAATGCGAGTAAAAAAGGATGATATTCCAAAAACTGCTTTTAGGACACGTTATGGTCATTACGAGTTTATGGTTATGCCGTTTGGATTGACTAACGCACCAGCTGTGTTCATGGACCTTATGAACCGAGTGTGTGGGCCATATCTTGACAAGTTTGTCATTGTTTTCATCGATGACATAATTATTTACTCAAAGAATGATAAAGATCACAAAGAACATTTGAGAAAAGTGCTAGAAGTATTGAGGAAAAAAAAACTGTACGCTAAGTTTTTAAAGTGTGCATTTTGGTTGGAAGAAGTTCAATTCCTCGGTCACATAGTGAACAAAGAAGGTATCCAGGTGGACCCGGCAAAGATCGAAACCGTTGAAAAGTGGGAAACCCCAAAAACTCCGAAGCATATACGTCAATTTTTAGGATTGGCTGGTTACTACAGAAGATTCATCCAAGATTTCTCCAAAATAGCAAAACCCTTGACTGCATTAACGCATAAAGGGAAGAAATTTGAATGGAAGGATGAACAAGAGAAGGTGTTTCAATTATTGAAGAAAAAGCTAACTACGGCACCTATATTGTCATTGCCTGAAGGGAATGATGATTTTGTGATTTATTGTGACGAATCAAAGCAAGGTCTCGGTTGTGTATTAATGCAACGGACGAAGGTGATTGCTTATGCGTCTAGACAATTGAAGATTCACGAGCAAAATTATACGACGCATGATTTGGAATTAGGCGCGGTTGTTTTTGCATTAAAGACTTGGAGGCACTACTTATATGAGGTCAAAAGTATTATATATACCGACCACAAAAGTTTTCAACACATATTTAATCAGAAACAACTGAATATGAGGCAGCGTAGGTGGATTGAATTATTGAATGATTACGACTTTGAGATTCGTTACCACCCGGGGAAGGCAAATGTGGTAGCCGATGCTTTGAGCAGGAAGGACAGAGAACCCATTCGAGTAAAATCTATGAATATAATGATTCATAATAACCTTACTACTCAAATAAAGGAGGCGCAACAAGGAGTTTTAAAAGAGGGAAATTTAAAGGATGAAATACCCAAAGGATCGGAGAAGTATCTTAATATTCGGGAAGACGGAACCCGGTATAGGGCTGAAAGAATTTGGGTACCAAAATTTGGAGATATGAGAGAAATGGTACTTAGAGAAGCTCATAAAACCAGATACTCAATACATCCTGGAACGGGGAAGATGTACAAGGATCTTAAGAAACATTTTTGGTGGCCAGGTATGAAAGCCGATATTGCTAAATATGTAGGAGAATGTCTGACGTGTTCTAAGGTCAAAGCTGAACATCAGAAACCATCAGGTCTACTACAACAACCTGAAATTCCGAAATGGAAATGGGAAAACATTAGCATGGATTTCATTACTAAATTGCCAAGGACTGCAAGTGGTTATGATACTATTTGGGTAATAGTTGATCGTCTCACCAAGTCAGCACACTTTCTGCCAATAAGAGAAGATGACAAGATGGAGAAGTTAGCATGACTGTATTTGAAGGAAGTCGTCTCCAGACATGGAATGCCAATATCTATTATCTCTGATAGGGATGGCAGATTTATTTCAAGATTCTGGCAGACATTACAGTAAGCATTAGGAACTCGTCTAGACATGAGTACTGCCTATCATCCACAAACTGATGGGCAGAGCGAAAGGACGATACAAACGCTTGAATACATGCTACGAGCATGTGTTATTGATTTCGGAAACAGTTGGGATCGACATCTACCGTTAGCAGAATTTTCCTACAACAACAGCTATCATTCAAGCATTGAGATGGCGCCGTTTGAAGCACTTTATGGTAGAAAGTGCAGGTCTCCGATTTGTTGGAGTGAAGTGGGGGATAGACAGATTACGGGTCCAGAGATAATACAAGAAACTACCGAGAAGATCATCCAAATTCAATAACGGTTGAAAACCGCCCAAAGTCGACAAAAGAGCTACGCCGACATTAAAAGAAAAGACATAGAATTTGAAATTGGAGAGATGGTCATGCTTAAGGTTGCACCTTGGAAAGGTGTTGTTCGATTTGGTAAACGAGGGAAATTAAATCCAAGGTGTATTGGACCATTCAAGATTATTGATCGTGTCGGACCAGTAGCTTACCGACTTGAGTTACCTCAACAAGTTGCGAATGTACATAACACTTTCCACGTCTCGAATTTGAAGAAATGTGTTGCTAAAGAAGATCTCACTATTCCGTTGGACGAAATCCAAATCAATGAAAAACTTTAATTCATTGAAGAACACGTCGAAATAATGGATCGTGAGGTTAAGAGACTTAAACAAAACAAGATACCGATTGTTAAGGTTCGATGGAATGCTCGTAGAGGACCCGAGTTCACCTGGGAGCGTGAAGATCAGATGAAGAAGAAATACCCGCATTTATTTCCAGAAGATACGTCAACACCTCCAACTACTTCAAATTTCAGGACGAAATTTATTTAACGGGTAGGTACTGTAGTGACCCGAACTTTTCCATGTTTATATATATATTAAATGAAATTGTTATCTACATGATTAAGTGTTTCCAACATGTTAAGCAATCAAACTTGTTAAGACTTGATTAATTGAAATAGGTTCATATAGACAATTGACCACCCAAGTTGACCGGTGATTCACGAATGTTAAAACTTGTAAAAACTATATGATGACATATATATGGATATATATATATATATATATATATATATATATATATATATATATATATATATATATAGTTAACATGATATTATGATAAGTAAACATATCATTAAGTATATTAACAATGAACTACATATGTAAAAGCAAGACTACTAACTTAATGATTTTGAAACGAGACATATATGTAACGATTATCGTTGTAACGACATTTAATGTATATATATCATATTAAGAGATATTCATACATCATATTATCATGATAATATAATAATTTAAAATCTCATTTGATATTATAAACATTGGGTTAACAACATTTAACAAGATCGTTAACCTAAAGGTTTCAAAACAACACTTACATGTAACAACTAACGATGACTTAACAACTCAGTTAAAATGTATATACATGTAGTGTTTTAATATGTATTCATACACTTTTGAAAGAATTCAAGACACTTATCAAAATACTTCTACTTAACAAAAATTCTTACAATTACATCCTCGTTCAGTTTCATCAACAATTCTACTCGTATGCACCCGTATTCGTACTCGTACAATACACAGCTTTTATATGTATGTACTATTGGTATATACACTCCAATGATCAGCTCTTATCAGCCCATGTGAGTCACCTAACACATGTGGGAACCATCATTTGGCAACTAGCATGAAATATCTCATAAAATTACAAAAATATGAGTAATCATTCATGACTTATTTACATGAAAACAAAATTACATATCCTTTATATCTAATCCATATACCAAAGACCAAAAACACCTAAAAACACTTTCATTCTTCAATTTTCTTCATCTAATTGATCTCTCTCAAGTTCTATCTTCAAGTTCTAAGTGTTCTTCATAAATTCTACAAGTTCCAGTTTTATAAAATCAAGAATACTTCCAAGTTTGCTAGCTTACTTCCAATCTTGTAGAGTGATCATCCAACCTCAAGAAATCTTTATTATTTACAGTAAGATATCTTTCTAATACAAGGTAATACTCATATTCAAACTTTGATTCAATTTCTATAACTATAACAATCTTATTTCGAGTGGAAATCTTACTTGAACTTGTTTTCGTGTCATGATTCTGCTTCAAGAACTTTCAAGCCATCCAAGGATCCTTTGAAGCTAGATCCATTTTTCTCATTTCCAGTAGGTTTATCCAGAAAACTTGAGGTAGTAATGATGTTCATAACATCATTCGATTCATACATATAAAGCTATCTTATTCGAAGGTTTAAACTTGTAATCACTAGAACATAGTTTAGTTAATTCTAAACTTGTTCGCAAACAAAAGTTAATCCTTCTAACTTGACTTTTAAAATCAACTAAACACATGTTCTATATCTATATGATATGCTAACTTAATGATTTAAAACCTGGAAAAAAGAAGAACACTGTAAAACCGGACATACGCTGTCGTAGTAACACCGCGGGCTGTTTTGGGTTAGTTAATTAAAAACTATGATAAACTTTGATTTAAAAGTTATTCTTATGGGAAAATGATTTTTTTATGAACATGAAACTATATCCAAAAATCATGGTTAAACTCAAAGTGGAAGTATGTTTTCTAAAATGGTCATCTAGACGTCGTTCTTTCGACTGAAATGACTACCTTTACAAAAACGACTTGTAACTTATATTTTCGACTATAAACCTATACTTTTTCTTTTTAGATTCATAAAATAGAGTTCAATATGAAACCATAGCAATTTGATTCACTCAAAACGGATTTAAAATGAAGAAGTTATGGGTAAAACAAGATTGGATAATTTTTCTTGTTGTAGCAACGTGAAAATTGGTAACAAATCTATATTAATCATATCCTAGCTAACTTATATTGTATTATACATGTATTCTAATATATTATGTAATCTTGGGATACCATAGACACGTATGCAAATGTTTTGACATATCATATCGACCCATGTGTATATATTATTTGGAACAACCATAGACACTCTATATGCAGTAATGTGGGAGTTAGCTATACAGGGTTGAGGTTGATTCCAAAAATATATATACTTTAAGTTGTGATCTAGCCTGAGACGTGTATACACTGGGTCGTGGATTGATTCAAGATAATATATATCAATTTTTTTCTGTACATCTAACGTTGGACAACTAGTTGTAGGTTACTAACGAGGACAGCTGACTTAATAAACTTAAAACATCAAAATGTATTAAAAGTGTTGTAAATATATTTTGAATATACTTTGATATATATGTACATATTTGTTATAGGTTCGTGAATCGACCAGTGGTCAAGTCTTACTTCCCGACGAAGTAAAAATCTGTGAAAGTGAGTTATAGTCCCACTTTTAAAATCTAATATTTTTGGGATGAGAATACATGCAGGTTTTATAAATGATTTACAAAATAGACACAAATTCGTGAAACTACATTCTATGGTTGAATTATCGAAATCGAATATGCCCCTTTTTATTAAGTCTGGTAATCTAAGAATTAGGGAACAGATACCCTAATTGACGCGAATCCTAAAGATAGATCTATTGGGCCTAACATGTAGTGACTCGAACTTTTCCATGTTTATATATATTAATTAAGATTGATATTTACATGATTAAATGTTTCCAACATGTTAAGCAATCAAACTTGTTAAGACTTGATTAATTGAAATATGTTTCATATAGACAATTGACCACCCAAGTTGACCGGTGATTCACGAACGTTAAAACTTGTAAAAACTATATGATGACATATATATGGATATATATATAGTTAACATGATACTATGATAAGTAAACATATCATTAAGTATATTAACAATGAACTACATATGTAAAAACAAGACTACTAACTTAATGATTTTTAAACGAGACATATATGTAACGATTATCGTTGTAAAGACATTTAATGTATATATATCATATTAAGAGATATTCATACATGATAATATCATGATAATATAATAATTTAAAATCTCATTTGATATTATAAACATTGGGTTAACAACATTTAACAAGATCGTTAACCTAAAGGTTTCAAAACAACACTTACATGTAACGACTAACGATGACTTAACGACTCAGTTAAAATGTATATACATGTAGTGTTTTAATATGTATTTATACACTTTTGAAAGACTTCAATACACTTATCAAAATACTTCTACTTAACAAAAATGCTTACAATTACATCCTCGTTCAGTTTCATCAACAATTCTACTCGTATGCACCCGTATTCGTACTCGTACAATACACAGCTTTTAGATGTATGTACTATTGGTATATACACTCCAATGATCAGCTCTTAGCAGCCCATGTGAGTCACCTAACACATGTGGGAACCATCATTTGGCAACTAGCATGAAATATCTCATAAAATTACAAAAATATGAGTAATCATTCATGACTTATTTACATGAAAACAAAATTACATATCCTTTATATCTAATCCATACACCAACGACCAAAAACACCTACAAACACTTTCATTCTTCAATTTTCTTCATCTAATTGATCTCTCTCAAGTTCTATCTTCAAGTTCTAAGTGTTCTTCATAAATTCTACAAGTTCTAGTTACATAAAATCAAGAATACTTTCAAGTTTGCTAGCTCACTTCCAATCTTGTAAGGTGATCATCCAACCTCAAGAAATCTTTTTTTCTTACAGTAGGTTATCATTCTAATACAAGGTAATAATCATATTCAAACTTTGGTTCAATTTCTATAACTATAACAATCTTATTTCAAATGATGATCTTACTTGAACTTGTTTTCGTGTCATGATTCTGCTTCAAGAACTTCGAGCCATCCAAGGATCCATTGAAGCTAGATCCATTTTTCTCTTTTCCAGTAGGTTTATCCAAGGAACTTAAGGTAGTAATGATGTTTATAACATCATTCGATTCATACATATAAAGCTATCTTATTCGAAGGTTTAAACTTGTAATCACTAGAACATAGTTTAGTTAATTCTAAACTTGTTCGCAAACAAAAGTTAATCCTTCTAACTTGACTTTTAAAATCAACTAAACACATGTTCTATATCTATATGATATGCTAACTTAATGATTTAAAACCTGGAAACACGAAAAACACCGTAAAACCGGATTTACGCCGTCGTAGTAACACCGCGGGCTGTTTTGGGTTAGTTAATTAAAAACTATGATAAACTTTGATTTAAAAGTTGTTATTCTGAGAAAATGATTTTTATTATGAACATGAAACTATATCCAAAAATTATGGTTAAACTCAAAGTGGAAGTATGTTTTCTAAAATGGTCATCTAGACGTCGTTCTTTCGATTGAAATGACAACCTTTACAAAAACGACTTGTAACTTATTTTTCCAACTATAAACCTATACTTTTCTGTTTAGATTCATAAAATAGAGTTCAATATGAAACCATAGCAATTTGATTCACTCAAAACGGATTTAAAATGAAGAAGTTATGGGTAAAACAAGATTGGATAATTTTTCTCATTTTAGCTACGTGAAAATTGGTAACAAATCTATTCCAACCATAACTTAATCAACTTGTATTGTATATTATGTAATCTTGAGCTACCATAGACACGTATACAATGTTTCGACCTATCATGTCGACACATCTATATATATTTCGGAACAACCATAGACACTCTATATGTGAATGTTGGAGTTAGCTATACAGGGTTGAGGTTGATTCCAAAATATATATAGTTTGAGTTGTGATCAATACTGAGATACGTATACACTGGGTCGTGGATTGATTCAAGATAATATTTATCGATTTATTTCTGTACATCTAACTGTGGACAACTAGTTGTAGGTTACTAACGAGGACAGCTGACTTAATAAACTTAAAACATCAAAATATATTAAAAGTGTTGTAAATATATTTTGAACATACTTTGATATATATATGTATATATTGTTATAGGTTCGTGAATCAACCAGTGGCCAAGTCTTTCTTCCCGACGAAGTAAAAATCTGTGAAAGTGAGTTATAGTCCCACTTTTAAAATCTAATATTTTTGGGATGAGAATACATGCAGGTTTTATAAATGATTTATAAAATAGACACAAGTACGTGAAACTACATTCTATGGTTGAATTATCGAAATCGAATATGCCCCTTTTTATTAAGTCTGGTAATCTAAGAATTAGGGAACAGACACCCTAGTTGACGCGAATCCTAAAGATAGATCTATTGGGCTTAACAAACCCCATCCAAAGTACCGGATGCTTTAGTACTTCGAAATTTATATCATATCCGAAGGGTGTCCCGGAATGATGGGGATATTCTTACATATATATGCATCTTGTTAATGTCGGTTACCAGGTGTTCACCATATGAATGATTTTTATCTCTATGTATGGGATGTGTATTGAAATATGAAATCTTGTGGTCTATTGTTACGATTTGATATATATAGGTTAAACCTATAACTCACCAACATTTTTGTTGACGTTTAAAGCATGTTTATTCTCAGGTGAATACTAAGAGCTTCCGCTGTTGCATACTAAAATAAGGACAAGTTTTGGAGTCCATGTTTGTATGATATTGTGTAAAAACTGCATTCAAAAAACTGATTTCGATGTAACATATTTGTATTGTAAACCATTATGTAATGGTCGTGTGTAAACAGGATATTTAAGATTATCATTATTTGATAATCTACGTAAAGCTTTTTAAACCTTTATTTATGAAATAAAGGTTATGGTTTGTTTTAAAAATGAATGCAGTCGTTGAAAAACGTCTCATATAGAGGTCAAAACCTCGCAACGAAATCAATTAATATGGAACGTTTTTAATCAATAAGAACGGGACATTTCAGTTGGTATCCGAGCGTTGGTCTTAGAGAACCAGAAAATTTGCATTAGTGTGTCTTATCGAGTTTGTTAGGATGCATTAGTGAGTCTGGACTTCGACCGTGTTTTCTTTAAAAATGATTGCTTAACATTTTTGTTGGAAACTATATATTTTTAACATATGAATATTATGTGATATATTAATCTCTTAACGTGTTTGATATTATGTGATAGATGCATACCTCTAGAACAAGTCCCATTGACTCACCTAATAATAATGAAGAGTCAAATGTAAATTGGAATGATTCGTGGACTGATTCACAAGTTCCCGAAGAGGAACCGGAAGAAGAGTCGGAACCGGAAGAAGAATCGGAACCGGAAAAAGAATCGGAACCGGATGAAGAAGTAGAACCGGTGGGGGAAATAATAAAACGGTTAAGTAAAAGAAAATCCTCAACCAACCGACCAAGGTTAATTATGGTCAATGGTGTTTCCGCCAAGGAAGCAAAATATTGGGAGGATTACCAATTCTCCGATGAATCGGATTCCGACAAGAATTCCGATGATGTTATAGAAATTACCCCAACTAAATTTAAAAAGGCAAAAGAAAATAATAAGGGAAAGGGCATAAAAATAGAGAAATCTAATTCCAACCCCGATGAACTTTATATGTATCGTCAACCCCCGAAGTCCTTAAGTTGTAACAATGACCCGGGAACCTCTAAACCACCAGGTTTTTCTAAACCAATGTGGATAACGACGGCTCGTATTAGGGGAACATCATATATCCCTAGAAACTTGGCAAAACGAACTAAAACCGAAGAAGAAGAAGAAACAAGCGAGTCGGAATAAGATAGTTGTATTCGTGTGGTGTAATATAAATAATATAGTGTGCTTATGCTTTATGATATATGTAAAAATTGCTTGTATTAATAAGTATTTTTTTTATGAATCTAACTCTTGTCTATTTTACAGTATAAAAACACAAAATGGATAGACAACCCAATATTTTAAGAGATCTACCCGGAGACATGATTGATGAAATCTTGTCTAGAGTCGGCCAGAATTCCTCGGCACAACTATTTAAGGCGAGATCAGTTTGTAAGACATTCGAAGAACGTTCCAAGAATGTCTTGGTTTATAAGAGACTTTCGTTTGAAAGATGGGGGATATCACATTGGGAAACCCATAAGTTACGATGTGTTTACTTTGACGCATATATTGCGGGGAACCCAAATGCTATTTTACGCAACGGGTTAAGAAATTATTTTGACTCAATATATCCGAATATTGGACTTCGTGATTTAAAAAAAGCGGCTAACATGCAACATAAAGAAGCATGTTATGCTTACGGATTAGTAATGTTCGCTTCTCACCAAAGTGAGAACAAGAACATCGGGCTACAACTATTAAACAAAACGTTTCCACAAGTGACGGAGTCGGTAATTGGGGTAAGAAATGAGGTTTTTAGATTGTTACGGGACTGTTGGACATTACGTAACCCTCGTCCCTTTGACGACGTTACAACACGCTGTCTTATCAACGGCCATAACAGTTATGTTCCACAAGACCAAGGATGGGAAGTAATCCTAGTAAAACCAGAATGCATGACTTGTTTATGGACGTATGAATTACGTGTCTTTATTGCCTTTGCTGAACGACTTGTGTACTAGCTAGAATTATCTTCACAACCATCTTGTATCAAATTTATTGTGTGCTATATTTCATGCTATATGCAAAATAAGCGGTATTGTAAGTTTGTAAAATATTGTGAAAAAGTTTGAACGCGAAATATTATTATAATCAGTTTTTCATATAGAATTGTAGTAGTTGAATTGTATATTAGCTACTAAGTATGAACTTAACGGGTAGGTACTACCCGAATTTAAACTTATAAAACGATAATATGAAGAAAAAGCTTTTATAAATGAGTTCATATTATGCTACGAAATACTATTAACTACTCTTAATATTCTGTATGATTAACTTGTTCCATTTGACTATTTTGAAGGAAATGGCACCGACTACTCGACACACCGTGAATATGAATGAAGAGGAATTCCGTACTTTTCTAGCTTCAAACATAGCCGCAGTACAGGCTGCGCTACATACCAACAATAACCTTGGATCTAGCAGTACAGGAAATCGTGTAGGATGCACCTACAAAGAATTCACTGCCTGCAAACCTTTGGAATTTGATGGAACCGAAGGACCGATCGGATTGAAACGGTGGACCGAGAAGGTCGAATCGGTGTTTGCCATAAGTAAGTGTACTGAAGAGGACAAAGTGAAGTACGCTACGCATACCTTCACATGTTCTGCGTTAACATGGTGGAATATCTATCTAGAGCAAGTGGGACAAGACGATGCGTACGCACTACCATGGTCAGCATTCAAGCACTTGATGAACGAGAAGTACCGTCCCAGAACCGAGGTCAATAAGCTCAAGACAGAACATAGAGGGTTACGAACCCAAGGATTTGATATTACCACGTACGAAAGACGATTCACAGAATTGTGCCTATTGTGTCCGGGAGCGTTCGAAGATGAGGAAGAGAAGATCGACGCGTTTGTGAAAGGATTACCGGAAAGAATCCAAGAAGATAAAAGTTCACACGAGCCCGCCTCCATACAACAGGCATGTAGAATGGCTCACAAACTAGTGAACCAGATTGAAGAAAGAATTAAAGAACAGACTGCTGAAGAGGCCAATGTGAAGCAAGTCAAAAGAAAGTGGGAGGAAAATGGTGATAAGAATCACCAATACAACAACAACAGCAATTACAACAATAATCGTAACAATTATCCCAACAATCGCAACATCAATCGCAACTACAACAAACGGCCCAACAACAACAACAACAACAACAACAACAACAACAACAACAACTACAACAACAACAACTACAACAATCATCCCAACAACAATAATAACCGCAACAACAACAACAATCAGAAGCAGCTATGCCAAAGGTGTGAAAAGTATCACTCGGGGTTCTGCACCCAATTTTGCAACAAGTGTAAAAGAAATGGTCATAGCACGGCGAAGTGTGAGGTCTACGGACTAGGGGTTAATAGAACGAAAGGAACAAATGGTGTCGGAACGAGTAATGGCGGAGCAAGTAGTGTCGGAGCAAGTTATGCCAATGTAGTTTGTTATAAATGTGGAAAACCGGGCCACATTATTAGAAATTGCCCGAACCAGGAGAACACGAATGGACAAGGCCGCGGAAGAGTTTTCAATATTAATGCGGCAGAGGCACAGGAAGACCCGGAGCTTGTTACGGGTACGTTTCTTATTGACAATAAATCTGCTTACGTTTTATTTGATTCGGGTGCGGATAGAAGCTATATGAGTAGAGATTTTTGTGCTAAATTAAGTTGTCCATTGACGCCTTTGGATAGTAAATTTTTACTCAAATTAGCAAATGGTAAATTAATTTCAGCAGATAATATATATCGGAATCGAGAAATTAAACTGGTTAGCGAAACATTTAAGATTGATTTGATACCAGTAGAGTTAGGGAGTTTTGATGTGATAATCGGTATGGACTGGATGAAAGAAGTGAAAGCAGAGATCGTCTGTTACAAAAATGCAATTCGCATTATACGAGAAAAAGGAAAACCCTTAATGGTGTACGGAAAAAAGGGCAACACGAAGCTACATCTTATTAGTAATTTGAAGGCACAAAAACTAATAAGAAAAGGTTGCTAAGCTGTTCTAACACACGTCGAGAAAGTACAAACTGAAGAAAAGAGCATCAATGATGTTCCCATTGCAAAAGAATTTCCCGATGTATTTCCGAAAGAATTACCGGGATTGCCCCCACATCGATCCGTTGAATTTCAAATAGATCTTGTACCAGGAGCTGCACCAATAGCTCGTGCTCCATACAGACTCGCACCCAGCGAGATGAAAGAACTGCAAAGCCAATTACAAGAACTTTTAGAGCGTGGTTTCATTCGACCAAGCACATCACCGTGGGGAGCTCCTGTTTTGTTTGTCAAGAAGAAAGATGGTACATTCAGGTTGTGTATCGACTACCGAGAGTTGAACAAACTTACCATCAAGAACCGCTACCCACTACCAAGAATCGACGACTTATTTGATCAACTACAAGGCTCGTCTGTTTATTCAAAGATTGACTTACGTTCCGGGTATCATCAAATGCGGGTGAAAGAAGATGATATTCCAAAGACTGCTTTCAGAACACGTTACGGTCATTACGAGTTTATGGTCATGCCGTTTGGTTTAACTAATGCACCAGCTGTGTTCATGGACCTTATGAACCGAGTGTGTGGACCATACCTTGACAAGTTTGTCATTGTTTTCATTGATGACATACTTATTTACTCAAAGAATGACCAAGAACACGTGAACATTTGAGAAAGGTGTTAGAAGTATTGAGGAAGGAAGAATTGTACGCTAAGTTTTCAAAGTGTGCATTTTGGTTGGAAGAAGTTCAATTCTTCGGTCACATAGTGAACAAAGAAGGTATTAAGATGGATCCGGCAAAGATAGAAACTGTTGAAAAGTGGGAAACCCCGAAAACTCCGAAACACATACGCCAGTTTTTAGGACTAGCTGGTTACTACAGAAGGTTCATCCAAGACTTTTCCAGAATAGCAAAACCCTTGACTGCATTAATGCATAAAGGGAAGAAATTTGAATGGAATGATGAACAAGAGAAAGCGTTTCAGTTATTGAAGAAAAAGCTAACTACGGCACCTATATTGTCATTGCCTGAAGGGAATGATGATTTTGTGATTTATTGTGACGCATCAAAGCAAGGTCTCGGTTGTGTATTAATGCAATGAACGAAGGTGATTGCTTATGCGTCTAGACATTTGAAGATTCACGAACAAAATTATACGACGCATGATTTGGAATTAGGCGCGGTTGTTTTTGCATTAAAGACTTGGAGGCACTACTTATATGGGGTCAAAAGTATTATATATACCGACCACAAAAGTTTTCAACACATATTTAATCAGAAACAACTGAATATGAGGCAGCGTAGGTGGATTGAATTATTGAATGATTACGACTTTGAGATTCGTTACCACCCGGGGAAGGCAAATGTGGTAGCCGATGCTTTGAGCAGGAAGGACAGAGAACCCATTCGAGTAAAATCTATGAATATAATGATTCATAATAACCTTACTACTCAAATAAAGGAGGCGCAACAAGGAGTTTTAAAAGAGGGAAATTTAAAGGATGAAATACCCAAAGGATCGGAGAAGCATCTTAATATTCGGGAAGACGGAACCCGGTATAGGGCTGAAAGGATTTGGGTACCAAAATTTGGAGATATGAGAGAAATGGTACTTAGAGAAGCTCATAAAACCAGATACTCAATACATCCTGGAACGGGGAAGATGTACAAGGATCATAAGAAACATTTTTGGTGGCCGGGTATGAAAGCTGATGTTGCTAAATACGTAGGAGAATGTTTGACGTGTTCTAAGGTCAAAGCTGAGCATCAGAAACCATCAGGTCTACTTCAACAACCCGAAATCCCGGAATGGAAATGGGAAAACATTACCATGGATTTCATCACTAAATTGCCAAGGACTGCAAGTGGTTTTGATACTATTTGGGTAATAGTTGATCGTCTCACCAAATCAGCACACTTCCTGCCAATAAGAGAAGATGACAAGATGGAGAAGTTAGCACGACTGCATTTGAAGGAAGTCGTCTCCAGACATGGAATACCAATCTCTATTATCTCTGATAGGGATGGCAGATTTATTTCAAGATTCTGGCAGACATTGCAGCAAGCATTAGGAACTCGTCTAGACATGAGTACTGCCTATCATCCACAAACTGATGGGCAGAGCGAAAGGACGATACAAATGCTTGAAGACATGCTACGAGCATGTGTTATTGATTTCGGAAACAGTTGGGATCGACATCTACCGTTAGCAGAATTTTCCTACAACAACAGCTATCATTCAAGCATTGAGATGGCACCGTTTGAAGCACTTTATGGTAGAAAGTACAGGTCTCCGATTTGTTGGAGTGAAGTGGGGGATAGACAGATTACGGGTCCGGAGATTATACAAGAAACTACCGAGAAGATCATCCAAATTCAACAACGGTTGAAAACCGCCCAAAGTCGACAAAAGAGCTACGCTGACATTAAAAGAAAAGATATAGAATTTGAAATTGGAGAGATGGTCATGCTTAAAGTTGCACCTTGGAAAGGCGTTGTTCGATTTGGTAAACGAGGGAAATTAAATCCAAGGTATATTGGACCATTCAAGATTATTGATCGTGTCGGACCAGTAGCTTACCGACTTGAGTTACCTCAACAACTCGCGGCTGTACATAACACTTTCCACGTCTCGAATTTGAAGAAATGTTTTGCTAAAGAAGATCTCACTATTCCATTAGATGAAATCCAAATCAACGAAAAACATCAATTCATCGAAGAACCCGTCGAAATAATGGATCGTGAGGTTAAAAGACTTAAGCAAAACATGATACCAATTGTTAAGGTTCGATGGAATGCTCGTAGAGGACCCGAGTTCACCTGGGAGCGTGAAGATCAGATGAAGAAGAAATACCCGCATCTATTTCCAGAAGATTCGTCAACACCTTCAACAGCTTAAAATTTCGGGACGAAATTTATTTAACGGGTAGGTACTGTAGTGACCCGAACTTTTCCATGTTTATATATATTAATTAAGATTGATATTTACATGATTAAATGTTTCCAACATGTTAAGCAATCAAACTTGTTAAGACTTGATTAATTGAAATATGTTTCATATAGACAATTGACCACCCAAGTTGACCGGTGATTCACGAACGTTAAAACTTGTAAAAACTATATGATGACATATATATGGATATATATATAGTTAACATGATACTATGATAAGTAAACATATCATTAAGTATATTAACAATGAACTACATATGTAAAAACAAGACTACTAACTTAATGATTTTTAAACGAGACATATATGTAACGATTATCGTTGTAAAGACATTTAATGTATATATATCATATTAAGAGATATTCATACATGATAATATCATGATAATATAATAATTTAAAATCTCATTTGATATTATAAACATTGGGTTAACAACATTTAACAAGATCGTTAACCTAAAGGTTTCAAAACAACACTTACATGTAACGACTAACGATGACTTAACGACTCAGTTAAAATGTATATACATGTAGTGTTTTAATATGTATTTATACACTTTTGAAAGACTTCAATACACTTATCAAAATACTTCTACTTAACAAAAATGCTTACAATTACATCCTCGTTCAGTTTCATCAACAATTCTACTCGTATGCACCCGTATTCGTACTCGTACAATACACAGCTTTTGGATGTATGTACTATTGGTATATACACTCCAATGATCAGCTCTTAGCAGCCCATGTGAGTCACCTAACACATGTGTGAACCATCATTTGGCAACTAGCATGAAATATCTCATAAAATTACAAAAATATGAGTAATCATTCATGACTTATTTACATGAAAACAAAATTACATATCCTTTATATCTAATCCATACACCAACGACCAAAAACACCTACAAACACTTTCATTCTTCAATTTTCATCATCTAATTGATCTCTCTCAAGTTCTATCTTCAAGTTCTAAGTGTTCTTCATAAATTCTACAAGTTCTAGTTACATAAAATCAAGAATACTTTCAAGTTTGCTAGCTCACTTCCAATCTTGTAAGGTGATCATCCAACCTCAAGAAATCTTTGTTTCTTACAGTAGGTTATCATTCTAATACAAGGTAATAATCATATTCAAATTTTGGTTCAATTTCTATAACTATAACAATCTTATTTCAAGTGATGATCTTACTTGAACTTGTTTTCGTGTCATGATTCTGCTTCAAGAACTTCGAGCCATCCAAGGATCCATTGAAGCTAGATCCATTTTTCTCTTTTCCAGTAGGTTTATCCAAGGAACTTAAGGTAGTAATGATGTTCATAACATCATTCGATTCATACATATAAAGCTATCTTATTCGAAGGTTTAAACTTGTAATCACTAGAACATAGTTTAGTTAATTCTAAACTTGTTCGCAAACAAAAGTTAATCCTTCTAACTTGACTTTTAAAATCAACTAAACACATGTTCTATATCTATATGATATGCTAACTTAATGATTTAAAACCTGGAAACACGAAAAACACCGTAAAACCGGATTTACGCCGTCGTAGTAACACCGCGGGCTGTTTTGGGTTAGTTAATTAAAAACTATGATAAACTTTGATTTAAAAGTTGTTATTCTGAGAAAATGATTTTTATTATGAACATGAAACTATATCCAAAAATTATGGTTAAACTCAAAGTGGAAGTATGTTTTCTAAAATGGTCATCTAGACGTCGTTCTTTCGACTGAAATGACTACCTTTACAAAAACGACTTGTAACTTGTTTTTCCAACTATAAACCTATACTTTTCTGTTTAGATTCATAAAATAGAGTTCAATATGAAACCATAGCAATTTGATTCACTCAAAACGGATTTAAAATAAAGAAGTTATGGGTAAAACAAGATTGGATAATTTTTCTCATTTTAGCTACGTGAAAATTGGTAACAAATCTATTCCAACCATAACTTAATCAACTTGTATTGTATATTATGTAATCTTGAGATACCATAGACACGTATACAATGTTTCGACCTATCATGTCGACACATCTATATATATTTCGGAACAACCATAGACACTCTATATGTGAATGTTGGAGTTAGCTATACAGGGTTGAGGTTGATTCCAAAATATATATAGTTTGAGTTGTGATCAATACTGAGATACGTATACACTGGGTCGTGGATTGATTCAAGATAATATTTATCGATTTATTTCTGTACATCTAACTGTGGACAACTAGTTGTAGGTTACTAACGAGGACAGCTGACTTAATAAACTTAAAACATCAAAATATATTAAAAGTGTTGTAAATATATTTTGAACATACTTTGATATATATGTATATATTGTTATAGGTTCGTGAATCAACCAGTGGCCAAGTCTTACTTCCCGACGAAGTAAAAATCTGTGAAAGTGAGTTATAGTCCCACTTTTAAAATCTAATATTTTTGGGATGAGAATACATGCAGGTTTTATAAATGATTTACAAAATAGACACAAGTACGTGAAACTACATTCTATGGTTGAATTATCGAAATCGAATATGCCCCTTTTTATTAAGTCTGGTAATCTAAGAATTAGGGAACAGACACCCTAGTTGACGCGAATCCTAAAGATATATCTATTGGGCTTAACAAACCCCATCCAAAGTACCGGATGCTTTAGTACTTCGAAATTTATATCATATCCGAAGGGTGTCCCGGAATGATGGGGATATTCTTACATATATATGCATCTTGTTAATGTCGGTTACCAGGTGTTCACCATATGAATGATTTTTATCTCTATGTATGGGATGTGTATTGAAATATGAAATCTTGTGGTCTATTGTTACGATTTGATATATATAGGTTAAGCCTATAACTCACCAACATTTTTGTTGACGTTTAAAGCATGTTTATTCTCAGGTGAATACTAAGAGCTTCCGCTGTTGCATACTAAAATAAGGACAAGATTTGGAGTCCATGTTTGTATGATATTGTGTAAAAACTGCATTCAAGAAACTGATTTCGATGTAACATATTTGTATTGTAAACCATTATGTAATGGTCGTGTGTAAACAGGATATTTTAGATTATCATTATTTGATAATCTACGTAAAGCTTTTTAAACCTTTATTTATGAAATAAAGGTTATGGTTTGTTTTAAAAATGAATGCAGTCTTTGAAAAACGTCTCATATAGAGGTCAAAACCTCGCAACGAAATCAATTAATATGGAACGTTTTTAATCAATAAGAACGGGACATTTCATAACAAACCCCATCCAAAGTACCGGATGCTTTAGTACTTCGAAATTTATATCATATCCGAAGGGTGTCCCGGAATGATGGGGATATTCTTATATATGCATCTTGTTAATGTCGGTTACCAGGTGTTCAATGAAATGTCCCGTTCTTATTGATTAAAAACGTTCCATATTAATTGATTTCGTTGCGAGGTTTTGACCTCTATATGAGACGTTTTTCAAAGACTGCATTCATTTTTAAACAAACCATAACCTTTATTTCATCAATAAAGGTTTAAAAAGCTTTACGTAGATTATCAAATAATGATAATCTAATATATCCTGTTTACACACGACCATTACATAATGGTTTACAATACAAATATGTTACAACAAAATAAGTTTCTTGAATGCAGTTTTTACACAATATCATACAAGCATGGACTCCAAATCTTGTCCTTATTTAAGTATGCGACAGCGGAAGCTCTTAATAATCTCCTGAGAATAAACATGCTTAAAACGTCAACAAAAATGTTGGTGAGTTATAGGTTTAACCTATATATATCAAATCGTAACAATAGACCACAAGATTTCATATTTCAATACACATCCCATACATAGAGATAAAAATCATTCATATGGTGAACACCTGGTAACCGACAATAACAAGATGCATATATAAGAATATCCCCATCATTCCGGGACACCCTTCGGATATGATATAAATTTCGAAGTACTAAAGCATCCGGTACTTTGGATGGGGTTTGTTAGGCCCAATAGATCTATCTTTAGGATTCGCGTCAATTAGGGTGTCTGTTCCCGAATTCTTAGATTACCAGACTTAATAAAAAGGGGCATATTCGATTTCGATAATTCAACCATAGAATGTAGTTTCACGTACTTGTGTCTATTTTGTAAATCATTTATAAAACCTGCATGTATTCTCATCCCAAAAATATTAGATTTTAAAAGTGGGACTATAACTCACTTTCACAGATTTTTACTTCGTCGGGAAGTAAGACTTGGCCACTGGTTGATTCACGAACCTATAACAATATATACATATATATATATCAAAGTATGTTCAAAATATATTTACAACACTTTTAATATATTTTGATGTTTTAAGTTTATTAAGTCAGCTGTCCTCGTTAGTAACCTACAACTAGTTGTCCACAGTTAGATGTACAGAAATAAATTGATAAATATTATCTTGAATCAATCCACGACCCAGTGTATACGTATCTCAGTATTGATCACAACTCAAACTATATATATTTTGGAATCAACCTCAACCCTGTATAGCTAACTCCAACATTCACATATAGAGTGTCTATGGTTGTTCCGAAATATATATAGATGTGTCGACATGATAGGTCGAAACATTGTATACGTGTCTATGGTATCTCAAGATTACATAATATATAATACAAGTTGATTAAGTTATGGTTGGAATAGATTTGTTACCAATTTTCACGTAGCTAAAATGAGAAAAATTATCCAATCTTGTTTTACCCATAACTTCTTCATTTTAAATCCGTTTTGAGTGAATCAAATTGCTATGGTTTCATATTGAACTCTATTTTATGAATCTAAACAAAAAAAGTATAGGTTTCTAGTCGGAAAAATAAGTTACAAGTCGTTTTTGTAAAGGTAGTCATTTCAGTCGAAAGAACGACGTCTAGATGACCATTTTAGAAAACATACTTCCACTTTGAGTTTAACCATAATTTTTGGATATAGTTTCATGTTCATAATAAAAATCATTTTCTCAGAATAACAACTTTTAAATCAAAGTTTATCATAGTTTTTAATTAACTAACCCAAAACAGCCCGCGGTGTTACTACGACGGCGTAAATCCGGTTTTACGGTGTTTTTCGTGTTTCCAGGTTTTAAATCATTAAGTTAGCATATCATATAGATATAGAACATGTGTTTAGTTGATTTTAAAAGTCAAGTTAGAAGGATTAACTTTTGTTTGCGAACAAGTTTAGAATTAACTAAACTATGTTCTAGTGATTACAAGTTTAAACCTTCGAATAAGATAGCTTTATATGTATGAATCGAATGATGTTATGAACATCATTACTACCTTAAGTTCCTTGGATGAACCTACTGGAAAAGAGAAAAATGGATCTAGCTTCAATGGATCCTTGGATGGCTCAAAGTTCTTGAAGCAAAATCATGACACGAAAACAAGTTCAAGTAAGATCATCACTTGAAATAAGATTGTTATAGTTATAGAAATTGAACCAAAGTTTGAATATGATTATTACCTTGTATTAGAATGATAACCTACTGTAAGAAACAAAGATTTCTTGAGGTTGGATGATCACCTTACAAGATTGGAAGTGAGCTAGCAAACTTGAAAGTATTCTTGATTTTATGAAACTAGAACTTTTTGAATTTATGAAGAACACTTAGAACTTGAAGATAGAACTTGAGAGAGTTCAATTAGATGAAGAAAATTGAAGAATAAAAGTGTTTGTAGGTGTTTTTGGTCGTTGGTGTATGGATTAGATATAAAGGATATGTAATTTTGTTTTCATGTAAATAAGTCATGAATGATTACTCATATTTTTGTAATCTTATGAGATATTTCATGCTAGTTGCCAAATGATGGTTCCCACATGTGTTAGGTGACTCACATGGGCTGCTAAGAGCTGATCATTGGAGTGTATATACCAATAGTACATACATCTAAAAGCTGTGTATTGTACGAGTACGAATACGGGTGCATACGAGTAGAATTGTTGATGAAACTGAACGAGAATGTAATTGTAAGCATTTTTGTTAAGTAGAAGTATTTTGATAAGTGTATTGAAGTCTTTCAAAAGTGTATAAATACATATTAAAACACTACATGTATATACATTTTAACTGAGTCGTTAAGTCATCGTTAGTCGTTACATGTAAGTGTTGTTTTGAAACCTTTAGGTTAACGATCTTGTTAAATGTTGTTAACCCAATGTTTATAATATCAAAAGAGATTTTAAATTATTATATTATCATGATATTATGATATATAATATATCTCAGTATGATGTATATACAGTTAAATGTCGTTACAACGATAATCGTTACATATATGTCTCATTTCGAAATCATTAAGTTAGTAGTCTTATTTTTACATATGTATTTCATTGTTAATACACTTAATAATATATTTACTTATCATTTAACATAATTAACCAAGTGTATCAATATCTTAATATGATTCATATGTACCTAGTAAGACGTTGTTATAACGATAATCGTTATATATATCGTTTTCGAGTTTCTTAAATTAATAGTCTCATTTTTATGTATATAACTCATTGTTAAAATACCTATGGAGATACTTACTTATCATAATCTCATGTTAACCATATGTATATCCATATATATATCGTCATGTCGTTTTTACAAGTTTTAACGTTCGTGAATCGCCGGTCAACTTGGGTGGTCAATTGTCTATATGAAACCTATTTCAATTAATCAAGTCTTAACAAGTTTGATTGCTTAACATGTTGGAAACATTTAATCATGTAAACATCAATCTCAATTAATATATATAAACATGGAAAAGTTCGGGTCACTACAGTACCTACCTGTTAAATAAATTTCGTCCCGAAATTTTAAGCTGTTGAAGGTGTTGACGAATCTTCTGGAAATAGATGCGGGTATTTCTTCTTCATCTGATCTTCACGCTCCCAGGTGAACTCGGGTCCTCTACGAGCATTCCATCGAACCTTAACAATTGGTATCTTGTTTTGCTTAAGTCTTTTAACCTCACGATCCATTATTTCGACGGGTTCTTCGATGAATTGGAGTTTTTCGTTGATTTGGATTTCATCTAACGGAATAGTGAGATCTTCTTTAGCAAAACATTTCTTCAAATTCGAGACGTGGAAAGTGTTATGTACAGCCGCGAGTTGTTGAGGTAACTCAAGTCGGTAAGCTACTGGTCCGACACGATCAATAATCTTGAATGGTCCAATATACCTTGGATTTAATTTCCCTCGTTTACCAAATCGAACAACGCCTTTCCAAGGTGAAACTTTAAGCATGACCATCTCTCCAATTTCAAATTCTATATCTCTTCTTTTAATGTCAGCGTAGCTCTTTTGTCGACTTTGGGCGGTTTTCAACCGTTGTTGAATTTGGATGATCTTCTCGGTAGTTTCTTGTATAATCTCCGGACCCGTAATCTGTCTATCCCCCACCTCACTCCAACAAATCGGAGACCTGCACTTTCTACCATAAAGTGCTTCAAACGGCGCCATCTCAATGCTTGAATGGTAGCTGTTGTTGTAGGAAAATTCTGCTAACGGTAGATGTCGATCCCAACTGTTTCCGAAATCAATAACACATGCTCGTAGCATGTCTTCAAGCGTTTGTATCGTCCTTTCGCTCTGCCCATCAGTTTGTGGATGATAGGCAGTACTCATGTCTAGACGAGTTCCTAATGCTTGCTGTAATGTCTGCCAGAATCTTGAAATAAATCTGCCATCCCTATCAGAGATAATAGAGATTGGTATTCCATGTCTGGAGACGACTTCCTTCAAATACAGTCGTGCTAACTTCTCCATCTTGTCATCTTCTCTTATTGGTAGGAAGTGTGCTGATTTGGTGAGACGATCAACTATTACCCAAATAGTATCAAAACCACTTGCAGTCCTTGGCAATTTAGTGATGAAATCCATGGTAATGTTTTCCCATTTCCATTCCGGGATTTCGGGTTGTTGAAGTAGACCTGATGGTTTCTGATGCTCAGCTTTGACCTTAGAACACGTCAAACATTCTCCTACGTATTTAGCAACATCGGCTTTCATACCCGGCCACCAAAAATGTTTCTTGAGATCCTTGTACATCTTCCCCGTTCCAGGATGTATTGAGTATCTGGTTTTATGAGCTTCTCTTAGTACCATTTCTCTCATATCTCCAAATTTTGGTACCCAAATCCTTTCAGCCCTATACCGGGTTCCGTCTTCCCAAATATTAAGATGCTTCTCCGATCCTTTGGGTATTTCATCCTTTAAATTTCCCTCTTTTAAAACTCCTTGTTGCGCCTCCTTTATTTGAGTAGTAATGTTATTATGAATCATTATATTCATAGATTTTACTCGAATGGGTTCTCTGTCCTTCCTGCTCAAGGCATCGGCTACCACATTTGCCTTCCCCGGGTGGTAACGAATCTCAAAGTCGTAATCATTCAATAATTCAATCCACCTACGCTGCCTCATATTCAGTTGTTTCTGATTAAATATGTGTTGAAGACTTTTGTGGTCGGTATATATAATACTTTTGACCCCATATAAGTAGTGCCTCCAAGTCTTTAATGCAAAAACAACCGCGCCTAATTCCAAATCATGCGTCGTATAATTTTGTTCGTGAATCTTCAATTGTCTAGACGCATAAGCAATCACCTTCGTTCGTTGCATTAATACACAACCGAGACCTTACTTTGATGCGTCACAATAAATCACAAAATCATCATTCCCTTCAGGCAATGACAATATAGGTGCCGTAGTTAGCTTTTTCTTCAATAACTGAAACGCTTTCTCTTGTTCATCATTCCATTCAAATTTCTTCCCTTTATGCGTTAATGCAGTCAAGGGTTTTGCTATTCTGGAAAAGTCTTGGATGAACCTTCTGTAGTAACCAGCTAGTCCTAAAAACTGGCGTATGTGTTTTGGAGTTTTCGGGGTTTCCCACTTTTCAACAGTTTCTATCTTTGCCGGATCCACCTTAATACCTTCTTTGTTCACTATGTGACCGAGAAATTGAACTTCTTCCAACCAAAATGCACACTTTGAAAACTTAGCATACAATTCTTCCTTCCTCAATACTTCTAACACCTTTCTCAAATGTTCACCGTGTTCTTGGTCATTCTTTGAGTAAATAAGTATGTCATCAATGAAAACAATGACAAACTTGTCAAGGTATGGTCCACACACTCGGTTCATAAGGTCCATGAACACAGCTGGTGCATTAGTTAAACCAAACGGCATGACCATAAACTCGTAATGACCGTAACGTGTTCTAAAAGCAGTCTTTGGAATATCATCTTCTTTCACCCGCATTTGATGATACCCGGAACGTAAGTCAATCTTTGAATAAACAGACGAGCCTTGTAGTTGATCAAATAAGTCGTCGATTCTCGGTAGTGGGTAGCGGTTCTTGATGGTAAGTTTGTTCAACTCTCGGTAGTCGATACACAACCTGAATGTACCATCTTTCTTCTTGACAAACAAAACAGGAGCTCCCCACGGTGATGTGCTTGGTCGAATGAAACCACGCTCTAAAAGTTCTTGTAATTGGCTTTGCAGTTCTTTCATCTCACTGGGTGCGAGTCTGTAAGGAGCACGAGCTATTGGTGCAGCTCCTGGTACAAGATCTATTTGAAATTCAACGGATCGATGTGGGGGTAATCCCGGTAATTCTTTCGGAAATACATCGGGAAATTCTTTTGCAATGGGAACATCATTGATGCTCTTTTCTGCAGTTTGTACTTTCTCGATGTGTGCTAGAACAGCATAGCAACCTTTTCTTATTAGTTTTTGTGCCTTCAAATTACTAATAAGATGTAGCTTCGTGTTGCCCTTTTCTCCGTACACCATTAAGGGTTTTCCTTTTTCTCGTATAATGCGAATTGCATTTTTGTAACAAACGATCTCTGCTTTCACTTCTTTCAACCAGTCCATACCGATTATCACATCAAAACTCCCTAACTCTACTGGTATCAAATCAATCTTAAATGTTTCGCTAACCAGTTTAATTTCTCGATTCCGACATATATTATCTGCTGAAATTAATTTACCATTTGCTAATTCGAGTAAAAATTTACTATCCAAAGGCGTCAATGGACAACTTAATTTAGCACAAAAATCTCTACTCATATAGCTTCTATCCGCACCCGAATCAAATAAAACGTAAGCAGATTTATTGTCAATAAGAAACGTACCCGTAACAAGCTCCGGGTCTTCCTGTGCCTCTGCCGCATTAATATTGAAAACTCTTCCGCGGCCTTGTCCATTCGTGTTCTCCTGGTTCGGGCAATTTCTAATAATGTGGCCCGGTTTTCCACATTTATAACAAACTACATTGGCATAACTTGCTCCGACACTACTTGCTCCGCCATTACTCGTTCCGACACCATTTGTTCCTTTCGTTCTATTAACCCCTGGTCCGTAGACCTCACACTTCACCGCGCTATGACCATTTCTTTTACACTTGTTGCAAAATTTGGTGCAGAACCCCGAGTGATACTTTTCACACCTTTGGCATAGCTGCTTCTGATTGTTGTTGTTGTTGCGGTTATTATTGTTGTTGGGATGATTGTTGTAGTTGCTGTTGCTGTTGTTGTTGTTGTTGTTGTTATTGTTGGGCCGTTTGTTGTAGTTGCGATTGATGGGATAATTGTTGCGATTATTGTTGTAATTGCTGCTGTTGTTGTATTGGTGATTCTTATCACCGTTTTCCTCCCACTTTCTTTTGACTTGCTTCACATTGGCCTCTTCAGCAGTCTGTTCTTTAATTCTTTCTTCAATCTGGTTCACTAGTTTGTGAGCCATTCTACATGCCTGTTGTATAGAGGCGGACTCGTGTGAACTTATATCTTCTTGGATTCTTTCCGGTAATCCTTTCACAAATGCGTCGATCTTCTCTTCCTCATCTTCGAATGCTCCCGGACACAATAGGCACAATTCTGTGAATCGTCTTTCGTACGTGGTAATATCAAATCCTTGGGTTCGTAACCCTCTAAGTTCTGTCTTGAGCTTATTGACCTCAGTTCTGGGACGGTACTTCTCGTTCATCAAGTGCTTGAATGCTGACCACGGTAGTGCGTACGCATCGTCTTGTCCCACTTGCTCTAGATAGGTATTCCACCATGTTAACGCAGAACCTGTGAAGGTATGCGTAGCGTACTTCACTTTGTCCTCTTCAGTACACTTACTTATGGCAAACACCGATTCGACCTTCTCGGTCCACCGTTTCAATCCGATCGGTCCTTCGGTTCCATCAAATTCCAAAGGTTTGCAGGCAGTGAATTCTTTGTAGGTGCATCCTACACGATTTCCTGTACTGCTAGATCCAAGGTTATTGTTGGTATGTAACGCAGCCTGTACTGCAGCTATGTTTGAAGCTAGAAAAGTACGGAATTCCTCTTCATTCATATTCACGGTGTGTCGAGTAGTCGGTGCCATTTCCTTCAAAGTATTCAAATGGAACAAGTTAATCATACAGAATATTAAGAGTAGTTAATAGTATTTCGTAGCATAATATGAACTCATTTATAAAAGCTTTTTCTTCATATTAGCGTTTTATAAGTTTAAATTCGGGTAGTACCTACCCGTTAAGTTCATACTTAGTAGCTAATATACAATTCAACTACTATAATTCTATATGAAAAACTGGTTGTAATAATATTTCGCGTTCAAACTTTAATACAATATTTTACAAACTTACAATACTGCTTATTTTACATAAAGCATGAAATATAGCACGCAATAACTTTGATACAAGATAGTTGTGAAGATAATTCTAGCTAGTACACAAGTCGTTCAGCAAAGGCAATAAAGACACGTAATTCATACGTCCAGAAACAAGTCATGCATTCTGGTTTTACTAGGACTACTTCCCATCCTTGGTCTTGTGGAACATAACCGTTATGGCCGTTGATAAGACAGCGTGTTGTAACGTCGTCAAAGGGACGAGGGTTACGTAATGACCAGCAGTCTCGTAATAACCTAAAAACCTCATTTCTTACCCCAATTACCGACTCCGTCACTTGTGGGAACGTTTTGTTTAATAGTTGTAGCCCGATGTTCTTGTTCTCACTTTGGTGAGAAGCGAACATTACTAATCCGTAAGCATAACATGCTTCTTTATGTTGCATGTTAGCCGCTTTTTCTAAATCACGAAGTCCAATATTCGGATATATTGAGTCAAAATAATTTCTTAACCCGTTGCGTAAAATAGCATTTGGGTTCCCCGCAATATATGCGTCAAAGTAAACACATCGTAACTTATGGGTTTCCCAATGTGATATCCCCCATCTTTCAAATGAAAGTCTCTTATAAACCAAGACATTCTTGAAACGTTCTTCGAATGTCTTACAAACTGATCTCGCCTTAAATAGTTGTGCCGAAGAATTCTGGCCGACTCTAGACAAGATTTCATCAATCATGTCTCCGGGTAGGTCTCTTAAAATATTGGGTTGTCTATCCATTTTGTATTTTTAAACTGTAAAATAGACAAGAGTTAGATTCATAAAAAAAAATACTTATTAATACAAGCAATTTTTACATATATCATAAAGCATAAGAACACTATATTCCATATATTACACCACACGAATACAACTATCTTATTCCGACTCGCTCGTTTCTTCTTCTTCGGTTTTGGTTCGTTTTGCCAAGTTTCTAGGGATATATGATGTTCCCCTAATACGAACCGTCGTTGTCCACATTGGTTTAGAAAAACCTGGTGGTTTAGAGGTTCCCGGGTCATTGTTACAACTTAAGGACTTCGGGGGTTGACGATACATATAAAGTTCATCGGGGTTGGAATTAGATTTCTCTATTTTTATGCCCTTTCCCTTATTATTTTCTTTTGCCTTTTTAAATTCAGTTGGGGTAATTTCTATAACATCATCGGAATTCTCGTCGGAATCCGATTCATCGGAGAATTGGTAATCCTCCCAATATTTTGCTTCCTTGGCGGAAACACCATTGACCATAATTAACTTTGGTCGGTTGGTTGAGGATTTTCTTTTACTTAACCGTTTTATTATTTCCCCCACCGGTTCTATTTCTTCATCCGGTTCCGATTCTTCTTCCGGTTCCGATTCTTCTTCCGGTTCCGACTCTTCTTCCGGTTCCTCTTCGGGAACTTGTGAATCAGTCCACAAATTATTCCAATTTACATTTGACTCTTCATTATTATTAGGTGAGTCAATGGGACTTGTTCTAGAGGTAGACATCTATCACATAATATCAAACACGTTAAGAGATTAATATATCACATAATATTCATATGTTAAAAATATATAGTTTCCAACAAAAATGTTAAGCAATCATTTTTAAAGAAAACACGGTCGAAGTCCAGACTCACTAATGCATCCTAACAAACTCGATAAGACACACTAATGCAAATTTTCTGGTTCTCTAAGACCAACGCTCTGATACCAACTGAAATGTCCCGTTCTTATTGATTAAAAACGTTCCATATTAATTGATTTCGTTGCGAGGTTTTGACCTCTATATGAGACGTTTTTCAAAGACTGCATTCATTTTTAAACAAACCATAACCTTTATTTCATCAATAAAGGTTTAAAAAGCTTTACGTAGATTATCAAATAATGATAATCTAATATATCCTGTTTACACACGACCATTACATAATGGTTTACAATACAAATATGTTACAACAAAATAAGTTTCTTGAATGCAGTGTTTACACAATATCATACAAGCATGGACTCCAAATCTTGTCCTTATTTAAGTATGCGACAGCGGAAGCTCTTAATAATCTCCTGAGAATAAACATGCTTAAAACGTCAACAAAAATGTTGGTGAGTTATAGGTTTAACCTATATATATCAAATCGTAACAATAGACCACAAGATTTCATATTTCAATACACATCCCATACATAGAGATAAAAATCATTCATATGGTGAACACCTGGTAACCGACAATAACAAGATGCATATATAAGAATATCCCCATCATTCCGGGACACCCTTCGGATATGATATAAATTTCGAAGTACTAAAGCATCCGGTACTTTGGATGGGGTTTGTTAGGCCCAATAGATCTATCTTTAGGATTCGCGTCAATTAGGGTGTCTGTTCCCTAATTCTTAGATTACCAGACTTAATAAAAAGGGGCATATTCGATTTCGATAATTCAACCATAGAATGTAGTTTCACGTACTTGTGTCTATTTTGTAAATCATTTATAAAACCTGCATGTATTCTCATCCCAAAAATATTAGATTTTAAAAGTGGGACTATAACTCACTTTCACAGATTTTTACTTCGTCGGGAAGTAAGACTTGGCCACTGGTTGATTCACGAACCTATAACAATATATACATATATATATATCAAAGTATGTTCAAAATATATTTACAACACTTTTAATATATTTTGATGTTTTAAGTTTATTAAGTCAGCTGTCCTCGTTAGTAACCTACAACTAGTTGTCCACAGTTAGATGTACAGAAATAAATTGATAAATATTATCTTGAATCAATCCACGACCCAGTGTATACGTATCTCAGTATTGATCACAACTCAAACTATATATATTTTGGAATCAACCTCAACCCTGTATAGCTAACTCCAACATTCACATATAGAGTGTCTATGGTTGTTCCGAAATATATATAGATGTGTCGACATGATAGGTCGAAACATTGTATACGTGTCTATGGTATCTCAAGATTACATAATATATAATACAAGTTGATTAAGTTATGGTTGGAATAGATTTGTTACCAATTTTCACGTAGCTAAAATGAGAAAAATTATCCAATCTTGTTTTACCCATAACTTCTTCATTTTAAATCCGTTTTGAGTGAATCAAATTGCTATGGTTTCATATTGAACTCTATTTTATGAATCTAAACAAAAAAAGTATAGGTTTCTAGTCGGAAAAATAAGTTACAAGTCGTTTTTGTAAAGGTAGTCATTTCAGTCGAAAGAACGACGTCTAGATGACCATTTTAGAAAACATACTTCCACTTTGAGTTTAACCATAATTTTTGGATATAGTTTCATGTTCATAATAAAAATCATTTTCTCAGAATAACAACTTTTAAATCAAAGTTTATCATAGTTTTTAATTAACTAACCCAAAACAGCCCGCGGTGTTACTACGACGGCGTAAATCCGGTTTTACGGTGTTTTTCGTGTTTCCAGGTTTTAAATCATTAAGTTAGCATATCATATAGATATAGAACATGTGTTTAGTTGATTTTAAAAGTCAAGTTAGAAGGATTAACTTTTGTTTGCGAACAAGTTTAGAATTAACTAAACTATGTTCTAGTGATTACAAGTTTAAACCTTCGAATAAGATAGCTTTATATGTATGAATCGAATGATGTTATGAACATCATTACTACCTTAAGTTCCTTGGATGAACCTACTGGAAAAGAGAAAAATGGATCTAGCTTCAATGGATCCTTGGATGGCTCAAAGTTCTTGAAGCAAAATCATGACACGAAAACAAGTTCAAGTAAGATCATCACTTGAAATAAGATTGTTATAGTTATAGAAATTGAACCAAAGTTTGAATATGATTATTACCTTGTATTAGAATGATAACCTACTGTAAGAAACAAAGATTTCTTGAGGTTGGATGATCACCTTACAAGATTGGAAGTGAGCTAGCAAACTTGAAAGTATTCTTGATTTTATGAAACTAGAACTTTTTGAATTTATGAAGAACACTTAGAACTTGAAGATAGAACTTGAGAGAGTTCAATTAGATGAAGAAAATTGAAGAATAAAAGTGTTTGTAGGTGTTTTTGGTCGTTGGTGTATGGATTAGATATAAAGGATATGTAATTTTGTTTTCATGTAAATAAGTCATGAATGATTACTCATATTTTTGTAATCTTATGAGATATTTCATGCTAGTTGCCAAATGATGGTTCCCACATGTGTTAGGTGACTCACATGGGCTGCTAAGAGCTGATCATTGGAGTGTATATACCAATAGTACATACATCTAAAAGCTGTGTATTGTACGAGTACGAATACGGGTGCATACGAGTAGAATTGTTGATGAAACTGAACGAGAATGTAATTGTAAGCATTTTTGTTAAGTAGAAGTATTTTGATAAGTGTATTGAAGTCTTTCAAAAGTGTATAAATACATATTAAAACACTACATGTATATACATTTTAACTGAGTCGTTAAGTCATCGTTAGTAGTTATATGTAAGTGTTGTTTTGAAACCTTTAGGTTAACGATCTTGTTAAATGTTGTTAACCCAATGTTTATAATATCAAAAGAGATTTTAAATTATTATATTATCATGATATTATGATATATAATATATCTCAGTATGATGTATATACAGTTAAATGTCGTTACAACGATAATCGTTACATATATGTCTCATTTCGAAATCATTAAGTTAGTAGTCTTATTTTTACATATGTATTTCATTGTTAATACACTTAATAATATATTTACTTATCATTTAACATAATTAACCAAGTGTATCAATATCTTAATATGATTCATATGTACCTAGTAAGACGTTGTTATAACGATAATCGTTATATATATCGTTTTCGAGTTTCTTAAATTAATAGTCTCATTTTTATGTATATAACTCATTGTTAAAATACCTATGGAGATACTTACTTATCATAATCTCATGTTAACCATATGTATATCCATATATATATCGTCATGTCGTTTTTACAAGTTTTAACGTTCGTGAATCGCCGGTCAACTTGGGTGGTCAATTGTCTATATGAAACCTATTTCAATTAATCAAGTCTTAACAAGTTTGATTGCTTAACATGTTGGAAACATTTAATCATGTAAACATCAATCTCAATTAATATATATAAACATGGAAAAGTTCGGGTCACTACATTCAAACCATATGAATGATTTTTATCTCTATGTATGAGATGCGTATTGAAATATGAAATCTTGTGGTCTATTGTTACGATTTGATATATATAGGTTAAACCTATAACTCACCAACATTTTTATTGACGTTTAAAGCATGTTTATTCTCAGGTGAATATTAAGAGCTTCCGCTGTTGCATACTAAAATAAGGACAAGATTTGGAGTCCATGTTTGTATGATATTATGTAAAAACTGCATTCAAGAAACATATGTCGATGTAATATATTTCTATTGTAAACCATTATGTAATGGTCGTGTGTAAACAGTATATTTTAGATTATCATTATTTGATAATCCACGTAATGCTTTTGAAACCTTTATTGATAAAATAAAGGTTATGGTTGTTTTAAAAATGAATGCAGTCTTTGAAAAACGTCTCATATAGAGGTCAAAACCTCGCAACGAAATCAATTAATATGGAACGTTTATAATCAATATGAACGGGACATTTCAAAAACAACACAACAATTTAGTTTAGCGTAGAGAATAATCTTAACCCGTGATAAAAAATTATATTACAGGATATAATGTACTAATAAGTGACCTCATCATCTCTGTTAATATTTATGTTCAATTCCCTACAAGTTTTTTCATGTATGGGGCATTATCAACACCTTGAACCAAGACTTAAGAGTGATAACATATGCATACAATGGACCGTTGCTTTTTCTCTCAACCTCGGAAACCGCTTTGTCGGATTTTTTGAACTCCTCCACCCTACTCCGCCTCTTTCTGCCATTCTCTGCCTCACTTTCTTCTTTATCCTCCCTTAATTTACACCAACATTTATTTTTCAGCTACCACTTTCATTTATGCTTTATATCCCTATTTAATTTAAACTCTTTCCAACTTTAATCATGGTCCATTCTTTTTCATTTTATGAATTTCCTACACTGTCGTCCTATCGTGATACTCCTAAAAAATCTTCAGATTCATAATCTTTCTTGTTTACTTATGCTTTCGGCACTAATAGGAAGGTGCCGATTCATTATGAAGATAATGTTTCCAATATCCCTTCACCTCCTTGTGTTGATGCATGTTCCCAAAGGTAAAAAAAAGCACAGCGCAGGGTGATAATTCTCTGTCCAAGAATGATACGCTTGATGGGTCAACAAGATCAACGATCTTCATAGGTCGATTGGAGAAGGAGGTTACTCGGCACATGATCGAGAGTGTTTCTAATAAAATAGGCCCAATCTCCGAGATTAAACATTGTCTTGCAAGAAGATACACGTCTATTTCTTTTCTAGATATTGTGATTGTCGAGAAGGCGATGAGGATGCTAGATAGTACTCGTGTGTTTGGAAGACCCATCTATGTGGAATGGCCTAGTCGCTCACGAGTCATTTTGAAAGTTGGTAGTTTCAAGGCTAGTCCGGTAACCTCTTCGGTGCAACTTGTCTTTGGACGATGTGTTGGTGAAGAATGTGAATTTGGGTATTTCGACTGTGGATCAAGTTCCGCTGGATGAAGGTATGGTTAAATACTTCTTTGATTCGTTTTAATGCTTCGATGGAGTCTATTTTCAAGTTCGGTATGTTTGGGTGTGTTGTTGTGTGCTCAGATTATGATAGTTTTAACTGTGTTTTGGGTGCGAATAAAGATTCAGTGAGGTTTGTTATGGCTTCTCCTTTTGTAGAACATGCCTCGATGTACGCCCGTTTTGTTTGGATTGAAACCAGGGGCGTGCCGGCTAAGTATATCTTAGTTCGGAACATACATAAGGTGGCTAGTTTGTTTGGTGACTTCTTATCCATTGTAAATTCGTCTAAACATCTCGACAATATTGGTTCGTTGTTTGCATTTGTTAGCTCTCATTATGTGAAACAATGAGCTTGTGGTGGCTAATTTAGATGATGAAAGGGGTTCGTTGAAGTAATTGTGGGTTAATTAATTGGAGCATTCATGATTTTCGCTCGATTATTGATAATGTTTTTTTGACAAAGATGGTATCGAGTGTTAACAGCAACATCACTTTTGGTTCGTTTACGAGTGGAGCTAATTGTGATATTTCGATCACTGTTTCCTCAATAGATTCGAATCCTCCTCATGATAAATAGAATGAAACAGATGTGGTGGACGATGAGACGGGTGTGGTGGATGCGAACATGAAGGCTTCAGGTTGTTTCAATGTTATTGAGGTTACCGGTACTTTGTTTAAGGGTAAGGATGTAGTTGGAAATGGTGAGAAGGAGACGACGGGATAGGTGTCGGTTGTTGATAAAGGTAAAAAGAGTTGCGGAGTTGTCATGGATAATGGTGGTCCGTATTCGGCTCAGTTGGATGAGATTGATATTGCGCTTGATGGTGTGGGTTTGGGGCCTAAATCTAAAAAGAGTCGAATTTAGAAATAATGGCTTGAACTCGGACGGGATCGGAATTGAATCTACCTTTTCGTTTAAAGCTAAAGTGGATGATGGTGTCCACAACAATAACATTCGTGCTTGATTATGCTTTGGTATTATTATTCCTTTGTGTGGTAGTTTTCTAGTCTCGTTTTCCTTCGATTCTATTTTTGTTAATTGTTTGAGACACGATGAGGCTCGGTTTAGTTAGCGTTAGATCAATGTCTTGGTTAGGATTTGTTTACTGTCTTTGAGCCTCTGTCTCGTGCTTTGTTCCTTTGTTTCTTGTGATCTTGTCTCTTTTCGAGATTATGATTTAATATAATGTATTTGCTTTTTTTTGCCAAAAAAAAAAGGATACTTAATTTTTAAATGATTGTTGGCGTGGAGATCAATGGTTCAAAAAAAGGGTTTCAAGACTTTTTCGACTATAGCATAACAAGTCATCATTATCAGTGGCAATTCCATGATCAGAATTCAATGGGGCCCTGATTTTTTTCTAGTATTAATTATATTTGAATATTATTTTTGTAGTTGTTTACTTTCAAACACCACAATTTCGTAAAATGTATGGGGTCCGAGTAGTTAATTTAGTGGTGCATTATACAATTAAAAGGGAAAAAAAAATCTAAATACTGAATATTTAAATAATCTATAGTCTCTATTAAAATCCTATAATGATGATGTCATTATTAGTCTAATTCTTTTGTTAAAAAAATTTAAAAACAAAAGAAAAAAATCTAAGCATGGTGGGTGATGTCATTAATTTAGATAATTTTGAATTAAATTAAATCTTATTAATTAATTATTATTATTATTAAATATTATTAATAATTATTTTAATTATTAAAAAATTAATTTATTTTGAATTATTTTAATTAATTATTTTGAATTGAGTACGAGAAGGTATAAAAGCTATGCAGAAGAAAACCAATTCAAAATTTATATTTCAATTTACACTTTTAAAATAAAATAACAACCAATATTATCTCTTACGATTGGATATTGATTGTTTAATATGCATTTTAGGTGTTTGATGAAATGTTCAGCTGACGAGTTTCTTAGTCGGACTCTGTGGTTCCACGGGTCATTAAACTAAATGACTTTAGCATTTACGTTCACTTAATACCTAAAACATATCATTAAACCGTTTCGTTTAAACAAACTCGTGGTTCCACATGTCATTTCACTAGTATAATAACTAAATACTGAATTTTTTTTAGTTCCAATTAAATTTGAAAACTTAAAACCCTATATTTACCGTAACAAATAAAATGGACTAAATTGCCTATTTCGTTCACGTGTTTTTCTTTTTTTTGTCCGTTTCATTCCTGTGTTTTATTTCCTGCATTTTTCATCCTTAAAAGCATTTTTAAATCTCAAATTCATTCCTCACTCTAACAAATATTAATGTCAGTTAAGTATAGACCATCCTTGTAAATATTGATTCCTTAACATTGCAACCTTATCATTTTACCATCAATGTCATATTGAAATCGATTAAAGATGGTTTCTATCTTGTTACAAATCTTTGTGTAATCAAAAGAAGGGGAAATTTTAGTTACCCTCGTGTACCACTTCAATGAAATGAAAAGATGTTTTAATCTTCATGATGAATATTAGGTCAAACAATTGAAAAAATGTAAAGAAAATTGAAAGCTTAATGTTCAAAACTCAAATATGGAAAAACAGATTGATGACTAACTAATGAAAATGATACTACAGTAAATATGAGGAATATTCATTTGAGTCCATAAATTAAGTTGAGATTCAAGGGACCAATGAGAGCGCGACACGTGTCGCGAAAATCACATGTGATTGAAAAAAAAAATTCAAAAATTTTTTTTTGAAAAAAAATTCAAAATTTTTTTTTTCGAAATTAAAAAAAAAAAATTTTTTTTTTAAATTTTTTTTTTTACAATCACATGTGATTTACCTGCACAATCACATGTGATTGAATTGTACAATCACATGTGATTAGATTTGCCATGCATAATCACATGTGATTGGGTTTACAATCACATGTGATTGACATGCATAATCACATATGATTTTTAAAAAAAAAAATTCGAAAAAAAATATTTTCGAAAAAAGAATTTGAACAAAAAAATGTTCGAAAAAAAATAAAAAAAAAAAAATTTTGAATTTTTTTTTCCAATCACATGTGATTTTCGCGCCACATGTCGCCATCTCATTGGTCCCTTTGTTTTCAAGCAAATTTATGGATGCAAGTGATTACAACTCCAGTAAATATACAGAGATGCTTACTGAATTATATGCATATGGATATCGAAGCGGTACATGAGGGTAATTGATGGCATGAAATTTAATTGGCGGAGGGGGCGACAATATCTTGTACGAATTATATGTTTGATCCAATATTCATTTACCTTAAATTAAAAGATGTAGCCGTGTGTAACTATGGTTCATTTTGATCAGGGATAAAGATATGGCATGTAAGTGAAATGTGATGACATGAATTAATGCATTAGATGATAATTATTTTGATCATGGATGAATAATGTATGTGTGCAGATGATGTTGAAAACAACAACTAAAATTTCCCCTTCTTTCTTTTACGCAGAGATTTGTAAAAGATCGAAACCATGTTTAATTGATAACAATCTGATATTGATGGTAAAGATGGTAAGGTTGCAATGTTAAGGAATCAATTTTTATAAGGATGGTCCATACTTAACGGATATTTAACTTTTGTTAGGGTGAGTGATGAATTTGGGACTTTAAAATCCTTTTAAGGATGAAAATTGCAGGAAATGAAACACAGAGATGAAACGCACAAAAAGTAAAAAACACATGCATGAAATGGATAATTTTGTCAATAAAATGGGATCCAATTTTACCCCATATGTGTGTACAATATAATATATATATACAAAGAAACCCTACAAAAGAATTTGGGGACTATTCGTAATCATCAAATTTCTTTTTCTTTCTCTAATTTAATTTATTGAAAATCAAATTAAATCATATGTTATGCAGGGAGACTTCTTCCAAACCCTAGCATTCACCTTCAACATTTCTCTTGCTTTCTCCTTGATCTTTCTTCCACAATCAATTTGTAACACCAATATTAGTTTTTCCACCACCCCTAACTCCATCATTTCTTGCACAACACGTGAGTTGCCCGAAAACATCGTCATGGAATACAATATCTTCACCGCTCTTTCACTCGCAACCGATGAAACCCTAAAAATCTTCTTCGAAATCACCGCTAATCCACCTCCATGTTTCATCAACTCAGCGCGTCCTTCCGCACATTGACAAACATGATCCAACAAAATAATAATCATTTCGGATACCCGTTTATCCGTACAATCCAAAAGAATATCTATCAAGGCAGAAACTACCCCGTTTTCGGCCGCTTTGATCCGATTCCGGCCCCACGGACAGACATTGATAAGTAACTTTAGTGTTGCTTTTGTTGCCTTTTGTGAGATTTGATCATTTAAGATTTGTACAATCTCTTTGAAGAAACTAAGGGTTAGTGACGTCACTTGTACGGGCTCTGCCACTTCAAACATCGATTTTAGTAGCATGATGGCGTAAGCACGTGACTCGAAACTAACGGCACGTTGCATCACGTGCGCTAACGTCTCCACGAAATTACCTGCCTTACCAAATAAAAATTTAAGTCCCGCTTGTGAGAGTTTAAGGTGGTAAAGAATAGTCAACGCTTCATCAGCTCCGCTGACTTCCGGTGACGATGACGACATGATGATATCATGATCATAAACGTTACTTATAATGGTTGTTAATTGATTAAATGCTCCAGCTGATTCCATCATCCGTTTATTCTTTTCGTTTTCTAAAACAATTGTTTTCAATCTGTTTAAACTCTTGATTTGTAGATGAGGAGACTTTGAATCTTTGAGAAGTTTTATGATTTCAGTTTTGGAGATTGCCGGTTTTGGAGTTGGGAATCTTTCGATTCCTAGCGATGCGTTGATCGTGCACCATGATTGGATTAATCGACGAAGTGTGTGGTTCGGTGTCAGCTCAATATCAAGAACCACTTGCTTTGTAACGGGACAAACTTCGTTTTTCTTTGAAAACAACCATTGCTCAATGCTATCTCGATCGTATGTGATTCCTGTGGAGAGCGTTACAGGATCTTTCATTATTTCGAGTGAAATCGGGCATATGAAATAACGAGGAATGTCGATATCGATTTGAAGATCATCACCCATTGTTGTAGTAATAAAAGTTGTTAAGATGAAAAAGATAGTAAAGTTGAGAGTTTTTTTAATAATTAGGTGAATATTGGTTGTGAGTATATGAATGAAAATTTGGTTATATAGGGTACCGTTTGCAAAGAGAAAGTCAAAACACGTAGAAAGTTTGACTTCTTAAAAATATGAGAACATCAAGAAAGACAGCTAATTGGTCTTAATTGTGCATGTGGAGATACCACAAGTGTGCGTGCAAATTGTGTTTGTGGAGTGCCGCAATTTATAAACACTTTCTTTACACATTTAATGTTCGTTATGAAATGTGCAACTCTAGCCCTTGAGATTTAATTATTTTACATTATGAGGATATGATTTTTGAGATCTTTCATGGATTGATACCTACCTAATATCTAAACCCTATAAACCCTAATATCTAAAACTTCAACGTACGCTCGAAAAACACGATAATTGTTATATATTAATTCTTCGAGCGTTTTTTCGTCAAAATAAAAACATTTATCACAAAGTGTCTTTATTAAATGTTCATATTTTCATCCCATCTATAACGTCGTAAACAAAGTTTTTTCAAAAAGCGAAAGACATAAAATAATTTTGCTTCCCACGTTTCCCCCCAATTGATTACTTCCCCATTGATACTACCTCTAAATATATATTTCACATTATGACAACTTTAAAATTAAATGATCAACTTAATATAACGTTAAGTTAGTAACCCTTCATTAATATTTACTGTATAGTAAACGTTAAAAATTCTCGGTCAAACATAAAGTGATAAGGTACATTCGGATTATCTGAAGGTGTGGGTACTTTTATTCTAATG
Organism: Rutidosis leptorrhynchoides; assembly: GCF_046630445.1. Classification (NCBI taxonomy): domain Eukaryota; kingdom Viridiplantae; phylum Streptophyta; class Magnoliopsida; order Asterales; family Asteraceae; genus Rutidosis; species Rutidosis leptorrhynchoides. The sequence continues at coordinate 416,369,029 of NC_092336.1, forward strand.
TATGCTACCTAATTAAATAAATCCGTAACCGCTTTCAAACCCTTCTCTAATTAGCACTAAATTAAATTTGAATCTGATATCTCTTGTAAAAAGATCTCAATACCCTAACCAATAAGATCTCAATACCCTAACTACCGAACTCTTAGTGATAATTTAGTCCAACAAATAGTAATAAATCTATTTGACGATCTAGACACGGAGATTAGTATATAGGAACAATTAAATACGTCATGTAGCATAATCTCCATCGGTGTATCTCTAGTGTATATGTTCTACAACGAATTGAATACAGTGGCATAAGATCTATTTATGGAGGATGAAAGGTAGCACTAATAAATTAAAGATGTTGATTGATTGAATAAATTCAAAATTGTACAACAGTACTAGTTATAATTTGGAAGTAGTTTTACATATATAGTTTAATAATCAAGTGTGTTCAATTTCTTATTCCTGTATATAGTTACTTGTAGTCTGAGTTAGGTGTCCCATAAGGCCATAAACAGTTATTTAACCTTTTATGTTTAGATAAACAACTAGTTGTGGAGCCCTCGCTTCGCGCCGGGAGCTCCGTTTTGAATGCGAGTTAAAAAAAAAGTCTTTTGTTATAATTCAGTAGGCTTATAACTACCTTTAGTGGCCTAGTTCTTGACTGTAGACTACTAATAAGTATATAGAGAGAATATGAGAGAATATGAGAGAATATATTTAGTGTGTGTTTTATAAATTCATAACACACATATTTATACTCAAAAAATCTACTATACAATATCTATAATAATAATAAAATTAACATCCAATTTAACTTTTATAACACTCCCCCTTGGATGACAATTTTATTAGAGAATAACTAGTACTGCCTCGTTAAAAACCTTGCTAAAGAAAACCCATTGGGATAAAACTTTAGCTAAGGGAAAAAGAGTGCAGCATAGAGTTGACTCCCCCTCAAGTAGGCAACGCCTGAATTGTTACATCTTCTGAACATGCCTCATGCCAATATTATGAATGTGTGTTCTGAAAATAGCAGTTAGCAGTGCTTTGGTATAAAGATCAGCAGAGTTGTTGATTGAACGTATCTCATTTTAATCTGGTTGTCTTTTACGATATCTTGAGTATATGAGAAAAATCTGAGGTTTTCATCTGAAACTGTATCATCTAAATCTTTTATGTACAAGTTTGGCCCTCGTGATTTGTCTACAGTCTCCTTCATGGTTTGTTCAAACCGTTGTTTCAGTTCCTATTCCCTTTCAGTCTTTTTCTGAGCCTTACCAATATACCATTCTTTTCCATCAAACTTATGATCGTTAAGACCGTTTATAGCTTTAGCGCCTCGTCAGCATTTATGTTTTGTTCTGTCATTTTTGATACTCTTCTTTCATTTGTATTATGTAAGCTGTATTATCTTCATAGATAGTTGTTACGCTTTTATAGCGTTCTAGTCCACAAGAATCAATAATGATTTGTATCATTGATCTTAACTAAAATCATTCCCGAGTAGCTTCATGTAATGCAATCACTTCGGCATGATTTGATGATGTTGCAACAAGTGTTTGTTTTGAGAACGTCATGATATTGCGGTGCCTCCATTTAGGAATACATATCCAGTTTGAGATTTAGCTTTATGTAGATCGGATAAATAATCTGCATCTGTATAACCAAACAAATCTTGTTTCGAGTTGTTAGAATAAAATAATTATAAATCAGTAGTTCCCCGAAGGTATCAAACTATTTGTTTGATCCCATTCCAATGTCTTTTGGTAGGGGCTGAGCTGAACCTTGTCAACAAATTAACTGCAAAAGAAATGTCAGATCTTGTATAATCTATAAGATACATAAGAACCTCAATTGCACTAAAATATAGAACTTCCGATCTGTTAAAATTTTCATGATCTTCGCAGGGATGAAATAGATCAGTGTCAATATTGAGTGATCTAACAACCATAGGAGTACTTAATGGTTTTGCCTTGTCCATATTAAAACGTTTTAAAATCTTTTCAGTATATGTTGTTTGATGTACAAGTAAACCATTAGGCATATGTTCAATTTGTAAACCAAGGCAATACTTGGTTTTTCCGAGATCTTTCATTTCAAATTCTTTCTTTAGAAGTTGAATGGCTTCATGGATCTCTTTTTTTTTTTTGTACCTATGATATTAAGACCATTGACATAAATAACTACGATATATATATCTGGTCATTGTTTTCATAATTAAAACACATGTGCAAATAAGTTTATATGTATACACTTTTCTTATCAAGTAATCACTTAATCCGTTATACTATTGTATCAACCCATATAAAAATCTTTGTGATTCAATGGAATACATTTCTTTAGGTTTTGCGTTAGATGTTTCTGATACCTTAAACCCTTCAGGTATATTCATATATATCATTATCAAGTGATCCATATAGATAAGTAGTAACAACATCCATGAGATGCATTTAAGTAACTACCAGGTTGATTAAGTATCTAATAAGTAATTGTATCCAGTACATAAGGATAAGTTTTCCTCATAATTCATTTCTGGTCTTTGTGGGAAATATTGAGTTACAAGTCTAGTTTTGCCTTGTAACTTCATTTGCACATTTCTTTTCGGATAAAAATTCATTTGTATCCCATATGTTTCACATCTTTAAAAGTGATAACGATTGATCCGAAAACTTTTCTTTTATCGAGCGATTCTAATTCAGCTCTTATTGCTCCTTTCCATTGAGCTCAATCATGTCCATTTTGTATATTCAATGACAGATTTTAGTTCCAGATCATCATCTTTATTCATGATGTCATTGTAACATTATATGAAAATATCTCATATAGATTTTAGTTTCATTTCGGTTCCATAATATTGCATAATTTATCGCAATTTTTGTATTTACATTTATCAATATCCTCTGCAGAAGGAATATTGATTTGTGGTTCTTCTTGAACACTTTCTCTTACCTCATTATCAGCTGATTTTCTTTTTCGAAGATTTTTATCTTTGGAACCAATTGGTCTCCCACGTTTCTGCCGTAGCAAAGACTCATGAGTGACATTATTGCCAGCTTTTGTAATTTCAATTCTAGCTGAAGCATTTACTGCTGGTATATATGATTTAGTCACTTATTTTTTGTATCTTTAAATGCATAAAGTAATTAATTTGCAAGTTCTTGCATATGCATTATATTTGAACTTTCTTTTCGCATTCTTTTGTGCGATGATCAATATTCCTTAATTGATGTTCACACCATGAAATATCATTTTATTTATATTTCATTTCTCCCCCTAATATAGGGAACAATGTTTCATTAAAGTGACAATCGACAAAACTTGCTGTAAAAACATCACCCATCATGGGTTCAATATATCTTATGATTGAAGATGTTTCATATCTAACATATATTTCAATCCTTTTTTGAGGAACCATTTGTTGTGGTTGTTCAATTAAAAATACATTGCACAACCAATGTTTTAAGGTAGAAAATATTTGGCTCTTGGCCAAAATCAAGTATTAAGTGAAAATATTTACGACTTCCACATGGTATAATGCGAATTAATGTCGCAGCATGTAAATTTACATGTCCACATATAAATATTGAGAGATTTGTACTCATTATCAATTGTCTAGTTATTAGCTGTAAGCGTTTATCTATTGATTCAGCTAAACCAATTTTGTGTATGCACATGAGCAACTGGATGTTCAACAACAATCCCTGTAGATATATAATGATCATTAAAAGCTTGAGATGTTAACTCACCAGCATTATCAAGTCTCATCCTTTTAATGGTGTAATCAGAATAATGTGTTCTTAATTTAATAATTTGTGCAAGAAACTTTGCAAATGCCATATTATGGCTTGATAACACACAAACATGAGACCATCCGCTAAATGCGTCTATTAGAACCATGAAATATCAAAATGGTTCACATGATGGATGAATTGGTTCATATATCTTACCTTGAATTCTTTCAAGAAACATTTGTGATTCTTTTTCACAATATACTTTTCATTAATCACCATATGTGCTTTCCATTAATCACCATATGTGTTTTTTTTTTTTTTTATAGATCACCATATGTGTTTTTTTTTAATCATATATCCTTTTCACCATATACGCTTTTAATCATATGCGCTGTGTTTTTCACCATATGCGCTTTTAATCATATGCGATTTTCATCATATGCGTTGTGCTTTTCATCATATTCGCTTTTTATCATATGCGCTTATCATATGCGATGCGCTTTTTATCATATGCGCTTTTTTATGTGAATAGTAAATTAATTAATTTTGTTTTACTATTCATATGAATTAATTTAGATTTACTATTTTGTTAATTGAGTAATATATATATACATCATATACTTGTGACTCCGAAGGCTCAAATGAATTTGACCATATAGTTATACGTTGTACCTTGCACATTAATTTTCAGTAGAAGCTTTAGATGCATATTATTTTCAGTAGAAGCTTTAGATGCACTTTTTTTTTAATCACCAAATACCACAAACACTTTGTTTGCGTTTGTTCATAGTCATCAATGAAAACCATTTTCTTTAATTTTATTTTATACAATAAAATTAACGCATCATTATTCTTTTCAAAAACAATAATCTATTGTTATTGTTCACTTGTGCCATGTTTAACAACAAAAGTCAACAACCTCTGTCTTGTTTGTTGTGGCAACCAAAAACAACCTTTGCTTTTGTTACCGAGAATCCAAGACCAAAAAACAATTAATTTTTAATTAATCTTTTATCAAAACCATAAATGATTTTATTGATCTACGTTGATATGGCCATAAAGAATTGACGGCTGACCTACTTTTGTAAGTGTATTTCGGCTATCATCCCGAAAATGCACAACGACCTTTTTTTTTTTTTATGAACTATTAGTTTCATATCTAGCTTAGGCAATTATTGTGAACATTTGGTCCCTATAAGAGCATTTATTTTTTAGACTTTTAGTTGATTTGTACTTGTCACAATTAGGGATAGCACCTGCGGGTCGTGGATGCGGATCCATTGGATCCATCACCCGTACCCGCGGATTTTTTTTAAGAGACATCCAATTGAACCCTTGTTCGTTGAAACAATTTGACTATATTTTTACTCCCCATTATTAAACGGGCCATTTTGATGCACACTCTTAAAAAAATAATTTGTTTTTTAAGTTTTATTATTCAACCTCCTTTTTTCAACGGTCACGTTTTTAACAAAACATTTGACAAGTTTGGAAAAAAGTTTTTTATTGATTATCATCAAAAGTTTTCTATTGTCACTCTACTGGATGGAATTATGGCATACAACCAAAATTGCAACCCAACACTACATAAGAACAAAAAGGTTGTTTTTAATTAACATATGTATATGTGTTAAACTCGGAATAATAATAACTTATTTTAGAAAATTAACATAAGACATGTTGAAACATTTTTGTCACATTTAGCTCATCAAGTCTAATACTTATCATTGATAAATTTTATCACGTCTAGGAGATGTTTACTTTTTTCTTGTATTAAGTCCTACTTTCATTTACCTTTGTTTGGAAAAAAGTTTTTTTTTTACTTTGCTTTCCCCCTTTCTGTAAAACTCATTTAAACACTTTCTTTGTTTTTTTTTTTTAAAAAAAAACTTCCTTTTTTTTACGTTACCCGTAAATTATAAATATATAAAAAAAACTTTTTGTTTAAATTTTTTTTTTAGTTTTTAAAAGGCCACTTGACCAATTTTTTAATTCTTTCACAACACCTGATATCGTGATCGTGACCTTTCACCAAAGCAAGAGATATTCTTGATAAACTAAACACGGACTCGTGTTTGAAATTGTCGGCCACAAAAAAATTCATTTGATAAAAGTATATATTTTTTTTTAGTTATAGAAGGAGACCACTTCATTTTCAATACTTCATTTTTGGCAAAAAACTATTCCATTTTACCATCCCCTTTTTTTTCTTACTTTAACTTTTAAGATATACTTTTAATAAAAATACAAACTACTTTTTCTTATTTTAACTTTTAAGATTTACTTTTAATAAAAATACAAACTACTTTTTGTATTTTAACTTTTAAGATTTACTTTTAATAAAAATACAAACTACTTTTTCTTATTTTAACTTTTAAGATTTACTTTTAATAAAAATACAAACTATTTTTTTATTTTAACTTTTAAAATTATAAATTTAAGAATAAACATTAGTATGCATGAAATAAATAATGATTAATTGCATAAGTAATCATAAATGTTAGATAACATATGAAGACCCCATCGTATTCGTATTGATCGGAATTAATCTCGACCCATGGTACCGTGTTGTCAAATGACGTGTTGCGTACATAAAGTACCGTGTTATCAAATGACGTGTTGCGTACAATCATGAGGTCTTATTAACATAAATATAAATGTTAGTGAAGTTAATAAGAGTCAGATTACAGAAAATATAATTCAGGCGGTATAACCGACCATATATAACTTAAATAACATAAATATAAATGTTAGTGAAGTTAATGAAAGTTAGATTACAGAAATATAATTCAGGCGGTATAACCGACCATATATAACTTAAATAACATAAATATAAATGTTAGTGAAGTTAATGAAAGTTAGATAATTTCTTACCTTGATTAGTGACGTGTGCTTGCTTAGATAAACCTTGATTATACGGAGCACTTCGTGCTGATAACGTGTTATAATTCAGTAGGCTTATAACTACCTTTAGTGGCCTAGTTCTTGACTGTAGACTACTAATAAGTATATAGAGAGAATATGAGAGAATATGAGAGAATATATTTAGTGTGTGTTTTATAAACTCATAACACACATATTTATACTCAAAAAATCTACTATACAATATCTATAATAATAATAAAATTAACATCCAATTTAACTTTTATAACATCTTTATCTATTTTGTAAAAAAGAATTTTTTTCGACATAACATTGAAGGGTTGTTCCTTTTGTGAAAGTTGCTTCTTTTAGCGTTCGGGTTTAATTTTAAAAACAAGTTAGTAAAGTGGGGGTTCGATTAGTATTTTGATAAAAGTTAGTGGGTTAAGCTTGTGAAATTTGAAAAAAAATTTACGTATAAAGTGGGGGTTCGATTTGTATTTTAATAAAAGTTAGGGGGTTAAGTTTGTAAAAATTGAATGTTAGTAAAAAAAAAAAAAAAATTAGTAAAGTGGGGGTTTGATTTGTATTTTAATAAAAGGTAGGGGGTTAAGCTTGTGAAATTTGGGAAAAAATATACTTATAAAGTGAGGGTTCGATATGTATTTTAATGAAAGTTAGGGGGTTAAGCTTGGTTCGATTTGTATTTTAATAAAAGGTAGGGGTTAAGCTTGTGAAATTTGGGAAAAAAATATACTTATAAAGTGAGGGTTCGATATGTATGTTAATGAAAATTAGGGGGTTAAGTTTGTGGAAATTGAAAAAAGAATAGTACTATTCATTTTCCCTTTACCTTTTAGATATATGTATATAATTAGTACATGTGGCCACTTGTGTCTTTGAAAGAAAAAAAAATTCGTCTTTTTTGGAAATTTTTTTCTTCCAGGTATCAAGATCACACGAAAATATTAACATTAAAAAAAAACACTTCGTGATGAATGTTATTATTTAGGCGGGAAAACGATCGACAAAAATAACATTCAAGATAATATTGATCGTGAAGAATCTTAACGTTTTTTTTCTTCTTCCATGTTTTGTGAAGTTAAATTTAGCCCGATTTAGAGTTTAGGGTTTAGGGTTTGGTGTTTTGGGTTTAGTCCCTAAACCGAAAACCCCAAACCGTTCGTATTAAAAACTCAATCTAAATCCTATCTAAACCTTAAACCCTAAATTTCTAAACCCTAATATCTAAACCCTATAAACCCTAATATCTAAACCTTAATATCTAAAACCTCAAAATATGCTCGAAAAACACGATAATTGTTATATATTTTACTTCTTCAAACATTTTTCCGCCAAAATAAAAATATTTATCACAAAGTGTCTTTATTAAATGTTCTTATTTTCATCAAATCTATTATGTTCGTGAACAAAGTTTTTTCAGAAAACGAAGAAAAAAAAATTTGCTTCCCCCCGCTTCCCCCCGATTGATTACTTCCCCTTGATCCATATATATATATATATATATATATATATATATATATATATATATATATATATATATATATATATACTCCGTATTTAATTAGTAGGCCATTTTGATTGATTATTTTGAGCTTGAGCCTCATTCATCTGGTCAACGAACATGTATATAGACATATACATATGTGGTTGTGGTTGTGGTTGTGGTTGTGGTAGGGGATGATATGTATTCATGCATATTGTTTCGCGGTGGTAGATGTCTGCCTATGAATCTTTTGACCATATATTACAAAAACTCAAACCATCTTTCTTTCACAAAGAAAGTAATCAGTCAAAATGGGTTAACACAATTGCTTTTATTGATGAAGACGTTGGTTATTTTTAATTCCTTTTTGCCATCTTGTATGTGGATATATATATATAATAGTATAGTACTATAGTGGTATGTAACAACTTTAGTCCACTCTATATTAAAAGATTTTATCACTTTGCACCTTTATTGGGCCGGGCCTGATATAGTGGTATGTAACAACTTTAGTCCACTCTATATTAAAAGGCTACTTAAGGGTCATATTTTTTTTGTCCCGATGTAGGTCATATAATCAAAATAATATTGTAGGCCATAAACTTTAAAAAAATGTATTAATGTAAACAAAATGTGATCGGTTACCTGCTAAACCGGTCATCTTCATCTTTGAGCTACTGTTTGTATCATCTTCATTTTTATGAACACAAAAATTCAAGTTCTAAATTGAGATGAAATAGCAAAAAGTAAAAATGCAAAAATGTTTAGGTTCATCACGTGAAACTACCTGTAAATTCTCAGATCCTAATTTGAAGTTATGAGTTCTAATTTAGTGGTCAAAGCATTGGAGAAAAAAAAGTCAAACGAACAGAGATTATTCAAATTCGTGATCTATGAGTTGTTTCAGGCTATGCTAATTATTTTCGAGCATTAGGTTAGTGATTAGCAACATATTTGATGAAGAAATCAAGGCCTGAAAGTGAATAAATTGCATGTTCGTATACAAATCGGAGTTTCAAAACTTTTTCTTCAACTTGCTGCTACTCTTCATCCTTGATTCCTGATTTTTGCTGAAGTTTTGGTCTCAGATTCTTCACAAAACATCTAAGTCGCTACCTAAGGATCCTAATCCAATCGATTTTTTAACATGATTTGATCTTTGGAAAAATTCGATGTTGATGAACAAATTCGGATAGTGTAGAAACATCAAATAAGTGGTTTGCGGCGACTTGGGCGGGTTTGCGGCGACTTGGGAGGCGTAGCACGGTGGTTTGTGGTGGCCTACGGCGGCTGTATTTTTCGGAGAGTATTTTACAGGTTAACAACTTAAGTGTGTTTACATTAACACACTTTTTCAAAGTTTATGGCCTACAATAGTATTATTTTGGGTATATGGCCTACATCGGGACAAAAATATTCACTTGAGTAGTCTTAATCCTTTATACTAAGAGCAAAGTGTTTTGAGAGAAGAAATAAACACTTATTATGTCTTTATAATGGATGATATATATTTACATGCTTACATTTGAGATCTTTTTATAGCACAAAATGTTACTAAACAAGTGATATTCATTTTGATACATGGCACAACTATAATATAAGTAAGCAATATGAAATAGTAGATGAGATGTGGTGTAGTAAAATTGATCATCCACATCACAATTTTGGAGACACATGTTTGATTGCTTGCTTCTTCATATTATAACACTCTCCCTTAGATGACAATTTTATTTCATGAGAGTTCAAATAGTACCGCCTCGTTAAAAACCTTGTCAAAGAAAACTCAGCGGGAAAAAAACTTTAGCTAAGAGAAAAAGAGTGCATCATAGAGTTGACTCCCCTTCAAGCAGACATTCTTGAGTTGTTACATCTTTTAAACATGCCTCATGCTAATAATTTGAACATGTTTCCTGAAAATAGTAGTTGGTAGTGCTTTGGTGAAAATATCAGCAGAGTTGTTGCTAGATTGAACATATCTCATTTCAATCTAGTTCTCCTTCCTTAATGAGATCTTGAGTATATGAAAAGAATCTTGGAGGTATATGTTTGTTCTATCAATTTTGATATATCATTCCTTCATTTGTGCGACACAAGCTACATTATCTTCATGAATTAGGGTTGGACTTTTTTGATGTTTTAGTCAACATGAACCAGTAATGAGTTGTGTCATTGATCTCAACCAAACACATTCTCGAGTTGCTTCGTGTAATGTAATAACTTCAGCATGATTTGAGGATGTTGCAACAAGTGTTTGTTTTTGAGAACGCCATGAAATCGCAGTACCTCCATTTAGGAACACATATCCAGTTTGAGATTTAGCTTTATAAAAATCAGATAAGTAACCTGCATCTACATAACTATGACGACCCGGAAATTTCCGACCAAATTTAAACTTAACCTTTATATGTTTCCGACACGATAAGCAGAATTTGTAATGTTGAATCTTAAAAAGTTTGGAACTACATTCATGTAATCAATTACCCTTTGACCGTGTTCGACGATTCACGAACAATTATGTGTATATAGATATGTATATATAATATATAATATTAACTGAAAACATTAACAAAGTATTAGATATATGATACTTTACATGAACATATTTGTTTCGATATATTTATCGACAGAATTAAGAGATAATATCAAATGATTGAATTATCAGATACATTATGATATGATTACGGGCCTATGTTATGAGGTCCACTGTGATTTAAGAAATCTATTCTTTTTGACAACTCATTACTTAACCAGTATGATAAAGATAACGATATTTATATTTTATTTTATTAAATATATATAACGATTTAAATTAATATTATATATTTTTATACGCCTATTATACGTACATAGTTTTATACTTTTACTATACTTTAACTTTACCTTTACTTTACTTTTACTTTACTTTAACTTTAATAATTCATACTTTAATAATTCACTTTAATAATTCATACTTTAATAATTCACTTTAATAATTCATACTTTAATAATTCACTTTAATAATTCACTTTAATAATTCATACTTTAATAATTCACTTTAATAGTTCAAAAATCTATTATAAATAGAATTCAATAGGTTTCATTATTTCATAGAAACTTGAAAATATATTTCTCTAAACTCTCTCAATCGAATTACATATATATATATTTACTTAGTACTATTTCAAGATATTATTAGTATACATAAAATACTACGACGGAGTTATATTCAGACGATTTCAAAATAAGTTTTCAAATGGGATATAACTAAGGAAATTATGGGTTATAGCTATGAAGGTTATGGGTATTGATCGAGGGTATTGCTCGTGAGGTCAACCTAACGTTTATCATTTTCGTTGCGTCTACGTACTTTCCTGCAATATTGAATCACAATATTGATACGTGAGCATTCATATCTTATCTTTTATATATTAATATTGTATCCCTGACTAGTGCTCGAGTATATATGATTATGCATGTTTGTATGCTTAGTTTCGTCGTTAAATAGTTTATGATAAATCACGAATTTGATACATATGCTACTGAGATAAGTTATATGATATGTATGTCGTTGAAAAGCTGAAGAAAAAAAATTAATAACTTTTCATTTAGAAATCGTGTGGTTTCGATGAACGGATTAAAAGATATGGTCAACTGAATTATCATTAATTTTAATATTATTATTAAAACGATTATTATAACTGTTATCAGTTGATGTTATTACTAAAATTATCTTTATTACTAAAAATTAATATTTTTATTGAAACTATCATTTTATTATTTTTATCATTATTATTATTATCAATATTATTTTATCAAATAAATATGCGTACAAAGATATTTTTACCACACGTAATGTAATTACATTAATAATACATACCACTATATTTTTATGATATTAAGTGAATTTTATAAATTTTATTACTTGAGATATATAAAAGTATATTTTTATCATATATGAATTTTAATATAAATTTTTATTTATTAATAAATGACTTGTATTATTTAGTATAATAAGATCTGATAAATATATTTAAATATATAAAACTACTATATATAAGTTATATAATAAACATGTATAGATTTTGAAAGTCATTTTGGGTCAAGTTGACTTTTGCATGTCGGTCTCGAGCATTAGGATTGTGATACACTACGACTTGACCTAAATTGTTAGACAGATATTGACCAACATATAAATATATATACTTAATATAGGTTCGTGAATCCGAGACAAACCCTGCACTTATTCAGTGCCGTCATATACATAATTGCTACAAAATACAGTATTGTGAGTTTCATTTGCTACCTTTTTATATATATTTTTGGGCTGAGAATACATGCGCTGATTTATAAATGTTTTACAAAATAGGCACAAGTACTAAAACTAATTCTATGTGGGTTTAAACCAGAAATATACCCTTAGCTTGGTAACATTAAACTACTTGTCTATGTACGGTAGGCGCGAATTCTAAAGATAGATCTATTGGGTCTGACAAACCCCATCCTGACTATGGGATGCTTTAGTACTTCGAGGTTATTTTAAACACACCTGATCTGGTGTACTTTAGAGGGTAAAACATGAACGTTAAGGCTTGTTACCGGGTGCCTACAACTTATAGAATACTTTTATACACTTGTGAGTGTACGGATATTTATAGAAACTGAAATCTTGTGGTCTATTACTATTACGGAAATGATGGATTATGATAAACTAATGAACTCACCAACCTTTTGGTTGACACTTTAAAGCATGTTTATTCTCAAGTATTAAAGAAATCTTCCGCTGTGCATTAGCTCATTTTAAGGATATTACTTGGAGTCATTCAAGACATACTTTGAAAGACGTTGTATTCGAGTCGTTGAGTTCATCAAGATTAATATTAAGTCAATTATAGTTGGATGTAATATGAAATGGTATGCATGCCGTCAATTTTTGATGTAAAGAAAGTTTGTCTTTTAAAAACGAATGCAATGTTTGTAAAACGTATCATATAGAGGTCAAATACCTTGCGATGTAATCAACTATTGTGAATCGTTTATAATGTATATGAACGGGTCCTTTCATAACCAACCAAGTCTTGTTCTGAATCATTAGAATAAAATAATTTTAAATCAGAAGTTCCTCGAAGGTATCAAAAAATGTGTTTGACCCCATTCTAGTGCCTTCTAGTAGGAGCTGAGCTGAATCTTGCAAATAAATTTTTCTGCAAAGGAAATGTCAAGTCTTGTATAATTAGTAATATACATAAGAGCTCCAGTGACACTAAGATATGGCACTTCTTGACCAAGAACATCTTCATTTTCTTCGTGAGGACTAAATGGATCATTGTCAACATTCAGTGACCTAACAAGTATAGGGGTGGTTAATGATTTTGCCTTGTCCATATTAAAACATTTCAGGATCTTTTCGGTATAAGTTGTTTGGTGTACAAGTAAACCATTATGCATATGCTCAATCTGCAAACCAAGACAATACTTAGTTTTTCCAAGATCTGTCATTTCAAATTAATTCTTTAATAGTTGAATAGCTTCATGGATCTCTTTATTTGTACCTATGATGTTAAGATCATCTACATAAACAACTATGATCACATATCCGGATGTTGTTTTCTTAATGAAAATTCATGGGCACATAAGATTATTTGTATATCCATTGCTCATTAAGTAATCACTTAACCAGTTATACCACATACGTCCCGATTGTTTCAATACATATATTGATCTTTGTAATTTAATTGAATACATTTCCTTGGATTTTGTACTAGATGCTTCAGGCACCTTAAATTCTTCAGGGATCTTCATATATATATATATATATATATATATATATATATATATATATATATATATATATATATATATATATATATATATATATATCACTATCAAGTGATCCATATAGATAAGCAGTAACAACATCCCCTAGATGCATTTCTAAATTCTTAGAAACTGTCATGCTGATTAAGTATCTAAAAGTAATTCCATCCATAACAGGAGAATAAGTTTCCTCATAATCAATTCCTGATCTTTGAAAGAAACCTTGAGCTACAAGTCTAGCTTTATATCTTGTAACTTCATTTTTCTCATTTGTTTTCCAAACAAAAATCCACCTGTATCCCACAGGTTTCACATCTTTAGGTGTTAGAATAATGGATTCGAAAACTTTTCTTTTATTGAGCGATTCTAGTTCAGCTCGTATTGCATCTTTCCATTGGGCTCAATCATGTTCATTTTGACATTCAATGCCATATTTTGGTTCCGGATCATCATCATCATTCATGATGTCATATGCAACATTATATGAAAAATTCTCATCGATATTTTTTATTTGGTTTTGGTTCCATAATATTTTTGATTGTGCATAAATGATTGTAACTTCTGTATTGACGTCATTAATACTCTTTTCTATAGGAGTATTGAGTTGTACATCTTCTGAAACACTTTCTTTCACCTCATTATCAGTTGATTTTATTTTTCGGGGATTTTTATCTTTGGAACCAACTGGTCTCCCACGTTTTAGACGTGACAAAGACTCTCGAGTGACTTTATTGCCATCTTGTGGAATTTCTATTCTAGCTGGAGTATTTACTGTTGGTATATATGATTTAGTCACTCTTTTGTATCTGTAAATGCATCAGGTAATTGATTCGCAAGTTCTTGCATATGCATTATTTTTTAAACTTCTGTCTCGCATTGTTTCGTGCAAGGATCATGATACATCAATTGGGGTTCACACCATGAAACAACTTTTTCTCGATTTTTTTATTTCTCTCCTTAATGTAGGGAATAATGTTTCATTAAAGTGACAATCAGTAAAACTTGATGTAAAAACATCACCCGTCATGAGTTTAATATATCTTATAATAGAGGGTGATTCATATCCAACATATATTCTCAAGCTTCTTTGAGGACCCATATTTGTGTGTTTTGGTGGTGTGATAGGAACATAAACTGCATCACTAAACGTCCTAAGATGGGAAATGTTTGGATGTTGACCAAAAGCAAGTTGCAAGGGAGAATATATATGATTTGAACTTGTTCGGATGCGAATCAATGATGCAGCATGTAAAATTGCGTGACCCCATATAGATAGTGGGAGTTTTGTTCTCATTATCATGGTCTAGCTGTTAGCTGTAAGCGTTTAATTAATGATTCAGCTAAACCATTTTGTGTATGTATATGAGCAACAAGATGTTCAATAACAAACCCTATAGACATGCAATATTCATTAAATGCTTGGGATGTAAAATCTCCAGCATTATCAAGTCTCACTCTTTTAATGGTATAATCAGGAAAATGTGCTCTTAATTTAATAATTTGGCCAAGAAAATTTTCACCACATTTCGACTTCATAACAGACAAACATGAGACCATCTGCTGGATGCGTCTGTTGGGGCCATAAAATATCTAAATGGTTCACATGGTGAATGAATTGGTCCACATATATCACCTTGAATTCTTTCAAGAAACATTGGTGATTCTTTCTCAAGCTTAAGAGGTGATGGTCTTGTTATCAATTTTCCAATAGAGCATGATGTACATGGGAAATTTGTATCTGAAGGGAGCTTCTAGTCCCTCAATGGATATCCATGTGTATTTTCAATTATTCTTTTTATCATTGTTGATCCTGGGTGGCCTAGTCTCTCATGCCAAAATTTCAGTAATTTAGGATCACAATATTTTTCATTCATATGTACTTCAGGTACATTTATATGTGTATTATGTGTATAATGTAATCCAGAATTAAGTCTAGGTAGTTTTTCAACTACACGATTCTTGTCAGTGATACTCAAATACGTTTCATTTTCTGTTGTCACTAACTGACAATCATATCTATTATGGTATATATCAGAGAAACTTAACAAATTTCTCTTTGACTTCAGAGAAAATAAGGCATTATTTATCACAAAATTTGTACAATTTGGTAATATGAATTTTGCCTTCCCCGTTCCTTTTATCAAGTCTGCAGGACCTGATATTTATGTATAGTTCCTTCTATTGGTTTAATGAAATGTTTATTAGATTTAAGTAAAGTGTGTATAGTATCACTATCTGCAATACAAATATCTCCACCATTTAATTGATGTTGTATTCCAGCATGATTCGATCTTCAAAAACATTTGAAGTAGATAATAATAAGTACATAAATATTTCAATACGATGTTTATTCAAAACATATCACACAAAAACATGTTATAAAGAAAAGTACATGACAAAGACACCTAATAAACATAAATATAGCATAGATCAGTGATCTAATACTACATATTCATGAGGGACACACAAGATAAGCATTTTAGAATCCAAGCCATCGAAGAACTCTGCAGATGGATCAGTCTTTGCTGACTCAAGGTTATCTACATGACTTACTTCCTTTTCATTATCTTTTAGGGATTTTTTATAAAGTTCAACCAGATGTTCAGGAGTTCTACAAGTTCTAGCCCAATAGCCAACACTACCACATCTGTAACAAGGATCTTCAGGATTCCTTGAAGAGTTTCCTTCAAAATCTTGCTTAGTGGGCTTATTTGGTGGTTGTGGTCTATACTTTTGTGTAATATTATTTCTTTGCCCACATCCATGACCACAACCACAGTTACGACCAAGACCATTACCTTAAGGATGACTTCGACCATAGTTATGGTTTTTGCCATTGTTATGGTAATTGTCGTTGTGATGGTATTAACCATTATTACCACGACCTTGCTCATGTCCTCGTCCTTGTATGTTACCCCTTTTATCATTGTTTGTAGCATCTGCTTCAGGAAATGCTAGTGCACCAGTAGGACGGGATTGCTAATTTTTCATCAAAAGTTCATTATTCTGCTCTGCAACTAAGAGGTACAGAATAAGTATTGAACTTTTGCAACCTTAAATTTTGTTGTAAAAGCATGTTCGAAGCATGCATTGTAGAGAAAGTTTTCTCCAACATATCAGCATCATTAATTTTGTGTCCATGGAATTGAAGTTGTGAACATATCCTGAACATAGCTGAACTGTACTTTACTTTCTTAAAATCTTGAAATCTCAGAGTTCTCCATTCTTTCATAGCAGTAGGAAGTAAAACTTCCCTTTGATTGTCAAATCTGTTTTTGATCTTTGCCATAAAACACTTGGATCTTTAATGGTAAGATAATTATGTTTTAAGATGTTATCAATGTTTACGAATAAAAGCACTTACTGTTGCTTTGTCTTGTTTAGAACAAGTGTTGTTTTCATTTATGGTTTCTAAAATACCCATTGATTCAAGATTGATTTCTACGTCTATAACCCATGACATGTAATTCTTTCCCGTTGCTTCTAGTGGAGCAAATTCAAGCCTTGGTAAATTTGACATTTTCTATTATCAAAAGTTAAAACTAACAACAACATAAATCAAAATCCATACATATCAATAAATATTGAAGTACAGAGCAATAGTAGAATTATAAATATTAAAATCCCAAATATTGAAGTACATAGCAATGGTAGAATTATAAATACTAAAATCCCAGAGAAAAAGTAAAAATCATCCGGTGGTAGATTAAATAGAGGGATGAAAGATAATATGATCAATACAATTGCAAAAATCGGGACCGAGTGAATCATATTTGCAAAAACTCTTTGAAAATAATAATATGAGATAGAGAAGATTGAGTTGTGAAAATGAGAGCACATAGATGTTTGATTTATATTGAAAAATTTAACCGTTGTAAATTGACGTTAACGACTGTTAGATAACCGTTGTGTCTAAAACGAGTTTAATAAAAGAAAAATGATTATTTTAATATAAATACATAGATTAAGAATAAGAATGATAATTAAATAAATGTAAGAATAAATATTAGTGTGTACAAATAATAAATGTAAGAATAAATGTTAGTATGCATGAATATAAGTATTAGTATGCAATAAATAACGGTTAGTGGCATAATTTAAATGTCAGTGAACATACATAAATGTTAGAAAACGTAAATATAAATGTTAGCTTGCATAAGTAAATCTTAGCAAACAAGTTGTTCACTTGTTCAAGTCCAATCTATTAGTCCAAGATGTTTAAGTCAAAACATTAATAGTAGTTAAGTAGTCCAGCACTATTAATAATCTAAGTCATATATTATTAGTAGTTTAAGATGTTGGTAGTCTATTTTATTAGTAATTAATTTTTATAGTAGTATTTTTTTATGTTGCGTACGTTGATAGCAATATTAACCTTAGTAATAAATATTAGTACAAGATATCGTTAAAAAAATTTCATACACTGCTTAGTAACTTATAGCCGCTTGAGTTAACTTTGATTATATATATATATATATATATATATATATATATATATATATATATATATATATATATATATAAAGCTTTCGTGCTGATAACGTTTTATAATAGTATAGTTGTATGTAACAACTTTAAGTAGTCCACTCTGTATTAGAAGAATTTTAAACTTGTAAGAGCAAAGTGTATTTGAGAGAAGAAAGAAACACTTATTATGTGTTTATAATGGATGATATATATTTACATGCTTACATTCAAGGTCTATATATAGCACAAAATCTTACTATACAAGTGCTATTTATTTTGATACATGTCACAACTATAATATAAGTAAGCAATATGAAATAGTAGATGAGATGTGGTGTAGTAAAATTAATCATTCACATCACAATTTTGGAGACACATGTTTGATTGCTTGCTTCTTCATATTATAACAATTTTAATTTACTTCTTGTCCATATATTATTCAAGTGTAGGGTGTAAATGAGTTGAGTCGAGGTCAAACTCAGCTCATTTCAAGCTTAATATATTAATCTAGAGTTTGACTAGTTTCAATTTTAATATAATACGCTTGAGCTCGGCTCTTTTGAAATTATTAAAGCTCGATCTCGTTTTGAATGTGACTCGTTTATATATTTAACACATAATAGTTATTATTAATATAATTATATGTTATACTTTAATAAAAGAAAAATTGGCTTAAATATACCTTCTTCAAATTTTTATTACATTTTACACTTTTTTAATATTTACGAATATACACTATCCATTCGAACAAAATCATGGTTGAATACATCATAACTTGATCGAACAGCCCAAATGTCGACATGTCCCAAAAAAAATACACTGTGCTTAAACAACATACACAGTGTTCGAACAAAATATCGTTCGAACTCAAGTCCGAACAAGCAATGATATGTTCGAACATAACAAGAAGAACAACAACAATACCCAATCCCACAATTGTAGGGTATGTGGGAGGTGGGGTGTAGACAATCATTCCCCGTACCCCAGACTAGAAGGAAGTCACTAGACCACCCACGGGTATAGAACCCGCGACTATAAAAGGTCGTACCTCCTTTTACTCGAGAGCCAAGAGATTGCTTCCAAAGGAACTCCGTCCGAAAAGGAATAGAAATAATAGGAATGCTAAAAACGAAGAACGGGCAAATGAAACATACCTAAATGAGTTGTGCGCGCCGAGTAGGATGCGGAAAAAAGAAGTGGGAACACACTTAGCAGTAATGCACAACATTAAGACATATAACATACAAAAAATAGTGCACACGGACATGTAAGTTCAAATAGACGTACAAAGACCCAAGACTAGTCTATAACTTCCCACATCAAAAATCATAAAGCCCATACCAAAAGTATGTTTGAACTTAGAATTTTCAAACAAAAGTATGTTTGAAGTCACATAATATCTTATAAAATGATGCTGAACTTAGAATTTTCACACACAACATTTATTTCATATCACATAACAATAGAAACACACATAGAGTCCTAATACAATTACTATTTATTAAAAGTCCTAATAAGAAAATTATAATAATTAAAACACCCACACAATTACTATCTATTAAAAGTCCTAGTACGATGCTTCTCATTCGGGACTCTTCCAGAATCAGAAGAGACCGGATTAACAACTCACCAGCCTAATTGTAAAAGATACAACTAAATTCGACTAGTGTGTGTCTTGGCTCATTTTTTTAGCCTTCCATGAGTCATCATGAAACAGGTACAATAATTTTTTCTTGTGTGCGTCTAAATACACAATATTCAAAAATAAGAACATTATTTTTTTCAAGGAAGTCCTTCAACTTTGATAAGTCAAAATCACTAACTTTGAAGTCGTTAAATGATACTTTTACACCGCCAACGTATGACTTCCAGTTAACCGCTGGTTTATTCCCATAATGTACGTCGAACGAAACCCTATTCGGAGCCATTGATAGTGTTTGAGAAGTAGTATAAAATTTAGAGAAAAATCAGAGAAAAGAAAGTTGAGTTGTAATATTGTGTTGATTGTAGTGTATTTATAGTTGAAATTTTATAAAATTATTCTTGTTATTACTTATATAATTATATCCTTTACCGATTCAAACATACTGGCGTTTAAATACCATTAATTTTTTTTATTTGTTAGAGCCATTTCATGTTCTACCTCTGTAACTTGTGAAGTTGTGCATGTATTCGAATACAACAATGTTCGAATTTATTCTGAACACTGAAATCTTATATCAAATCTACTCCTAATATAATGTCAGATAAAACTGCTAAAGTGATAAAATCTTATCCTTCAAAATGTTAGAAAATCTCAAAAAATCTTGGAAAATCTTATCCAGAAAATCTAAAAATCTTATCTTATCTTGAAAATCTTATTCCTAAAATCGTAGACTAAATGTACTATATCGGAAACAAGATTTTGATCGAACTCATGTAAATACTATTTTATTAGAAAAATTTGGTGTTAGAGCCTAAACTTGTTATAATAAATCCGCACATGTTGTTGTTCTAACATCACATTACTTTATCTGACACTC
The DNA here is from genome assembly GCF_046630445.1 of Rutidosis leptorrhynchoides. Lineage (NCBI taxonomy): Eukaryota > Viridiplantae > Streptophyta > Magnoliopsida > Asterales > Asteraceae > Rutidosis > Rutidosis leptorrhynchoides. Next base: position 416,389,899 of record NC_092336.1, read on the forward strand.
GATATAAGATTTCAGGTATTAGAAAACTATTATGTTCAAATTTAATGTGATATAAAGGAATATTTTATTACCTCTTTAAATATAATGCCTTATGAGCAAATGATATCAAATACAACTAATCAAAATAGTATACAAAAATGCACTAAAAATAGAAGATGATTATTCATTTCTTTATGAGCTTTCAGACGTCGAGCTATACGTTACCCCTATCAATGCATCTCTATTGCAACCTCAAATCATATCACCACCCCTCAATCGCATACTCAAATCATACCACCCCCCACCACCACCACTTTGTGCACGCCACTTGCTCATGAACCTCAAGACCATATCTAAAAGAGTTAAGTATTATGTGTTAGGACCCCGAAGTTGTATAGTGTTAATGTGAAAATAAGCTTAAATGAAGGTTCCTTAGAAGAGGGCTATATAAGGAACCTAAGTAGTCCTAATTAGATAGCCATTGCATTGTAACTGAGTTCTAGAAGCTGTAGAATGTAATTGTACCGATTCTCTCTAATACCGAGTCTCATTCCTATCTACCGAATCTCTCTTTATCTTATCATTTCTCTCAATCTCAACATGATCTGACCTATCATTTGGTATCAGAGCTTCCAGGCAGTGATTCTACATCACTATATCGATCCAGAGATTGAAGATTACAGAATCTGATTACTCTCGGTATTTTGAATCACATTCGGTATCATCGAATTTGATAATCTGACGTTCAGATTCTTGTGATAAGTTCAGCAAAGGTGCATTAGGTATTTTAGAAAGAGTTCGATCATCATTACAGCTTTTTAACTTCGATTATGGAGAATCAAGTTGATTTTTAGAGTTTGTGGCTAAAACTCTCGGTATTGTTTATTCAAGCTTGATTCTGGATTTTTGTGAAGATTTAAGGATTCAGTTGTGTTCGTGAGGTGTTAAATCACATTTCTGACGGTTCAATTTCTTCAATTCATTAAGTTTTGAAGATTTGATCAACACTCGGTATCGTAACTGTTATACCGAGTCTGCTTCATTACTTAAATTCATCTTAAGTGTTGCAGATTGTGGTGTGATTGTGATTCTATCACATTCGGTTTGATCATATGCAGCTAATTGGTGTGGTTTGAGAAAGGATTCTGTCATATTTCTAAGTTTTAAACTTAGACTCGGTATTGTCAACTGCTACAGTTGACATTCGGTATCCTATACTTTCAGTATCTTTGATATTTTGTGTGATACTAACGTGTTTCCTTGTGCAGCAAGGTTACAAAATCAAATTCAAAAGGATTGAATTGAGATTGAACTTCAAATTCTTACAGAATCTGACTACCGAATCATATACAGAATCTGAGTTTCTGTATCACTTAATTCATTGTTTTAAGTGGTTACAGGCTACAATTCTTGTGGTTACCGAATCTATACTGAATCTGGGTGTGTCTCTTGTATTTCTGATCAGTTTCTTTTACAGAATCTGATATACAGAATCTTTACCGAATTTGCTACTTTACCGAATCTGCTACAGTACCGAATCTGTTACAGAATCTGACATTCTGATCAGATAGTTGTGATTTTTCATCTGAGATTTGTGTAATACAGAATCTTTACCGAATCTACCTCATTTTCAAGATGTCTACTCAAGATACTTTGATCATTGGATCAGATTCCCGTCCTCCAGTGTTGTTTGATGGCAAGTACGCTCAGTGGCTTCACCGTATCACTCAGTACATAGACTATAAGGGTGAGAAAGCAAAGTACATTTGGGCTTCTCTGAGAGATGGTCCAGTTGTTGATTATCATCCGGATACTGGTATGCCAATTCCAGTCTATGAACTTTCTGGTGATAAGCGTGAGAGAGCTCAGGGTGACATAGAGGCAAAGAATATTGTTATGCAAGCTATTCCGTATGAATTGTTTGAAAATGTTGATAGCAACACAACAGCAAAAGATATATGGGATGAGATCAAACGACAGCAAGAAGGTTATGACATGTCAGATGTTACTAAATTGAATAAGGCTCTGGGATTCTATGAAGATTTCAAGCAGGAAACTGATGAACCACTCAAGGATACCTATCGTCGTTTCAATGGTGTTCTCAATGAGTTGAAAAGGTGCAAGATCATAAAAGTAAATGCTGAAGTCAACATGAAGTTTCTCAAAAAGCTCAATGCTGATTGGCTTCCTTATGGAACCATTGTTCGATCTACTAAAGAGATTGACAAGTTGACTATTCATGAGCTTGTTGGAGTTCTTATGCATTACCAACCTGAAGTGTCTAAACTTCAAGAAGGAAGGAAAGAGTCTTCTCCGGGCGATCCACTTGCCCTAATTGCTAAAAAGAAGAGCAAATCGTTGACGTCTTCCAAAGGCTTGTCCAAGAAAGTGCTTGTTGAAGAATCAACTGATTCAGAAGATTTGAATCTTTCTGTTGTTGATGATTCTCACCTTAAATTAGTCAAGATGGCAGCCATGTTCACAAAAGCCTTGAACAAATACAAGTTTAAAGGCAAATCAAGCAATCAACGCAAAAACTCATCATCTTCCTCGTACTACAAGAAAGCTGATCAATCTAAACAACAACGTGCTGATGATTCCAAGAAGGAAGATTCAATTTGTTTCAATTGTGGCAAAGCTGGTCATTACTCTCGTGAGTGCAAGATGCCTAAGAAGAAGGATGCAGCTTACTACAAGAAGAAAATGCTGATGGCTAAGATTGTGGAAACTGGGGGAGAGCTAAAACCGGTTGATGATACTTGGTTTAACTGGACTGACGATTCAGATTCAGAAGTGGAACATGCAAATGTTTGCAAGGTGACAAAGCTCATCAAAGCTAAGGAAGCAATGGAGAATTCTGACTCAACATCCGATGATGATGAGGTACAATCATCTGAAATCTCACCTGATTTTATCAAAATGCAAAATGACTTGATGAAGAATCTGGTCTCAATGTTAAAAGAAGTCAAAGGCTTAAAATCTGAAAACAAGGTTTTAAAAGATAAAATCAAAATAAATGAGACCAGACCTTCCTCATCCAAATTGCAAACGGATGTGCAACAATTGACTCTCCAACTCAACTCTACGGAAACTGAGTTGGAAGATCTGAAAAAGACAATTCATCCAATTAAAGTTGAAAGAACTGATTATCGTTTAAAATCGGAACGACTTGCAGAAAAAGTTCAATTTTTAGAAAAAAATCTTTCTGATTTGAAAAACCAACATGAACCCACACTTTCAAAACTAAACAAGAAAATCGTTCAATTGGAAAACACCATAATTGAAAAGAACACTGAAATTTCTTTATTGTCAAAAGAATCTTTTCAAATGAAAGCACAACTTGCTCGATATGAGGAAAAACTCTATCGAACAGAGCAATCCAAAGCTATCATGGATATGGAACTTTTAAAACAAACGATTTTCATGAATAGACCAAAAACGATTCATGGTGAAAAGTGGGGGTTGGGTTATGAATATCCGAAAATTTTGGAAAATGCTTCCAAAAAGATTCCAGGATTATATCATTCTGATTATTTTCAAGCTGGTTTACCATCGCATTTTGTACATGCTTCTGATGCTGATTTTGATGATATTATTGAAAATCGTAAATCTAGGAAATACCATTAAGTTAGCTTAATGTATGAAAAAATCAATGCTACGATAGGTAAATCGAATCCTGATTTCTTGAAAAATCTTGTTGAAAATGAAAAGAACATGCAACGTGAAGATTATGTGCCTAAGCGTAGACTGGTTTATATCCCAACACTCATGCTAGAGAAATACATTTTAATGCTTGAGAATGAAGTGTTTAATAAACCTAGTTCTAGCATTACTGCAATAGATGAGGTGTTTGATGAACCAATTTTTGATGTGAAACCAATTCTACCAACTTTACCTGCATGTCCAGATGATGTTTTCCGTGAAGACCTAGCACATGAACTAACTGTCTTCTTTGAGACAGATTCTCTAGGTCAAAATTCTTTAGATGAAAAAGTAGAACCTCAGGATGAACCGAACATTGAACCTTTGATAGATTTTGAAAGTCAACTTCATCCTTTGCATGATTATTACTTACATTTGCCTGCTGTACGTAATTTGAATCGTATAGTAGCTCAACTTGAACAGGAGAATATTGACTTGCAACTTAAGTGCCAATCATTAGAACAAATGCTTGCTTTGTGTGATAAATTGCCTTCACTGCCTAAGAAAGAATGTACTTATGCTTTTAAGGAGGGTGAAGTGATAGTTTCTGCTGAAGAATTATGTCTTGAGATTAAAAGCTTAAAACAAAAGATAATTCAAATGAAACAGGCTAACACACTTTAGCAAACATCTAATGTTGCAACCAATGTGCTTGAATGTACTGATGGGATTACTAAGAAGGGGAAGGGAAAAACAACATCTAAGGATGTAAAACCCATTACTATTCTTAAAAATCCTCTACGTTCTCAATTTGGCAATCATGGTTCGAAAGTTGTTTCTACAACTCAATATTTTGTTAAAAAGGTTCATTCTCCAAATGGTTCTGTGTTAACTGAAAGGATTCCTATGATTCCTATGTCAAAAACTTCAAAAGAGAGTATTTTAAATTAATCAGTTAAGTCCACAACACACACAAGTTCTAAACCTGATTTAAGTGAGTATGATGCAAAAGAACGTACAATCAAATTGAAAATTCTGCAAAATCAGTCATCTCATGTGTCAACTGAAAGGTTTGGTCGTCTAAATAACAACGGTGTTTTTCGTGTCACAGTCATAATTCAAACTTGAATTACAAATCTGTATGGGTTCCTAAGTCCACGACTAAGAAAGTAGCAACCAAACCAAAGCAAACTGCTAGTCGGCCTAGGAAATCCTCTCATGTTTTTCAATTTTCGTCTGTGAACAAAACATCTACTTGGAATAAATTGTGTGTTAAGACTTCTGATAACGATGTAAAGATTGATATTGCGTATGATGCTTCATGTAATGTGGTTTTAAATGATGTTTTATTGTCTAAACTGCATGATGCTTTACGTGATTATTTCATCATTGATCCAAAGTTTGTTGTTAATCCAAAGTTTATTGTTGGTACTAACCGCAAAGGACCCAAAAAACTTTGGGTACCTAAACTTTAGGAAATTCACATTTACAGGGTTTCGACGTCTGTGTTTGGTATATCGATTCCGGTTGTTCTCGACACATGACGGGCGATAAATCCTTGCTTGTCAACTTCATTGACAAATTCCTAGGAACGGTTACATTCGGAAACGATGAGATTGCAACAATAATGGGTTACGGAGATTTTGTGCAAAATGGCATAACAATCGAACGGGTTTCATATGTTGAGGGTTTGGGGTGCAGTTTATTTAGTGTGAGCCAATTCTGCGATGGAGATCTCCAAGTTCTGTTTGAACGTCGACAATGCTCGGTGCAATCCACCGAAGGGAATGATCTTCTTGTTGGTAAACGTTGTGCTTCACTATATACTATTGACCTCAATGATGCACCATCACATGCAACTATGTGTCTGGCCACTCGTTCTACCAAAGAAAATTCATGGTTATGGCATCATCGGATGTCACACCTGAATTACAAGGGTATCAATCGACTAGTCTCTAAAGATTTAGTTGATGGTATTCCAACCTTTCAATATGATAAGCATCATGTGTGTCCATCATGTGCGATGGGTAAGCTGAAACGGACTAATCATCCGCTTAAGCAAAACCCCAGTACTTCATCATCTTTGCAATTATTGCATATGGACTTATGTGGGCCCATGCGTATTTCTAGCCTCGGTAGCAAAAAACATGTGCTTGTCATTGTTGATGACTATACCCGGTTTACATGGATTTTTCTTTTGCGAACTAAGTCAGAAACCCCCGCCATTATCATTGAATTCATTAAAAAGATTCAACGCTTTTTTAACAAACATGTTAAGAGCATCAGAACTGATAATGGGACGGAATTTAAGAATGACCCGCTTGATAGTTATTTGAAAGACCAAGGCATTGAACATCAGTTCTATGCTGCTCGGACCCCCCAACAAAATGGAGTCTTCGAACGACGTAATCGTACGTTGTGCGAAGCAGCACGAACGATGCTTGCCTACTCCAAATTACCTCCAAAAATGTGGGGGGAGGCCATTTCAACTGCATGCTATACCCAAAATCGTTGTATTGTAAACAAACGTTTTGATAAAACTCCATATGAGTTATTATATGGTAGACGCCCGAATGTCAAATATTTCCGTGTTTTTGGTTGTATATGCTATGTGCTTAACGACTTTGACAGCCTCGGAAAGTTTGATCCTCATGGCGATCAGGCCATATTTCTTGGTTATTCCTTGAACAAAGTTGCTTATCGTGTTTATCATAAGCAGACAAAGATGATTAAAGAGAGCATCAACGTCAAGTTCGATGAATTTTCGGGAATGGATTTTGAACAACTCAGTTCAAAACCCGATCCTAACCTGGCTACTACTTCTTCTGCACAAAACTCAATTTTCTCAAAGAAGGGTGTTCCTACGGTTACTTCAGAGGAACTGGATATCTTGTTTGATAGTCTTTATACTCCTCAACGGGATTCAAATGTTCAAGCCGTACCGGTTACACCATCACAGTCAACTACTGTGGAGACTCTTCAAAGTCCTTTTGATGAAGATTCAACACCAACTGATTCACCTGTTGCTTCTTCATCCTCTCTCCAACCTCCTGTTACTGATAATCTTGACCCAATTCAAGATTCATCAGTTGATACAACTCCAGCTGTTTCTCCAGATACTCTATTGAATCCATTAGATAATGTTACATCAGATCAAGCGGATCAAGGATCAACGTCAACAACGGTTGATGTTTCAATGGATACCACTGATGTACAACCTCTTCCACACACCCGATGGACTAAAAGTCATCCAATAGATCTTATTATTGGTGACGCATCTGCTCCAGTGTCAACTCGAAGGGCTACTCAGAATATGTGTCTATTCACAGCCTTTCTTAGTAAGATTGAACCAACAACGGTTGCTCAAGATTTACTAGATCCATACTGGGTAGTTGCAATGCAAGACGAGATCAATCAATTTGAACGATTGAAAGTATGGCGATTAGTTCCAAGACCAACGGGTCAACGACCAATAGGGGTAAAGTGGATTTTCAAGAACAAGAAAGATTCTGATGGAATTGTGGTTCTAAATAAGGCACGTCTTGTGGCCAAAGGATATCAACAACAAGAAGGCATTGATTATGATGAAACGTTTGCTCCGGTTGCTAGGATTGAGGCAATTCGTCTTTTCCTCGCATTTGCTTCTCATATGAAGTTCACGGTGTTTCAAATGGATGTCAAAACTGCTTTTCTGAATGGTTATCTTCAAGAGGAAGTCTATGTTGATCAACTAGAGGGCTTTGTCGATCCCATTCATCTAAACCACGTCTACTACTTGGAGAAAGCTTTATACGGTCTGAAGCAAGCACCGCGTGCATGGTACGAGACCTTAACAAAGTATTTGCTGGACAATGGCTTTTCTCGTGGAACGATTGATACAACGCTATTCATCCGTAAAAACCACGGTCACATTCTCTTGGTTCAAATTTACGTTGATTATATTATTTTTGGTTCCACGTCCCCGGCCTTATGCAAAGAATTTGGTGACCTTATGGCCAATAAATTCGAAATGAGCATGCTTGACCAATTAACTTTCTTCTTGGGGTTACAAGTAAAACAATTACCAAATGGGATTTTTATCAGTCAAACTAAGTATATCAATGATATGCTAAAACGTTTTAAAATGACTGCTTTAAAACCAATGTCAACCCCAATGAGAACTTTACTGGATGCTGATACTAATGGGGAACCCTTTGATATTACGCTTTATCGAAGCATGGTTGGTTCTTTAATGTATCTGACTGCAATTCGACCAGACATTACACTTGCCGTAACTGTCTGTGCTCGCTTTCAGTCCAACCCAAAGAAATCTCACTCCAAAGTGGTTGTTAGGATTTTTCAATACCTTAAAGGTACACCTAACCTTGGGATCTGGTATCCTCATGGATCCGATTTCAATCTCACTGCTTATACTGATGCGGATCATGGTGGTTGCCATGTTGATAGAAAAATCACATCTGGATCAATTCAGATGTTGGGGAATAGGCTAGTTGGTTGGTCATCCAAAAAGCAGAACTGTGTGTCTTTATCAACAGCTGAGTCTGAGTACATTGCTGCAGCTCACTGTTGTTCACAAGTTTTGTGGATGCAAACTCAACTCTTGGACTATGGCTTTAAGATTTCTCAGACCCCGATCTATTGTGATTCACAAAGTGCTATTGCAATAACAAGCAACCCGGTTCAGCATTCTAAAACTAAACACATAGATATTCGTTATCATTTCATTAAGGACCATGTAGAGAAAGGGGATGTAGAATTATACTTTGTGCCTACTAAAGTGCAATTAGCTGACATGTTCACTAAACCTTTAGATGAACTTAGGCTAAAATTCTTGATCAAAGAGATTGGCATGGTAGAGTATAGTGCTTGATATTCCTTAGATCTGTTGGGACTTATTTTTGGGATCTTGTGTTTAGGGGGAGTAGATACTTTCTAGGAGGAGCAACTAAGTTTTAGTGCTTTAGATAATTTTTCTTTAAGGGACTGTCTTTAGATTAATGATAACTTCCTAGGTACATTTGTTCAATGGTTACGCAAGGAGGAGGTAACTCATTGATATCCTATTTCAAGGGGGAGTTAATTCATTTTCTTGGGAACATAATCAAAATGCTGATTTACTTTCTTGTATATCACATTTTGAGGGGGAGAAAAAGGGAGAAAATGAGAAAATTATTCAAAAATATTGTTTTTTCAAAAAGTGAATTAAAAATTTCTTTATTTTTTATCTGAAATAATTCACTATGGCTTGTATACATCTCAGTATGCAACCCGTGTTAACAATTGGTATCACTGAAGATTTGTACTTTGTATAAAATTCAAAGCTCTTTTGAGTACAAATCTTATTTTGAAAAATTCATAAAAATTGGAAAGGATAAAATCCAAAAATATTTAAATTTTACTGAATAAATGCTATTTTTAGCATTTTATCGAGTCTGACAACCAACTGCACAGATTCGGTAAGTTCAAAGTTTTTTTAAAAAAAAAAAAAATTGTCTCAGAATTGTTTTTCATGAAAAGATTAAAATGGATTTCAAGAGGAAAAATCAATTTGTCAAGATTTGAAGTTAAATTGTTAATGTTTTGAAAAATTGGACTGAATTCGGTATGTTAGGCCCATTCTGTAAAGCCCATTCGGTATTTTACCTTCGGTATCTATAAAAGGAGAGTCAAAGTTAAACATTACTCTTACTGTTATTAATTACCTACCGAGTCTGTTGATTATATCGAATCTGCCTAATTCTACCGAGTCCGTCATTCTGTTTCTTCAAATTCTTGGTAATTGTTCATTTTAATCAATGTTTAAGATATATAATTGTAGATCTGAGATAATTATGTTTTTATCAACCAGAAAAGTTCAAAATAACTGGATTATGACCTTTAATTTTTGAAATCTTGTTGATTATACCGAGTCTGAGTCGAGTTCAATTAATCTTTGATTAAACTCAATTGATTTTGAAAATCAACATGAAATCTTGTCTAATCTGAGTTAAATTGACTGATCTATCATTTGACCGAGCCTGATTACATGTTTAATTGCTTATTTGATGGATTCTGTATCTACCGAATGTGTTCTTATCCTGATACCGAATTTGTTCATACAATTAACATGTTAATATGCTTATAATTGAATGGTTGATTGATCATGGTTGTGAAATTACATGATATATGATAGAATATGCATGTTTGAGTGACTTTCTGTTAATTGTTGAAGATACCGAATCTGGTTTTCCTTCTTGATACCGAGTCTGAAACTTGGTACCTTGAAAGTTTCTAATTTATATCTTCAAACACTTAACATGTTTATTCTATATTTTTCTGATATGAAAACTCAAGCTTATTTGGTTACAGAATCTAAAGTTTTCATAACTACCGAATCTGCTTGAATTGTGCTGAAATTGACTAAGTGTTATATAATTGACTTTGCATGATGATTTTGTACTAAGATGAATATCATATGAATGTCATGGTTGTCAATTATTTGTTCATATTTGAGAATAAAAGTCTTTCATATTTTTGAAAAATCTTAAAAATCTTAAAATTTAAAAAATATAAAAAAGATTTCAAAGGCAAATAAGAATAGAGATATATGGATTTTGTTAAATATCTTGTGGTCTTCTATTTCTTATCTTTACAGCTAAATGGCGAACAATCACTTTATCAACTCTGAAACCAATATTCCCTGCAAATATTGGACTGCAATTCTAGAGAGGCATACTTTATGGCCTGCTCTGAGCTCCACAATTAGTGTGCCAGAAACAGACTTGGATATTCTTAACAGATCAATCAGATTTGTGGAGGCCACACAACCAAATGCTACTAATCCACAGGGCGAACTAGCCAGATTTAAATTTAGGCTGAGGGGAGTACAAGGATTCAGGAGTTTCACAAAAGCTGACTTCCGGAGGATATTCAGACTTCCTCTTGTACAGAATGCTCCTGCTTTTCCTGCTACTCAGCAAATGATGACTTCTGTCTTTGATCTTGGTTATGTTGTAGCTACCAATGTTCCACCAGCTAAGTTTCAGAAGAAATATCTGCATTCAAGGTGGTATGTGATCTTCTCAATCATCAACAGATGCTTGTTGATGACAAGAAGTGGATCTGATAGCTTAACTGTGCCGATGCTCAAACTTTTCTACTCATTCACAAGAGTAGAGAATCCTGATTATGCAGAACTTATATGAGATTTGGTTCACGCATAGGTTGAAAAGCCAAGGGGTTCATACATCCCTTGCGAAAGGTTTTTCTGTATCTTTATCCATGATGCTATCAATGCTTGCAGAAATGCAAATATCTTTGTACCAGGTACACATGGATTACAGATGAAAAGGTTTGGAGAGCTGAAGATGAACACCCCTATGGTGTCTGATAATCAATTCACTGTGCCAATTCCAAATTGGCTAGTGAGGATAGCTGAACCCCAAGACGCTCGTATGCGTTCTTATTTTCATGCTGTAGGAATACCTCTTCCGAACCCGGTACAACAAGAACAAGTTGAACCTGCCGTGGTTCCAGCCCCAGAGGTTGTAGGGGAACCTGTAGTTCAACCACCCGGGCCAGCTAATCCTCCACTTAGAGTAAACCTCAAACGATCTAGGGTAGTACACCAAGCTCAACCCGTGAGGATCAGGAAACCTAGTCCAACTAGGATTGAACCAACCTTTTCCACAACACCCGAAGTAAGCAGTGACACTTCAACAACAGCATCTGAATCATCTCCTGAACATTCTCCTAAGAGAACTCGATACATGCCTGATGAGATGATTCAGACTCCACCAACCCAACGAGTAACTAGATCTAGGACTTCGACACCCATCGTCCACCAAACAGTTACTCCAACCAGTGGTGATACGGACCAAGACCTAGAACCAATTAGGTCACCCTCACCCATCTCCGTATCACATTCAAGAATAATAGTAAGCCCTACGCTAAATGAAGCGCAATCTTCGGTAGTCAAGAGATCTAAACGCACGGATGGTAAAACGACCACTAAGCCCATCCAATCTAAACAGGACTTAATAATAAATCCTACAAAGCAAGGTGCTTCGGCATCTAAGGAAGTAAAGTCTTCCTCTGCAGTAAAGTCTGCGTTGACTCAATCGATTGCGGAAACTCAATCATTGAAGTCCAGAACGGCTGAAGGGGAGCCGAAAAATCTTGAAAAGGCACCCTGCGTATCGGCTGGAAATCCTCCTGTACCTCAATATACAACAGGGTCTCGAGGTCTGGCTTATCTTGATGAGGAAGATCTGCCGCGTCCCATAGAAACGAGTCAACATGACAATCCTTCGGGATATTTATCAGACATCTAGCAGACTGTTCCCTTAGTTCATGAAAGTGATCCATTGGTTCAAACCACTTCTCTTCCGGATTCTGAATCTCAGGGTCTGGAGGAAGAGTCTTTAACTGAAAGAGATGTGCCACCTCATGGTATATCAATGATTTCACGAGTCGGGGATAGCAATATCTCTGCGAGAACTAAACAGACGGGTAGTTCTACTACTTTGTCAGAGTCCCATGAGACCAAAGTCATGGAGGCGGATGCTTTGAAAGAAACTTCACCGCTGACAGCTCCGGTTGTTACCCAACCTCCATCAGAAGGGGATAACACGAATCTGACTAGTAGTACGTACAGTCCTACATATAAGAATAACACCGCACAATCATCCTTACCTGCCCTCACGGCAACTCAAACACTTCCACCGACATCGCCTTCAACAGTTGCTGCTGATGCTGCTTTTGTTCATGGTTACATTGTTTTATCACCAACAGGGTCACCTTCTCGAAGTTCAAATAGATATGGATTACAATATCTTTCTGACAATGAGGTGGAGGAGCTCTATCTTTCTGAGTTTGCTAAACGAATTGATCTTGATGAAGTTTGCAAAACTATGATGATTTATCTTGAGCAAGCAAGGATAGTATATCCTTTATCTCCATACAAGTCACCTGGACCAATTCACATGCCTGATCATGATGATTTCGATCCCGACAATCTTCATGAGGGGGAGAATAGATAAGGTGGTTATCGGTCCAGTGTTTTTCAAAGATCAACTTATGAAGTTGGTACATCTAGTCAACAGAAGGATAAAGATGTTGTTGATATATCTGATTCTAGTGATGAAATTGAAGAAATTCAGTGTGAAAGTTTTCTAGAAGAATCGGAAAGTCAGAGAGAGGGTGACTAAGGAATGTTAATGATTATGGATTCAGCTGATCAATCGGAGAAAGAGTTAACTCAAGAGGACAATCAAAAATTTGATAACATTGAAGATATTTTAAAGGGGTCATCGAGTGTCGCCAATGAATTCAATGATCATCAATTTGTTAATTTGATATCTCCAACTGACAAATTTGGAATACACTTCGAAAAGGAGATTTTCTCTAATGGCAAAGAAGATACCACGACTCCTCCCGATTTGAATGTTCCTTTTCAAATTGCAGAGATTGTTCTTGAACGTGATGCAAATTACCAACTGAGCGAGGATGAAGAGAAAAGTATTCTTCGTTCTCCATTCATTGAACAACAAGCATATAGAATTTATGGAGATTCTGATCTCGTCCTTTCTGCATCAATGAGTGTTCTGGGTGCTTGGAAATATCATAAGAAACCAGAATTTCTCAAAGCTTATCTGAGTGTTCGTGACAAATTCAAATTGAAGAATGAAGAGAAACTTCAAATTCAGCGGAGTTCAGAGATTAAAAGCATAAATAAGATTTTGATGATTAATAAGGATGGAGTGAAGATGCCATTGTTTCAAGTTACAAGAATGGATGATGAGGATTACCAATTCTCAGAAGTGGATTTTGATAAACTGAAGATGGATGACATTATTTTCGTTTATAACTATCTGATTAACTTGAATGAATCTGCAACGATTTATCATGCTACTGCAATGAAGGCAGTCTACAGGTTTATTCTTGATTTGATGAGATGGATGTCAGTTCATGATTTTCAGTTGGGATTGGAATCTGGACACAAAAAGCTCGGAATCAAACCACCAAATCAAGTGATTGAAGAGCTAAGATACATGTCCTTACTTGAAGTGAGCGACTGTCCATATGGGTTTGTATTTGTCAATTCTCACTATATAAAGATCTTCATCAGAGTCTCAGATTTCAGAAGATACTCAGACGGAACGTTGATGTATGCTTTCAAGTACATGAGATGGAGATTGATCAATAACTGCTATTCAACTGAAGACATTGAGATTGTTAAATACATTCTAACAAGATTAAAAAGTCGTCTCAAAACAAGAGTGAATATACGAAGATATGAGAATCTCAAGGGATTCAAATCTAAAGTTCACTTCAGAGGAACAAAGTTCCTTTAGATGTTTTAAATAGGATTATGTTGTAAAGTTCACATTTAACACTAAGGGGGAGATTGTTAGGACCCCAAAGTTGTATAGTGTTAATGTGAAAATAAGCTTAAATGAAGGTTCCTTAGAAGAGGGCTATATAAGGAACCTAAGTAGTCCTAATTAGATAGCCATTGCATTGTAACTGAGTTCTAGAAGCTGTGGAATGTAATTGTACCGATTCTCTCTAATACCGAGTCTCATTCCTATCTACCGAATCTCTCTTTATCTTATCATTTCTCTCAATCTCAACATGATCTGACCTATCATTATGAATGGCATTACTGGAAGATGTGCAAGGCTTACAGGAGGTCTGATTTTTTTACCACTTTGAAGTGATATCCAACTGTCTTCCTGATTCATGTCGGACGTTGCGCGAAGTGGGGTTCAATATATGGTCAAGGCACCATGCTACTCGAGTTTGTTATGCATACTTGACAACCAATAGTACAAAGTCCATGAACGTGTTGTCAGTTCATGTGAGGAAGCTCCCCATTACAATGCTACTCGAGTTCTTTAGAGCACCAGTGCAAAAATAGTTTTGGGAACATCGCAACACTACTTATGTTTTAAAAGCACATGTCACATCATATGTTGAGTACAAGTTGGGTAAAAGAAACAATAAGTCTCGAGTTTGGACCGTTAAACCATCATCACAAACTATTTTTAGAGGTGATGGATGGAAGAAAGAATGAGACTAGAAACAAGAACTTGCACATGAAAAAAGGCAGATGTTCGGACTGCCATGTGAGCACGTGTAGAGACCCATCCTAATCCATCCGGACGAAGTCTATATCGATTATAAATGATTCACAACAGTTGATTACATCGCGAGGTACTTGATCTCTATATGATACATTTTACAAACATTGCATTCGTTTCTGAAAAGACAATCTTTCATTTCATCGAAAGTTGATGACAGACATACCATTTCATAATATATCTAACTATAATTGATTTAATAACAATCTTGATGAACGCAACGACTCGAATGCAACGTATTTTGAAATATGTCATGAATGACTCCAAGTAATATCTCAAAGATGAGCAAATGCACAGTGGAAGATTTCTTTCATACCTGAGAATAAAAATGCTTTAAAGTGTCAACCAAAAGGTTGGTGAGTTCATTAGTTTATCATAAATAAACATTTCATAATTTTAATAGACCACAAGATTTCATATTCCCAATTCTCATAAATAAACGTCCCATGCATAGAGACAAAAATATCATTCATATGGATTGAACACCTGGTAACCGACATTCACAAGATGCATATAAGAATATCCCCATCATTCCGGGATCCTCCTTCGGACATGATATAAATTTCGAAGTACTAAAGCATCCGGTACTTTGGATGGGGTTCGTTAGGCCCAATAGATCTATCTTTAGAGTTCGCGTCAATTAGGGTGTCTATTCCCTAATTCTTAGATTACCAGACTTAATAAAAAGGGAATATTCAATTTCGATAATTCAACCATAGAATGTAGTTTCACGTACTTATGTCTATTTCGTAAAACAGTTATAAAAGCAGCGCATGTATTCTCAGCCCAAAAATATAAAGGGTAAAAAAGGCAAATGAAACTCACCATACTGTATTTTGTAGTAAAAATACATTTAACATCATTGAACAAGTGTAAGGTTGGCCTCGGATTCACGAACCTATATCAATTATATATTTATTAATACTTGTAATCGTAATCGAGTAAGTTTTTATATATTATTATTATTATTAATATACTTGTTATATTATATGTTATATAGATATAGATATATATAGTTTAATAGATTTGATTTATATATCTTATATAACTATTATTTATCATTCTTTAATATCTTAATAATAAAAATCTATATTAGGGTTTATATAAGATATCAATATATATGCATGTATTAATTTGGTACATTATATATATATATATATATATATATATATATATATATATATATATATATATATATATATATATATATATATATATATATATATATATATTAGTTAATACCATTTTAATAATGATAATATAGTGATATGTCATATTGATATTATTGCAGTGTATCTTTATATAAAAAAAATATTTACTTGTAATCATACTAAAAACGATAGGAGTGATAGTCATAATATTGATAGAAATATTATTAATAATATTATTAATTTTTAATAATGATAATCTTAATAAACATCTTAACTTTAATAAAAATGTTAATTTTAGTAAGAATAGTAGTTTTAATAAAAACGATATATTCTCTTAATAATATAATGATAATTATAATAATAATAATAATAATAATAGTAGCAGTGATAATAATAATAATCAGATTTTTCATAAACTTCATGTTTAATTTCTAAACTTGTATCTATAGTTCCTATAACTTATAATTATAATCATATTCGTAATTCTTGCCAAATCAGCTTTTATTATAAATTTTCTAATATAAATGTTATTAATATGTTCATAATCCTCTTAATAATGATAACAATAATAATACTAATAATTCATCAAATGATACTAATAATAATATTCATAATAATAAACTATATTATGTTCATAATAATGATAATAATAATAATGATCATAGGTGTAATAATAATAATAAAAATACTTAAGTAATAATAATAATATTAGTAATAATAACAATTATAACAATAATATTTAGTAGTAGCAATAATAATAACAATCATAATAATGATAATAAGTGATAAATAATAATAATAATAATAATAATAATAATAATAATAATAATAATAATAATAATAATAATAATAATAATAATAATAATAATAATAATAATAATAATAATAATAATAATAATAATAATAATAATAATAATAATAATAATAATAGAAATAAAAATATACCCTTTTTAAAATCATGATAAAAAGATTTGCCCAAGATGGGGCTCGAACCCGAGACCTCTCGTTAACCAACAACACCCTCTAGCCATCCTTCTGTTGTGGTTTTTCTGATTTAATAGCCCGAATTATATACATATATCCTATAACTATCTGTCTCTAATTCTTCTTCTTCTCCTCTGAATAACTAGTCGTCTCGTGAACAACCAAAAATCATAACAGCGAGTTTAAGATTTGAATTAGGATGTGGAATTGGAACGGAAACAATCTTCTGAGATAATTGTGATCAACAGACTCGGAGAAAGAAAAATTAAAATGAATATAAACAGCGGTAGCAGGCCTCGCGAAGAACACGAAGAACATAGAATTTGAGTTTGGATTTAAGACGGTTTTAGCTCACGATTTCTTCATGAAACAAGTTGTAAATGCCTCCTAGAATCTTTCTGTAACCTTAATTTAACTTAACACATAAAAACAATTTCGAATTTTGTGATAAACACATCGGTTGCCTTTTTAGAGTTTAGGTTTGACTCAGAAATTCGCAATCAATAAAAGGAATTGGAACGTGAATTCGTGCAGATAGTTTGAGTGCAAGATTTTTGATGAAACTGCATTATTAGATTTTCAAATTTCGTTCTCAATCGTGATTTGGTGTCAAAGTGAAAGATACAGAGTTATGGAGCTTCTTTCTTCAAAAGTTTAGTTTGATTTTGATGTTTTAATTCAATGTGTATAAGCAGAGGATTTTGTAAAGGTTGTGTGATATCATTACAGTTAATCCCGTACAATTAATTTGTTTTGTAGCCCAACTGAATCGACACTAGAATAAAGCAGGAACAGAAATATAAAAAAAATATAGAGAATATATCAGATATAGATGGATAACAGATTTTTGGTTTTAGCTGAAGGGAATTCGACTTTTTAACAAAGATAGTACCAATCATGAGCAGTAAAATACTAATTTGATTATGATGGTTATCTAATACGTGCTGTAACAGAATCAAATATATATATCTGTATGTAATATGTCAGTTTTATTTATTTTTATCTGTTATATATATCTATACTTATCTGTTATCTGTCATACTGTAATTATTTATTTACCTGAATTCTTGTATCAATCTATATATCGAATTTGTATATGTATGTTTATATCTGTTTATATATATGTTTATATATATATCTAAAATTTATAAATTTTGATATTGATAATGTTATTATTAATCAAATATTAATTCTAGTAATAAATTAATAAAATTATTGTTAATAATATCGAAATACTAATAATAATACTAATAGTTATATTAGTATTAATAATCAAAATAGATAACAATAATAATACAGATATGGTAATACTAGTAAAAATAATACTAATCCTATTAATGATGCTAATAATAATATTTCATGTAATAACAACTATAAATAAACTTGTAATTACATATTTTAATATTACAATACATTAATTATATAGTATTTAATAATGATAACATATTATGATTATTTATTATCTATACATTTCTTATATCACAATATGCATATAATCATCATTTATATAGGGATCCTATGTATATATATATATATACATTTAGAGATTCATTTAATAATAGCCTAATGATTCTGTATATTATTTTACAATTTAATCTAATGATTAAATTGTATTTTATTACTTTGAAATATTATAATTACTTATATTTATATATATATAAATATATTTACATACTTATTTACACACAATATTTCATGAATCGTCGGGAATAGTCAATGGTCAATTGATTACATGAATATAAATTTCAAATGTTTCGAGACTCAACATTACAGATTTTGCTTATCGTGTCGAAATCAAATAAGATTCAGGTTTAAATTTGGTCGAAAATTCCTGGGTCATCACAGCACGTAATGGCAATGGCAAGATATTTCAATCTGCGGGACGTTACTTGTCATGTAGAGAGGTATTTCACC
Organism: Rutidosis leptorrhynchoides; assembly: GCF_046630445.1. Lineage (NCBI taxonomy): Eukaryota > Viridiplantae > Streptophyta > Magnoliopsida > Asterales > Asteraceae > Rutidosis > Rutidosis leptorrhynchoides. Next base: position 416,408,692 of record NC_092336.1, read on the forward strand.
ACTGAGACTTACCAGGATGCATACGAAGAGTGTATTTACCCACTAGACAATAATTCTGAATGGGTGCATTCAGGAAATCTTCGAACTTGTAACGCACTAATACTTACCAAAAGACAAACTAGCAGGCCAAAGGGAAATAAGTGTATTCCCTCGAAAGGAAAAGAAACAAAAACATCTCAGAGACACTGCACTCACATCTTGGAACTTGGCCATTGTTGATCGGTTTTTCGGCCAGTTATGACCAATCCCAACCAACTCAAACAAGGAAGCCAAGGAAAAAATCCCAAAAATCAACCAGGAAGGGTAAAGAAAAAGAAGCTACTTCAACCCCAACCCAATATTATGACACTCCCAATTTAAGTGATGATTAAAGGTAACACGATGTGAGTTTCTTCGTTGTGTAATAATGTTGTGCTTTAAGACCCTATGTGTATTTCTATTGTTATGGGATTGGTGCGGGTTTCCTCCTAGGCACGCAGTTAAGGGGCCGGTATAGCAACTGCGGGAGATGATCGCGTGGGTGGTTAAGTCTCCCTAAGTAATCCCCAACTAACTGCTGTCCAAAAAAAAAATTGTTGTGTAAGTTACTAATTACGTACCGTAAAATAGTTCAATTTATATGAGTTCGAACTAGGTATCGTTCGAACATAGTATATAGTGTTCGAACACCATTTTGTTCGAGTACAGTGTTAGGTATTCGAACACACTGTATTTTTTGAGATATGTCAGCCAAAAAAGGTGTTCGGATAACCATAACTGAGTTCGACCGGATTAATGTTCGAAGTGGCAGTCACGGCAAAAAATAAAAAAGAAAAAAGTGTATATTGTAATAAAAATTAAATAAAAAGTGTATTTGAGCAAATTTCCCTTAATAAAATTATAATAATATATACCACGTATATACTATGTATAAACGAAATGCTTGTTTAGATTTTTGAACTTGTTTACAGTCGATTAAAAAGCTGCATGATCTTGTTTACTAATTACCTTCAAAATATGTTCAAGCTCGAGCTCAACCTCGTCTCAACTACACTCGAATCGAGCTTTTAACCTGTTAAGCTCAACTAACGCTCGAGTACTTTGGCTCATTTAGTGAGATGATCATATGTGTAGAATCGTGTAAATAGGATTAAAAGATCTTGTAATCAATAACGAGTGCGGAATATCTCGTTATTGGGTTTTGTACTCAAAATAGACTAATAACCTTTAATCTTAATGTATAAAACGACTTAGAACGTTAAAGAATGAATAATATGAATGCTAGAACTCCAGGGTATCGGTTTAGACTTGTGGAAAAGGTTAGGATTCGTAACCCTAACAATGAACCCGTAATACCCATTATATATACACAGCACGTGCAACCGTGCAGTTGTATTGTCTACCTGTACGGTTGCATACTGCAACTGCGCGGTTGCATTCCAACAGTGAAAGTTAAACATTAAAGCATTTTAACGTGATCGTAATGAACTCGGGGACTATAATGCACCAACAAACTCCCCTAAACCCAGTTCATTATCTTAGATAACAAAATATACTTTCACCTGCAAAAGACATATAATCACGCAATCAAACACATTTAATAACAGAAAAACAAAACGTTTACATCACGTTATTACATCCAAATCGAAATAAACTAAAAAATAAAACGTCCAAGTCCATAGTTCACAAGTTCAAATTCAAAAGATAGACATTTAAGCATGAATATCATATGCATAGCATGTGCGAACAGCTCGGTTGAACTGAATTGCCTGCTATGTATTTGGAAACTCATGAAATATTGGGTGTCTCTGTAACACCTAAATATCTTCTTTGCACAGATTCCGAATCCACCTCGGATCGATAATTCTGATCTGGTCCAAACTTCCATTAGGATTGTGATAATGCTAAAAACGAACATATATTTTATAGCATTATTCCTCAAGAAAGACAAGCTTTTAGTTGCAATTGTTCTATTTACAAGTGATATTCGTTTAAATAATAAAAGGTGAAGACAAAAGACAGATTCGACGAATTGAAGACGCAAACGACCAAAAAGCTCAAAAGTACAAAATACAATCAATGAGGTTCAAATTATTGATAAGAAACGTCTCAAAATTACAAGAGTACAAGATTCAAAACATAAAGTACAAGATATTAAATTGTACGCAAGTACGTTCGAAAATCCAGAACCGGGACCAGAGTCAACTCTCAACGCTCGACGCAACAGACTAAAAATTACAAGTCAACTATGCACATAAATATAATATAATATTTAAATAATTCTTATAATTATTTAATATATTATATTATTTATAAAACCGTCGGCAGAAGAAAACAACCAAATATGAGCCTCCCCAGCTGGCCATGCGATCGCATGGCCTGGAAGGCATAAATCCATGCGATCGCATGAGCCCCAGTTCCAGCCCACATGCCTATAAAAATTGAGCTTTGGTGCACCACAAATCCATCTATCTTTCTCTTCTCTCCATTCATACGTAATATTTATATTTATAATTTATATTTTAATTTTAATTTTAATTATAATTCTAATAATAAGGGTATGTTAGCGAATATTGTAAGGGTGTAAGTCGAAATTCTGTCCGTGTAACGCTACGCTATTTTTAATCATTGTAAGTTATGTTCAACCTTTTTACATTAATGTCTCGTAGCTAAGTTATTATTATGCTTATTTAAAACGAAGTAATCATGATGTTGGGCTAATTACTAAAATTGGGTAATTGGGCTTTGTACCATAATTGGGGTTTGGACAAAAGAACGACACTTGTGAAAATTAGACTATTGGCTATTAATGGGCTTTATATTTGTTTAACTAAATGATAGTTTGTTAATGTTAATATAAAGATTTACAATTGGGCGTCCCTATAAATTACCATATACACTCGATCAGACACGATGGGCGGGGTATTTATATGTATGAATAATCGTTCATTTAACCGGACACGAGAATGGATTAATAGTCACTAGAATAATTAAAACAGGGGTGAAATTATGTACAAGGATACTTGGTATAATTGATAACAAAATATTAAAACCTTGGATTACACTCAGTTGACATCCTGGTGTAATTATTAAACAAAGTATTAAAATCTTGTTACAGTTTAAGTCCCCAATTAGTTGGAATATTTAACTTCGGGTATAAGGATAATTTGACGAGGACACTCGCACTTTATATTTATGACTGATGGACTGTTATGGACAAAAACCAGACGGACATATTAAATAATCCAGGACAAAGGATAATTAACCCATGGGCATAAAACTAAAATCAACACGTCAAACATCATGATTACGGAAGTTTAAATAAGCATAATTCTTTTATTTCATATTTAATTTCCTTTATTTTATATTTAATTGCACTTCTAATTATCGCATTTTTATTTATTGTTATTGTATTTAATTGCACTTTTAATTTTCGTACTTTTTAATTATCGCAAGTTTATTTTATCGCACTTTTATTATTCGCAATTTCATTATCGTTATTTACTTTACGCTTTAATTTAAGTCTTGTATTTATTTTTAATATTTTACATTTGGTTTTAACTGCGACTAAAGTTTTAAAATCGACAAACCGGTCATTAAACGGTAAAAATCCCCCTTTATAATAATAATATTACTTATATATATATATTTGTATTTTTATAAAAGTAAACTAATATTGCGTTAAGCTTTGTTTAAAAAGATTCTCTGTGGAACGAACCGGACTTACTAAAAACTACACTACTGTACGATTAGGTACACTGCCTATAAGTGTTGTAGCAAGGTTTAAGTATATCCATTCTCTAAATAAATAAATATCTTGTGTAAAAATGTATCGTATTTAATAGTATTTCCTTGTAAAAATTAATAGCTATTTTCTATATACCTAGCACGATACCAAGTATTTTTGGCGCCGCTGCCGGGGAAAGTCTTAAAAGCCGGAAGCGCAACGCTATATATAAAAAAAAAAGATTTTTACTTTTAGTACGCTTTTGTAAAAATACGTTTTAAATATTCAAAAATATTAAAAGAAAAACAAAAATATAAATATTTTTTTTAAGAGTTTGGTAAATATTTAAGTTTTATAAAGTTTCTTTATTTCTATTTTTTTTTTAGTTTGTAGAAATATAAGTTTTATTTAATTTATAAATATATTTTATATTTTTACAAACTAAAAAAAAATAGAAAAAAAATTTATTAATTCGGCCTGTACTGTAGCAGCCCACTCTGTGGCCCGAAACCCTAGCACATGCGATCGCATGGCTGGGCAACTGAGGACTCATACGATCGCATGAGCCTATCTGACACGCCAGACTGCAGCCAGCAATCATTACGGAGTATAATTATTAATTATAATTAATTATAACCCTAATTAGGGTTTAGGTTATTTTATTATTTAGATTAGTTTTAATTAATTTGTATTTAAAATTTTAATTAGTTTTTATAAATTACAAAATTAATAGTTTAATAAAATAAATAATATAAAAATAATATTTTTATAAAAATTGTACTTTTTACAACTTTTTGTATATTTTTATATTTTGTCCCTTTTTAATCGTTTTAGCGTAATATTTGTATTTTTAGCTCATACTTAGTTTTAAATATAGTTTTTACCATAGTTATTTTTACTTCTAGATTTTTAGGCTTTGCCGTAGAATTCCTTAAGTGCTTTTTCTTTAGACTAAGATTTAAGTGCTTTAGAATTTTGCGACGCCTTTTTAAGTTTTAGTTTCTTTTTAAGTTATTTCCATTTGGGATATAGTTTTTCCTGTAAGCTTTAATATTTTTAGACGACTTTTACCTATGTATCAATTATCATTCCAATTAGTAATCTCAATTTGCGATTATAATTTTAAGTTAGTTGTAGTAATAAGGTTAGGTTAGTCAAGTGTTTTTTTTAGTTTTATAAGTTTCTTTTATTTTTCCGTCACCTTTTATTTTTCAACCATTTTTCTTTTTCGACCTTTTTCCGACGAACTCTTTTTCTTTCTTATTCCTCGTTATTCTAGTTTTAGGACATAGATTTTTGTTCTACTCCTTATCTAAATTTCTTAAAATTACGAAAATTTATTTTAAGTGGTTAAATTGATAGACATCAAAATTTTCTGGTTCGTAGTAATAGTTGGATTTGTACGTGGACCGGGTTATTGGAGCCAAACAGTCCTCAATTATATTGAGACCAAACGAATCCTGCCCCTCTGCTGCATCTTTTAGCTATTCGAAACGTGGGCAAAATCAGAAAAGTCTATTGATTGGATAACTTATTATAATTTTTCTTTCCTTTTAAAAACTAATAGGATATTCAGTGAATGCACCGAGCAAGACGTTCACTACCTTTTGTACGTTCACCACCTGTAACTAGATCAAGACATTTAGCAAATATTACCGCCGTTGATTTCTCTTTAGAATCGTCATCCAGTCGACCAAGTACTTCAGTTCAAATTTCCGATAATCCATTTTTTGAACCCGACCTCACAATTGAGAATCCGGAGAATATTCAGGAACGATTCGTAGATCCTGAACCACTAAACTTTCCTCCGGAACCACCAATCATTCAAACAGAGATTGTTGAGGAACGAACCATTAAATCAGAATCCTCTAGTGATTCCGATTCAACAAATTCAATTATGGAGAATCTGGAACCTTTAAGTATGGAAGACCGAATGAGAGCTAAACGCACTGGCCAAGGTCACGCAATTACTCATCCAGACATTAATGCGCCAGATTATGAAATCAAAGGACAAATTCTACACATGGTGACTAATCAATGCCAATTTAGTGGTGCGCCGAAGGAAGATCCAAATGAACATTTACGTACCTTTAATAGGATCTGCACACTATTTAAAATAAGAGAAGTGGAGGATGAACAGATATATCTCATGTTATTTCCCTGGACTTTAAAGGGAGAAGCCAAAGATTGGTTGGAATCGTTACCTGAAGGGGCGATTGATACATGGGATGTTTTAGTTGAAAAATTTCTTAAACAATTCTTTCCTGCATCTAAAGCCGTAAGACTTCAAGCAGAAATTGTTACGTTTACACAGAAGCCAAATGAAACTCTATATGAGGCGTGGACTAGATATGGAAAGTTATTAAGAGGATGTCCGCAACATGGTTTAGACACTTGTCAAATAGTACAAATATTCTACCAAGGATGCGACATCACTACAAGGAAAGACATAGATATAGCAGCCGGTGGTTCTATTATGAAGAAAACCAAAACTGATGCTTACAAAATTATTGATAACACTGCTTCCCACTCACATGAGTGGCACCAAGAAAAAGATATCGTTAGATCATCTAAAGCAGCTAGAGCAGATTCTAGCCATGACTTAGATTCCATTTCCGCAAAGATAGATGCTGTGGAGAGACGAATGGAAAAAATGACTAAAGATATTCACTCAATACGAATTAGTTGTGAGCAGTGTGGAGGACCACATTTGACAAAAGATTGTCTCAGTATTGAATTAACAATGGAACAAAGAGAGAATATTTCATACATAAACCAAAGGCCTGGAAATAATTATCAGAATAATTATCAACCGCCAAGACCGATTTACAATCAAAACCAGAATTATAACCGAAATATTTCATACAACAACCAACAAGGTCCTAGCAATCAACAAGTATCCAATAATAATTACAATCAGCAAAGACCGAATTTTCAAAACAAACCACCACAACAAACTGATGATAAAAAGCCGAATTTAAAAGATATGATGACAAAGCTAGTTGAAACTCAAATGCAATTTTTCACATCTCAGAAACAAACCAATGAACAAAATGTTCAAGCATTTAGAAATCAACAAGCTTCTATTCAAAATCTGGAACAAGAAGTAAGTAACCTAGCAAGGTTAATAGGTGAAAGAAAACCGGGAAGTCTACCTAGTGATACAAATGCTAACCCCCGGAATGAAACAGCTAAAGCCATTACCACAAGAAGTGGTACAACACTTAAACCACCTGAAATACCTGTAATTTCTGATGAAGCTATTCCTACTCCACAAGAACCACAACCTGATCAAGATAAGGAAAAAGAACCGGTAGTTGAAAAGGTTAATGAAGATAACACAGCTAAGGATAAACCTTATGTTAAACCATACCAACCACCACTTCCTTACCCGAGTAAAATGAAGAAAGAGAAACTTGAAGCCGAGCAATCCAAATTCTTGGATATGTTTAAACAGATAAATGTAAATCTTCCTTTCATTGATGTGATTTCAGGAATGCCTAGATATGCTAAATTCTTGAAAGATCTAATCTCAAATAGAAAGAAAATGGAAGAACTCTCGGCTGTTACCATGAATGCTAATTGTTCAGCAGTGCTGTTGAATAAGATACCAGAAAAACTATCTGATCCAGGAAGTTTCACAATTCCATGTTTTCTGGGTAGTCTTAGTTCAATAGAAGCATTGGCAGACTTAGGTGCTAGTATAAATCTAATGCCGTATTCACTATACGCTAAACTAGACCTTGGAGAATTGAAACCAACCAGAATAAGCATACAACTAGCCGATAGATCAATAAAATATCCTAGAGGGATAATGGAGAACATGCTAGTTAAAGTTGGTACTTTAGTATTTCCAGTAGATTTTGTTGTTTTGGACATGGAAGAAGATTCTCAAGTTCCTCTCATATTAGGAAGACCATTCTTAAACATCGCTAAAGCAATGATAGACGTGTTCGGTAAGAAACTGACCCTAAGTATAGAGGATGAGAGTGTTACCTTTTCAGTTGATAGAGCAATGCAACAACCACAATCTGCAGATGATACATGTTATTATATTCAAACTATAGATGCACATGCAGAATTATTAGAAGAATTTCCAGAATTACAAGGAACAGGAGAATGTTCTTTAGGAGAAGGTAATGAACCAATTGATGAAGCTGAAATATTAGCTACACTTATAGCTAATGGATATGAACCAACAACAGAAGAAATTCAAATGCTAAAAGAAGAAGACAGATATCGATATAAATCATCGATAGAAGAACCACCGAAATTAGAGTTAAAGCCACTTCCAAACCATTTGGAATACGCTTATTTACATGGTGAATCTGAATTACCTGTAATAATATCGTCTTCTCTTACTGAAAATGAGAAATCACAACTCATTTCTGTGTTGAAATCTCATAAACCAGCCATTGCATGAAAGATTCATGATATTAAAGGAATAAGTCCTTCGTATTGCACACATAAAATCCTTATGGAAGAAGGTCATAAAACGTATGTGCAACGCCAACGAAGACTAAATCCTAATATGCAAGATGTAGTTAAAAAAGAGATTATTAAACTGCTAGATGCAGGTTTAATTTATCCAATTTCTGATAGTCCATGGGTAAGCCCAGTTCAATGCGTGCCTAAGAAGGGTGGCATGACTGTCATTACAAATGAGAAAAATGAGCTTATTCCTACTAGGACTGTAACAGGATGGCGTGTATGTATTGATTATAGAAAATTAAATGACGCCACCAGAAAAGATCACTTTCCCTTACCTTTCATAGATCAAATTTTGGAAAGATTAGCCGGAAATAGTTACTATTGTTTTCTAGATGGATTTTCCGGATATTTTCAAATTCCAATATCACCCGAAGATCAAGAGAAAACCACATTCACGTGCCCTTATGGTACTTTTGCTTACAAACGCATGCCATTTGGACTTTGCAACGCCCCTGCAACCTTTCAAAGGTGTATGATGGCGATTTTTCACGACATGATAGAAGAATGCATGGAAGTTTTCATGGATGACTTTTCAGTCTTCGGTGATACATTTGAATCATGTCTAGTTAATCTTGAACGAATGCTTATTAGATGCGAACAATCAAATCTAGTACTTAATTGGGAGAAATGCCATTTCATGGTTAAAGAAGGCATCGTTCTTGGACATAAAATTTTAAAAGAAGGAATTGAAGTGGATAGAGCTAAAGTAGATGTAATTGCTAAACTTCCACATCCCACCAATGTAATTGCTAAACTTCCACTCCTATGAATAAACTCCTAGAAAAGGATGCTCCATTCATCTTTTCAGATGAGTGTATCAAATCTTTTAATATTCTTAAAGAAAAACTCACTAATGCACCGATCATGATAACACCAAATTAGAATCTACCATTTGAACTAATGTGCGATGCAAGTGATTTTGCAATGGGATCCGTTTTAGGACAAAGGATTGAAAAATGATTTCAACCTATATATTATGCTAGTAAGACGTTACAAGGAGCACAAACAAACTATACAACTACTGAAAAAGAACTCCTTGCTATTGTCTTTGCTTTTGACAAATTTCGATCATATCTCGTTCTAGCAAAAACGGTGGTCTATACCGACCATTCTGCTCTTAGATACCTATTTTCGAAACAAGATGCTAAACCAAGATTAATCCGTTGGATCTTACTCTTACAAGAGTTTGATATTGAAATTCGAGATAAAGAGGAGCAGAAAATCTCACCGTTGATCATCTTTCTCGTCTTGAAAATCCTGAGTTAGAAGTTCTAAATGAATCGGCCATACAAGACAACTTTCCTGATGAATATCTATTGAAGATAGATTATAAAAAAATTCCATGATTTGCAGACTATGCAAACTACTTAGTTTGTGGATTCCTTGAAAAAGGATTATCGTACCAAAGAAGAAAGAAATTCTTCAGTGATATAAAACACTATTTTTGGGAAGATCCACATATGTTTAAAAGTTGTCCAGATGGAATAATACGCCGATGTATATTTGGAGATGAAGCTAGTAAAATTTTAAACCATTGTCACACAGGACCAACTAGAGGGCATTATGGGCCTCAACTAACAGCAAGAAAAGTTTATGATGCTGGATTCTATTGGCCTACAATTTACAAAGACGCACACCTTCTTTGCAAATCCTGTGATGCTTGTCAAAGGGCCAGAAAAATAAGTCAACGTGATGAAATGCCACAAAATGTCATCCAAGTATGTGAAATATTTGACATTTGGGGTATTGACTTTATGGGTCCATTTCCAAAATCTCATAATAATCTATATATACTCGTAGCCATTGATTATGTATCTAAATGGGCGGAAGCACAAGCTCTCCCAACTAACGATGCACGAGTTGTAGTCAACTTTTTAAAACATCTTTTTGCAAGGTTTGGAACACCGAAAGCTTTAATAAGTGATCGGGGTACTCATTTCTGTAATAATCAACTTGAGAAAGTTCTTAAAAGATATGGAGTAACTCATAAAATCTCCACCGCATATCATCCACAAACAAGTGGACAAGTTGAAAATACCAACCGAGCTTTAAAACGTATTCTAGAGAAAACCGTAGGATCAAATCCGAAGGAATGGTCCATTAAATTGGAGGATGCACTCTGGGCTTTTAGAACAGCCTACAAAACTCCAATTGGAACCACACCTTTTAGACTTGTTTATGGAAAAGCATGTCATCTTCCAGTAGAAATTGAACACAAAGCATTTTGGGCTGTGAAGACATGTAATCTTGATTTACATGAAGCTGGACGTCTACGATTAAGTCAACTAAACGAATTAGAAGAATTAAGACATGAAGCATACGAGAATTCGTTAATCTATAAAGAAAGAACGAAGAAATGGCATGATAAAAGAATCAGAAGTTCAAAAGAATTTAAAGAAGGAGACAGAGTTCTTCTTTTCAATTCATGATTCAAGCTATTTCCTGGAAAATTAAAATCAAGATGGTCTGGACCATTCATAGTCAAAAGAGTTTTCCCATACGGAACGATAGAATTAATAAATTCAAATGGGATTGAATTTAAAGTTAATGGTCACAGAGTTAAACATTACATACATGGTCCGATGGAAGTCGACAACGAAGTTAATCACAATTTCGACACCACAGCTAACTAAGTGTGGGGAGAATCAAGTCTTTAAAGGATAATATGTATTTCTGTTAGAGTTAGATTGTCTGTTTTCGTGTAGTTCTCAAAAATGGAACCCGAATGGTCTTTCCCTAGCAGACCCTAAATAACTAGTCTTCTCCCCCCATTCTGAATTTTTATTTTTTTTAGGTTTTTACAAAATGAAGACTGCCTGTGAACTAAACCATGGTCTAATGCTACACGCTTTGATCACTAAACGTAATAATGACATACTACCGAGTGAAATAGTATCAGTAATCAGAGAAAGAATGGACGGAGTTAGAAAAGAATCCAGGTGCGAAGATAATAAGTTACAATTTGGTAAAGGAAAATCAAAATCCGCAGCAAAAAGAAGAGCACGACACCTAGAACGATGTCACAAATGCGGAAAATGGTCACATAGAGGTAAATGTTCAAATAATCAAACCTATTCAAATACCGAATTTGTTACTTTATGCAGAGACGGACCGTTCATATGTTTAGAAGAAAAGACACTGAATGCTCGAGGTTACGCCTATGTAGCCATGGAAAACCAATTAAACCGACTATCTTATGAATGGGATAGATCATATAACTAAGAAATCTATTTCACAGGTATGTCTGTACATTTTTTATTTTTATTTTTTTTAACCTTTTGATAATAAACGCTAATTTGTTCGCTATAAAGTATTAAATTGGTATTAAATAAAATTAGGTTTGGCGACCGAAATTATTGATATCATTCAAAAATTTATTACATCACTGCGAAATTTAATGTTTATTCTTAAGGTATAAATATCTTTAATCAATCAACCCAAAATATTTCAAAAATTCGTCATGAGTTAAATTAGGTCTTGGAACCGAAATTACTTTACCGAAAAGAGGGGCGCATATTTTTGATAATATTTGATTGATTAAAGTGGGATAAAAAGCCAAAAAGATTTTTAATTTTATTTTTACCATGTTTTTAAAATTAATATTTAAATCTTAAATTAATATTGTAAACTTTGTAAAAACAATATATTTAAAATTGTAAATATTTGAAAAATTAATATAAGTTTGGTGTGAATTTATAATATGAATTTTTAAATTAAGTTTGGTGTGAATTTTTAATTTTTAAAATATAAATTTTTAATTTTATGCATTTCAAATTTTAAGTTTGGTGTGAATTTTTAATATTAATTTTGAATTTTATTTTTAAGTTATGTGAATTTAAATACAAAAATTTACTTTATCTCATTAAGTTAAAAATACGATTTTTAAAATTCGTCGTAAGTTGAAGACTAGGTCTTTGAACCGAAATTGCTTTACCCAAGGGAGGGACGAGAACTTTTATTATCACTATTTTTAATCTTATTGAAGTAAGGTATAAAAAAAAAAAAAAAATTAAAAAACCCAAAAATCTAAGCTTTTAAAACAATCGCTTGAAAAAGACAAATTTTAAAATTTTGTCGAAGGACGGACTAGGACATCGATCCGAAACGACCTCGTCCTAAGAAAAAGGGAAACAAAATTTTAAAAATTAATCACTTAATTGTTTTATAAGTTAATTTAAAAAAAAAAAAAAGCTGAAAACACTGTACCCGGACCCCCATGCGATCGCATGGGTTTTACACTTCAACTCCATGCGATCGCATGGAGCTGAAATCCAGGCCAGAAACAAATACAGCAGCGAGTTCTGCTCTTCACCACAACACACACACATTCACGAACCAACTCCAAAAATTCACCAATTTTCGCCATTTTTCCACCGTAATTCGTCATTTTTCTTGCTCTAATCATGCCTAGATTCTCATTCTTCAGCAAATTGGTAAAAATTACACCCCTAAACTCTATAAATTCCTAGTTTTTGTGATAATTACCAATTTTTTACCTAATGCAATTTTGTTAATTTCTAGTGTAATTAGTGTTAAATTGTTAGTATTTTATGCATGTATAACCTAGATTGATGCTATTTAACATGATTTGAAGCCAAAAACTTCAAAATTTTTAGAAATCTAGGGTTTGTGTTCTTGTGCAATTTGGGGCTTTTTGATATAAACAGGTTATGGCCGATTTTTGTCATTAATTATTGCTAAATTGAGTAGTGTAACATGTTTAGATAGTTAAATGATCCAAACAATGATCCTAAACATGATTTTTGGAGATTAAAGTGGACTTTTTAAGTCCAAAATTCATGAACTTGATTAATTTGATATATTTGCCATTTGAGACTTGTTTAATTATTAGTAATGACTATTTTGACATGTTATTTGAGTTAAATGCTTATGAATTTTGTATACATTTTCATATGTGCTTATTTGAAAAGTGTAGAATTGTGAAAAATTGTGAAAATGTGTATAAGTTTAATTTTGATTTAACATGTTATAGTGATTGTTTTAAGTTGTTATTTTGCTAACACTAATGCATATTTGGATGCACAAATTTTGTGTTTAATGTGTTTTACAGAGAGCCGATACTGGAGGTTCAGGAGCATCATCATCTAGACGACCAGCACCAGAACCAGAACCAGAAATGCAACACGAACAAGAACCACAACAAGAACAACAACAACAGCCTGATCAGCACATACCTTATTATGATCCGGTACAGTTTGTTGATGAATTCATAGTATTTCCAATGAGGCCGCCAGTAGAATTCCCAACGATTCCTGAGCACACTCTACATCCTAATCTGAGATTTGATAGAAGATGGAGAGATTACGAGACATATCAAAGGAACAAATTCAAATTGGTAACAAAAAATGTAGAGGTGCCAAGGGTAATCGATTGAGCCCCTTTGGAAACGGTCCATCTAGCTGACCGTGTTAGACAGCTTTTAGTTCAAAGGTATGGCAGTTCTTCTTTTAAATATTGGGAACGTCTTTTCACCATTCGTAGACCTGTATATAAGGAATGGTGTGTTGAGTTGATAAGTACTGTATCACTTGATACAAATATAGTTAGAATAGATGATAGAAGATTTCTTAGGTTTATCCTTGGCGGTAGGATGTACAGAATGTCCATGTTGGACATGGCCAGGGCTTTACAGATATATACTCCTGGTGAGTTGCTATTACCCGATTGTACAAACTTGATTCATTATGGTGAACGGGTAGATAGTAACTTTGACGCTGACGCCATTTGGAGGCGTATGTCACATTTTGATGTTTTTACACGAGCAGGAGGACACTCCTATACACATATTGACAGAGCCGAGCTTCGTATTATTCATAGATTTTTGGCTAACTCGATTACACAAAGAGGTCATAATAAAGAAAAAATTACCTTATATGATTTATTCTACCTAAAGTGTATTCGGGATCCTTGAAGCTTTGTCAATATCCCTTACTGTGTTGCTTTTTATTTATCTAAAATGGTAGAGAGAATGCAGGACGGGAGTATAATAGGAGGAGGTATTTTTGTTACTCTCATTGGAGAGTATTTAGGTGTTGATAGGAACCAAGGGGGTCCATTACAGATTTGTAGAGAACAGGTTGAGCCCTTAGGATTGAAAGTTTATGTGGGTGCTAAGGTATTGAAAAGTAGACATAACCAGGCAGTACCCTATGAGGGATCTCATCCTCAGGTAGAGAGAGGCTCAGACGAGGAAATGGAGGAGGCGGAAGACATTAGGGATGTCTTTCGAGATGCTATTCTTGACGTCCACGTTCGTATAGATGAGGAAGCAATGGCGAACGCGGCAAGACATAGTTTGTATGAGCAGTGGAACTCCGAGCGAGTATACGAGGATTATAGGCGACGCCAACACGATAGATGGTTAGTTCATCAGGTACCAAATAACTATGTACCTACTCGACCTGCTCATTTTCCACCACATAGCCCCGATACCCGACCACCCTTTAACCGGTATGACTATGACCAAGCCTATCAGAACACCTATAACCAACAATGGAACCCACTCGATGAGATGAACTGGAACCCCTATCCAGACTGATTTAGTTCCATTTGGTTATTTTTATGATTTTTATGTTTTTATCTTTTGACTTTTTCATGTTTAAACTTATGTTATTGGATATATTTGTGTAATTTTTATTATTATTGTGTACTAATATTTCATATTTAGAATTTGAAAGTGGGATATTAAGTCCCATTTCAAATTGCCATGCATGATTATATTTGTATGTATGTATATTGTCGATTGTACAAAACAGGGTAAAACAGCGCATTTTCAAAGACTGGCATTAAGTTCAGCAAAAGCTACTAATTTTGACGACAAGATGACAAATAAATGTGATGTAACAACAGACGAAATGAACAAATGATATGCACCATTTATCATTCAGCAAACAAACGCCAATATGTTTGGAAACTTTGGTAAAATTTAATCATTTCTACACTAATCACCCTCAATAATTTAAATTGTACTGATTTCTTGCAAATGAGGGCATTGCAAGATCTTAAGTGTGGGAAGGGGTTAAATTCTTTCGGATTTTTAAAATTTTTTATCTTTATACACTTGGTTACCATTAAAAATACTAGTAACGTAGTAGTTGTATTAGAATCTAGTGCTCTCTGATAATAAAGAACAGCTCTAGTCTTATATACTGACTACCCAATTCTAGTAAAAATTTTCAAAATTTTCAATTAAATGAACTCAAAATCATGTTTATACATATTTATGAACGATAAAACTAGGTTTTAACACCGAAATTATTGTTACCTCAGAAAGGACATAAATTGAGAAACAAACCAAAATGTTAAAATTCATTTAAAATGGAATAGAGGACGATAAAAAGGAAAATAAAAGCCAAGTGTGGGAAAATTTACCAAGTTATCTTAAACATATGTCACATATATCTGTAACAAATAACTGAAAATACTTTTGCTTTGGATTAAACTAAAAAGTTTTACCTGATTTACTGTAAGAAAGATGGATCTACACGATGAATCAATTCCATCATTAAAAGGAAGTAAAGTCTTCCAAAAAAGACACGCGCTTCTTGATTTAAGTCAGGAAGTTGTCGTCCAGACCAGCTGTAGGTTGACGAAAAACCTAGAAAAGTCATCACTAAAATCAGCAGGAAATCCACGGACCTCAGCATTAAACAGGGTCGCCAAGTGGTCAGATTTATCCTAACCATGAGAAGGATTTATCTCGTAAAATGGGGGGCCACCGTGCAAATTAGCTGGATAAGACTAACAAATCAGATCCCCAGAAAGGATAATCTCCTTAAAGATTAAAAATCAGCTTTTAAGCCTAATATTACTCAATCCTAGAGATTGACCTTAAAGATTGAGAATTCAAACTCATGGAATTCAATGATATCTAAACTCGAGCTTGAACGAGAAAATATTTTGATCAAAATTACAAACCGATTTGTTTTCTGAAAACCCTATTTTCAATGCGTTCATTACCATTGAACGTAAAATCCTAGGAATTCACCTGGAATTCATTAGGTCACCTGAACAAAATCGGGTGTCAACCGTAAGAACGGTGGTTGCATAGCATGGTCAAAGACATGACCTTGTGCCAGACCGAAAAATTATAAGGGTGAGCTTTACTATTGCTCCTACCAAGGATAGTAATTGCGTCCGACACGTTATAGACCATAATTAAAAGCATGTCAGGGGACATTGCCTTAACAGTTGCTTGTTCAACGCTTTCCTTTACAACCGGACGGTAGTTTATCGAAAGGTAATATACGGGACAAGTAAACTGGACGTGTCGCTTTCCAAATACAAGGTTAGCAAGTGGGTGACACAAAACCGCAAGTTTTGAGCTAAAATTTTCAAATCTGAAACCCACCAAACCCACAAAAATATTTTGCAAACACCGGTGAAGGGTTATTCCGGAAAACTTATCTAGGGTAAAAGCTAGATTGAATTTTCAAAAGATCAAATATTTTCATAAAGATCCAATTTTCTTAAGGATCTACATTTTCATAGTCATGTGGGACTGTAAACCGCCTTTCAAATGCGCACTTTGCTTTGGAAACCGAAAGTAAATCGGCTATTTGATTGCATGTGTCGTTGACCTAAACCCGAGGCAACTGTGGATGACACACCCACCTTTAACCATGGTTCTATCGTTACTACAATTGTTTATACCGCCGTATAGAAATCACTGATGTACAAAGTGTGAAGAATAAAGAAGTGATTCTAGTATTTCAAGACGATATTGCTTGAGGACAAGCAACGCTTAAGTGTGGGAATATTTGATAATGCTAAAAACGAACATATATTTCATAACATTATTCCTCAAGAAAGACAAGCTTTTAGTTGCAATTGTTCTATTTACAAGTGATATTCGTTTAAATAATAAAAGGTGAAGACAAAAGACAAATTCGACGAATTGAAGACGCAAACGACCAAAAAGCTCAAAAGTACAAAATACAATCAATGAGGTTCAAATTATTGATAAGAAACATCTCAAAATTACAAGAGTACAAGATTCAAAACATAAAGTACAAGATATTAAATTGTACGCAAGTACGTTCGAAAATCCAGAACCGGGACCAGAGTCAACTCTCAACGCTCGACGCAACGGACTAAAAATTACAAGTCAACTATGCACATAAATATAATATAATATTTAAATAATTCTTATAATTATTTAATATATTATATTATTTATAAAACCGTCGGCAGAAGAAAACAACCAAATATGAGCCTCCCCAGCTGGCCATGCGATCGCATGGCCTGGAAGGCATAAATCCATGCGATCGCATGAGCCCCAGTTCCAGCCCACATGCCTATAAAAATCGAGCTTTGGTGCACCACAAATCCATCTATCTTTCTCTTCTCTCCATTCATACGTAATATTTATATTTATAATTTATATTTTAATTTTAATTTTAATTATAATTCTAATAATAAGGGTTTGTTAGCGAATATTGTAAGGGTGTAAGTCGAAATTCTGTCTGTGTAACGCTACGCTATTTTTAATCATTGTAAGTTATGTTCAACCTTTTTACATTAATGTCTCGTAGCTAAGTTATTATTATGCTTATTTAAAACGAAGTAATCATGATGTTGGGCTAATTACTAAAATTGGGTAATTGGGCTTTGTACCATAATTGGGGTTTGGATAAAAGAACGACACTTGTGGAAATTAGACTATGGGCTATTAATGGGCTTTATATTTGTTTAACTAAATGATAGTTTGTTAATGTTAATATAAAGATTTACAATTGGGCGTCCCTATAAATTACCATATACACTCGATCGGACACGATGGGCGGGGTATTTATATGTATGAATAATCGTTCATTTAACCGGACACGGGAATGGATTAATAGTCACTAGAATAATTAAAACAGGGGTGAAATTATGTACAAGGACACTTGGTATAATTGATAACAAAATATTAAAACCTTGGATTACACTCAGTCGACATCCTGGTGTAATTATTAAACAAAGTATTAAAATCTTGTTACAGTTTAAGTCCCCAATTAGTTGGAATATTTAACTTCGGGTATAAGGATAATTTGACGAGGACACTCGCACTTTATATTTATGACTGATGGACTGTTATGGACAAAAACCAGACAGACATATTAAATAATCCAGGACAAAGGATAATTAACCCATGGGCATAAAACTAAAATCAACACGTCAAACATCATGATTACGGAAGTTTAAATAAGCATAATTCTTTTATTTCATATTTAATTTCCTTTATTTTATATTTAATTGCACTTCTAATTATCGCATTTTTATTTATTGTTATTGTATTTAATTGCACTTTTAATTTTCGTACTTTTTAATTATCGCAAGTTTATTTTATCGCACTTTTATTATTCGCAATTTCATTATCGTTATTTACTTTACGCTTTAATTTAAGTCTTGTATTTATTTTTAATATTTTACATTTGGTTTTAACTGCGACTAAAGTTTTAAAATCGACAAACCGGTCATTAAACGGTAAAAATCCCCCTTTATAATAATAATATTACTTATATATATATTTGTATTTTTATAAAAGTAAACTAATATAGCGTTAAGCTTTGTTTAAAAAGATTCCCTGTGGAACGAACCGGACTTACTAAAAACTACACTACTGTACGATTAGGTACACTGCCTATAAGTGTTGTAGCAAGGTTTAAGTATATCCATTCTCTAAATAAATAAATATCTTGTGTAAAAATGTATCGTATTTAATAGTATTTCCTTGTAAAAATTAATAGCTATTTTCTATATACCTCGCACGATACCAGATTGTATAGCAAAATCATTGCTTCTTCTATTCGCCCATCATAATACCACCATCTAAAACGATCACCAAAATTAGGTGGCATTTTACGAACTGGTTCATACTTCATAGTCCGTGCACGCTTATACTTAACCACTCGAACCCTGTTCCCCGTAGATCGATCAGTATGATAAGAAACTTTCGAAAACTGTGGCTCTAACATAGACCAGCTGTACTTGAACTCCTTCCTAATCTTAAACTGCATCCACTGCCCCCATCCATAAAATTCATGATAGAGTAGTGGCAGTCTTGCAAGTTCCATCATCTCAAAGTATGGGAGTGTTTTCATATCAGCAGTATGCTTGAAATAATCTACACCATTCTCCCTTCGTAATGTAAAACAACTCAAATCTTTCAAATACGCCCAGCTGAGAATATTTCCACCTGTAACCTTTCCCGTTCGATCATAATATAACTTGTATTTGAGTTCCAATGGTACTTTCTTAAACCACGCCTTGGTACAGGACTTCTGATACTCCCTCCATTCTTGGTTTTTCTGTTTGTTTACAGTATCAATATTCTCACCATCCTTGTTCACACCAGAGGATTCACCTTCCTCAGCAGTTCACTTCTCATCTACTTTTCGATTCAAAACATCATCATTTTGTTAATTGAAAAGATCAGCAAACTCAGGTAAGTCATCCTCATCAACACTATCAGCAACATTCTCATCATCAGAAGCATCTTCAACGATGACTTCTTCAGCACTATCATCACCTGAATGCCTATTCTCACATGTACCGGTAGTATTCGGAGCTTTCTCCGCAGCAATCAACTTGTCAACCTCTATACCGAACATTCTAGCTATGTCTTCATCTGTCATTGTATGTACAATTTCCCCCTCCTCCACATCATAGTCTAGCGAGCTAATCACTGTACCTTGATGGTCCAAAAAATATGTTAACTTATGTATATCAACAGACAGAGGTTTAGGAAAATGTACCTCCTGTATCTGACTTACGTTCGCAGTCCCCTCAGATGAAGAGTCTGAAGAATATTCGCTTTCGGTAGACAGGAGATCATCATCAATATGCTCTACTTTCAAATGAATGGTCCCATCTTGGGGATCAGCTTCTAATTTTCTTTTAAACTTTCTATCCCGACGATTCAAACGTCTTATCCTTTGAGTTTGTTTTTCTATCAACTGCTTTAGATCGGCTGCTTTTTTCCTTGATTTCTCAAGTTCAGAGGTCAAGGAGTCCACTTTGGCTTGTAACTCACTTACCTCCTCCTTCTTCTCTTTATTCTTTTTTGTTACTTCATCAACTTTATTAACCAGACTAAGCACTGTGGCTTAAAGAGTAACAAAGGCAGGATCAGCAGTCGTAAGAGTCAATGAACTACGCGCCTGAGTAGAAGCAGCTGGTTGTGATGTGACTTGTTGAGTTGATTGAGTAGGTGGCACAGAAGGAGCCTGAGCTTGTTGAGTATGTGGAACCTCAGCTCTTTGAGTTGCAGTTTGGGTACCTGAAGCACCTCCCGAAGGATCAACAACTCATCCCACATGACCTCTCTTCCTCTTCAGCTTTCTCAACGGTTCATCCTCCGGAACCTCCTTTCTCTTTAAGGACATCAATAACTCACCACCTTCCGTCACCTCATCCTCTAAACTAAAATTCTCTAAGTCATCAGCAGTGCGACCAGAGTGAGAACCAACCTCTACTACCTCGTCTTCATCATCCGTCTCAGCAAGATCTGGAACAATGTCTTCCTTGTTAGAACCACTATCCTCATTCCTCCACATCCTCGGATTACGAGCTACATAGTCAGCTTTCAACAAATGTCCAAACAACGGATGGTTCAGTGGAGCATGTTTACCCTTGTAATAGATCTTACGCCTCACCAACTCATTTGTCATCACATTCAATTTGATAAGGTCCTTATCCTCCTTGACAAGCTCAGTATGTTGAGAATTGATAACAAGCTGGAGAAATCGTGGATAAAGCAGATAAGGATCGGACTTAAACTTTCTATTTTTTGTAAAGACTCGTCATAATCTATAAGAACGAATACAATAACATATGATTACATCGCGAGGTACTTGACCTCTATATGATACATTTTACAAACATTGCATTCGTTTTTAAAAGACAAACTTTCTTCACATCAAAAGTTGACAGGCATGCATACCATTTCATAATATATCCAACTATAATTGACTTAATAATAATCTTGATGAACTCAACGACTCGAATGCAACGTCTTTTGAAATATGTCATGAATGACTCCAAGTAATATCTTTCAAATGAGCAAATGCACAGCGGAAGATTTCTTTCATACCTAAGAATAAACATGCTTTAAAGTGTCAACCAAAAGGTTGGTGAGTTCATTAGTTTATCATAAATAATCATTTCATAATTTTAATAGACCACAAGATTTCATATTTCCATTTCTCATAAACATACGTCCCATGCATAGAGACAAAAATCATTCATATGGATTGAACACCTGGTAACTGACATTAACAATATGCATATAAGAATATCCCCTATCATTCCGGGAAATCCATCGGACATGATAAAACAACATCGAAGTACTAAAGTATCCGGTACTTTGGATGGGGTTCGTTAGGCCTAATAGATCTATCTTTAGGATTCGCGTCAATTAGTAGATCGGTTTACTAATTCTTAGGTTACCAAGCAAAAGGGGCATATTCGGCTTCGATCATTCAACCATATAATGTAGTTTTGATTACTTGTATCTATTTCGTAAAACAGTTATAAAAACAGCGCATGTATTCTCAGTCCCAAAAATATATATTGCAAAAGCATTTAAAAAGGGAGTAATGAAACTCACCATAATGTATTTTGTAGTAAAAATACATATAACGGCATTGAACAAAAGTAGGGTTGACCTCGGATTCACGAACCTATATCATGTATATATATATTAACACATAAAATGGTAATCGAGTAAATTCATATATCATATCATAATTTATATGTTATATAGTTTTAAGTTGTATATATATATATATATATATATATATATATATATATATTTAATGTAATTAATATTTATATAGTTTTTATTAATGTGTGTGTATATATATATATATATATATATATATACATATATATATATATATATATATATATATATATATATATATATATATATATATATATATATATATATATATATATATATATATATATATATATATATATATATATATATATGATTAGTATTTATAAAAATCCATAATTTGTTATATTATATAGGTTTATATGATTAGTATTTATTTGGTAAAATAATAGTAATATTTATAACTAAAATAAAAGTTGTATCTTTTTATGATAATAATAATAATAATGTTAAAGATACAAGTAATGTTAATACTAATAATAATAATAATAATAATAATAATAATAATAATAATAATAATAATAATAATAATAATAATAATAATAATAATAATAATAATAATAATAATACTTCTAATAATAATAATAAGTTTAATGAAAAGATAAGTTTACTAATAATAATGTTTTTAGTAGTAATGATGATAAAAATTCTAATAATACTAATACTACTACTACTACTACTACTACTACTACTACTACTACTACTACTACTACTACTACTACTACTACTACTACTAATAATAATAATACTAATAATAATAATAATAATAATAATAATAATAATAATAATAATAATAATAATAATAATAATAATAATAACAATAATAATAATAATAATAATAATAATAATCATAATAACAATGATAATACTTAAATGATAAACTTTATATTAATATTAATAATACTTATAAAAAAATAATAATGATAATAATTATAATTATTAGAAAGGCTACCTTTTTGTAATAAGCCTAAAAAAATAAACGTCCCTGCCGGGGCTCGAACCCGTGACCTCTTGCTTAAACCCAATAACACCTAATACTATCCCACTGTGATGACTTTTCTGTTTTAATACTCATCTTATTTCTATGTAACCCGACATTACGTTTTCTTCTTAATCTCATCATCATCATCATCATCATCATCATCAATAAAGCATCACCATCGTTGTGGTATAACAAAACAGAAAATGCAGCAGGCGGCAACAACAATAGCTCATCATCATCATCATCGAATATTCATAATACATATCATCATCAAATAATCTAAGCATCGTCATCATTGTATGATCATCACCATGATCATTATTATATCAATATCGTATTCAACATCATATCCATCATCACAATCCTATATCATTTTCATTCGTGTAATAATCATAGTATCGTTATTCTTAAAATCATACGATCATTTTCTTTATCAATTAACATTATGATCATAATCATGTCACTATCATCATCACTTAATTATTCAGTCATCGTCTTTCATTACTACCGTATAATTATAATTTATTTCATGTATTCTCATCTCGTGACCCAAGTTCCCTCATAGGCCCAAGTATCCTTCCCGTTTCTAGCCTGTCACGGTCCACACAAAAACCCAAATGAACAAGGCAGCCCAAATGAACATGGCAGCCCAACCAATACTGCCTGCTCGTTTTACATTGATTAAGTTTAAAAGAACGTCGGTGCTTTTGTCTTGATAACAGGAACTTTGAAATCAAGTAGTAACCTTAAAGTAATTGTGGGGCTTCATTGTTTGTTTGTTCTTTTTTTTTTATATGCATTAGACAGCAACACAATGATTTAATAAAAAGCACTCATCTTCTACTTTATCACATGGGAGCTAGCAAAAGGGGAAAAAAAAGGAAAAGTAACGAAATTAAATAAGTCTTGGTGTGGATTTAAGATGAATTTCGGTGGAGTGTGGGGTTGATCAAGAAGGAAACCGACAGCTAGAATATATGTAGCTTTCACCCTCAAAGTCAAATTTACAATAACAAAAAAATAGGAAACGTCCCTTTTCTGCTGCAGTAATTAAACATATGATGTTGTTTTGGTGATCGCTGGAACGAAAACAGGAGCACAACAGATTAACGAGTAGTAGCAGAAAAAATAATAGTAACATAGCAGCGAGTGGTGGTGCGTGACGAGGGTGAGGGTGGCGTACATAGTGAAAGATGGTGGTCATGGATGCTAGGTTTGTGATATGGTGGTGGGCTTTCGATAGTTTAAGACAGGAACAAAGCAAAAGAATTAAATAATGACGATGATGGTAAGTTTGCAGTTGTTTGATGATCAAGGTGGTGGTGATGGTTTATTTTCGATTACAGAAAAAGAAACAGATTATCATTTGGTTCACGATGGTGGTTACTTGGTGGTGGTTCAAGGTGATGAGTTAATCGAAGAGAAAAGAAACTCGTTTGTGTATCGAGTAGTAGGAGTGATAACAAATATAGTAGTTGCAGTGGTTCATAGTTGCAGGTACTTACATGGCGGTCTTCGATATAGTTGTAGCGAAGTAAGGATGATGAAGGTGGTGATAAAAGGTGACGGTTGTGGTGATCAAATAAACGTAACCGAAACCTAAGGTGGTTAACAAACATAGCCGTGAAACTCGAACAACATCCGTAGCTCAAGTTTGTGTGATGTTTTGGTGTAATCGGATGTCGCAGAGAATTAATGCAATTGTGGTTTTTTAATTGAAAGTGGTGATTGGTTTGAGACCCTCTGAATACTCTCTCTCTCTCTCTCTCTCTCTCTCTCTCTCGCATACATAGCACATATAGATTTATGATATAGATTTTGATATATAATATAACAATAGATATAATATAATACTGGCAGTGGGTGTGGGTGATTTGAAAAGGAAAAGCATGTAATCAATCATTCAGTATTTTAAGTCATCATTCGGATATGCTCAATCAAATTTAGAACATAAATATGTACAATATTAATAAAATAATGATTATAATATAATATAATTATATAAACGTCTAAATAAATTAGCCGTCGTCTACTATTTCATTCACGGACTGAAATTCGTGTCCCGTTGATAATGGATAAAAGTACACAGAAAGAACCCAAATTTTTATGTTAATTTTCTTATTTATTTTAGTCATTATGGTATAAAATTTGGTTATTAACTATTAAATAAAAATTACCTCACTGTCCACGCTCGATTCTAGGTAAAATATAGAAAGTGTTGAAATTTAATATTTAGCTTCTAAATATGCTTTTAATAGGCCTATGATTCATATAACTCATTTTCGGATAAATTTGAATTTAACTTGCTTAATATCAATCGAAACGTCAAACGAGTATTACAATCATTTAATATTTATTTTTACTATACATTATTTATATATGATTATGTTGTAATTAATAATTATTATAATATTCTATTTATTTTTTTTACATAATTTGTTTTAACAACAACATATAATGTTTCGAATTATTATCTATATATACATACACACATATTTATTTATAATTAATTGTTAGTGAATCGTCGAGAGCAGTCAAAGGTCAATGCATTCATGTAAACTGTTTCAAAAGTTTTGAGACTCAACATTATAGACTTTGCTTATCGTTTCGGAAACATATAAAGATTAAGTTTAAATTTGGTCAAAAATTTCCGGGTCATCACATTTTCGATCATGTAGTCGAAGATAACCCAGAGAAGTTAAACGATAGATTCATAGTCAAAGCCACCATCAATGATTGCATCATAAAATTTAACTCATCGTGACCCTCTCTCCTTAAGCTCAAACAGTGAACAATAACATGTGCCAAGTATTTAAAATTGGACAAAAACCCGACTTCAGCACCTTTGACTTTGTCAAATCACCAGAGTACTTGCATCTCTGAAAACAGCCTTTGACTAGTCCCAAATTCAGTCTTGTTTTCATATCCGCTGCATCACAAAAACTCAACAGCCTCCTGATGTAATGACCCTACTTTTTCCGTTATCTTTTACCGTTAATTATTTAACGACCGTTAACTGTTATTCGTGCCACGTCATTTCTATGACCCATATTATTATTTTTGTAATAATATATTAATTATTATGTGTTAAATGAATATTTGTATTCATATTTTAAGTTGTACGTTTCTACGTGTCGCGGATTTCCATCCGGGGAATCTTTTCGATTTTCAAACCAACGGTTGAGTTTTTGGGATATTTAAATCCTAATTATTTTAAATATGATATTTTAAGGTCATATTATTATATAGAGTATTTATATTTATTTTTCGTCGCGCGTTTGTTATCTCTCCGAATTTTTAATCGCGTAAGCGTGTTTTCGCGTTTCGGGCTTCGGTCGGGCGTTCGGGCCACAAGCTTCTTGAATTTATAGCATTTTGGGCTAATGGGGCCCACCCCCATGCATATTTCTGCTGAACCCTTTAAGGGAGGGGTGTTTTTGCAATTTTTATGACTAGTTCCCTTTTAATCTCAAATTAATTCATTCCTTTATTTTATTTCTTAACCTAGCAAGCTTTTCTCTCCCTCTTTTATTTCTTCTTGGCCGTGAACTAGCAACAACAATATCATCATCATCAATTAAAAATATTACTTGGATCATCAAATCGTTTATACAATCGGATTCCTCATTCCGTTCTCTACGCGATCATACCAATTGTTTCTTGATTAGGGTATAAACCCTAACCCTAGAACTTTTAATTTTTATTTATTTTTCTGTATTTTATGTTTATATTATTAGTATGATGATTATTAGTTGTTGTAATGTTGATTGTATGCGTAGAATTGCTCGATTGCATACTTTTCGGTTTGATAAAATTGGGACAGCAGCTTTTTCATGTGTTTCTGATATTTTAACTGATGTTGATCATACAATAAAGTATATAAATGAGTTCCTCTCATCAAGACATTAATTTTAGACTCCGGATTCATGTCGTTTCGATTCCCGGAGCCCTAGAAACGATCAAAGTGGTATTTTGTTAAGATTGAAATATGATTTTGGTATGAACCAGGTTTGGTCCGACTTTGTGACCATATTTCGTGACTTTAGGGTGTGTTAGTGTGTTAGGACTGATGGTGGGGCGAACTTTCATGTTCGGGTCATCTCCATCCGAGCCACGAATCACCCGTTACGTCTAAAACACGTTTTTGATTGAATTGAAGTTCCAAGTAGTGTATTGGCTGTATATCACGACTTGTGGGCTATTCATGGTGTGTTATTAAGTGTACCAAAGTTTCAGATGGTTTGATTAGGCGGAGATATATGTAAGGCTCGCCGAAAACCGACACCCGGGGCTCAGGATACGACCCGATGAACTTTTGATTTAAAACTTGGGATTTATTATTAAACTTATGATATAAATAATGGATTTCATTATCATTTAATTACTTATGATAAAAAGGGTAATTATTATTATTTACAACTTATGATATATATTTATTATATCATTTAATTAATACTTATGATTTAATTAACATTTTAATTAAACATGTGATTAATAATACTTCATTATTAATGGAAAATACTTATGATAAGTATTACACTTATATTTTGAGATTTCTATAATAAGACTTATAATAAGGATTAATTAATTATTTAATTATTATAAGGCTTAGTTATTATTTAATTATAATTTAATTATTAAATACTTATGATTTAATGATTATAATTAGAAACTTATGATATGATTAATAATTCATTATTAATTAATAATACTTATGATATAATTTAAAATTTATTATTAATTAATAATACTTATATTATGACTAATATTTAATTAATTAATTAAATACTTATGTTATATTAATTATATGATTTAAACTTATATTAACTGTAATAATTCATTTTAATTTAATTAAACTTATGTTATGACATAATTAGACATATTTAACTTTAATAAACGTTATAACTTATATTATTATTATAACTTACACTTTTAAAATTTACACTGACCATGTTTTACCAAGGTTGACTTTTGAGTTGACTTTCGGTTGACTTTGATTTTCAGTTGACTTTTGTTGACTTTCTAATTAAGGAAACTTTCCTAACTTATAAACTTTCCTAAAATAGCAACTTTCTAAATTTGGAAACTTTCCAAAAATAGAAACTTTCCAAAAATGGAAACCTGCTAAAAATAGAAACTTTCTAAAAATAGAAAGTGTGTCCGTAAGCTGTTCCGATCAAACCGATGCATATTGAGTATTGTTCTATGACTACTTGCAACATGTACAATAGATATCATACTATGACTTGACCTAAGTTAGTTATTTATATCGGCCTGCTTTATTTATAGGTCGGCGTTGTGATCATTCCTGATCACTGTACTACATTTGCTGTTCGCTTAATTGTGTTGGTTACTTCGTTACTATTAAGGTGAGTTATAGTCCCATTTTTCTATTTTTAATCTTTTGGGATGAGAATACATGCAATTTATTTTATATTTTGGACAAGTGGAAGTTGGTTTAAATTATTCATTGTGAGTTGAACAAAAATATTCCCTAGTCTGGTAACTGTAATCACTGGTTTCTACTAGTGAACGCGAATCCTACGGATAGATCTATCGGGTTTGACAACCCCATTTCGAGCTAGTCGCGCTAGCAATTTATAATCGGAATGTTTAGTACTTCGTAATTTGTTGTAGATACACTTGTTCGGTGTATATTATTTATTGTGTTTGACAAGGGTAAATAAATGGTTAAGTGGTTACCAGGTGGCTCACGGTAAATGGAATAATGTTTTTATATGTTTTCTAGCATATAATTTTGTGGTCCAAAAAGGAGTTTTTATGTTTTCAAACATAAATTTTTATGGTTTACATTAAATATTGTTTGCAATATTAAACCTATAATTCACTCAACCTTTGTGTTGACAGTTATTCGCATGTTTTATTCTCAGGTTCATGATTGATTGCTTCTGCTGTGCTTAGAGAGTCTGCATATTTATGATGGCAGCTTTTGTTAAACATTAACTTGCATTCTATTTTGTTACATTGAATAGTGGGTGTTTGTTGACTTTGTTTTGATCAACTTTTGGTTAAAGTATTTATGTATAGTTTTTCTAAACTTATACATTTTAGTAGATTTCCTTTATAGGAAATCATTTTTAAATAAAGAATGCAAGGTTGTTTTATTAAATTCATATAGAGTTTCGATCAAGCTGTGGGACCAAGATAACGATGGTCGTCAAGTGTACTTTGACGGGTCGTTACACCTGATATGCCCTTCAGTAACAACAATCGGCTTACCCTGAACAGCACTGTTTAGAACATCAACCCGACGTTCACCATCCATCGTCTTAGATAAAGTAGCATTCTTCCAAAACTCACGCTGATGAGAAACATAGGCTGGCACATCAATAGTAATAGCTGTGTAGATGCGAGATCTCTTAAGAAACTCTATGATCCCATGATAATCAGCTAAATAATCAACCTTGTTCAAATTTGCAATCATGTTGTTGTTGGGTCCCACCTGTAGTTCATT
The DNA here is from genome assembly GCF_046630445.1 of Rutidosis leptorrhynchoides. Lineage (NCBI taxonomy): Eukaryota > Viridiplantae > Streptophyta > Magnoliopsida > Asterales > Asteraceae > Rutidosis > Rutidosis leptorrhynchoides. Next base: position 416,438,030 of record NC_092336.1, read on the forward strand.
ATTGTGCTCAGCAGCCTTCTTGGATCTAGACTTAGTAACTCTTCTAGGTTTAGAACTCTTCTCAGTACGTGGCTGACCGAAACCAGAGTCGGTATCCTTAGCAGTAGGAACATTCAAAACAGGAGTCCCATACATAGCTAGATCTGAAATAAATAAGCACAATTCGCAAACACAAAAATTATTAGACAAAAATCAAAATTAGGGTTTCTGATGTGTTCACGTACAGTTGCAATGAAGATAAACCCGGTTGCAAGTGTAACCGTACGGGTGCAGGCCTATTACACACGAATGCACCATGGCAAGTTCAGATTATGAGTCTGCAGTGTAACCGTGCGGTTGCACTGAACAGTACACGATTGTGAGTACAACCATGCGGTTGCAGTTTGCAACCGTCCGGTTGCATTCATCCGGACTGTTAGGGTTTTTAAAACCCAAATCCAACAAAACAAGTGTTGATCATCAAATAAAACATTGTAATAGCAGCTAACACCTTCAACTAACACTTTATGATCATCAATTTCAGGTTAAAACCTCTAAATCTATATGTATTGATCCAAAGTTCATTAAAAACTAAAAACAAATCATAACACAAGATTTAGGATGTATCAATGCTACCTGTTATGATGAGAATGATCACAATCTAAAGATGAATAAGAAAAATGAATGCAAAAACTCCCCTTAGCAACTTGTGAATTTTGATGATTTTTACACTTAGTGAATTTGAAAGCACAAACAACCCACGGTTCAGTTTTTGGGTATTTATACCCATTCTGCAACCGTGCGGTTGCAAGGGTGTATCCGGCCACAAAGTTTACAACCGTGCGGGTGCAAGGTGTACCCGTACGGTTGTACATTAAGTCCAATTAACCCTTAAAACCTATGTATCTGGGCGGTTACATGGTGTGATGACCCGAAAATTTTTGACTTATTTAAGCCAATTCTCTATACGATTTATTATTTTAACACGCTAAACAAAGTCTGTTAGATTGAGTCTCAAAATTTTAGAACTGTTTCATATATACAATTACCTTTGATTACTCTCGACGATTCATGAACAATTATATGTAAGTATATATATATGTACAAGTAAAAACGACTTTCCTAAAGTAAAACCCTATTTGCTACAGTAAAAATTACTTTGCTACAGTAAAACACAATTTGCTACAGTAAAACACTATTTGCTACAGTGAAACCGTATTTTGCTACAGTGCTACAGTGAAAACGAGTTTGCTACAGTGATTTGCTACAGTGAAACACTATTTGCTACAGTAACACTATTTGTACAGTAAAACACTATTTGCTACAGTAAAACACTATTTGCTACAGTAAAACACTATTTGCTACAGTAAACACTATTTGATGTCGACGAACTAGCAAACAAAAACAGAAAAGGCGGTCATGCGATCGCATGGCAAAAACACTGAAAACTCATGCGATCGCATGAGCTACAGTAAATCGAAAAGTACTATAAAAGGTCAGTTTTGCTCGACGATATTTTTCATAAATATATATGTAATAAGTTTTAATTTATAATTATAATTATAATTTAAGTTTAGTAATAATAAAGTATATTCGAGGGTGTTTTAATTCGGGTTTCAAACCGCTTTAAGCTAAGGAAATATTGGGTATTGTTCGGGGTATTGTTCTTGAATCCAAGGCCAACCATACAGTCGTCTACCATCATTACGTCTACGCAATTTGCCAACAATATTGAGTCTCAATATTGAACTGTGAGTTATAGAACCCTTTTTAAATACTTTAAATATTTTTGGGCTGAGAATACATGCAATTTATTTTAAACGCGATAAGACACAAGTACATACTAAATTCTACACTGAGTTAAACCGGAAATCCCTTAGCTTTGGTAACTAGTAGCTGCCAGTACATAGGATATGGACTGGTGGGCGCGAATAATTGTATATGGATCCATAGGGCTTGACATCCCCGTCCGAGCTAGAGCACTAGCCTTTTAACGGACGTATGTTATTTGAGTTTAAGACACGTTGGTTTGCGTGTATTAAAACGAATGGGGTAATTATCACTATAGCGTTAAGTTTAGTTACCAGGGTGCTCTGTTACGTAGAATCTATTGATAAACTTTTGATGAAATCTTGTGGTCTATCTTTATATATGTTTATGACTCGAGCAATTAAACCTATAACTCACCAACATTCGTGTTGACTTTTTAGCATGTTTTATTCTCAGGTCCTTAGAATGCTTCCGCTGTGATGTGCTTGTTGCCTGCATGGAGTCTCTCATGCTTTGTACAAATTTTATTGCATTCAAAATAAAACTGCGTTGTGTAATAAATAATTGGACTGTGATGTCAACCTGTAAATTAAAGACTTATGTATTTCGGGGTTTTGCTTATACCTAAGCACTCGCCCACATGTTTATAACTTTCTATGTTTAGAAAGTCACTTATTTTAATGAATGCAATATTTTATCAAAACGTATCATATAGAGGTCAAAACCTCACTGTGGAATCAATAATTAACGTGCCGCGTCAATAGCGATTTTGACGGGTCGTTACAGTTGGTATCAGAGCTTGAGGTCATAGGGAACCAGAAATTACATTATTGTGTTTAACTGGTAATTGTTAGGATGCATTAGTGAGTCTGGACTATGACCATATCTGTTTTTCCTGATTTTTGCTTATTATTTGGTCAAAAACATTATATGTGATATATTTATATGCTAACGTAATTGTTGTTTCAATTATGTGATAGATGACTTCTTCTAATCCTATCATTTTGTACGACTCGGAATCGGACACTGAATCTATTCTATCCACAACTGAAAAGGGCGTTCCAATACCTATTAAAGAAGAAATTGTGTTAGCCGGGGAATCTCAACTCCCGGTAAACCCAGAGGAGGTTCCAGCTCCACCCAGCTTTAGTTTTCCGGAGCCACAGTATCGTTGGCATGGACCCATGATCCCTGGAGTAAAAGAGGATCGTCCATTTCTAAACAAATATGGACATTGGTCCAGATATACCGCCGACGGGCGGGTTGTGCCGATTACGCCTGGCAGATTTCGGTTCATGACCACCGGTACATATTCTTGCAGTTCGTCATCATATTCTCCTACACATGACTCAGACAGTTCGTCATCAGACGAGATCAGTAAGGAGGAGGATTTCGCTAATGAAATAAAAGAGATCACTAAGGAGAAATTCCAACTTGCTATAGATAATAAAAACAACCACAATAATAAAATGTCCTTAATTATTAAAAAAGAACAGGACCATTCGATCCGTAACCACCCTTATTGTATTAAACCCACTGAGGTAACGGGTACCTCAAAACCCCAACTAAAAATAAAATACACTGCCAGAATGTCTGTCAGACCATGTGCACACAAACAATTGGCAGAGAGAACCAAATGGGAAGAAGTTTCTGATAGTTCTGAATGAACGACCTCGCAACCATAAATCTTCCATGCGCTATTTTATTGCTTATGTGTGCTACTCTATCTTGTTATGTAAAATAAGCATATGTAAAATATCAGTATTGTATGGTATTGTATTATTTTGGTTTATTAATAATAAATGCATGGAATGATTATTTGTATTATTACTACTTCTTATTATTATTATTATTACATAATAATGTAGTAACTCGCTATAATTTTTTATAGTGGAATATTATTAGGATTTTAGTAGTTAATTCCTTGTACTAGCTATTATGTATGAACTTAACGGGTAGGTAATACCCTAGAAATAATTATAAAATGCTAATAAGAAGAAAAGGCTTTTATAATAATCGGTTCATATTATTAATATGCTACGATTAACTATTGACAACTCATTTTACCTATAATATTCTATATGATTAAATTATATCTGTTGTGTTTATTGAAGAAACATGTCTCAAATGTCGGATGCTGAGTTTGAGCAACTAGTCGAGAAACGTGTGAATGAAAGAATTGCTGCAGCCGAGGCAGCAAAAGCAACAGCCGAAGCAGCAGCCAAAGCAGCAGCCGTAAACACAAACTCACGAAACGGATGCTCATACAAAACTTTTCAAGGATGCAAACCACAGACGTTTAGTGGAATCGAGGGACCAGTCGGTCTAACCCGATGGTTTGAAAAGATGGAGTCCGTTTTCAAAATCAGTAATTGTGCGAACGGAGACAAGTCAAAGTATGCTTCGTGTACGTTGCAAGACGGTGCACTTACTTGGTGGAACAATTATGCTAAAGCAGAAGGAATAGATACGGCATATGATATCTCTTGGGAAGAACTGAAAAAGATGCTAATCGAGGAGTACTGTCCTCGAAACGAGATCAGAAAAATGGAATCTGAGTTACGTAATCTGAAGGTTATCGGCGCAAATCTCAATAACTATGAAAAGCGTTTCATGGAACTAGCCTTGTTGTGTCCCGAATTGGTGCCAAACGAGAAACGAAAGATAGAAATGTATATTGACGGTTTATCGATCAATATCAAAGGAAATGTTACATCGTCCAAACCTAATACGATGCAGGAAGCCATGAAAATGGCACACCAACTCATGGACCAGATCACAGAGAGTTCGATTAAGGCACCAATTACCGAAGTCAAGACAACTGAAGGAAAGAGGAAATGGGAAGACTATAAGGGCAAAAGTACTCACCTGAAGAAACAAGAAACTTTTAAAGGTAAACAAGATGGGGCAACTGCAAGTCCAAACTATAAGGGACCCCATCCGTTCTGCAAAAGATGTTACACACATCATGCAGGTTATTGTCAAGTGGTCTGTGATAAGTGCAACAAGAAAGGACATGTGGCGAAATATTGTTATGCCACCGTTTCTGAAGTAAAGACAAAACTGACCGATGTCAAGAAATGTTTTGGATGCGGGAAGTCTGGTCACTTTATAAATCAATGCCCTGATAAGGAGAAGAACAAAGAACCCGCGCGTGGGAGGGCATTTAATGTTAGTGCCAGTAAAGCACGTGAGGATCCTAATCTTGTCACGGGTACGTTTACCATTAATAATCAACTAGCTTCTATTATGTTTGATACGGGTGCTGATAGAAGTTATATGTGTAAAGACTTTAGTTTTAAACTAAAATGTGCATCATTACCTCTAGACGATAAATATACTATTGAATTAGCTAATGGTAAACTGATAAAAGCCGATAAAATTTGCCATGGTTGCGAAATGAATCTCGCTGGTGAAACCTTCAAAATTGATTTGATACCCGTAGAATTAGGAAGTTTTGATGTAATCGTTGGCATGGACTGGATGTCCAAAACAAGAGCGGAAGTTGTTTGCGCTGAGAAAGCAATCCGCATCCCTCGTAAGGATGAAACGTCATTAATGATTTATGGGGAGAAGAACAACTCAAAACTGAACTTTATCAGCTGTATGAAGGCCCAGAAACTTGTAAGAAAAGGTTGTTATGCTATTCTGGCACACGTAAAGAAGATCGATACTGAAGAAAGAAGCATTGATGACATGCTGGTTGTAAGAGAATATCCCGGAGTATTTCCAGAAGAATTACCGGGGCTACCTCCACACAGATGTGTAGAATTCCAGATTGATCTCATACCAGGAGCTGCACCTGTAGCCCGATCCCCATATAGACTTGCACCTTCAGAAATGCAAGAATTACAAGACCAGTTGCAAGAATTATCGGACCGTGGATTTATTCGTCCTAGTTTTTCACCTTGGGGTGCTCCTATTCTGTTCGTCAAGAAGAAGGATGGATCTATGAGAATGTGCATAGATTACCGAGAATTAAATAAATTAACGATCAAGAATTGGTACCCATTACCGAGGATTGATGATTTGTTTGATCAATTGCAAGGATCAAGTGTTTATTCTAAGATTGATCTACGCTCCGGATATTATCAGCTGAGAGTGAAGGAAGAAGATGTTCCTAAAACAGCGTTCAGAACCCGTTACGGTCACTATGAATTTTTAGTCATGCCTTTTGGATTGACTAATGCTCCAGCAGTATTCATGGATCTAATGAATCGCATCTGTAGACCGTATTTAGACAAATTTGTCATTGTTTTTATCGACGACATATTGATTTACTCGAAGAACAAGGAAGAACATGAGCAACACTTAAGACTGGTACTAGAGATACTCAAGAAAGAAGAATTGTACGCAAAATTTTCGAAGTGTGATTTCTGGTTACAAGAAGTACAATTTTTGGGCCATGTTGTCAGTAAACATGGAATTAAAGTTGACCCCGCCAAGATCGAAGCCATTAGTAAATGGGAAACACCGAAGACTCCAACACAAATCCGCCAATTCTTAGGTCTTGCTGGTTACTACCGAAGATTCATTCAAGATTTCTCTAGAATCGCCAAACCCTTAACTGCATTGACTCAAAAAGGAAAGAAGTATGATTGGTCCACAGAACAGGAATCCTCATTCCAGTTATTAAAGAAGAAGTTAACGTCTGCACCCATTTTGTCATTACCGGAAGGAAATGATGATTTCGTGATCTATTGTGATGCTTCACGCCAAGGTTTAGGATGTGTATTAATGCAGCGCACAAAAGTCATCGCATACGCCTCACGACAACTAAAAATTCATGAAAAGAACTATACGACGCACGATTTGGAACTTGGAGCAGTAGTTTTTGCACTCAAAATATGGAGACACTATCTATATGGCACCAAGTGTACAGTGTACACCGACCATAAGAGTCTTCAGCATATTTTTGATCAAAAACAACTCAATATGAGGCAACGTCGCTGGGTAGAGTTGTTAAACGATTACGATTGTGAAATCCGTTACCATCCTGGAAAGGCTAATGTTGTAGCTGATGCCCTAAGTCGAAAAGAAAGAGTAAAACCTCTTAGGGTCCGAGCTTTGAATATTACAATTCGTACTGATCTCACAAAGCAAATTCAAGCAGCACAGTTAGAGACTTTAAAAGAAGAAAATGAAAAAGGCGAAATGAGCAGAGGGTTAGAAAAACAGCTTGAAGTAAAAGCCGATGGAACCCTGTATTTTGCTGATAGGATATGGGTACCAAAACATGGTAATCTAAGGCAACTAGTACTAGATGAAGCACACAAAACGAGGTACTCAATTCACCCAGGAAACGGAAAAATGTACCACGATCTCAAGAAGTTTTATTGGTGGCCTAATATGAAGACAGAAATTGCTACTTATGTAAGCAAATGTTTGACGTGTGCAAAGGTCAAAGCTGAGCACCAAAAGCCGTCAGGATTACTGCAACAACCAGAAATTCCGCAGTGGAAATGGGAAAGAATAACTATGGATTTCATTACGAAATTGCCAAGGACTGCAAGTAGTCATGATACTATTTGGGTGATAGTTGATCGTCTAACTAAATCAGCTCACTTTCTACCAATAAAGGAGACAGACAGTATGGAGAAATTAGCACGCCTATATTTGAAGGAAGTAGTTTCCAGGCATGGTGTACCCATCTCTATCATATCTGATCGCGACACCCGATTCACATCACATTTCTGGCAGTCATTACAAAAAGCATTGGGAACTCGATTAGATATGAGCACCCCTTATCACCCACAGACAGATGGTCAAAGTGAAAGAACAATACAAACATTGGAAGACATGTTACGGGCATGCGTAATTGACTTTGGAACCAGTTGGGATCGACACTTACCGTTGGCAGAATTTTCATACAATAACAGCTATCATATGAGCATCAACGCAGCGCCATTTGAAGCACTTTACGGTAGAAAGTGCAGATCTCCTATATGTTGGAGTGAAGTAGGAGAAAGACAACTTACTGGACCAGAAATTATTCAAGAAACCACAGAAAAGATCATTCAAATACAACAGCGATTGAAAACGGCCATGAGTCGCCAAAAGAGTTATGCTGATGTAAGAAGAAAACCGCTAGAATTTCAAGTGGGCGACAAAGTCATGTTGAAAGTGTCACCCTGGAAAGGCGTTGTACGATTCGGTAAACGAGGAAAGCTAAGTCCTAGGTACGTAGGACCCTTTGAAATCACCGAAAGAATTGGAACAGTTGCTTATCGATTAAAGCTACCGCAAGAACTTAGTAGTGTTCACAACACATTTCACGTGTCAAATTTGAAGAAATGTTTAGCTGAAGAGGATGTCGTAATTCCTCTTGACGAAATACGAATCAATGATAAACTCCATTTTATCGAAGAACCTGTTGAAATCATGGACCGTGAGGTCAAACAATTAAAACAAAGCAAAATACCGATAGTTAGGGTTCGTTGGAACGCAAGACGAGGACCCGAGTTTACTTGGGAACGTGAAGATCAGATGAAGCAAAAGTATCCACATTTGTTCACTGATATCGCTCATGAAACAGGTACTACTCAAAATTTCGGGACGAAATTTTCTTTAAGGGGGAGGTACTGTGATGACCCGAAAATTTTTGACTTATTTAAGCCAATTCTCTATACGATTTATTATTTTAACACGCTAAACAAAGTCTGTTAGATTGAGTCTCAAAATTTTAGAACTGTTTCATATATACAATTACCTTTGATTACTCTCGACGATTCATGAACAATTATATGTAAGTATATATATATGTACAAGTAAAAACGACTTTCCTACAGTAAAACCCTATTTGCTACAGTAAAAATTACTTTGCTACAGTAAAACACAATTTGCTACAGTAAAACACTATTTGCTACAGTGAAACCGTATTTTGCTACAGTTCTACAGTGAAAACGAGTTTGCTACAGTGATTTGCTACAGTGAAACACTATTTGCTACAGTAAACACTATTTGTACAGTAAAACACTATTTGCTACAGTAAAACACTATTTGCTACAGTAAACACTATTTGCTACAGTAAACACTATTTGATGTCGACGAACTAGCAAACAAAAACAGAAAAGGCGGTCATGCGATCGCATGGCAAAAACACTGAAAACTCATGCGATCGCATGAGCTACAGTAAATCGAAAAGTACTATAAAAGGTCAGTTTTGCTCGACGATATTTTTCATAAATATATATGTAATAAGTTTTAATTTATAATTATAATTATAATTTAAGTTTAATAATAATAAAGTATATTCGAGGGTGTTTTAATTCGGGTTTCAAACCGCTTTAAGCTAAGGAAATATTGGGTATTGTTCGGGGTATTGTTCTTGAATCCAAGGCCAACCATACAGTCGTCTACCATCATTACGTCTACGCAATTTGCCAACAATATTGAGTCTCAATATTGAACTGTGAGTTATAGATCCCTTTTTAAATACTTTAAATATTTTTGGGCTGAGAATACATGCAATTTATTTTAAACGCGATAAGACACAAGTACATACTAAATTCTACACTGAGTTAAACCGGAAATCCCTTAGCTTTGGTAACTAGTAGCTGCCAGTACATAGGATATGGACTGGTGGGCGCGAATAATTGTATATGGATCCATAGGGCTTGACATCCCCGTCCGAGCTAGAGCACTAGCCTTTTAACGGACGTATGTTATTTGAGTTTAAGACACGTTGGTTTGCGTGTATTAAAACGAATGGGGTAATTATCACTATAGCGTTAAGTTTAGTTACCAGGGTGCTCTGTTACGTAGAATCTATTGATAAACTTTTGATGAAATCTTGTGGTCTATCTTTATATATGTTTATGACTCGAGCAATTAAACCTATAACTCACCAACATTCGTGTTGACTTTTTAGCATGTTTTATTCTCAGGTCCTTAGAATGCTTCCGCTGTGATGTGCTTGTTGCCTGCATGGAGTCTCTCATGCTTTGTACAAAGTTTATTGCATTCAAAATAAAACTGCGTTGTGTAATAAATAATTGGACTGTGATGTCAACCTGTAAATTAAAGACTTATGTATTTCGGGGTTTTGCTTATACCTAAGCACTCGCCCACATGTTTATAACTTTCTATGTTTAGAAAGTCACTTATTTTAATGAATGCAATATTTTATCAAAACGTATCATATAGAGGTCAAAACCTCACTGTGGAATCAATAATTAACGTGCCGCGTCAATAGCGATTTTGACGGGTCGTTACACATGGTGTAACCGTGCGGTTGCATTGTGAAACCATCCGGTTGCAAGTTCACAAAATAAAAATTTAACATTTCATTTCATCTTTTCTAACTTTCAATACTCGACTAACACAACTCATCAAAACAAACACATTGTCATCAAACTATCAGTTATTCCAATCTAATCCATGACATCTCAATCTAATCAATTTTCACAAGACCCCTTTGCATTACAACCCAAGTCAAATAACGTAATACCCGACTTATCAAACTTTTCCATTTTTTGGATCTTTCACACTCGCTTACTCCCCCTGTCTACACATACAGAGTTTATGAAGTAACCACCAAATTATATGCAAAATTATACAGTATAAAACATGCAACAATGCTAGAAATATACTAAATCTTTTTGTCTTTTTCATTTTATAATGCAAACTATGAAGAATAAATGCAAGCATATACATTATGATGAATTAAATCAATAAACTAACCGCATAGTGAATATCACAAGTATGAAATAGAGAACTACCTAACTTGCTATCCATCTTACACAAACCTAAACAAGATATCAGATAAAATTATCATGAACAAACTATACAGCTATCATAGCATAACCACATATTTTTGTGAGAAGATGAATTAATCAACATTTTTCTTGGGATCAGAACTGAACTATATTTTGCAGTTTTAACATCGTTAATTTCTTTCATTCCGAACTTTTTGTTCCATTTTTGATTTTCAAGTACTTACACTTTCAGTCTTTGAATATCAATAAACTTATTAGACTTTCCTTCCAGACTTTTTGAAAATCACTTTCACACTTAGGTAAATAATCTTAAACTTAGTCCTCACTTGAGATCGTACAAATATATTAGGTAGTCAATTGAGCACAATATATTGAAGTTGTCCGCTATCACCTCGATGTACTTTCGATTTGATTGAACAGGAAGCATCTCACGATGTTTCCAGCAACCCTGTCAGCCATGAGCTACTACCTTAAACTTACACCTTTCGATTTAGAAGGCTTTGTTTGTCTCAATTTTATTGTATACTCCGTAAGAACACAATTACCAGTCGCTATAAACCCCATGGTTGAGCGGAAAGCTAATAATGATGGAATAATATGATGTTTTTAGGGATGATGGAATTCTAAGTCAGAATACCCTCCAGAAGATGTCCCCAGCTATCTAGATCAATCAGCACAACCCATATCACAGACAATAGATGTAACGTCCCTCTAAATGCTAAGCAAAATCTTGCTAAGTAAAATCCTGCTAAATGATGATTTTCCGAACAGACAGAATGATTTGAGTTTTCTAGATCTGAAACTCTGGCACTTCTCCCCCTCGGATATAGATAACTTAATTCGTTCTGACCAGCATATTGTTTGACCATCTTCCATATGTATATGAAGAATTCATTTTGATTGATAGACACGAAGTCCAAATGTTGATAACGCAGATTCTTTGTTGTTGATGTGGCGCACCATCTTTATTGACTTTCAATCATATATACATAAATAAAATAAAACATAATCCACAATTTTTTTTTTTTTTTTGGATTTTCTGATATTGCGTTCTAGCTTTTGCAAACATAAATGAAGATAAACTTTAAATGAAATAACAGATACAACTTTGATGATGATGCACCACTTTTTGAGATGAAATACACTGTAACTTTAATATTTGGCGATGAAGCAGTCTCCTTTAATACTTTCTCAAACCGATGATATGTCTGTGATACAGAATTGCACTTTTTGACCCGTTCATAGTGAGACCACCCCCCTTTGGATACCTGACTAAACTAATGCGTTTCGGCCCAAGCAATAAAGGTAAATAGAAACTGGTATAGGTTCTAACAGAGTAAACTCACCTTGTGGACTTACTTGGTAATCCTTCACTAGAGTATAAATCGTAGTAGGGGAGACCTCAACCGTCTGTTGAGTTCCTGAACGATCGTTTCTCAGTACATTCTCAGTGATAGTTAGGTGACTACCGTCAACCGCTTTAAACCTTTTCGCGATTTCCTTGCCAAGATTATTTACTTTATGCGTAAGTGATTAATAATGCTAAAAACGAACATATATTTCATAGCATTATCCTTCAAGAAAGACAAGCTTTTAGTTGCAATTGTTCTAATTTCAAGTAATTATCGTTTAAATAATAAAAGGTGAAGACAAAAGACAGATTCGACGATTTGAAGACGCAAATGACCAAAAAGCTAAAAAGTACAAAGTACAATTCAAGTGGTTCAATTTATTGATGAGAAACGTCTCAAAATTACAAGAGTACAAGACGCGAAACGCAAAATACAAGATATTAAATTGTACGCAAGGATGTTCAAAAATCTGGAACCGGGACCAGAGTCAAATCTCAACGCTCGACGCAACGGACTAAAAATTACAAGTTAACTATGCACATGAATATAATATAATATTTAAATAATTCTTAAAATTATTTATATATTATATATTATATTTAAAATCGTCGGCAAAGTTAGGAAACAAATCATGTGAGCTGGAAAAAGTGGCCATGCGATTGCATGGGCTGAAGGCCTACATCCCATGCGATCGCATGGAAGTAGGTAGCAGGCCACATCTATAAATTTCGCGTGTTTTCGCTCAGTTTAATCCATATTTTTCTCTTCCATCACTCAACGATATATATATATATATATATATATATATATATATATATATATATATATATATATATATATATATATATATATATATATATATATATATATATATATATATATATATATATATATATTATAATTTTAATTTTAATTTTAATTTTAATTCTAATAATAAGGGTATGTTAGCGAATGTTGTAAGGGTGTAAGTCGAAATTCTGTCCGTGTAACGCTACGCTATTATTAATCATTGTAAGTTATGTTCAACCTTTTTAAATTAATTTCTCGTAGCTAGATTATTATTATGCTTATTTAATGCCGAAGTAATCATGATGTTGGGCTAAATACTAAAATTGGGTAATTGGGCTTTGTACCATAATTGGGGTTTGGACAAAAGAAACGACACTTTTGGAAATTAGACTATGGGCTATTAATGGGTTTTATATTAACTAAACGATACCTCGTTAATTTAATATATAGACTTATAATTTGACGTATTTATATATAACCACATACGCTTGACTGGGCAAGGTGGGCGGGATATCTATAAATACCAATAATTGTTCATTTTACCGGACACGGAACTGGATTAATAGTTAATAGACTTGTTGAAATAGGGGTGGATTACATTCAAGGATAATTGGTGTAATTGTTAACAAAGTAATAAAACCTTGGTTTACACGCAGTCGATAACCTGGTGTATTCACTAAACAAAGTATTAGAACCTTGTTACAATTCGAATCCCCAATTAGTTGGAATATTTGACTTCGGGAATAAGAATAATTTGACGAAGACTTCCGCATTTTATGATTATGACTGATGGACTATTATGGACAAATCCGTATGGACATATCAAATAATCCAGGACAAAGGACAATTAACCCATGGGAATAAACTAAAATCAACACGTCAAACATCATGATTACGGAAGTTTAAATAAGCATAATTCCTTTATTTCATATTTAATTGCACTTTTAATTATCGCACTTTTATTTATTGTCATTGTATTTAATTGCACTTTTAATTATCGTACTTTTTATTTATCGCAATTTCATTATCGTTATTTATTTTACGCTTTAATTTAAGTTATTTTTAATATTTTACATTAGGTTTTAACTGCGACTAAAGTTTTTAAAATCGACAAACCGGTCATTAAACGGTAAAAACCCCCTTTTATAATAATAATACTACTTATATATATTTTTGTATTTTTACAATTATAAGTTAAAAATATAGTGTTAAGCTTGGCTAAAGATCCCTGTGGAACGAACCGGACTTTCTAAAAATTACACTACTGTACGATTAGGTACACTGCCTATAAGTGTTGTAGCAAAGTTTAGGTATATCCACTCTATAAATAAATAAATCACTTGTGTAAAATTGTATCGTATTTAATAGTATTTCCTTGTAAAAATTAATAGTATTTTATACCCCTTCGCTTTAACATCAAGTTTTTTTGGCGCCGCTGCCGGGGACATTAAAATGCCGGAAGCGAAACGCTATATATATGGAAAAAAAAAGATTTTATTAGAGTTTTATTAAGTTTTTATTAAAAATATACGTTTTTAAAAAAATAAAAAGAAAATATAAAATATAAAAAGGAAAAAAATATCTATATATTTATATTTAAGAGTTGTTTAAAAATATATAAAATTATAAAATATTTATATTTCTATTTTTAGTTTGTAAAAATATAAGTTTTATTTAATTTATATAAATACTTTTTATAAATATTAAAACATAAAAAAAAAAGTAAAAACACTCGGCCCGATCACTGTAGCAGCCCATATCCTGGCCCGAAACCCTACTCCATGCGACCGCATGGAATTATAACGGGATATCCATGCGATCGCATGGCCCTGTCTGACACGACAGGTTTGACCATCCAACAGCATTAATTACGTAATTATTATTATTATTATATAATTAAAACCCTAATTAGGGTTATATTTAATATTTATTTTTTTAGTTTATTTATAATTTGTATATTTAGTTTAATTAGTTTTATAAATATATAAAATTAATAGCTTTTATAAATAAATAATATAAAAATAATATTTTTATAAAATTATACTTTTTGCAACTTTAAGATTATTTTTTATATTTTGTATCTTTTTGTTTGTTTTAGCGTAATATTTATATTTTTCGCTCGTATTTAGTTTTAAGACATAGTTTTTGCCATAGTTATTTTTATTTCTAGATTTTTAGGCCTTGCCGTAAAATCCCTTAAGTGCTTTTTCTTTAGACTAAGATTTAGGTGCTTTAGAATTTTGCGACGCCGTTTTTATATTTTAGTACCTTTTTAAGTAATTACCGTTTTTGAATATAGAATTCATTTTAAGCTTTAATATTTTTAGACGCAACTTTTAATTATTAGTTTTTAGTTCCTTTTTAAGTTTCGACGCGCTACTTTCTTATTTTTATTTTTCGACGCTATTTATTTTTCGACGTTTTTCGACGCGCTCTTTTTCTTTCTTATTTTTCGCCGCTCTAGTTTTTAGGACATAGAATTTTCTATTTCTTGTCTAAAATTTCTTTAAATTTCAACGAAAAATTATTTTAAGTGGTTGAATTGATAGACATCCAAATTTTCTGGTTCGTAGTAATAGTTGGATTTGTTAGTGGCTGAGTTGTGAGCTTCCGATTTAAAGGGTTCTGGCTCCCTGCTGCATCTATTGGCTATTCGAAACGTGGGCAAAATCAAAAAACTCTATTAATTTGATAACTTATATAATTTTTATTTTTATAACTAATAGGATATTCAGTGAATGCACCTAGCAAAACGTTCACCACCTTTTGTATGTTCACCACTTGTAACTCGATCAAGACATCTAGCAAATATTGTCGCCGTTGATTTTTCTTTAGAATCGTCATCCAGTCAACCAAGTACTCCAATTCAAATTTCTGATAATCCATTTTTTGAACCCGACCTCACAATTGAGAATCCGGAGGATATTCAGGGACAATTCAGAGATCCTGAACCACTAATCTTTCCTCCGGAACCACCAATCATCCAAACAGAGATTGTAGAGGAACCAACCATTAAATCAGAACCCTCTAGTGATTCAGATTCAACAAATTCAATCATGGAAAATCTGGAACCTCTAAGTATGGAAGATCGAATGCGAGCTAAACGCACTGGCCAAGGTCACGCAATTACTCAACCAGACATAAATGCGCCAGATTATGAAATCAAAGGACAAATCTTACACATGGTAACTAATCAATGCCAATTTAGTGGTGCACCGAAGGAAGATCCAAATGAACATCTTCAAACCTTTAATAGGATCTGTACACTATTTAAAATTCGAGAAGTGGAGGATGAACAGATATATCTCATGTTATTTCCCTGGACTTTAAAGGGAGAAGCCAAAGATTGGTTAGAATCGTTACCTGAAGGGGCGATTGATACATGGGACGTTTTAGTTGAAAATTTTCTTAAACAATTCTTTCCAGCATCTAAAGCCGTGAGACTTCAAGGAGAAATTGTTACGTTCACGCAAAAGCCAAATGAAACTCTATATGAGGCGTGGACAAGATTTGGAAAGTTATTGAGAGGATGTCCGCAACATGGTTTAGACACTTGTCAAATAGTACAAATATTCTACCAAGGATGCAACATCACTACAAGAAAAGACATAGATATAGCAGCTGGTGGTTCCATTATGAAGAAAACAGCAACTGACGCTTACAAAATTATTGATAACACTGCTTCCCACTCAGATGAGTGGCACCAAGAAAAAGATATCGTTAGATCATCTAAAGCAGCTAGAGCCGATTCTAGCCGTGACTTAGATTCCATTTCTGCAAAGATAGATGCTGTCGAGAGACGAATGGAAAAGATGACTAAGGATATACACTCAATAAGAATTAGTTGTGAGCAGTGTGGAGGACCACATTTAACAAAAGATTGTCTCAGTATTGAACCAACAATGGAACAAAGAGAGAATGTTTCATATCTAAACCAAAGGCCTGGAAATAATTATCAGAATAATTATCAACCGCCAAGACCAATCTACAATCAAAATCAGAATTATAACCGAACCGTTCCATACAATAACCAACAAGGTCCAAGCAATCAACAAGTATCCAACAATACTTACAATTAGCAAAGCCCTATTTTTCAAAACAAACCACCACAAACCGATGATAAAAAGCCAAATTTAGAAGATATGATGTCGAAGCTAGTTGAATCTCAAACGCAGTTTTTCACATCTCAGAAACAAACCAATGAACAAAATGCTCAAGCATTTAGAAATCAACAAGCTTCTATTCAAAATCTGGAACAAGAAGTGAGCAACCTAGCAAGGTTAATAGGTGAAAGAAAATCGGGAAGTCTACCTAGCGATACTAATGCTAACCCCCGGAATGAAACAGCTAAAGCCATTACCACAAGAAGTGGTATTACACTTAAACCACTTGAAATGCCTGTAATTTCTGATGAAACTATTCCTACTCCACAAGAACCACAATCTGATCAAGATAAGGAAAAAGAACCTGTAGTTGAAAAGGTTAATGAAGATAACACAGTTAAAGATAAACCTTATGTTAAACCATACCAGCCACCATTTCCTTACCCGAGTAAAATGTGAAAAGAGAGACTTGAAGCCGAGCAATCCAAATTCTTGGATATGTTTAAACAGATAAATGTAAATCTTCCTTTCATTGATGTAATTTCAGGAATGCCTAGATATGCTAAATTCTTGAAAGATCTAATCACAAATAGAAAGAAAATGGAAGAACTCTCGGCTGTTACTATGAATGCTAATTGTTCTGCAGTGCTTTTGAATAAGATACCAGAAAAATTATCAGATCCAGGAAGTTTCACAATTCCATGTTTTTTGGGTAGTCTTAGTTCAATAGAAGCATTGGCAGATTTAGGTGCTAGTATAAATTTAATGTCGTATTCACTATACGCTAAACTAGACCTTGGAGAATTGAAACCAACACGAATAAACATACAACTAGCAGATCGATCAGTAAAATATCCTAGAGGGATAATGGAGAACATGCTAGTTAAAGTTGGTACTTTAGTATTTCCAGTAGATTTTGTTATTTTGAACATGGAAGAAGATTCTCGAGTTCCTCTCATATTAGGAAGACCATTCTTAAACACGGTTAAAGCAATAATAGACGTGTTTGGTAAGAAATTGACCCTAAGTATAGAGGACGAGAGTGTTACCTTTTCAGTTGATAGAGCAATGCAACAACTGCAATCTACAGATGATACATGTTATTATATTCAAACTATAGATTCAAATGCAGAATTGTTAGAAGAATTTCCAGAATTACAAGGAACAGGAGAATGTTCTTTAGGAGAAGGAACTGAACCAATTGATGAAACTGAAATGTTAGCTACACTTATGGCAAATGGATATGAACCAAGAACAGAAGAAACTCAAATGCTAAAAGAGGAAGACAGATATCAATATAAATCATCGATAGAAGAACCACCGAAATTAAAGTTAAAGCGACTTCCAAACCATTTGGAATATGCTTATTTACATGGTGAATCCGAATTACCTGTAATAATATCGTCTTCTCTCACTGAAAATGAAAAATCACAACTCATTTCTGTGCTAAAAGCTCATAGACCGGCTATTGCATGGAAAATTCATGATATTAAAGGAATAAGTCCTTCGTATTGCACACATAAAATCCTTATGGAAGAAGGTCATAAAACATATGTGCAACGCCAAAGAAGACTAAATCCTAATACGCAATATGTTATTAAGAAAGAAATTATTAAACTGCTAGATGCAGGTTTAATTTATCCAATCTCTGATAGTCCATGGGTAAGCCCAGTTCAATGCGTACCTAAGAAGGGTGGCATGACTGTCATCACAAATGAGAAAAATGAGCTTATTCCTACTAGGACTGTAACAGGATGGCGTGTTTGTATTGAATATAGAGAATTAAATGACGCCACCAGAAAAGATCACTTTCCCTTACCTTTCATTGATCAAATGTTGGAAAGATTAGCCGGAAATAGTTACTATTGTTTTCTTGATGGTTTTTCCGGATATTTTTAAATTCCAATAGCACCCGAAGATCAAGAGAAAACCACATTCACGTGCCCTTATGGTACTTTTGCTTACAAACGCATGCCATTTGGACTTTGTAACGCCCCTGCAACCTTTCAAAGGTGCATGATGGCGATTTTTCATGACATGATAGAAGAATGCATGGAAGTTTTCATGGATGACTTTTCAGTCTTCGGTGATACATTTGAATCATGTCTAGTTAATCTTGAACGAATGCTTATTAGATTGAACAATCAAATCTAGTACTTAATTGGGAGAAATGTCATTTCATGGTTAAAGAAGGCATCGTTCTTGGTCATAAAATTTCAAAGGAAGGAATTGAAGTGGATAGAGCTAAAGTAGATGTAATTGCTAAACTTTCACATCCCACCAATGTTAGAGGAGTTAGGAGTTTTCTAGGGCATGCCGGTTTTTACCGACGTTTCATAAAAGATTTTTCTAAAATTGCCACTCCTATGAATAAACTCCTTGAAAAGGATGCTCCATTCATCTTTTCAGATGAATGCATCAAATCTTTTAATATTTTTAAAGAAAAACTCACTAATGCGCCGATCATGATAACTCCAAATTGGAATCTACCATTTGAACTTATGTGCGATGCAAGTGATTTTGCAATGGGAGCCGTTTTAGGACAAAGGATTGAAAAACGATTTCAATCTATTTATTACGCTAGTAAGACGTTATAAGGAGTACAAACGAATTATACAACTACTGAAAAAGAACTCCTTGCTATTGTTTTTGCTTTTGACAAATTTCGTTCATATCTCGTTCTAGCTAAAACGGTGGTCTATACTGACCATTCTGCTCTTAGATACCTATTTTCAAAACAAGATGCTAAACCACGATTAATCCGTTGGATCTTACTCTTACAAGAGTTTGATATTGAAATCCGAGATAAAAAGGGAGCAGAAAATCTCGTCGCTGATCATCTTTCTCGTCTTGAAAATCCCGAATTAGAAGTTCTAAATGAATCGGCCATACAAGACAACTTTCCTGATAAATATCTATTGAAGATAGATTATAATAAAATTCCATGGTTTGCAGACTATGCAAACTACTTAGTATGTGGATTCCTTGAAAAAGGATTGTCGTACCAAAAACGAAAGAAATTCTTTAGTGATATAAAACACTATTTCTGGGAAGATCCACATTTGTTTAAAAGTTGACCCGATGGAATAATACGC
Organism: Rutidosis leptorrhynchoides; assembly: GCF_046630445.1. Taxonomy (NCBI): domain Eukaryota; kingdom Viridiplantae; phylum Streptophyta; class Magnoliopsida; order Asterales; family Asteraceae; genus Rutidosis; species Rutidosis leptorrhynchoides. The sequence continues at coordinate 416,457,835 of NC_092336.1, forward strand.
CGATGTGTATTCGGGGATGAAGCTAGTCAAATCTTAAATCATTGTCACACAGGACCAACAGGAGGGCATTATGGGCCTCAACTTACAGCAAGAAAAGTTTACGATGCTGGATTCTATTGGCCTACAAGTTTCAAAGATGTACACCTTCTTTGCAAATCCTGTGATGCTTGTCAAAGGGCCGGAAAAATAAGTCAACGTGATGAAATGCCACAAAATGTCATTCAAGTATGTGAAGTATTTGACATTTGGGGTATTGACTTTATGGGTCCATTTCCAAAATCTCATAATAATCTCTACATTCTCGTTGCCATTGATTATGTATCTAAATGGGCGGAAGCACAAGCTCTCCTGACTAATGATGCACGAGTTGTAGTCAACTTTTTAAAACGTCTTTTTGCTAGGTTTGGAACACCGAAAGCTTTAATAAGTGATCGGGGTACTCATTTTTGTAATAATCAACTTGAGAAAGTTCTTAAAAGATATGGAGTAACTCATAAAATCTTCACCGCTTATCATCCACAGACAAGTGGACAAGTTGAAAATACCAACCGAGCATTAAAATGTATTCTAGAGAAAACTGTAGGATCAAATCCGAAGGAATGGTCCATGAAATTGGAGGATGCACTCTGGGCTTTTAGAACAACCTACAAAACTCCAATTGGAACCACACCTTTTAGACTCGTTTACGGAAAAGCATGTCATCTTCCAGTAGAAATTGAACACAAAACATTTTGGGCTTTGAAGACATGTAATCTTGATTTATATGAAGCCGGACGTCTATGGTTAAGTCAGTTAAACGAATTAGAAGAATTAAGACATGAAGCATACGAACATTCGTTAATCTATAAAGAAAGAACGAAGAAATGGCATGATAAAAGAATCAAAAGTTCAAAAGAATTTAAGGAAAGAGACAGAGTTCTTCTTTTCAATTCACGATTCAAGCTATTTCCTGGAAAAATGAAATCAAGATGGTCTGGACCATTTATAGTCAAAAGAGTTTTCCCATACGGAACAATAGAGTTAATAAATTCAAATGGGATTGAATTTAAAGTTAATGGTCACAGAGTTAAACATTACATACATGGTCCGATGGAAGTTGACAATGAAGTCAATCATAATTTCACCACCCAAGAAAACCTTTAAAATGAAAACATAAATATGTTATCAACAACATATGAAAAATCAAAATTGAAAAATAGGGAGGATTCAAATTGGAGTGATGAAGAAGAATTCTTATACAAACCTCCCATTCCAAGAAATGAAGAAAAAGAAGTTCAAATAGAAGTGAAAGAACCAAGAAAAGAACACCCAAAAAAGGTTAACAAACCAACTCGACTTACTAAAGTAGGAGACCCGGGTGAATTTATCATTTCTTGCTTGCTTAATGATGGTGCTGTATATAATGGAATCGCAGATTTAGGAGAAAATGCAAATATTATGCCTCTTTCCTTATACAAAAGATTAGGTATGGGTAAATTAAAACCAACCAAAATAGGTGTTCAATCATTTGACCTAACCATTAAACACCCGGTTGGAATAGCAAATAATTTACTTGTTAACGTGGGAAGATTGACCTTTGTTGCAAACTTCATAGTTATTAATATGGAGGAAAACCTTAATATTCCTCTAATTTTAGGTCGCCCATTTTTAGCAACCACCGAGGCATTCATCGATGTAAGAGAAGGTAGAATGACACTTAGGGATGGTGATAAATCGATCACCTTTGTGAACCGAAAGTTTAGATCTCCACCAACCAAAACTGTTAAACCAATAAAAATGCCTAAGTGTGGGGAAGATGAAGAAACACTTAATGATGATCCGATCACAAAGAACCCCGTTGATGATACGAAATTAGATGAACCCGTTTTTAACAGTTCAACGAAGAAACTTTATAAACGGATTCACGATGCTAAGATTAAGGGAAACTTTAAGTTAGGTAACCGATTAGTATCCAATTTATCACCAAAAGAAAAGGCGATGTTAGTTGAATTTGTGAAAGTTACGGAGGAAATCAACAAATGGATTGAAGCAAAAGTCAGAGATATACAAGTTATTGATGCTCCAATTGCAAATAACGTTAACACCACATCTAACTAAGTGTGGGGAGGTTCGGATATTTTTAGGGTAATATGTATTTCTGTTAGAGTTAGATATTCTTTTTTCGTGTAGTTCTCGAGAATGGAATCCGAATGGTCTTTCCCTAGCAGACCCTAAAGAACTAGTCTTCTCCCCTCATTCTGAATTTTTATTTTTTTAGGTTTTACGAGATGAAAAATTCCTGTGAACTAAACCATGGTCTAATGCTACACGCTTTGATCACTAAACGTAATAATGACACACTCCCGAGTGACCTGGTATCAGTAATAAGAGCCAAATTGGATGGAGTAAGAAAAGAACTCAGAAACGATCATAATAAGTTACATTTTGGTAAAGGAAAATCAAAATCCGCAGCGAAAAGAAGAGCACGGCACCTTGAAAGATGTCACAAATTCGAAAAATGGTCACACGAAGGAAAATGCTCGACGAATCAGACATATTCCAATACCAAGTTCGTTACTTTATGCAGAGAAGGACCGTTCATATGTTTCGAAGAAAAATCGTTGAATGCTCGAGATTATGCCTATGTAGCTATGGAAAACCAATTAGTCCGACTATCTTATGAGTGGGCTAAAACAGGTCACTAAGAATTCTATCTCACGGGTAAGTATGTACAGTTTTTATTTTTTTATTTTGCTTTTAACCTTTTGATATTAAACGCTAAATTGTTCGCTATAAAGTATTAAATTGATACTCAATAAAATTAGGTTTTGCGACCGAAATTATTGATATCATACAAAAATTTATTACATCACTGCAAAATTTACCGTTTATTCTTAAGGTATAAATATGTGATGACCCGGAAAATTTCGACTTATTTAAACCAATTCTCTATATGATTTAATATTTTCGACATGATAAGCAATGAATTTTGAAACTTTTGAAAATGATTTTTTTCATATATAACGGTTGACCACCCTGTTTGTCCAACGATTCACGAACGTCATAACATGTATTATATATATATTTTAATAAATATAAGAGTTTTCGATATATATGGAATCATGCGAATAATATTTATATACGAAATGATTAAAAATTTACTATTAAACGATGCTATTTCAAATTAAAATTTTTACGTTTTAAGTCATTTTATTTTTATGATATAATTTTTGTATTTTTTTTTAAGAAACGAAGTTAAATTAATAATGTACAATTTGTAAAGCACAACGTACAACGTGTAGCTTAAATAGTTGAATTTAAATTAATTAATTTACTATTCACATGAAAACGACATGATAGAAATTATTAATTATAAGTTACATAGAATACCCCTGAAGTATTTAATAAATACGACTTTTTAAAATTTTAAATTCAATTTACGATTATAATATATGTCGACGAGGTACACGATAAAACATTGTGAGCTGTAAAACCAATCCATGCGATCGCATGGGAATTGGTCATGGGAGCCATGCGATCGCATGGTGACAGATCCCAGCAAACATCTATAAATTTCGACGATTTTTGTTCATTTGTTGCACAATTACTCCCTCTGTTATATTATTATTATTATTATTATTATTATTATTATTATTATTATTATTATTATTATTATTATTAATATTAATATTATTATTAATCTTATTATTATTAGTATTATTAAGAATTAGTATTATACATAAAATACTACGACGAGGTTATGAGCGTGTCACTTTCAAAAATGGGTTTTCGAGCGAGATAGAGCTAAGGAAAATATGGGTTATTACTAAGGAGGTTATGGGTATTGTTCAAGGGTTTTGTTTGCAAGTCAAAACTAGTGTTTATCATCTCCGTTACGTCTACGTACTTTCCTACAATATTGAATCTCAATATTGATATGTAAGTACTTATATTTTATCTTTTACATAATAATTGTGTATCCATGTCTAGTGCTCGAGTATATATATATTTATACATGCTTGTATGCTAAATTTCATCGCTAAACAGTTTATAATGAATCACGAATTAAATACATATATTACTGGTAAAAGGTATATGATATACATGTTTTTGGAAAGCTAGCGAAAAATCAATAACTTTTCATTTAGATATCGAATAGTTTCGATGAACGGATTAAAAGATATAAGCAACTGAATTATGATTGACGTTAATTGAAATTGCTTTTGAATCTACAATTAAGATTTAAACAACTTGTTTACGAGATTGATAAAATGGATTTTTAAATATTACCAACCGAGTAAATGAATCCTTATATAAGGCACGTCTCGTTTTGTTGAACTAAAGTCAGAATGACTTTTTGAAATGACTTTTGATAAACTTTTGTATGTCGATCTCGAGCATTAGGGTTGTGATACACTATGACCAGACCTAGCTTGATAGACATTTATTGACCAACATATGTTCTCTAGGTTGAGATCTACGATTATTTGATATTCCGGGTTTCGGTCACATTACGATGAACAACTTTATGTGCTGCTAAGGTGAGTTTCATTTGCTCCCTTTTTAATTGCTTTTGTAATCTATATTTTTGGGCTGAGAATACATGCACTTTATTTTAAACGCAATGGATACAAGTACATACTAAATTCTACACCGAGTTTGAACCGAAAATCCCTTAGCTTTGGTAACTAGTAACTGCCAGTTATAAGAACTGGTGGGCGCGAGTAGTAGTATATGGATCCATAGGGCTTGACATCCACGCCTGTTCCAGGTATAGAAACCCTAGCCTGAACTATTAAACAGACGTATGCTATTTGAGTTTAGTACACGTTGGTTTGCGCGTATTGTACATGTTAGTTGCATGTATGTTAAAACAGGGGTACTTATTATATAAATGTTAAAGTTTAGTTACCAGGGTGCTCAATCTTGTAGAATATTTTGATAAACGTTTCTGGATGAAACAACTGAAATCTTGTGATCCATCTTTATATACAGATTATGTGAAACATACAAACTATGAACTCACCTACCTTTGTGTTGACACTTGTTAGCATGTTTATTCTCAGGTTCCCTAGAAGTCTTCTGCTGTTTGCTATTATGATATACAAGCTATGTGCATGGAGTCTTACATGGCATATTTTTTAAGAAAACGTTGCATTCACCAATTCATCACCATGTACCTTATTTTGACTGCATTGTCAACAAAAGTACTATTGTAAACTATTATATACGGTGATTGTCTATATGTAGAAATCATCAGATGTCGAAAACCTTTGATTTAAATATACATTTATGGTGTGCCTTTTCAAAAGAATGCAATGTTTACAAAACGTATCATATAGAGGTCAAATACCTCGCAATGAAATCAATGAATGATGTGTTCGTCCATATGGATTTGGAGTGATCGTCACAGTTGGTATCAGAGCGTTGGTCCTAGTGAACCAGGTCTTGCATGAGTGTGTCTAACTGATAGTTGTTAGAATGCATTAGTAAGTCTGGACTTCGACTGTGTCTACATGTCAAAAGTTTTACTTATCATTTCTTGTCAGAAATTACATGCTTATCATTCTTAAGTCTAGACACATTTACCTGCAATTATTGCATGAATAGTGTGTAGATAAAATTCATATCTCAGCGTATCTGCTAATACATATCTTAGCATATCGGATACTGTAAACTTTTTCTGACATCTTCCGAAAATTTCTCCGTGATTTATGGAATTTGGTATTATATATACATATGTAAATTATGTATTGATGAATACCAAACTAAATTCTATAATCTAATTCATATCAAAAATAATCTCCCTAATTATATAAGATGGATCCCGTATCTAGTTCAAATTCCTTAAATTCTGACAGCTATTCCGATATGGATATTCACTGAACTCCGAAGACAGTGTAACCGGAATGGATCAACCAATTAGCCATCATTTATTCTGGATGAATTGGGGATGGGTTCGTAGCCTCCTCAATCATTGGAGACAAGAAGAAGGTGATCCCTTCCATCCACCACATTGCCCTCTTGGCGAAGAACCTGAAGCACTTACCGGCGAACCTGTTCGTAATACCATTTTCTCTCTCATTTTCAGAGTATCTAGTCATGATTATATACTATCTCACATTCTAAATCTTATTCGTCCGCTCGTCCGAACCGACAATCATCCCGGTGTAGTAGAAGAAGTCAACAAGCTTCGTGCTCGAGTGGTGACTTTAGAGAATATGGTACAAAGGTTACAAGCACCAGCAGCATCACCAGCATCAACAGTACCACCATCATCAACGTCAACAGTATCATTACCACCACCAACAACAACATCCGCATCGCACACCTCAACATCACAATCTGTACCTCGAACATCAACGTTATACGCACCATAGATACCAAGGAATACCAACAACAACAAACGATGAAGTATTGATTCATAACTTCATCGAAGAAATATTCTGCAGAGAATATGTAGCTTCTAAAAGTTTTAGAGATTATATATTCTAGTCCTAGTCAAAAACTAGATGAGATTAATATAATGTTAACTCATTAAATCCATGATTACATCTAAAGAAAATATATATGTAGGTATATTTTCATAAAGATTGTAATTAAGAAAATTCTTTTGTATAACCTGTTAATGGTGAGAATATTTTAACGGGTAGGTAATACCCGAGAGATATATAAATTCACAATTAACATGTTACATTTTTCGATTCTGATTCAACCAATCGTCAACTACTTTCATAACGAGAAACATTCTTTCATAGAAATCAAAACAACCATACTCATTCAAAATCAATTACATATTCTGATTTTAACATATCAGAATCCAAGTCGAGATATACCCGATATCATCACTTTTAGATCCCTACATCTTTCAAAGCTATATTTTGATTTCAAAACTGTGCTAGAACATCATATGTATATTAACGATTACAATATGTGTTCAAACCGTCCGAAATTTTTGAAAAACACTTCAAACAATGAACCATCGAGATGATGATCCAACCACATGTTACTCACAGTTATGCACCTGAAAAACTCTCGAAACCAAAGTCATAGTTTAACACGTAATCGTGTCAGACCATTTGGCATTTATTAGAAAAAATAACTTTTCAAACCCTTTTCAACATAGACAGTTTTGTCACAGCTCCAACAAATCAACTTCAATTATTCATTCGAATAAGCCTTATTATAACTTTGATATATAAGTTCGCAATTAATATGTTACACTGTACATTCTTCAACTTTTATTCAAAAATTATTAACAATGCTCACAACGATATACAATCATTTTCATACAAATTCGATTACATATTGACGGATCAGAATCCAAGTCATAACTCTGAACCGGTGACATCATTCTTAGATCTCGATATCTTTCAAAGCTATATTTTGACTTCATAACTGTGCAAGATCCTTTAGCGTTGTTTTTACCGAAAATAATCTTGCAATCCTTTTCAAAGTATCCAGTTTTATCACACTTCCAACCAACTTCGACTTTTCATATTAGCCTTATTGTGACTTTGATATATACGTTCTTGTTACTGGGAAACCTTTCATGTTCCACCACATTAGCAGTAAATTTACTAACAACTCCATTGATCTTTAACCTTCCGAAAAATCATAATATTCATTGAAACCCTATCATGTACTCATCCACATCTTGTAACAATAATTGCCATATCAACTACCGGGAATTAGCAATCAGTATTTCGAATATCACAGCAATTCTACGTCATCAGTTATATATATACGTATAATGTCTATCTTCTAGACTTACATACTTCGAATGTGAAGTTTCTGAAAAACATCCCAAACTATGAACTAGTTCTCTGAAATTGAAACAATGCTGATGAAGCAGCAAAAACTGTAAACGACCTTAACAGTCAAAAGTTTAATGATAAAGAATAGTATGGTGGTAAAGCTGAGAAAAATAGAAGGTTTGGAACTGGAAAACGGATTGAGCAAAGTATGAAGGAGGCTGTGGATAAATCACAAAGACTGAACCTGCCTTCAAAGAATCCAAATGATTCAGTGTCTGCTGAAACCATTAGTAAGAACCTTACTTCTTATTCTAAACCTTCACAGACAGATTTTCCGCATCATCCTCTATATTAGAAATTCTAAGATATCATCGTATCTTCCATTATAAATATCCTCCATATTTCTGAAGATATTTTTTTATAACCATTCTTATCTGAAATCATTCATCTCTTCGCTCTATCTGTGTTACATCATAAAAGAAACTATTTTAGTTTCTAAAATCTGAAAAATTCGAAAAATAGATGTTTTGAAGTAATGTTGGGAATTGAAGCATGGGTTAGTATAATATAATGACACTTGATCAACGTGATTATATTACAGTAAGTCATGCTGAGTTTTTAGTCGAACGTGATAAAGGTTCACAGATCACACCCTCATCATGAACCATGTTACATAACTCTTTCATTCTATTTAACCTCTAAACATATCAAGAAAATATTTTTCTTGATGATTCGGTTTTTTCGAAGTATTCTGGTAATTTGACAAGTCAGATTGTGCCATTACCGTTTCTTTCTTATAATATTAATTATGTTCATTTCAAAATCCATACCTACGAATTTTGGACCATTATTCGCTTGACTTAAAGTCGGGAAGAGAAAACGAAAGCATGAAGCTCCGAAATATAAAGGAGAATATAAGCCCGATAACAACCCTGAAATTACAAACCGTGTATATCAATGCGTATAGCAATATAAAGACACGGGAGAATGAAAAATACTATAACCCCAAGGTAATAGTAGAAGAAAATAACTTCCTCTGGTGGCAGATGAAAAAGAAGAATGAAGGATACGATAGCCAGGAAAATATCAAGAATCAGAACTGGATTAAGCATTTTCACAATCTATTGGGATGTATGAAATAAGAAAGAAGATTATAGGAGTGGTGAAAATAAATGAAACGGAAGAGGTCAATTTATAGCGAAATATCAGACATAGCAATCGAGGCAGATTGCGCATTTAATCAAAAAAAAAAAATCTTAATTTCCGTAAATTCCGAAGAATCAAATCTTATTTAGATTAAGAAGATTTTCTATTCTTTAAATTCTGGAAATCAATCGTTACTACGTCAAAAGATAAGATGCATCTCTATTCTTCATTTCACTCTTTTACGATAACTTCCCTCATACGCTTCGAGTAATTGGATTGTTTTATCCATATTATTCAACGATGATAGAAATTCTATTTATCAACTCATATTCGTCATGAAAACATTTTTATTGTTAGCCATGACGACCTCACTCAAATTTCGGGACGAAATTTCTTTAACGGGGAGGTACTGTGATGACCCGGAAAATTTCGACTTATTTAAACCAATTCTCTATATGATTTAATATTTTCGACATGATAAGCAATGAATTTTGAAACTTTTGAAAATGATTTTTTTCATATATAACGGTTGACCACCCTGTTTGTCCAACGATTCACGAACGTCATAACATGTATTATATATATATTTTAATAAATATAAGAGTTTTCGATATATATGGAATCATGCGAATAATATTTATATACGAAATGATTAAAAATTTACTATTAAACGATGCTATTTCAAATTAAAATTTTTACGTATTAAGTCATTTTATTTTTATGATATAATTTTTGTATTTTTTTTTAAGAAACAAAGTTAAATTAATAATGTACAATTTGTAAAGCACAACGTACAACGTGTAGCTTAAATAGTTGAATTTAAATTAATTCATTTACTATTCACATGAAAACGACATGATAGAAATTATTAATTATAAGTTACATAGAATACCCCTGAAGTATTTAATAAATACGACTTTTTAAAATTTTAAATTTAATTTACGATTATAATATATGTCGACGAGGTACACGATAAAACATTGTGAGCTGTAAAACCAATCCATGCGATCGCATGGGAATTGGTCATGGGAGCCATGCGATCGCATGGTGACAGATCCCAGCAAACATCTATAAATTTCGACGATTTTTGTTCATTTGTTGCACAATTACTCCCTCTGTTATATTATTATTATTATTATTATTATTATTATTATTATTATTATTATTATTATTATTATTATTATTATTAATATTAATATTATTATTAATCTTATTATTATTAGTATTATTAATAATTAGTATTATACATAAAATACTACGACGAGGTTATGAGCGTGTCACTTTCAAAAATGGGTTTTCGAGCGGGATAGAGCTAAGGAAAATATGGGTTATTACTAAGGAGGTTATGGGTATTGTTCAAGGGTTTTGTTTGCAAGTCAAAACTAGTGTTTATCATCTCCGTTACGTCTACGTACTTTCCTACAATATTGAATCTCAATATTGATATGTAAGTACTTATATTTTATCTTTTACATAATAATTGTGTATCCATGTCTAGTGCTCGAGTATATATATATATTTATACATGCTTGTATGCTAAATTTCGTCGCTAAACAGTTTATAATGAATCACGAATTAAATACATATATTACTGGTAAAAGGTATATGATATACATGTTTTTGGAAAGCTAGCGAAAAATCAATAACTTTTCATTTAGATATCGAATAGTTTCGATGAACGGATTAAAAGATATAAGCAACTGAATTATGATTGACGTTAATTGAAATTGCTTTTGAATCTACAATTAAGATTTAAACAACTTGTTTACGAGATTGATAAAATGGATTTTTAAATATTACCAACCGAGTAAATGAATCCTTATATAAGGCACGTCTCGTTTTGTTGAACTAAAGTCAGAATGACTTTTTGAAATGACTTTTGATAAACTTTTGTATGTCGATCTCGAGCATTAGGGTTGTGATACACTATGACCAGACCTAGCTTGATAGACATTTATTGACCAACATATGTTCTCTAGGTTGAGATCTACGATTATTTGATATTCCGGGTTTCGGTCACATTACGATGAACAACTTTATGTGCTGCTAAGGTGAGTTTCATTTGCTCCCTTTTTAATTGCTTTTGCAATCTATATTTTTGGGCTGAGAATACATGCACTTTATTTTAAACGCAATGGATACAAGTACATACTAAATTCTACACCGAGTTTGAACCGAAAATCCCTTAGCTTTGGTAACTAGTAACTGCCAGTTATAAGAACTGGTGGGCGCGAGTAGTAGTATATGGATCCATAGGGCTTGACATCCCCGTCTGTTCCAGGTATAGAAACCCTAGCCTGAACTATTAAACAGACGTATGCTATTTGAGTTTAGTACACGTTGGTTTGCGCGTATTGTACATGTTAGTTGCATGTATGTTAAAACAGGGGTACTTATTATATAGACGTTAAAGTTTAGTTACCAGGATGCTCGATCTTGTAGAATATTTTGATAAACGTTTCTGGATGAAACAACTGAAATCTTGTGATCCATCTTTATATACAGATTATGCGAAACATACAAACTATGAACTCACCAACCTTTGTGTTGACACTTGTTAGCATGTTTATTCTCAGGTTCCCTAGAAGTCTTCCGTTGTTTGCTATTATGATATACAAGCTATGTGCATGGAGTCTTACATGGCATATTTTTCAAGAAAACGTTGCATTCACCAATTCATCACCATGTACCTTATTTTGACTGCATTGTCAACGAAAGTACTATTGTAAACTATTATATACGGTGATTGTCTATATGTAGAAATCATCAGATATCGAAAACCTTTGATTTAAATATACATTTATGGTGTGCCTTTTCAAAAGAATGCAATGTTTACAAAACGTATCATATAGAGGTCAAATACCTCGCAATGAAATCAATGAATGACGTGTTCGTCCATATGGATTTGGAGCGATCGTCACAAAATATCTTTAATCAATCAACCTAAAATATTTCAAAAATTCGTCAGGAGTAAAACTAGGTAATATAGCCGAAATTACTTTACCGAAAAGAGGGGCTTATATTTTTGATAATATTTGATTGATTAAAGTGAGATAAAAAAAAGATTTTTAATTTTTATTTCTACTTTGTTTTTAAAATTAATATATTAATATTAAATTATTATTGTAAACTTTTAAAATCAATATATTTAAGTTTGTAAATATTTGAAAAATTAATATTTTTAATATAAGTTTGTATGTATAAAAACAAAAATATAATATAAGTTTGGTATGAATTTTTAATAAAATGAATTTTTAATTTTATGCATTTTAAATTTAAGTTTGGTGTAAATTTAAAAACAAAAATTTACTTTATTTCGCTAAGTTAAAAATTGATTTTTAAAATTCGTCGTGAGTTGAAAACTAGGTCGTTGAACCGAAATTGCTCTACCCAAGGGAGGGACGAGAACTTTTATTATCATTATTTTTAATCTTATTGAATTAAAGTATGCTAAAAACATTTAAAAAAACCAAAAAATCTTTGCTTTGAAAACTGCGTAAAAAATGACAAATTTTAAAAATTTTGTCGAGGGACGGACTAGGACAACGATCCGAAACGCCCTCATCCTAAAAACAAAATTTTAATTTTTAATTAATTATATGTTTTATTAGTAAAGGTTTCATAAAAAAAAAAGAAAAAAATAAGGACCTCATGCGATCGCATGAGATTTACCCTGTAACCTCATGCGATCGCATGAGGCTGGAAATCAGGCCAGAAACAAAAAGATCCAGCGAGCTGCTTCTGTCCACAAAACACACACACAAAAAACCCGATCACTCTCCAAAAACCTCTCAAATTTCATCAAATTTTCACCGTAATTCGTCAAATTTCTTGCTCTAATCATGCCTAGGTTTGGATTCTTCAACAAAAAGGTAAAAATTACACCCCTAAACTCTAAAATTTTCTAGTTTTTTAATAGTTACCAATATTTTACCTAATTTAATTTTGTTAATTTCTAGTGTAATTAGTGTTAAATTATTAGTATATTATGCATGTATAACCTAGATTGATGCTATTTAACATGATTTGAAGCCAAAAATTTCAAAATTTTTAGGAATCTAGGGTTTGTGTTCTTGAGCAATTTGGGGCTTTTCGATATAACCAGGTTATGGCCAATTTTTGTCATGAATTATTGCTAAATTAAGTAGTGTAACATGTTTAGGTAGCTAAATGATCCAAACATTGATCCTAAACATGATTTTTGAAAATTAAAGTGGACTTTTTAAGTCTAAAATTCATGAACTTGATTAATTTGATATAATTGCCATTTGAGACTTGTTTAATTGTTAGTAATGGATGTTTTAACATGTTATTTGAGTTGAAAGCTTATGAACTTTGTAAACATTTTCATATATGCTTATTAGAAAAAGTGTAGAATTGTAAAAATTGTGAAAATGTGTATAAGTTTAATTTTGATTGAACATGTCATTGTGATTATTTTAAATTGATATTTTGCTAACACTAATGCATATTTGGATGCACAAATTTTGTGTTTAATGTGTTTTGCAGAAATATACTGAAACTGGAGGTGCATCATCATCATCTAGACAACCACAACCGGAACTTGAACCAGAATATGAGCCGCAATACGAGCCCGAACAAGAACAACAACAGGAACCACAACAACAGCCTGATCAACATGTACCTTATTATGATTCGCTACAATTTGTTGATGCCTTCATAGTATTTCCGAAGCATCTGCCAGTAGAATACCCAACGATTCCTGAACACATGTTGCATCCTAATCTGAGATTCGATAGAAGCTGGAGAGATTACCCATCATATCAAAGTAACAAATTCAAACTGATACCGAAAAATGTAGAAGTGCCAAGGGTAATCGATTGGGATCCTTTGGAAAGGGTCCAACTTGCTAACTCAGTTAGACAGCATTTGATCCAAAGGTATGGCAGCACTTCTTTTCACGATTGGGAATGTTTATTCACCATCCGTAGACCTGTATGTAAGGAATGGTGTATAGAGCTTATGAGTACTATATCATTAAATGCAGATGTAGATAGGTTAGATGATAGAAGTTTTCTTAGATTTATACTTGGCCGTAGGATGTACAGGATGTCCATGCTGGACATGGCCAGGGCTTTACAGATATATACTCCTAGTGAATTACTACTACCCGATTGTATGAATTTGATTTATCGTGGTGAAAGGGTAGATAGGAATTTTGACGCAAACGCCGTTTGGAGGCGTATGTCAAACTATAATGTTTTTACACTGGGAGGAAAACACTCTTACTTACATATTAACAAAGCCGAGCTTCGTATAATTCATAGATTTCTAGCTAACTCGATTACACAGAGAGGTCATAACAAGGAGAAAATGACCTTACATGATTTATTTTACCTAAAGTGTATTCGAGACCCAAGAAGCTTTGTTAATATCCCTTACTGTGTTGGTTTTTATTTGTCTAAGATGGTGGAAGGAATACAGGAAGGGGGAATAATAGGAGGAGGTATTTTTGTTACTCTCATTAGAGAGTATTTAGGTGCAGATAAGGATCAAGGAGGTCCAATTTTGGAATGTAGGGAACAGGTTGAGCCTTTAGGATTGAAGGTCTATCAGTGTGCTAAGGTATTAAAGAGCAGACGCAACCAGCCAGTACCCTATGAAGGTAGTCATCCTTAGATAGAGAGAGTTTCAGATGAGGAAATGGAGGAAGCGGATGACATTAGGGATGTCATTAGGGAGGCTATGACTGACGTCTACCAGCATGTAGATGAGGTAGATATGACAAACACGGAGAGATTTCGTCAGATGGAGCAGTGGCAAGCCCGGAATGATTACGAGCATTCCAGGCAATGACAGCATGATAGATGGGACTATCATCAGTGTCAGATTATGAGCTGGCTGTCACCTCAGGATCACTACGTTCCGACCCAACCCACTTACTATCCTTCACACCAGCCCGAGATGAGACCACCATATACTCTCTACAACCCTAACCAGGCCTACCAGTATACCTATCACCAACCATGGAACCCGGACGACGACATGAACTGGAATCCCTATCCAGATTGATATAGTTCCTGTTGGTGATTTCTATGATTTTTATCTTTTTATGATTTTTATTTATGTTTAAACATATGATATTGTGATACATTAATGTATTGTTTAATATTTTTATTATTTGGTACTAATATTTCATATTTGATTTTAAAGTGGGATTTTAAGTCCCATTTCAAATTACCATGCATGTTTATATTTGTATGTATGTATATTGTCAATTGTACACAACAGGGTAAAACATCGCATTTTCAAAGACTGACATTAAGTTCAGCAAAAGCTACTAATTTTGACGACAAAACGAAAAACAAATGTGATGTAACAACAAGACGGAATGAACAAATGATGTGCACCATTTATCATTCAGCAAACAAACGCGAATATGTTTGGAAACTTTGCGTTCATTTGCGTTCTTGACGATTACAATTTACGTTTAAACCTTTCATGATTCTTGAAAACACCTTAATCGAGAGGATGAATCAATCGTACTTCATCTACGGAAGAAAAGATTGATGCATATAGTTATGCACCTGAAAAACTCTAGGAAACTGAGTAAATGTTTAACACATATCTGTGCTAGCTCCTTTGGCATTATTATTACCCAAAATAACTTTGCAATTCCTTTCCAAATTAGCCAATTTTGTCACAGCTCCAGCAAGTTGATTTCGACTTTTCGTTCAAAACAACCTTATTATAACCTCGGAATATATACGTGCTTATTTATTGTTACTAGAGAACCTTTTATATTCCACTATACTAGCATTAGCGTTTAATCATCTCAAAATGCAATTCTCCTGAAAACACCTCGATTTGATAACCAATGATCCAGATCCGTTAACTTTGAAAATGCTGACAAAGCAGCATGTAGTAAATGGTCTTAATGGCCAAAAGTGATGATAAAAGAATGGAATATTTGGAACGCTCGATAGAAAATTTGGTACTGAAAAAAAAAGATTGAGCTAACCGTGAAGGTAACAAAGAACAAATACAGGGACTAAACTCTATATTCAAAGAATCCAGATAATTCTGGATCCGATGAGAACTTTAGAGAATATCTTGCTCTGCGGTCATGTTAAAATCTTGCGGAAAATTTTTCTTCATCAACCTTCGAACTTAGAAATTTCAAAATATCATCATAAATATCTTCGATATTTTTGAAGATATTTTCATAAATATTCTTGTCCGAAATTATCTACCTCTTCGTGTTATCTGTATTCCATTAAATTGAAAACTTCTGAAAAATCTAAGTATAAATTATGAGTGAATTGTAGAGAAGTGTTGGGAATTAAAGCATGGGTTAATATAATATAATGACGCTTGGCCAATGTGATTATATTACAGTAAGTCATGCAGAATTTCTAATGTAACGTGATGATGATTCACAGACCTTACATTTATCATGTGTCATGTTACACGACTCTTTCATTCTACTTAATCTCTAAGCATATCACGGAATTATTTCCTTGAGATTTCTGTTCTCTCCGTAATTCCAATAGTTTACTAATCAATCGTGCTATTACATTTCCTTTCTGCTTAGAATATTTTCTTTATATTCCTTAAATTTCGAAAATCAACCGTGACTACGTTAAAAATTAAAACGAACCTTTAATTTTCTCATTTCACTCTTTTGTGATAGCTGCATTCGTACTCTTCGAAAAATCAAATTGTTTTATCCATATTACTCAATGATGATGAAACTCTATACATCAACTCATATTCGTCATGAAAAATATTTTTAGTGTTAGCCATGACTACCTCACTCAAATTTCGGGACGAAATTTCTTTAACGGGTAGGTACTGTCAATGACCCGGAAAATTTCGACTAATTTTAAACTAAACTCTCGATACGATATAATATTTTTGACACGATAAGAAATGTCTGTTAGGTTGGATCTCAAAAAGTTTGAACTGTTTCATATGTTCAATTGACCTTCAACTGTTCTCGTCGATTCACAAACAACTAATTGTAAATAGATACATGTATATTTAAATATATATATATATATATGTATGTAAATATTTCTTGTAAATATATATAATTATATTAAAAATATATAATATATTTATTTTAGTAGTTAAAACTTGCTATTTAAAACTGTTTGCATATAGAAAGAGAATACATTAAAAATAACTGATTTCGAGCCTAATTAGTAAACGTCAGTGACACTCGGTTGACATTTTGTTAGTTCTAATATAGATGTAATACATGTTCATGAATGATTAAGATAAAAGTTTGACTGTAAATTGATTACGAAGATTTTAGATTTGTTAAAAATATTTTTACATTTTAAAGTTTAAATATTAGTACTCCGTATAGATAAATTGGAACAGAAAATAAATAATTTTCGAACCTTTTTGGTCAGGTTTCAAACAGGTAATGACTGAAATAATTAAATGGACTTAATTTAAAATTTTGAGATTTTTAGAATACTTTTATATTTTAATTGATTAGCAATGGACAACGATATAACACCCTATACGACAAATATACGGCTGCTAACTATTTTAATCAATTGAGTTTACTGTTGTTTATGCACTTGTTGCTTGACTTATATTACTATTATTATATATATTGATATTGATATTAATGTACAATCATATTCCATTATCACCAACTCTTTTGATCTCTTTCTCTTGTTAATCGACCAACTACATAGTACAACTTATTACTAATAACTTCCTACTTCTACTATTTTTTTTTCTGCAATCACCTTCGAGTACTAGTGCTTTGCTTTCATTTGAGCAAGACCCGGAACCGAACCCATCTTCAAACAACCATCTTTGATCACCACATACAAGATCACCTCAACTTTCTTCTCCATCACCACCCTACCATCGGTCAATAATTACCACCATCTTCGTTCGAATCACCTCACCACCATTCAGTCACCAATCATGCCCCAATCAACTAAACCCTTGTCACATCTTCTCCAAGATAAACCCACATCGAACCTTTTGATTTTTTTTTCTCTGTTTCGTTGTGGCACCATAGAATCACCTTTATAATCAACATCGACTGAACTTAAATGTTTCGGTTTACAACTGCTACAAACAACGTCACTGCTATTGTACCTGTTATACTTTTAATTGTTCTTGTTTCCTAGTTGAACCGAAGCCAAACACCCTTATCTTCTACTGCTACAGTTTCCTGGTTCAACCAATACCCAAAAAGCACCATCTTTATCGATCAAACTAAATTACTTTCTTGCTCCTATTTGCCAACCAAACCCAAACTGCTACTGCAGTTGCTATCGCTACAGCCTCTTTCTGTTTTGGATCGAGTATCATGATTAAGATGATGATGGTAACCGGACGATTATGTCGATGATGATTATGATATACAGTGAAGACAATGATGGTGTTTACGGTGATGATGATCATGATAATAGGAGATATGTGATGATGATGATGATGAATGAATGATTATAATAACGATACATGAAATAATGAATATGATAAAAAGTCCAGTATGTTACGATCATGATATTAAGGAAGAAGAGGACGTGATGAATGGTGATAATACGATCGGTATTTGAAAAACAATTATGACGATGTAAAGTTTACAACCAAAACCCTATTAATTTTTCTTCCTTTCAATCGTTTGTTTTGTGAAACTACCCGAACACAGCTTTAATACATCTTGGGCCAAGGATTAGAAATGCTGTTGGGTCAGGTTCTTGATTCATGTTCTTTTTTTCTAGTTGGGCTAATTAAGCTATTGTGAAGTTGGGCTTCACATAATTCGGAAAAAAAAATGGAGTTAAATAAATTATGATGCGTGTTAATTCAGAAATGAAGTAGCAGTATAGTGGTTTGGGTGGAGTGGTGGGTGAGCGGGAGGTCACGGGTTCTATCCCGGTTTGAGGCAGTTTAATTTCTTTTTAAGGTTATAAGGTATTACATATTATTATTATTATTATTATTATTATTGTTATTATTATTAATATTATTATTATAAGAGTTGGTATTATTATTATTATTATTATCATTAGTAACTTTATCATTTTTATTACTAACATAAATATTATTATTATTATTATCATTATGATTATTAATGTAAGTATTGTTATTATTATTATTATTATTATTAAAAACTATCATATTATCATTATTAATAATTATTTTTATCGTTATTATTATTATCAACGTTTTTATTATCATTATCATTATTAAATCTAATCATTATTATTCTCAATATGAATATATTATCATATTAACTATTATCATTATAAGTATTAATTTTTATCAGTATTAAAAGTATTATCATTATTATTATTATCATTATTATTATTATTATTATTTTTAGTATTATTGTAATTATTTTTAGCAAACAAATGTTATCTATACACGACAACTAATATTACATACTAATATGTTTTCAACTAATATACTACCATTTATATTGATAAAACTTTAATTAAATTATATATCATATATTTATTATAAGTATAATTATATTTAAAGATACTAATTTTAATAAATTATAAAATATAAGTAAACTTAGTTGAATACATGGGATGTGTATTAATATATATGCAACTGATATAGGTTCGTAAATCCGAGATCAACCCTATACTTGTTGATGTCGTAGCGTGGGGTTACGAAATATACTATATTTTTAATACGGAATGCTACAAAATTTAACAAGTTTTAATTAAATATTTACAAAATGGATATACCTAAACCTTGCTACAACACTATAGGCAGTGTACCTAATCGTAGAGTAGTGTAGTTTTTAGTAAGTCCGGTTCGTTCCACAGGGAGCTGGTGATACTTACTATATTTTTAACTATATTTATATAAAATATATATAATTATATAAGTAGTAATATTATTATAAAAGGGGGGTTTTTACCGTTTAATGACCGGTTTGTCGATTTTAAGACTTTAGTCGCAGTTAAAACCTAATGTAAAATCTAAAATAAATACAAGACTTAAATTAAAGCGTAAAGTAAATAACGATAATGAAATTGCGAATAATAAAAGTGCGATAAAATAAAATTGCGATAATTAAAAAGTACGATAATTAAAAGTGCGATTAAATAACAATAAATAAAAGTGCGATAATTAGAAGTGCAATTAAATATAAAATAAAGGAAATTAAATATTAAATAAAAGAATTATGCTTATTTAAACTTCCGTAATCATGATGTTTGACGTGTTGATTTTAGTTTTATGCCCATGGGTTAATTGTCCTTTGTCCTGGATTATTTAATCTGTCCGTCTGTTTTTTGTCCATAACAGTCCATCAGTCATAAATATAAAGTGCGAGTGTCCTCGTCAAATTATTATTATACCCGAAGTTAAATATTCCAACTAATTGGGGATTCGAATTGTAACAATGTTTTAATACTTTGTTTAATGAATACACCAGGTTATCGACTGCGTGTAAACCAAGGTTTTACTACTTTGTTAACAATTACACCAATTACCCTTGAATGTAATTTCACCCCTGTTTTAATTATTCTAGTGGCTATTAATCCATTCCCGTGTCCGGTTAAATGAACGATTATTCGTACATATAAATACCCCGCCCATCGTGTCCGATTGAGTGTATATGGTAATTTATAGGGACGCCCAATTGTAAATCTTTATATTAACATTAACAAACTTTCATTTAGTTAAACAAATATAAAGCCCATTAATAGCCCATAGTCTAATTTCCACAAGTGTCGTTCTTTTGTCCAAACCCCAATTAAGGTACAAAGCCCAATAACCCCGTCTTTAATATTTAGTCCAACATCATGATTACTTTGGCTCAAATAAGCATAATAATAACTTAAGTACGAGACATTAATTTAAAAAGAAGAACATAGCTTACATTGATTATTTATCGCGTAGTGTTACACGGACAGAGCTCCGACTTTAAAACCCGTAAAATAACCTTTACATAATCCGAACTAATCTAATATAAAACTACACTATACTATATATATTATATATATATATTTATTTATTACAGAGTATTATTATTATTATGTGTGTGGTGTGTGTAAAAACGAACGAAAACTGGCAAATTTATAGACCAGGCCTGATTCTGATCCTCATGCGACTCGCATGGGAAATAGCCTTCTGGCCATGCGAGTCGCATGGCCACCCTGGACATCTCACATTGATTTGTCTCATAGCTTGCCGACATAATATTAAATATAAATAAAATATAAATAATTTTAATAATTATTTATATATTATATTATATTTATATGCATAGTAGACTAGATATTTTTGGTCCGTTGCGTCGCGCGTTTCTTCTTGGCTCGGGTCCCGGTTCCGGATTTTCGGACGTCTTCGCGTATTATTTTATATCGTGTACTTTGCGTTCCGCAACTTGTACTCTTGTCATTTTTAGACGTTCTTCATCAATAATTTGAACCACTTTAATTGTATCTTGTACATTTGAGCATTTTGGACCTTTCCGTCTTCAATTCTTCGTTTTCGCCTTTTGTCTTCGCACTTATTAAATATAAACGAATATTACTTGAATATGGAACAATTACAACTAAAATCCTGTCTTTCTTGGGGGATAATGCTATGAAATATATGTTCCTTTTTAGCCTTATCACTTGTTAAATGATGTCATATGTATTTTTACTACAAAATACAGTATGGTGAGTTTCATTTGCTCCCTTTTTAATTGCTTTTGCAATATATATTTTTGGGCTGAGAATACATACGCTGCTTTTATAAATGTTTACGAGATAGACACAAGTACTTAAAATATATTTTACGTTGAGTTGTACCACCCTGCATATCTTCCCTAATAGCTTGGTAACTACTATTTACATGTGGTATTGTAAACGCGAATCCTGTTGATAGATCTATCGGGCCTGACAACCCCAACCGGACTGGACGACCAATATTCAACGGTTGCACAGTACTTCGTTTCGATGACTACTCTTGGTACAGTGTAGTGAGATTTCATAATAAACAGAATATGTGACGTTGATTAAATGTTAAGTATGGTTACCAAGTGCTCAACCACTTAGAATATTTTTATTAAAACGTTTGTGTATATGAAATCTTGTGGTCTATTAAGATATTGAAATGATTGTTATGATAAACCTATGAACTCACCAACCTTTTGGTTGACACTTTTAAGCATGTTTATTCTCGGGTATGAAAGAAACCTTCCGCTGTGCATTTGCTCATCTTAGAGATATTACTTGGAGTCGTTCATGGCATATTTAAGTCAACGCCTCACAATGGGACCAAATGTTGATGACTTCGTCCAGGAGGATTAGGACGGGTTGTTACAGGTGGCATCAGAGCCAGGTTTAATGCCGTTTATTAGTGGGTTAATCGTAGAGGGGGTTCTCACAGTGTTACCTGTGACGAAGCATTGGCTCTTACTCCTCGCGGTCCCTGTTAGGGTTGGCTGTACATTGCCTAGAGGCGGGTCATAAAATCAGCTTCTGAGGTACACTCAGTGGTCACCAGACGATTAGCTGGGAAGGCACTGAGTGGGATGCGTCCCCACTGTATTACAGGTGGTATCAGAGTGGTGGTCGTAGCGAACCAGGTCTTGCATTACTGTATCTAATTCGTAGTTGTTAGTATGCATTAATGAGTCTGGACTTCGACCTAGTAGTTGTTAGGTTATATTAATGACTCTAGACTTGAACCTGGTCTACATGTCAAAAGTTTTTGCTTGCCACCATTTGTCAAAAAATATCTACTTATCATTTTCAGTCTCGACGCGTCTTATTGCAATTATTGCATAGACGGTGTACAGACAAATTCACATCCCATCACATTAAGTCTTATCTGACACGTTTCCTTAATTCCTTCCGTAATCTACGGGATCTTCTGTACTATATTTAGGTATTCTATGCAATTAGAATATCATCCGATATCCGAAAATCATTTCATATCCAAAAATCCTTTTATCTAACTGTACAAGACGGAACTTGCAACCAGTTCAAATTCCTTAAATTCTGACAGCTATCCCGATATGGATTTCGACTCAAGCTCCGAAGACAGTGTAACCGGAATGGAACAACCAATTAGCCATCACCAATTCTGGATGAATTGGGGATGGGTTCGTAGTCTACTTAATTATTGGAGACAAGAAGAAGGTGATCCCTTCCATCCACCACATTGCCCTCTTGGCGAAGAACCTGATGCACTTACCGGTGAACCTATCCGAAACACCATTTTTAGCCTCATCTCTAGGGTAGCTCGTCACGACTATCTTCTATCTAAAATTCTAAACCTTATTCATCTGCTCGTTCCGACCGACAATCATCCCGGAGTAATAGAAGAAGTCAACGAGTTTCGCGCTCGAGTAGTGGCTTTGGAGAATATGGTGCAAAACTTAACAGCTCCAGCAATATCACCGGCACCAACAGTACCACCAACGTCAACACCAGTACCACCAGCAACTCAAGTTTCAACATCACATGCCTCAACATCTCATTCTGTACCTCGAGCATAATCATCGTTCTACGTATCGTTCTATCTACTTTATCTTCGTTCTACATATCGTTCTACATCGATTATCTTCGCTCGACATGGCGATTATGTAATTTCTAAAGTTTTAGAGATTATGTAATCTAGTACTAACGATAAATCAAATGAGTTTAATATCTTATTAACTCACTAAATCCATGATTACATCTGAAGAAAATATATATGTAAGTATATTTTCATAAAGATTGTAATTAAAAATTCTTGTATACAAACTGTTAATGGTGAAAATATTTTAACGGGTAGGTAATACCCGAGGAATATTTAAGATTTCACATTAATAAGTTACACTGTACATTCTTCAAATCTGGTTCAACAGTCATTTACTATCCTACTTACATCCACCGATATACGAATCCGTTCACCACAGAATAACCATTTTCATTCAATTTCATATTTGGATTTTGACCTATCAAAATTCAACAAGTGGCATATGAAATGTCCCGTTCATATTGATTATAAACGTTCCATATTAATTGATTTCGTTGCGAGGTTTTAACCTCTATATGAGACGTTTTTCAAAGACTGCATTCATTTTTAAAACAACCATAACCTTTATTTTATCAATAAAGGTTTTAAAAACATTACGTAGATTATCAAATAATGATAATCTAAAATATACTGTTTACACACGACCATTACATAATGGTTTACAATAGAAATATATTACATCGACATATGTTTCTTGAATGCAGTTTTTACACAATATCATACAAACATGGACTCCAAATCTTGTCCTTATTTTAGTATGCAACAGCGGAAGCTCTTAGTATTAACCTGAGAATAAACATGCTTTAAACGTCAACAAAAATGTTGGTGAGTTATAGGTTTAACCTATACATATATATATATATATATATATATATATATATATATATATATATATATATATATATATATATATATATATATATATATATATATCAAGTCGTAACAATAGACCATAAGATTTCATATTTCACTACACATCCCATACATAGAGATAAAAATCATTCATATGGTGAACACATGGTAACCGACATTAACAAGATGCATATATAAGAATATCCCCATCATTCCGGGACACCCTTCGGATATGATATAAATTTCGAAGTACTAAAGCATCCGGTACTTTGGATGGGGTTTGTTAGGCCCAATAGATCTATCTTTAGGATTCGCGTCAATTAGGGTGTCTGTTCCCTAATTCTTAGATTACCAGACTTAATAAAATGGGGCATATTCAATTTCGATAATTCAACCATAGAATGTAGTTTCACGTACTTGTGTCTATTTTGTAAATCATTTATAAAACCTGCATGTATTCTCATCCTAAAAATATTAGATTTTAAAAGTGGGACTATAACTCACTTTCACAGATTTTTACTTCCTCGATAAGTAAGACTTGGCCACTGGTCGATTCACGAACCTATAACAAATATGTACATATATATCAAAGTATGTTCAAAATATATTTACAACACTTTTAATACATTTTGATGTTTTAAGTTTATTAAGTCAGCTGTCCTCGTTAGTAACCTACAACTAGTCGTCCAACGTTAGATGTACAGAAGAAAAAAATTGATATATATTATCTTGAATCAATCCATGACCCAGTGTATACACGTCTCAGGCTAGATCACAACTCAAAGTATATATATTTTTAGAATCAACCTCAACCCTGTATAGCTAACTCCCACATTACTACATATAGAGTGTCTATGGTTGTTCCAAATAATATATACACATGGGTCGATATAATATGTCAAAACATTTGCATACGTGTCTATGGTATCCCAAGATTACATAATATATTAGAATACATGTATAATACAATATAAGTTAGCTTGTATATGATTAATATAGATTTATTACCAATTTTCACGTTGCTACAACAAGAAAAATTATCCAATCTTGTTTTACCCATAACTTCTTCATTTTAAATCCGATTTGAGTGAATCAAAATTGCTATGGTTTCATATTGAACTCTATTTTATGAATCTAAACATAAAAGGTATAGGTTTATAGTTAGAAATATAAGTTACAAGTCATTTTTGTAAAGGTAGTCATTTCAGTCGAAAGAACGACGTCTAGATGACCATTTTAGAAAACATACTTCCACTTTGAGTTCAACCATGATTTTTGGATATAGTTTCATGTTCATAAGAAAAATCATTTTTCCAGAAGAACAACTTTTAAATCAAAGTTTATCATAGTTTTTAATTAACTAACCCAAAACAGTCCGCGGTGTTACTACGACGGCGTAAATCCGGTTTTACGGTGTTTTTCGTGTTTCCAGGTTTTAAATCATTAAGTTAGCATATCATATAGATATATAACATGTGTTTAGTTGATTTTAAAAGTCAAGTTAGAAGGATTAACTTTTGTTTGAGAACAAGTTTAGAATTAACTAAACTATGTTCTAGTGATTACAAGTTTAAACCTTCGAATAAGATAGCTTTATATGTATGAATCGAATGATGTTATGAACATCATTACTACCTCAAGTTTTCTGGATAAAGCTACTGGAAATGAGAAAAATGGATCTAGCTTCAAAGGATCCTTGGATGGTTTGAAAGTTCTTGAAGCAGAATCATGACACGAAAACAGTTCAAGTAAGATTTTCACTCGAAATAAGATTGTTATAGTTATAGAAATTGAATCAAAGTTTGAATATGAGTATTACCTTGTATTAGAAAGATATCTTACTGTAAATAAGAAAGATTTCTTGAGGTTGGATGATCACTCTACAAGATTGGAAGTAAGCTAGCAAACTTGGAAGTATTCTTGATTTTATGAAACTAGAACTTGTAGAATTTATGAAGAATACTTAGAACTTGAAGATAGAACTTGAGAGAGATCAATTAGATGAAGAAAATTTAAGAATTAAAGTGTTTGTAGGTGTTTTTGGTCGTTGGTGTATGGATTAGATATAAAGGATATGTAATTTTGTTTTCATGTAAATAAGTCATGAATGATTACTCATATTTTTGTAATTTTATGAGATATTTCATGCTAGTTGCCAAATGATGGTTTCCACATATATTAGGTGACTCACATGGGCTGATAAGAGCTGATCATTGGAGTTTATATACCAATAGTACATACATCTAAAAGCTGTGTATTGTACGAGTACGAATACGGGTGCATACGAGTAGAATTGTTGATGAAACTGAACGAGGATGTAATTGTAAGCATTTTTGTTAAGTAGAAGTATTTTGATAAGTGTCTTGAAGTCTTTCAAAAGTGTATGAATACATATTAAACACTACATGTATATACATTTTAACTAAGTCGTTAAGTCATCGTTAGTCGTTACATGTAAGTGTTGTTTTGAAACCTTTAGGTTAACGATCTTGTTAAATGTTGTTAACCCAATATTTATAATATCAAATGAGATTTTAAATTATTATATTATCATGATATTATGATGTATGAATATCTTTTAATATGATATATATACATTAAATGTCGTTACAACGATAATCGTTACATATATGTCTCGTTTCAAAATCATTAAGTTAGTAGTCTTGTTTTTACATATGTAGTTCATTATTAATATACTTAATGATATGTTTACTTATCATAATATCATGTTAACTATATATATAACCATATATATGTCATCATATATTTTTTACAAGTTTTAACGTTCGTGAATCACCGGTCAACTTGGGTGGTCAATTGTCTATATGAAACCTATTTCAATTAATCAAGTCTTAACAAGTTTGATTGCTTAACATGTTGGAAACACTTAATCATGTAAATAACAATTTCATTTAATATATATATAAACATGGAAAAGTTCGGGTCACTACAGTACCTACCAGTTAAATAAATTTCGTCCCGAAATTTTAAGCAGTTGGAGGTGTTGACGTATCTTCTGGAAATAAATGCGGGTATTTCTTCTTCATCTGATCTTCTCGTTCCCAGGTGAACTTAGGTCCTCTACGAGCATTCCATCGAACCTTAACAATTGGTATCTTGTTTTGCTTAAGTCTTTTAACCTCACGATCCATTATTTCGACGGGTTCTTCGATGAATTGAAGTTTTTCGTTGATTTGGATTTCATCTAACGGAATAGTGAGATCTTCTTTAGCAAAACATTTCTTCAAATTCGAGACGTGGAAAGTATTATGTACAGCCGCGAGTTGTTGAGGTAACTCAAGTCGGTAAGCTACTGGTCCGACACGATTAATAATCTTGAATGGTCCGATATACCTTGGATTTAGTTTCCCCCGTTTACCAAATCGAACAACGCCTTTCCAAGGTGAAACCTTAAGCATGACCATTTCTCCAATTTCAAACTCTATATCTTTTCTTTTACTGTCCGTGTAGCTCTTTTGTCGACTCTGGGCGGTTTTCAATCGTTGTTGAATTTGGATGATTTTCTCGGTAGTTTCTTGTATTATCTCCGGACCCGTAATCTGTCTATCCCCCACTTCATTCCAACAAATCAGAGACCTGCACTTTCTACCATAAAGTGCCTCAAACGGCACCATCTCAATACTAGAATGATAACTGTTGTTGTAGGAAAATTCTGCTAACGGTAGGTGTAGATCCCAACTTTTCCGAAATCAATAACACATGCTCGTAGCATGTCTTCAAGAGTTTGTATCGTCCTTTCGCTCTGCCCATCAGTTTGTGGATGATAGGCAGTACTCATCTCTAGACGAGTTCCTAATGCTTGCTGTAATGTCTGCCAGAATCTTGAAATAAATCTGCCATCCCTATCAGAGATAATAGAGATTGGTAATCCATGTCTGGAGACGACTTCCTTTAAATACAGTCGTGCTAACTTCTCCATCTTGTCATCTTCTCTTATTGGCAGGAAGTGTGCTGACTTGGTGAGACGATCAACTATTACCCAAATAGTATCAAAACCACTTGCAGTCCTTGGCAATTTAGTGATGAAATCCATGGTAATGTTTTCCCATTTCCATTCCGGGATTTCGGGTTGTTGACGTAGACCTGATGGTTTCTGATGCTCAGCTTTGACCTTAGAACACGTCAAACATTCTCCTACGTATTTAGCAACATAGGCTTTCATACCTGGCCACCAAAAATGTTTCTTGAGATCCTTGTACATCTTCCCCGTTCCAGGATGTATTGAGTATCTGGTTTTATGAGCTTCTCTAAGTACCATTTCTCTCATATCTCCAAATTTTGGTACCCAAATCCTTTCAGCCGTATACCGGGTTCCGTCTTCCTGAATATTAAGATGCTTCTCCGATCCTTTGGGTATTTCATCCTTTAAATTTCCCTCTTTTAAAACTCCTTGTTGCGCCTCCTTTATTTGAGTAGTAAGGTTATTGTGAATCATTATATTAATAGATTTTACTCGAATGGGTTCTCTGTCCTTCCTGGTCAAGGCGTCGGCTACCACATTTGCCTTCCCCGGGTGGTAACGAATCTCAAAGTCGTAATCATTCAACAATTCAATCCACCTACGTTGCCTCATATTCAGTTGTTTCTGATTAAATATGTGTTGAAGACTTTTGTGGTCGGTATATATAATACTTTTGACCCCATATAAGTAGTGCCTCCAAGTCTTTAATGCAAAAACAACCGCGCCTAATTCCAAATCATGCATCGTATAATTTTGTTCGTGAATCTTCAATTGTTTAGACGCATAAGCAAACACCTTCGTTCGTTGCATTAATACACAACCGAGACCTTGCTTTGATGCGTCACAATAAATCACAAAATCATCATTCCCTTCAGGCAATGACAATATAGGTGCCGTAGTTAGCTTTTTTTTCAATAACTGAAACGCTTTCTCTTCTTCATCCTTCCATTCAAATTTCTTCCCTTTATGCGTTAATGCAGTCAAGGGTTTTGCTATTCTGGAAAAGTCTTGGATGAACCTTCTGTAGTAACCAGCTAGTCCTAAAAACTGGTGTATGTGTTTCGGAGTTTTTGGGGTTTCCCACTTTTCAACAGTTTCTATCTTTGCCGGATCCACCTTAATACCTTCTTTGTTCACTATGTGACCGAGGAATTGAACTTCTTCCAACCAAAATGCACACTTTGAAAACTTAGCATACAATTCTTCCTTCCTCAATACTTCTAACACCTTTCTCAAATGTTCACCGTGTTCTTGGTCATTCTTTGAGTAAATAAGTATGTCATCAATGAAAACAATGACAAACTTGTCAAGGTATGGTCCACACACTCGGTTCATAAGGTCCATGAACACAGCTGGTGTATTAGTTAAACCAAACGGCATGACCATAAACTCGTAATGACCGTAACGTGTTCTGAAAGCAGTCTTTGGAATATCATCTTCTTTCACCCGCATTTGATGATACCCGAAACGTAAGTCAATCTTTAAATAAACAGACGAGCCTTGTAGTTGATCAAATAAGTCGTCGATTCTCGGTAGTGGGTAGCGGTTCTTGATGGTAAGTTTGTTCAACTCTCGGTAGTCGATACACAACCTGAATGTACCATCTTTCTTCTTGACAAACAAAACTAGAGCTCCCCACGGTGATGTGCTTGGTCGAATGAAACCACGCTCTAAAAGTTCTTGCAATTGGCTTTGCAGTTCTTTCATCTCGCTGGGTGTGAGTCTGTAAGCAGCACGAGCTATTGGTGCAGCTCCTGGTACAAGATCTATTTGAAATTCAACGGATCGATGTGGGGGTAATCCCGGTAATTCTTTCAGAAATACATCGGGAAATTCTTTTGCGACGGGAACATCATTGATGCTCTTTTCTTCAGTTTGTACTTTTTTGACATGTGCTAGAACAGCATAGCAACCTTTTCTTATTAGTTTTTGTGCCTTCAAATTACTAATAAGATGTAGCTTCGTGTTGCCCTTTTCTCCGTACACCATTAAGGGTTTTCCTTTTTCTCGTATAATGCAAATTGCATTTTTGTAACAAACGATCTCTGCTCTCACTTCTTTCAACCAGTCCATACCGATTATCACATCAAAACTCCCTAACTCTACTGGTATCAAGTCAATCTTAAATGTTTCGCTAACCAGTTTAATTTCTCGATTCCGACATATATTATCTGCTGAAATTAATTTACCATTTGCTAATTCGAGTAAAAATTTACTATCCAAAGGCGTCAATGGAAAACTTAATTTAGCACAAAAATCTCTACTCATATAGCTTCTATCCGCACCCGAATCAAATAAAACGTAAGCAAATTTATTGTCAATACGAAACGTACCCGTAACAAGCTCCGGGTCTTCCTGTGCCTCTGCCGCATTAATATTGAAAACTCTTCTGCGGCCTTGTCCATTCGTGTTCTCCTGGTTCGGGCAATTTCTAATAATGTGGCCCGATTTTCCACATTTATAACAAACTACATTGGCATAACTTGCTCCGACACTACTTGCTCCGCCATTACTCGTTCCGAAACCATTTGTTCCTTTCGTTCTGTTAACCCCTGGTCCGTAGACCTCACACTTCACCATGCTATGACCATTTCTTTTACACTTGTTGCAAAATTTGGTGCAGAACCCCGAGTGATACTTTTCACACCTTTGGCATAGCTGCTTCTGATTGTTGTTGTTGTTGCGGTTATTATTGTTATCGGGATGATTGTTGTAGTTGTTGTTGTTGTTGTTGTTGTTGTTGTTGTTGTTGTTGTTGTTGTTGTTGGGCCGTTTGTTGTAGTTGCGATTGATGTTGCGATTATTGGGATAGTTATTGCGATTATTGTTGTAATTGCTGTTGTTTTGTATTGGTGATTCTTATCACCGTTTTCCTCCCACTTTCTTTTGACTTGCTTCACATTGGCCTCTTCAGCAGTCTGTTCTTTAATTCTTTCTTCAATCTGGTTCACTAGTTTGTGAGCCATTCTACATGCCTGTTGTATGGAGGCGGGCTCGTGTGAACTTATATCTTCTTGGATTCTTTCCGGCAATCCTTTCACAAATGCGTCAATCTTCTCTTCCTCATCTTCGAACGCTCCCGGACACAATAGGCATAATTCTGTGAATCGTCTTTCGTACGTGGTAATATCAAATCCTTGGGTTCGTAACCCTCTAAGTTCTGTCTTGAGCTTATTGACCTCAGTTCTGGGACGGTACTTCTCGTTCATCAAGTGCTTGAATGCTGACCACGGTAGTGCGTAAGCATCATCTTGTCCCACTTTCTCTAGATAGGTATTCCACCTTGTTAACGCAGAACCTATGAAGGTATGCGTAGCGTACTTCACTTTGTCCTCTTCAGTACACTTACTATGGCAAACACCGATTCGACCTTCTCAGTCCACCGTTTCAATCCGATCGGTCCTTCGGTTCCATCAAATTCCAAAGGTTTGCAGGCAGTGAATTCTTTGTAGGTGCATCCTACATGATTTCATGTACTGCTAGATCCAAGGTTATTGTTGGTATGTAGCGCAGCCTGTACTGCGGCTATGTTTGAAGCAAGAAAGGCACGAAATTCCTCTTCGCTCATATTCAAGGTGTGTCGAGTAGTCGGTGCCATTTCCTTCAAAATAGTCAAATGAAATGAGTTAATCATATAGAATATCAAGAGTAGTCAATAATATTTCGTAGCGTAATATGAACTTATTTATAAAAGCTCTTTCTTCATATTAGCGTTTTATACTCTTTAATTCGGGTAGTACCTACCCGTTAAGTTCATACTTAGTAGCTAACATACCATTTCAACTACTACAATTCTATATGAAAAACTAATCACAAAAAAAATATATATATATCATATTCAAACCTTTATACAATAACTTGCAAACTTACAATACCGCTATTTTACATATAGCATGAAATATAGCACATAAAACTTTGATACAAAGTAGTTGCGAAGATAATTCTAGTTAATAAATAAGGCGTTCAGCAAAGGCAATAAAGACACGTAATTCATACGTCCAGAAACAAGTCATGCATTCTGGTTTTACTAATACCACTTCCCATCCTTGGTTTTGTGGAACATAACCATTGTGACCGATAGTAAGACAATGTGTTGTAACGTCGTCAAAAGGATGAAGGTTATGTAATGACCAACAGTCTCGTAATAACCTAAAAACCTCATTTCTTACCCAAATTACCGACTCCGTCACTTGTGGGAACGTTTTGTTTAATAGTTGTAGCCCGATGTTCTTGTTCTCACTTTGGTGAGAAGCGAACATTACTAACCCGTAAGCATAACATGCTTCTTTATGTTGCATGTTAGCCGCTTTTTCTAAATCACGAAGTCCTATATTCGGATATATTGAGTCAAAATAATTTCTTAACCCATTGCATAAAATAGCATTTGGGTTCCCCGCAATATATGCGTCAAAGTAAACATATCGTAACTTATGAATTTCCCAATGTGATATCCCCCATCTTTCGAATGAAAGCCTTTTATAAACCAAGGCATTCTTGGAACGTTCTTCGAATGTCTTACAAACTGATCTCGCCTTAAATAGTTGTGCCTAGAAATTCTGACCGACTCTAGACAAGATTTCATCAATCATGTCTCCGGGTAGGTCTCTTAAAATATTAGGTTATCTATCCATTTTGTGTTTTTATACTGTAAAATAGACAAGAGTTAGATTCATAAAAAAAATACTTATTAATACAAGCAATTTTTACATATATCATAAAGCATAAGCACACTATATTACATATATTACACCACACGAATACAACTATCTTATTCCGACTCGCTCATTTCTTCTTCTTCGGTTTTGGTTCGTTTTGCTAAGTTTCTAGGGATATATGATGTTCCCCTAATACGAGCCATCGTTTTCCACATTGGTTTAGAAAAAACTGGTGGTTTAGAGGTTCCCGGGTTATTGTCACAACTTAAGAAATACGGGTGTTGACGATACATATAAAGTTCATCGGGTTTGGAATCAAATTTCTCTATTTTTATGCTCTTTTCCTTATTGTTCTCTTTTGCCTTATTAAATTGTGTTGGGATAATTTCTATAACATCATCGGAATCCTTGTCGGGATCCGATTCATCGGAGAATTGGTAATCCTCCCAATACTTTGCTTCCTTGGCGGAAACACCATTGATCATAATTAACTTTGGTCGGTTGGTTGAGGATTTTCTTCTACTTAACCGTTTTATTATTTCCCCCACTGGTTCTATTTCTTCTTCCGGTTCCGATTCTTCTTCCGATTCCGATTCTTCTTCCGGTTCCGACTCTTCTTCCGGTTCCTCTTCGGGAACTTGTGAATCAGTCCATTCATTTTTAGAACAACCATAACCTTTATTTTATCAATAAAGGTTTTAAAAATATTACGTAGATTATCAAATAATGATAATCTAAAATATACTATTTACACACGACCATTACATAATGGTTTACAATAGAAATATATTACATCGACATATGTTTCTTGAATGCAGTTTTTACACAATATCATACAAACATGGACTCCAAATCTTGTCCTTATTTTAGTATGCAACAGCGGAAGCTCTTAGTATTAACCTGAGAATAAACATGCTTTAAACGTCAACAAAAATGTTGGTGAGTTATAGGTTTAACCTATACATATATATATATATATATATATATATATATATATATATATATATATATATATATATATATATATATATATATATATATATATATATCAAGTCGTAACAATAGACCATAAGATTTCATATTTCACTACACATCCCATACATAGAGATAAAAATCATTCATATGGTGAACACATGGTAACCGACATTAACAAGATGCATATATAAGAATATCCCCATCATTCCGGGACACCCTTCGGATATGATATAAATTTCGAAGTACTAAAGCATCCGGTACTTTGGATGGGGTTTGTTAGGCCCAATAGATCTATCTTTAGGATTCGCGTCAATTAGGGTGTCTGTTCCCTAATTCTTAGATTACCAGACTTAATAAAAAGGGGCATATTCAATTTCGATAATTCAACCATAGAATGTAGTTTCACGTACTTGTGTCTATTTTGTAAATCATTTATAAAACCTGCATGTATTCTCATCCTAAAAATATTAGATTTTAAAAGTGGGACTATAACTCACTTTCACAGATTTTTACTTCCTCGATAAGTAAGACTTGGCCACTGGTCGATTCACGAACCTATAACAAATATGTACATATATATCAAAGTATGTTCAAAATATATTTACAACACTTTTAATACATTTTGATGTTTTAAGTTTATTAAGTCAGCTGTCCTCGTTAGTAACCTACAACTAGTCGTCCAACGTTAGATGTACAGAAGAAAAAAATTGATATATATTATCCAATCTTGTTTTACCCATAACTTCTTCATTTTAAATCCGATTTGAGTGAATCAAAATTGCTATGGTTTCATATTGAACTCTATTTTATGAATCTAAACATAAAAGGTATAGGTTTATAGTCAGAAATATAAGTTACAAGTCGTTTTTGTAAAGGTAGTCATTTCAGTCGAAAGAACGACGTCTAGATGACCATTTTAGAAAACATACTTCCACTTTGAGTTTAACCATGATTTTTGGATATAGTTTCATGATCATAAGAAAAATCATTTTCCCAGAAGAACAACTTTTAAATCAAAGTTTATCATAGTTTTTAATTAACTAACCCAAAACAGCCCGCGGTGTTACTACGACGGCGTAAATCCGGTTTTACGGTGTTTTTCGTGTTTCCAGATTTTAAATCATTAAGTTAGCATATCATATAGATATAGAACATGTGTTTAGTTGATTTTAAAAGTCAAGTTAGAAGGATTAACTTTTGTTTGCGAACAAGTTTAGAATTAACTAAACTATGTTCTAGTGATTACAAGTTTAAACCTTCGAATAAGATAGCTTTATATGTATGAATCGAATGATGTTATGAACATCATTACTACCTCAAGTTTTCTGGATAAAGCTACTTAAAATGAGAAAAATGGATCTAGCTTCAAAGGATCCTTGGATGGCTTGAAAGTTCTTGAAGCAGAATCATGACACGAAAACAGTTCAAGTAAGATTTTCACTCGAAATAAGATTGTTATAGTTATAGAAATTGAATCAAAGTTTGAATATGAGTATTGCCTTGTATTAGAAAGATATCTTACTGTAAATAAGAAAGATTTCTAGAGGTTGGATGATCACTCTACAAGATTGGAAGTAAGCTAGCAAACTTGGAAGTATTCTTGATTTTATGAAACTAGAACTTATAGAATTTATGAAGAACACTTAGAACTTGAAGATAGAACTTGAGAGAGATCAATTAGATGAATAAAATTGAAGAATGAAAGTGTTTGTAGGTATTTTTAGTCGTTGGTGTATGGATTAGATATAAAGGATATGTAATTTTGTTTTCATGTAAATAAGTCATGAATGATTACTCATATTTTTGTAATTTTATGAGATATTTCATGCTAGTTGCCAAATGATGGTTCCCACATGTGTTAGGTGACTCACATGGGCTGCTAAGAGCTGATAATTGGAGTGTATATACCAATAGTACATACATCTAAAAGCTGTGTATTGTACGAGTACGAATACGGGTGCATACGAGTAGAATTGTTGATTAAACTGAACGAGGATGTAATTGTAGGCATTTTTGTTAAGTAGAAGTATTTTGATAAGTGTCTTAAAGTCTTTCAAAAGTGTATGAATACATATTAAAACACTACATGTATATACATTTTAACTGAGTCGTTAAGTCATCGTTAGTCGTTACATGTAAGTGTTGTTTTGAAACCTTTAGGTTAACGATCTTGTTAAATGTTGTTAACCCAATGTTTATAATATCAAATGAGATTTTAAATTATTATATTATCATGATATTATGATGTTCGAATATCTCTTAATATGATATATATACATTAAATGTCGTTACAATGATAATCGTTACATATATGTCTCGTTTCAAAATCATTAAGTTAGTAGTCTTGTTTTTACATATGTAGTTAATTATTAATATACTTAATGATATTTTTACTTATCATAATATCATGTTAACTATATATATATAACCATATATATGTCATCATATATTTTTTACAAGTTTTAACGTTCGTGAATCACCGGTCAACTTGGGTGGTCAATTGTCTATATGAAACCTATTTCAACTAATCAAGTCTTAACAAGTTTGATTGCTTAACATGTTGGAAACTCTTAATCATGTAAATAACAATTTCATTTAATATATATATAAACATGGAAAAGTTCGGGTCACTACAGCATAATGAAGAAAACATTGGACAAAATAAAAATTTGATAGAAACAAACGAATTAACTAATTGAAATTTTGGTAGGAATCCACGCTAACTGTTCCTAGCTAACTGGTTACATTTTATTTATCGCAATTTAATTATCGCAATATATCGCAATTTTATTTACCGTCATTCAAATACTGTTATTTATTTTACGTACTTTACATATCGTCGGATAAATCGGGACACATGTACACAATACGTCGGATTAATTCTGAGACAATAAGTTGTACACGGGTCATGATAGGTATTTATTAATTCGAATATTTGGTACATCCTAACACAATAAGTATACAATATGTTTTGATAAATCCTAAGACAATACGTACACAATACGTCTTAGTTAATTCTAAGACAATACGTTTACAATACGTCTCTGGGTTGATGAAAAGACAATACGTATACAATACGTCGTTGGGTAATTCTAAAATTATATATATATAAACCGATTATTGGACTATCAACTAAGGACTGCCATTATTGGACAATTAAAATGAATTAAAATATTAATTATAACATATGAAACTAAACAATTCTTCAAGTTTGCCACTTAATTTCATCTTAAACCTCATTCGTATCTTGACGATTACAATTTGCGTTCAAACCTTTTATAATTCTTGAAAACACCTTAATCGAGAGGATGAATCAACCGTACTTCATCTACGGAAGAAAAGATTGATGCATATAGTTATGCACCTGAAAAACTCTCGAAAACTGAGTAAACGTTTAACACATATCTGTGCTAGCTCCTTTGGCATTATTATTACCCAAAATAACTTTGCAATTCCTTTCCAAATTAGCCAATTTTGTCACAGCTCCAGCAAGTTGATTTCGACTTTTCGTTCAAAACAACCTTATTATAACCTCAGAATATATACGTGCTAATTTATTGTTACCAGAGAACCTTTTATATTCCACCATACTACCATCAGCGTTTAATCATCTCAAAACGCAATTCTCCTGAAAACACCTCGATTTGATAACCAATGATCCAGATCCGTTAACTTTGAAAATGCTGACAAAGCAGCATGTAGTAAATGGTCTTAATGGCCAAAAGTGATGATAAAAGAATGGAATGTTGGGAACGCTCGATAGAAAATTTGGTACTAAAAAAAAAAGATTGAGCTAACCGTGAAGGAAACAAAGAACAAATACAAGGACCAAACTCTATATTCAAAGAATCCAGATAATTCTGGATCCGATGAAAACTTTAGAGAATATCTTGCTCCGAGGTCATGTTAAAATCTTGCGAAAAATTTTTCTTCATCAACCTTCGAACTTAGAAATTTCAAAATATCATCATAAATATCTTCGATATTTCTGAAGATATTTTCATAAATATTCTTGTCCGAAATTATCTACCTCTTCGTGTTATCTGTATTCCATTAAATTGAAAACTTCTGAAAAATCTAAGTATAAATTATGAGTGGATTGTGGAGAAGTGTTGGGAATTGAAGCATGGGTTAATATAATATAATGACGCTTGGCCAATGTAATTATATTACAGTAAGTCATGCAGAATTTCTAATGTAACGTGATGATGATTCACAGACCTTACATTTATCATGTGTCATGTTACACGACTCTTTCATTCTACTTAATCTCTAAGCATATCACGGAATTATTTCCTTGATATTTCTGTTCTCTCCGTAATTCCAACAGTTTACTAATCAATCGTGCTATTACATTTCCTTTCTGCTTAGAATATTTTCTTTATATTCCTTAAATTTCAAAAATCAACCGTGACTACGTTAAAAATTAAAACGAACCTTTAATTTTCTCATTTCACTCTTTTGTGATAGTTGCATTCGTACTCTTCGAAAAATCAAATTGTTTTATCCATATTACTCAATGATGATGAAACTCTATACATCAACTCATATTCATCATGAAAAACATTTTTAGTGTTAGCCATGACTACCTCACTCAAATTTCGGGACGAAATTTCTTTAACGGGTAGGTACTGTCACGATCCGGAAAATTTCGACTAATTTTAAACTAAACTCTCAATACGATATAATATTTTTGACACGATAAGAAATGTCTGTTAGGTTGGATCTCAAAAAGTTTGAACTGTTTCATATGTTCAATTGACCTTCGACTGTTCTCGTCGATTCACAAACAACTAATTGTAAATAGATACATGTATATTTAATATATATATATATATATATATATATATATATATATATATATATATATATATATATATGTATATATATATATATATATGTATATATATATATATATATGTATATATATATATATATATGTATATATATATATATATATGTATATGTATGTAAATATTTCTTGTAAATATATATAATTATATTAAAAATATATAATATATTTATTTTAGTAGTTAAAACTTGCTATTTAAAACTGTTTGCATATAGAAAGAGAATACATTAAAAATAACTGATTTCGAGCCTAATTAGTAAACGTCAGTGACACTCGGTTGACATTTTGTTAGTTCTAATATAGATGTAATACATGTTCATGAATGATTAAGATAAAAGTTTGACTGTAAATTGATTACGAAGATTTTAGATTTGTTAAAAATATTTTTACATTTTAAAGTTTAAATATTAGTACTCCGTATAGATAAATTGGAACAGAAAATAAATAATTTTTGAACTTTTTGGTCAGGTTTCAAACAGGTAATGACTGAAATAATTAAATGGACTTAATTTAAAAATTTGAGATTTTTAGAATACTTTTATATTTTAATTGAT
The DNA here is from genome assembly GCF_046630445.1 of Rutidosis leptorrhynchoides. Taxonomy (NCBI): domain Eukaryota; kingdom Viridiplantae; phylum Streptophyta; class Magnoliopsida; order Asterales; family Asteraceae; genus Rutidosis; species Rutidosis leptorrhynchoides. Next base: position 416,497,062 of record NC_092336.1, read on the forward strand.
TAGCAATGGACAACGATATAACACCCTATACGACAAATATACGGCTGCTAACTATTTTAATCAATTGAGTTTACTGTTGTTTGTGCACATGTTGCTTGACTTATATTACTATTATTATATATATTGATATTGATATTAATGTACAATCATATTCCATTATCACCAAATCTTTTGATCTCTTTCTCTTGTTACTCGACCAACTACATAGTACAACTTATTACTAATAGCTTAATACTTCTACTATTTTTTTTCTGCAATCACCTTCGAGTTCTAGTGCTTTGCTTTCATTTGAGCAAGACCCGGAACCGAACCCATCTTCAAACAACCATCTTTGATCACCACATACAAGATCACCTCAACTTTCTTCTCCATCACCACCCTACCATCGGTCAATAATTACCACCATCTCCGTTCGAATCACCTCACCACCATTCAGTCACCAATCACAACCCAATCAACTAAACCCTTGTCACATCTTCTCCAAGATAAACCCACATCAAACCTTTTGATTTTTTTTTCTCTGTTTCGTTGTGGCACCATAGAATCACCTTTATAATCAACATCGACTGAACTTAAATGTTTCGGTTTACAACTGCTACAAACAACGTCACTGCTATTGTACCTGTTATGCTTTTTATTGTTCCTGTTTCCTAGTTGAACTGAAGCCAAACACCCTTATCTGCTACTGCTACAGTTTCCTGGTTCAACCAATACCCAAAAATTACCATCTTTATCGATCAAACTAAATTACTTTCTTGCTCCTATTTGCCAACCAAACCCAAACTGTTACTGCAGTTGCTATCGCTACAGCCTCTTTCTGTTTTGGATCGAGTATCATGATTAAGATGATGATAGTAACCCGATGATTATGTCGATGATGATTATGATATACAGTGAAGATGATGATGGTGTTTACAGTGATGATGATCATGATAATAGGAGATATGTAATGATGATGATGAACGAATGATTATAATAACAATACATGAAATAATGAATATGATAAAAAGTCCAGTATGTTACGATCATGATATTAAGGAAGAAGAGGACGTGATGAATGGTGATAATACGATCGGTATTTGAAAAACAATTATGACGATGTAAAGTTTACAACCGAAACCCTATTAATTTTTCTTCCTTTCAATCGTTTGTTTTGTGAAACTACCCGAACACAGCTTTAATACATCTTGGGCCAAGGATTAGAAATGCTGTTGGGTCAGGTTCTTGATTCACGTTCTTTTTTCTAGTTGGGCTTCACATAATTCGAAAAAAAAATGGAGTTAAATAAATTATGATGCGTGTTAATTCAGAAACTAAGTAGCAGTAGAGTGGTTTGGGTGGAGTGGTGGGTGAGTGGGAGGTCGCGGGTTCTATCCCGGTTTGAGGCAGTTTAATTTCTTTTTAAGGTTATAAGGTATTACATATTATTATTATTATTGTTATTATTATTATTATTATTATTATTATTATTATTATAAGAGTTGGTATTATTATTATTATCATTAGTAACTTTATCATTTTTATTACTAACATAAATATTATTATTATTATTATTATCATTATGATTATTAATGTAAGTATTGTTATTATTATTATTATTATTATTAAAAACTATCATATTATCATTATTAATAATTATTTTTATCGTTATTATTATTATCAACGTTTTTATTATCATTATCATTATTAAATCTAATCATTATTATTCTCAATATGAATATATTATCATATTAACTATTATCATTATAAGTATTAATTTTTATCATTATTAAAATTATTATCATTATTATTATTATTATTATTATTATTATTATTATTATTATTATTATTATTATTATTATTTTTAGTATTATTGTAATTATTTTTAGCAGTTATCTATACACGACAACTAATATTACATACTAATATGTTTTCAACTAATATACTACCATTTATATTGATAAAACTTTAATTAAATTATATATCATATATTTATTATAAGTATAATTATATTTAAAGATACTAATTTTAATAAATTATAAAATATAAGTAAACTTAGTTGATTACATGGGATGTGTATTAATATATATGCAACTGATATAGGTTCGTAAATCCGAGATCAACCCTATACTTGTTAAATGACGTCATATGTATTTTTACTACAAAATACAGTATGGTGAGTTTCATTTGCTCCCTTTTTAATTGCTTTTGCAATATATATTTTTGGGCTGAGAATACATACGCTGCTTTTATAAATGTTTACGAGATAGACACGAGTACTTAAAATATATTCTACGTTGAGTTATACCACCCTGCATATCTTCCCTAATAGCTTGGTAACTACTATTTACATGTGGTATTGTAAACGCGAATCCTGTTGACAGATCTATCGGGCATGACAACCCCAACCGGACTGGACGACCAGTATTCAACGGTTGCACAGTACTTCGTTTCGATGACTACTCTTGGTACAGTGTAGTGAGATTTCATAATAAAGAGAATATGCGACGTTGATTAAATGTTAAGTATGGTTACCAAGTGCTCAACCACTTAGAATATTTTTATTAAAACGTTTGTGTATATGAAATCTTGTGGTCTATTAAGATATTGAAATGATTGTTATGATAAACCTATGAACTCACCAACCTTTTGGTTGACACTTTTAAGCATGTTTATTCTCAGGTATGAAATAAACCTTCCGCTGTGCATTTGCTCATCTTAGAGATATTACTTGGAGTCGTTCATGGCATATTTAAGTCAACGCCTCGCAATGGGACCAAATGTTGATGACTTCGTCCAGGAGGATTAGGACGGGTTGTTACACAAACTCATGGAATTCGATGATATCTAAACTCGAGCTTGAACGAGAAAATATTTTGATCAAAATTACAAACCGATTTGTTTTCTGAAAAACCCATTTTTAATGCGTTCATTACCATTGAACGTAAAATCCTAGGAATTCACCTGGAATTCATTAGGTCACCTGAACCAAATCGGGTGTCAACCGTAAGAACGATGGTTGCATAGCATGGTTAAAGACAGGACCTTGTGACAGACCGAAAAACCATAAGGGTGAGCTTTACTATTGCTCCTACAGAGGATAGTAATTGCATCCGACACGTTATAGACCATAATTAAAATCATGTCAGGGGACCTTGCCTTAACAGTTGCTTGTTCAACGCTTTCCTTTACAACCGGACGGTAGTTTACCGAAAAGTAATATACGGAGAAAGTATACTGGACGTGTTGCTTTCCCAATACAAGGTTAGCAAGTGGGTGACATAAAACCGCAAGTTTTGAGCTAAAATTTTCAAATATGAAACCCACCAAACCCACAACAAAAATATTTTGCAAACACCGGTGAAGGGTTATTCCGGAAAACTTATCTAGGATAAAAGCTAGATCGTATTTTCAAAAGATCAAATTTTTTCATAAAGATTTAATTTTCTTTAAGGATCTAAATTTTCATAGTCATGTGGGACTGTAAACCACAACGTTACTATCATTGTTTATACCGCCGTATAGAAATCACTGATGTACAAAGTGTGAAGAATAAAGAAGTGATTCTAGTATATTTTTATTTCAAGACTATATTGCTTGAGGACAAGCAACGCTCAAGTGTGGGAATATTTGATAATGCTAAAAACGAACATATATTTCATAGCATTATCCTTCAAGAAAGACAATCTTTTAGTTGCAATTGTTCTAATTTCAAGTAATTATCGTTTAAATAATAGAAGGTGAAGACAAAAGACAGATTCGATGATTTGAAGACGCAAATGACCAAAAAGCTAAAAAGTACAAAGTACAATTCAAGTGGTTCAATTTATTGATGAGAAACATCTCAAAATTACAAGGGTACAAGACGCGAAACGCAAAATACAAGATATTAAATTGTACGCAAGGACATTCGAAAATCCGGAACCGGGACCAGAGTCAACTCTCAACGCTCGACGCAACGGACTAAAAATTACAAGTCAACTATGCATATGAATATAATATAATATTTAAATAATTCTTAAAATTATTTATATATTATATATTATATTTAAAATCGTCTGCAAAGCTAGGAAACAAATCATGTGAGCTGGAAAACGTGGCCATGCGATCGCATGGCCTGAAGGCCTAAATCCCATGTGATCGCATGGCAGTAGGTAGCATGCCACATCTATAAATTTTGCGTGTTTTGGCTCAATTTAATCCATCTTTTTCTCTTCCATCACTCAACGATATATATATATATATATATATATATATATATATATATATATATATATATATATATATATATATATATATATATATATATTATAATTTTAATTTTAATTTTAATTTTAATTCTAATAATAAGGGTATGTTAGCGAATGTTGTAAGGGTGTAAGTCGAAATTCTGTCCGTGTAACGCTACGCTATTATTAATCATTGTAAGTTATGTTCAACCTTTTTAAATTAATGTCTCGTAGCTAAGTTATTATTATGCTTATTTAATGCCGAAGTAATCATGATGTTGGGCTAAATACTAAAATTGGGTAATTGGGCTTTGTACCATAATTGGGGTTTGGACAAAAGAACGACACTTGTGGAAATTAGACTATGGGCTATTAATGGGTTTTATATTAACTAAACGATACCTCGTTAATTTAATATATAGACTTATAATTTGACTTATTTATATATAACCACATACGCTTGACTGGGCACGGTGGGCGGGATATCTATAAATACCAATAATTGTTCATTTTACCGGACACGGAACTGGATTAATAGTTAATAGACTTGTTGAAATAGGGGTGGATTACATTCAAGGGTAATTGGTGTAATTTTTAACAAAGTAGTAAAACCTTGGTTTACACGCAGTCGATAACCTGGTGTATTCATTAAACAAAGTATTAGAACCTTGTTACAATTCGAATCCCCAATTAGTTGAAATATTTGACTTCGGGAATAAGAATAATTTGACGAAGACTTCCGCATTTTATGATTATGACTGATGGACTATTATGGACAAATCCGTATGGACATATCAAATAATTCAGGGCAAAGGACAATTAGCCCATGGGAATAAACTAAAATTAACACGTCAAACATCATGATTACGGAAGTTTAAATAAGCATAATTCCTTTATTTCATATTTAATTGCACTTTTATTTATTATCATTGTATTTAATTGCACTTTTAATTATCGTACTTTTTATTTATCGCAATTTCATTATCGTTATTTATTTTACGCTTTAATTTAAGTTATTTTTAATATTTTACATTAGGTTTTAACTGCGACTAAAGTTTTAAAATCGACAAACCGGTCATTAAACGGTAAAAACCGCCTTTTATAATAATAATACTACTTATATATATTTTTGTATTTTTATAATTATAAGTTAAAAATATAGCGTTAAGCTTGGCTAAAGATCTCTGTGGAACGAACCGGACTTACTAAAAACTACACTACTGTACGATTAGGTACACTGCCTATAAGTGTTGTAGCAAGGTTTAGGTATATCCACTCTATAAATAAATAAATCACTTGTGTAAAATTGTATCGTATTTAATAGTATTTCCTTGTAAAAATTATTAGTATTTTATACCCCTTCGCTTTAACATCAGTGATCCTCTCATTCCAAAATTCAATCCTCAAAATTTATCAAGATTCATTAAATAATTATGTGCTACTTACTTTTTACGCAGAACAATTAACATGAAAGTCCAGTAATACAATCATTTCCCATTTTCACCTAGCAACTTCTCGTTTTCTGATTTTTATGATTTTTGTGGCTTTTTCATTTTTCAATGTTTTTGTATTTTCTAATGAAGCAATTTTCTCAAATGTTCTACTTAACAGAAAGCAAATAAACACAATCTTTTTGGTTTTTCATATTAAAATGCATAGCAGAAAATAAAATGAACATGCAAAACAGAAAATAAACTAAGTATCATGCAAAAATGATGCAAAATGCAAATACAAATATACAAATGATACAGATTGGATGGTTACTTCACTAACTCCCTAGCGGACACAACCTCCGCCCTATCTTTTACACCTAACACATTTAACAGATATAGGAAACGAGGTCGGTCAAACGCTTTCGTAAACAAATCAGCCCTTTGGGTTGTTGTACCTATTTGTAGGAAATCTATTAGTTTCTTTTCATAACAGTCCCTAATGAAATGGTACTTGATCCCTATGTGTTTGGTCTTAGAATGATTAACAGGGTGTTTAGTAACAATAATAGCAGCAGTATTATCAACATATATAGGAGTGTTAGAAATTTGCAAACCGTAATCCCGAAGCTATTGTTGAATCCAGACAACCTGAGAAGTATAGCTTGCAGCAGCAATATATTCAGTCTCACACATTGATTGTGCGACTGCCGTTTGTTTCTTACACTGCCAATTTACTAACCTGCTACCTAGAAACTGACAACCACCAAAGGTCGTTTTGAAATCTCTTTTGCAACCCTCGTAATCAGAATCACTGAATGTCGTTAGATCAAACCCGTCCTTACGTGGATACCATAAGCCCAAACTTGGAGTTTCCTATAGATAACGCATGATCTTCTTTGCCGCTAACATATGATTCACATTCGGTTGTGCTTGATAACGAGCCCACAAACAAGTTTCGAACATGATATCCGGGCAAGATGCCGTAAGATACATCAAAGAACCAATAATAGCTCTGTATAGAGTTGGATCGACTTTCGGCCCGGTATTTTCTGGTGCAATCCCGTGATTCACCAAAAGAGGATTCTTGGCAATTCGTTCATCTTCCATCTTGAATCGGCTCAAGATGTCAGCTACATACTTCGATTGATGTAGGAAAATGCCTTTTTCTGTTTGTTCAACCAGCAACCCTAAAAAGAAATTAATGGCCTCTAGTGAGCTCATCTTGAATCGTTTTTGCATTACATCCTGAAACTCATCAACCATTTTTCGATCTGTTGACCCAAAGATGATATCGTCCATATATATACCTGTACCAACATGATATCATTGCCCCTTACTTTGATAAATAGAGTCTGATCGATGAATCCTCGTATAAAACCGTTCTCTATCATATAGTTTGAAAGAGTAACATACCAAGCTCTCGGGGCTTGGTGAAGACCATACAACGCCTTTTCTAAGAGATACACCTTTTCTGGATGATGTCGATCAACAAAACCCGACGACTGAGTCACATACATAGTTTCTTGAAGAGTGCCATACATGAATGCACTCTTAACATCCATATGAAATACTTTAAATCCTTTCCACGAAGCAAAAGCCAAAAACATTTGAATAGCCTCCAGTCTAGCAACCGGAGCATAAACTTCGTCGTAATCAATTTCTAGAATTTGCTGATATCCTCGAACAACCATTCTTGCTTTGTTCCGGATCACGATTCCTTGATCATCTGTCTTATTTTTCAATACCCACTTCAGGCCATACGGTTTACAGCCTGAAGGTGGTATTACCAATCTCCAGACACCCAAGTGATTGAATTGATGAAGTTCTTCCTGCATAGCTGAAACCCACTCATCATACTGCAACGCATCTTTGACATCTTCAGGTTCGATTTGCAACACAAAGGCATAATACACATTCCTGAAGATCCTTCCGGTCTGATTCAATTGAGTATAAAAAGTAGTAAAAACATTTGCAGAGGGTGTAACACGCTCATCCAAAGCAAAAGATTCACCTGAATTAGAACCTGAAACACCTGCAGGGTCAACAACATAATCACCAAAATGTTTAGGAAGAGATACCGATCGACCGTCTTAGTCCGCCTATTTCAGTAGAGTCATCTGTATTAGTTTGTAAAGGATCCACATTCACTGTTAGTATAGACTCCTCATTCACAGGTTGAATAGGTTCCTCATGTACCACATCCTCATAGATCTCATCCAAATACATTTCCTCCCCCTTAGATTGTAATGTCGATTCCTCTAGCGCAGGAACTGAATCATCAGAATCGGATTCATCATTATTTGGCCCTATCACTGGTGCTCTTTCTTCAGCCAAAATTGGTACTTGAGATTGCACACGCACATCAGACATACGTTCAGCGGAGAGACGCATGTTATACATCATTTGTGCAACAACCACTTCATCCTCAGAGTCACCCTCAGGAAGATTGAATGAATTAAACAACTTATCATAGTCAAACTGCCATGTATACCCTTTACCAGTTGGAATTGCTGCATGTATTTGAACATCGATTTTGGTACATTCTTCAACGCACCGATACTCCAATTTATACACACGTTTGCATGCATTCCCATAACCCAAGAACCTAACTGTAACAACTTTCGGATTGAATTTCCCACCTGTATCTAACCATTATGGTACAAAGAGAACCAAACTGCTCAAGATGTTTGATATGAGGTTTTCTTTTCAACAGCAGCTCATAACATGTCTTGCCGTGACGTTTCACAACAAGAACTCTATTCATCATATAGCACGCATTTAAAACTGCTTCACTCTAAAAAGTAACTGGTAATTAGAGTACGATTCTTTATTTCAGCTACACCGTTCATCTGTTGAGTGTACGGTGAACTGAATTATTGTTGAATTCCTCTTTCATTACAATACTCCCCCATCTTCCTGTTTTTAAACTCGGTCCCATTATCTGTTCGGATCCTTCTTACCCTTAACTTATATAAAGTTTCAAGTCTCGTGATCAGCAACCTGATTTTCTCAAATGTATCAGCTTTACTTTTCAGCATCACAACCCACGTAAACCGCGAGTACTCATCAGTAACCACTAAGCAATAGGAATGTCCAGTGATACTCTTCTTGTTGATAGGACCAAAAAGATCCATATGAAGTAGCTCAAGAGGAGTATCAATGGAATGATGTTTCTTAACTTTGTGTGGTTTCTTAGCTTGCTTCCCTTTATTACACGGCACACACCCATCACGAACATGAAACCCTTTAACATTAATGCCTTCCACCAAACATTTGTGAACTAAATGGTTCATTTTCCTTTAAGTGACACATCTGTTTATGCCATAACATAGACTCCTGTTCAGTAGCCTTGGACACAAAAGCCTGATTCCCTGTAGCTGCCTTCACATAAGCCTTCAAGAATGTACAAGTCTTGACATCTGGGTGCCATTATAAGAATCATATTTTCTGGAACTTTGTAATCCTTTCGCATAATGTAACATTGTTGCTCATCAAATAGAAATTTATGCCTCTTATCACACACTTGAGAGACAGACAGCAAGTTATTTGACATTTCCTTCACATAACTCATTTTGTCAAAACTGATCGAGGAATTTGAAATCATCCCTTGAGCAGTTTAAACCCTCCTTGATCACCCGCAAAAGAAACGGGTCCACCTTTAATTGACTTAACATCATGAAGTAGACATGTTTCCTGTCATGTGCCAGGACACCCCACTATCAACAATCCAAGTATTTTTGTTTGGACTGTAGGCGACCTGCACAAATAAATAGAAAAATGATTAGTTTGAGGGGGACACCCATGCCTTCTCGGCAATGGGTTTCCCATTAACGGTGACAACCTTTTCATTTTCCAAATTAGCAGTTCCCGAACCACTAGCCCCATCATATCGACCCTTAGTTACCCACATTTGGCTTTTCCGTAAAGGTTTCTTAAAATAAACATTATCTTGCACAACCCTTTTACCACTTTCAATCTTGAACGGATTTTCATGAATCCCATGTTTATTAGACCTTTGGAAGTTAGGTCTAGATGACATATGATTCTTGGGAGGAGAAGATGATCTAAAATTTTGAAACCTCTTAGGAGGACTCAGCTCAATCCTCCTCCTCGGAGCTATGAAACATTTGGAACAATGTATAGCCCTATGACCTCTCAACCCGCAATGTAAACATGAACGCGTAGTCTCTATATTTTCATCCCTAAAATAGGAATAAAATCTAGGTCTATAAGCAGGTGGAGATCGTTGTCTCAAAGGTCCGGGTGGAGACCTCCTGTTCACAGGAGATCTCTCAGGATATCCAATCGGAGACCTTTTAGGTGGGGGGACATACTTCGATGGCGATTTACACGCTGGTTTCAAGAAGTCCTCCTCCTCAAAATTAGGACCTTTAACAAATTTAATTGGTGATCGGTTCCTAATCCTTACAGGTCTATGAGTAGCTGGGTTTTTCAATATTTTAACTAGTTTAGGGTTAGGTTTATCTACTTTTACAGTCTTATCTACCCCTACTTTAGGAGTCTATGATGTACCTACCCCTTTACCTTTTGCTTGTTCGGTCTCAGTTGGTTCAATTGGAACAAAATCTTCACCAAACCGTTTCTCAGGTGGTGAAAAGCTATAATCGTGCTCAAACGGTGGAGGACACTACTTATAATCACTACTAGTTTCTTTTCCTCCTACGTTTTGACAATACTCTAGAACAAAAGCAGACCTCTTACAGATATAAGCCTTATCTATTTCAATCTCATAACTAATCTTAAAAGATTCTTTATCTCTCTTAAGGTCATCTATCTCAGCGATCTGTCTCATAATGGTCTGAGTATTTAACATGACATTTGACTTCAAATTTGTCACCTGGTCGTCTAATGTTTTAATAATATCCCTAAACTCCTTTTCTCTAGATTTAAAGATCAAATTGTTCTCATATTGCTTCTTAAGAACCTGATTACCCTTTTTAAGCACATCAATTTCCTGTTCTAAGGCATTACAGTTATTAAAGTTTAGGCATATTTCAGACAATCTCTTAACCTGTTCTTCTAAAGTCGCACATCTAGTACAGGTTTTGACCGACTCTCTAAGTTCATTCAGTTGCAAATCTAAGCTAACACAATTATGACAAACAGTTTTAGTTTCAGGTGTTACCTTAGTTTATTTTAAGAGTCTGCCATAAAGGCATAGTGACGTGGGACCTTTCCTTTACCTTCACCAGATTCTGATTCAGACTCCGATTCCGACTCTGAACTTGAACTATCCGAACCAAAATCCCTCGAACCCATCTTCTCAACATTAACCCTCTCAGCAACAATCCCAATAGTAACAACATATTCACTTGAAATGCTACCTGAACTTTGACCAATGTTTTCACAAGACTTCCATGATTCATCATCAGAGGAGGACGAATCACTGTCAGTCCACACATCACCATCACTATGTTTAGCCCACTTAAAATTTTCAAGAACCCTCTTGTTCACATACCCTCTACGCAGGTAATTGGCCAGTACCATGCCATGTCCAGTCTTTCTTCCATTTTACATCCAAGGTATTTGCATTGCTTGTCTCTACCCACGCAACCCATCTTTTCTCTTTAAGCATTTTTCCTTTTCAACCTCTTCCTTAGAAATTTGAACCCTCACAACATTCGCATGATGATCGAAAGCATCAGTTACATCAATAGACCAGTCATAGGACTCATCATCATAGGTAACAACAAGTGCCTTTAAAGACTCATCCACTATAGGAACGTTAACCGTATTTTTCGATTCTCGCTTCTGATTATGGAATGGATTATGGAAGCCTGATTGCTTTGGCTTCGTACAGTTTCTCTTAAAGTGACCCAACTCATGGCAATTGTGACACCTTACTTTGTTCATGTCGAAGCCAAACTTGGTGTTCTTACTCACACCCAAGTTTTTCTCACCATTCTTCTCAATATACCTCTTTGCCCTACGAATAACACTTCCCATAGCCCAGAGGATATCCATTTTCTCCATCTCATTTTCATCTATCTATTCGTAGTCCTCATGTTCCAAATGACTATTCTCAATTCTTCCATGCAACAGATCATTGTAAGAATTCACAACCATAGCAACTAATGCCATATCCTCCTCGACCCCTTGAGTTGTATGCAATCGAATGTTTTCAGTTCTCAAGACATCGGTACTCGCATCTTTGCTTGAAGTGGTTTGATAAAGAACACTTTGCGGTGCAGGAGTGACATAGCTAAACGTTATCTTCTAAGTGTTTGAAGTAAAAGCTGTCTGAGGTGGTGCGTGTTTCTTATCAGCTGAACCAATTTCAGAAGCTTTATAAACCACGGGGTTTCGAACTGTCTACAACCTCTTCAACCTTTCTTGAAATTCAAGCTCTTTTGCTTGTAGCTTTGTAACAAAAGCACTAAACGAGTTATCCAGAATTGCAAAGGACTTCTCAATTTCTTGTATAATGGGATCCCACTTAATCGGTAAACCCTCTCGAAAGCACTGTACCATCTTCTTATTTGGGAACACAATATCAACACCTTTAAGCTCCGTCAATAAGTGACGATACGTACCAACATCATCTTTCAATGATTTTATCAGGCTGAACAGAAAAATTCTTCCATTCTTTCTTCAGAACCTTACCCTTTTGTTTTTCTATACTCAGCAGTCCCCTCATTTCCACTCTCAAGAGCATTCCACAAGGCGTATGTGGTCAGATGCGTCTTAAACTGGTGGAAAATCTCCTTATAAAGTGCCTGAGTAAGATGACTGTAAGCTTTGCATTCTAAATTGTAGTCTTCTCTTTATAATGCACTGAGTTCCATTGGAGTCTTGGTCTCACCATTATCCTTAGTAGGAAAGGTATACTCAACCTTTAAGAAGTTATACAAACAAGAGTCTATACCATTTAATGAAATCAAGAACCTCGGTTTCCATTTGGCAAAGTCATCCAATGATTCAAGCCTAGGTACACGATAAGAACTACCAATCTCATTTTCTGTCTTAAGTAAATGGTGACGACCCGACGAAGAAGCACCGACAAGAGCTGACTGCATTTCTGAAGTTTCAAAAACGTCTGAAATTGTAACCGTACGGTTGTACTACACGATTGTAGAAATTAACACGGTTGCACAGCCCGGGAGCACAAGTTAACACGGTTGTAGGTCACACGGTTGCAAAGTGTAACTGGGTGCGATAATACGGTTGCAATGTACAACCGAATGGGTACAAGTTGTATCCGTACGGTTTCAGTGGTATACGGTTGGAGAGTAAACGGTTTGAGATTACACGGATGCAGAGTTGTATCCGTGCGGTTGCAGTAACCGGGTGATGAATCCGTACGGTTGCAGGGTGTAACCGTACGGTTGTATGCTTGGTCGAATCTGGGCAGAAAACTGCACATAAACTAGGGTTTTGGGTTAGGGTTGTTCTAGCACTCAATCTGGATCAATTTTTCAAGTATTATCACGTACAAAATACTAAATATGACCAGACTAACACTTTTTCTTAACAAAAACACGAATTAACACGTAAAAATTATGAGATTTTAATGATTTTTCAAGAAAAACACAAAAAACTCAACTTTTCTAATCGATTTTGACACAAACCGATCGTTCAATCAATCACACAAGCTCTGATACCACTTGTAGGATTGTGTAAACAAGATTAAACGATCTTGTAATCAATAACGAGTGCGGAATATCTCGTTATTGGGTTTTGTACTCATAATAAACTAATAACCTTTAATCTTAATGTAGAAAACGACTTAGAACGTTAAAGAATGAATAATTTGAATGCTAGAACTCCAGAGTACCGGACTACCGGTTTAGATTTGTGAAAAAGGTTAGGATTCGTAACCCTAACAATGAACCCGTAATACCCATTATATACACACACAACCGTGCGGTTGCATTCCAATGGTGAAAGTTAAACGTTAAAGCATTTCAACGTGATCGTAATGAACTCGGGGACTATAATGCACCAACAATATGCTTCTTTCATTCCACTTCTACGAGTCTCAAAAACCAGTGGCAACTTGCAAGACAATTATTGAATGTAAAAAAGGTAGCGAAGGTCTTACCATTTCACACCACAAGGATTATACACACTTCTGCCACCCTTTCAACTCCTTGATTTTTAATTATTTTTAATAAAAGTCAAACATTTTACGTGTTTTGACGTTCTTCTAAAATTTAAATTATCATTTGACCTATATAATTGATCAAAATTAGCCTTATATAAAACCAAGTCCTCTCTAGCAACTAGCATCATTCAAAGTCAGACCCAGGTATATTCCTCATTTTCCATATTATTTTCTAGCTCCAGTTTTCTTCAAAAAAAACCGAAAGTTCAATAAATGAGTGATGATTTCCAAACTGATATCCAAGTTCGTGACTTTTTCGTGTGCATTTCAATGAAAGACTCGTTACAGTTCCACAAGGATCACATACATGGGCGAATCTAGTATATAAGGGGTGGATCTGGTGACCTCACTAGTTTGAAATTTGTTTTACAAAAACACTACTAAATTTAATTATAGGACACCATATCTATCAAGGATTTATAGTTTTATTTTTATGGTAAACTAGAACTAGAATACTCTTTATATACAACTAGTTTTGAAAAAGAATTTCACGTTTAAATTTTGATCCTAGATTCGCCCCTAACCAGATATGATTGAGATAGCATCAAACAATTGTTGTATCCGGGAAAAACGACTTTTGTGCCGTTAAAATAAGTTGTTGATATCGAGCTCACACGGAACCAAACACTTGGTATATTGATGTTGGTGCAAAGTAAATGTATCATTTGGAATTGAAAGGTTCCCAACACCAAAACCACCAATCTCCAAAACCGAAATCATAAAACTTCTCAAAGATTCGAAGTCTCCTTACCAACAAATCATGAGTTTAAACAGATTGAAAACAATTGTTTCAGTGTCCGTTGGCTTTAGAGCTATGGACCAAGATTCGTATTTGGGTCAATATCAATATTCCGGTATCGAGTTCGTGGGCTTCTTGGTTAGAGTGGTACAACAATTTTCATCTCACGTCTATCGCCAAGATAAAGTTATTCGCGATTGTTGGAGCTTCTTTGTGGCACATATGGCGATACCGGAATAGCGTTCTTTTCGATTCGCCTAGGATGAAGAAAAAGATATTGTTTGATTCTATTAAAAAAATTTCTTTTAATTGGATTGTTAGTAGAAGCAAATGTAATATTAGTTGAAACTCATGGATTGTCAAGTCATTGTAATTAGTGGCCCTTCCCCCTAGTGCCTTGCTAGGGGGTGGTTGTTTTCTAATGAAATTTCTGCTGTTCGAAAAAAAATTGTTTCAGATGGAATCGTTTGGAGCAGTTGATCACAACTGGGTCTTAGATCTTTATTTGGAAAGAAGCTTGATTTCGTGGAGACGTTAATACTCGTGATGCAACACACGGTTAATTTCGAGTCACGTGCTTGCACTATCCTGCCCCTAAGGTGGCCAAGCCCGTATGAGTGACGTCACTAAACCCTACGATTAGTTTCTAAAAAACATACGTACATGCAGCATTTTAATTTTGACATTATTTCAGTAAATTCATACAACAAAACAAAATGTGGTTAAACTAAGGAAGCATTTAAACTCAAAATTATACACCAATTGTAATATTTCATATTTTCAGCTTGTAAAAAGATCAAACATCTTCCCAAGTCTAATTATTGGTAGTTAATTAACAAAAAAGGAAATTAATGGACGGTTAAATAAAAGGGTTACAAATACTCGATCTATTGATCCTTGTGGTGATATAACACTAAGCAGATTATAAAGACACGAAGAAACGTTTAAAACCGAACGTTCTGGTTGTGTAGCAGCTCGACAAGAGCAGCAACAACTCCTTTTCCTTCAATGTTAACGTCCATCTTTGGATCTTCGATCTTTCTTTTCAACAATCTATCTACTTCTCCTCGCAGTTTCTGCAAAATCCACCCCGTATTATCAACAATTGAACACTAATACACGAAAAAAGTAAAGGGTGATAGATTGATGAAATAAAAAAGTTGATAACTTCAGCCCATTTATAATTGTGTACTGAATTGGTTTCAGATAATGTATTATCTCATACAGATAAAATGAATAGGCTAAAAGTTTCCTAAGTTGTATATTCCCAAATTTTTATGTTCAAAAGAGTTGATTTCTACTGAAATACTCCCTCATTTCAAAAATAATTGTTGGTTTGACTTTTTGTTGAATTTAAGATATTATTTTTTTTTTTTTTTTAAAGATATTATGCACTTCATTCAACAGAGCTATTTTAATTTTAATTTAATTGAAAGAAGTTGTTATAAAGAGTAATTACTACTGTAATAAATTAGATGCTATAAAGAATGTCTTATTTCCAATAATAAAAAGGGCAAAATTAGAACTTTAATGGTTTTTTGTTGTTATTTAGAGTAAGGGGCAGTATTTTTGGGACAAGCAAAAATAGTAAGGTGGACAGAAACCGTTTTGTCCCCAACCATTTCAATTGTTACTCGACCCGCCCATTTTGCCACCTCAAGTATAATAAAGTACCTTTATCAATCCTAACACACTCTTGGATGCAGAAAACTGAAGGTAGCCATCGAGCATTTCAATACTATCTCCGTTTTTGCTAGGAATGAGATTACCACCGAACATTAGAAGAGCATAATCTGATATGTTTGTAGAGTCTCGAATGTATACACTGCTGGTTTTCACTTTTTCACTGTAAACCATATAAGGAAGAGGAAAAAGATGAACATTGGCGTTAACCGATGAAGGATGAATATCAACTTTTCCAACATCTTTGGTGTAGAATGCGGTTCTTTTTCCCCTTCTTTTGCACTGAACCACATTTGGGTAGAGCCCGGCACAAAGTATTGCACACACCATTTCCATGTCATCGCTATATTGGTTATAAACCTGAAAGTGCACAAAAAACCTATCTTTACAGAATGATATAACGAGGGTTAAATTTGAAAATATCGTTCTTGAGTGTTCTGGTTCATTTTAAGATTTAATGGGATTGATTGGTTTTTAATGTTTTTCTTATTGTAAAGTTGGAAAGATCGAAGACGTCATGATATAAGAAACTTCTAGTGGCAAAACCATAGGTCTAGGTGGGTCAAATTTGTAGGGGTTGGGTTGGTTTCCGTAAAAACTTTTGTCCAGAATTTTGTTAATTATTATATGAAATTAGTGCCAAATGCATACCATTATAAAAAATAATACGCTTTAAAAAAATAATAAAAAAAAATTAATACATAAAAATTACATCATGGGCAACCTTTAGCCTGATTTGACCCACTTGAACGTTCATTTTCAAAAAAATAAAAATAAAAAAATAAAATAAAATAATAAAAAAAAAAATCTTTCCTGTTTGACCCGTTAGAGAAAAAAGATAACCCAAATAAATAGGTAAATGAGTCGAAGCTATATCTCTAACAGAAACTTACATTAGCACCCTTCGATTTATCTATGAAACCAATATCAGATAATAAATCAAGAAATTGGAGCCTCATGTCCCCTATCATTTTCAAGGTCTGCAACGACAAGAAATTTTCCCAGCAGAAAGATTTTTCATTTCCAGACCGTTTTGCTTCATTCCACCCTTGAAATGCTTTAAGAAGTGCTATATGATCACTGCATAAATAAACAGAACAATATGAAAAATGACTTTTTAGTTGACTTAACAACTTATTATATTCAGTAAGAGTATTTAAAATATTCGACCTGCATGAATCACCGGCAAAAGATCTTTTGACTTCATCAACTTCCTCTTTTCGATTAATTGGAAGGATAAAAGGGCTGTGGGATGCTAAAGCTGCAGCAATGGTCAATGCTGGATTAACACATTGGAAAATTGACCCCATCAGAAGCATTTTTCCAATATTTGGCTCCACTGGTAGAGTGCATAGATGACGCCCTGCTCAATTACGCAATTTAAGATTTAAATACCAGTACCATCATATTATGGTGTTTGAGGTAGCGATTTCGACCCATTAATTAGATAGGGTCAATTCAGATTATGTATTATCTTCATGGTTGAAACTTGAAAGTTGATAGGGTCAATTCAGATTATGTATTATCTTCATGGTTGAAAGTTAATACATATACATACGTATAAACAATAAAAAAGAAACGAAAGTAAAATTGAATGGTTCAAAATCCGCCACACACAACGGTGTATAATCAATGCATAAAACCTTGCAGATCATTTTATTATAACTCATAAAATCACTGTTGTAAAAAGTCCCGATTACTCCTTTTTAAGAACGGTCCATTCCGATTTTCCAAAATCCTTTTAATTAATCGGTTAACGAGTGAAAATCGGATTTGTTGATCAAAGTCCGTCAAAGTCAAAATTTGTCTAGCATTTTAACATGAATTTAAACTAGCATTTTAGATTATTGTGAACAAAATAAACGATTTTAAACAATTATGGTAAAGTTTATGTTTATGGTAATGGTTTTCTTCTATATTTACACATATAATTTTGAAGTTGATTATTCAAATGTAATGTATAAAAAGTACAATCAGATTAATCCCCGAATTGCCAATAAAACCCCAAACGATTACTCCCCGCGTAGCGAGTTTTGCAACATCGCATAAAATACAATTGAAATAATATAAACTTTGGCTATCATATTTGGTAAACTACTTATTCAAAAGGTATTATGGTTGACTCAACCGAACCCAGGTCAAAGTTACCCATTTGACAAGTGGTGACAATCAAATGACATATATTAGACATCATACCTAACGGAGTAAGCTCTTCTGTATCATCTAATGCACCAATGGTCTTAAGAAGTTCAACTGCATTCTGAACTGAAAGTGCATCAGGAGGCTGGAGTGCCTTAGCCAGGAAAGATTCGATGGCTCCAAGTTGCAAGCTTTTTATCTGCAAGCATAACTCTTGCAATGGCGTTCGGAGAATTTCAGGTAGTTGATATTGGAGCATAGCATCATGCACCAGTTTTGGATATAACCTATAACACACCCCAGGTTGTACTCGACCCGCACGGCCACGTCTCTGTCATTACCATCACAACATGTTTAAAAAAATTAGAAAAAAAACCCCTATATTCTATTAAAAATGGCAAAATAGATATGGTGGGCCGCTTAGGTAATCGATTAAAATGGGTTCAGATCGAGATGGGCTAGGTTGCTTTGAATTCCATCTCTAAACTCAAGGTTGCGATAATCGCTACTCGGGATTACTCGGCCGGGACTTTTTAGGGAGTACTTTGGGAATACTCGGATGTTGACCAACTTTGACTTCGAATGATTTTGACCGATTTCCAAGTAATCTCGAACTTTGGTCGAGTTTGAGTGAATTTTGACCGATTTTCCAAGTAATTCCGAGTTTTTGCAGAGTTTGACCGAATTTTGACTGAAATCTGCAGCACTGTCCAAAATTTATGCACAATCATGTAAAATAAGGGTAACCTGATGTGCAGAAGCTTTTGATATCCATGATGGTAGAAGACAAGCCAATTTGTTTAGAGCATCATAACTCGTCTCCTTTGCTTTTCCACAGTCGATGACATAAACCACATCATCTATGGTTATACTACTCTCAGCAATATTAGTTGCTAAAACAACTTTTCTGCGGATAACATAAGAGCATATATGATTAATCAATAGCTCATTGACAAACAGCTAAAAAAAATTAGTCTAAAAATATACATGATCGTAATAGTTAAAAAGGCCTACCTCATGCCTGAAGGAGGGCGATCAAAGATTTCACGTTGGTTGACGGTAGGCATTGAACCATGAAGAGGAAGGACAAGACATTTTGTTGAATCGCCAAGGATCATGTTAGTCTTGATACCATCAAGAAGTTTTGAGATTTCATCCCAGCCAGTAAGAAATACCAAAATTGCCCCTGGACCTTCGTGACGACATATATACTCAACGGTTGCTTCAACCTAAACCAAGTATCCAAAGATCAATTGTATTGACTTTTAAAACCCTATCAGATTAACAAATCAATAAAATTGCAAATCATGACATGTGTATTTATGTGATTAGCAGGTGGATACGCACAAGGCCCAAGTCTATTTCTGAACCAGACCAAGCTTCAAGAGACTGTCTAGTAATTGCACTGTAGTTTTTGTATACAGATCCGATATCCGCATCCTATAACATTAAAATTTCAATTCATTAAAGTTGGTAGCAGGTCATAAACACTAATTAGAAAGGGGAAAAATATATATGAAATAAAAAAATTATATTATAAGCATACCTCGAATTGTTCAGTTACGGGATCAATCTTAACCTCTTGTTGTCTCCTCTTCCTCCTTGAATAACCCTGAATATTATCAGCCTCGGTTTTCATTACATATCGGGTTTTTTCTAATACGTCTTCTAGAAATAGTTCTTGCACGGGAAACGTTAATCCCTGGTGATACACATATAATGATTAGGTTAATTAACGAAATCCATACACACACACACTTACATATATACATACACACACACACACATATCTAACATAACAAACAAAAGTAGTACCGGGATGTGAATGGTTGGGGCATTTCCAAAATATTTGGAAAACAAGTCAGCATAAATGGTAGCACTCATTAATATGAGTCGCAAGTCGGGACGTTTCGGGAGAAGATCACGCAAAATTATTAAAAGAAAATCTTCATTCATCCCTCTTTCATGAATTTCATCAACTAGCAAATGACTAATTCCCGTTAAACTCGGGTCTTGAACCTGCAAACGGTTCACTATTCAAGAAACTGTATAACAACTTGAAACAACCATCTGAATATAGATATAATACACGATACCAGTTTCCTAAGTAACACTCCTGTTGTACAGAACAATAATCTTGTTTGTTCAGAGCGTTTCGACTCTAAACGGATCTGATAACCAACAGTTTCTCCAAGGTTTTCGCCCCGTTCATTGGATATTCGAGCAGCAACTGATATGGCAGATATACGACGTGGTTGGGTGCATATAATATTGCAGTCTGAACCACGTAAAGATGATATTTCATTCTCTAATATAAACTGAGGAAGCTGGGTCGTTTTGCCACACCCTGTTTCCCCAGAAACCACTAATACCTATATTGTCATTAAAAATACAAGGTTTTTGGTCAAGCAAAAAAAAAAGTAAAGAAAAAAGAATATATATTTATTAATTGATAGTGAAAGGGAAAAAAGTTGATAAGAACCTGATTTGAAGCAACAGCTTTTAAAAACTCAGACTGCATTTTGTGAGCAGGAAGCTTCTCTCTGAATGTACGCATTGCCTTTACACGATCAGTTTCCTACATAATTGTAAGTTAATAAGCACAACCCGGTCGTTTATCCTCGAATGGGTCAATTTTTTAGGTCAATTTGGGTTGTGTTTGAGTTTAAATTCAAAGGGATCAAAGGATCAAATCATAGTAGTTAGCTAAACAAGAAATGTGTTTAATTGATTCGTTCAAGGTGACAAAGTCCATCTTACAAGAACCTCTTATTCATATATTTCCATCATTGCTGTCTAGCATAAATTTATAGCTAAGGTTTTACTTATATTAAAAAAAAAAACACTTAAAAAGAAATATTTTCATTTAAAAATGCACCATTTCAACATATACCAGAAAATGACAAATTTCAACCCGTTACCCAACCAGTGCATATGGCAAACTTAACAATATTGTGTACCTTCTGTTTTTCTTGTTTATCTTTAAGCTCAACACTAAGTGCCTTCTTGGCGCTATCTCTTTCCAATATTGACATGTCAGCGTTTGCATCTGATTCCCGGGGCAACTTTTGAACACTCTGACTAGATGTACCACAAATTTGATCGACACTTTTGGTCCCCGTAGAACTATCTAACAGATTCTCAACTCTTTTTTCAGTTTCTGTAGACATGTGTATCTAGATAACAGATATAATAACTATTAAAAATGCAATATAACCACGTAAAAAGTGATAACGCGCACATAGGTATAAAGACTAGCTTGTAATATTCGTACCTCTTTCTGTGCAGATCCATGACGCTCATCGAGATCTGCACGGTAGTTCGGTAATGGAACTTTGCTCACCACAAGTACCTTTCCTTTGTTATATGCATGGCTTTCTTTCCACAATGAAAATGCAATAACAACAAAGATTAAAACATGGGTTCTAAAATGAAAATCAAAAAATAAAAAAAATAAAAAAACGAAAAGAAAAATGTGGTACTTACAAATAAAGACCTAGCTGATATGCCATATCAGAAACAGTTTGTTGATCACCTCTACTGAAATAATGCTTAATTACCAACTCTACCCCTCCTCCTCTCTTCAATTCATCCATTTTTCCCCACCAATGATTCTTATCAAACACCTCAACCTGAAATTACATATACATACATACTTACAGTGAAAGGATTTCTAGAAGGAAAACGACAAGAACAATTTAAAAGAGAAATCAAAAAATACAAATAGCCAAATTGACAATTTTATATCTCAATTACAAATGGATACATCGATGCACTAGTGCAGATTTTCATATTAGTTGAAAGTCGTATACGCACCACAGAACACAGCATACATGCACTAGGAATGTAAGCACAAATCAGAAGTTATAAATTTGTTGAACTCAATGCTTTTATATGTTAGTACAAATTACTTTACATTTGTTGACGTATATAATTCAAGTTAGAAACAAAAGAAAAAGAGTTAACAGCATTTTCCTCCCTAAAAGGAGTTTGACACTGAAGATTTTCATCAGAACGTTTTTGTGTTAGAGATTACTCCGCTATCATTGATATTTAGTCATTAAGGTCTGTATGCGAATTCTCAGACAAATTTGGAGGTATTACTAAAATTCCCTTATATTTTCGTTGGCGTGTTCTGCGCCTGTTCTGAAATTAAAAGAACTTAGATAATGATAAGCGTACACGTCTGGAGTATTTGCGCTTTTCTTGCGACTTTGTTGTTCTTTTGATGTCGTCATTTCTTCCGAATCAGTTTACAGATTCAAAGACCTTAAGCTAAGTATTAGAACGACCGAAGACCTCTATTTATAGTTTTCTAAGTGTATGCAAACTGCCCCTTATCACTACCAAAATATGCGGATTATGCGCTAATTAAAGTGTAGCCAATTGTCATTGCGCAGTCTCTGCCGCATATGCGTGACTACGCATATGATCACTTAGTGCTTAGTGTTATTTAAATGTTCACAGGTTTTTTTATCAATGAAAAATAATAAATTCCAAAACAATCAACATAATCAGTTTAGCATAAATCAGAAATGCAAAACCCTAGGAAGGATAATAACAAAAGTTCACAAGTAATAAATGTAAAACGTAGACTTAATTAATAATGTTAACCTCAGGTTGCATTTGTTTGAGGCGTTCAGCACGCCAAACAGGGTCCCACCATCGTTGTTCACCTCTTCCACCACCGCCGCCGCCTCGGCGACCACCCCGGCGACCTCCAGCAGCGCCACCACCGCGTTGAGAATTGGGGCGATAAGACATGGAATTAGGTGTAGAGGAACCGGAAGTAAAAGTGAGAGTTTTAGTTGGGAAATAGTGGAAGTGATAATTAGTGACGAAACGCGGAGAAAGACAACGAAAATAATGCAAGTGCAGTTGAAAGTGCAGTCGCATCGCACTTATTATTATATGGATACTCGTTGGTTGGGAGATTGAATAATGTGTCATTCTATATTTAGTCGACTTATTGAACTTTTTTTTTTTTTTTTAATTAAATGGATATGAAATATGAATATTAGACATAGGTTTACAGATGTAAAAAAAACGTGCAAAATTAAACTAATTTATAAAATAATTAATTATTTTTATAAGCTATAAATATTAACCCCTTAATATACTAAAACCCCTTGAACTATTAGTAATGGTGAGTGATGTTACTTTTGATGTCACTTGCATTTTTTCACTTTTTTTATGAGTAGAATGTGTTAGTAGTGGTGTTTCTTTTTTGGTGTTACTTTTACTGAAATGCTGAGGTGACATTTTCTTTTTCTTTTTCCTGTTTTATTTAATTGTATTTATATTATTTCTATTTTTATAAATAAAAGATAAAAAACGACACACATAAATTAAATAAAAAATACGTTTTATTAATACCATTACTAATAAAAAAAATACAAAATTAAAATTCCTAAAAAAGAAAAATTACATTTATTGAATTCATAAAAAAGACGTACAAACATAAACTACTCATCGTCATTCGACGGGAAGTTGTATTCATTCATTTGGCTACGAACATATTTTTTTAGATTTTGAAGATGTATCTTATCTTCGGGGGTCTTCAAATGTTGCCGTTGATCTCCTCAATAAATCCATGTGTGCTAGCGCAGTTTTCATTTTAACATACTCATTGAATTTGTTATGCGACTCTATCTTTTTTGATGTCACTACTTCCATTTTGTCCATAAATTCTTCAACCCTTGACGAACTCGAACTTTTACCACGAGAAGACGCTCCCGTGTCCGAAGTAGCCGAAGTCTTTTGTGCTTTCTTTGCCTTATCGCGTCCGATTGGACGCGTCATCTGTACGTCCCCAAACAACTCCGCCTCAAAGTCTTGAGAGAGGCTTATCGGGTCTCCTTGAGTTTCACGAACACCCAATACATCAACATTATAGTCTTCCCGATCTCGAATAATCGGAACATTTGACATGTTCCACTTTGGATGTTGTTTCAAGAAATTAAAGGCATCCTTTAAATTAAAACTTTTACCAATAGTATTGTAATATAATTGCGCCGCGTCTTTGTAAACGTCCTCATCATTTGCATCACTACGTCAATTATCCTTTATATCATTGAAAATTGGTAAAACTCCGTACAAGCCTTGTTAACCCTTCGCCATTTCGAAGATAAAGAATCCTCATTTCGGAACCATCCATATTTATTATTATTAAACTTTTCCATTACCGACCCCTAAAAAGTATTACCCATTTGGCCTCGACCAACAATTGGATTCTCCGACGTGTCGCAAAAACACTCCGCCAACCATACAAGCTCTTTTGTCTACCACAATTTTTGTGAATTTTGCCTCGAACTAATTTCGTCAACCGCTTTCCCTATTAATAAATACGTTATATATAAAAACATTATACATACATAAAAAAATATATAGACATTATACTATTAATAATTATACTATTAATATATATATATATATATATATATATATATATATATATATATATATATATATATATATATATATATATATATATATATATATATATATATATATATATAGGGGCAGGATCAATGGGGAAGTAACCAATCGGGGGGAAGCGGGGGGAAGCAAAAAAATTTTTTTTGTTTTTTTTGAAATTTTTTTTCCGGCATCAAGATCACACAAAAATATGAAAATTTAGAAGAGACACTTCATGATGAATGTTATTATTTAGGCGGGAAAACGATCGACAAAAATAACATTCAAGATAATATTGTTCGTGAAGAATATGAACGTTTTTTTTCATGTTTTGTGAAGTAAAATTTAGCCCGATTTAGAGTTTAGGGTTTAGGGTTTAGGGTTTGGTGTTTTGGGTTTATTCCATAAACCCAAAACACCAAACCCTAAACCCTAAACTCTAAACCGTTCGTGTTAAAAACTCAATCTAAATCTAAATCCTAAATCTAAACCCTAAATCTAAACCCTAAACCCTAAATTTCTAAACCCTAATATCTAAACCCTATAAACCCTAATATCTAAACCCTAAAATCTAAACCCCAATAGCTAAAAACTCAAAATACGTTCGAAAAACACGATAATTGTTATATATTACTTCTTCGAGCGTTTTCCCGCCAAAATAAAAACATTTATTACAAAGTCTCTAACTAAATGTTCATATTTTCATCCCATCTATAATGTTCGTAAACAAAGTTTTTTCAAAAAATGAAAAAAAAAAAAAAAGTTTTTGCTTCCCCCCGCTTCCCCCCGATTGGTTACTTCCCTCTTGATCCTACCACTATATATATATAGTTATATATATATATATATATATATATATATATATATATATATATATATATATATATATATATATATATATATATATATATATATATATATATATATATATATATATATAGTGGTAGGATCAAGAGGGAAGTAACCAATCGGGGGGAAGCGGGGGGAAGCAAAAACTTTTTTTTTTTTTTTCATTTTTTGAAAAAACTTTGTTCACGAACATTATAGATGAGATGAAAATATGAACATTTAGTTAGAGACTTTGTGATAAATGTTTTTATTTTGGCGGGAAAACGCTCGAAGAAGTAATATATAACAATTATCGTGTTTTTCGAGCGTATGTTGAGGTTTTAGCTATTGGGGTTTAGATTTTAGGGTTTAGATATTAGGGTTTATAGGGTTTAGATATTATGGTTTAGAAATTTAGGGTTTAGGGTTTAGATTTAGGGTTTAGATTTAGGATTTAGATTGAGTTTTTAACACGAACGGTTTAGAGTTTAGGGTTTAGGGTTTAGGGTTTGGTGTTTTGGGTTTATGGAATAAACCCAAAACACTAAACCCTAAACCCTAAGCCCTAAACCCTAAACTCTAAATCGGGCTAAATTTTACTTCACAAAACATGAAGAAAAAAAATCGTTCATATTCTTCACGAACAATATTATCTTGAATGTTATTTTTGTCGATCGTTTTTCCGTCTAAATAATAACATTCATCACGAAGTGTCTCTTCTAAATGTTCATATTTTCGTGTGATCTTGATGCCGGAAAAAAAAAATTCCAAAAAAAACGAAAAAAAAAAAATTTGCTTCCCCCGATTGGTTACTTCCCCATTGATCCTGCCCATATATATATATATATATATATATATATATATATATATATATATATATATATATATATATATATATATATATATTCTAACAGTTTAATATAATAATAAATATAAATAAAACTAGTATATATAAAATATATCGAACCTTTATCCTTTTTAGTGTGTTTTCGCATTGCCTGTGGTAGAGATTGTGTATCCACCGATTGTCGATCTTGTGTTTGTGGTAGCGTTTGTGTTTGCAACACTTGTTGTTGTTGGTTTGGTAACATTTGCGGTTGGGATTGATACATTCGTTGTTGATAAAACGTCCATTGTTGTTGTTGTTAATAAGTTAACGGTTGATTTACGCCGAATAAATTACGATGAACGTTGGCAAAATTTTGTGGACTAGGTGTAAGGATAGGTCGGCTTGAAACTCCGGGAGCATTTGGACTCCCGAATATCATTAGATTTGTAAACGATGTGGTTTTGTTCATTTGTGAATCGGAATCATTAACTTGATTGCGATGCGTGTTTGGAGAATTAGACATTTTTTTTTTGTTGAGTGTGTGTAAAAAATGAAAGTGTTTAAGTTGAATGTGTTTGAGTTGAATTGTATGTATAAATATATATAGGAAAATTGAAATGAAAAAAAAAAAAAAAAAAAAAAAAAAAAAAACAGGAAACGATCCAAAATGCAACGGTCAAAAAGCTTCCTCCAATCATATACGGCCACGTGGCTCTAACACCCGTTTCTTGTGCCGTTTCTTCTGTACCGACGCCAAAGAGACGCCGGTGAGAGACGTGCCGCTACAGTCATTTATGGCATTTCTTGGTTGCCAGCGGGGCAAGTGACCCCGTCACTTACCCCCGTTACAATCGTCTTAATATACTAAAATGCGTGAGGAATCACGTCGTTTCACACCTAACCCAACCAAAAAATGGATCAAAACGACATTGACCCAAACTTGAACCCAAAAACTGCAAAATACCCCCCTCCACTATAACCACCTTACAAAAAACACCGTGAACTCCAGGGGGTAATACATAAATTCTCTGAATTAAAATAAAAACTTCACCCAAACACTTCGACAGCTCGTATCTTCCTCCTCGCCCCGAGTTAAATTTCATCGACCATACCGTTAAACTCGAAATATATCTATGAACAAAACGAAACTAACTACATTCAAAACGGACACTTTTTTAAAAAAAGCTAAACACAACGAGAGCCCGTATCTTCCCGCTCGCCGCGAGTTAAATTTTTTCGACAGCAGCGTCAGACTCGAAATAATTTTATGAACAAAACGAAAATAAGCACGTTCGAAACGTACACTTTTAAAAAAACGCTAAACACAACGACAGCCCGTATCTTCCTGCTCGCCGCAAGTTAAATTTTTTTGACAGCACCGTTAGACTCGAAATAATTTTATCAACAAAACGAAACTAACTACGTTCGAACAGGACAATTTTTAAAAAAACACTAAAGACGACGACACCTACAACGGCGCTTACCAAATGGGTCGTTATCCCTTCTGTAAATACATAAAGCTACGTTAAATATGAATATGCAGGCCGAAAGCCCCTGCCGCATCGCGCGGCCCGGACGATGCGGCCCGGATCTGGACTAGTATATACTAAATGGCATGGAGATGAGTGTCGTTTCGAAACAAAAAAATGCCGTTCCACTACTTGCTTTCACACCATATAATTACACCCAGCCCCCTTCAAGAATTCAGCATATACAACTTTTCCCAGGGTCTAAAATGTAACTTCCTTTTTTTATTTAATTCAAAAAACAAAACCCACCATACAACTTTAATGGACCTTATCTTCCTACTCGACGCGGGTTAACAAGATCGCTGGCGATCCTACAAAATGTCTTGTTCTTCCTCTTCAGGGTTCAATGCCTACCATTAACCAACGTGAAATCTTTGATCGCCCTCCTGCACGAGGTAGGCCATTTCAACTATTAAGATTGTTCATATTATTAGATTAATTTGCCTTTTAGATGATTGTCAATAAACTATTGGCTAATTATATATGCTCTTATGAAGTCCTTTGATTTTGACTACTCGTGTTATCTCCAGAACGGTTGTTTTAGCAACTAATATTGCTACGAGTAGAATAATCATAGATGATGTGGTTTATGTCATTGACTGTGGAAAAGCAAAGGAGGTAAGTTATTATGCTCTAAACAAACTGGCATGTCTTTTAACATCATGGATATCAAAACTTTTGCATATCATGTCACCTACCTACTTTACATGATTGTGCATAAAGTTTAGAGATGGTATTCAAAGCCATGTACTTATAAATGTGTATTTAAATTATGTTTTCTCCTAACCTGTATGCAAAATTGTGTAAAGTAAGGTAGAGAAAACATAATCTAAATAGACATTGTACATGGCTTTGAATTCCAACTATAAACTTTATACACAATCATGTAAAGCAAGTAGGTAACCTGATGTGCAGAAGCTTTTGCTATCCATGATGATAGAAGATATGCCCAATTGTATTAAGCATCATAACTGGTCTCCTTTGCTTTTCAACAGTCAATTACATTAACGACGTCATCTATGGTTATACTACTCTAAACAACATTAGTTGCTAAAATAACTTCCCACAGATAACACGAGCAGTCAACACAAGTAGTCAGGCTCAATGAAATTGGTAAGAACATATGTGATTAATCAATAGCTCAGTGACAAACGTCTAAAAAACAAATTTGTCTTAAATTATGCATGATCGTAATAGTTGAAAATGTCACCTCATGCCTGAATTAGGGCAATAAAATATTTCACGTTGGTTGATGGTAGGCATTGAACCATAAAGAGGAAGGACAAGACATTTTGTAGGATCACCAAGAATTTTGTTAGTCTTCACACTATCAAGAAGTTTTGAGATTTCATCCGAGCCAGTAAGAAATGCCAAAATTGCCCCCGGACCTTCATGACGACAGATATGCTCAATGGTTGCTTCCACCTAAACAAAGATCAATTAAATTCATTCAAATGCCATCTTGCTAATACTGATTTCTAAAATCCTATCAGATAACAAATTAAATTGATAATTTGCAAATCATGGCATGTATATTTGTGATTAGCAGGTGGATACGTACAAGGCCCAAGTCTATGACCAAGCTTCAAGAGACTGTCTAGTAATTGCACTATAGTTTTTGTATTACAGAACTGATGTCCGCATCCTATAACATCAAATGTTCAACTCATTAAGGTTGGTAGCATATCATAAACACTAATAAAAAGTAGAAAAGTAAGTATCCCATATTCACTGTAATATGAAATGAAAATGTTACAGTAATTATAAGCATACCTCAAATTGTTCAGTTATGGGATCAATCTAAACCTCTTGTTGTCTCCTCCTCCTCCTTGAGTAACGTCGAATATTATCAGCCTCGGTTTTCACTACATATCGGGTTTTCTCCAACATATCTTCTAAAATAGTTCTTGCACAGGAAATGTTACAAATACAATGATCTGGTTAATAAGTGGAAGCCACGTAAATACATTTAACATAACAATAAAAAGTAGTACCGGGATGTGAATTGGGGCATTTCCGAAATATTTGGAGAACAAGTCAGCGTTAATGATAGCACTCATTAATATAAGTCGCAGGTCCGGACGGTTAGGGAGAAGATCACGCAAAATTATTAAAAGAAAATCTTCATTCATCCCTCTTTCATGAATTTCATCAACTAACAAATGACTGATTCCCGTTAAGCTCGGGTCTTGAACTTGCAAACGGTTCACTATTCATGCAATGGCGACTCTACATAGTACTCGGTGGGGTCACGGAACACCACTAGTTCGAAAATTTTTACTAGAAAATACCCTTTAAATTTTATATGACACCATTAAATTTAACTGTAGGACCCCGTATAAATTTCGGATTTATATTTTTTCTTTCGAATTTTATATGAAATTACTAAATACAACTACTCAGACCCCATATATTTTTTGAATTTGTAATTTCTTGAAGGTAAACATCCACTAAAATAGCATTTAAATATAATTGTTACTGGAAAAAAAAATCGGGGACCCCATTGAATTTTAATTCTGGAATCGCCACTGTATTCATGAAACTGTATGACAATTGAAAATAGTCATCATCTGAATATAATACACAATACCAGTTTCCTAAGTAACACTTCTGTTGTGCAGAATAATAATCTTGTTTGTTCAGAGCGTTTCGACTCCAAAAGGATCTGATAACCAACAAATTCACCAAGGTTTTCGCCCCTTTCGTTGGATATTCGAGCAGCAACGGATATTGCAGATATACGCCGGGGTTGGGTGCATGTAAAGATGATATTTCATTCTCTAAACAAACTGAGGAAGCTGGGTCGTTTTGCCGCACCCTGTTTCCCCAGAAACCACTAATACCTATATTATTATTAAAAAATACAAAGGTTTTTATTCAAGCAACAAAAAAAATATATTTATTACTTGATAGAGGAAGTGAAAAAAGTAGATAAGAACCTGATTTGCAGCAACAGCTTAAAAAAACTCGGTGCATTTTGTGAGCAGGAAGCTTCTCTCTGAATAACGCATTACCTTAACACGATCAGTTTCCTACATGATTGTAAGTTAGTAAACACACATAAAAAAAAATTGTAGTTCCTCTGGATTTATCAGAAAATAACTATAAAATAACACTGGTGACAAGTTCGGCCGTTTATCCTCGAATGGGTTGTATTTAAGTTTAAATTCAAATGGATCAAAGGCTCAAATCATAATAATTAGCTAAACAAGAAATGTGTCTAATTGATACATTCATAGTGAAAAGTCCAGTTTACAAAATTCATATATGTCCATCATTGCTGTCAAGTATAACTTTATAACTGAGGTTTTGATTATATTACAAACACTTAAAATATTGGGTACATTCAACCCGTTACCCGACCGGTCCATTCAGCAAACATTAAAATATTGGGTACATTCTGGTTTTCCTGTCTATATTTAAGCTCAATACTAAGTGCCTTCTTGGCACTATCACTCTCCAATATTGACACGTCAGCAGTTGCATCTGATTCTCGGGGTAGTTTTTTGGCACTCTGACTGGATGTACCACAAATTTGATCAACTCTTTTGGTCCCTGTTGAACTACCTAACAGATTCTCCACTCTTTTTTCAATTTCTGTAGACATGTGTATCTAGAAAATAGATATGGAAACTATTAAAAATACAATATAACCTCGTTAAAAGTGATAACACACATATGTACAAAGACTAGCTTGTCACACTCATACCTCTTTCTGTGCAGATTCATGGCGCTCATCGAGATCTGCATGGTAGTTCGTTGATGGAACTTTGCTCACCACAAGTGCCTTTTCTTTGTTATATGCATGGCTTTCTTTCCACAATGAAAATGCAATAACAACAAAAATTATGAAACTTTAGACTGCATACCAACACTCCCCAAAGGTTTATTAACATTATATGATTTAAGTCAATGTATACTAAAACATAACAAAATAAATCTTAATCAGAAAGTGTTACTACTATTTTTTTAGCAAACAAATTACCACAAACACCCACCCCCTCATGTCACAACAATCGGCATGAAACGTAATTTTGACAAGTAGTACACCTACTGTATCAGCATATGTGAAAACATACAAACAAAAATTACAACTGCGTTACTTACAAATAAAGAACTAGCTGATATGCCATATCAGATACAGTTTGTTGATCATCTCTACTGAAATAATGCTTAATTACCAACACTACCTCTCCTACTCTTTTCAGTTCATCCATTTTACCCCACCAATGATTCTTATCAAACACCTCAACCTGAAAGTTCATACATACATACGTACTGTAACGAACCAGTAAAAGGACATCTAGAAGGAATAAAACATGAACAATAAAAATAATCAAAGCATATAAATAGCCAAATTGACATTTTTATCTCAATTACAAAATAGTAAAAATTACATTACATTTGTCAACGTATATAATTTAAATTAGACACAAAAGAAAAAAGAGTTAAATGTGCTTAGTGGTTACTGTTATAACAATGTTCACAGCTCAATTTTATCAATAAATTATAAATTCCACAACAATCAACAATCACTTTAGCATAAATCAGATACACAAAACCCTAGGAAGGATAATAACAAAAGTTCATAAGTAAATAAGAATGTTAACCTCAGGTTGCATTTGTTTGAGGCGTTCAGCACGCCAAACAGGATCCACCATCGTTGCTCACCTCTTCCACCACCGCCGCCGCCGCCTCGTCGACCACCCCCGCGACATCCGGCAGCGCGACCACCGCGTTCAGAATTGGGGCGGTAAGACATGGAATTAGATGTAGAGGAACCGGGATTGGAATAGGAATCGGAAGTAAAAGTGATAGTTTTAGTTGGGAAATAGTGGAAGTGATAATTAGTGACGAAACGCAGAGAAAGAACGAAAATGTAGGTGCAGCTGAAAGTGCACTTGCATCGCACTTATTACACCATTCCTAATGGTGGCGTCAGTTTATGCATTTTTTTTTTTTTTTTGTCAGTTTATGTAGAGGAACCGGGATAGTGAAAAGTTTCATGAAGCTAAGTATATTTATATAAATATAAATAAATTATAAATAATAGTATTATAGTGTAACTAATTTCCTTTTTTACATAAATAAAATAAAATACATTTCATTAAAATTCAACAATACACAACAATAACTAAAAATAAAGATTACATAAATAAACACTAATTCATAGATCGAAATGACGTTGGAAAATTCCATATATGCTTGATTAACTCATCGGTAAGTTAGTCGTACACCACCATATCTCTTATTTCTCTTGTAACAATGTTTTGATCTTGTCCTCTATTCCATATACGTTGGGCACGATTCTCCCTTTTCTCGGTTATAAATCTTTCTTCACATTTACATAGTGCAAAATCATCGTCTTCTAAAATCTTATTATGTGAAATGAGACAACATTCCATAACTCTTCTCATCTTGTTTATTTTCATAATCCTTGCATGTTGATTTAAAATATGAAACCGACCTTGAAGAACACCAAATGTCCTCTATATGTCCTCTCATCCACCAGCTTGAAATCTCGTGAACTTAATCCTTGGCTCATTTATGGGACACAACATTCCTTTGATTAGTGTCGCCCAATCCGGATATATATCATCAGCAAGGTAATAACCTTTGTTGTATTGATAACCGTTTACTTCAAATGGTGCGGCTGGGGCTGTTCGTTTCTCCTTAGTTCATCAAAAATATGGGACTGATTTAAAACATCTATATCATTGTTGGAACCTGTCATCCCTAAAAAAAACATGCCAAATTCACAAGTCATATGAAGCCACCGCTTCAAGCCTTATCGTCGGTTTCTTGTGATCACCCCTAATGTATTGTCCTTTCAAAGCAATGGGACAATTCTTCTACTCCCAATGCATGCAATCGATACTCCCTAGCAGACCCTTGAACCCATGTTTCTCCTCGTGTGCACAATATAATAATGTATTGACTTTTATATAAATCGATGACACATTTACAAAAGTTGTCTAAACATATTCGGAGGAATAAATTTATTCGCATACGAAAACGCCTTTTCAATTTCTTGGACGGAAATATTAGTGCGTCGGCAAAGTAATAATTCCACAATCGTTGCGGGGCATTCTCACGCTCTCTCAGAATGTAACCTCGAACTCTAGGAATTCGAGGCGCATACTCGACTTCGGACTCTTCGTCCAATTCTTGAATAAGTTGAATCATACGAATATCCTCCGAATCGGAATCCAAACCAAGTAAATACGAAGACATAATTATATAAATATAAATATTTAGATTATAATGTATAGAAAATGATGTTTTGTTGTGTAAAGAATGAAATATGATTGAAGTATTTATAATAGAATTTATAAGTTTTAGAAAAGAAAGTGCAATGGCTGTAAAGCTCCTTGAGAACGGCTCAAATCGAAGGACCAATCAAAACAAGACACGTATTTGTGACGTTTTTTATGCGTCAATGGCCCAATTGACGCCCCTATCTGACGAAAATTGACGATGCGTTATATTCCTTTAGTTTTCGTCAGTTTTGCCACATCGACTGACGGAGGGGATCTGACGCACAGTTAAATATGGTCTAAAAAGATGCTCGTTAGTTGGGACGTGACAGATTGAGTAATGTGTCAAATGGTATATTTGGTCGACTTATTGTATTACAATATGTTTTTTTATTATAAAATGGATAAGATATTAGATACTTCGTACTAGATTGTAGCTAGAAGCTAGCCGATCCTAACATTACGTTGTGTTATCATTTTTTTGTGAAAAATAATGAAATGTTAAGATGATGGAGTGAAAAATGATTTTAAAAATGTAAATTAATTACTCCCTCCGTCTCAAATCTATTGTTTCCAGACAAAAAATACACAGTTTAAGAAAAAGTACCTGTCACATTTATCTTTTTGTTTGATTTTCAGTCTTACCCGTTACTTTTTACATATCTTTTTGTCCTACGTGAATAAAGTATGGGCACAAAAGACTTCTGTTACATTATTCTTATCTATTTATGGAAGTAGACAATTAATTTGAGACATTCCAAAATGAAATAGTGGACTATAGATTTGAGACGGAGGTAGCATGTATTATGGAGTTGGAAGAAAAATAAAAGAAATAAATAGGATGATAACTTGATAAGGCAACGAGGTAGAAAGAAGGTGTAGCGAATTTTTTGTATTTGCGTTAACTTAAATAATATGGAGTATATAATAATAAGGTTAGTATATTAGTCGTTACAAAAGCATATATATTATTTTACTTCCTAATTCGTCAGATATTGACGGAAAGGATTTATAATAAGAGCTCTCTCCGCGGTACGTTATCCACCCGCCGTTGCCCACCGCTGTTGAACGGCGCCGATATTAGCACGGCGCCGTTGGGCCACCGTTGACTGACCTGTCCTCCATTTTTTCATCGCATGACTTTACCAAGGACGTGTAAACTAGCCGTTGCAAGCTTCAACGGATATATTTCATCATTTTTCATTTTTTTTTTTCCATTTTCAATCCTATTTATACCACACTCCACATCTAAACATATACACATTAAATCATTCAACACAATCAAATATTACAACACACTCTATATTACAACCTACTACAAAAAATGAATAACTTGTATCTTAACGATTACGATTTCGAAGATGTTATGGAACTAGCAAGTGCGTACAATCCAGAGCGACAACTCGAAATGCTTGATTTTTTAGACGCCGACGAAGAAGAAACTTATGAACCTATCACAAGAGCTCCAAGAAGACATTTTCCGAGAGATCGAGCTGGAAGGGCTGCACTATTATGGAATGATTACTTTTCCGACACACCAACATTCCTCGAAGATAAATTCCGAAGACGTTTTCGAATGAGTAGTCGATTGTTTAACCGTATCTCCGCAGGCATACTCAGTTATTCTCAAGAACCAGTTCCTTCATACTTTAAATATTTTCATCAAAGACGGGATGCAACCGGTTTACTCGGGTTTACTGTTTATCAAAAAATTACATCGGCTATACGACAATTAGCATACGGTGTTGCTCCCGATATTTTTGACGAGTATTTGCATATTGGTGAAAGCACATCGTATCTGTGTTTAGAAAATTATTGCAAAAGTGTTATACATTTATTTTCGAACGAATATTTAAGAAAACCGAATGCCTCCGATGTTGAACGTTTAACTAGAAAACATGAGGAAATCCATGGTTTTTCGGGTATGCTCGGTAGTCTAGATTGTATGCATTGGGCTTGGAAAAATTGTCCAGTTAGCTGGAAAGGGCAATACACACGAGGCGATCATGGTCACCCAACAATAATGTTGGAAGCGGGCGCCTCCTATGATTTATGGATTTGGCACGCTTACTTTGGACCGGTTGGTTCAAATAATGACATCAATGTGTTAAACCAATCAGATTTATTTAAAGAGTTGCTTGAAGATAGATCTCCACCGTGTAACTATACGGTGAATGGGTTGAGTTTTACACGGGGCTATTATTTAGCGGACGACATATATCCGGATTGGTCGACACTTGTGAAATTGTTCAAAAGTACGGTCGAACCAAAATTATCTAAATTCAAATGGTACTAAGAGGCAGCAAGAAAGGATATCGAACGAGCATTCGGTGTACTTCAGGGTCGTTGGGCAATCATTAAACATCCTGCATGACAGTTCTATATCGAGAAAATTCAATGCATTATGTATACGTGTGTGATTTTACACAATATGATAACTGAAGATAATGGTCGAGCATTTTGTGGGTTAGAGGAGGATTATCAGCCTGCTCGCTGTGCATTATCAATACGAGAAAGGTTTGATACACAACTCCTAATGGACAAAGAATTACGCGATTCTACCATTTATCGGTTTCTTCGAGATCAACTTATCGAACACATATGGAATTTACCACCGAATGCGCGTATCAGATATAACCCAGCATCAGGACCTTCCTCAATTCCCGAGCATGTCAATGATAATGAAGAACTAGGACCTTCGGGAACTAATAACCAAGATGAAGATGAGGAAGAAGACGAAGACGAGTACAAGGACGAAGATGAAGACGAGTAAGAGGACGAGGACGAAGGCGATGAGTAATTTAATAATGTAATTTTATATTTTGAATATTTATATTTGTATTTGTTTTTAATAATAATGTAATGTTTAATTAATAAAAAAATAAAAAAAATATTATTCCATGACATTGCGTCATGGATGTTAGCGTTTAGTCTTTGGTATGTAATGGGATGAAGGAGGAGAGAAGGTGCTGATGTGGCGCTGATGTGTCAGTCAATTTATCCATGACATTGCGTCATGGATAAGAGTGCTCTAAGAACTCCTACATATCTATTCCTTTGCATTCATCTCCTTCCATATTAAGGAAAATTAAAAAGAAAAGAAAAAGATTTTTTAAGACTATAGTAAATATTTTCATTCATACCACGTCAACAATTGTTACAAATCTTTTAATAAAATAGAAATCTAAGAAATAACAATATGTATATATATATATATATATATATATATATATATATATATATATATATATATATATATATATATATATATATATATATATATATATATATATATATACTAGTTAAAGACCCGTGGTTTCGCGGGAATTTTGAAGGGTCTAATCATTTAAGCTATAAAATTAAATATATAAATTAAAAAACTATTATTATATCTAGATCTAGATGAACATTAAAACAAATGTTTTTAAGGACTTGAAATTTTTAAAGTTTCAAAATGTACTAACGAACTATTATTAAGTATACGATGAACATTAAAGCAGATGTTTTATAGGGGATTCAATTTTTTAAAGTTTCAAAATGTACTAACGAATAAATAAAAAGACAAAATTTTGATTCAAATTAAATAAATCATCTCCGATATCGTGATGTAGTTTTAGGCGATTAAATTAAGAATTGTGGATGGTTATCTCATATCTTCGTTGTATTTTCCCACATATTCGACAATGTAGTTATTCGTGTTAGATGATCATGAATTGTGAATAATGTCATAACTCTTTATCTTGTTGTTAGTACTTTGTGCATCCCTGAGAAAGTCTTCTGTCGTAATCCGTTAGCCTATAATAAGTTGAAATATTATATTTGTAATAAAATGCGGAGGGAAACGCTATCCAAAAACCAAATACATTTCCAAATTAAATATGTTCAATTGTAATTAGTTATATAAAATTCATTTATAAAACTTATTATTATAATTTAAATTTATATTAATAATAACAGGATGGATGCGTACCCAAGTATGTCCGCCTGGTACAGGAAAGACAACTTGTCGGTCGTGGATATCATTGTTGGGTTGTGCGGGTTGGTTTTGTTCATTCATTGACTCTGTATCAGATTCGTGATTCAATTCTTCATCACTTTGATGTCCCAAGTAAATTAAACCTAAGTTGTTCTCATTGTCATTATGTTCATCATTAGTGACACGATTATTCTAATATTGATTATGGACATCAATGTTGGTTTGGCCAGTTTGATCACCCGGACTTCCCAAATTTCTAAAACTCGAGCCACTTCCATCATTACTATCTTCAATATTCACTATTTCAACTTCTTTACCCCATATACTCTCATTACCAATTGCAACATTTGAGGAGCTTCTTTTTTCATGGTTATCACTTTAACCATTTGCAGATTTATTTCTTTGAAACACATATTTCATGTCAGGATTAACCCACTCACAACCGTCCTCAAACATACATCCATTAAGATACAGAACTAAATACATGTAGTGCAGTAAGGGTAAGCAAAATTAAAAAAAAAAACCTAAAAATTCAATTAAAGTACAAATTTAAATGATTTATGAACCTGATATGACATGCAAAAATGAAAAAATGAATCTATTAAAGCACCAATCTATATTAATTTTGAATCGAAAAGTAATACCCTGATAATTGAGACGAAATAAAAAGAAACTAACCAGTATTTTTGAATTGACGATGAATAGACACAAGATAGTATTGCAAGTGTGTTCGATTGCTTGAAAACGATGGATGGTTAACGATCTTCGAGTGATAATTTACAGGTTCTATGTTTTGGATGAGACGATCATCGATAGGGTAATGGTAAGTGATAACTGAATTTTTTTTTTGTTCTATTTTTTGAGTTTCGATAGTCCTCATTTGTTAATTTAGGGGTAGTTTAGGTAGATAAAACTTTGGTTAAATAATTATCTTTATAAAAATTAGAAAATTCCATTTCTTTTGCCTTAATTTTAACCCAAAATGAAGGTTCGTATCAAGAGGTAATTGAGTTTTAATTCTATATAAATGTTTGTAATACTTTTTTAATGTGCTTACTTCTACTAAAATTCTTATCTTTGTAAAAAAGATACAATCTTTATGGCTTTCTTTCTTTTGTGTAATTTAATTTGAGATCAAGTTGATTTTATGATCCATCTATTCACCAAACAATAAGCGTATCAAAATCACATTAAATATAAACAAAACATCTAACGATTGTAGCAAGGTAGAACATATACAGCTTCGAATGTTTTAATTGGCTAAATGGATTTAAATTTTCAAAGTTCATTTAAAATGCTTGAAACGTCATAAATTGTCTTAGCAAGAAGGTTAATATATTCTAAAAAGCATAGATGATAAATGCAACCAAAATAAAATTAACTTTCAACTTCATCAACATATCTCGCTCCATAAACACTAAACTCTAAACCTAAACTCAAAATCTAAACCTTAAACATACTAAACTCTAAACTCTAAACCCTAAGCAATAAACCCTAAAACCTAAACCTTATACCCTAAACCCTAAATCATAAAGTCTAAAATCTAAACCCTAAACCCTAACCTGTAAACCATAAACTTTAAACTCAAAATCGTATACCCTATACACTAAACACTAAACCCTAAATCCTAAACCAACCCTAATCCAACCCTAAATCCTAAATCACCAACCCTTTACCCTACACACTAAATCCTAAACTCTAAACCCTAAACCCTAAATTCTAAACCTTAAATTTTAAAATCTAAACCCTAAACTCTAAACCCTAAACCATATACCCTAAACCTTATACACTAAACAATAAACCCTAAACCCTAAATCCTATACACTAAACCCTAAATACTAAACTCTATATATATACTCTAAACCATAAATTGTAAAAGCTAAACCCTAAGCCCTAAACCCTATACCCTAAACCCTAAACCCTAAACCATTAATTCTAAAATCTAAACCTTAAACCTTATAGTCTAAACCATAAACCCTAAACACTAAACCCTAAACTCTATACACTAAACTCTTAACCATAAACCCTATATCTAAACCCTAAACCACCAACCCTTAACCCTACACACTAAACCCTATACCCTATACCTTATACCCTAAACCATAAATTCTAAAATCTAAACCCTAAACTCTAAAACCTAAACCCTATACACTAAACCCTAAACCCTAAACCATATATCTAAACCCTAAACCATAAAACCCTAAAATATATACCATAAATTCTAAAAAATAAACCGTAAACTCTAAATCTAACTCCAAACCTCAAACCCTAAACCCTTTACACTATCCGTAAGTCTAAACCATAAACCCTAAACACTAAACCCTAAACTCTATACACTAAACTCTAAACCATAAACCCTATATCTAAACCCTAAACCCTAAACCACCAACCGTTAACCCTACACACTAAACCCTAAACCCTAAACTCTAAAATCTAAACCCTAAACTCTAAAACCTAAACCCTATACACTAAACCCTATACACCAAACCCTAAACCTTAAATCCTATATCTAAACCCTAAACCATAAACCATAAAACCCTAAACTATATACCATAAATTCTAAAAATTAAACCCTAAACTCTAAATCCTAACTCTAAACCTCAAACCCTAAACCCTAAACCGTAAACCATATACACTAAACCCTAAACCCCAAAGCATAAATTCTATAATCTTAACCCTAAACCCTAAATCCTAAACTGTAAACCATAAACCCTAAATAGCAATTCCTAAACCTTAAACCATTAACTCTCAACGTTAATCCTTTTTATCCATTAAGCTTATATTAATTGTCAAAATGAATTTAGTTTGTACTATAAGTATATATAATTAGAGATGTACAATAAATATTCAAAGGATATTTAACTATAGAACATTTACATCTCAGTCAAATACGTCTCAAGACTTTCTTATAAACAACATTCTTAGTGGTATTTGAATCATTCCATTTGTCTTCCAATATGATTGGTTTTAATCCATTTTTTGTAGTCAAATGCGCATGTTTGCAATGATTGTTTATTCATTTATCGGAAGAAGTAAATACTTCTCAACCATAAATTTGGCAGAACAGAGAAGTCTGGCATAGCTACAAGCAAGGTTGTAAAAGACGCGAGCCGGGGACGCATCGACCAAGTCTAAAAAATGACGCGTCGGACGCAACAGGGACGCAACGGGCGTTGACTAACGTTGACTTTTTAAAATAGTTTTATTAAATATATATTTATATATAATATTATATAGATTGAATCTTAAAATATAAACTATATTTACAATAAACATGAACAATTAACAATTATTAACAATATTACAAAAAAAATTGATCGACTTTGACTGACTTTGAATGACTTTGAACGACTTTGACCGACTTTTTTTTACCTTTGACTGACTTTTTAGCAACGACGCATTGGCCATGCCTAAAAAACGATGCGTCGGCCAAGTCGGCTGACTTTTGCAACACTGGCTACAGGTAAAAGAAAACGTCAATGCTTAGAACATGATATTTTGGTAATTTTATTAAGTTTAATTGGGGTAGGTAAGTAGCTTCATCAACTGTACTAAGTTCTTCATGAAAATATATTTTAATTAAGGTAGGAGATAATGTTGGAGAAACCTGCATTAGTTTTGTTCCAATAGAATTCAATTTTTAAAACATACATTTATATGAAAGGAGTGGCGATTCTAGGATCAAAACTCAATGGGGTCCCAAAAATTTATTTGATAACTTTCTTGCACAAAATATTGAGTGTGTCGGGTCAAATCGGGTCGGGTCGGGTCGCGCCCAAAGCACATGCATAAAATTAAATAATACTCGCAAAATATATGGTTGTTCATATGCAGTAGCAATTAATGGCATATACAGTAACAATTTTAAAGTAGCAATGACCTATACAGTAGCAATTATAAAATATTATTTTAGCAAATGACATATATAGTAGCAATTTTAAATTGCAATTTTATAACCTATTATCAATATAACTATGTTCATTCATTTACGATAACTTCCCTCATACGCTTCGAGTAATCGAATTATTTTATCCATACTTCTTAAGCATGAAAAAACTCTATAATCGTCATAATAACATTCTCATTGTTAGCCATGACGACCTCTATCAAATTTCGGGGACGAAATTTCTTTAACGGATAGGTACTGTGACGAACCGGAAATTTCCGAACAAATTTAAACTTTATCCTTATATGTTTTCGACACGATAAGCAAAGTTTGTTAAGTTAAACCTCAAGGATTTCAAACTATGTTCATACATTCATTTAACCCCGACCAAACTCCAATGATTCACGAACCATTATATGAACGGATATGATTAAATATGTATATGTATATATGTTATAACTTGAAAACATTAACATAGTATTAGATACATAATACTTTACATGAACGTATTTGTTTCAAAATATATTTAAAATAATTATCGATGGAATTTACAGATAATATCAAATGATCGAATTATCAGATACATTGAATTATGATTACGAGTCTCTGTTGAGAGGTCCACATTGATTTGAGAAATCGTCCATTTTAACGATATTCGGAATAAATGGTAAAATCATTTACACGTAAGAACAAAAGTGTCAATTAACGGGAATTAGACAAGAATTAGTGGAGATTCCTATTTGAATTTCAATTCATGCTTTACAACATTTTCCTCGTGATTTTAATAGGATAACTATTTTAACTTTCATC
This sequence comes from Rutidosis leptorrhynchoides, assembly GCF_046630445.1. NCBI lineage: Eukaryota > Viridiplantae > Streptophyta > Magnoliopsida > Asterales > Asteraceae > Rutidosis > Rutidosis leptorrhynchoides. Next base: position 416,539,921 of record NC_092336.1, read on the forward strand.
TTAAAGTTGGAACGTGGAATATAAATAACTTAGACGATTGGATATCGACATTTTACATTAAGATGATTTCATACGTTCATCTAACCTTTGGACTTTATAGCACGTGTCACCAACAAACGTTAATTCAAAAGCTTGAAACCTATTAAGAGTATATTTAATCTTAATTTTCTAAAACGTTTTATGATATAACAATTATAACCTCTTTAGTAAAATGATTCTTAAATATATTTAATTTTGGAAAAACAAAGTTTTCATATTTATTTAATATTGTTTCAAACGTACAAAAACTGTTTGGTTTAAAAAGAACTTTATCATTAAAACGTTTTATAAGATAATTTGTTCATAAGTTTTAAAGAACTTAATTAAGGCTTTGTATTATAAATTACACACACACACACACACACACACACACACATATATATATTTATACTTTGAAAACGTAAACGTGTTACGACATAATACTTTCAATTACTTAAACGATTTTGAAATGAACTTTGAAAAATAAATAGTTTTGAAAAAACTAAACGTTATATTATTAAATAGATATTTCAATTATATATAAGATATACAAAATCATATTTTTAAATAAGAAAATATATATATATATATATATATATATATATATATATATATATATATATATATATATATATATATTACAAATGCTTTAATTTAAACATATAACGTTTCGGTATTATTAAACGTATTTTAATAAACAACGAGACATTGATTTATAGAAGCAAATGACCACAACACTCAAATAAAGAATTTATACTTTGGGTAATATAAATTATAGATGATTAAGTCTAATTATTTATAATAGGTACACGTCGCGTAACATAAAGAGCTAGTTTTCTAAGCGTATGAATATGCGTTCGAAAAATCGGAACTAGGACATAAGTCGAGTGACAACGTATGAGTCATTAGAACTAAAATTATAGGTTAACTATGCACGTAAATATAATATAATATATAATTAATTATATAAATTAAATATATTATATATTAAATAAATATATAAACCATCGGTAACCTTAAAATCATTGGGAATGAGCTGGACAGGGGAACTCCGCACTCGCGGAGCATATAGGCACAAAACCTCCACACTCGCGGAGGTGTCAGTTTCAGGATTTGTGTATAAAGCTCACATTTTTCTGCCGAACCATTCCATCCCTCAATCTATCTCTTGATATATATATATATATATATATATATATATATATATATATATATATATATATATATATATATATTATAAAGTTTAATATTATTATTATTAATCTTATTATTATTAGTATTAGTACTATTATTATTACATAAAATATTACGACGAGGTCATGAGCGAGCTATTTCAAAACTAGTTTTCAAGTAGGATAGGGCTAAGGAAATTATGGGTTATAGCTATGGAGGTTATGGGTAATGTTCGGGGGTATGCTCGTGGGGTCAACCTAGTGTTTATCATCTCCGTTGCGTCTACGTACCTTTCCTGCAATATTGAATCTCAATATTGATACGTAAGCACTCATAATTTAACTTTTACATATTAATAGTGTATCCCTGACTAGTGCTCGAGTATATAGGATTATGCATGCTTGTATTTTTGATATTGTCGTTAGATAGGATATGTTGAATCCTGAATTAGTTACATATGCGGTTGAGATAAGGTATAAGATATGCATGTCGTTGGAAAGCTCGCGAAAAATTAAGAACTTTTCATTTAGATATCGAATGGTTTCGATGAAAGGATTAGAAGTTATAGTCAATTGAATTTTTGTATTATTATTAAAAATAGTTATTATTATCGTCGTTATTATCGTCGTTCTAGTTTTCATCTAATTATTATTATTATTATTATTATTATTATTATTATTATTATTATTATTATTATTATTATTATTATTATTATTATTATTATTATCATCATCATTATCAATAAAAAGTATCATCATTAAAAAGGTGTTATTTTATTATTATTACTATCGTTATTATCGTTAAAGTTATAATTAGTATTATTATTATTATCATTAAAATAGTTATTAGTATTATCATCATAATATTTATTATCATTAATATTATTATAATTAAAAACTAATATTAGTAACACCTAATTATTATGATTACTATTATTACCATTAATATGAACTTGATATAAAAGACGATTTAAAAGCTATTAAACGAATCGATTAGGAAATAATGAGTATAAGTATCATGATGAAATTAAAATATTGTAAGATATTGATTTAGATAAAATTATCGTTCTTATTATGTTTATCATTACTATTATTATTAAAAGTATCGTTAGTATTAAAGCTATCATTTTAACAAAAATTATCATTTTAATAGAAATGTCATTGTTATTATAAAATACCATTATTATTATCATTTTAAATAGAAATATTATTTTAAAGTTAATATTAAAAAGTATCGTAAATATTAAAGTTATCATAATTAGAATTATCATTTTATCATAATATCATTTTTTAGTAAATATAAATATTGAGATTTTTATTAATAGAATAATAATAATTATTATTACAAAATAATACAACTTTTACTTATTATTATTATCAATGTTATTTTATCAAATAAATATGTAATACAAATAATATAATTACCTTAATAAAACCTATCATAATATTTTTATGATATTAAATGAACTTTATAAATTTTATTACTTAAGATATATAAAAGTATATTTTTATATAAAATTTTATTTATTAATAAATGAATTATATTATTTACTCTAATAAATCATTTTAAAATATTTAAAAATTATATAATAATCATGTATAAATTGTAGAAATCATTTTGAGTCAAATTGACTTTTGTTGACTTTTACATATTAGACTCGAGCATTAGGATTGTGATACCCTACGGTTGAACCTAAATTGTTAGACAAATATTGACCAACATATAAATATATATAATTAATATAGGTTCGTAAATCCAAGGTCAACCTTGCACTTGTTCAATGACGTCATATATATTTTTACTACGAAATACAGTATGGTGAGTTTCATTTGCCTTTTTACCCTTTTCATTTTTGGGCTGAGAATACATGCGCAACTTTTATAAATGTTTGACAAAATAGACACAAGTAATTGAAACTACATTCTATGGTTGAATGATCGAAGCCGAATATGCCCCTTTTTGCTTGGTAACCTAAGAATTAGTAAACCGATCTACTAATTAACGCGAATCCTAAAGATAGATCTATTGGGCCTAACGAACCCCATCCATGGTTGCAGATGCTTTAGTACTTCGATGTTATTTTATATCATGTCCGATGGATGTCCTGGAATGATAGGGGATATTCTTATATGCATCTAGTTAATGTCGGTTACCAGGTGTTCAATCCCTATGAATGATTTTTGTCTCTATGCATGGGACGTATATTTATGAGAAATGGAAATGAAAATCTTGTGGTCTATTAAAATGATGAAAATGATCGATTATGATAAACTAATGAACTCACCAACCTTTTGGTTGACACTTTAAAGCATGTTTATTCTCAGGTGTTAAAAAATCTTCCGCTGTGCATTTGATCATTTTAGAGATATTACTTGGAGTCATTCATGGCATATTTTGAAAGACATTGCATTCGAGTCGTTGAGTTCATCAAGATATTATTAAGTCAATTATAGTTGGATGTATTATGAAATGGTATGCATGCCGTCAACTTTCGTTGTAAAGAAAGTTTGTCTTTTAGAAACGAATGCAATGTTTGTAAAATGTATCATATAGAGGTCAAATACCTCGCGATGTAATCAACTATTGTGAATCGTTTATAATGTATATGAACGGGTCCTTTCAGTTGGTATCAGAGCGGTGGTCTTAGCAAACTAGGTCTGCATTAGTGTGTCTAACTGATAAGTCGTTAGGATGCATTAGTGAGTCTGGACTTCGACCGTGTCTGCATGTCAAAAGTTTTGCTTATCATTTTGTGTCGAAAATCATCTACTTATCATCCTTAGGAAATTACCTGCTTATCATTCTTAGTCTAGACACGTCTTGCTGCATTGATTGCACGAATAGTGTATAGACAAATTCATATCTTAGCGTATCTGCTTAATCATATCTTATCATATCTATTACTGTAAACTTTGTCTGACATATCCAGTAAATTCCTCTGTAATCTACGAAAATCTTTTGCTCTATATATATATATATCCTATGTAAGTAGAATACCATCCGATAACCAGAAATCATTTCATATCGAAAAATCCTTTATTCAATCGTACGAAATGGAATTCGTCATTAGTTCAAGTTCCTCGGATTCCGAAATGGAATCCCACTCAAGCTCCGAAAGCAGTGTGACCGGAATGGATCAACCAATCAGCCATCATCTATTCTGGATGAATTGGGGATGGGTTCGTAGCCTCCTCAATCATTGGAGACAAGAAGAAGGTGATCCCTTCCATCCACCACATTGCCCTCTTGGTGATGAACCTGAAGCACTTACCGGCGAACCTGTTCGAGACACCATTTTCTCTCTCATTTCCAGGGTATCTCGTCACGATTACATACTACATCAAATTCTAGATTTTATTTATCCGCTCGTCCGAACTGACAATCACCCCGGTGTAATAGAAGAAGTCAATGAGCTTCACGCTCGGGTAGTGGCTTTGGAGAATATGGTGCAAAGATTACAAACACCAGCAGCATAACCAGTACCCCCATCATCAACGCCAACAGTACCATTACCACCTCCAACCACAACCGCGTCGTAAACCTCAACTTCACAATCTGTCCCACGAGCATCAACTTCATACGCACCATAGATACCAAGGAGTACCAACAACAATAACTGACGAATTATAAATTCATAACTTCATTGGAGAAACATTCCGCGGCGATTATGTAATCTCTAAAGTCTTATAGATTATCTAATCTAGCCCTAACCATAAATCAGTTAAGCGAACCAAAATGATAGAAGGAAGAGTAGAAACCCTGACAAAAATGGTGTGTGATTAACAAGCTAAACTTGTTTTACCAACAACATCAACAGTACAGTCAGCGTCACCAGCATCGTCAGTACAATCAACATCAGAATCAACAACACCTATAACATCACAAACTCCGTCAGTTCAAGAATCACTGTGGACATCATTACGAATCAATAACGCGTATATTGTATCAACGAGTTATGAAGAATTAACTCATTCCCTCTGAAGAAATTATATGTATATTTTATATATATATATATATATATATATATATATATATATATATATATATATATATATTTTGAAATAAAAATAAATCTTTCCGTGCTAAGCTATTGTGTGTGAATCTTAACTACTCGGTTAATTCATATTACAAATATGCAATAATGTACGTCCTTTGCCCGCAACTTAACCATCGTTAACTACAATCTCTGTCTCAATTCAACAAATTTCAATTCCTAATAAATCAAGTATATATTTGATTTTACACTTTCATCATTGATGTAAACGAAACTTTTCAGATAATATCATTCGTACTTTGCGAAGTTCACAAAAATTTAACGAAAACCAACATCACATCTCAACAAATAATGAAGTATTGATTCATAATTCCAATATCATTGAAGAAATACTCATGTAATTTCTAAAGTTTTAGGGATTACTCAATTCTAGTTTCAACCGTAAATCAATGAGTTTAATTTAATATTAACTCATTAAATCTATGTTACATCTAAAGGAAATATACACATATATATTTTCCTAAAGACTGTAATAAAAATTCGTTTGTACAAAATATTAATTGTAAAAAAAAAAAAAATTAACGGGTAGGTAATACCCGAAAGATATATAAATTCACAATTTATATGTTACATTCTTCGAATCTGATTCAGCAATCATCAACTATACTCATTACCTTCACAACAACATACCTTCTTTCATAAGAAATCAAGACAATCATTCTCATCCAAATTTCATTACGTATTCTGATTTTGACAAATCAAAATTTAAGTCAAGATCCAACCAGTATCATCACTCTTATATCCTTACATCTTTCAAAGCTATACTTTGACTTCAAAACTGTGCTAGAACATCATATGTATATTAACGATTACAATTTGTGTTCAAACCCTTCGAAATTCCTGAAGATACTTCAAATAATGAGCAATCGAGATGATGATCCAACCACATATTACCCACAGTTATATACCTGAAAAGCTCTCGAAACCAAAGTCATAATTTAACACGTATTCGCGTCAAATCCTTTGGCATTTATTAGCAAAAATGACTTTTCAATTCCCTTCCAAAGTAGTCGGTTTTGTCACAGCTCCAGCAAGTCAACTTCGACTTTTCAGTTGAAACAGTCTTATTATAACCCTGATTGTGACGATCACTCCAAATCCATATGGATAAACACGTCATTCATCGATTTCATTGCGAGGTATTTGACATCTTATATGATACATTTTGTAAACATTGCATTCTTTTGAAAAGGCACACCATAAATGAATATTTAAATCAAAGGTTTTTGACATCTGATGATTTCTACATATAGACAATCACCGTAATATAATAGTTTACAATGATACTTCAATTGACAATGCAGTCAAAATAAGATACATGGTGATGATTTGGTGAATGCAACGTTTCCTTGAAAAATATGTCATGTAAGACTCCATGCACATAGCTTGTCTAACATATAAGTAAACAGTGGAAGACTTCTAGGGAACCTGAGGATAAACATGCTAAAAAGTGTCAACACAAAGGTTGGTGAATTCATAGTTTTATTGCTTCGTATAATCTGTATGTAAAGGTGGATCACAAGATTTCAGTTGTTTCATCCAGAAACGTTTGTCAAATTATTCTACAAGATTGAGCACCCTGGTAACTAAACTTAACGTATATATAATTTATACCCTTTGTATAATCATTTTAATAATACACGTAAACCAACGTGTACGCTTCTCAAATAGCATACATCCGTTAAAAGGCTAGTGCTCTAGCTCGGACAGGGATATCAAGCCCTATGGATCCATATACTACTACTCACGCCTACCAGTTCTTATAACCGGCAGTTACTAGTTACCAAAGCTAAGGGATTTTAGGTTCAAACTCAGTATAGAATTTAGTATGTACTTGTGTCCATTGTTTAAAATAAATTGCATGTATTCTCATCCCAAAAATATATATTGCAAAAGCATTTAAAAAGGGAGCAAATGAAACTCACCTTAGCAGCATATAAAGTCGTTCACCGAAATGTGACCAAAACTCGGAATACCAAATAACCGTAGATCTCAACCTAGAGAACATATGTTGGTCAATAAATGTCTATCAAGTTAGGTCAGGTCATAGTGCATCACAATCCTAATGCTCGAGATCGACATACAAAGGTTATTAAAAGTCATTTCAAAAAGTTAATCTGACTCAATACTATAGTTGAATGATCATGGCAATCGAAACATTTTAACATTTCACATAGTTTCCCAATACTTGTAAAATCAGATTATAGTATTTATAAAGCTTTGAAAATATGATAAGACAGTCAACTTTGACAATTGTTCAACAAAACGAGACATGCCTTATTTAAGAATTCATTTACTCGGCTAGTAGTATTCAAAAACCCAATTTATCAATCTCGTAAACAGGTTGTTTAAATATTAATTGCAGATTCGAAAGCAATTCCAATTAACGTCAATCATAATTCAGTTGACCATATCTTTTAATTCGTTCATCGAAATTACGCGATTTCTAAATGAAAAGTTATTGATTTTTCGCCAGCTTTTCAAAAACATGCATATCATATACCTTTTGTCAGTAATATATGTATTTAATTCGTGATTCATCATAAACTGTTTAGCGAAGAAATTTAGCACACAAGCATGCATAAACATATATACTCGAGCACTAGACATGGATACATTATTAATATATAAAAGATAAGATATGAATATTCACGTATCAATATTGTGATTCAATATTGCAGGAAAGTACGTAGACGTAACAGAGATGATAAACACTAGGTTTGACTTGCAAAATAATACCCACGAACATTACCCATAACCTCCATAGCTATAACCCATAGTTTCCTTAGCTCTATCCCGCTCGAAAACCATTTTGAAAGTGACACGCTCATGACCTCGTCGTAGTATTTTATGTATATACTACTAATAATAATAAGATTAATAATAATATTAATAATCTTAATAATAATATAAATAATATATATATATATATATATATATATATATATATATATATATATATATATATATATATATATATCATACGGAGTAATAATAAGAATATATATATGTGTGTGTGATAAGTGTCGAGCAAAATGCCATTTTATAGCATCAGGCCAGACTTTTGCCTCCATGCGATCGCATGGAGTTGAGAGGCATTGGCCATGCGATCGCATGACCTTGATTTTCCAGCTCACATGTTTTAACTTTTTGTTTGTCGACATATTAAATAAATATAAATTTAATATATATAATTTATATTAATTATATATATTATATTATATTCTTGTGCATAGTTCACTTGTAAATTTAGTCCCGTCATTTTGTACGTTGACGCTCGACCTATGTCCCGGTTCCGGTTTTTCGAATGTCCTTTCGTACGCTGAGAAAACCTGTACTTTACGTTACGTGACACGTACCTTTGTCAAAATATAGTCTTAAATTATCCATAAACTATACCACTCAAAGTATATCTTAAACTTTCGAGCGTTTTGGTCATTTACTTCTATAAATTATCGTCTCGCTATTTGTTAATATATATATAATATATACATTTTCATTTTGTTAATACTATAGCAAATAGTGATTTTTGAAAACACTGTAGCTTTTCGGGTACTGTAGCAATTTGAAAATACTGTAGCAAATTAGTGTTTTACTGGTTCATCTTAAACGTTTTAGTTAACTTATCTAAAATCGAATCAATAATCGAATGTTACTATCGTTTACTAAATAATTTGAAATCATATATATATATATATATATATATATATATATATATATATATATATATATATATATATATATATATATATATATATATATATATATATATATATATATATATATGCACATTAAGTTATATATATATTGTTATTGAATCTTCGAGAACAGTCAAAGAATAATTGATTACATGAATATAGTTCCAAAACTTTGAGACTCAACATTAAAGACTTTGCTTATCGTGTCGAAAACATTAAATCATTTAAAGATAAAGTTTAAATTTGGTCAGAAATTTCCGGGTCGTCACACTGATATATACGATTACCCTTGTTGTCATTATTACCGAGGAACCCTTTATAATCCACCACGTTAGCGGTAAACTTATCAGCAACTGTAATGATCTAGGATTTTCCGAAAAATTATTATAATTATCAAAACCCCATCATTTACTTATCTGCATCTTGTAACGAGAATTGCCATACGAATCATTGGGAATTAGCAATCTGTATTTTGAAATCTCGCAGCATGTCGACGCCAACAGTTATACATATAACGTCTATACTTCGAATGTGACGTTTCTAAAAAACACCCTAAACTGCGAACTAGTTCTCCGAAAGTGGAAAAATGCTGATGAAGCAGCAAAAACTGTAAACGACTTAACAGTAAAAAGTTTGATGATAAAGATTAGTGTATTGGCGAAGCTCAGAGAAAGAGAAGTTTTGGAACTGGAAAACGGATTGAGCAATGTATGAAGGAGGCTGTGGACAAATCACAAAGACTGAACCTGCCTTCAAAGAATCCAAATGATTCAGTATCTGCTGAAGTCATTAATGAATACCTTGCTCCTTACTCTAAACCCCTACGAATAATATCCTTCATCATCCTCTGATATTAGAAATTCTAAGATATCATCGTATCTTTCATTATAAATATCCTCCATAATTCTGAAGATATTTCCATAATTATTCTTATCTGAAATCATTTATCTCTTCGCGCTATCTGTATTACATCATAAAAGAAACTATTTTAGTTTCTAAATTCTTAAACATTCGAGTTTAAAATAGGAATACTTTTGAAGTAGTGTTGGGAGCTGAAGCATGAATTAGTATAATATAATGACACTTGATTAACGTGATTATATTACAGTAAGTCATGCTGAGTTTCTAAATGGAACGTGATGATTCACAGATCATAACATCATCATGTGCCATGTTACACGACTCTTGTATTCTACTTAACCTCTAAACATGTCAAGAAAATATTTTTCTTGATGACTCGGTCTTTTCCGAGGTATTCTGGTAATTTGACAAATCAAGATCGTGCCATTATGATTTCCTTCTTAGAACATTAACTATGTTCATTCGAAAGTCCATATCTACAAATTCTGGACCATTACATGCGGTGCTTAATCGCAAGAAGAGGAAACGAAAGAGTAAAGCTTCGAAATAGAAATTGGAGTATAAATCGCAGCAAAACAAAGAAAAACATTAATTATGAATGACAATGATTATAGAAGACAGAAGCAGGGACATCAAAATATAAGGGAAGATATAAAACCCAACAACAACCCAGAAACTATAAACCATAGATATCGATGCATATAGCAATATAAAGACACGGGAGAACTAAAAACACTATAAAACCAAGAGTATAGTAAAAGTAAATAGATTCTTCCGGCGGCAGATGAAAAAGAAGAACGACAGATATGAAAGTGAGGAGTATATCGAGAACCAGAACTGGATGGAGCATATCGACAAATGATTCAAAATATGAATTAAAGGAGAAAGAATAGAAGGTGTGAGTTGTAAGGAAATGAAATAGGTGGATTCATAGTAAAATATCCGACAGAGAAATCAAGATGGATTATCGCATTAATTCAAAGAAGATCATAATTTCTTTCACTACTACATTCCGGCACTTTTAGATGTGTGGGAAATGTCTTTTAGATGTGTTCCGTAACACGTCTATATGTGAGGGCTCCAAATGAGTGTACTCATATAGTGCGGTTCAAGGAACCGCTCTAAAAACCAGTATTTAGACGTGTTGTAAAATCGTTAGATTAGGCTGTTCCGTTTGTGTCTTTTAGACGTGTTCCGTTATCTTCAATTAGACGTGGTCTGTTAGTTTCATTTAGACGTGTTTCGTTAGTTGCAATTTAACGTATTCCGTTACCTACTATTAGACGTGTTCTGTATTTTCCGTTAGTTACTATTAGACGTGTTCATCTAGATGTAATAAGACGTGTTCATCTAGTTGCAATTAGACGTGTTATTGTAGTTGCAATTAGACGTGTTGATCTATTTGCAATTAGACGTGTTCCGGGATATTTTTTTAAACCCGCTAAAAATTTTAAAATATTTAAAATTTTAAATTTTTAAAAATTTAAAAATTAAATATTTCAAATTGCCACCAAATATAACAGACTTCTGCAAGTAGACGTGTTGTATTGTAACAGAAATTTAAAAATCAATTAGACATGTTGAATTGGTTGTGCTAGTAGACGTGTTGAATTGCAGAATTGCGGAACTGGTAAATACTGGTAAATGTAACAGATTAACAAGAATAAAACAGTAATTAATTTTATTAATAAAGAAAACCCAAATATACATATAAATTATCTTCATAACATTCACAAATGAAAAATGTCATAAATCTAAATCATCTATGTATTTCAAATGAAAAAAGCTGACTACTAATCCATTTCAAAGCAAAGCATCCTTTAGCTCAAAAAATCCACCTGCTCTTCAAAAAATCCATTGATTTGCTTTACCTGTTTTGAAAGAAAAGTAGTTTGAACATGCATGAATATATGGACTTTAACAATAATACCAAATCTCCAAGACCGTTGACACGCAATATCAGATCACATAAAGGTTACACATACCAGACATCAAAAAGGAGACCACAAATGCAATTTTTCCATAATATTGTCGAGATCGATTGTAGATAAACAACTTTCATCCCATGATAGCTGTAAATTTTATATATGTATATAAATATACACATATACATATATAATATAAGCTTTTTGTAACATATACCTAAAGATAAAGTTTAATAATTCATAACTTAAAATACTTACTTCGTCAATATTAATAACTTCCTTTTTTATACGACTGTGTACGATCGAATGCATCCAATTGAGCACATAATATCCACACTCCCAACTGCCGGGTTGTTGATTGCACTGCATTATAACCACACGTTTATACACATGTATTAATTTAACATGTAACACGTAATGAACATGAAAACATGGATGAACAACTTGGAGGACTGTTTGTAGACAACTAGGATGACTAACCTTAACTACATTCCATTGGAAAGGTCCCCAAGCCCTATTCAAAATTAGACAAATAAAAGACCAAATGATATTGTGTAATGTGACATAATGTAAATGTAATCAAGATTTAGAAATAATTCTAAATTAAAAACTATTATTACATGTGTAAATGTAAATGTAAATGTAAATGTAAATGTAAATGTAACAACTATTATTAATTTAGAAATAATTCTTACTGCGTTATGCAGTCTGTGATCAGATAATCATCTTTCGTCTTCTTATGAGTCCTATTTACTGAATCAAGTATGATTCCTTTGTACTCAGTGTGAGATATAAAAACCAACACCCAATGGCCACTGGAAAATTAAAATACACTCGTTAGACGATAAAATTTTTGTAAGCAATAATATATAAGGAATGATTACATACTTCTGATTATATGGTGCGAAGAAAGACTGTTGAGTAGAGTTGAAGGCGGTCCTCAAGTACTTGATTACAAAATCTTTGTCTGAGGTGATAAATGTTCCACATATATAATAAGGGTTCATTAACCCATATGGTTCGGTAAAAGCTACTTTCATAAGCTTGTCTATGAAATGTCCCGTTCTTATTGATTAAAAACGTTCCATATTAATTGATTTCGTTGCGAGGTTTTGACCTCTATATGAGACGTTTTTCAAAGACTGCATTCATTTTAAAACAAACCATAACCTTTATTTCATCAATAAAGGTTTAAAAAGCTTTACGTAGATTATCAAATAATGATAATCTAAAATATCCTGTTTACACACGACCATTACATAATGGTTTACAATACAAATATGTTACAACAAAATAAGTTTCTTGAATGCAGTTTTTACACAATATCATACAAGCATGGACTCCAAATCTCGTCCTTATTTAAGTATGCGACAGCGGAAGCTCTTAATAATCACCTGAGAATAAACATGCTTAAAACGTCAACAAAAATGTTGGTGAGTTATAGGTTTAACCTATATACATCAAATCATAATAATAGACCACAAGATTTCATATTTCAATACACATCCCATACATAGAGCTAAAAATCATTCATATGGTGAACACCTGGTAACCGACATTAACAAGATGCATATATAAGAATATCCCCATCATTCCGGGACATCCTTCGGATATGATATAAATTTTGAAGTACTAAAGCATCCGGTACTTTGGATGGGGTTTGTTAGGCCCAATAGATCTATCTTTAGGATTCGCGTCAATTAGGGTGTCTGTTCCCTAATTCTTAGATTACCAGACTTAATAAAAAGGGGCATATTCGATTTCGATAATTCAACCATAGAATGTAGTTTCACGTACTTGTGTCTATTTTGTAAATCATTTATAAAACCTGCATGTATTCTCATCCCAAAAATATTAGATTTTAAAAGTGGGACTATAACTCACTTTCACAGATTTTTACTTCGTCGGGAAGTAAGACTTGGCCACTGGTTGATTCACGAACCTATAACAATATATACATATATATCAAAGTATGTTCAAAATATATTTACAACACTTTTAATATATTTTAATGTTTTAAGTTTATTAAGTCAGCTGTCCTCGTTAGTAACCTACAACTAGTTGTCCACAGTTAGATGTACAGAAATAAATCGATAAATATTATCTTGAATCAATCCACGACCCAGTGTATACGTATCTCAGTATTGATCACAACTCAAACTATATATATTTTGGAATCAATCTCAACCCTGTATAGTTAACTCCAACATTCACATATAGAGTGTCTATGGTTGTTCCGAAATATATATAGATGTGTCGACATGATAGGTCGAAACATTATATACGTGTCTATGGTATCTCAAGATTACATAATATACAATACAAGTTGATTAAGTTATGGTTGGAATAGATTTGTTACCAATTTTCACGTAGCTAAAATGAGAAAAATTATCCAATCTTGTTTTACCCATAACTTCTTCATTTTAAATCCGTTTTGAGTGAATCAAATTGCTATGGTTTCATATTGAACTCTATTTTATGAATCTAAACAGAAAAAGTACAGGTTTATAGTCGGAAAAATAAGTTACAAGTCATTTTTGTAAAGGTAGTCATTTCAGTCGAAAGAACGACGTCTAGATGACCATTTTAGAAAACATACTTCCACTTTGAGTTTAACCATAATTTTTGGATATAGTTTCATGTTCATAATAAAAATCATTTTCTCAGAATAACAACTTTTAAATCAAAGTTTATCATAGTTTTTAATTAACTAACCCAAAACAGCCCGCGGTGTTACTACGACGGCGTAAATCCGGTTTTACGGTGTTTTTCGTGTTTCCAGGTTTTAAATCATTAATTTAGCATATCATATAGATATAGAACATGTGTTTAGTTGATTTTAAAAGTCAAGTTAGAAGGATTAACTTTTGTTTGCGAACAAGTTTAGAATTAACTAAACTATGTTCTAGTGATTACAAGTTTAAAACTTCGAATAAGATAGCTTTATATATATGAATCGAATGATGTTATGAATATCATTACTACCTTAAGTTCCTTGGATAAACCTACTGGAAAAGAGAAATAAAGATTTCTTGAGGTTGGATGATCACCTTACAAGATTGGAAGTGAGCTAGCAAACTTGAAAGTATTCTTGATTTTATGTAACTAGAACTTGTAGAATATATGAAGAACACTTAGAACTTGAAGATAGAACTTGAGAGAGATCAATTAGATGAAGAAAATTGAAGAATGAAAGTGTTTGTAGGTGTTTTTGGTCGTTGGTGTATGGATTAGATATAAAGGATATGTAATTTTATTTTCATGTAAATAAGTCATGAATGATTACTCATATTTTTGTAATTTTATGAGATATTTCATGCTAGTTGCCAAATGATGGTTCCCACATGTGTTAGGTGACTCACATGAGCTGCTAAGAGCTGATCATTGGAGTGTATATACCAATAGTACATACATCTAAAAGCTGTGTATTGTACGAGTACGAATACGGGTGCATACGAGTAGAATTGTTGATGAAACTGAACGAGGATGTAATTGTAAGCATTTTTGTTAAGTAGAAGTATTTTGATAAGTGTATTGAAGTCTTTCAAAAGTGTATAAATACATATTAAAGCACTACATGTATATACATTTTAACTGAGTCGTTAAGTCATCGTTAGTCGTTACATGTAAGTGTTGTTTTGAAACCTTTAGGTTAACGATCTTGTTAAATGTTGTTAACCCAATGTTTATAATATCAAATGAGATTTTAAATAATTATATTATCATGATATTATCATGTATGAATATCTCTTAATATGATATATATACATTAAATGTCTTTACAACGATAATCGTTACATATATGTCTCGTTTAAAAATCATTAAGTTAGTAGTCTTGTTTTTACATATGTAGTTCATTGTTAATATACTTAATGATATGTTTACTTATCATAGTATCATGTTAACTATATATATCCATATATATGTCATCATATAGTTTTTACAAGTTTTAACGTTCGTGAATCACCGGTCAACTTGGGTGGTCAATTGTCTATATGAAACATATTTCAATTAATCAAGTCTTAACAAGTTTGATTGCTTAACCTGTTGGAAACATTTAATCATGTAAATATCAATCTCAATTAATATATATAAATATGGAAAAGTTCGGGTCACTACAGTACCTACCCGTTAAATAAATTTCGTCCCGAAATTTTAAGCTGTTGAAGGTGTTGACGAATCTTCTGGAAATAGATGCGGGTATTTCTTCTTCATCTGATCTTCACGCTCCCAGGTGAACTCGGGTCCTCTACGAGCATTCCATCGAACCTTAACAATTGGTATCTTGTTTTGCTTAAGTCTTTTAACCTCACGATCCATTATTTCGACGGGTTCTTCGCTGAATTGAAGTTTTTCGTTGATTTGGATTTCATCTAACGGAATAGTGAGATCTTCTTTAGCAAAACATTTCTTCAAATTCAAGACGTGGAAAGTGTTATGTACAGCCGCGAGTTGTTGAGGTAACTCAAGTCGGTAAGCTACTGGTCCGACACGATCAATAATCTTGAATGGTCCAATATACCTTGGATTTAATTTCCCTCGTTTACCAAATCGAACAACGCCTTTCCAAGGTGAAACTTTAAGCATGACCATCTCTCCAATTTCAAATTCTATATCTTTTCTTTTAATGTCAGCGTAGCTCTTTTGTCGACTTTGGGCGGTTTTCAACCGTTGTTGAATTTGGATGATCTTCTCGGTAGTTTCTTGTATAATCTCTGGACCCGTAATCTGTCTATCCCCCACTTCACTCCAACAAATCGGAGACCTGCACTTTCTGCCATAAAGTGCTTCAAACGGTGCCATCTCAATGCTTGAATGGTAGCTGTTGTTGTAGGAAAATTCTGCTAACGGTAGATGTCGATCCCAACTGTTTCCGAAATCAATAACACATGCTCGTAGCATGTCTTCAAGCGTTTGTATCGTCCTTTCACTCTGCCCATCAGTTTGTGGATGATAGGCAGTACTCATGTCTAGACGAGTTCTTAATGCTTGCTGCAATGTCTGCCAGAATCTTGAAATAAATCTGCCATCCCTATCAGAGATAATAGAGATTGGTATTCCATGTCTGGAGACGACTTCCTTCAAATACAGTCGTGCTAACTTCTCCATCTTGTCATCTTCTCTTATTGGCAGGAAGTGTGCTGATTTGGTAAGACGATCAACTATTACCCAAATAGTATCAAAACCACTTGCAGTCCTTGGCAATTTAGTGATGAAATCCATGGTAATGTTTTCCCATTTCCATTCCGGGATTTCGGGTTGTTGAAGTAGACCTGATGGTTTCTGATGCTCAGCTTTGACCTTAGAACATGTCAAACATTCTCCTACGTATTTAGCAACATCGGCTTTCATACCCGGCCACCAAAAATGTTTCTTGAGATCCTTGTACATCTTCCCCATTCCAGGATGTATTGAGTATCTGGTTTTATGAGCTTCTCTAAGTACCATTTCTCTCATATCTCCAAATTTTGGTACCCAAATCCTTTCAGCCCTATACCGGGTTCCGTCTTCCTGAATATTAAGATGCTTCTCTGATCCTTTGGGTATTTCATCCTTTAAATTTCCCTCTTTTAAAACTCCGTGTTGCGCCTCCTTTATTTGAGTAGTAAGGTTATTATGAATCATTATATTCATAGATTTTACTCGAATGGGTTCTCTGTCCTTCCTGCTCAAGGCATCGGCTACCACATTTGCCTTCCCCGGGTGGTAACGAATCTCAAAGTCGTAATCATTCAATAATTCAATCCACCTACGCTGCCTCATATTCAGTTGTTTCTGATTAAATATGTGTTGAAGACTTTTGTGGTCGGTATATATAATACTTTTGACCCCATATAAGTAGTGCCTCCAAGTCTTTAATGTAAAAACAACCGCGCCTAATTCCAAATCATGCGTCGTATAATTTTGTTCGTGAATCTTCAATTGTCTAGACGCATAAGCAATCACCTTCGTTCGTTGCATTAATACACAACCAAGACCTTGCTTTGATGCGTCACAATAAATCACAAAATCATCATTCCGTTCAGGCAATGACAATATAGGTGCCGTAGTTAGCTTTTTCTTCAATAACTGAAACGCTTTCTCTTGTTCATCATTCCATTCAAATTTCTTCCCTTTATGCGTTAATGCAGTTAAGGGTTTTGCTATTCTGGAAAAGTCTTGGATGAACCTTCTGTAGTAACCAGCTAGTCCTAAAAACTGGCGTATGTGTTTCGGATTTTTTGGGGTTTCCCACTTTTCAACAGTTTCTATCTTTGCCGGATCCACCTTAATACCTTCTTTGTTCACTATGTGACCGAGGAATTGAACTTCTTCCAACCAAAATGCACACTTTGAAAACTTAGCGTACAATTCTTCCTTCCTCAATACTTCTAACACCTTTCTCAAATGTTCACCGTGTTCTTGGTCATTCTTTGAGTAAATAAGTATGTCATCAATAAAAAACAATGACAAACTTGTCAAGGTATGGTCCACACACTCGGTTCATAAGGTCCATGAACACAGCTGGTGCATTAGTTAAACCAAACGGCATGACCATAAACTCGTAATGACCGTAACGTGTTCTGAAAGCAGTCTTTGGAATATCATCTTCTTTCACCCGCATTTGATGATACCCGGAACGTAAGTCAATCTTTGAATAAACAGACGAGCCTTGTAGTTGATCAAATAAGTCGTCGATTCTCGGTAGTGGGTAGCGGTTCTTGATGGTAAGTTTGTTCAACTCTCGGTAGTCGATACACAACCAGAATGTACCATCTTTCTTCTTGACAAACAAAACAGGAGCTCCCCACGGTGATGTGCTTGGTCGAATGAAACCACGCTCTAAAAGTTCTTGTAATTGGCTTTGCAGTTCTTTCATCTCGCTGGGTCCGAGTCTGTAAGGAGCACGAGCTATTGGTGCAGCTCCTGGTACAAGATCTATTTGAAATTCAACGGATCGATGTGGGGGTAATCCCGGTAATTCTTTCGGAAATACATCGGGAAATTCTTTTGTAATGGGAACATCATTGATGCTCTTTTCTTCAGTTTGTACATTCTCGACATGTGCTAGAACAGCATAGCAACCTTTTCTTATTAGTTTTTGTGCCTTCAAATTACTAATAAGATGTAGCTTCGTGTTGCCCTTTTCTCCGTACACCATTAAGGGTTTTCCTTTTTCTCGTATAATGCGAATTGCATTTTTGTAACAAACGATCTCTGCTTTCACTTCTTTCAACCAGTCCATACCGATTATCACATCAAAACTCCCTAACTCTACTGGTATCAAATCAATCTTAAATGTTTCGCTAACCAGT
This sequence comes from Rutidosis leptorrhynchoides, assembly GCF_046630445.1. NCBI lineage: Eukaryota > Viridiplantae > Streptophyta > Magnoliopsida > Asterales > Asteraceae > Rutidosis > Rutidosis leptorrhynchoides. The sequence goes on from NC_092336.1 coordinate 416,558,945, forward strand.
TTAATTTCTCGATTCCGACATATATTATCTGCTGAAATTAATTTACCATTTGCTAATTCGAGTAAAAATTTACTATGCAAAGGCGTCAATGGACAACTTAATTTAGTACAAAAATCTCTACTCATATAGGTTCTATCCGCACCCGAATCAAATAAAACGTAAGCAGATTTATTGTCAATACGAAACGTACCCGTAACAAGCTCCGGGTCTTCCTGTGCCTCTGCCGCATTAATATTGAAAACTCTTCCGCGGCCTTGTCCATTCGTGTTCTCCTGGTTCGGGCAATTTCTAATAATGTGGCCCGGTTTTCCACATTTATAACAAACTACATTGGCATAACTTGCTCCGACACTACTTGCTCCGCCATTACTCGTTCCGACACCATTTGTTCCTTTCGTTCTATTAACCCCTGGTCCATAGACCTCACACTTCGCTGCGCTATGACCATTTCTTTTACACTTGTTGCAAAATTTGGTGCAGAACCCTGAGTGATACTTTTCACACCTTTGGCATAGCTGCTTCTGATTGTTGTTGTTGTTGCGGTTATTATTTTTGTTGGGATGATTGTTGTAGTTGCTGTTGTTGTTGTTGTTGTTGTTGTTGGGCCATTTGTTGTAGTTGCGATTGATGTTGCGATTGTTGGGGGTAATTGTTGCGATTATTGTTGTAATTGCTGTTGTTGTATTGGTGATTCTTATCACCGTTTTCCTCCCACTTTCTTTTGACTTGCTTCACATTGGTCTCTTCAGCAGTCTGTTCTTTAATTCTTTCTTCAATCTGGTTCACTAGTTTGTGAGCCATTCTACATGCCTGTTGTATGGATGCGGGCTCGTGTGAACTTATATCTTCTTGGATTCTTTCCGGTAATCCTTTCACAAACGCGTCGATCTTCTCTTCCTCATCTTCGAATGCTCCCGAACACAATAGGCACAATTCTGTGAATCGTCTTTCGTACGTGGTAATATCAAATCCTTGGGTTCGTAACCCTCTAAGTTCTGTCTTGAGCTTATTGACCTCGGTTCTGGGACGGTACTTCTCGTTCATCAAGTGCTTGAATGCTGACCACGGTAGTGCGTACGCATCGTCTTGTCCCACTTGCTCTAGATAGGTATTCCACCATGTTAACGCAGAACCTGTGAAGGTATGCGTAGCGTACTTCACTTTGTCCTCTTCAGTACACTTACTTATGGAAAACACCGATTCGACCTTCTCGGTCCACCGTTTCAATCCGATCTGTCCTTCGGTTCCATCAAATTCCAAAGGTTTGCAGGCAGTGAATTCTTTGTAGGTGCATCCTACACGATTTCCTGTACTGCTAGATCCAAGGTTATTGTTGGTATGTAGCGCAGCCTGTACTGCGGCTATGTTTGAAGCTAGAAAAGTACGGAATTCCTCTTCATTCATATTCACGGTGTGTCGAGTAGTCGGTGCCATTTCCTTCAAAATAGTTAAATGGAACAAGTTAATCATACAGAATATTAAGAGTAGTTAATAGTATTTCGTAGCATAATATGAACTCATTTATAAAAGCTTTTTCTTCATATTAGCGTTTTATAAGTTTAAATTCGGGTAGTACCTACCCGTTAAGTTCATACTTAGTAGCTAATATACAATTCAACTACTACAATTCTATATGAAAAACTGATTATAATAATATTTCGCGTTCAAACTTTTTCACAATATTTTACAAACTTACAAAACCGCTTATTTTACATATAGCATGAAATATAGCACACAATAAATTTGATACAAGATGGTTGTGAAGATAATTCTAGCTAGTACACAAGTCGTTCAGCAAAGGCAATAAAGACACGTAATTCATACGTCCAGAAACAAGTCATGCATTCTGGTTTTACTAGGATTACTTCCCATCCTTGGTCTTGTGGAACATAACCGTTATGGCCGTTGATAAGACAGCGTGTTGTAACGTCGTCAAAGGGACGAGGGTTACGTAATGTCCAACAGTCCCGTAACAATCTAAAAACCTCATTTCTTACCCCAATTACCGACTCCGTCACTTGTGGAAACGTTTTGTTTAATAGTTGTAGCCCAATGTTCTTGTTCTCACTTTGGTGAGAAGCGAACATTACTAATCCGTAAGCATAACATGCTTCTTTATGTTGCATGTTAGCCGCTTTTTCTAAATCACGAAGTCCAATATTCGGATATTTTGAGTCAAAATAATTTCTTAACCCATTGCGTAAAATAGCATTTGGGTTCCCCGCAATATATGCGTCAAAGTAAACACATCGTAACTTATGGATTTCCCAATGTGATATCCCCCATCTTTCGAACGAAAGCCTTTTATAAACCAAGGCATTCTTGGAACGTTCTTCGAATGTCTTACAAACTGATCTCGCCTTAAATAGTTGTGCCGAAGAATTCTGACCGACTCTAGACAAGATTTCATCAATCATGTCTCTGGGTAGGTCTCTTAAAATATTGGGTTGTCTATCTATTTTATGTTTTTATACTGTAAAATAGACAAGAGTTAGATTCATAAAAAAATACTTATTAATACAAGCAATTTTTACATATATCATAAAGCATAAGCACACTATATTACATATATTACACCACACGAATACAACTATCTTATTCAGACTCGCTCGTTTCTTCTTGTTCGATTTTGGTTCGTTTTGCCAAGTTTCTAGGGATATATGATGTTCCCCTAATACGAGCCGTCGTTGTCCACATTGGTTTAGAAAAACCTGGTGGTTTAGAGGTTCCCGGGTCATTGTTACAACTTAAGGACTTCGGGGGTTGACGATACATATAAAGTTCATCGGGGTTGGAATTAGATTTATCTATTTTTATGCCCTTTCCCTTATTATTTTCTTTTGCCTTTTTAAATTCAGTTGGGGTAATTTCTATAACATCATCGGAATTCTCGTCGGAATCTGATTCATCGGAGAATTGGTAATCCTCCCAATATTTTGCTTCCTTGGCGGAAACACCATTGACCATAATTAACCTTCGTCGGTTGGTTGAGGATTTTCTTTTACTTAACCGTTTTATTATTTCCCCCACCGGTTCTATTTCTTCATCCGGTTCCGATTCTTCTTCCGGTTCCGATTATTCTTCTGGTTCCGACTCTTCTTCCGGTTCCTCTTCGGGAACTTGTGAATCAGTCCACGAATCATTCCAATTTACATTTGACTCTTCATTATTATTAGGTGAGTCAATGGGACTTGTTCTAGAGGTAGACATCTATCACATAATATCAAACGCGTTAAGAGATTAATATATCACATAATATTCACATGTTAAAAATATATAGTTTCCAACAAAATTTGTTAAGCAATCATTTTTTCAAGTAAACACGGTCGAAGTCCAGACTCACTAATGCATCCTAACAAACTCGATAAGACATACTAATGCAAAATTCTGGTTCTCTAAGACCAACGCTCGGATACCAACTGAAATGTCCCGTTCTTATTGATTAAAAACGTTCCATATTAATTGATTTCGTTGCGAGGTTTTGACCTCTATATGAGACGTTTTTCAAAGACTGCATTCATTTTAAAACAAACCATAACCTTTATTTCATCAATAAAGGTTTAAAAAGCTTTACGTAGATTATCAAATAATGATAATCTAAAATATCCTGTTTACACACGACCATTACATAATGGTTTACAATACAAATATGTTACAACAAAATAAGTTTCTTGAATGCAGTTTTTACACAATATCATACAAGCATGGACTCCAAATCTCGTCCTTATTTAAGTATGCGACAGCGGAAGCTCTTAATAATCACCTGAGAATAAACATGCTTAAAACGTCAACAAAAATGTTGGTGAGTTATAAGTTTAACCTATATATATCAAATCATAATAATAGACCACAAGATTTCATATTTCAATACACATCCCATACATAGAGCTAAAAATCATTCATATGGTGAACACCTGGTAACCGACATTAACAAGATGCATATATAAGAATATCCCCATCATTCCGGGACACCCTTCGGATATGATATAAATTTCGAAGTACTAAAGCATCCGGTACTTTGGATGGGGTTTGTTAGGCCCAATAGATCTATCTTTAGGATTCGCGTCAATTAGGGTGTCTGTTCCCTAATTCTTAGATTACCAGACTTAATAAAAAGGGGCATATTCGATTTCGATAATTCAACCATAGAATGTAGTTTCACGTACTTGTGTCTATTTTGTAAATCATTTATAAAACCTGCATGTATTCTCATCCCAAAAATATTAGATTTTAAAAGTGGGACTATAACTCACTTTCACAGATTTTTACTTCGTCGGGAAGTAAGACTTGGCCACTGGTTGATTCACGAACCTATAACAATATATACATATATATCAAAGTATGTTCAAAATATATTTACAACACTTTTAATATATTTTGATGTTTTAAGTTTATTAAGTCAGCTGTCCTCGTTAGTAACCTACAACTAGTTGTCCACAGTTAGATGTACAGAAATAAATCGATAAATATTATCTTGAATCAATCCACGACCCAGTGTATACGTATCTCAGTATTGATCACAACTCAAACTATATATATTTTGGAATCAACCTCAACCCTGTATAGCTAACTCCAACATTCACATATAGAGTGTCTATGGTTGTTCCGAAATATATATAGATGTGTCGACATGATAGGTCGAAACATTGTATACGTGTCTATGGTATCTCAAGATTACATAATATACAATACAAGTTGATTAAGTTATGGTTGGAATAGATTTGTTACCAATTTTCACGTAGCTAAAATGAGAAAAATTATCCAATCTTGTTTTACCCATAACTTCTTCATTTTAAATCCGTTTTGAGTGAATCAAATTGCTATGGTTTCATATTGAACTCTATTTTATGAATCTAAACAGAAAAGTATAGGTTTATAGTCGGAAAAATAAGTTACAAGTCGTTTTTGTAAAGGTAGTCATTTCAGTCGAAAGAACGACGTCTAGATGACCATTTTAGAAAACATACTTCCACTTTGAGTTTAACCATAATTTTTGGATATAGTTTCATGTTCATAATAAAAATCATTTTCTCTGAATAACAACTTTTAAATCAAAGTTTATCATAGTTTTTAATTAACTAACCCAAAACAGCCCGCGGTGTTACTACGACGGCGTAAATCCGGTTTTACGGTGTTTTTAGTGTTTCCAGGTTTTAAATCATTAAGTTAGCATATAATATAGATATAGAACATGTGTTTAGTTGATTTTAAAAGTCAAGTTAGAAGGATTAACTTTTGTTTGCGAACAAGTTTAGAATTAACTAAACTATGTTCTAGTGATTACAAGTTTAAACCTTCGAATAAGATAGCTTTATATGTATGAATTGAATGATGTTATGAACATCATTACTACCTTAAGTTCCTTGGATAAACCTACTGGAAAAGAGAAATAAAGATTTCTTGAGGTTGGATGATCACCTTACAAGATTGGAAGTGAGCTAGCAAACTTGAAAGTATTCTTGATTTTATGTAACTAGAACTTGTAGAATATATGAAGAACACTTAGAACTTGAAGATAGAACTTGAGAGAGATCAATTAGATGAAGAAAATTGAAGAATGAAAGTGTTTGTAGGTGTTTTTGGTCGTTGGTGTATGGATTAGATATAAAGGATATGTAATTTTGTTTTCATGTAAATAAGTCATGAATGATTACTCATATTTTTGTAATTTTATGAGATATTTCATGCTAGTTGCCAAATGATGGTTCCCACATGTGTTAGGTAACTCACATGGGCTGCTAAGAGCTGATCATTGGAGTGTATATACCAATAGTACATACATCTAAAAGCTGTGTATTGTACGAGTACGAATACGGGTGCATACGAGTAGAATTGTTGATGAAACTGAACGAGGATGTAATTGTAAGCATTTTTGTTAAGTAGAAGTATTTTGATAAGTGTATTGAAGTCTTTCAAAAGTGTATAAATACATATTAAAGCACTACATGTATATACATTTTAACTGAGTCGTTAAGTCATCGTTAGTCGTTACATGTAAGTGTTGTTTTGAAACCTTTAGGTTAACGATCTTGTTAAATGTTGTTAAACCAATGTTTATAATATCAAATGAGATTTTAAATTATTATATTATCATGATATTATCATGTATGAATATCTCTTAATATGATATATATACATTAAATGTCTTTACAACGATAATCGTTACATATATGTCTCGTTTAAAAATCATTAAGTTAGTAGTCTTGTTTTTACATATGTAGTTCATTGTTAATATACTTAATGATATGTTTACTTATCATAGTATCATGTTAACTATATATATATCCATATATATGTCATCATATAGTTTTTACAAGTTTTAACGTTCGTGAATCACCGGTCAACTTGGGTGGTCAATTGTCTATATGAAACATATTTCAATTAATCAAGTCTTAACAAGTTTGATTGCTTAACATGTTGGAAACATTTAATCATGTAAATATCAATCTCAATTAATATATATAAACATGGAAAAGTTCGGGTCACTACAGTCTAGACCCCTAATATGCGGAAAAAAATAAAAAAAAAAATAACATGTCAGCTCAAAACCTGAAAACTATAGTCAAACGTGCATATGAATTGTTAAATGCACTTACAGCATGAAGGAAAAAATGATGCTACAGTCGAGGCAACCCTTTGTCCAAAGTGTGATGATGTCATCAGCACCAATCGTACTTACGCACTCTTCGGGTAAGCCAAAAACTCCTGGATTTGCTTTAAGAGTGAAACCAGTGGTAGGATCTTCTCGACTCATCCATCTAGTATACGCAGCTTGTACACATGATCTGTTGGGTAGGAGATGTTCCATTGAAAGCAACTTACTATACAATTGTTCTCTCTTTTTTTGGTGTTGCATTCCTGAATCTCCATTGTTACGTGGATGCACCTGCAACACCACATCAGATAACTTAAATTATATAGGTATATACGTATGATGATGTAACTTAAATTTGATGAGCATATATATACCTGCTTACTATCAGTACCAATAGACACATTGCTTTTATCTATTCTATTTTGTAATCCCACCCTCTTTGATTTCATTGCACTATCCTGATAACAATCGAGGCAAAATTAAATATAACACTTAAATTCAGTTTACCAATACAAGAAATTATGTAAGCAATTATACATGTACCTTGTTTTTCTCTGAAGGACGAAGTTTCAAGAGAGGCCATTGTATCATAACCCCAATAGCCTCTTTTAGTGTATTAGACTCAAGATTTTATCTGGTATTGGAAGCAATGTAGATTCAAATCTAGGCAAAACAAAGTTTATGGACACCTTCATGTAGCACGAAAGCACACGCTTTCCATGTATCAAGGTACTCTCTGCATATGCCCCTAGCACACGGTGTAGGTTCTGAAATCGTGGGGTGGAACAAAACGATTTCTGTCTTCACCTATAAAGTTACACACATGAAATTTAAATATATTTATAGTAAAAATTATACAAGTATTCAGAGTATCCAAATATTGGCAGAGTATTCAACTATACAGAGAGTATTACATGAAAAAAATTTATTCAGAATATAAACATTAATAACCTTTTTTGTTGCAATTCCATTAGTCTTTGTGGTGTCACCACTTGAACTGTGTACTGTTTTTTTTGGGCACTGATGTCATTTACATATGCCTCCAATTCTTGAATGAAGATATAATTTATAATACTTAGATTAACACAAGAAACGGGTAAGTAAGCTCTACAGTACATGTACCTTGGTGACGCGAGTCATTTTCATGAGAGGCCATTGTACAAAACTTCCAACCACATCACCTAAAACCTCCTTCACTGTATTTTTTGACAAGTCTTTGACTGGTATTGGAAGCCTCAATGACGTGTTGTCCTTAGTAAAGTTGTTTATTTTCACCTTCATGTAAGAAGGAACAACTTTTTCCCCATTTACTTGAGTAAATTCGTTGGTTGGATATAGTGTACCCTGACTACACACAAGAGACTCTATACGATGTGGGTTAAATAACAAGATTTCAACTTCGTCCTGTAAAAATTAAAAACAACAAATATAATATGTAGAGTATTTAATACTTTAAATGTGTATTGAATTAACCATTTAGCTTTTGAAATAAAAGAAGACCAGTTACCTTTATGTTTTGCAAGTCTGCAAATGGTTGGTTCTTGACCCTTTGCTATTGAACCCTTGGTTCATGAATCACTTCTTTTCGCATGCCTAGTGCATCCACTTTCTGTTTTTTAGCCACTCTATCTTGTTCCACCTCTATTTGCTGGATCTCCACTTGTTTCTCCACTACTGGGTGATCTTTCATTCTCCGTTTTCTCTCAACAAACTTGTCATTCAACACCACCTGTTCATTTACCTGTTCCAGTTTGTCTACCTGTAAGACTTCCAGTGTGTCTACCGGTTCGTCAACTTGTTCGTCTACCAGTTGCATATTTCCTGTCGTGTCGTGATGTTCTGTCGGGTAATGATGTTCAGGTGTTGTAGCTCTTTCATGTGAAGTTTCATGTGTTCCTGTTTTTTCTCTTTCCAGTACCACCACCCTTTGCACCTCCTGAGCCACAAATTCCTGTACCTTTTCCATTGTTACGAATTGCTCTCCCTTTTGTTTCTTACCGAATTTGCTATATCCTAGCATGCTGCTAACACCTCTGGTTCTACCGCCGTGTTCTTTCCCCACATTCACTAACAAGGCATCATCACCTTTTTTTATCTGTATTAACCTGGAACAAAACAAGAAAATTAATCGGTTATAAAACAATTCTAGGTTAATAAGGCTATAAAATCAATTTAATGTATTTTACAATTTTAACCTCGGAATGTAGTAGTGTTTAATCGCCGAAGAATCAAATCCAATATAGATTACAAAGATTTCCTTTAAATTCGGAGATCAATTGTGATGACGTCAAAAGATATGACGAATCACTATAATCTTATTTCATTCATTTACGATAACTTCCCTCATACGCTTCGAGTAATCGAATTATTTTATCCATACTTCTTAAGCATGAAAAAACTCTATAATCGTCATAATAACATTCTCATTGTTAGCCATGACTACCTCTATCAAATTTCGGGGACAAAATTTCTTTAACGGATAGGTACTGTGACGACCCGGAAATTTCCGAACAAATTTAAACTTTATGCTTATATATTTTCGACACGATAAACAAAGTTTGTTAAGTTAAACCTCAAGGATTTCAAACTATGTTCATACATTCATTTAACCCCGACCAAACTCCAATGATTCACGAACCATTATATGAACGGATATGATTAAATATGTATATGTATATATGTTATAACTTAAAAACATTAACATAGTATTAGATACATAATACTTTACATGAACGTATTTGTTTCAAAATATATTTAAAATAATTATCGACGGAATTTACAGATAATATCAAATGATCGAATTATCATATACATTGAATTATGATTACGAGTCTCTGTTGAGAGGTCCACATTGATTTGAGAAATCGTCCATTTTAACGGTATTTGAAATAAATGGTAAAATCATTTACAGGAAAGAACAAAAGTCTCAATTAACGGGATTTAGACAAGAATTAGTGGAGATTCCTATTTGAATTTCAATTCCTGCTTTACAAAATTTTCCTCGTGATTTTAATAGGATAACTATTTTAACTTTCATCTTAAAGTTGGAACGTGGAATATAAATAACTTAGACGATTGGATATCGACATTTTACATTAAGATGATTTCATACGTTCATCTAACCTTTGGACTTTATAGCACGTGTCACCAACAAACGTTAATTCAAAAGCTTGAAACCTATTAAGAGTATATTTAATCTTAATTTTCTAAAATATTTTATGATATAACAATTATAACCTCTTTAGTAAAATGATTCTTAAATATATTTAATTTTGGAAAAACAAAGTTTTCATATTTATTTAATATTGTTTCAAACGTACAAAAACAGTTTGGTTTAAAAAGAACTTTATCATTAAAACGTTTTATAAGATAATTTGTTCATAAGTTTTAAAGAACTTAATTAAGGCTTTGTATTATATATATATATTGTTTTGAAAACGTAAACGTGTTACGACATAATACTTTCAATTACTTAAACGATTTTGAAATGAACTTTGAAAAATAAATAGTTTTGAAAAAACTAAACGTTATATTATTAAATAGATATTTCAATTATATATAAGATATACAAAATCATATTTTTAAATAAGAATATATATATATATATATATATATATATATATATATATATATATATATATATATATATATATATATATATATATATATATATATATATATATATTTTACAAATGCTTTAATTTAAACATAAAACGTTTTGGTATTATGAAACGTATTTTAATAAATAACGAGACATTGATTTATAGAAGCAAATGACCACAACACTCAAAAAAAGAAGTTATACTTTTGGTAATATAAATTATAGATGATTAAGTCTAATTATTTATAATAGGTACACATCGCGTAACATAAAGAGCTAGTTTTCTAAGCGTACGAATATGCGTTCGAAAAACCGGAACTAGGACATAAGTCGAGTGACAACGTACGAGTCATTAGAACTAAAATTATAGGTTAACTATGCACGTAAATATAATATAATATATAATTAATTATATAAATTAAATATATTATAAATTAAATAAATATATAAACCGTCGGCAGCCTTGAAATCATTGAGAATGAGCTGGACAGGGGAACTCCGCACTCGCGGAGCATATAGGCACAAAACCTCCACACTCGCGGAGGTGTCAGTTTCAGGATTTGTGTATAAAGCTCACATTTTTCTGCCGAACCATTACATCCCTCAATCTATCTCTCGATATATATATATATATATATATATATATATATATATATATATATATATATATATATATATATATATATATATATATATATATAATTATTATTATTATTATTATAAAGATTAACTAGCTTAAGGCCCGCGATTTCGCGGGCACTTTTGTATGGCCGTTATCGAAAGTGTGATGGTTCCGTAAAGTAACTATATATAAACACATATTGATAATGAAATATAAGTTTTTACACATTGATAACCATCACAAAAGACTGATACCAACATAGGTCTAATGTTTACATACTTGTAAGATAGTTAGTTTAAAACATTAATACATCAACCGATTGACAAAAATCACATAACGCAAAAACAAAGCCAGAGATTAAAAAGAAAAACATTTTTGTTTGTTTTTTAAAGTAATCTATATTGTATTTATCCAGCTCATGTTCCACTGCTATTTGTCGATCTCACCTACCCAGATGCGCCGCATCTAGCCTCATTGATGCACCAGAATTGACTGATGAGCCACGTCTTAAACAGTCGGCAATTAATTAACCATGGATGCGCCGCATCACCAAAGGATGCGCCGTATACGGTGCTGTTTCTGCCGTTTCAGGCTATTTTCGCATTTAATCTTCGTTTTAACCATGTTTTCGCTATCGGTCTTCATTTATTCACTCAATGGACTTTTACTAATAATCACGAATTACAATATACAAGTACAACAATTACATAAAAAATGATACAAAATCGGATCGAAATAACGTCAACAAATATGTATAATTTTGGCGTTATCAATAACATAACATTGTATAATGGTAACCTACAAATGACATCAATATTGAAAGTTAGCAAATAAGTGTAACATGTATGACGACGCATTCCATTTACCCAAAATGACATATTTGTGAGTAATAGTTGGCCACAAACACATTGAATAAAGATAGGCATTTTCAATGTTACGAAGCCAACATTATCATACACAATGGTTGAAAGTCTTACTAACACTTAAAGTATAAGATGTAACATCATAATCATAAATGGTCAGTCAAACTATTATAACCATTTATACATGTTAAGATATAGTGTGACTAACGCGGTCACCATTTACTTTTTCATTATTACCAAAGTAGCGGTCAACATTTGATCAAAGATAAACCTCTTCTTGATTATAAGATAGTGGCTTGACCAAACTTGAATCAAAGAAGCTCAGGCATACAACTACAACAAAGACTCTTCAGCTTGCCAACTGAAGAAAAAGATATGAACACTATTTATGTAAGAATAAGATTAAATGGAGAAAATAGTCAAACAAAAAAGTATGATTACAATTGTGGTTGTTGGCAGATTAATAGTTGACGGAGCCTTTTCATCGATCGCTGGTCCAACACACTTCAAGTAACAACTGCAAAGAACAATGATTAGAGCCAAAAAAAAAATTGATAAGTTGGTACATTTGAGCACAAAACACAAGGACACTCTGGACTATCTGTCAAAGATTTAAAATATTATATATGCTACCCAAATCAAAACAATTTTTATCTTTGTAACCGATGATATAGGACAAATTTAGCAAATATAAACAGTACATCATATAAAGAACCTCCTAAAAAAATACCCTATAAATTACATTACTTGAGTTTTTCACCAATTCTCATTAAAAATGGAACCATTAAATAATAAAATACATACACATACCTTGAAAATGATAATGCAAAACTGAAGATGCCAATATATTGTTACAAAAAGGTTACATCGGGCTTTGCACCCCTTAGATTTGCCATTTTCAGCATTCTCACCAATATTACCTTATTGTTTCATAGCATTAGCATAGATAAGTTTTTGTTTCAGTCCTCATGTTATAACAAATTCAGCCCTATGTAAATATAAAAAGGAAAACTGCAATTCGAGTCATGATTAGAGAAAATACACGATCTTCAAATCATGATTTCTTACTGTCCAGATTCACAACAAAACACAGTTATGAAAACCTACTTGTGCTAGAACTGACAAGCGCCATCAGTATGTGTATTTAGCAAATAAAATAAAAACGCATAAATGAAAACTGCATATCACTTGTTTTGGGGCAACCCCACCCATTTTGGCACAACAAAAGCTAGTTTTTTTACCCATTGCATGCCCACACAATTTTCAACTCTAGGCTAAATCAATTGTTAATTTTTATTGTGAATTATAACATAAGAGATAGAACTATTCCCATCACCAATTAACGGCAGGCCTTAAGTTCATATATGATGGTTTAATGAGTAACAAAAATGAGACCCGTATTGACATGAAGTTATCTGAAAGCTTCAAAAAGGAATATGTGATGGTATTAATGCAGCACAAAGAAGTCAGTGACCAGACATATGCTTTGACTATGATTAGGTTTTGTTCACTAACACATTTTGTATCCAGTATCCTAATGGCATATCTAATCCCTTTGATACAAATTGTGACAAAGGTTAATCATTGGTTTCATTATGTAAATAAGTTCTAACCTTCATGTAGCTTAACGGTTTTTGCGAACTCCGACGGATTGTCCACGCCTTTAAAACTCATGACTGAAATCAAAGCTAATCAAAATAGCTGTAAAACTTGCTTCATAACTACATGAATGAGTGATAATAATCTTAGCTAAACAAATAAGTTTTGCAGATAAAAATGTAATAAATTTCTACAAACTATTATTACTGTATATTTGAACGAATTACATATCCAATCAAGTCTGTGTCTGCAACATCTTACTTGTTTTCAAATTCAGCCAAGGACTTCAAAAGCGCTCCATTATCAACTGAATTGGAGTAAAAGAATGGATTGTTTATGTCTTCAATATAAGGCTTCCTCACAACACTTGCAAGTATATTTGAGCTTTCTTTCACCACATCGATTGAGAAGTGCAAAATCAGCGATAAGCCTACAACATATCTCAAAATCTGAACTGAAAAGGGTTACGACAACTCAGTCAACCAGGTATAACAAATTATTTCACCACAATCATCTAGATCAGTAGTCTTAGAACAACAAATAAAAATAGAACACAGGCAAATACTCAAGAAAAAATAAATAAATTTCTGAATATCAGTAAACAAACAATCATATAATTAATTGATAAAAAAACCCTAATTAGGGATTTGAGAGTTTGGATTGACTAACGGTTGATTTCGATTAAAATTGTAAGGCGATTGAAGAGTATTTTGACTAATTCAACCTTCTCGACTCGTAAACGATTATAGATGATGATTTTGGCGATTGATTTTAGATACATGTTGAAACTTGAGAGAGGAGGATGTTTTTTGCTAGGGTTTGTAGGCGACATATTGGGAAAAAAAAAAAAAAAAGAGAACCCTTAATTTTGAAAAAGCGCCTGTTAGTTTTATTGATTTTTGGGTATTATTCCACCCAAATATTAATTATAAGGTTAAAGGTTAATTTAGTCATTATATAACTATTGAAGGTGATTATGAGGTCATAATTTTGATTAGAAAATTTAAATGGTCTAGATTATGAATATTAATGAAAATGAAAGGCTAGTATTAATAGTTTGAATTTTAGATGATCTATTTTTAGTTTTGTTATTATAATATAAATAAATAGAAATAGATATTATTATTATTAATCTTATTATTATTAGTATTAGTATTATTATTATTATTATTACATATAATATTACGACGAGGTCATGAGCGAGCTATTTCAAAACTGGTTTTCGAGTAGGATAGGGCTAAGGAAATTATGGGTTATAGCTATGGAGGTGATGGGTAATGTTCGGGGGTATGCTCGTGGGGTCAACCTAGTGTTTGTCATCTCCGTTGCGTCTACGTACCTTTCCTGCAATATTGAATCTCAATATTGATACGTAAGCACTCATAATTTAACTTTTACATATTAATAGTGTATCCCTGACTAGTGCTCGAGTATATAGGATTATGCATGCTTGTATTTTTGATATTGTCGTTAGATAGGATATGTTGAATCCTGAATTAGTTACATATGCGGTTGAGATAAGGTATAAGATATGCATGTCGTTGGAAAACTAGCGAAAAATTAAGAACTTTTCATTTAGATATCGAATGGTTTCGATGAAAAGATTAGAAGTTATAGTCAATTGAATTTTTGTATTATTATTAAAAATGATTATTATTATCGTCGTTATTATCGTCATTCTAGTTTTCATCTAATTATTATTATTATTATTATTATTATTATTATTATTATTATTATTATTATTATTATTATTATTATTATTATTATTATTATTATTATTATTATTATTAATTTTCACTTGGTTCTGGACCTCCGGTAGCCTCAGCTGTTGGACTGCCGGCATACACCGTGTTGCTGCACCGCCGACTACCGAGCTCCATCTTCAATTGCGGCCTCTACATTGTTGTTGCTGAATCGCCGTGTATTTTGTGTCTGTCTTCACTCTATGATTGGTAAGATTAAGCTTGATTTCTTTTACCTCAGATCTATCTATTTTGCTCTAGACTTGCAGAGAATGGAATTGCAGGCATACGGAGGTAACATTTTTTGTTTACTGAATCTGAATTTGATTCTGAATCCCACCTAATAGTTACTCTGTTACTCCGTTTTATTATTTTCGAAAGGGACCCACCTAGTAGTTACTCAGATCTTGATTGTTAATTTGGGTTCCCTGGGTTTTGTGTGAAAGAGATATGATTTGATGGATTGAGGTTGTAGCAGCTAGCAGAAGATTTTGGGAGAAGATAGAGTCTGTATCATTACTCAATTGAATTTGTGCCCACAAGGTGTTTGTTAAAAGTCCCCGGTTTTTTCTTGGCTTCATGGTTATAATTTTATTGGTGTATGGGGATTTTGTCTCTGTCATTTTAGCTATGCACTACAACTAAAGGTTGTGTGCAGTTATGTCGCATGCCACAGTGAAGTTTCATTGTCCCTTTGTGGGTCTTAGTGGCTGTCAAAATGGGAGTGGAAATGGGTTTGTTAGAAGTTCTCTTATCAAGCATCTTAGTGATCGTCATTGTGGTATCGATGCGCGGGATATCACTCGACATTCTCTTACTTCTAATTTGGGTGTTTATACTGAGGCTGATGTTACTTTTAGGCGTATGGGGATTTGGTTATGTGGTGTTTGCTTCAAAACACACACGGTACGTGCTAAGTGCCGTCATGGTAGGGGCCCGGATGTGCCGCCCCCGATGAGGGAAATGGTGTTGTTCGTTTTGTGCTTCATAATTTTTCCAAGCCACTAGCTCCCTCTTCTCCTGCTCGACTTTGTATTGAGGATGGTTCGGTGCGTGATCATAACGATGGTTTTGACGTGGCTCTCCTGGATCAGTTGTTCTCTAAGGGGTTTCGCACGGTTAAGTCTATCCCTCCCAAGTGTCGTTTGGGGTTTTCTCGGGTTTTGAAAGGTGCTCTTGATAAGGTGATCTCTAAGCCTGATGACATTTCTAGTTGGGTCTCTTTGTTGGTGTTACCCCTTTGTACCCTTAAAACCTTTCGGCCACGGAGTAGTCGTGAGTCTAGGTCTTCGATAAAGCGTCGGCATCAGGAAGAGAATATTTCCCGTGCTATTTGCTCTTGGGGGACAACGGGTGGGAGTTTACAGCTTGTGAGGGAGTATTTGGCAGAGGATTCTCCTATGTTCTCAGTGGTTGATGATGAGGTCCTTGATTTGGAAGAGCGTAATATTAAGCAGTGTCGTAGGAAGATTTGTGATGGCCATTACACCGCTGCAGCTCGTGTTCTTTCTTCATCAGGCGTTGCTCCTTATAATGACGCCACACTGGCGGACTTGCTGTCTAAGCACCCTTCTTCTATCCCTCCATCCTTGCCTGATATGACGGTTGATCACCTTCACCTCGTTACGATTTCTGCTGTTGTTTTGGGCCAGATTAAAAGTTTTCCTCGGGGCACTTCATGTGGTAGGGATGGTTTACGTGCACAACACCTTATGGATTGCTTGAGTGGTGCTGCTGTGGCAGTCTCGGATGAGTTGGTTGGCTCTATTACCGGAGTCGTTAATCTCTTTCTAGCTGGAAGGTGCCCTATGGAATTAGGAGAGTATATTGCTAGTGCTCCCCTCACACCGCTTGTCAAGCCCGGCGGTGGTCTTCGTCCTATAGCTGTGGGTACTGTTTGGCGACGTCTTGTTTCGAAGGTTGGCGCTGCTATGGTTGGCCAGTCTTTGGGAAGTTACTTCGATGGTCTTCAGTTTGGTGTTGGTGTTTCTTCAGGTGGTGAGGCTATTCTTCATGCTGTGAATCGGCTGATTGAGGATCGTGGCTCTGATGTTGGCCTCTCTATGTTATTAGTTGATTTTCAAAATGCCTTCAATCCAGTTGATCGTACGGTCATGTTACGTGAAGTTCGCCGCCTTTGTCCGAGCATTTCTTGGTGGGTTGAATTTTGCTACTCTAATCCAGCCAGATTGTATTATGGGAACCACACATTATGGTCTTCTCAGGGGGTGCAACAGGGTGATCCCCTTGGTCCGCTGCTTTTTGCTTTGGTCCTACAACCCTTGGTTTCTAAAATCAGAGATAATTTTGAGGTTTGTCTTCAGGCGTGGTATTTGGATGATGGCACTATTATTGGGGACACTTTGGTGGTGGGGAAGGTTTTGCATTTGATTATGGAGGATGGGCCTCGTTTTGGGCTGCATCTCAACGTTGAAAAAACAGAAATTTTCTGGCCTACGGAGGACCCTCGCAGCAGGAAAGTAGGTGTCTTTCCTCCTAATATTGCTCGGCCTTTAAATGGTGTTAAGTTGCTTGGGGCCCCCGCAAGTTCCGATCCTGGTTTTAGTAGTGAACTGGTGATGCAAAGGGTGACCAAGTCCATTGCGCTTATGGATAAGGTTGCTAAGCTTGATGATCCTCAGTGTGAGTTGTTGTTGCTTAGGGCATGTACGGGAGTTTCTAAACTCTACTTTTCCTTGCGTACTTGTCCTCCTAGTATATTTGAGGCGGCTCAACGCGCTTTCGATGGAGTCCTTCGATCTTTCTTGGAGCGTATTGTTACTGCTTCAGGGCCTGGGTTTGGTGATTGGCAGTGGCGGCTTGCCACCTTGCCATTTGCATTTGGAGGGCTTGGTGTTTATTCTGCGGGAGATGTTCGTCATTATGCTTTTCTGACTTCTCGATTACAGTCTGCTGGATTGCAGACCAAGCTCCTACGTCATGCGGGTATTGTTGGTCTTGGTCGTGCTTTTGAAGATGCATTGGGTCTGTTTAATAAAACGGTTGGGTTTGATATTTTAGGTAATCCGAGTGAGGTCGCTGCCCCAATACTCATGAAGAAATTGGCAGATGTTTATTTCACAAAGGTTACCGCTTCTGCAGAATCAACTTTTTCGTTATCTCCCCGACAATCAACCTTATGGAAATCACAGCAGAGTGATCACACCTCTGCTTGGCTAAGGGCAGTCCCTATTTTGGGGTTGGGTCAGACGATGAACGCAAAGACTTACCGATGTGTGTTGTGCTACCGGTTAGGTGTTCCATTGTTCTCTATCTCGACTGCATGCTCTGCCTGTTCAAGGGTTTTTACTGGGGATATTTTCGGGGATTACGCGGTGTCTTGTGCTGGTATGGTGGGTATTAAGCATCGACATAATATTGTCCGGGATTCCCTTGTTGATGTTTGTTATCGATCTGGGATTTCAGCGAGAAAGGAGGTTGACATTGGGTTGTCTGGAGGGAACGACAGGGCCCTCAGACCTGCAGATGTGTTACTTTATTCCTGGGATTGTGGTCGCGATGTTTGTGTTGACTTGACAGGGTCTTCTCCTTTGACACAGTCTGGGCTTTCTGACTTTGTCCCTGGACGTGCTGTGATTAATGCGGCTCGTCGGAAGCGGGTCAAGTACGAATCTAGTTGTCTGGCGATTGGTTATGGTTTCATTCCTTTCTCATTTTCTTCCCTTGGGGAATTAGAGAAGGAGGCTGTTTCTTTGCTAAAGCGGGTTCAGAAGAGTTCGATGGCGCAAGATATTGGTGCCGGTGCTGCTGCTCATATTTTTACTAGGATAGGTTTTGCTATTGCTAGAGGTGTGGGGGCCCAGATTGTCTCTAGGCTTCCCACTAATTTTTTGTAAGTTTTAAAACTTTTAAGTTTATTATTATTATTATTATTATTATTATTATTATTATTATTATTATTATTATTATTATTATTATTATTATTATTATTATTATTATTATTATCAATAAAAAGTATCATCATTAAAAAGGTGTTATTTTATTATTATTACTATCGTTATTATCGTTAAAGTTATAATTAGTATTATTATTATTATTATCATTAAAATAGTTATTAGTATTATCATCATAATATTTATTATCATTAATATTATTATAATTAAAAACTAATATTAGTAACACCTAATTATTATGATTACTATTATTACCATTAATATGAACGCGATATAAAAGACGATTTAAAAGCTATTAAACGAATCGATTAGGAAATAATGAGTATAAGTATCATGATGAAATTAAAATATTGTAAGATATTGATTTAGATAAAATTATCGTTCTTATTATGTTTATCATTACTATTATTATTAAAAGTATCGTTAGTATTAAAGCTATCATTTTAACAAAAAATATCATTTTAATAGAAATGTCATTGTTATTATAAAATACCATTATTATTATCATTTTAAATAAAATTATTATTTTAAAGTTAATATTAAAAAGTATCGTAAATATTAAAGTTATCATAATTAGAATTATCATTTTATCATAATATCATTTTTTAGTAAATATAAATATTGAGATTTTTATTAATAGAATAATAATAATTATTATTACAAAATAATACAACTTTTACTTATTATTATTATCAATGTTATTTTATCAAATAAATATGTAATACAAATAATATAATTACCTTAATAAAACCTATCATAATATTTTTATGATATTAAATGAACTTTATAAATTTTATTACTTAAGATATATAAAAGTATATTTTTGTATAAAATTTTATTTATTAATAAATGAATTATATTATTTACTCTAATAAATCATTTTAAAATATTTAAAAATTATATAATAATCATGTATAAATTATGAAAATCATTTTGAGTCAAATTGACTTTTGTTGACTTTTACATATTAGACTCGAGCATTAGGATTGTGATACACTACGGTTGAACTTAAATTGTTAGACAAATATTGACCAACATATAAATATATATAATTAATATGGGTTCGTGAATCCAAGGCCAACCTTGCACTTGTTCAATGACGTCATATGTATTTTTACTACGAAATACAGTATGGTGAGTTTCATTTGCCTTTTTACCCTTTACATTTTTGGGCTGAGAATACATGTGCAACTTTTATAAATGTTTGACGAAATAGACACAAGTAATTGAAACTACATTCTATGGTTGAATGATCGATGTCGAATATGCCCCTTTTTGCTTGGTAACCTAAGAATTAGTAAACCGATCTACTAATTAACGCGAATCCTAAAGATAGATCTATTGGGCCTAACGAACCCCATCCATGGTTGCAGATGCTTTAGTACTTCGATGTTGTTTTATATCTTGTCCGATGGATGTCCCGGAATGATAGGGGATATTCTTATATGCATCTAGTTAATGTCGGTTACCAAGTGTTTAATCCATATGAATGATTTTTGTCTTTATGCATGGGACGTATATTTATGAGAAATGAAAATGAAAATCTTGTGGTCTATTAAAATGATGAAAATGATCGATTATGATAAATTAATGAACTCACCAACCTTTTGGTTGACACTTTAAAGCATGTTTATTCTCAGGTGTTAAAGAAATCTTCCGCTGTGCATTTGCTCATTTTAGAGATATTACTTGGAGTCATTCATGGCATATTTTGAAAGACGTTACATTCGAGTCGTTGAGTTCATCAAGATTATTATTAAGTCAATTATAGTTTGATGTATTATGAAATGGTATGCATGCCGTCAACTTTCGTTGTAAAGAAAGTTTGTCTTTTAGAAACGAATGCAATGTTTGTAAAATGTATCATATAGAGGTCAAATACCTCGCGATGTAATCAACTATTGTGAATCATTTATAATGTATATGAACGGGTCCTTTTAAACAATTACAAATATATATTTACCATTGCACATACATCTTACTTGCAACCATATAATGCATTCACCATGAGTACTCACAATAAAACATGTATATCTCAACATAAAAATTACTCTTAATTTGTCATAATATATGTTTGATAGTAAATTCAATAAATTATATTTATTCTTAAAAAAACATTACACATTCTGGTGGAAGAATTGTAAATTATGTCATGTTATATTACGCTTTTATTTTCATTATATATTTGAAAATATTGTAAGATTTCTTAAATATATAATGGATATCCATTAATCCGCTTAATCTACTGGATATGGATATAGATTGATGAACTAAATTTAAATGGATATGGATATGGATATGGATGAGCAAAAACTAAATGGATATGAATATCGCTTCACACCCTCACCTGATCCATATCTGTAACAACCCAACCCGTAATACAAACGATCACGCGGAAATATCAATTAATTTTTTTTTTGCTGGAACAGCATATGGGCGGCGCGCCATATGGCCGCGAGGCGCGCTAAACTGGCCTGTTCAAAAAGTCATGAAATGCGAAAATGTTTGACCACTTCCCGACGTATTTAGACAAAACGCTTTTCACAACCTATTCATATATGAAAAACTAACATGTTCCATTCATAAAATAAGTTTTACGAGACCGGGCCCACATCGGCATTTTTACGACTTTCGTACGAAAATACAAGTTTTCAACCACATGATTTGTAATACAAAATAAAGGCCGAGCATGGCGATTGGGGATACGCTACCCAATCCTAATCGAATCCAAAAGCATGCCTTTAAAGCAACTATGCAAGTCCACTAGTCCCCGCGCTTACCCGAGCCACCGCATCCATGCAAATCTATAAACAAAATTCAACAACGAGAGGGTAAGCTAAAGCTTAGTGAGTGCAATAGTTACACACATACATATATAATTTACCTACTTGCACTCCCTTACCCAAACCACACATTAATCCCGCATGTCAAAGCATAAGAAACTAGCATAATCAATCTTACCACAATGAACTCGTTTAACAAGCGTAAAAGCTAGTAACATCAAACGCACCATAAATACCTCGTGTATCAATTCGCACAAGCTAGTAACATCAAACGTACAACTAGCATAAACCTTAGCATAATCTCGCATATCATCTCGTAACAAAGCTAGTATCATCAGAATCGTACAACTAGCAACATCATTAGCATAATGATCATAATAATTATTAAATGCTACACAACAACTATAAACCATGGTTAACCAACTCTTCGCAGGGGAATGACTTCACAAAACAAGTCATCGATGTTCATAACAACCGTTAGCGCCCAAACACGGCCATGGTATGCTAACCCCCGAGGTGTTCCAAAAAGGGCTATGGCATCACCCCCAAGTGTTCCAAAAAAGGCTATGGCATCACTTGATCAATGTGTGAGCAAAACACGGCTATTACTCACAATCATGTGCACAAACACGGCTATGTGCAACAATTAATACGGGCAACAACGTGGGAGTAAAACACGACTATTACTCACCACCATATGCACAAACACGGCTATGTGCATAATTATCAATTGGACAAAACGGCTATGTCCCACAACTATGGTCAAAAAAACGGCTATGTGACACCATTAATTAATGTGTGCAAAAACGGCTATGCAACACCTTAATGGTCACAAAAACGGCTATGTGACTCATCGTCAAATAATAGCATTACAATAAATATATCGGGTCCCCAAATCTTAAGTCACATGTAGCGCACAAAATCCGGCTATTGTGTCACTATTCCCAAAGGTGTCCAAACGGCTCCCCCAAAACCCGGCTATTGTGCACATCGCGCACAAGCAAATAAATTATATACATACATGTATAATTATTCCACTCACCTTGAAGTCTTGAAGAAAACAAGCCAAATCCGTTGATCCGTCAATGAACGTACCTAATCCATTATCATAATAATAAACAACACAATTAGGGTGGATTACAAACCAACCCATATTGACACCTAGTGCAGTATCGACCCGATTGCACTTCCAAGTACAAATCGCGCCCAAATTAACCAATAATCACTAACACAAGTGAGAATGGTCCTAATACGCCAATTAAACCCAATCATAGGTGTTAAACACCTATCTTGCCCATAATGACACTTAAACCCTAATTTTGACCCAAAGGAGTCAACATCGCGCCATTAGCGAGTTTTGACACCAAAACATGTTTAACTCGGTTTTATACTTCAACTTAATCCATTTTAAGTTTATAAACCTTATTAAATCGACAATTGGGTCATAATCATCACCAAACCCTAATTTTGACTCAAGTCAAAATTAGTCAACCCAAATTCACCTAAAGTGATTCCAACACTTCCATAATCACTAAACCTAGTGATTAAACTCAAGATTAAAGCCTAATCAAGGCCAAATCGTCAACCAACCCAAAACCCGCCTAGTGACAAGAATAACTAGTCACCATAAACCCATTTCATCATCTAAGAGGGTTTCACTACAAATCAAACTCAAACCCTAACTTGAATATCAAATCTAACAAATGTAATTCGGAGTTTGAACTTACCAATACCACCAAAATGATGCCGTTGACGAGTAGAACAACTTTAAAACCCGAGCTTTGGTGAGAATCCAACTCCTTCTTCTCCAAATCAAGCTCTCTCTCTCTCTCTCTCTCACTAAAAGTGGGTTTCTCTCACTAGGGTTTGAAGAGAGTGTTTGATGAGTGAAATGTGATCCAAAATGATCAATGGATCAGTTTTGATGACCCCAAACCGACCCCAAGTGAAAAGACCAAAGTACCCCTCATTTAAACCCTTTAAAAATGCTGAAAATTGCATCAGCAGCAATCGGAGCGCCGCTCCATAAGGTGGCGCGCCGCTCCACCCTTCAGGTCAGTTTTCAGTAACTTGTTTTGGCCATAACTTTTTGACCGTAGCTCCGTTTTCGATGAATCAAATATCGTTGGAAACATAATAAGATTTTATTTCCAATGGTAAGGCTTTGAAACATCAACTCAAACTTTATTTGGGGTTGAAAAGATACGTACACACCTTGTCACTTCAGACAACGTCCAGTTTCCTTCGACGTTCGAGCAAGCAACACGTACGTACTTCGTACACTTCATACACGCATCGTACACCATAAATACATTATGTACTGTAAATATTTGGGTCTTACAACTCTCCCCCACTTAAACTCGATCACGTCCTCGTGATCTTCTCCACTTAACCAATCCGGAACTACTCAATGGCCCTCAATCCTAAGTTCCAATCCGAACTTTCCTAGACAATTCTTCCCAATGAATCACCTTTAACAACTAAAATCGTCACCCGCGATTTATCAAAACCACAATCCGAGCACTAAAACCCGCTCAATTCCCCATATCGGGAAAAACTCAACCAATCTCGTACCGAGATATCATTTCCTTAGCGTACCTTTACCAAGGACAACGCTAAAAGCGACCAAGTCTCAACCTAAAGCCAACAATCCTAACGTTAAAGATCGAATCACATGAATCCTTACGGATTACACTTACCGCTAAACATCCTTTGTAGTGCACAATATAACCAATACGTCACTATCCTAACATCATAAGCAACGGCTAAGACCAAAAGCGCCCAAAATGACTATGGCAACGCTAATCCTAAAGTGTACAAAATCGACTATTGTCACACTCATAACAACATGTGAGCGAAACACGGCTATCGCATCACTAATCACACAACATGGTCCTCACGATCCCACCATCGGTGTATAAAACAACTGATAGATCACACCTCACGGTCCTTACGACCCCACTATTGGCGTATAAAACAACCAATAGATCACACATCCAACAACATGAAGGCTGGCAGAAAACTACACGCGACCCACTTCCCAAATCTCAACACCGGATGAAGTCAGCGGACCCTGTCAACGGTCATGCTTCACCGATATAACACTACACCCATGATGAAGTCAGCGGACTCCAAAGGTCATGCTTCACCAATCAATGATCTCATGATGAAGTCAGAGGACCTCGAAGGTCATGCTTCACCAGTCAATGGTCCCTTTTGGCCTCGAACAACGAGTAGCGTAATATCGCGCTCTGCTACGCCATAGTGAATCCTAACGGATACCACTAACCATTCACACAATCGAGCAAGAACCGCCTCTATCAAACATAGGCACAAAACAATAATTCTCTAAAAGAGGATCCGATACGCACATCCCTTAACCGAGGGATTTCACCTTGCTCACCATACCCGTCCATTATCTCTCAACGAGATTTACCACATTACTACCTTGGTGATATTTCAAATCCAAAATCATAAGTACAATTTAACCGAAATTGTACCCTACCACTAATCGACCAAATCTAGGTCCCGACACAAATTTCGGATCTACCAAAAGCATTGTCCGAAATCCCACACTAAAACCTCCTCGTGCGGGAGTGTAACTCCCCCACTTGGAACTACGTTCCATAACTACATCTCATACACCCGCACAATGCTACCAAAGGTAGACTTTACCAATAATTGGGTTCACACGGCCAATCACCATGTCTTGCTCCAATCTTGAGCACACAAAGGATTTCAACCAATCCTTAACACTTCGAACGAAAAGTGTACCGCAAATTACACAACTCCACTCTCGCAATCATCCAATTGCTATAGCTTGTCAAACTTCACCCAGTCACTCATGTAACTAAGGGTTTCACTTCGGTACCCTAAGTACAATGTAACCGCAACACAATCGGAGTCGAACACCACGCTAGTAGGTATAAAAGAGGCACCTAATGTCGCATCACGTAGACTCCTTTACCAACATACATCGAGATCCGAAACACTCGATTTCTCGGGTTTCATCCCACCCGTCGAACCTCATGGTTCATCAACTTCAACACGAGAGCGAACACGCCCTAGCATCCAAACACCAAAACTCATTTCCATGGCTTGGTAGAAATATTTCCCAAATACTAAGGAATGCTTGGTTACACCAAGTCTTACGCCCTTCGCCCAACAATCAAACGTCACCATAGGGTACTTCCATTAGGAACGTCACCCATATCAATAACATGCACAACACCATTGAGACTTTAGGGGTCTCACTCAAACGAGCTTAACGACCCAATACTAACCAAAATGCTTAAGCACCCAAGGATTCGCACCATAGGATCAAGGCACAACACACCACTTATACACTCTACTGAGAGCAAACCGGAACCATAAACGTAAACCGCCTACTTGCTACGAATTATCTCCAACGGAGAATAAAGTTTAGCTAAGACTCACGCACATACTGCATGTTATTACAAATGAACAACATATAATTTCGTACTAAAGGTACCTGATGTATCGCTGTTGGGCTTCTGTGCTCCACTACCCATCATGTATTCGCGCTCTAACCTCCTAACCCGATCATCATGCTATTCGGAACACTCTAACTTCTGGTGTCCCTCCATCCGGAAAATGAAACACCTGATTGAGCCTAAAGGCACCACCATACAATCTTGTGCCAAATGACCCCGTTCCCCACACTTAAAGCACGTGAGCTTGTAACCCTTCTTACTCTTCTTCTTCACATTCCCGACACCTTCAGGCGTACTTCGTGCCCTCTTACCATGAGCACCATGAAATCCTAACCTTGCAAGTACATTTTCATCATCGCTACCTCGAGGTTTGGGAAACCTCTTTTCAAACTCTTCCTTTACAACTTTAGTCACTTGGTCTCGGACCATTTCCGTCATTTGTCCTTCGACCAACTCCTTGGTTACTTCTCTAACTTTGCCGGTGAAAACCGAAACATATTGTTCAAACACAGACTCAATCTTTAACGTTAACTCATCCTTCCCTTCGTGAATAGGCTCACTCGTTCCGCATCCATCTTCTGTTTTCATTCTAAGGGATGCAAACGATTAGATCACGAACGTATAGACCACACGCACAACACCGTCCCATCTTGCTAAACACTCATCGTACATCACTTGTTAGACATGATTTGCACCCGTAATAAGGTTTGCAAGTCCTTATTACGCATACACGCCGTATCAACTTGTTAGTACAATGACCGCCTCGCTTGATGTCATAAACAAACACAAACAAATTCTACGCGACAACAACACACACGAGAATTATTATCACAACACAATAATATATTAATAATATCCGCATTACTAATATAAACGTTAGTCCACTTACAAACAAGGCACTAACTATAACCCATTCTGAAACATCCCAACCCGTATTCCATACGATAATTTTTTTTTGTAAAGATACACATTTACGCGCCAATAAAATATGTAAACCAATCCACAAGTTCCATTTAAACGTTCATCAATTTAAATGTTTACAAAAGGCACGAAGGCCATTAATTAAGTTCAATACAAGTTTGACCCACTACAACGATAGTTTATAATCCAAACGACCCTTTGAGCATGGTTTGGGAGTAAACTACCCAAAACGTTAGGCTAACTTTCAAACTTCAATAAAACATCATCAAAGGACACCTAGTGCCCGATAACCCCTTTGCCCTTATCCGCACCTGCAACTAAAAAGATAAACAACGAGAGGGGTAAGCTAATGCTTAGTGAATGCAATAATTATACATGTTCATATATAACCAACTTACTTGCAATCACTTACACAATACCGCATACAAGCTAGCTATTCGACAAACATGCAAACATCATGCATGAAATACAATCCACAATCCACAAGGAGCTAGCAACCGACAATAGCATATAGTTCATAATTTAATATGCTAATTACACAATCACACAACCATGGTTAACCAATAGCAAAAAGGAATGGTACTCAAAATTCCCATCGGTGTTCATAACAACCGTTAGTGCACAACACATATATCACCAACCCTTGGACAACACATATCCGTTCATAAGATCATTAGTGTACAACACATATAACACCAATTTGGACAACACATATCCATTTAATAAACCGTTAGCATACAACACAAATATTGCTAAATTAGACAACACATATCCGTTCATAAATCGTTAGTGTACAACACATATATCACTAACTAGGACAACACATATCCTTACGTACAAATAAGCACATCATATACGTACAAGTATACTTATTCCACTCACCTTGTCACAAGGATGGTGATTTAGCACTTCCGAGCTTCAATGCAATGTACCTAAATCATTAGGTGCACATTCAATTTCACAACTAGTGGGATTAACCACAATACTCCCACTTGAGCATTTAATGACCCAATTTGCATTAAATGACTCAACTACTCACAACCGCCCATAAATGGCCAAGACTCGACTTTAATCACTAAGACTAGTGAATTAAAGTCTATTAACTTCAATTAACACAAAACTTAGGGTAATCCATACCCATTTCATCTAATTAGGTCAACTAGTACATTTTGACCCATTTTATATTACTTAGACTCACAATCAAGTCAAACTTACCCATTTACACTTCTTTCATAAATCTTAAAGTGCATTAGTGACTAACAACACCAATTGACACTTACAACCTCAAATCACAAGGCCAAAACCATAAATAGTGGCTATTAGGGTTTCCTTACATCAACATAACCCAAACTCACCCATTTTACCCTCAAATGGGTCATACAAATCTCTAGTAACCCAAACCCTAGCCATTAACCAATTAAAACTTAAAACATAAAGTTAGAACTTACCAAGACTATCTTCTTGTAGCTAGTAACAAGGAGAACAACTTTAAATCTCGCTCCTAGGTTTGATTCACAAATCTCCAACTCCAAATCTCAAGATTAAACTAAGTGGGTTTTATGTTTTGGGAGAGAAATTGGAAAGAAAATAGAAAAGGAAATGAAATAAATGAACTAGTGGTGGAGGTTTAATGCTCCCATCAGATCCACATGTTAAATTACCAATTTGCCCCTTAAATTTATTTAATTTGAGCTAAAATCGGAGTCAGAACTGCAGAGGTGCCGCGGCGCGGCCCATTTGTCGCGGCGCGACCTAACGAAGGAAAAATGACCCATTTTAACTTGACTTCTGATCTGGAATTGCTTTATATGCCGCGGCGCGGACCCAATTGTCGCGGCGCTGCCTAAGGCTGTAACTGGACAGTTCGATCGATTTAAACAATTTTCGGTTTTATTTGATTTGTACATTCCAAACCCGCTTCCTATATTCACCTAGCCTTCAACAATAGTCTCACAAGACTTAACGCTAACCAAACCCATGATTAAACTTATACATGCACACATTATCAAGTATACATATATATATATATATATATATATATATATATATATATATATATATATATATATATATATATATATATATATATATATCTACGCATATATTCATACATTTGTGCATAAGCTAACGAGTTATAAATGTACAAATGATTAAGTGAGCACCTTTCGATACGTACGGGAAAACGGGATGTTACAACTCTCCCCCACTTGAATCGGAGTGCGTCCTCGCGATCCAAGCCGCATGACAAGAAGGAAGATAAACCAGCACAAACTCTTCAGGCTCCCAAGTAAACTCGGACCCCTTACTACGACGCCATTGAACTTTAAAAGTCCTAACCTCTTTATGTCTCAACCTTTTGACTTTCTCATCAAGTATGACAATCGGTTCCTCAATATACTCTAACCTATTATTTAGCTCAATCTCGTCTAATGGCACCCAAGATGAATCATCCGCAAGACACTTACGGAGATGGGAAACATGAAATGTATTATGGATCCCCGCAAGATCTTCGGGTAATTCCAAACGATACGCGACTTCACCAACACGAGCTAAAACCTTAAATGGTCCAATAAACCGAGGAGCTAACTTTCCTCGTTTCCGGAATCGAATAATACCTTTCCATGGCGAAACCTTAAGCATCATCATGTCACCTTCTTGAAATTCGATCGTTCGTCTACGCTTGTCGGCATACGACTTTTGTCTATCTTGAGCCTTTTTCAAATGCTCTCGAATCACATCAATCTAGCTATTCGTCTCTAAAACCAAATCGGTACTCCCGATTTCCTTTTGTCCCACTTCACCCCAACAAATCGGGGTTCGACACCTACGCCCATAAAGCATCTCATAAGGTGGCATCCCAACACTAGTATGATAACTATTATTGTACGAGAATTCCACCAAAGGCAAATGCTCGTCCCAACTACCACCAAAATCGATAATACATGCTCGTAACATATCCTCCAAAGTTTGATTCGTACGTTCGGTTTGACCGTCCGTTTGAGGATGATACGCCGTGCTCAACTTTAATTGCGTACCCATATCTTCATGAAACTTTTCCCAAAACCGAGATGTAAAACGAGTATCTCAATCCGAAATAATAGATATAGGAACACCGTGTCGAGAGATGACTTCCTTGATAAACAACTTAGCCAAGGTCTCCGATGATATCGCTTCCTTAATGGGAAGAAACAAAGCACTCTTCGTCAGTCGATCAACTATAACCCAAATCGAATCAAACTGGGTTCTCGCCGTTTTAGGTAACTTTGTGATGAAGTCCATGGTAATGTGCTACCATTTCCATTTCGGGATTTCTAACGGTTGTAACTTACCATACGGCTTTTGGTGCTCGGCTTTAACTTGCAAACACGTGACGCATTGCTCAACATACTTCACAACATCACGTTTCATGCCCGGCCACCAATAATCTTTCTTTAAATCAAGATACATTTTCGTTGCGCCCGGATGAATGGAATACTTTGACTTATGTGCTTCATCAAGTAGTACTTGTCGGTTACCACCCATCTTACGACAACAAACCACGCGAGCCCATAGTAATGAACTCCGATTGTCCCACAATTCGCTCCGCTTGCTTGTTGTGAACGTAAGCCTCTATTTGAATCACGTCGAGTTTTTCAAGAAAATCGTTAGTAATAATCATACGTAACAATCCCAATCGTAACGCCGGGTAATGACTCTTTCGACTTAATGCATCCGCGACCACATTCGCCTTTCCCGGATGATAAAGTATCTCACAATCATAGTCTTTTACCACATCCATCCACCTACGTTGACGATAATTCAAATCTCGTTGATTAAAGAGATGTTTCAAACTCTTATGATCCGAATAAATCGTACACTTGACACCATACAAGTAATGGCGCCAAATTTTCAACGCATGAACCACCGCCGCCAATTCAAGATCGTGAGTCGGGTATCTCTTTTCGTGTTCCTTTAATTGTCGAGAGGCGTAAGCGATGACTTTACCTCTTTGCATCAAAACACACCCGAGACCATTTAAAGAAGCATCACAATAAACCGTCATGTCTTCTACCCCTTCCGGCAACACTAACACCGGAGCTTGACATAATTTTTCTTTTAACAATTGAAAAGCAATTTCTTGCTCATTCTCTCAAATAAACCTCGCGTTCTTCCTCGTTAATTTCGTCAACGAAGAAGCGATTTTAGAAAAGTCTTGGATAAACCGACGATAATAACCGGCCAATCCGAGAAAACTTCGGATTTCCGTAGGCGTACTCGGTTGTCTCCAACTCTTCACTGTCTCTATCTTCCCCGGATCTACTTGAATACCGTCTTTGTTCACAATGTGGCCAAGGAATTGAACCTCCCTTAGCCAAAATTCACATTTGGAGAACTTAGCATAAAACTTCTCCTTTCGTAATGTCTTCAATACCTCACGCAATTGACGTTCATGTTCGTTCATACTTTTCGAGTAGACTAGTATGTCGTCAATGAACACAATCATCGACTTGTCCAACATAGGTTGGCACACTCGGTTCATAAGATCCATGAATGCCGCCGGTGCATTCGTAAGACCAAAAGGCATAACTACAAACTCGAAATGCCCGTAACGCGTTCGAAAAGCCGTTTTCTCAATATCTTCCTCACGGACCCGTATTTGGTGATAGCCGGACCGTAGGTCGATCTTAGAGAAATACGTTGCACCTTGGAGTTGGTCAAACAAATCGTCGATCCTAGGTAATGGATAGCGATTCTTGATCGTCACTTTGTTCAACTCCCGATAATCGATGCACATCCGCATACTTCCATCTTTCTTTTTCACAAACAAGACCGGAGCACCCCATGGCGAGGAGCTCGGTCGAATGAAACCCTTTTCAAGCAACTCTTGGGTTTGATTTAACAACTCTTTCCGTCGGTGCTAAACGATAAGGAGTTTTAGCAATGGGGGTAGCCCCCGGAACCAACTCAATGCGAAATTCTACTTATCTTTCCGCCGGAACACCCGGTAACTCGTCCGAAAAAACGTCTTCGAATTCACTAACTACCAGAATTTCACGAATGGGTGGTGGCTCATCACGAGTATCCACAACATGGGCAAGATAAGCCATGCCACCACTAACAAGAAAACGACGTGCCCGTGCAAAAGAACATATCGGCACAAGTCTTCTTCGTTTATCGCCGTGAATAATTAACTCTCCCCCACTTGGGGCCTTTACACGAATAAATTTTTCGTGACATGCAATATCGGCTCTATTATGGTCAAGCCAATCCATACCCAAAATGATATCAAAATCGCCCAAAGTCATAGGAATGAGATCAATTTTAAAGTTTTCGGCACCAAACACAACATCACAATTTTTACATACGTCAACCACTAGCACCGTCTTGCCGTCTGCTATTTCGACTTCTACCGGACGACTTAACTTAGCTAATAGCTTATTAAGTTTAGGTACAAATCGAGGTGACACAAAAGAAAAATTTGCACCACTATCAAATAGAATCCTTGCCGGATTAGAGTTAACCATGAAAGTACCTGAGACAACTTCGTTCGATTGTTTAGCTTCATCATTGGTCATCAAATAATTTCAACCTCTAGCTGTACCCACCGCCTTTTCTAACCACTTAACATTATCATTGCGCAACTCGGGACACTCGGGCCTCTTGTGCCCTTCTTTACCACAATTGAAACAAGTAAATTTGGGTGTGGAAGGTGAGTTGGGGCAATCACGAGAGATGTGACCTTTTTGCCCACAAGTATAGCAAGTGGGTACATGACCACCGGAGCCACCTTTCTTCACACTGTTAACACTTTCGGAGCCCTTCTTGTTCTTTTTGTTAGAAAATCTCGATTGAATCGAATTCTCGAACTTCCTCTTTCCAAAAGTAAAACTACTCTTTCTCAACACAAGCGCTTCAAAACCCTTCGCCATATTGAACAATTCATCAAAGCTCTTCACTACGTTCACACTAATTTTCTCTTGATAATTATCATTCAAGATCCTATAAAAATCTTCCTTCAACATCTTATCGTTCCCGACATACTCCGGGCAAAATTGGGTCTTGGACAAAAACACGGATTTGAGAGTGTTCAAATCCATCGGCCCTTGCCTCAAGGAACATAACTCGTCCTTAAGCCTAGTTAGATCGGCCGAAGTTCGGTACTCATCAAAAAACTCTACCTTGAATTCATCCCAAGTAAAATCCATGCATTGTTCTTCACCATAAACTTGGATTTTCGCATCCCACCATAGCTTAGCGTCACCCCTTAACATGCTACAACCATACCTTGTCTTCTTATCAAGAGGACATTCACAAGTACGAAAAGCCCCCTCCATATCGGAGATCCATCGGGCACTCTTGAGAGGGTCTCGTTCACCTTCAAAGGTGGGAGGTTGAGAATCCTTAAAATTCTTATAAAAGAAGTCCCGTCTCCCCACATTATCCTCTTGATGAACGGCCTTCACTTGCTCCTTGACTACATTGACTAATTGCTCGTCAATCGTATCTAGAAACATTTTCTTAACATCCTCGAGGAACTCCGCTTTTTGACGTTTAAAGATGGCCTCAACTTTGGCCGTGAACTCAACGTCCTCACTCGTACCCCCATTTTCGGTGTCGTGTCCGTTTCTCATCTTCATTCTATAAAACGGAAAAGATTAAACAACGAACGAACAAAAGGACATAACACGTATGCATATACGTATACCCCACACTACTCCATCTTACTCAACAATCGTCGTACATTACTTGTTTGACACGATTTGCATCCGTAACAATGGTAGCTAATCATTGTTACGCGAACACGTTGCATTAACTCGCTAGTACAACATCTATCTCGCTTGATGATTGCTAAACACAACACAATTCAATTAGCACGAGGTTAGTTCACATAAACCAAAGTACTAACAATTCCCGATTTGACCCAAAGTCCTATAAGTCCCGTATAAAAGTGCATACACAATAAAGTCCAAGTCTATGCACCTATCTCAAGTCGCCTAAATCCCTTAGACCATGCTCTGATACCACTTGAAACATCCCAACCCGTATTCCATACGATATTTTTTTTTTGTAAAGATACACATTTACGCGCCAATAAAATATGTAAACCAATCCACAAGTTCCATTTAAACGTTCATCAATTTAAATGTTTACAAAAGGCACGAAGGCCATTAATTAAGTTCAATATAAGTTTGACCCACTACAACGATAGTTTATAATCCAAACGACCCTTTGAGCATGGTTTGGGAGTAAACTACCCAAAACGTTAGGCCAACTTTCAAACTTCAATAAAACATCATCAAAGGCCACCTAGTGCCCGATAACCCCTTTGCCCTTATCCGCACCTGCAACTAAAAAGATAAACAACGAGAGGGGTAAGCTAATGCTTAGTGAATGCAATAATTATACATGTTCATATATAACCTACTTACTTGAAATCACTTACACAATACCGCATACAAGCTAGCTATTCGACAAACATGCAAACATCATGCATAAACTACAATCCACAATACACAAGGAGCTAGCAACCGACAATAGCATATAGTTCATAATTTAATATGCTAATTACACAATCACACAACCATGGTTAACCAATAGCAAAAAGGAATGGTACTCAAAATTCCCATCGGTGTTCATAACAACCGTTAGTGCATAACACATATATCACCAACCCTTGGACAACACATATCCGTTCATAAGATCATTAGTGTACAATACATATAACACCAATTTGGACAACACATATCCATTTAATAAACCGTTAGCATACAACACATATATTGCTAAATTAGACAACACATATCCATTCATAAATCGTTAGTGTACAACACATATATCACTAACTAGGACAACACATATCCTTACGTACAAATAAGCACATCATATACGTACAAGTATACTTATTCCACTCACCTTGTCACAAGGATGGTGATTTAGCACTTCCGAGCTTCAATGCAATGTACCTAAATCATTAGGTGCACATTCAATTTCACAACTAGTGGGATTAACCACAATACTCCCACTTGAGCATTTAATGACCCAATTTGCATTAAATGACTCAACTACTCACAACTGCCCATAAATGGCCAAGACTCGACTTTAATCACTAAGACTAGTGAATTAAAGTCTATTAACTTCAATTAACACAAAACTTAGGGTAATCCATACCCATTTCATCTAATTAGGTCAACTAGTACATTTTGACCCATTTTATATTACTTAGACTCACAATCAAGTCAAACTTACCCATTTACACTTCTTTCATAAATCTTAAAGTGCATTAGTGACTAACAACACCAATTGACACTTACAACCTCAAATCACAAGGCCAAAACCATAAATAGTGGCTATTAGGGTTTCCTTACATCAACATAACCCAAACTCACCCATTTTACCCTCAAATGGGTCATACAAATCTCTAGTAACCCAAACCCTAGCCATTAACCAATTAAAACTTAAAACATAAAGTTAGAACTTACCAAGACTATCTTCTTGTAGCTAGTAACAAGGATAACAACTTTAAATCTCGCTCCTAGGTTTGATTCACAAATCTCCAACTCCAAATCTCAAGATTAAACTAAGTGGGTTTTGTGTTTTGGGAGAGAAATTGGAAAGAAAATAGAAAAGGAAATGAAATAAATGAACTAGTGGTGGAGGTTTAATGCTCCCATCAGATCCACATGTTAAATTACCAATTTGCCCCTTAAATTTATTTAATTTGAGCTAAAATCGGAGTCAGAACTGCAAAGGTGCCGCGGCGCGGCCCATTTGTCGCGGCGCGACCTAGCGAAGGAAAAATGAGCCCTTTTAACTTGACTTCTGATCTGGAATTGCTTTATATGCTGCGGTGCGGACCCAATTGTCGCGGCGCGGCCTAAGGCTGTAACTGGACAGTTCGACCGATTTAAACAATTTTCGATTTTATTTGATTTGTACATTCCAAACCCGCTTCCTATATTCACCTAGCCTTCAACAATAGTCTCACAAGACTTAACGCTAACCAAACCCATGATTAAACTTATACATGCACACATTATCAAGTATACATATATGTATGTGTATATATATATATATATATATATATATATATATATATATATATATATATATATATATATATATATATATATATATATATATATATCTACGCATATATTCATACATTTGTGCATAAGCTAACGAGTTATAAATGTACAAATGATTAAGTGAGCACCTTTCGATACGTACGGGAAAACGGGATGTTACACATTCCGACCCGTAATCCTACAAGTCCCGCAACAATTAAGCACACACAAAAGTCTAAGTCTAGGCACCTATCTCAAGTCACCTAAATCCCTTAGACCATGCTCTGATACCACTTGTAACAACCCAACCCGTAATACAAACGATCACGCGGAAATATCAATTAATTTTTTTTTGCTGGAACAGCATATGGCGCGGCGCGCCAAACTGGCCTGTCCAAAAAGTCATGAAATGCGAAAATGTTTGACCACTTCCCGACGTATTTAGACAAAACGCTTTTCACAACCTATTCATATATGAAAAACTAACAAGTTCCATTCATAAAATAAGTTTTACGAGACCGGGCCCACATCGGCCGTTTTACGACTTTCGTACGAAAATACAAGTTTTCAACCACATGATTTGTAATACAAAATAAAGGCCAAGCATGGCGATTGGGGATACGCTACCCAATCCTAATCGAATCCAAAAGCATGCCTTTAAAGCAACTACGCAAGTCCACTAGTCCCCGCGCTTACCCGAGCCACCGCATCCATGCAAATCTATAAAAAAAAGTCAACAACGAGAGGGTAAGCTAAAGCTTAGTGAGTGCAATAGTTACACACATACATATATAATTTACCTACTTGCACTCCTTTACCCAAACCACACATTAATCCCGCATGTCAAAGCATAAGAAACTAGCATAATCAATCTTACCACAATGAACTCGTTTAACAAGCGTATAAGCTAGTAACATCAAACGCACCATAAATACCTCGTGTATCAATTCGCACAAGCTAGTAACATCAAACGTACAACTAGCATAAACCTTAGCATAATCTCGCATATCATCTCGTAACAAAGCTAGTATCATCAGAATCGTACAACTAACAACATCATTAGCATAATGATCATAATAATAATTAAATGCTACACAACAACTATAAACCATGGTTAACCAACTCTTCGCAGGGGAATGACTTCGCGAAACAAGTCATCGATGTTCATAACAACCGTTAGCGCCCAAACACGGCTATGGTATGCTAAACCCCGAGGTGTTCCAAAAACGGCTATGGCATCACCCCCAAGTGTTCCAAAAACGGCTATGGCATCACTTGATCAATGTGTGAGTAAAACACGGCTATTACTCACAATCATGTGCACAAACACGGCTATGTGCAACAATTAATACGGGCAACAACGTAGGAGTAAAACACGGCTATTACTCACCACCATATGCACAAACACGGCTATGTGCATAATTATCAATTGGACAAAACGGCTATGTCCCACAACTATGGTCACAAAAATGGCTATGTGACACCATTAATTAATGTGTGCAAAAACAGCTATGCAACACCTCAATGGTCACAAAAACGGCTATGTGACTCATCGTCAAATAATAGCATTACAATAAATATATCGGGTCCCCAAATCTTAAGTCACATGTAGCGCACAAAATCCGGCTATTGTGTCACTATTCCCAAAGGTGTCCAAACGGCTATCGTCGCATCGATGTGCCCCAAAACCAGGCTATTGTGCACATCGCGCACAAGCAAATAAATTATATACATACATGTATAATTATTCCACTCACCTTGAAGTCTTGAAGAAAACAAGCCAAATCCGTTGATCCGTCAATGAACGTACCTAATCCATTATCATAATAATAAACAACACAATTAGGGTGGATTACAAACCAACCCATATTGACACCTAGTGCAGTATCGACCCGATTGCACTTCCAAGTACAAATCGCTCCCAAATTAACCAATAATCACTAACACAAGTGAGAATGGTCCTAATACGCCAATTAAACCCAATCATAGGTGTTAAACACCTATCTTGCCCATAATGACACTTAAACCCTAATTTTAACCCAAAGGAGTCAACATCGTGCCATTAGCGAGTTTTGACACCAAAACATGTTTAACTCGGTTTTATACTTCAACTTAATCCATTTTAAGT
This sequence comes from Rutidosis leptorrhynchoides, assembly GCF_046630445.1. Lineage (NCBI taxonomy): Eukaryota > Viridiplantae > Streptophyta > Magnoliopsida > Asterales > Asteraceae > Rutidosis > Rutidosis leptorrhynchoides. The sequence continues at coordinate 416,597,211 of NC_092336.1, forward strand.
TTATAAACCTTATAAAATCGACAATTGGGTCATAATCATCACCAAACCCTAATTTTGACTCAAGTCAAAATTAGTCAACCCAAATTCACCTAAAGTGATTCCAACACTTCCATAATCACTAAACCTAGTGATTAAACTCAAGATTAAAGCCTAATCAAGGCCAAATCGTCAACCAACCCAAAACCCGCCAAGTGACAAGAATAACTAGTCACCATAAACCCATTTCATCATCTAAGAGGGTTTCACTACAAATCAAACTCAAACCCTAACTTGAATATCAAATCTAACAAATGTAATTCGGAGTTTGAACTTACCAATACCACCAAAATGATGCCGTTGACGAGTAGAACAACTTTAAAACCCGAGCTTTGGTAAGAATCCAATTCCTTCTTCTCCAAATCAAGCTCTCTCTCTCTCACTAAAAGTGGGTTTCTCTCACTAGGGTTTGAAGAGAGTGATTGATGAGTGAAATGTGATCCAAAATGATCAATGGATCAGTTTTGATGACCCCAAACTGACCCCAAGTGAAAAGACTAAAGTACCCCTCATTTAAACCCTTTAAAAATGCTGAAAATTGCATCAGCAGCAATCGGAGCGCCGCTCCATAAGGTGGCGCGCCGCTCCACCCTTCAGGTCAGTTTTGAGTAACTTGTTTTGGCCATAACTTTTTTACCGTAGCTCCATTTTCGATGAATCAAATATCGTTGGAAACGTAATAAGATTTTCTTTCCAATGGTAAGGCTTTGAAACATCAACTCAAACTTTATTTGGGGTTGAAAAGATACGTACACACCTTGTCACTTCAGACAACGTCCAGTTTCCTTTGACGTTCGAGCAAGCAACACGTACGTGCTTCGTACACTTCATACACGCATCGTACACCATAAATACATTATGTACAGAAAATATTTGGGTCTTAAAATATCCGATCCATTAACATCCCTAGGATGAAGGATTGAAGATAGAATCGTAAGAAATTGTGATGTAGAAGGAAGTCAAAAAGAATTAGAATTGGAATTGGACAAGGGTATGTTTATTTTTATATCTAATATATTCAATGGCTCATACTATAAAAATCATATCATAAGTCGGTTAATTTCAAACACTTTAGTAGTCCAAACCATTAAACTATAATCTCTAAAAATTTATGGGGTCCCAATATTATATTTTGTGGTGTCCTATACATAAAAAATAAAATTTTTGTGATAAATTTCGAAAAACTAGTGGTATCACGGGATCCCGCGGGTCTTCTCCTAAACTCGCCACTGTATGAAAGCAATGCAAAACATACAAAGAAGTCAAATGATAGATACTTGATAATGGAAGGAATTAAACAAATAAACACGTTCAAAAAGTATTCAAATGTGTAAAAATATAAATAAAAAAGACCGATAACTAAGATATAGACGCTACATACTACTCCTAAAATTTAAAGCTTAAATCTTTATTATTCTAACTCACTATAGTATACTCCATCGATTTTCTGTGAGTCAAGCTTAGGAGGCTATTAGGCCAGCTGGTTCCATTGTTCCATGGTTTGGTGTAGTTTGGCGTTCTAATTGCATTCCGAGACATTCATTTGTTATTTGGCTCCTACTGAAATAGAAACTTAAAACTCAGGACAAGCTCAAGGATTGAGAATTTAGACAAGGTCAGGTTCTTGAATGCCCCCTTTGTTTCGAATGCGATGACTCCATAGCCATCTATTTTTTGATTGACGTTACTCGAGATGTGTTTGGGAATATGTGAAACAGGGGGCATATCTAAATAAATTACTAATATACATATAAATAAATAAAATGTAGGAACATTTTATTCAAATTCAAATAAAATAAAATAGACATTTCAAATGAAATATAGCTTTTCCAAATCGTAGTTATACTGCATTCAACCTTCTAAAATCATTTATTCAAATGTTATATAAAAACATTTTCCTTAACAGATTCTATTGTTGAACTGACAACTTTCCCCTTAACATCATAAATTTATTACTAATATACATGCATATATTAACGGAAGCAAGGACATATGAGGGCTAATATACCTGTTTTGAATGGCCCACTCCTCCCGCTTTGAGGCAAATTTCTTGAGCTAGACACCTAAGACTCTTTCCAACGCGTCGTCAAATGGGCTCGCGTCAGACTCGCTGGCAGGAACTAACGCCCCTGGCGTCATTAACGGGGCGTCAGATTTTGACACTGGGGGCGTCAGTCGGGGATTTGACTGAAAAAATGGCTTCAAATGGTGTGGTGGCTTGATCTGATTGGGTGGGGTAATATATCCGTTACCCAACGGATATATACCCGTTTTTTGGTTTTTTTTTTTTTTAAATTCAATTTTTACTCCATTTTACTCCTATTTAAACCCCAACAATCATATCATTTTTCACACAATTCATTCTTACTTACTCTATTTCTTTCTACCTTTTATTTTTTAATAAAGTCTATATAAATAGCTTAGTCAATAGTCAATATATTCTGTTACATAGCTTAGTCAATATTATCTGTATAAGTCATGTGGTGTCCTAGTTTACAGGAAGTTAGCTGAGAATACCCAATTATGTGGAACTTACTCTGTATAAATATATCAGTCGACAGATTAATGAAACACACAAAAATTACTTACTTTCATGGTATCAGGCCATTAAACCCTTCAATCTCCTTCTCAAAAATTCGATTCTATCACCCTCTTTCTTTGCTTTTCAATGGCCACCAACAAGCTACACCCTGCAATTACTGTCAGTAACATCAAGAATTTTATTCCTATAACCCTTGAACTCAATACGAGCCAGTATGCCTCATGGGCAGAACTATTTAAAATTCACTGTCAAGCTTTTGATGTCCTTGATCATATCATCCCTTCCACAGATGATTCCTCTTCTACCAGCCCTGCCACAACCAATTCTCTAACCAATTCAGCTGATTGTGCGAAACTTGATGCCATTGTTCTCTCTTGGATATATGGCACACTTTCAAATGAACTCCTGCTCAATATCCTATCTCCTGGTTCCACAGCACAACAAACATGGGATCGAATCAAAGGGATTTTTCATGATAATCAAAACTCGAGGGCAGTCCATCTTGCAACCAAGTTTGCAAATACTAAATTGGAAAACTTCACCAACATGACGGCTTATTGTCAAGAGATGAAACAAATTGCTGATCAATTAAGCGACGTCGGACCTAAAATCGAAGAAGACCGGCTTGTTCTCCAATTAATCACGAGTCTGAGTGATAGTTACGATACCGTTGGTTCTCTTCTTGCTCATGCCAAAAAGCTTCCATCGTTTTATGAGGCTCGCTCAATGTTACTGCTAGAGGAAACACGCAAGGCAAATCAATCGCCTGTCACCACCAACACCGCCCTCGTTGCATCTGCTCCTTCACCACCACCACCACGGGCTCCGGCACCTGCTCAATTTTACAATCGGCCTAATTCCAATAGAGGTCGTCAAAATTACAGGGGTAGTGGTCGTGGACGTCAGTCTTCTTCACGGGGTAGGGGTCGACATAATTATCAGAACAACTACAGTACCAGCCCTAATTTTAACCACCCCTCCCAATAGACCTATGGCCTAAACGTATGGCACAACCCCACTTGGGCTGTTCCACCTTGCCCATATCCGACCATAAACTGGACCAGGCCCAATAGCAGCAATAATCAGTCTGGGATTCTAGGTCCACGACCACAGCATAATTATGCGCATTCTGTTGCTTCTACATCTACACCAACTGATATCGAAGAGGCTCTACACACCATAACACTTAATCCGCCCGATGAAAATTGGTATATGGATACCGGAGCCACCTCCCACATGACAGGTAATCAAGGTAATATTACTTCTTATTATCCAACGAGGTTACCTTCACGTATTATAGTCGGTAATGGCCACGGTCTTTCTATTTTGGGCTATGGTTCTTCTGTCTATCCTTTAAACCCGCATTGACCACTTTACCTTTCAAATATTCTTCACTCTCCTACTTTAATTAAAAATCTTATATCTGTACGTCGATTAACAACTGATAATAAAATATCTATTGAATTTGATCCTTTTGGTTTTACTTTGAAGGACTTTCCGAAGGGGACACCTCTCATGCGGTGCAACAACACCGGTGATCTATATCCGTTCAAGCCTTCTTCATTGCCGCCTACAGCCTCTCATTCCGCATTTTCTACTTTTTCTCAAGACTTATGGCACAAACGTCTAGGACATCTGGGCGCAAATATCATAAAGTCTCTTAGGAATAAAAATTGTATTCACTACAATTCTAGTAATAAACGTACATTTTGTCAATCTTGCATTTTTGGCAAACATATACGACTACCATTTCATTCATCATGTAATCATACTATTTCACCATTTGACATTATTCATAGTGATCTATGGACTTCTCCGATCACTAGTTGTGGCGGTCATAAATATTATCTTTTGTTTCTAGATAATTTTAGAAATTTCTTATGGACTATTGTGATGCCCCGTACAAAACGATCGTGTACGGATCATCGACAACAGGATCATTACAAGGTCAAACACTATATGCTGTTTGGAAACCAGTTTGCATTCGTAAAAAGATAGCGTTTTACAAAAGATGACTAGAAAACATTAACATGAGTACATGGTACAAAGGTCATTACAAAGCTATTGTTTTAAAATAACGTAAGTCACGAATGCAAAATAAAAGTTCCATGCTTGAGACATCTCTAAGTAATGTAGCGGAAATCTAATACAGCAGGTCCATAACAGTAAGTCTATAACAGCAAGTCTAACAGCGGAAGCAACAACGTCTAAGCACCTGAGAAATACATGCTTAAAAAGTCAACACGAATGTTGGTGAGTGATGTTATGCGAGGTGTATATAAAATAGTTATTAATTTTAGCAGGAAACACTATTAAATACGATACAATTTTACACAAGATATTTATTTATTTATAGAATGGATATACTTAAACCTTGCTACAACACTTATAGGCAGTGTACCTAATCGTACAGTAGTGTAGTTTTTAGTAAGTCCGGTTCGTTCCACAGGGAAATCTTTAAACAAAGCTCAACGCTATATTAGTTTACTTTTATAAAAATACAAACATATATATAAGTAATATTATTATTATAAAGGGGGGTTTTTACCGTTTAATGACCGGTTTGTCGATTTTAAGACTTTAGTCGCAGTTAAAACCTAATGTAAAATATTAAATAAATAAAAGACTTAATTTAAAGCGTAAAATAAATAATGATAATGAAATTGCGAATAATAAAATTGCGATAATTAAAAGTACGATAATTAAAAGTGCGATTAAATAACAATAAATAAAAGTGCGATAATTAGAAGTGCAATTAAATATAAAATAAAGGAAATTAAATATGAAATAAAAGAATTATGCTTATTTAAACTTCCGTAATCATGATGTTTGACCTGTTGATTTTAGTTTTATGCCCATGGGTTAATTGTCCTTTGTCCTGGATTATTTAATATGTCCGTCTGGTTTTTGTCCATAACAGTCCATCAGTCATAAATATAAAGTGCGAGTGTCCTCGTCAAATTATTCTTATACCCGAAGTTAAATATTCCAACTAATTGGGGATTCGAATTGTAACAAGGTTTTAATACTTTGTTTAATGAATACACCAGGTTATCGACTACGTGTAAACCAAGGTTTTACTACTTTGTTAACAATTACACCAATTACCCTTGAATGTAATTTCACCCCTGTTTTAATTATTCTAGTGGCTATTAATCCATTTCCGTGTCCGGTTAAATGAACGATTATTCGTACATATAAATACCCCGCCCATCGTGTCCGATTGAGTGTATATGGTAATTTATAGGGACGCCCAATTGTAAATCTTTATATTAACATTAACAAACTATCATTTAGTTAAACAAATATAAAGCCCATTAATAGCCCATAGTCTAATTTCCACAAGTGTCGTTCTTTTATCCAAACCCCAATTATGGTACAAAGTCCAATTACCCAATTTTAGTAATTAGCCCAACATCATGATTACTTCGTTTTAAATAAGCATAATAATAACTTAGCTACGAGACATTAATGTAAAAAGGTTGAACATAACTTACAATGATTAAAAATAGCGTAGCGTTACACGGACAGAATTTCGACTTACACCCTTAAAACAATCCTTAACATAACCTTATTATTATTATTAATTAAAATTAAAATTATAAATATTTATTTATATCATATGTTTGAGATAGAGGGAGATAGATATTATGGTGTACATCAAACTGAATCACGAACTCGCTTTATATAGAAGGTGGCCTGGAAAAGTAAGCCATGCGACTCGCATGGGCTTACCCTTCCTGCCATGCGAGTCGCATGGCTGGTGATGACAGCTCACATTCTTTTATCTGATTGCTTGCCGACATAATAAATAAATAATATAAATATATAAATAATTTTAATAATTATTTATATATTATATTATATTTATATGCATAGTTGAGTAGATATTTTTAGTCCGTTGCGTCGGGCGTTTCTTCTAGGCTCAGGCCCCGGTTCCGGATTTTCGGACGTCCTCGCGTATTATTTTAAATCGCGTACTTTGCGTCTTGTAACTTGTACTCTTGTCATTTTGAGACGTTCCTCATCAATATTTTGAACCTTTTTAATTGTATCTTGTACTTTTTAGCTCTTTGGACCTTTTTGTCTTCAATTTTGTCGAATTTGAATTTTATCTTCTCTTTTTAATATTTAAACGAATATCGCTTGTAATTTGAACAATTGCAACTAAAATCTTGTCTTTCCTGAGGAATAATGCTATAAAATATGTGTTCATTTTTGGCATTATCAGTGAGCTATAGTTTGTTTGTAATCAGTAATGTAATGTAGGCCACGAGATTTCAGTGCTTCAAACAAGCGTTTCAAATCAGTAATTCAAATCAGTATAATAAAGTATATGTATAACCGTGGGCACCCGGTAACTAGACTTAACGTTTATAACCCCCTGAAAGTACACTTGGCGAGTGCGTATGTTCACGAAGTATTAAACACCCATTAAATGCTAGCGCGACTAGCCCGAGTGGGGATGTCAAACCCTATGGATCCATATCTAAGATTCGCGTTCACCGGTTCAAAGACCAATGACTAAACGTTACCGTGCTAAAGGGAATGTTTATGCCGTTGTATAACCCACACACATATAAAGTTTAAGTACTCATGCCTAGCATGTAAAATGTAAAAAGCGCATGTATTCTCAGTCCCAAAATAGTTAAAGTAAAAAGGGATGATATAACTCACAGTGATAAAAGCGGTAAAGTCGGTAATGAAAGTACGCAAGTAGTAGGGTCCGAAAGGTCGTCAACCTAAATCAAGGGTTACTAGGTCAGTAGGTTGTCTTTATAAATTCTAATAGTGCGTAAAATAAGTTTAAGTGTCATCATCTTCATCATTCATCATCATAAAAGCTAAGTAAGTTTGACAAGAATAGAGATCGAAACAATAGGCTGACTTCGGTCAGCTGCTACGACCTCTACGTAAATCGAAAAGATGCATAGTCAGTGGCTATGGCTCCATATGTGAGTCCCCTAACAGCTGACAAATTTTCAGAACCTAACTCGTCTTCATTTGACCGTGGCGACGGTTTAAGTGCGAGTAGGTCAGAAATTTCAGCACAACGTTAATAGGGTGTAGTGACTCTCGGAGGGCCATAAATCCTAAACCGTAACTCGGATTAAGACGAGGCCTAAACGGAAAATCATCTACTCAAACCGAACTAACTGAAAATCAACTTTCCAGTAGCCCAGGTGGCTTGATCAGATACGAAAAATAGTAGGTAAGTGCTCCGGTGGGGTTCTTTGTGCTTGATGCTCATCACGGTTCTCATCCTTGATGCTTGTAGCTTCAAGTGTACAACTCGTTGACGGTTTAGCATCACTTTTGACCAAGATTCACCATCAATACACAATATGTTAAGACCAAGTAAGAACACAACTCATTCATGAGTCTTAGATGGATGATGAACCAAGGTTACATCATATCCTTAGTCTTAACACAATTTCAATTCACAATAACAACTAAAGTTACAAACTTTACATTAATTCAACAAATATAAGCACAATCCAAGTCAAAAGAGGTGATGGAACCCTAAGCTAGAGAGCTTGGATCCATTTCACACAAGTTACAAGGTTGCAAAGCTAGAAAGCTTGAACCTTTGATGTTCTTGAAGATCTTGAAGCATAAAGCTTGGATCTTTAAGATATATGAAGATAACAAACACAAGTTTGAATCTTTTTAACAAAATAACAAGATCAAAGCAAAAAGAACTTAGATTTAACAAAAAGATATGAAGATTCAAGCTAGAAAGCTTGCATCTTGTTTGTTCTTGAAGATCTTGAAGCATAAAGCTTGGATCTTGAAGATGTATGAAGATTACAAACAAAAGTTTGAATCTTTATTACAAAATAGAAAGATTAAAGTATAAAAGAAGTAGATCTACAAAAGATATGAAGATTCAAGCTAGAAAGCTTGAATCTTTGTTGTTCTTGAAAGATTCATGCTTGAATCAACAAGATATAAGTAAGATCAAGCTAAAAGGAACTTGATCTCCATAGATGAATGATGATGATACAATAAAATATTGAAGGAAAAGAGGAAGAAAAAGAAAACTTATAAGTATGGAAAGAAAGAAAGAACAAGTGTGTGAAAAACCAAAATGATCAAGTGTTGGAATGAGAGACTAAAGGCTAGTATTTATAAGCATTAGAGATTCACATGGATTGATGAGGTGGCCATGAGGCCTCCTTGGTGGCCGAAATTTTGAGGGAGGGGAGGGGGAGACAAAACTTTACTTTTTGGCTAATGGTGTCTAAAGTGTGTCCTTTTGCTAGAATCCCATGTGACAATTAGATAAACCTTATCCATTATGCTAGTATGACTCACTAATTAGTTTATTTATTATTTATTTATTATTATGGGCCACTAGTAATTATGATTGGGCTAATTAATTGGGTCACTAGCTAGAGTAGGGTGGACTTGAGCCCAACAAGGTAGAAAGTCCAACAAGACTAACTATTGGGCTTTAGCAATTAAATAAATAAAATTAAGCATCCAAAGGCCCAAGTAATTATTATTATAAAATAATAATTAATATTTCGCAGTCCAAAAGTTCCGGTTCCGACAAAAGTCAAACGTGCGTGCAGTCCGCGGTTTATTCGTAACGGCAAGTAACACTAACGGTTATAAAGCATCCGATGGACAAGTTAAGCATTCTACATACACCAAGGCACATTTTAAAGTATATATGAATATAAAACACGTATGCCAAGGTTCCGGAGTAATAAAGTAACACAGTACGCACAAATACACAGTTTCGCAAAAATACAAAGCATAAAAGCTAGTCGAAAAAGTCGGGTCGTTACATTACCCACCTGTTAATGGAAATTTCATCCCGAAATTTAAGGAGTGACTACAAATGGTGCCGTATTTAAATAAGAAGTAGCGTATCAAGGTTCCGTGAGACTCGTGGGCTCAGAAGTGAGTTATTTACCTCGAAAGGTACTTGGGCGTATAAAAGTAAGAATAGGTATATTCCATTAAGTAAGTCTCTTGTCCTAAAAGATCAACAAGTTGATTTCGTTTCTTGCTATCATGAATATGTCATCCGAATATATATACCCACAAAAGGAAATTTGATGTTTTTAGCCTTACAGGCATTTTCAGTAAGCTGGATGCATGAAATGCATCATGAATGTTACCAAACTTATTTAAAACATCGAGCGTTTATGTCACAATATAAAGCTGACAGGTGGAATGGAAAACATGGTGATCACAACTATGCGATTTGATGTATAGATAGTGTTGGCCGCGGATTTCACTAACCCCTAAATTTCGGAGGGAGACCATAGGCATAAAGAACCCGATATTTAAGAACGTTTCATTTGACTAAATGAATTGAAATTTTTAGCTGAAAGTGACTAATCGGACTTATTTGAAATGCAAGCCATAATTATCTATAGTGTCTTCAGGACGGTCTGAACGAACAATGAAGTATATCACCTTAGTTTACCATACTACATGTGAACAGTTCCATAATGTAACTTTTTCCTTTCAGTTACATGTTGGGGTTAGGGTTAACCTTAACTAGAACAACATATAGTTGCAACCGACGAAGGAAGGAATGTGTGGAGTAACCATATCCGTGTTACAGAAGTTTTAAGCAGTCCCTTCCAAGAGGATAACAAGATTCATAGATTCTTAAGGTATCTTATGTTACATTTCCGAAAGAAAATCGCACGAAAGGTGTGGTCCTTGAACGAGAGTGAATTCTCCGAACAGTTCGTTCTGAATTTATCCTTATACTTAAGGGGATGCGCGGATGAGAAGATACGTGAACTCCTGGTCATAAAGAATGATTTACTCCAAGTTAAGAGAATTAGGGGTGTTCAAAACCGGATATCCGAAAATTCGGATATCCGAATTTCGGATATCCGAAAATCCGGATAGTGGATTTGGTCATCCGATATCCGAATCCGAAATTTCGGATATCCGAATTTCGGATATCCGAAATTTCGGATTCGGATACCGGATTATCCGAATATCCGAATCATATATTGTTAACGAATTTTACTGGATCCAATACTTCAATGAACTGATTATTGTCTCAAATTCTCAATATGTTTTTCAATTTGCTACTCCATAATACAGAGTACTATTTTTCTATCACCACTTCGATATATCTTTGAGTGATAGAGGGTATGAATATAATTTTCAAACAGAGACAAAGTCATCTGTATTATTATATACGGAGTATAAGATCAAAGATCAAATTATAGATTGTTAAATACAAAATTGAGTTGCAAAAAAGTTCAAAAGCTGCAAGCATCATAAGAACAAATGAACAATCTTGAACATAAAAGAATAATATTTCCATGTCTCAAAAAGACAAAAGCACTACAAATCAGTAACAAAATTAATTGTAACAAATCCCGGAGTAACAAAATTAAACTTTAATAAACAACTTGTTAAATCCGTAGTCATGGCTTAATTGAGTACGTCTCAAATTTGACAAATAAAACACATCGTAATATAGATCTAGATCTAGAGACCTTGAATTGATAAAGATTGCTTTGAATTAAAAATGATATGAGATGATTAGATACAGAGATGAAGATGCGATGCAGATTGAAGATGAAATTGCGTAAGAGATAAAGTCAAATATTGATCTATTACTTTTTGAAGTGAGTCGTAACTTGAGAGAAAGTAGAGTCCAATTCAATTGTAATTTGTCGAGTTGTCTATCACATTGCCTTTATCCCTTATAAAATATCTAAACATAAATTATAAATTTAAAATATAATTATTAAATAAAAGTGTAAAAATATTATTATTTCTTAATATAAGTTTCGGATATCGGATATCCGAATATCCGAAAATTTTGAAAAGTTCTATCCGAAACCCGAATCCGAAAAATCGGATATCCGATTTTTCGGATTTCCGAAAATCCGGATATCCGATTTTTCGGATATTTTTCGGATCGGATACGCGGATATTCGGATTGCGGATTCGGATTCGGATATTATGAACACCCCTAAAGAGAATCTCCAACAATGATTTCTTGTACCTCAACATAATGAATCCTAGAGATGACGTTTACGAGGGTGTTGCGATTAGCCATGAAATATTGAGAGTAGAAACCTAACTAGTTCCTTTCCTACAATTGGGTAAACACTGAGTGTACATTAGAAGACTGATTTATCGGCTCGCGTTTTTGCCAAGTCTAACCTTAAGAGGAACATTTCATGAGCGCAAAGACTTCTTAACAATTTTTTTTTGTTTTTTAAAAAATCTGGCACCCAAAGTGGCTCAAGTGTTTTTAACAAGGATTTTAATAGTAAGCTTCATCCCTGACGGAGGGCGAGAAGAAGTGTGATCCATACATGGTGTAGCTTAATACGAAAACCTTTAAAATCAACCAAGGAAGTTTTGAAAAACCTTTAAACGTTTGATGTGACAACATAAACGGAATGAAGTTCTTAGTAAATTTAGAAATATGTACAACGTGTACCATTTTGCATAAAACTATTTGACTTAAGTTAAACAACTCATTAAAGGAGCGATTGTTAAATAATTTGAAGGTATAACTTAGTAGGTATTAACCAAAATAAGTAAGGGTAAATTTGTTAACTTAATTATATATATACATATATGATTTTATAAATCGCGTAAGTGACCGAAAAATTTTATTACTTTCATTTGTCCATAATCTCGTGCGGACCGCACAAATAAGCAACGTGTAAAATCAAAATATTTTGATAAATATAGTTTTTCGTATTTTAGAGGTTATGAGTTGAAAAAGGTCGAGTGAAAAATCTTTGAATCATCGGTTGACATGTTACTAGGTAATGAAAACTAATGACTTAAATGTAGTTTTGAAAATTATCAGGACCTAAGTCTTTGGCCCAAAAATGTTCACGTGCGAAGCCGTTGCTAAAAAGTGAGGTATGAAGGATAGAGCATGAGGATGAGAAGTTAATTGTTTCTTGACTTTGCAAAAATGCCAAACAGGTTATGGCCAATATTAAAGTCGGATTACTGATGATGTTAATATCGCTAGATGAGAATCCCTTGGAATAAGTCAGGACTTTGAGTTGTGTAAGATAGAGCATCGCTCAGACAGGTGTGAAGGATAAGATCCCTAGGGTAACGCAGTAATTTTGAATGGTTTAAGTGTTGATGGATGCCCGAAGGCTCTGCATGACGTGGTAGTAAGTGCCTTCATCACATACACATCCATGAATCTCTCGGTTTCGATGGTTGTAAAGTCTCCATGAAGACTTGGATACGAATAAGCAACGAAAAATTTTATATTGACAAGCAACGAAAATTTTATAAAAATCATTTAAGGTGACAATGTAAGAAAAGAAACGAAGTTCTTAGCAAACTAGGGTTATATGCAACACGTACCATTTAAGGTAAAATATCTTTTGAATAAAAGCTTTGATTTGTAAAAGTGAAAGTAAAATTTCATGTGTACTAGTCAAAATACGTAATTATTTAACATATACGGTTTCTAAAAATTGTACGAATGGCAATAAAATAAATTTTTATAATACTTTGAGAGGATCGCACAGTAAAATAGTGTGCGTAAAATTTTTGGCAAACAAATTTTCATATTTTGGAGATTACAAGTTGGGAAAAGATTGAGTAAAAGATTTTTGAAAATTTCGGGTGACATTTGAGGTAATAAAAACTATTGAATTTAAATGTGGTTGATGACTTTTAGTAGGACATAAGTCCTTTGACCAAAAATGCTTAAGTGTGAAGTTGTTGCTTATAAGTGAGATACGAGTGGGAGAGTATGAGGATGGGAATTAACTACCCATTGATTTTAGAAATTTCGAACTGGTACGACTAATATTGACGTAAGAAGGATGATGGTACGATTATTATCAAATAAGAAATCTCTCGGAGTAAGTTAGGATTTAGAGTCGCGTAAGAATGAGTATCAAATAAGATTCCTGGCCAGTCCTTAAGATAGAATTTGAATGTCCCACGAGCATCAACTTCATACGCACCATAGATACCAAGGAGTACCAACAACAATAACTGACGAATTATTAATTCATAACTTCATTGGAGAAACATTCCGCGGCGATTATGTAATCTCTAAAGTCTTATAGATTATCTAATCTAGCCCTAACCATAAATCAGTTAAGCGAACCAAAATGATAGAAGGAAGAGTAGAAACCCTGACAAAAATGGTGTGTGATTAACAAGCTAAACTTGTTTTACCAACAACATCAACAGTACAGTCAGCGTCACCAGCATCGTCAGTACAGTCAACATCAGAATCAACAACACCTATAACATCACAAACTCCGTCAGTTCAAGAATCACTGTGGACATCATTACGAATCAATAACGCGTATATTGTATCAACGAGTTATGAAGAATTAACTCATTCCCTCTGAAGAAATTTTATGTATATTTTATATATATATATATATATATATATATATATATATATATATATATATATATATATATATATATATATATATATATATATATATATATATATATATATATATATATATATATATTTTGAAATAAAAATAAATCTTTCCGTGCTAAGCTATTGTGTGTGAATCTTAACTACTCGGTTAATTCATATTACAAATATGCAATAATGTACGTCCTTTGCTCGCAACTTAACCATCGTTAACTACAATCTCTGTCTCAATTCAACAAATTCCAATTCCTAATAAATCAAGTATATATTTGATTTTACACTTTCATCATTGATGTAAACGAAATTTTTCAGATAATATCATTCGTACTTTGCGAAGTTCACAAGAATTTAACGAAAACCAACATCACATCTCAACAAATAATGAAGTATTGATTCATAATTCCAATATCATTGAAGAAATACTCATGTAATTTCTAAAGTTTTAGGGATTACTCAATTCTAGTTTCAACCGTAAATCAATGAGTTTAATTTAATATTAACTCATTAAATCTATGTCACATCTAAAGGAAATATACACATATATATTTTCCTAAAGACTGTAATAAAAATTCGTTTGTACAAAATATTAATTGTAAAAAAAAAAAATTTAACGGGTAGGTAATACCCGAAAGATATATAAATTCACAATTAATATGTTACATTTTTCGAATCTGATTCAGCAATCATCAACTATACTCATTACCTTCACAACAACATACCTTCTTTCATAAGAAATCAAGACAATCATTCTCATCCAAATTTCGTTACGTATTCTGATTTTGACAAATCAAAATTTAAGTCAAGATCCAACCAGTATCATCACTCTTAGATCCTTACATCTTTCAAAGCTATACTTTGACTTTAAAACTGTGCTAGAACATCATATGTATATTAACGATTACAATTTGTGTTCAAACCCTTCGAAATTCCTGAAGATACTTCAAATAATGAGCAATCGAGATGATGATCCAACCACATATTACCCACAGTTATATACCTGAAAAGCTCTCGAAACCAAAGTCATAATTTAACACGTATCCGCGTCAAATCGTTTGGCATTTATTAGCAAAAATGACTTTTCAATTCCCTTCCAAAGTAGTCGGTTTTGTCACAGCTCCAGCAAGTCAACTTCGAATTTTCAGTTGAAACAGTCTTATTATAACCCTGATTGTGACGATCACTCCAAATCCATATGGATAAACACGTCATTCATCAATTTCATTGCGAGGTATTTGACATCTTATATGATACGTTTTGTAAACATTGCATTCTTTTGAAAAGGCACACCATAAATGAATATTTAAATCAAAGGTTTTTGACATCTGATGATTTCTACATATAGACAATCACCGTAATATAATAGTTTACAATGATACTTCTGTTGACAATGCTGTCAAAATAAGATACATGGTGATGATTTGGTGAACGGAACGTTTCCTTGAAAAATATGTCATGTAAGACTCCATGCACATAGCTTGTCTAACATATAAGTAAACAGCGGAAGACTTCTAGGGAACCTGAGGATAAACATGCTAAAAAGTGTCAACACAAAGGTTGGTGAATTCATAGTTTTATTGCTTCGTATAATCTGTATGTAAAGGTGGATCACAAGATTTCAGTTGTTTCATCCAGAAACGTTTGTCAAATTATTCTACAAGATTGAGCACCCTGGTAACTAAACTTAACGTATATATAATTTATACCCTTTGTATAATCATTTTAATAATACACGCAAACCAACGTGTACGCTTCTCAAATAGCATACATCCGTTAAAAGGCTAGTGCTCTAGCTCGGACAGGGATATCAAACCCTATGGATCCATATACTACTACTCACGCCTACCAATTCTTATAACTGGCAGTTACTAGTTACCAAAGCTAAGGGATTTTAGGTTCAAACTCAGTATAGAATTTAGTATGTACTTGTGTCCATTGTTTAAAATAAATTGCATGTATTCTCATCCCAAAAATATATATTGCAAAAGCATTTAAAAAGGGAGCAAATGAAACTCACCTTAGCAGCATATAAAGTCATTCACCGAAATGTGACCAAAACTCGGAATACCAAATAACCGTAGATCTCAACCTAGAGAACATATGTTGGTCAATAAATGTCTATCAAGTTAGGTCAGGTCATAGTGCATCACAATCCTAATGCTCGAGATCGACATACAAAGGTATTAAAAGTCATTTCAAAAAGTTAATCTGACTCAATACTATAGTTGAATGATCATGGCAATCGAAACATTTTAACATTTCACATAGTTTCCCAATACTTGTAAAATCAGATTATAGTGTTTATAAAGCTTTGAAAATATGATAAGACAGTCAACTTTGACAATTGTTCAACAAAACGAGACATGCCTTATTTAAGAATTCATTTACTCGGCTAGTAGTATTCAAAAACCCAATTTATCAATCTCGTAAACAGGTTGTTTAAATATTAATTGCAGATTCGAAAGCAATTCCAATTAACGTCAATCATAATTCAGTTGACCATATCTTTTAATTCGTTCATCGAAATTACGCGATTTCTAAATGAAAAGTTATTGATTTTTCGCCAGCTTTTCAAAAACATGCATATCATATACCTTTTATCAGTAATATATGTATTTAATTCGTGATTCATCATAAACTGTTTAGCGAAGAAATTTAGCACACAAGCATGCATAAACATATATACTCGAGCACTAGACATGGATACATTATTAATATATAAAAGATAAGATATGAATATTCACGTATCAATATTGTGATTCAATATTGCAGGAAAGTACGTAGACGTAACAGAGATGATAAACACTAGGTTTGACTTGCAAAATAATACCCACGAACATTACCCATAACCTCCATAGCTATAACCCATAGTTTCCTTAGCTCTATTCCGCTCGAAAACCATTTTGAAAGTGACACACTCATGACCTCGTCGTAGTATTTTATGTATAGTACTACTAATAATAATAAGATTAATAATAATATTAATCTTAATAATAATATAATATATATATATATATATATATTTCATACGGAGTAATAATAAGAATATATATATGTGTGTGTGATAAGTGTCGAGCAAAATGCCATTTTATAGCATCAGGCCAGACTTTTGCCTCCATGCGATCGCATGAAGTTGAGAGGCATTGGCCATGCGATCGCATGACCTTGATTTTCCAGCTCACATGTTTTAACTTTTTGTTTGTCGACATATTAAATAAATATAAATTTAATATATATAATTTATATTAATTATATATATTATATTATATTCTTGTGCATAGTTCACTTGTAAATTTAGTCCCGTCATTTTGTACGTTGACGCTCGACCTATGTCCCGGTTCCGGTTTTTCGAATGTCCTTTTGTACGCTGAGAAAACTTGTACTTTACGTTTCGTGACACGTACCTTTGTCAAAATATAGTCTTAAATTATCCATAAACTATACCACTCAAAGTATATCTTAAACTTTCGAGTGTTTTGGTCATTTACTTCTATAAATCATCGTCTCGCTATTTGTTAATATATATATAATATATACATTTTCATTTTGTTAATACTGTAGCAAATAGTGATTTTTGAAAACACTGTAGCTTTTCGGGTAATGTAGCAATTTGAAAATACTGTAGCAAATTAGTGTTTTACTGGTTCATCTTAAACGTTTTAGTTAACTTATCTAAAATCGAATCAATAATCGAATGTTACTATCGTTTACTAAATAATTTGAAATCATATATATATATATATATATATATATATATATATATATATATATATGCACATTAAGTTATATATATATATTGTTCGTGAATCTTCGAGAACAGTCAAAGAATAATTGATTACATGAATATAGTTCCAAAACTTTGAGACTCAACATTGCAGACTTTGCTTATCGTGTCGAAAACATTAAATCATTTAAAGATAAAGTTTAAATTTGGTCAGAAATTTTCGGGTCGTCACACTGATATATACGATTACCCTTGTTGTCATTATTACCGAGGAACCGTTTATAATCAACCACGTTAGCGGTAAACTTATCAGCAACCGTAATGATCTAGGATTTTCTGAAAAATTATTATAATTATCAAAACCCCATCATTTACTTATCTGCATCTTGTAACGAGAATTGCCATACGAATCATTGGGAATTAGTAATCTGTATTTTGAAATATCGCAGCATGTAGACGCCAACAGTTATACATATAACGTCTATACTTCGAATGTGACGTTTCTAAAAAACACCCTAAACTGCGAACTAGTTCTCCGAAAGTGGAAAAATGCTGATGAAGCAGCAAAAACTGTAAATGACTTAACAGTACAAAGTTTGATGATAAAGATTAGTGTATTGGCGAAGCTCAGAGAAAGAGAAGTTTTGGAACTGGAAAACGGATTGAGCAATGTATGAAGGAGGCTGTGGATAAATCACAAAGACTGAACCTGCCTTCAAAGAATCCAAATGATTTAGTATCTGCTGAAGTCATTAATGAATACCTTGCTCCTGACTCTAAACCCCTACGAATAATATCCTTCATCATCCTCTGATATTAGAAATTCTAAGATATCATCGTATCTTTCATTATAAATATCCTCCATAATTCTGAAGATATTTCCATAATTATTCTTATCTGAAATCATTTATCTCTTCGCGCTATCTGTATTACATCATAAAAGAAACTATTTTAGTTTCTAAATTCTTAAACATTCTAGTTTAAAATAGGAATACTTTTGAAGTAGTGTTGGGAGCTGAAGCATGAATTAGTATAATATAATGACACTTGATCAACGTGATTATATTACAGTAAGTCATGCTGAGTTTCTAAATGGAACATGATGATTCACGGATCATAACATCATCATGTGCCATGTTACACGACTCTTGTATTCTACTTAACCTCTAAACATGTCAAGAAAATATTTTTCTTGATGACTCGGTCTTTTTCGAGGTATTCTGGTAATTTGACAAATCAAGATCGTGCCATTACGATTTCCTTCTTAGAACATTAACTATGTTCATTCCAAAGTTCATATCTACAAATTCTGGACCATTACATGCGGTGCTTAATCGCAAGAAGAGGAAACGAAAGAGTAAAGCTCCGAAATAAAAATTGGAGTATAAATCGCAGCAAATCAAAGAAAAACATTAATTATGAATGACAATGATTATAGAAGACAGAAGCAGGGACAACAAAATATAAGGGAAGATATAAAACTCAACAACAACCCAGAAACTATAAACCATAGATATCGATGCATATAGCAATATAAAGACACGGGAGAACTAAAAACACTATAAAACCAAGAGTATAGTAAAAGTAAATAGATTCTTCCGGCGGCAGATGAAAAAGAAGAACGACAGATATGAAAGTGAGGAGTATATCGAGAACCAGAACTGGATGGAGCATATCGACAAATGATTCAAAATATGAATTAAAGGAGAAAGAATAGAAGGTGTGAGTTGTAAGGAAATGAAATAGGTGGATTCATAGTAAAATATCCGACAGAGAAATCAAGATGGATTATCGCATTAATTCGAAGAAGATCATAATTTCTTTCACTACTACATTCTGGCACTTTTAGACGTGTGGAAAAAGTCTTTTAGACGTGTTCCATAACACGTCTATATGTGAGGGCTCCAAATGAGTGTACTCATATAGTGCGGTTCAAGGAACCGCTCTAAAAACCAGTATTTAGACGTGTTGTAAAATCGTTAGATTAGGCTGTTCCGTTTGTGTCTTTTAGACATGTTCCATTATCTTCAATTAGACGTGGTCTGTTAGTTTCATTTAGACGTGTTTCGTTAGTTGCAATTTAACGTGTTCCGTTACCTACTATTAGACGTGTTCTGTATTTTCCGTTAGTCACTATTAGACGTGTTCATCTAGATGTAATAAGACCTGTTCATCTAGTTGCAATTAGACGTGTTATTGTAGTTGCAATTAGACGTGTTGATCTATTTGCAATTAGACGTGTTCCGGGATATTTTTTTAAACCCGCCAAAAAATTTAAAATATTTAAAATTTTAAATTTTTAAAAATTTAAAAATTAAATATTTCAAATTGCCACCAAATATAACAGACTTCTGCAAGTAGACGTGTTGTATTGTAACAGAAATTTAAAAATCAATTAGACATGTTGAATTGGTTGTGCTAGTAGACGTGTTGAATTGCAGAATTGCGGGACTGGTAAATACTGGTAAATGTAACAGATTAACAAGAATAAAACAGTAATTAATTTTATTAATAAAGAAAACCCAAATATACATATAAATTATCTTCATAACATTTACAAATGAAAAATGTCATAAATCTAAATCATCTATGTATTACAAATGAAAAAAGCTGACTACTAATCCATTTCAAAGCAAAGCATCCTTTAGCTCAAAAAATCCACCTGCTCTTTAAAAAATCCATTGATTTGCTTTACCTGTTTTGAAACAAAAGTAGTTTGAACATGCATGAATATATGGACTTTAACAATAATACCAAATCTCCAAGACCGTTGACACGCAATATCAGATCACATAAAGGTTACACATACCAGACATCAAAAAGGAGACCACAAATGCAATTTTTCCATAATATTGTCGAGATCGATTGTAGATAAACAACTTTCATCCCATGATAGCTGTAAATTTTATATATGTATATAAATATACACATATACATATATAATATAAGCTTTTTGTAACATATACCTAAAGATAAAGTTTAATAATTCATAACTTAAAATACTTACTTCGTCAATATTAATAACTTCCTTTTTTATACGACTGTGTACGATCGAATGCATCCAATTGAGCACATAATATCCACACTCCCAACTGCCCGGTTGTTGATTGCACTGCATTATAACCACACGTTTATACACATGTATTAATTTAACATGTAACACGTAATGAACATGAAAACATGGATGAACAACTTGGAGGACTGTTTGTAGACAACTAGGATGACTAACCTTAACTACATTCTATTGGAAAGGTCCCCCAAGCCCTATTCAAAATTAGACAAATAAAAGACCAAATGATATTGTGTAATGTGACATAATGTAAATGTAATCAAGATTTAGAAATAATTCTAAATTAAAAACTATTATTACATGTGTAAATGTAAATGTAACAACTATTATTAATTTAGAAATAATTCTTACTGCGTTATGCAGTCTGTGATCAGATAACCATCTTTCGTCTTCTTATGAGTCCTATTTACTGAATCAAGTATGATTCCTTTGTACTCAGTGTGAGATATAAAAACCAAAACCCAATGGCCACTGGAAAATTAAAATACACTCGTTAGACGATAAAATTTTTGTAAGTAATAATATATAAGGAATGATTACATACTTCTGATTATATGGTGCGAAGAAAGACTGTTGAGTAGAGTTGAAGGCGGTCCTCAAGTACTTGATTACAAAATCTTTGTCTGAGGTGATAAATGTTCCACATATATAATAAGGGTTCATTAACCCATATGGTTCGGTAAAAGCTACTTTCATAAGCTTGTCTAGACCCCTAATATGCGGAAAAAAAAAATAACGTGTCAGCTCAAAACCTGAAAACTATAGTCAAACGTGCATATGAATTGTTAAATGCACTTACAGCATGAAGGAAAAAATGATGCTACAGTCCAGGCAACCCTTTGTCCAAAGTGTGATGATGTCATCAGCACCAATCGTACTTACGCACTCTTCGGGTAAGCCAAAAACTCCTGGATTTGCTTTAAGAGTGAAACCAGTGGTAGGATCTTCTCGACTCATCCATCTAGTATACGCAGCTTGTACACATGATCTGTTGGGTAGGAGATGTTCCATTGAAAGCAGCTTACTATACAATTGTTCTCTCTTTTTTTGGTGTTGCATTCCTGAATCTCCATTGTTACGTGGATGCACCTGCAACACCACATCAGATAACTTAAATTATATAGGTATATACGTATGATGATGTAACTTAAATTTGATGAGCATATATATACCTGCTTACTATCAGTACCAATAGACACATTGCTTTTATCTATTCTATTTTGTAATCCCACCCTCTTTGATTTCATTGCACTATCCTGATAACAATCGAGGCAAAATTAAATATAACACTTAAATTCAGTTTACCAATACAAGAAATTATGTAAGCAATTATACATGTACCTTGTTTTTCTCTGAAGGACGAAGTTTCAAGAGAGGCCATTGTATCATAACCCCAATAGCCTCTTTTAGTGTATTAGACTCAAGATTTTTATCTGGTATTGGAAGCAATGTAGATTCAAATCTAGGCAAAACAAAGTTTATGGACACCTTCATGTAGCACGGAAGCACACGCTTTCCATGTATCAAGGTAGTCTCATCGGTTGGATGCATATGCCCCTAGCACACGGTGTAGGTTCTGAAATCGTGGGGTGGAACAAAACGAGTTCTGTCTTCACCTATAAAGTTACACACATGAAATTTAAATATATTTATAGTAAAAATTATACAAGTATTCAGAGTATCCAAATATTGGCAGAGTATTCAACTATACAGAGAGTATTACATGAAAAAAATTATTCAGAATATAAACATTAATAACCTTTTTTTGTTGCAATTCCATTAGTCTCTGTGGTGTCACCACTTGAACTGTGTACTGTTTTTTTGGGCACTGATGTCATTTACATATGCCTCCAATTCTTGAATGAAGATATAATTTATAATACTTAGATTAACACAAGAAACGGGTAAGTAAGCTCTACAGTACATGTACCTTGGTGACGCGAGTCATTTTCATGAGAGGCCATTGTACAAAACTTCCAACCACATCACCTAAAACCTCCTTCACTGTATTTTTTGACAAGTCTTTGACTGGTATTGGAAGCCTCAATGACGTGTTGTCCTTAGTAAAGTTGTTTATTTTCACCTTCATGTAAGAAGGAACAACTTTTTCCCCATTTACTTGAGTAAATTCGTTGGTTGGATATAGTGTACCCTGACCACACACAAGAGACTCTATACGATGTGGGTTAAATAACAAGATTTCAACTTTGTCCTGTAAAAATTAAAAACAACAAATATAATATGTAGAGTATTTAATACTTTAAATGTGTATTGAATTAACCATTTAGCTTTTGAAATAAAAGAAGACCAGTTACCTTTATGTTTTGCAAGTCTGCAAATGGTTGGTTCTTGACCCTTTGCTATTGAACCCTTGGTTCATGAATCACTTCTTTTCGCATGCCTAGTGCATCCACTTTCTGTTTTTTAGCCACTCTATCTTGTTCCACCTCTATTTGCTGGATCTCCACTTGTTTCTCCACAACTGGGTGATCTTTCATTCTCCATTTTCTCTCAACAAACTTGTCATTCAACACCACCTGTTCATTTACCTGTTCCAGTTTGTCTACCTGTAAGACTTCCAGTGTGTCTACCGGTTCGTCAACTTGTTCGTCTACCAGTTGCATATTTCCTGTCGTGTCGTGATGTTCTGTCGGGTAATGATGTTCAGGTGTTGTAGCTCTTTCATGTGAAGTTTCATGTGTTCCTGTTTTTTCTCTTTCCAGTACCACCACCCTTTGCACCTCCTGAGCCACAAATTCCTGTACCTTTTCCATTGTTACGAATTGCTCTCCCTTTTGTTTCTTACCGAATTTGCTATATCCTAGCATGCTGCTAACACCTCTGATTCTACCGCCGTGTTCTTTCCCCACATTCACTAACAAGGCATCATCACCTTTTTTATCTGTATTAACCTGGAACAAAACAAGAAAATTAATCGGTTATAAAACAATTCTAGGTTAATAAGGCTATAAAATCAATTTAAGGTATTTTACAATTTTAACCTCGGAATGTAGTAGTGTTTAATCGCCGAAAAATCAAATCCAATATAGATTACAAAGATTTCCTTTAAATTCGGAGATCAATTGTGATGACGTCAAAAGATATGACGAATCACTATAATCTTATTTCATTCATTTACGATAACTTCCCTCATACGCTTCGAGTAATCGAATTATTTTATCCATACTTCTTAAGCATGAAAAAACTCTATAATCGTCATAATAACATTCTCATTGTTAGCCATGACTACCTCTATCAAATTTCGGGGACAAAATTTCTTTAACGGATAGGTACTGTGACGACCCGGAAATTTCCGAACAAATTTAAACTTTATCCTTATATGTTTTCGACACGATAAACAAAGTTTGTTAAGTTAAACCTCAAGGATTTCAAACTATGTTCATACATTCATTTAACCCTGACCAAACTCCAATGATTCACGAACCATTATATGAACGGATATGATTAAATATGTATATGTATATATGTTATAACTTAAAAACATTAACATAGTATTAGATACATAATACTTTACATGAACGTATTTGTTTCAAAATATATTTAAAATAATTATCGACGGAATTTACAGATAATATCAAATGATCGAATTATCATATACATTGAATTATGATTACGAGTCTCTGTTGAGAGGTCCACATTGATTTGAGAAATCGTCCATTTTAACGGTATTCGAAATAAATGGTAAAATCATTTACAGGAAAGAACAAAAGTCTCAATTAACGGGATTTAGACAAGAATTAGTGGAGATTCCTATTTGAATTTCAATTCCTGCTTTACAAAATTTTCCTCGTGATTTTAATAGGATAACTATTTTAACTTTCATCTTAAAGTTGGAACGTGGAATATAAATAACTTAGACGATTGGATATCGACATTTTACATTAAGATGATTTCATACGTTCATCTAACCTCTGGACTTTATAGCACGTGTCACCAACAAACGTTAATTCAAAAGCTTGAAACCTATTAAGAGTATATTTAATCTTAATTTTCTAAAATGTTTTACGATATAACAATTATAACCTCTTTAGTAAAATGATTCTTAAATATATTTAATTTTGGAAAAACAAAGTTTTCATATTTATTTAATATTGTTTCAAACGTACAAAAACAGTTTGGTTTAAAAAGAACTTTATCATTAAAACGTTTTATAAGATAATTTGTTCATAAGTTTTAAAGAACTTAATTAAGGCTTTGTATTATATATATATATATATATATATATATATATATATATATATATATATATATATATATATATATATATATATATATATATATATATATATATATATATATTGTTTTGAAAACGTAAACGTGTTACGACATAATACTTTCAATTACTTAAACGATTTTGAAATGAACTTTGAAAAATAAATAGTTTTGAAAAAACTAAACGTTATATTATTAAATAGATATTTCAATTATATATAAGATATACAAAATCATATTTTTAAATAAGAATATATATATATATATATATATATATATATATATATATATATATATATATATATATATATATTACAAATGCTTTAATTTAAACATAAAACGTTTTGGTATTATTAAACGTATTTTAATAAATAACGAGACATTGATTTATAGAAGCAAATGACCACAACACTCAAAAAAAGAAGTTATACTTTTGGTAATATAAATTATAGATGATTAAGTCTAATTATTTATAATAGGTACACATCGCGTAACATAAAGAGCTAGTTTTCTAAGCGTACGAATATGCGTTCGAAAAACCGGAACTAGGACATAAGTCGAGTGACAACGTACGAGTCATTAGAACTAAAATTATAGGTTAACTATGCACGTAAATATAATATAATATATAATTAATTATATAAATTAAATATATTATATATTAAATAAATATATAAACCGTCGGCAGCCTTGAAATCATTGGGAATGAGCTGGACAGGGGAACTCCGCACTCGCGGAGCATATAGGCACAAAACCTCCACACTCGCGGAGGTGTCAGTTTCAGGATTTGTGTATAAAGCTCACATTTTTCTGCCGAACCATTCCATCCCTCAATCTATCTCTCGATATATATATATATATATATATATATATATATATATATATATATATATATATATATATATATATATATATAATATTATTATTATTATTATTATAAAGATTAACTAGCTTAAGGCCCGCGATTTCGCGGGCACTTTTGTATGACCGTTATCGAAAGTGTGATGGTTCCGTAAAGTAACTATATATAAACACATATTGATAATGAAATATAAGTTTTTACACATTGATAACCATCACAAAAGACTGATACCAACATAGGTCTAATGTTTACATACTTGTAAGATAGTTAGTTTAAAACATTAATACATCAACCGATTGACAAAAATCACATAACGCAAAAACAAAGCCAGAGATTAAAAAGAAAAACATTTTTGTTTGTTTTTTAAAGTAATCTATATTGTATTTATCCAGCTCATGTTCCACTGCTATTTGTCGATCTCACCTACCCAGATGCGCCGCATCTAGCCTCATTGATGCACCAGAATTGACTGATGAGCCGCGTCTTAAACAGTCGGCAATTAATTAACCATGGATGCGCCGCATCACCAAAGGATGCGCCGTATACGGTGATGTTTCTGCCGTTTCAGGCTGTTTTCGCATTTAATCTTCATTTTAACCATGTTTTCGCTATCGGTCTTCATTTATTCACTCAATGGACTTTTACTAATAATCACGAATTACAATATACAAGTACAACAATTACATAAAAAATGATACAAAATCGGATCGAAATAACGTCAACAAATATGTATAATTTTGGCGTTATCAATAACATAACATTGTATAATGGTAACCTACAAATGACATCAATATTGAAAGTTAGCAAATAAGTGTAACATGTATGACGACGCATTCCATTTACCCAAAATGACATATTTGTGAGTAATAGTTGGCCACAAACACATTGAATAAAGATAGGCATTTTCAATGTTACGAAGCCAACATTATCATACACAATGGTTGAAAGTCTTACTAACACTTAAAGTATAAGATGTAACATCATAATCATAAATGGTCAGTCAAACTATTATAACCATTTATACATGTTAAGATATAGTGTGACTAACGCGGTCACCATTTACTTTTTCATTATTACCAAAGTAGCGGTCAACATTTGATCAAAGATAAACCTCTTCTTGATTATAAGATAGTGGCTTGACCAAACTTGAATCAAAGAAGCTCAGGCATACAACTACAAAGACTCTTCAGCTTGCCAACTGAAGAAAAAGATATGAACACTATTTATGTAAGAATAAGATTAAATGGAGAAAATAGTCAAACAAAAAAGTATGATTACAATTGTGGTTGTTGGCAGATTAATAGTTGACGGAGCCTTTTCATCGATCGCTGGTCCAACACACTTCAAGTAACAACTGCAAAGAACAATGATTAGAGCCAAAAAAAAATTGATAAGTTGGTACATTTGAGCACAAAACACAAGGACACTCTGGACTATCTGTCAAAGATTTAAAATATTATATATGCTACCCAAATCAAAACAATTTTTATCTTTGTAACTGATAATGCTAAAAACGAACATATATTTCATAGCATTATTCCTCAAGAAAGACAAGCTTTTAGTTGCAATTGTTCTATTTACAAGTGATATTCGTTTAAATAATAAAAGGTGAAGACAAAAGACAGATTCGACGAATTGAAGACGCAAACGACCAAAAAGCTCAAAAGAACAAAAGACAATCAAAAAGGTTCCAATTATTGATAAGAAACGTCTCGAAATTACAAGAGTACAAGATTCAAAACGCAAAGTACAAGATATAAAATTGTACGCAAGGACGTTCGAAAATCCGGAACCGGGACCAGAGTCAACTCTTAACGCTCGACGCAACGGACTAAAAATTACAAGTTAACTATGTATATAAATATAATATAATATATAATTAATTATATTAATTA
Source organism: Rutidosis leptorrhynchoides (assembly GCF_046630445.1). Lineage (NCBI taxonomy): Eukaryota > Viridiplantae > Streptophyta > Magnoliopsida > Asterales > Asteraceae > Rutidosis > Rutidosis leptorrhynchoides. The sequence goes on from NC_092336.1 coordinate 416,624,959, forward strand.
TATATATATTATATTTATATATAAAAAACCGTCGGCAGAGAAACTCCAAGGGTGTGAGCTGTAAATACATTCTCCGCGACTCGCGGAGTTTGAAGGGGATTTTTCCGCGAGTCGCGGAGCCCCAAATTTCAACTCTGGCTATAAAGCAAACCGAATTCTGATCAAAATTTCATATTCTATTTTCTCTCTTCTCTATCTATACGATATATATATATATATATTTTAATTTTAATTTTAATTATAATTCTAATAATAAGGGTATGTTAGCGAATGTTGTAAGGGTGTAAGTCGAAATTCTGTCCGTGTAACGCTACGCTATTTTTAATCAATGTAAGTTATGTTCAACCTTTTTACATTAATGTCTCGTAGCTAAGTTATTATTATGCTTATTTAAAACGAAGTAATCATGATGTTGGGCTAATTACTAAAATTGGGTAATTGGGCTTTGTACCATAATTGGGGTTTGGACAAAAGAACGACACTTGTGGAAATTAGACTATGGGCTATTAATGGGCTTTATATTTGTTTAACTAAATGATAGTTTGTTAATGTTAATATAAAGATTTACAATTGGGCGTCCCTATAAATTACCATATACACTCGATCGGACACGATGGGCGGGGTATTTATATGTACGAATAATCGTTCATTTAACCGGACACGGGAATTGATTAATAGCCACTAGAATAATTAAAACAGGGGTGAAATTACATTCAAGGGTAATTGGTGTAATTGTTAACAAAGTAGTAAAACCTTGGTTTACACGCAGTCGATAACCTGGTGTATTCATTAAACAAAGTATTAAAACCTTGTTACAATTCGAATCCCCAATTAGTTGGAATATTTAACTTCGGGTATAAGAATAATTTGATGAGGATACTCGCACTTTATATTTATGACTGATGGACTGTTATGGACAAAAACCAGACGGACATATTGAATAATCCAGGACAAAGGACAATTAACCCATGGGCATAAAACTAAAATCAACACGTCAAACATCATGATTACGGAAGTTTAAATAAGCATAATTCTTTTATTTCATATTTAATTTCCTTTATTTTATATTTAATTGCACTTCTAATTATCGCACTTTTATTTATTTTATCGCACTTTTAATTATCGTACTTTTTAATTATCGCAATTTTATTTTCTCGCACTTTTATTATTCGCAATTTCATTATCGTTATTTACTTTACGCTTTAATTTAAGTCTTGTATTTATTTTATATTTCACATTAGGTTTTAACTGCGACTATAGTCTTAAAATCGACAAACCGGTCATTAAACGGTAAAAACCCCCCTTTATAATAATAATATTATTTATATATATATTTGTATTTTTAATAAAAGTAAACTAATATAGCGTTGAGCTTTGTTTAAAGATTTCCCTGTGGAACGAACCGGACTTACTAAAAACTACACTACTGTACGATTAGGTACACTGCCTATAAGTGTTGTAGCAAGGTTTAAGTATATCCATTCTATAAATAAATAAATATCTTGTGTAAAATTGTATCGTATTTAATAGTTTTTCCTAGTAAAATATAAACTATTTTATATACACCTCGCATAACATCAAGTATTTTTGGCGCCGCTGCCGGGGAACTTTATCTTAAAAACCGGAAGCGCAACGCTAATATAAAAGAAAAAAAAAAGATTTTTTGTTTACTTTTATTAAAATTCGTTTTGTAAAAATACGTTTTAAATATTCGAAAAATATAAAAAGAAAAACAAAAATATATGTATTTTTAAGATTTTCTTAAATATTTAAGTTTTATAAGTTTCTTTATTTTTATTTTAGTTTATAAAAATATAAGTTTTATTTTAATATCTTTTATTTAATTAAAAAACAGAAAACAGAAAATAAAAAAAAAATAAATAAAGAAAAACGCGTTGAAATTATAAGCTGTCAACTGAATTTCTGAACCCCGCGACTCGCGGGGTTTTCTTCATTAATTACCGCGACTCGCGGAGGGTATCTGACAGGCGACAGGAAGCCCTAATTCAGCATTAATTACGGTTTATTATTAATTATAATTATTATTTAAACCTAATTATTATTATTATTATTATTAGTTTTATTTTTATTTTTACTTTTTATTTAATTTATGTATTTTGTTTAATTAGTTTTATTAAATTATAAAATTAGTAGTTTTATTAAATAAATAATATAAAAATAATATTTTTATAAAAATTGTACTTTTTACAACTTTTTGTATATTTTTATATTTTGTCCCTTTTTAATCGTTGTAGCGTAATATTTGTATTTTTAGCTCATATTTAATTTTAAACTTAGTTTTTGCTATAGTTATTTTTACTCCTAGATTTTTAGGCTTTGCCGTAGAATTCCTTAAGTGCTTTTTCTTTAGACTAAGATTTAGGTGCTTTAGAATTTTGCGACGCCTTTTTAAGTTTTAGTTTCTTTTTAAGTTATTTCCATTTGGGATTTAGTTTTTCCTGTAAGCTTTAATATTTTTAGACCTTTTACTATGTATCAATTATCATTCCAATTAGTAATTTCAATTTGCGATTATAATTTTAAGTTAGTTGTAGTAATAAGGTTAGGTTAGTCAAGTATTTTTAAGTTTTTATAAGTTTCTTTTATTTTTCCGTCACCTTTTATTTTTCAACCATTTTTTTTTCTTTCCTTTTTCTACCTTTTGCGACGAACTCTTTTTCTCTCTTATTTCTCGCTATTCTAGTTTTAGGACTTAGAATTTTTTCTACTTCTTATCTAAATTTCTTAAAATTACGAAAATTTATTTTGAGTGGTTAAATTGATAGACATCAAAATTTTCTGGTTCGTAGTAATAGTTGGATTTGTACGTGGACCGGGTTATTGGAGCCAAACAGTCCTCAATTATATTGAGACCAAACGAATCCTGCCCCTCTGCTGCATCTTTTGGCTATTCGAAACGTGGGCAAAATCAGAAAAGTCTATTAATTGGATAACTTATTATAATTTTTTCTTTCCTCTTTAAAACTAATAGGATATTCAGTGAATGCACCGAGCAAGACGTTCATCACCTTTTGTACGTTCACCACCTGTAACTAGATCAAGACATTTAGCAAATATTACCGCCGTTGATTTTTCTTTAAAATCGTCATCCAGTCGACCAAGTACTTCAGTTCAAATTTCCGATAATCCATTTTTTGAACCCGACATCACAATTGAGAATCCAGAGAATATTCAGGAACGGTTCATAGATCCTGAACCATTAAACTTTCCTCCGGAGCCACCAATCATTCAAACAGAGATTGTTGAGGAACGAACCATTAAATCAGAATCATCTAGTGATACCGATTCAACAAATTCAATTATGGAGAATCTGGAACCTTTAAGTATGGAAGACCGAATGAGAGCTAAACGCACTGACCAAGGTCACGCAATTACTCATCCAGACATTAATGCGCCAGATTATGAAATCAAAGGACAAATTCTACACATGGTGACTAATCAATGCCAATTTAGTGGTGCGCCGAAGGAAGATCCAAATGAACATCTACGTACCTTTAATAGAATCTGCACACTATTTAAAATACGAGAAGTGGAGGATGAACAGATATATCTCATGTTATTTCCCTGGACTTTAAAGGGAGAAGCCAAAGATTGGTTGGAATCGTTACCTGAAGGGGCGATCGATACATGGGATGTTTTAATTGACAAATTTCTTAAACAATTCTTTCCTGCATCTAAAGCCGTAAGACTTCAAGCAGAAATTGTTACGTTCACACAGAAGCCAAATGAAACTCTATATGAGGCGTGGACAAGATATGGAAAGTTGTTAAGAGGATGTCCGCAACATGGTTTAGACACCTGTCAAATAGTACAAATATTCTACCAAGGATGCGACATCACTACAAGGAAAGATATAGATATAGCAGCTGGTGGTTCTATTATGAAGAAAACCGAAACTGATGCTTACAAAATTATTGATAATACTGCTTCCCACTCACATGAGTGGCACCAAGAAAAAGATATCATTAGATCATCTAAAGCAGCTAGAGCCGATTCTAGCCATGACTTAGATTCCATTTCCGCAAAGATAGATGCTGTGGAGAGACGAATGGAAAAGATGACTAAAGATATTCACTCAATACGAATTAGTTGTGAGCAGTGTGGAGGACCACATTTGACAAAAGATTGTCTCAGTATTGAATTAACAATGGAACAAAGAGAGAATATTTCATACATAAACCAAAGGCCTGGAAATAATTATCAGAATAATTATCAACCGCCAAGACCGATTTACAATCAAAACCAGAATTATAACCGAAATATTCCATACAACAACCAACAAGGTCCTAGCAATCAACAAGTATCCAATAATACTTACAATCAGCAAAGACCTAATTTTCAAAACAAACCACCACAACAAACCGATGATAAAAAGCCAAATTTAGAAGATATGATGACGAAGCTAGTTGAAACTCAAACGCAGTTTTTCACATCTCAAAAACAAACCAATGAACAAAATGCTCAAGCATTTAGAAATCAACAAGCTTCTATTCAAAATCTGGAACAAGAAGTAAGTAACCTAGCAAGATTAATAGGTGAAAGAAAACCGGGAAGTCTACCTAGTGATACAAACGCTAACCCCCGGAATGAAACAGCTAAAGCTATTACCACAAGAAGTGGTACAACACTTAAATCACCTGAAATACCTGTAACTTCTGATGAAACTATTCCTACTCCACAAGAACCACAACCTGATCAAGATAAGGAAAAAGAACCGGTAGTTGAAAAGGTTAATGAAAATAACACAGTTAAGGATAAACCTTATGTTAAACCATACCAACCACCACTTCCTTACCCGAGTAAAATGAAGAAAGAGAAACTTGAAGCCGAGCAATCCAAATTTTTGGATATGTTTAAACAGATAAATGTAAATCTTCCTTTCATTGATGTGATTTCAGGAATGCCAAGATATGCTAAATTCTTGAAAGATCTAATCTCAAATAGAAAGAAAATGGAAGAACTCTCGGCTGTTACTATGAATGCTAATTGTTCAGCAGTGCTGTTGAATAAGATACCAGAAAAATTATCTGATCCAGGAAGTTTCACAATTCCATGTTTTCTGGGTAGTCTTAGTTCAATAGAAGCATTGGCAGACTTAGGTGCTAGTATAAATCTAATGCCGTATTCACTATACGCTAAACTAGACCTTGGAGAATTGAAACTAACCAGAATAAGCATACAACTAGCCGATAGATCAATAAAATATCCTAGAGGGATAATGGAGAACATGCTAGTTAAAGTTGGTACTTTAGTATTTCCAGTAGATTTTGTTGTTTTGGACATGGAAGAAGATTCTCAAGTTCCTCTCATATTAGGAAGACCATTCTTAAACACGGCTAAAGCAATGATAGACGTGTTCGGTAAGAAATTGACCCTAAGTATAGAGGATGAGAGTGTTACCTTTTCAGTTGATAGAGCAATGCAACAACCACAATCTGCAGATGATACATGTTATTATATTCAAACTATAGATGCACATGCAGAATTATTAGAAGAATTTCCAGAATTACAAGGAACAGGAGAATGTTCTTTAGGAGAAGGTAATGAACCAATTGATGAAGCTGAAATGTTAGCTACACTTATAGCTAATGGATATGAACCAACAACAGAAGAAATTCAAATGCTAAAAGAAGAAGACAGATATCGATATAAATCATCGATAGAAGAACCTCCGAAATTAGAGTTAAAGCCACTTCCAAACTATTTGGAATACGCTTATTTACATGGTGAATCTGAATTACCTGTAATAATATCATCTTCTCTTACTGAAAATGAGAAATCACAACTCATTTCTGTGTTGAAAGCTCATAAACCAGCCATTGCATGGAAGATTCATGATATTAAAGGAATAAGTCCTTCGTATTGCACACATAAAATCCTTATGGAAGAAGGTCATAAAACGTATGTGCAACGCCAACGAAGACTAAATCTTAATATGCAAGATGTAGTTAAGAAAGAGATTATTAAACTGCTAGATGCAGGTTTGATATATCCAATCTCTGATAGTCCATGGGTAAGCCCAGTTCAATGCGTACCTAAGAAGGGTGGTATGACTGTCATTACAAATGAGAAAAATGAGCTTATTCCTACTAGGACTGTAACAGGATGGCGTGTATGTATTGATTATAGAAAATTAAATGACGCCACCAGAAAAGATCACTTTCCCTTACCTTTCATAGATCAAATGTTGGAAAGATTAGCCGGAAATAGTTACTATTGTTTTCTAGATGGATTTTCCGGATATTTTCAAATTCCAATAGCACCCGAAGATCAAGTGAAAACCACATTCACGTGCCCTTATGGTACTTTTGCTTACAAACGCATGCCATTTGGACTTTGTAACGCCCCTGCAACCTTTCAAAGGTGCATGATGGCGATTTTTCATGACATGATAGAAGAATGCATGGAAGTATTCATGGATGACTTTTCAGTCTTCGGTGATACATTTAAATCATGTCTAGTTAATCTGGAACGAATGCTAATTAGATGCGAAAAATCAAATCTAGTACTTAATTGGGAGAAATGCCATTTCATGGTTAAAGAAGGCATCGTTCTTGGACATAAAATTTCAAAAGAAGGAATTGAAGTGGATAGAGCTAAAGTAGATGTAATTGCTAAACTTCCACATCCCACCAATGTTAGAGGAGTTAGGAGTTTTCTAGGGCATGCCGGTTTTTACCGACGTTTCATAAAAGATTTTTCTAAAATTGCCACTCCTATGAATAAACTCCTAGAAAAGGATGCTCCATTCATCTTTTCAGATGAGTGTATCAAATCTTTTAATATTCTTAAAGAAAAACTCACTAATGCGCCGATCATGATAACACCAAATTGGAATCTACCATTTGAACTAATGTGCGATGCAAGTGATTTTGCAATGGGAGCCGTTTTAGGACAAAGGATTGAAAAACGATTTCAACCTATATATTATGCTAGTAAGACGTTACAAGGAGCACAAACGAACTATACAACTACTGAAAAAGAACTCCTTGCTATTGTCTTTGCTTTTGACAAATTTCGATCATATCTCGTTCTAGCAAAAACGGTGGTCTATACCGACCATTCTGCTCTTAGATACCTATTTTCAAAACAAGATGCTAAACCAAGATTAATCCGTTGGATCTTACTCTTACAAGAGTTTGATATTGAAATCCGAGATAAAAGAGGAGCAGAAAATCTCGCCGCTGATCATCTTTCTCGTCTTGAAAATCCCGAATTAGAAGTTCTGAATGAATCGGCCATACAAGACAACTTTCCTGATGAATATCTATTGAAGATAGATTATAAAGAAATCCCATGGTTTGCAGACTATGCAAACTACTTAGTTTGTGGATTCCTTGAAAAAGGATTATCGTACCAAAGACGAAAGAAATTCTTCAGTGATATAAAACACTATTTCTGGGAAGATCCACATCTGTTTAAAAGTTGTCCCGATGGAATAATACGCCGATGTGTATTTGGAGATGAAGCTAGTAAAATTTTAAACCATTGTCACACAGGACCAACAGGAGGGCATTATGGGCCTCAACTAACAGCAAGAAAAGTTTATGAAGCTGGATTCTATTGGCCTACAATTTACAAAGACGCACACCTTCTTTGCAAATCCTGTGATGCATGTCAAAGGGCCGGAAAAATAAGTCAACGTGATGAAATGCCACAAAATGTCATCCAAGTATGTGAAGTATTTGACATTTGGGGTATTGACTTTATGGGTCCATTTCCAAAATCTAATAATAATCTATATATACTCGTAGCCATTGATTATGTATCTAAATGGGCGGAAGCACAAGCTCTCCCAACTAACGATGCACGAGTTGTAGTCAACTTTTTAAAACGTCTTTTTGCAAGGTTTGGAACACCGAAAGCTTTAATAAGTGATCGGGGTACTCATTTCTGTAATAATCAACTTGAGAAAGTTCTTAAAAGATATGGAGTAACTCATAAAATCTCCACCGCATATCATCCACAAACAAGTGGACAAGTTGAAAATACCAACCGAGCTTTAAAACGTATTCTAGAGAAAACCGTAGGATCAAATCCGAAGGAATGGTCCATTAAATTGGAGGATGCACTCTGGGCTTTTAGAACAGCCTACAAAACTCCAATTGGAACCACACCTTTTAGACTTGTTTATGGAAAAGCATGTCATCTTCCAGTAGAAATTGAACACAAAGCATTTTGGGCTTTGAAGACATGTAATCTTGATTTACATGAAGCCGGACGTCTACGATTAAGTCAACTAAATGAATTAGAAGAATTAAGACATGAAGCATACGAAAATTCGTTAATCTATAAAGAAAGAACGAAGAAATGGCATGATAAAAGAATCAGAAGTTCAAAAGAATTTAAAAAAGGAGACAGAGTTCTTCTTTTCAATTCACGATTCAAGCTATTTCCTGGAAAATTGAAATCAAGATGGTCTGGACCATTCATAGTCAAAAGAGTTTTCCCATACGGAACGATAGAATTAATAAATTCAAATGGGATTGAATTTAAAGTTAATGGTCACAGAGTTAAACATTACATACATGGTCCGATGGAAGTCGACAACGAAGTTAATCACAATTTCGACACCACAGCTAACTAAGTGTGGGGAGAATCAAGTCTTTAAAGGATAATATGTATTTCTGTTAGAGTTAGATTGTCTGTTTTCGTGTAGTTCTCGAAAATGGAACCCGAATGGTCTTTCCCTAGCAGACCCTAAAGAACTAGTCTTCTCCCCCCATTCTGAATTTTTATTTTTTTTAGGTTTTTACAAAATGAAGACTGCCTGTGAACTAAACCATGGTCTAATGCTACACGCGTTGATCACTAAACGTAATAATGACATACTCCCGAGTGAAATAGTATCAGTAATCAGAGAAAGAATGGACGGAGTTAGAAAAGAATCCAGATGCGAAGATAATAAGTTACAATTTGGTAAAGGAAAATCAAAATCCGCAGCGAAAAGAAGAGCACGACACCTAGAACGATGTCACAAATGCGGAAAATGGTCACATGGAGGTAAATGTTCAAATAATCAAACCTATTCAAATACCGAATTTGTTACTTTATGCAGAGACGGACCGTTCATATGTTTAGAAGAAAAGACACTGAATGCTCGAGGTTACGCCTATGTAGCCATGGAAAATCAATTAAACCGACTATCTTATGAATGGGATAGATCATATAACTAAGAAATCTATTTCACAGGTATGTCTGTACAGTTTTTATTTTTATTTTTATTTTTAACCTTTTGATAATAAACGCTAATTTGTTCGCTAAAAAGTATTAAATTGGTATTGAATAAAATTAGGTTTGGCGACCGAAATTATTGATATCATTCAAAAATTTATTACATCACTGCGAAATTTAACGTTTATTCTTAAGGTATAAATATCTTTAATCAATCAACCCAAAATATTTCAAAAATTCGTCATGAGTTAAATTAGGTTTTGGAACCGAAATTACTTTACCGAAAAGAGGGGCGCATATTTTTGATAATATTTGATTGATTAAAGTGGGATAAAAAGACAAAAAGATTTTTAATTTTATTTTTACCATGTTTTTAAAATTAATATTTAAATCTTAAATTAATATTGTAAACTTTGTAAAAACAATATATTTAAAATTGTAAATATTTGAAAAATTAATATAAGTTTGGTATGAATTTATAATATGAATTTTTAAATTAAGTTTGGTGTGAATTTTTAATTTTTAAAATATGAAATTTTAATTTTATGCATTTCAAATTTTAAGTTTGGTGTGAATTTTTAATTTTTAATTTTTAATTTTGAATTTTATATTTAAGTTGTGTGAATTTAAAAACAAAAATTTACTTTATCTCATTAAGTTAAGAATATGATTTTTAAAATTCGTCGTAAGTTGAAGACTAGGTCTTTGAACCGAAATTGCTTTACCCGAGGGAGGGACGAGAACTTTTATTATCATTATTTTTAATCTTATTGAATTAAAGTATGCCAAAAACATTGAAAAAACCCAAAAAATCTTAGCTTTTAAAACAATCGCTACAAAAAGACAAATTTTAAAATTTTGTCGAGAGATGGACTAGGACATCGATCCGAAACGACCTCGTCCTAAATAACAAGGGAAACAAAATTTTAAAATTAATTTCTTAATTGTTTTCAAAAGTTAATTATTAAAAAAAAAAAAATAAAAAAAAATAAAAATACCAAACTCCGCGACTCGCGGAGTTTGGTGCTTAAATCTCCGGGACTCGCGGAGGGACCAATTTACAGAAAAAAAATATATAACGCAAGAACTGATCAGTTTCACTCCCCCACACACAAAACAGAAAAATACAGCTCGAAAATAACTGCGAAAAACCCGAGAAAAAACCCCAAAAATCCCAATTTTTAACCGTTAATCACCAAATTTTTTGCTAAAATCATGTTGAGAAGGATGCTATCTAAGAATTACTCAAGAAAAACGGTAAATTTCTACACCTAAACACCATTTAATTCGAAATTTGATGTTCTTGAGCTATTTTTTCCCCAATTTGATTTTGATGCTTTTTAGTGTAATTATGCTTAAATTGTTTATGTATTATGCTTGTATAACCTAGATTGATGCTGTTTAACATGATTAGAAGCCTTAAACTTCAAATTTTGAATAATCTAGGGTTTGTGTTCTTGAGCAATTTGGGGCTTTTTGATATAAACAGGTTATGGCCGATTTTTGTCATGAATTGTTGCTAAATTAAGTAGTGTAACATGTTTAGGTAGTTAAATGATCCAAAATTTGAGCCTAAACATGATTTTGAGAATTAAAGTGGACTTTTTCAAATCTAAAATTCATGAACTTGATTTTTGAAAGATAATGCCATTTGAGACTTGTTTAATTGCTAGTAATGATTATTTTGATATGTTATTTGAGTTGAATGCTTATGAACTTGGCGAAAATTTTCGTATATGCTTATTTGAAAAAGTGTAGATTTGATAAAAATGTGAAAATAAGCTTAAGTTTGATATAAATTGATAATGTCATTGTAATTATTTTGATTGATGATTTTGCTGATACTAATGCATATTTGGATGCACAAAAATTGTGTTTGATGTGTTTTGCAGAATGAAAGGGGTGAATCTTCATCCCAAGCCCGCAATGCTCCTGCTGAGAATTTGGAACAACAGGAGGTGGATAACTACTACAAGCAGGATGTACCTCATCCAGTCATGACTTTTTCCGATATGCACTTGGAAGAGTTGCACCCGAACCTGAGATTTGACAGACTTTGGATAGATTATCCAAAATATCAACGGGGTTTGCATACTCTTCATTCCAAGGTTGTTGAGGTACCGAGGGTCATAGAATGGGGACCCTTAGAAGCTGTAGAATTGGCCGGGCCAATTAGAGAATTACTTGTACAGAGGTATGGTAATTCTTCTTTTAATGACTGGATATGTTTATTCACCATACGCAGACCTGTATATAAAGTATGGTGTGAAGAGTTGTTATGTAGTATAGAGTTGAAAGATCGGGTAGCTAGTTTAACCGATCGTTCTTTTATTAGATTTTTGTTAGGCGGTTCGATGTGCCACATGTCTTTACTGGACATGGCTCAGGCTTTACGTATATATACGCCTGAGGAGCTAGCGTCTGCCGATTGTAGAGGATTGATACTAAACGGTAGAAAGATAGATGAAAATTTTGATACACACGGTGTGTGGAGTCAAATGACAAGCCATCACCGTTTCAAAGGGGGAAACTACTCTTATTTGGATATAGATAGAGCCGAATTAAGAGTGATACATAGGTTTTTAGCTAATTCGATTACACAAAGGGGTAAGAACAAAGAAAAAGTAAATGAACAAGATTTGTTTTACCATATGTGTATTCGAGACCCACAAAGCGCTGTAAGTATACCATATTGTGTGGGTTATTATTTATCAGCTATGGTTCGGGGGATGCGACCACATAGCATAATAGGAGGTGGTATTTTTATTACTTTGATTGGTGAATATCTCGGTGTGGATATAAGTCGGGGGGGATTATTACTAGAAGAGCCGGAACCCCGCGATACTATAGGTTTAAATGTATACCATGGTGCGAAAGTTTTGAAGAGGCGAAATAACGCCGCAGTACGATACCATGGTAGACATCCACAGGTGGAGAGAAACCAGCAACAAGGTAATGTAGGAGGGGGGAATGAGATGCAAGAAATGCATAGGTTTATAGCTTCTCAGGAATACGAAAATGCTAGACAGAGAGCATTTGAAGATTGGCAAGTTCATCAGAACCAGATCATAGCTCATTGCCAACATATAGGTAGAAACTATATTCCTACACCGAAACCCGTCTTCCCTCCTTGGTCGATAGAGATGCAGCCACCATATCCTACGTATGACCCTGCCGAAGCATTCTATAGCACTTATGGTTATGCCTGGAACCCCTATTGGTACCAATATCATCCTTAGTTTACTTTTTATTTTTTTTTATTTTGTAATTTGTAATTATTGATACGTTTAATACTTTTGTTAATATTGTAATCATTTTTTTTCTTAGATTTTAATAATTTTTGAATGTGGGGTAATATACCAAACTTCAAAAATATGTATATATGTTTGCAGTTTATCTTATGTACACAACAGGGTAAAACAACGCATTTTCAAAGACTGGCATTAAGTTCAGCAAAAGCAACTAATTTTGACGACAAGATGCAAAATATATGTGAAATAACAACAAGACGGAATGAACAAATGATGTGCACCATTTATCATTCAGCAAACAAACGCCAATATATTTGGAAACTTTGGTAAAAATTTAATCATTTTCACACAAATCACCCTCAATAATTTAAATTGTTACTGATTTCTTGCAAATGAGGGCATTGCAAGATCTTAAGTGTGGGAAGGGATTAAATTCTTTCGGATTTTAAAATTTTTATATTAAACACTTGGTTACCATTAAAAATACTAGTAAAGCAGTAGTTGTATTAGAATCTAGTGCTCTCTGATAAAAAAGAACAGCCCTAGTCTTGTATACTAACTACCCAATTCTAGTAAAATTTTTCAAAATTTTCAATTAAATGAATTCAAAATCATGTTTATACATATTTATGAACGATAAAACTAGGTTTTAACACCGAAATTATTGTTACCTCGGAAAGGACATAAATTGAGAAACAAACTAAAATGTTAAAATTCATTTAAAATGGAATAGAGGACGATAAAAAGGAAAATAAAAGCCAAGTGTGGGAAAATTTACCAAGTTATCTTAAACATATGTCACATATATCTGTAACAAATAACTGAAAATACTTTTGCTTTGGACTAAACTAAACTGTTTTACCCGATGAAAGAAAAGAAGAGATGGATCTACACGATGAATCAATTCCATCATTAAAAGGAAGTAAAGTCTTCCGAAAAAGACACGCGCTTCTTGATTTAGGTCATGAAGTTGTCGTTCAGACCAGCTGTAGGTTGACGAAAAATCTAGAAAAGTCATCACTAAAATCAGCAGGAAATCCACGGACCTCAGCATTAAACAGGGTCGCCAAGTGGTCAGATTTATCCTAACCATGAGAAGGATTTATCTCGTACAATGGGGGGCACCATGCAAATTAGCTGGATAAGACTAATGAATCAGATCCCCAGAAAGGATAATCTCCTTAAAGATTAAAAATCAGCTTTTAAGACTGATAATACTCAATCCTAGAGATTGACCTTAAAGATTGAGAATTCAAACTCATGGAATTCAATGATATCTAAACTCGAGCTTGAACGAGAAAATATTTTGATCAAAAATTACAAACCGATTTGTTTTCTGAAAACCCTATTTTCAATGCGTTCATTACCATTGAACGTAAAATCCTAGGAATTCACCTGGAATTCATTAGGTCACCTGAACTAAATCGGGTGTCAACCGTAAGAACGGTGGTTGCATAGTGGTCAAAGACAGGACCTTGTGCCAGACCGAAAAAATTATAAGGGTGAGCTTTACTATTGCTCCTACCAAGGATAGTAATTGCGTCTGACACGTTATAGACCATAATCAAAAGCATGTCACGGGACATTGCCTTAACAGTTGCTTGTTCAACGCTTTCCTTTCAACCGGACGGTAGTTTACCGAAAGGTAATATACGGGACAAGTAAACTGGACGTGTTGCTTTCCAAATACAAGGTTAGCAAGTGGGTGACACAAAACCGCAAGTTTTGAGCTAAAATTTTCAAATCTGAAACCCACCAAACCCACAAAAATATTTTGCAAACACCGGTAAAGGGTTATCCCGGAAAACTTATCTAGGGTAAAAACTAGATTTAATTTTCAAAAGATCAAATGTTTTCATAAAGATCCAATTTCCTTAATGGATCTAAATTTTTATAGTCATGTGGGACTGTAAACCATATCGTTACTACCATTGTTTATACCGCCGTATAGAAATCACTAATGTACAAAGTGTGAAGAATAAAGAAGTGATTCTGGTATTTCAAGACAATATTGCTTGAGGACAAGCAACGCTCAAGTGTGGGAATATTTGATAATGCTAAAAACGAACATATATTTCATAGCATTATTCCTCAAGAAAGACAAGCTTTTAGTTGCAATTGTTCTATTTACAAGTGATATTCGTTTAAATAATAAAAGGTGAAGACAAAAGACAGATTCGACGAATTGAAGACGCAAACGACCAAAAAGCTCAAAAGAACAAAAGACAATCAAAAAGGTTCCAATTATTGATAAGAAACGTCTCGAAATTACAAGAGTACAAGATTCAAAACGCAAAGTACAAGATATAAAATTGTACGCAAGGACGTTCGAAAATCCGGAACCGGGACCAGAGTCAACTCTTAACGCTCGACGCAACGGACTAAAAATTACAAGTTAACTATGTATATAAATATAATATAATATATAATTAATTATATTAATTATATATATATTATATTTATATATAAAAAACCGTCGGCAGAGAAACTCCAAGGGTGTGAGCTGTAAATACATTCTCCGCGACTCGCGGAGTTTGAAGGGGATTTTGCCGCGAGTCGCGGAGCCCCAAATTTCAACTCTGGCTATAAAGCAAACCGAATTCTGATCAAAATTTCATATTCTATTTTCTCTCTTCTCTATCTATACGATATATATATATATATATTTTAATTTTAATTTTAATTATAATTCTAATAATAAGGGTATGTTAGCGAATGTTGTAAGGGTGTAAGTCGAAATTCTGTCCGTGTAACGCTACGCTATTTTTAATCATTGTAAGTTATGTTCAACCTTTTTACATTAATGTCTCGTAGCTAAGTTATTATTATGCTTATTTAAAACGAAGTAATCATGATGTTGGGCTAATTACTAAAATTGGGTAATTGGACTTTGTACCATAATTGGGGTTTGGACAAAAGAACGACACTTGTGGAAATTAGACTATGGGCTATTAATGGGCTTTATATTTGTTTAACTAAATGATAGTTTGTTAATGTTAATATAAAGATTTACAATTGGGCGTCCCTATAAATTACCATATACACTCGATCGGACACGATGGGCGGGGTATTTATATGTACGAATAATCGTTCATTTAACCGGACACGGGAATTGATTAATAGCCACTAGAATAATTAAAACAGAGGTGAAATTACATTCAAGGGTAATTGGTGTAATTGTTAACAAAGTAGTAAAACCTTGGTTTACACGCAGTCGATAACCTGGTGTATTCATTAAACAAAGTATTAAAACCTTGTTACAATTCGAATCCCCAATTAGTTGGAATATTTAACGTCGGGTATAAGAATAATTTGATGAGGATACTCGCACTTTATATTTATGACTGATGGACTGTTATGGACAAAAACCAGACGGACATATTGAATAATCCAGGACAAAGGACAATTAACCCATGGGCATAAAACTAAAATCAACACGTCAAACATCATGATTACGGAAGTTTAAATAAGCATAATTCTTTTATTTCATATTTAATTTCCTTTATTTTATATTTAATTGCACTTCTAATTATCGCACTTTTATTTATTTTATCGCACTTTTAATTATCGTACTTTTTAATTATCGCAATTTTATTTTCTCGCACTTTTATTATTCGCAATTTCATTATCGTTATTTACTTTACGCTTTAATTTAAGTCTTGTATTTATTTTATATTTCACATTAGGTTTTAACTGCGACTAAAGTCTTAAAATCGACAAACCGGTCATTAAACGGTAAAAACCCCCCTTTATAATAATAATATTATTTATATATATATTTGTATTTTTAATAAAAGTAAACTAATATAGCGTTGAGCTTTGTTTAAAGATTTCCCTGTGGAACGAACCGGACTTACTAAAAACTACACTACTGTACGATTAGGTACACTGCCTATAAGTGTTGTAGCAAGGTTTAAGTATATCCATTCTATAAATAAATAAATATCTTGTGTAAAATTGTATCGTATTTAATAGTTTTTCCTAGTAAAATATAAACTATTTTATATACACCTCGCATAACATCAGTAACCGATGATATAGGACAAATTTAGCAAATATAAACAGTACATCGTATAAAGAACCTCCTAAAAAAATACCCTATAAATTACATTACTTGAGTTTTTCACCAATTCTCATTAAAAATGGAACCATTAAATAATAAAATACATACACGTACCTTGAAAATGATAATGCAAAACTGAAGATGCCAATATATTGTTACAAAAAGGTTACATCGGGCTTTGCACCCCTTAGATTTGCCATTTTCAGCATTTTCACCAATATTACCTTATTGTTTCATAGCATTAGCATAGATAAGTTTTTGTTTCAGTCCTCATGTTATAACAAATTCAGCCCTATGTAAATATAAAAAGGAAAACTGCAATTCGAGTCATGATTAGAGAAAATACACGATCTTCAAATCATGATTTCTTACTGTCCAGATTCACAACAAAACACAGTTATGAAAACCTACTTGTGCTAGAACTGACAAGCGCCATCAGTATGTGTATTTAGCAAATAAAATAAAAACGCATAAATGAAAACTGCATATCACTTGTTTTGGGGCAACCCCACCCATTTTGGCACAACAAAAGCTAGTTTTTTTACCCATTGCATGCCCACACAATTTTCAACTCTAGGCTAAATCAATTGTTAATTTTTATTGTGAATTATAACATAAGAGATAGAACTATTCCCATCACCAATTAACGGCAGGCCTTAAGTTCATATATGATGGTTTAATGAGTAACAAAAATGAGACCCGTATTGACATGAAGTTATCTGAAAGCTTCAAAAAGGAATATGTGATGGTAT
The DNA here is from genome assembly GCF_046630445.1 of Rutidosis leptorrhynchoides. Taxonomy (NCBI): domain Eukaryota; kingdom Viridiplantae; phylum Streptophyta; class Magnoliopsida; order Asterales; family Asteraceae; genus Rutidosis; species Rutidosis leptorrhynchoides. The sequence goes on from NC_092336.1 coordinate 416,642,220, forward strand.
TAATGCAGCACAAAGAAGTCAGTGACCAGACATATGCTTTGACTATGATTAGGTTTTGTTCACTAACACATTTTGTATCCAGTATCCTAATGGCATATCTAATCCCTTTGATACAAATTGTGACAAAGGTTAATCATTGGTTTCATTATGTAAATAAGTTCTAACCTTCATGTAGCTTAACGGTTTTTGCGAACTCCGACGGATTGTCCACGCCTTTAAAACTCATGACTGAAATCAAAGCTAATCAAAATAGCTGTAAAACTTGCTTCATAACTACATGAATGAGTGATAATAATCTTAGCTAAACAAATAAGTTTTGCAGATAAAAATGTAATAAATTTCTACAAACTATTATTACTGTATATTTGAACGAATTACATATCCAATCAAGTCTGTGTCTGCAACATCTTACTTGTTTTCAAATTCAGCCAAGGACTTCAAAATCGCTCCATTATCAACTGAATTGGAGTAAAAGAATGGATTGTTTATGTCTTCAATATAAGGCTTCCTCACAACACTTGCAAGTATATTTGAGCTTTCTTTCACCACATCGATTGAGAAGTGCAAAATCAGCGATAAGCCTACAACATATCTCAAAATCTGAACTGAAAAGGGTTACGACAACTCAGTCAACCAGGTATAACAAATTATTTCACCACAATCATCTAGATCAGTAGTCTTAGAACAACAAATAAAAATAGAACACAGGCAAATACTCAAGAAAAAATAAATAAATTTCTGAATATCAGTAAACAAACAATCATATAATTAATTGATAAAAAAACCCTAATTAGGGATTTGAGAGTTTGGATTGACTAACGGTTGATTTCGATTAAAATTGTAAGGCGATTGAAGAGTATTTTGACTAATTCAACCTTCTCGACTCGTAAACGATTATAGATGATGATTTTGGCGATTGATTTTAGATACATGTTGAAACTTGAGAGAGGAGGATGTTTTTTGCTAGGGTTTGTAGGCGACATATTGGGAAAAAAAAAAAAAAAGAGAACCCTTAATTTTGAAAAAGCGCCTGTTAGTTTTATTGATTTTTGGGTATTATTCCACCCAAATATTAATTATAAGGTTAAAGGTTAATTTAGTCATTATATAACTATTGAAGGTGATTATGAGGTCATAATTTTGATTAGAAAATTTAAATGGTCTAGATTATGGATATTAATGAAAATGAAAGGCTAGTATTAATAGTTTGAATTTTAGATGATCTATTTTTAGTTTTGTTATTATAATATAAATAGAAATAGATATTATTATTATTAATCTTATTATTATTAGTATTAGTATTATTATTATTATTACATATAATATTACGACGAGGTCATGAGCGAGCTATTTCAAAACTGGTTTTCGAGTAGGATAGGGCTAAGGAAATTATGGGTTATAGCTATGGAGGTGATGGGTAATGTTCGGGGGTATGCTCGTGGGGTCAACCTAGTGTTTGTCATCTCCGTTGCGTCTACGTACCTTTCCTGCAATATTGAATCTCAATATTGATACGTAAGCACTCATAATTTAACTTTTACATATTAATAGTGTATCCCTGACTAGTGCTCGAGTATATAGGATTATGCATGCTTGTATTTTTGATATTGTCGTTAGATAGGATATGTTGAATCCTGAATTAGTTACATATGCGGTTGAGATAAGGTATAAGATATGCATGTCGTTGGAAAACTAGCGAAAAATTAAGAACTTTTCATTTAGATATCGAATGGTTTCGATGAAAAGATTAGAAGTTATAGTCAATTGAATTTTTGTATTATTATTAAAAATGATTATTATTATCGTCGTTATTATCGTCATTCTAGTTTTCATCTAATTATTATTATTATTATTATTATTATTATTATTATTATTATTATTATTATCAATAAAAAGTATCATCATTAAAAAGGTGTTATTTTATTATTATTACTATCGTTATTATCGTTAAAGTTATAATTAGTATTATTATTATTATTATCATTAAAATAGTTATTAGTATTATCATCATAATATTTATTATCATTAATATTATTATAATTAAAAACTAATATTAGTAACACCTAATTATTATGATTACTATTATTACCATTAATATGAACGCGATATAAAAGACGATTTAAAAGCTATTAAACGAATCGATTAGGAAATAATGAGTATAAGTATCATGATGAAATTAAAATATTGTAAGATATTGATTTAGATAAAATTATCGTTCTTATTATGTTTATCATTACTATTATTATTAAAAGTATCGTTAGTATTAAAGCTATCATTTTAACAAAAAATATCATTTTAATAGAAATGTCATTGTTATTATAAAATACCATTATTATTATCATTTTAAATAAAATTATTATTTTAAAGTTAATATTAAAAAGTATCGTAAATATTAAAGTTATCATAATTAGAATTATCATTTTATTATAATATCATTTTTAGTAAATATAAATATTGAGATTTTTATTAATAGAATAATAATAATTATTATTACAAAATAATACAACTTTTACTTATTATTATTATCAATGTTATTTTATCAAATAAATATGTAATACAAATAATATAATTACCTTAATAAAACCTATCATAATATTTTTATGATATTAAATGAACTTTATAAATTTTATTACTTAAGATATATAAAAGTATATTTTTGTATAAAATTTTATTTATTAATAAATGAATTATATTATTTACTCTAATAAATCATTTTAAAATATTTAAAAATTATATAATAATCATGTATAAATTGTGAAAATCATTTTGAGTCAAATTGACTTTTGTTGACTTTTACATATTAGACTCGAGCATTAGGATTGTGATACACTACGGTTGAACTTAAATTGTTAGACAAATATTGACCAACATATAAATATATATAATTAATATAGGTTCGTGAATCCAAGGCCAACCTTGCACTTGTTCAATGACGTCATATGTATTTTTACTACGAAATACAGTATGGTGAGTTTCATTTGCCTTTTTACCCTTTACATTTTTGGGTTGAGAATACATGTGCAACTTTTATAAATGTTTGACGAAATAGACACAAGTAATTGAAACTACATTCTATGGTTGAATGATCGAAGCCGAATATGCCCCTTTTTGCTTGGTAACCTAAGAATTAGTAAACCGATCTACTAATTAACGCGAATCCTAAAGATAGATCTATTGGGCCTAACGAACCCCATCCATGGTTGCGGATGCTTTAGTACTTCGATGTTGTTTTATATCATGTCCGATGGATGTCCCGGAATGATAGGGGATATTCTTATATGCATCTAGTTAATGTCGGTTACCAAGTGTTTAATCCATATAAATGATTTTTGTCTTTATGCATGGGACGTATATTTATGAGAAATGGAAATGAAAATCTTGTGGTCTATTAAAATGATGAAAATGATCGATTATGATAAATTAATGAACTCACCAACCTTTTGGTTGACACTTTAAAGCATGTTTATTCTTCAGGTGTTAAAGAAATCTTCCGCTGTGCATTTGCTCATTTTAGAGATATTACTTGGAGTCATTCATGGCATATTTTGAAAGACGTTACATTCGAGTCGTTGAGTTCATCAAGATTATTATTAAGTCAATTATAGTTTGATGTATTATGAAATGGTATGCATGCCGTCAACTTTCGTTGTAAAGAAAGTTTGTCTTTTAGAAACGAATGCAATGTTTGTAAAATGTATCATATAGAGGTCAAGTACCTCGCGATGTAATCAACTATTGTGAATCATTTATAATGTATATGAACGGGTCCTTTTAAACAATTACAAATATATATTTACCATTACACATACATCTTACTTGCAACCATATAATGCATTCACCATGAAAACTCACAATAAAACATGTATATCTCAACATAAAAATTACTCTTAATTTGTCATAATATATGTTTGATAGTAAATTCAATAAATTATATTTATTCTTAAAAAAACATTACACATTCTGGTGGAAGAATTGTAAATTATGTCATGTTATATTACGCTTTTATTTTCATTATATATTTGAAAATATTGTAAGATTTCTTAAATATCTAATGGATATCCATTAATCCGCTTAATCTACTGGATATGGATATGGATTGATGAACTAAATTTAAATGGATATGGATATGGATATGGATGAGCAAAAACTAAATGGATATGAATATCGCTTCACACCCTCACCTGATCCATATCTGTAACAACCCAACCCGTAATACAAACGATCACGCGGAAATATCAATTAAATTTTTTTTTTGCTGGAAAAGCATATGGCGCGGCGCGCCATATGGCCGCGCGGCGCGCTAAACTGGCCTGTCCAAAAAGTCATGAAATGCGAAAATGTTTGACCACTTCCCGACGTATTTAGACAAAACGCTTTTCACAACCTATTCATATATGAAAAACTAACACGTTCCATTCATAAAATAAGTTTTACGAGACCGGGCCCACATCGGCATTTTTACGACTTTCGTACGAAAATACAAGTTTTCAACCACATGATTTGTAATACAAAATAAAGGCTGAGCATGGCGATTGGGGATACGCTACCCAATCCTAATCGAATTCAAAAGCATGCCTTTAAAGCAACTACGCAAGTCCACTAGTCCCCGCGCTTACCCGAGCCACCGCATCCATGCAAATCTATAAAAAAAGTCAACAACGAGAGGGTAAGCTAAAGCTTAGTGAGTGCAATAGTTACACACATACATATATAATTTACCTACTTGCACTCCCTTACCCAAACCACACATTAATCCCGCATGTCAAAGCATAAGAAACTAGCATAATCAATCTTACCACAATGAACTCGTTTAACAAGCGTAAAAGCTAGTAACATCAAACGCACCATAAATACCTCGTGTATCAATTCGCACAAGCTAGTAACATCAAACGTACAACTAGCATAAACCTTAGCATAATCTCGCATATCATCTCGTAACAAAGCTAGTATCATCAGAATCGTACAACTAGCAACATCATTAGCATAATGATCATAATAATAATTAAATGCTACACAACAACTATAAACCATGGTTAACCAACTCTTCGCAGGGGAATGACTTCACAAAACAAGTCATCGATGTTCATAAAAACCGTTAGCGCCCAAACACGGCCATGGTATGCTAACCCCCGAGGTGTTCCAAAAAGGGCTATGGCATCACCCCCAAGTGTTCCAAAAACGGCTATGGCATCACTTGATCAATGTGTGAGTAAAACACGGCTATTACTCACAATCATGTGCACAAACACGGCTATGTGCAACAATTAATACGGGCAACAACGTGGGAGTAAAACACGGCTATTACTCACCACCATATGCACAAACACGGCTATGTGCATAATTATCAATTGGACAAAACGGCTATGTCCCACAACTATGGTCACAAAAACGGCTATGTGACACCATTAATTAATGTGTGCAAAAACGGCTATGCAACACCTTAATGGTCACAAAAACGGCTATGTGACTCATCGTCAAATAATAGCATTACAATAAATATATCGGGTCCCCAAATCTTAAGTCACATGTAGCGCACAAAATCCGGCTATTGTGTCACTATTCCCAAAGGTGTCCAAACGGCTCCCCCAAAACCCGGCTATTGTGCACATCGCGCACAAGCAAATAAATTATATACATACATGTATAATTATTCCACTCACCTTGAAGTCTTGAAGAAAACAAGCCAAATCCGTTGATCCTTCAATGAACGTACCTAATCCATTATCATAATAATAAACAACACAATTAGGGTGGATTACAAACCAACCCATATTGACACCTAGTGCATTATCGACCCGATTGCACTTCCAAGTACAAATCGCGCCCAAATTAACCAATAATCACTAACACAATTGAGAATGGTCCTAATACGCCAATTAAACCCAATCATAGGTGTTAAACACCTATCTTGCCCATAATGACACTTAAACCCTAATTTTGACCCAAAGGAGTCAACATCGCGCCATTAGCGAGTTTTGACACCAAAACATGTTTAACTCGGTTTTATACTTCAACTTAATCCATTTTAAGTTTATAAACCTTATTAAATCGACAATTGGGTCATAATCATCACCAAACCCTAATTTTGACTCAAGTCAAAATTAGTCAACCCAAATTCACCTAAAGTGATTCCAACACTTCCATAATCACTAAACCTAGTGATTAAACTTAAGATTAAAGCCTAATCAAGGCCAAATCGTCAACCAACCCAAAACCTGCCAAGTGACAAGAATAACTAGTCACCATAAACCCATTTCATCATCTAAGAGGGTTTCACTACAAATCAAACTCAAACCCTAACTTGAATATCAAATCTAACAAATGTAATTCGGAGTTTGAACTTACCAATACCACCAAAATGATGCCGTTGACGAGTAGAACAACTTTAAAACCCGAGCTTTGGTGAGAATCCAACTCCTTCTTCTCCAAATCAAGCTCTCTCTCTCTCTCTCACTAAAAGTGAGTTTCTCTCACTAGGGTTTGAAGAGAGTGTTTGATGAGTGAAATGTGATCCAAAATGATCAATGGATCAGTTTTGATGACCCCAAACCGACCCCAAGTGAAAAGACCAAAGTACCCCTCATTTAAACCCTTTAAAAATGCTGAAAATTGCATTAGCAGCAATCGGAGCACCGCTCCATAAGGTGGCGCGCCGCTCCACCCTTCATGTCAGTTTTCAGTAACTTGTTTTGGCCATAACTTTTTGACCGTAGCTCCGTTTTCGATGAATCAAATATCGTTGGAAACGTAATAAGATTTTCTTTCCAATGGTAAGGCTTTGAAACATCAACTCAAACTTTATTTAGGGTTGAAAAGATACGTACACACCTTGTCACTTCAGACAACGTCCAGTTTCCTTCGACGTTCGAGCAAGCAACACGTACGTACTTCGTACACTTCATACACGCATTGTACACCATAAATACATTATGTACAGTAAATATTTGGGTCTTACAACTCTCCCCCACTTAAACTCGATCACGTCCTCGTGATCTTCTCCACTTAACCAATCCGAAACTACTCAACGGCCCTCAATCCTAAGTTCCAATCCGAACTTTCCTAGACAATTCTTCCCAATGAATCACCTTTAACAACTAAAATCGTCACCCGCGATTTATCAAAACCACAATCCGAGCACTAAAACCCGCTCAATTCCCCATATAGGGAAAAACTCAACCAATCTCGTACCGAGATATCATTTCCTTAGCGTACCTTTACCAAGGACAACGCTAAAAGCGACCAAGTCTCAACCTAAAGCCAACAATCCTAACGTTAAAGATCGAATCACATGAATCCTTACGGATTACACTTACCGCTAAACATCCTTTGTAGTGCACAATATAACCAATACGTAACTATCCTAACATCATAAGCAACGGCTAAGACCAAAAGCACCCAAAATGACTATGACAACGCTAATCCTAAAGTGTACAAAATCGACTATTGTCACACTCGTAACAACATGTGAGCGAAACACGGCTATCGCATCACTAATCACACAACATGGTCCTCACGATCCCACCATCGGTGTATAAAACAACCGATAGATCACACCACACGGTCCTTACGACCCCACTATTGGCGTATAAAACAACCAATAGATCACACATCCAACAACATGAAGGCTGGCAGAAAACTACACGCGACCCACTTCTCAAATCTCAACACCGGATGAAGTCAGCGGACCCAGTCAACGGTCATGCTTCACCGATATAACACTACACCCATGATGAAGTCAGCGGACCCCAAAGGTCATGCTTCACCAATCAATGATCTCATGATGAAGTCAGAGGACCTCGAAGGTCATGCTTCACCAGTCAATGGTCCCTTTTGGCCTCGAACAACGAGTAGCGTAATATCGCGCTCTGCTACGCCATAGTGAATCCTAACAGATACCACTAACCATTCACACAATCGAGCAAGAACCGCCTATATCAAACATAGGCACAAAACAATAATTCTCTAAAAGAGGATCCGATACGCACATCCCTTAACCGAGGGATTTCACCTTGCTCACCATACCCGTCCATTATCTCTCAACGAGATTTACCACATTACTACCTTGGTGATATTTCAAATCCAAAATCATAAGTACAATTTAACCGAAATTGTACCCTACCACTAATCGACCAAATCTAGGTCCCGACACAAATTTCGGATCTACCAAAAGCATTGTCCGAAATCCCACACTAAAACCTCCTCGTGCGGGAGTGTAACTCCCCCACTTGGAACTACGTTCCATAACCGCATCTCGTACACCCGCACAATGCTACCAAAGGTAGACTTTACCAATAATTGGGTTCACACGGCCCATCACCATGTCTTGCTCCAATCTTGAGCACACAAAGGATTTCAACCAATCCTTAACACTTCGAACGAAAAGTGTACCGCAAATTACACAACTCCACTCTCGCAATCATCCAATTGCTATAGCTTGTCAAACTTCACCCAGTCACTCATGTAACTAAGGGTTTCACTTCGGTAACCTAAGTACAATGTAACCGCAACATAATCGGAGTCGAACACCACGCTAGTAGGTATAAAAGAGGCACCTAATGTCGCATCACGTAGACTCCTTTACCAACATACATCGAGATCCGAAACACTCGATTTCTCGGGTTTCATCCCACCCGTCGAACCTCATGGTTCATCAACTTCAACACGAGAGCGAACACGCCCTAGCATCCGAACACCAAAACTCATTTCCATGGCTTGGTAGAAACATTTCCCAAATACTAAGGAATGCTTGGTTACACCAAGTCTTACGCCCTTCGCCCAACAATCAAACGTCACTATAGGGTACTTCCATTAGGAACGTCACCCATATCAATAACATGCACAACACCATTGAGACTTTAGGGGTCTCACTCAAACGAGCTTAACGACCCAATACTAACCAAAATGCTTAAGCACCCAAGGATTCACACCATAGGATCAAGGCACAACACACCACTTATACACTCTACTGAGAGCAAACCGGAACCATAAACGTAAACCGCCTACTTGCTACGAATTATCTCCAACGGAGAATAAAGTTTAGCTAAGACTTACGCACATACTGCATGTTATTACAAACGAACAACATATAATTTCATACTAAAGGTACCTGATGTATCGCTGTTGGGCTTCCGTGCTCCACTACCCATCATGTATTCGCGCTCTAACCTCCTAACCCGATCGTCATGAAATTCGGAACACTCTGACTTCTGGTGTCCCTCCATCCGGCAAATGAAACACCTGATTGAGCCTAAAGGCACCACCGTACAATCTTGTGCCAAATGACCCCGTTCCCCACACTTAAAGCACGTGAGCTTGTAACCCTTCTTACTCTTCTTCTTCACATTCCCGACACCTTCAGGCGTACTTCGTGCCCTCTTACCATGAGCACCATGAAATCCTAACCTTGCAAGTACATTTTCATCATCGCTACCTCGAGGTTTGGGAAACCACTTTTCAAACTCTTCCTTTACAACTTTAGTCACTTGGTCTCGGACCATTTCCGTCATTTGTCCTTCGACCAACTCCTTGGTTACTTCTCTAACTTTGCCGGTGAAAACCGAAACATATTGTTCAAACACAGACTCAATCTTTAACGTTAACTCATCCTTCCCTTCGTGAATAGGCTCACTCGTTCCGCATCCATCTTCCGTTTTCATTCTAAGGGATGCAAACGATTAGATCACGAACGTATAGACCACACGCACAACACCGTCCCATCTTGCTAAACACTCATCGTACATCACTTGTTAGACATGATTTGCACCCGTAATAAGGTTTGCAAGTCCTTATAACGCATACACGCCGTATCAACTTGTTAGTACAACGACCGCCTCGCTTGATGTCATAAACAAACACAAACAAATTCTACGCGACAACAACACACACGAGAATTATTATCACAACACAATAATATATTAATAATATCCGCATTACTAATATAAACGTTAGTCCACTTACAAACAAGGCACTAACTATAACCCATTCTGAAACATCCCAACCCGTATTCCATACGATAATTTTTTTTGTTGTAAAGATACACATTTACGCGCCAATAAAATATGTAAACCAATCCACAAGTTCCATTTAAACGTTCATCAATTTAAATGTTTACAAAAGGCACGAAGGTCATTAATTAAGTTCAATACAAGTTTGGCCCACTATAACGATAGTTTATAATCCAAACGACCCTTTGAGCATGGTTTGGGACTAAACTACCCAAAACGTTAGGCCAACTTTCAAACTTCAATAAAACATCATCAAAGGCCACCTAGTGCCCGATAACCCCTTTGCCCTTATCCGCACCTGCAACTAAAAAGATAAACAACGAGAGGGGTAAGCTAATGCTTAGTGAATGCAATAATTATACATGTTCATATATAACCTACTTACTTGAAATCACTTACACAATACCGCATACAAGCTAGCTATTCGACAAACATGCAAACATCATGCATGAAATACAATCCACAATCCACAAGGAGCTAGCAACCGACAATAGCATATAGTTCATAATTTAATATGCTAATTACACAATCACACAACCATGGTTAACCAATAGCAAAAAGGAATGGTACTCAAAATTCCCATCGGTGTTCATAACAACTGTTAGTGCACAACACATATATCACCAACCCTTGGACAACACATATCCGTTCATAAGATCATTAGTGTACAACACATATAACACCAATTTGGACAACACATATCCATTTAATAAACTGTTAGCATACAACACATATATTGCTAAATTAGACAACACATATCCGTTCATAAATCGTTAGTGTACAACACATATATCACTAATTAGGACAACACATATCCTTACGTACAAATAAGCACATCATATACGTACAAGTATACTTATTCCACTCACCTTGTCACAAGGATGGTGATTTAGCACTTCCGAGCTTCAATGAAATGTACCTAAATTATTAGGTGCACATTCAATTTCACAACTAGTGGGATTAACCACAATACTCCCACTTGAGCATTTAATGACCCAATTTGCATTAAATGACTCAACTACTCACAACCGTCCATAAATGGCCAAGACTCGACTTTAATCACTAAGACTAGTGAATTAAAGTCTATTAACTTCAATTAACACAAAACTTAGGGTAATCCATACCCATTTCATCTAATTAGGTCAACTAGTACATTTTGACCCATTTTATATTACTTAGACTCACAATCAAGTCAAACTTACCCATTTACACTTCTTTCATAAATCTTAAAGTGCATTAGTGACTAACAACACCAATTGACACTTACAACCTCAAATCACAAGGCCAAAACCATAAATAGTGGCTATTAGGGTTTCCTTACATCAACATAACCCAAACTCACCCATTTTACCCTCAAATGGGTCATACAAATCTCTAGTAACCCAAACCCTAGCCATTAACCAATTAAAACTTAAAACATAAAGTTAGAACTTACCAAGACTATCTTCTTGTAGCTAGTAACAAGGAGAACAACTTTAAATCTCGCTCCTAGGTTTGATTCACAAATCTCCAACTCCAAATCTCAAGATTAAACTAAGTGGGTTTTGTGTTTTAGGAGAGAAATTGGAAAGAAAATAGAAAAGGAAATGAAATAAATGAACTAGTGGTGGAGGTTTAATGCTCCCATCAGATCCACATGTTAAATTACCAATTTTCCCCTTAAATTTATTTAATTTGAGCTAAAATCGGAGTCAGAACTGCAGAGGTGCCGCGGCGCGGCCCATTTGTCGCGGCGCGACCTAACGAAGGAAAAATGACCCATTTTAACTTGACTTCTGATCTGGAATTGCTTTATATGCCGCGGCGCGGACCCAATTATCGCGGCGCGGCCTAAGGCTGTAACTGGACAGTTCGACCGATTTAAACAATTTTCGATTTTATTTGATTTGTACATTCCAAACTCGCTTCCTATATTCACCTAGCCTTCAACAATAGTCTCACAAGACTTAACGCTAACCAAACCCATGATTAAACTTATACATGCACACATTATCAAGTATATATATATATATATATATATCTACGCATATATTCATACATTTGTGCATAAGCTAACGAGTTATAAATGTACAAATGATTAAGTGAGCACCTTTCAATACGTACGGGAAAACGGGATGTTACAACTCTCCCCCACTTGAATCGGAGTGTGTCCTCGCGATCCAAGCCGCATGACAAGAAGGAAGATAAACCAGCACAAACTCTTCAGGCTCCCAAGTAAACTCGGACCCCTTACTACGACGCCATTGAACTTTAAAAGTCCTAACCTCTTTATGTCTCAACCTTTTGACTTTCTCATCAAGTATGGCAATCGGTTCCTCAATATACTCTAACCTATTATTTAGCTCAATCTCGTCTAATGGCACCCAAGATGAATCATCCGCAAGACACTTACGGAGATGGGAAACATGAAATGTATTATGGATCCCCGCAAGCTCTTCGGGTAATTCCAAACGATACGCGACTTCACCAACACAAGCTAAAACCTTAAATGGTCCAATAAACCGAGGAGCTAACTTTCCTCGTTTCCGGAATCGAATAATACCTTTCCATGGCGAAACCTTAAGCATCATCATGTCACCTTCTTGAAATTCGATCGTTCGTCTACGCTTGTCGGCATACGACTTTTGTCTATCTTGAGCCTTTTTCAAATGCTCTCGAATCACATCAATCTTGCAATTCGTCTCTAAAACCAAATCGGTACTCCCGATTTCCTTTTGTCCCACTTCACCCCAACAAATCGGGGTTCGACACCTACGCCCATAAAGCATCTCATAAGGTGGCATCCCAACACTAGTATGATAACTATTATTGTACGAGAATTCCACCAAAGGCAAATGCTCATCCCAACTACCACCAAAATCGATAATACATGCTCGTAACATATCCTTCAAAGTTTGATTCGTACGTTCGGTTTGACCGTCCGTTTGAGGATGATACGCCGTGCTCAACTTCAATTGCGTACCCATATCTTCATGAAACTTTTCCCAAAACCGAGATGTAAAACGAGTATCTCAATCCGAAATAATAGATATAGGAACACCGTGTCAAGAGATGACTTCCTTGATAAACAACTTAGCCAAGGTCTCCGATGATATCGCTTCCTTAATGGGAAGAAACAAAGCACTCTTCGTCAGTCGATCAACTATAACCCAAATCGAATCAAACTGGGTTCTCGCCATTTTAGGTAACTTTGTGATGAAGTCCATGGTAATGTGCTCCCATTTCCATTTCGGGATTTCTAACGGTTGTAACTTACCATACGGCTTTTGGTGCTCGGCTTTAACTTGCAAACACGTGACGCATTGCTCAACATACTTCACAACATCACGTTTCATGCCCGGCCACCAATAATCTTTCTTTAAATCAAGATACATTTTCGTTGCGCCCGGATGAATGGAATACTTTGACTTATGTGCTTCATCAATAGTACTTGTCGGTTACCACCCATCTTAGGTATGCACACTCTTCCTTGAAACGACAACAAACCACGCGAGCCCATAGTAATGAACTCCGATTGTCCCACAATTCGCTCCGCATGCTTGTTGTGAACGTAAGCCTCTATTTGAATCACGTCGAGTTTTTCAAGAAAATCGTTAGTAATAATCATACGTAACAATCCCAATCGTAACGCCGGGTAATGACTCTTTTGACTTAACGCATCCGCGACCACATTCGCCTTTCCCGGATGATAAAGTATCTCACAATCATAGTCTTTTACCACATCTATCCACCTACGTTGACGATAATTCAAATCTCGTTGATTAAAAAGATGTTTCAAACTCTTATGATCCGAATAAATCGTACACTTGACACCATACAAGTAATGGCGCCAAATTTTCAACGCATGAACCACCGCCGCCAATTCAAGATCGTGAGTCGGGTATCTCTTTTCGTGTTCCTTTAATTGTCGAGAGGCGTAAGCGATGACTTTACCTCTTTGCATCAAAACACACCCGAGACCATTTAAAGAAGCATCACAATAAACCGTCATGTCTTCTACCCCTTCCGGCAACACTAACACCGGAGCTTGACACAATTTTTCTTTTAACAATTGAAAAGCAATTTCTTGCTCATTCTCTCAAACAAACCTCGCGTTCTTCCTCGTCAATTTCGTCAATGAAGAAGCGATTTTAGAAAAGTCTTGGATAAACCGACGATAATAACCGGCCAATCCGAGAAAACTTTGGATTTCCGTAGGCGTACTCGGTTGTCTCCAACTCTTCACCGTCTCTATCTTCCCCGGATCTACTTGAATACCGTCTTTGTTCACAATGTGGCCAATGAATTGAACCTCCCTTAGCCAAAATTCACATTTGGAGAACTTAGCATACAACTTCTCCTTTCGTAATATCTTCAATACCTCACGCAATTGACGTTCATGTTCGTTCATACTTTTCGAGTAGACTAGAATGTCGTCAATGAACACAATCACCGACTTGTCCAACATAGGTTGGCACACTCGGTTCATAAGATCCATGAATGCCGCCGATGCATTCGTAAGACCAAAAGGCATAACTACAAACTCGAAATGCCCGTAACGCGTTCGAAAAGCCGTTTTCTCAATATCTTCCTCACGAACCCGCATTTGGTGATAGCCGGACCGTAGGTCGATCTTAGAGAAATACGTTGCACCTTGGAGTTGGTCAAACAAATCGTCGATCCTAGGTAATGGATAGCGATTCTTGATCATCACTTTGTTCAACTCCCGATAATCGATGCACATCCGCATACTTCCATCTTTCTTTTTCACAAACAAGACCGGAGCACCCCATGGCGAGGAGCTCGGTCGAATGAAACCCTTTTCAAGCAACTCTTGGGTTTGATTTAACAACTCTTGCATTTCCGTCGGTGCTAAACGATAAGGAGTTTTAGCAATGGGGGTAGCCCCCGGAACCAACTCAATGCGAAATTCTACTTATCTTTCCGCCGGAACACCCGGTAACTCGTCCGGAAAAACGCCTTCGAATTCACTAACTACCGGAATTTCACGAATGGGTGGTGGCTCATCACGAGTATCCACAACATGGGCAAGATAAGCCATGCCACCACTAACAAGAAAACGACGTGCCCGTGCAAAAGAACATATCGGCACAAGTCTTCTTCGTTTATCGCCGTGAATAATTAACTCTCCCCCACTTGGGGCCTTTACACGAATAAATTTTTCGTGACATGCAATATCAGCTCTATTATGGTCAAGCCAATCCATACCCAAAACAATATCAAAATCGCCCAAAGTCATAGGAATGAGATCGATTTTAAAGTTTTCGGCACCAAGCACAACATCACAATTTTTACATACGTCAACCACTAGCACCGTCTTGCCGTCCGCTATTTCGACTTCTACCGGACGACTTAACTTAGCTAATAGCTTATTAAGTTTAGGTATAAATCGAGGTGACACAAAAGAAAAATTTGCACCACTATCAAATAGAATCCTTGCCGGATTAGAGTTAACCATGAAAGTACCTGAGACAACTTCGTTCGATTGTTTAGCTTCATCATTGGTCACCAAATAATTTTGACCTCTAGCCGTACCCGCCGCCTTTTCTAACCGCTTAACATTATCATTACGCAACTCGGGACACTCGGGCCTCTTGTGCCCTTCTTTACCACAATTGAAACAAGTAAATTTGGGTGTGGAAGGTGAGTTGGGGCAATCACGAGAGATGTGACCTTTTTGCCCACAAGTATAGCAAGTGGGTACATGACCACCGGAGCCACCTTTCTTCACACTGTTAACACTTTCGGAGCCCTTCTTGTTCTTTTTGTTGGAAAAGCTCGATTGAATCAAATTCTCGAACTTCCTCTTTCCAAAAGTAAAACTACTCTTTCTCAAAACAAGCGCTTTAAAACCCTTCGCCATATTGAACAATTCATCAAAGCTCTTCACTACGTTCACACTAATTTTCTCTTGATAATTATCATTCAAGATCCTATAAAAATCTTCCTTCAACATCTTATCGTTCCCGACATACTCCGGGCAACATTAGGTCTTGGACAAAAACACGGATTTGAGAGTGTTCAAATCCATCGGCCCTTGCCTCAAGGAACATAACTCGTCCTTAAGCCTAGTTAGATCGGCCGAAGTTCGGTACTCATCAAAAAACTCTACCTTGAATTCATCCCAAGTAAAATCCATGCATTGTTCTTCACCATAAACTTGGATTTTCGCATCCCACCATAGCTTAGCGTCACCCCTTAACATGCTACAACCATACCTTGTCTTCTTATCAAGAGGACATTCACAAGTACGGAAAGCCCCCTCCATATTGGAGATCCATCGGGCACTCTTGAGAGGGTCTCGTTCACCTTCAAATGTGGGAGGTTGAGAATCCTTAAAATTCTTATAAAAGAAGTCCCGTCTCCCCACATTATCCTCTTGATGAACGGCCTTCACTTGCTCCTTGACTACATTGACTAATTGCTCGTCAATCGTATCTAGAAACATTTTCTTAACATCCTCGAGGAACTCCACCTTTTGACGTTTAAAGATGGCCTCAACTTTGGCCGTGAACTCAACGTCCTCACTCGTACCCCCATTTTCGGTGTCGTGTCCGTTTCTCATCTTCATTCTATAAAACGGAAAAGATTAAACAACGAACGAACAAAAGGACATAACACGTATGCATATACGTATACCCCACACTACTCCATCTTACTCAACAATCGTCGTACATTACTTGTTTGACACGATTTGCACCCGTAACAATGGTAGCTAATCATTGTTACACGAACACGTCGCATTAACTCGCTAGTACAACATCCATCTCACTTGATGATTGCTAAACACAACACAATTCAATTAGCACGAGGTTAGTTCACATAAACCAAAGTACTAACAATTCCCGATTTGACCCAAAGTCCTATAAGTCCCGTATAAAAGCGCATACACAATAAAGTCCAAGTCTAGGCACCTATCTCAAGTCGCCTAAATCCCTTAGACCATGCTCTGATACCACTTGAAACATCCCAACCCGTATTCCATACGATATTTTTTTTTTGTAAAGATACACATTTACGCGCCAATAAAATATGTAAACCAATCCACAAGTTCCATTTAAACGTTCATCAATTTAAATGTTTACAAAAGGCACGAAGGCCATTAATTAAGTTCAATACAAGTTTGACCCACTACAACGATAGTTTATAATCCAAACGACCCTTTGAGCATGGTTTGGGAGTAAACTACCCAAAACGTTAGGCCAACTTTCAAACTTCAATAAAACATCATCAAAGGCCACCTAGTGCCCGATAACCCCTTTGCCCTTATCCGCACCTGCAACTAAAAAGATAAACAACGAGAGGGGTAAGCTAATGCTTAGTGAATGCAATAATTATACATGTTCATATATAACCTACTTACTTGAAATCACTTACACAATACCGCATACAAGCTAGCTATTCGACAAACATGCAAACATCATGCATAAACTACAATCCACAAGGAGCTAGCAACCGACAATAGCATATAGTTCATAATTTAATATGCTAATTACACAATCACACAACCATGGTTAACCAACAGCAAAAAGGAATGGTACTCAAAATTCCCATCGGTGTTCATAACAACCATTAGTGCACAACACATATATCACCAACCCTTGGACAACACATATCCGTTCATAAGATCATTAGTGTACAATACATATAACACCAATTTGGACAACACATATCCATTTAATAAACCGTTAGCATACAACACATATATTGCTAAATTAGACAACACATATCCATTCATAAATCATTAGTGTACAACACATATATCACTAACTAGGACAACACATATCCTTACGTACAAATAAGCACATCATATAAGTACAAGTATACTTATTCCACTCACCTTGTCACAAGGATGGTGATTTAGCACTTCCGAGCTTCAATGCAATGTACCTAAATCATTAGGTGCACATTCAATTTCACAACTAGTGGGATTAATCACAATACTCCCACTTGAGCATTTAATGACCCAATTTGCATTAAATGACTCAACTACTCACAACCGCTCATAAATGGCCAAGACTCGACTTTAATCACTAAGACTAGTGAATTAAAGTCTATTAACTTCAGTTAACACAAAACTTAGGGTAATCCATACCCATTTCATCTAATTAGGTCAACTAGTACATTTTGACCCATTTTATATTACTTAGACTCACAATCAAGTCAAACTTACCCATTTACACTTCTTTCATAAATCTTAAAGTGCATTAGTGACTAACAACACCAATTGACACTTACAACCTCAAATCACAAGGCCAAAACCATAAATAGTGGCTATTAGGGTTTCCTTACATCAACATAACCCAAACTCACCCATTTTACCCTCAAATGGGTCATACAAATCTCTAGTAACCCAAACCCTAGCCATTAACCAATTAAAACTTAAAACATAAAGTTAGAACTTACCAAGACTATCTTCTTGTAGCTAGTAACAAGGAGAACAACTTTAAATCTCGCTCCTAGGTTTGATTCACAAATCTCCAACTCCAAATCTCAAGATTAAACTAAGTGGGTTTTGTGTTTTGGGAGAGAAATTGGAAAGAAAATAGAAAAGGAAATGAAATAAATGAACTAGTGGTGGAGGTTTAATGCTCCCATCAGATCCACATGTTAAATTACCAATTTGCCCCTTAAATTTATTTAATTTGAGCTAAAATCGGAGTCAGAACTGCAGAGGTGCCGCGGCGCGGCCCATTTGTCGCGGCGCGACCTAACGAAGGAAAAATGACCCCTTTTAACTTGACTTCTGATCTGGAATTGCTTTATATGCCGCGGTGCGGACCCAATTGTCGCGGCGCGGCCTAAGGCTGTAACTGGACAGTTCGACCGATTTAAACAATTTTCGATTTTATTTGATTTGTACATTCCAAACCCGCTTCCTATATTCACCTAGCCTTCAACAATAGTCTCACAAGACTTAACGCTAACCAAACCCATGATTAAACTTATACATGCACACATTATCAAGTATACATATATGTATGTATATATGTATATATATGTATATATATGTATATATATATATATATATATATATATATCTACGCATATATTCATACATTTGTGCATAAGCTAACGAGTTATAAACGTACAAATGATTAAGTGAGCACCTTTCGATACGTACGGGAAAACGGGATGTTACACATTCCGACCCGTAATCTTACAAGTCCCGCAACAATTAAGCACACACAAAAGTTTAAGTCTAGGCACCTATCTCAAGTCACCTAAATCCCTTAGACCATGCTCTGATACCACTTGTAACAACCCAACCCGTAATACAAACAATCACGCGGAAATATCAATTATTTTTTTTTTTGCTGGAACAGCATATGGCGCGGCGCGCCAAACTGGCCTGTCCAAAAAGTCATGAAATGCGAAAATGTTTGACCACTTCCCGACGTATTTAGACAAAACGCTTTTCACAACCTATTCATATATGAAAAACTAACAAGTTCCATTCATAAAATAAGTTTTACGAGACCGGGCCCACATCGGCCGTTTTACGACTTTCGTACGAAAATACAAGTTTTCAACCACATGATTTGTAATACAAAATAAAGGCCGAGCATGGCGATTGGGGATACGCTACCCAATCCTAATCGAATCCAAAAGCATGCCTTTAAAGCAACTACGCAAGTCCACTAGTCCCCGCGCTTACCCGAGCCACCGCATCCATGCAAATCTATAAAGAAAGTCAACAACGAGAGGGTAAGCTAAAGCTTAGTGAGTGCAATAGTTACACACATACATATATAATTTACCTACTTGCACTCCTTTACCCAAACCACACATTAATCCCGCATGTCAAAGCATAAGAAACTAGCATAATCAATCTTACCACAATGAACTCGTTTAACAAGCGTAAAAGCTAGTAACATCAAACGCACCATAAATACCTCGTGTATCAATTCGCACAAGCTAGTAACATCAAACGTACAACTAGCATAAACCTTAGCATAATCTCGCATATCATCTCGTAACAAAGCTAGTATCATCAGAATCGTACAACTAACAACATCATTAGCATAATGATCATAATAATAATTAAATGCTACACAACAACTATAAACCATGGTTAACCAACTCTTCGCAGGGGAATGACTTCGCGAAACAAGTCATCGATGTTCATAACAACCGTTAGCGCCCAAACACGGCTATGGTATGCTAACCCCCGAGGTGTTCCAAAAACGGCTATGGCATCACCCCCAAGTGTTCCAAAAACGGCTATGGCATCACTTGATCAATGTGTGAGTAAAACACGGCTATTACTCACAATCATGTGCACAAACACGGCTATGTGCAACAATTAATACGGGCAACAACGTGGGAGTAAAACACGGCTATTACTCACCACCATATGCACAAACACGGCTATGTGCATAATTATCAATTGGACAAAACGGCTATGTCCCACAACTATGGTCACAAAAATGGCTATGTGACACCATTAATTAATGTGTGCAAAAACGGCTATGCAACACCTCAATGGTCACAAAAACGGTTATGTGACTCATCGTCAAATAATAGCATTACAATAAATATATCGGGTCCCCAAATCTTAAGTCACATGTAGCGCACAAAATCCGGCTATTGTGTCACTATTCCCAAAGGTGTCCAAACGGCTATCGTCGCATCGATGTGCCCCAAAACCCGGCTATTGTGCACATCGCGCACAAGCAAATAAATTATATACATACATGTATAATTATTCCACTCACCTTGAAGTCTTGAAGAAAACAAGCCGAATCCGTTGATCCGTCAATGAACGTACCTAATCCATTATCATAATAATAAACAACACAATTAGGGTGGATTACAAACCAACCCATATTGACACCTAGTACAGTATCGACCCGATTGCACTTCCAAGTACAAATCGGGCCCAAATTAACCAATAATCACTAACACAAGTGAGAATGGTCCTAATACGCCAATTAAACCCAATCATAGGTGTTAAACACCTATCTTGCCCATAATGACACTTAAACCCTAATTTTGACCCAAAGGAGTCAACATCGCGCCATTAGCGAGTTTTGACACCAAAACATGTTTAACTCGGTTTTATACTTCAGCTTAATCCATTTTAAGTTTATAAACCTTATTAAATCCACAATTGGGTCATAATCATCACCAAACCCTAATTTTGACTCAAGTCAAAATTAGTCAACCCAAATTCACCTAAAGTGATTCCAACACTTCCATAATCACTAAACCTAGTGATTAAACTCAAGATTAAAGCCTAATCAAGGCCAAATCGTCAACCAACCCAAAACCTGCCAAGTCACAAGAATAACTAGTCACCATAAACCCATTTCATCATCTAAGAGGGTTTCACTACAAATCAAACTCAAACCCTAACTTGAATATCAAATCTAACAAATGTAATTCGGAGTTTGAACTTACCAATACCACCAAAATGATGCCGTTGACGAGTAGAACAACTTTAAAACCCGAGCTTTGGTGAGAATCCAATTCCTTCTTCTCCAAATCAAGCTCTCTCTCTCTCTCTCTCACTAAAAGTGGATTTCTCTCACTAGGGTTTGAAGAGAGTGTTTGATGAGTGAAATGTGATCCAAAATGATCAATGGATCAGTTTTGATGACCCCAAACTGACCCCAAGTGAAAAGACCAAAGTACCCCTCATTTAAACCCTTTAAAAATGCTGAAAATTGCATCAGCAGCAATCGGAGCGCCGCTCCATAAGGTGGCGCGCCGCTCCACCCTTCAGGCCAGTTTTGAGTAACTTGTTTTGGCCATAACTTTTTTACCGTAGTTCCGTTTTCGATGAATGAAATATCGTTGAAAACGTAGTAAGATTTTCTTTCCAATGGTAAGGCTTTGAAACATCAACTCAAACTTTATTTGGGGTTGAAAAGATACATACACACCTTGTCACTTCAGACAACGTCCAGTTTCCTTCGACGTTCGAGCAAGCAACACGTACGTGCTTCGTACACTTCATACACGCATCGTACACCATAAATACATTATGTACAGTAAATATTTGGGTCTTAAAATATCCGATCCATTGACATCCCTAGGATGAAGGATTGAAGATAGAACCGTAAGAAATTGTGATGTAGAAGGAAGTCAAAAAGAATTAGAATTGGAATTGGACAAGGGTATGTTTATTTTTATATCTAATATATTCAATGGCTCATACTATAAAAATCATATCATAAGTCGGTTAATTTCAAACACTTTAGTAGTCCAAACCATTAAACTATAATCTCTAAAAATTTATGGGGTCCCAATATTATATTTTGTGGTGTCCTATACATAAAAAATAAAATTTTTGTCATAAATTTCGAAAAACTAGTGGTATCACGGGATCTCGCGGGTCTTCTCCTAAACTCACCACTGTATGAAAGCAATGCAAAACATACAAAGAAGTCAAATGATAAATACTTGATAATGGAAGGAATTAAACAAATAAACACGTTTAAAAAGTATTCAAATGTGTAAAAATATAAATAAAAAAGACCGATAACTAAGACATAGACGCTACATACTACTCCTAAAATTTAAAGCTTAAATCTTTATTATTCTAACTCACTATAGTATACTCCATCGATTTTCTGTGAGTCAAGCTTAGGAGGCTATTAGGCTAGCTGGTTCCATTGTTCCATGGTTTGGTGTAGTTTGGCGTTCTAATTGCATTCTGAGACATTCATTTGTTATTTGGCTCCTATTGAAATAGAAACTTAAAACTCAGGACAAGCTCAAGGATTGAGAATTTAGACAAGGTCAGGTTCTTGAATGCCCCCTTTGTTTCGAATGCGATGACTCCATAGCCATCTATTTTTTGATTGACGTTACTCGAGATGTGTTTGGGAATATGTGAAACAGGGGGCATATCTAAATAAATTACTAATATACATATAAATAAATAAAATGTAGGAACATTTTATTCAAATTCAAATAAAATAAAATAGACATTTCAAATGAAATATAGCTTTTCCAAATCGTAGTTATACTGCATTCAACCTTCTAAAATCATTTATTCAAATGTTATATAAAAACATTTTCCTTAACAGATTCTATTGTTGAACTGACAACTTTCCCCTTAACATCATAAATTTATTACTAATATACATGCATATATTAACGGAAGCAAGGACATATGAGGGCTAATATACCTGTTTTGAATGGCCCACTCCTCCCGCTTTGAGGCAAATTTCTTGAGCTAGACACCTAAGACTCTTTCCAACGCGTCGTCAAATGGGCCCGCGTCAGACTCGCTGGCAGGAACTAACGCCCCTGACGTCATTAACGGGGCGTCAGATTTTGACGCTGGGGGCATCAGTCGGGGATTTGACTGAAAAAATGGCTTCAAATGGTGTGGTGGCTTGATCTGATTGGGTGGGGTAATATATCCGTTACCCAACGGATATATACCCGTTTTTTGGTTTTTTTTTTAAATTCAATTTTTACTCCATTTTACTCCTATTTAAACCCCAACAATCATATCATTTTTCACACAATTCATTCTTACTTACTCTATTTCTTTCTACCTTTTATTTTTTAATAAAGTCAATATAAATAGCTTAGTCAATAGTCAATATATTCTGTTACATAGCTTAGTCAATATTATCTGTATAAGTCGTGTGGTGTCCTAGTTTACAGGAAGTTAGCTGAGAATACCCAATTATGTGGAACTTACTCTGTATAAATATATCAGTCGACAGATTAATGAAACACACAAAAATTACTTACTTTCATGGTATCAGGCCATTAAACCCTTCAATCTCCTTCTCAAAAATTCGATTCTATCACCCTCTTTCTTTGCTTTTCAATGGCCACCAACAAGCTACACCCTGCAATTACTGTCAGTAACATCAAGAATTTTATTCCTATAACCCTTGAACTCAATACGAGCCAGTATGCCTCATGGGCAGAACTATTTAAAATTCACTGTCAAGCTTTTGATGTCCTTGATCATATCATCCCTTCCACAGATGATTCCTCTTCTACCACCCCTGCCACAACCAATTCTCCAACCAATTCAGCTGATTGTGCGAAACTTGATGCCATTGTTCTCTCTTGGATATATGGCACACTTTCAAATGAACTCCTGCTCAATATCCTATCTCCTGGTTCCACAGCACAACAAACATGAGATCGAATCAAAGGGATTTTTCATGATAATCAAAACTCGAGGGCAGTCCATCTTGCAACCAAGTTTGCAAATACTAAATTGGAAAACTTCACCAACATGACGGCTTATTGTCAAGAGATGAAACAAATTGCTGATCAATTAAGCGATGTCGGACCTAAAATCGAAGAAGACCGGCTTGTTCTCCAATTAATCACGGGTCTGAGTGATAGTTACGATACCGTTGGTTCTCTTCTTGCTCATGCCAAAAAGCTTCCATCGTTTTATGAGGCTCGCTCAATGTTACTGCTAGAGGAAACACGCAAGGCAAATCAATCGCCTGTCACCACCAACACCGCCCTCGTTGCATCTGCTCCTTCACCACCACCACCACGGGCTCCGGCACCTGCTCAATTTTACAATCGGCCTAATTCCAACAGAGGTCGTCAAAATTACAGGGGTAGTGGTCGTGGACGTCAGTCTTCTTCACGGGGTAGGGGTCGACATAATTATCAGAACAACTACAGTACCAGCCCTAATTTTAACCACCCCTCCCAATAGACCTATGGCCCAAACGTATGGCACAACCCCACTTGGGCTGTTCCACCTTACCCATATCCGACCATAAACTGGACCAGGCCCAATAGCAGCAATAATCAGTCTGGGATTCTAGGTCCACGACCACAGCATAATTATGCGCATTCTGTTGCTTCTACATCTACACCAACTGATATCGAAGAGGCTCTACACACCATGACACTTAATCTGCCCGATGAAAATTGGTATATGGATACCGGAGCCACCTCCCACATGACAGGTAATCAAGGTAATATTACTTCTTATTATCCAACGAGGTTACCTTCACGTATTATAGTCGGTAATGGCCACGGTCTTTCTATTTTGGGCTATGGTTCTTCTGTCTATCCTTTAAACCCGCATTGACCACTTTACCTTTCAAATATTCTTCACTCTCCTACTTTAATTAAAAATCTTATATCTGTACGTCGATTAACAACTGATAATAAAATATCTATTGAATTTGATCCTTTTGGTTTTACTTTGAAGGACTTTCCGAAGGGGACACCTCTCATGCGGTGCAACAACACCGGTGATCTATATCCGTTCAAGCCTTCTTCATTGCCGCCTACAGCCTCTCATTCCATATTTTCTGCTTTTTCTCAAGACTTATGGCATAAACGTCTAGGACATCTGGGCGCAAATATCATAAAGTCTCTTAGGAATAAAAATTGTATTCACTACAATTCTAGTAATAAACGTACATTTTGTCAATCTTGCATTTTTGGCAAACATATACGACTACCATTTCATTCATCATGTAATCATACTATTTCACCATTTGACATTATTCATAGTGATCTATGGACTTCTCCGATCACTAGTTGTGGCGGTCATAAATATTATCTTTTGTTTCTAGATAATTTTAGAAATTTCTTATGGACTATTGTGACACCCCATACAAAACGATCGTATACGGATCATCGACAACAGGATCATTACAAGGTCAAACACTATATGCTGTTTGAAAACCAGTTTGTATTCGTAAAAAGATAGCGTTTTACAAAAGATGACTAGAAAACATTAACATGAGTACATGGTACAAAGGTCATTACAAAGCTATTGTTTTAAAATAACGTAAGTCACGAATGCAAAATAAAAGTTCCATGCTTGAGACATCTCTAAGTAATGCAGCGGAAATCTAATACAGCAGGTCCATAACAGTAAGTCTATAACAGCAAGTCTAACAGCAAGTCTAACAGCAAGTCTAACAGCGGAAGCAACAACGTCTAAGCACCTAAGAAATACATGCTTAAAAGGTCAACATGAATGTTGGTGAGCTATAGTTTATTTGTAATCAGTAATGTAATGTAGGCCACGAGATTTCAGTGCTTCAAACAAGCGTTTCAAATCAGTAATTCAAATCAGTATAATAAAGTATATGTATAACCGTGGGCACCCGGTAAATAGACTTAACGTTTATAACCCCCTGAAAGTACACTTGGCGAGTGCGTATGTTCACGAAGTGTTAAACACCCGTTAAATGCTAGCGCGACTAGCCCGAGTGGGGATGTCAAACCCTATGGATCCATATCTAAGATTCGCGTTCACCGGTTCAAAGACCAATGACTAAACGTTACCGTGCTAAAGGGAATGTTTATGCCGTTGTATAACTCACACAAATATAAAGTTTAAGTACTCATGCCTAGCATGTAAAACGTAAAAAGCGCATGTATTCTCAGTCCCAAAATAGTTAAAGTAAAAAGGGATGCTATAACTCACAGTGATAAAAGCGGTAAAGTCGGTAATGAAAGTACGCAAGTAGTAAGTCGGTCCGAAAGGTTGTCAACCTAAATCAAGGGTTACTAGGTCAGTTGGTTGTCTTTATAAATTCTAATAGTGCATAAAATAAGTTTAAGTGTCATCAACATCATCATTCATCATCATAAAAGCTAAGTAAGTTCGACAAGAATAGAGATCGAAACAATAGGCTGACTTCGGTCAGCTGCTACGACCTCTACGTAAATCGAAAAGATGCATAGACAGTGGCTATGGCTCCGTATGTGAGTCCCCTAACAGCTGACAAATTTTCAGAACCTAACTCGTCTTCATTTGACCGTGGCGACGGTTTAAGTGCGAGTAGGTCATAAATTTCAGCACAACGTTAATAGGGTGTAGTGACTCTCGGAGGGCCATAAATCCTAAACCGTAACTCGGATTAAGACGAGGCCTAAACGGAAAATCATCTACTCGAACCGAACTAACTGAAAATCAAATTTCCAGTAGCCCAGATGGCCTGATCAGATACGAAAAACAGTAGGTAAGTGCTCCGGTGGGGTTCTTGGTGCTTGATGCTCATCACGGTTCTCATCCTTGATGCTTGTAGCTTCAAGTGTACAACTCGTTGATGGTTTAGCATCAATTTTGACCAAGATTCACCATCAATACACAATATGTTAAGACCAAGTAAGAACACAACTCATTCATAAGTCTTAGATGGATGATGAACCAAGGTTACATCATATCCTTAGTCTTAACACAATTTCAATTCACAATAACAACTAAAGTTACAAACTTTACATTAATTCAACAAATATAAGCACAATCCAAGTCAAAAGAGGTGATGGAACCCTAAGCTAGAGAGCTTGGATCCATTTCACACAAGTTACAAGGTTGCAAAGCTAGAAAGCTTGAACCTTTGATGTTCTTGAAGATCTTGAAGCATAAAGCTTGGATCTTTAAGATATATGAAGATAACAAACACAAGTTTGAATCTTTTTAACAAAATAACAAGATCAAAGCAAAAAGAACTTAGATTTAACAAAAAGATATGAAGATTCAAGCTAGAAAGCTTGCATCTTGTTTGTTCTTGAAGATCTTGAAGCATAAAGCTTGGATCTTGAAGATGTATGAAGATTACAAACAAAAGTTTGAATCTTTATTACAAAATAGAAAGATTAAAGTATAAAAGAAGTAGATCTACAAAAGATATGAAGATTCAAGCTAGAAAGCTTGAATCTTTGTTGTTCTTGAAAGATTCATGCTTGAATCAACAAGATATAAGTAAGATCAAGCTAAAAGGAACTTGATCTCCATAGATGAATGATGATGATACAATAAAATATTGAAGGAAAAGAGGAAGAAAAAGAAAACTTACAAGTATGGAAAGAAAGAAAGAACAAGTGTGTGAAAAACCAAAATGATCAAGTGTTGGAATGAGAGACTAAAGGCTAGTATTTATAAGCATTAGAGATTCACATGGATTGATGAGGTGGCCATGAGGCCTCCTTGGTGGCCGAAATTTTGAGGGAGGGGAGGGGGAGACAAAACTTTACTTTTTGGCTAATGGTGTCTAAAGTGTGTCCTTTTGCTAGAATCCCATGTGACAATTAGATAAACCTTATCCATTATGCTAGTATGACTCACTAATTAGTTTATTTATTATTTATTTATTACTATGGGCCACTAGTAATTATGCTTGGGCTAATTAATTGGGTCACTAGCTAGAGTAGGGTGGACTTGAGCTCAACAAGGTAGAAAGTCCAACAAGACTAACTATTGGGCTTTAGCAATTAAATAAATAAAATTAAGCATCCAAAGGCCCAAGTAATTATTATTATAAAATAATAATTAATATTTCGCAGTCCAAAAGTTCCGGTTCCGACAAAAGTCAAACGTGCGTGCAGTCCGCGGTTTATTCGTAACGGCAAGTAACACTAACGGTTATAAAGCATCCGATAGACAAGTTAAGCATTCTACATACACCAAGGCACATTTTAAAGTATATATGAATATAAAACACGTATGCCAAGGTTTCGGAGTAATAAAGTAACACAGTACGCACAAATACGCAGTTTCGCAAAAATACAAAGCATAAAAGCTAGTCGAAAAAGTCGGGTCGTTACATTACCCACCTGTTAATGGAAATTTCGTCCCGAAATTTAAGGAGTGACTACAAATGGTGCCGTATTTAAATAAGAAGTAGCGTATCAATTTTCCGTGAGACTCGTGGGCTCAGAAGTGAGTTATTTACCTCGAAAGGTACTTGGGCTTATAAAAGTAAGAATAGGTATATGCCATTAAGTAAGTCTCTTATCCTAAGAGATCAACAAGTTGATTTCGTTTCTTGCTATCATGAATATGTCATCCGAATATATATACCCACAAAAGGAAATTTGATGTTTTTAGCCTTACATGCATTTTCAGTAAGCTGGATGCATGAAATGCATCATGAATGTTACCAAACTTATTTAAAACATCGAGCGTTTATGTCGCAATATAAAGCTGACAGGTGGAATGGAAAACATGGTGATCACAACTATGCGATTTGATGTATAGATAGTGTTGGCCGCGGATTTCACTAACCCCTAAATTTCGGAGGGAGACCATAGGCATAAAGAAACCGATATTTAAGAATGTTTCATTTGACTAAATGAATTGAAATTTTTAGCTGAAAGTGACTAATCGAACTTATTTGAAATGCAAGCCATAATTATCTATAGTGTCTTCAGGACGGTCTGAACGAACAATGAAGTATATCACCTTAGTTTACCATACTACATGTGAACAGTTCCATAATGTAACTTTTTCCTTTCAGTTACATGTTGGGGTTAGGGTTAACATTAACTAGAACAACATATAGTTGCAACCGGCGAAGGAAGGAATGTGTTGAGTAACCATATCCGTGTTACAGACGTTTTAAGCAGTCCCTTCCAAGAGGATAACAAATTCATAGATTCTTAAGGTATCTTATGTTACATTTCCGAAAGAAAATCGCACGAAAGGTGTGGTCCTTGAACGAGAGTGAATTCTCCGAACAGTTCGTTCTGAATTTATCCTTATACTTAAGGGGATGCGCGGATGAGAAGATACGTGAACTCCTGGTCATAAAGAATGATTTACTCCAAGTTAAGAGAATCTCCAACAATGATTTCTTGTACCTCAACATAATGAATCCTAGAGATGACGTTTAGGAGGGTGTTGCGATTAGCCGTGAAATATTGAGAGTAGAAACCTAACTAGTTCCTTTCCTACAATCGGGTAAACACTGAGTGTACATCAGAAGACTAATTTATCGGCTCGCATTTTTGCCAAGTCTAACCTTAAGAGGAACATTTCATGAGCGCAAAGACTTCTTAATAATTTTGTTTTTTTTTTTAAAATCTGGCACCCAAAGTGGCTCAAATGTTTTTAACAAGGATTTTAATAGTAAGCTTCATCCCTAACGGAGGGCGAGAAGAAGTGTGATCCATACATGGTGTAGCTTAATACGAAAACCTTTAAAATCAACCAAGGAAGTTTTGAAAAACCTTTAAACGTTTGATGTGACAACATAAACGGAACGAAGTTCTTAGTAAATTTAGAAATATGTACAACGTGTACCATTTTGCATAAAACTATTTGACTTAAGTTAAACAACTCATTAAAGGAGCGATTGTTAAATAATTTGAAGGTATAACTTAGTAGGTATTAACCAAAATAAGTAAGGGTAAATTTGTTAACTTAATTATATATATACATATTGATTTTATAAATCGCGTAAGTGACCGAAAAATTTTATTACTTTCATTTGTCCATAATCTCGTGCGGACCGCACAAATAAGCAATGTGTAAAATCAAAATATTTTGATAAATATAGTTTTTCGTATTTTAGAGGTTATGAGTTGAAAAAGGTCGAGTGAAATATCTTTGAATCATCGGTTGACATGTTACTAGGTAATGAAAACTAATGACTTAAATGTAGTTTTGAAAATTATCAGGACCTAAGTCTTTGGCCCAAAAATGTTCACGTGCGAAGCCGTTGCTAAAAAGTGAGGTATGAAGGATAGAGCATGAGGATGAGAAGTTAATTGTTTCTTAACTTTGCAAAAATGCCAAACAGGTTATGGCCAATATTAAAGTTGGAGTACTGATGATGTTAATATCGCTAGATGAGAATCCCTTAAAATAAGTCAGGACTTTGAGTTGTGTAAGATAGAGCATTGCTCGGACAGGTGTGAAGGATAAGATCCCTAGGGTAACGCAGTAATTTTGAATGGTTTAAGTGTTGATGGATGCCCAAAGGCTCTGCCTGACGTGGTAGTAAGTGCCTTCATCACATACACACCCATGAATCTCTCGGTTTCTATGGTTGTAAAGTCTCCATGAAGACTTGGATACGAATAAGCAACGAAAAATTTTATATTGACAAGCAACGAAAATTTTATAAAAATCATTTAAGGTGACAATGTAAGAAAAGAAACGAAGTTCTTAGCAAACTAGGGTTATATGCAACACGTACCATTTAAGGTAAAATATCTTTTGAATAAAAGCTTTGATTTGTAAAAGTGAAAGTAAAATTTCATGTGTACTAGTCAAAATACGTAATTATTTAACATATACGGTTTCTAAAAATTGTATGAATGGCAATAAAATAAATTTTTATAATACTTTGAGAGGATCGCACAGTAAAATAGTGTGCGTGAAATTTTTGGCAAACAAATTTTCATATTTCGGAGATTACAAGTTGGGAAAAGATTGAGTAAAAGATTTTTGAAAATTTCGGGTGACATTTGAGGTAATAAAAACTATTGAATTTAAATGTGGTTGATGACTTTTAGTAGGACATAAGTCCTTTGACCAAAAATGCTTAAGTGTGAAGTTGTTGCTTATAAGTGAGATACGAGTGGGAGAGTATGAGGATGGGAATTAACTACCCATTGATTTTAGAAATTTTGAACTGGTACGACTATTATTGACGTAAGAAGGATGATGGTACGATTATTATCAAATAAGAAATCTCTCGGAGTAAGTTAGGATTTAGAGTCGTGTAAGAATGAGTATCAAATAAGATTCCTGACCAGTCCTTAAGATAGAATTTGAATTGCCGAAGTGACGGGATACATTTTCCTTTATGTATCATTGTGCAGGTTTGTCCATTGTATCAGTTCCTTTCATGG
The DNA here is from genome assembly GCF_046630445.1 of Rutidosis leptorrhynchoides. Lineage (NCBI taxonomy): Eukaryota > Viridiplantae > Streptophyta > Magnoliopsida > Asterales > Asteraceae > Rutidosis > Rutidosis leptorrhynchoides. Next base: position 416,673,773 of record NC_092336.1, read on the forward strand.
ATAGAAAGTGAGCAGATTTGGTGAGGTGGTCAACGATAACCCAGATGATGTCATAACTGCCTATTGTTTTTGGTAGTCTTCAGGATGAAATCCATCGTCATCCCTTCCCATTTCCATTGTGGGATCTCGAGTTGTTGAAGTAACCCAGATGGCTTCTGGCTCACCATTCTCTCGAGGTATACGAATAATATTCTTACTATAAATAACTTACGCTTTCATCCTTGAAAGCCAATCTGTTCCAACTATTTCATCAAAGCTTCCTAACTTGATGAGTATTAGGTTAATCCTAAAGTCCATTCCAACTAAATCTTATTATACTATCGCGAAAAATTCCATCAACCTTCTTAAATAACATCTGCTTGTGTATAGGTAACTAATCCTTTCCAACTACTACTATAAAACTTCCAAGTTTCATCGGCATGAGGTCATCTCCAAATGACCCACCTGTTAATTATAAGATACTACCTTAAATCATTCCTCTATCTCTGCCAGATTACCATTACTTTGTCCTATAGAATACTTAACTCTTATGGTTGTTAATGGCTTACTAGTCATAACGCTAAAGTTCTTAGATGTAAGGTTTCTATCACTCTAGTATTAACATCTCAGAGACAATAAAAGTTGTGAAGAAATGCACCCTAACTAAAATCATGATCCATGCGAGTCTCCATAACTGAGATAACGATTACTCTACCACAAGTAAGTCCAAAGTTTTTCCTATTTGAGAACTTTTTACTTAAGTGCCCAGGGTGTGTATATCTATAATAAATTTTCGGGTTATCAATTCTGCAATCCAGGCCCTTCTCTTACAGTACCTAGGCTAAGTGGTTATTCCTACCTTTATCAGACCAAAATGCGTATACTCAAGTGGTTCCTACCAAAATTTCCTTTGAATCGCTTCATATTCCTTATATAGTAACATTGGGATTTCTGCATGATTTACGTCAATATAATCACGCTGGCCTGGCGTCATTATATTGTACTAAATCGTACGTTCATTCCAATATCACTCCATATGGTTAATGTAACGTGTTCACTTCAAGTTCTACTCAATTCCACCTAACGGTGCCTTATCTATGCTATCTCAAAACAAAATCTACATAATTAATCTCACAGTTTCTCGGTGTGGGTGCATAGGTTCCGTAGGTCATGCATCTAAATGTCTTGAAATTTCTTCAAAATGTTCGGGTTCCGGTAATGTCGTTAGGTTCCTTTCTAGAAATTCAATATGGGTCTCGTGTCGAGTTGTATGTGTAGAAAGTAGTAATACGATATGTTTCGAGGCGACTCCCAAGTCCTTGGGTATGGCTGAGCATCAGTAGAAGACACTATGACCTTGTGAAAGGAGATGCCTTCCCAACTTCTCCAATTCCTAAGAATGTTGGGGACCTATGTCCAGAAGTGTCGTTAGATCGTCGAGCAGTAGGGAAGAATGAAGGAGATAAGTGACGATCATGAAAGCGTACGGGATACAGGTCATCTTGCGGGAAGTGAACAACCTTCTAATGTTCATACATTGTATGTGGCTAATTAGAGTGAGCTCGAGGTGCGGTTATTCCGACAAGTCCTCACATATCTCCTCCTCCGAGGATCAACTTTAGTGGACATGTAATCCGAGGGGTACTCCTACTAGATTGCGTGAAGTAATGTTTTGATCTCCGGAACGGTGGAACGGTATTAACAGGCGGATTACAATACTAATCCTTAGGGCTAGACGAGTGGGGAAAAGGGTTCAGAAAAACATCTGAACTAGGAAAGGTAAGTTTTCCAAGTCGGTATAGCGAATGGCAGACATGAAGCAAGCATGTAATCAGGCACTACAACAACCTAGGTTGTCTAAAATAGTACACAGCATGGCAATAATATCAACAGCGCTAAACAGAAGTAACATGTGAAAGCAGATAGTAATCATGCAATAGCGAAAATAAGCCTATAGCAAGTTCGCATGGCAGTAAAGATAAGCAATATTGATAATGCTAAAAACGAACATATATTTCATAGCATTATCCCTCAAGAAAGACAAGCTTTTAGTTGCAATTGTTCTATTTACAAGTGATATTCGTTTGAATAATAAAAGGCGAAGACAAAAGACAGATTCGACGAATTGAAGACGCAAACGACCAAAAAGCTCAAAAGTACAAAATACAATCAAAGTGGTTCCAATTATTGATGAGAAACGTCTCAAAATTACAAGAGTACAAGACGCAAAACGCAAAACGCAAAATACAAGATATTAAATTGTACGCAAGGACGTTCGAAAATCCGGAACCAGGACCAGAGTCAACTCTCAACGCTCGACACAACGGACTAAAAATTACAAGTCAACTATGCACATAAATATAATATAATATTTAAATAATTCTTATAATTATTTATATATTATATTATATAATAAAAACCGTCGGCAGAAGAAACAAAGGCATGTGAACTTCACCAGCTGGCCATGCGATCGCATGGGCTGGAAGAGTTAATTCCATGTGATCGCATGGCTGACTTTTCCAGCCCACATGCCTATAAAACTCGCGGTTTTGATCAAAGTAAAACACATCTTTTTCTTCTTCCTTCATACGTAAACGTATATATATATATATATATATATATATATATATATATATATATATATATATATATATATATATATATATATATATATATATAATTATAATTTTAATTTTAATTTTAATTTAATTCTAATAATAAGGGTATGTTAATCGAATGTTGTAAGGGTGTAAGTCGAAATTCTGTCCGTGTAACGCTACGCTATTTTTAATCACTGTAAGTTATGGTTAATGTTATTTTTAAATTAATGTCTCGTAGCTAAGTTATTATTATGCTTATTTAATGCCGAAGTAATCATGATGTTAGACTAGATATTAAAATTGGGTAATTGGGCTTTGTACCATAATTGGGGTTTGGACAAAAGAACGACACTTGTGGAAATTAGGCTATGGGCTATTAATGGGCTTTATATTAATGATACCTCGTTAATTTAATACATAGACTTATAATTTGACGTATTTATATATAACCACATACGCTTGACTGGGCACGGTGGGCGAGATATCTATAAATACCAATAATTATTCATTTTACCGGACACGGAACTGGATTAATAGTTAATAGACTTGTTGAAATAGGGGTGGATTACATTCAAGGGTAATTGGTGTAATTGTTAACAAAGTAGTAAAAACTTAGTTTACACGCAGTCGATAACCTGGTGTATTCATTAAACAAAGTATTAAGACCTTGTTATAATTCGAATCCCCAATTAGTTGGAATATTTGACTTCGGGAATAAGAATAATTTGACGAAGACTTTCGCACTTTATATTTATGCCTGATGGACTATTATGGACAAATCCGTATGGACATATCGAATAATCCAAGACAAAGGACAATTAACCCATGTGAATAAACTAAAATCAACACGTCAAACATCATGATTACGAAAGTTTAAATAAGCATAATTCCTTTATTTTCATATTTAATTGCACTTCTAATTATCGCACTTTTATTTATTGTCATTGTATTTAATTGCACTTTTAATTATCGTACTTTTTAATTATCGCAAGTTTATTTTATCGCACTTTTATTTATTGCAATTTCATTATCGTTATTTACTTTACGCTTTAAATTAAGTCTTTTATTTATTTAATATTTTACATTAGTTTTTAACTGCGACTAAAAGTTTTAAAAATCGACAAACCGGTCATTAAACGGTAAAAATCCCCCTTTTTATAATAATAATATTACTTATATATATTTGTATTTTTATAAATTAAAACTAATATAGCGTTAAGCTTTGTTTAAAAGATTTCCCTGTGGAACGAACCGGACTTACTAAAAACTACACTACTGTACGATTAGGTACACTGCCTATAAGTGTTGTAGCAAGGTTTAGGTATATCCATTCTATAAATAAATAAATATCTTGTGTAAAATTGTATCGTATTTAATAGTTTTTCCTAGTAAAATATAAGCTATTTCCTAGTACACCTCGCACACATCAAGTATTTTTGGCGCCGCTGCCGGGGAAAATTCTGCTTAAACGCCAGAAGCGCAACGCTATAAAAAACAAGAAAAGATTTTTATTAATTTTTAAGTTTACTTTTATAAAAATACGCTTTTGTAAAAATACGTTTTAAATATCCGAAAATATAAAAAGAAAAACAAAAAATTATATATTTTTAATAGTTTGTTAAATATATATATATATATATATATAAGTTTTATAAAGTTTCTTTATTTTTATTTTAGTTTTTAAAAATATAATTTTTATTTATATACTTTTTATAAATATAGAAATCAGCAAAACAGAAAAAAAAAATAAAACTCGAGGCCCGTACTGTAGCAGCCCAAGGCCTGGCCCGTAACCCTAGCTCATGCGATCGCATGAGCCCGAAGACAAATTCTCATGCGATCGCATGAGAGTACCTGACACGCCACAGGAAACCCTAAACTGCAATCATTACGGAGTAATTATTATTATTATTATTATTATTTAATCCATACCTTAATTAGGGTTAGTGTATTAATTTAGTTTTTATTCTAGTTTTAGTATTTAAATTGTTATTTTTTTGTTTTAATTAGTTTAATTAAATTATAAAATTAATAGTTTTATAAAATAAATAATATAAAAATAATATTTTTATAAAATTGTACTTTTTACAACTTTAAGTATATTTTTATATTTTGTTTCTTTTTATTCATTTTAGCGTAATATTTGTATTTTCCGCTCGTATTTAATTCTAAGATATAGTTTTTGCCATAGTTATTTTTATTTCTAGATTTTTAGGCTTTGCCGTAAAATCCCTTAAGTGCTTTTTCTTTAGACTAAGATTTAGGTGCTTTAGAATTTTGCGACGTCTTTTTAAGTTTTAGTACCTTTTTAAGTTATTGCCATTTGGGATATAGTATTTTTTTTAAGCTTTAATATTTTTAGACTCAACTTTTAATTTTTAGTTTTTAGTTCCTTTTTAAGCTTCGACGCGCTACTTTCTTATTTTTATTTTTCTTCGATGCCTATTATTTTTCGACGCACTCTTTTTCGTTCTTATTTCTCGACATTCTAGTTTTAGGACTTAGATTTTTTTTTTTCTATTTCTTATCTAAAATTTCTTTAAATTTAAACGAAAAATTATTTTTAAGTGGTTAAATTGATAGACATCAAAATTTTCTGGTTCGTAGTAATAGTTGGATTTGTACGTGGACCGGGTTATTGGAGCCAAACAGTACTCAATTATATTGAGACCAAACGAATCCTGCCCCTCTGCTGCATCTTTTGGCTATTCAAAACGTGGGCAAAATCACAAAAGTCTATTAATTTGATAACTTATATAATTTTTCTTATTTTTATAACTAATAGGATATTCAGTGAATGCACCGAGCAAAACGTTCACCACCTTTTGTACGTTCACCACCTGTAACTCGATCAAGACATCTAACAAATATTGTCGCCGTTGATTTTTCTTTAGAATCGTCATCCAGTCGACCAATTACTCAAATTCAAATTTCCGATAATCCATTTTTTGAACCCGACCTCACAATTGAGAATCCGGAGAATATTCAGGGACAATTCATAGATCCTGAACCATTAATCTTTCCTCCGGAACCACCAATCATTCAATCAGAGATTGTTGAGGAACCAACCATTAAATCAGAATCCTCTAGTGATTCAGATTCAACAAATTCAATCATGGAAAATCTGGAACCTTTAAGTATGGAAGACCGAATGAGAGTTAAACGCACTGGCCAAGGTCACGCAATTACTCAACCTGACATTAATGCGCCAGATTATGAAATCAAAGGACAAATCCTACACATGGTGACAAATCAATGCCAATTTAGTGGTGCGCCGAAGGAAGATCCAAGTGAACATCTTCGTACCTTTAATAGGATCTGCACACTATTTAAAATAAGAGAAGTGGAGGATGAATAGATATATCTCATGTTATTTCCCTGGACTTTAAAGGGAGAAGCCAAAGATTGGTTAGAATCGTTACCTGAAGGGGCGATTGATACATGGGACGTTTTAGTTGAAAAAATTTCATAAACAATTCTTTCCGGCATATAAAGCCGTGAGACTTCAAGGAGAAATTGTTACGTTCACACAAAAGCCAAATGAAACTCTATATGAGGCGTGGACAAGATTTGGAAAGTTATTGAGAGGATGTCCGCAACATGGTTTAGACACTTGTCAAATAGTACAAATATTCTACCAAGGATGCGACATCACTACAAGGAAAGACATCGATATAGCAGCTGGTGGTTCCATTATGAAGAAAACTGCAACTGATGCTTACAAAATTATTGATAACACTGCTTTCCACTCACATGAGTGGCACCAAGAAAAAGATATCGTTAGATCATCTAAAGCAGCTAGAGCCGATTCTAGCCATGACTTAGATTCCATTTTCGCAAAAATAGATGCTGTCGAGAGACGAATGGAAACGATGACTAAAGATATCCACTCAATATGAATTAGTTGTGAGCAGTATGGAGGACCACATTTGACAAAAGATTGTCTCAGTATTGAATTAACAATGGAACAAAGAGAGAATGTTTCATACATAAACCAAAGGCCTGGAAATAATTATCAGAATAATTATCAACCGCCAAGACCGATCTATAATCAAAATCAGAACTATAACCGAAATGTTCCATACAACAACCAACAAGGTCCAAGTAATCAACAAGTATCCAATAATACTTACAATCAGCAAAGACCTAATTTTCAAAACAAACCACCACAAACCGATGATAAAAAGTCAAATTTAGAAGATATGATGACGAAGCTAGTTGAATCTCAAACACAGTTTTTCACATCTCAGAAACAAACCAATGAACAAAATGCTCAAGCATTTAGAAATCAACAAGCTTCTATTCAAAATTTGGAACAAGAAGTAAGTAACCTAGCAAGGTTAATAGGTGAAAGAAAACTGGGAAGTCTACCTAGTGATACAAATGCTAACCCCCGGAATGAAACAGCTAAAGCTATTACCACAAGAAGTGGTAATACACTTAAACCACCTGAAATACCTATAATTTCTGATGAAGCTATTCCTACTCCACAAGAACCACAATCTGATCAAGATAAGGAAAAAGAACCGATAGTTGAAAAGGTTAATGAAGATAACACAGTTAAGGCTAAACCTTATGTTAAACCATACCAACCACCACTTCCTTACCCGAGTAAAATGAGAAAAGAGAGACTTGAAGCCGAGCAATCCAAATTCTTGGATATGTTTAAACAAATAAATGTAAATCTTTCTTTCATTGATGTGATTTCAGGAATGCCTAGATACGCTAAATTCTTGAAAGATCTAATCACAAATAGAAAGAAAATGGAAGAACTCGCGGCTGTTACTATGAATGCTAATTGTTCTGCAGTGCTGTTGAATAAGATACCAGAAAAATTATCAGATCCAGGAAGTTTCACAATTCCATGTTTTCTGGGTAGTCTTAGTTCAATAGAAGCATTGGAAGACTTAGGTGCTAGTATAAATTTAATGCCGTATTCACTATACACTAAACTAGACCTTGGAGAATTGAAACCAACACGAATAAGCATACAACTAGCCGATAGATCTGTAAAATATCCTAGAGGGATCATGGAGAACATGCTAGTTAAAGTTGGTACTTTAGTATTTCCAGTAGATTTTGTTGTTCTGGACATGGAAGAAGATTCTCAAGTTCCTCTCATATTAGGAAGACCATTCTTAAACACGACTAAAGCAATAATAGACGTGTTTGGTAAGAAACTGACCCTAAGTATAGAGGACGAGAGTGTTACCTTTTCAGTTGATAGAGCAATGCAACAACCGCAATCTGTAGATGATACATGTTATTATATTCAAACTATAGATTCACATGCAGAATTGTTAGAAGAATTTTCAGAATTACAAGGAACAGGAGAATGTTCTTTAGGAGAAGGAACTGAATCAATTGATGAAACTGAAATGTTAGCTACACTTATGGCTAATGGATATGAACCAACAACAGAAGAAATTCAAATGCTAAAAGAAGAAGACAGATATCGATATAAATCATCGATAGAAGAACCACCGACATTAGAGTTAAAGCCACTTCCAAACCATTTGGAATATGCTTATTTACATGGTGAATCTGAATTACCTGTAATAATATCGTCTTCTCTTACTGAAAATGAAAAATCTCAACTCATTTATGTGTTGAAAGCTCATAAACCAGCCATTGCATGGAAGATTCATGATATTAAAGGAATAAGTCCTTCGTATTGGACACATAAAATCCTTATGGAAGAAGGTCATAAAACGTATGTGCAACGCCAACGAAGACTAAATCCTAATATGCAAGATGTTGTTAAGAAAGAAATTATTAAACTGGTAGATCCAGGTTTAATTTATCCAATCTCTGATAGTCCATGGGTAAGCCCAGTTCAATGCGTGCCTAAGAAGGGTGGCATGACTGTCATCACAAATGAGAAAAATGAGCTTATTCCTACTAGGACTGTAACAGGATGGCGTGTTTGTATTGATTATAGAACATTAAATGACGCCACCAGAAAAGATCACTTTCCCTTACCTTTCATTGATCAAATGTTGGAAAGATTAGCCGAAAATAGTTACTATTGTTTTCTTGATGGTTTTTTTGGATATTTTCAAATTCCAATAGCACCCGAAGACCAAGAGAAAACCACATTCACGTGCCCTTATGGTACTTTTGCTTACAAACGCATGCCATTTGGACTTTGCAACGCCCCTACAACCTTTCAAAGGTGCATGATGACGATTTTTCACGACATGATAGAAGAATGCATGGAAGTTTTCATGGATGAATTTTCAGTCTTCGGTGATACATTTGAAACATGTCTAGTTAATCTTGAACGAATGCTTATTAGATGCGAACAATCAAATCTAGTTCTTAATTGGGAGAAATGCCATTTCATGGTTAAAGAAGGCATCGTTCTTGGTCATAAAATTTCAAAGAAAGGAATTGAAGTGGATAGAGCTAAAGTAGATGTAATTGCTAAACTTCCACATCCCACCAATGTTAGAGGAGTTAGGAGTTTTCTAGGGCATGCCAGTTTTTACCGACGTTTCATAAAAGATTTTTCTAAAATTGCCATTCCTATGAATAAACTCCTAGAAAAGGATACTCCATTCATCTTTTCAGATGAATGCATCAAATCTTTTAATATTCTTAAAGAGAAACTCACTAATGCGCCGATCATGATAACTCTAAATTGGAATCTACCGTTTGAACTAATGTGCGATGCAAGTGATTTTGCAATGGGAGCCGTTTTAGGACAAAGGATTGAAAAACGATTTCAACCTATATATTATGCTAGTAAGACGTTACAAGGAGCACAAACAAATTACACAACTACTGAAAAAGAACTCCTTGCTATTGTCTTTGCTTTTGACAAATTTCGTTCATATCTCGTTCTAGCTAAAACATTGGTCTATACCGACCATTCTGCTCTTAGATACCTATTTTTGAAACAAGATGCTAAACCAAGATTAATCCGTTGGATCTTACTCTTACAAGAGTTCGATATTGAAATCCGAGATAAAAAGGGAGCAGAAAATCTCGCCGCTGATCATCTTTCTCGTCTTGAAAATCCCGAATTAGAAGTTCTAAATGAATCGGCCATACAAGACAACTTTCCTGATGAATATCTATTGAAGATATATTATAATAAAATTCCATGGTTTGCAGACTATGCAAACTACTTAGTATATGGATTCCTTGAAAAAGGATTATCGTACCAAAAACGAAAGAAATTCTTTAGTGATATAAAACACTATTTCTGGGAAGATCCACATTTGTTTAAAAGTTGTCCCGATGGAATAATACGCCGATGTGTATTCGGAGATGAAGCTAGTAAAATTTTAAACCATTGTCACACAGGACCAACAGGAGGGCATTATGGGCCTCAACTAACAACAAGAAAAGTTTACGATGCTGGATTCTATTGGCCTACAATTTTCAAAGACGCACACCTTCTTTGCAAATCCTGTGATGCTTGTCAAAGGGCCGGAAAAATAAGTCAACGTGATGAAATGCCACAAAATGTCATTCAAGTATGTGAAGTGTTTGACATTTGGGGTATTGACTTTATGGGTCCATTTCCAAAATCTCATAATAATCTCTACATTCTCGTTGCCATTGATTATGTATCTAAAAGGGCAGAAGCACCAGTTCTCCCAACTAACGATGCACGAGTTGTAGTCAACTTTTTAAAACGTCTTTTTGCAAGGTTCGGAACACCGAAAGCTTTAATAAGTGATCGGGGTACTCATTTTTGTAATAATCAACTTGAGAAAGTTCTCAAAAGATATGGAGTAACTCATAAAATCTCCACCGCATATCATCCACAAACAAGTGAACAAGTTGAAAATACCAACCGAGCTTTAAAACGTATTCTAGAGAAAACCGTAGGATCAAATCCGAAGGAATAGTCCATGAAATTGGAGGATGCACTCTGGGCTTTTAGAACAGCCTACAAAACTCCAATTGGAACCATACCTTTTAAACTCGTTTACGGAAAAGCATGTCATCTTCCAGTAGAAATTGGGCACAAAGCATTTTGGGCTTTGAAGACATGTAATCTTGATTTACATGAAGCCGGACGTCTACGATTAAGTCAACTAAACGAATTAGAAGAATTAAGACTTGAAGCATACGAAAATTCGTTAATCTATAAAGAAAGAACGAAGAAATGGCATGATAAAAGAATCAGAAGTTCAAAAGAATTTAAAGAAGGAGACAGAGTTCTTCTTTTCAATTCACGATTCAAGCTATTTCCTGGAAAATTGAAATCAAGATGGTCTGGACCATTTATAGTCAAAAGAGTTTTCCCATACGGAACAGTAGAGTTAATAAATTCAAATGGGATTGAATTTAAAGTTAATGGTCACAGAGTTAAACATTACATACATGGTCCGATGGAAGTTGACAATGAAGTCAATCATAATTTTACCACCCAAGAAAACCCTCAAAATGAGAACATAAATATGTTATCAACAACATATGAAAAATCAAAATTGGAAAATAGGAAGGATTCAAATTTGAGTGATGAAGAAGAATTCTTATACAAACCTCTCATTCCAAGAAACGAAGAAAAATGTGAACAATAAGTTCAAATAGAAGTGAAAGAACCAAGAAAAGAACACCCGAAAAAGGTTTACAAACCAACTCGACTTACTAAAGCAGGAGACCCGGGTGAATTTATCATTTCTTGCTTGCTTCATGATGGTACTGTATATAATGGACTCGCAGATTTAGGAGCAAGTGCAAATATTATGCCTCTTTCCTTATACAAAAGATTAGGCATGGGTAAATTAAAACCAACCAAAATAGGTGTTCAATCATTTGACCAAACCATTAAACACCCGGTTGGAATAGCAAATAATTTACTTGTTAACGTGGGAAGTTTGACCTTTGTTACAAACTTCATAGTGATTAATATGGAGGAAAACCTTGATATTCCTCTAATTCTAGGTCGCCCATTTTTAGCAACCACCGAGGTATTCATTGATGTAAGAGAAGGTAGAATGACACTTAGGGATGGTGATACATCGATCACCTTTGTGAACCAAAAGTTTAGATCTCCACCAACCAAAACTGTTAAACCAATAAAAATGCATAAGTGTGGGGAAGATGAAGAAACACTTAATGATGATCCAATCACAAAGAATGCCGTTGATGATAAGAAATTAGATGAACCCGTTTTTAACAGTTCAACGAAGAAACTTTATAAACGGATTCACGATGCTAAGATTAAGGGAAACTTTAAGTTATGTAACCGATTAGTATCCAATTTATCGCTAAAAGAAAAGGCGATGTTAGTTGAATTTGTGAAAGTTACGGAGGAAATCAACAAATGGATTGAAGTAAAAGTCAAAGATATACAAGTTGTTGATGATCCAATTGAAAATAACGTTAATCACAATTTCAACTAAGTGTAGGGAGATTTATGTATTTCTGTTAGAGTTAGATTTTCTGTTTTCGTGTAGTTCTCGAAAATGGAACCCGAATGGTCTTTCCCTAGCAGACTCTAAAGAACTAGTCTTCTCCCCCATTCTGAATTTTTATTTTTTTTAGGTTTTTCGAGATGAAGACTTCCTGTGAACTAAACCATTTTCTAATGCTACATGTTTTGATCACTAAACGTAATAATGACACCCTTCCAAGTGAATTGGTATCATTAATCAGAGGTAAATTGGACGGAGTAAGAAAAGAATCCAGAAACCAAAATAATAAGTTACAATTTGGTAAAGGAAAATCAAAATCCGCAGCGAAAAGAAGAGCACCACACCTTGAAAGATGTCACAAATGCGGAAAATGGTCACACGAAGGTAAATGTTCAAATAATTAAACCTATTCAAATACCGAGTTTGTTACTTTATGCAGAGATGGACCGTTCATATGTTTAGAAGAAAAAACGTTGAATGCTCGAGGTTACGCCTATGTAGCTATGGAAAACCAATTAGTCCGACTATCTTATGAGTGGGCTAGAGCATATCACTAAGAAATCTATCTCACAGGTAAGTATGTACAGTTTTCATTTTTATTTTATTTTAACCTTTTGATAATAAACGCTAAATTATTCGCTATAAAGTATTAAATTGGTATTCAATAAAATTAGGTCTTGCGACCGAAATTATTGATATCATACAAAAATTTATTACATCACTGCGAAATTTACCGCTTATTCTTAAGGTATAAATATCTTTAATCAATCAACCCAAAATATTTCAAAAATTTGTCATGAGTTAAATTAGGTCGTTGAACCGAAATTACTTTACCGAAAAGAGGGGAGTATATTTTTGATAATATTTGATTGATTAAAGTGGGATAAAAGACCAAAAATATTTTTAATTTTATTTTTACTTTGTTTTTAAAATTAATATATAAATATTAAATTAATATTGTAAACTTCTTTAAAATTGTAAAAATTGGAAAATTAATATTTTTAATATAAGTTTGTATGTATAAAAACAAAAATATAATATAAGTTTAGTGTGAATTTTTAAATTTTATTAATATGAATTTTTAATTTTATGCATCTTAAATTTAAGTTTGGTGTGAATTTAAAAACAAAAATTTACTTTATTTTGCTAAGTTAAAAATATGATTTTTAAAATTCGTCGTGAGTTGAAGACTAGGTCTTTGAACCGAAATTGCTTTACCCGAGGGAGGGACGAGAACTTTTATTATCATTATTTTTAATCTTATTGAATTAAAGTATGCCAAAAACATTAAAAAACCCAAAAATCTTTGCTTTTAAAATCGCGCTTAAAAATGACAAATTTTAAAATTTTTGTCGAGGGACGGACTAGGACAACGATCCGAAACACCCTCGCTCCTAAAGGAAAACAAATTTTTTAGAATTTAATTAATTAAATGTTTTAAACAGTTATAAGGTTTTTTTTTAAAAAAAAAAAAAGACCAAAACACTGTACCCGGACCCCCATGCGATCGCATGGAGGTTTACACTCCAACCTCATGCGATCGCATGAGGCTGGATTTCAGGCCAGATTGATAAAAAGAACAGCTCGCTGTTCTGTCCACAAAACACACACATATACACGAAAACACACTCAAATCCTCTCTAAAATTCACCATTTTTCACCGTAATTCGTCAAATTTTTCGCTCTAATCATGAAATTGTTCAGAAGTTTATCAAGAAAGGTAACAATTACACCCCTAAACCTCTTTAAATTTAATTTTTAGTGTTCTTGAGCTATATTTTACCTAATTTGATTTTGTTAATTTCTAGTGTAATTAGAGTTAAATTGTTAGTATTTTATGCATGTATAACCTAGATTGATGCTATTTAACATGATTTGAAGCCAAAAACTTTAAAATTTTTAGAAATCTAGGGTTTGTGTTCTTGAGCAATTTGGGGCTTTTTAATATAAACAGGTTATGGCCGTTTTTTGTCATGAATTATTGCTAAATTAAGTAGTGTAACATGTTTAGGTAGTTAAATGATCCAAACATTGATCCTAAACATGATTTTTGAAGATTAAAGTGGACTTTTTAAGTCCAAAATTCATGAACTTGATTAATTTGATATATTTGCCATTTGAGACTTGTTTAATTATTAGTAATGACTATTTTGACATGTTATTTGAGCTAAATGCTTATGAACTTTGTCTACATTTTCATATGTGCTTATTTGAAAAAGTGTAGAATTGTAAAAATTGTGAAAATGTGTATAAGTTTAAGTTTGATTTAACATGTTATTGTGATTAATTTAAGTTGTTATTTTGCTAACACTAATGCATATTTGGATGCACAAATTTTGTGTTTAATGTGTTTTGCAGAGAGCCGATACTGGAGGTTCAGGATCATCATCATCTAGACGACCTGCTCCAGCTCCAGAACCAGAACCAGAAATGCAATATGAACCCGAACAAGTACCACAACAGGAACCACAACATCAGCCTGATCAACATGTACCTTATTATGATCTGCTATAGTTTGTTAATGAATTCATAGTATTCCCAATGAATCCACCTGTAGAATATCCAACGATTCCTGAACACACGTTGCATCCTAATCTGAGATTCGATAGATGATGGAGAGATTAACCGGCATATCAAAGTAATAAATTCAAATTAATAACGAAAGATGTAGAGGTGCCTAGGGTAATTGATTGGGATCCTTTGAAAAGGGTCCAACTTGCTGACCATGTTAGGGAGCATTTGATACAAAGGTATGGCAGTTCTTCTTTTACAGATTGGGAAAGATTATTCACCATTCGTAGACCTGTATATAAGGAATGGTGTGTTGAGCTGATGAGTACTATAGCATTAAATGTAGATGTAGATAGATTAGATGATAGAAGTTTTCTTAGGTTTATACTAGGCGGTAGGATGTACAGGATGTCCATGCTGGACATGGCTAGGGCATTACAGATATATACGCCTGCTGAATTACTACTACCCGATTGTATGAGTTTGATTTATCGTGGTGAAAGGGTAGATAGGAATTTTGATGCGAATGCCGTTTGGAGACGTATGTCTGATTATAATGTTTTTGGGCGGGGAGGAACACATACCTACTTACATATTAACAAATCCGAGCTTCGTATAATTCATAGATTTTTGGCTAACTCGATTACACAGAGAGGTCACAACAAGGAAAAATTGACCTTACATGATTTATTTTACCTAAAGTGTATTCGAGACCCAAGAGGCTTTGTTAATATCCCCTACTATGTTGGTTTTTATTTATCTAAGATGGTTGAAGGAATACAGGAAGGGGGGATAATTGGAGGAGGTATTTTTGTTACTCTCATTGGAGAGTATTTAGGTGTAGATAAGGACCAAGAGGGTCCACTTATGGTATGTAGGGAACAGGTTGAGCCTTTAGGATTGAAGGTTTATGCGGGTGCTAAGGTATTGAAGAGTAGACGCAACCAGGCAATACCCTATGTAGGTAGTCAACCTCAGGTAGAGAGAGGCTCAGATGAGGAGATGGAGGAAGCGGATGACATTAGGGATGTCATTCGGGAGGCTATGACTGATGTCTACCAGCGTATAGATGAGGTAGACATGAAAAATGCGGAGAGATTTCGTCGGATGGAGCAGTGGCAAGCCCGGAATGATTACGAGCATTCCAGGCAACGACAACATGATAGATGGGACTATCATCAGTGTTAGATTATGATCCGGCTGTCGCCTCTGGATCACTACGTTCCGACCCGACCCGCTTACTATCCTCAACACCAGCCCGAGATGAGACCGCCTTATACTCTCTACGACCCTAACCAGGCATACCAGTATACCTATAACCAACCATGGAACCCGGATGACGACATGAACTGGAACCCCTATCCATGATTGATTTAGTTCCGGTTGGTAATTTATATGATTTTTAATTTATATGATTTTTGTTTATTTATGTTTAAACTTATGATATTGTGATACTTTTATTGTAATATTTAATATTTTTATTATGTTGTACTAATATTTCATATTTGATTTGAAAAGTGGGATTTTAAGTCCCATTTCAAATTGCCATGCATGTTTATATTTTTATTGTATGTATATTGTCGATTGTACAACAGGGTAAAACAGCGCATTTTCAAAGACTGGCATTAAGTTCAGCAAAAGCTATTAATTTTGACGACAAAACGAAAAACAAATGTGATGTACCAACAGACGGAATGAACAAATGATGTGCACCATTTATCATTCAAAGCATACAACAATATGATTGGAAACTTTAGTAAAATTTTAATCATCTTTTTACACTAATCACCCTCAATAATTTAAATTGTTACTGATTTCTTGCAAATGAGGGCATTGCAAGATCTTAAGTGTGGGAAGGGATTAAATTCTTTCGGATTTTTAAATTTTTTTAATTTAAACACTTGGTTACCATTAAGAATACTAGTAACGCAGTAGTTGTATTAAAATCTAGTGCTCTCTGATAATAAAGAACAGCCCTAGTCTTATATACCGACTACCCAATTCTAGTAAAATTTTTCAAAATTTTTAATTAAATGAACTCAAAATCATGTTTATACATATTTATGAACAATAAAACTAGGTGTTAACACCGAAATTATTGTTACCTCGGAAAGGACATAAATTGAGAAACAAACCAAAATGTTAGAATTCATTTAAAATTGAATAGAGGACAATAAAAAGGAAAATAAAAGCCAAGTGTGGGAAAATTTACCAAGTTATTTAAAACATATATCACATATTTTTGTACAAATAACTGAAGATAGTTTTGCTTTGGACTAATCTAAACAGTTTTACCAATTTACTGTAATATATTTGTAAGAAAGATGGATCTACACGATGAATCAATTCCATCATTAAAAGAAAGTAAAGTCTTCCGAAAAAGATACGCGCTTCTTGATTTAGGTCAAGAAGTTGTCGTCCAGACCAGCTGTAGGTTGACGAAAAATCTAGAAAAGTCATCTCTAAAATCAGCAGGAAATCCACGGACCTCAGTATCAAGCAGGGTCGCCAAGTGGTCAGACTTATCCTAACCATGAGAGGATCTGTCTCGTAAAATGGGGAGGACACCGTGCAAATTAGCTGGATAAGACTAATGAATCAGATCCCCAGAAAGGATAATCTCCTTAAAGATCAAAAATCAGCTTTTAAGACTGATATTACTCAATCCTAGATATTGACCTTAAAGATTGAGAATTACAAACTCATGGAATTCGATGATATCTAAACTCGAGCTTGAACGAGAAAATAGTTTGATCAAAATTACAAACCGATTTGTTTTCTGAAAACCCATTTTTAATGCGTTCATTACCATTGAACGTAAAATCCTAGGAATTCACCTGGAATTCATCAGTTCACCTGAACTAAATCGGGTGTCAACCGTAAGAACGGTGGTTGCATAGCATGGTCAAAGACAGGACCTTGTGCCAGACCGAAAAATTATAAGGGTGAGCTTTACTATTGCTCCTACCAAGGATAGTAATTGCATCCGACACGTTATAGACCATAATTAAAAGCATGTCAGGAGACATTGCCTTAACAGTTGCTTGTTCAACGCTTTCCTTTACAACCGGACGGTAGTTTATCGAAAGGTAATATACGGACAAGTATACTGGACATGTTGCTTTCCCGATACAAGGTTAGCAAGTAGGTGACACAAAACCACAAGTTTTGAGCAAAAATTTCAAATCTGAAACCCACCAAACCCACAAAAATAATTTGCAAACACCGGTGAAGGGTTATTCCGGAAAACTTATCTAGGGTAAAAGCTAGATTTAATTTTCAAAAGATCAAATGTTTTCATAAAGATCTAATTTCTTTAATGGATCTAAATTTTCATAGTCATGTGGGACTGTAAACTACCACGTTACTACCATTGTTTATACCGCCGTATAGAAATCACTGATGTACAAAGTGTGAAGAATAAAGAAGTGATTCTAGTATTTTTATTTCAAGACTATATTGCTTGAGGACAAGCAATGCTCAAGTGTGGGAATATTTGATAATGCTAAAAACGAACATATATTTTATAGCATTATCCCTCAAGAAAGACAAGCTTTTAGTTGCAATTGTTCTATTTACAAGTGATATTCGTTTAAATAATAAAAGGTGAAGACAAAAGACAGATTCGACGAACTGAAGATGCAAACGACCAAAAAGCTCAAAAGTACAAAATACAATCAAAGTGGTTCCAATTATTGATGAGAAGCGTCTCAAAATTACAAGAGTACAAGACGCAAAACGCAAAATGCAAAACGCAAAATACAAGATATTAAATTGTACGCAAGGACGTTCGATAATCCGGAACCGGGACCAGAGTCAACTCTCAACGCTCGACACAACGGACTAAAAATTACAAGTCAACTATGCACATAAATATAATATAATATTTAAATAATTCTTATAATTATTTATATATTATATTATATAATAAAAACCGTCGGCAGAAGAAACAAAGGCATGTGAACTTCACCAGCTGGCCATGCGATCATATGGGCTGGAAGAGTTAATTCCATACGATCGCATGGCTGACTTTTCCAGCCCACATGCCTATAAAACTCACGGTTTTGATCAAAGTAAAACACATCTTTTTCTTCTTCCTTCATACGTAAACATATATATATATATATATATATATATATAATATAATTTTAATTTTAATTTTAATTTTAATTCTAATAATAAGGGTATGTTAAGCGAATGTTGTAAGAGTGTAAGTCGAAATTCTATCCGTGTAACGCTACGCTATTTTTAATCACTGTAAGTTATGGTTAATGTTATTTTTAAATTAATGTCTCGTAGCTAAGTTATTATTATGCTTATTTAATGCCGAAGTAATCATGATGTTAGACTAAATATTAAAATTGGGTAATTGGGCTTTGTACCATAATTGGGGTTTGGACAAAAGAACGACACTTGTGGAAATTAGGCTATGGGCTATTAATGGGCTTTATATTAATGATACCTCGTTAATTTAATATATAGACTTATAATTTGACGTATTTATATATAACCACATACGCTTGACTGGGCACGGTGGGCGGGATATCTATAAATACCAATAATTGTTCATTTTACCGGACACGGAACTGGATTAATAGTTAATAGACTTGTTGAAATAGGGGTGGATTACATTCAAGGGTAATTGGTGTAATTGTTAACAAAGTAGTAAAACCTTGGTTTACACGCAGTCGATAACCTGGTGTATTCATTAAACAAAGTATTAAGACCTTGTTATAATTCAAATCCCCAATTAGTTGGAATATTTGACTTCGGGAATAAGAATAATTTGACGAAGACTTTCGCACTTTATATTTATGCCTGATGGACTATTATGGACAATTCCGTATGGACATATCGAATAATCCAAGACAAAGGACAATTAACCCAAGGGAATAAACTAAAATCAACACGTCAAACATCATGATTACGGAAGTTTAAATAAGCATAATTCCTTTATTTTCATATTTAATTCCACTTCTAATTATCGCACTTTTATTTATTGTCATTGTATTTAATTGCACTTTTAATTATCGTACTTTTTAATTATCGCAAGTTTATTTTATCGCACTTTTATTTATCGCAATTTCATTATCGTTATTTACTTTACGCTTTAAATTAAGTCTTTTATTTATTTAATATTTTACATTAGGTTTTAACTGCGACTAAAAGTTTTAAAAATCGACAAACCGGTCATTAAACGGTAAAACCCCCTTTTTATAATAATAATATTACTTATATATATTTGTATTTTTATAAATTAAAACTAATACAGCGTTAAGCTTTGTTTAAAAGATTTCCCTGTGGAACGAACCGGACTTACTAAAAACTACACTACTGTACGATTAGGTACACTACCTATAAGTGTTGTAGCAAGATTTAGGTATATCCATTCTATAAATAAATATCTTGTGTAAAATTGTATCGTATTTAATAGTTTTTCCTAGTAAAATATAAGCTATTTCCTAGTACACCTCGCACACATCAAATAGCATGCAGTAAGATCATACAGCAATAAAAGTAAGCAGTAGCATGCAGTAGTAATAAGCAGTAACATGCAGTATTATAACACAGTAGCATGCAGAAGGTCCCACAGAAACAAGTAAACAAGCAAGTTGTAGATTAGTCCTATTAGTGAATCCTACTTGGTCCGGTCTAGACTCACTAATGCAACCTAATTCCCTACAACTAATGCTCTGATACCAACTGTGATGCCCTGTACAAAACCATCGTGTACGGATCATCGACAACAGGATCATTACAAGGTCAAACACTATATGCTGTTTGAAAACCAGTTTGCATTCGTAAAAAGATAGCGTTTTACAAAAGATGACTAGAAAACATTAACATGAGTACATGGTACAAAGGTCATTACAAAGCTATTGTTTTAAAATAACGTAAGTCACGAATGCAAAATAAAAGTTCCATGCTTGAGACATCTCTAAGTAATGCAGCGGATATCTAACACATCAGGTCCATAACAGCAAGTCTATAACAGCAAGTCTAACAGCAAGTCTAACAGCAAGTCTAACAGCGGAAGCAACAAGGTCTAAGCACCTGAGAAATACATGCTTAAAAAGTCAACACGAATGTTGGTGAGCTATAGTATGTTTGTAATCAGTAATGTAATGTAGGCCACGAGATTTCAGTGCTTCAAACAAGCGTTTCAAATCAGTAATTCAAATCAGTATAATAAAGTATATGTATAACCGTGGGCACCCGGTAACTAGACTTAACGTTTATAACCCCCTGAAAGTACACTTGGTGAGTGCGTACGTTCACGAAGTATTAAACACCCGTTAAATGCTAGCACGACTAGCCCGAGTGGGGATGTTACCGTGCTAAAGGGAATGTTTATGCCGTTGTATAACCCACACACATATAAAGTTTAAGTACTCGAGCCTAGAATGTAAAATGTAAAAAGCGCATGTATTCTCAGTCCCAAAATAGTTAAAGTAAAAAGGGATGCTATAACTCACAGTGATAAAAGCGGTAAAGTCGGTAATGAAAGTACGCAAGTAGTAAGTCGGTCCGAAAGGTCGTCAACCTAAATCAAGGGTTACTAGGTCAGTAGGTTGTCTTTATAAATTCTAATAGTACATAAAATAAGTTTAAGTATCATCATCATTCATCATCATAAAAGATAAGTAAGTTCGACAAGAATAGAGATCGAAACAATAGGCTGACTTCGGTCAGCTGCTACGACCTCTACGTAAATCGAAAAGACGCATAGTCAGTGGCTATGGCTCCGTATGTGAGTCCCCTAACAGCTGACCAATTTTCAGAACCTAACTCGTCTTCGTTTAACCGTGGCGACAGTTTAAGTGCGAGTAGGTCAGAAATTTCAGCACAACGTTAATAGGTGTAGTGACTCTCGGAGGGCCATAAATCCTAAACCGTAACTCGGATTAAGACGAGGCCTAAACGGAAAATAATCTACTCGAACCGAACTAACTGAAAATAAACTTTCCAGTAGCCCAGGTGGTCTGATAAGATACAAAAAATAGTAGGTAAGTGCTCCGGTGGGGTTCTTGGTGCTTGATGCTCATCACGGTTCTCATCCTTGATGCTTGTAGCTTCAAGTGTACAACTCGTTGATGGTTTAGCATCACTTTTGACCAAGATTCACCATCAATATACAATATATTAAGACCAAGTAAGAACACAACTCATTCATGAGTCTTAGATGGATGATGAACCAAGGTTACATCATATCCTTAGTCTTAACACAATTTCAATTCACAATAACAACTAAAGTTACAAACTTTACATTAATTCAACAAATATAAGCACAATCCAAGTCAAAAGAGGTGATGGAACCCTAAGCTAGAGAGCTTGTATCCATTTCACACAAGTTACAAGGTTGCAAAGCTAGAAAGCTTGAACCTTTGATGTTCTTGAAGATCTTGAAGCATAAAGCTTGGATCTTTAAGATATATGAAGATAACAAACACAAGTTTGAATCTTTTTAACAAAATAACAAGATCAAAGCAAAAAGAACTTAGATCTAACAAAAAGATATGAAGATTCAAGCTAGAAAGCTTGCATCTTGTTTGTTCTTGAAGATCTTGAAGCATAAAGCTTGGATCTTGAAGATGCATGAAGATTACAAACAAAAGTTTGAATCTTTATTACAAAATAGAAAGATTAAAGTATAAAAGAAGTAGATCTACAAAAGATATGAAGATTCAAGCTAGAAAGCTTGAATCTTTGTTGTTCTTGAAAGATTCATGCTTGAATCAACAAGATATAAGTAAGATCAAGCTAAAAGGAACTTGATCTCCATAGATGAATGATGATGATACACAAAAATATTGAAGGAAAAGAGGAAGAAAAAGAAAACTTACAAGTATGGAAAAAAAAAAGAACAAGTGTGTGAAAAACCAAAATGATCAAGTGTTGGAATGAGAGACTAAAGGCTAGTATTTATAAGCATTAGAGATTCACATGGATTGATGAGGTGGCCATGAGGCCTCCTTGGTAGCCGAAATTTTGAGGGAGGGGAGGGGGAGACAAAACTTTACTTTTTGGCTAATGGTGTCTAAAGTGTGTCCTTTTGCTATAATCCCATGTGACAATTAGATAAACCTTATCCATTATGCTAGTATGACTCACTAATTAATTAATTTATTATTTATTTATTATTATGGGCCACTAGTAATTATGCTTGGGCTTATTAATTGGGTCACTAGCTAGAGTAGGGTGGGCTTGAGCCCAACAAGGTAGAAAGTCTAACAAGACTAACTATTGGGCTTTAGCAATTAAATAAATAAAATTAAGCATCCAAAGGCCCAAGTAATTATTATTATAAAATAATAAGTAATATTTCGCAGTCCAAAAGTTCCGGTTCCGACAAAAGTCAAACGTGCGTGCAGTCCGCGGTTTATTCGTAACGGCAAGTAACACTAACGGTTATAAAGCATCCAGTGGACAAGTTAAGCATTCTACATACACCAAGGCACGTTTTAAAGTATATATGAATATAAAACACGTATGCCAAGGTTCTGGAGTAATAAAGTAACACAGTAAGCACAAATACGCAGTTTCGCAAAAATACAAAGTATAAAAGCTAGTTGAAAAAGTCGGGTCGTTACAACTATACCAATTAGCCACAAATCACAAGTCTACAATATCTTTGTTAACTTTCACAAAATGATACACACTCAATTTGGCAAAAATATCAAAACCTTTCATTGTGATAATGGCACCGAATATAATAACCATCAATTTCACTCATTTTGCACTCAACATGGCATGCTTTTTTGCTTCTCTTGTCCGTATTCGTCATCACAAAATGGCAAAGCCGAACGTAAAATTCATGCTATTAACAATATTATGCGCACAATTCTTGCACAATCATCCATTCCCGCCAATTTTTGGCACCATGCACTTGAAACCGCAACCTACCTCTTGAACATACTTCCACTTAAAGATTCTAATAATATTTCCCCAACACAACTCCTCTATAATCGCACTCCCTCATATGATAATCTTCGCACATTTGGTTGTCTTTGTTACCCTCTCTTACCGTCTTTTACTATTAACAAACTGAATCCTCGATCGAAACCATGTGTCTTCTTAGGATATCTCAAAGATCATCGGGGATACAAGTGTTTTGATATGACCACACAAAAAATCATAGTTTCTCGCCATGTAATATTTGATGAACACACTTTCCCTTTTTCCGCACCTCAAACTCCCAAATCTGACTATAAATTCCTCTCTAACGATTTCAATCCTATACTATATAATAATGTTTCATCTCCAACTCCTAGTTCAAACACTAGTAAAACTCCTCAGACTACCACTTCCCCACTCGTCAGTCCCCTCTCTGGTTCCCTTCCCAGGTCACAATCCCCTGTCAGCCCAACAGGCCCAAATGAGCCAAACTCACCTAATACAAGCCCAACACCTTTACAAACTGTTACGGATCAGTCCACTTTTGATGAATCTGTCCCATTTAATTCCCATGCCACCTCACCAACTGATCAACCACACTCTCATACTTCTGTTCCTTTGCCTTCCATCACAACTCAAACAAATACTCACAACACTCCTTCTGTTTCTCATCCTATGACTACAAGAGCTAAATCTGGTATCGTCAAACCCAAAGTTCTCTTCAATCTCTCAACATCCACCACTATCTCTCCAATACCAACCAATCCTAAATCTGCCCTCACTGACCCTAATTGGTACCGTGCCATGACCGACGAATACAAGGCCCTTTTGGATAATGAGACGTGGACCCTTGTTCCTCGTCAACCTCACATGCATGTCATACGTTCTATGTGGATTTTAAACATAAAATACGCTCGGATGGTACTTTTGAGAGGTATAAAGCACGGTTAGTAGGTGACGGTCGATCACAACAAATTGGAATTGATTGTCATGAAACTTTTAGTCCCGTTGTCAAGCCATCTACTATTCGTACGTGTTAAGTATTGATGTTTCTAATAATTGGTTGATACATCAACTTGATGTCAAGAATGCATTTTTGCATGGACATTTATCCGAGACCGTTTACATGCACCAACCATTAGGCTTTCGAGATGCAAAACATCCCAACCATGTTTGTCTTCTAAAGCATTCTTTATATGGATTGAAGCAAGCACCTCGCGCTTGGTATCAACGGTTTGCTGATTTTGTTTCAACCATCGGTTTTGTACATAGTAAGTGTGATCATTCTCTTTTTGTTTATCGTCATGGACAAGACACTGTATACCTTCTTCTATATGTTGATGACATTATCTTGGTCACATCTTCCGACAAACTTCGCTGCTCACTTATGGTTCTTCTCGGTCAAGAATTCGCAATGAAAGACCTCGGCCCCTTGAATTCCTTTTTAGGTATCTCTATTTCACGTACAAGAAATGGTTTATTTTTGACACAACAGGCATATGCAAACGAAATAATAGCACGTGCTGGCATGCTAACTTGTAACTCATGTGCAACACCAGTTGATACTCTTAGTAAACAAAGTGCAAAGCTTGGCGTCCGTACTTGAAACCTACACTCTATCGAAGTTTAGCGGGTGCGCTTCAGTACCTTACGTTTACTCGACCTGACATATCCTACACTGTGCAACAAATTTGCTTACACATGCACGCGCCTTATACCTCACATGTACATGCGTTAAAACGCATCATTCGTTATATACAGGGTACTCTCTCCATGGGACTTCATATCACACCTTCATCATCACGTGATTTAGTATCTTTTACTGATGCTGATTGGGCTGGTTACCCGGACACTCGCCATTCCACATCCAGCTACTGTGTACACCTTAGTGATAATTTAATTTCTTGGTCTTCTAAAATACAACCTATCGTTTCTCGTTCGAGCGCCGAAGCAGAATATAGGGGTGTTGCAAATGTTGTAGCTGAAGCTTGCTGGTTACGTAATTTGTTACTTGAGTTACATTGTCCGATTCATAAAACCACACTAGTTTTTTGCGACAATGTTAGTGCGATATATTTGTCCGGCAATCCAGTTCAACATCTGTAAGACCCTGTTTCCATTGCAGTTGATCGGGACGCCGTCCAGGATTCGGGACGCCGTCCAGCAAAGAAGAGCTGGACGCCGTCCAATATTTAGGACGCCGTCCAGTTGGCCTGTCGGGCCAGCTGTGATATTTTAGATTTTAAAAAGGGGCAAATTGGTAATTTCACTTGGGTGTCAGTTTAGAGCCCTTAAAACTGATCCATTGGTCATTTGTGGATCACATTTCATCCTCACAAACACTCTCATCCATATCTAGTGAGAGAGTAAGAGTTTAGAGAGAGAGAGAGCTTGATTTGGAGAAGAAGGAGTCGGATTCTCACCAAAGCTCGGGTTCTAAAGTTGTTCATCTCGCTCCTAGCTACGTTGTGGTGGTATTGGTAAGCTTAAACTCCGAATTTCATTTGTTAGATTTGATATTCAAGTTAGGGTTTTGAGCTAGTTTGTTGTAAAACCCTTTTAGATGATGAAGTGGGTTCATGGTGACTAGTTATTCTTGTCACTTGGCGGGTTTTGGGTTGGTTGACGATTTGGCCTTGATTAGGCTTTGATCTTGAGTTTAATCACTAGGTTTAGTGATTATGGAAGTGTTGGAACACTTTTGGGTGTGTTTGGTTACCTAATTTTGAAATGGGTTGAATTAGGGTTTTGGTGTCAAAATGGGTAAGACACGTGTTTAACACTTGTGTTCGGGTTTATTTGGCGTGTTAGGACCATTTTCACTCGTGTTAGTGATTATTGGTTAGTTTGGGTGCATTTTGTGCTTGGAAGTGCATTTGGGTCGAATTTGCACTAAGCGTCAAATGGGTTGGTTTGTAAGTCCACCCTAATTGTGTTGTTGTGTTTGTGATAATGGGATAGGTACATTCCATCGGCGTATTGCGAATTATTCAGTTGCATTCATCAAGACTTCGAGGTGAGTGTTAATATCCTATGTGATATGTATGTGTAGGATGGGTGCGGGTCGGGTGAAGTGATTCTCAATTATAGAGCTCACTTCACATATAGGTGAATTTGATGGACTTGTGTATGGGTCCAATTGGCACGGTTGTGCATTTTGGTTGAGCACCTTTGGCGAGGTACACGTTTTGTGTGTACATTATCACACGTGGTTGTGATGTGGATGATATAACCCCAATGGCGAAGGGTTTTGATGTTGAGAAGTGAGTCGCGTGTGGATGCGGATTCACGATGACGCGTGTAGTTTCGGTCATCTTTTTAAATTGTGAAAGTGAATCTCGTGTAGTTCGGATTCACGATGACGCGTGTAGTTCGGTCATCTTATTGAGGTAGTGATCTCGTGTAGTTCGGATTCACTAAGGCTCGTGTAGTTCGGCCAACCTCGATGTTGTTGTGTTAGTGAAGATAGTAGTCTCGTGTGGATGCGGATTTACTAAGGCTCGTGTAGTTCGGCCAAACCTTCATTTTGGTAATTGGTAATCGGTTTTGGTATCGGGTTAAGGGGTTAACCTTGGACGTTTATATATATATATATATATATATATATATATATATATATATATATATATATTAATGTATTGTTGTATTGTTGTGTTGTAGCAAACCCTTTGGGTGTAGCTTTTGGCGTTGTTCACATCGTCGTTGGTGAACTTATATTTGTTGTATTTATTAGCTTGATGCTTAGTGATCGTACGGTATGCTTAGACTAGCTTGCCTTTATGTTTGGATGCTCCGGTATGCGGTATTTGATTATTTGTGTGGAGTGTCTATTTTATGCATATATATGTATGTAGTATATTATCACTCACTAAGCGTTAGCTTACCCTCTCGTTGTTTACATTTTTATAGATTGCATGGATGCGGTGGCTCGGGTAAGCGTGGGGACTAGTGAGCTTGCGTAGTTTGCTTTAGAAGACTTGCTTTTGGATTTGATTAGGATTGGGTAACGTATCCCCAATTCCATGCTCGGTCTATGTTTTGAATTTAACTAAATGGGTCGAAATGGTCACTTGGTTGTAATTTGGGCTGATGTGGGCCCGGGGTTGTAAAACTCGTTTTTATTATGGAAAACTCTTAGTTTTAATTATTATAACATATTGTAAAAGTGTTTTGGTTTAAAAGTGTCGGGAAGCGAGTTTTCCGCTCGCGTGTGTTTGAAAAACTGATCAGAACATTTTAGTGTAATTGGACGCCGTCCCAGATGGCTGGACGCCGTCCAGATGAACTGTCCCAATTTTTTTTTTTTTTAGCACGTTTTTGGATGGATCACGGGTTGGGTAGTTACAACATCAAAGGACGAAACACATTGAACTTGATATTCATTTTGTCCGCGAAAAGGTTGCTAAGGGTCAAGTTCGGGTCTTACACGTTCCCACTCGCTTTCAGATAGCCGACATCTTTACTAAAGATCTACCACGCATCCTGTTCGAAGAATTCAGATCTAGCCTTTGCATTCGCCAACCGAACGCTTCGCCTGAGGGGGAGTAATAGAGTCAATATAAATAGCTTAGTCAATAGTCAATATATTCTGTTACATAGCTTAGTCAATATTATCTGTATAAGTCGTGTGGTGTCCTAGTTTACAGGAAGTTAGCTGAGAATACCCAATTATGTGGAACTCACTCTGTATAAATGTATCAGTCGACAGATTAATGAAACACACAGAAATTACTTACTTTCATTTTTTTACAAAAGTCTATTAGTTTATAAATGGGTTCGAGGTTACGGGGGTCTAATTCTGACTCCGAAGATTTGCGGATTGTTCAATTAATTCAAGAAATAGAAGATGATGATTCTGAAGTTGAATCGGCACCATCTATTCCGAGAGTTAGAGGTTACAACCCTAGGGAACGGGAGGTTGCTGCACAACGTTTGTGGGATGATTATTTTTGTGAGATGCCAAAATATCCACAAAGAAAATTTAAACGTCGTTTTCGCATGCGCATACAATTATTTCTCCGAATAGTGCAAGGTGTTACTACTTTCCAAATTGATAATATGCCAGAATATTTTACTTACTTTTCTCAACGATTTGATGCGATCGGTAGACCTACATTTTGAAATGTCCCGTTCATATTGATTATAAACGTTCCATATTAATTGATTTCGTTGTGAGGTTTTGACCTCTATATGAGACGTTTTTCAAAGACTGCATTCATTTTTAAAACAACCATAACCTTTATTTTATTAATAAAGGTTTTAAAAACATTACGTAGATTATCAAATAATGATAATCTAAAATATACTGTTTATACACGACCATTACATAATGGTTTACAATAGAAATATATTACATCGACATATGTTTCTTGAATGCAGTTTTTACACAATATCATACAAACATGGACTCCAAATCTTGTCCTTATTTTAGTATGCAACAGCGAAAGCTCTCAGTATTCACCTGAGAATAAACATGCTTTAAACGTCAACAGAAATGTTGGTGAGTTATAGGTTTAACCTATATATATCAAATCGTAACAATAGACCACAAGATTTCATATTTCAATACACATCCCATACATAGAGATAAAAATCATTCATATGGTGAACACCTGGTAATCGACATTAACAAGATGCATATATAAGAATATCCCCATCATTCCGGGACACCCTTCGGATATGATATAAATTTCGAAGTACTAAAGCATCCGGTACTTTGGATGGGGTTTGTTAGGCCCAATAGATCTATCTTTAGGATTCGCGTCAATTAGGGTGTCTGTTCCCTAATTCTTAGATTACTAGACTTAATAAAAAGGGGCATATTCGATTTCGATAATTCAACCATAGAATGTAGTTTCACGTACTTGTGTCTATTTTGTAAATCATTTATAAAACCTGCATGTATTCTCATCCCAAAAATATTAGATTTTAAAAGTGGGACTATAACTCACTTTCACAGATATTTCCTTCCTCGGAAATAAGACTTGGCCACAGATCGATTCACGAACCTATACAAATATGTACATATATATCAAAGTATGATCAAAATATAATTACAGCCATTTTTATTATGTTTTAAAGATTTGAGTGTATTAAGTAAGATGTCCTCGTTAGTAACCTACAACTAGTTGTCCACAGTTAGATGTACATA
Organism: Rutidosis leptorrhynchoides; assembly: GCF_046630445.1. NCBI lineage: Eukaryota > Viridiplantae > Streptophyta > Magnoliopsida > Asterales > Asteraceae > Rutidosis > Rutidosis leptorrhynchoides. The sequence continues at coordinate 416,703,286 of NC_092336.1, forward strand.
AATAAATCGATATATATTATCTTGAATCAATTCACGACCCAGTGTATACACGTTTCAGGCTAGATCACAACTCAAAGTATATATATTTTTGGAATCAACCTCAACCCTGTATAGCTAACTCCAACATTACTGCATATAGAGTGTCTATGGTTGTTCCAAATAATATATATACATGGGTCGATATGATATGTCAAAACATTTACATACGTGTATATGGTATCCCAAGATTACATAATATATTAGAATACATGTATAATACAATATAAGTTAGCTAGGATATGATTTGTATAGATTTGTTAAACATTTCCCGTAGCTAAAAAGATCAAAAATATCCAATCTTGTTTTACCCATAACTTCTTCATTTTAAATCCGTTTTGAGTGAATCAAATTGCTATGGTTTCATATTGAACTCTAATTTAAGAATAAAAATATAAAAAGTATAGGTTTATAGTCAGAAATTTAAGTTACATGTCAATTACTAAAGAGGTAGTCATTTCCGTCGAAAGAACGACATCTTGATGACCATTTTGAAAAACATACTTTCACTTTGAGTTTAACCAAGATTTTTGGATATAGTTTCATGTTCATATGAAAAATCGTTTTCCCAGAAGAACAACTTTTAAATCAAAGTTTATCATAGTTTTTAATTATCCAAACCAAAACAGCCCCCGGTTTCACTACGACAGCGTATATCCGATTTTATGGTGTTCATCGTGTTTTCAGGTTTTAAATCATTAAGTTAGCATATCATATAGATATAGAACATGTGTTTAGTTGATTTTAAAAGTCAAGTTAGAAGGATTAACTTTTGTTTGCGAACAAGTTTAGAATTAACTAAACTATGTTCTAGTGATTACAAGTTTAAACCTTCGAATAAGATAGCTTTATATGTATGAATCGAATGATGTTATGAATATCATTACTACCTCAAGTTTTCTGGATAAAACTACTAGAAATGAGAAAAATAGATCTAGCTTCAAAGGATCCTTGGATGGCTTGAAAGTTCTTGAAACAGAATCATGACACGAAAACAGTTCAAGTAAGATTTTCACTCGAAATAAGATTGTTATAGTTGTAGAAATTGAATCAAAGTTTGAATATGAATATTAACTTGAATTATAAAGATAACCTACTATAAATAACAAAGGTTCCTTGATCTTAGATGATTACTTGGAATGGATTAGAAAGCTTGGAAGTAGACTTGCAAACTTAGAAGTATTCTTGATTTTTATGAAACTATACTTATGGAATTTATGAAGAACACTTAGAACTTGAAGATGGAACTTGAGAGAGATCAATTAGATGAAGAAAATTGAAGAATGAAAGTGTTTGTAGGTGTTTTTGGTCGTTGGTATATGGATTAGATATAAAGGATATGTAATCTTGTTTTCATGTAAATAAGTCATGAATGATTACTAATATTTTTGTACTTTTATGAGATATTTCATGCTAGTTGCTAAATGATGGTTCCCACATATGTTAGGTGACTCACATGGGCTGCTAATAGCTGATCATTGGAGTGTATATACCAATAGTACATACATCTAAAAGCTGTGTATTGTACGAGTACGAATACGGGTGCATACGAGTAGAATTGTTGATGAAACTGAACGAGGATGTAATTGTAAGAATTTTTGTTAAGTAGAAGTACTTTGATATGTGTCTTGAAGTTTTTCAAAAGTGTAAGAATACATATCAAAACACAACATGTGTATACATTATAATGGAGTCGTTAAGTCTTCGTTAGTCGTTACATGTAAGTGTTGTTTTGAAACCTTTAAGTTAACGATCTCAATTAATGTTGTTAACCCAATGTTTATTATATCAAATGAGATGTTAAATTATTATATTATCATGATATTATGATGTATGAATATCTCTTAATATGATATATACATTAAAATATCGTTACAACGATAATCGTTACATATAAGTCTCGTTTCGTAATTCTTGAGTTAGTAGTCTTGTTTTTACATATGTAGTTCATTGTTAACACACTTAATGATATATTTAAATATAATTTTATCATGTTAAATATAGTGTATCAATATCTTAATATGATACATATGTATTTAGTAGACGTTATCATAACGATAATCGTTATATATATATCATTTCGAGTTTCTTAACTTAGTAATCTCATTTCTTATGTATATCACACATTGTTAATATACTTAGTGAGATACTTACTCATCATAATCTTATGTCAACCATATATATATGTCTATATATACCACAACATGTAGTTTTTACAATTTTGTAACGTTCGTGAATCGCCGGTCAACATGGGTGATCAATTGTCTATATGAAACTTATTTCATTTAATCAAGTCTTAACAAGTTTGATTGCTTAACACGTTAGAAACATTTAGTCATGTAAATATCAATCTCAATTAATATATATAAACATGAAAAAGTTCGGGTCACTACACATTTACTACTATACAAAAATGTACGTCGGCTATACGTCAATTGGCGTATGGCACCGCTCCCGATATGTGGGATGAATATTTGCAAATGAGTGAGCAAACTTCGATACTATGTCTAGATTACTTTTGTATGTGTATTATTACATTGTACAAAAAAGAATACATGCGATCTCCGAATGCACACGATGTTGCTAGATTGTATAGTGCTCACGATGAGAGACATGGGTTTAGGGGTATGCTCGGTAGTATAGATTGTATGCACTGGGAGTGGAGGAATTGTCCTGTTGCTTTAAAAGGACAATACACTATGGGTGATCACAAGAAACCGACCCTTATGCTTGAAGCTGTTGCTTCTTATGACTTGTGGATTTGGCATGCTTTTTTTGGGATGGCGAGTTCCAACAATGATATCAATGTTTTGAACCAATCACCTATATTTGATAAACTTAAGAACGGAACATTTCCATCCGCACCATTTGAGGTAAATGGGCATGAACATAGCAAAGGATATTACCATGCGGATGGTATATATCCCGATTGGGCAACTTTAGTTAAAGGATATTCATGTCCTACTGAAGAACCAACGATTAAGTTTACAAGATTTCAAGCTAGTGCCCGAAAGGATGTAGAGAGGGCATTTGGGGTTCTTCAAGGTCGTTTTCATATTATACGCCTAGCTTCACGAAGTATGAGCGTTAACAGGATGCGAAGAGTGATGGAATGTTGTCTCATATTACATAACATGATACTTGAAGATAACGACTTTGCACTTTCTAAATGGGAAGAAAGATTCACTACCGAAGAAATGGAAAATGGTATGGAACGTATACGAAACAGAAGACGGGATCGAGATATCATTGCAAGAGAAATAAGGGATCGAGATTTGCACAATCAACTCACCGAGGATTTAGTCGAGCACATTTGGAACCTTCCACCGACTTTTCGCAATGCGAATTAGTTTTTTTTTTTTTTGTTTAATCTATGTAATCGTCAATCTATGTACTTTTAAATTCTTATCAAAAATTAATTATGTATTTTTTTATTAATGTTATTTATTTTATTTTGTTGTATTTATTTACCATTTTAATGTAATTTATTTTATTTTGTTGTATTTATTTATCATTTTAAATCATTTGAAAAAAAAAAAACTGGTGGACCCTACTGAATTTGACACTAGCATTTGACACTTCGGGTTATTGGGGGGTCAAAATTTGACACTGCCATGTCACAGGCAGATGCACTTTTTGAGCCAAAAAGTACAAATCTGCCTGTGATGTCACAGGCAGGGTTAGAAACAGTCTAAAATATCAGCAATTTACAATTAGATATATCAAGGGGAATGCTTAAATTAGATTACAAAAAGTTCAGCAATATAAAAAAACTCACCAACAACCCACAAGTCTACATAAACATGGAAGTCATTTTGTTAATTGATATGAATCACATCTTAGTCTAAGTTTCTATCAGGTTTATCCTAAAAAAATCTTTTGAACATCCACACAATTAACCTATCAAGTGGTCATGCCTCCTAAGAATTTGAGTTCAATATATATATATATATATATATATATATATATATATATATATATATATATATACACAATTTGTTGAGAAATTACGGTCTCACTAATTCCCACCACCCAGCCCAACAATAATAGTAAAGAAATAAAAACAATACACAACACAAGATTTAACGTGGAAACTTCAAAACAGGAGAAAAACCACCGGCCCCCAAAGAGAGAAATACACTATATCACAAATTGTTACAATGATATAGACGACTCTCTTAAGCCAACTACACTCTCCAAAATATTTAACTAATACAACTCTCAAACAAGGGTAAGAAAGAAAGAAATAATCAAATACTTAAAGTGTATTGATTGGTGCAATTTGAAATGAAGATTTAGTCCCTCTTATATAACCAAGTCACTCACCCCTCACATCTTCCTCCCACCAATGTGGGATAAACATATCTTCTACTAGCCAAAATAAACCAACAAATCTCCACCTTTTGGATAGAAGAAGATAACCATGCTTCCACATTGCAAGGATAACCGATGTAGACGCTTCCTCGACGACAACTTCAAGATCCTCATCTTCATGCCGTTGACATTATCTCCCAAGAGACAAAACTTGCATCTTCATCGAACATTGTCTAACCCGACAATCATTGTCATCACAGACAATCATAACTCTTAACAAGAATTATCATACTCCACCATTAAGAGTATAGCACTTAGAATATCACATTCCAAGCATTTCACCTCGGCACATGTTGTTGAACAACCAGCTAAAACTTTATGGTGCAACTTCCTTGTTTGGCTTTCCCGAAAGTCCCATCAGCTACAACATCAATTTCCACCACACAGCCTGCATCAACGCCAAACCAATGCCCATGTGTAATTGTGAAACCGCTAACGAACATCCCTTTCCACAGTGGCGCGGACACACCATGAGGATGACGTGACTTCAGAGGAATTCGTCACTCTCTGTAACAACGGAGACAATGTTAGCGTCTTTGGAGCCATTTGCCGGATTAGCTCCACCGGGACAATTAACCCTTACATGTCCAGTCTTCCCGCACTTCCAGCATGTCAGATTCTTTCTAGAGTTTCTCTTCTGCCTATCCGAACACAACACTATCGTATCTCCTGATGACGAAACCCCGTTACCTTCCAGTCTTTTCTCCTCGGATAGGAGCTTGCTAGTAACGTCTTCAAACTTCAGAGTTTTCTTCCCATACATCAAAATAGGTTTCATGTGTTCATAAGACGATGATAAAGATAATATCAACCTCAAAGCTTTATCTTCATCATCCGTTTTAACTCCAATAGCCTCCAGTTCTGAAACAATACCGTTAAGAATACTTAGATGATCTGAAATCTTTGAACCCCCATCCATACGCAGAGTATGAAATTGTTCTTTAAGACACAACCGATTTGAGATGCCCTTGCCCTGGTACAACTGCTCTAGTTTAACCCAAAGCTCCTTTGCCGTTGATAACCCGTGCACATTTGCAATCACGTTCTTTGCAAGACACAAACGAATCGCACTTGCTGCCCTCAAATCCATATCATCCCATTCTTCTTCATCGAACTTACTGCTAGAATCATTGCCAGGAACAAGGGTGGGTTTACCCTTCAAAGCCTTGTGTAAACCGGACTGAATCAACACATCCTTGACTTGAACCTGCCATAAGCCAAAATTGATCATCCCATCAAATTTCTCTACATCAAACCTCATTGGACTGAACTTCGACATCGTATCCGTATCCTATAGACAACACTTTCTCTGATTTTGCTCACGTTTCGAATAGCCAAAAGATGTAGCAGGTAGCCAGGACCCTTTAAATCAGAAATCCACAACTCGCCACTAACAAATCCAACTATTACTACGAATCAGAAAAAATATTGTCTAACCAGATACCCTATACGATCAATAGAACTCGTTTCTGATGTGGACGATCCACTCCCGTGGCAACCACAGAGCATACTCCGACTCCTATAACCGAGACCCCCGTCAAACCTGACGCTCTGATACCAGTTGTTGGGAAATTACGGTCTCACTAATTCCCACCACCCAGCCCAACAATAATAGTAAAGAAATAAAAACAATACACAACACAAGATTTAACGTGGAAACTTCAAAACAGGAGAAAAACCACCGGCCCCCAAAGAGAGAAATACACTATATCACAAATTGTTACAATGATATAGACGACTCTCTTAAGCCAACTACACTCTCCAAAATATTTAACTAATACAACTCTCAAACAAGGGTAAGAAAGAAAGAAATAATCAAATACTTAAAGTGTATTGATTGGTGCAATTTGGAATGAAGATTTAGCCCCTCTTATATAACCAAGTCACTCACCCCTCACATCTTCCTCCCACCAATGTGGGATAAACATATCTTCTACTAGCCAAAATAAACCAACACAATTAACCTATCAAGTGGTCATGCCTCCTAAGATATTTCCCAGTCACAAAAGATAATGTAGAAAAAACAATAATAAATGGAACACGAAACTAATTAATCTACTAACAAAAGTCCGGCATGTAATGGTGAGCATAATTGCCTCGTTCACTCTACAACACTTCCAATTACAATATGATACCTTTGCTCTTACTTTTCTTTCAATACTATAAAACAAAACCTACTCTAAGACGTGATATTTTAAACTAACTTCAGTCAATTTTTCAACAAAATCTGCCACCCTTATCATATACTCCATATATTTGATAATCTGCCACCTGTTATAATAATAATAATAATATAGATATGGATAGTCAATTTTGGTGTATACATATAGTCAATTTTAGTACACAAAGTATGTATTTTTATATTGAGATTTTGGGCTATAAATACTCATGAATGCAAGCATTAAACTTGCACCATTTCACACACTTACAAAGTGTTTCTTTCTTTCTCTCCATTATCATCTTTGTTCTTACACTTCATTATTAGTATTCTAAATCAAGAATCAAATCACTAAAGGTAGTTATAAGCCTACTGAATTATAACATCAAGAATCAAATCACTAAAGGTAGTTATAAGCCTACTGAATTATAACAAGTTATCAGCACGATAATCTTAATACTAAATATGGTTGGCTCTGCCACCAAAATGATATATGGTCGGTTATACCACCAAAATGATATATGGTCGGTTATACCACCAAAATGATATATGGTCGGTTATACCACCAGAATGATATAGGTCGGTTATACCACCTGAAAAAATATATGGTCGACACTGTCGCCAAATTTTCATTTATGTTTACTAATATTTATATTTTTGTTATATAACATTTATTTATGATTGCTTACACATGGTCGACACTGTCACCTACTTATCATTTATGTTATATTAAATTTATGTTTAATGTTTATATACTTATGAATATAAATTAACTCTAATTTATCATGATGTTTGTTTTAATTTTTGATAATAGAAAATGTCGAATCTGGAAAAGCTTAAATTTACTCCTTTAGAATCAACTGGAAACAACTACATGCCATGGGTTATAAAAGTAAAAATGCATCTTAAATCAATGGGCATTCTTGAAACCATAAATGAAAACAACACTTGTTCTGAAAAAGAACAAGCTACGGCATGTTGCTTTATTCATCAACATATTGATGAATGCTTACAAAATAATTATGTGACTGTAGAAGATCCCCATGTTTTATGGGAAGGTCTCAAAAGCAGATTCAATAATCAAAGAGAAATTTTACTTCCAGCTGCAATGGAACAATGGAGAACATTAAGGTTCCAAGACTTTAAGAAAGTAAATGAATACAGCTCAGCTCTGTATAATACATGTTCACAACTTAAATTTTGTGGACATGAAATTAGTGATGCAGACATGATGGAGAAAACTTTCTCCACAATGAATGCTGCAAACATCACAGTGCAAAGAAATTTGAGAATGCTAAAGTTCAAAACATATCCTGAACTTAATTCATATCTCTTAGTTGCAGAGCAAAATGATGAGCTATTAATGAAAAATCAGCAATCCCGTCCTACTGGTACACTTGCAATCCCTGAAGCAAATACTGCAAATAATTATAAACAGGGACAAGGACGCGGGCAAGGTCGTGGTTATAATAACCATCACCATCATCATGCCAAAAGCCATAACTATGGTAGAAACCATCCTTATGGTAATGGTAATGGGCGTGGACGTGGTCGTGGTCGTGGTCGTGGCTGTGGTGGTCAAAGAAATAGTAATCCACGAAAATATAAATATCAACCACAAAACAAGCCCATTAAACAAGATGTTGAAGAAAATTCTTCTAAAAATTCTGAAGAATCTTGCTACAGATGTGGTAGAATGGGCCACTGGGCTAATACTTGCCGAACATCTAAACATCTTGTTAAGATGTATCAGGATTCGCTGAAAGATAAAGAAAAGGAAGTAAACTTTGTGGATAACGTCGATCCAACAGTCACTGAGAAACCATCTGATTTATATGAAGATTTCTTGAATGTTTAAGTTGTGTGTCTTTCGAAAAATAAACGATTTAATATCGTCTGTCTTTGTTATTATGTTTGCTAAATGTTTCAGTACTATCTATTTGCGTTTAAAATATTGTGTAATATTAATGTACTCACTATTTATTTCTTATATATGAAGTTCAAGTGGTGGAGATCTCTGTATAGCAGACAGTGGAACTACACACACTATACTTAAATCCGAGAAATATTTTATTGATCTAAAACCAACGGAAGGAACTATACATACAATATCAGGACCTGCTAACTTGATAAAAGGGATAGGAAAGGCAAATTTCATACTACCAAATGGTACAAAATTTTTAATAAATGATGCCTTATTTTCTCCCAAGTCAAGCAGAAATTTATTGAGTTTCTCCGACATATACCTTAACGGGTATGATTATCAGTCAGTGACAACAGAAAATGAGAAATATTTAAGTATCACTGACAAGAGTCATGTGGTTGAAAAACTGCCAAGACTTAGTTCTGGATTACATTATACACATATAAATGTACCAGAAATACATATGGTAGTTAACGAAAAATATATTGATCCTGGTGTATTCAGTTTATGGCATAACAGATTAGGCCATCCAGGATCAACAATGATGAAAAGGATTATTGAATGTACTCATGGACATCCACTAAAGGATAGAAAAATCCATCATGATACAATGGTTCCATGTACATCTTGCTCTCTTGGAAAATTGATAACTAGACCCTCACCACTTAAGGTTGAGAAAGAATCACCAATGTTTCTTGAAAGAATTCAAGGTGATATATGTGGACCAATTCATCCACCATGTGGACCATTTAGATATTTCATGGTTCTAATAGACGCATCTAGCAGATGGTCTCATGTTTGTCTGTTATCAAGCCGTAATGTGGCATTTGCAAAATTTCTTGCCCAAATTATTAAATTGAGAGCTCATTTTCCTGATTACACCATTAAAAGGGTGAGACTTGATAATGCTGGTGAATTTACATCTCAAGCATTTAATGACTATTGCATGTCTATAGGAATTGTTGTTGAACATTCTGTTGCTCATGTGCATACACAAAATGGTTTAGCCGAGTCATTGATTAAACGTTTACAGTTAATCGCTAGACCATTGATAATGAGAACAAAACTCCCTGTATCTATATGGGGTCATGCAATTTTACATGCTGCTGCATTGATTCGCATCAGACCAAGTGCAAGTCATAAATATTCCCCCCTACAACTTGCTTTTGGTCAAGAGCCAAATATTTCCCATCTTAGAACATTTGGTTGTGCAGTGTATGTTCCAATTGCGACACCACAACGTACAAAAATGGGTCCTCAAAGGAGGTTGGGAATATATGTTGGATATGAAACATCTTCAATATTAAGGTATATTGAACCTATGACAGGTGACGTTTTTACAGCACGTTTTGCTGATTGTCATTTTAATGAAACATTGTTCCCTAGATTAGGGGGAGAAATGAAAAATAAAGAAAATGATGTTTCATGGTGTGAACCTCAATTAAAGTATCTTGATCCTCGCACAAAAGAATGCGAGACAGAAGTTCAAAAGATAATGCATATACAAGAACTTGCAAATCAATTGCCTGATGCATTTACAGATACAAAAACGGTGACAAAATCATATATACCAGCAGTAAATACTCCAGCTCGAATTGAAATTCCAAAAGCTGGCAATAACGTCACTCATGAATCTTTGCCACGTCAGAAACGTGGAAGACCAATCGGTTCAAAGGATAAAAATCCTCGAAAAAGAAAATCAGCTGATAATGAAGTAAAAGAAAGTGTTCAAGAAGAACCACAAATCAGTACTCCTACTGCAGAGGAGATTGATGATGTCAATACAGAAATTGCAATCAATTATGCATATTCAAAAATATTATGGAACCGAAATGAAATGAAAAATCTTGATGAGAAATTTTCATTTAATGTTGCATATGACATCATGAATAATGATGATGATCCAGAACCAACATCTATGGTTGAATGTCAAAATAGACATGATTGGGCTCAATGGAAAGAAGCAATACGAGCTGAATTAGAATCACTCAATAAAAGAAAAGTTTTCGGATCCATCATTCTCACTCCTAAAGATGTGAAACCTGTAGGATACAGATGGATTTTTGTCCGAAAAAGAAATGAGAAAAATGAAGTTACAAGGTATAAAGCTAGACTTGTAGCTCAAGGTTTTTCTCAAAGACCGGGAATTGATTATGAAGAAACTTATTCTCCTGTTATGGATGCAATTACTTTTAGGTACTTAATCAGTCTGGCAGTTTCTAAAAATTTAGAAATGCATCTCATGGATGTTGTGACTGCTTATCTATATGGATCACTTGATAGTGATATATATATGAAGATACCTGAAGGATTTAAGGTACCAGAAGCATCAAATGCAAAACCCAAAGAAATGTATTCGATTAAATTACAAAGATCTTTATATGGGTTAAAACAATCGGGACGTATGTGGTATAACCGATTAAGTGATTACTTGATAAGCAAAGGGTATACAAATAATCTTACTTGCCCTTGTGTTTTCATTAAGAAAACAACATCCGGATATGTGATCATAGCTGTTTATGTTGATGATCTTAACATCATAGGTACAAATAAAGAGATCCATGAAGCCATTCAACTTCTAAAGAAAGAATTTGAAATGAAAGATCTCGGAAAAACCAAGTATTGCCTTGGTTTACAAATTGAGCATATGCCTAATGGTTTACTTGTACATCAAAAAACATATACTGAAAAGATTTTGAAACGTTTCAATATGGACAAGGCAAAACCATTAAGTACTCCTATGGTTGTTAGATCACTCAATGTTGAAGCTGATCCATTTCGTCCATGTGAAGATCAAGAAGACATTCTTGGACCAGAAGTACCATATCTTAGTGCAATTGGAGCTCTTATGTATCTTACAAATTGTACAAGACCTGACATTTCTTTTGCAGTTAATTTGTTGGCAAGGTTCAGCTCTGCTCCTACCAAAAGACACTGGAATGGGATCAAACACATATTTCGATACCTTCGAGGAACTACTGATTTAGGATTATTTTATTCTAACGAATCAAAACAAGATTTGGTTGGTTATGCAGATGCAGGTTATTTATCTGATCCACATAAAGCTAAATCTCAAACTGGATATGTATTCCTAAATGGAGGTACTGCAATATCATGGCGTTCTCAAAAACAAACACTTGTTGCTACATCGTCAAATCATGCCGAAGTGATTGCATTACATGAAGCTACTCGGGAATGTTTTTGGTTGAGATCAATGACACAAATCATTACTGATTCTTGTGGACTAGAACGCGATAAAAGTCCAACAATTCTCTATGAAGATAATGCAGCTTGCATAGCACAGATGAAAGAAGGGTATATCAAAAGTGACCGAACCAAACACATACCTCCTAGATTCTTCTCATACACTCAAAATCTCATTAAGGACAACGAGATTGAAATGAGATATGTTCAATCCAGCAAAAACTCTGCTGATCTTTTCACGAAAGCACTTCCAACTGCTATTTTCAGAACACACGTTCATAACATTGGCATGAGACATGTTCAAAAGATGTAACAGCTGAAGCGATGTCTACTTGAGGGGGAGTCAACTCCATGCTGCACTCTTTTTCCCTTAGCTAAAGTTTTTTCCCACTGGGTTTTCTTTAGCAAGGTTTTTAACGAGGCAGTAATTTATAGTTGATCTTCAACAAAATAAAATTGCTATCCAAGGGGGAGTGTTATAATAATAATAATAATATAGATATGGATAGTCAATTTTGGTGTATACATATAGTCAATTTTAGTACACAAAGTATGTATTTTTATATTGAGATTTTGGGCTATAAATACTCATGAATGCAAGCATTAAACTTGCACCATTTCACACACTTACAAAGTGTTTCTTTCTTTCTCTCCATTATCATCTTTGTTCTTACACTTCATTATTAGTATTCTAAATCAAGAATCAAATCACTAAAGGTAGTTATAAGCCTACTGAATTATAACATCAAGAATCAAATCACTAAAGGTAGTTATAAGCCTACTGAATTATAACACCACCATATATTTTAAACAAAACTTACTCTAACCTCTTCAACAAACCACACTTATCATATACTTGCGTAATTAGCTTGGTTGCGAGACGAAAGAGCACCTTCCGACATGTAGAGACTAAAACAACCCAAAAGTTTTAAGATCAAATTTATAGAACCGGTATATAATTCCAACGTTTTTTAGTTACAATTATCAGAAGAATATTTTAGACGGTAATATAGGCATACCGGTTGCAAGACTTGCACGATTGAGCACCATTAGATGTAGAGGTGGACCTTTGTGCTTTACTTATTTGCAATGACTTAGCAACAACTTGATTTGACAGGTGTGGGGTGGCTACTTGAGACCCAATATCACATGCTTAAACATATTTACAATAACAAAACATAAGAAAGAATAGAAATTACTGTGTTTGCAATATCATACAACACTAATATCGAAAACATACTAATAGCCCACAGTAAATAAAAAAACTAGTAAAGCACCTTGCAGGTTAAGCATTCACAAAAGATGACATATTTTCATTCTTGTTGCTAGGGGTCTTGATATCAGTCTCATTGGGTCTCTTATTTCTAAATAGTGCAACAAAAGTATATATACATAGAGATTTTTTTTTTTTTTTTTTTTTTTTGGGTAAAGGGTTACCCCGGTGAATATTATTAAAAATAATAAAGAATGAGTTTACAAGCGCTGGAGCAACAAGAAAGCCTTGAAGCTACAAATAAACAACCCGCTAGACGCCAAATACAGACAACTAGCACTAAAAAAAAAAAAAATTAGAAAAAAAAAAAACCATTAAACTCCTTCATGCGATCCACTCTCCGCGAACTTTTAAATCGAATAGAAAGGATCTTCAGACGAACTGTGGAATAGATGTCTTCAAAAATCTTTACCTCCGTTCTATGCGACCTTTTGAAAATCCTATTATTCCGCTCTTGCCATATAAAATATACCGAAGCTGCAAAAACTAGTTTCGCAACTATAACATCCACATATACATAGAGATTTAATAATTCATATTCATATAATGATGATTAATAACACATCTGACTCACCACATCGCATAAAAAATTTGGGGATCTACTTTATAGTTGTTTCTCACCCGTATTCATCTCTTAGCCCATTTAGTACGTAAGAGAGATCATGTGAGATTTATGGAACACTACGCATATCATAATGTGCAGAATGTGGTTATAATATACAGAATCTTGATTTTACTTACAAAACGTCACCAACCTTCTAGTGTCGTTTCATTCTCATTGTTGACGTCACCAATGTTTCATAAATCCTCAATCCTGAAAAGGCAAGTAGTATATAGAAACTTAATCATGACTGTATAAATTCTATGTTTCTGCTAACATACTTCTAACTAAATCTAGAGACATGTACTACCTAGACCAAAACTATATTATCACTTTACAAAATTTTTTATAAGAACTTTAACTTATTTGGATAAACTTCCTCCTGCATCTACACAATGGTTACGTTCATAAACAGGATCAACCGCATCCATGGAGTATTTTAGGCCATCACCTTTTTCCACATACTTTGCAGCTATAGCCGTACAAACCATAGGCAGCACAAATAGATATAAGCCTACGTTGGGATAGTTCATTCAAAAATTTACATTTACAAACAATCTAAACCTGGTTCATAGTAAGACCTGGGTCCTCAGACATCATATAAACATATAATTAATTTAAACTATTTTGTTCTGGTGCACACAAGTGAGTTATTCAACCTAATCTAACAAAAAAACAAAAAAAACAAAAAAAAAATACTAATTATGATGAGCCAAAATAACCCTGTAATCAATCGTCATAACATTCTAATCGATTAATTAAACAAAAGAAGATACAAACAATACTAATTATCATGAGCGGAACTAACCCAGAAAATCATAACAAAATAACCCTGTAATCAAAGTTTACCTGGATCCATACATGATGCATACACGTCCTTTGTTCAAATGGAAGATGTCCAATCTCAAAAAGAACACTACAAAAAATCATAACAAAAGAAACCCTCGTATAACACAGTTCACAACCTATGAAATCGAGATGATCGGAGATAAATGTTCAATCAATCTGCATTTTTAACATAATAAAACCTAATTTTAATTAAAATGATTTCTAATGAACCTGTAGAAATATATATTTACCGGTAAAAATCGATATGAATTACTCTGTAATCTGCATTTTAATTTAAATGATTTCTAAGCGATTTGAGATTTGAAGTGATTATGCAAAGGCCCCTAATTTTGTTTGTGACCCGTTTTTGTAAGGGTATAATAGGCATATTAACTCACAAATAATGAATTACTGTATTAGCTAATATATTCTGTAGATGATTTAGGGTTATTGGATCAAAGGGTATGGTGAAGTAATTAGTTGATCTAATGGTAATTAAAAGATGTTTTAAAATATTTATTAGCTAATAAAAACCCTCTTTTAATGTATAGTAGGATAGGATATGATAGGATATATATATATATATATATATATATATATATATATATATATATATATATATATATATATATATATATATATATATATATATATATATATATATAGTGGTAGGATCAAGAGGGAAGTAACCATTCGGGGGGAAGCGGGGAGAAGCAAAAACTTTTTTTTTTGTTTTTTGAAAAAACTTTGTTCACGAACATTATAGATGAGATGAAAATATGAACATTTAGTAGAGACACTTTGTGATAAATGTTTTTATTTTTGCGGGAAAATGCTCGAAGAAGTAATATATAACAATTATCGTGTTTTTCGAGCGTATTTTGAGGTTTTAGCTATTGGGGTTTAGATATTAGGGTTTATAGGGTTTAGATATTAGGGTTTAGAAATTTAGGGTTTAGGGTTTAGATTTAGGATTTAGATTGAGTTTTTAACATGAACGGTTTAGAGTTTAGGGTTTAGGGTTTGGTGTTTTGGGTTTATGGAATAAACCCAAAACACCAAACCCTAAACCCTAAATTCTAAACCCTAAATTCTAAACCCTAAACTCTAAATCGGGCTAAATTTTACTTCACAAAACATGAAAAAAAAACGTTCATATTCTTCACGAACAATATTATCTTGAATGTTATTTTTGTCGATCGTTTTCCCGCCTAAATAATAACATTCATCACGAAGTGTCTCTTCTAAATGTTCATATTTTCGTGTGATCTTGATGCCGGAAAAAAAAAATTTCAAAAAAAAAAAACGAAAAAAAATAAAATTTTTTGCTTCCACCCGCTTCCCCCCAATTGTTACTTCCCCATTGATCCTGCCCATATATATATATATATATATATATATATATATATATATATATATATATATATATATATATATATATATACATATAATATTCTATAATTTAAAAACTCTTAATAAAATGTTTAATACATTCAATATATGTTTAAGACAGCTTGTAGCGGTTGCCAAGCAACGGCGTTCCCGCCTATGTGGCATGGGGCAACGCCTCCCCTTCCAAATATCGTGGCGTTGGATGACCAAGAAGATGGTCTGCACGTGGCTAGGCAACTGATCCAGCAACGGGGTGGTTCCCCCCCCCCCCCCCCCCTTTTTTATTTTTATTTTTATTTTAAAAATCATATTTTTATCCCTTTTTAATACTTAACCCAATTATATTTTAACACATCGTCACAAATACTCCCAACCAACACCAAAAACCCACACCATCACTACTCCACAAAAACAACCCACACGTTCTAGTTATCAAAAAGGTACAAAAAGCAACTCACGCCCCCAACTCACGCCACCAACCACTACAAATAGTATAATAGCTATTTGAAGTGGATATATGGTGTTTTTTTAAAGATCTCGCAAAATAAATTGTAGAAAGAATATATATTTGTATTCCTTATAACGGACAAATTAAAAAAATATGTTGACACTTGTAATGGTATTGGCTTGATCGAGAAAGGGAGTAAAGAGCATTATTTAACTTAGATTTTGAAAAAATGAACGCAAAAAAAATAATATTTAAAAATAAATTAAAAAACGTAAAAAAAAAAATCAAAATGATGGTTGCCCTTTTCGCATTTAATATATAGGTAAATTAATAATTACTAACACGAATTATACAACCAATTTTAAGGATGTTGGTTGATCTCTTTAATAAGTTTGGGCCTTCTTCTATTTCGAAACAAGGTGATGGTTTGGTTCATTGGTTGACCTGTCTACGTCTTCGAGTAGGTTCGTAGGCTTCTTCGACTCGGTTTGAGAAATTCGAGGGTGTTCTTGTGGAAGGAAAACTTATTAATCCCCCTCCTGTTCCGAGATTCAAAGAGGGCCATGGCCTGACCAAGTATTTGGGTTACTGTGATAAGTTTTGTATCATTCTATCGGTTTAAAGAATTATTACTTATTGGGACTTGAGGTAGACAAAATTTCATTCCTCGTTCCTGAATTTTACATCAAATTTGATTCCTCGTCATTTTTCTTTTCTTTTTTGTGCATCCCTCGTCCCTAATGTATCACAATTGAATAACAATTGAATGTCTTTTAAGTCTGATATCTAATATGGAGTGTATGCATTAAAGGTTGAACCTATTACTCCGTATAATTTTATGTTAAATGATATGATAAGTTTATTTATGACTTTTTGAAACTTGAGTTTAGTTTTTGTTTTAATTAATAGTAAGTCTTAATAATCTTTTTAAAAAAGATTAATTCAAAATCTCTTATGGATAATTTTAAAATGTTCAAAGATACTCCATTCGACTTGTACTAATTTTCAACTTCGATTTTATATGATTATGATGCTTAGGTAATGTACTACAACCAAAAAAATTTGAATGTTTATTTTCGCCCTCCTAATCGAAAACTTCATGTTGTGCCGCTGAAATCCAGCTCCAGTCGACTAATATTCTAAGATGCAAGATCACTCCCAATCCTCGAAGGTTGAAGCTCTCGATTATTCTTGTTGATTTGATCCCTTTAGTGGATGTGAAGGTATCAAGTTTTTGATTTCTTGTAAAGCTTAGGTTACGAGTATTAGTACCTTTAGATCTTTCGGACGAGTGTTGGTTTGCGGTGATGAAGAAAGCTTCAAAAATGTTATTTCCTCTCGGTCACAGGACTTTTTTATTTGTCCTTTGTCGGAGATCGGTGGTTAGTATTTTCATATTTGTGTGGATCAAAGTTATGGGCGTTCTGATAACTTGCGCCTCTAAAGAGAACGTAGAGAAAATAGCCGAGCTATTTGGTGAATTGATTCACATCTTCCTCTTCGTTAAGTAATGTGGGATCCATGTTCACTTTCATCAAGTTGCGATTCCCTAAACATATTCATGGCTCGGTCGACATTGATATCAAGGATAAAGACGGGCCAAAATGTAATGTGTGTCGGAAATCTCAGATACCTCGAGCTTACTAGTATTCTTTGTAATACGTTTTATCGTAAACTTTTGGAATCTACAAATTGATTCGTGGTTTCTAGTAGAGTGATATGGCAGAAACGCAAGGCTTTATTCGTGCGGTGTCGTTAGGCCGCAGGATGTCCGATTCGGTTGATCAAGGTGGCAAACAGTGGTTTTGTTTATTTATATTATGCGGGGGCCTAAATTTACTTTTACTTTCTAAGGTGTAGAATGTGTAAGTTAACCTATTGTCGTGTTTTTTTTTATGGATTAACGAATTGAAGATCAAGTGGATAATTGTCTTTTAGTTAAATTACCTAGATAAAGGATAGTAGTTGGTTTAAGCTAAAAGTTCTAAGTGCGGAAAAGTAAATAAGTGGAAGGATTTTCGGAGTATGCAGATCAGGGAAATGTTGATCAAGATATCAGTGTTGGGTTAAGGAAAGGTAATTATGCTTATGTTAAGACTATGCTTGGAATGATGTAGATCTGGTTGGATGAGCCAATTACACAGACCTACTTGTCTCTGAACTCTCGGAGTTCTCTTTGAGCAGTGAGAAGTATGTCTGAAAGGTAGCTATACCTCGGAGGTTATCCTCAGTAAAGTACTAGGTTTATTAGTGAGTTGAGCTCTAATCCTAACCCTCGTTATCAGTTTAGTTAACTGAATAACAACGTGCCGTGTTGATTGAACACTGATCACAAACAGAAGGAATCCGTCGGTTTAAGTTGGAAAAACCTTAAGTGAAAACTAACAACCATTCCATCATACTAATGAGATCATATCAATTCAAACATTATACAACATTACAGTTGATATACTAATAGTAAAGCAGATAGAAACCTAATGAATACCTAAACAGTTGATATGACTAAGTCCTAAGGCAACAATCAAACAAGAACATGCAATAGGCTTGGGTCACACAGTGAATGCACTAACTATATCTTAACAGCTCCTAAGAAGTCTCTTTGGAACAATCAATAGGCATACTAGGTCATTCATGTCTCAATTCCTAAGTTCTGTGTCCTAAAAGCGCATTAAATGCCTCTCGGGAACTCCGGCCATACCGAGTTCATAGAATCTTCAGATACAGTATAATCAGGGGTCTTAATCCTATGAAGTAGCTAATTTCATATAGGTGGACAAGTCCTGATCACAACCTAGGTTTACACTGGCTCCTAAGTCTGCTAACGCATTGCTAATTTGGACATCTTGCAGGTAGCAAGGTACCGTAAATCTTCCTGTATCTCCTAACTTAGGGGGAATACCATGTTGTAACACTAATGAGCACTCTTCACTTAATGGCAAGCTAACTATCTCTCTTAATCTCTCTTTGTTTGAAAGCAGTTATTTGAAAAATTTAGCGCAGTTTGGCATTTCTACTAAAGCATCTACTAGTCGTACATTCAAATGCAAATTCTTAATAATATCCCAATACTTAGCGAATTGCGCCTCTTGTTTTTCCTTCCTAAGCCTACCTGGGAAAGGTATGCGGGCGCGCGGAATAATTTTCGGGGCCTTAGGAGAGATAGGTTCCGGTGGATTGACAACGGGGTCAATTGGCATTGGTTCTTTATCGAAAAAATCTTGTATGGGTATACTGACAGTTGTTTCTTTCCCTCCTCTAGTAATTACTAGGGCATCAAACTCACTACACTCTATATCAACTTTAGTGGTTAAACGTTTAAGCGTAAGCTAAAAATTGGTGATTAATTCTTCAAAAGTCTTTATCAAAGTGTCGAACTTATTTTTACATTCTATGACTTGAAGGTTTATCATGTATTGCTTTTTCATAAATTCAACTAAAATTTCCTTAGAGTGGAGAGTAGGTTTGTGTAACGGGAAGATTATATTATGATTCGAGTTATTTTGCTGTTTGTGTGCCCATCTAGGGTAAGGATACCTTAGATTGGTTCTAGTAGCATCGGAGTTTCTAGGAATTGGTAAACTTTGAAGAGTGAGAGTGAGATCTTGTAACCTGGTTTTCAGCATTTTTACCGTATGAGCGAAGATGTCATCCTTCTCAGCAGCTTCATTGCTCCAATCTTCCTGCTGTGCAGCTATTGTATCCAAGAGATTCCATGCTTCACCTGCTGTTCGGGACATGAAATTGCCTTGCAAGGCCATGTCTAGGAGAGACTTATCATCCTTGGTCAAACCATTGTAAAGCATACAGATTATGTCTGCCTGACTTAACGAATGATTCGGACATCTTTTAAGCATCATCTTTATCCTATTCCATGCTAGACACAATGACTCATTTTTTTTTTTTTGAGAAACGTTTGTGATGTCATTTCTTAAACAGGTTTGTAGGGAGGGTGGATAAAATTTGTTTAGAAATTTGGTGGCTAGATCCTCCCATGAATGTATTGAATTCGGGTTAAGTTCATCAAACCATGCTAAAGCGTGTGCAGAAAGTGAATATTGGAAAAGATGAAGCTTTAAAATGTTTTTCTCGTTTTCTTCCTTCTTAAAAGAGTCAACCAGACTGACAAATTTGTTTAAGTTAAAGTTTGGATAGTCAGTCGGTAATCCTTGAAATTTACAGATCATACTGACTAGTTTAATCATGTGTGAACTAATTTCAGGAATTCCTTCGGTTCCTAAGGTGATTGGTCCTCCTCTTTCCTCTAAGCATGACTTATGCATAGAAGCAAGGGTATCTTGATGTTCCATTTTTTTAGATTTTCTGTTTAAAAGACTTAAAAGTAACTTTTAGAAAATATTAATTTACTATAAGGATCGATAATTTAATAAAAACAATTATTCTTGAAATTCGGTCGCTAACCAAAACGTATATCTTAACTGATAGGATTCTCACAGATTACTTGTATCTAGGTGGCCAGGCCGACTACCGAGAGGCAGGATCCTTTTGGTTCCAATATAATTGGAGACTGTTCAGAAAATTCAACAACCAAGTCCGTGTATAATTGTCTTTCTTAGACACCACTGATAATGCAAAAAACGAACATATATTTCATAGCATTATCCTTCAAGAAAGACAAGTTTTTGGTTGCAATTTTTCTATTTACAAGTGATATTCGTTTAAATAATAAATGGTGAAGACAAAAGATAGATTCGACGATTTGAAGACGCAAACGACCAAAAAGCTAAAAAGTACAAAGTACAATCCAAGAGGTTCAATATATTGATGAGAAACGTCTCAAAATTACAAGAGTACAAGCCGCAAAACGCAAAGTACAAGATATTAAATAGTACGCAAGGACGTTCGAAAATCCGGAACCGGGACATGAACCAACTATCAACGCGCGACGCAACGGGCCTAAAATTACAAGTCAACTATGCACATGAATATAATATAATATATAAATAATTCATAAAATTATATATATTAAATAAAAACCGTCGACAAACAAGAAGACAAGTGAATGTGAGCTGTCCCAGGGGGACATGCGATCGCATGGCCTGGAAGAGTAAAATCCATGCGATCGCATGGCTGAAGATTCCAGGCCAGGTCCTATAAATTGCAAGTTTGGGCGACGAGTAATACACCAATATATCAACTATCTCTCTTACTCTCAAATATATATTTATATTTATATTTTAATTATAATTTTAATTTAAGTTTAATAATAATAAGGTTATGTTAGCGAATGTTTTAAGTTTGTAAGTCGAAATTCTGTCCGTGTAACACTACGCTATTAATACTCATTGTAAGTTATGTTCAACCTTTTTAAATTAATGTCTCGTAGCTAAGTTATTATTATGCTTATTTAAGCCGAAGTAATCGTGATGTTGGGCTAAATATTAAAGACGGGGTAATTGAGCTTTGTACCATAATTGGGGTTTGGACAAAAGAACGACACTTGTGGAAATTAGAGTATGGGCTATTAATGGGCTTTATATTAACTAATGTAACACCCTGTTTTTTTTTTAAAGTCACAGCGGAGATCCTGTTTATAAAATATGACACGTAATACAAACGACACATGTATTACATTACATTAATATCATATCAAATATTAAAAGTCCGTTACATATATAAAAACCATGTGTTACGTTAAGCAAAGACACTAGTAACAAAAGACACGACATCAGAGTTTCAACTTGTCAAACATATCATCCCGCATCCCATCTTCACCCTGGTATCTAACATGCAATCATACTGAACCTGCAAGGGTGAAAATGTGGGGGATTAGCACAACTGCTAAGTGAATGGAACTATCTAACAGCTAAGCATACAGTATCAAACATGCCAGGTCATCTATTGCTACATCCGTCAGCAAACAACTAATAGCAACACAAGGATCGGCGGCTTGTACGGGCACGCGACTCGTAGCTGATCGGGCTACAGTCTACCGATAGTCCCTCCTACCGAATCACCTGCATAACAGTCCAGACGCAATGCATGCGTCCTTTTATGCTATACTGAACATCCGTAGGACTTGGACCCAACCTAGCCTGGCCTCGGTTGACCTCGTACGGACCCCACCTAGCCTAGCCTCAGTGGAATCTCCAGCTAGCCTGGCCTCACTGGTGCTCACAAAATAGTGCATAGAGATCACATACGACATCATGGTAAGCTATCTAGTGCATATAGGCATACAACGCTAATTATGCATGGCACTCGACTATCAACAGTATAAACTAACAGTAGCATCGCTTGCTACTCTATACTATAACCGGAGATAGTCCCACTCACCGATACCCGCAAACTCGGTAGTCTAATGTCACCGAGTCTTCTCCTCGTCTGTACCACCTGAGAATAAATACTGAACAAGTTAGTAAATCGTATCCCATTTACTAACAATATTACTATATATATATTCAATAAATATATATATATATATATATATATATACACTTCTCATGATTTCGTAGCATAATATATACACATTTATTTATATATACACTCGTATATATATATATATATATATATATATATATATATATATATATATATATATATATATATATATATATATATATATATATATATATACACTAAAAACATGTCCAAATGAGCGGGTCAAGGGAAAAATGGGCAATTAACACATATATGCACACATATACGCACACATATACATACATATACACTTATAAAAATATATAAATCATACAATCTCATATGTGCATACAATTCCTACACAATATCAACTTAGTACTAATTAAAAGTCCCAATTTATGCAAACGGGTCAAGGGTTAAACGGGCGAACAAACCAACACATGAACTATAAAAATAGAGGCACAACAGGGCTGCAAAATAGCAGCAAATAGCAGCAACGGGTCTGCAAAAATAGCAGCTACAACTGCGAAATTGCAGCAAAAAGTGCCCCGCGCAGCAGCAACAGCTGCTGTCCCTGTCGGTTTAACCCACAAAAATCGAGTTTCGAGCAGTTTTTTGACCAAATAAAGGTACACAATGATGTTATAACATACATATAACAATAATCTAACAATACACAAGTCAAACAAACATGTATGAACAAGATTCAAGCACAAAAAATACATTTATCAATTTTAACAAGAACCCTAATTTAGTCAAGGATTCAACACAAAATTAAGAGATACAAACTTGTTTATAATCTTCTAATGATACACGAAATTAGTTTGAAATGTTGAATTAGTCCAAGAACACCCAAGATTAAAACACTAATTTGCACTTTTCATATTTTTTGAGCAAGAACCCTAAAGTACCTGAATTAATCACGAAATTAGGATACAAACCTGATTGTAATATGTTATGGATGCACAAGAACGAATTTAGGGCTTGGATTAATTCACTATCATCATCAAGTAAGCTAGGGTTTAGAGAAAATGAAGACTAGAAGAAGAATGGGGGAAAAATCGTGACCTCAGGGAAATAAGCAAGGAAATAGGCCGGTCCATTTATTTAAATGGGTGTTAAACCCCATACCCGATAACACACGGGTATTTAACTTGTTATCAGATATCTTTCGTATTCGATTCGAAAACCCAAACGATGTCAGAAATAAATAATAAAACCTGTTTTGGGACCCTGATCATAAAACGAACCCAATGGACCATTAATATTATATTAACAATTATAGAATAATTATTACAAAATTAACCACTTAACGTCACTCAAGGGTAAAATGGTCCAATCCACCTAGGTCGGTTCTCAGGATGTTACAAATCTACCCTCCTTAAAGAGATTCCGTCCTCGGAATCTGGTCAGTTAAAGTCAACAAGCGTCATGGGGTACTAAAACCATCACAACAGGCCAAAACAAGATCTAAGTCATAACACGTCTTACGATCACAAGCATTACAGGCTTCAGTTTAATACTCAACTGTCAAGTGAAAACTCACCGGTCCAAAGTCAACACAAACTTTCCATCATGACTTTCATTAAATGGCCAAAATGTGGTATAACTTGATTCACTAATTTCAATTTTACAACATAACACTTATATATCTTAACATACACTAATCTTATAGTACCACCTTCACCGCTTGCACGAATACTCCATTACTGAAAATATATCACTAACATAAACTAAACAAGTCAAATTTCATCCGAATCCCAACTGAAAAAGGTTAACAAGTCATCTGTCATTCACACACAATTTTGTTTATGAATATTAAGTAGCTCAGGTCAATCACCTTTTTCCGTCGTCAATCTTATGAATTTCAACGAAAAGTTTCACATCAAGTCTAGGTTTATACACTAATGTTACGAATTACTGTTAATGATCCACTACTTTATATCAATCGATCTCGTTTTTGGGGTTAACCCTGAGTCATTTTCATCGAATTTCCAAATCAATACAGTCCAAAACACTAGTCAATGGCTATCATTTACCTTTAAACACACAAACTTAGCAAATTTCATCAAAACCATATTGGTAAGTCAACTCGGATTACACTAAAATTACTCAAATTATGTGATTCAATACCCAGTTCTGATATTAAGAATTTCGTCGAACTTCGCTCATTCGTGTCGATATTCACCCACTAATTTAATGACTAATTAGCATTTCTGGTCCACTTATCCATCATATAACCGATACAAACACATTCTCAAGTCAAATCTAATTACTACCTAACGGATCCCGAGTATAGAATAACCGTCATCCTATACCGAAAGTAATTATCTACCGGTTATATCCCTCAAGTTTTCTTAATTCATGCACCCGACATCGCTAAAGTTACATCATAAAGGTCACCACTCGGTTAAGATTCCATCAGAATCCACAATTCAAACCTATATAACCACTAATAACTTACACAAAGTCTAGGTACATTACCTCTGTCAGTAACAAGTCAGCAAGGTCAACTTCCGGTCAAAACCCTCCAAAAATCAAAACAAGCTAACAATCACGTCCAATGTATCAATCACTACATCTCATCCAACTCCCGAAACTACTGTATGATTTACCATGATGTATTTCCGTTGGCCAGGCGTAATACATCATCCCAAATCATACTTTCATTTCGAGTATTTCCGAGCGAGACCCTTCTTGAATCCGTCAATCTAAATAGTCTACTTTCTTTGGTCACTGATAGTTATAATCCTCTAATAACAAATATATTCCAAACACAAGGTTTCTAAATTTGTTATCCGATTACAACTATCTTGGCACATTAACATGTCTGTCACATTTACCCTGTTCAAATGTACCCAATTGATCCTCTTTTGCAACACACTAGTAAATTCCAACACTTCTATCTAAGTTCTTAAGTGACACTAACTACAACTTTTCACTCATATTCGAACACTCAACCTAGTCTTAAGGTCAACTCACACCCAAAACTCAATCTTCGGTCCGGTGAAAGTCCGTCTCTATCTACTCAAGAGACCAATACAAGAGAACTGCCTACACTTATGTTCTAAGGACCACACACAAGGTCACGTTTGGCCAAAGAAGAAAGACAGTTCCTTAGGACAACTCTACGGGTCCTACACAACAAGTCCAGTCATACAAGGATACAACAAGGATACTGGTCCAGTCACATCTACTGGTTCAGTCACTCTCTATCAAGCATGTAGATTATGTTTTATATGGCTACTCAATAGAGTTCGAGTCTCTGGTCAAGATATAAGGGGACTACGACTCTAAAATAGTCCCTTCGGGTCACTACGTGTGTTCCACCAGTCAACGGTCAATGGTAAAGAAAAAGACTTCCTACAAGTCTTGATTACCACTAACGGATCTGGCATAGCAGCATAAACTAAATCTAGACTATCAGGCCAATCGCATTTAGTGTATATATCCAATACCTAAAGCATGACACTACAACAACAATACTAACATGTCAACATGTTACACGCATTACAAGTAACATGTCTCAACTAATATGGCAAACCTGCACAATAATTAAGCCACTATGCACTACTAAATAGGAAACTAGACTAAGGCCATTTAAATAATTTCCACTATACCAATCAACAATGTCTAGCATAAATATCCACAATGACGACTTACTACATGCAACCACTAATTACCAATTGTAATAATAAAATTTACAAAAAATGTAATAAACACGTACCGGCATTCAAGTCGTCATATGTATCACCAACCTCTGCCAAAATCTGGTATGCTCCAATTGTATCTACTATGGGGTTCCTTCTATCTTGTCCATCCATAAGAGCAGAAGATTACCCGGTTGATAAAATTTGTGCCCCGGACCCCGCCCCAGAACTCTCTCTCATTTGTCAAACACCAAGATGCTCTGAATCCCGTACAATGACAGATTCAATCAATACTGCCTCTGAAGGGTAGCAAATGAACTTTCTGATCTATCTTACCACACCTTACACATCCTACCGTTAGATGGAAATCATAACCTAAAGTGAGGCGACCTGTTACTGTCACACCATACTCTTTACAAAGAACCCGTATCGTTCCGTCTTGATACTTCGACTTGCTTACATCCACTAAACTTCCTAAATTACTGATTGATTTAACCCGAAATACCCAAGAGGTCGACTACTCAAAGTCTGTCCAATGGAATCTTTTCCTTTATTATTATTACTATTTTATTTTTATTTTTTTACTACTAGTGACAAATGCTTCTGTATCGGATAATGGTAATGCTGTCTAGTTATTGCTGAGGTTGCATCATCAGTGACAAGGAAATATTACCCACCGTGGTTACATTTAAATAGAAACTGAACACCCACCTGACACTGATTAGACCGTCTGATCTGAAGGTACAAAATCTGAGTCCACCTGCACTTACTGCTCTAACCTATATTACCTGCCCTGAACCTTCGGTAAGTGTTCTTACAACCCTGATATCTATCCCCGAGATTCTTTATCTGATAGACATCTGTACTCTGCAGTTCTGACTGTTCTAGGGGCGTTTGGGGCCACAGCGTTATCGTCACTATCATCCATACCTGTACTGCACAACATCTCACACCAAAGCTTAGTATAACACAGGTTAGTAACTAACAACTAACGCAGTTATACCTCCCATTCACTTAACCCATCCCCCAATATATGTTTGACTCAACACACGATTTGGGAACATGTCACTTACGTGAACATGCTGCCAAATCCATGCTCTGATACCACAATTGTAACACCCTTTTTTTTTTTTTTTTTAAAGTCACAGCGGAGATCTTGTTTATAAAATATGACACGTAATACAAACGACACATGTATTACATTACATTAATATCATATTAAATATTAAAAGTTCGTTACATATATAAAAACCATGTGTTACGTTAAGCAAAGACACTAGTATCAAAAGACACGACATCAGAGTTTCAACTTGTCAAACATATCATCCCTCATCCCATCTTCACCCTGGTATCTAACATGCAATCATACTGAACCTGCAAGGGTGAAAATGTGGGGGATTAGCACAACTGCTAAGTGAATCGAACTATCTAACAGCTAAGCATACAGTATCAAACATGCCAGGTCATCTATTGCTACATCCGTCAGCAAACAACTAATAGCAACACAAGGATCGGCGGCTTGTACGGGCACGCAACTCGTAGCTGATCGGGCTACAGTCTACCGATAGTCCCTCCTACCGGATCACCTGCATAACAGTCCAAACGCAATGCATGCGTCCTTTTATGCTATACTGAACATCCAGACGCAATGCATGCTATACTAACAATATTACTCTATATATATTCAATATATATATTTATATATATATATATACACTTCTCATGATTTCGTAGCATAATATATATACATTTATTTATATATTGAAATGTCCCGTTCTTATTGATTAAAAACGTTCCATATTAATTGATTTCGTTGCGAGGTTTTGACCTCTATATGAGACGTTTTTCAAAGACTGCATTCATTTTTAAAACAAACCATAACCTTTATTTCATAAATAAAGGTTTAAAAAGCTTTACGTAGATTATCAAATAATGATAATCTAAAATATCCTGTTTACACACGACCATTACATAATGGTTTACAATACAAATATGTTACATCGAAATCAGTTTCTTGAATGCAGTTTTTACACAATATCATATAAACATGGACTCCAAATCTTGTCCTTATTTTAGTATGCAACAGTGGAAGCTCTTAGTATTCACCTGAGAATAAACATGCTTTAAATGTCAACAAAAATGTTGGTGAGTTATAGGTTTAACCTATATATATCAAATCGTAACAATAGACCACAAGATTTCATATTTCAATACACATCCCATACATAGAGATAAAAATCATTCATATGGTGAACACCTGGTAACCGACATTAACAAGATGCATATATATAAGAATATCCCCATCATTCCGGGACACCCTTCGGATATGATATAAATTTCGAAGTACTAAAGCATTCGGTACTTTGGATGGGGTTTGTTAGGCCCAATAGATCTATCTTTAGGATTCGCGTCAATTAGGGTGTCTGTTCCCTAATTCTTAGATTACCAGACTTAATAAAAAGGGGCATATTCGATTTCGATAATTCAACCATAGAATGTAGTTTCACGTACTTGTGTCTATTTTGTAAATCATTTATAAAACCTGCATGTATTCTCATCCCAAAAATATTAGATTTTAAAAGTGGGACTATAACTCACTTTCACAGATTTTTACTTCGTCGGGAAGTAAGACTTGGCCACTAGTTGATTCACAAACCTATAACAATATATACATATATATCAAAGTATGTTCAAAATAAATTTACAAAACTTTTAATACATTTTGATGTTTTAAGTTTATTAATTCAGCTGTCCTCGTTAGTAACCTACAACTAGTTGTCCACAGTTAGATGTACAGAAATAAATCGATAAATATTATCTTGAATCAATCCACGACCCAGTGTATACGTATCTCAGTATTGATCACAACTCAAACTATATATATTTTGGAATCAACCTCAACCTGTATAGCTAACTCCAACATTCACATATAGAGTGTCTATGGTTGTTCCGAAATATATATAGATGTGTCGACATGATAGGTCGAAACATTGTATACGTGTCTATGGTATCACAAGATTACATAATATTCAATACAAGTTGATTAAGTTATGGTTGGAATAGGTTTGTTACCAATTTTCACGTAGCTAAAATGAGAAAAATTATCCAATCTTGTTTTACCCATAACTTCTTCATTTTAAATCCGTTTTGAGTGAATCAAATTGCTATGGTTTCATATTGAACTCTATTTTATGAATCTAAATAGAAAAAGTATAGGTTTATAGTTGGAAAAATAAGTTACAAGTCATTTTTGTAAAGGTAGTCATTTCAGTCGAAAGAACGACGTCTAGATGACCATTTTAGAAAACATACTTCCACTTTGAGTTTAACCATAATTTTTGGATATAGTTTCATGTTCATAATAAAAATCATTTTCTCAGAATAACAACTTTTAAATCAAAGTTTATCATAGTTTTTAATTAACTAACCCAAAACAGCCCGCGGTGTTACTACGACGGCGTAAATCCGGTTTTACGGTGTTTTTCGTGTTTCCAGGTTTTAAATCATTAAGTTAGCATATCATTTAGATATATAACATGTGTGTAGTTAATTTTAAAAGTCAAGTTAAAAGGATTAACTTTTGTTTGCGAACAAGTTTAGAATTAACTAAACTATGTTCTAGTGATTACGAGTTTAAACCTTCGAATAAGATAGTTTTATATATATGAATCGAATGATGTTATGAACATCATTACTACCTCAAGTTTAGTAGGTAAACCTACTGGAAGTGACAAGAAATGATCTAGCTTCAATGGATCTTGGATGGCTTGAAAGTTCTTGAAGTAGGATCATGACACAAAAACAAGTTCAAGTAAGATTTTTACTCGAATTAAGATAGTTTATAGTTATAGAAATTGAATCAAAGTTTGAATATGAATATTACCTTGAATAAGAAAGATAACCTACTGTATATAACAAAGGTTTCTTGATCTTAGATGATTACTTGGAATGGATTAGAAAGCTTGGAAGTAAATTAGTAAACTTGAAGGGATTTTTGAAGTGTTCTTGAAGTGTTCTTCCTATGATGATTATAGCTTGATTCTTGAAGTGATTTTTGATGAAGATGATGATTAACTACTGGAAAAATACGTTCATAATAGTGTGTGTGTGTTGAGAGAGAATTAGAAAGAGAATTGGAAGTGAAATGGAGTGAATGATGAGTGGTAATTGGTGAGTGGTGAGTGGGGTTAAAAGGAGTTCTAGTTAGTTGACTAGCTCATGGTAGAAGTTAAAATTGATTATTCATACATGAAATAATCAAGAGTGGAATCCCATGCTAGTTCCTATTGGTATATACTCATAGTAAGTACGTTTTGAAGCTGTGTATAATACGGGTAAGAATACAACTAGAATTCTTGATGAAAGAAAAGAATGGAAAAGTAACTGTAACCATTTTCGTTAAGTATGAGTGTTTTGATATATGTCTTGAAGTCTTTCAAAAGTATTTTAATACATCTAAATACACTACTTGTATATACATTTTAACTGAGTTGTTAAGTCATCGTTAGTCGTTACATGTAAGTGTTGTTTTGAAACCTTTAAGTTAACGATCTCAATTAATGTTGTTAACCCATTGTTTATTATATCTAATGAGATGTTAAATTATTATATTATCATGATATTATGATATATTAATATATCTTAATATGATATATATACATTTAAATGTCGTTACAACGATAATCGTTACATATATGTCTCGTTTCGAAATCCTTAAGTTAGTAGTCTTGTTTATATGTATATAACTCATTGTTAATATACTTATGGAGATACTTACTTATCATAATCTCATTTTAACCATATGTATATCCATATATATATCGTCATGTCGTTTTTACAAGTTTTAACGTTCGTGAATCGCCGGTCAACTTGGGTGGTCAATTGTCTATATGAAACATATTTCAATTAATCAAGTCTTAACAAGTTTGATTGCTTAACATGTTGGAAACATTTAATCATGTAAATATCAATCTCAATTAATATATATAAACATGGAAAAGTTCAGGTCACTACATATATATACACTCGTACATATATATATATATATATATATATATATATATATATATATATATATATATATATATATATATATATATATATATATATATACAACGTCATACCAAACGGGTCAATGGCAAAATGGATGATCATGTATATATATATATATATATATATATACACTTATATATACATACTAAAAACATGTCCAAATGAGCGGGTCAAGGGCAAAACGGGCAATTAACACATATATGCACACAAATATATACATATACACTTATAAAAATATATAAATCATACAATCTCATATGTGCATACAATTCCTACACGATATCAACTTAGTACTAATTAAAAGTCCCAATTTATGCAAACGTGTCAAGGGTTAAACGAGCGAACAAACCAGGTGAACTCGTATCTTCTGGAAATAGATGCGGGTATTTCTTCTTCATCTGATCTTCACGCTCCCAGGTGAACTCGGGTCCTCTACGAGCATTCCATCGAACCTTAACAATTGGTATCTTGTTTTGCTTAAGTCTTTTAACCTCACGATCCATTATTTCGAAGGGTTCTTCGATGAATTGGAGTTTTTCGTTGATTTGGATTTCATCTAACGGAATAGTGAGATCTTCTTTAGCAAAACATTTCTTCAAATTCGAGACGTGGAAAGTGTTATGTACAGCCGCGAGTTGTTGAGGTAACTCAAGTCGGTAAGCTACTGGTCCGACACGATCAATAATCTTGAATGGTCCAATATACCTTGGATTTAATTTCCCTCATTTACCAAATCGAACAACGCCTTTCCAAGGTGCAACTTTAAGCATGACCATCTCTCCAATTTCAAATTCTATATCTTTTCTTTTAATGTCAGCGTAGCTCTTTTGTCGACTTTGGGCGGTTTTCAACCGTTGTTGAATTTGGATGATCTTCTCGGTAGTTTCTTGTATAATCTCCGGACCCGTAATCCGTCTATCCCCCACTTCACTCCAACAAATCGAAGACCTGCACTTTCTACCATAAAGTGCTTCAAATGGCGCCATCTCAATGCTTGAATGGTAGCTGTTGTTGTAGGAAAATTCTGCTAATGGTAGATGTCGATCCCAACTGTTTCCGAAATCAATAACACATGCTCGTAGCATGTCTTCAAGCGTTTGTATCGTCCTTTCACTCTGCCCATCAGTTTGTGGGTGATAGGCAGTACTCATGTCTAGACGAGTTCCTAATGCTTGCTGTAATGTCTGCCAGAATCTTGAAATAAATCTGCCATCCCTATCAGAGATAATAGAGATTGGTATTCCATGTCTGGAGACGACTTCCTTCAAATACAGTCGTGCTAACTTCTCCATCTTGTCATCTTCTCTTATTGGCAGGAAATGTGCTGATTTGGTGAGAAGATTAACTATTACCCAAATAGTATCAAAACCACTTGCAGTCCTTGGCAATTTAGTGATGAAATCCATGGTAATGTTTTCCCATTTCCATTCCGGGATTTCGGGTTGTTGAAGTAGACCTGATGGTTTTTGATGCTCAGCTTTGACCTTAGAACACGTCAAACATTCTCCTACGTATTTAGCAACATCGGCTTTCAAACCCGGCCACCAAAAATATTTCCTGAGGTCCTTGTACATCTTCCCCGTTCCAGGATGTATTGAGTATCTGGTTTTATGAGCTTCTCTAAGTACCATTTCTCTCATATCTCCAAATTTTGGTACCCAAATACTTTCAGCCCTATACCGGGTTCCGTCTTCCCGAATATTAAGATGTTTCTCCGATCCTTTGGGTATTTCATCCTTTAAATTTCCCTCTTTTAAAACTCCTTGTTGCGCCTCCTTTATTTGAGTAGTAAGGTTATTATGAATCATTATATTCATAGATTTTACTCGAATGGGTTCTCTGTCCTTCCTGCTCAAGGCATCGGCTACCATATTTACCTTCCCCGGGTGGTAACGAATCTCAAAGTCATAATCATTCAATAATTCAATCCACCTACGCTGCCTCATATTCAGTTGTTTCTGATTAAATATGTGTTGAAGACTTTTGTGGTCGGTATATATAATACTTTTGACCCCATATAAGTAGTGCCTCCAAGTCTTTAATGCAAAAACAACCGCGCCTAATTCCAAATCATGCGTCGTATAATTTTGTTCGTGAATCTTCAATTGTCTAGACGCATAAGCAATCACCTTCGTTCGTTGCATTAATACACAACCGAGACCTTGCTTTGATGCGTCACAATAAATCACAAAATCATCATTCCCTTCAGGCAATGACAATATAGGTGCCATAGTTAGCTTTTTCTTCAATAACTGAAACGCTTTCTCTTGTTCATCATTCCATTCAAATTTCTTCCCTTTATGCGTTAATGCAGTCAAGGGTTTTGCTATTCTAGAAAAGTCTTGGATGAACCTTCTGTAGTAACCAGCTAGTCCTAAAAACTGGCGTATGTGTTTCGGAGTTTTCGGGGTTTCCCACTTTTCAACAGTTTCTATCTTTGCCGGATCCACCTTAATACCTTCTTTGTTCACTATGTGACCGAGGAATTGAACTTCTTCCAACCAAAATGCACACTTTGAAAACTTAGCGTACAATTCTTCCTTCCTCAATACTTCTAACACCTTTCTCAAATGTTCACCGTGTTCTTGGTCATTCTTTGAGTAAATAAGTATGTCATCAATGAAAACAATGACAAACTTGTCAAGGTATGGTCCACACACTTGGTTCATAAGGTCCATGAACACAGCTGGTGCATTAGTTAAACCAAACGGCATGACCATAAACTCGTAATGACCGTAACGTGTTCTGAAAGCAGTCTTTGGAATATCATCTTCTTTCACCCGCATCTGATGATACCCGGAACGTAAGTCAATCTTTGAATAAACAGACGAGCCTTCTAGTTGATCAAATAAGTCATCGATTCTCGGTAGTGGGTAGCGGTTCTTGATGGTAAGTTTGTTCAACTCTCGGTAGTCGATACACAACCTGAATGTACCATCTTTCTTCTTGACAAACAAAACAGGAGCTCCCCACGGTGATGTGCTTGGTCGAATGAAACCACGCTCTAAAAGTTCTTGTAATTGGCTTTGCAGTTCTTTCATCTCGCTGGGTGCGAGTCTGTAAGGAGCACGAGCTATTGGTGCAGCTCCTGGTACAAGATCTATTTGAAATTCAACGGATCGCTGTGGGGGTAATCCCGGTAATTCTTTCGGAAATACATCGGGAAATTCTTTTGCAATGGGAACATCATTGATGCTCTTTTCTTCAGTTTGTACTTTCTCGATGTGTGCTAGAACAGCATAGCAACCTTTTCTTATTAGTTTTTGTGCCTTCAAATTACTAATAATATGTAGCTTCGTGTTGCCCTTTTCTCCGTACACCATTAAGGGTTTTCCTTTTTCTCGTATAATGCGAATTGCATTTTTGTAACAAACGATCTCTGCTTTCACTTCTTTCAACCAGTCCATACCGATTATCACATCAAAACTCCCTAACTCTACTGGTATCAAATCAATCTTAAATGTTTCGCTAACCAGTTTAATTTCTCAATTCCGACATATATTATCTGCTGAAATTAATTTACCATTTGCTAATTCGAGTAAAAATTTACTATCCAAAGGCGTCAATGGACAACTTAATTTAGCACAAAAATCTCTACTCATATAGCTTCTATCCGCACCCGAATCAAATAAAACGTAAGCAGATTTATTGTCAATAAGAAACGTACCCGTAACAAGCTCCGGGTCTTCCTGTGCCTCTGCCGCATTAATATTGAAAACTCTTCTGCGGCCTTGTCCATTCGTGTTCTCCTGGTTCGGGCAATTTTTAATAATGTGGTCCGGTTTTCCACATTTATAACAAACTACATTGGCATAACTTGCTCCGACACTACTTGCTCCGCCATTACTCGTTACGACACCATTTGTTCCTTTCGTTATGTTCACCCCTGGTCCGTAGACCTCACACTTCGCCGCGCTATGACCATTTCTTTTACACTTGTTGCAAAATTTGGTGCAGAACTCCGAGTGATACTTTTCACACTTTTGGCATAGCTGCTTCTGATTGTTGTTGTTGTTGCGGTTGTTATTGTTGTTGGGATGATTGTTGTAGTTGCTGTTGTTGTTGTTGTTGTTGTTGTTGTTGTTGGGCCGTTTGTTGTAGTTGCGATTGATGTTGCGATTGTTGGGATAATTGTTGCGATTATTATTGTAATTGCTGTTGTTGTTGTATTGGTGATTCTTATCACCGTTTTCCTCCCACTTTCTTTTGACTTGCTTCACATTGGCCTCTTCAGCCGTCTGTTCTTTAATTCTTTCCTCAATCTGGTTCACTAGTTTATGAGCCATTCTACATGCCTGTTGTATGGAGGCGGGCTCGTGTGAACTTATATCTTCTTGGATTCTTTCCGGTAATCCTTTCACAAATGTGTCGATCTTCTCTTCCTCATCTTCGAACGCTCCCGGACACAATAGGCATAATTCTGTGAATCGTCTTTCGTACGTGGTAATATCAAATCCTTGGGTTCGTAACCCTCTAAGTTCTGTCTTGAGCTTATTGACCTCGGTTCTGGGACGGTACTTCTCGTTCATCAAGTGCTTGAATGCTGACCACGGTAGTGCGTACGCATCATCTTGTCCCACTTGCTCTAGATAGGTATTCCACCATGTTAACGTAGAACCTGTGAAGGTATGCGTAGCGTACTTCACTTTGTCCTCTTCAGTACACTTACTTATGGCAAACACTGATTCGACCTTCTCGGTCCACCGTTTCAATCCGATCGGTCCTTCGGTTCCATCAAATTCCAAAGGTTTGCAGGCAGTGAATTCTTTGTAGGTGCATCCTACACGATTTCCTGTACTGCCAGATCCAAGGTTATTGTTGGTATGTAGCTCAGCCTGTACTGCGGCTATGTTTGAAGCTAGAAAAGTACGGAATTCCTCTTCATTCATATTCACGGTGTGTCGAGTAGTCGGTGCCATTTCCTTCAAAATAGTCAAATGGAACAAGTTAATCATACAGAATATTAAGAGTAGTTAATAGTATTTCGTAGCATAATATGAACTCATTTATAAAAGCTTTTTCTTCATATTAGCGTTTTATAAGTTTAAATTCGGGTAGTACCTACCCGTTAAGTTCATACTTAGTAGCTAATATACAATTCAACTACTACAATTCTATATGAAAAACTGATTGTAATAATATTTCGCGTTCAAACTTTTATACAATATTTTACAAACTTACAATACCGCTTATTTTACATAAAGCATGAAATATAGCACACAATAACTTTGATACAAGATAGTTGTGAAGATAATTCTAGCTAGTACACAAGTCGTTCAGCAAAGGCAATAAAGACACGTAATTCATACGTCCAGAAACAAGTCATGCATTCTGGTTTTACTAGGACTACTTCCCATCCTTGGTCTTGTGGAACATAACCGTTACGGCCGTTGATAAGACAGTGTGTTGTAACTTTGTCAAAGGGACGAGGGTTACGTAATGACCAACAGTCTCGTAATAACCTAAAAACCTCATTTCTTACCCCAATTACCGACTCCGTCACTTGTGGGAACGTTTTGTTTAATAGTTGTAGCCCGATGTTCTTGTTCTCACTTTGGTGAGAAGCGAACATTACTAACCCGTAAGCATAACATGCTTCTTTATGTTGCATGTTAGCCGCTTTTTCTAAATCACGAAGTCCTATATTCGGATATACTGAGTCAAAATAATTTCTTAACCCGTTGCGTAAAATAGCATTTGGGTTCCCCGCAATATATGCGTCAAAGTAAACACATCGTAACTTATGGATTTCCCAATGTGATATCCCCCATCTTTCGAACAAAAGCCTTTTATAAACCAAGGCATTCTTGGAAAGTTCTTCGAATGTCTTAAATAGTTGTGCCGAGGAATTCTGACCGACTCTAGACAAGATTTCATCAATCATGTCTCCGGGTAGGTCTCTTAAAATATTGGGTTGTCTATCCATTTTGTGTTTTTATACTGTAAAATAGACAAGAGTTAGATTCATAAAAAAATACTTATTAATACAAGCAATTTTTACATATATCATAAAGCATAAGCACACTATATTACATATATTACACCACACGAATACAACTATCTTATTCCGACTCGCTCGTTTCTTCTTGTTCGGTTTTGGTTCGTTTTGCCAAGTTTCTAGGGATATATGATATTCCCCTAATACGAGCCGTCGTTGTCCACATTGGTTTAGAAAAACCTGGTGGTTTAGAGGTTCCCGGGTCATTGTTACAACTTAAGGACTTCGGGGGTTGACGATACATATAAAGTTCATCGGGGTTGGAATTAGATTTCTCTATTTTTATGCCCTTTCCCTTATTATTTTCTTTTGCCTTTTTAAATTCAGTTGGGGTAATTTCTATAACATCATCGGAATTCTCGTCGGAATCCGATTCATCGGAGAATTGGTAATCCTCCCAATATTTTGCTTCCTTGGCGGAAACACCATTGACCATAATTAACCTTGGTCGGTTGGTTGAGGATTCTCATTTACTTAACCGTTTTATTATTTCCCCCACCGGTTCTATTTCTTCTTCCGGTTCCGATTCTTCTTCCGGTTCCGATTCTTCTTCCGGTTCCGACTCTTCTTCCGGTTCCTCTTCGGGAACTTGTGAATCAGTCCACGAATCATTCCAATTTACATTTGACTCTTCATTATTATTAGGTGAGTCAATGGGACTTGTTCTAGAGGTAGACATCTATCACATAATATCAAACACGTTAAGAGATTAATATATCACATAATATTCATATGTTAAAAATATATAGTTTCCAACAAAAATGTTAAGCAATCATTTTTAAAGAAAACACGGTCGAAGTCCAGACTCACTAATGCATCCTAACAAACTCGATAAGACACACTAATGCAAATTTTCTGGTTCTCTAAGACCAACGCTCGGATACCAACTGAAATGTTCCGTTCTTATTGATTAAAAACGTTCCATATTAATTGATTTCGTTGCGAGGTTTTGACCTCTATATGAGACGTTTTTCAAAGACTGCATTCATTTTTAAAACAAACCATAACCTTTATTTCATAAATAAAGGTTTAAAAAGCTTTACGTAGATTATCAAATAATGATAATCTAAAATATCCTGTTTACACACGACCATTACATAATGGTTTACAATACAAATATATTACATCGAAATTAGTTTCTTGAATGCAGTTTTTACACAATATCATACAAACATGGACTCCAAATCTTGTCCTTATTTTAGTATGCAACAGCGGAAGCTCTTAGTATTCACCTGAGAATAAACATGCTTTAAATGTCAACAAAAATGTTGGTGAGTTATAGGTTTAACCTATATATAACAAATCGTAACAATAGACCACAAGATTTCATATTTCAATACACATCCCATACATAGAGATAAAAATCATTCATATGGTGAACACCTGGTAACCGACATTAACAAGATGCATATATATAAGAATATCCCCATCATTCCGGGACACCCTTCGGATATGATATAAATTTCGAAGTACTAAAGCATCCGGTACTTTGGATGGGGTTTGTTAGGCCCAATAGATCTATCTTTAGGATTCGCGTCAATTAGGGTGTCTGTTCCCTAATTCTTAGATTACCAGACTTAATAAAAAGGGGCATATTCGATTTCGATAATTCAACCATAGAATGTAGTTTCACGTACTTGTGTCTATTTTGTAAATCATTTATAAAACCTGCATGTATTCTCATCCCAAAAATATTAGATTTTAAAAGTGGGACTATAACTCACTTTCACAGATTTTTACTTCGTCGGGAAGTAAGACTTGGCCACTAGTTGATTCACAAACATATAACAATATATACATATATATCAAAGTATGTTCAAAATATATTTACAAAACTTTTAATACATTTTGATGTTTTAAGTTTATTAAGTCAGCTGTCCTCGTTAGTAACCTACAACTAGTTGTCCACAGTTAGATGTACAGAAATAAATCGATAAATATTATCTTGAATCAATCCACGACCCAGTGTATACGTATCTCAGTATTGATCACAACTCAAACTATATATATTTTGGAATCAACCTCAACCTGTATAGCTAACTCCAACATTCACATATAGAGTGTCTATGGTTGTTCCGAAATATATATAGATGTGTCGACATGATAAGTCGAAAAATTGTATACGTGTCTATGGTATCACAAGATTACATAATATACAATACAAGTTGATTAAGTTATGGTTGGAATAGATTTGTTACCAATTTTCACGTAGCTAAAATGAGAAAAATTATCCAATCTTGTTTTACCCATAACTTCTTCATTTTAAATCCGTTTTGAGTAAATCAAATTGCTATGGTTTCATATTGAACTCTATTTTATGAATCTAAATAGAAAAAGTATAGGTTTATAGTCGGAAAAGTAAGTTACAAGTCGTTTTTGTAAAGGTAGTCATTTCAGTCGAAAGAACGACGTCTAGATGACCATTTTAGAAAACATACTTCCACTTTGAGTTTAACCATAATTTTTGGATATAGTTTCATGTTCATAATAAAAATCATTTTCTCAGAATAACAACTTTTAAATCAAATTTTATCATAGTTTTTAATTAACTAACCCAAAACAGCCCGCGGTGTTACTACGACGGCGTAAATCCGGTTTTACGGTGTTTTTCGTGTTTCCAGGTTTTAAATCATTAAGTTAGCATATCATATAGATATAGAACATGTGTGTAGTTAATTTTAAAAGTCAAGTTAGAAGGATTAACTTTTGTTTGCGAACAAGTTTAGAATTAACTAAACTATGTTCTAGTGATTACGAGTTTAAACCTTCGAATAAGATAGTTTTATATATATGAATCGAATGATGTTATGAACATCATTACTACCTCAAGTTTAGTAGGTAAACCTACTGGAAGTGACAAGAAATGATCTAGCTTCAATGGATCTTGGATGGCTTGAAAGTTCTTGAAGTAGGATCATGACACAAAAACAAGTTCAAGTAAGATTTTTACTCGAATTAAGATAGTTTATAGTTATAGAAATTGAATCAAAGTTTGAATATGAATATTACCTTGAATAAGAAAGATATCCTACTGTATATAACAAAGGTTTCTTGATCTTAGATGATTACTTGGAATGGATTAGAAAGCTTGGAAGTAAATTAGTAAACTTGAAGGGATTTTTGAAGTGTTCTTGAAGTGTTCTTCCTATGATGATTATAGCTTGATTCTTGAAGTGATTTTTGATGAAGATGATGATTAACTACTGGAAAAATACGTTCATAATAGTGTGTGTGTGTTGAGAGAGAATTAGAAAGAGAATTGGAAGTGAAATGGAGTGAATGATGAGTGGTAATTGGTGAGTGGTGAGTGGGGTTAAAAGGAGTTCTAGTTAGTTGACTAGCTCATGGTAGAAGTTAAAATTGATTAGTCATACATGACATAATCAAGAGTGGAATCCCATGCTAGTTCCTATTGGTATATACTCATAGTAAGTACGTTTTGAAGCTGTGTATAATACGGGTAAGAATACGACTAGAATTCTTGATGAAAGAAAAGAATGGAAAAGTAACTGTAACCATTTTCGTTAAGTATGAGTGTTTTGATATATGTCTTGAAGTCTTCCAAAAGTATTTTAATACATCTAAATACACTACTTGTATATACATTTTAACTGAGTCGTTAAGTCATCGTTAGTCGTTACATGTAAGTGTTGTTTTGAAACATTTAAGTTAACGATCTCAATTAATGTTGTTAACCCATTGTTTATTATATCTAATGAGATGTTAAATTATTATATTATCATGATATTATGATATATTAATATATCTTAATATGATATATATACATTTAAATGTCGTTACAACGATAATCGTTACATATATGTCTCGTTTCGAAATCCTTAAGTTAGTAGTCTTGTTTATATGTATATAACTCATTGTTAATATACTTATGGAGATACTTACTTATCATAATCTCATGTTAACCATATGTATATCCATATATATATCGTCATGTCATTTTTACAAGTTTTAACGTTCGTGAATCGCCTGTCAACTTGGGTGGTCAATTGTCTATATGAAACATATTTCAATTAATCAAGTCTTAACAAGTTTGATTGCTTAACATGTTAGAAACATTTAATCATGTAAATATCAATCTCAATTAATATATATAAACATGGAAAAGTTCGGGTCACTACATATATATACACTCGTACATATATATATATATATATATATATATATATATATATATATATATATATATATATATATATATATATATATATATATACAACGTCATACCAAACGGGTCAATGGCAAAATGGGTGATCATGTATATATATATATATATATATATATATATATATATATACACTTATATATACATACTAAAAACATGTCCAAATGAGCGGGTCAAGGGCAAAACGGGCAATTAACACATATATGCACACATATATATACATATACACTTATAAAAATATATAAATCATACAATCTCATATGTGCATACAATTCCTACACGATATCAACTTAGTACTAATTAAAAGTCCCAATTTATGCAAACGTGTCAAGGGTTAAACGAGCGAACAAACCAACACATGAACCACAAAAATAGAGGCACAACAGGGCTGCAAAATAGCAGCAAATAGTAGCAACGGGGCTACAAAAACAGCAGCTACATCTGCGAAATTGCAGCAGAAAGT
Organism: Rutidosis leptorrhynchoides; assembly: GCF_046630445.1. Classification (NCBI taxonomy): domain Eukaryota; kingdom Viridiplantae; phylum Streptophyta; class Magnoliopsida; order Asterales; family Asteraceae; genus Rutidosis; species Rutidosis leptorrhynchoides. The sequence continues at coordinate 416,745,248 of NC_092336.1, forward strand.
GCCCCGCGCAGCAGCAACAAAAACAGTAGCTGTTGTCCCTGTCGGTTTAACCCACAAAAATCGAGTTTCGAGCAGTTTTTTGACCAAATAAAGGTTCACAATGATGTTGTAACATACATATAACAATAATCTAACAATACACAAGTCAAACAAACATGTATGAACAAGATTCAAGCACAAAAAATATATTTATCAATTTTAACAAGAACCCTAATTTAGTCAAGGATTCAACAAAAAATTAAGAGATACAAACTTGTTTATAATCTTCTAATGATACACGAAATTAATTTGAAATGTTGAATTAGTCCAAGAACACCCAAGATTAAAGCACTAATTTGCACTAATTTGCACTTTTCATATTTTTTAAGCAAGAACCCTAAAGTACCTGAATTAATCACGAAATTAGGATACAAACCTGATTGTAATATGTTATGGATGCACAAGAACGAATTTAGGGCTTGGATTAATTCACTATCATCATCAAGTAAGCTAGGGTTTAGAGAAAATGAAGACTAGAAGAAGAATGGGGGAAAAATCGTGACCTCAGGGAAATAAGCAAGGAAATAGGCCGGTCCATTTATTTAAATGGGTGTTAAACCCCATACCCGATAACACACGGGTATTTAACTTGTTATCAGATATCTTTCGTATTCGATTCGAAAACCCAAACGATGTTAGAAATAAATTATAAAACCTGTTTTGGGACCCTTATCATAAAACGAACCCAATGGACCATTAATATTATATTAACAATTATAGAATAATTATTACAAAATTACCCACTTAACGTCACTCAAGGGCAAAATGGTCCAATCCACCTAGGCCGGTTATCAGGATGTTACAACTAAACGATACCTCGTTAATTTAATAAAAAGGTTACAATTTGACGTATCTATATATAACCACATACGCTTAATCCGGTACGGTGGGCGGGAGATTTATAAATACAAATTATTGTTCATTTAACCAGACACGGGGATGGATTAATAGTTAATGGACTCATTAAAACTGGGGTGGATTACATTCAAGGGTAATTGGTGTAATTGTTAACAAAGTAGTAAAACCTTGGATTACACGCAGTCGATAACCTGGTGTATTCATTAAACAAAGTATTAAGACCTTGTTACAGTTCGAATCCCCAATTAGTTGGAATATTTGACTTCGGGTATAAGGATAATTTGACGAGGACACTCGCGCTTTATATTTATGACTGATGGACTGTTATGGACAAAAACCGTATGGACATATCGAATAATCCAGGACAAAGGACAATTAACCCATGGTAATAAATTAAAATCAACACGTCAAACATCATGATTACGGAGGTTTAAATAAGCATAATTCCTTTATTTTATATCTCATCGCACTTTTATTTACTGTCATTTTTTTATTGTACTTTTAATTATCGCACTTTTTAATTATCGCAATTTTATTTATCGTCATTTACTTTACGCCTTAAATTAAATTATATTTATTTTTAATATTTTACATTAGGTTTTAATTGTGACTTAAGACATAAAATCGACAAACCGGTCATTAAACGATAAAACCCCCTTTTTATAATAATAATACTACTTATATATATATATATATATATATATATATATATATATATATATATATATATATATATACAAATATAGTTTAAAAAAATATAGCGTTAAACTTGGCTAGCTCCCTGCGGAACGAACCGGACTTACTAAAAACTACACTACTCTACGATTAGGTACACTGCCTATAAGTGTTGTAGCAAGGTTTAGGCATATCCACTCTATAAATAAATAAATAACTTGTGTAAAATTGTATCGTATTTAATAGTATTTCGCAATAAAAATATAACTATTCCGTATACACCTCGCATAACATCAAGTATTTTTGGCGCCGCTGCCGGCGATCTCTCAACAACGCCTAAAGCGAAACGCTATAAATTTTTTTTTAGTTTTTAAGCTATTTTTAAAAAATATATAAGTTTTAAAAATATACAAAATATAAAAACATAAAAAAATTTATATTTCTATATTTTTAAGTGTTTAAATTAAAAAGTTTATATTTTTTATTTCTTTTGTTAAAAGATTAAAACTAATAAGTAAATTTTTTTTTTAAAAATATAAGTTTTTATTACATATTATTTTATATAAATATAACTAAAAAAAAAAAATTAAACAAGTACTCGGGCCTGGCACTGTAGCAGCCCAAGCAATCTGGCTTGGCTGAAGCCATACGATCGCATGGCCCGGGAAACTAAATCTCGTGCGATCGCATGAGACTGACTGACAGGCCAACCTGGTACGCCATAATTACGGTAGGGTTTTTAATTAATTATTATTATTGTTATTATTATTATTAACCTAATTAGGGTTAATTATTTTATTAATTAGTTTTAGTTTTATTTAATTTGTATTTTTAAGTTATAATTAGTTTTATTAAATATATAAACTTCATACTATTATAAAATAATAATATAAAAATAATATTTTTTTAAAAATAAGTAATTTTAGCATTTTTGTATCTTTTTATTATTTTGTGCGTAATTGTATATTTATCGTTCATAACTAGTTTTAAACTTAGTTTTTACCGTAGTTTATTTTTATTTCTAGAATGTTAAGATTCGCCGTAAAATCCCTTAAGTGCTTTTTCTTTAGACTAAGACTTAGACGCTTTAGAATTTTACGACGTCGCTTATCGCTTTTATATTTAATAAATTTTAGTGCCTTTTTAAGTTATTGCTATTTTGGATATAGAATTCCTTTTAAGCTTTAATACCTTTAGACGTAAGTTTTAATTCTTAGTTTTTCGACTTTTATTTTTCGACGCTTTTTTTTCGACTTTTTATTTTTCCGACGTTTTTTGACGCACTCTTTTTCTTTCTTATTTCTCGACGCTCTAGTTTTTAGGACTTAGAATTTTCTTTATTTTCTTTAAATTTCGACGAAAAATTTATTTTAAGCGGTTAAATTGATAGATATCCAAAATTTTCTGGTTCGTAGTAATAGTTGGATTTGTTAGTGGCGAGTTGTGGGCTTCCGATTTAAAGGGTCCTGGCTACCTGATGCATCTATTGGCTATTCGAAACTTGGGAAAAATCAGAAAAGTCTATTAACTTGATAACTTATATAATTTTTATCTTTATAACTAATAGGATATTCAGTGAATGCACCGAACAAAACGTTCACCACCTTTCATACGTTCACCACCTGTAACTCGATCAAGACATCTAGCCAACATTGTCGTCGTTGATTTTTCTTTAGAATCGTCATCTAGTCGACCAAGTACTCCAATTTAAATTTCCGATAATCCATTTTTTGAACCCGACCTCACAATTGAGAACCCAGAGGATATTCAGGGACAATTCAGAGATCTTGGACCACTAATCATTCCTCTTGAACCACAAATCACTCATCCAGAGATTGTCGAGGAAGAAACCATTAAGTCAGAATCCTCTAGTGATTCAGATTCAACAAATTCAATTATGGAAAATCTGGAACCTCTAAGTATGGAAGACCGAATGAGAGCTAAACGCACTGGCCAAGGTCATGCAATTACTCAACCAGACATTAATGCGCCAGATTATGAAATCAAAGGACAAATCCTACACATGGTAACTAATCAATGCCAATTTAGTGGTGCATCGAAGGAAGATCTAAACGAACATCTTCATACCTTTAATAGAATCTGTACTCTATTCAAAATCAGAGAAGTTGAGGATGAACAGATATATCTTATGTTATTTCCCTGGACTTTAAAGGGAGAAGCCAAGGATTGGTTAGAATCGTTACCTGAAGGGGCGATTGATACATGGAATGTTTTAGTTGAAAAATTTCTTAAACAATTCTTTCTGGCATCTAAAGCCGTGAGACTTCAAGGAGAAATTGTTACGTTCACACAAAAGGCAAATGAAACTCTATATGAAGCGTGGACAAGATTTGGAAAATTGTTGAGAGGATGTCCGCAACATGGTTTAGACACTTATCAAATAGTACAAATATTCTACCAAGGATGCGACATCACTACAAGAAAAGACATCGACATAGCATCTGGTGGTTCCATTATGAAGAAAACCGCAACTGAAGCTTATAAAATCATTGATAACACTGCTTCCCACTCACATGAGTGGCACCAAGAAAAAGACATCGTTAGATTATCTAAAGCGGCTAGAGCCTATTCTAGCCATGACTTTGATTTCATGTCCGCAAAGATAGATGCTTTCGAGAGACGAATGGAAAAGATGACTAAAGATATTCACGCAATACGAATTAGTTGTGAGTAGTGTGGAGGACCACATTTGACAAAAGATTGTCTCAGTATTGAACAAATAATGGAACAAAGAGAGAATGTTTCATACATGAACCAAAGGCCTGGAAATAATTATCAGAATAATTATCAACCGCCAAGACCAAACTACAATCAAAATCAGAATTATAACCGAAATGTTCCATACAACAACCAACAAGGTCCTAGCAATCAGCAAGTATCCAACAATACTTACAATCAGAAAAGACCTATTTTTCCAAATAAACCACCACAAACTGATGATAAAAAGCCAAATTTAGAAGACATGATGTCGAAGCTAGTTGAATCTCAAACTCAATTTTTCACATCTCAGAAACAAACTAATGAACAAAATGCTCAAGCATTTAGAAATCAACAAGCTTCTATTCAAAATCTGGAACAAGAAGTGAGTAACCTAGCAAGGTTAATAGGTGAAAAAAAATCGGGAAGTTTACCTAGCGATACAAATGCTAACCCCAGGAATGAAACAGCTAAAGCCATTACCACGAGAAGTGGTATTACACTTAAACCACCTGAAATACCTATAATTTCTGAAGACTCTATTCCTATTACACAGGCACCACAATCTGAACAAGATAAGGAAACAGAACCGATAGTTGAAAAGGTTAATGAAGATAACACAGTTAAGGCTAAACCTTATGTTAAACCATACTGACCACCACTTCCTTACCCGAGTAAAATGAGAAAAGAAAGACTTGAAGCCGAGCAATCCAAATTCTTGGATATGTTTAAACAAATAAATGTTAATCTTCCTTTCATTGATGTGATTTTAGAAATGCCTAGATATCCTAAATTCTTGAAAGATCTAATCACAAATAGAAAGAAAATAGAAGAACTCTCGGCTGTTACTATGAATGCTAATTGTTTTGCAGTGCTGTTGAATAAGATACCAGAAAAATTATCAGATCCAGGAAGTTTCACAATTCCATGTTTTTTGGGTAGTCTTAGTTCAATAGAAGCATTGGCAGACTTAGGTGCTAGTATAAATTTAATGCCGTATTCACTATACGCTAAACTAGATCTTGGAGAATTGAAACCAACAAGAATAAGCATACAACTAGCCGATCGATCAATAAAATATCCTAGAGGGATAATGGAGAACATGCTAGTTAAAGTTGGTACTTTATTATTTCCAGTAGATTTTGTTATTCTAGACATGGAAGAAGATTCTCGAGTTCCTCTCATATTAGGAAGACCATTCTTAAACACGGCTAAAGCAATAATAGACGTAATCGGTAAGAAACTAACCCTAAGTATAGAGGACGAGAGTGTTACCTTTTCTATTAATAGAGCCATGCAACAACCACAATCTGAAGATGATACATGTTATTATATTCAAACTATAGATTCACATGCAGAATTGTTAGAAGAATTTCCAGAATTACAAGGAACAGGAGAATGTTCTTTAGGAGAAGGAACTGAACCAATTGATGAAGCTGAAATGTTAGCCGCACTCATGGCTAATGAATACGAACCAACAATAGAAGAACTTCAAATGCTAAAAGAGGAAAACAGATATTGATACAAATCATCGATAGAAGAACCACCGACATTAGAGTTAAAGCCACTTCTAAACCATTTGGAATACGCTTATTTACATGGTGAATCTGAATTACCTGTAATAATATCGTCTTCTCTTACGGAAAATGAAAAATCTCGACTCATTTCTGTGCTAAAAGCTCATAAACCAGCTATTGCATGAAAGATTCATGACAATAAAGGCATAAGTCCTTCGTATTGCACACATAAAATTCTTATGGAAGAAGGTCATAAAACATATGTGCAACGCCAACGAAGACTAAATCCAAATATGCAAGATGTTGTGAAGAAAGAAATTATCAAACTGCTAGATGCAGGTTTAATTTATCTAATCTCTGATAGTCCATGGGTAAGCCCAGTTCAATGCGTACCTAAGAAAGGTGGCATGACTGTCATCACAAATGAAAAAAATGAGCTTATTCCTACTAGGACTGTAACAGGATGGCGTGTTTGTATTGATTATAGAAAATTAAATGACGCCACCAGAAAAGATCACTTTCCCTTACCTTTTATTGATCAAATGTTGGAAAGGTTAGCCGGAAATAGTTACTATTGTTTTCTTGACGGTTTTTTCAGATATTCTCTAATTTCAATAGCACCCGAGGACCAAGAGAAAACCACCTTCACGTGCCCTTATGGTACTTTTTCTTATAAACGCATGGCATTTGAACTTTGCAACGCCCCTGTAACCTTTCAAAGGTGCATGATGACAATTTTTCACGACATGATAGAAGAATGCATGGAAGTTTTCATGGATGGCTTTTCAGTCTTCGGCGATACATTTGAATCATGTCTAGTTAATCTTGAACGAATGCTTTTTAGATGCGAGCAATTAAATCTAGTTCTTAATTGAGAGAAATGCCATTTCATGGTTAAAGAAGGCATCGTTCTTGGTCATAAAATTTCAAAGGAAGGAATTGAAGTGGATAGAGCTAAAGTAGATATAATTGCTAAACTTCCACATCCCACCAATGTTAGAGGAATTAGGAGTTTTCTAGAGCATGCCAGTTTTTACCGACGTTTCATAAAAGATTTTTCTAAAATTGCCACTCCTATAAATAAACTTCTAGAAAAAGATGCTCCATTCATCTTTTCAGATGAATGCATCAAATCTTTTAATATTCTTAAAGAAAAACTCACTAATGCGCCGATCATGAAAATTCTAAATTGGAATCTACCGTTTAAACTCATGTGCGATGCAAGTGATTTTGTAATGGGAGCCGTTTTAGGACAAAGGATTGAAAAATGATTTCAACCTATTTATTACACCAATAAGACGTTACAAGGAGCACAAACGAACTACACAATAACTGAAAAAGAACTCCTTGCTATTGTCTTTAATTTTGACAAATTTCGATCATATCTCGTTCTAGCAAAAACAGTGGTCTATACCGACCATTCTGCTCTTAGATACTTATTTTCAAAACAAGATGCTAAACCACGATTAATTCGTTGGATCTTACTCTTATAAGAGTTCGATATTGAAATCCGAGACAAAAAGGGAGTAGAAAATCTCGCCGCTGATCATCTTTCTCGTCTTGAAAATCCCGAATTAGAAGTTCTAAATGAATCGGCCATACAAGATAACTTTCCTGATGAATATCTTTTGAAGATCGATTATAATGAAATTCCATGGTTTGAAGACTATGCAAACTACTTAGTATGTGGATTCTTTGAAAAAGGGTTGTCGTACCAAAAACGAAAGAAATTCTTTAGTGATATAAAACACTATTTCTAGGAAGATCCACATTTGTTTAAAAGTTATCCCGATGGAATAATCCGCCGATGTGTATTCGGGGATGAAGCTAGTCAAATCTTAAACCATTGTCACACAGGACCAACAGGAGGGCATTATGGGCCTCAACTTACAGCAAGAAAAGTTTACGACGCTGGATTCTATTGGCCTACAATTTTCAAAGACGCACACCTTCTCTGTAAATCCTGTGATGCTTGTCAAAGGGCCGGAAAAATAAGTCAACGTGATGAAATGCCACAAAATGTCATTCAAGTATGTGAAGTATTTGACATTTGGGGTATTGACTTTATGTGTCCATTTCCAAAATCTACTAATAATCTCTGCATTCTCGTTGCCATTGATTATGTATCTAAATGGGCAGAAGCACAAGCTCTCCCAACTAACGATGAACAGGTTGTAGTCAATTTTTTAAAACGTCTTTTGGCAAGGTTTGGAACATCGAAAGCTTTAATAAGTGATCGGGGTACTCATTTCTGTAACAATCAACTTGAGAAAGTTCCCAAAAGATATGGAGGGACTCATAAAATCTCAACCGCTTATCATCCACAAATAAGTGGACAAGTTGAAAATACCAACCGAGCTTTAAAATGTATTCTAGAGAAAACTGTAGGATCAAATCCGAAGGAATGGTCCATGAAATTGGAGGATGCACTCTGGGCTTTTCGAACAGCCTACAAAACTCCAATTGGCACCACACCTTTTAGACTCGTTTACGGAAAAGCATGTCACCTTCCAGTAGAAATTGAGCACAAAACATTTTGGGCTTTGAAGACATGTAATCTTGATTTACATGAAGTCGGACGTCTACGGTAAAGTCAACTAAATGAATTAGAAGAATTAAGACATGAAGCATACGAAAATTCATTAATCTATAAGGAAAGAATGAAGAAATGGCATGATAAAAGAATCAGAAGTTCAAAAGAATTTAAAGAAGGAGACAGAGTTCTTCTTTTCAATTCACGATTCAAGCTATTTCCTAGAAAATTGAAATCAAGATGGTCTGGACCATTCATAGTCAAAAGAGTTTTCCCGTACGGAACGGTAGAATTAATAAATTTAAATGGGGTTGAATTTAAAGTTAATGGTCACAGAGTTAAACATTATATAGATAATCCAATGGAAGTTGAAGATGAAGTTAATCACAATTTCGACATCACAACTAACTAAGTGCGGGAAGATTCGAATCTTTTAAGGGTAATATGTATTTCTGTTAGAGTTAGATTTTCTGTTTTCGTGTAGTTCTCGAAAATGAAATCTGAATGGTCTTTCCCTAGCAGACCCTAAAGAACTAGTCTTCTCCCTCCATTCTGAATTTTTATTTCTTTTAGGTTTTACGAGATGAAGAATTCTTTTGATCTGAACCATGGTCTACTACTACACGCTATGATTACTAAACGTAATAATAACATCTTTTCGAGTGAACTGGTATCCTTCATAAGAGGCAAAATGGATGAAGTAAGGAAAGAACTCAGGAAAGATCATCATAAGATACATTTTGGTAAAGGAAAATCAAAATCCGCAACAAAAAGAAGAGCACGACACCTTGAAAGATGTCATAAATGCGGAAAATGGTCACACGAAGGTAAATGTTCGAACAATCAAACATATTCAAATACCGAATTTGTTACTCTATGCAGAGAAGGACCGTTCATATGTTTAGAAGAAAAGTTATTGAAGAATCGAGGTTACGCTTATGTAGCTATGGAAAACCAAATCACACGACTCTCCTATGAGTCAGCTAAAGCAGGTCTCTGAGAATTCTATCTCACATGTAAGTATGTATAGTTTTTATTTGTTTTTATTTATTGCTTTTAATGTTTTGATAATAAACGCTGAATCGTTTGCTATAAAGTATTAAATTGATATTCAATAAAATTAGGTATGCGAAACCGAAATTATTAATATCATACAAAAATTTATTACATCACTGCGAAATTTACCGTTTATTCTTAAGGTATAAATATCTTTAATCAATCAATCCAAAATATTTCAGAAATTCGTCAGGAGTAAAACTAGGTAATATAGCCGAAATTACTTTATCCAAAAAGAGGGACGTATATTTTTGTTAATATTTGATTGATTAAAGTGGAATAAAAGACCAAAAAGATTTTTTTTAAAATTTTTACCTTGTTTTTAAATTAATATTAAATTATTATTGTAAATCTTTTTAAATCAATATATTTAAGTTTTTAAATATTTTAACAATTAATATTTTCAATATAAGTTTGTAAAATTAATGTATAAAAATATTAATGATATTTATATGAATTTTTAATTTTATGCATTTTAAATTTAAGTTTGGTGTGAATTTAAAAACAAAAATTTACTTTATTTCATTAAGTTAAAAATTTGATATTTAAAATTCATCGTGAGTTGAAGACTAGGTCATTGAACCGAAATTGCTTTACCTGAGGGCGGGACGAGAAATTTTATTATCATTTATTTTAATCTTATTGTTTTAAAGTATGCCAAAAACATTTAAAAAAAAACCCAAAAATCTTTGCTTTTAAAACAACGCTTTAAAATGACAAATTTTTAAAATTTTGTCGAGGGACGAACTAGGACAACGATCCGAAACGCCCTCATTCTTAAAAGAAATAAAATTTTAAAATTAATTTAATTATTTGTTTTATAAGTTAAAGATTTTTATAAAATATATATATATATATATATATATATATATATATATATATATATATATATATATATATATATATATATATATATATATATATATATATATATATATATATATATATATACACCAGACCCCATGCGATCGCATGAGGTTTACACTGTAAAGCCATGCGATCGCATGGCACAAAAATACTAGACAGATAAAAAAGAGCAGCGAGCTGTTCTGTCTCCCACACAAAAGACACACATATACACGAGCAAAACCCCAAAAACACTCCTAAAATCTTCAATTTTTCACCAAAATCAACCAAATTTCGTGCTATCCTCCGCTATAATCATACCTTTCTTCAGATGGGGAAGCAAACAGGTAAAGATTTCACCCCTAAAACTCTTTAAATTCGAATTTTAGTGTTCTTGAGCTAATTTTTACCTAATTTGATTTTGTTAATTTTTAGTGTAATTAGAGTAAAATTGTTAGTATATTATGCATGAATAACCTAGATTGATGCTATTTGTTATAATTTGAAGCCAAAAACTTCAAAAATTTTAGAAATCTAGGGTTTGTGTTCTTGAGCAATTTGGGACTTTTTGATATAAACAGGTTATGGCCGATTTTTGTCATTAATTATTGCTAAATTAAGTAGTGTAACATGTTTAGGTAGCTAAATGATCCAAACATTGATCCTAAACATGATTTTTGAGAATTAAAGTGGACTTTTTAAGTCTAAAATTCATGAATTTAATTAATTTGATATAAATGCCATTTGAAACTTGTTTAATTGCTAGTAATGATTATTTTGACATGCTATTTGAGTTGAATGCTTATGAACTTTGTAAACATTTTCATATATGCTTATTTGAAAAAGTGTAGAATTGATAAATATATGGAAATGAGTATAAGTTGAATATGGATTAAACATGTTATTGTAATTATTTTAATTTGTTATTTTGCTAACACTAATGCATATTTGGATGCACAAATTTTGTGTTTAATGTGTTTTGCAGAAAAATACCGATACTGATGGTGCATCATCATCATCTAGGCAACCTGATCCGGAACCACAGCCAGAGATGCAATATCACGAATCGGAACACCAACCTGAACAATAACAACAACATTATGATCAACACGTACCATACTATGAGCCGGAGCCACAATTTTTCATTGCCTACGTTGTATTTCCCGTTCACCATATAATAGAACACCCAATAATTCATGAAGAACAGTTGCATCCCAATTTAAGGATTGATAGAAGTTGGAGAGATTACCCGACGTACCAAAGTAACAAATTTAAGCTTTGGATCAAAAATGTAGAAGTACCAAGGGTAATATATTGGGAGCCTTTGGAAAGGGTCCACCTAGCTAACTCAGTTAGGCATCATCTAATCCAAAGGTATGGCAGCTCTTCTTTTACTGATTGGGAACGTTTATTTACCACTCGTAGGCCTGTATATAAAGAGTGGTGTGTTGAGCTAATGAGTACTATAGCTTTTAATAAAGATGTAGATAGGTTAGACGATAAGAGTTTTCTTAGATTTTTACTTGGCCGTAGGATGTACAGGATGTCCATGCTGGACATGGCCAGGGCTTTACAGATTTACACTCCCGCTGAATTACTATCACCTGATTGTACAAATTTGATTTATCATGGTGAGCGGGTAGATAGAAATTTTGACGCTAACGCCATCTGGAGGTGTATGTCAAATTTTAATGTGTTTACGCGGGGTGGAAGACACTCCTATTTAGATATTAATAAAGCCGAGCTTCGTATAATACATAGATTCTTAGCAAACTCGATTACACAAAGAGATAACAACAAGGAGAAAATTACCTTACACGATTTATTTTACCTTAAGTGTATTCGAAACACTAGAAGCTTTGTTAATATCCCCTACTGTGTTGGTTTTTATCTGTCCAAAATGGTGGAAGGTATCCAGGAAGGGGGAATAATAGGAGGAGGTATTTTTGTTACTCTCATTGGAGAGTATTTAGGTGTAGATAAGGATCAAGGGGGTCCAATGATGGTATGCAGGGAAAAGGAAGAGACTTTAGGTTTGCAAGTCTATTAAGGTGCAAAGGTATTGACTAGGAGACACAATCAGGCAGTACAATATCAGGGCCGCCATCCACAGGTAGAGAGGGGTTCGGATGAGGAGATGGAGGAAGCGGATGACATTAGGGATGTCATTAGGGATAGTGCTACTGACGTTTTCCAGCGTATAGATGAGGTAGAAATGACTAATGAGGATAGGCATCATCGGTATGAGCAGTGTCAAGCCGCGAATGAGTATGAGACTTCTAGGAGACGCCAACACGATAGCTGGCAAGTTCATCAGCACCAAATCATGAGCCAGCTATCATATCAGGTACCAAATAACTACATCCCGACTCGGCCTGCTTACTATCCACCGCATCAGCCCGACATGCGACCACCCTTTGACCTGTACGACCCCAATCAAGCATACCAGAACACCTATCACCAACCATGGAACCCGAACGACGATATGAACTGGAATCCCTATCCAAATCAATAGTGTTCCATTGGTGATGTCTTCTCTTTTATTATTTTATCTATTTATGTTAAACATTTAACATTTTGATACTTTAATGTAATGTTTAATATTTTTATTATTTTGTACTAATATTTCATTTTTGTAATTTGAAAGTGGGATATTAAGTCCCATTTCAAATTACCATGCATGTTTATATTTGTATTGTATGTATTTTATCTCATGTACACAACAGGGTAAAACAGCGCATTTTCAAAGACTGCCATTAAGTTCAGCAAAAGCTATTAATTTTGACGACAAAACGAAAAACAAGTGTGATGTAACAACAGATGGAATGAACAAATGATGTGCACCATTTTTCATTCAACATAAACAACAATATGTTTGGAAACTTTGGTAAAATTTTAATCATCTTTTTACACTAATCACCCTCAATAATTTAAATTGCTACTGATTTCTTGCAAATGAGGGCATTGCAAGATCTTAAGTGTGGGAAGGGGTTAAATTCTTTCGAATTTTTAAAATTTTAATTTAAACACTTGGTTACCATTAAAAATACTAGTAACGCAGTAGTTGTATTAGAATATAGTGCTCTCTGATAATAAAGAACAACCCTAGTCTTATATACTGACTACCCACTTCTAGTAATTTTTTTTTAAAATTTTCAAATAAATGAATTCAAAATCATGTTTATACATATTTATGAACGATAACACTAGGTGTTAACACCGAAATTATTGTTACCTCGGAAAAAACATAAATTGAGAAACAACCCAAAATGCTTGAATTCATTTAAAATGGAATAGAGGAGAATAAAAAGGCAAAGAAAGGAAAATAAAAGCCAAGTGTAGGAAAAATTTACCAAGTTATTTAGAACATATATCACATATTTTGTACAAATAATTGAAGATACTTTTGTTTAGGACGATTTTAATCAAGTTTTACCCATTTTATTGTAATAGAATTTAAAAGGAAGTAAAGTCTTCTGAGAAAAAGACACGCGCTTCTTGATTTAGGTCAGGAAGTTGTCGTCCAGACCAGTTGTAGAGTCTACGAAAAACCTTGAAAAGTTTTCTCGAAAATCAGCTGGAAATCCACGGACCTCAGCATCAAACAGGGTCGCCAAGTGGTCAGACTTATCCTAACCATGAGAGGATCTGTCTCGTACAATGGGGGGGCACCGTGCAAATTAGCTTATAAGACTAATGAATCAGATCTCCAAAAAGGATAATCTCCTTAAAGATCAAAAAATCAGCTTTTAAGCCTGATATTACTCAATCCTTGAGATTGACCTTAAAGATTGAGAATTCAAACTCATGGAATTTGATGATATCTAAACTCGAGCTTGAACGAGAATATATTTTGATCAAATTACAAACCGAATTGTTTTCTGAAAACCCATTTTCAATGCGTTCATTATCATTGAACGTAAAATCCTAGGAATTCACCGGAATTCATTAGGTCACCTGAACCAAATCGGGTGTCAACCGTAAGAACGGTGGTTGTATAGCATGGTCGAAGACAGGACCTTGTGCCAGACCGAAAAACTATAGGGTGATCTTTACTATTGCTCCTATAAAGGATAGTAATTGCATCCGACACGATATAGACCATAATCAAAAGCATGTCAAGGGACATTGCCTTAACAGTTACTTGTTCAACGCTTTCCTTTACCAACAAACGGTAGTTTACTAAAAGGTAATATACAGAGCAAGTATACTGGATGTGTTGCTTTCCTAATACAAGTTTAGCAAGTGGGTGACACAAAACCGCAAGTTTTAAGCTAAAATTTTCAAATCTGAAACCCACAAAACCCACAAACATTTTATAAACACCGGTGAAGGGTTATTCCGGAAAACTTATCTAGGGTAAAAGCTAGATTGAATTTTCAAAAGATCAAATGTTTTCATAAAGATCCAATTTCCTTAAAGGATCTAAATTTTTATAGTCATGTGGGACTGTAAACCACAACGTTACTATCATTGTTCATATCGCCGTATAGAAATCACTAATGTACAAAGTCTGAATAATAAAGAAGTGACTCTAGTAAAGTTATATTCAAGTTCTATATTGCTTGAGGACAAGCAACGCTCAAGTGTGGGAATATTTGATAATGCTAAAAACGAACATATATTTCATAGCATTATCCTTCAAGAAAGACAAGTTTTTGCTTGCAATTGTTCTATTTACAAGTGATATTCATTTAAATAATAAAAGGTGAAGACAAAAGACAGATTTGACGATTTGAAGACGCAAACGACCAAAAAGCTAAAAAGTACAAAGTACAATCCAAGAGGTTCAATTTATTGATGAGAAACGTCTCAAAATTACAAGAGTACAAGCCGCGGAACGCAAAGTACAAGATATTAAATAGTACGCAAGGACGTTCGAAAATCCGGAACCGGGACATGAACCAACTATCAACGCGCGACGCAAAGGGCTTAAAATTACAAGTCAACTATGCACATGAATATAATATAATATATAAATAATTCATAAAATTATATATATTAAATAAAAACCATCGGAAAACAAGAAGACAAGTGAATGTGAGCTGTCCCAGGGGGCCATGCGATCGCATGGCCTGGAAGAGTAAAATCCATGCGATCGCATGGCTGAAGATTCCAGGCCAGGTCCTATAAATTGCAAGTTTGGGCGACGAGTAATACACCAATATATCAACTATCTCTCTTACTCTCAAATATATATTTATATTTATATTTTAATTATAATTTTAATTTAAGTTTAATAATAATAAGGTTATGTTAGCGAATGTTTTAAGTTTGTAAGTCGAAATTCTGTCCATGTAACACTACGCTATTAATACTCATTGTAAGTTATGTTCAACCTTTTTAAATTAATGTCTCGTAGCTAAGTTATTATTATGCTTATTTAAGCCGAAGTAATCGTGATGTTGGGCTAAATATTAAAGACGGGGGAATTGGGCTTTGTACCATAACTGGGGTTTGGACAAAAGAACGACACTTGTGGAAATTAGACTATGAGCTATTAATCGGCTTTATATTAACTAAATGATACCTCGTTAATTTAATATAAAGGTTACAATTTGACGTATTTATATATAACCACATACGCTTAATCGGGTACGGTGGGCGAGATATTTATAAATACAAATTATTGTTCATTTAACAGGACACGGGGATGGATTAATAGTTAATGGACTCATTAAAACAGGGGTGGATTACATTCAAGGGTAATTGGTGTAATTGTTAACAAAGTAGTAAAACCTTGGATTACACGCAGTCGATAACCTGGTGTATTCATTAAACAAAGTATTAAGACCTTGTTACAGTTCGAATCCCCAATTAGTTGGAATATTTGACTTTGGGTATAAGGATAATTTGACGAGGACACTCGCACTTTATATTTATGACTGATGGACTGTTATGGACAAAAACCGTATGGACATATCGAATAATCCAGGACAAAGGACAATTAAGCCATGGTAATAAATTAAAATCAACACGTCAAACATCATGATTACGGAAGTTTAAATAAGCATAATTCCTTTATTTTATATCTCATCGCACTTTTATTTACTGTCATTTTATTTATTGCACTTTTAATTATCGCACTTTTTAATTATCGCAATTTTATTTATCGTCATTTTATTTGTCGTCATTTACTTTACGCCTTAAATTAAGTTATATTTATTTTTAATATTTTACATTAGGTTTTAATTGTGACTTAAGACATAAAATCGACAAACCGATCATTAAACGGTAAAACCCCCTTTTTATAATAATAATACTACTTATATATATATATATATATATATATATATATATATATATATATATATATATATATATATATATATATATATATATATATATATATATATATATATATATATATATATATTTATACAAATATAGTTTAAAAAAATATAGCGTTAAACTTGGCTAGCTCCCTGCGGAACGAACCGGACTTACTAAAAACTACACTACTCTACGATTAGGTACACTGCCTATAAGTGTTGTAGCATGGTTTAGGTATATCCACTCTATAAATAAATAAATAACTTGTGTAAAATTGTATCGTATTTAATAGTATTTTGCAATAAAAATATAACTATTTCGTATACACCTTGCATAACATCAACCACCAAACAATACTTTTGTCTGTTTAAAATATTTCTCAATCAAAATATTCGATCCCCGGCAGCGGCACCAAGAGAACTTGTTACTACTATGATATGGCAGAAATGGACGATTTTATTCGTGCGGTGTCTTTAGGCCGCAGGATGTCCGATTCGGTTGATCAAGGTGGCAAACAGTGGTTTTGTTTATTTATATTATGCGGGGGCCTAAATTTACTTTTACTTTCTAAGGTGTAGAAGGTGTAAGTTGTAGTGACCCGAACTTTTCCATGTTTATATATTAAATGAAAACTATATTTACTTGATTAAATGTTTCCAACATGTTAAGCAATCAAACTTGTTAAGACTTGATTAATTGAAATGAGTTTATGTAGACAATTGACCACCCCGTTTGCCTGATGATTCACGAACGTCATAACTTGTGATGATTATATAATCATTTTATTTTTTATGATGTAAGTTTTTATATATATATATATATATATATAAGAAGAAATACAATTAAATCAAAGATGTACAAGTAAAACACTATTTGCTACAGTAAAACACTATTTGCTACAGTAAAATACTATTTTCTACAGTAAAAACTATTTGCTGCAGTAAAAACTATTTGCTACAGTAAAAATAATATTTGCTACAGTAAAAACTATTTACTCGTATTCAATCCGTATTCGTACTCGTACAATACCCAGCCTCTAGACGTATATACTATTGGTATATACACTCAATGATCAGCTTCTTAGCAGCCTTAATGAGTCATCAAATATGTGGGAATCATTATTTGGCAACTAGCATGAATGATTACACCTAAAATCAAGCTAATGGAGCCTATATCTTGACTCCATATTAACGTTTTCTTTCACCCACCACAAACACATTTTCATTCCAACTTTTCTGCATCAAACACATCTCTCTCAAATTCTCTCTTGATTTTCTAAGTATTCTTCATCATCTTCATCAGAATCTACATCAATCTAGCTCATAAATCCATACATAAACCAACTTACAAAACAACAACTCAAGAACACATCAAGAACACTTTCAAGTTTACTAGCTTACTTCCATTCTTGCAAATCCATTTTGAGTGATTATCCAATCTCAAGAAATCTTTGGTATTTACAGTAGGTTATCTTTCTAATTCAAGGTAATACTCATATTCAAACTTTGATTCAATTTCTATAACTATAACAATCTTAATTCGAGTAGTAAACTCACTTGAACTTGTTTTCGTGTCATGATTCTACTTCAAGAACTTTGAAGCCATCCAAGATCCTTTGAAGCTATAGATCATTTATTGTCATTTTCAGTAGGTTTACCTACTATACTTGAGGTAGTAATGATGTTCATAACATCATTCGATTCATATATATATATTTCGAAGATTTAAACTTGTAATCACTAGAACATAGTTTAGTTAATTTATTCGCAAACAAAGTTAATCATTCTAACTTGACTTTTAAAATCAACTAAACACATGTTATATATCTATATGATATGCTAACTTAATGATTTAAAACCTGGAAACACGAAGAACACCGTAAAATCGGACATACGCCGTCATAGTAAAACCGGGGGCTGTTTTGGGTTAGATAATTAAAAACTATGATAAACTTTGATTTAAAAGTTGTTCTTCTGGAAAAATGATTTTTCTTACGAACATGAAACTATATCCAAAAATCATGGTTAAACTCAAAGTGGAAATATGTTTTTCAAAATGGTCATCAAGACGTCGTTTTTTCGACTGAAATGACTACCTCTACAAAAATGACTTGTAAACTATATTTCTGACTATAAACCTATACTTTTTCTCTTTAGTTTCATAAAATACAGTTCAATATGAAACCATAGCAGGTTGATTCACTCAAAATGGATTTAAAACGAAGAAGTTATGGGCCTAACGAACCCCATCCATGTTATGGATGCTTTAGTACTTTGATTTTATATACAGATGAGTGTACCTGTATATCGGGGATATTCTAGATGCATTTGTTAATGTCGGTTACCAGGTGTTCATCATATGAATAATTTTTATGCAGATAGCATGTTTTTTTATGAGAAATGGAAATATGAAATCTTGTGGTATATTATTACGATTTGATAAATATATAGGTTAAACCTATAACTCACCAACATTTTTGTTGACGTTTTAAGCATGTTTATTCTCAGGTGATTATTAAGAGCTTCCGCTATTGCATGCTAAATAAAGACAAGATTGGAGTCTGCATGCTTGTATAATATTGTTTAAAAACTGCATTCGAAGACTTAAGTTGATGTGTAATATTATTGTAAACCATTATGTAATGGTCCTGTGATAACGCTATATTTTAGATTATCATTATTTGATAATTGTCGTAATGTTTTTAAAACCTTTAACGATAAAATAAAGGTTATGGTTGTTTTAAAAATCGAATGCAGTCTTTGAAAAACGTCTCATATAGAGGTCAAAACCTCGCAACGAAATCAATTAATATGAAACGTTTATAATCATTATGAACGGGATATTTCAGTTGGTATCCGAGCGTTGGTCTTAGAGAACCAGAAATTTGCATTAGTGTGTCTAACCGAGTTTGTTAGGATGCATTAGTGAGTCTGGACTTCGATCGTGTTTACTTGAAAAACGATTGTTTAACACTTTTTGTTGGAAACTATATATTGTAAACATGTAAATATTATGTGATATATTAATCTCTTAACGTGTTTGATATTGTGTGATAGATGTTTACCCCTAGTACAAATCTCATCGACTCACCTAATAATAATGAAGAGTCGAATATATTTTGGGAAGATTCACAAATTCCCGAAGAGGAACCGGAAGAAGAGGAACCGGAAGAAGAGGAACCGGGAGAAGAGGAACCGGAAGAAGAGGTTCCGGAGGAGGAAATATTAGAAACCATAGAAAAACTGATAAATAAAAGAAAATCCTCAACCAATGGACCAAAGTTAAAAATGGTCAATGGTGTTTTCGCCGAGGAAGTAAAATATTGGGAAAATTACCAATTTTCTGATGAATCGGATTCCGGTGAGGATTCCGATGATGTTATAGAAATTACCCCGACCCAATTTGAAAAAAGCAAAAGAAAACAATAAGGGAAAAGGTATCAAAATAGAGAAATCTAATTCCAACCCCGATGAACTTTATCTTAACATGAAATATCCCGATGGAAAATACCGTCAACACCCGTATTTCTTAAGTTTTAACTATAACCCGGGGACATCTAAGCCACCAGGTTTTTCTAAACCATTTGTGAAAACAACGGCTCGTATTAGAGGAACATTATATATCCCTAGAAAATTAGCGAAACGAACCAAGTCCGAAGAGGAAGAAACAAGTGAGTCGGAATGAAGAGGAGTAATCATGTTGTGTAATATATGTATTGTAGTGTCCTTGTACTTTGATAATATATGTAAAAATTGCTTGTATTGTTTGTTAACTATCTTTTACAATTCTAATCCTTGTCTATTTTACAGTATAAAACACACAATGGACGTTAAGAATAGACAACCAAAAATTTTAGAAGACCTACCAGGGGATATGATTGATGAAATCTTGTCTAGAGTCGGTTAGAATTCATCGGCACAATTATTTACGGTAAAATTAGTTTGTCGAACATTTGAAAGACGTTCCAAGCATGCCTTAGTTTATAAAAGGCTTTCTTTTGAAAGATGGGGTATATCACATTGGGGAGACTTTAAGTTACGCTGTGTTTTCTTTAAGGCATTAAATGCGGAAAACCCAGATGCAATTTTACGCTACGGGTTGAGAACCTATTTTGACTCCACATATCCCAACATAGAACTTCATTCTTTAGAAAGAGCTTCAAACATGCAACATAAAGAAGCATGTTATGTTTACGGGTTAGTGATGTTCGTTTTTCACCAAATTGAGAAAAAGAACATCAGATTACAACTGTTAAATAAAACATTCCCACAAGTGACGGATTCAGTAGTTAGGGTGAGAAATAAGATTTTAGATTGTTAAGGGGCTGTTGGGCATTACGTAACCCTCGTCCTTTAGACGACGTTACAACATGTTGTCTTGCCAACGACCACAACGGTTATTTTCCACAAGACCAAAGATGGGAAATAATACTAGTAAAACCCGAATGCATGACTTGTTTCTGGACTTATGAATTACGTGCCTTTATTGTTTTTGCTGAACGACTTGCGTATTAAATAGAATTGTCTTCACAATTGCCTTGTATCAAAGTTATTGTGTGCTATATTTTATGCTATATGTAAAATAACGGTATTGTAAGTTTGTAAAATATTGTATAAGTTTGAACGCGAAATATTATTGTATTTAGTTTTTCATATCGAATCGTAGTAGTTGAATTGTATAGTAGCTACTAAGTATGAACTTAACGGGTAGGTACTACCCGAATTAAAACTATAAAACGCTAATATGAAGAAAAATCTTTTATAAATAAGTTCATATTATGCTACGAAATACTATTGACTACTCTTGAATTCTATATGATTAACTCAATTCTTTTGGCTATTTTTGAAGGAAATGGCACCGACGACTCGTCAGAACTTGAACATGAGTGAGGAAGACTTCCGTGTTTTCCTTGCTGCGAATATAGCCGCAGTGCAGGCCGCAATGCAAAATAACAACAATAACTCTGGTTCTAGCAGTGGAACTAATTCCACAAGAAATCATGTAAGATGCTCTTACAAAGAATTCACTGCCTGTAAACCTTTGGAATTCGATGGAACCGAGGGTCCAATATGTGACAACCTGGAAATTTCCGACCAAATTTAAACTTAATCTTTATATGATTTCAATATGATAAGCAAAGTATGTAATGTTGAGTCTAGAAAATTTTGGAACGATGTTCATATATTAAATTGACCTTCGACTGCTCTCGAAGATTCACGAACAATTAATTATAAATAGATATGTGTGTATGTATATATAAATAATAATTCAAAATATAATTTGAAGTAGTATACGTTGTTGTTATTAAAAATTAATAAAATAAAAATAAGATATTATAATAATTATTATTTAAAATATATCTCTATATATAAATAAAGTATATTAAAATTAAATATTAAATGGTTGTAATACTCGTTTGAGGTTTCGATTGATATTAAGCAAGTTAAATTCAAACTTATGTAATTTTAAAATAAACAATGTTACGAAAATGAGTTCTATAAATTTTAGGCTTATTAAAAATATATTTAGGAACTATTTGTTAAATTTTAACACTTTTTATATTTTACCCAAAAATGAGAGGGACAGTTGATGTAATTTTTATTTAACAAATTTAGGATCGAATTTTATACCATAATGATCAAAATAAATAAATAAAGTTAATTTAGAAATATGGAATTTTTCTGAACACTTTTATCCGCCACTGATTTCGCATTATACACAGTCTGTGAAAACTGTCGGTAACTAAATCACAAAGAAACAGGCTGCTAAACTATTCTTGTGCACGTTTTAGATTCTAAATGTTACTGTAAGGAATTATATATTAATATTATTGCTTTTCATTGCCACTAGTTATATTTATATATATACAATTACACATAAACTAGTGTCATATATACACACTCTATATGCTTGATCAACGGGGAAAAACCATCACCACTACTAGCTCCCTAACTATCCTTCTCCCTTCTCTTACTCCTATCTTCCGAGCAACACTTCAAGACCACCACCATCGGTTACAATCACCACAACAACCATACTTAAACTTGACCACAAGCTTCACCACTTTTCATCATGTACACCACCGATGACCACCACCACTCTCGAAAACCACCACCATCATCATCTTTAGTTAATATATTTTTCTTCTTCTTTCTCATTTGTGTTTCTGTGCAACTAACAAGACTACCAACCGCCACCCTATCACCACCAGAGACCACCATGAATATAAAACAAACCCACCACTATTCGGTTATCTACTAACAACCACCAAGATTACCACCTCCTAACAACCTCACGACACCACCACAGCTACCACCGGAGCACCACCCTCACCATCGTTGTCCAACAACTACCACAACACCACTTCACCTTCCACGGCCACCCTAACCGAGAGTCATTGCCACCACCACAACTTATAATAGAACACCACCTTAAACCTCCAACATTCACCACCCTCACTATCGTTTGATCAAACCATCACGACCCAAAACCACTCACTCTCTCTCATTTTCTCTCCCTACAAAACTGCTGCTACTTTCCTGTTATGTGTCGCTGTAACTAAACCCAAAACACCATCCAACCGCTGCTGTTTGCTTCTTGTTTTTGCAGCCAACTTCCAGGGACCACAGTCTGCTGTATTGTCATTGCTACTGCTGTGTTCTTCTTTTTCGTAAACCTGCAAAAACTGCCTTAAACCCAACTGTTTTTTCCTGTTTCAGTTTCTATTAAATAACAAAGATGATGAGTATTTTATGGATGTTTTATTGGTGCACATTCTAAACATCCTTCCTTAATAAATGATACTGATTTAAAAGGGATCCAATGTTAAATTGTTACAATTATGTCTATACAAAGGGGCCACCGTGGCCTTAATTCAAACTTTATTTAAAAAAAATATTACTCTATAGTTACAATGATCGTTGGTGGGGGTTTGTGACCCGGTCCATTTGTGCAAACCTAAAACTGAGAGCCTGCTTATGTTTTTCTAATTTGGGCCGAGAGATTGTGATCGAGTTGATACACGATGTAAAGATGATGATACATGATAAGATGGTGATGATTAAATGATTGAAGATGATGACGATGAGAAGGGACGAAGGTGATGATGACAAAGTTGATGATGATGATGATACGGATGTGATAAACGATGATTGTGTGATATTAATAACGAGATGCATAATATTAGCATTGAGGGTATAATTCATTCTTTATTATTATTATTATTATTATTATTATTATTATTATTATTATTATTATTATTATTATTATTATTATTATTATTATTATTATTATTATTATTATTATTATTATTATTATTATTATTATGTTTACTATGTTTTTTGTAGTTAATGTAACTAATAATATTATTATTATAATCATTATCATTAATATTAGCATTATCATTAACAATATTAAAAGAATTATTATAAGAATTATAATTACAATTATAAGTGATAAACAGCTTTTGACAAGTTAAATAAATAAAAGTGCGGGTTAAAACAAGAAAGTAATTAATGGTTCACTGGTTTATTAGTGGGTTTGCTAGACAGTAGGTCGTGTGTTCGAAACCAGGCATCAGCAAATATTTGTTTTTTTAGAAAAAGAAGTTGTCTTGATAAGCCTGGGCCTATTGGGCTATTAATTGAAAACTGAATTGGGCTGGTAATTAAAAAATTGGATTGGGCTATTTAGGATTTGAAATGGACTAGCAAATTTTGGACTTTTAATGGACTTCAAGTTTAAGTATAAATCATTATTATTAATATATTATTAACATTAGTATTATTATTATTATTATTATTATTATTATTATTATTATTATTATTATTATTATTATTATTATTATTATTATTATTATTATTATTATTATTATTATTAGTATTATCATAAATATTATTATTAATATTATCATTAAAAATGATTATTTAGTATTATCATTATAATTATAAGTATTATTATTAGTATTATTATCATTTTATAAATAATAAAAATTATTATTATAAGTATATTATTAACGTTGTTATAATTATATTTATCATTACTAATATTAACGTAATATAACCAGAACTACTGTTTTGATAAACAAATGAAATATATAAATAATTATGTTTAACACATAAAACATAACAAAATATTTTTATATATAAAAGGAATATATGAAACATAAATATAGTATTAATATAAGAATGATATAATTAATAAGTTATATATATAAAATTATTCAATTACGATTATGTGTATTAATATATATACAAAAGATATAGGTACGTGAATCCGAGGCCAACCCTGCATTGTTCCGTATCGTCGTATGAATATTTTTACTACAAAATATTGTATCGTGAGTTTCATTTACTCCCTTTTTATATATATTTTTGGGACTGAGAATACATGCGCTGCTTTATAAATGTTTTACGAAATAGACACAAGTAATCGAAACTACATTCTATGGTTGGATTATCGAATCGAATATGCCCCTTTTTAGCTTGGTAGCCTAAGAATTGGTGTTTATTATAATTGCCACCAATTGACGCGAATCCTAAAGATAGATCTATGGACCTCGACACGTCTATTCGGGTTACGAATGCTTTAGTACTTCGATTATCATATCCGATGAGAGTCCCGGAATGATGGGGATATTCTATATGCATCCTGTTAGTTTGGTTATCAAGCGTTCACCATATGAATGATTTTTAATTCACGGGTTACGTGTGTTATTTTATACTCGGGTTACGTGTACAATTATATATCTGAAAATCTTGTGGTCTATTAAAATGATAAAAATGATTGTTTATGATAAAATAATGAACTCACCAACCCTTTTGGTTGACACTTGAAAAACATTGGACAAAATAAAAATTTGTTAGAAACAAACAAATTAACTATAAGAAATTCTGTTAAGAAACCACGCTAACAAAATCCTAGCTAACTGTTCCAAGTTAACTGTTAATTCCTTATTACATTTTAATTATCGCAATTTATTTTATAGCAATTTAATTCTCGCAATTTTATATATCTTCATTTAATTCCTGTTATTTATTTTACGCACTTTAAATATCGGGACACGTATACAAGGTTTGACATATCATATCGACGCATCTATATATATTATTTGGAATAACCATAGACACTCTATATGCAATAATGATCGAGTTAGCTATACAGGGTTGAGGTTGATTCTACAATAATATATATACTTAGAGTTGTGATCGAGTCTGAGACATGTACACGGGTCACGATACGTATTAATTAATTCAAATATTATATATTAAACTATATATGAATTATTGGACTGTTAACTGTGGACTATCGACTGTGGACTAATAATATTGGACAATTAAAATGAATTAAAATAAATTAAAATATTGATTATAACATATGAAACTAAACATTTCTTCAAGTTTGCCACTTGATTTCATCTTAAACCTCATTTGTATCTTGACGATTACAATCTGCGTTCAAACCTTTCATAATTCTTGAAAACACCTCAATCGAGAGGATGAACCAACCACACTTTATCTACGAAAGAAAAGATTAATGCATATAGTTATGCACCTGAAAATACTCGAAACCTGAGTAAACCTTTAACACGTATATGTGCTAGCTCCTTCGGCATTGTTATTACCGTAAATAACTTTGCAATTCTTTTTCAAATTAGCCAATTTTGTCACAGCTCTAGCAAATCAACTTCGATTGTTCATTTCAAATTAACCTTATTATAACCTTGATATATGTGCTTGCTCTTTTATTGTTACCGGAGAACCTTTTTTCCATCATATTACCAGCAGGCGTACCAGCAACCTCGTTGCTCCTTGGTTTATGTAGTGACCCGAACTTTTCCATGTTTATATATATTAATTGAGATTGATATTTACATGACTAAATGTTTCCAACGTGTTAAGCAATCAAACTTGTTAAGACTTGATTAAATGAAATAAGTTTCATATAGACAATTGATCACCCAAGTTGACCGGCGATTCACGAACGTTACAAAATTGTGAAAAACTACATGTTGTGGTATATATAGACATATATATATGGTTTACATGAGATTATGATGTGTAAGTATCTCACTAAGTATATTAACAATGTGTGATATACATAAGAAATGAGTTTACTAAGTTAAGAAACTCGAAATGATATATATAACGATTATCGTTATGATAACGTCTACTAAATACATACGTATCATATTAAGATATTGATACACTATATTTAACATGATAAAATGATATTTAAATATATCATTAAGTGTGTTAACAATGAACTACATATGTAAAAACAAGACTACTTACTCAAGAATTACGAAACGAGACTTATATGTAACGATTATCGTTGTAACGATATTTTAATGTATGTATCATATTAAGAGATATTTATACATCATAATATCATGATAATATAATAATTTAACATCTCATTTGATATAATAAACATTGGGTTAACAACATTAATTGAGATCGTTAACTTAAAGGTTTCAAAACAACACTTACATGTAACGACTAACGAAGACTTAACGACTCCATTAGAATGTATATACATGTTGTGTTTTGATATGTATTCTTACACTTTTGAAAGACTTCAAGACACATATCAAAGTACTTCTACTTAACAAAAATGCTTACAATTACATCCTCGTTCAGTTTCATCAATAATTCTACTCGTATGCACCCGTATTCGTACTTGTACAATACACAGCTTTTAGATGTATATACTATTGGTATATACACTCCAATGATTAGTTCTTAGCAGCCCATGTGAGTCACCTAACATATGTGGGAACCATCATTTGGAAACTAGCATGAAATATCTCATAAAATTACAAAAATATTAGTAATCATTCATGCCCTATTTACATGAAAACAAAATTACATATCCTTTATATCTAATCCATATACCAATGACCAAAAACACCTACAAACACTTTCATTCTTCAATTTTCTTCATCTAATTGATCTCTCTCAAGTCCCATCTTCAATTTCTAAGTGTTCTTCATAAATTCCATAAGTATAGTTTCATAAAAATCAAGAATACTTCCAAGTTTGCAAGTCTACTTCCAAGTTTTCTAATCCATTCCAAGTAATCATCTAAGATCAATGAACCTTTTTTATTTATAGTAGGTTATCTTTCTAATTCAAGGTAATATTCATATTCAAACTTTGATTCAATTTTTACAACTATAACAATCTTATTTCGAGTAAAAATCTTACCTGAACTGTTTTCGTGTCATGATTCTGCTTCAAGAACTTTCAAGCCATCCAAGGATCCTTTGAAGCTAGATCCATTTTTCTCATTTCCAGTAGTTTTATCCAGAAAACTTAAGTTAGTAATGATGTTCATAACATCATTCGATTCATACATATAAAGCTATCTTATTCGAAGGTTTAAACTTGTAATCACTAGAACATAGTTTAGTTAATTCTAAACTTAACAAAAGTTAATCCTTCTAACTTGACTTTTAAAATCAACTAAACACATGTTCTATATCTATATGATATGCTAACTTAATGATTTAAAACCTGGAAACACGATGAACACCATAAAATCGGATATACGCCGTCGTAGTGAAACCGGGGGCTGTTTTGGTTTGGATAATTAAAAACTATGATAAACTTTGATTTAAAAGTTGTTCTTCTGGGAAAATGATTTTTCATATGAACATGAAACTATATTCAAAAATCTTGGTTAAACTCAAAGTGAAAGTATGTTTTTCAAAATGGTCATCAAGATGTCGTTCTTTCGAAGGAAATGACTACCTCTTTAGTAATTGACATGTAACTTAAATTTCTGACTATAAACCTATACTTTTTTTGTTTGGATTCTTAAATTAGAGTTCAATATGAAACCATAGCAATTTGATTCACTCAAAACGGATTTAAAATGAAGAAGTTATGGGTAAAACAACATTGGATATTTTTGATCTTTTTAGCTACGGAAAATGTTTAACAAATCTATACAAATCATATCCTAGCTAACTTATATTGTATTATACATGTATTCTAATATATTATGTAATCTTGAGATATATCATATCGACCCATGTATATATATTATTTGGAACAACCATAGACACTCTATATGCAGTAATGTTGGAGTTAGCTATACAGGGTTGAGGTTGATTCCAAAAATATATATACTTTGAGTTGTGATCTAGCCTGAGACGTGTATACAATGGGTCGTGGATTGATTCAAGATAATATATATCGATTTATTTCTGTACATCTAACTGTGGACAACTAGTTGTAGGTTACTAACGAGGACAGCTGACTTAATACACCCAAATCTTTAAAACCTAATAAAAATGGTTGTAATTATATTTTGATCATACTTTGATATATATGTACATATTTGTATAGGTTCGTGAATCGATCCGTGGTCAAATCTCATTTCCGAGGAAGGAAATATCTGTGAAAGTGAGTTATAGTCCCACTTTTAAAATCTAATATTTTTGGGATGAGAATATATGCAGGTTTTATAAATAATTTACAAAACAGACACAAGTTTTTGAAACTACATTCTATGGTTGAATTATCGAAATCGAATATGCCCCTTTTTATTAAGTCTGGTAATCTAAGAATTAGGGAACAGACACCCTAATTGACGCGAATCCTAAAGATAGATCTATTGGGCCTAACAAACCCCATCCAAAGTACCGGATGCTTTAGTACTTCGAAATTTATATCATATCCGAAGGGTGTCCCGGAATGATGGGGATATTCTTATATATGCATCTTGTTAATGTCGGTTACCAGGTGTTCACCATATGAATGATTTTTATCTCTATGTATGGGATGTGTATTGAAATATGAAATCTTATGGTCTATTGTTACGATTTGATATATATAGGTTAAACCTATAACTCACCAACATTTTTGTTGACGTTTAAAGCATGTTTATTCTCAGGTGAATACTAAGAGCTTTCGCTGTTGCATACTAAAATAAGGACAAGTTTTGGAGTCCATGTTTGTATGATATTGTGTAAAAACTGCATTCAAGAAACATATGTCGATGTAATATATTTCTATTGTAAACCATTATGTAATGATCGTGTGTAAACAGTATATTTTAGATTATCATTATTTGATAATCTACGTAATATTTTTAAAACCTTTATTGATAAAATAAAGGTTATGGTTGTTTTAAAAATGAATGCAGTCTTTGAAAAACGTCTCATATAGAGGTCAAAACCTCGCAACGAAATCAATTAATATGGAACGTTTATAATCAATATAAACGGGACATTTCAGTTGGTATCCGAGCGTTGGTCTTAGAGAACCAGAAAATTTGCATTAGTGTGTCTTATCGAGTTGTTAGGATGCATTAGTGAGTCTGGACTTCGACCGTGTTTTCTTTAAAAATGATTGCTTAACATTTTTGTTGGAAACTATATATTATTAACATGTAAATATTATGTGATATATTAATCTCTTAACATGTTTCATATTGTGTGATAGATGTCTACCTCTAGCACAAATCCCATTGACTCACCTGATAATAATGAAGAGTCGAATATATATTGACAAGATTCACAAGTTCCCGAAGAACCGGAAGAAGAGGAAACGGAACCAGAAGAAGAGGAACCGGAAGAAGAGGAACCAGAAGAAGAGGAACCGGAAGAAGAAGAGGTTCTGGAGGGGGGAATAGTAGGAACCACAGAAAACCGGTCAAATAAAAGAAAATTCTCAACCAATGGACCAAAGTTAATAATGGTCAATGGTGTTTCCGCTAAGGAAGCAAAATATTGGAAAAATTATCAATTTTCCGATGAATCGGATCCTGATGAGGATTTCGATGATGTTATAGAAATTACCCCGACCCAATTTAATGAGGCAAAAGAAAATAATAAGGGAAAAGGCATCAAAATAGAAAAATCTGATTCCGACCCAGATGAACTTTATATGTACCGTCAACATCCGTATTTTCAATATCGTGACAATAACCCGGGAACCTCTAAACCACCAGGTTTTTCTAAACCAATGTGGAAAACGACGACTCGTATTAGAGGAACATCATATATCCCTAGAAGATTAGGAAAAAGAACCAAGTCCGAAGAAGAAGAAACCAGTGATTCAGATTAGAGGGGTGTGAGCATGTTGTGTAATAAATGTATTGTAGTGTGCTTGTACTTTTATGTTCTATGTAAAAATTGCTTGTATTGTTTGTTATTACAAATCTAATCCTTGTCTATTTTAAAGTATAAAAACAAAATAGACGTTAAGGGTAGACAACCGAATATTTTAGAAGACCTACCAGAGGATATGATTGAGGAAATCTTGTCTAGAGTCGGTCATAATTCATCAGCACATTTAGTTATGGCAAAATTAACTTGTCAAACATTTGAAAGACTTTCCAGAAATGCCTTAGTTTATAAAAGGCTTTCCTTTGATAGGTGGGGTATATCACATTGGGGAGACTTTAAGTTACGTCGTGTTTTCTTTAAGGCGTTAAATGCGGGGAACCCAAATGCAATTTTACGCTACGGGTTAAGAACCTATTTTGACTCAACATATCCCAACATAGGATTTCGTGAATTAGAAAGAGCTTCTAACATGCAACATAAAGAAGCATGTTATGCTTACGGGTTAGTGATGTTCGCTTCTTACCAAAGTGAGAAAAAGAACATCGGATTGCAGCTTTTAAATAAAACTTTCCCACAAGTGACGGATTCAGTAGTTTGGGTGAGAAACAAGGTTTTTAGATTATTACGGGGCTGTTGGATATTACGAAACCCTCGTCCTTTTGACGACATTACAACATGCTGCCTAGCCAATGGTCATAACGGTTATTTTCCACAAGACCAAGGATGGGGAGTCGTCTTAGTAAAACCAGAATGCATGGCTTGTTTCTGTACTTATGAATTACGTGTCTTTATTTCCTTTGCTGAACAACTTGCGTATTAACTAGATTTATCTTCAAAACTGTCCTGTATCTTAGTGTACTATATTTCATGTTATATGTAATATAGCGAAGTTGTAAGTTTGAAGAATATTTGTATGTGATATATTATTATAATCAGTTTTTCATATGGAATTGTAGTAGTTGAATTGTATATTAGCTACTAAGTATGAACTTAACGAGTAGGTAGTACCCAAATTTAAACTTATAAAACACTAATATGAAGAAAAAGCTTTTATAAATAAGTTCATATTATGCTACGAGATACTATTGACTACTCTTAATATTCTGTATGATTAACTTGTTTCATTTGACTATTTTGAAGGAAATGGCACCGACTACTCGACACACCTTGAATATGGGCGAAGAGGAATTTCGTGCCTTTCTTGCTTCAAATATAGCCGCAGTACAGGCCACGCTACATACCAACAATAACTCTGAATCTAGCAATACAGCTAACGGTGTAAGAAATCGTGTAGGATGCTCCTACAAGGAATTCACTGCCTGCAAACCTTCAAAATTTGATGGGACCGAAGGACCAATTGGATTGAAACGGTGGACCGAGAAAGTTGAATCGGTGTTTGGCATAAGTAAGTGTGTTGAAGGAGACAAAGTGAAGTACGCTACACATACCTTCACAGATATTGCGTTAACATGGTGGAATACCTATCTAGAGCAAGTGGGACAAGATGCTGCTTACGCACTACCGTGGTCAGCATTCAAGCACTTGATGAACGAGAAGTACCGTTCTAGAACCGAGGTCAATAAGCTCAAATCAGAACTTAGAGGGTTACGAACACAGGGATTCGATATTACTTCGTACGAAGAACGATTCACAGAATTGTGCCTATTGTGTCCGAGAGCGTTCGAAGATGAGGAAGAGAAGATCGACGCGTTTGTGAAAGGGTTACCGGAGAGAATCCAAGAAGATATAAGTTCACACGAGCCTGCCTCCATACAAAACGCATGTAGAATGGCTCACAAACTAGTGAACCAGATTGAGGGAAGAATTAAAGAACAGGCGGCCGAAGAGGCCAAAGTGAAGCTAGTCAAAAGAAAGTGGGAGGAAAACGGTGATAAGAGTCACCAAAACAACAACAACTATCCCAATAATCGCAACATCAATCGCAACTACAACAAACGGCAAAACAACAACAACAACAACAACAACTACAACAATTATCCTAACAATAATAACAACCGCAACAACCACAACAATCAGAAGCAGCTATGCCAAAGGTGTGAAAAGTATCACTCGGGGTTCTGCACCAAATTTTGCAACAAGTGTAAAAGAAATGGTCATAGCTCGGTGAAGTGTGAGGTCTACGGACCAGGGGTTAACAGAACGAAAGGAATAAATGGTGTCGGAACAAGTAATGGCGGAGCAAGTAGTGTCAGAGCAAGTTATGCCAATGTAGTTTGTTATAAATGTGGAAAACCGGGCCACATTATTAGAAATTGCCCGAACCAGGAGAACACGAATGGACAAGGCCGCGGAAGAGTTTTCAATATTAATGCGACAGAGGCACAGGAAGACCCGGAGCTTGTTACGGGTACGTTTCTTATTGACAATAAATCTGCTTACGTTTTATTTGATTCGGGTGCGGATAGAAGCTATATGAGTAGAGATTTTTGTGCTAAATTAAGTTGTCCATTGACGCCATTGGATAGTAAATTTTTACTCGAATTAGCGAACGGTAAATTAATTTCAGCAAATTATATATGCCGGAATCGAGAAATTAAACTAGGTAGCGAAATATTTAGATTGATTTGATACCAGTAGAGTTAGGGAGTTTTGATGTAATAGTTGGCATGGACTGGCTGAAGGAGATCAAAGAAGAGATCGTATGTTACAAAAATGCAATTCGCATTGTACGAGAAGAAAGAGAACCCTTAATGGTGCACGGAGAAAAGGGCAACACGAAGCTACATCTTATTAGTAATTTGAAGGCACAAAAACTAATAAGAAAAGGTTGCTATGCTGTTCTAGCACACGTCGAGAAAGTACAAACTGAAGAAAAGAGCGTCAATGATGTTCCCGTCGCAAAAGAATTTCCCGATGTATTTCCGAAAGAATTACCGGGACTACCTCCACATCGATCTGTTGAATTTCAAATAGATCTTGTACCAGGAGCTGCACCAATAGCTCGTGCTCCTTACAGACTCGCACCCAGCGAGATGAAAGAACTGCAAAGCCAAGTACAAGAACTATTAGAACGTGGTTTCATTCGACCAAGCACATCATCATGGGGAGCTCTTGTTTTGTTTGTCAAGAAGAAGGATGGTACATTTAGGTTGTGTATTGACTACAGAGAGTTGAATAAACTTACCATCAAAAACCGTTATCCACTGCTGAGAATTGACGAATTATTTGATCAACTACAAGGCTCGTCGGTTTATTCGAAAATCGATTTACGTTCTGGATATCATCAAATGCGAGTAAAGGAGGATGATATTCCAAAAACTGATTTTAGAACGCGTTATGGTCATTACGAGTTTATGGTTATGCCGTTTGGATTGACTAACGCACCAGCTGTGTTCATGGACCTTATAAACCGAGTATGTGGGCCATATCTTGACAAGTTTGTCATTGTTTTCATCGATGACATACTTATTTACTCAAAGAATGATCAAGAGCACGAAGAACATTTGAGAAAAGTGCTAGAAGTATTGAGGAAAGAAAAACTGTACGCTAAGTTTTCAAAGTGTGCATTTTGGTTGGAAGAAGTTCAATTCCTCGGTTACATAGTGAACAAAGAAGGTATCCAGGTGGACCCGGCAAAGATCGAAACCATTGAAAAGTGGGAAACCCCAAAAAATCCGAAGCATATACGTCAATTTCTAGGATTGGCTGGTTACTACAGAAGATTCATCCAAGATTTCTCCAAAATAGCAAAACCCTTGACTGCATTAACGCATAAAAGGAAGAAATTTGAATGGAAGAATGAACAAGAGAAGGCGTTTCAGTTATTAAAGAAAAAGCTAACTACGGCACCTATATTGTCATTACCTGAAGGGAATGATGATTTTGTGATTTATTGTGACGCATCAAAGCAAGGTCTCGGTTGTGTATTAATGCAACGAACGAAAGTGATTGCTTATGCGTCTAGACAATTGAAGATTCACGAGCAAAATTATATGACTCACGATTTGGAATTGGGTGCTGTTGTTTTTGCATTAAAGACTTGGAGGCATTATTTATATGGGGTCAAAAGTATTATATATACCGACCACAAAAGTCTCCAACACATATTTAATTAGAAGCAACTGAATATGAGACAACGCAGGTGGATTGAACTGTTGAATGATTATGATTTTGAGATTCGATACCACCCAGGGAAGGCGAATGTGGTAGCACGCTTTGAGTAGAAAGGACAGAGAACCTATACGGGTAAAAGCTATGAATATAATTATTCGTACTAACCTTACTACTCAAATAAAGGAGGCACAACAGGGGGTTGTAAAAGAAGGAAAGTTGAAGAATGAGATACCCAAAGGATCAGAGAAACATTTTAATATTCGGGAAGATGGAACCCGATATAGGGCTGATAGAATTTGGGTACCAAGGTTTGGAGATGTGAGAGAAATGGTACTTAAGGAAGCACATAAAACCAGATATTCAATACATCCCAGAGCGGGGAAGATGTATAAAGATCTCAAGAAACACTTTTGGTGGCCGGGTAGGAAAGCCAATATTGCTAAATATGTAGGAGAATGTTTGACGTGTTCTAAGGTCAAAGCTGAACATCAGAAACCATCAGGTCTACTACAACAACCTGAAATCCCGGAATTGAAATGGGAAAACATTACCATGGATTTCATTACTAAATTGCCAAGGACTGCAAGTGGTTATGATACTATTTGGGTAATAGTTGATCGTCTCACCAAGTCAGCACACTTTCTGCCAATGAGAGAAGATGAAAAAATGGAGAAGTTGGCGCGATTGTATTTGAAGGAGGTTGTCTCCAGACATGGAATACCCGTCTCTATTATCTCTGATAGGGATGGTAGATTTTTTTCAAGGTTCTGGCAGACGTTGCAACAAGCATTGGGGACTCGTCTAGACATGAGTACTGCCTATCATCCACAAACTGATGGGCAGAGTGAAAGGACGATACAAACGCTTGAAGACATGCTACGAGCATGTGTTATTGATTTCGGAAACAGTTGGGATCGACACCTACCGCTAGCGGAATTTTCCTACAACAACAGTTATCATTCTAGTATTGAGATGGCGCCGTTTGAGGCACTTTATGGTAGAAAGTTCAGGTCTCCAATTTGTTGGAATGAAGTGGGGGATAGACAGATTACGGGTCCGGAGATAATACAAGAAACTACCGAGAAAATCATCCAAATTCAACAACGATTGAAAACCGCCCAGAGTGGACAAAAGAGCTACGCGGACAGTAAAAGAAAAGATATAGAGTTTGAAATTGGAGAAATGGTCATGCTTAAGGTTTCACCTTGGAAAGGCATTGTTCGATTTGGTAAACGGGGAAAACTAAATCCAAGGTACATTGGACCATTCAAGATTATAGATCGTGTCAGACCAGTAGCTTACTAACTGGAGCTACCACAACAACTCGCGGCTGTACATAGCACTTTTCACGTCTCGAATTTGAAGAAATGTTTTGCTAAAGAATATCTCACTATTCCGTTGAACGAAATCCAAATCAATGAAAAACTTCAATTCATTGAAGAACCCGTTGAAATAATGGATCGTGAGGTTAAGAGACTTAAGCAAAACAAGATACCGATTGTTAAGGTTCGATGAAATGCTCGTAGAGGACCCGAGTTCACCTGGGAGTGTGAAGATTAGATGAAGAAGAAATACCCGCATCTATTTCCAGAAGATTCGTCAACACCTTCAACAGCTTAAAATTTCGGGACGAAATTTATTTAACGGGTAGGTACTGTAGTGGCCCGAACTTTTCCATGTTTATATATATTAATTGAGATTGATATTTACATGACTAAATGTTTCCAACGTGTTAAGCAATCAAACTTGTTAAGACTTGATAAAATGAAATAAGTTTCATATAGACAATTGATCACCCAAGTTGACCGGCGATTCACGAACGTTACAAATTTGTAAAAACTACATGTTGTGGTATATATAGAAATATATATATATGGTTGACATGAGATTATGATGAGTAAGTATCTCACTAAGTATATTAACAATGTGTGATATACATAAGAAATGAGATTACTAAGTTAAGAAACTCGAAATGATATATATAACGATTATCGTTATGATAACGTCTACTAAATACATATGTATCATATTAAGATATTGATACACTATATTTAACATGATAAAATGATATTTAAATATATCATTAAGTGTGTTAACAATGAACTACATATGTAAAAACAAGACTACTAACTCAAGAATTACGAAACGAGACTTATATGTAACGATTATCGTTGTAACGATATTTTAATGTATTTATCATATTAAGAGATATTCATACATCATAATATCATGATAATATAATAATTTAACATCTCATTTGATATAATAAACATTGGGTTAACAACATTAATTGAGATCGTTAACTTAAAGGTTTCAAAACAACACTTACATGTAACGACAAACGAAGACTTAACGACTCCATTAGAATGTATATACATGTTGTGTTTTGATATGTATTCTTACACTTTTGAAAGACTTCAAGACACATATCAAAGTACTTCTACTTAACAAAAATGCTTACAATTACATCCTCGTTCAGTTTCATCAACAATTCTACTCGTATGCACCCGTATTCGTACTCGTACAATACACAGCTTTTAGATGTATATACTATTGGTATATACACTCCAATGATCAGCTCTTAGCAGCCCATGTGAGTCACCTAACACATGTGAGAACCATCATTTAGCAACTAGCATGAAATATCTCATAAAATTACAAAAATATTAGTAATCATTCATGACTTATTTACATGAAAAAAAAATTACATATCCTTTATATCTAATCCATATACCAACGACCAAAAACACCTACAAACACTTTCATTCTTCAATTTTCTTCATATAATTTATCTCTCTCAAGTTCCATCTTCAAGTTCTAAGTGTTCTTCATAAATTCTATAAGTATAGTTTCATAAAAATCAAGAATACTTCCAAGTTTGCAAGTCTACTTCCAAGCTTTCTAATCCATTCCAAGTAATCATCTAAGATTAAGGAAACTTTGTTATTTACAGTAGGTTATCTTTCTAATTCAATGTAATATTCATATTCAAACTTTGATTCAATTTTTACAACTATAACAATCTTATTTCGAGTGAAAATCTTACTTGAACTGTTTTCGTGTCATGATTCTGCTTCAAGAACTTTCAAGCCATCCAAGGATCCTTTGAAGCTAGATCCATTTTTATCATTTCCAGTAGTTTTATCCAGAAAACTTGAGGTAGTAATGATGTTCATAACATCATTCGATTCATACATATAAAGCTATCTTATTCGAAGGTTTAAACTTGTAATCACTAGAACATAGTTTAGTTAATTCTAAACTTGTTCGCAAACAAAAGTTAATCCTTCTAACTTGACTTTTAAAATCAACTAAACACATGTTATATATCTATATGATATGCTAACTTAATGATTTAAAACCTGAAAACACGATGAACACCATAAAATCGGATATACGCCGTCGTAGTGAAATCGGGGGCTGTTTTGGTTTGGATAATTAAAAACTATGATAAACTTTGATTTAAAAGTTGTTCTTCTGAGAAAATGATTTTTCATATGAACATGAAACTATATCCAAAAATCTTGGTTAAACTCAAAGTGAAAGTATGTTTTTCAAAATGGTCATCAAGATGTCGTTCTTTCGACGGAAACGACTACCTCTTTAGTAATTGACATGTAACTTAAATTTCTGACTATAAACCTATACTTTTTATATTTTGATTCTTAAATTAGAGTTCAATATTAAACCATAGCAATTTGATTCACTCAAAACGGATTTAAAATGAAGAAGTTATAGGTAAAACAAGATTGGATATTATTGATCTTTTTAGCTACGGGAAATGTTTAATAAATCTATACAAATCATATCCTAGCTAACTTATATTGTATTATACATGTATTCTAATATATTATGTAATCTTGAGATACCATAGACACGTATGCAAATGTTTTGACATATCATATCGACCCATGTATATATATTATTTGGAACAACCATAGACACTCTATATGCAGTAATGTTGGAGTTAGCTATACAGGGTTGAGGTTGATTCCAAAAATATATATACTTTGAGTTGTGATCTAGCCTAAGACGTGTATACACTGGGTCGTGGATTGATTCAAGATAATATATATCGATTTATTTCTGTACATCTAACTGTGGACAACTAGTTGTAGGTTACTAACGAGGACAGCTGACTTAATACACTCAAATCTTTAAAACATAATAAAAATGGTTGTAATTATATTTTGATCATACTTTGATATATATATTTGTATAGGTTCGTGAATCGATCCGTGGCCAAATCTTATTTCCGAGGAAGGAAATATCTGTGAAAGTGAGTTATAATCCCACTTTTAAAATCGAATATTTTTGGGATGAGAATACATGCAGGTTTTATAAATAATTTACAAAATAGACACAAGTATTTGAAACTACATTCTATGATTGAATTATCGAAATCGAATATGCCCCTTTTTATTAAGTCTGGTAATCTAAGAATTAGGGAACATACACCCTAATTGACGCGAATCCTAAAGATAGATCTATTGGGCGTAACAAACCCCATCCAAAGTACCGGATGCTTTAGTACTTCGAAATTTATATCATATCCGAAGGGTGTCCTGGAATGATGGGGATATTCTTATATATGCATCTTGTTAATGTCGGTTACCAGGTGATCACCATATGAATGATTTTTATCTCTATGTATGGGATGTGTATTGAAATATGAAATCTTGTGGTCTATTGTTACGATTTGATATATATAGGTTAAACCTATAACTCACCAACATTTTTGTTGACGTTTAAAGCATGTTTATTCTCAGGTGAATACTAAGAGCTTCCGCTGTTGCATACAAAAATAAGGACAAGATTTGGAGTCCATGTTTGTATGATATTGTGTAAAAACTGCATTCAAGAAACATATGTCGATGTAATATATTTCTATTGTAAACCATTATGTAATGGTCGTGTGTAAACAGTATATTTTAGATTATCATTATTTGATAATCTACGTAATATTTTTAAAACCTTTATTGTTAAAATAAAGGTTATGGTTGTTTTAAAAATGAATGCAGTCTTTGAAAAACGTCTCATATAGAGGTCAAAACCTCACAACGAAATCAATTAATATGGAACGTTTATAATCATTATGAACGGGACATTTCAGATTGAGATTGATATTAATTGTAACCCGAACTTTTCCATGTTTATATATATTAATTGAGATTGATATTTACATGACTAAATTTTTCCAACGTGTTAAGTAATCAAACTTGTTAAGACTTGATTAAATGAAATAAGTTTCATATAGACAATTGATCACCCAAGTTGACCGGCGATTCACGAACATTACAAAATTGTGAAAAACTACATGTTGTGGTATATATAGACATATATATATGGTTGACATGAGATTATGATGAGTAAGTATCTCACTAAGTATATTAACAATGTGTGATATACATAAGAAATGAGTTTACTAAGTTAAGAAACTCGAAATGATATATATAACGATTATCGTTATGATAACGTCTACTAAATACATACGTATCATATTAAGATATTGATACACTATATTTAACATGACAAAATGATATTTAAATATATCATTAAGTGTGTTAACAATGAACTACATATGTAAAAAGAAGACTACTTACTCAAGAATTACGAAACGAGACTTATATGTAACGATTATCGTTGTAACGATATTTTAATGTATGTATCATATTAAGAGATATTCATATATCATAATATCATGATAATATAATAATTTAACATCTCATTTGATATAATAAACATTGGGTTAACAACATTAATTGAGATCGTTAACTTAAAGGTTTCAAAACAACACTTACATGTAACGACTAACGAAGACTTAACGACTCCATTAGAATGTATATACATGTTGTGTTTTGATATGTATTCTTAGTTAACTGTTAATTCCTTATTACATTTTAATTATCGCAATTTATTTTATAGCAATTTAATTCTCGCAATTTTATATATCGTCATTTAATTCCTGTTATTTATTTTACGCACTTTAAATATCGGGACACGTAAACAAGGTTTTGACATATCATATCGACGTATCTATATATATTATTTGGAATAACCATAGACACTCTATATGCAATAATGATCGAGTTAGCTATACAGGGTTGAGGTTGATTCTACAATAATATATATACTTTGAGTTGTGATCGAGTCTGAGACATGTACACGGGTCACGATACGTATTAGTTAATTCGAATATTATATATTAAACTATATATGAATTATTGGACTGGTAACTGTGGACTATCGACTGTGGACTAATAATATTGGACAATTAAAATGAATTAAAATATTGATTATAACATATGAAACTAAATATTTCTTCAAGTTTGTCACTTGATTTCATCTTAAACCTCATTTGTATCTTGACAATTACAATCTGCGTTCAAACCTTTCATAATTCTTGAAAACACCTCAATCGAGAGGATGAACCAACCGCACTTTATCTACGAAAGAAAAGATTAATGCATATAGTTATGCACCTAAAAATACTCGAAACCTGAGTAAACCTTTAACACGTATATGTGCTAGCTCCTTCGTCATTGTTATTACCGTAAATAACATTGCAATTCTTTTTCAAATTAGCCAATTTTGTCACAGCTCCAGCAAATTAACTTCGATTGTTCATTTCGAATTAACCTTATTATAACCTTGATATATGTGCTTGCTCTTTTATTGTTACCGGAGAACCTTTTTTCCATCATATTACCAACAGACGTACCAGCAACCTCGTTGCTCCTTGGTTTAAATCTCTCTGAACAAATCACAAGGACTAAACTTGTACATAAAGAATCCAGATGATTCTGTTTCTGATGAAATCTTTAGCGAATACCTTGCTTCTGACTCTAAACCTTTACGGACAAATCATCATCATCATCCTTTGTTATTAGAAATTCTAAGATATCATCGTATCTTTCTTTATAAATATCCTTGATATTTCTAAAGATATTTTCATAACTATTCGTATATGAAATCATTTATCTCTTCGCAATATCAGTATTACATCAGAAAGAAAACTGTTTTAGTTTCTAAATTCTGAAAAATTCAAATTTAAAATATGAATGTTTTTAAAGTAGTGTTGGGAACTGAAGCATGAGTTAGTATAATATAATGACACTTGATCAACGTGATTATATTACAGTAAGTCATGCTGAGTTTCTAATGAAACGTGATGATTCACAGATCATAACGTCATCATGTGCCATGTTACACGACTCTTACATTCTACTTAATCTCTAAACATATCTTCCTGATAGTTCTATCTATTCTCTTGAATTCTGGTAATTTAACCAATCAAGATCGTGCTATTACAATTTATCCCTTAGAACATTAGTCATGTTCATTCAAAATTTGATACCTACGAATTTTGGACCATTATTCGCTTGACTTAAAGTCGGGAAGAGAAAATAAAAGTATGAGTTAAGAAAGAAAAAATAGAAGGTATGAGCTATTAAAATAAGGAAACGAAGAGGGTGGATTTAAAATGAAATATCCGACCAAGCAATCTAAACAGATCATCGCAGTTAACCAAAGAGGATTATAATTTTCTTAATTATCGAAGAATCAAATCTTATTACGAAGATTTTCTCTAAATCCCTGTAACTTCGGAAATAAACCTTATCTACGTCAAACAATATGACGAAACTTTACTCTTCTCATTTCACTCTTTTGTGATAGCTTCAGTCATACTCTTCACAAAATCAAATTGTTTTATTCATATTACTCAATGATGATAAAACTCAATTTTCAAGTTGTATGCGTCATGAAAACATACTTATTGTCAGCCATGATGATCCCACTCAAATTTTGGGATGAAATTTCTTTAACGGGTAGGTACTGTGACGACCCGAAATTTTTGACCAAATTTAAACTTGATCTTAATATGATTTCGACACGATAAGTAAAGTCTGTAATGTTGAATCTCAAAAATTTTGAACTGTTTCATATATTCAATTGACCTTCGACCATTCTCGATGATTCACGAACCACTATCTGTAAATAAATACATATATATTTAAATATATATATTTTAAATAGAAACTTATATGATTTAATTCATTTGTGTAAATAAAATAAAATATGATATTACTATAAATCTATATATACATGTATATGAAAAGTTTATTGAATATATATATATATATATATATATATATATATATATATATATATATATATATATATATATATATATATATATATATATATATATATATATGATTTAGAATGTATTTAATAAACACTCGTAGCACACGTTTGTCATCTTGATAGTTATTAATCAAGTTA
Source organism: Rutidosis leptorrhynchoides (assembly GCF_046630445.1). Classification (NCBI taxonomy): domain Eukaryota; kingdom Viridiplantae; phylum Streptophyta; class Magnoliopsida; order Asterales; family Asteraceae; genus Rutidosis; species Rutidosis leptorrhynchoides. The sequence continues at coordinate 416,788,200 of NC_092336.1, forward strand.
AAAATGAACTTATGTGATTTTAAAATAAACGGTGATCTGAAAATGAGTTATATAAATTTTAGGCTTATTAAAAATATTTTTAGAAGCTAATTAATATTTTTAACACTTTTTACATTCTACGCGGGATCGAGCGTGGACAGTGATTTAATTTTTATTCAATAATTAATAATCAATATTTTACAATAATAATTTAAATAAATAAAGAAATTTAATTTAAGAAATTTGGATATTTCTGTGTATTTTTATCCATTATTAACGGGGCACGAATTTCAGTTCGTGAATGAAATAGTAGAAGACGACTAACTTTCTCACACGTTTTTTATTTCCTTTGATTATATAATTATTATTTTTATTATTATTATATAACCCACTTGTGAATAATCCGTGATTTGTGATTGAGTAATTGAAATTGATATTTGTGTTTGTTCTTTCTCACAAATATAATTTACAGTGTATATATAATATACATATCCATATTGATTACACACCTACACTATCATCTTATTCTTCATCAAACCCACAAACTTGATCAATCGAAAACTCACCTGCACTACCTTGTACATGAGCCATCACTACTTCCTCTACGGTCACCGTACACCATCACAACATATCACCACTTCACCACCACAACTATGGGATGCAACGTGAGTTGCATGATCGTCCAGTTGGTCTTCTGTTTCGGTTTAGTACAATGGGTAAACTATCTATTTTTTTTTTGTATTTTCATTTCTCGCTACTTCTGCTCACGTAATCTCTTTCTTTTAAGCTTACTCAACACACAAAACCACATGTATTGGTTACTTGTTATCTACCACTAATTCTTGTTTCTAGTCCCTATCAAAAATAGCCGGCAAACGACCATTTTTTTTTCTATTTCCATTTGCTTTACCATGACCGTCCTACCTAACACCCATCAACATAATTACCATCACCACACCAAATCACTATCACGATCGAACCATGATGAGGACTATCATCAAACCATCTTGAAACTGATACATGTTTTCTGCTTAAACGAACCCAAGAAACAAAATCACCACTTTGCTATTCAACTTATTTTTCTGTAACAAGACCAACACAATCACCTTATTCTTCCATCAATCAATGAACCACCTTGTAACCTCCATCGTTTTATACTGTTCATACCCGTACTTGTTTCTTATCGATATCTTCGAAACCATCACAAAACTAAAGTTGCTATGAATTTCTATTTTGTTGCAAATGTAAACTAAACCGAACACGAAACATCATCTTGGCCCGAAGAACACCACCATCTTCATTGATCAACACCACCAATCACCACTGAACTGTTACTTCTGTTTTCTATTTCTTCGACCGCCGCAGGCAACCACCAAATCAAACCCACTTGAGTTACTACTCATCGGGTTCTGTTGAGAACGAAACCCATATTGTCACCACTCCATCGTGAACCCGTACACCACAGCTCAACCATTAAGTCACCACCTTGCAACCTTCAATTATGATACTGTTAAGCTGCTGTTACAATCGTCACACCATCACCACTATAATTCTTCTTTTCTCACGTCACTTGTATTGTTACTCTTGCTGCGTTTTGTTATTGTTCTCCCTTTTTCCTAACAGTAGCAACAAGAATAGAGAATAATGATTATGTGGTGCAAGTGGTTCGTGAAAACTAATTAAATAAGTAATAATAATAATAATAATAATAATAATATGGATATAAAGTGTAATAATGTGAAAAACAAATACTTGGCCAAAATTAAAAGATATTTTGCTTTTCTTGGGGTCTATTGACTGACCTACCCAAACATACACTAGCATGTGTATCCAAAAATATATATATGGATGATTATTATCAAACAGTGAAAGAATGATGATGATACGAAGAGGAATGGGGATGTGGCCGTTCACTATTTCAATTGGTGAGGATTTTCTCCTTTTGTCGAGCTGTATTAGAAATACCATAAATATTAGAATAGACTAATTATTCTTAGGCCATAACTTGAACATCATAAGGAATTGGGCCGAGGTCCATCATAATTTTCCTGTTGGGCCGAGAACAAAGTATTCTTTTCTATTGGGCCGGATTACCAAGCATATAATCATAGGAGAACAGTTATTGTGGCCATATTGCTATTTTCATTTCCTTCGATGAATCATGGCATGATATAGATGATACATATATAAAGATGATAGTGATCTTGAAAAGATGATAATGATGAAGTGATAGTATGATCGATGATGGGGTTGGTATTAAGATAATTAAGATGATATTATGATTAAAATCATGATGATTCAGATGATGATATAGATGACAAGATGTTATAATGATATTGATAAGGATTATAATAATAATTAGATTAGGATTATGATAAAAGTTTGATGTTAATCGACGATGATGAAATATGGTTATGATTATATAGATGGTAATGAAATGATGGTAGTAACGAAATGATGATTATGTTTATGAATGATAGAGATGACAGTTATAGTGGTTATATGGGTTTAATCCATAAGTTAAAATAGAAATTTATAAACAGAGCATTGGTATGGAATATTATTGGGTTAGCGGGAGGTCGCGGGTTCAAACCCGGACTTGAGCATTTTTTTAAGGGCTACTTCTTTGAGGTAGTATTACTATTACCATTATTATTATTATTATTATTATTATTATTATTATTATTATTATTATTATTATTATTATTATTATTATTATTATTATTATTATTATTATTATTATTATTGTTATTACTAATATTATATCTTTTATTATTATTATTATTATTATTATTATTATTATTATTATTATTATCATTATTAGAAAAATTATCATTTTTTATCAAAATTATTATTATTATTATTATCATTATCACTAAGAGTATCATTATTTTTAAATTTATTATTTTTAATAGTATTATTTTTATCACTATTATTATTAGTATTATTGATATATCAAATAAAGACTTTCTAAATAAAAATATATTTATGACATAAAACAAATATATTAATATTTTTTGTAATAAATATTAATTATCTATTTGAAGTATATAAGAATAAATATATCTAATTAAAATTATGAATGAAACATATAATTTATAAATTATATCATTAATAATATATAATTTGTTTGATTACCATTATATGTGTTAATATATATATATATATATATATATATATATATATATATATATATATATATATATATATATATATATATATATATATATATATATATATATATATATATATATATATATATATATATATATATATATATATATATAGGTTCATGAATCCAAGGCCAACCCTACATTTGTTCAATGTCGTCATATGTATTTTTACTACAAAATACAGTAATGTGAGTTCATTTGCTCCCTTTTACTCTTTACATTTTTGGGATTGAGAATACATGCGCTATTTTTATAACTGCTTTATTAAATGCTTTTGAAATATATTTTGAACTGTGAATACATGGATTGCTTTTATAAATGTTTGACGAGATAGACACAAGCAAAACATTCATCGAATGAATTATTATGCAGACAGAAGTTCTGCGGATTATTATTGAATTATGTGGACATGATAATTTCCACCATTGAATTATGTGGACATGATAATTTCCACCATTGAATTATGTGGACAAGATAATTGCCACCATTTAATTATGTGGACATGATAATTACCACCATTAAATTATGTGGACATGATAATTGCCACCAATTGATGTGAATGTTATGAATCGAGAGAATGATTTTTATACACAGGTTATGTGTATTAGTTTTTGTGCACGAGATATGTGTACGGTTACTAAGATTTGTGAAAATGATTTCGTACACGAGAAAGGTGTACTGTATTTAAAAGATATTGCATGTACATTACAGGTGGGTATAGGATTCGGGCCCATTTGTACCATGCAGCATTTAAATCTTATGGTCTATCAAAATGATGAATTTGATTGTTTTATAATAAACTTATGAACTCACCAACCTTTTGGTTGACACTTGAAAGCATGTTTATTCTCAGGTATGAAAGAAATCTTCCGCTGTGCATTTGCTCATTTTAAAGACATTATTTGGAGTCGATCATCGCAATGGGACCAGATGTTGGTGACTTCATCCAGATGGATTAGGACGAGGTATGACATGTGGTATCAGAGCGGTGGTCTTAGCGAACCAGGTCTGCATTAGTGTGTCTAACTGATAGTTGTTAGGATGCATTAGTGAGTCTGGACTTCAACCGTGTCTGCATGTCAAAAGTTTTGCTTATCATTTTGTGTTGAAAATTACCTGTTTATCATTCTTAGGGAATCACTTGCTTAACACTCTTAGTCTGGACACATCTTACTGCATTGATTGCATGAATAGTGTATAGACAAAAATTCATATCTTAGTGTATCTGTTACTGTAGACTTTTCCTGACAGTTTTCGTAGATTCCTCCGTAACTTATGGGATTTTAGTATTATATATGCATATATAAATTATGTATTGCAGGGTACTAATCTACATCCTATAATCTATTTTTTTATCGAAAATCCTTCATCTGATCGTACGAAATGAATCCCTCAACCAGTTCGAGTCCCTCAAATTCCAATAAGTTATTCCGATAGTCATTCCGACAGCTATTCCGACATGGATATTCACCTAAGCCCCAAAAGCAGTGTAAATGAAATGGATCAACTAACTAGTCATCTTCAATTCATCAGATGAGTTCGTAGTCGACTTAATCAATGGAGACGAGAAGAAGGCAACCCCTTCCACCAACCGAATTCACCTCTTGGTGAAGATACCGGTGAACCTGTCCGAAACACCATATTCACCCTCATTGCCAGGATATTCCACAATGATTATATAATATCTCAAATTCTGAATCTCATTCATCCACTCGTTCCGACCGTCAATCATCCGGGAATAATGGAAGAATTCAACGAGCTTCGCGCTCGAGTAATCAATTTGGAGAATATGGTGCAAAAATTACCAGCTTCAGCAATATCATCGGCACCAACAGTGCCATCAATAACAGCACCAGTACCATCAACAATACATGCCTCAACATCTCATTCTATACCTCGAGTATAATCATCATACTACGTATCATTCTATCTATTTTATTTTCTTTCGACATGGCGATTATGTAATCTCTAATGTTTTAGAGATTATATATTCTTGTTCTAATGGTAAATCAAATGATTTTAATATCATATTGACTCATTAAATCCATGATTACATCTGAAGGGAATATATATGTATATATGTTTTCATAAAGATTGTAATTAAAATTTCTTTCGTACAAAACTGTTAATGATGAAAATATTTTAACGGGTAGGTAATACCCAAGGAATATTTAGATTTCACATTAATAAGTTACATTGTACATTCTTCGAATCTGATTCAACAGTCATTTACTATCCTACTTACATCCACAAGATATACAAATCCGTTCACCACAAAATAATCATTTTCATTCAATTTCATATTTGGATTTTGACCTATCAGAATCCAACAAGTGGCATAATGAAGAAAAACATTGGACAAAATAAAAATTTGTTAGAAACAAATAAATTAACTATAAAAAATTCTATTAAGAAACCACGCTAACAAAATCCTAGCTAACTGTTCCTAGTTAACTGTTAATTCCTTATTACATTTTAATTATCGCAATTTATTTTATAGCAATTTAATTCTCGCAATTTTATTTATCGTCATTTAATTCTTGTTATTTATTTTACGCACTTTAAATATCGGGACACCTATACAAGGTTTTGACATATCATATCGACGCATCTATATATTATTTGGAATAACTATAGACACTCTATATGCAGTAATGATCGAGTTAGCTATACAGGGTTGAGGTTGATTCTACAATAATATATATACTTTGAGTTGTGATTGAGTCTGAGACATGTACACGGGTCACGATACGTATTAATTAATTCGAATATTATATATTAAACTATATATGAATTATTGGACTGTTAACTGTGGACTATCGACTGTGGACTAATAATATTGGACAATTAAAATGAATTAAAATATTGATTATAACATATGAAACTAAACATTTCTTCAAGTTTGCCACTTAATTTCATCTTAAGCCTCATTTGTATCTTGACGATTACAATCTGCGTTCAAACCTTTCATAATTCTTGAAAACACCTCAATCGAGAGGATGAACCAACCGCACTTCATCTATGAAAGAAAAGATTAATGCATATAGTTATGCACCTAAAAACACTAGGAACCTGAGTAAACCTTTAACACATATCTGTGCTAGCTCCTTCGGCATTGTTATTACCGTAAATAACATTGCAATTCTTTTTCAAATTAGCCAATTTTGTCACAGCTCCAGCAAATCAACTTCGATTGTTCATTTTGAATTAACCTTATTATAACCTTGATATATGTGCTTGCTCTTTTATTGTTACCGGAGAACCTTTTTTCCATCATATTACCAGCAGACGTACCAGCAACCTCATTGCTCCTTGGTTTAAATCTCTCTGAACAAATCACAAGGACTAAACTTGTACATAAAGAATCCAAATGATTCTGTTTCTGATGAAATCTTTAGCGAATACCTTGCTTCTGACTCTAAACCTTTACGGACAAATCATCATCATCATCCTTTATTATTAGAAATTCTAAGATATCATCGTATCTTTCTTTATAAATATCCTCGATATTTCTGAAGATATTTTCATAACTATTCGTATATGAAATCATTTATCTCTTCGCGATATCAGTGTTACATCAGAAAGGAAACTGCTTTAGTTTCTAAATTCTGAAAAATTCAAATTTAAAATATGAATATTTTTGAAGTAGTGTTGGGAACTGAAGCATGAGTTAGTATAATATAATGACACTTGATCAACGTGATTATATTACAGTAAGTCATGCTGAGTTTCTAATGAAACGTGATGATTCACAGATCATAACGTCATCATGTGCCATGTTACATGACTCTTACATTCTACTTAATCTCTAAACATATCTTCCTGATAGTTCTATCTATTCTCTTGAATTCTGGTAATTTAACCAATCAAGATCGTGCTATTACAATTTATCCCTTAGAACATTAGTCATGTTCATTCAAAATTTCATACCTACGAATTTTGGACCATTATTCGCTTGACTTAAAGTCGGGAAGAGAAAACAAAAGTATGAGTTAAGAAAGAAAAAATAGAAGGTATGAGCTATTAAAATAAGGAAACGAACATGGTGGATTTAAAATGAAATATTCGACCAAGCAATCAAAACAGATCATCGCAGTTAACCAAAGAGGATTATAATTTTCTTAATTATCGAAGAATCAAATCTTATTACGAAGATTTTCTCTAAATCCCTGTAACTTCGGAAATAAACCTTATCTACGTCAAACAATATGACGAAACTTTACTCTTCTCATTTCACTCTTTTGTGATAGCTTCAGTCGTACTCTTCACAAAATCAAATTGTTTTATCCATATTACTCAATGATGATAAAACTCTATTTTCAACTTGTATGCGTCATGAAAACATACTTATTGTCAGCCATGATGATCCCACTCAAATTTCGGGACGAAATTTCTTTAACGGGTAGGTACTGTGACGACCCAGAAATTTCTGACCAAATTCAAACTTGATCTTAATATGATTTCGAAATGATAAGCAAAGTATGTAATGTTGAATCTCAAAAATTTTGAAGTGTTTCATATATTCAATTGACCTTCGACCATTGTCGATGATTCACGAACCACTATCTGTAAATAAATACATATATATTTAAATATATATATTTTAAATAGAAACTTATATGATTTAATTCATTTGTGTAAATAAAATAAAATATAATATTACTATAAATCTATATATACATATACATGTATATGAAAAGTATATATATATATATATATATATATATATATATATATATATATATATATATATATATATATATATATATATATATATATATATATATATATATATATATATATATATATGATTTTGAATGTATTTAATAAATGCTCGTAGCACTCGTTTGTCATCTTGATAGTTATTAATCAAGTTAAAAACGAACTTATGTGATTTTAAAATAAACGGTGATCCGAAAATGAGTTATATAAATTTTAGGCTTATTAAAAATATGTTTAGAAGCTAATTAATATTTTTTAACACTTTTTACATTCTACGCGGGATCGAGCGCGGACAGTGATTTAATTTTTATTCAATAATTAATAATCAATATTTTACAATAATAATTTAAATAAATAAAGAAATTTAATTTAAGAAATTTGGATATTTCTGTGCACTTTTATCCATTATTAACGGGGCACGAATTTCAGTCCGTGAATGAAATAGTAGACGACGACTAACTTTCTCACACATTTTTTTATTTCCTTTGATTATATAATTATTATTTTTATTATTATTATATAACCCACTTGTGAATAATCCGTGATTTGTGATTGAGTAATTGAAATTGATATTTGTGTTTGTTCTTTCTCACAAATATGATTTACAGTGTATATATAATATACATATCCATATTGATTACACACCTACACTATCATCTTATTCTTCATCAAACCCACAAACTTGATCAACCGAAAACTCACCTGCACTACCTTGTTCATGATCCATCACCACTTCCTCTCCGGTCACCGTACACCATCGCAACCTATCACCACTTCACCACCACAACTATGGGATGCAACGTGAGTTTCATGATCGTCCAGTTGGTCTTCTGTTTCGGTTTAGTACAATGGGTAAACTATATATTTTTTTTTGTATTTTCATTTCTCGCTACTGCTGCTCACGTAATCTCTTTCTTTTAAGCTTACTCAACACACAAAACCACATGTATTGGTTACTTGTTATCTACTACTAATTCTTGTTTCTAGTCCCTATCAAAAATAGCCGACAAATGACCATTTTTTTTTTCTATTTCCATTTGCTTTACCATGACCGTCCTACCCAACACCCATCAACATAATTACCATCACCACACCAAATCACCATCACGATCGAACCATGATGAGGACTATCATCAAACCATCTTGAAACTGATACATGTTTTCTGTTTAAACGAACCCAAGAAACAAAATCACCACTTTGCTATTCAACTTATTTTTCTGTAGCAAGACCAACACAATCACCTTATTCTTCCATCAATCAATGAACCACCTTGTAACCTCCATCATTTTATACTGTTCATACCCGTACTTGTTTCTTATCAATATCTTCAAAACCATCACAAAACTAAAGTTGCTATGAATTTCTATTTTGTTTCAAATGTAAACTAAACCGAACACGAAACATCATCTTGGCCCGAAGAACACCACCATCTTCATTGATCAACACCACCAATCACCACTGAACTGTTACTTCTGTTTTTTATTTCTTCGACCGCCGCAGGTAACCACCAAATTAAACCCACTTGAGTTACTACTCATCGGGTTCTGTTGAGAACGAAACCCATATTGTCACCACTCCATCGTGAACCCGTACATCACAGCTCAACCATTAAGTCACCGCCTTGCAACCTTCAATTATGATACTGTTAAGCTGCTGTCACAACCGTCACACCATCACCACTATAATTCTTCTTTTCTCACTTCACTTGTGTTGTTACTCTTGCTGCGTTTTGTTATTGTTCTCCCTTTTTCCTAACAGTAGCAACAAGAATAGAGAATAATGATTATGTGGTGCAAGTGGTTCGTGAAAACTAATTAAATAACTAATAATAATATTATGGATATAAAGTGTAATAATGTGCAAAATGAATACTTGGCCAAAATTAAAAGATACTTTGCTTTTCTTGGGGTCTATTGACTGACCTACGAAGAGGAATGGGGATGTGGTCGTCCACTGTTTCGATTGGTGAGGATTTTCTACTTTTGTCGAGCTGTATTAGAAATCCCACAAATATTAGAATAGACTAATTATTCTTAGGCCATAACTTGATCATCATAAGGAATTGGGCCGAGGTGCATCATAATTTTCCTGTTGGGCCGAGAACAAAGTATTCTTTTCTATTGGGCCAGATTACCAAGCATATAATCATAGGAGAACAGTTATTGTGGCCATATTGCTGTTTTCATTTCCTTCGATGAATCATGGCATGATATAGATGATACATATATAAAGATGATAGTGATCTTGAAAAGATGATAATGATGAAGTGATAGTATGATCGTTGATGGGGTTGGTATTAAGATAATTAAGATGATATTATGATTATAATCATGATGATTCAGATGATGATATAGATGACAAGATGTTATAATGATATTGATAAGGATTATAATAATAATTAGATTAGGATTATGATAAAAGTTTGATGTTAATCGACGATGATGAAATACAGTTACGATTATATAGATGGTAATGAAATGATGGTAGTAACGAAATGATGATTATGTTTATGAATGATAGAGATGACAGTTATAGTGGTTACATGGGTTTAATCCATAAGTTAAAATAGAAATTTATAAACAGAGCATTGGTATGGAATATTATTGGGTTAGCGGGAGGTCGCGGGTTCAAACCTGGACTTGGGCATTTTTTTAAGGGCTACTTCTTTGAGGTAGTATTACTATTACCATTATTATTATTATTGTTATTATTACTAATATTATATCTTTTATTATTATTATTATTATTATTATTATTAGTATTATTATTATTATTATTATTATTATTATTATTATTATTATTATCATTATTAGAAAAATTATCATTTTTTATCAAAATTATTATTATTATTATTATTATTATTATTATCATTATCACTAAGAGTATCATTATTTTTAAATTTATTATTTTTAATAGTATTATTTTTATCACTATTATTATTAGTATTATTAATATATCAAATAAAGACTTTCTAAATAAAAATATATTTATGACATAAAACAACTATATTAATATTTTTTGTAATAAATATTAATTATCTATTTGAAGTATATAAGAATAAATATATCTAATTAAAATTATGAATGAAACATATAATTTATCAAAATAACAATTATATCATTAATAATATATAAGTTGTTTGATTACCATTATATGTGTTAATATATATATATATATATATATATATATATATATATATATATATATATATATATATATATATATATATATATATATATATATATATATGTATGTTCGTGAATCCAAGGTCAACCCTACACTTATTCAATGTCGTCATATGTATTTTTATTACAAAATACAGTAATGTGAGTTCATTTGCTCCCTTTTACTCTTTACATTTTTGGGACTGAGAATACATGCGCTGTTTTTATAACTGCTTTATTAAATGCTTTTGAAATATATTTTGAACTGTGAATACATGAAATGCTTATATAAATAATTGACGAGATAGACACAAGCAAAACATTCATCGAATGAATTATTATGCAGACAGAAGTTCTGCGGATTGTTATTGAATTATGTGGACATGATAATTGCCACCATTGAATTATGTGGACATGATAATGAATTATGTGGACATGATAATTGCCACCATTAAATTATGTGGACATGATAATTGCCACCATTGAATTATGTGGACATGATAATTGCCACCAATTGATGTGAATGTTATGAATCGAGAGAATGATTTTTATACACAGGTTATGTGTATTAGTTTTTGTGCACGAGATATGTGTACGGTTACTAAGATTTGTGAAAATGATTTCGTACACGAGAAAGGTGTACTGTATTTAAAAGATATCACATGTACATTACAGGTGGGTATAGGATTCGGGCTCATTTGTACCATGCAGCATTTAAATCTTGTGGTCTATCAAAATGATGAATTTGATTGTTTTATAATAAACCTATGAACTCACCAACCTTTTGGTTGACACTTGAACGCATGTTTATTCTCAGGTATGAAAGAAATCGTCCGCTGTGCATTAGCTCATTTTAAAGACATTATTTGGAGTCGATCATCGCAATGGGACCAGATGTTGGTGACTTCGTCCAGATGGATTAGGACGGGGTATGACATTTTAGTATTATATATGCATATGTAAATTATATATTGCAGGGTACTAATCTACATCCTATAATCTATTTCTTATCGAAAATCATTCTTCTGATCGTACGAGATGAATCCCTCAACCAGTTCGAGTCTCTCAGATTCTGATAGCTATTCCGATAGTTATTCCGACAGCTATTCCGACATGGAAATTCACCTAAGCTCCGAAAGCTGTGTAAATGAAATGGATCAACTAAACTAGTCATCTTCAATTCTGGATGAATTGGAGATGGTTTCGTAGACGACTTAACCGATGGAGACACGAAGAAGGCGATCCTTTCCATCCACCACATTCCCCTCTTGGCGAAGAACCTGAAGCATTTACCGGCGAACCCATTCGAAACACCATTTCCACACTCATTTCCAGAGTATCTCGCCACGATTATATTCTATCTAAAATTCTAAACCTTATTCATCCGCTCGTTCTGACCGACAATCATCCTGGAGTAATGGAAGAAGTCAATGAGATTCGCGCTCGAGTAATAAATTTGGAGAATATGGTGCAAAACTTACCAGCTTCAACAACACCACCGGCACCAACAGTATCACCAATGTTGACACCAGTACCATCAACAATCCATGCCTCAACATCTCATTCTGTACCTCGAGTATAATCATCGTTCTATGTATCGTTCTACATCAATTATCTTCGTTCTTCATGGCGATTATGTAATCTCTAATGTTTTAGAGATTATGTATTCTAGTTCTAACGGTAAATCAAATGAGATTAATATTATATTAACTCATTAAATCCACGATTACATCTGAAGAGAATATATGTAAGTATATTTTCATAAAGATTGTAATTAAAAATTCTTTCGTACAAACTGTTAATGGTGAAAATATTTTAACGGGTAGGTAATACCCGAGGAATATTTAGATTTCACATTAATAAGTTACATTGTACATTCTTCGAATCTGATTCAACAGTCATTTACTATCCTACTTACATCCACAGATATATGTATCCGTTCACCACAGAATAACCATTCAATTTCATATTTGGATTTTGACTTATCAGAATTCAACAAGTGGCATAATGAAGAAAACATTGGACAAAAATAAAATTTGTTAGAAACAAACAAATTAAATATGCGAAATTTTGTTAAGAATTCACGCTAACAAAATCCTAGCTAACTATTCCTAGCTAACTGTTAAATTCCTTATTACATTTATCGCAATTTATTTATCGCAATTTTAATTCTCGCAATTTTATTTATCATCATTTAATTTCTGTTATTTATTTTACGCACTTTATTTATTGTCATTTAAATATTGTTACTTACGCATTTTAAATATCGGGACACGTATACAATGTTTTGACATATCATATCGACGCATCTATATATATTATTTGGAATAACCATAGACACTCTATATGCGGTAATGATCGAGTTAGCTATACAGGGTTGAGGTTGATTCTCAAATAATATATATACTTTGAGTTGTGATCAAGTCTGAGACTTGTATACAATGGGTCACGACACGTATTAATTAATTCGAATGTTATATATTAAACTATATATGGATTATTGGACTAAAAACTGTGGACTATTAACATTGGACAATTAAAATGAATTAAAATATTGATTATAACATATGAAACTAAACAATTCTTCAAGTTTGTCACTTGATTTCATCTTAAACCTCGTTTGTATCTTGACGATTACAGTCCGCGTTCAAACCTTTCATGATTCTTGAAAACATCTCAATCGAGAGAATGAATCAACCGCACTTCATCTATGGAAGAAAATATTGATGCATATAGTCATGCACCTGAAAACACTCTGAACCTGAGTAAACGTTTAACACATATATGTGCTAGCTCCTTTGGCATTGTTATTACCGTAAATAACATTGCAATTCTTTTCCAAATTAGCCAATTTTGTCACAGCTCCAGCAAACCAAATTCAACTTTCATACGGATTAGCCTTATTATAACTTTGATATATAAGTTTGCCTTTCATCATTAATACCGGGGAACCGTTTATATTCCACCATATTACCAGCAGAAGTACCAGCAACCTCGTTGCTCCTTGGCTTAAATCTCTCCGACAAATCACTATATTTATCTATTGAAGTCTTATCATGAACTCATCGACATCTTGTAACGATAATTACCATACCAAACACTGAGAGACATCAATCGATAATCTCGAATTTCTCAGCGATTCTACGACAACAAATATATATATATATATATATATATATATATATATATATATATATATATATATATATATATATATATATATATATATATATATATATATATATATATATATATATATATATATATATCTTCTATCTCCTGGATTTACGAACTTCAATTCTGAATTTCTAAAAAAGCGCTTTAGCCTATGAATCAGTTTTCTGAATTTTGAAAAAGCTGATGAAGCAGTGAAAACTGGAGACTGCCTTAACAGTCAAAAGTTTGATAATAAAGAATTGAGCAAACCATGAAGGAAACTCTGAACAAATCACAAGGACTAAACTTGTACATAAAGAATCTTGATGTTTATGTTTCTGATGAAATCTTTGATGATTAACCTGCTCTTTAATCATTCTAAATCATTGTGAATGAATTTCTTCATCACATTTTGATTGTAGAATTTTATAAGTTATTATCGTATCTTTCATTATAAATATTCTCAATATTTCTGAAGATATCTTCATAAATATTCTCGTCCATTATTAATTATCTCTCCGCGCTATCTGTGTTATCTCATAAAAGGAAACTGTTTTAGTTTCTAAATTCTAAAAAAAATTAAAATTTGAATTTAAAATATGAATGTTTTTGAAGTAGTGTTGGGAACTGATGCATGAGTTAGTATAATATAATGACACTTGATCAACGTGATTATATTACTGTAAGTCATGCTGAGTTTCTAATGGAACATGATGATTCACAGATCATAATGTCATCATGTGCCATGTTACATGACTCTTACATTCTACCTAATCTCCAAACATATCGAGAACATATTTTCCTTATCTTTTCTATCGAATTCTGGTAATTTAACCAATCAAGATCGTGCTATTACAATCTCTCTCTTAGAACATTAGTCATGTTCATTTGAAACTTCATACCTACGAATTCTGGACCATTATTCTTTTGACTTAAAGTCCGGAAGAGAAAACAAAAGGATGGAACTCCAATATATAAAGGAAATGAGGAGGATGGATTTATAGTGAAATATCAGACAAAGCAATCGAGACAAATCATTGCATTTAATCAAAGAAGATCCTAATCTCCTTAATTATCGAAGAACCAAATCCTATTACGAAGATTTTCTCTAAATCCTTTGAACTCCGGAAATCAATCCTGTCTACGTCAAAAGATATGACGAATCTACATTTACTCATTTTATTCTTTTGCGATAGCTTCACTCGTACTTTTCACATAATCGAGTTGATTTATCCATATTACTCAATGATGATAAAACTCTAATTTTCAGCTCGTATGCGTCATGAAAACATACTTTTTGTCAGCCATGACCATCCCAATCAAATTTCGAGACGAAATTTCTTTAACGGGTAGGTACTGTGACAACCCGGAAATTTCCGACCAAATTTAAACTTAATCTTTATATGATTTTGATACGATAAGCAAAGTATGTAATGTTGAGTCTAGAAAATTTTGGAACGATGTTCATATATTAAATTGACCTTCGACTGCTCTCGACGATTCACGAACAATTAATTATAAATAGATATGTGTGTATGTATATATAATTAATAATTCGAAATATAATTTGAAGTAGTATATGTTGTTGTTATTAAAAATTAATAAAATAAAAATAGGATATTATAATAATTATTATTTAAAATATATCTATATATATAAATAAAGTATATTAAAATTAAATATTAAATGATTGTAATACTCGTTTGATGTTTCGATTGATATTAAGCAAGTTAAATCAAACTTATGTAATTTTAAAATAAACAGTGTTACGAAAATGAGTTCTATAAATTTTAAGCTTATTAAAAATGTATTTAGGAACTATTTGTTAAGTTTTAACACTTTTTATATTTTACCCAAAAATGAGAGGGACAGTTGATGTAATTTTTATTTAACAAATTTAGGATCGAATTTTATACAATAATGACCAAAATAAATAAATAAAGTTAATTTAAAAATATGGGATTTTTCTGAACACTTTTATCCGCCACTGATTTCGCATGATACACAGTCCGTGAAAACTGTCAGTAAATAAATAACAAAGAAACAGGCTGCTAATCTATTCTTGTGCACGTTTTAGATTCTAAATGTTACTGTATGGAATTATATATTAATATTATTGCTTTTCATTGCCACTAGTTATATTTATATATATATATACAATTACACATAAACTAGTGTTATATATACACACTCTATATGCTTGATCAACGGGGAAAAACCATCACCACTACTAGCTTCCTAACTATCCTTCTCCCTTCTCTTACTCCTATCTTTCGAGCAACACTTCAAGACCACCACCATCGATTACAATCACCACAACAACCACACTTAAACTTAACCACAAGCTTCACCACTTATCATCATGTATACAACCGACGACCACCACCACTTTCGAAAACCACCACCATCATCATCTTTAGTTAATATATTTTTCTTCTTCTTTCTCATTTGTGTTTCTGTGCAACTAACAAGACTACCAACCGCCACCCTATCACCACCGGAGACCACCATGAATATCAAACAAACCCACCACTATTCGGTTATCTTCTAACAACCACCACGATTACCACCTCCTGATAACCTCACGACACCACCACAGCCACCACCGGAGCACCACCCTCACCACCATTGTCCAACAACTACCACAACACCACTTCACCTTCCACGGCCACCCTAACCAAGAGTCATCGCCACCACCACAACTTATAATCGAACACCGCCTTAAACCTCCAACACTCACCACCCTCACTATCGTTTGATCAAACCATCACGACCCAAAACCACTCACTCTCTCTCATTTTCTCTCCCTACAAAACTGCTGCTACTTTCCTGTTATGTGTCGCTATAACCAAACCCAAAACACCATCCAACTGCTGCTGTTTGCTTCTTGTTTTTGCAGCCAACTTCCAGGGACCACAGTCTACTGTATTATCGTTGCTACTGCTGTGTTCTTCTTCTTCGTAAACCTGCAAAAACAGCCTTAAATAACAAAGATGATTTGTATTTTATGGATGTTTTATGGTGCACATTCTAAACATCCTTCCTTAATAAATGATACTGATTTAAAAGGGATCTAATGTTAAATTGTTACAATTATGTCGACACAAAGGGGCCACCATGGCCTTAATTCAAACTTTATTTAAAAAAAAATATTACTCTATAGTTACAATGATTGTTGGTAGGATCTTGTGACTCGGTCCGTTTGTGCAAACCTAAAACCGAGAGCCTGCTTATGTTTTTCTGATTTGGGCCGAGAGATTGTGATCGAGTTGATACACGATGTAAAGATGATGATACATGATAAGGTGGTGATGATTAAATGATTGAAGATGACGACGATGAGAAGGGACGAAGGTGATGATGACAAAGTTGATGATGATGATGATACGGATGTGATAAACGATGATTGTGTGATATTAATAATGAGATGCATGATATTAGCATTGATGAAATGACCCAACCCAATCCAAAGGGACGAATACAATAACATATGATTACATCGCGAGGCATTTGACCTCTATATGATACGTTATATAAACATTGCATTCTTTTGAAAATATATACCATAAATGAATATTTAAAATTCAATATTTTCGACATCTGATGATTTCTACATATAGACAATCACCGTAAATAACAGTTTACAAGAATACTTCTGTTGACAATGCAGTCAAAATAAATACACGGTGATGATTTTGTGAATGCAATGCTTCCTCGAATAAAACATGTATGACTCCATGCACATGGTTTCTCTAACATATATTCAAACAGCGGAAGACTTCTAGGAACCTGAGAATAAACATGCTTTAAACGTCAACATAAAGTTGGTGAGATATAGGTTTAATGCTAGCAGCGTTATAAATATAGACCACAAGATTTCATATACATAAACGTTTTAATAAAAATATTCTAAGTGGTTGAGCACTTGATAACCATACTTAACATTTAATCAACGTCGCATATTCCCTTTATTATGAAATCTCACTACACTGTACCAAGTGTAGTCACCGAAATGAAGTACTGTGCAACCGTTGAATACTGGTCGTCCAGTCCGGTTGGGGTTGTCAGGCCCGATAGATCTATCAACAGGATTCGCGTTTACAATACCACATGTAAATAGTAGTTACCAAGCTACAGGGAAGTATGCCAGTGGTACAACTCAACGTAGAATATATTTTTTTATCACTTGTGTCCATAACGTAAATCATAAAATGCATGTATTCTCATCCCGAAATATTTAGAGTTTAAAAGTGGGACTATATACTCACTTTTGCCTTGAAGGTATTTAACTCGACTTGGTCTCCGATAGATATCACGAACCTAACCATATATATATAATATATCAACATATTTTCTTTTCAAGTAATCGTTACATATATATATATATATATATATATATATATATATATATATATATATATATATATATATATATATATATATATATATATATATATATATATATATATATATACTTATAATACTTTTAATATTTTCTTAGTCCGTAGTTAGCAGTCCGATGTTAGTGGTCCACAATTAGTTGCTCAATAAAATAAATAAAGACCCCATCGTATTCGTATTGATTAGAATTAATCTCGACCCATGGTACCATGTTGTCAAATGACGTGTTGCGTACATAAAGTACCGTGTGGTCAAATGACGTGTTGCGTACAATCATGAGGTCTTATGATTAATCTTCTCGTGTTGTTTACGGGTGGTCCTGAAATATATAAAATCAAATCATAAGTAATTATATATAAAATATCATATTAATTAGAAAAGATATGATTAATTTACTTTATCTCCAAATATTTTCATAGCTAAACTAGCTTCGGATACCCAATCTTGTTTTAGTCGTAGTTTCTTCATTACAACTCCGTTTTTGTTGGTTCAACTTGCCACTTCCTTGGATCGAGTCAAATTTTAAGAATATGAATTGAAAATACCTTAGTTTGTATTCAAAATCACAGGTTATAGGTTAAACTTTGGTAAAACTTATGAAAGTGATCATTTTCCATCATAAAAACAACATTTAATGATCATTTTTCTAAAAATACTTACACTTTGAGTTAAACCATGAAATTTTTATGTGTTAACATATTCATAAGAAATATCATTTTTCCAGAACATGAACTTCCAATTCAAAGTTCAAGATGGTTTTTAGTTATCCAACCCAAAACAGCCCCCGGTTGCACTCCGACGACGTAGATTCAGTTTTTAAGGTGTTCTTTGTAAAACCAAGTTATATCTTGTTAAGTTAGCATATCATTATGATATATTACAGGTCTTGAAGTGTTTTAAAAGTTAAGTTAGAAGGATCTATTTAGTTTGCAAACAAGTTTGAAATCATTCAAACTATGTTCTTGTTGTTAAAATTTTACAACATAAAATAAGATAGCTATATAATTATGAATCGAACAAGATTATGAACAAGGTTACTGCCTCAAGTTACTTGGACAAAGTTACTGTAAGAGATAAGAAAAAATCTTGGAATCAAAGAGTGGTGGAGTTAGATCAAAAGGTTGGAAGTATACTTCTTCAAATGGGTGGTTATTTTGATATGTTCTTGAAAGAGTTTTCTTATGGTGTTTAAGGCTTGTAATTGAAGCTAAATGATGGGGAAAATGCTTGGAGATGATCAAGTATGAAGTTAGGAGTATTTTGAGAGAGAAATGAGGGTGTAGGTATGAGAAAATGGAGTGAAGAAATGGTGTTCATTCATAAAAACGTTTTTAGTTTATAAAGAAAGAAAAGGATTCCTAATTTTGTTTTCTTACTAATAATTCATGCTACTTGACAAATCCTAGTTACCTCATATCTAGGGCAGTAATAATGTTGATTAGGATGTTGATTTGATGTGTATTTACCAATAGTAAATACATATAAAAGCTGGGTATGATACGGGTACATATACCCTAGATATACGTATAGAAATCTTGAGGAAACGGAATGAGAATTCAAATATAGCTATCTTTTGTGAATATACTTATATTGTTTTATGTATTTAAGTTCTTAAAAAGTGATTAAATACATTATATATACGATACATATATAAGCATTATAGGTTATAAGTATATATATCAAAGAATGTTACGTATAGTTATCGTTTTGAAAACTTAAGTTAGTAGTTTCAAAATATACTTATAACTCATTGTCATTAGTACACAATGAGATGTTAAACCATCCTTAGATCATGTTAAATATATATAAATACATATATATACACAAACATATAATTATCGTATGTTATATAGTTCGAGATATCATCGGTCAAATTGGACGGTCAAACGTTGTGTAAAACTCTTTTCAAAAACACAAGTCTCAACAATTTGGATTTCTTATCATGTTGGTAAGGTTTAATTTATGTAAATATTAATTTCATAAGTATAAAACGATTGAAAAAATCCGGGTCGTTACAGTACCTACCCGTTAAATAAATTTCGTCCCGAAATTTGAATGAGATGGTCATGGCTGACAATAAGTATGTTTTCATGACGTATACGAGTTGGAAATTAGAGTTTTATTATCATCAAGTAATATTGATAAAGCAATTTGATTTTTGTGAAGAGTATGAGTGAGGCTATCACCAAAGGGTGAAATGAGTAGGTATAGATTCGTCATATCTTTTGACGTAGATAGGATTGATTTCCAAGTTCAAGAGATTTAGAGTAAAATCTTCATAATGAGATTTGATTCTTCGATAATTAAGGAAATTAGAATCCGCTTTAAATGCAATCATCTATTTTGATTGCTCTGTCGGATCTTTTACTATAAATACACCTCCCTTCATTTCCTTACAACTCATACCTTCTATTCTTCCTCCCTCAATTCATACTTTAAAACATTTATCAGTATGCTTCATCCAGTACTGATCCTGGATATACTCTTAACTTTCATCTCTGTCATTCTTCTTTTTCATCTACCTCCGGAGAATTTTATTTATTTCTACTATTACCTTGGGGTTATAGTATTGTTAATTCTCCCGTGCCTTTACGTTGCAATACGTATTGATATACACGGTTTGTAATTTATTTTTTGTTGTCGAGCTTTATATTTTCTTTTATATTCAACAGTTCCATACTTCTGTTTCCTCTTCCCGACTTCGAGTCAAGCGAATAATGGTCCGGAATTCGTAGGTATGGATTTTGAAATAAACATAGTTAATGTTCTAAGAAGGAAATAGTAATTGCACGATCTTGATTTGGTAAGTTACCAGAATGTCCAAAAAGATAGAATTATCAAGGAGATATGTTCTTAATATGTTTGGAGATTGGGTAGAATGTAAGAGTTGTGTAACATGGCACATGATGACGTTATGATCTGTGAATCATTATGTTCCATTTAGAAACTCAGCATGAATTACTATAATATAATCACGTTGATCAAGTGTCATTATATTATACTAATTCATGCTTCAGTTTCCAACACTACTTCAAAACATTCATATTTTAAACTCGAATTTTTCAGAATTTAGAAACTAACACAGTTTCTTTTATGTTGTAACGCAAATATTGTGAAGAGATAAATGATTTTTGATGAGGATAGTTGGGAATATATCTTCAGGAATATCGGAGATATTTATAATGAAAAATACGATGATATCTTAGAATATCTAAGATCAGGGAATGACGCGGAAAATCTGTCTGTGAAGGTTTAGAATAAGGAGTAAGGTTCTTACTAACGGTTTCAGCAGACACTGAATCATTTGAATCCTTTGAAGGTAGATTTCGTCATTGTGATTTGTCCACGACCTCCTTTATACTTTGGTCAATCCGTTTTCCAGTACCAAATTTTTTGTTCGAGCTTTTCCAATCTATTATTCTTTATTGTCAAACTTCTGACCGTAATTGTTGTCTACTGTCTTTACCACTTTATCAGTCTTTTCCAAAACTTAATAGCACTAATTCGTAGACTGGAGCATTTTTCATAAACTTCACATTTGAAATATGTAATTCTTGGGGATAGACGTTGTATATATATATAACTGCCGAAATAGAAATGCTGCGAGATTTCAAAATACCAATTGTTGATTCCGCCAAAGGGGTAACGAGTTGCTGGTACATCTGCTGATAATGTCGTGGAATATAAAAGGTTCCCTGGTAACAAAAGGGTAATCGTATGTATTACGGGTTATAATAAGGCTACTTCGAATGGAAAGTCGAGGTTGACTTGCTGAAACTGTGACAAAATTTGCTATTTTGAAAAGGAATCGCAAAGTTATTTTTACTAATAAATGCTAAAAGATTTAACGCAAATACGTGTTAAATTATGTCCTTGGTTTTGAGAGCTTTTCAGGTGCAAGACTGCGGGTAATGTGTGGTTGGATCATCATCTCGATTGTCCATTATTTGAAGTGTCTTCAGGAATTTCGAAGGGTTTGATCATAGATTGTAATTGTTAATATACATATGATGTTTTAGGACTTTGAATGATACAAATATTTTTCTAGGTTCCAAGAATCGAATGATGTTCTAGCATAGTTTTGAAGTCAAAGTATAGTTTTGAAAGATGTAAGAGTCCTAAGAGTGATGTCTTCTGTTAAGTTTGGATTTCGTTTTGTCGTAATCAAATTTGGATGAGAATGGTTGTTTTGATTTCTATGAAAGAATGTATATTATTGTGAAGGTAGTGAGTATAGTTGATGATTGTTGAATCAGAGTCGAAGAATATAATCATATTAATTGTGAATTTATATATCTCTCGGGTATTACCTACCCGTTAAAAAAATTTTCACAAGTAATGTTTTGTACCAGAGAATTTTATTACAATCTTTATGAAAATATATGTACATATATATCTTCTTCATATGTAATCATGAATTTAATAAGTCAATATAATATTAGACTCATTTGATTTTCGATTTGAGCTAGAATAAGTAATCTCTAAAACGATTAGGAACCACATATTCTTCACAGAATATTAATGAAGTTATGGATCAATACTTCATTATTTATTCTTATATATATTTCCTTAGTGAATAATGCTGATACTCATTGAACTCTTGCTAACTTCGCAAGATATGAATGTTGTTTCCAAGTAAGCTTCGAGTACATTGAAGATGAAAGTGTAAAATCAAACATATTATTAAATAATACACTTAGTTTATTATAAAACGAAATTCATTGAATTGAAACAGGGATTGTAGTTAACAATGATTAAGTTGCTGACGAAGGACGTACATCATTGCATATTTGTAGTATGAATTTAAACGAGTAGTATCTACCCTTTTTCAATTCATACTTAATAGCTTAGTACGAAAAGATTTATTTTGGTTTCCGAATTCATATATATAAAATATTTATATAAATTCTTCATAATAATGAGTTAATACTTCATAACTCGTTGATGCAATATACGCGTTATTGATGATGTCCACGGTGATTTTTGAACTAGTGGAGCTTGTGATGTCAAAGTTGCTGACGATTCTAACGATGTTGACAGCACTGACTGTGTTGGTGAGGCTAAGGGTACTGCTGATGCTGTTGGTAAAACAAGTCTAGCTTGTACCTTACGCATCATTCTTGTCGGGGTTTCTACTCTTCCTTTTATCATTTCTGTCCACTCATCTGATTTATGGTTAAGGCAGAAATAGGTAATCTCTATGTCTTTAGAGATTATATAA
This sequence comes from Rutidosis leptorrhynchoides, assembly GCF_046630445.1. Classification (NCBI taxonomy): domain Eukaryota; kingdom Viridiplantae; phylum Streptophyta; class Magnoliopsida; order Asterales; family Asteraceae; genus Rutidosis; species Rutidosis leptorrhynchoides. The sequence continues at coordinate 416,812,017 of NC_092336.1, forward strand.
TCACCATAGAATGTTTCTCTGATGAAGTTATGAATCAATACTTCATCGTTTGTTGTTGTTGGTACTTCTTGGTATCTATGGTGCGTGTGACGTTGATATCCGAGGTACGGATGGTGATATTGAGGTGTGTGATGCGGATGTGATTGTTGGTGGTGGTAATGATCCTGTTGATGTTGATGATGGTGATAACGTTGATGCTGGTGATGCTGCTGGTGCTTAGGATATTGAGGCTTGCGATGTTGATGTTATTGACGGTACTGGTTATGCTGCTGATGCTGCTGATGGTGTTTGTAACCTTCGTACCGTATTCTCCAAAGCCACTACCCGAGTGCGAAGCTCGTTGACTTCTTCTATTACACCGGGGTGATTGCCGGTTCGGACGAGCGGATAAATAAAATCTAGAATTTGATGTAGTATATAATCATGACGAGATACTCTGGAAATAAGAGAGAAAATGGTTTCTCGAACAGGTTCGCCGGTAAGTGCTTCAGGTTCATCGTCAAGAGGGTAATTTGGTGGATGGAAGGGATCACCTTCTTCTTGTCTCCAATGATTGAGGAGGCTACGAACCCATCCCCAATCCATCTAAAATAGATGATGACTGATTGGTTGATCCATTCCGGTCACACTGCTTTAGGAGCTTGAGTGGTATTCCATATCAGAATCCGAGGGACTTCAACTAGTGACGAGTTCCATTTCGTATGATTGAATAAAGGATTTTTCGATATGAAATGATTTTCCGGCTATCGGGTGGTATTCTAATTATATAGAATATCCACATATATAGAACAAAAGATCTCATAGATTACGGAGGGATTTACGGAATATGTCAGACAAAGTTTATAGTAACAGATACGCGTAGATATGAATTAGCAAATACGCTAAGATATGAATTTTGTCTATACACCATTCATGCAATGAATGCAGTAAGACACGTTTAGACTTAAGATGATAAGCAGGTAATTTCCTACAGATGATAAGTAGATGATTTTCGACACAAAATGATAAGCAAAATTTTGACATGCAGACACGGTCGAAGTCCAGACTCACTAATGCAACCTAACGACTTATCAGTTAGACACACTAATGCAGACCTGGTTCGCTAAGACCACCGCTCTGATACCACATGAAACGACCCGACCCAATCCAAAGGGACGAATACAATAACATATGATTACATCGCGAGGCATTTGACCTCTATATGATACGTTATATAAACATTGCATTCTTTTGAAAATATATACCATAAATGAATATTTAAAATTCAATATTTTCGACATCTGATGATTTCTACATATAGACAATCACCGTAAATAACAGTTTACAAGAATACTTCTGTTGACAATGCAGTCAAAATAAATACACGGTGATGATTTTGTGAATGCAATGCTTCCTCGAATAAAACATGTATGACTCCATGCACATGGTTTCTCTAACATATATTCAAACAGCGGAAGACTTCTAGGAACCTGAGAATAAACATGCTTTAAACGTCAACATAAAGTTGGTGAGATATAGGTTTAATGCTAGCAGCGTTATAAATATAGACCACAAGATTTCATATACATAAACGTTTTAATAAAAATATTCTAAGTGGTTGAGCACTTGATAACCATACTTAACATTTAATCAACGTCGCATATTCCCTTTATTATGAAATCTCAGTACACTGTACCAAGTGTAGTCACCGAAACGAAGTACTGTGCAACCGTTGAATACTGTTCGTCCAGTCCGGTTGGGGTTGTCAGGCCCGATAGATCTATCAACAGGATTCGCGTTTACAATACCACATGTAAATAGTAGTTACCAAGCTACAGGGAAGTATGCCAGTGGTACAACTCAACGTAGAATATATTTTTTTATCACTTGTGTCCATAACGTAAATCATAAAATGCATGTATTCTCATCCCGAAATATTTAGAGTTTAAAAGTGGGACTATATACTCACTTTTGCCTTGAAGGTATTTAACTCGACTTGGTCTCCGATAGATATCACGAACCTAACCATATATATATAATATATCAACATATTTTCTTTTCAAGTAATCGTTACATATATATATATATATATATATATATATATATATATATATATATATATATATATATATATATATATATATATATATATATATATATATATATATATATATATACTTATAATACTTTTAATATTTTCTTAGTCCGTAGTTAGCAGTCCGATGTTAGTGGTCCACAATTAGTTGCTCAATAAAATAAATAAAGACCCCATCGTATTCGTATTGATCAGAATTAATCTCGACCCATGGTACCATATTGTCAAATGACGTGTTGCGTACATAAAGTACCGTGTTGTCAAATGACGTGTTGCGTACAATCATGAGGTCTTATGATTAATCTTCTCGTGTTGTTTACGGGTGGTCCTGAAATATATAAAATCAAATCATAAGTAATTATATATAAAATATCATATTAATTAGAAAAGATATGATTAATTTACTTTATCTCCAAATATTTTCGTAGCTAAACTAGCTTCGGATACCCAATCTTCTTTTAGTCGTAGTTTCTTCATTACAACTCCGTTTTTGTTGGTTCAACTTGCCACTTCCTTGGATCGAGTCAAATTTTAAGAATATGAACTGAAAATACCTTAGTTTATATTCGAAATCACAGGTTATAGGTCAAACTTTGGTAAAACTTATGAAAGTGATCATTTTCCATCATAAAAACAACATTTAATGATCATTTTTCTAAAAATACTTACACTTTGAGTTAAACCATGAAATTTTTATGTGTTAACATATTCATAATAAATATAATTTTTCCAGAACATGAACTTCTAATTCAAAGTTCAAGATGGTTTTTAGTTATCCAACCCAAAACAGCCCCCGGTTGCACTCCGACGACGTAGTTTCAGTTTTTAAGGTGTTCTTTGTAAAACCAAGTTATATCTTGTTAAGTTAGCATATCATTATGATATATTACAGGTCTTGAAGTGTTTTAAAAGTTAAGTTAGAAGGATCTATTTAGTTTGCAAACAAGTTTGAAATCATTCAAACTATGTTCTTGTTGTTAAAATTTTACAACATAAAATAAGATAGCTATATAATTATGAATCGAACAAGATTATGAACAAGGTTACTACCTCAAGTTACTTGGACCAAGTTACTGTAAGAGATAAGAAAAAATCTTGGAATCAAAGAGTGGTGGAGTTAGATCAAAAGGTTGGAAGTATACTTCTTCAAATGGGTGGTTATTTTGATATGTTCTTGAAAGAGTTTTCTTATGGTGTTTAAGGCTTGTAATTGAAGCTAAATGATGGGGAAAATTCTTGGAGATGATCAAGTATGAAGTTAGGAGTATTTTGAGAGAGAAATGAGGGTGTAGGTATGAGAAAATGGAGTGAAGAAATGGTGTTCATTCATAAAAACGTTTTTAGTTTATAAAGAAAGAAAAGGATTCCTAATTTTGTTTTCTTACTAATAATTCATGCTACTTGACAAATCCTAGTTACCTCATATCTAGGGCAGTAATAATGTTGATTAGGATGTTGATTTGATGTGTATTTACCAATAGTAAATACATATAGAAGCTGGGTATGATACGGGTACATATACCCTAGATATACGTATAGAAATCTTGAGGAAACGGAATGAGAATTCAAAGATAGCTATCTTTTGTGAATATACTTATATTGTTTTATGTATTTAAGTTCTTAAAAAGTGAGTAAATACATTATATATACGATGCATATATAAGCATTATAGGTTATAAGTATATATATCAAAGAATGTTACGTATAGTTATCGTTTTGAAAACTTAAGTTAGTAGTTTCAAAATATACTTATAACTCATTGTCATTAGTACACAATGAGATGTTAAACCATCCTTATATCATGTTAAATATATATAAATACATATATATACACAAACATATAATTATCGTATGTTATATAGTTTGAGATATCATCGGTCAAATTGGACGGTCAAACGTTGTGTAAAACTCTTTTCAAAAACACAAGTCTCAACAATTTGGATTTCTTATCATGTTGGTAAGGTTTAATTTATGTAAATATTAATTTCATATGTATAAAACGATTGGAAAAATCCGGGTCGTTACAATTGAGGGTATAATTCATTCTTTTATTATTATTATTATTATTATTATTATTATTATTATTATTATTATTATTATTATTATTATTATTATTATTATTATTATTATTATTATTATTATTATTATGTTTACTATGATTTTTGTAGTTAATGTAATTAATAATATTATTATTATAATCATTATCATTAATATTAGCATTATCATTAACAATATTAAAAGAATTATTATAAGAATTATAATTACAATTATAAGTGATAAACAGCTTTTGACAAGTTAAATAAATAAAAGTGCAAGTTAAAACAAGAAAGTAATTAATGGTTCATTGGTTTATTAGTGGGTTTGCTAGACAGTAGGTCGTGGGTTCGAAACCAGGCATCAGCAAATATTTGTTTTTTTAGAAAAAGAAGCTGTCTTGATAAGCCTGGGCCTATTGGACTGTTAATTGAAAACTGAATTGGGCTGGTAATTGAAAAATTGGATTGGGCTATTTAGGATTTGAAATGGACTAGCAAATTTTGGACTTTTAATGGACTTCAAGTTTAAGTATAAATTATTATTATTAATATATTATTAACATTAGTATTATTATTAGTATTATCATAAATATTATTATTAATATTATCATTAAAAATGATTATTTAGTATTATCATTATAATTATAAGTATTATTATTAGTATTATTATCATTTTATAAATAATAAAAATTATTATTATAAGTATCTTATTAACTTTATTATCATTATATTTATCATTACTAATATTAACGTAATATAACTAGAACTACTGTTTTGATAAGCAAACGAAATATATAAATAATTATGTTTAACACATATAACATAACAAAATATTTTTATATATAAAAGGAATATATGAAACATAAATATAATATTAATATAAGAATGATATAATTAATAAGTTATATATATAAAATTATTCGATTACGATTATGTGTATTAATATATATACAAATGATATAGGTACGTGAATCCGACGCCAACCCTGCATTGTTCCGTATCGTCGTATGAATATTTTTACTACAAAATATTGTATCTTGAGTTTCATTTACTCCCTTTTATATATATTTTTGGGACTGAGAATACATGCGCTACTTTATAAATGTTTTACGAAATAGACACAAGTAATCGAAACTACATTCTATGGTTGGATTATCGAATCAAATATGCCCCTTTTTAGCTTGGTAGCCTAAGAATTGGTGTTCATTATAATTGCCACCAATTGACGCGAATACTAAAGATAGATCTATGGACCTCGACACGTCCCATTCAGGTTACGAATTCTTTAGTACTTCGATTATCATATTCGATGAGAATCCCGGAATGATGGGGATATTCTATATGCATCCTGTTAGTTTGGTTATCAAGCGTTCACCATATGAATGATTTTTAATTCGCGGGTTATGCGTGTTATTTTGTACTCGGGTTACGTGTACAATTATATATCTGGAAATCTTGTGGTCTATTAAAATGATAAAAATGATTGTTTATGATAAAATAATGAACTCACCAACCCTTTTGGTTGACACTTGAAAGCATGTTTATTCTCAGGTATTAAAGAAATCTTCCGCTGTGCATTAGCTCATTTTAAGGATATTACTTGGAGTCATTCATGGCATATTTCGAAAGACATTGCATTCGAGTCATTGAGTTCATCAAAATTATTATTAAGTAAATGACAGATTAGGTCATTTATAGGTTGTATATTATGAAATGGTATGCATGCCGTCAACATTCGATGCAAAAAAAGTTTATCTTTTAAAAACGAATGCAATGTTTGTAAAATGTATCATATAGGGGTCAAATACCTCGCGATGTAATCATATGTTATTATATTCGTTCTTATGGATTAGGACGGGTCATTACACAATCGGATTAAAACGGTGGACTGAAAAGGTTAAATCGGTGTTTGCCATAAGTAAATGTACTGAAGAAGACAAAGTAAAGTACGCTACGCATACCTTCACAGGTACTGCGTTAACATGGTGGAACACCTATCTCGAGCAGGTGGGACAAGATACTGCTTATGCATTACCGTGGTCAGCATTCAAGCACTTGATGAACGAATAGTACCGTCCCAGAAACGAGATCAATAAGCTCAAGGTAGAGCTTAGAGGATTACAAACGCAAGGTTTTGACATTACCATATATGAACGACGATTCACAGAGTTGTGCCTATTGTGTCCAGGAGCGTTCGAAGATGAAGAAGAGAAAATTGACGCATTTGTAAAAGGGTTACCGGAAAGGATTCAAGAAGATGTGAGTTCACACGAGCCCGCCTCTATACAAAAGGCAAGTCGAATGGCTCACAAACTCATAAATCAGATTGAGGGAAGGATTAAACAACAGGCAGCCGAAGAAGTCAACACGAAACAAGTCAAGAGAAAGTGGGAGGAAAACAAAGGCAAGGGTCACCAATACAACAACAATTACAACCACAATCGCAACAACTATCCCAACAACCGCAACATCAATCGCAACAACAACCGTCCCAAAAACAACAACAACCATCCCAACAACAACAACAATCATCCCAACAACAATAATGACAACATGAGGCAGAAAACCAGGTGCTTAAGGTGTGAGAAATACCATCAGGATAATTACTGTAGGGAGTTATGCACAAAATGCAAAAGAACGATCACAGTGCTGCAAAGTGTGGAATCTATGGACCGAAGATTAATAGGAGTAAAGGAACAAATAATGTCGGAACATTTAATACCGCCATTACTTGTTTTGGGTGCGGAAAGATGGGCCATTACAAAACTGCATGCCCGGACGAAGTAAATAATAATGGCCAAAACCGTGGAAGAGTCTTCAACATTATTGCGGTTGAAGCGCAGGAAGACCCGGAGCTTGTTACGGGTACATTTCTTATTGACGATAAATCTGCTTATGTTTTATTTGATTCGGGTGTGGATAGAAGCTATATGAGTAGAGATTTTTGTGCTAAATTAAGTTGCCCATTAACGCCATTGGAGAATAAGTTTTTACTAGAACTCTCGGAGTTCTCTTTGAGCAGTGAGAAGTATGTCACTTGGTCGTATAACTGAAAGGTAGCTATACCTCGGAGGTTATCCTCAGAAAAGTACTAGATTTATTAGTGAGTTAAGCTCTAATCCTAACCCTTGTTATCAGTTTAGTTAACTGAATAACAACGTGCCATGTTGATTGAACACTGATCACAAACAGAAGGAATTCGTCTGTTTAATTTGGCAAAACCTTAAGTGAAAACTAACAACCATTCCATCATACTAATGTGATCATATCAATTCAAACATTATACAGCATTACAGTTGATATACTAATAGTAAAGCAGATATAAACCTAATGAATACCTAAACAGTTGATATGACTAAGTCCTAAGGCAACAATCAAACAAGAACATGCAATAGGCTTGGGTCACATAGTGAAGGCACTAACTAGATCTTAACAGCTCCTAAGAAGTCTCTATGGAACAATCAATAGGCATACTAGGTCATTCATGTCTCAATTCCTAAGTTTCGTGTCCTAAAAGCGCATTAAATGCCTCTCAGGAACTCCGAACATACCGAGTTCATAGAATCTTCAGATACAGTATAACCAGGGGTCTTAATCCTTTGAAGTAGCTAATTTCATATAAGTAGACAAGTCTTGATCACAACCTAGGTTGGTCAATCCTTAAGATGCCAACATACAAATCTATCAGACTTCCTAGTTCAGTATTATAACAATAATCGTACTAAATTAACATAATTACGCTAACCCAAACTTCTATCATGGCAACATACAGATTAATTAAGCTATCATGGCAACATACAGATTAATTAAACATAAAAAGTAAGAGAACATGTTTAATACAAAAGACAAGCGTTTCGGATAAAAACCTGAAAAGGCCGAAGAAATCTGCCCGAGATCGCAGGGACTCGCTGGGATATCCTCCAGAAAATAAAAGCTAAGCTAACTACTACTAAAAACTAACTAAAACCTTGAAAATATAAAGTGAATTACAAATTGAGAGTGTGTTGAAATGGTTGGAGAAAGCCCTTTAAATAGACTTGATTTTTTCCTGCAAACGGCTGGCAGGCCGTTTGGCAGGCTGTTTGCAGGGGTCGTTTGACAAGTCAAGTCGTTTAAGGTGCCCATTTGCTCTGACCGTTTGGCAGGCCATTTGTGAGCTAGGCAGGCCGTTTGGCAAGCTGTTTGGTCTGCCTGGTCAGCTGATTTCACTGGATCGTAACTTGATTTCTTGTCTTTCACTGTTTTCGCTCTAGAATCTTCATTTTAGCTCCATTTTACTTGATTCTTTTTGCATCGCTTTCGTAATTACTTAATCTACAAAATCAACCGAAAAAACGATAATTTTTCCAACAAAGTTTAAATCTTTATTGTTCTAGGGCTTAATATTGGGGGTAAAAATGTGACTTTTTGGCCGATATCATAGAGCATCGTCTGATTTGTTCGTGGATTAACTGTCGAACGTGGTTGAAGTTCAACATCCACTTTTTTCTTCCCAATTGAGTGATGTTTCGATGAATGTTAATGGGGCAAAGGATGTTCCTCAGCTTGTTGCTTCAGATTCCTAGCATGTTGTTGCTAATGGACAAGATGTATCTAGCCCTGCCTCTGGTTATGGGTCGGTTCCTTTCTCTGGATCGGGTTTTTCTGATGTTGTGCCCATTATTCAACTCGGGTATGTTGATAGATCTGATATCGGGCCCAGATTGGATAAGCCCAAGTTTACATTTGTGTTCAAAACTGCGTCTGGTATTTCTTGTGCGCCTGAATATGGGCATGGGTCATGCTCGATTACTGTTGATAGGGTTTTCAATTCATGTTCCTGATATTATTGAAGTCAATGAGTACAATATTGCTTTCACGAAAAGGTTGGCTAGTTTAAAGAATGAAAAGAAGAAAAAGAAGGAAGCTTTGAAGGCGAGTCAGAAGACGGCCCGAAGGATGATAGGCCTTTATCGATTTTGTTTGGGCGATGTGGAAGAACTTATTGTGATTGTGGGGAACGCTCGTGTGAAGGGTTTTGCAAGTCATGGTACGACTTAAATATAAAAGTCCCTAACTAACTTTTCGAAGGCGTGAACTTGCGGTCAATAAGGAATGTCGCTTCTACATCGGGATCTTTCAAGCTTGTTGATCAAGACGATGATTTGGAATACGGTGATGTTATTCAAAATTTTTTTATGGCGGGTAATGTGACGACCCGGAAATTTCCGACCAAATTTAAACTTAATATTATTATGATTCGACACGATAAGCAAAGTCTATTATGTTGAAGTCTTAACAATTTTGAACTGTGTTCATATTATCAATTACCCTTTGACTATTCCCGACGATTCACGAACCACTATTTGTAAATAGATACATATATATATATATATATATATATATATATATATATATATATATATATATATATATATATATATATATATATATAATTATTATAAATTAAAATATTATATGAGTTAATTAATTATGTAAATAAAATAATATGTGATATTATTATTACAATAAATATATAAATATATATATATATATATATATATATATATATATATATATATATATATATATATATATATATATATATATATATATATATATATATATATATATATATATATATATATATGTAAGGTATATTGAATGTATATTTATATTATTTCGAATTTATTTAGTAAACGATAATAACACTCGTTTGTCAGTCAATCGATATTAATTAAGTTAAATTCAAACTTATATAATTTTAAGATAAACGGTGATCCGAAAATGAGTTTTATAAATTTTAGGCTTATTAATAATATATTTAGAAGTTGTTTGTCAAATTTTAAAACTTTTATTATTTTACTTGGGGGTTGGGAGTGATTAATTAATGTAAATTTTATTTAATAATTTATGACTAAATTTTATACCATAATGACCAAAATAAATAAATATAGTTAATTTAAAAATTTGAGATTTTTTTCCGAAGACTTTTATTCGCTGCTGATTTAACAACAGAGTACGAATTTCAATCCGTGAAAGGCGACGGCTAACTCAATCACACATTTTTAATTTTTAATTGTATAATAAATATTATTATATTCGATTACTGTCTTTGATTGATTAATTATCAATCTATTATATAGATACATACAAATCTTTATATGATGGAACATGTAACAAACTCACTTTGATAAACTTATCCGTGAAATTAAATGATAAAAGTAAACGATACTGTTTTTGTTTTCAATCCATCCCACCATCTAATTAAAGTCATGAATATAATATACATATACACCTACTGATGCACACTACAATATTACTCTTTCTTTCTTAAATCAACTTATAACAGAACCAAACACTCTTCTATTAAACTCTGCTAATGAACCATTTATGTTGTCATTCGATCACCATTGATAAACCCATATAATCCACCATTCTTTCATATCCTTGTTATCGAACACCTATGCCATCACCACCCTCGGTCATCCCTTAATCTCCACCCTACAACACCCTAATCGACCACCACCATTAACAACACCATCCTCTAAATCAACAGCTATTACCATCACCCTTGTGAACCACCATCAAGAACACATTGAACAAAATGGTTTGTACTTGTTTCTTATTACTACTACTATTAAATATACATATGCAACCAAATCAATCCATCATCGAACACCTCTAGTCCCATGCCACCGCCCATCACTCTACAATCACATCACACTAAACTATCATAAACTTATCACCATTTAACGTTGTACTATTTCGGTTCAACACTCATGACCACTACCATCAAACCCATGAACACACCATCTATCTATATTGTTTTAACAACCGAAACCATCACTCATATAACCAATAACAAAATTTCATGCCTACTGCTCTTACGCTGCTTTGAAACCTCATCACCTTTGAAATGGTCCAACAAAACCCACAAACCCAACCAACAATTACACTTCATCATATTACAACTACCTTTCTGTTTTGCTACTATTACTCGTCTCCATCAAAACTAACCATAATTATTTTCTTATTTCTTTCCAATTTGCAACCAAGACGCCATCATTAATCACATCTTGAACGCCGCTATTTGTCATTGAATTACAGCACCAAAACCGAACCATCACTTTCTCTCTCGACTTCTCTCCGTCTTATTTTTTTCTCGGTGAAATCACCACCTCTTGTTTCATACTTACCACTAAAACACCAACTATCTTTTTCTGTTCTAAATACCACCGTCAGCCACCACCCTGAACAAACCCGTCACCTCTCACCACGTTTACAACCACCTGCAAACCACCATATCCGTATGGTACAGCTGCTGCTATGCACTTATAGCTGCTATTATTTTTTGTCGTGAGAAACAACCCAACAGCACACTTATTATTATTATTTTTTAAAAAAAAAACGTTTCATCTTTCTTTCTTACTTCAGCTGTCTGCGAAAAGGGTGTGATTTAAAGGTACCAATGAGTGACTACAATCATTCTTGCCGACGCCTATATATAAGACAACCCCACTTGTAAGATATTGGATTGTTGCATTATTTGATCATGTTTGATTAACTTTAATCATCATCATCGAATTTCTCTATTAGTGATACCCACTTACTATCTAACAAATATGGTGGACCAAGGTGGGTTCATACTTTATCAACGTGCCAAACCCTTTCCATCATGTACGAACAACTGGGAAAAAAAGTTACGGGATTTAAATTAGTGAATTTGGGCTGAATGATACTGTTGGATCGAATTGTTTTTAGGTTGTGAACTTTCTTTCACTGATTGGGGTTGTGAGGCAAATTGGGCTGCTACTTGCAAACACACTGTCTCATGTTTTATGTTCGATGGCAATATAAACCCACACCGTTTGAACCCATATTAACTAAACCACATGGTCGAGTGACAACTTGGAGAGAAAAGAAAATGGGTTTTATCCCGAGTTTTATGAGGAACACATAGAAACCATAATTGATATTTGGGGCTTGACAAATGTTGCATTTATAATTGAGATAAATAGATCACTTAACAAATTGGACTATGTTTATCGGGTTTGATTAATTGGGTTTCAGTTACTGGGCCTGTTGGGCCGAATGAATCATGGGACAAAACAAGAACTCAATATAATTAATTTAAGATGATGGTTAAAAAGGTTTAATCTGTGAGTTAAAACAGAACGAAATAAACAGATAGATGGTTAAGGGTGTTGTTGATTAAGCATGAGGTCGCTGGTTCGTGCCCGGTCTGGGGCATTCTTTTTGGGAAAAACTTTTAAAGGTAGTCCTTTCTTATTATTATTATTATTATTATTATTATTATTATTATTATTATTATTATTATTATTATTATTATTATTATTATTATTATTAAAAGAATCATTAGTATTATTATTAGTATTAACATTACTTTTATTAGTTTTAACATTAATATTATTATTTTTAACATCATCATCATTATTATTATTATTATTATTATTATTATTATTATTATTATTATTATTATTATTATCATCATTTTTATTATTATTATTATTATTATTATTATTATTATTATTATTATTATTATTACAATAAAAATTAGTTATATAAAAAAATATATTTAACAAACACTATATTAATATTCTTATAATATAGATCAATTATTTATTTAAAAACATTTAAAATAAATATATTAATTAAGTTATTAACAAAACATATAATTTATTAAGATAACATCGAGATCACTAATAATATATAAATTTGTTCGATTTCCATTATATGTGTTAATATATATATAAATGATATAGGTTCGTGAATCTAAGGCCAACCCTGCATTGTTCAGTTCAGTCGAACGAATATTTTTACTACAAAATATTGTAGAGTGAGTTTCATTTGTCTTTTTACCCATTATATTTTTTGGGCTGAGAATACATGCGCAATTTTTATAAATGTTTTACGAAATAGACACAAGTAATTGAAACTACATTATATGGGTGAATGATCGAAGCCGAATATGCCCCTTTTGCTTGGTAACCTAAGATGATACAACCCAACCCGTATTCCGTACGATAAATTTTTTTTACAATACACATTTACGCGCCAATTAAATATGTAAACCATTCCACGAGTTTCATTTAAACGTACAACCATTTAAATGTTTACAAAAGGCTCGAAGGCCATTAATTAAGTTTAATACAAGTTTGACCCACTACAATGATAGTTTATAATCCAAACGACACTCGAGCATAGTTTGGGGCTAAACTACCCAAAACGTTAGGCCACTTCAAAATCTATCCCAAAAGCACCCCCTGTCAACACAAACGGGAGACAACTAATCCAACCGTATGCCCTTACCCTTGTCCAAGCCGGAACCTATAAAAATGGTAAACAACGAGAGGGTAAGCAATGCTTAGTGAATGCAATAGTTATACATACATATATATAACCCATCTATTTGCAATCACAAATACCAAATACCTCGCACGAACATGTAACTCACATAGCAAGTCAATCATACCCGAAATACCAACAAGTCGTACATTGACACAAAATTTCATTAGCATATACTTCAACACCATATATATATATATATATATATATATATATATATATATATATATATATATATATATATATATATATATATATATATATATATATATATATATATATATATAATGCTAAACGATCACAACACAATATGGTTAAACATGACGCTATGGTGCTACCGGCACGTGGTTCACACCATACGTATTTGAGTCTCACTCTTTTATAGTGCTACCGGCACATGGTTCACACTTTGACGCTACCGGCACGTGGTTTACGCCTCATTTTATAGTGCTACCGGCACGTGGTTCACACTCGATGCTACCCGCACGTGGTTCACATCCTATACTCGTCACATACATGTTATGGCACTACCGGCGCATGGTTCATACCATAACATTCACAAATAAACATGCCATATACATGAACGTATAATTATACCACTCACCTTATCACAAGGATGATGATTTAGCACTTCCGAGCTTCAACGCAATGTACCTAAATCATTAAGTGCACATTCAATTTCACAACTAGTGGGATTAACCACAATACTCCCACTTGAGCATTTAATGACCCAATTTGCATTAAATTACTCAACTACTCGCAACCGCCCATAAATGGCCAAGACTCGACTTTAATCACTAAGACTAGTGAATTAAAGTCTATTAACTTCAATTAACACAAAACTTAGGGCAATTCATACCCGTTTCATCTAATTAGGTCAACTAGTACATTTTGACCCATTTTATATTTCTTAGATTCACAATCAAGTTAAACTTACCCATTAACACTTCTTTCATAAATCTTAAAGCGCATTAGTGACTAACAACACCAATTAACACTTACAACCCCAAATCATAATGCCAAAACCCTAGATTGTGGCTTTTAGAGTTTCATTACAACAACATAACCCAAACTCACCCATTTTACCACCAAATGGGTCTTACAAATCTCTAGTAACCAAAACCCTAGTCATTAACCAATTAAAACTCAAAACTTAGAGTTAGAACTTACCGAGACTATCAACGTGTAGCTAGAGACACAAGGAACAACTTTAATTCTTGCTCCAAAGATCAACCCTCAATCCTTCACTCTCAAATCTCACTTTTAAATCAAATGGGTTTTAAGTTTTGGGAGAGAAAGTGGAGAGAAAAGAGAAAAAGAAATGAGTTAAATGAATATGTGGTGAAGAGTTAATGCTCCCATCAGATCCACATGTCAATTTACCATTTTTCCCCTTAAAATCCCTTAATTTGAGCTAAGTCCGACACCAGTTCAGCAGAACTATCGCGACGCGGACTTAATTGTCGCGGCGCGACACATAAAGGGAAAATAGGCCCTCCTTAACCCACTTCCTGATCCTGGTTCGCTTGATATGACGTGGCGCGGACCCATTTGCCGCGGCGCGGCGTTTTCCTGAGCTTGGTTACTTCGACCATTTAACACAAAACGATGGTTCAAACAACTAGCACACCTCATTCACACTTCCTACGCATGCCTAGCTTCAACCTTAAGTCTCGCACGACTCAACTCCATCTCAACACATTATAAATACTCATACGCACGCATTCACGTATATAAATATAATTATACATTTACTCAAAAACTAACACTTTGGCTCATTTAATCACACAAACGAACATGTATAATCGTGCTAATAATTTAGTTTGTACCTTTAAATATGTACGGGAAAAACGGGATGTTACAACTCTCCCCCACTTGAATCGGAGCACGTCCTCGCGATCCAAGCCGCATGACAAGAAGGAAGATAAACCAACACAAACTCTTCGGGCTCCCAATTGAACTCGGAACCCTTACTACGACGCCATTGAACTTTAAAAGTCCTTACCTCTTTATGTCTCAATCTTTTGACCTTCTCATCAAGTATGGCAATCGGTACCTCGATATACTCTAACTTATTATTTAGCTCAATCTCGTCTAATGGCACCCAAGATGAATCATCCGCAAGACACTTACGGAGGTGGGAAACATGAAATGTATTATGGATCCCCGCAAGCTCTTCGGGTAATTCCAAACGATACGCGACCTCACCAACACGAGCTAAAACCTTAAACGGCCCAATAAACCGAGGAGCTAACTTTCCTCGTTTCTGAAACCGAATAATACCCTTCCATGGCGAAACTTTGAGCATCACCATGTCACCTTCTTGAAATTCGATCGTTCGTCTACGTTTATCGGCATAAGATTTTTGCCTATCTTGAGCCTTTTCCAAATGCTCTCGAATCACATAAATCTTTCTATTCGTCTCTAAAACCAAATCGGTACTCCCGATTTCCTTTTGTCCCACTTCACCCCAACAAATCGGGGTTCGACACCTACGCCCATAAAGCATCTCATAAGGTGACATCCCAATACTAGTATGATAACTATTATTGTACGAGAATTCCACCAAAGGTAAGTGCTCGTCCCAACTACCACCAAAATCGATAATGCACACGCGTAACATATCTTCCAAAGTTTGATTCGTACGTTCGGTTTGACCTTCCGTTTGAGGATGATACGCCGTGCTCAATTTCAATTGTGTACCCATATCCTCATGAAACTTTTCCCAAAATCGAGATGTAAAACGAGTATCTCGATCCGAAACAATCGTTATAGGAACGCCGTGTCGAGAGATGACTTCCTTGATAAACAACTTAGCCAAGGTCTCCGACTATATCGCTTCCTTAATGGGAAGAAACAAAGCGCTTTTCGTCAATCGATCTACTATAACCCAAATCGAATCAAATTGGGTTCTTGCCGTTTTAGGTAACTTTGTGATGAAATCCATGGTAATGTGCTCCCATTTCCATTTCGGGATTTCTAACGGTTGTAACTTACCATACGGCTTTTGGTGCTCGGTTTTAACTTGCAAACACGTGACGCATTGCTCAACATACTTCACACATCACGTTTCATGCCCGGCCACCAATAATCTTTCCTTAAATCAAGATACATTTTCGTCGCGCCCGGATGAATGGAATACCTTGACTTATGTGCTTCATCGAGTAGCACTTGTCGGTAATCACCCATCTTAGGCACCCAAACTCTTCCTTGAAAAGACAACAAACCACGCGAGCCCATAGTAATGAACTCCGATTGTCCCACAATTCGCTCCGCATGCTTGTTGTGAACGTAAGCCTCTATTTGAATCACGCCGAGTTTTTCCAGAAAATCGTTAGTAATAATCATACGTAACAATCCCAATCGTAACGCCGGGTGATGACTCTTTCGACTTAACGCATCCGCGACCACATTCGCCTTGCCCGGATGTTAAAATATCTCACAATCATAGTCTTTTACCACATCCATCCACCTACGTTGACGATAATTCAAATCTCGTTGATTAAAGAGATGTTTCAAACTCTTATGATCCGAATAAATCGTACATTTGACACCATACAAGTAATGGCGCCAAATTTTCAACGCATGCACAACCGCCGCCAACTCAAGATCATGAGTCGGATATCTCGTCTCGTGTTCTTTTAATTGTCGAGAGGCATAAGTGATGACTTTACCTCTTTGCATTAGAACACACCCGAGTCCATTTAACTAAGCATCACAATAAACCGTCATGTCTTCCACTCCTTCCGGCAACACTAACACCGGAGCTTGATATAACTTCTCCTTTAACAATTGAAAGGTAACTTCTTGCTCGTTCTCCCAAACAAACCTCGCGTTCTTCCTCGTCAATTTTGTCAATGAAGAAGCGATCTTAGAAAAGTCTTGGATAAATCGACGATAATAACCGGCCAATCCGAGAAAACTTCGGACCTTCATAGACATAGTCGGTTGTCTCCAACTCTTCACCGTCTCTATCTTCCCCGGATCCACTTGAATACCCTCCTTGTTCACAATATGACCAAGGAATTGAACTTCCCATAGCCAAAATTCACATTTGGAGAACTTAGCATACAACTTCTCCTTTCGTAATGTCTTCAATACTTCACGCAAATGACGTTCATGTTCGTTCATACTCTTTGAATAAATAAGTATGTCGTCAATGAACACAATTACTGACTTGTCCAACATAGGTTGGCACACTCGGTTCATAAGATCCATGAATGCCGCCGGTGCATTCGTAAGACCAAAAGGCATTACTACAAACTGAAAATGCCCATAACGCGTTCGAAAAGCCGTTTTCTCAATATCTTCCTCACGGACCCGCATTTGGTGATAGCTGGACCGTAGGTCGATCTTAGAGAAATACGTCGCACCTTGGAGTTGATCAAATAAATCATCGATTCTAGGTAGTGGATAACGATTCTTGATTGTCACTTTATTCAACTCCCTGTAGTCGATGCACATCCGCATACTACCATCCTTCTTTTTCACGAATAAAACCGGAGCGCCCCACGGCGAAGCACTCGGTCGAATAAAACCCTTCTCAAGCAACTCTTGGGTTTGATTTAACAACTCTTGCATTTCCGTTGGTTCTAAACGATAAGGAGTTTTAACAATGGGAGTAGCTCCCGGAACCAACTCAATGCGAAATTCAACTTGTCTTTCCGCCGGGACACCCGGTAACTCATCCGGAAAAACGTCTTCGAATTCCCTAACCACCGGAATTTCACGAATAGGTGGTGGCTCATCACGAGTATCAACAACATGGGCAAGAAAAGCCAAGCCACCACTAACAAGAAAATGACGTGCCCGTGCAAAAGAACATATCGGCACAAGTCTTCTTCATCTATCGCCATGAATAATCAACTCTCCCCCACTTGGGGTCTTCACACGAATAAACTTTTCATGGTATGCAATATCGGCTCTATTTCGATCGAGCCAATCCATACCAACAACGATATCAAAATCGCCCAAAGTCATAGGGATGAGATCAATTTTAAAGTTTTCGGCACCAAAAACGACATCACAGTTCTTACACACATCAACTACTAGCACCGTCTTGCCGTCCGCTATTTCGACTTCTACCGGATGACTTAACTTAGCTAACGGTCTATCAAGTTTAGGCACAAATTTTGGAGACACAAACGACAAATTTGCACCGCTATCAAGAAGAATCCTTGCCGGATTAGAATTAACCAAGAAGGTACCTAAGACAACTTCGTTGGATTGCTTGGTTTCGTCGTTAGTCATCAAATAGTTTCGACCTCGAGCTGTACCCACTGCCTTCTCTAGCCTTTTAACATTATCGTTGTTCAAATCAGGACACTCGGACTTTCGGTGTCCTTCTTTACCACAGTTATAGCAAGTAAATTTGTTCGGGCCATTGGTACAATCACGGGCCATGTGTCCCCTTTGTTTACAATTAAAACACGTGGGCTCGAAACCCCCGGAAGCACCCTTCTTCATACTATTTAAGCTTTCAGAGCCTTTCTTGTTCTTTTTATTTGAAAAGTTCGAATGACTCAAACCTTCAAACTTTCTTTTAGAAAAAGTGAAATCGCTTTTCCTTGGAACCTCTGTCTCAAAACCCCAAGCCAACTCAAACAACTCCTCAAAAGACTTAGCCATACCCCGACTAATCTTACCCTTCAACTCATCATTTAAAGTACGGTAGAAATCTTTCATTAATTTGTGATTGTCACCAATATATTCCGGGCAAAAGCGAGTCTTTACCAAAAAGGTAGACTTGAGAGTAACCAAGTCCATCGAACCTTGTTGCAAATGATGCAACTCGTCCCGGATTCTATCAAGGTCGGAAGAAGTTCGCTATTCTTGGAAGAATTCCTTCTTAAACTCCTCCCATGTCAAGCTCATGCATTGCTCTTCGCCATATAAATTGATTTTATCATCCCACCACAA
Source organism: Rutidosis leptorrhynchoides (assembly GCF_046630445.1). NCBI lineage: Eukaryota > Viridiplantae > Streptophyta > Magnoliopsida > Asterales > Asteraceae > Rutidosis > Rutidosis leptorrhynchoides. Next base: position 416,831,394 of record NC_092336.1, read on the forward strand.
CTTGTCTTCTTCACGTAGCATGCTAGACCCATATCTCGTCTTCTTCTCGGGAGGACATTCCGCGGTACGGAAAGCTCCCTCGATATCGGAAATCCAACAAGTGCTTTTCAATGGATCCCTCACCCCATTAAACATCGGAGGTTGAGTATCCTTGAAATTTTTGTAGTGGAAGTCCCGCCTTCCACCCCCACCATTACCTTCACCCCCTTCGCCTCGAGGATAAATGTTTCTAGCCTCTAAAACCTCCTCTATTATGGCTTTCATTCGATCATTGATCATTTCGGTCACTTGTCCATCGACCGACTCTTGGAAGACCTTTCGGACATCGTCAAGAAAATCCTTCTTTAACTTTTTAAAGATGGCCTCAACCTTGGCCGTGAGTTCAACATCCTCACTCGTACCACCGTTATCATTATCGTGTCCGTTTCTCGTCTTCATTCTATAAAACGGAAAAGATTAAACAAAGAACGAAAAGACATAACATGTAAGTATATACATGTACACCACACTACTCAATATTGCTCGACAATCGTCGTACATTACTTGTTTGACACGATTTGCACCCGTAACAATGGTAGCTAATCATTGTTACGCGAGCACGTCGCATTAACTTGCTAGTACAACGTCCATCTCGCTCGATGCTTGCTAAACACAACACAAATCAATTAGCACAAGGTTAGTTCACATAAACCAAAGCACTAACAATTCCCGATTAGACCCAAAGTCCTACAAGTCCCGCATAAAGCGCTCACACAATAAAGTCCAAGTCTAGGCACCTATCTCAAGTCGCCTAAATCCCTTAGACCATGCTCTGATACCACTTAAAACAACCCAACCCGTATTCCGTACGATAAATTTTTTTTACAATACACATTTACGCGCCAATTAAATATGTAAACCATTCCACAAGTTCCATTTAAACGTACAACCATTTAAATGTTTACAAAAGGCTCGAAGGCCATTAATTAAGTTTAATACAAGTTTGACCCACTACAATGATAGTTTATAATCCAAACGACACTCGAGCATAGTTTGGGGCTAAACTACCCAAAATGTTAGGCCACTTCAAAAGCTATCCCAAAAGCACCCCCTGTCAACACAAATGGGAGACAACTAATCCAACCGTATGCCCTTACCCTTGTCCAAGCCGGAACCTATAAAAATGGTAAACAACGAGAGGGTAAGCAATGCTTAGTGAATGAAATAGTTATACATACATATATATAACCCATCTATTTGCAATCACAAATACCAAATACCTCACACGAACATGTAACTCACATAGAAAGTCAATCATACCCGAAATACCAACAAGTCGTACATTGACACAAAATCTCATTAGCATATACTTCAACACCATATATATATAATGCCAAACGATCACAACACAATATGGTTAACCATGACGCTATGGTGCTACCGGCACGTGGTTCACACCATACGCATTTGAGTCTCACTCTTTTATAGTGCTACCGGCACATGGTTCACACTTTGACGCTACCGGCACGTGGTTCACGCCTCATTTTATAGTGCTACCGGCACGTGGTTCACACTAGTGAATTAAAGTCTATTAACTTCAATTAACACAAAACTTAGGGCAATCCATACCCGTTTCATCTAATTAGGTCAAATAGTACATTTTGACCCATTTTATATTTCTTAGATTCACAATCAAGTCAAACTTACCCATTAACACTTCTTTCATAAATCTTAAAGCGCATTAGTGACTAACAACACCAATTAACACTTACAACCCCTAATCATAATGCCAAAACTCTAGATTGTGGCTTTTAGGGTTTCATTACAACAACATAACCCAAACTCACCCATTTTACCACCAAATGGGTCTTACAAATCTCTAGTAACCAAAACCCTAGTCATTAACCAATTAAAACTCAAAACTTAAAGTTAGAACTTACCGAGACTATCAACGTGTAGCTAGAGACACAAGGAACAACTTTAATTCTTGCTCCAAAGATCAACCCTCAATCCTTCACTCTCAAATCTCACTTTTAAATCAAATGGGTTTTAAGTTTTGGGAGAGAAAGTGGAGAGAAAAGAGAAAAAGAAATGAGTTAAATGAATATGTGGTGGAGAGTTAATGCTCCCATCAGATCTACATGTCAATTTACCATTTTGCCCCTTAAAATCCCTTAATTTGAGCTAAGTCTGACACCAGTTCAGCAGAACTGTCACGGCACGGACTTAATCGTCGCGGCGAGACACATAAAGGGAAAATAGGCCCTCCTTAACCTACTTCCTGATCCTGGTTCGCTTGATATGCCGCGGCACGGTCCCGTTTGCCGCGGCGCGGCGTTTGCCTGAGCTTAGTCACTTTGACCATTTAACACAAAATGATGGTTCAAACAACTAGCACACCTCATTCACACTTCCTACACACGCCTAGCTTCAACCTTCAGTCTCGCACGACTCAACTCCATCTCGACACATTATAAATACTCATACGTACGCATTCACGTATATAAATATAATTATACATTTACTCAAAAACTAACACTTTGGCTCATTTAATCACACAAACGAACATGTATAATCGTGCTAATAATTTAGTTTGTACCTTTAAATATGTACGGGAAAAACGGGATGTTACATAAGAATTAGTAAACCGATCTACTAATTGATGCGAATCCTAAAGATTGATCTATTGGGCCTAACGAACCCCATCCAAAGTACCAGATGCTTTAGTACTTCGAATTCATTTTTATCATGTCCGAAGGATTTCCTGGATTGATAGGGGATATTCTTATATGCATCTTGTTAATGTCGGTTACCAGGTGTTCACCATATGAATGATTTTTGTCTCTATGCATGGGACGTATATTTATGAGAACTGGAAATGAAATTCTTGTGGTCTATTAAAATGATGAAAATGAATGATTATGATAAACTAATGAACTCACCAACCTTTTGGTTGACACTTTAAAGCATGTTTATTCTCAGGTATTAAAGAAATCTTCCGCTGTGCGTTTGCTCATTTTAAAGATATTACTTGGAGTCTTTCATGGCATAATTCGAAGAACGTTGCATTCGAGTTATTGAGTTCATCTAAGATTATTATTAAGTCAAATTATAGTTGGATAGTGGATATTACAAAATGGTATCCATGCCTGTCAAATTTCGATGTAAAGAAAGTTTGTCTTTTAAAAACGAATGCAATATTTGTAAAATGTATCATATAGAGGTCAAATACCTCGCGATGAAATCATATGCTATTGTATTCGTTCTTATGGATTAGGACGGGTCTTTACATGTGGTATTAGAGCGGTGGTCTTAGCGAACCAGGTCTGCATTAGTGTGTCTAACTGATAAGTCGTTAGGATGCATTAGTGAGTCTGGACTTCGACCGTGTCTGCATGTCAAAAGTTTTGCTTATCATTCGTGTCGAAAATCATCTACTTATTATCCTTAGGAAATTACCTGCTTATCATTCCTAGTCTAGACACATCTTACTGCATTGATTGCATGAATAGTGTATAGACAAAATTCATATCTTAGCGTATCTGTTATTGTTACCTTTGCCTGACAGCTTCCGTAGATTCCTCCGTAACTTATGGGATTTTAGTATTATATATTCATATGTAAATTATGTATTATAGGGTACTAATCTACATCCTATAATCTATTTCTTATCGAAAATACTTCATCTGATTGTACGAGATGAATCCCTCAACCAGTTCGAGTCCCTCAGATTTCGATAGCTATTTCGATAGTTATTCCGACAGGTATTCCGACATGGATATTCACCTAAGCTCCGAAAGCAGTGTAAATGAAATAGATCAACCAACTAGTCATCTTCAATTCTGAATGAATTGGGGATGGGTTCGTAGTCTACTGAATCATTGGAGACAAGAAGAAGTGATCCCTTTCATCCACCATATTGTCCTCTGGGCGAAGAACCTGAAGCATTCACCGGCGAACCAATCCGAAACACCATTTTCACTCTCTTTCCCCGAATATCTCGCCACGATTATATTCTATCTAAAATTCTAAACCTTATTCATCCGCTCGTTCCAACCGACAATCATCCCGGAATAATAGAAGAAGTCAACGAATTTCGCGCTCGAGTAGTGACTTTGGAGAATATGATGCAAAATTTACCAGCTTCAGCAACATCACCAGCACCAACATCAATACCAATACCATCGACAACCCAAGTTCAACATCACACACCTCAACATCTCATTATGTACCTCGAGCATAATCATCAATCTACGAATCGTTCTACATCATTTATTTTCGTTCGACATGGCGATTATGTAATCTCTAATGTTTTAGAGATTATATATTCTTGTCCTAACGGTAAATCAAATGAGTTTAATATCATATTGACTCATTAAATCCATGATTACATCTGAAGAAAATATATATGTATATATATTTTTTCATAAAGATTGTAATTAAAAATTCTTTCGTACAAACTGTTAATGGTGAAAATATTTTAACGGATAGGTAATACCCGAGGAATATTTAGAGTTCACATTAATAAGTACACTGTACATTCTTTCAAATCTAATTCAACAGTCATTTACTATTCTATTTACAACCACCGATATACGTATCCGTTCACCGCAGAATAACCCTTTTCATTCAATTTCATATTTGGATTTTGATCTATCAGAATCCAACAAGTGGCATAATGAAGAAAACATTGGACAAAAATAAAATTTGTTAGAGACAAACAAATTAACTATGATAAATTTTGTTAAGAATCCACGCTAACTATTTCCAGCTAACTGTTCCTAGCTAACTGATTACAATTTATTTATCGCAATTTAATTCTCGCAATTTTATTTATTGTCATTTAATTTCTGTTATTTATTTTACGCACTTTATTTATCGTCATTTAAATACTGTTATTTACGCATTTTAAATATCGGGACACGTATACAATGTTTTGACATATCATATCGACGCATCTATATATATTATTTGGAATAACCATAGACACTCTATATGCATTAATGATAGAGTTAGCTATACAGGGTTGAGGTTGATTCTACAATAATATATATACTTTGAGTTGTGATCGAGTCTGAAAAGTGTACACGGGTCACGATACGTATTAATTAATTCAAATATTATATAATAAACTATATATGAATTATTGGACTGATAACTGTGGACTATCGACTATGGACTAATGACATTGGACAATTAAAATGAATTAAAATATTGATTATAACATATGGAACTAAACATCTCTTCAAGTTTGCCACTTGATTTCATCTTAAATCTCATTTGTATTTTGACGATTACAATCTGCGTTCAAACATTTCATGATTCTTGAGAACCCCTCAATCGAGAGAATGAACCAACCTCACTTCCTATATGGAAGAAAAGATTGATGTATATGGTTATGCACTTGAAAACACTCGGAACCTGAGTAAACATTTAGCCCGTAACTGTGCTAGCTCCTTTGGCGTTATTATTACCAGAAATAACTTTGCAATTCTTTTTCAAATTAGCCAATTTTGTCACAGCTCCAGCAAGTCAACTTCGACTTTTTGCTCGAAACAATTTTATTATAACCTTGATATATACGTTGTATTTTCGTCATCGTTACCGAAGAACTGTTTATATCTCACCATATTAGCAGTAAACTTACCAACAACTTCGTTGATCTTTGATTTTCCGAAAAATCATTTTAATCATCGAAACCCTATCATATACTCATCGGCATCTAATAACGAAAATTGTCATACCAATTACTGAGAATTAGCAATCAGTATTTTGAATCTCATAGCATTTCTACGTCAACAGTTATATGTATACATATAACATTTATTTCTTAAAATTTCGATCTTCAATTCTGAAATTCTGAAAAGCACCCAGTCTGCGAATCAATACTCGGAATATTGAAAAGTTCAAAGATTTTGATACTGAAAAATGAATTGAGCAAATCATGAAAGAGACTCTGAACAAGGACTAAACTTGTACATAAAAGAATCCTGATGATTCTGTTTCTGATGAAATCTTTAATGAATACCTTGCTCCTTAATCGCTCTAAATCATCGTGAATGAATTTCTTCATCACAATTAGATTCAAAAATTCTAAGATATTATCGTATCTTTCATTATTAATATCCTCAATATTTCTGAAGATACCTTCATAAATATTCTCTTCCAATATTAATTATCTCTCCGCGCTATCTGTGTTATATCATAAAAGGAAACTGTTTTAGTTTCTATATTCTGTAAAATTTCGAGTTTAAAATATGAATGTTATTGAAGTAGTGTTGGGAACTGAAGCATGAGTTAGTATAATATAATGACACTTGATCAACGTGATTATATTACAGTAAGTCATGCTGAGTTTCTAATGGAACGTGACGATTCACAGACCATACCATCATCATGTGCCATGCTACACGACTCATACATTCTACCTAAACTTCAAACATATCAAGAATATATCTTCCTGATAGTTCTATCATCTCTCTTGAATTATGGTAATTTAACCAATCAAGATCGTGCTATTATAAATCTCTCTCTTAGAACATTAGTCATGTTCATTCGAAATTCCATACCTACAAATTCTGGACCATTATTCGCTTGATTTAAAGTCGGGAAGATAAAACAAAAGCATGAAGCTTCAAAATATCAATGGGGGTATAAATGACAGTAAATTGGATAGAGTATTAACTGTGGATGTCAATGATTATGGAAAGACAGAAGCAGAGACTTCGAAGTATAAGGGAAAATATAAAACCCAACAACAACACCAAAATTATAAACCGTGGATAATAATACGAATAGAAATATAAAGACACGGTATAATTAAGAATAATATCACCTCAAGGGCAAAGTAGAAGAAAACATATTCCTCCGGTGGAAGTTGAAAAAGGAGAATGATTGTTACGATAGTAAGGATAAGGACAAGGATTAGAACGGGATTAAGCATTTTCAAAATCTTTTGGATGTAAGAACTAAGAAAGAAAGTATAGGAATGGTGAAAATAATGGAACGAAAAAAGTTTAATTTATAATGGAAATATCAGACAGAGTAATCGAGGCAGGTCATAGTATTTAATTATAAAGATCTTAATTTCCTTATTCGCTGAAGAATCAAATCTTTTAGATTTTGAAGATTTCCTCTAAACCCCTAGAATTCTGGAAATCAACCGTGACTGCGTCACCGGTTAAGACGAACATGCAAATATTCATTTCACTCTTTAGTGATAGCTTCACTCGTACTCTTCGAATAATCGAATTTTTTTATCCATATTACTCTATGATGATAAAACTCTACTTATCAACTCATATTAGTCATAAAAAAATTTATTGTTAGCCATGACCACCTCACTCAAATTTCGAGACGAAATTTCTTTAACGGGTAGGCACTGTGACGACCCGGAAATTTCCGACCAAATTTAAACTTAATCTTATTATGATTCGACACGATAAGCAAAGTCTATTATGTTGAAGTCTTAACAATTTTGAACTGTGTTCATATTATCAATTACCCTTTGACTATTCCCGACGATTCACGAACAACTATTTATAAATAGATACATATATATATATATATATATATATATATATATATATATATATATATATATATATATATATATATATATATATATATATATATATATATATATATATATATATATATATATATATATATATATAAGGTATATTGAATGTATATTTATATGATTTCGAATTTATTTAGTAAACGATAATAACACTCGTTTGTCAGTCAATCGATATTAATTAAGTTAAATTCAAACTTATATAATTTTATGATAAACGGTGATCCGAAAATGAGTTTTATAAATTTTAGGCTTATTAATAATATATTTAGAAGTTGTTTGTCAAATTTTAAAACTTTTATTATTTTACTTGGGGGTTGGGAGTGATTAATTAATGTAAATTTAATTTAATAATTTATGACTAAATTTTATACCATAATGACCAAAATAAATAAATATAGTTAATTTAAAAATTTGAGATTTTTTTTTGAAGACTTTTATTCGCCACTGATTTAACAACGGAGTAAGTATTTCAATCCGTGAAAGGCGACGGCTAACTTAATCACATGTTTTTAATTTTTAATTGTATAATAAATATTATTATATTGGATTACTGTTTTTGATTGATTAATTATCAATCTATTATATAGATACATACAAATCTTTATATGATGGAACATGTAACAAACTCACTTTGATAAACTTATCCGTGAAATTAAATGATAAAAGTAAACGATACTGTTTTTGTTTTCAATCCATCCCACCATCTAATTAAAGTCATGAATATAATATACATATACACCTACTGATGCACACTACAATATTACTCTTTCTTTCTTAAATCAACTTATAACAGAACCAAACACTCTTCTATTAAACTCTGCTAATGAACCATTTATGTTGTCATTCGATCACCATTGATAAACCCATATAATCCACCATTCTTTCATATCTTTGTTATCGAACACCTATGCCATCACCACCCTCAGTCATCCCTTAATCGCCACCCTACAACACCCTAATCGACCACCACCATTAACAACACCATCCTCTAAATCAACAGCTATTACCATCACCCTTGTGAACCACCATCAAGAACACATTGAACAAAACGGTTTGTACTTGTTTCTTATTACTACTGCTATTAAATATACATATGCAACCAAATCAATCCATCATCGAACACCTCTAGTCCCATGCCACCGCCCATCACTCTACAATCACATCACACTAAACTATCATAAACTTATCACCATTTAACGTTGTACTGTTTCGGTTCAACACTCATGACCACTACCATCAAACCCATGAACACACCATCTATCTATATTGTTTTAACAACCGAAACCATCACTCATATAACCAATAACAAAATTTCATGCCTACTGCTCTTACGCTGCTTTGAAACCTCATCACCTTTGAAACGGTCCAACAAAACCCACAAACCCAACCAACAATTACACTTGATCATATTGTAACTACCTTTCTGTTTTGTTACTATTACTCGTCTCCATCAAAACTAGCCATAATTATTTTCTTATTTCTTTCCAATTTGAAACCAAGACGCCATCATTAATCACATCTTGAACGACACTATTTGTCATTGAATTACAGCACCAAAACTGAACCACCACTTTCTCTCTCGACTTCTCTCCTTCTTATTTTTTCTCGGTGAAATCACCACCTCTTGTTTCATAATTACCACTAAAACACCAACTATCTTTTTCTGTTCTAAATACCACCGTCACCCACCGCCCTGAACAAACCCGTCACCTCTCACCACGTTTACAACCACCTGCAAACCACCATATTCGTATGGTACAGCTGCTGCTACGCACTTATAGCTGCTATTAATTTCTGTCGTGAGAAACAACCCAACAGTACACTTATTATTATTTATAAAAAAAACAAAAAACGTTTCATCTTTCTTCCTACTTCAGCTGTCTGCGAAAAGGGTGTGATTTAAAGGTACCAAGATTACAATCATTCTTGCCGACAACTATATATAAGACAACCCCACTTGTAAGATATTGGATTGTTGCATTATTTAATCATGTTTGATTAACTTTAATCATCATCATCGAATTTTTCTATTAGTGATACCCACTTACTATCCAACAAATATGGTGGACCAAGGTGGGTTCATACTTCATCAACGTGCCAAAACCCTTTCCATCATGTACGAACAACTGGGAAAAAAAGTTACGGGATTTAAATTAGTGAATTTGGGCCGAATGATACTGTTGGATCGAATTGTTTTTAGGCTGTGAACTTTCTTTCACTGATTGGGTTTGTGAGGCAAATTGGGCTGCTACTTGCAAACACACTGTCTCATGTTTTATGTTCTATGGCAATATAAACCCACACCGTTTGAACCCATATTAACTAAACCACATGGTCGAGTGACAACTGGGAGAGAAAAGAAAACGGGTTGTATCCCGAGTTTTATGAGGAACACATAGAAACCATAATTGATATTTGGGGCTTGACAAATGTTGCATTTATAATTAAGATAAATGGATCACTTAACAAATTGGACTATGTTTATCGGGTTTGATTAATTGGGTTTCAGTTATTGGGCCTGTTGGGCCGAATGAATCATGGGACAAAACAAGAACTCAATATAATTAATTTAAGATGATGGTTAAAAAGGTTTAATCTGTGAGTTAAAACAGAACGAAATAAACAGATAGATTGTTAAGGGTGTTGTTGATTAAGCATGAGGTCGCGGGTTCGAGCCCGGTCTGGGGCATTCTTTTTGGGGAAAACTTTTAAAGGTAGTCCTTTCTTATTATTATTAGAATTATTATTATTATTATTATTATTATTATTATTATTATTATTATTATTATTATTATTATTATTATTATTAAAAGTATCATTAGTATTATTATTAGTATTAACATTACTTTTATTAGTTTTAACATTAATATTATTATTTTTAATATTATTATTTTTAACATCATTATTATTATTATTATTATTATTATTATTATTATTATTATTATTATTATTATTATCATCATCATCATCATTTTTACTACTATTATTATTATTATTATTATTATTATTATTACAATAAAAATTAGTTATATAAAAAAAATATATTTAACAAACACTATATTAATATTCTTATAATAAAGATCAATTATTTATTTAAAAACATTTAAAATAAATATATTAATTAAGTTATTAACAAAACATATAATTTATTAAGATAACATCGAGATCACTAATAATATATAAATTTGTTCGATTTCCATTATATGTGTTAATATATATATATATAAATGATATAGGTTCGTGAATTCAAGGCCAACCCTGCATTGTTCAGTTCAGTCGAACGAATATTTTTACTACAAAATATTGTAGAGTGAGTTTCATTTGCCTTTTTACCCTTTATATTTTTGGGCTGAGAATACATGCGCAATTTTTATAAATGTTTTACGAAATAGACACAAGTAATTGAAACTACATTATATGGGTGAATGATCGAAGCCGAATATGCCCCTTTTGCTTGGTAACCTAAGAATTAGTAAATCGATCTACTAATTGACGCGAATCCTAAACATAGATCTATTGGGCCTAACGAACCCCATCCAAAGTACCGGATGCTTTAGTACTTCGAATTCATTTTTATCATGTCCGAAGGATTTCCCAGAATGATAGGGGATATTCTTATATGCATCTTGTTAATGTCGGTTACCAAGTGTTCACCATATGAATGATTTTTGTCTCTATGCATGGGACGTATATTTATGAGAACTGGAAATGAAATTCTTGTGGTCTATTAAAATGATGAAAATGAATGATTATGATAAACTAATGAACTCACCAACCTTTTGGTTGACACTTTAAAGCATGTTTATTCTCAGGTATTAAAGAAATCTTTCGCTGTGCGTTTGCTCATTTTAAAGATATTACTTGAAGTCTTTCATGGCATATTTCGAAGAACGTTGCATTCGAGTCATTGAGTTCATCAAAGATTATTATTAAGTCAACTTATAGTTGGATAGCGGATATTACGAAATGGTATGCATGCCTGTCAAATTTCGATGTAAAGAAAGTTTGTCTTTTAAAAACGAATGCAATATTTGTAAAATGTATCATATAGAGGTCAAATACCTCGCGATGAAATCATATGTTATTGTATTTGTTCTTATGAATTAGGATGGGTCTTTACAGGTAAGGTTGTAAACAGATGTGGTGGCTCTTTGGTGTCGAGTAAAATCAAAATGACCGGCGAGGCTTTTGACAGTTTGATGAAGTGATTGGCCGAGAGCAAACCGGCTAGGGTTAATCTCATTAAATCTGTTGATATTCTGCGTGAGCCGGTTACGAACAAGAAACAGCAAAAAGCGTAGGCAAGAAGTGGTTCAAGGAGCTGAAATGGTTATGTTCAGAGTGTTCATTAAGGACATTTGAGCTCTTCTTTTTGGTGCCATGTTTCATAGTAATTTCTTGTATTTGTATTTCATTGTTATCGGATTCATTTAGTTTTGGTATTGTTTAGGTTTAAGTTATGTGATGCTCGGTATATATAGTTTTTTAGTTCTTAGCATCTTTCTAGGTACGAGCCTCATCGGGGTCCTCTTTTGTAATTTCTGTTGAAAGCATTTTCTTTTCGTAAACGTCTTCTGTTTCTATATAAGTTTTCGTTATTTTCGTCTAAAAAAAGATTTGAAGTTATATTAAGACCACTCCCAGTGGCAAGTGCTGAGGAGTGTCATCAAGTTTGTCATGCGAGGGCGTCGTTGGCATTGGTGTCGCCCTCGTCCGCCCTCCACACCATCGCCCTCAAGCTTTTCATCCCTAAGCATAATCGATGACACTCGCGCTACAGTTTTGTTTGTTATTTTTCCTCCTCTTTCCCTTTTTCCTTCTTGTCTACTTTTAATTTTATTATTTTTATTGCTTTGATGGTTGATTAAAGTCAAAATGAAGTTATAAAAATGGAGGTTTCATGAAAGAAGAAGGGTAGAAGTGGTGATGGTGGTGGACACATTGACCATATTTATAACAACCCGGAAATTTCGGACAAAATTTAAACAAAAATCTTTACATGGATTCAATTAAACTTCGACCAATTCCGACGATTCACGAACAATTGTTATAAATAAATATGTAATGTATATATATACCTATTATATAGTACATAAATAATAACTTGCAATATTAACATATCAAATTACAAGTTAAATCATAGTTGTTATACTCATATTAGTATTACTTTCATTATTAATATTGATCTCAATATCAATAGTTTTATCTTTATTATTATTGTTATTAAATATTATCAATAATATAATTACTAATATTATTACTAACATTATTAGTAATACCATTATTACTAAAATTATTAAAATTATTATAATTATGGTTATTATCATTATAATACACCTTATGAATTTTTATCATAAATATTATTATTAAATCTATTATGATTATTACTAAAAATTATCATTTTTATCATCATTATTTTTATTAAAAGTATATTAGCATCATTATTAGTATTGTTATTTTACAACTTATTATTAATGTTATTATTATTATTATTTGTATTATTATTAACTAATATTAATAAATATTATTATCTTTATTATTTATTCTTATTATTATTATTATCATATTTACAATTTTTATTATTATATATATATATTAATATATTTAATAATAATAAAACAAAATAAAGAAAGTCAAAAACAGTACACTAACTTTATATATATTTTTTCTTTTAATTATTTTATTAAGAACATGATCTGCATATCTATTTTTATTTTTTTATAGATCATGATATTTTTTTTTATTTTTTCTCGTACTCTTCTTTTTATTTTTATTATCTTCTTCCTGATTGAATACCTATTGCAAATTCTGTCAAATAAGGGATACAACATGATTCAACAACTGGCATTATATATTAACTACTGCAAATCGCGATTTAAAAACAGATATAATTTTTTTTTCTTTCTTCTTTTCTCTCCTGCCCTGTACGCATACCTTTTTCTTCAAAAGCTCGAATTCAAATTTATTTCAAAATATGTAATTGCAGTTTTGTTAGGAATAATTCAATTAAACTTCCTGCAAAATTTCATATCCCAATTCCTCATAATGAATTTTAATTTTCGAGTCAAAGTTAATTTCTAAAAAGTCAAAACATCGTGTTCTTCAGGAAATTCATTTTTGTGTTGATGTTTCCTGTAAAATTGATGATTGACAAAGATTATAGGAGTGATTTGAAAAATATTTGGTGTTGTAATCGTTGGCTAAAACTTTATAAAAATCGAAATCAATTATTGATTTTTGTTTTTTTTTTTACTTCGTGAAGCAGCAGCATTTCCTGTTTCTATTTAATTTTTTTATTTTTCTGTTATAAAAATTAATACGATCATGATGGAATGTTTTTGTTTCAATTAAACTCCCTAAATCAAGCAAATAAACTGTTATGGTATTTGGGTTATGATTCTGGTCGAATTATAAAGGATGAAGAAGATGAAGTTGGGCAAAAAATATAATACGGGGTAAATAGAATTAAGAAACAGTATAAATCAGGAAAACAGAATCAGATGAATGGTAGAGGGTGTTACGGGTGAGCTAGAGGTTGCGAGTTCTAGTCCCGTCTTGGGCATTTTTTTTAGAAAGGGCTCCTAAGGCAGTTTTCTTACTATTTTTATTATTTTTATTATTATTATTATTATTATTATTATTATTATTATTATTATTATTATTATTATTATTATTATTATTATTATTATCATAAGTATTAGTATTATTCTTATTAGTATTATTATCATAAGTATTAGTATCATTATTAGTAGTATTACTATCATTATAATTAGTAATAATTTGTATTATTATTATTATTATTATTATTATTATTATTATTATTATTATTATTATTATTATTATTATTATTATTAGTATTAGTATTATTATTAAAAGTATTATCGTAATCAAATATACCTTTTTATATATTATTATCGATATTATTACTCTTACTAATGTTAAAATTATTATAAACATTAATAAGTATCACTTTAATTAAAGTTATCAAAATTATCATTTCTAATAAAACTATCATCTTTACTTCATAATTATTAGTAAAGCTATCAATTGTATTAAAATTACTATTATTACCATTATTATTATAATTATTAGTAAATCATTATTATCAAAACTATTATTTTTACAAATAAATATTTTGTACATTGAATACACTTATTTCATATACTACAATTATATTTCATATAACAAACATATTAACATTTTTGTATAAATATTCATATATAAAAAATTAGGTATATACATATATATATATGTATACCTAATTTTTGTATATATATATATATATATATATATATATATATATATATATATATATATATATATATATATGTATATATATATATATATATATATATGTATATATATATATATATATATATATATATATATATATAACTACAGAAATATATAACAAATGAAATAATATATATAAACCTATTCGATTACGAGTATATGTGTTAATATATATACTTGATATAGGTTCGTGAATCCGAGGACAACTCTGCACCTGTTCAGTGTCATCTTACACATATTTACTACGAAATATCGTATCGTAGGTTTTCATAGTTCTCTTTTTATATATATTTTTGGGCTAAGAATACATGCACTATTTTATATCAGTTATACAAAATAAATATAAGTATTAAACTTAATTATACGTTGGTTAGAATCACAAATATTCCCTTAGCTTGGTAACTTAATCTATTGGTCTCTGTACCGTAGGCGCGAATCCTATTGATAGATCTAACGGGTTTGACAACCCAATCCGGGCTAGTCGCACTAGCAGTCAACGAATGTTTAGTACTTCGAGGGTCGAATCCTTTGATAGATCTATCGGGTTTGACAACCCCATCTGGGCTAGTCGCGCTAGCAGTCAACGGATGTTTAGTACTTCGAGGGTATTTTTTTGCACTTGATTCGGTGCTCTATAGACATCAGGGGTATTCATTATTATATTATTATCGTTAAGGCTTGTTACCAGGTGCCCATGGTTGTAGAATCTTTTTATTACACTGCGGTGTAAGGATATTTATGGAAACTGAAATCTTATGATCTATTACTATTATCAAAATCATTAATTATGATAAACCTATGAACTCACTCAACCTCGTGTTGACTTTTAAGCATGTTTATTCTTAGGTACTTTTTGCTTCCGCTGTAATACTTTGCTGTTACATAGAAGTCAAGCCAAGCGCTGGGACCAGAGTTAACATCGCCGTTAATGGTTTTTGACGGGGTGTTACAATATTCCTCTTTCTTTTTTCTTTTTCTTTTTTTCTTTTTATATTTGAACTTTAAACAAGTGGTTGCTAGTAGTGTATTTATTTTAATTATTTATTAAATTTTTATTTTACTTAATAATTGATAAATTAAATACAATTAATAATAGTAATAATAATAAGTAATAATAACAAAAATAATAATAATAGTATTAGTAATAATAATAATAATTAATAATAATAATAATAATAATAATAATAATAATAATAATAATAATTAATAATAATAATAATAATAATAATAATAATAATAATAATAATAATAATAATAATAATAATAATAATAATAATAAAATTTGAGTAAGTATGTCATGGTTGGCAATGGTGTGTTATGAGAATGTTATGGGACAAAGTGGTGAGGAATGAGGAGAGAGAAAGATGATGTGACGCTAAGAAAATGTTAAGGAAGGTATCATGGTTGAGAGTGGTCTAATAATATTGTTTTGCTTTTTTTAAAAAAGAAAAAAAGAAAAAACATAAATATGAACCACTCTATATTATCCATATCTACTAATACCCACCCAAAATATAATTGTTCAAAATATAATTGTTTAGAGCGGGTTTGTGTGTGTCATGCGTTTGTCGTTTTTGCGAAGGAAAGAAAGATTCATGTGTCACATACAATAGGGGTAAAAGTTGTGAGTGCAATGTTACTTTAGGGGTTAAATATTAACTTCCTAATTTAACATATTTATTAATAGATTAAACTCACTCAAATTTTTAACGTGATTTATCTTTCTTTTTTCCCGCCGCAAGTTAAATTTTTCCGTCATCACCGTTCAACTTAAAATAATTTTACAAACTAAACGCAACTAACTATATTCGAAACGGAGTTTTAAAAAAAAAACATTTTAGATTAATTATATCATATCATATTATATATTATAATATATATATAATAAATAAACTCAAACTAATTATATCAAATATATGGATATAACAAGTGGTAAGTTTATTAATTTATAAAGAAAAAAATCGGAATTCGAGTCCTTCTATACATTTTTTCCCTAATTTTTATCCCTCATTTCCCGCTTAATATTAGTTTCATAAAAATGTAGATATATTAGATACCAAACAACGTATAAATGTAGACGCATCAACGCGCGGCCGAATTTTTTCTAGTTAGAATTATTCATGTAGTCAATAACCACTTATTATAAATTTTATAATGATAATGATGATGATGATGATAAAAATACAGAATACGTTATTCACGACCAATCATGAATTTTGATTAAATCCTCATTATTAAGCCCTTTCCCTAAGTAAAACCCATCTTCTTTAGCTACCCAAAAACACTTCCTCTCTTTAAAAAAGACCTTTTTTGCACAATGTTTTATATTAATAAAATAATTATAAACATCAAAAACTGCACTTTTTGAGTTCCAATAGAAATGAGCAAAAAACAAAGTAGTCGGTGTCTCGCAGAAGCCCCAATTTTCATTTTGGTTCAATGCGAGTGTATGGTTTCCAAGATCATCATTGCCTGATTGTACACGTACGGTGATGTCATCGTTAATCTCGTTGTAAATAAAAATGTGCCAATATGTCCACCAGCAAGTTTTCCTTGATGTTATTGTAACGTTGGGTTTGAAATTTGATATTTGATATGCATTTGTGGTAATAACAAGGCAAAAGAGCAACAAAAATAAATTCTTCATTGTTGTGTTGAAATAACTATATGAACATACATGTATAACACATGTATTATATAGAGTAAAAATGAGCAAAAATAGTTAAGTGACTAATTTGAAATTTAAAGCAACCAATATTTTGAGAATAATATGAGTTTAATGTGTAGACCGTTTCTTTGACTTTTTAGGAAAGTTTTGTACTCGTAATTGATTAAATTGTAAGATAAGGTAATATATTCGAAATTATGTATTGAAATTAATCAATTACTCCATAAGTTCAGTAGTTACCATGATAGCATGAATTTTGACTTACCATGTCTGAAGACACACCATCTCTAACCCTGCATGTGACGTCACAGGTAGATTGTGTACCTTTTGGCTAAAACGTGAGATCTGTCTGTGACGTGACAATGTCAGATTTTGACTATTTTTAACCCCAAATGTCAATTTGCTGTGTCAAATTTCTGTAGGGTCCACCAGTTTTTGAATTTCTTTTTTTTTTCTTTCTTGTGAATAAATATAATAAAAGAATACAATACATACATATATACACATATAATATATAAATATAAATATATATAATATATACGGAGTAATTGAATTAAAACTAAAACTATTAAATAAAATACATATGAAATATTAAATAAATTAAATTCGGCTTACCCTCTTTTATTAATAATTGGGCTTTAGCCATATTTATTTTAGCCCAAAAATGTATTTTAGCCCAAAATAAAATAGCAGATGTACTAGTACCATTTTTAGGTCGTCTTCATTTTACTCTAGCCTCCATTCCCATACCTTCTACCATTGCACCCAAAAATTCCCAATCATCAAACCTCAACCACAATTGGAGCCAAAAATTATCAAGCTTCAAACCTTAACTACCTCAACAAATCAGAAGCTCACACATAGCACTCACGCTCTATTTTTCTTTCGTCCGTTTCTTGACAAACGCCTAAAATCGTCACTCTCTTACGCCTGGTTATAAGCGTCAGATGTCGTCAGATGTGGCTGAGTAGGATAACGATGCAAAAGTGACGCCGGGTTAGTAATGGTCTAAGAGAGCTTCTATTTGAGAAGATAGAGTTATTTTTATTAGCTAACGTAAACAAATATGGATTTTCTTGTTCAGATTTTTCGAAAAGGATGACTAATTATTTTCAGATATACGTAGTCTAATCAGGTTATCTCGTAATCGCTTCAGATCATTTCCAAGAATACCCATATTAATATATGTTACCATGCGAAATTTTTAGTTAACAAGTGTCGAAGATTATTAAACCTAGATTCTCAATCACTTGTAAGTTCCTAGAGTCCCCTTCGTCAACAAAAATGTGTCTGTTAACTTCTTTTTTTAACAGTTTATTAAGATATCAAAAAGACTTAACCTCACCAGCAAGGAGCTGGATGAGGCAGCCAAACAAAATTACAAAGAATTACATAAGAAGGAATACAACACTATCGACTTCCTACCCCTATTACATAATAATTAGAAAATGAAGGTATGGCTCTTCAAAATTAACAGATAATTCTCTAAACCACATTGAAATTGGTAAACAATTGGGTCTTTCGCGGGAAAACGAAAAAAAAGCCCAAGTCTGTACACCCTGTTCGTGACCTAACCAACATTTATAAATGAGGATAATCTCTTTAAATACTAGGGGGTTTGTAAAAAAGGAACAAGAAAAAATTAGATGGGTAAAGAAACTTCGTCTTAAAGAAAAACCTAATATTTTGGCTCTACAAGAAACAAGAAAGAAAATTTTTCGAGAATCCTAAATAGAGAATATCTGGGGAAACTCTGACTTTGGTTACATTCAGAAGAAATCAATCGGGTTTTCGGGTGGTCTTAGTTTGGGACACAAGTGTTTTTACAATAAACGATGCGGTTGAGAAAGATTTTTTTATTGCTATTAAGGGTCATTGGAATGACGTAAACTCAGAAATGGTTTTTGTAAACGTTATTGGCCACATTATGACAATGATAAAATCAAACTGTGGAACGATCTTGAGGAATTAGTGGGATATGGGGAGGCTATATGTAATATTCCGCATTTTTCCGTTAAATTATTTTTAACGTCCGTTTTTTTATTTTATATAATGCACTCGTATCTAGATTCGTATCTTCCATTATTTAGCGTTTCTAATATTCGTGTTATTTAATTATAACCTCTCTTGTTTACTCTAGCGTATTTAAAATAATCGTTTGGTTAAATCACGCACCCGCTTCAAAGTCGAGGGACTAATGTTGCCAAGTGGGCAAAGAATTGACTAGGTCAACTAGTCAAAGTGCTTCTCCTCCACTAAATCATTCACCTCCCCATCTCATTTCATAATTCCACTTTTACTCTCAAAAACCCAATTCATTCAATCACCATCTAATTCGGATTTAGGAAGCAAACATCAAAACAAATTACATATTTGGAATCCTTGCATCTTCCTCTTCAATTCCATACCAATTTCATCTCATTTGGGTAACTTTCTAAAAACACTAGATTCTTTGTTCTTGATGTTTTTAACTTATAAAAGTGTTAATTAGTGTCTATGGCTCAAGTCTAACATGAATATATGATTTATATGCTCGATCTTGTTATTTTGATGTAACTAGCTTAAACTTGAAATGGGTTAGTTTAATTCTTGATTTTTGGTTGATTAAATGTTGTTTAAATGTTAAAGCTCATGTATTAAATGTCACTACAAGAAAAATGCTCATTTGTGACGAACTTTTAGTGACGACTCAATATTTGGTCACTAATAATGCTATTTAGTTACCATTAAAAAAGTGGTCACTAAATTATGGTCACTGAACGATATTAGTGACCAAACAAATGGTCACTATAGTGACCAATTTTGGTATTTTGGTCTCTAAAATTATTTTGTGACGGATCTATAGTGACGAAAAATGACCAACCTATTTTTGTCACTAACTTGATTTAGTGACCATTTTAGTGTTATTAGTGACCAATAGTCTTCGTCACTAAAGCTCATTTTTCTTGTAGTGTGTGTTACTAGCATCATTAGCTTTGTTTTGGTATGTAGGTTGATTTAGAAAAGCCTCATTTACAAAATTGTTGAATTCATGATTATTGGTTAGGGTTTGATAAACTTTAAAATGAACTTTTGATGCACTGAATGCTATGAAATGTTATTAGTAAGTGTTTAGTTGCAATGTATGTTTAATTACCTACGAAACGGCGTATTATATATGTGTATTAAGTTCCCGAATCATCTTATGCATTTTATGAACTTGAAACCTTGATGATGAGCGTTAAATCATCATTCGGTTAGAACTCGATTATTTTAAATGATGTTTTTGTTTGATAAAAAGTGTTTAGTTGTATTCCTCGTCAAAATACCTTTTCAACGATATAAGATACGTGTTTTGAATGTTTACGGTTCATTAGTTATGGTTGTTTGAAGTTGGATTCGTGCATTAATCAAAACTGCCAGATTTGCTGAACAGATAGTCTGAGCGCTGCTCAGGGTCTTGGAGCGCCGCTCCGGGCCCCGGCTGTCCAAAAATGCACATTTTCGTTTAATTCTAACTATGCTACGCACCCCCGATCAACATGAAACTTGGCCAACATGCTTATATATGATTAAAAACCTCAGAAAAATAGTTCGGGACCCGACCCGAACGTGTTGACTTTTTCGTTGACTTTGACTTGACCAAAGTTGACTTTTGTTCAAACTTAACCAATACTTGTTTAAACCGTTCTAATCTTCTTGTATACTTGATTCTTGCATGAAACTTGACAACTTGATTCACATGCTTTATAATCGAGTCGTAATGAGCCATAGGACTAATTGAACAACTTTGACCAACCGTGTTTACCGTTATTGATACAACCTACTTGTTTAGGTCAAGACTAGCATTCGTTCTTGCATACGTTTACTTGTGAAGTACTATTATACTCTTGCACTCAAGGTGAGATCATAGTACCACCTTTTTAACAACTTTTATTCTTTTGAATCGTGGGCTGAGAAACATATACATTTCACACTTTTATACATTGAACACAAATACGAATACAAAGATACATACGAGTTAGAACAAAAGTCCTCAATCCAATTATCATTAGTTACACTTGCAGGGTGTAAGTGTAAGCGAGTAATTATGTTGTGTGGCCATACGGGTTTGACGAACCCTCATTCAGACGGTTCGCTACCGTTAGTGAATGAAATATAATTTTATCGGGTATAGTGTAAGTTCTAACACTATAGATTCAAAATTCAGAGGAAAGATTCAGTTAAGCTTTGGTAATTGGGTGCTCGTGATACAAATGACATTTTTGGAATGTAAACGATTCGGATAATCAATTCATACTAAACCTTGTGGTTCAATACAATATACTTACTAAACATATGATTTCACCAACGTTTTCGTTGACAGATTTTCTATGTTTTTCTCAGGTCCTTGAACGATATGTGTTACATGCTTGAAACAATCCAACCCGTATTAATAACGGCCCATAAAAAATTTTCTTTATAATACATTAATATCATTAACATTTAGGTCCCAATTATGTTTCCAAGACGTCTTTAATACAATAGTAAGTTTAATAACTTTAAAACATTTAACACAAGTTTAAATATCCAAACGGGTATACAAAATCGAGCATGGTGATTGGGGATACGCTACCCAATCCTAATAAATCCAAAAGCGAAATCTCCTAAGCAACCTAGCCAAGATCTCTAATCCCCGCGCTTACCCGAACTGCCATCACGCGAACCTATAAAAATATCAACAACGAGAGGGTAAGCTAACGCTTAGTGAGTGAGAATATACTACATACATATATATGCATAAAATGGACACTGTAACGACCCTGGAAATTCCAACTTTTAATTAATAATAATTATTATTAATACTTGTGTTTTATTGAATGTATTTTATTACGTTTACTTGTTACCGTCCATGACTTTTGAATGCCCGACACGTCTTTGTGACGCATGAACTTTTCACGAATAATATTTAAGATATTATTTGCATGCATGATTAATTTTTATTAATCATTTTTAATTAACTAAAGTTACTAGTTAATTATTTGGGCTTTATTGGACTATTTGTTACATACTTGGTCTTTTATTAATGGACTCATGATTAATGGACTTAAGAGCCCACCCTATACACTTAATGGATTAAGTAGCCCATTACTATCATGCAAGTATTACTTTGAAACTAAACAAGATTAACTAGGTGTGAGGAATCTAGTTACTAGTATGTTTACTCCTTGTTCCAACACCATGCAACAACCTTATTACCAACTTTTGAGCCAAATACATGAAGGAACTAGTGGACATTTTCCTTTCCCTTTCCCCCTTGTAAAACCGTCGGCCTAAGGGCCTTGGAAAGTGGTTTTGTTTTCAAATTTTGGAGACTTATGTACTAGTATACTCTTGTAAACTTCATTCATTCCACACACACGCTTACTTGCACTCTTTCTCTCATCTCATTTTTCTCTCATCTTGTAAGTAATATGAACAATTTTTCTCTCTTTCTTTCCCTATTAAAAATCGTAGCAAACACCTCTCATCATCATTCTTTTGTTTGTTGTTTATTTACTTACTAGTTGTTAGTTGTTTACTTACATGTTGTTAAGAACCAAACTCTCTAGTTTGTTCTTCATTCCATCTTGTATTACAAGAACAAACAAGAACCTAAACTTTCTAGTTTATGGTTCTACATTAATGTTTTGAAAGATTGAAAGTTCATGAGTTGTAAAATCATTACTTGTGTTCATGTTTGTAAACTTAAAGTTTACTTTCTTAAGGATCAAGCCTTGGCTTGAATCTTTCCAAGTATGAACAACCATGAACTTGTTACTTGTTTATTTAGCTTATTACTTCATTTCCTTGCATTTTCAATTCGTGATTTGTAGTTTTGTTGGTCAAAAATTACTAGTTAATCTTGATCTCATTTTTTCTTAAACAAAGGTTCACTTTACAAGTTCAAGAACATGGAGGTATAACTTTTTAGTCATAACTTCATATACTTATGTTGGATCTAAGTTCTATAGCTTATGGTCTACTTATTTTGTCATAAACAAAAGCTTATGAGCTTACATACACTTTACAAGGTGAAAATCTAAGTTTTGTAACTTATGGTTTCATTAAAGTAAAGATTCAAGTGTTATTACTTAGGATCTAACTTATTAACTTTAGATCTAGACTTTTGAGTCTTGGATCTTCAAGATCAAACTAAGAACTATCTTCTACAACTTAAGATCTTGTTTAGTTAGTTTACTTTCAAGTTTGTAGGTCAATATTACTTTTATAATTCATGTATGTGTCAAATCTAAGATCTTGATGTAACTTTGGTTAATCAAACTACTTGCAACACTTAATTGAGTTGTGCTACACATCTTGGACTTGAACTTGTGTTATGATGGTCAAAACTTGGTAAAGATGATGTAAACCCATCAACGAGTTGTACACTTGAAGCTACAAGCATCAAGGATGAGAACCGTGATGAACATCAAGCACCAAGAACCCACCGGAGCACTTTAACTACTGTTTTCTGTAATTATCAGGCCTACTGGGCTTCTGTAAAGTTGATTTTCAGCTTTCTCATTTTGTGTAGATGACTTTTCATTTAAGACTCGTCTTAATCCGAGTTACGGTTTAGGATTTATGGCCCTCCGATCGTCACTATGTCCTTTTAACGTTGTGCTGAAAAATCTAACCTAGTCGCACTTAGACCGTCGCCACGGTCAAACGAAGACGAGTTTGCTTATGGAATTTTTACCACAACTAAAGGACTCATATACGGAGCCATGACCACTAGTCTCACCTTATTTCAGTAGGTATAGAGTTCATGGTGACTGATCCAAGTCAGCCTTTGTTTTAAACTCTTCTCTTGAATGAAACTTACTTTACACCTTTTGTTTGATGATGAATGATGATGACCCTTAAGACCTTATTTACATACATTTAAACC
The DNA here is from genome assembly GCF_046630445.1 of Rutidosis leptorrhynchoides. NCBI lineage: Eukaryota > Viridiplantae > Streptophyta > Magnoliopsida > Asterales > Asteraceae > Rutidosis > Rutidosis leptorrhynchoides. The sequence goes on from NC_092336.1 coordinate 416,855,808, forward strand.
TATTGGGACGATTTACTGACTTAGTAACTTTTGACTTAGGTTGAGGACTTTCCGGACCTACATACTTGCTTACTTTCCCGTGTCAACTTTACTACCACTTTACCACTGTGAGTTATAGCATCCCTTTTTACTTTAACTATTTTGGGAACTGAGAATACATGCGCATTTTACGTTTTACATACTAGGCATGAGTACTTAAACTTTATATATGTGTGGGTTATACAACGGCATAAACATTCCCTTTAGCTCGGTAACGTTTAGTCATTGGTTTTTGAACCGGTGAACGCGAATCTTAGATATGGATCTATAGGGTTTGACATCCCCACTCGGGCTAGTAGCGCTAGCATTTAACGGGTGTTTAATACTTCGTAAACATACGCACTCGCCAAGTGTACTTTCAGGGGGTTATAAACGTTAAGTTAGTTACCAAGTGCCCACGGTTAAACATATACTTTATCATACTGTTTTGAAACGCTCTTTGTAGCACTGAAATCTCGTGGCCTACCTTACATTATTGTTATACTTAAACTATAGCTCACCAACCTTTGTGTTGACGTTTTTAAGCATGTTTTTCTCAGGTGCTTAAGGTTAGCCGCTTCCGCTGTTGTGGTCATGCCTTGTAGACACCTGCTGCGCTTGTTAGAGTTGTCACCACATGAAACGTTCTATTTGCATTCAAACTATGTTACCTTTTGAAACAATGATTTGTAACGACCATTGGTTCACGTACTATTACTAATTGCTTCTGTTCATTGAAGCATACTTTTGTTGTAAAACATTCAAATTTAGTTATGACGTCACCTTTTATCATGAGTGCAAACTTGTTTTGAAAACGTATATAGTGTTTGACCTTGTAATGATCCTGTTGTTGATGGTCCATACATGTTGATTTAGTACGGGGTGTCACATTTGGTATCAGAGCATTGGTTGTAGGGAATTAGGTTGCATTAGTGAGTCAAGACCCGACCGAGTAGGATTCACTAATAGGAATAATCTACAACTTGCTTGTTTACTTGTTTCTGCGGAATTTGCTGCATGTTGCTGTTTACTTTTACTACTATATGCCGTATGCTACTACATGATTTCACTACTGCATGCTATTATCTGCTTTCGATTGCATGATACTTGTCGTTATTGCCATGCTACTTACTGTTACACATGATCTAGACTGTCATAGTTACTTTGCCTAATACGTGTTTGCATTATGACTTACTGACGTGAAAAAAGTTAGTTTTCCTTGTTCAGATGTCCGATATTTCACCTGTCATCATTTTGGACAGTGACTCAGACTCTTCCACCACTCCACCGACTGTTGTTGCTGATTCCCATATGCCGTCATCGACACCCACCAGTGACCCTGGCGCTTCATCCTCTGGTGCCAGTAGTCATGCACCTGCCCCAGTGGTTACCTCTAACGGAGCCGAGGACCTACAGGAGATTCCAGCTCCACTTGCCCCCGGACCCTCGGAGCCACAGCACCATCCCGGTGGTGCTGTGATTCCCGCGGATCTTGGGGAAGGTCCAGTCCGTAATGAGCATAACCATTGGTGCCGACGCGCTCCTGATGGACGTCTCGTGCCGATCGGACCCGCCAGATACCGAAAGATGATGGCCGCCCGAGGAGAGCCAGTACAGCCACCCGTGCAGCCACCTCCACATGATTCGGACTACCCATCCTCCGCTAACTCTTTATCCGACGAAACCTCCTCAGACGACTCCAGTGACGATAATTCTGATGAGGACCCTGATGATGCACCTGTACAGCCACCCTCCACCCCGCCGAAGAAGCGGTACCGTTTCGATGGTACCGTCATTCCAGGGATTAATGGAGGTCGAGCATTCACTGACGCATATGGTCGACGTCGTAGGGTTACCGCCCGTAAGCGGTTTGTGCCGTATCCTGCTGATCCCTTCATCCGTAATCCTTACCGTTTTACAGCCTCTACTTCTGGAGCCGGACCGTGTGCACCACCAGCTCCACCAGCACCACCCGTGCCGACTGCATCGCCTGCCCCACCATCCCCCTCTGTTGAGGAACTGATGAGGCAGGTGGAGATCCTCCGTGCTCGTGTAACTGAGCTTGAGGACCAGATGTCCCACGTAATGGACATCCTACACCCACGGTCACCATAGGGCTTTTGTAGTAGATTTCATTATGTAAACTAGTTGTAGTTTCATGTTTCACTTATGTATTGTACGAATCTATGCGGATGTATGAAACTTATTATTAATGAATGGAACTTTGCGTTGTTTACTTTTTGCACAAGTGTTCTATTTACGTTACTGTACGATGGTTTTGTGATATCTGTATCTAGTTGCTCTACTTAATTAACATGTGTTGTGTTGTTACATGTTGGTTGTTGTATACTGTATTATTATATATTGAATGCTGGATTTTGACTTGAGTCAAAATTTTTGTTTAGAACATCATGGCAAACGGACGATCAACACCCACCACAACCCAAATCGAGAAAATGATCAATGAACGAGTCACCGCAGCTTTAGCGGAAATGAACCCCCAAGCTCCACCGCCACCGGTTATCCAGCCCATTCGTAATGGGTGTACATACAAAGAGTTTCAAAGCTGCAAGCCCCACAACTTTAGTGGAACGGAGGGGCCGGTTGGTCTCACTAGATGGTTTGAGAAATTAGAATCTGTGTTTCGAGTTAGTAACTGCTCAGAGGCGAACAAAACCAAGTTTGCTTCATGTACGCTGTCTGACGGCGCACTAACATGGTGGAACACGTTGGCTCAAGCAAAAGGCATTGATGAGGCATTTGCTACCCCATGGGAGGAATTCAAAGGGGCCCTGATTGAGGAATATTGCCCTAGGACCGAGATCCAGTAGATGGAGATTGAGTTTATGAAGTTGAAGGTTGTGGAAAACGATCTCGATGGTTACAATCGTAGGTATTTGGAACTAGCCCTGATGTGTCCTACCATGGTTACCCCGGAGTTCAAGCATATGGAAAGATATTTGTGGGGACTTCGTAAGTCCATTAAGGGAAATGTCACCTCGTCTAAGCCACCCAATGTCCCAGAAGCAATGCGCATGGCGCATACCTTAATGACCCAAATCATCATCGATGAACCGGAAAAGGAAAAATCCGAAGCGGGTAGTAGTGATAAGTGTAAGTGGGATAACAACAAGGGCAGAGCCTATGATCAAAACCCGGCGAAGCGACATGAGGGTTTCAAAGGAAACAACAACGGTGGGAATCCCAATCCGAACACCAACTCGAACCCCAACTACAAAGGTTCCCTACCACAGTGCAAGAGGTGCTACAAGCACCATACCGGGTACTGTAATGTTGTTTGTGAAAAATGCAAAAAGACCGGGCATATTGGCAGGGACTGCAAGATCACCACCATGACTGGGAAGCCGAACCCTACTGGACCGAGAAAGTGGTACGAATGCGAATAAACGGGCCACTTCAGAAATGAGTGTCCCAACAAGCGAAAGGAGGGCAGACCACCGCGTGGCAAAGATTTCAATGTAAATGCAAGGGATGCTCGTGAGAACCCCGACTTGGTGACAGGTATATTCACTATCAACAATCTATTAGCTTCTGTCCTATTTGATACTGGTGCCGATAGAAGTTATGTATGTAGACACTTTTGCGATAAGATAAATTGGTCGTTAGTTCCTTTAAAGGAGAGTATGCTTGTAGAGGTAGCCAATGGAAAACTTGAGAAAGTTGACCATATTAGTCGAGGAGCCATTATCAACATAGCTGGTGTGGATTTCGAGATTGACCTGATACCCATTAAGTTGGGAAGCTTTGATGTTATTGTCGGTATGGACTGGTTGACCAAGATAAGGGCCGACATTATCTGTGGAGATAAAGCTCTTCGTATACCACACGGAGATGGTGAGCCACTGATCATTTACGGAGAGAGATGTACCTCGAAGCTGAACCTCATTAGTTGCATGAAAGCGCAAAAGATCATGAAGAATGGACGTCTTGCTATCCTAGCACATGTGAAAACGGTAGAAACTGAGGTAAAGAGTGTGAACGACGTTCGAATTGTGAACGAATCCTCCGATGTCTTTCCTGAAGAATTGCCTGGATTACCGCCACCAAGAGCAGTAGAATTTCAAATTGATTTAGTGCCAGGAGCTTCACCTGTAGCTCGCGCACCTTATCGACTCGCACCTTCCGAGATGCAAGAGTTACAAAGCCAACTACAAGAACTACTTGATCGTGGATTTATCCAACCAAGTTTCTCGCCTTGGGGCGCACCTGTGTTGTTTGTGAAGAAGAAGGATGGATCCTTCCGTATGTGTATCAACTACCGTGAACTCAACAAATTGACGATCAAGAATCGGTATCCCCTTCCCCGTATTGACGATCTTTTTGACCAACTACAAGGATCGAGCGTTTATTCCAAGATCGATTTACGATCCGGTTATCACCAGTTGAGGGTGAAAGAAAGCGATGTGATTAAGACTGCATTCAGAACTCGTTATGGTCATTATGAGTTTCTCGTGATGCCATTCGGTTTAACCAACGCACCTGCCGTGTTCATGGATCTCATGAATCGTGTCTGCAAGACATACCTGGATAAGTTTGTTATCGTCTTCATAGATGATATCCTCATCTACTCTAAGAGCGAAGAAGAGCATGAACAACACCTCCGACTAGTGCTCGAACTTTTCAGACAAGAACAACTTTACGCCAAATTCTCCAAGTGTGAATTTTGGTTGAAGGAAGTCCAATTTCTGGGTCATGTTGTGAGCGACCAGGGTATCAAAGTTGATCCCGCCAAGATTGAAGCTATCAGCAAGTGGGAGACTCCCACTACTCCGACTCACATTTGTCAGTTTTTAGGTCTCGCCGGTTACTACCGAAGATTTATTGAAGGTTTCTCTCTGATTGCGCGTCCTTTGACCTCGCTGACTCACAAGGGCAAGAAGTTCATTTGGCAACCCGAACACGAATCAGCATTTCAAACCTTGAAAAAGAAGTTATCCACCGCACCTATCTTATCACTTCCTGAAGGCAGTGACGATTTCGTCGTTTATTGCGATGCATCGAAAAGTGGTTTTGGTTGTATACTGATGCAACGCACAAAGGTTATCGCTTATGCCTCCCGTCAACTGAAGATTCACGAACCAAATTACACTACTCACGACCTTGAACTTGGAGCCGTTGTCTTTGCGCTCAAATTGTGGAGACACTATTTGTATGGAACGAAAAGTACTATCTTCACCGACCACAAGAGCCTCCAGCACATCTTTGATCAGAAGCAACTGAATATGAGACAGCGTCGATTGATCGAGATGCTAAACGACTATGATTGTGAACTTCGTTATCACCCTGGCAAGGCCAATGTTATAGCTGACGCTTTGAGCCGAAAGGAAAGGATGGCACCTCTTCGTGTTCGGGCACTGAACATCACCATTCATTCAAATCTCAACAGCCAGATCCGAGTAGCCCAAGATGAGGCTCTCAAGGAGGAGAATATATCTCACGAACATTTGAACATTCTTGTCTCTCAATTCGAGGTTAGGGAAACTGGACTCCGATGTTATGCCGAAAGAATTTGGGTACCTTGTTATGGAGATCTACGAAACCTTATATTAGATGAAGCCCACAAGTCGAGATATTCGATTCATCCCGGAGCGGGCAAAATGTACCACGATCTTAAAGAACAGTATTGGTGGCCTAATCTTAATAAGGACGTTGCAACTTATGTTGGTAAGTGTTTGACTTGTTCGAAAGTTAAGGCCGAACATCAGAGGCCCTCTGGATTGCTTCAACAACCAGAAATCCCATAATGGAAGTGGGAAAGGATCACAATGGATTTCATCACCAAGCTACCAAAAACGGTGGGCGGATACGATACCATTTGGGTTATCGTTGACCATCTTACTAAATCTGCACACTTTCTAGCGATGAAGGAAACGGATACGATGGAGAGACTTGCTCAACTATACATCAAAGAGGTTGTATCTCGTCATGGTGTACCTTTATCGATCATCTCAGATCGCGATCCCCGTTTTGCTTCTAGATTTTGGCGTTCTTTACAAGAAGCCATGGGAACTCGACTCGACATGAGTACTGCATATCACTCACAGACCGACGGGCAAAGTGAACGCACGATTCAGACTTTGGAGGACATGTTGCGTGCATGTGTTATTGATTTCGGAAAGGCCTGGGAAAGGCATTTGCCGTTAGCCGAATTCTCGTACAACAACAGTTATCACTCTAGTATTAATGCTGCACCTTTTGAAGCGTTGTATGGCCGCAAGTGCCGATCTCCTATTTGTTGAGCCGAAGTAGGCGAAAAGCAAATCACCGGACCCGAGGTAGTCCATGAAACAATGGAGAAGATTGATCAGATTCAAGCGAGACTTAAGACTGCCCGCGATCGTCAAAAGAGTTATGCCCATCTTAAACGTAAAGACTTTGAATTCAACGTGGGTGACTGTGTAATGTTGAAGGTTGCACCTTGGAAAGGTGTGATCCGTTTTGGAAAACGTGGAAAGTTAAACCCACGATACATTGGTCCATTTGAAATCTTGAAACGTGTTGGACCCGTTGCTTACCGTTTGGATCTTCCAACACAATTGAGCTCAGTTCATCCTACCTTCCACGTGTCAAACTTGAAGAAGTGTCTTGCTGCACCCGAACTTATCATACCACTGGAAGAACTTACCATTGACGACAAACTCCACTTCGTAGAAGAGCCTATCGAGATTATGGACCGTGAGGTCAAAACTTTGAAACGCAACAAGATTCCGATCGTTCGAGTACGATGGAATGCCAAACGAGGACCTGAGTTACTTGGGAGCGAGAGGATCAAATGATGCAGAAGTATCCTCACCTTTTCCCGACTCCTCCATCTACCTCAACTTAAAATTTTGGGACGAAATTTTCTTTAACAGGTGGGTAATGTAACGACCCTGGAAACTCCAACTTTTAATTAATAATAATTATTATTAATACTTGTGTTTTATTGAATGTATTTTATTACGTTTACTTGTTACCGTCCATGACTTTTGAATGACCGACACGTCTTTGTGACACGTGAACTTTTCACGAATAATATTTAAGATATTATTTGCATGCATGATTAATTTTTATTAATCATTTTTAATTAACTAAGGTTACTAGTTAATTACTTGGGCTTTATTGGACTATTTGTTACATACTTGGTCTTTTATTAATGGACTCATGATTAATGGACTTAAGAGCCCACCCTACACACTTAATGGATTAAGTAGCCCATTACTATCATGCAAGTATTACTTTGAAACTAAACAAGATTAACTAGGTGTGAGGAATCTAGTTACTAGTATGTTTACTCCTTGTTCCAACACCATGCAATAACCTTATTACCAACTTTTGAGACAAATACATGAAGGAACTAGTGGACATTTTCCTTTCCCTTTCCCCCTTGTAAAACCGTCGGCCTAAGGGCCTTGGAAAGTGGTTTTGTTTTCAAATTTTGGAGACTTATGTACTAGTATACTCTTGTAAACTTCATTCATTCCACACACACACTTACTTGCACTCTTTCTCTCATCTCATTTTTCTCTCATCTTGTAAGTAATATGAACAATTTTTCTCTCTTCCTTTCCCTATTAAAAACCATAGCAAACACCTCTCATCATTATTGTTTTGTTTGTTGTTTATTTACTTACTAGTTGTTAGTTGTTTACTTACATATTGTTAAGAACCAAACTCTCTAGTTTGTTCTTCATTCCATCTTGTATTACAAGAACAAACAAGAACCTAAACTTTCTACTTTATGGTTCTAAATTAATGTTTTGAAAGATTGAAAGTTCATGAGTTGTAAAATCATTACTTGTGTTCATGTTTGTAAACTTAAAGTTTACTTTCTTAAGGATCAAGCCTTGACTTGAATCTTTCCAAGTATGAACAACCATGAACTTGTTACTTATTTATTTAGCTTATTACTTCATTTCCTTGCATTTTCAATTCGTGATTTGTAGTTTTGTTGGTCAAGAATTACTAGTTAATCTTGATCTCATTTTTTCTTGAACAAAGGTTAACTTTATAAGTTCAAGAACATGGAGGTATAACTTTTTAGTCATAACTTCATATACTTATATTGGATCTAAGTTATATAGCTTATGGTCTACTTATTTTTTCATAAAAAAAAGCTTGTGAGCTTACATACACTTTACAAGGTGAAAATCTAAGTTTTGTAACTTATGGTTTCATTAAAGTAAAGATTCAAGTGTTATTACTTAGGATCTAACTTATTAACTTTAGATCTAGACTTTTGAGTCTTGGAACTTCAAGATCAAACTAAGAACTATGTTCTACAACTTAAGATCTTGTTTAGTTAGTTTACTTTCAAGTTTGTAGTTCAATATTACTTTTATAATTCATGTATGTGACAAATCTAAGATCTTGATGTAACTTTGGTTCATCAAACTACTTGCAACACTTAATTGAGTTGTGCTACACATCTTGGACTTGAACTTGTGTTATGATGGTCAAAACTTGGTAAAGATGATGTAAACCCATCAACGAGTTGTACACTTGAAGCTACAAGCATCAAGGATGAGAACCGTGATGAACATCAAGCACCAAGAACCCACCGGAGCACTTTAGATACTGTTTTCTGTAACTGATCAGGCCTACTGGGCTTCTGTAAAGTTTATTTTAAGCTTTCTCAGTTTTTGTAGATGACTTTTCATTTAAGACTCTTCTTAATCCGAGTTACGGTTTAGGATTTATGGCCCTCCGATCGTCACTATGTCCTTTTAACGTTGTGCTGAAAAATTCTGACCTACTCGCACTTAGACCATCGCCACGGTCAAACGAAGACGAGTTTGCTTTTGGAATTTTTACCACAACTAAAGGACTCATATACGGAGTCATGGCCACTGGTCTCACCTTATTTCAGTTGGTATAGAGGCCGTGGTGACTGATCCAAGTCAGCCTTTGTTTTAAACTCTTCTCTTGAATGAAACTTACTTTTCACCTTTTGTTTGATGATGAATGATGATGACCCTTAAGACCTTATTTACATAAATTTAAACCTATTGGGACGATTTACTAACTTAGTAACTTTTGACTTAGGTTGAGGACTTTCCGGACCTACATACTTGCTTACTTTCCCGTGTCAACTTTACTACCACTTTACCACTGTGAGTTATAGCATCCCTTTTTACTTTAACTATTTTGGGAACTGAGAATACATGCGCATTTTACGTTTTACATACTAGGCACGAGTACTTAAACTTTATATATATGTGGGTTATACAATGGCATAAACATTCCCTTTAGCTCGGTAACGTTTAGTCATTGGTTTTTGAACCGGTGAACGCGAATCTTAGATATGGATCCATAGGGTTTGACATCCCCACTCGGGCTAGTAGCGCTAGCATTTAACGGGTGTTTAATACTTCGTAAACATACGCACTCGCCAAGTGTACTTTCAGGGGGTTATAAATGTTAAGTTAGTTACCAAGTACCACGGTTAAACATATACTTTATCATACTGTTTTGAAACGCTCTTTGTAGCACTTAAAATCTCGTGGCCTACCTTACATTACTGTTATACTTAAACTATAGCTCACCAACCTTTGTGTTGACGTTTTTAAGCATGTTTTTCTCAGGTGCTTAAGGTTAGCCACTTCCGCTGTTGTGGTCATGCCTTGTAGACACCCACTGCGCTTGTTAGAGTTGTCACTGCATGAAACGTTCTATTTGCATTCAAACTATGTTACCTTTTGAAACAATGATTTGTAACGACCATTGGGTCACGTACTATTACTAATTGCTTCTGTTCATTGAAGCATACTTTTGTTGTAAAACATTCGACGTTAGTTATGACATCACCTTTTGTCATGAATGCAAACTTGTTTTGAAAACGCATATAGTGTTTGATCTTGTAATGATCATGTTGTTGATGGTCCGTACATGTTGATTTAGTATGGGGCGTCACAGACACGCCACACAGATATCAAATAACACATACCGGAACATCCAAGCATATAGCAAGCTAATCTAAGCATACCGTACAATTGCGATACCACTAGCTACAACATCAATGTAAGTTCACCCACAACGATATGAACAACACTACCAAGCTACACACGGAGGGCTAGCTACAACACAACAATATCAATAACATAAGATAATATAATACCCAACGAACCTACAACCCAAGGTTAACCACTTAACCTTAAACATACGAAAGTTGGTTGGACAACCCGAGCCTTAGTGAATTCGCACGACCCGAGATACACTACCTCAACGATAAGATGACCGAACAAACCGAGTCATCATGAACCCGCTCTAACCGAGATTCACAACCTTAACGAGAAGATGACCGAGCAAACCGAGTCATCATGAATCCGCACTAACCGAGATTCACTACCTCTATAATAAGATGACCGAACGAACCGAGTCATCATGAATCCGCACTAACCGAGACTCACTACCATAACAATAAGATGACCGACAAACCGAGTCATCGTGAATCCGCACTAACCGAGATTCACTACCTTAACAATAAGATGACCGACAAATCGAGTCACCGTGAATCCATAAACTCCAAGATTCACTACTCCAAGGATGGTAACCCAAACGCATAAGCGTACACCAAGACTCAAAACTCCAAGAGTCCATCATCCACATATATGTGAAGTGATCTCTATAACCGAGAACCGCTTCACTCGACCCGCACCCATTCTACACATACATATACACATAGGATATTAACACTCACCTTGTTTCCTTGAAGAATGCAACCGAATAATCCGCAACACGCCATTGGAAAGTACCTATTCCATTAATCACATAACAAATAACACAATGAGGTGGATTTATAAATCAACCCAAATTGACAACTAGTGTAATTCCGACCCAATTGCACTTCCAAGCTCAAAACACGCCCAAACTAACCAATAATCACTAACACAAGTGAAAATGGTCCTAATATGCCAATTAAACCCAATCATAAGTGTTAAACACCTATCTTTTACCCAATATGTCACCTTAACCCTAATTTTGACCCATTTACAAGCCTTAAACATGGTTAAATCATCAACCAAAGTGGTTCTAACACTTTTATAATCACTAACACTAGTGATTATACACCATTTACAAGCCTTAAACATGGTTAAATCATCAACCAACCCAAAACCCGCCAAATATCAAAGTAACAAGTTTCCATAAACCCTCTTCATCATCTAGATGGGTTTTACAAATAACAATCTCAAAACCCCAACATTGAATCTTAAATCAAACAATGAAACTCGGAGTTACGACTTACCAATACCGCCAAAATGATGTCGTTGACGAGTAGACCAACTTTAATACTTGAGCTTTAACCCGAATCAACCTTCTTCTTCCTCAAAACCCACTTTCTTTCTCTAAAACTCACTTTCTCTCACTAGGGTTTGTAAAATGAGAGGAGATGGAGAAAATGAAGATATGATGAGGTTTGGAACTGATTTGGGGTATAAAACCCGTTCACCATGAGAAAATACCAAAACACCCTCAAAATACCCCTTAAAAACGGGGCAGTTTTGTCAGTTCAGCGATATCATCGCGTTCCGCGACGTCCTGTCGCGATCCGCGACACCCAATACGCGATAATACCTGCTCAGACGCCACAGACAGGTCAGGAGATGGAACTTTCGGGTAGTCGCATTTCAACACACTTCATCGCGGTACGCGACGTACCAAATCGCGACACACCCCACCCCAAACATGACATAGGTCCTGATGGCACCCAAATCCATTTTTAAAATCATCCAAAGTCAAACGTGGTCAATGCATTATATCCAAACTATTAAATAATCCTTCTTGGACTTCAAATGATGCCCCGAGCGTCATGTTTAGAAAAACGGGGTGTTACAACTCTCCCTCACTTAAATTCGATCACGTCCTCGTGATCCTAGTCACTTAACCAATCTGAACCTACACGCTATGGTTCGCAAACAATCGTTCCAATCCGACTTCCATCACATCACTCATTAACCCAAGGGCTAATCAATTAACTAAGTACACACTTGCACGCATTTCGAGATGTGCAATACACGCAACATTCGAAGTCTATAACGATCACTTAGATTACGCAAAATCTCCACGTATTCTTCCAACTCCTCTAGGAAATCCTTCTCAAAGAGTCACCATTAACAACCAAATCGTCACCCGTGATTTATTAAAATCCACAATTCCGAGCACAAGAACTTGCTCAATCCCTTACATCGGGAAAACTCAACAAATCTCGTACCGAGATATCAACTCCTAGCGTACCATACTAAATACATCGCTAGTAACAACCACAATAAAGTCAACACCCGAACCAATGAAGACCGAAAAGAAAGCGAATCCTACGGATAATACTTACCACCTAACACCCCTTGTAGTGCGCAACACGACTAACACGTAACTACCGCGAACACATGAGCAAAATACGACTATTGCTCCACGATTCACCAACATGGTCCTTATGACCCCACCATTGGCGTATAAAACAACCAATAGTTCACACATCCAACATAGCCGAAACAACCCGAGCCTAAACGCATATGGAGGATGGTCGAAACAACCCGAACCTTAGTGAATTCGCAACAACTCGAAATTCACCAACCCAATCCATATTTCCCACAACGAAATGACCGCGCAACCCGAGTCATTATGAATACTCCAAACCGATATTCACTACCTCCACCACATAGTATAACCGAGGATGGCCGTACAAACCGAGCCTTAGTAAATTCGAATAACCCGACATTCACTACCTCAAACTATGAGTTCAACCAAAAGGGAGAATCGTAACCACCCGAATTATTGTGAATACGAACAACCCGATACCACTAACCATCACAATCGAGCAAGAACCACCTATATCAAACGTAGGCACAAAACAATAATTCTCTAGAAGAGGATCCGACACACACATCCCTTAACCGAGGGATCTTACCTTGCTCGTCAACACGTCCATTATCTCTCAACGAGATTCACCACATTACCACCTCGGTGATAATTTAAATCCAAATCATAAGTACAATTCAACCGAAATTGTACTCTATCACGAATCGACTACAACTAGGTCTCGACACAAATTTCGGACCTACTGTGAGCATCATCCGAAATCTCACACTAAAACCTCCTCGTGCAGGAGTGTAACTCCCCCACTTGGAACTACGTTCCATAACCGTATCACCGTGGAACATCATCCGCGATAACTACCGCTCTCCAACATATGTGACCAATTTCTTCGTCGGTCATAACACTAGAATTCTCATGAATTCATTTCGCACACTAGAAATTGATGCCCACTGAAATGACTCGTCAAAGTACACTTGACGACCATCGTTATCTTGGTCCCACAGCTTGATCATAACTCTATATGAATTTGATAAATAACCTTGCATTCTTTATTTAAAAATGATTTCCTATAAAAGAAACCTACCAAAATATGTAAGTTTAGAAAAAACCATACATAATTACTAAACCAAAAGTTGACCAAAACAAAGTGAACAAACACCCACAATTTAATGTATCAAAATAGAATGCAAGTTAATGTTTAACAAAAGCTACCATCATAAATATGCAGACTCTCTAAGCACAGCGGAAGCAATCAATCATGAACCTGAGAATAAAACATGCGAGTAACTGTCAACAAAAATGTTGAGTGAGTTATAGGTTTAATATTGCAAACAATATATAATTTTAAACCATAAAAATTTATGTTTGAAAACATAAAAACTCCTTTTTGGACCACAAAATTATATGCTCGAAAACATATAAAAACATTATTCCATTTTCCGTGAGCCACCTGTAACCACTTAACCATTTACTTACCCTTGCCAAACACAATATATATACACTGAACAAGTGTATCTTCACCTAATTACGAAGTACTAAACATTCCAATTATAAATTGCTAGCGCGACTAGCTCGAAATGGGGTTGTCAAACCCGATAGATCTATCCATAGGATTTGCGTTCACCAGTAGAAATCAGTGATTACAATTACCAGATTAGGGAATATTTTTGTTCGACTCACAATGAATAATTTAAACCAACTTCCACTTGTCCAAAATATAAAATAAATTGCATGTATTCTCATCCCAAAAGATTTAAAATAGAATAATGGGACTATAACTCACCTTAAAGCAAATGAAGTAACCACACAAAAATACGAACAGCAAACGAAGTAAAGTGATCAGGAATGATCACAACGCCGACCTATAAATAAAGCAGGTCGATATAAATAACTAACTTAGGTCAAGTCTTAGTATGATAGCTATAGTACTTGTTGCAAATAGACATAGAACAACACTCAACATGCTTCGGTTTGATCAGAACAAGGTAAGGACACATACTTTCTATTTTTAGCAGGTTTCCATTTTTGGAAAGTTTCTATTTTAGGAAATTTTCTATTTTAGGAAAGTTTCTATTTTAGAAAAGTTTCTATTTTAGGAAAGTTTCTATTTTAGGAAATTTTCCAAATTTATAATGTTTCCATATTTAGAAAGTTTCTATTTTTAGAAAGTTTTTAAGTTAGGAAAGTTTCCTTAATTAGAAAGTCAACAAAAGTCAACTGAAAGTCAAAGTCAACCGAAAGTCAACTCAAAGGTCAACCTTGGTCAAACATACCAACATTAATTTTAAAAGTATAAGTTATAATAATAATATATGTTATAGTGTTATTTAAAGTCATATATGTATAATTATGTCATAACATAAGTTTAATTAAATTAAATTGAATTAATAAAGTCAACATAAGTTTAAATGATATAATTAATATAATATAAGTATTTAATTAATTAATTAAATATTAGTCATAACATAAATATTATTAATTAATAATTGATTTTTAATCATATCATAAGTATTATTAATTAATAATGAATTATTAATCATATCATAAGTTTCTAATTATAATTATTAAATCATAAGTATTTAATAATTAAATTATAATTAAATAATAACTAAGCCTTATAATAATTAAATAATTATTTAATCCTTATTATAAGTCTTATTATAATAATCTCATAATATAAGTTTAATACTTATCATAAGTATTTTTCATTAATAATGAAAGTACCATTAATCATAAGTTTAATTAAAAGTTTAATTAAATCATAAGTAATTAATAAATATATATCATAAGTCTTAAATTAAATTAATTACTGATAATGCTAAAAACGAACATATATTTCATAGCATTACCCCTCAAGAAAGACAAACTTTTAGTTGCAGTTGTCCTATTTACAAGGAATATTCGTTTAAATAATAAAAGGTGAAGACAAAAGACAGATTCGACGAATTGAAGACGCAAACGACCAAAAAGCTCAAAAGTACAAAATACAATCAAAGAGGTTCCAATTATTGATAAGAAACGTCTCAAAATTACAAGAGTACTAGATTCAAAACGCAAAGTACAGGATATTAAATTGTACGCAAGGACGTTCGAAAATCTGGAACCGGGACCAGAGTCAACTCTCAACGCTTGACGCAACGGACTAAAAATTACAAGTCAACTATGCACATGAATATAATATAATATATAATTATATCTTAAAATTAATATATATATTATATTATATTTAAAAACTGTCGGCATAAAAAAACAAAGACTTTTGAGCCTCCCCAGCTGGCCATGCGATCGCATGGCCTTGAAGGGCAAAGCCCATACAATCGCATGAGCATCTTTTCCAGTTCACAAGGCCTATAAAATCGAGTGTTTGGTGCATCATTCAACATATATCCATCCATCCTCTCTATCTATATACGTAAATATATATATATATATATATATATATATATATATATATATATATATATATATATAATTTTAATTTTAATTTTAATTTCTAATAATAAGGGTATGTTAGCGAATGTTGTAAGGGTGTAAGTCGAAATTCTGTCCGTGTAACGCTACGCTATTTTTAATCATTGTAAGTTATGTTCAACCTTTTTAATTTAATGTCTCGTAGCTAAGTTATTATTCTGCTTATTTAATACCGAAGTAATCATGATGTTGGACTAATTACTAAAATTGGGTAATTGGGCTTTGTACCATAATTGGGGTTTGGACAAAAGAACGACATTTGTGAAAATTAGACTATGGGCTATTAATGGGCTTTATTTTTGTTTAACTAAATGATAGTTTATTAATTTTAATATAAAGATTTACAATTGGACGTCCCTATAAATAACCATATACACTCGATCGGACACGATGGTCGGGGTATTTATATGTACGAATAATCGTTCATTTAACCGGACACGGGAATGGATTAATAGCCACTAGAATTATTAAAACAGGGGTGAAATTATGTACAAGGACACTTGGCATAATTGATAACAAATTATTAAAACCTTGGGTTACACGCAGTCGATATCCTGGTGTAATTATTAAACAAAGTAATAAAACCTTGTTACAGTTTAAGTCCCCAATTAGTTAGAATATTTAACTTCGGGTATAAGGATAATTTGACGAGGATACTCGCACTTTATATTTATGACTGATGGACTGTTATGGACAAAAACCAGACGGACATATTAAATAATCCATGACAAAGGACAATTAACCCATGGGCATAAAACTAAAATCAACACGTCAAACATCATGATTACGGAAGTTTAAATAAGCATAATTATTTTATTTCATATTTAATTTCCTTTATTTTATATTTAATTGCACTTCTAACTATCGCACTTTTATTTATTGTTATTGTATTTAATTGCACTTTTAATTATCGTACTTTTTAATTATCGCAAGTTTATTTTATCGCATTTTTATTTATCGCAATTTCATTATCGTTATTTACTTTAAGCTTTAAATTAAATCTTGTATTTATTTTTAATATTTTACATTAGGTTTTAACTGCAACTAAAGTTTTAAAAATCGACAAACCGGTCATTAAACGGTGAAAACCCCCCTTTATAATAATAATATTATTGTATTTTTATAAATTAAAACTAATATAGCGTTAAGCTTTGTTTAAAAGATTCCATGTGGAACGAACCGGACTTACTAAAAACTACACTACTGTACGATTAGGTACACTGCCTATAAGTGTTGTAGCAAGGTTTAAGTATATCCATTCTATAAATAAATAAATATCTTGTGTAAAATTGTATCGTATTTAATAGTTTTTCCTAGTAAAATATAAGCTATTTCATATACACCTCGCATAACATCAAGTATTTTTGGCGCCGCTGCCGGGGATCCGAAATCTAGCTTAAAAGCCGGAAGCGCAACGCTAAATAAAATAAATAAATAAAATAATTATTTTTAGTTACTTTTATAAAAAAATACGCTTTTGTAAAAATACGTTTTTAAAACCAAAAATATAAAAAGAAAAAACAAAAATATAAATATTTTTAAGAGTTTGTTAAATATTTAAGTTCTATAAAAGTTTCTTTATCTTTATTTTATAAAAATATAAGTTTTATTTAATTTATATAAATATATTTTTAAAACAGAAAAAATAAACACAGCAAAACAAAAAAAAAATATAATAAAAACTCTCGGCCTGCTACTGTAGCAGCCCGTATCCTGGCCTGCTACTGTAGCAGCCCGAAGGCAATATCTCATGCGATCGCATGAGATCACCTGACACGCCACTGTTGCCCTAAAACAACATTAAATACGGAGTAATTATTATAATTATTATTTAATTTAAAACCCTAATTAGGTTTTCTTATTTAATTAGTTATAAGTTTTTATTATTATTTTGTATTTTTAGTTTAATTAGTTTAATTAAATTGTAAAATTAATAGTTTTATAAAATAAATAATATAAAAATAATATTTTTATAAAAATTGTACTTTTTACAACTTTTTACAACTTTTAGTATATTTTTATATTTTGTCCCTTTTTATTTGTTTTTAGCGTAATATTTGTATTTTTCGCTAGTTTTTACTTTTAAGTTATAGTTTTTGCCATAGTTATTTTTATTTCTAGGATTTTAGGTTTTGCCGTAAAATTCCTTAAGTGCTTTTTCTTTAGACTAAGATTTAGATGCTTTAGAATTTTGCGACACCTTTTTAAGTTTTAGTTCCTTTTTAAAGATATTGCCATTTGGGATATAGTTTTACTTGTAAGCTTAAATATTTTTAGACGCAAATTTTAATTTTTTAGTTTTTAGTTCCTTTTTAAGTTTCAACGCGCTACTTTCTTATTTTTATTTTTCGACGTCTTTTACCTATGTATCAATTATCACTCCAATTAGTAATCTCAATTTGCAATTTTAATTTTAAGTTAGTGATAGTAATAAGGTTGGGTTAGTCGAGTGTTTTAAAGTTTTATAAGTCACTCTTTTTCTTTCTTATTTTTCGACGCCTTTTATTTTTCAACCCTTTTTCGACCTTTTTCGACGCGCTCTTTTTCTTTCTTATTTCTCGACATTCTAGTTTTAGGACATAGATTTTTATTCTTCTTCTTATCTAAATTTCTTAAAATTACGAAAATTTATTTTAAGTGGTTAAATTGATAGACATCAAAATTTTCTGGTTCGTAGTAATAGTTGGATTTGTACGTGGACCGGGTTATTGGAGCCAAACAGTACTCAATTATATCGAGACCAAATGAATCCTGCCCCTCTGCTGCATCTTTTGGCTATTTGAAACGTGGGCAAAATCAGAAAAGTCTATTAATTAGATAACTTATATAATTTTTCTTTTCTTTTAAAAACTAATAGGATATTCAGTGAATGCACCGAGCAAGACGTTCACCACCTTTTGTACGTTCACCACCTGTAACCAGATCAAGACATCTAGCAAATATTGCCACCGTTGATTTTTCTTTAGAATCATCATCCAGTCGACCAAGTACTCCAATTCAAATTTCCGATAATCCATTTTTTGAACCCGACCTCATAATTGAGAATCCGGAGAATATTCAGGGACGATTCATAGATTCTGAACCATTAATTTTTCCTCCGGAACCACCAATTATTCAAACAGAGATTGTTGATGAACGAACCATTAAATCAGAATCCTCTAGTGATTCAGATTCAACAAATTCAATCATGGAGAATCTGGAACCTTTAAGTATGGAAGACCGAATGCGAGCTAAACGCACTGGCCAAGGTCACGCAATTACTCCTCCAGACATTAATGCGCCAGATTATGAAATCAAAGGACAAATTCTACACATGGTGACTAATCAATGCCAATTTAGTGGTGCGCCGAAGGAAGATCCAAATGAACATCTTCGTACCTTTAATAGGATCTGCACACTATTTAAAATAAGAGAAGTTGAGGATGAACAGATATATCTCATGTTATTTCCCTGGACTTTAAAGGGAGAAGCCAAAGATTGGTTGGAATCGTTACCTGAAGGGGCGATTGATACATGGGACGTTTTAGTTGAAAAATTTCTTAAACAATTCTTTCCGGCATCAAAAGCCGTAAGACTTCAAGGGGAAATTGTTACGTTCACACAGAAACCAAATGAAACTCTATATGAGGCATGGACAAGATTTGGAAAGTTATTAAGAGGATGTCCGCAACATGGTTTAGACACCTTTCAAATAGTACAAATATTCTACCAGGGATGCGACATCACTACAAGAAAAGACATAGATATAGCAGCTGGTGGTTCTATTATGAAGAAAACCGAAACTGATGCTTACAAAATTATTGATAACCCTGCTTCTCACTCACATGAGTGGCATCAAGAAAAAGATATCGTTAGATCATCTAAAGCAGCTAGAGCCGATTCTAGCCATGACTTAGTTCCATTTCAGCAAAGATAGATGCTGTTGAGAGACGAATGGAAAAGATGACTAAAGATATTCACTCAATACGAATTAGTTGTGAGCAGTGTGGAGGACCACATTTGACAAAAGATTGTCTCAGTATTGAGCTAACAATGGAACAAAGAGAGAATATTTCATATATAAACCAAAGGCCTGGAAATAATTATCAGAATAATTATCAACCGCAAAGACCGATTTACAATCAAAACCAGAATTATAACCGAAATGTTCCATACAACAACCAACAAGGTCCTAGTAATCAACAAGTATCCAATAATACTTATAACCAGCAAAGACCTAATTTTCAAAACAAACCACCACAAACCGATGATAAAAAGCCGAATTTAGAAGACATGATGACGAAGCTAGTTGAAACTCAAACGCAGTTTTTCACATCTCAGAAACAAACCAATGAACAAAATGCTCAAGCATTTAGAAATCAACAAGCTTCTATTCAAAATTTGGAACAAGAAGTAAGTAACCTAGCAAGGTTAATAGGTGAAAGAAAACCGGGAAGTCTATCTAGTGATACAAATGCTAACCCCCGGAATGAAACAGCTAAAGCTATTACCACAAGAAGTGGTACAACACTTAAACCACCTGAAATACCTGTAATTTCTGATGAAGCTATTCCTACTCTACAAGAACCACAACCTGAATAAGATAAGGAAAAAGAACCGGTAGTTGAAAAGGTTAATGAAGATAACACAGTTAAGGCTAAACCTTATGTTAAACCATACCAACCACCACTTCCTTACCCGAGTAAAATGAAAAAAGAGAGACTTGAAGCCGAGCAATCCAAATTCTTGGATATGTTTAAAAAAATAAATGTCAATCTTCCTTTCATTGATGTGATTTCAGGAATGCCTAGATATGCTAAATTCTTGAAAGATCTAATCACAAATAGAAAGAAAATGGAAGAACTCTCGGCTGTTACTATGAATGCTAATTGTTCAGCAGTGCTGTTGAATAAGATACCAGAAAAATTTTCTGATCCAGGAAGTTTCACAATTCCATGTTTTCTGGGTAGTCTTAGTTCAATAGAAGCATTGGCAGACTTAAGTGCTAGTATAAATTTAATGCCGTATTCACTATACGCTAAACTAGACCTTGGAGAATTGAATCCAACAAGAATAAGTATACAACTAGCCGATAGATCAATAAAATATCCTAGAGGGATAATAGAGAACATGCTAGTTAAAGTTGGTACTTTAGTATTTCCAGTAGATTTTGTTGTTCTGAACATGGAAGAAGATTCTCAAGTTCCTCTAATATTAGGAAGACCATTCTTAAACACGGCTAAAGCAATGATAGACGTGTTCGGTAAGAAACTGACCCTAAGTATAGAGGACGAGAGTGTTACCTTTTCAGTTGATAGAGCTATGCAACAACCGCAATCTGCAGATGATACATGTTATTATATTCAAACTATAGATTCACATGCAGAATTGTTAGAAGAATTTCTAGAATTACAAGGAACAGGAGAATGTTCTTTAGGAGAAGGAACTGAACCAATTGATGAAGCTGAAATGTTAGCTACACTAATGGCTAATGGATATGAACCAATAATAGAAGAAATTCAAATGCTAAAAGAAGAAGACAGATATCGATACAAATCATCGATAGAAGAACCTCCGACATTAGAGTTAAAGCCACTTTCAAATCATTTGGAATATGCTTATTTGCATGGTGAATCTGAATTACCTGTAATAATATCGTCTTCTCTTACTGAAAATGAGAAATCACAACTCATTTCTGTGTTGAAAGATCATAAACCAGCAATTGCATGGAAGATTCATGATATTAAAGGAATAAGTCCTTCGTATTGCACACATAAAATCCTTATGGAAGAAGGTCATAAAACATATGTGCAACGCCAACGAAGACTATATCCTAATATGCAAGATGTAGTTAAGAAAGAAATTATTAAACTGCTAGATGCAAGTTTAATTTATCCAATTTCTAATAGTCCATGGGTAAGCCCAGTTCAATGCGTGCCTAAGAAGGGTGGCATGACTGTCATCACAAATGAGAAAAATGAGCTTATTCCTACTAGGACTGTAACAGGATGGCGTGTATGTATTGATTATAGAAAATTAAATGACGCCACCAGAAAAGATCACTTTCCCTTACCTTTTATTGATCAAATGTTGGAAAGATTAGCCGGAAACAGTTACTATTGTTTTCTTGATGGTTTTTACGGATATTTTCAAATTCCAATAGCACCCGAAGACCAAGAGAAAACCACATTCACGTGCCCTTATGGTACTTTTGCTTACAAACGCATGCCATTTGGACTTTGCAACGCCCCTGCAACCTTTCAAAGGTGCATGATGGTGATTTTTCACGATATGATAGAAGAATGCATGGAAGTTTTCATGGATGACTTTTCAGTCTTCGGTGATACTTTTGAAACATGTCTAGTTAATCTTGAACGAATGCTTATTAGGTGCGAACAATCAAATCTAGTACTTAATTGGGAGAAATGTCATTTCATGGTTATAGAAGGCATCGTTCTTGGTCATAAAATTTCAAAGGAAGGAATTGAAGTGGATAGAGCTAAAGTAGATGTAATTGCTAAACTTCCAAATCCCACCAATGTTAGAGGAGTTAGGAGTTTTCTAGGGCATGCCGGTTTTTACCGACGTTTCATAAAAGATTTTTCTAATATTGCCACTCCTATGAATAAACTCCTAGAAAAGGATGCCCCATTCATCTTTTCAGATGAGTGTATCAAATAGAGAAACTCACTAATGCGCTGATTATGATAACACTAAATTGGAATTTACCGTTTGAACTTATGTGCGATGCAAGTGATTTTGCAATGGGAGCCGTTTTAGGACAAAGGATTGAAAAATGATTTCAACCTATATATTATGCTAGTAAGACATTACAAGGAGCACAAACGAACTATACAACTACTGAAAAAGAACTCCTTGCTATTGTCTTTGCTTTTGACAAATTTCGATCATATCTCGTTCTAGCTAGAACGGTAGTCTGAACTGACCATTCTGCTCTTAGATACCTATTTTCGAAACAAGATGCCAAACCAAGATTAATCCATTGGATCTTACTCTTACAAGAGTTCGATATTGAAATCCGAGATAAAAGAGGAGCAGAAAATCTCGCCGCTGATCAGCTTTCTCATCTTGAAAATCCCGAATTAGAAGTTCTAAATGAATCGGCCATACAAGACAACTTTCCTGATGAATATCTATTGAAGATAGATTATAATGAATTTCCATGGTTTGCAGACTATGCAAACTACTTAGTATGTGGATTCCTTGAAAAAGGATTGTCATACCAAAAACGAAAGAAATTCTTCAGTGATATAAAACACTATTTCTGGGAAGATCCACATTTGTTTAAAAGTTGTCCCGATGGAATAATACGCCGATGTGTATTTGGAGATGAAGCTAGTAAAATCTTAAACCATTGTCACACAGGACCAACAGGAGGGCATTTGAAATGTCCCGTTCTTATTGATTAAAAACGTTCCATATTAATTGATTTCGTTGCGAGGTTTTGACCTCTATATGAGACGTTTTTGAAGGACTGCATTCATTTTAAAACAAACCATAACCTTTATTTCATCAATAAAGGTTTAAAAAGCTTTACGTAGATTATCAAATGATGATAATCTAAAATATCCTGTTTACACACGACCATTACATAATGGTTTACAATACAAATATGTTACAACAAAATAAGTTTCTTGAATGCAGTTTTTACACAATATCATACAAGCATGGACTCCAAATCTCGTCCTTATT
This sequence comes from Rutidosis leptorrhynchoides, assembly GCF_046630445.1. Taxonomy (NCBI): domain Eukaryota; kingdom Viridiplantae; phylum Streptophyta; class Magnoliopsida; order Asterales; family Asteraceae; genus Rutidosis; species Rutidosis leptorrhynchoides. Next base: position 416,879,301 of record NC_092336.1, read on the forward strand.
TAAGTATGCGACAGTGGAAGCTCTTAATAATCACCTGAGAATAAACATACTTAAAACGTCAACAAAAATGTTGGTGAGTTATAGGTTTAACCTATATATATCAAATCATAATAATAGACCACAAGATTTCATATTTCAATACACATCCCATACATAGAGATAAAAATCATTCATATGGTGAACACCTGGTAACCGACATTAACAAGATGCATATATAAGAATATCCCCATCATTCCGGGACACCCTTCGGATATGATATAAATTTCGAAGTACTAAAGCATCCGGTACTTTGGATAGGGTTTGTTAAGCCCAATAGATCTATCTTTAGGATTCGCGTCAATTAGGGTGTATGTTCCCTAATTCTTAGATTACCAGACTTAATAAAAAGGGGCATATTCGATTTCGATAATTCAACCATAGAATGTAGTTTCACGTACTTGTGTCTATTTTGTAAATCATTTATAAAACCTGCATGTATTCTCATCCCAAAAATATTAGATTTTAAAAGTGGGACTATAACTCACTTTCACAGATTTTTACTTCGTCGGGAAGTAAGACTTGGCCACTGGTTGATTCACGAACCTATAACAATATATACATATATATCAAAGTATGTTTAAAATATATTTACAACACTTTTAATATATTTTGATGTTTTAAGTTTCTTAAGTCAGCTGTCCTCGTTAGTAACCTACAACTAGTTATCCACAGTTAGATGTACAGAAATAAATTGATAAATATTATCTTGAATCAATCCACGACCCAGTGTATACGTATCTCAGTATTGATCACAACTCAAACTATATATATTTTGGAATCAACCTCAACCCTGTATAGCTAACTCCAACATTCACATATAGAGTGTCTATGGTTGTTCCGAAATACATATAGATGTGTCGACATGATAGGTCAAAACATTGTATACGTGTCTATGGTATCTCAAGATTACATAATATACAATACAAGTTGATTAAGTTGTGGTTGGAATAGATTTGTTACCAATTTTCACGTAGCTAAAATGAGAAAAATTATCCAATCTTGTTTTACCCATAACTTCTTCATTTTAAATCCGTTTTGAGTGAATCAAATTGCTATGGTTTCATATTGAACTCTATTTTATGAATCTAAACAGAAAAAGTATAGGTTTATAGTCGGAAAAATAAGTTACAAGTCATTTTTGTAAAGGTAGTCATTTCAGTCGAAAGAACGACGTCTAGATGACCATTTTAGAAAACATACTTCCACTTTGAGTTTAACCATAATTTTTGGATATAGTTTCATGTTCATAATAAAAATCATTTTCTCAGAATAACAACTTTTAAATCAAAGTTTATCATAGTTTTTAATTAACTAACTCAAAACAGCCCGCGGTGTTACTACGACGGCGTAAATCCGGTTTTACGGTGTTTTTCGTGTTTCCAGGTTTTAAATCATTAAGTTAGCATATCATATAGATAAAGAACATGTGTTTAGTTGATTTTAAAAGTCAAGTTAGAAGGATTAACTTTTGTTTGCGAACAAGTTTAGAATTAACTAAACTATGTTCTAGTGATTACAAGTTTAAACCTTCGAATAAGATAGCTTTATACGTATGAATCGAATGATGTTATGAACATCATTACTACCTTAATTTCCTTGGATAAACCTACTGGAAAAGAGAAAAATGAATCTAGCTTCAACGGATCCTTGGATGGCTCGAAGTTCTTGAAGCAGAATCATGACACGAAAACAAGTTCAAGTAAGATCATCACTTGAAATAAGATTGTTATAGTTATAGAAATTGAACCAAAGTTTGAATATGATTATTACCTTGTATTAGAATGATAACCTACTGTAAGAAACAAAGATTTCTTGAGGTTGGATGATCACCTTACAAGATTGGAAGTGAGCTAGCAAACTTGAAAGTATTCTTGATTTTATGTAACTAGAACTTGTAGAATATATGAAGAACACTTAGAACTTGAAGATAGAACTTGAGAGAGATCAATTAGATGAAGAAAATTGAAGAATTAAAGTGTTTGTAGGTGTTTTTGGTCGTTGGTGTATGGATTAGATATAAAGGATATGTAATTTTGTTTTCATGTAAATAAGTCATGAATGATTACTCATATTTTTGTAATTTTATGAGATATTTCATGCTAGTTGCCAAATGATGGTTCCCATATGTGTTAGGTAACTCACATGGGCTGCTAAGAGCTGATCATTGGAGTGTATATACCAATAGTACATACATCTAAAAGCTGTGTATTGTACGAGTACGAATACGGGTGCATACGAGTAGAATTGTTGATGAAACTGAACGAGGATGTAATTGTAAGCATTTTTGTTAAGTAGAAGTATTTTGATAAGTGTATTGAAGTCTTTCAAAAGTGTATAAATACATATTAAAACACTACATGTATATACATTTTAACTGAGTCGTTAAGTCATCGTTAGTCGTTACATGTAAGTGTTGTTTTTAAACCTTTAGGTTAACGATCTTGTTAAATGTTGTTAACCCAATGTTTATAATATCAAATGAGATTTTAAATTATTATATTATCATGATATTATCATGTATGAATATCTCTTAATATGATATATATACATTAAATGTCTTTACAACGATAATCGTTACATATATGTCTCGTTTAAAAATCATTAAGTTAGTAGTCTTGTTTTTACATATGTAGTTCATTGTTAATATACTTAATGATATGTTTACTTATCATAGTATCATGTTAACTATATATATATCCATATATATGTCATCATATAGTTTTTACAAGTTTTAACGTTCGTGAATCACCGGTCAACTTGGGTGGTCAATTGTCTATATGAAACATATTTCAATTAATCAAGTCTTAACAAGTTTGATTGCTTAACATGTTGGAAACATTTAATCATGTAAATATCAATCTCAATTAATATATATAAACATGAAAAAGTTCGGGTCACTACAGTACCTACCCGTTAAATAAATTTCGTCCCGAAATTTTAAGCTGTTGAAGGTGTTGACGAATCTTCTGGAAATAGATGCGGGTATTTCTTCTTCATCTGATCTTCATGCTCCCAGGTGAACTCGGGTCCTCTACGAGCATTCCATCAAACCTTAACAATTGGTATCTTGTTTTGCTTAAGTCTTTTAACCTCACGATCCATTATTTTGACGGGTTCTTCGATGAATTGAAGTTTTTCGTTGATTTGGATTTCATCTAACGGAATAGTGAGATCTTCTTTAGCAAAACATTTCTTTAAATTCGAGATGTGGAAAGTGTTATGTACAGCTGCGAGTTGTTGAGGTAACTCAAGTCGGTAAGCTACTGGTCCGACACGATCAATAATCTTGAATGGTCCAATATACCTTGAATTTAATTTTCCTCGTTTACCAAATCGAACAACGCCTTTCCAAGGTGCAACTTTAAGCATGACCATCTCTCCAATTTCAAATTCTATATCTTTTCTTTTAATGTCAGCGTAGCTCTTTTGTCGACTTTGGGCAGTTTTCAACCGTTGTTGAATTTGGATGATCTTCTCGGTAGTTTCTTGTATAATCTCCGGACCCGTAATCTGTCTATCCCCCACTTCACTCCAACAAATCGGAGACCTTCACTTTCTACCATAAAGTGCTTCAAACGGCGCCATCTCAATGCTTGAATGGTAGCTGTTGTTGTAGGAAAATTCTGCTAATGGTAGATGTCGATCCCAACTGTTTCCGAAATCAATAACACATGCTCGTAGCATGTCTTCAAGCGTTTGTATCGTCCTTTCGCTCTGCCCATCAGTTTGTGGATGATAGGCAGTACTCATGTCTAGACGAGTTCCTAATGCTTGCTGTAATGTCTGCCAGAATCTTGAAATAAATCTGCCATCCCTATCAGAGATAATAGAGATTGGTATTCCATGTCTGGAGACGACTTCCTTCAAATACAGTCGTGCTAACTTCTCCATCTTGTCATCTTCTCTTATTGGCAGGAAGTGTGCTGATTTGGTGAGACGATCAACTATTACCCAAATAGTATCAAAACCACTTGCAGTCCTTGGCAATTTAGTGATGAAATCCATGGTAATGTTTTCCCATTTCCATTCCGGGATTTCGGGTTGTTGAAGTAGACCTGATGGTTTTTGATGCTCAGCTTTGACCTTAGAACACGTCAAACATTCTCCTACGTATTTAGCAACATCGGCTTTCATACCCGGCCACCAAAAATGTTTCTTAAGATCCTTGTACATCTTCCCCGTTCCAGGATGTATTGAGTATCTGGTTTTATGAGCTTCTCTAAGTACCATTTCTCTCATATATCCAAATTTTGGTACCCAAATCCTTTCAGCCCTATACCGGGTTCCGTCTTCCCGAATATTAAGATGCGTCTCCGATCCTTTGGGTATTTCATCCTTTAAATTTCCCTCTTTTAAAACTCCTTGTTGCGCCTCCTTTATTTGAGTAGTAAGGTTATTATGAATCATTATATTCATAGATTTTACTCGAATGGGTTCTCTGTCCTTCCTGCTCAAGGCATCGGCTACCACATTTGCCTTCCCCGGGTGGTAACGAATCTCAAAGTTGTAATCATTCAACAATTCAATCCACCTACGCTGCCTCATATTCAGTTGTTTCTGATTAAATATGTGTTGAAGACTTTTATGGTCGGTATATATAATACTTTTGACCCCATATAAGTAGTGCCTCCAAGTCTTTAATGCAAAAACAACCGCGCCTAATTCCAAATCATGTGTCGTATAATTTTGTTCGTGAATCTTCAATTGTCTAGACGCATAAGCAATCACCTTCGTTCGTTGCATTAATACACAACCAAGACCTTGCTTTGATGCGTCACAATAAATCACAAAATCATCATTCCCTTCAGGCAATGACAATATAGGTGCCGTAGTTAGCTTTTTCTTCAATAACTGAAACGCTTTCTCTTGTTCATCATTCCATTCAAATTTCTTCCCTTTATGCGTTAATGCAGTCAAGGGTTTTGCTATTCTGGAAAAGTCTTGGATGAACCTTCTGTAGTAACCAGCTAGTCCTAAAAACTGGCGTATGTGTTTCGGAGTTTTCGGGGTTTCCTACTTTTCAACAGTTTCTATCTTTGCCGGATCCACCTTAATACCTTCTTTGTTCACTATGTGACCGAGGAATTGAACTTCTTCCAACCAAAATGCACACTTTGAAAACTTAGCGTACAATTCTTCCTTCCTCAATACTTCTAACACCTTTCTCAAATGTTCACCGTGTTCTTGGTCATTCTTTGAGTAAATAAGTATGTCATCAATGAAAACAATGACAAACTTGTCAAGGTATGGTCCACACACTTGGTTCATAAGGTCCATGAACACAGCTGGTGCATTAGTTAAACCAAACGGCATGACCATAAACTCGTAATGACCGTAACGTGTTCTGAAAGCAGTCTTTGGAATATCATCTTCTTTCACCCGCATTTGATGATACCCGGAACGTAAGTCAATCTTTGAATAAACAGACGAGCCTTGTAGTTGATCAAATAAGTCATCGATTCTCGGTAGTGGGTAGCGGTTCTTGATGGTAAGCTTGTTCAACTCTCGGTAGTCGATACACAACCTGAATGTACCATCTTTCTTCTTGACAAACAAAACAGGAGCTCCCCACGGTGATGTGCTTGGTCGAATGAAACCATGCTCTAAAAGTTCTTGTAATTGGCTTTGAAGTTCTTTCATCTCGCTGGGTGCGAGTCTGTAAGGAGCACGAGCTATTGGTGCAGCTCCTGGTATAAGATCTATTTGAAATTCAACGGATCGATGTGGGGGTAATCCCGGTAATTCTTTCGGAAATACATCGGGAAATTCTTTTGCAATGGGAACATCATTGATGCTCTTTTCTTCAGTTTGTACTTTCTCGACGTATGCTAGAACAGCATAGCAACCTTTTCTTATTAGTTTTTGTGCCTTCAAATTACTAATAAGATGTAGCTTCGTGTTGCCCTTTTCTTCGTACACCATTAAGGGTTTTCCTTTTTCTCGTATAATGCGAATTGCATTTTTGTAACAAACGATCTCTGCTTTCACTTCTTTCAACCAGTCCATACCGATTATCACATCAAAACTCCCTAACTCTACTGGTATCAAATCAATCTTAAATGTTTCGCTAACCAGTTTAATTTCTCGATTCCGACATATATTATCTGCTGAAATTAATTTACCATTTGCTAATTCGAGTAAAAATTTACTATCCAAAGGCGTCAATGGACAACTTAATTTAGCACAAAAATCTCTACTCATATAGCTTCTATCCGCACCCGAATCAAATAAAACGTAAGCAGATTTATTGTCAATAAGAAACGTACCCGTAACAAGCTCCGGGTCTTCCTGTGCCTCTGCCGCATTAATATTGAAAACTCTTCCGCGGCCTTGTCCATTCGTGTTCTCCTGGTTCGGGCAATTTCTAATAATGTGGCCCGGTTTTCCACATTTATAACAAACTACATTGGCATAACTTGCTCCGACACTACTTGCTCCGCCATTACTCGTTCAGACACCATTTGTTCCTTTCGTTCTATTAACCCCTGGTCCGTAGACCTCACACTTCGCCGCGCTATGACCATTTCTTTTACACTTGTTTCAAAATTTGGTGCAGAACCCCGAGTGATACTTTTCACACCTTTGGCATAGCTACTTCTGATTGTTGTTGCTGTTGCGGTTATTATTGTTGTTGGGATGATTGTTGTAGTTGTTGTTGTTGTTATTGTTGTTGTTGGGCCGTTTGTTGTAGTTGCGATTGATGTTGCGATTGTTGGGATAATTGTTGCGATTATTGTTGTAATTGCTGTTGTTGCTGTATTGGTGATTCTTATCACCGTTTTCCTCCCACTTTCTTTTGACTTGCTTCACATTGGCCTCTTCAGCAGTCTGTTCTTTAATTCTTTCTTCAATCTGGTTCACTAGTTTGTGAGCCATTCTACATGCCTGTTGTATGGAGGCAGGCTCGTGTGAACTTATATCTTCTTGGATTATTTCCGGTAATCCTTTCACAAACGCGTCGATCTTCTCTTCCTCATCTTCGAATGCTCCCGGACACAATAGGCACAATTCTGTGAATCGTCTTTCATACGTGGTAATATCAAATCCTTGGGTTCGTAACCCTCTAAGTTCTGTCTTGAGCTTATTGACCTCGGTTCTGGGACGGTACTTCTCGTTCATCAAGTGCTTGAATGCTGACCACGGTAGTGCGTACGCATCGTCTTGTCCCACTTGCTCTAGATAGGTATTCCACCATGTTAACGCAGAACCTGTGAAGGTATGCGTAGCGTACTTCACTTTGTCCTCTTCAGTACACTTACTTATGGCAAACACCGATTCGACCTTCTCGGTCCACCGTTTCAATCCGATCGGTCCTTCAGTTCCATCAAATTCCAAAGGTTTGCAGGCAGTGAATTCTTTGTAGGTGCATCCTACACGATTTCATGTACTGCTAGATCCAAGGTTATTGTTGGTATGTAGCGCAGCCTGTACTGCGGCGATGTTTGAAGCTAGAAAAGTACGGAATTCCTCTTCATTCATATTCACGGTGTGTCGAGTAGTCGGTGCCATTTCCTTCAAAATAGTCAAATGGAACAAGTTAATCATACAGAATATTAAGAGTAGTTAATAGTATTTCGTAGCATAATATGAACTCATTTATAAAAGCTTTTTCTTCATATTAGCGTTTTATAAGTTTAAATTCGGGTAGTACCTACCCGTTAAGTTCATACTTAGTAGCTAATATACAATTCAACTACTACAATTCTATATGAAAAACTGATTATAATAATATTTCGCGTTCAAACTTTTATACAATATTTTACAAACTTACAATACCGCTTATTTTACTTAAAGCATGAAATATAGCACACAATAACTTTGATACAAGATAGTTGTGAAGATAATTCTAGCTAGTACACAAGTCATTCAGCAAAGGCAATAAAGACACGTAATTCATACGTCCAGAAACAAGTCATGCATTCTGGTTTTACTAGGACTACTTCCCATCCTTGGTCTTGTGGAACATAACCGTTATGGCCGTTGATAAGACAGCGTGTTGTAACGTCGTCAAAGGGACGAGGGTTACGTAATGTCCAACAGTCCCGTAACAATCTAAAAACCTCATTTCTTACCCCAATTACCGACTCCGTCACTTGTGGGAACGTTTTGTTTAATAGCTGTAGCCCGATGTTCTTTTTCTCACTTTGGTGAGAAGCGAACATTACTAACCCATAAGCATAGCATGCTTCTTTATGTTGCATGTTAGCCGCTTTTTCTAAATCATGAAGTCCTATATTCGAATACATTGAGTCAAAATAATTTCTTAACCCGTTGCGTAAAATAGCATTTGGGTTCCCCGCAATATATGCGTCAAAGTAAACACATCGTAACTTATGGGTTTCCCAATGTGATATCCCCCATCTTTCAAACGAAAGTCTCTTATAAACCAAGACATTCTTGGAACGTTCTTCGAATGTCTTACAAACTGATCTCGCCTTAAATAGTTGTGCCGAGGAATTCTGACCGACTCTAGACAAGATTTCATCAATCATGTCTCCGGGTAGGTCTCTTAAAATATTGGGTTGTCTATCCATTTTGTGTTTTTATACTGTAAAATAGACAAGAGTTAGATTCATAAAAAAATACTTATTAATACAAGCAATTTTTACATATATCATAAAGCATAAGCACACTATATTACATATATTACACCACATGAATACAACTATCTTATTCCGACTCGCTTGTTTCTTCTTCTTTGGTTTTGGTTCATTTTGCCAAGTTTCTAGGGATATATGATGTTCCCCAATTACGAGCCGTCGTTATCCACATTGGTTTAGAAAAACCTGGTGGTTTAGAGGTTCCCGGGTCATTGTTACAACTTAAGGACTTCGGGGGTTGACGATACATATAAAGTTCATCGGGGTTGGAATTAGATTTCTCTATTTTTATGCCCTTTCCCTTATTATTTTCTTTTTCCTTTTTAAATTCAGTTGGGGTAATTTCTATAACATCATCGGAATTCTCGTCGGAATCCGATTCATCGGAGAATTGGTAATCCTCCCAATATTTTGCTTCCTTGGCGGAAACACCATTGACCATAATTAACCTTGGTCGGTTGGTTGAGGATTTTCTTTTACTTAACCGTTTTATTATTTCCCCCACCGGTTCTATTTCTTCATCCGGTTCCGATTCTTCTTCCGGTTCCGATTCTTCTTCCGGTCCCGACTCTTCTTCCGGTTCCTCTTCGGGAACTTGTGAATCAGTCCACGAATCATTCCAATTTACATTTGACTCTTCATTATTATTAGGTGAGTCAATGGGACTTGTTCTAGAGGTAGACATCTATCACATAATATCAAACGCGTTAAGAGATTAATATATCACATAATATTCACATGTTAAAAATATATAGTTTCCAACAAAATTTGTTAAACAATCATTTTTCAAGTAAACACGGTCGAAGTCCAGACTCACTAATGCATCCTAACAAACTCGATAAGACACACTAATGCAAAATTCTGGTTCTCTAAGACCAACGCTCGGATACCAACTGAAATGTCCCGTTCTTATTGATTAAAAACGTTCCATATTAATTGATTTCGTTGCGAGGTTTTGACCTCTATATGAGACGTTTTTGAAAGACTGCATTCATTTTAAAACAAACCATAACCTTTATTTCATCAATAAAGGTTTAAAAAGCTTTACGTAGATTATCAAATGATGATAATCTAAAATATCCTGTTTACACACGACCATTACATAATGGTTTACAATACAAATATGTTACAACAAAATAAGTTTCTTGAATGCAGTTTTTACACAATATCATACAAGCATGGACTCCAAATCTCGTCCTTATTAAAGTATGCGATAGCGGAAGCTCTTAATAATCACCTGAGAATAAACATACTTAAAACGTCAACAAAAATGTTGGTGAGTTATAGGTTTAACCTATATATATCAAATCATAATAATAGACCACAAGATTTCATATTTCAATACACATCCCATACATAGAGATAAAAATCATTCATATGGTGAACACCTGGTAACCAACATTAACAAGATGCATATATAAGAATATTCCCATCATTCCGGGACACCCTTCGGATATGATATAAATTTCGAAGTACTAAAGCATCCGGTACTTTGGATGGGGTTTGTTAAGCCCAATAGATCTATCTTTAGGATTTGCGTCAAATAGGGTGTTTGTTCCCTAATTCTTAGATTACCAGACTTAATAAAAAGGGGCATATTCGATTTCAATAATTCAACCATAGAATGTAGTTTCACGTACTTGTGTCTATTTTGTAAATCATTTATAAAACCTGCATGTATTCTCATCCCAAAAATATTAGATTTTAAAAGTGGGACTATAACTCACTTTCACAGATTTTTACTTCGTCGGGAAGTAAGACTTGGCCACTGGTTGATTCACGAACCTATAACAATATATACATATATATCAAAGTATGTTCAAAATATATTTACAACACTTTTAATATATTTTGATGTTTTAAGTTTCTTAAGTCAGCTGTCCTCGTTAGTAACCTACAACTAGTTGTCCACAGTTAGATGTACAGAAATAAATCGATAAATATTATCTTGAATCAATCCACGACCCAGTGTATACGTATCTCAGTATTGATCACAACTCAAACTATATATATTTTGGAATTAACCTCAACCCTGTATAGCTAACTCCAACATTCACATATAGAGTGTCTATGGTTGTTCCGAAATATATATAGATGTGTCGACATGATAGGTCGAAACATTGTATACGTGTCTATGGTATCTCAAGATTACATAATATACAATACAAGTTGATTAAGTTATGGTTGGAATAGATTTGTTACCAATTTTCACGTAGCTAAAATGAGAAAAATTATCCAATCTTGTTTTACCCATAACTTCTTCATTTTAAATCCGTTTTGAGTGAATCAAATTGCTATGGTTTCATATTGAACTCTATTTTATGAATCTAAACAGAAAAAGTATAGGTTTAGAGTCGGAAAAATAAGTTACAAGTCGTTTTTGTAAAGGTAGTCATTTCAGTCGAAAGAACAACGTCTAAATGACCATTTTAGAAAACATACTTCCACTTTGAGTTTAACCATAATTTTTGGATATAGTTTCATTTTCATAATAAAAATCATTTTCTCAGAATAACAACTTTTAAATCAAAGTTTATCATAGTTTTTAATTAACTAACCCAAAACAGCCCGCGGTGTTACTACGACGGCGTAAATCCGGTTTTACGGTGTTTTTCGTGTTTCCAGGATTTAAATCATTAAGTTAGCATATCATATAGATATAGAACATGTGTTTAGTTGATTTTAAAAGTCAAGTTAGAAGGATTAACTTTTGTTTGCGAACAAGTTTAGAATTAACTAAACTATGTTCTAGTGATTACAAGTTTAAACCTTCGAATAAGATAGCTTTATACGTATGAATCGAATGATGTTATGAACATCATTACTACCTTAATTTCCTTGGATAAACCTACTGGAAAAGAGAAAAATGGATCTAGCTTCAACGGATCCTTGGATGGCTCGAAGTTCTTGAAGCAGAATCATGACACGAAAACAAGTTCAAGTAAGATCATCACTTGAAATAAGATTGTTATAGTTATAGAAATTGAACCAAAGTTTGAATATGATTATTACCTTGTATTAGAATGATAACCTACTGTAAGAAACAAAGATTTCTTGAGGTTGGATGATCACCTTACAAGATTGGAAGTGAGCTAGCAAACTTGAAAGTATTCTTGATTTTATGTAACTAGAACTTGTAGAATATATGAAGAACACTTAGAACTTGAAGATAGAACTTGAGAGAGATCAATTAGATAAAGAAAATTTAAGAATGAAAGTGTTTGTAGGTGTTTTTGGTCGTTGGTGTATGGATTATATATAAAGGATATGTAATTTTGTTTTCATGTAAATAAGTCATGAATGATTACTCATATTTTTGTAATTTTATGAGATATTTCATGCTAGTTGCCAAATTATGGTTCCCACATGTGTTAGGTGACTCACATGGGCTGCTAAGAGCTGATCATTGGAGTGTATATACCAATAGTACATACATCTAAAAGCTGTGTATTGTACGAGTACGAATACGGGTGCATACGAGTAGAATTGTTGATGAAACTGAACGAGGATGTAATTGTAAGCATTTTTGTTAAGTAGAAGTATTTTGATAAGTGTATTGAAGTCTTTCAAAAGTGTATAAATACATATTAAAACACTTCATGTATATACATTTTAACTGAGTCGTTAAGTCATCGTTAGTCGTTACATGTAAGTGTTGTTTTTAAACCTTTAGGTTAACGATCTTGTTAAATGTTGTTAACCCAATGTTTATAATATCAAATGAGATTTTAAATTATTATATTATCATGATATTATCATGTATGAATATCTCTTAATATGATATATATACATTAAATGTCTTTACAACGATAATCGTTACATATATGTCTCGTTTAAAAATCATTAAGTTAGTAGTCTTGTTTTTACATATGTAGTTCATTGTTAATATACTTAATGATATGTTTACTTATCATAGTATCATGTTAACTATATATATATCCATATATATGTCATCATATAGTTTTTACAAGTTTTAACGTTCGTGAATCACCGGTCAACTTGGGTGGTCAATTGTCTATATGAAACATATTTCAATTAATCAAGTCTTAACAAGTTTGATTGCTTAACATGTTGGAAACATTTAATCATGTAAATATCAATCTCAATTAATATATATAAACATGAAAAAGTTCGGGTCACTACAGCATTATGGGCCTCAACTAACAGCAAGAAAAGTTTATGATGCTGGATTCTATTGGCCTACAATTTACAAAGATGCACACCTTCTTTGCAAATCCTGTGATGCATGTCAAAGGACCGGAAAAATAAGTCAACGTGGTGAAATGCCACAAAATGTCATTCAAGTATGTGAAGTATTTGACATTTGGGGTATTGACTTTATGGGTCCATTTCCAAAATCTCATAATAATCTCTACATTCTCGTTGCCATAGATTATGTATCTAAATGGGCGGAAGCACAAGCTCTCCCAACTAACGATGCACGAGTTGTAGTCAACTTTTTAAAACGTCTTTTTGCAAGGTTTGGAACACCGAAAGCTTTAATAAGTGATCGGGGTACTCATTTTTGTAATAATCAACTTGAGAAAGTTCTCAAAAGATATGGAGTAACTCATAAAATCTCCATTGCATATCATCCACAGACTAGTGGACAAGTTGAAAATACCAACCGAGCTTTAAAACGTATTCTAGAAAAAACCGTAGGATCAAATCCGAAGGAATGGTCCATTAAGTTGGAGGATGCACTCTGGGCTTTTAGAACAGCCTACAAAACTCCAATTGGAACCACACCTTTTAGACTCGTTTATGGAAAAGCATGTCATCTTCCAGTAGAAATTGAACATAAAGCATTTTGGGCTTTGAAGACATGTAATCTTGATTTACATGAAGCTGGACGTCTACGATTAAGTTAATTAAATGAATTAGAAGAATTAAGACATGAAGCATACGAAAATTCGTTAATCTATAAGGAAAGAACGAAGAAATGGCATGATAAAAGAATCAGAAGTTCAAAAGAATTTAAAGAAGGAGATAGAGTTCTTCTTTTCAATTCATGATTCAAGCTATTTCCTGGAAAATTGAAATCAAGATGGTCTGGACCATTCATAGTCAAAAGAGTTTTCCCATACGGAACAGTAGAATTGATAAATTCAAATGGGATTGAATTTAAGGTTAATGGTCACAGAGTTAAACATTACATAGATAGTCCGATGGAAGTTGACAACGAAGTTAATCACAATTTCGATACCACAGCTAACTAAGTGTGGGGAGAATCAAGTCTTTAAAGGATAATATGAATTTCTGTTAGAGTTAGATTTTTTGTTTTCGTGTAGTTCTCGAAAATGGAACCCGAATGGTCTTTCCCTAGCAGACCCTAAAGAACTAGTCTTCTCCCCCCATTCTGAATTTTTATTTTTTTTAGGTTTTTACGAAATGAATACTTCCTGTGAACTAAACCATGGTCTAATGCTACACGCTTTGATCACTAAACGTAATAATGACACACTTCCGAGTGAAATAGTATCATTAATCAGAGGTAAATTGGACGGAGTAAGAAAAGAATCCAGATGCGAAGATAATAAGTTACAATTTGGTAAAGGAAAATCAAAATCCGCAGCGAAAAGAAGAGCACGACACCTTGAAAAATGTCACAAATGCGGAAAATGGTCACACGAAGGTAAATGTTCAAATAATCAAACATATTCAAACACCGAATTTGTTACTTTATGCAGAGATGGACCGTTCATATGTTTAGAAGAAAAAACATTAAATGCTCGAGGTTACGCCTATGTAGCCATGGAAAATCAATTAGTCCGACTATCTTATGAGTGGGCTAGAGCATATCACTAAGAAATATATTTCACAGGTAAGTCTGTACAGTTTTTATTTTTATTTTTATTTTTAACCTTTTGATAATAAACACTAATTTGTTCGCTATAAAGTATTAAATTGGTATTCGATGAAATTAGGTCTTGCGACCGAAATTATTGATATCATTCAAAAATTTATTACATCACTGCGAAATTTAACGTTTATTCTTAAGGTATAAATATCTTTAATCAATCAACCCAAAATATTTCAAAAATTCGTCATGAGTTAAATTAGGTCATGGAACCGAAATTACTTTACCGAAAAGAGGGGCGCATATTTTTGATAATATTTGATTGATTAAAATGGGATAAAAGCCAAAAAGATTTTTAATTTTATTTTTACCATGTTTTTAAAATTAATATATAAATATTAAATTAATATTGTGCAAATTTTAAAATTAATATATTTAAAATTGTAAATATTTGAAAATTTGATATTTTTAATATAATTTTGTATGTATAAAAACAAAAATATAATATAAGTTTGGTGTGAATTTATAATATGAATTTTTAATTAAGTTTGGTGTGAATTTAAAAACAAAAATTTACTTTATTTTGCTAAGTTAAAAATATGATTTTTAAAATTCGTCGTGAGTTGAAGACTAGGTCGTTGAACCGAAATTGCTTTACCCGAGGGAGGGACGAGAACTTTTATTATCATTATTTTTAATCTTATTGAATTAAAGTATGCCAAAAAAAATTAAAAAAACCCAAAAATCTTAGCTTTTAAAACAATCGCTACAAAAAGACAAATTTTAAAATTTTGTCGAGGGATGGACTAGGACATCGATCCGAAACGACCTCGTCCTAAATAACAAGGGAAACAAAATTTTAAAATTAATTACTTAATTATTTTATAAGTTAATGATTGTTAAAAAAAAAAAAATGGCCGCGACTCACGGAGTTTGAAAGAGAAAAACACCGCAAGTCGCGGAGCTTGTAAAATACAGAAAAAAAATATAAACAGCCGAACAGATCAGTTTGTACACATCCCACACTCAAAAACTGCGAAAAACACCCCAAAAAACACACACAAATCCGCAATTTTTGGCCATTTTTCATCAAATCTTTCACAAAATCATGTTGAGAAGGATGCTATCAAGGAAATACTCAAGAAAAACGGTAAATTTCTACATCAAAACACCCTTTAATCCGAAAATTAGTGTTCATGAGCAATTTTATACCCAATTCAATTTTAATTTCTAGTGTAATTAGTGATAAATTGTTAGTATTTTATGCATGTATAACCTAGATTGATGCTATTTAACATGATTTGAAGCCAAAAACTTCAAAATTTTTAGAAATCTAGGGTTTGTGTTCTTGAGCAATTTGGGACTTTTTGATATAAACAGGTTATGGTCGATTTTTGTCATGAATTATTGCTAAATTGAGTAGTGTAACATGTTTAGGTAGTTAAATGATCCAAACATTGATCCTAAACATGATTTTTGGAGATTAAAGTGGATTTTTTAAGTCCAAAATTCATGAACTTGATTAATTTGATGTAATTGCCATTTGAGACTTGTTTAATTATTAGTAATGACTATTTTAACATGTTATTTGAGTTAAATGCTTATGAACTTTGTATACATTTTCATATGTGCTCATTTGAAAAAGTGTAGAATTGTGAAAAATTGTGAAAATGTGTATAAGTTTAAGTTTGATTTAACATGTGTTTGTGATTGTTTTAAGTTGTTATTTTGCTAACACTAATGCATACTTGGATGTACAAATTTTGTGTTTAATGTGTTTTGCAGAAAGCCGATACAGGAGGTTCAGGAGCATCATCATCTAGACAGCCTGCTCCAGCTCCAGAACCAGAACCAGAAATGCAATATGAACCTGAACAACAACCACAACAGGAACCACAACATCAGCCTGAACAGCACGTACCCTATTATGATCCGCTACAGTTACCTAATGAATTCACAGTATTTCCCCCACATCCACCTGTCGAATACCCAACAATTCCGGAACACACATTGCATCCTAATTTGAGATTCGACAGACGATGGAGAGATTACCCGGCATATCAAAGTAATAAGTTCAAATTAGTAACAAAAGAGGTAGAGGTGCCAAGGGTAATTGATTGGAATCCTTTGGAAACGGTCCATCTAGCTGACCGTGTTAGACAGCATTTGGTACAAAGGTATGGTAGTTCTTCTTTTACAGATTGGGAACGTCTTTTTACTATTCGTCGACCTGTATATAAGGAATGGTGTGTTGAGTTAATGAGTACTATAGCGTTAAATATAGATGTAGATAGGTTAGATGATAGAAGTTTTCTTAGATTTATCCTTGGCGGTAGGATGTACAGGATGTCCATGATGGACATGGCCAGGGCATTACAGATTTACACTCCTAGTGAATTGTTACTACCCGATTGTATGAGCTTGATTTATCGTGGGGAAAGGGTAGATAGGAACTTTGACACTGATGCAGTTTGGAGGCGTATGTCAAACTATAATGTTTTTACACTAGGAGGAAAACACTCCTACTTACATATTAACAAAGCTGAGCTTCGTGTGATTCATAGATTTTTGGCTAACTCGATTACACAAAGAGGTCACAATAAGGAGAAACTGACCTTACATGATTTATTCTACCTAAAGTGTATTTGGGACCTGAGAACTTTGTTAATATTCCTTACTGTGTTAGTTTTTATTTATCTAAAATGGTAGAAGGAATGCAGGAAGGGAGTATAATAGGAGGAGGTATTTTTGTTACTCTCATTGGAGAGTATTTAGGAATTGATAGGAACCAAGGGGGTCCATTACAGGTTTGTAGAGAACAGGTTGAGCCTTTAGGATTGAAAGTTTATGTGGGTGCAAAGGTATTGAAAAGTAGACGCAACCAGGCAGTACCCTATGAAGGTAATCATCCACAGGTAGAAAGGGGTTCAGACGAAGAAATGGAGGAAGCGGAAGACATCAGGGATGTCATTCAAGATGCTATTCTTGACGTGCACGTTCGTATAGATGAGGAATCAATGACGAGCGCGGCCAGACATAGTATGTACGAGCAGTGGAACTCCAAGCGAGTATACGAGGATTATAGGCGACGCCAACACGATAGCTGGTTAGTTCATCAGCACCAAATCATGAGCCATCTATCATATCAGGTACCAAATAATTACGTGCCTACTCGACCTGCTCATTTTCCGCCACACAGCCCCGATATCCGACCACCCTTTAACCGGTATGACTATAACCAAGCCTATCAGGACACCTATAACCAACAATGGAACCCACCTGACGAGATGAACTGGAAACCCTATCCAGACTGATTTGGTTCCATTTGGTTATTTTTATGATTGTTATGTTTTTATCTTTTGACTTTTTCATGTTTAAACTTATGTTATTGGATATATTTGTGTAATTTTTATCATTTTTATTATTGTGTACTAATATTTTACATTTAGGATTTGAAAGTGGGATATTAAGTCCCATTTCAAATTGCCATGCATGTTTATATTTGTATGTATGTATATTGTCGATTGTACAAAACAGGGTAAAACGGCGCATTTTCAAAGACTGGCATTAAGTTCAGCAAAAGCTAGTTTTGACGACAAAACGAAAAACAAATGTGATGTAACAACAAGACGGAATGAACAAATGATGTGCACCATTTATCATTCAGCAAACAAATGCCAATATGTTTGGAAACTTTGGTAAAATTTAATCATTTTTCTACGCTAATCACCCTCAATAATTTAAATTGTTACTAATTTCTTGCAAATGAGGGCATTGCAAGATCTTAAGTGTGGGAAGGGGTTAAATTCTTTCGGAATTTTAAATTTTTTACTTTATACACTTGGTTACCATTAAAAATACTAGTAACGCAGTAGTTGTATTAGAATCTGGTGCTCTCTGATAATAAAGAACAACCCTAGTCTTATATACTGACTACCCAATTCTAGTAAATTTTTCAAAATTTTCAATTAAATGAGCTCAAAATCATGTTTATACATATTTATGAACGATAAAACTAGGTATTAACACCGAAATTATTGTTACCTCGGAAAGGACATAAATTGAGAAACAAACCAAAATGTTAGAATTCATTTAAAATGATATAGAGGACAATAAAAAGGAAAATAAAAGCCAAGTGTGGGAAAATTACCAAGTTATTTTAAACATATGTCACATATTTCTGTAACAAATAATTAAAGATACTTTTGCTTTGGACTAAACTAAACAGTTTTACCCGATTTACTGTAAGAAAGATAGATCTACACGATGAATCAATTCCATCATTAAAAGGAAGTAAAGTCTTCCGAAAAAGAAACGCGCTTCTTGATTTAGGTCATGAAGTTGTCGTCCAGACCAGCTGTAGGTTGACGAAAAATCTAGAAAAGTCATCACTAAAATCAGCAGGAAATCTACGCACCTCAGCATCAAACAGGGTCGCCAAGTGGTCAGACTTATCCTAACCATGAGAGGATCTGTCTTGTAAAATGGGGAGGACGCCGTGCAAATTAGCTTGATAAGACTAATGAATCAGATCCCCAGAAAGGATAATCTCCTTAAAGATCAAAAATCAGCTTCTAAAACTGATATTACTCAATCCTAGAGATTGACCTTAAAGATTGAGAATTACAAACTCATGGAATTCAATGATATCTAAAGTCGAGCTTGAACGAGAAAATATTTTGATCAAAATTACAAACCGATTTGTTTTCTGAAAACCTATTTTCAATGCGTTCATTACCATTGAACGTAAAATCCTAGGAATTCACCTGGAATTCATTAGGTCACCTGAACCAAATCGGGTGTCAACCGTAAGAACGGTGGTTGCATAGCATGGTCAAAGACAGGACCTTGTGCCAGACCGAAGAATTATAAGGGTGAGCTTTACTATTGCTCCTACCAAGGATAGTAATTGAGTCCGACACGTTATAGACTATAATTAAAAGCATGTCAGGGGACATTGCCTTAACAGTTGCTTGTTCAACGCTTTCCTTTACAACCGGACTGTAGTTTACCGAAAGGTAATATTCGGAACAAGTAAACTGGACGTGTTGCTTTCCCAATACAAGGTTAGCAAGTGGGTGACACAAAACCACAAGTTTTGAGCTAAAGTTTTCAAATCTGAAACCCACCAAACCCACAAAAAGAATTTGCAAACACCGGTGAAGGGTTATTTTGGAAAACTTATCTAGGGTAAAAGCTAGAATGAAATTTTCAAAAGATCAAATGTTTTCATAAAGATCCTATTTCTTTAAGGATCTAAATTTTTATAAGTCATGTGGGACTGTAAACCACATCGTTACTACCATTGTTTATACCGCCGTAAAGAAATCACTGATGTACAAAGTGTGAAGAATAAAGAAGTGATTATAGTATTTCAAGACTATATTGCTTGAGGACAAGCAACGCTCAAGTGTGGGAATATTTGATAATGCTAAAAACGAACATATATTTTATAGCATTACCCCTCAAGAAAGACAAGCTTTTAGTTGCAGTTGTCCTATTTACAAGGAATATTCGTTTAAATAATAAAAGGTGAAGACAAAAGACAGATTCGACGAATTGAAGACGCAAACGACCAAAAAGCTCAAAAGTACAAAATACAATCAAAGAGGTTCCAATTATTGATAAGAAACGTCTCAAAATTACAAGAGTACAAGATTCAAAACGCAAAGTACAAGATATTAAATTGTACGCAAGGACGTTCGAAAATCCGGAACCGGGACCAGAGTCAACTCTCAACGCTCGACGCAACGGACTAAAAATTACAAGTTAACTATGCACATGAATATAATATAATATATAATTAATTCTTAAAATTAATATATATTATATTATATTTAAAAACCGTCGGCATAAAAAAACAAAGACTTTTGAGCCTCCCCAGCTGGCCATGCGATCGCATGGCCTTGAAGGTCAAAGCCCATGCGATCGCATGAGCATCTTTTCCAGTTCACAAGGCCTATAAAATCGAGTGTTTGGTGCATCATTCAACATATATCTATCCATCCTCTCTATCTATATACGTAAATATATATATATAATTTATATTTTAATTTTAATTTTAATTTTAATTTTAATTTTAATTAATTTTAATTTCTAATAATAAGGGTATGTTAGCGAATGTTGTAAGGGTGTAAGTCGAAATTCTGTCCGTGTAACGCTACGCTATTTTTAATCATTGTAAGTTATGTTCAACCTTTTTAATTTAATGTCTCGTAGCTAAGTTATTATTATGCTTATTTAATACCGAAGTAATCATGATGTTGGGCTAATTACTAAAATTGGGTAATTGGGCTTTGTACCATAATTGGGGTTTGGACAAAAGAACGACACTTGTGGAAATTAGAGTATGGGCTATTAATGGGCTTTATTTTTGTTTAACTAAATGATAGTTTGTTAATTTTAATATAAAGATTTACAATTGGACGTCCCTATAAATAACCATATACACTCGATCGGACATGATGGGCGGGGTATTTATATGTACGAATAATCGTTCATTTAACCGGACACGGGAATGGATTAATAGCCACTAGAATTATTAAAACAGGGGTGAAATTATGTACAAGGACACTTGACATAATTGATAACAAAGTATTAAAACCTTGGGTTACACGCAGTCGATATCTTGGTGTAATTATTAAACAAAGTAATAAAACCTTGTTACAGTTTAAGTCCCCAATTAGTTGGAATATTTAACTTCGGGTATAAGGATAATTTGACGAGGATACTCGCACTTTATATTTATGACTGATGGACTGTTATGGACAAAAACCAGACGAACATATTAAATAATCCAGGACAAAGGATAATTAACCCATGGGCATAAAACTAAAATCAACACGTCAAACATCATGATTACGGAAGTTTAAATAAGAATAATTATTTTATTTCATATTTAATTTCCTTTATTTTATATTTAATTGCACTTCTAATTATCGCACTTTTATTTATTGTTATTGTATTTAATTGCACTTTTAATTATCGTACTTTTTAATTATCGCAAGTTTATTTTATCACATTTTTATTTATCGCAATTTAATTATCGTTATTTACTTTACGCTTTAAATTAAGTCTTGTATTTATTTTTAATATTTTACATTAGGTTTTAACTGCAACTAAAGTTTTAAAAATTGACAAACCGGTCATTAAACGGTAAAAACCCCCCTTTATAATAATAATATTATTGTATTTTTATAAATTAAAACTAATATAGCGTTAAGCTTTGTTTAAAAGATTCCCTGTGGAACGAACCGGACTTACTAAAAACTACACTACTGTACGATTAGGTACACTGCCTATAAGTGTTGTAGCAAGATTTAAGTATATCCATTCTATAAATAAATAAATATCTTGTGTAAAATTGTATCGTATTTAATAGTTTTTCCTAGTAAAATATAAGCTATTTCATATACACCTCGCATAACATCAATTACTTTTTATATCATAAGTAATTTAATAATAATGAAAATCATTATTTATATCATAAGTCTTAATAAATAACCATAAGTTTTAATTAAAAGTTCGTTGGGTCATAACTTGAGCCCCGGGTGTCGGTTTTCGGCGAGTCTTATATATCTCCGCCTAACCAAACCACCCGACACATTTGTGCACTCAAGAACACCCCAAGAATAGCAACCAAGTCGTGACCAACAGCCCTTATTCAACTTGGAGCTTTAATCCGTTCAAAAACATGATTTAGTCATAACGGGTGATCCGTGGCTCGGATTTCGATGACCCGAACATGAAAGTTCATCCAATCATCAATCCTAACACACTAGTACACCCTAAAGACTCCAAAATTGGTCACAAAGTCAGACCAAACCTGGTACAATTCGTTTTTATATTTTGATTCATGAAAACACCATTTTAATCATATCTTAAGTTCCGGGAATCGAAATAACATGAATCTGGAGTCTAAAATCAATGTCTTGATGAGATGAACACATACAGACACTTTAATTTAACAAAAACATCAGTTAAGTTTACTGAAATGGTTGATTAGTCTGCTGTCCACAATCAATCAAACCGAAAACATGTAATAACGAGCGATTCTATGCATACAATCAATAATCCAACAACATACAAGCACTATACTATCATATTAAACATCAAAAATAGAAAAATTGAATGAAAATGAAAAAGTTAGGGTTAGGGTTTATACCCCAATCAAAAATCAAGAAGAAGGATGTTGAAGATCGCGAGATGGAGAACCCGTATATGCAATTGATCTTTAGAGATGATGAATAATTGATATGTTGATGAAGAAAACTAAAAAATTATGATGATGGGGCTTTAATATTCGTTCAAGGTGAGAGGAGAGGGGAGGGAGGGGAGTTGCTATGGTTAGAAATGAACTAAGATGTGATTTTGTTCCAAAAATCACAAGTTTTTCAAAAATGACACATATCCCCCCTCCTAGGGAATTTTGGTTGATCCACATGAGAGGGTGGGTCCCTCATGGCCGACTTTGACCCAATGAATGAAAGCTTGTGGACCGAAATCCCGAACGAAACCCGAAACGCGAAAACACCGCTACTCGATTAAATATTTGGAGAGATAACGCACACGCGATAAATAAAATATATAAACACTATATATATTCATATGACATCAAAATATCATATTTAAAATAATTTGGATTTAAAAATCCCAAAAGTTTGACCGTTGGTTTGAAAACCGAAAAGATTCGCCGGATAGAAATCCACGACACGTAGAAACGTGCAATTTAAAATATGAATACAAATATTCACTTAACACATAATAATTAATATATTATTACAAAAATAATAATATAGGTTATAGAAATGACGTGGCACAAATAACAGTTAACGGTCATTAAATAATTAACGGTAAAAGATAACGAAAAAAGTAGGGTCGTTACAGTACCTTCCCGTTACGGAAATTTCGTCCCGAAATTTAAGCAGGTGCAGGGGTTGACTCATCATCTGGGAACAAATGCGGGTACTTCTGCTTCATCTGATCTTCACGCTCCCAAGTGAACTCGGGACCGCGTCTAGTTTTCCATCTAACTCGAACAATAGGAATTCTACTCTGCTTAAAAGTCTTAACCTCTCGATCCATAATTTCAACAGGTTCCTCAATAAAATGAAGTTGCTTATCAACATAAAGTTCCTCTAGAGGAATAGTTTCATCGGCCTTGACCAAACACTTCTTCAAATTCGACACGTGAAAAACGTCGTGAACAGCACTGAGTTCTTGTGGCAATTTCAAACGATAAGCCACGGGTCTAACTCTCTCAATAATCTCAAACGGTCCAACAAAACAAGGATTCAACTTTCCCCTTTTACCAAAATGTATCATGCCCTTCCAAGGTGATACCTTCAACATAACACGATCACTGACTTGAAATTCAATATCGTTCCTTCTCTTATTGGCATAGCTCTTTTGCTGACTTTTGGCGGTTCTCAAACTTTCCTTCTTAATCTGTACGATCTTCTCGGTAGTCTCATTAATAATTCATGGACCTGTGAGTTGAGCATCCCCAACCTCATTCCAGCAGACAGGAGACCTATACTTTCTACCATACATCGCTTCAAAAGGTGCGACTTAATACTTGCATGATAGCTGTTATTATAAAAAAAAATTCAGCCAGTGGCAAGTACTTATCCCAACCATTACCAAAATCAATGATGCATGCTCGTAACATGTCTTCCAACATTTGAATGGTCCTTTCACTCTGACCATCTGACTGTGGATGATTAGCAGTGTTCATATTCAATTTAGTTCCCAAATCATCTTGAAAGGACTGCCAAAACCTCGATGTAAATCGATTGTCTCGGTCCGAAATAATAGATACGGGAACACCATGTCTAGAAACAATCTCCTTCAAATATAAACGAGTAAGCTTCTCCTTCGAATATGTTTCCTTAATTGGCAAGAAATGAGCTGTCTTAGGGAGTCGGTCAACAATCACCCAAATGATATTATAACCACCCACAACTCTCGGTAACTTCGCAATAAGTCCATCGTAATACCTTCTCACTTCCACTCGGGAATCTTAGGTTGCACCAGAAGTCCGGACAGTTTCTGATCTTCAGCTTTGACCTTAGCACAGGTCAAACACTTAGCCACATAAGTAGCCACATCAGCTTTCAAGTTGGGCCACCAGTACAGCTCCTTAAGATCGTGATACATCTTTCCTGAACCAGGATGAATAGAGTACCAAGACTTATGAGCCTCATGCCCACATCTAACATAAGTTGTTTCAATTCACCAAATTTTGGAACCCAAAGGCGTCCCGCAAAATACCGAGTGTCATCAGTTTGTACCTCAACTGTTTACTCAAGCCTCTAACCTTCCCGTTACGAAATTCTCCTCCTGCAAGGCTTCTTGTTGTGCCTCAAGAATCTGCCTAGCGAGGTTAGTTCGAATTGTCATATTCAAGGCTCTAAACCTACGAGGTTCAACTCTCATTTTTTGACTCAAAGCATCGGCCACAACATTGGCCTTTCCAGGATGATATAAAAGTTCGAAATCATAATCATTCAATGTCTTAACACGTCATCGCTGCTTCATATTTAGTTGTTTTTGATCAAGAATATGTTGAAGACTCTTGTGATCAGTGTACACTGTACTTTTGACCCCATATAAATAATGTCTCCAAATCTTAAGCGCAAAAACAACAGCTCCCAACTCTAAATCATGGGTTGTATAATTCTGTTCATGGATCTTTAACTGACGTGACGTGTAAGCAATGACTTTCTTTCGTTGTATCAAAACGCAACCAAAGCCCTGGCGCGATGCATCACAATAGACAACAAAATCGTCATTACCCCCAGGTAGTGACAATATCGGCATGGAAGTTAACTTCTTCTCCAGAGTTTGAAAAGCAGACTCTTGTTCACTCTTCTACTCGTGCTTCTTCCCCTTATGCATTAAAGTAGTCACAGATTTCGCTACTAGTGAAAAATCTTGAGTGACCTTCTATAATAGCCTGCCAAACCTAGGAACAGACGAATCTGAGTAGGAGTCTTCGGAGTTTTCCACTTCTCAATCACCTCATTCTTAGCAGGATCAACTTGAATTCCCTTCTTACCAACAACGTGTCCAAGGAATTGAACTTCTTTTAAACAGAACGCGCACTTAGAGAACTTAGCGTACAGCTCTTCCGTCCTCAACAAATCAAGGACCAACTTCAAATGTTCTTCGTGCTCTTCATCACTCTTGGAATAAATAGGGATGTCGTAGATGAAAACGATAACGAATTTGTCCAGATAGGGTCTACACACGGTTCATGAGGTCCATGAACACAGCAGGTGCGTTTGTCAATCCGAACGGCATAACAAGGAATTCGAAGTGGCCATACTGGGTGCGAAAAGCGGTTTTCGGAACATCAGATTCTTTAACACGCAGTTGATGATAACCGAAACAAAGATCGATTTTAGAATAAACAGATGAACCTTGAAGCTGATCGAACAGATCATCAATTCTAGGAAGAGGATAACGGTTTTTAACACTAAGCTTGTTCAATTCACGATAATCAATGCACAAACAAAACGAACCACCTTTCTTCTTAACAAACAGGACATGAGCTCCCCAAGGGGACGAACTGGGACGAATGAAATATAGTTGTAACCAACGAAGGAAGAAATATATATAGTAGCCGTATCAGTGGTATAGATGTTTAAGACAATTCCTTCAAAAGAGGATAACGAGGATCATGGACTTCAAAGTAAATTTTCATTACATTTCCGAAAGGAAGACGTACGAAAGGTGTGATATCTCAACGAGGGTGAACTTCCTTATACAATGAGCGAGGTAATCTAGGATTCATCCATATTCTTAAATTTATGTGCGGATGAAAAGAACTCGAATCATGGTTATAAAAAATTGCCGACTCCAGGTGAGATGAATCTCCAAAAATAATTTTGTGTACCTCAAAGTATTGAATCCTAAGATTGATGTTTACAAGGGTGTTGCGGTTGACAGCGATTATTGAGAGTAGAAACTCCTCAAACGGTCTAGTGTAATATATATCCATGATACCCACTATAACGAAAGTTGGGGTAGAAACCTGATGTTATGCGAGGTAGTATACGAAATAGTTATATTTTTATTGCGAAATACTATTAAATATGATACAATTTTACACAAATAAGTTATTTATTTATAGAGTGGATATACCTAAACCTTGCTACAACACTATAGGCAGTGTACCTAATTGTAAAGTAGTGTAGTTTTTAGTAAGTCCGGTTCGTTCCGTAGGGAGCTAGCCAAGTTTAACGCTATATTTTTAAACTATATTTGTATATATTTATATAAGTAGTATTATTATAAAAAGGGGGATTTACCATTTAATGACCGGTTTGTCGATTTTATGTCTTAAGTCGCAATTAAAACCTAATGTAAAATATTAAATATACAAATGACTTAATTTAAAGCGTAAAGTAAATGACGATAAATAAAAGTGTGATAAATAAAATTGCGATAATTTAAAGTACAATAAATAAAATGACGGTAAATAAAAGTACGATGAGATATAAAATAAAGAAATTATGCCTATTTAAACTTCCATAATCATGATGTTCGACGTGTTTATTTTAGTTTATTACCATGGGTTAATTGTCCTTTGTCCTGGATTATTCAATATGTCCATACGGTTTTTGTCCATAACATTCCATCAGTCATAAATATAAAGTGCGAGTGTCCTCGTCAAATTATCCTTATACCCGAAGTCAAATATTCCAACTAATTGGGGACTTAAACTATAGTAAGGTTTAATACATTGTTAATGATTACACCAGGTTATCGACTGCGTGCAATCCAAGGTTTTAATACTTTATTAACAATTACACCAAGTGTCCTTGTATGTAATCCACCCCTGTTTTAATGAGTCCATTGACTATTAATCCATTCTCGTGTTCGGTTAAATGAACGATTATTAGTACTTATAAATATCCCGCCCATCGTGTTCGATCGAGTATAAGTGGTTATTTATAAGTACGTCCAATTGTAAATCTTTATATTAAATTAATGAACTATCATTCAATTAAACAAATATAAAGCCCATTAATAGCTCATAGTCTAATTTCCACAAGTGTCGGTCTTTTGTTCAAACTCCAATTATGGTACAAAGCCCAATTACCTTGTCTTTAATATTTAGTCCAACATCATGATTACTTCGATTTAAATAAGTATAATAATAACTTAGCTACGAGACATTAATTTAAAAAGGTTGAACATAACTTACAATGAGTATTAATCGCGTAGTGTTACACGGACAGAATTTCGACTTACAAACTTAAAACATTCGCCAACATAACCTTATTATTATTAAACTTAAATTAAAATTAAAATTAAAATTATATATATATATATATATATATATATATATATATATATATATATATATACGTAAAAAGGGGTAAGGAATCGATCAGAATGTGCGGCCTTTTATAGGCCCACTTTGAATTGTTGAGCTCCGCGAGTGCAGAGGTTTTCTTCATCACAGCTCCGCGAGTGCGGAGGTATGGATTCCAGCTCACCAAAGTGATTTAAACGTGGGCTGCTTAAAAATATAATATATAATAATATATATAATTAATTATATATTATATTATATTTTTTTGCATAGTTGACTTGTAATTTTTGTTCCGTTGCGTCGCGTGCTGAAAGTTGGTTCATGTCTCGGTTCTGAATTTTCGAACGCCTTTTTGTACGATTTAATATCTTGTACTTTGCGTTTCACGGCTTGTACTCTTGTCATTTTTAGACGTTTCTCATCAATAAATTGAACCACTTGGATTGTACTTTGTACATTTTAGCTTTTTGGTCGTTGATGTGGGTACAAAGATATGGCCGAAATGGACGATTTTATTTATGCTGTGTCGTTAGGTCTTAGGACGTCTGAATCAGTCGATCAAGGTAGCACTCAGTCGTTTTATTTATTTATATTTTGCGGGGCCTAAATTTACTTTACTTTCTAAGGTGTAGAAGGTGTAAGTTAACCTAGTGTCGAATTTTATGCTGATTAACGAATTGAAGATCAAGTGGATAATTGTCTTTTAGTTAAATTACCTGGATAAAAGATAGTAGTTGATTTTAGCTAAAGGTCCTAAATGCGGAAAAAAAAGTAAATAAAGTGGGAGGATATCTGGAGTATGCACATCAAGGAAATGTTGACCAAGATATCAGTATTGGGTTAGGGAAAGGTAATTATGCTTATGTTAAGACTATGCTTGGATTGATGTTGATCTGGTTGGATGAGCCAATTACACAGACCTACTTATCTCTGAACTCTCGGAGTTCTCTTTGAGCAGTGAGAAGTATGTCACTTGGTCGTATAACTGAAGTGTAACAATACCTCGGAGGTTATCCTCAGTAGAGTACAAGGTTATTAGTGAGTTAAGCTCTAATCCTAACCCTCGTTATCAGTTTAGATAACTGAATAACAACATGCCGTGTTGATTGAACACTGATCACAAACGGGAGGAGTCCGTCGGTTTAAGTTGGCAAAACCTTAAATGAAGACTAACAACCATTTCATCATACTAGTGAGATCACAACAAATCAAATATTAAACAGCATTACAGTTAATATACCGATAGTAAAGCAGATAGAAACCTAATAAGTACCTAAACGGTTGATATGACTAAGACCTAGGGCAACAATCAAACAAGAACATGCAATAGGCTTGGGTCATACAGTAGAGGCACTAACTAGATCTTAACAGCTCCTAAAAGGTCTCTTCGGAACAGTCAATAGGCATACTAGGTCATTCATGTCTCAATTCTTAGGTTCCGTGTCCTAAAAGTGCATTAGATGCCTCTCGGGAACTCCGGCCATACCGAGTTCATAGAATCTTCAGATATAGTATAACCAGGGGTCTTAATCCTATGAAGTAGCTAATTTCATATAGGTGGACAAGTTCTGATCACAACCTAAGTTGGTCAATCTTTAAGATGCTAGCATACAAATCTATCAGACTTCCTAGTTCAGTATTATAACAGTAATCGTACTATATTAACATAATTACGCTAACCCAAACTTCTATCTTGGCAACATACAGATAAATTAAGCTATCATGGCAATATTGGAATGCATTATTAAACATAAAGAGTAATAATACATGTTTAATACAAGAGACAAGCATTTCGAATAAAACCTGAAAAAGCCGAACTAATCTGCCCGGGATCGCAGGGACTCGCCGGGATATCCTCCGAAAAATAAAAGCTAAGCTAACTACTACTAAAAACTACCTAAAAATATTGAAAATATAAATTGTATTTCAAGTTGAGTGTGTCTTGGAATGGATGGAGAAAGGCCCTTTAAATAGACTTGGAATTTTCCTGCATACGCCTGGCAGGGCGTATGGCAGCACGTTTTTGGCAGGCCGTATGCTTGGCAGGCCGCATGGTGGCTCGTGTGGTGGCACGTATTTGGCAGGCCGTTTCCATAGTGTCAGGCCGTATGGCAGGCCGTATGGCTTGCTTGGTCAGGTTTGATTCACTGGATCGTAACTTGATTTCTTGTCTTTCACCGTTTTCGCTCTAGAATCTTCGTTTTAGCTCCGTTTTACTTGATTCTTTTTGCATCGCCTTTGTAATTACTTAATCTACAAAATCAACCAAAAAAACGATAATTTTGCCAACAAAGTTTTAATCTTTATTGTTTTAGGGCCTGATTTAGGGGGTAAAAACGTGACTTTTTGCCCGATATCAAATACCCCACACTTAGCTTTGCTTGTCCTCAAGCAAGAAAGCGGGAATATCGGGATCTTTCTAATAGATTCTTACTTGCTCCACCCGTAGATCTTTTTATTATGCCTTCATCAGAAGTCGGTTCATCTTTCGAAAGTATTAGAAAAAGTTTCGAACTTTGATGATTTGGTCGCTAGATTTCAATTGAGTCAATAGTGAAAAAAGGCGTACTTTCCAACTCTCAGATGTAGAGTATACATGATCAGGCTCCTCACTGACGGATCACTCATATCACTCAAGTGTTTAGGGTGTCTTATTCTAATTGTATTGTTGCTCAGAAGCTAGTCGTGTAACAGTTCTCATCATAGGCATGGTAAAGCATCGATATCTCTACCGGTTAAGTAAGGACGGCACTGATCTTCTTCCTAAGCATTCTTTCAAGAGGAAGACGGGTTATAGGGTTTGGTTGGAAATTTATGAGTTTTGGTGAAAGGTATTCAGATCTTTTGATTTTGAGAGAATTGATAGACTTTAATTCTTCAGAGTATCCATTTTGGATAGATAATGGCTGAGAATTCCGTAAAGGTTTTCTTCGGAAGAGGCGAATTATGCTAAGACTTTGTCTAGAATTTTCTTTTGCTCTTCCTTCATTCTTCTTCAGGGCATCTCTTTGGGTTTCTTTTTGCCTTATTAGAGACTTTGCTCTTAGAGACTTTGCTCTTTCATCATTCATTTTTTTTTGGCATACCCTTTCTTCATAACTTTTGTCTTTTGTTCCTGGTGCCCAGAGAGGAAGTGATAATCCACTGAAATTAGGTCTTTGACCTATCAAAAACAATCAGGGGTTCGGAATCTTTCGACTAGTGCTTTTAAAGCGAATTTTATCGATCTATCTCTTCATTGATCTCTGGATCTTTGGTGAATGGAAAGGGGAATGAAATGTGAATGGTGTATTTTGGGAGTAAATTTGGGGTGAATATTTCTGATTCATCAACTCTTTATGTGAGTTGGTTGGGTTGAAATACGTGGAGTGGAAACGGAAACGGATGGCTTTTTGTCTTCTCTATTCAGAATGATTTCGGAAGGAGTATCGCACCTGCACCACGTATGGTGCTCAATAACCATTGGCCTTGAAACGTATGACTGAACCAAGTTCTAACTTGAACCGTACACCGGCACGCTCATCAATTGAAATAACAAAGTACTGTAGATTTGATGGGTCATACAGATACTTTGGGTCCAATATTCCTCACTTTTTAGAGTAGGGGTCGTGCTTGATCATGTGTAGCCTTTAACATATTTTCTTAAAAGAAATCTTTTGACACAAAACATTAGTTTTTAGCTTAATCATTCCGTTCTAATAAATGTTTCGAAAACCAATTTCTAGCAATTTTATTAGATCTTTTGGGCAAAAACAAAGTAAGAAATTTTCAAAATTACCCAATATCCATTGCTTAATTACTTTTGGACAAAAGAATTTTTCAAAACCTGGCGTTTTATGGTTACTTGACTTAAAACTTTCGACCTTAAAAACCTTACCCATTACCCCACACTTAGAAGAACATTGTCCCTAATGTTCTCTAGAAAGAATATTTATGCTATATAAATTAAGGACATGACTTCTAAAATTCTAAGTTGGTTGCGGGGGTTACCCCACACTTAGAGATTTTAGTGTGTTATAATTGAAATAGGTTTGAGGAAGGATTACTTCCCTATGGTCATGTTACTTTCCTAGTGCTGGGCCTTCCTATGGTCCATCTCCTACATACCAGTCTCTTTTAATAATATTTCTGCATGAAGAACAAAAAGAGAAAGGCAGCATTTCCACTATATATAACTTTTTATACAATGCTTCAAAAAGATAAAAACTAAAACATAAAATAAAAATAAAGTAGTCTATGGGATACTATCCTGGTCAATGTGTGTCGGCTCTGCAAAGTATCTGAAAACGTCATCCTCCAGGTTCGGCATGTGCTCGAAAGGCTGCCCTATATCCATCTCAGGGCCTAGTAAAGACTCTAGACATAAGTCTGTCGGCATCTCCAGGTGGGATAAGTCTGGGAAAAGCTCCTCGTCAGGCATGCTCCCAGTGATCTCAAATGCCTGGGCCGTTGGCGGCTCCACTGAAATAGGAATAGTGACTAAATGACAACCCTCTGGCAACTCAGCAACTGGAACTGGCTCTGTAACTGGGGCAGGCGGCACGATGGGAGTAGGAGTAGCGTGTGCAGGCATGGCAACAGAGTGAACTGAAGCTGGTGTGGAATGCCCGGGCGTAGACTGTCGTGTCGGCTGAACACGGCTTGCTAGCCTAAATGAAGATGGGCCCAGAGTACGTGACATCCCCTCACGCCGGAGGTATGCTCTTAGAGCTTTGTAAAGGCTCTGCTGATCTCTGAGTAGTGCCCATGCAACATCAGGGTCACTCAAAGTAGCTCCATAATGAATCACCATCTGAGGCTCATGCACATCTGGCAATTGTGTATGCTCGACTGGTCTCCTGGCTAGACGTCTAGATCGTCGGACTGGGGGAGATGGCGGTGCTGTGCCGATGTCTTCCTCAACGCTCTCTAATACTAATCTCCTTGGGCCTAATTGCCCTGTTGATGGCCTGTTCTGTTCAGCACTGCTTCCGGAAGAGTAAACTACAGAAGTCCTCCTCCTGCGAACGGGAATGTAAGCTGATGCTCCTAAACTTGGCATTGCGCCTAAACACATTCAACAAACTTGTAAGCACTAAGCGCAAGTATGGCGCTTAGTTTGTTAGTACAGAAATAATATCTTAAGATTGAAAATAATTAAAATGAAAATAAATAATAAAAAGGATAAGCAATGGATGCCTCCCAAGAGCGCTTTGTTTATCAAGTCGTTACAGCTCCACTTTTCCTTATCAGATCTTCAGAATGGATCAAAGGAGAAGAGGTGTTCCTCCTTATCGTGGTCTTCTAAATAGGCTTTCAACCGGTGGCCATTCACTTTGAAATTACCAGTAGGTCCTTCCAATTCCACGGCTCCGTGTGGAAAAGCGTGTACAACTTTGTATGGGCCACTCCATCTTGATCTAAATTTTCCCGCGAACTTCTTGAACCGAGAATTGAAGAGAAGAACTTTATCTCCAGGGGCGAACTTTGTAGGAATTAATTTGGCATCATGCATAAGTTTCGTTCATTCCTCGTAGATGTATGACGTTTCATATGCCTGGTCTCTCAATTCGGCGAGTTCATTCAATTGCATTTTTCTATGTCTTCCGGTAACTGAGGGATCGAGGTTGCAGGTCTTCAGCGCCCAGAGAGCTTTGTATTTGAGTTCTAACGAAAGGTGACAAGCTTTTCCATAGATCATTCGGTAGGGTGTAGTTCCTAGAGGAATCTTGTAAGCAGTCCGGAATGCCCACAGAGCATCATCTAGCTTCTCGGCCCATTTATTTCCATGATGGCCGACAGTGCGTTCTAAGATTCTTTTGAGTGCTCTGTTCGTGACCTCTGCTTATCCGTTGGTCTGCGGATGATAGGCAGTGGACATCTTGTGGGTAACTCCGTATTGTTGCATCAACTTCATAAACTGAGTGTTACAGAAGTGTGTGCCTGTATCACTTATTATCGCAAGGGGAGCTCCAAATCTGCAGAATAGTCTCTTCAGGAAATTTGTGACGACTTTGGCATCATTAGTCAGAAATGCTTGAGCTTCGACCCATCTGGAGATGTAATCTACTGCTACGAGGACGTATTCTTTCCCGTTAGACTTTGGGAATGGGCCCATGAAGTCTAATCCCCATATATCGAAGATCTCGCAAGCTTGGATATTAGTCTGAGGCATCTCGTTCTTCATAGAGATATTGCCTTGTCTTTGGCATGCGTCGCAACGCTTTACAAGCTCTTGCGCATCTCAAAATATAGATGGCCAGTAGAATCCTGATTCGTAGACTTTCCTAGCGGTTAAATTTGCTCCATGATGACCTCCAGTTGGTCCATGGTGACATTGGTGAAGAATCCCTGCTGCTTTCTTCTCATCTACGCACCTCCTGATTATCTGATCAGGGCAAATTCTAAACAGGTAAGGATCTTCCCAGTAGTAGTACTTGGCATCCCTAAAGAACTTCCTTCTTCGAGAGGTACTCATGCCCTTTTGTACTACTCCGGCAACTAGGTAGTTGGCCATGTCAGCATACCAAGGAGTGTCATTAAACTGTGATTCTATGTGAGTTTGTCCTAAACTCATAAGCTGTTCTTTCAGGAATTTATCTCTGATATCTTGTTCTACAAGTTTTTCCATCGTTGGGTTTTCCAAACGACTAAGATGATCTGCTGCGACGTTCTCTGCTCCTTTCTTATGTTTAATCTCGATGTCGAATTCTTGAAGGAGTAAGATCCATCGTAGGAGTTTCGGTTTCGCATCTTGCTTAGTGAATCGATATTTGAGGGCTGAATGATCTGTATAGACCGTAGTCTTGGACAAGATAAGATAGGAACAAAATTTGTCGAAGGCGAATACTACGGCTAGCAGCTCCTTCTCCGTGGTAGTGTAATTCTCTTGAGCTCCGGTTAAGGTTTTGCTGGCGTAATAGATTGTATGAAAGTTTTTATCTACCTGTTGTCCAAGCACTGATCCAACTGCGAAATTGCTCGCATCACACATGATCTCAAATGGTAGACTCCAATCAGGAGCTATCATGATCGGTGCATGTGTTAGCTGTTCTTTCAGATAGTGGAATGCTTTTCGACAATCTTCATCGAAGACAAACGGGACTTCCTTTCCTAAGAGGTGAGTGAGAGGTCGTGTGACCTTTGAAAAATCCTTAATGAAACGTCGGTAGAAATCGGCGTGTCCTAGGAAACTCCTTATTGCTCTTACCGTGGTAGGTTCTGGAAGTTTAGTGATGGTCTCAATCTTAGCCTTATCAACTTCTATTCCTGCTTTAGAGATCTTATGTCCTAAAACTATCCCTTCTTTTACCATGAAGTGACATTTTTCCCAATTAAGAACTAAATTTGACTCTTCACACCGAGTGAGCATCTTGTCAAGGTTTGATAGGCACGAATCAAAGGCACTGCCAAAGACTGAGAAGTCATCCATGAAGACTTCCATACAACGTTCAATCATGTCGTGGAATATTGCTACCATGCATCGCTGAAATGTAGCTGGTGCATTGCATAACCCAAAGGGCATACGTCGATAGGCAAATGTTCCATAAGGACAGGTGAAGGTTGTTTTCTCTTGGTCCTTTGGATCGAGGGGAATTTGAAAGTAGCCGGAAAAACCGTCTAGGAAACAGTAGTACTCATTTCCTGATAGACGTTCTAACATTTGATCAATGAAAGGTAATGGAAAATGATCCTTCTAGGTTGCATCGTTTAATTTACGATAATCTATGCAAACCCTCCAACCAGTAACTTCCCGAGTTGGAATAAGTTCATTATTCTCATTTTGAATTACGGTCGTCCCTCGCTTTTTGGGTACCACTTGAACAGGACTGACCCATGGTGAATCAGAGATTGGATAGATTAGAGCGGCATCCAGAAGTTTGATTACTTCTTTCTTGACGACTTCTTAAATCATAGGGTTGACCCTTCTTTGCCTCTGAACTGATGGCTTGAAATCATCTTCCATGAAGATCTTATGGGTACAATAGTTGGGGCTGATCCCTTTGATGTCTGAGATCTTCCAAGCAATTGCCTTCTTATGTGATTTTAGCACTTGAATCAATTTCGCCTTCTCCTGTGGAGTGAGATCTTTTGATATAATCACAGGGAGTTGCGATTCTCTTTCTAAGAACGCATACTCCAGATTGTCGGGTAACTTCTTCAATTCCAATTCTGGAGGCTCCTCGATAGATTGCTTCATTCTAGCTATCTCCTTACGGTCTAACGAGTCGTACCTCTCCTGGAATTCTGATTCTTCAGTAGCGGTCACTGATGCTATCTGTTCTTCATTTCTGGAAATTGTCCTCCTTAATGCTTCCTCTTCAGAAACGTCTTCTTTAGTTTCGAAGGTAGGTTCGGAAAATTCCCCACAGTCTTCCCTTGACTGGGGTTCCTGATGTACCGGAATGAAATCTGTTTCTTCATTCGGTCTTCTCCTTAGTAGAGGTAAAGGAATGCCTTGTCCTAGCAGTGCTATTTGAATAGTATGGCCAAGAAGGTTACTTTCAGAGAGGGGAGATATGGGATGACTAAGGTCTATGGCTGAATGGTTGTCGAGATTTTCTTCAGGAGGTGTAAAGAACATATCCTTAGAAATTTGATCTTGACTGCAAATAGCCATAGTCTCTTCCAGGTATTCGTTGACGAGTTCTTGAAAAGAATCAGAGAGATTCACATCCTCTTCCACAGGATGGTTCATGAGGCGATCAACATTGAATGTGATTTCTTCTCCTCCAACCCTTAACTTCAATGATTTCTCGTGAACGTCAATTACGGCCTTGGCAGTATTTAGGAATGGTCTGCCAAGAATGAGTGGAACCTTCGTGTCTTCCTCAATATCCATAATGACAAAATCAACGGGAAATGCGAACTTATCCACTCTGACTAGGACATCTTCAGCTATTCCCCGAGGAATCTTAACTGATCTGTCCGTGAGTTGGATAGTCATTTTGGTTGGGCTTAAGTCATTTAATCCTAGCTTCTTGAATAATGAATAGGGCATTAGGTTTACACTGGCTCCTAAGTCTGCTAACGCATTGCTAATTTGGACATCTTGCAGGTAGCGAGGTACCGTAAATCTTCCTGTATCTCCTAACTTAGGTGGAATTCCATGCTGTAACACTAACGAACATTCTTCACTTAAGGGCAAGCTAACTATCTCTCTTAATCTCTCTTTATTTGAAAGCAGTTCTTTGAAAAATTTAGCGCAGTTTGGCATTTCTACTAAAGCATCTACTAGACGTACATTCAAATGCAAATTCTTAATAATATCCCAATACTTAGCAAATTGTGCTTCTTGTTTTTCCTTCCTAAGCCTACCTGGGAAAGGAATGCGGGCGCGCGGAATAATTTTCGAGGCCTTAGGAGAGATAGGTTCCGGTGGATTGACGACTGGGTCAATTGGCACATGTTCCATATCGGAAAAATCTTGTATGGGTATATTAACAGTTGTTTCTTTTCCTCCTCTAGTAATTACTAGGGCATCAAACTCACTACACTCTATATCAATTTTAGTGGTTAAATGTTTAAGCGTAAGCTGAAAATTGGTGATTAATTCTTCAAAAGTCTTTATCAACGTGTCGAACTTATTCTGACATTCTATGACTTGAAGGTTTATCAAGTATTGCTTTTTCATAAATTCAGCTAAAATTTACTTAGAGTGGAGAGTAGGTTTGTGCAATGGAAAAATTATATTATGATCCGAGCTATTTTGCTGTTTGTGTGCCCATCTAGGGTAAGGATACCTTAGATCGGTTCTAGTAGCATCGGAATTCTTAGGAATTTGTAAACTTTGAAGAGTGAGGGTGAGATCTTGTAACCTGGTTTTCAGCATTTTTACCGTATGAGCGAAAACATCATCCTTCTCAGTAGCTTCATTGTTCCAGTCTTCCTGTTGTGCAGCTATCGTGTCCAAGAGATCCCATGCTTCATCTGCAGTTCGAGACATGAAATTTCCTTGTGAGGCCATGTCTAGGAGAGACTTATCATCCTTGGTCAAACCATTGTAAAGCGTACAGACTATGTCAGCCCGACTTAACAAATGATTCGGACATCTTTTAAGCATCATCTTTACTCTATTCCATGCTAGACACAATGACTCATTTTCTTTTTGGGAAAAGTTAGTGATGTCATTTCTTAAACAGGTTTGCAGGGAGGGTGGATAATATTTATTTAGAAATTTAGTGGCTAATTCCTCCCACGTATGGATTGAATTCGGGTTAAGTGCGTCAACCCATGCTGAAGCGTGTTAAGAAAGTGAATATTGAAAAAGATGAAGTTTTAAAATGTTTTTCTCATTTGATTCCTTCTTAAAATAGTCAACCAGACTGATAAATTTGTTTATATGAAAATTAGGATTGTCAGTCGGTAATCCTTGAAATTTACAGATCATACTGACTAGTTTAATCATGTGTGAACTGATTTCAAGAATTCCTTCGGTTCCTAAGGTGATTGTCCTCCTCTTTCCTCTAAGCATGACTTATGCATAGAAGCAAGGGTGTCTTGTTGTTCCATTTTTTTTTCTAATTTTTTGTTAATAAAAAGACTTAAAAGTAACTTTTAGAAAATATTAATTTACTAAAAGGATCGAAAATTTAATAAAAACAATTATTCTTGAAATTCGGTCGCTAACCAGATCGGATATCTTAACTGATGGGACTTCTCACAGATTACTTGTATCGAGGTGGCCAGGCCGACTACGGAGAGGCAGGATCCTTTTGGTTCCAATATAATTGGAGAATGTTCGGAAAATCCAATAATCAAGTCCGTGTATGATTGTCTTTCTTAGACACCACCAAACAACACTTTGTCTGTTTAAAATCTTTCTCGATCAAAATATTCGATTCCCCGGCAGCGGCGCCAGAAAAACTTGATGTGGGTACAAAGATATGGCCGAAACGGACGATTTTATTTCTGCGATGTCGTTAGGTCGTAGGACGTCTGAATCAGTCGATCAAGGTAGCACTCAGTCGTTTTATTTATTTATATTTTGCGGGGCCTAAATTTACTTTACTTTTTAAGGTGTAGAGGGTGTAAGTTAACCTAGTGTCGAATTTTATGCTGATTAACGAATTGAAGATCAAGTGGATAATTGTCTTTTAGTTAAATTACCTCAATAAAAGATAGTAGTTGATTTTAGCTAAAGGTCCTAAATGCAGAAAAAAAGTAAATAAAGTGGGGGGATATCTGGAGTATGCAGATCAAGGAAATGTTGACCAAGATATCAGTATTGGGTTAGGGAAAGGTAATTATGCTTATGTTAAGACTATGCTTGGATTGATGTTAATCTGGTTGGATGAGCCAATTACACAGACCTACTTATCTCTGAACTCTCAGAGTTCTCTTTGAGCAGTGAGAAGTATGTCACTTGGTCGTATAACTGAAGTGTAACAATACCTCGGAGGTTATCCTCAGTAGAGTACAAGGTTATTAGTGAGTTAAGCTCTAATCCTAACCCTCGTTATCAGTTTAGATAACTGAATAACAACGTGCCGTGTTGATTGAACACTGATCACAAACGGGAGGAGTCCGTCGGTTTAAGTTGGCAAAACCTTAAATGAAGACTAACAACCATTTAATCATACTAGTGAGATCACAACAAATCAAACATT
Organism: Rutidosis leptorrhynchoides; assembly: GCF_046630445.1. Taxonomy (NCBI): domain Eukaryota; kingdom Viridiplantae; phylum Streptophyta; class Magnoliopsida; order Asterales; family Asteraceae; genus Rutidosis; species Rutidosis leptorrhynchoides. The sequence goes on from NC_092336.1 coordinate 416,918,652, forward strand.
ATACAGCATTACAGTTAATATACTGATAGTAAAGCAGATAGAAACCTAATAAGTACCTAAACAGTTGATATGACTAAGACCTAGGGCAACAATCAAACAAGAACATGCAATAGGCTTGGGTCATACAGTAGAGGCACTAACTAGATCTTAACAGCTCCTAAGAGGTCTCTTCGAAACATTTAATAGGCATACTAGGTCATTCATGTCTCAATTCCTAGGTTCCGTGTCCTAAAAGTGCATTAGATGCCTCTCGGGAACTCCGGCCATACCGAGTTCATAGAATCTTCAGATATAGTATAACCAGGGGTCTTAATCCTATGAAGTAGCTAATTTCATATAGGTGGACAAGTCCTGATCACAACCTAAGTTAGTCAATCCTTAAGATGCTAGCATACAAATCTATCAGACTTCCTAGTTCAGTATTATAACAGTAATCGTACTATATTAACATAATTACGCTAACCCAAACTTCTATCATGGCAACATACAGATAAATTAAGCTATCATGGAAATATCGGAACGCATTATTAAACATAAAGAGTAAGAATACATGTTTAATACAAAAGATAAGCATTTCGAATAAAACCTGAAAAAGCCGAACTAATCTGCCCGGGATCGCAGGGACTCGCCGGGATATCCTCCGGAAAATAAAAGCTAAGCTAACTACTACTAAAAACTACCTAAAAATATTGAAAATATAAATTGTATTTCAAGTTGAGTGTGTCTTGGAATGGATGGAGAAAGGCCCTTTAAATAGACTTGGAATTTGCTTGCATACGCCTGGCAGGGCGTATGGCAGGGTGTATGGCAGCACGTTTTTGGCAGGCCGTATGCTTGGCAGGCCACATGGTGGCTCGTGTGGTGGCACGTATTTGGCAGGCCGTTTCCATAGTGGCAGGCCGTATGGCAGGCCGTATGGCTTGCTTGGTCAGGCTTGATTCACTGGATCGTAACTTGATTTCTTGTCTTTCACCGTTTTCGCTCTAGAATCTTCGTTTTAGCTCCGTTTTACTTGATTCTTTTTGCATCGCCTTTGTAATTACTTAATCTACAAAATCAACCGAAAAAATGATAATTTTGCCGACAAAGTTTTAGTCTTTATTGTTTTAGGGCCTGATTTAGGGGGTAAAAACGTGACTTTTTGCCCGATATCAGTCGTTTGCGTCTTCAAATCGTCGAATCTGTCTTTTGTCTTCACCTTTTATTATTTAAACGAATATAATTTGTAAATAGAACAACTGCAACTAAAAGCTTGTCTTTCTTGAAGGATAATGCTATGAAATATATGTTCGTTTTTAGCATTATAAAAACTCACCTAGCACCTTTTCTACAATAGGGTGACCACCGAGTGTACCCCAGAAAATTGATTTATCGGTCCGCGTTTCGGCCATGTCCAACCATAAGGGGGAAAATTTTATGAGCGCAAAGACTTTCCAACAAATTTTATATAACTGGCATCCAAAGTGGTGTAAGAGTTTCTATCAATGAACTTAATGGTAAGTTTCATCCTTAAACGGAGGATGAGAAGAACTGTGATCCAAACACTCTGTAGAGTAATGCGAAAATTTGATAAAATCGATCAAAGGAGTTTTGAAAAATCTTTAAACGTTTGACGTGACAAGATAAACGGAACGAAGTTTTTAGTAAATTTAGAAGCATGTACAACGTGTACCATTTTATATAAAACAAATTGACTTAGTCAAACTGGACAATAAATGAGTGGTCTTAAAATAATTTTGGAGGTATAATTTAGTATATACTAGCCAAAATAGGTAAGGGTAAATTTATTCATTTGAATCCATACATACATATATGATTTTATAAATTGTATACATGACAAAATATTTCATTACTTCTATTCGCTCATAAATCTCGTGAGAACCGTCCAATTAAACAAATGTGTAAAACTCCATATGATAAACAGAGTATCTGTATTTCAGAGGTTACAAGTTGAAGTAAGATCGTGAAAGATTGAGTAAATGACTTGAATCGTCGTGCGACATTTGACCAACAAATGTTACGAGGTCATGAAAACCAATGAGTTAAATGTTGTTTTGACTATTATCAGGACATAAGTCCTGGGCCAAAACTGTTCCCCAGCGAAGCTGTTGCTAACAAGCGAGTTATGAATGGATAGAGCATGAGATAGATAATCTGGTTAAAACGAGCTTCTCGTATATCCACAAATAAGATAATGAATATTTTCCCTACTCGTGTAATACATCAGAATTTCTGAATGAGTAGTGTAAAAATTTTCTTTGACTCGCTTTCTATTCCTCATGTCACAATATTGGGACTTCTTTATGAATTAACGTAATATAATCACGTTGGCCTGACACCATTATATTTCACTAATTCATAGTTCCATTCCAATAGCACTACATGAGGTCAGGACACGCAATCAACCTCGAATTTCCACACAATTTCTCTAAAACAATTTCTTAAACAATGTGCTAAGGATAGCACAAGAGATAAAAACATCATAAGTAATGAATAGGAGTAACGATGACATAAAAATGTCTTCGAAGTACCAAGAATCTCTAAAAGTCAAGAATGACGTTTTCCGGTTCAAAAACCAAAGCACATAGGCACAGCGGTACAAAGGTACGTAATATAACAAGAATGTTATATACCTAAACATAATAGCTGACATTGAAATGCCGAGCATTTAGAAGTCAAGAATGACATTTCGCGTAATATAACTCAAACGTTATATACATAACCATAATAGATGACATAGAAATGTCGAGAATTTCAGAAGTCAAGAATGACATCCCTCGGTTTCACTACCCGAGGTGTTCTTATAAGGATAAGTTCGCATGAGTCGGAGAATACATTTCAATCGGAATGGGAGTTCCTCCTGGATTCAGAACATAATAGAGATGTATGTATGATAACAATATACATACCAATACGATACAAATAATCACATATAATAATATATTATAGGTCGGGCTGTAGACTAGACTCACTAATGCACCCTATTGACTCGGGTAATGACATCAATGTAGCCTAATTACCTACAACCAACACTCTGATACCAACTGTGATAACATCACATTTGAGGTAAAAACCCACCCAGTGCCTTTCCTGAGAACAGGGTGACCACTGAGCGTACCTCAGACACTGATTTTACAGCCTGCGTCTCCGCCAAACTGGCTAACCCTAGAAAGGGACCGCAAAGGGCAAGAGCCAATGCTTCGTCACAGGTAACACTGTGAGAACCCCCTCTACGATTAATCCGCTCAAAAACGGAATTAAACCTGGCTCTGATACCAACTAAAATGACCCGTGAAAGTACACTGGACGACCATCGTTATCTTAATCCCACAGCTTGATCATAACTCTATATGAATTTGAAAAATAACCTCGCATTCTTTATTTAAAAATGATTTCCTATAAAAGAAACCTACCAAAATATGTAAGTTTAGAAAAAACCATACATAATTACTTCACCAAAAGTTGACCAAAATAAAGTGAACAAACACCCACAATTTAATGTATCAAAATAGAATGCAAGTTAATGTTTAACAAAAGCTGCCATCATAAATATGCAGACTCTCTAAGCACAGCGGAAGCAATCAATCATGAACCTGAGAATAAAACATGCAAGTAACTGTCAACAAAAATGTTGAGTGAATTATAGGTTTAATATTGCAAACAATATTTAATTTAAATCATAAAAATTTATGTTTGAAAACGTAAAAACTCCTTTTTGGACCACAAAATTATATGCTCGAAAACATATAAAAACATTATTCCATTTTCCGTGAGCCACCTGGTAACCACTTAACTATTTACTTACCCTTGCCAAACACAATATATATGCACTGAACAAGTGTATCTTCAACTAATTACGAAGTACTAAACATTCCGATTATAAATTGCTAGCGCGACTAGCTCGAAATGAGGTTGTCAAACCAGATAGATCTATCCATAGGATTCGCATTCACCAGTAGAAACCAGTGATTACAATTACCAAATTAGGAAATTTTTTGTTTGACTCACAATGAATAATTTAAATCAACACCCACTTGTCCAAAATATAAAATAAATTGCATGTATTCTCATCCCAAAAGATTTAAAATAGAAAAATGAGACTATAACTCACCTTAAAGCAAATGAAGTAACCACACAAAAATGCGAACAGCAAACGAAGTAAAGTGATCAGGAATGATTACAACGCCGACCTATAAATAAAGCAGGTCGATATAAATAACTAACTTAGGTAAAGTCTTAGTACGATAGCTATAGTACTTGTTGCAAATAGACATAGAACAACACTCAACATGCTTTGGTTTGATCAGAACAGCGTAAGGACACGTACTTTCTATTTTTAGCAGGTTTCCATTTTTGGAAAGTTTCTATTTTAGGAAAGTTTCTATTTTAGAAAAGTTTCTATTTTAGGAAATTTTCCAAATTTATAAAGTTTCTATATTTAGAAAGTTTCTATTTTTAGAAAGTTTTTAAGTTAGGAAAGTTTCCTTAATTAGAAAGTCAACAAAAGTCAACTGAAAGTCAAAGTCAACTGAAAGTCAACTCAAAAGTCAACCTTGGTCAAACATAGTCAACATTAATTTTAAAAGTATAAGTTATAATAATAATATATGTTATAGTGTTATTTAAAGTCATATATGTATAATTATGTCATAACATAAGTTTAATTAAATTAAATTCAATTAATAAAGTCAACATAAGTTTAAATGATATAATTAATATAAAATAAGTATTTAATTGATTAATTAAATATTAGTCATAACATAAGTATTACTAATTAATAATATATTTTTAATCATATCATAAGTATTATTAATTAATAATAAATTATTAATCATATCATACGTTTCTAATTATAATTATTAAATCATAAGTATTTAATAATTAAATTATAATTAAATTATAACTAAGCCTTATAATAATTAAATAATTATTTAATTCTTATTATAAGTCTTATTATAATAATCTCATAATATAAGTTTAATACTTATCATAAGTATTTTTCATTAATAATTAAAGTACCATTAATCATAAGTTTAATTAAAAGTTTAATTAAATCATAAGTAATTAATAAATATATATCATAAGTCTTAAATTAAATTAATTACTTTTTTTATCATAAGTAATTTAATAATAATGAAAATCATTTTTTATATCATAAGTCTTAATAAATAACCATAAGTTTTAATTAAAAGTTCGTCGGGTCATAACTTGAGCCCCGAGTGTCGGTTTTCGGCGAGTCTTATATATATCTCTGCCTAACCAAACCACCTGACACATTTGTGCACTCAAAAACACCCCAAAAACAGCAACCAAGTCGTGACCAACAGCCCTTATTCAACTTGGAGCTTTAATCCGTTCAAAAACATGATTTAGTCATAACGGGTGATCCGTGGCTCGGATTTCGATGACCCGAACATGAAAGTTCATCCAATAATCAATCTTAACACACTAGTACACCCTAAAGACTCCAAAATTGGTCACAAAGTAGAACCAAACCTGGTACAATTCATTTTTATATTTTGATTCATGAAAACACCATTTTAATCATATCTTAAGTTCCGGGAATCGAAATAACATGAATCCGGAGTCTAAAATCAATGTCTTGATGAGATGAACATATCTAGACACTTTAATTTAACAAAAACATCAGTTAAGTTTACTGAAATGGTCGATTAGTCTATTGTCCACAATCAATCAAACCAAAAACATGTAATAACGAGCGATTCTATGCATACAATCAATAATCCAACAACATACAAGCACTATACTATCATATTAAACATAAAAAAGAGAAAAATTGAATGAAAATGAAAAAGTTAGGGTTAGGGTTTATACCCCAATCAAAAATCAAGAAGAAGGATGTTTAAGATCGCGAGATGGAGAACCCGTATATGCAATTGATCTTTAGATGTTGATGAAGAAAATTGAAAATGATGATGATGGGGCTGTAATATTCGTTCAAGGTGAGAGGAGAGGGGAGGGAGGGGAGTTGCTAGGGTTAGAAATGGACTAAGATGTGATTTTGTTCCAAAAATCACAAGTTTTTCAAAAATGACACATATCCCCCCTCCTAGGGAATTTTGGTTGATCCACATGAGAGGGTGGGTCCCTCATGGCCCACTTTGACCCAATGAATTAAAGCTTGTGGCCCAAAAGCCCGAACGAAACCCGAAACGCGAAAACACCGCTACGCGATTAGATTTTTGGAGAGATAACGCACACGCGATAAATAAAATATATAAACACTATATATATATTCATATGACATCAAAATATCATATTTAAAATAATTTGGATTTAAAAATCCCAAAAGTTTGACCGTTGGTTTGAAAACTGAAAAGATTCGCCTGATAGAAATCCACGACACGTAGAAACATGCAATTTAAAATATGAATACAAATATTCATTTAACACATAATAATTAATATATTATTACAAAAATAATAATATAGGTCATAGAAATGACGTGGCACGAATAACAGTTATCGGTCGTTAAATAATTAACGGTAAAAGATAACGGAAAAAGTAGGGTCGTTACACCCACCGTCGCCCGTCGGCTTTATTTAAACAATGACACAAAATCAACACAACATGTTCCTTGTACAACCGTACAATGCTACCGGAAGGTAGACTTTACTAACAATTGGGTTTACACGACCCATTACCACATATTGTTCCAACCTTAAGCACACGAAGGATTTTAACCTATCCTTAAACAATTCGAACGAAGTGTTCACCACCAATTACACAAACTTTACTCTTACAATTATCCAATTGCTATAGTTTGTCAAATTTCCACCTAGTCACTCATGTACCTAAGGGTTTCTCTTCGGTACCCTAAGTACAATGCAACCAGAACACCATCGGAGTCGAACACCACGCTAGTAGGTATGAAAGAGGCACCTAACATCGCGTCACGTAGACTCCATTACCTATATAAATCGAGATCCAACACTCGATCTCAAAGGTTCTATCCAACCGTCGAACCTCATGGTCATCGACTTCAACACGAGAGCGAACACGCTCTAACGTCCGAACACCAAAGCCCATGCCCATGGCTAGGTAGAAACATTTCCAACACTAAGGAATGCTTGGTTATGTCAAGCCTTACGCCCTTCGCCCATCAATCAACACGTCACCATAGGGTACTTCCATTAGGAACGTCACCCATAACAATAACATGTACAACAAATGCATTTAACAAACCCGAACTCAACGGCACATAATAAATATTCAAAGGACATATTTATTAAAATGATACATACCTTAACGTCTCCCTGCGGCATTCGCCGTCGCCAACTCGGGACAATCCGGCTTGCGATGTCCCTCCTTATGATAATAGTAGCACATCCCGTCATCACTTCTCGGCATTGTGCACTCCCATAACTTGTGGCCCCTAACACCACAATTGAAACATCTAGGTGCACTAGAATCCGTTGTGCCTTTAACCACATTACCTATACTAGCACTTGCACCCTTATTTTTCTTGTTCGAAAACATCGTAGTTTCGGACTTTCGCTTACTATCACCGGAAACACTTGCCTTCGAGACAAACGCCTTAAAACCCTTCGCCATGTCAAACAACTCGTCAAAAGTTTTCACCGAGTTCCTACTAATTTTTTCTTGGTAGCAGTCGTCCAAGGTTCGGTAAAAGTCTTCTTTCAACATGTGATCATTCCCGACATACTCCGGGCAAAATTGGGTCTTCGATAAGAAAATGGATTTGACAGCGTTCAAACCCATTGACCCTTGCCTCAAAGCACGCAACTCGTCCGTAATCATAAAAAGATCGGCCGAAGTTCGATACTCCTTGAAAAATTCCATCTTAAACTCGTCCCATGTGAACTCCATGCATTGTTCCTCACCATATAGTTGGATTTTCGCATCTCACCATAACTTGGCGTCACCCCTTAACATACTACTACCATACCTCGTTTTCTTATCGAGAGGGCACTCACTAGTACGAAAAGCCCCCTCCATATCAGAGATCCATCGAGCACTCTTTAGTGGGTCTCGTGCGCCATCAAAAGTGGGAGGTTGAGCATCCTTGAAATTCTTGTAGTAAAAGTCTCGCCTTCTCACATTATCTTCGTGAAGAACAATCTTCACTTGTTCTTTGACTAGATCGACTACTTCCTCGTTAATAAAATCTAGGAACATCTTCTTAACGTCCTCTAGAAATTCCGCTTTTTGACGTTTAAAGATGGCCTCAACCTTAGCCATGAACTCGGAGTCCTCGCCTTGATCATCGTTATCATGTCTGTTCCTCGTCTTCATTCTAAGAAATAACTCGGTTAGGAACGCAACACGAATAAATTACATACACCGTCACGATCAATATTCACAATCATATAAATATGCCACCGCTCGTACATCCCATCTAGTTCAATACTTGTTGTACATCACTTGCATGACTTGGCTTGCAACCGTAATAATGGTCGCGAATTATTATTACGTTCACACGCCATGCCGAGCTCATGAATACAACAACCATCTCACTAGATGTTCAACACAAAACTACATGATCAGTAACAACATACCTAAAACGCGAACCGACCCGTAATCCTACAAGTCCCGCATAATAGCACACACAAAAGTCTAAGTCTAGGCGCCTATCTCAAGTCACCTAAATCCCTTAGACCATGCTCTGATACCACTTGAAACAACCCAACCCGTTTTAATAATGGCCCATAAACATTTTTCTTTATAATACATTAATATCATTAACATTTAGGTCCCAATTATGTTTCCAAGACATCTTTAATACAATAGTAAGTTTAATAACTTTAAAACATTTAACACAAGTTTAAATATCCAAACGGGCATACAAAACCGAGCATGGTGATTGGGGATACGCTACCCAATCCTAATAAATCCAAAAGCGAAATCTCCTAAGCAACCTAACCAAGATCTCTAATCCCCACGCTTACCCGAGCCGCCATCATGCGAACCTATAAAAATATCAACAACGAGAGGGTAAGCTAATGCTTAGTGAGTGAGAATATACTACATACATATATATGCATAAAATAGACACGCCACACAAATATCAAATAACACATACCGGAGCATCCAAGCATATAGCAAGCTAATCTAAGCATACCGTACAATTGCGATACCACTAGATACAACATCAATGTAAGTTCACCCACAACGATATGAACAACACTACCAAGCTACACCTGGAGGGCTAGCTACAACACAACAATATCAATAACATAAGATAATATAATACCCAACGAACCTACAACCTAAGGTTCATTTGTACTTAAAAACGTTGTATTGTATTAGTCGTTGAACTACTTTTGTAAACTTGAAACATCTTTACATTTGAAATGAATGCGACATGATTTGGTCAAACGTCATTTTAAAGACTTATGACCACATAACGGGACCTAAGTAGACGGCGCCGTCAATGACGATTTTGTCGGGTCGCTACACTATATGGGTTATATTTGGTGATTTTAATGAAGTCAGATATAATTTGGAAAGAAAAAATTGTAGATTTATTGAAAGAAGGGCAAAACTTTTTAACGATTTTATTAGAAATAACAGTTTATTAGACATTCCCTTAGGCGATCTTATTTTCACTAGAATTAGTGATGATGGATTAAAATTTAGCAAGTTAGATAGATTTCTCACGTCGGATAATTTGCTTCAAATATGGCCAAATATCACCGCTACTGTTTTAGAAAAAGAACACTCTGACCACTACCCAGTTTTGCTTAAAAGTTGTGACCATGATTTCGGGCCAAAACCTATTAAGATCTTAGATGAATGGCTTTGTCAAACAAATTCTGAAGTAGTAAAGCTGGCCTCGAAAAAAAACCATGACCAGCTCACCCCGGATTGTGTGTTTAGAGACAAACTGAAGAAATGTAAAGCAGCAGTTTCGAAACAATTTTGCAATAACACAAGGCAAGCTTGACATTGAGATTGAAAATTTGTTACGTTCCATAGCAGACTGGGAATGAAAAGCAGAAGCATCAGATCTATCTCAATCAGAATTAGATGAATGGAATCTTGAACGTAAACATTGGCTACAAACAGAAAAAACTCGAGTCCGAATGCTTAAACAAAAAAGTCGTTCGAAATGGGCGCTTGAAGGGGACGAAAATAGTAAATACTTTCACAATTTCATTCGAAGAAGACAAAACAAAACAAATATTCGCGGAATTAAAGTAGGAGGTGAATGGTTCAACGAACCGCAAAAGATTAAACAGGAAGCCAAAGTTCATTTTGAAAAACTTTTTGCAAAAACCAACTGTGCTAACATTCACATTAACAACTGGGATGACAAAAATATATCTCCATCTGATGCGAGCAAGCTGGAAGTAAGGTTTAGCGAAGATGAGATTTTTAAGGCTATTAGTAGTTGCGGATTAAATAAAGCCCCTGGTCCAGATGGATTCAACATAAAATTTTACAAAAATTTTTGGAACATAATCAAAGATGATCTAATTCGTGCAATTAATTGGTTTTGGGAGTCAGGTAATATTTCAAAGGGTCGTAACGCTTCGTTTATTACTCTTATCCCTAAGATAAAGGATCCACTTAACTTCTCAAACTTCAGACCAATAAGTTTAATTGGGAGCTAATATAAAATTCTTTCAAAGCTACATGCAAATCGGATAAAGACGGTAATTCCTTCCTTAATCGGTGAGGAACAAAGTGCTTTCATTCAAGACCGATACATACTAGATGGGGTCCTTGTTGCTTTAGAAACCGTAGAGGATCTCAAAGGAAAGCGAAAGAAAAGTTTTATCTTTAAGGCAGATTTTGAAAAGGCTTTTGATTGTTTAGATTGAAATTTTTTTGTTGAAATCATGAGGCTTATGGGTTTTGGAATCAAATGGATCAATTGGATAAAATCGTGCCTAAATTCTACCTCGATTTCGGATTTAATAAATGGATAACCGTCGAAGCAATTCTCCCATAAATGTTGGGTTCGACAGGGCGACCCTCTTTCACCTTTGCTTTTCATTATTGCAGGCGAAGGCCTAAACTACCTTATAAATTAAGCAATTAGGAAGGACATCTTAAAAAGAGTGGAAGTAGGCGCCGATAAGATAATTGTCTCCCATCTTTAATATGCCAATGACACGATTATTCTAGGTGAATGCAAAAAACATTTGGTTCGTAACACTCTAAAAATTCTAAAATGTTTTGAAGACGTTTCGGGATTGAAGGTTAATCTAAAGAAAAGTTGTGTATATGGAATCGGGCTCTCAAAAGAAGAACTAAGTTTGCTCGCTTCATGGTTTGGGTGTACCAAAGGTGAGTTCCCTTTCTCGTATCTAGGGTTACCAATCGGGGCAAATATGAGAAAACAAATTCATTGGCAACCGGTGATTGACAAATTCAACAAACAACTTTCGGAATGGAAAGCTAAATCTTTATCTTTTGGCGGAAGATTGACACCAATCAAATCTGTCCTAAGCAGTTTGCCGCTATATTTTTTCTCCCATTTTCAAGGCCCCTACATCCATTTTAAATAAACTCGAAGGTTTGCGTCGTGTATTTTTTTGGGGCGGGTCAGAGGACCATAAAAAAATGGTCTGGGTTAAATGGGATAAAACGTTGCTTCCTTACAAATTAGGGGGTTTAAATATTGGCTATTTAAAAAATAAAAATTTGGCTCTTTTGGGTAAATGGTGGTGGCGATTTAAAATGGAACAAAATGTTTTATGGGTAAGGGCTGTAAAAAGCTTGTACGGTCAAGATGGTGGGTTAGACCTGATCCCTTCGATTAACTACAATAATAAATTGTCGAGTAGAACATGGTTTAATATAATACGTATCAGACCCACCCTAAATAATTTAGGGTGCAATCTCTCTAACACTTTTATGAAGCAAATTAGTGTAGGCAAGGAAACTCTATTCTGGACGGAACCGTGGTGCTATATTGGACCCCTAATGAACATTTTTCCAAGACTTTATCGACTCGAAACAAAGAAATCGGCAACTGTGTTCGAAAGAGTTCGTTGGAATGATCAATATTCGACGTTAAACTGGAGCTGGATCAGGCCCTTAAGAGGAAGATTACATGGAGAACTGCTGTCACTTACTTCCAAAATTAACTCTTGCGTAACAACTGGAAAAGACGAAGACGTACGGAGATGGAATTTGGATGGCTCTAGCAAGTTTTCTACCAAAAAATTTTCTGTCCATTTTGGAGGAACTGCCTACTTCCATTGTAACTGGTAATTCTGAAACACTCTTAAATAATCTAATTCCACAAAAGATAGGTATTTCCATTTGGCGAGCAATCCAAAACAAACTCCCGGTTAGATCGGAGCTAGATAAAAGAGGTATTGACTTGCACTCAGTTAGATGTCTTGTTTGTGACAAAGATGTAGAGACTCTAAAGCATACACTAATCAATTGCAAATCGGCAATGGATGTATGGTCAAAGCTTCGTTCATGGTGGAAACTAAATCCATTAACATTTAGTCAGTTCATGAGATGTGTATAGGTGATGATCCTGTAATAAATTCAGACTATGGTAAACGGTTTTGGCAAGCTATTACATGGATATCTGGGTATTATATTTGGAAGATTTGTAACTCTCAATTATTTAGAAACGAACATCTAAATAGTGTTCTGTTACTTAATGAGATACAAATCAAAAGTTTTGAGTGGATCACAAATCGATGGAAAAAAGGAATTTAGATTGGCTTACTTGGATATCAAATCCTATTTCATATGATGCTATCGTAACTCCAAGAGCGGGAATTGGTTAAGGCTCTCCAAAGAATAGCGGAATTGAAGAGTGCTGCGTTGGCAGATGATTTTTTACCTACACTTAAATAGTAAATATGATTGACCACTTGTTTCCTGGGATAACTAAATTCGGTTGTGGTAGAGGTCTAATGTTCTTTTTTTTGTATAGTTGCTTTTGGCTTATTAGTTATTCTGGGTCATCCTATTGTTTGTAACTTCTCATTGATCTTTAATAAAGTATTTGTTGCCTTTCAAAAAAATAAAAAAATGAATGAATGTTATCAAACATTTATTCTCTTTTAAATGAAGGAGAATCAAATATCAAATATCGTACAATATCTGAATCGCCATAACATCCACAATCCCACTGCAAAAATCACGAAGGGTGTATCCTTTTTAGCCGAAGTCAAATTGGACGTTTGCAACTAATCAATCACTTAGGAGTATGAATTGAATATACAAAAAGTAATTTCACACCATACACTAGCCTTACACCAACTTGTTATGTCAAATCGCATTCGAACATAACACGATCCACATTTTCATATTGTCTCAAACAAACAGAGCATGATTACGAGTCGATCACTATACGGTCTATACCTTTAGCTGCAAGAAGATTTCGAGTTGGAAGATGATTACGAGACACCCTCCAAACGAACACATTAACCTTCCACGGAATTGTTTTGTGCCAAGTCATTTTTGTATGATTAATATGCAAGGTACAACATATAACTATATGATCAACTTTATTTGAGCCTTCGGGGTCACACACATATACACCGAGACGTCAAATAAAATATACATGTGATGTATATATATTACTCAAGTAACAAAATAGTAAATCGAAATTAATTCATTTACTATTCATATGAATAGTAAATGATACGAAATTAATTAATTTACTATTCACATAAACGTGACTTGATAGAAATTATTAATTATAAGTTACATAACATACCCCTAAAGTATTTGAGAAATACGACCTTTTAAAACTAAATCAAACGAAATATGATATTACAGACAACGAAATCGAAAACAAGATATTCTTTTGATTTACTTTATGCTACCAAACAAACGGGGTATATCATATATTCATATATATGTTCGTTGGGTTATGAGATGAGTAAGAGAGAAAGTAAGAAAAGAAAATGTTTGTTTCATACGGAGTATTATTTTGGGTTCATAATATTAATCAAAGGTTGATTAATTATTACTTGGCTTTGGACTAGCATCCATTGACGTTTTTTAAAGTGTAGTGTGGACTATCCAAAGAGACGGTCATACTTTTGATCGTAGGTTTCTCTCCATTCATCAGTTTCTACAAGAAAGGTATATCGTTTACTCACTTTGTGAATTAAATATTTTGACAATTATTAGTGGTATAACTGGATCTTTGGAATCGTTAATCATGTGCATGTTTTATTAAATTTAAATATATGAATATTTAATTTTGTAAATGGTTTATAAAATAATAATTGATTATTATTTTAACTATCCGCTGCGTTAATCTGATTTAAAAGTACACACGATTATCCAACAGTGGTATCAGAGCCGCTTTTACACCATCTTAATTGTCGTGTGACTATTCTTTAAATTTAGCTTTGTGGTATATTGGTGAAAGTCGAAACCTTTTTGGTTTTTAAAGTCAACTCGGTTGATCTAGACTTAACCTCATGACGCACAAATATGATTGAAATAATATCACTATTTTAAATTGTAGATTTAATTGCTATGGCTTGAATATTTATTATAATTGTTGATTGTTTTATTCCATGGTTATACACATGCATTATAACCATGGACAAGCCACATTTAAGTTTTAATAATGTAGTTATTAAAATTATGATTGCATACATAGCCCATAATGCCCCGACCTATGTATGATTGTTGTGATTGTTGATTACGGCAATATCATGTCACGTTGATTATTTATTTTATTAGAAAGGCCATTTTGAAGCCAAAGTTGTATTATATTTATTTTTCATTTTCGTAGTATTGTATTTAAGTTTATTCTAAATTGTAAAAGTATTAGATTAGTTGTATTTTTCAATTTTAAATAAATGTAATAAGATGAAGATTAAAGATAAAGATGCAACGTGGATTTTAACTTAGAAGATAGCGAACAGGTCAAGTTGACAACGATGGCGTTTGTCAGGTTTCACTTGATTCTTGAATTAAGTAGTAGCTACGATATTACCCTTAGTTTGACCTCTTGATCTCATGTCGGCTCATGGGATCAAGCATAGGATTTTTGGGCTAGGCTATGTGTGTGTGATGCATGAATGTGTTTTAATTTTGCATTTATATATAATTGTTGATTAGAATATATATGCTAAATATTTTTGATGAAAACATTAAGTAAAACCGGTAACGAGTTTCAAATATTAAAATTGATGATTTTAAAAGGTTAAACTCTAACGAGTTTAAAGTTAAATAATTTTGAGACTCAAGTTATATATGTTTTTGATGAAAACATTAAATAAAACTCTAAACGAGTTTCAAAGATTAAAATTGATGATTTTAAAATAAATTAAACTCTAACGAGTTTAATGTTAAATGATTTTGAAAGTCAAATAATATATATGGACGACATCTTTTAAAACTGTTTTAAAACGATACACGTTTTTGTATTTGTTATTTTTATATCCTATAAATTAAATTAAATAACAAATTATATCACAAACATAATCGACATATACAATTGGTTAAAATATTTTTTAACTAATAGTGTAGCGAATCTTGTGTGCATGCATTATTCGTTGACACAAACTTTTTCAAAATACCCGTCAAATTTAAGTCATGCCATCCAATGAGCTTGCAAACACTCCTCGTTATTTTTCTGATCTAGTGAGACTAGGCTGAATTATAGCCACGAGGTGGATTTTTCGATCTAGTGAGACTAGCGTGAATTTCCACTGTTTCCAAATTGGACGACTTAATTGTATTCACGGTGAGACCTGAGTTCGAGGCAATGATGGGACAAACATGCCATTAGATAATAGTGGTTTGTTGGACTACAAATATCTCTAGGTCCCATAAAGATCTAAGAGTTGTACTTGTAATGCAATTGGTACCCGCTACCTACCAATAGACTCCATAACTGATAGCTGATCAACAGATGTGGCTATGGAACCTCTATGTGGATCTTAAGCTTTCGTAAATTAATTATTTTTTAAAAAATATTATAAAAACTTGGGTAGTTAATTTATTAAAGCTCAATATCGAAAATACTAAATTGAATCTTATATCTGTTGTAGATATCAAATAATCAAAACGTAAACCAAAACTCACTTCTTTCTTTGTTGGAGAAGGATAAACTCAATGTTTAAACTTCGTAGACTGACACTGCAACCTGAGAATTGTTCTCAAGCATAATTGGAAGTTGAATAAAGTTTAGAACCTATATCCTTTCTTCCTGTTGTGGCAGTTGCTGCTGCTCAGCAAAATGATTATCGAATGTTGTTCGATGATCAGGAAGAAATAGGATTGAAGGGTGAAAAAGAATAAGCCGAATACTTTGTGGAAGGAAAATGACAAATCATTTGCTAGGAAAAATATTCCACCTTCCAAGAAGGAAAGCCCAACAAAAGACGCCGAATGTTTCCATTGTAGAAAGGTTGGCAATTGGAGAAGGAAGTTGTCCTATCTTTCAATCTGAGCTGAGAAAAGGCAACGCTGGTGAGACTAGCAAATCAGGTATATTCCATATATAGTTATATACTTCTTCTAGTGATTCCTAGATCTTTGTTAACTGGTTGTGGCCTTCACACCTGTAACAATATGAAGGGAATGAGAAGAAGTAATAGACTGAAGAAAGACACACTGGATTTGCAAGTAGGCAAGGGAGATCAAGCTTTTGTTAAAGCTATTGGTACCTCTGAACTTACTTCTCTAAGTGGTCTTATTGTTTTGTTAGAACAATAGCATTATGCTCTCAATACTGTGAGCGACATAGTTTGAAAGATTTTAGTATTGAACTTGCATTTACAAACTTAGGTATTTCAGTTTCTAAGGATAATATATTTACCTTAATACCTATCCACGTGATGGTATTTTTGAAATTGATATGCATAGTGTAATTTCAAATAAGAATTTTGTGTATACCTACATCGCCAAAGTCTTCAAGCAAGACTTGAATAAGACCTATCTATGACATTGTCATATTGGTCATATAAACAAACAATGCATTTCAAAACTCCAATCTAATGGACTTTTGGAATCAATTGACTCTGAGTCATTTGACGTATGCGAGTCATGTTTATGTGAAAAGATGACAAATGCTTCTTTCTCCGATTTAGGTAAAAGAGCTAAAGATCTTTTAGGACTAATACATACTGTTGTATGTAGCCCTTTAAGAACAATGTATAGATTTAGTTAATTTTACTTCATTACATTTACTGATGAGTACAGTAGCTATGATTATGTTCACTTGCTGAAACATAAACATAAAGTTATTTTAACATTCAAAAGTATTCCAAAATGAAGTAGATAATCAGCTTGGAAAGACCATTAAAGCACTTCGCTCCGATGGAGTAAGTAAGTTTATGAATCAAGATTTTTTTTTGGACCACCTAAAGAATTGTGAGATTGTCTCATAGTTCACTCTACCTTACACACCACAACACTATGGTGTGTCTGAGTAAGAGGAATCGTACTTTAATTGATATAGTTTGATTTATGATGAGTCTGATTTCTCTACTACCGTCTTTTAGGGATATGCATGAGAGTCTGCGGCAGGCATACTCAATGTGATTCCAACTATGAAGGTAGAAAAGACACCGTATGAGTTATGGCATGGGAAGAATCCCAAATTGTCTTATCTGAAAGTCTGGGGTTGTAAAGCATACGTGAAGCATGACACTTCAAACAAATTAGAACCCATAACTATCTAATGTTACTTTGTACGATACATAAAGGAAACAATGGGTTACTACTTTTACTACCAAGCTGAAGACAACGTGTTTTCTGCTCGGTCTGCTAAATTCCTGAAAAGAGATCTTCTCTTACAATAAGTCAGTGGGAGTAAAGTAGATCTTGAAGAAATTCAAGTACTTTAAAGTAACATACCTTCAGTAAACACTAGCAATCCACAGGTTGAAACTGAACGCACTGTTGGTGAGCCAGAACGTGTTACACCTGCACTTTATAGATCTAGTAGAACTCATCAGCTTATGAGGTTTAATTATCTGATTAATTCAGATAAACCTCAACTACGGGATTATGATGAACCCTCTAGCTGCGTGAGGCCATATCAGATCCCGAATCTAAAAATGACTAGATTCTATGAATACAGATATGCAGTCCATGAAGGATAATCAAGTATGAGACTTGATTGATCTTCTACCCAATTGTAAGACAATGAGGTAAAAATGGGTCTTCAAAGGAAGACTGATATGGACGGTAATGTAAACACTTTTAAAGCTCGATTGGTGACAAAAGGTTATGATGAAAGTTTTTCACCAGTCGCGAGCCTTAAAACAATTAGGATACTTATTGCCATGGTTACCTTTCATGATAATAAAATATGGCTAATGGATGTCAAAACCGCTTTTCTAAATGACGACCTAAGCGAGGACGTATATATGGTTCAGCCGGAAGGGTTTATGAATCCTAAGCATCCTAATAAAGTATGCAAGCTTCTAAAATCCATTTATGGATTAAAGCAAGCATCCATGAGCTAGAATCTTAAGTTTAATGAGAAAATCAAAGTGTTTAATTTTTCTCAAAACCAAGATAAGCCCTGAGTTTACATTAGAGCTAGTGGGAGCAAAGTAGTCTTGATCTTATATGTTGATGACATATTACTTATTAGAAATAACATTCCAACTTGCAAGATGTCAAGTCTTGGCTTGGAAAATGTATTTCCATAAAGGATCTTGATGAAGCTACTTATATTATTGGAATGAGGATCTATACAATATATCCAATTGGCTTATTGGTTTGAATCAAAGTACATACATTATCTTGCAGAGATTTAGCATGCAAAACTCTAAGCATGGAGCTTTGCCAATGCAAAAGGGCATAACCGTGAGAAAGTCTCAAAAGTCCTATTACAACAGATGAGATGAGACAAATGAAATGTATCACATATGCTTCGGCTATATGATCCATTATGTATGTCATGATATGTACTATACTCGATGTTTCATTAGTTTTAAGTTTGACGAGTCATTGTCAACATAATCCAGGTGAAGTACATTGGATTGTTGTTAAAAATATTCTTTAGTATTTGCAGAGTACTAATGATATGTTCTTGGTTTACGGTGGTTTGGAAGAAGAGTTAAGTATTAAGTTTTATATTGATTCTAGTTTCCAAACTAATCAAGATGATTCTCGATCTAGTCACGTTGTTTCTTTGTCATGATGGGCAAGACGATTGATTGGAAGAGCTCTAGGCAGAGCACTATTGAACAATCTACAACAAAAGCAGAATACATTGTTGACTGAGAAGCTACTCAGAAAGCTGTCTGGATAAGGAAGTTTATTGTTATACTCAGAGTAGTACACAACATTTAATCTTCTATAATATGCACTGTGATAGTTCGAGTGTTAATATACTTTTGAAAGAATCACATGTACATAAAAGTATCTGGCACATTCTTCAAAAGTTTGACTACATTCATTAAGTCATTAAGAGGAATGATATTAGTATTCTTAAAGGTTCATACAAATGATAATATGGCTGACCCGTTCATGAAGCCCATGATGCACAACAAGCATGATGATCATTCTAGTAATACTGGACTTCGTTATGCTGCTGATCTTTTTCATTTGTAATTTAATATTTGGATATTTTTGGAACATTAAGCAGTTTTATATTAATGAATTGACATACTTGATATGGTTGTTTTCATTTATATCACTGTGTTCTATATTAGCATGTTTAATCCATGAATAATTGTCGATTATTCAAAATCTCCATAATCGGTCATTTTATGGGAATAACATGAATTAAGATTAATGTGAAATTTTGGTTATATTCATTGATGATGAATAGTTAACTTGTTGAGACCAAAATTCATATGTATTCATTGATGATGAATATTGGAATGACCCAACCATGAGATGTCACTACATGGATCATAGTCAGTAGTAAATCTTTTAGTGATTATGTCTTTGTGTCCTTAGACTTGAGATGCATGCCCGTCTTGATGAGTGTAGCATTATATTTTGATATGGTTAAACGCTGTCCTGAATAAGGCTGTTATAAAGGCCATTATTGGGTATAATGTAAAGCTCGTGATAGACACGTGTATGCAATATAGGATTTGTTCCTCTAAAATGTTCGGAGTTAGATACTTTTTGAGCTCCTCGATGAATGAATAAGATATTTGTGTGGCCGCACCCAGATGTAATTAAGATGATACTTAATTAATTTGGTGATCTAATTCAGTTCTAAGATCGAGAAACAAAATTGTTAAACAAATGAGAATGACCGATGATCCATATCTCAAGTTTAACTAAAGTATCTGAAACAAAAGGACGAATGACATTTAACACTTACCATAAACAGTTTCGAGAAACTACCCTCACTTGAATTTGGGGACAATGACGTGTTGCTAGACGCTTACCATTGTTTGTATAGTTATTTGGTGTTGTGCCATGCACAAGTGGGAGTCTGTAGGATTAATGTGCAAGGTACAACATATAACTATATGGCCAACTTCATTTGAGCCTTCGGGGTCACACACATATACACCGAGACGTCAAATAAAATATATATGTGATGTATATATATTACTCAAGTAACAAAAGAGTAAATCGAAATTAATTCATTTACTATTCATATGAATAGTAAATGAAACGAAATTAATTAATTTACTATTCACATGAAAGTGACTTGATAGAAATTATTAGTTATAAGTTACATAACATACCCCTAAAGTATTTGAGAAATACGACTTTTTAAAACTAAATCAAACGAAATATGATATTACACACAAAGAAATCGAAAACAAGATATTCTTTTGATTTACTTTATGTTACCAAACAAACGGGGTATATCATATATTCATATATATATGTTCGTTGGGTTATGAGATGAATAAGAGAGAAAGTAAGAAAAGAAAATGTTTGTTTCATACGGAGTATTATTTTGGGTTCATAATATTAATCAAAGGTTGATTAATTATTACTTGGGTTTGGACTAGCATCCATTGACGTTGTTTGAAGTGTAGTGTGTACTATCCAAAGAGACGGTCGTACTTTTGATCGTAGGTTTCTCTCCGTTCATCAGTTTCTTCAAGAAAGGTATATCGTTAACTCACTTTGTGAATTAAATATTTTGACAATTATTAGTGGTGTAACTGGATCTTTGGGATCGTTAATCATGTGCATGTTTTATTAAATTTAAATATATGAATATTTAATTTTGTAAATGGTTTATAAAATAATAATTGATTATTATTTTAACTATCCGTTGCGTTAATCTGATTTAAAAGTACACACAATTATCCAACAGTTTTCGGAGATGAAGATGGTAACAAGCAAGTATCATTATAAATCCTTGCACTCTTTACCGAATTGAAAAACCCCCGTTCCATCCAGACTCCAACTCCATGTGTCTAGCTCGTTGCCGAAATTCACATGCTCGATGGCAGAAATCAACGACTTTAAAGCAACCATGTTAATTTCTTGGTCCAATATCACTCCTACTCCATTGCCATGCCCATACTTTATTAACTCATATCACGAAGCAAACAATCTTGATTTACCTCAAGGTGAATAGCAGATTAAACGTCGTAGGCAAAACACCTAAGGAGCTCCAAGCTACCTTCCAAAACCTTATAGAACTACCACAAATTAGAAAATAAGGAATGTGACCAAAATAAGTTTGATTAAATCATTATTGTGAACATATTATATAATAATATATATATCGACATCATTTGTTAAGAACAAACTAAACAAATACATCTATAAATTTACAAAATAAAATGATCGTTACAAAATTAAACACCTTTATTAATATATCAAATTGTATTATATAAAAAAATATATGTAGTTTTAATTTTTTTTATTATTAAAAACAACTAGAAAAGATTCTAAGCCCAACCTGGCGGCGATCCTCACTAAAGTCATTTTATCTCGTGGCCAACTATATCAATTGACCTTGACCAAACAATTCTAATCCAAAACAATCAATCCAAAAACATGCTATTACTTTTCTATTATACTTTTTAATTTTAATTTTATTATAAACATGTCTACCATCTATATACTTTAGGTTTATTTCAATACCCATGGTATTCTTTTTCGATATATTTTTCATTTTTAACTAATAAACGTGTGAAACACTCTTGTATTTATGAATAGCTTTGAATCCTCAACCTTCAATATCAAAAGCAATAGTAAACGTATCTATATGGGTTCACGTTGGGTTGAATTGTGGTTCTTTTTACCACTCTTTATGTTCTAACGTTACACATATCTTATTTATATTTGTGTTTATTTCACTTGGATCACAAAGAAGACTTTTTTTTTTGAACGGCACAAAGAATACTATTTATGACAAATACTCAATTGAATTCCAATATTAAAACATCACAGTTACATTTGTGTTTAATTCACTTTTGAATCGCAAACACTACTATTGTGACACATACTCAATTCCAATAGTAAAATCAAAAATCTAACACAACCAAATACTAATCACCATGTTTTAATTTTCTTAAGGATAATATAACAATAACAAAATAATAATAAGAAAATATATTTTTTTATTTTTGGAACAGCATAATAAGAAAATAAATAATACTCCCTATAACAATAACAATAACAATAACAATAACAATAACAATAACAATAACAATAATATAAGAACAATAAGAATGAAAATAAATACCGATAATAATAAGAAGAAAATAAAATCCTTATGTTTTCTTTTAATTGAATTTGTGATAGAGGAAAACAAAATGTTAATTGAAATGTTTGGCTAGTTAAGCCTTTGTTATATTTCGTTGCGCCCCTATCTAGCTTCTCGTTAGTGAGGGGGTAGTTTTATAAATTTTCATTGTTTAAAAAAAAAAAATTAATAAATAATACTCCATCCGTCCTAAATCTATTGTCCATTATTTCATTTTGGGACGTCCCAAATTAATTGTCTAGATTCTTTTTCAACTAATTAAAAGAGGCTAATCTGGAGAGAAGATATATTATTAGTGGAGAATAAAGTTAGTGGAATTTCTTAAAACTGCGTATTTTTTGTCAAGAGACAATAGATTTGGGACGGAGGGAGTAAATAATTACGAGTAATCTATAGAACTTTCTTTAAAGTCACATATTACCGCCATCAACCAAAAGCTGACCTAGTCTACCATAAACAACACGCAGCCCCTTTCTTCCTTCCTTGCTTTTTCATCCAAATTTACGATTACAATAATTAATTATTATTAATTTAAAATATTAACTTTTTTATTATTATTAAAAAAGTCAATTAATCTCCGCGTAAAATCCCTTACATATTTCGCAAAATCATTTCCCTTTTTCTCAAAATATATCAATCGATTCTTAAATTATTACTGTAATAATAAACAAACTCCATTCTGAATTCTCTTACCGGGAAAAAAATAAAAAAAGAAACGTCAACATGAACGATCTTTTATCTCGCTCTTTTTCCGGCGGCCGTCCCAGCGACATCGAGATGGGAAACGGAACAACCACCGGCATCGGCGACGGAGACAATCTCGAAAACTTCTTCAAAGACGTGGAAACAATCAAACAAGAATTAAAAGCAGTCGAACAACTTCACGATCAACTTCAATCATCAAACGAACAGAGTAAAACGTTACACAATGCGAATTCTATTAAAAAGTTACGAACTAAAATGGACAACGACGTCGCTTTGTCTCTTAAAAAAGCTAAACTTATCAAGAACCTGCTTGAGTCACTAGACCGGGGTAATGAGACGAACCGGAAGATTCCTGGTTGTGGACCGGGGAGTTCTACGGACCGGACGAGAACTTCGGTTGTGAATGGTTTGAGGAAACAATTGTCAACGGCGATGAAGTCGTTTAATGAACTCAGGGAGAAAATGGCAGCCGAACACCGTGAAACCGTTCAACGGAGGTACATATTTGAGCCTTAAATTTTATTTATTCAATTTCTTTTTAATTATATTTTTTGTAGCTTCTAAAGTAATTTTTTTTAAGAAATATTAAATGTTAATTCCATTCGGATAAAAGATCATTTATCATGTTTAATTGTTTTTCATGTGAAAGTCCGGCCAAATTTTATATTAATTATTATTATTATATTTATTTTTTATATTATTATAATATAAAATAGAAGGATATAAGTAATTGATATTACATTGATGATTGAAACTCTTTATGTAACAATCTATTCCATATCGGTTTGAGGCAAGAAGTTTCGGTCCATATAATAGCTAACGAATACTTAGGGTAGAGCTCAGGAGGGTTTGGACCCTACAATTAGACGTAGTGAAATTTATCTCTCTTTGGACGTTTGACCTTTTGAACCAACTAACTTAGAATCCGTATGAACAAGAAAACTTTATTCATTGGTTTTTAGTTGAAAACTGAAGAAATCGGTGGTCAATTGCTTTAGTTTTGGGAATGTTTATATATTGTATCAGATCAGAAATACTGGCAGGCAAGCGGCTCGTGCATCTCCTAGACATTTCAGTTTATCTGGTTATTGTGTTCTAATATAACTAGACATATTTTTGTAATTTTAATATATGTAGCTTATTGAATGTAAAAAACAACTAATGAGATATCATTCTATCTTTTTTAGGTACTATACAGTTACTGGTGAAAATCCAGATGAAGCTACAGTGGATAACTTAATCTCAACAGGACAAAGTGAGACGTTTTTGCAGAAAGCGATACAGGAGCAAGGGAGAGGGCAAGTAATGGAAACAGTGCTCGAAATTCAGGAACGACATGATGCTGTGACAGTAATTGAGCGGAGCTTAAAAGAACTGCATCAAGTGTTCATGGATATGGCGGTTTTGGTTGAGCATCAAGGTGGTCAGCTCGATGATATCGAGAGTCATGTGAACAGGGCTAACTCATACGTTACACGTGGGACCGTACAGCTGAATGAAGCTAGGAAGAAACAGAAGAATACTAGAAAATGGACATGTTTTGGTATCCTGTTGTTGCTGATCATTATTGCTATTGTCGTTCTCTCGATTAGACCATGGAAGTAGCATGTTTCTGAAGGTGGTTTATATCTGTGTTTCAATACTTTTACACTTGGTATTATATTCATTTTTCAATTTTTAATACTCTTGTTCATATAAATTTTATTGTGGGTGAGATTACTGTATTCTATTCTAGTTTGATACATTGGAGCTATTCTATTTTTTGGTTATTTGTTAAGATTCAGATTCTTGATTTGGAAATATGTATCTATGGTTATATTTACTGTTATATATTTTAAAAATAATACGGAGTACAATTTATACTCGGAAGCATCATCCATGTTAAGTTGTTATTATTAGGAATCCCTAACCGTGAGGTTGTGAGCTTGAATCCGTTATAGATAAAAAGATGTGTGTGTGTGTGTGTGTTTTCTTAAAAAAAAAAAAAAAAGCATAAAAATTGCCCTCTTAACCAAAGAAGAACAAAGTTTAGATATTTTGTTCCCACTTGGGTGGGTCCCACAACAGCTAAAGTTCCGGTCTAAAATATCACAAAGTCAAGAATGGTGCCATTTAGAGATTTAGACCAAATGCATTGGTAGGTAAATAACATTATCAAGCCAATATCAACACTTCTAGAAGGGATGACTAGACTTTAGTAAAAAAGGGGGTACTCTTTTAGAATGCTAATTATCTAATAATTAATGACAGATTGATCTTTTCTTAAGTTTGCAGAAAAGTCCATTCTTTGTATGTATAGTTGCACCTGTAACGAGTTCCACGGAATCTGGAGATCCCCTTAGCTCGACGTCAAACTTTTCTAGTAACATTGCTAATGCGATTGTCGATTCCATTAGTGCAAATTGGTCTCCGACACATCGTCTTGGCCCTCCACCAAATGGTAAGAAAGCAAAGTCTGATACAACCTAATATTAACCATCCATCAACCATATGTTAGGTTTCCCGAAAATATAACATAATGTACAACCATATGCTACGAGTATTTACTAAAATGTGTTAATGAGGATCATTAGTATATATGTCAATCTTAATCCATTTACTTATGAATGACTAAATTGAGGTTGTACTTCATCTCAAACGGGTCAAATCAAATAAATTATCTGACAATGGATCAGGTCTAAGTATTCAAAATCATTTCTCCAGCATGTTATTTATCATTTTCGCCTCTTACAGCATGTTTCTTATCGTATTGTATGTATGTTATTTATCTACAAAGATGCTCGTACAATATCTTCCACGTATGTACTGATTTCTATCATGTACCTATAGCTATATCTATATCTATCGTTTTGTTATGTTACTTTGGCCGGAGGTCCTTTCTCTCTCTATTCTCGAATAGAGGGAGGGATGACTTTTTCTAACCATGAGTGGAGAAATGATTTCCTGTACCTGCTGGTGGGGAAATGACTTCCCTTTTATTCGAGGGTGGAAGAAGGAATATCTACATCTTACTTTCACATACCCTACTTTCGTGGGATTGGGTATTGTTGTTGTAATCTTTATTATTATAAACAAAACAAGAAAGAGATTAAGAACGGTTTCCGGATTAACTTGACTTGTTTCGTTCTTATCCACAGAAAAAAAAAAAATGACATATTTAAACCCGAACTTGTTTTGGCATGTAACGCATCCCAACCCATCCATCTTACAATCTTTGGTACTCCCTCTGTCCCATTTTAAATGTACCCTATGAAATTTTGTTGGATTCAAGATATGATGAATGAATGTCAATTTTGCCTTTATATTCAAGGTAAGTTTGACTGAATATATTGGCTCTATTAATCGAGTCAACAGCAATCGTCGATTTATTGGCGACTTGACTGTCACTTAGAGCCTAAATTGAATTCCAGACAGGATTTAAAACCCATGAAAATTGATTCTACCATTTTCATAGCCTCTCATTTTTATTGTTTTTTTAATTTTTCCTACTTATAAGCCGGAGGTCCTTTTGGAAGCAATCTCTCTATCCATAGAACATTGAGAGGGATGACTTTCTCTACTCTTGGGAGTGTTTCACTTCTGGTGGAGAAATGACTTGTCTTTTTTCTAGGATAGGGGAAGGATTGTCTACATCTCACCTCTCATTTTCATAGCCTCTCATTTTTTTTTTAAATTTTTCCTACTTATAAGCCGGAGGTCCTTTTGGAAGCAATCTCTCTATCCATAGAACATTGAGAGGGATGACTTTCTCTACTCTTGGGAGTGTTTCACTTCTGGTGGAGAAATGACTTGTCTTTTTTCTAGGATAGGGGAAGGATTGTCTACATCTCACCTCTCCCATACCTCGCATATGCGGAATTGGGTTTTGTTGTTGTTGTGTAAGTTTGACTCAATTTATATAAGAAATGAATGATTAAGAGTAATAAATGAGGGCAAACTGGAGAATTGAATGATATTTAATAGTTATTTTTTGCAACTGAATAATTATTGTGAGATAAAATATAAATGGTAAGGCAGACACATATTTTGGGACGGAGGGAGTATTTACCATTGCCATTTTATTTTAATATAACAAGGTAAGAAGAATATATATATACACCTCACTGGGGTATAGAGCTCCAAGGCTTCTAGAAGGATCAAATCCGGCCCATCCTTCAATGCCGTTGTTATCTCTTTTAACTAGAAACCTCTCTGGTTCAAATTCGTTCGGATTGTCCCAAAAGTAAGGAGATCTATGAAGATTATATACCTGTTTCAAATATCGAAAAGGCACTCAAACAGCATCAAGCTCAAGATGTTCATCTGTCGTTAGTTGAAATTTTTTGATTTTTAGTAACGATAAAGAGTAATAGATGATTACTTACTGAGATAAAGATATCTGTTCCAGCAGGAATTTCATATCCCTCTTTATCACCCTTATAACCTCCTATTAAATTTAAACGAGTTCAATGGCATAGTAACTAGAAAATTTAGTGTTAACAAGAACTCTGACGTTACCTGGTAATCGATCAGATTTTAGAGAACGCCTGATGAGCAAAGGAGGCTGAGGATACAAACGAAGACTCTCAGAAATGATTAGTCTAACGTATCTACAAAGTTAAACACAATAAATTAGTATAGTTATCTACCAAGAAATTAACAAAAGCTTGCCATATGCAGACCATTATTAACAATACTACATCCTAAACCAGTCTAGGCAGGTCAAAAATAATAACCGATGATCGTGAAAAGGTGAACCAATTCCAACTTGACCTGATACGTGCTGACCCCAAACGACTAATAAGTTTCCATTACTAACTGTTTTTCTTCAAATAGATGGCTGAGGTTTTTTTAATGACAAAAGTGTTCAGTGTAAACCTGATAATAAGTGTTTCTTCTATCAATTATAAACTAATTAAAAGACTCATAACTGATAACAAGTGTTTCTGAGTTAACCCAACCCGTTTCGACCCCCTTTATGAAGGCAAACATGACTCTTTTTGGACCAGTTACTAACCCACCTAATTTTCCACCACAAATATTAAATAGCTGATTTTATAATTTGTTTAGTGACATACTCTAGCTTTTTAAGTGACTCTAACGTTATTCCTCCCTGTGAGACAACTGCATCGATTTCAGCCTGTGCTTTCTTCATTTTTTTGGGATGCTGCATAATAGTTGCTCATCAGACATTAACTTTCGGCCTTTAGGCCACAAAATTATCTCTAGACATTAAGAAAGTATATTTAATTAGATTAAGTATATGGTAGTATACATAAAATATATAGAATAAGTGAGTGAAAATGAAAACTGTATGTATAATGCCGTTAAAAAAAATGAAAAAGAAAAGAAATGATGTTTCATACTTGAGCAAGAAGAAAGACTGCCCATGTAAGAACGGCAGCTGTTGTTTCATGGCCAGCAATTAGCATTGTCATTAGGTCATCTCTTAGCTGTTTCATAAAATTGTGAAAAAATTATTCAAATTCAAATTCAAATAAAAAATAATAATACAAGGGTAAAATCCAAAACAACTCATTCTATTTTTCAAATTGTAAACCAGCGTGCAATGAACTTTGTAGATACTTAATCTGTGTAGCAAACTTTCAAATATTTTTTCAAGGTGCGTAACATACTTTCAAATTCTATTCCAAGGTGCACAATGTACAACCAATGTATCATAAAGTACAAGCAAGATAAAGTATGATCAAAGTTTTTTTTTAAACACTTGTATTCTATGCTTTCCTGGTTGTACGATGGGCACCTTGCAACAAAGTTTATAAGTTGCGCACTTTGAGCATTTACAAAGTACATTGCACACTTTTGGAAAGGACAATGTGTTTTTTTTCGCTTCTACCAAAATATATAAGCATCTCGTTTGTTGATTAAATTATATTTTTTATTTTTTTATTTTATATTGGAAGGATAGACTTACTTGACGGTCATCAACATCAACTCCCCTCATGTCAACTAAAAAACGTAGCAGACTCGCATCCTGAAATGACATAAAACCATAACATACCCAAACAAACAATTATAAAGCATAACCAAATATCAAACGTAATAACGTACTTCATACCTTGAGATTCGAGTAGTCACGTTCTTGCAACTTCTCAACGTCCGTTTCCTGATGATGAATAATAAGAAATATATTAGTAGCACTCGATTAACTTCATGTACTTGTCTCTTTTGCAATTGTTTGAATTCTGAATGCATATTTACCTGTCGTGTCTCCTTTGCGTTTTTTATGAGACTGTCAAGGCAATCGTTGATAATTTTGAGGTCATTTTCAAACTTTCTTTGTCTAGGAACCAGCCATCTAGCTGGCGGAAATTTCCAGTACGGAATGTAGAAAGTCGAACGATGCTCGGCCTCGAAAAGCGTACCATATACTGCCTGCAGGATATTAATGAGCTTCTATACGTAATTTAATAGATAAACAAGTAAACAACAGCCTGAAAAATAGAAGTGGTAATCTTGACCCATTTACTTATGAACAGGTCGATTGGGTCCATGTTTTATTTCTAGTAGGTCAAAACAACGATATGAGCCAACTGGGCTAAAAGGTATGTAAGTGAGATCTAATGCATTAAAACCTATTTACATTTATTTGAATTTTAGATTACTGTTGAAAAATAAATAATAATAATTTATTTATGATATTTGGCACACTACATACTATTTTAGTTATTTAAAAATGTTAGATTAAAGCTATTTCAGGCCGAACCGACCCATTTCTACTGGTACAAAAAATGCCCATTTCAGCCCAAACCCTTATAACACACACCTTGGTGATGTAACATAAGATTAAACCTTAATAACAGGAGATTCTTTTGTGACCGAACCAAAGTCATAATTGAAAACGCCAAGACCAATTATGTCTAGTGCCAAATTTGAGAATTCCGCTTCAAGATCCAACTCGATTTCCTGACCTCCTTGCAAGTTTTTTGCTTCTAGAAGCTTCTCAAGTTTCGATATTGATCTTTCAGAACAATTCGCAAACATTTTCACCATAGCTTCCAAATATAAGGTATGGAACCCCGGAGCTATAACTGTGAAACATGCAAATAAACATAAATAAAACTTCAACAACACAATATGTGACAATTTTGAAATTGATTGAACCTATGATATTGAATAGAACATGAAGCATATTACCTCTTCTCCTTTGCTTCCACGTTTCTAAATCGGCAGGAATTAATCCCTTCCCCATAATCGGTTCAAGAATATCAGCAAGAACTCCCTATATGATGCATATAATGTCACATATAAAAGTACAAAATTGTATGAAGATGGTCATCATAAATCATATATACTTCCATGGTGTCCAACATATTAGTAATATGAGATACGTAATGTTGAATCATATATCATATATCATATCATATACCTTATCAAATGAAAAGGCATTTTCACGAAGAATATATCTGGCGACAATAGGATCCGATACAACCACAAAAGCTTTTGGACCAAAGGCAAGTTTATAAACTGAGCCATACTGTTCAACAGATCATCATTGAGATATCAAAATCAGTAGCTATAATACAAATGCATAGTTATATGCAACAGGTAACAATAACAATACAAAATCAAATCAAATTCTAACCTCTGTCCATAATTTATGCTACAAATAACACAATGTTAAGATCATTTGAACAGGACTAGAACCTAATTCTATGATAAGCACTTGTAGCATGCAGTGTACACACATAAGTGAAATGTTTGAATTGCAAGGAGATATCATTTCCATATATTAAAAGGCAGGTTGAATAAAATGGTAACATATTTTAGGCTATATTCACTTTAGGATTGAACTTTCACTTTCAACTATAAAAAGATAACTCAGTGTTGAAATTTTTTGTTTCGATAACTACCAAGTACAAAAGTTTTGAGGAGTAATAATTTCTAATTCGGACCTGCATATTCAATCAAAATACTAGTGTTCAGCTGACATGTTAGTAGCTTCAACCAAATTTATTTTCATATTTGATAGTAGTCTTTTCTGAATCACCAAATATTCACACGCATTCATCACAAACGTTACATCTGTCCCATTGGGACTCGAAACCACAGCCTCATCGCTGTTAGGCCAAAGATAATTCATTATCTCAAATAAAAAACATGCTAAAGTTCCATACTTTCAAGTGCACTTAGCCTTTTACACTAAAATATATCAACAGAACACAAATGAACCACTACGCATTGAATTGAATGGTACACTAACAAGTAACAACCAAACTACATCTATTTGTGATGCTAAAATTGAAAATATGAATGAGTTGTACCTGAATGAACCAATCATACAAAGAAAAGAAAAGAGGTTTTCCAAACAAATCAGAAACAGCACCTTCAGCAACAGGCATGGATCCAATACTTCCACCACTTAAAAAATTAGTCAATAAATTGCTTGCATTATCCAATACATTCCTACTCTTGTTTTTCTTCTCATCTGTACTTGTTGATTCACACCTGCACTCATCACACAACACATAAAACACCATATCCATACTAAATCAATTTCCCAAATTTCCATTCCAATTCAACAAAAAGATTGAAAAAAGTTACCTGATTTGACAAATTCTTGAACTTGAAGTGAATTGACAAAAGGGTTTAGAAGAAGTTGAAGATGGGAAACTATTTGTATGAAGTTGAGGGAGTAAAGAACAGTTACTAGTGAAAGTTGACATTTTTATTTTGAATTCAAGTTCAATTGAAAGGGGATTTGAATTATGAATGTGTATGTATATGATATCAGTGCCAAAATTTGGTAGCCACCCACATGCTATTGTGGCTCTGGTTTGCTAATTATAGCAGAGTGATTAAATTAAACAAAAAAAAAAAAAAAAAACTGGAACTTGAATTGTCAGTGGGAAAGATATTTACCGAAATATTGGTTCACTGTCTGCCAAAACCGTTGATAAGTTTTTTATTTTTTAATTTTTATTTGTTTTAGAAATAACGATGACTACTTTCATCGAAAAATGAAAGCAAACAAAACACAACAATTACAATTACAAGGACGGCAAGTAGTAGCGAAAGCAAAAAAAAAAAAAAAAAAAAAAAAATTAAAAATTTCACAGGAGGCTAAATTTTTTCCAGAAGCGTAGTAACTTTTTCGGTTAAGGCTATTCAAGAGTCATATATATTTTTTTTGTCCCGATGTAGACCATATACCCAAAAAATACTATTATAGGCCATAAACTTTAAAAAAATGTATTAATGTAAACCAACTTAACTTGTTGACCTGATTTTAAGGTTGTTCGTTTGACTTTTTTTCCGAAACTTTGACTTCGAAATTCGGATTCGTTTTTTTGATTTAAGAGTTGTAAATTTAAAAATAGTTTCACAAAGAGATTTTCGATCTCATCTGTATTTTTACATTTCGCTATAACCTCTCAGATTGATCTGGTGCTCAAATCTGGTACGGTTTTGGTGAAGGATGAACTCGAGATCAAACTTTATGAATTTGTTGTTGATTATCAATTCTGATGATGTGCGAAACTTCGTTTGATGTTATGATTCACTAATCTGAAGTCAATTTGTTAAGAGAATCATCCTTGATCGATTTTGTAGATTAAGCTTAAAAAAAGTATACTTTTTTGTGTGCTAACTAGTTAAAGACCCGCGAGATCGCGGGTATTTTGGAGTTATGTTTTTAGAAGACTAAACGTACGATAGTATGAAAGCAATTAAATTTGTACGAACATGAAATACATTATCATTTATGCTGCATAGTTTGAGATAATTCAAAAACTTAAAAAACCAAAGTATCCATCAATAAAAAGAAATGAAAGCAATTTAATAAAATATGATGAGTTGGTGATTTATTCTGATATGATTATCCGAAAAAGCTGTGTATATGCTATCAAATCGTTGTCGTACTCTCGAACATATCAGACAACGTAGTTAATCGTTTGATATGATCATGAATTGTGAATAATGCCAAAACACGTTGTCTTGTTTTGAGTATTTTGTGAATACTTGAGAGAGTCTTGTGTCGTAAAACATCAGCCTATCAATAAGGATAATTTGTAAGAAAGTTCCATCATATAAGTTAAAAAGGAAAGAAATTCTAAATGTTAAATAAAGTTTATGATTTACTATACCTCACTCATAAAGTCATGCATAATAGTAAGCTTTTCAACCAAAGAGGACATTGAACTGAGGTAATTTGTCATTGCAGCTTCATCACCTTTGTTGACAAAATCTTGTCTGATTAAAGTATTTGATATGGTTGCTTATAATTTTGTAAACTTTGAAGTTAGTTCATTCTGTTGTTTGGAGATATTAGTTGACAAAGACTCCATTTCAATAGTTCCAAAGAGCTCAATGTGGTTTTTGATTAACTGTTATAATGAATTTCGTTGGTTGAAATAAAATTATACAGATTTTGACAGATTTAATATTGAAAAATATTAAAGATATAAATAAGGTTAATAAAAAAGAGTAAAAGATAATGATAATGTGAATTTGCCTTCAACATATCAGTTGGACGTATTCCCCCAATCCACATTGTACATCGTTGAGCAGGTGTCATCCAAGATCCATAGATAATAGTAAACACATGATTTTTCGACGCATTTTTCTTAATATTAAAAATCGTATAGAAATGTGATAATGTGTTATCCACAATTGAGAAAATATCTGCTTCAATAAATTCTCCAATTAATCGTCTACGTAGTTGCATTATACGTTGGCGGGGTTCAGTAAACCAATCATTAAATTGTTTGTTGAAGTTAATAGGATATGCAATAAACATATGATAACATTTTATCTATAATAAACGTATGATTAAAAAAATACATGATGATATAAATAATAAATACGTATAAAGATTGTTGTTAATTGAGTATATACCACGATTGATGTCTTCGTTAATACCAACCTGTAAGAGTATGTTAACGGATTAGTTAATATTATTTTTCTTGTTGTTATACATTATCGAGTGTATTCCTTGTATTAGTTGGTTGTTTAACTGTAAACATGAAATATATGACATACCTCTTTTAGTTGTTCGTTTTTCAATTGTATTTCCTTGTTCAATTCTGTAACCTTTAACTCCAAATTTCGCATGTATGTCTAACAAGCATATAATAGTATGTTAGGTAAATTCGTTTAAAGTTTACTGATGTATGTAAGATCAATCAAAAAACCTGCTGATTTGAACGGCATCTCTTAACAGCTTCTCGATTGAGGACCTTTTTCTTTTCTTTCTGCAAAGATGTACAAAAATATAAAATTAAGTATGAATGTATGACTGGAACAATGAACAAATAAATTGTATGTTAAAAGATTCATATATTATTGTCATGTGCCTGTGTTAATAAAAAAAAATATCGATGTTGTTATACAACATTGAATTTGTTTGAACATTTACTTATCCGTATGTAGTTATATAATTCAAATAGATGATAATATGTGTAAAACCGTACCTTATCTGAAGCATCATCCATTGTTGAAACGTATTCACTGATTGATGACGACTTATTTTCAATAGAATTGAGATGATCTGTATGTCATGGATAAGTATATGTTCCCATATAATGTTGTTTATACGGTAAAATAATTGAAAGCATAATTTTAGGAAATCAAGTTATACAGTTAAAAGTTTATGATGCCCCGTACAAAACCATCGTGTACGAATCATCAACAACAGGATCATTACAAGGTCAAACACTATATGCGTTTTCAAAACAAGTTTGCATTCATGATAAAAGGTGACGTCATAACCAACGTCAAATGTTTTACATCAAAAGTATGCTTCTATGAATGGAAGCAAAGATAATAGTACGTGACCCTTAGGTCGTTACAAATCATAGTTTCAAAAGTAAATAAGTCTGAATGCAAGATAAACAGTTCATGCGGTGATAACTCTAGAGCAGCGGGTGTCTACAGCAAGACTAGTACACAGCGGAAGCAACCTTAAGCACCTGAGAAAAACATGCTTAAAAACGTCAACACAAAGGTTGGTGAGCTATAGTTTAGGTATAACAGTATGTAAGGTAGGCCACGAGATTTCAGTGCTACAGAGAGCGTTTCAAAACAGTATGATAAAGTATATGTTTAACCGTGGGCACTTGGTAACTAACTTAACGTTTATACCCCCTGAAAGTACACTTGGCAAGTTCGTATGTTTACGAAGTATTTAAACACTCGTTAAATGCTAGCGCGACTAGCCCAAGTGGGGATGTTAAACCCTATGGATCCATATCTAAGATTCGCGTTCACCGGTTCAAAAACCAATGACTAAATGTTACCGAGCTAAAGAGAATGTTTATGCTGTTGTATAACCCACACATATATAAGTTTAAGTACTCGTGCCTAGTATGTAAAACGTAAAATGCGCATGTATTCTCAGTTCCCAAAATAGTCAAAGTAAAAAGGGATTGCTATAACTCACAGTGGTAAAGTAGTGGTAAAGTATGACTCGGGAAATAAGCAAGTACGTAGGTCCGGAAAGTCCTCAACCTAAGTCAAATAGTACTAAGTCAGTAAATTGTCTCAATAGGTTTAAATGTATGTAAATTAGGTCTTAAAGGTCATCATCATTCATCATTAAACAAAAGGTGTAAAGTAAGTTTCGTTCATGAAAAGAGTTTAAAACAAAGGCTGACTTCGGTCAGTCACCACGGCCTCTATCTGTGGTAAACATTCCAGAAGCAAAATCGTCTTTGTTTGACCGTGGCAACGGTCTAAGTGCGAGTAGGTCAGAATTTTCAGCACAACGTTAAAAGGACATAGTGACGATCGGAGGGCCATAAATCCTAAACCGTAACTCGGATTAAGACGAGTCCTAAATGAAAAGTTATCTACTCGAACAGAGCTAACTTAAAATTATCTTTACAGTAGCCTAGGTCATACTGATCAAACCCATTAACAGTAAATAGTAGGTTCCGGGGTTTATTGGTACTCGATGCTTATCACGGTTCTCATCCTTGATGCATATAGCTTCAAGTGTACAACTCGTTGATGTGTTTACATCATATTTACCAAGTTTTGACCATAATAACCCAAGTGTAAGTCTAAGACATGTAGCACAACTCACTTAAGTGTTGCAAGTGTTTTGATGAACCAAAGTTACATCAAAGTCTTAGATTTAACACATACATGAAATATAAAAGTAATATTGAACTACAAACTTGAATGTAAACTAACTAATCAAGATCTTAAGATGTAGAACATAGTTCTTAGTTAGATATTGAAGATCCAAGACCCAAAAGTCTAGATCTAAAGTTATTAAGTTAAATCTAACACAAGTGTATGAAGTTATAACTAAAGAGTTACACTTCCATGTTCTTGAACTTTCAAGTTAACTTTTAGTTCCAAGAAGTATGAGATCAAGACTAACTTGTAATACTTGACCAAATCACAACTTTAAAGTACATAAAATGAAGAAATAATCTAAATAAATAAATAACAAGTTCATGGGTTTCATACTTTTAAAGATTCAAGCCTAAGTCTTGATCTTTAGAAAGTAAACTTTAAGTTTACTTCATGAACTTCAAGTATGGTTTTAACTCATGAACTTTAATCTTTTAAAACTTTAAATGTAGAACATAAACTACCAAGTTTAGTTCTTGTGTGTTCTTGTTATGAACAAGATAAATGAAGAATCAAACTAACAAGTTTGATTCTTAATAATTTGTAAGTAACAACAAACAACTACAAGTAATGTAAATAATAATCAAAGACAAGTAACAATAAACAAAAGATGATGATTATGGGTGTATTATGTTTCAGTTTTGGCTAAAGAAAAGAAGGAGAAAAATAACTTGTAACTTACAAAGTTAGAGAGAAAGGAAAGATGAGAGAAAGAGTGCAAGTTTGTGTGTGTGTAAAATGTGAAGTGAACAAGTGAGTAAGTAAACAAAATTTGAAAACAAAAACTTCTCCCAAGGCCATTTGGCCATCGACTTTTGCAAGGAGAGAGGGGAAGAGAAAAATCCACAAGGTTACTTCATGCATTTGGTTTAAAAGGTGGTTAATAAGTGTGTTTGCATGGGAATGAACAAGTGACTAGATTCTCATGTATTAAACTAACTAGTTTCATTCTAATGTGATACTTACATGAGTGTTGGGCTAAATAATCCATCTAGTTAAGTAGAGTGGGCTAACAAGTCCATTAAAGATGTAGGGTGGGCTTCCAAGTCCACTAATATTAATAAAAGCCCAAGTTTCAAGTAGTTATCAAATAAATCCAATTAAAGCCCAAGTAATTAACTAATATCCATAGTTAATCAAAATGATTATTAAAACTTAATCATGAATGTAAATAATACTTGAAAATATTATTCGTGTAATGTATGTGTGTCACAAAGACGTTTCGGGCATTTAAAGTCAAGTATGATCAATCATGGTAACAAGTAAATGTAATAACATACATTCGTTTAAATCACAAGTATTAATAATAAACATTATTAATAAATAAACGTTGAAAAATCCAGGGTCGTTACATTACCCACCTGTTAAAGAAAATTTCGTCCCGAAATTTTAAGTTGAGGTAGATGGAGGAGTCGGGAAAAGGTGAGGATACTTCCGCATCATTTGATCCTTTCGCTCCCAAGTAAACTCAGGTCCTCGTTTTGGCATTCCATCGTACTCGAACGATCAGAATCTTGTTGCGTTTCAAAGTTTTGATCTCACGATCCTTAATTTCGACAGGCTCTTCCACAAAGTGAAGTTTGTCATCAATCGTAAGTTCCTCAAGTGGTATGATAAGTTCAGGTGCATCAAGACACTTCTTCAAGTTTGATACGTGGAAGGTAGGTTGAACTGAATTCAATTGAGTTAGAAGATCCAAACGGTATGCAACGGGTCCAACACGCTCCAAAATTTCAAAAGGACCAATATATCGCGGGTTTAACTTTCCACGTTTTCCAAAACAGACCACACCTTTCCAAGGTGCAACCTTCAACATTACACGGTCACCCACGTTGAATTCAAAGTCTTTTCGTTTAAGATCGGCATAACTCTTTTGGCGATCGCGGGCAGTCTTAAGTCTCGCTTGAATCTGAGCAATCTTCTCCGTGGTTTCATGGACTACCTCGGGTCCAGTGATCTACTTTTCGCCTACTTCAGCCCAACAAGTAGGAGATCGGCACTTGCGGCTATAAAACACTTCAAAAGGTGCAGAATTAATGCTTGAGTGATAACTGTTGTTGTATGAGAATTCGGCTAACGGCAAATGCCTTTCCCAGGCCTTTCCGAAATCAATAACACATGCACGCAACATGTCCTCCAAAGTCTGAATCGTGCGTTCACTTTGTCCATCGGTATGTGGATGATATGCAGTACTCATGTCGAGACGAGTTCCCATGGCTTCTTGCAAAGAACGCCAAAATCTAGAAGCAAAACGGGGATCACGATCTGAGATGATCGATAAAGGTACACCATGATGAGATAAAACCTCCTTGATGTATACTTGAGCAAGTCTCTCCATCGTATCCGTTTCCTTCATCGCTAGGAAGTGTGCAGATTTAGTAAGGCGGTCAACAATAACCCAGATGGTATCGTATCCGCCCACCGTCTTTGGTAGCTTGGTGATGAAATCTATAGTTATCCTTTCCCACTTCCATTGTGGGATTTTCGGTTGTTGAAGTAACCCAGAAGGTCTCTGATGCTCGGCTTTAACCTTCGAGCAAGTCAAACACTTACCAACATAAATTGCAACATCCTTCTTATGATTC
The DNA here is from genome assembly GCF_046630445.1 of Rutidosis leptorrhynchoides. Taxonomy (NCBI): domain Eukaryota; kingdom Viridiplantae; phylum Streptophyta; class Magnoliopsida; order Asterales; family Asteraceae; genus Rutidosis; species Rutidosis leptorrhynchoides. Next base: position 416,957,610 of record NC_092336.1, read on the forward strand.
GGCCACCAATACTATTCTTTAAGATCGTGGTACATCTTGCCTGCTCCGGGATGAATCGAATATCTCGATTTGTGTACTTCATCAAGTATAAGGTTCCGTAAATCTCCATAAAGAGGTACCCAAATTCTTCCGGCATAACATCGGAGTTCAGACTCTCTAACCTCGAATCGAGAGACAAGTATGTTCAAATGTTCATGAGATATATTCTCCTCTTTGAGAGCCTCATCTTGGGCTACTCGGATCTGGCTGTTGAGGTTCGAATGGATGGTGATGTTCAGAGCCCTAACACGAAGAGGTGCCGTCCTCTCCTTTCGGCTTAAAGCGTCAGCTACAACATTGGCCTTGCCAGGGTGATAACGAAGTTCACAATCGTAGTCGTTCAATGTCTCGATCCATCAACGCTGTCTCATATTCAGTTGCTTCTGATCAAAGATGTGCTGGAGGCTTTTGTGGTCGGTGAAGATAGTGCTCTTAGTTCCATACAAATAGTGTCTCCACAATTTGAGCGCAAAGACAACGGCTCCAAGTTCAAGATCGTGAGTAGTGTAGTTCCGCTCGTGAATCTTCAATTGTCGGGAGGCATAAGCGATAACCTTTAAGCGTTGCATCAGCACACAACCAAAACCACTCTTCGAAGCATCGCAATAAACGACAAAATCGTCACTGCCTTCAGGAAGTGATAAGATAGGTGCGGTGGTTAACTTCTTCTTCAAAGTTTGGAATGCTGATTCGTGTGCGGGTTCCCAAATGAACTTCTTCCCTTTGTGAGTCAACGAGGTCAAAGGAGGCGCAATCAGAGAGAAACCTTCAATAAACCTTCGGTAGTAGCCGGCGAGACCTAAAAATTGGCGAATATGCATCGGAGTGGTGGGAGTCTCCCACTTGCTGATAGCTTCAATCTTGGCGAGATCAACTTTGATACCCTGGTCGCTCACAACATGACCCAGAAACTGGACTTCCTTCAACCAAAATTCACACTTGGAGAATTTGGCATAAAGCTGCTCTTGTCTCAAGAGTTCAAGCACTAATCAAAGATGTTGCTCATGCTCTTCTTCACTCTTAGAGTAGATGAGGATATCATCTATGAAGACGATAACAAACTTATCCAGGTATGGCTTGCAGATACGATTCATAAGGTCCATGAACACGGCAGGTGCGTTGGTTAATCCGAATGGCATCACGAGAAACTCATAATGACCATAACGAGTTCTGAATGCAGTCTTCATCACATCACTTTCCTTCACCCTCAATTGGTGATAACCGGATCGCAAATCGATCTTGGAGTAAATGCTCGATCCTTGAAGTTGATCAAAAAGATCGTCAATGCGGGGAAGAGGATACCGATTCTTGATCGTCAATTTGTTGAGTTCACGGTAGTCGATACACATACGGAAGGATCCATCCTTCTTCTTCACAAACAACACAGGTGCGCCCCAAGGCGAGAAACTTGGTTGGATAAATCCACGGTCTAGCAGTTCTTGTAGTTGACTCTGTAATTCTTGCATCTAGGAAGGTGCGAGTCTATAAGGTGCGTGAGCTACAGGCGCAGCTCCTGGCACTAAATCGATCTGAAATTTTACTTCTTTTGGCGGCGGTAATCCAGGCAATTCTTCAGGGAAGACATCGGAAAATTAGATCACAATTCGAACGTCGTTCACATTCTTCACCTCGGTTTCTACCGTTTTCACATGTGCTAGGACAGCAAGGACGTCCCTTCTTCATGATCTTTTGCATTTTCACGCAACTAATGAGGTTCAGCTTTGAGGTACATCTCTCATCGTAAATGATCAGTGGCTCACCATCTCCTTGTGGTATACGAAGAGCTTTATCTCTACAGATAATATCGGCCCTTATCTTGGTCAACCAATCCATACCGACGATCACGTCAAAACTTTCCAATTTGATGGGTATCAAATCAATTTCGAAATCTGCACCAGCTATGTTGATAATAACTCCTCGACTAATATGGTCAACTTTCTCAAGTTTACCGTTGGCTACTTTGACAATCATACTCTCTTTTAACGGGACTAACTACCAATTAATCTTATCGCAAAAGTATCTACATACATAACTCCTATCGGCACCAGTATCAAATAGGACAGAAGCTAAAAGATTGTTGATAGTGAATATACCTGTCACCAAGTCGGGATTCTCCCATGCATCCCTTGCATTAACGTTGAAAGCTCTACCACGGGGTGGTCCACCGTCTTTTCTTTTGTTGGGGCACGCATTTCTGAAATGGCCCGTTTGTCCGCATTCGTAGCACTTTTTTGGTCCATTAGGGTTCGCCTTACATTCAGGGTGGTGACCTTGCAGTCTTTACCGATATGCCCAGTACGTTGGCACTTTTCGCAAACAACGATACAATACCCAGTATGGTGCTTGTAGCACCGCTTGCATTGTGGTAAGGTTCCCTTGTAGTTCGGGTTTGAGTTGGTGTTCGGATTGGGGTTTCCACCGTTGTTGTTTCCTCTGAAACCCTCATGTCGTTTTGCCGGGTTCTGATCATAGGTCCTTCCCCTGTTGTTATCCCATTTGCGCTTCTCACTACTACCCGCTTCAGACTTAGCCTTCTCCGGTTCATCGATAATAATTTGATTCATTAAAGTATGCACCATGCGCATCGCTTCCAGGACATTTGGCGGCTTGGACGAGGTGACGTTTCCCTTAATGCTCTTAGGAAGTCCCCAGAAGTACCTTTCCATACGCTTGAATTCCGGGGTGACCATTTTCGGACACATCAGGGCTAGTTCCAAAAACCTCCGGTTGTAACCATCAAGGTCGTTCCCAACGGACTTTAACTGCATAAATTCCATCTCCATCTTCTGGATCTCGGTCCTAGGGCAATATTCCTCAATCAGGGCCCCTTTGAATTCCTCTCATGGAGTAGCAAACGCCTCATCGATACCTTTTGCTTGAGCCAACGTGTTCTTAGTGCGCCATCAGACAGCGTGCATGAAGCAAACTTGGTTTTATTCTCCTCTGAATAGTTACTGACTCGAAACACAGATTCTAACTTCTCGAACCATCTAGTGAGACCAACCGGCCCCTCTGTTCCACTGAAGTTGTGAGGTTTGCAGCTCTGAAACTCCTTGTACGTGCACCCATTACAAATGGGTTGAATAACCGGTGGCGGTGGCGGTGGAGCTTGAGGTTGCATTTCCGCAATGGCTGCGGCTACCCTTTCGACAATCATCTCCCCGATTTGGGCTGTGGTAGGTGTTGATGTTGATCATCCGTTGGCCATGGTGTTCTAAACAAAAATTTTGACTCAAGTCAAAATCCAGTATGCAAATAGTAATAAAACAGTATATGGTAACCAACATGGAGTCAACACATCACATGTTTATTAAGTAATGCAATCCAGGTACAAATACCACAGAATCATATAGTAACGTAAATAGAACATCGTGCAAGAATTAAATAACACAAGGTTCCATTCATTAATAATAATAAGTTGCATACATCTGTATAAGTTCGTACAATACATAAGTGAAAAATAAAACTACAACTAGATTACATAATGAAATCTACTACAAAAGCCCTACGGTGAAGGTGGGTGTAGGATGTCCAATACATGGGACATCTGGTCCTCGAGCTCAGTTACCCGAGCACGGAGGATCTCCACCTCCCTCATCAGTTCCTCGGCCGAGGGGGAGGGTGGGGCAGGTGGTGCTGTCGGTACGGTTGGTGCTGGTGGAGCTGGTGGTGCAGACGGTCCGGCTCTGGAAGTAAAGGCTGAGAGGCGGTAAGGCTTACGGATGAAAGGATCAGCAGGATATGGTACAAGCCGCTTACGGGCGGTAACCCTACGACGCCGACTAAATGTGTCAGTGAATGCTCGACCCCCGTTGATCCCCGAAATAATGGTACCGTCGAAGCTATACCGCTTCTTCGGTGGGGTGGAGGGTGGCTGAACAGGTGCATCATCGGGGTCCTCCTCGTCGGAGTCATCGTCATTAGAGTCGTCTGTAGATGAGTCATCAGATGAAGGATCATCTGAATCGTGTGGAGGTGGCTGCACGGGTAGCTGTACTGGCTCCCCTCAGGCAGCCATCATCTATCAGTATCTGAAGGGTTGAATAGGCACGAGACGTCCGTCAGGAGTGCGTCGGCACCAATGGCGATACTGGTTACGGAATGGACCCTCCCCAAACTCCGCGGGAATCACAACATCACCGGAGCGAGGCTGTGACCCCGAGGGTCCTGGGGCAGATGGAGTTGGAATCTCCGGGAGGTCCTGGGCTCCGTCAGAAGTAGCCACTGGGGCGGGAGTATAGCTGCTAGCTCCGGAAGATGAAGCGCCGGGGTCACTGGTGGGTAACGGGATCGGTGTGTCAGCAACAGTAGTAGGTGAAGTGGCTGAAGTGTCTGAACTTCCCAAAACGATAGCAGGTGGAATATCCGACATCTGAACAAGGAAAAATAAATTTTCCATGTCAGTAAGTCATAAAGCAAGCACGTATTAGGCCAACAGTCTAAATCATGTATAACAGTAAGTAGCATGGCAATAACGACAAGTATCATGCAATCGAAAGCAGATAATAGCATGCAGTAGTGAAATCATGTAATAGCATACGGCATATAGCAGTAAAAGTAAGTAGCAGCATGCAGTAAGTTCAGCGGAAACAAGTAAACTAGCAAGTTGTAGATTAGTCCTATTAGTGAATCCTACTCGGGTCGGTCTTAGACTCACTAATGCAACCTAATTCCCTACAACCAATGCTCTGATACCAAATGTGATGCCCCGTACAAAACCATCGTGTACGAATCATCAACAATAGGATCATTACAAGGTCAAACACTATATGCGTTTTCAAAACAAGTTTGCATTCATGATAAAAGGTGACGTCATAACCAACGTCAAATGTTTTACATCAAAAGTATGCTTCTATGAATGGAAGCAAATATAATAGTACGTGACCCTTAGGTCGTTACAAATCATAGTTTCAAAAGTAAATAAGTCTGAATGCAAGATAAACAGTTCATGCGGTGATAACTCTAGAGCAGCGGGTGTCTACAGCAAGACTAGTACACAGCGGAAGCAACCTTAAGCACCTGAGAAAAACATGCTTAAAAACGTCAACACGAAGGTTGGTGAGCTATAGTTTAGGTATAACAGTATGTAAGGTAGGCCACAAGATTTCAGTGCTACAGAGAGCGTTTCAAAACAGTATGATAAAGTATATGTTTAACCGTGGGTACTTGGTAACTAACTTAACGTTTATACCCCCTAAAAGTACACTTGGCAAGTGTGTATGTTTACGAAGTATTTAAACACTCATTAAATGCTAGCGCGACTAGCCTGAGTGGGGATGTCAAACCCTATGGATCCATATCTAAGATTCGCGTTCACCGGTTCAAAAACCAATGATTAAACGTCACCGAGCTAAAGGGAATGTTTATGCCGTTGTATAACCCACACATATATAAGTTTAAGTACTCGTGCCTAGTATGTAAAACATAAAATGCACATGTATTCTCAGTTCCCAAAATAGTTAAAGTAAAAAGGGATTGCTATAACTCACAGTGGTAAAGTAGCGGTAAAGTATGACTCGGGAAATAAGCAAGTACGTAGGTTCGGAAAGTCCTCAACCTAAGTCAAATAGTACTAAGTCAGTAAATCATCTCAATAGGTTTAAATGTATGTAAATTAGGTCTTAAAGGTCATCATCATTCATCATTAAACAAAAGGTGTAAAGTAAGTTTCGTTCATGAAAAGAGTTTAAAACAAAGGCTGACTTCGGTCAGTCACCACGGCCTCTATACCTACTGAAATAAGGTGAGACTAGTGGCCATGGATCCATGTATGAGTCCTCTATCTGTGGTAAAAATTCCAGAAGCAAAATCGTCTTCGTTTGACCGTGACGACGGTCTAAGTGCGAGTAGGTCAGAATTTTCAGCACAACGTTAAAAGGACATAGTGACGATCGGAGGGCCATAAATCCTAAACCGTAACTCGGATTAAGACGAGTCCTAAATGAAAAGTTATCTACTCAAACAGAGATAACTGAAAATCATCTTTTAAGTAGCCCAGGTCATACTTATCAGACCCAGTAACAGTAAACAGTAGGTTCTGGGGTTTCTTGGTACTAGATGATTATCACGGTTCTCATCCTTGATGCATATAGCTTCAAGTGTACAACTCGTTGATGTGTTTACATCATATTTACCAAGTTTTGACCATCATAACCCAAGTGTAAGTCTAAGATATGTAGCACAACTCACTTAAGTGTTGCAAGTGTTTTGATGAACCAAAGTTACATCAAAGTCTTAGATTTAACACATACATGAAATATAAAAGTAATATTGAACTACAAACTTGAATGTAAACTAACTAATCAAGATCTTAAGATGTAGAACATAGTTCTTAGTTAGATCTTGAAGATCCAAGACCCAAAAGTCAAGATCTAAAGTTATTAAGTTAAATCTAACACAAGTGTATGAAGTTATAACTAAAGAGTTACACTTCCATGTTCTTGAACTTTCAAGTTAACTTTTAGTTCCAAGAAGTATGAGATCAAGACTAACTTGTAATACTTGACCAAATCACAACTTTAAAGTACATAAAATGAAGAAATAATCTAAATAAATAAGTAACAAGTTCATGGGTTTCATACTTTTAAAGATCCAAGCCTAAGTCTTGATCTTTAGAAAGTAAACTTTAAGTTTACTTCATGAACTTCAAGTATGGTTTTAACTCATGAACTTTAATCTTTTAAAACTTTAAATGTAGAACATAAACTAGCAAGTTTAGTTATTGTGTGTTCTTGTTATGAACAAGATAAATGAATAATCAAACTAACAAGTTTGATTCTTAATAATTAGTAAGTAACAACAAACAACTACAAGTAATGTAAATAATAATCAAAGACAAGTAACAATAAACAAAAGATGATGATTATGGGTGTATTATGTTTCGGTTTTGGCTAAAGAAAAGAAGGAGAAAAATAACTTGTAACTTACAAAGTTAGAGAGAAAGGAAAGATGAGATAAAGAGTGCAAGTTTGTGTGTGTGTAAAATGTGAAGTGAACAAGTGAGTAAGTAAACAAAATTTGAAAACAAAAACTTCTCCCAAGGCCATTTGGCCGTCGACTTTTGCAAGGAGAGAGGGGAAGAGAAAAATCCACAAGGTTACTTCATGCATTTGGTTTAAAAGGTGGTTAATAAATGTGTTTGCATGGGAATGAACAAGTGACTAGATTCTCATGTATTAAACTAACTAGTTTCATTCTAATGTGATACTTACATGAGTGTTGGGCTAAATAATTCATCTAGTTAAGTAGAATGGGCTAACAAGTCCATTAAGGATGTAGGGTGGGCTTCCAAGTCCACTAATATTAATAAAAGCCCAAGTTTCAAGTAGTTATCAAATAAATCCAATTAAAGCCCAAGTAATTAACTAATATCCATAGTTAATCAAAATGATTAATAAAACTTAATCATGAATGTAAATAATACTTGAAAATATTATTCGTGTAATGTACGTGTGTCACAAAGACGTTTCGGGCATTTAAAGTCAAGTATGATCAATCATGGTAACAAGTAAATGTAATAACATACATTCGTTTAAATCACAAGTATTAATAATAAACATTATTAATAAATAAACGTTGGAAAATCCAGGGTCGTTACAAAGTTCATCATAATTATTTGAGATTTTGTGATATCTTTTATTTCTAGGTTTGATTTTTGAAATGGTTTTTTGAGATAAGGTAAGATAGCCTATCAACGATTTATTTTTAAACCGGATTTAGGGCATTAAAAGTTAGAACGTATTAAACGCTATGGAAGTATTGATCAGCATCTACACCAAATATGTATTGTGTTTTCAATTTTTAAAAGTCAAAGGATAAGATAAATAACTAATATATATGCATAAGAGATAATTTCCATGTATATATACCAAACGTACTCCATTGTATTATAATTTATTAGTTCCTATACATATAAATTAGCAAACAAAAACAATTGATTATAAATGCTACCATTGAATAATTTTAAAATGGCTGAGAAATTATCTCTTGATCTTGCATCTGGTAGTAATATGATACCAGATGATCGAATGGATTATCATCTCTTGAAATACGTATCAGTGGAGGCAATGTTTGGATAAGTTTCTTAACTTTGGTTTTTTTAACACTGTATATGCATTAATTTAAATTCTAAGACATTAATACATTATTGTCTTTTCTAATAGCGACTTCCTGACAAGTTGAATGGAGTGCCAGGGCTGAAGAGTAAAGCTAAAGTTTGTTGCTTGAATGGCGTAGGTGGAAAATGGAATTGGCTGTTGAAAGAAGAGTTGGGTAAAAAGAAACCAAACTTATGTGTTTCTGCTGGATTTCCTAAATTTCGTGCAGAAAATGGACTAAAGGCTGGTGATAAATGTTTGATTTGTTATATTGTTCAAGATCGTACATTTTATTTGTTTGATAAATACAATAAAAAATGATGGAGTTGAGTTATCATTGAAATGTTTGCTACCTTTTCAAAACATTTATGTTTATTTCTTAATAAGTTATTTTGTTTGAAGTTGGTGTTTTAGTTGATTGTAAGATATTGTTTGAAAAATAAGTATATTTGGTTAAACTTATAATGTTGGTGATTGTATACAATTGTCAACAGCTAATGTTAATTGAATTTCAACTAATTATGGATTATAGATGTTGTAAATATTCATGCATTTAATTTAAGGATCTTGATGATAATAAATCGTGGTATTATTTCCTAATAAATACCATATAATGAGGGTAAATATGATTACCCGAAAGTCAGGCATTAAAGCAAATATATATATACATATTTTTTTTCGTAAGACACATACAAAAAATAAACTTAATATGATTTGAAACAGAATTCCTGTTTTTAAGGAATCACACATCAGTTTAAATATATTTATCTTTTAAAACCGTAGGAAACAAAGTTATACAACAATAAGCTCTCCTCTTAAATCATACTAATTTTGCATTCTGATCGTCACTTCAAATATGTAAGTAATGTTTTTTGTGTTTTCAAAATTAAGTTAATGTTAGATTTAATTTTGTTACTGTTTAGTGACTATCACTTTAATGTATAATTAACTTTACAAAATATGAACCCTAATATGCACATGTACAGTTATTTTTTATTTTTTTGTATTGTTTTATATGTTTTTGAAGTTATCAAGATGATGATTAACTTTCTATATTGATTTTGTATTTAAATAAACGATGGTTATACTATTCCTTTGATTCTATTTGATGATATAAAAATATGTGGGGACAGGAACTCGAACCGTATTCCATGTACATCTATGGCTTTACGTTCGTTTATTTCAATTGTAGAACGTAAGCTAGGAGCTACTCAGGTATGCGTTACGTATAATTAACTGGTAGATGTAGATTTTAATATTTGATACTTAGTAATTGTATAAAGTTTGATAGAATTTATTCGATATCAAATTTTTATTAATGTAGGCTTTTCCACAACACTGGATGCAAACCATGACCACAACTTTTAACCCTAATGAAGAAGTTTTTATTCGTACACCACAAGGTTACTGTTCTTCTGTTACCCTTTATCGATCGGATGGTAAATATTGTTTTGGTCTTGGTTGGTAAAAAATTATGTCAGAATTGCACTTGAAAACGAATGACTTTATTTGTTTCACAATCATTGACTCACATACTCTTGAACTCATCATTTTTGATAACGATGACTGTTAAAAAAATGTAACGGCGTCTGAAGACCCAATGTTTCTTATGTGTCTGTTGGAAGAAGATTTCAAGAGAGTGGTACGTTATATGTTACACTTAATCTATCCATGTTTATCTATAGCAGCATAGATTTGTTTGCATTTAAGTTAATTCCACCCTAAATTTCTGCTAATCATATTGAATTACATATGTAAACTTTAGCAAATTCCGCCAAAATGGATCTTGAATCAATCATAAAAATATGCATTCCAAGAGGTTATGTGTATCAACACAGACCAAGGTTTTCATCATCCGGTTATCGTTAAGAAAGTTGGAAAGAAGGTATTATTCATCGTTGGTTGGGCCGACATTGTCCAAAAACTGCAAATTCACCGTCTTGATTTTATGATTTTCAAGAGAGTGGATTTAAATACGTTTAACCTCAATGTATATTGTCCGAAATGTACTGAGCAAAGCACAACAGGATCACTGCTTTCAGAGTTTTGTGGTGATATAGGTGCTCATATCAAGCTTAATTGAATTAGTGTAGATCATGGGCAGCCTTCAACCAATAATCTTCCACTCAATCTAATTTCAACATCAACTGAAAGTTCTAATGAATACAAAATTCCAATCAAAAACGCCAAGTGTTTGGTAATCTCCTAAAATTCCTATATTATTTATGATTAATCTATTTTTTCCTATAATTATCTATTTTAATATTTGTTATGAAATTTATATTTATAAAGACTGTTCATTTAATAAAGTTTGTAATGTAAATGTTAGTATCAACTAATCAGAGATTTCCTTTATTTGTCACAGAGGATTCCGGATGAGATGTATTGTCTGCCTGTAGTTTGTTATCGTTCAACGGTTAATGTGACCATCTTGATGGAACTTCATTTAAATGGAAGTTTGTAGGTGAAGGAAGTAAGAAGAACAGAAAATATACCGGTTCGGCAGGTTGGAGGCATTTTCAACAAAAACATAACTTGAATGACGGAGATCACTTAATTGTCACATTCAATCATGAATTGGAAACATTTACAGTAAAGGAAATTCAGAGGATGTCACAGCCTAACTTTTAATGCTTGTGTTATTTTGTACTTAGTTTTCATATCTTTTATTACTATTCTAAAAACATTTTTTTCAATTTGGTAGACGATGTGGAATTATTTTGTCTTTTATTACGGTGATCATTTTTTTTGTTACCACACCGTTTCTGTACTGTTTATTAGGTATCTTGAAATGGTCTTGATAGACCAACAAGTAAACATATCACTGTTGATAATGGTTTTTATTTTATTTTGGTCTGTTTAGCAAAGATAAGTGGTTTGTGAAAATCACAAGTTTTATACTTTTGAATTAGTTACACGTGACAGTAACAGAAAGCACTACCATAAGTACACTAAAAGATTAGTTTTATTGAAAGGAGAAAAAAGTCAAACCTTTCAAACAAAACGTTTTATTTATTTTCTACAATAATTCATATTTTTTGTTCTGTTTTGCTTATCATTTTTGTTACATAAACATATACATGTGCTTCTAAATTTTGTTATCAGTTTAACTATTTTTTTGGTTAACAATATCTATTGATTGTTATATTCTATCTTCAAGTTTCTAATATTAGTTAAAAACAATTGTTGTTTGCTATTTTTAGTTAACATAGAAAAATCGTATTATGCAACACTAATAACCTAGATACTAAAAATAATGAAGTTGTGTGTAAATACAAACACTATTGACCATAGAATTTGATAGTAGTATGACATAGTCAATTACACAAATCACTAAATTAAAGGTGATAATTACATACAATCCATAGCTACATAAGGTCTTATCTGAAAGATAATTAGCAGGCTAACCGATTATAGTTTCAAAAAACAGGTTAACTGAATACTGGTTAAACACAAAAGAAGTGGAATAGACATAGTTTGAGACACAAAAAAAGAGTGATTACTTATTGCTCGGTTAAAGGTTTATACCTGACCATGTGATGGAACTTTGTGATTTTTGTCCTGAATAATGACAAACTGTTTTTCGTCACGTAGGAAAGTGATGACCAATTCATCTCCAGGCTTATAACCATTAGCTTTGACAAACGGCATCCATCCAGAAGAAACTGAGAGGTTAGGCTGCTTCTTCTTCTTTTCCCTTCTAACTCCCCAAATATGAACTTCTTTATTCACGTCCCAACACTTGTACTTTTTTCCATGCATCAATTCAAGGATTTGTAGGAAATGTTTTGGAATGCGCTACAAACATAAGTTCAAAGAACATTGTGACACATAACCAAACATCATTTAATTATACTTTCATCAACACGAAATTTGGTAAAATCAAATTATTAACTATTTCCAATAAAATAGTAATAACGTAAATAATTATAAAGTTATATGTATGTTGATAGAGTTTCCATACCCAAGTGTGACCACAGGGGACTTTCAACCACATCCAGTAGTTATTGTCGTCACCATATGGCCCCTTATCAGATTCGTCAGAATCTGAATCAACAATGGTGTATCCCGGACAGGGAACCAAAGGAGTACTGTAATGACTGTCAACTATTTCATTGTATTCATCTTGAGTTATCTCTTGAATGTCGGAGCTATGGTCAGAGTCTTCAATAGTATCATCAGCATTTTTATTATTTTTAACTGGACCTTTTGATGACGAGCCCTTCTCAAATTTAGGTTTTCCTGGTGGAGAATTGTTGTTCTGTGGTTTGTTAGGAGAATTGTTGGTAGTCATTGGGATAGTTTTCATTAACTGCACAAATATGAAACAATAAATATACATGCCATTTGTGTAGCCTAAATCATATCTCACAAATTGCAATTCAAATAGATGATTAGATTATTTCTAGTAATCAAATTATTAAAAAGACTTTTTCAAAGAAAGATAACAAATGTAGCTCTAAATTTGCTAGAAATCTACTACAATGCATGGCACAATTTTGGATTTTTGACAATGAAATTATTGATCAATTTTGTAATTTTTGCTTGAAAACAGGAAAAAAACTTTGAGCTTTTGGAATACGAAACATCACAATTGAATTACCCCAAAACTATACATCTAGCATCGCAAAATCAAATAAAGAAGTTTAAAGAAACTAAAAATGATTACATTCATAAGATATAAAAGTAAAATTAGGGTTTGTATAGCTTGTTAGTGCCAACAGGTAACTGATAATGAAGCAAAGATACACAATGAAAACTAAGATTTCGAAGAAAAACAATAAACCTGAGTTCGATTTTGATGACGATCCGTACAGAGCAAATGTTGAAGTCTAAAACCAGCGTATCTATGACTTTGATTTGTGTCTGCACACCAAACTGTTACACGCATTGTTTTGTTTTTAATCGAGGCAAAGCGTGCGACATAGAATCTAGTGGGTTAAGAATATAGTTGGGCCGTTTTGTTTTTGATTAAAAGGTCATTTGAATAACTTGTAATATTATTGGGCTTATTTTACCAAAATTGTATATGGATAAAATTTTGAATTAAATTGATAATAATAATATTTTCATTTTTATGAGATATGAATCAGGTTCTAAAAATAATGAAGTGTTATTGTTTAAGTAATAAGTTTTTTATTGTCATTGTAATCGTACCAGACGATAACTTAAAATCCTTTAATGTTAGTTTACCGATTTAGTAGTACATAGACCTTTCCATGGTTACATATCAGTTTTGTTATACATTATTCGTTACAAATGCTGATAGTAGAGTATGGTTTTGTAAAACCTTTGATACACAAGGAGTTTGACGTATCTATGTCACTTGGCAAAAGGCTGAATTAGTTAACTATTTTATGACTTTTTTGTAGATTCATTTTCGACCAAGATAAGTATGTACCGTGCTTTTTTAGAGTGCTCCACCTATGTTACATGTTATATAAACCAAGTAGAATTAAACATAGATATTAAACGAAGGTTACGGGCCCAAAGTATCAACATTATTAAAACGTAACATATCATTAGGTAATATTTTTAATAATATGAAGAACAATAAGTTAACATCATCAAATGTAAAAACAAAGTGAAGTACATTAAAAGTCCATTATCCAAAATACGTAGTTTCTATTCTGCGTAGTATATGGAAAATTGCAGCGTAATAACGTTAACATTTAAAAACAACACACGCAACATGTAGTTACTTTCAATCTGAGAAGATCATGAACAATCGTGATGATCGTCGATATCCTAGGATGATGTTTTCACCACCTATGTATTGATTACTCTTGACGAATTTGGACCAACCTTTGGTCACGGAGAGATTTGGTTTCTTTTTACAAACTTCGGTCTTTAATACCCACATATGCTTTTCATTGTGAAGATCCAAACACTCGTACTCATTGCCATTCCTTAAGTCTGGTGTTTGAAGCAGATATTTTGGTAGGCGCTTTGAAAATAATTCATCAATGTTGTTAAGTACTGATTAACTAATATAGAATAAAGTGTTGTAATAGAAGAACATACTCTAATTAGAGTCTAAAAAAATATGCATAAATTGATATAAGTACTGTATATCGCAATAATGTTTTTTGTAATTGATAATGTTTCTTACCAAAACATCACCTTTATGTATCTTGCATCGAACCCAAAAGAAGTCACCGTCATTGTCCATTATGCCAGGAAAATCATTGGCCATGCTTCTGTACGAAGAGTATATAGTTGTAGCGTAAGTGCAAAGCATAATCAATTTACTAAATTTTTAGATAGATGTCAATTATATGAAGTTTAAATCACAAGACATTATTTGTAGAAGTAACCGTACAAAGTCAAATATGTGCAATGTATATGTAAGTGAAGTCACAATAAGCATGAATTTGTTGGTTAATGTATCAAATGTTCACATAATTAACACTTTGAACATTGTAATACAGATTTTCTTAAATAAATTGCACATTGAGTGAAAACACGAAATATGAAAACCTAATTTCCAACTGATAACAAAATTTGTGTATTTTCTGCAATTTATAGACATGAGTAGTTTCTGAAAAGTAAAAATAAATAGTGTTCATTTTATCTTGAAGTGGCAATAACCTACGTTTAAGAAATGAAGATTTCGGACATGACCTAGGGTTAGTAATGGAGTATGTCTAAAACTAAAATTATTTTGTTACTATCACAATTGAAAGTGCAGATTAATTTGCTTGTGTACTGAATCCTTTTACAATGAGTTTTAACAGTTAACTAATTAGGGTAAATCGAAGATAGGATCTATAGTTAATTGACTGAACCCTTCTTCCATGAGTTTTTTTAATTGAACATACACAAGGTATTAGTTACAGTGAATAGACTACACAGTTATTCAATGTGTTTAATAAGTTAATTAATTAGGATAAACATTCAAAGATTATACAGTTCAAGAACAAGTAGATCCGTACATGCACTTGTTACTGAAAAAATAAAACTAAAATTCTTTGAAATAGAACCAGAGATACATATTCATGTTTGATGACCTAAAGATTTAGAATATAAACATCTAACCTGATATCGTAGATGATGATTAATAGACACCAAACAAGATCGCCGGTTAACAAAGAGTAAGTATAAACTTGATTGTGACTTCTCACCAAACGCTTAACCCTGCCTGTTTGTATTTAATCGAGACGAGGCGTGAGGCAATCTTTTATGGGATAAGTGAAGAAGCAAATTTCGGGCCGACTTATTTTAGCTATATAGTGTTGGGCCATTGAATTATTGGGCCTATTTTGCAATCTTTTGTATCTATGTATCAAGTTAAGAGTTAGTAATTATGGTTAAAATTGTGTAGTTAATGTTTACGTGATGATATAGTGAATATAAGGTTATGATGTTGTTATTTAGTATTTGATTCAAGCATATCTTGGTCAGTAACTTTGAGGTTTTAAAATTGTTAACGTAACATAAATAATAACTGATCGTATGTGGAAACGTTGACTAACATTAAATAATTGTTATAAGATGACAGGAAAATCACATGTTTCATATTGTTCAATTAAAACATTGTTTATGGAAATACGTTCATGGTTGTTGAAACATAAAAAAAAATCAGAGTATGTTTCTAAGTAACAAAATTACACAGGATTCAAATAGAACGCAAAACCTCTTTGTATACAACATTCTTTGTTGTATTGGAGTCATTACCATCATTGTCTAATATTATAACTTTCAATCCTTTTTTGGTAGTAACCCTTGAGACCGCTACATACAATTGTCCATGTGTAAAAACCGGTTTTCTTAGTTATAATCCAACATTAGACAATGATTGCCCTTGACTCTTATTAATAGTCATGGCGTAGCAGACCGTTACTGGAACTGTCTTCTTTGAAACTTCACTGCAATCTTATTGTCAGAAGGAGAGACGATCATTCGTGGAATGTATGTGAGTTTACCAAATGAGTGTCCAGTAATAATACGTGCTTCAATTGTGTGGTCACCTAACCTTTCAACCTACAGTCTTGTACTGTTACACAATCCTTGTGTTTGGTCGATGTTGCGAAGTAACATTATTGGAACTCCTGGCTTCAATGCAAGTACATGGTTAGGAATACCAGGTACCTTAAGAGTATTGAGAATCTCTGGTGAGTATAACTGTTGTGCAAAAACATCGTTATCCTCATCAGGACACAGGGTATCTAAACTGTAGTAAACTCTTTCTTCACCAGGTATAGTGAATAAAATATGATCGTTTATGCTGTCTACTTCTTCATTAGTTGTGGCAAGTATTGTGTCACGACCGGAAAAATTTTGACTAACTTTAAATCAAACTCTCGATACGATTTAATATTTTTGACACGATAAACAAAGTCTGTAATGTTGAGTCTCAAAAATTTTGAACTGTTTTAATATATTCAATTACCCTTCGACCATTTCTGACGATTCACGAACATCTATTTATAATAGATATGGATATAGAAATATATGTGTATATATTATAACTTGAAATACGTTAATAAACTAGTATATGATTTAGTTGTTAGAACTAATTATGTAAAATAATATACGATATAACAAACTTGTTATTAAAACATATTTATATATATACAAAGTAATTCGAATATAATTAATTTTGAAAACAAATATTATATGTACAAATATTATATTATAACTTAATTGTTTCAATATATATTTAATATATTTATCTACGTAACAAAACATATTATTAAAAGAAGTATTTTTTTACTAGAAATTTTACATATTACATTTAATATTATTTATGTTTTAATTGGGACGAGCAAATCTATTTATATTCCAATTTTTAACATATTTTCAATTGTATGTCAATACTATTATTAGTAAGCACTACATTGATACATAATGTTTAAGACACAAGTTTTGACTGACATAAGCTAACATTTGTGGCAAGAAGTCTTTCAATTGTATATATTTTACGTTGTAGTTAGGCCCATCAAAATATTTTAATTATGTACATTTTTGTACAAAAATTAGTGTCGGTAGAAACCACCAAATATCATTCACATGATGATTAAAATATTAAGATGATACTGTACATGTTTTGTTGCTAACTTGTAATTTGAGTGGAAAAGTTTTAAAAGCAGTTTCCTTTTGAATTGTTGTTATGTGTCCGCATGCAAAAAAAAAAAGCTATCGAATATGTCAATAATTCAACTAGGATAATCAATCTAATTGTGTGACTTTGGAAGGTACTGATTTCAATCGTTGGATTTAAAATGATATATTAGATTTAATAAATTTAATCTCCCACAGTGATGTTTGCGAGGTAGTGTATAAAATAGTTATATATTTGCTACAAAATACTATTAAATACGATACAATTTCACACAAGTGATTTATTTATTTATAGAGTGGATATACCTAAACCTTGCTACAACACTTATAGGCAGTGTACCTAATCGTACAGTAGTGTATTTTTTAGTAAGTCCGGTTCGTTCCACAGGGAGACTTAAACTAGTTCAACGCTATATTTTTAAAAAACTATATTTGTAAAAATACAAAAATATATATAAGTAATATTATTATAATAAAAGGGGGTTTTTACCGTTTAATGACCGGTTTGTCGATTTTAAAACTTTAGTCGCAGTTAAAACCTAATGTAAAATATTAAAAATAAATATAACTTAATTTAAAGCGTAAAGTAAATAACGATAATGAAATTGCGATAAATAAAAATGCGATAAATAAAAAGTACGACAATTAAAGAGTATGATAATTAAAAGTGCAATTAAATATAATGACAATAAATAAAAATAAGATAATTAAAAGTGCAATTAAATATGAAATATATAAATTATGCTTATTTAAACTTCCGTAATCATGATGTTCGACGTGTTGTTTTTAGTTTATTCCCATGAGTTAATTTTCCTTTGTCCTGGATTATTCGATATGTCCATACGGATTTGTCCATAATAGTCCATCAGTCATAATCATAAAGTGCGAAAGTCTTCGTCAAATTATTCTTATTCCCAAAGTCAAATATTCCAACTAATTGGGGATTCGAATTGTAACAAGGTCTTAATACTTTGTTTAATGAATACACCAGGTTATCGACTGCGTGTAAACCAAGGTTTTACTACTTTGTTAACAATTACACCAATTACCCTTGAATGTAATCCACCCCTGTTTCGACAAGTCTATTAACTATTAATCCAGTTCCGTGTCCGGTAAAATGAACAATTATTGGTATTTATAGATATCCCGCCCTCCGTACCCAGTCAAGCGTATGTGGTTATATATAAATACGTCAAATTATAAGTCTATATATTAAATCAACGAGGTATCATTTAGTTAATATAAAACCCATTAATAGCTCATAGTCTAATTTCCACAAGTGTCGTTCTTTTATCCAAACCCCAATTATGGTCCAAAGCCCAATTACCCCGTCATTAATATTTAGTCTAACATCACGATTACTTCGGCTTAAATAAGCATAATAATAACTTAGCTACGAGCCATTAATTTAAAAATAACATTAACCATAACTTACAGTGATTAAAAATAGCGTAGCGTTACACGGACAGAATTTCGACTTACACCCTTACAACATTCGCTAACATACCCTTATTATTAGAATTTAAAATTAAAATTAAAATTAAAATATAATATAATATATATATATATATATATATATATATATATATATATATATATATATATATATATATATATATATATATATATATATATATATATGTACGAGTGAGAGATAGATAGATGGTATTATGATCAACCAAAACTGCGAAATTTATAGGCTTGTGGCCAACTTTTCAGGGCCATGCGATCGCATGGCTTTGATGCCTGATTTCCATGCGATCGCATGGAGGTAGGTAACAGCTCACATGATTTTGTTTTCTTGCTTGCCGACGTTTATAATACATAATATAATATATAAATAATTTATATAATTATTTAAATATTATATTATATTTTTGTGCATAGTTGACTCATAATTTTTAGTCCGTTGCGTCGAGCGTTGAGAGTTGACTTTGGTCCCGGTTCCGGATTTTCGAACGTCCTTGCGTACAATTTAATATCTTGTACTTTGCGTTTCGCGTCTTGTACTCTTGTAATTTTGAGACGTTTCTCATCAATAATTGGAACCTCTTTGATTGTACTTTGTACTTTTAAGCTTTTGGTCGTTTGCGTCTTCAATTCGTCGAATCTGTCTTTTGTCTTCACCTTTTATTATTTAAACGAATATCACTTGTAAATAGAACAATTGCAACTAAAATCTTTTCTTTCTTGAGGGATAATGCTATGAAATATATGTTCGTTTTTAGCATTATCAAATATTCCCACACTTGAGCGTTGCTTGTCCTCAAGCAATATAGTCTTGAAATAAAAATACTAGAATCACTTCTTTATTCTTCACACTGTGTACATCAGTGATTTCTATACGGCGGTATGAACAATGGTAGTAACGTTGTGGTTTACAGTCCCACATGACTATAAAATTTAGATCCCTTAAGGAAATTGGATCTTTATGAAAACATTTGATCTTTTGAAAATTAAATCTAGTTTTTACCCTAGATAAGTTTTCCGGAATAACCCTTCACCGGTGTTTGCAAAATGTTTTTGTGGGTTTGGTGGGTTTCAGATTTGAAAATTTTAGTTCAAAACTTGTGGTTTTGTGTCATCCACTAGCTAACCTTGTATTGGGAAAGCAACACGTCCAGTATACTTGCTCCATATATTACCTTTCGGTAAACTACCGTCCGGTTGTAAAGGAAAGTGTTGAACAAGCAACTGTTAAGGCAATGTCCCCTGACATGCTTTTAATTATGGTCTATAACGTGTCGGATGCAATTACTATCCTTTGTAGGAGCAATAGTAAAGCTCACCCTTATGGTTTTTCGGTCTGGCACAAGGTCCTGTCTTTGATCATGCTATGCAACTACCGTTCTTACGGTTGACACCCGAATTGGTTCAGGTGACCTAATGAATTCCAGGTGAATTCCTAGGATTTTACGTTCAATGGTAATGAACGCATTGAAAATGGGTTTTCAGAAAAAAAATCGGTTTGTAATTTTGATCAAAATATTTTCTCGTTCAAGCTCGAGTTTAGATATCATTGAATTCCATGAGTTTGTAATTCTCAATCTTTAAAAGTCAATCTCAAGGATTGAGTAATATCAGTCTTAAAAGCTGATTTTTAATCTTTAAGGAGATTATCCTTTCTGGGGATCTGATTCATTAGTCTTATCAAGCTAATTTGCACGGCGTCCTCTCCATTTTACGAGACAGATCCTCTCATGATTAGGATAAGTCTAACCACTTGGCGACCCTGTTTGATGCCGAGGTCCGTGGATTTCCTGCTGATTTTAGAGATGACTTTTATAGATTTTTCGTCAACCTACAGCTGGTCTGGACGACAACTTCCTGACCTAAATCAAGAGGCGCGTTTCTTTTTCAGAAGACTTTACTTCCTTTTAATGATGGAATTGATTCATCGTGTAGATCCATCTTTCTTTTCAAATATATTACAATTTACCAGGTAAAACTTATTAGAATTGTCCAAAGCAAAAGTATCTTCAGTTATTTGTACAAAAATATGTGATATATGTTTTAAATAACTTGGCAAATTTTCCCACACTTGACTTTTATTTTCATTTCTTTGTCTTTTTATTGTCCTCTATTCCATTTTGAATGAATTCTAACATTTTGGTTTGTTTCTCAATTTATGTCCTTTCTGAGGTAACAATAATTTCGGTGTTAACACCTAGTTTTATCGTTCATAAATATGTATAAACATGATTTTGAGTTCATTTAATTGAAAATTTTGAAAAATTTTACTAGAATTGGGTAGTCAGTATATAAGACTATGGCTGTTCTTTATTATCAGAGAGCACTAGATTCTAATACAACTACTGCGTTACTAGTATTTTCAATGGTAACCAAGTGTATAAGGTAAAAATTTTAAAAATCCGAAAGAATTTAACCCCTTCCCACACTTAAGATCTTGCAATGCCCTCATTTGCAAGAAATCAGTAACAATTTAAATTATTGAGGGTGATTAGCGTAAAAAATGATTAAATTTTACCAAAGTTTCCAAACATATTGGCGTTTGTTTGTTGAATGATAAATGGTGCACATCATTTATTCATTCCGTCTTGCATCGCGCCATTATTTTTTTGTATTTATTTTTTTCATTTTTTTGTATTTATTTTTTTTTTTATAAAAACCTTATAACTTTTAAGACATATAATCAAATTAAATTTTAAAAATTTGTTTCTTTTTAGGATGAGGGCGTTTCGGATCGTTGTCCTAGTCCGTCCCTCGACAAAACTTTAAAATTTGTCATTTTTAAACTCAGTTTTAAAAGCAAAGATTTTTGGGTTTTTTTTATTTTTGGCATACTTAAATTCAATAAGATTAAAAATAATGATAATAAAAGTTCTCGTCCCTCCCTTGGGTAGAGCAATTTCGGTTCAACGACCTAGTTTTCAACTCACGACGAATTTTAAAAATCATATTTTTAACTTAGCGAAATAAAGTAAATTTTGGTTTTTAAATTCACACCAAACTTAAATTTAAAATGCATAAAAATAAAAAATCATATTATTAAAATTTTAAAAATTCACACCAAATTTATATTATAATTTTATTTTTATACATACAAACTTATATTAAAAACATAATTTTTTTTTCAAATATTTACAAACTTAAATATATTGATTTTAAAAGTTTTACAATATTAATTTAATATTTATATATTAAATTTAAAAACATAGTAAAATTAAAAATTAAAAATCTTTTTGTTTTTTTATCCCACTTTAATCAATCAAATATTATCAAAAATATACGCCCCTCTTTTCGGTAAAATAATTTTGGCTATATTACCTAGTTTTACTCCTGACGAATTTCTAAAATATTTTGGGTTGATTGATTAAAGATATTTATACCTTAAGAATAAACGGTAAATTTCGCAGTGATGTAGTAAATTTTTGTATGATATCAATAATTTCGGTCGCAAAACCTAATTTTATTGAATACCAATTTAATACTTTATAGCGAACGATTTAGCGTTTATTATCAAAAGGTTAAAAACAATAAATAAAAATAAAAACTGTACAAACTTACCTGTGAGATAGAATTCTCAGTGACCTGCTTTAGCCCACTCATAAGATAGTCGGACTAATTGGTTTTCCATAGCTACATAGGCATAACCTCGAGCATTCAATGATTTTTCTTCGAAAGATATGAACGGTCCATCTCTGCATAAAATAACGAACTCGGTATTGGAATATGTCTGATTCGTCGAGCATTTTCCTTCGTGTGACCATTTTCCGCATTTGTGACATCTTTCAAGGTGTCGTGCTCTTTTTTTAGCTGCGGATTTCGATTTTCCTTTACCAAAATGTAACTTATTATTTTCGTTCCTGGATTCTTTTCTTACTCCGTCCAATTTGCCTCTGATTAATGATACCAATTCACTTGGAAGGGTGTCATTATTACGTTTAGTGATCAAAGCGTGTAGCATTAGACCATGGTTTAGTTCACAGGAATTCTTCATCTCGTAAAACCTAAAAAAAATAAAAATTCAGAATGGGGGGAGAAGACTAGTTCTTTAGGGTCTGCTAGGGAAAGACCATTTGGATTCCATTCTCGAGAACTACATGAAAACAGAATATCTAACTCTAACAGAAATACATATTACCCTAAAAAGATTTGAACCTCCCCACACTTAGTTAGCTATGGTGTTGAAATTGTGATTAACTTCGTTGTTAACTTCCATCGGATCATGTACGTAATGTTTAACTCTGTGACCATTAACTTTAAATTCAATCCCATTTGAATTTATTAACTCTACTGTTCCGTACGGGAAAACTCTTTTAACTATGAATGGTCCAGACCATCTTGATTTCAATTTTACAGGAAATAGCTTGAATCGTGAATTGAAAAGAAGAACTCGGTCTCCTTCCTTAAATTCTTTTGAACTTCTGATTCTTTTATCATGCCATTTCTTCGTTCTTTCTTTATAGATTAACGAATTTTCGTATGCTTCATGTCTTAATTCTTCTAATTCATTTAGTTGACTTAATCGTAGACGTCCGGCTTCATGTAAATCAAGATTACATGTCTTCAAAGCTCAAAATGCTTTGTGTTCAATTTCTACTGGAAGATGACATGCTTTTCCGTAAACGAGTTTAAAAGGTGTGGTTCCAATTGGACTTTTGTAGGCTGTTCTAAAAGCCCAGAGTGCATCCTCCAATTTCATGGACCATTCCTTCGGATTTGATCCTACGGTTTTCTCTAGAATACGTTTTAAAGCTCGGTTGGTGTTTTCAACTTGTCCACTTGTTTGTGGATGATAAGCGGTGGAGATTTTATGAGTTACTCCATATCTTTTGAGAACTTTCTCAAGTTGATTATTACAAAAATGAGTACCCCGATCACTTATTAAAGCTTTCGGTGTTCCGAACCTAGCAAAAAGACGCTTTAAAAAATTGACTACAACTCGTGCATCGTTAGTTGGGAGAGCTTGTGCTTCCGCCCATTTAGATACATAATCAATGGCAACGAGAATGTAGAGATTATTATGAGATTTTGGAAATGGACCCATAAAGTCAATACCCCAAATGTCAAATACTTCACATACTTGAATGACATTTTGTGGCATTTCATCACGTTGACTTATTTTTCCGGCCCTTTGACAAGCATCACAGGATTTGCAAAGAAGGTGTGCGTCTTTGAAAATTGTAGGCCAATAGAATCCAGCATCGTAAACTTTTCTTGCTGTAAGTTGAGGCCTATAATACCCTCCTGTTGGTCCTGTGTGATAATGGTTTAAGATTTAACTAGCTTCATCTCCAAATACACATCGGCGTATTATTCCACCGGGACAACTTTTAAACAAATGTGGATCTTCCCAGAAATAGTGTTTTATATCACTAAAGAATTTCTTTCGTTTTTGGTACGACAATCCTTTTTCAAGGAATCCACATACTAAATAGTTAGCATAGTCTGCAAACCATGGAATTTCATTATAATCTATCTTCAATAGATATTCATCAGGAAAGTTGTCTTGTATGGTCGATTCTTTCAGAACTTCTAATTCGGGATTTTCAAGACGAGAAAGATGATCAGCTGCGAGATTTTCTGCTCCCTTTTTGTCTCAGATTTCAATATCGAACTCTTGTAAGAGTAAGATCCAACGAATTAATCTTGGTTTGGCATCTTGTTTTGAAAATAGGTATCTAAGAGTAGAATGGTCAGTATAGACCACCGTTTTAACTAGAACGAGATATGAACGAAATTTGTCAAAAGCAAAGACAATAGCAAGGAGTTCTTTTTCAGTAGTTGTGTAGTTCGTTTGTGCTCCTTGTAACATCTTACTAGCATAATAAATATGTTGAAATCGTTTTTCAATCCTTTGTCCTAAAACGGCTCTCATTGCAAAATCACTTGCATCGCACATAAGTTCAAATGGTAGATTCCAATTTGGAGTTATCATGATCGGCGCATTAGTGAGTTTTTCTTTAAGAATATTAAAAGATTTAATACATTCATCTGAAAAGATGAATGGAGCATCTTTTTCTAGGAGTTTATTCATAGGAGTGGCAATTTTAGAAAAATCTTTTATGAAACGTCGGTAAAAACCGGCATGCCCTAGAAAACTCCTAACTCCTCTAACATTGGTGGGATGTGGAAGTTTAGCAATTACATCTACTTTAGCTCTATCCACTTCAATTCCTTCCTTTGAAATTTTATGACCAAGAATGATGCCTTCTTTAACCATGAAATGGCATTTCTCCCAATTAAGTACTAGATTTGATTGTTCGCATCTAATAAGCATTCGTTCAAGATTAACTAGACATGATTCAAATGTATCACCGAAGACTGAAAAGTCATCCATGAAAACTTCCATGCATTCTTCTATCATATCGTGAAAAATCGCCATCATGCACCTTTGAAAGGTTGCAGGGGCATTGCAAAGTCCAAATGGCATGCGTTTGTAAGCAAAAGTACCATAAGGGCACGTGAATGTGGTTTTCTCTTGGTCCTCGGGTGCTATTGGAATTTGAAAATATCCGGAAAAACCATCAAGAAAACAATAGTAACTATTTCCGGATAACCTTTCCAACATTTGATCAATGAAAGGTAAGGGAAAGTGATCTTTTCTGGTGGCGTCATTTAATTTTCTATAATCAATACAAACACGCCATCCTGTTACAGTCCTAGTAGGAATAAGCTCATTTTTTTCATTTGTAATGACAGTCATGCCACCCTTCTTAGGTACGCATTGAACTGGGCTTACCCATGGACTATCAGAAATTGGATAAATTAAACCTGCATCAAGCAGTTTAATAATTTCTTTCTTAACAACATCTTGCATATTAGGATTTAGTCTTCTTTGGCGTTGCATATACGTTTTATGACCTTCTTCCATAAGGATTTTATGTGTGCAATACGAAGGACTTATGCCTTTAATATCATGAATTTTCCATGCAATAGCTGGTTTATGAGCTTTTAGCACAGAAATAAGTTGAGATTTTTCATTTTTGGTAAGAGAAGACGATATTATTACAGGTAATTCAGATTCACCATGTAAATAAGCGTATTCCAAATGGTTTGGAAGTGGCTTTAATTCTAATGTCGATGGTTCTTCTATCGATGATTTATATCGATATCTGTCTTCTTCTTTTAGCATTTGAATTTCTTCTGTTGTTGGTTCATATCCATTAGCCATAAGTGTAGCTAACATTTTAGTTTCATCAATTGGTTCAGTTCCTTCTCCTAAAGAACATTCTCCTGTTCTTGTAATTCTGGAAATTCTTCTAACAATTCTGCATGTGAATCTATAGTTTGAATATAATAACATGTATCATCTGCAGATTGCGGTTGTTGCATTGCTCTATCAACTGAAAAGGTAGCACTCTCGTCCTCTATACTTAGGGTCAGTTTCTTACCGAACACGTCTATTATTGCTTTGACCGTGTTTAAGAATGGTCTTCCTAATATGAGAGGAACTCGAGAATCTTCTTCCATGTCCAGAATAACAAAATCTACTGGAAATACTAAAGTACCAACTTTAACTAGCATGTTCTCCATTATCCCTCTAGGATATTTTACTAATCGATCGGCTAGTTGTATGCTTATTCGTGTTGGTTTCAATTCTCCAAGGTCTAGTTTAGCGTATAGTGAATACGGCATTAAATTTATACTAGCACCTAAGTCTGTCAATGCTTCTATTGAACTAAGACTACCTAGAAAACATGGAATTGTGAAACTTCCTGGATCAGATAATTTTTCTGGTATCTTATTCAACAGCACTGCAGAACAATTAGCATTCATAGTAACAGCCGAGAGTTCTTCCATTTTCTTTCTATTTGTGATTAGATCTTTCAAGAATTTGGCATATCTAGGCATTCCTGAAATCACTTCAATGAAAGGAAGATTTACATTTATTTGTTTAAACATATCCAAGAATTTGGATAGCTCGGCTTCAAGTCTTTCTTTTCTCATTTTACTTGGGTAAGGAAGTGGTGGTTGGTATGGTTTAACATAAGGTTTAGCCTTAACTGTGTTATCTTCATTAACCTTTTCAACTACCGGTTCTGTTTCCTTATCTTGCTCAGATTGTGGTTCTTGTGGAGTAGGAATAGCTTCATTAGAAATTACAGGTATTTCAGGTGGTTTAAGTGTAATACCACTTCTTGTGGTAATGGCTTTAGCCGTTTCATTCCGGGGATTAGCATTAGTATCACTAGGTAGACTTCCCGGTTTTCTTTCACCTATCAACCTTGCTAGGTTGCTCACTTCTTGTTCCAAATTTTGAATCGAAGCTTGTTGATTTCTAAATGCTTGAGCATTTTGTTCATTGGTTTGTTTCTGAGATGTGAAAAACTGTGTTTGAGATTCAACTAGCTTTGACATCATATCTTCTAAATTTGGCTTTTTATCATCGGGTTGTGGTGGTTTATTTTGAAAAATAGGTCTTTGCTAGTTGTAAGTATTATTGGATACTTGTTGATTACTTGGACCTTGTTGGTTGTTGTATGGAACATTTCGGTTATAATTCTGGTTTTGATTGTAGATTGGTCTTGGCGGTTGATAATTATTCTGATAATTATTTCCAGGCCTTTGGTTTATGTATGAAACATTCTCTCTTTGTTCCATTGTTAGTTCAATACTGAGACAATCTTTTGTCAAATGTGGTCCTCCACACTGCTCACAACTAATTCGTATTGAGTGAATATCTTTAGTCATCTTTTCCATTCATCTCTCGACAGCATCTATCTTTGCGGAAATGGAATCAAAGTCATGGCTAGAATCGGCTCTAGCTGCTTTAGATGATCTAACGATATCTTTTTCTTGGTGCCACTCATGTGAGTGGGAAGCAGTGTTATCAATAATTTTGTAAGCGTCAGTTGCGGTTTTCTTCATAATGGAACCACCAGCTGCTATGTCGATGTCTTTTCTTGTAGTGATGTCGCATCCTTGGTAGAATATTTGTACTATTTGACAGGTGTCTAAACCATGTTGCGGACATCCTCTCAATAACTTTCCAAATCTTGTCCACGCTTCATATAAAGTTTCATTTGGCTTTTGCGTGAACGTAACAATTTCTCCTTGAAGTCTCACGGCTTTAGATGCCGGAAAGAATTGTTTAAGAAATTTTTTAACTAAAACGTCCCATGTATCAATCGCCCCTTCAGGTAACGATTCTAACCAATCTTTGGCTTCTCCCTTTAAAGTCCAGGGAAAAAACATGAGATATATCTGTTCATCCTCCACTTCTCTTATTTTAAATAGAGTGCATATCCTATTAAATGTACGAAGATGTTCATTTGGATCTTCCTTCGGCGCACCACTAAATTGGCATTGATTAGTTACCATGTGTAGAATTTGTCCTTTGATTTCATAATCTGGCGCATTAATGTCTGGTTGAGTAATTGCGTGACCTTGGCCAGTGCGTTTAGCTCTCATTCGGTCTTCCATACTTAGAGGTTCCAGATTTTCCATGATTGAATTTGTTGAATCTGAATCACTAGAGGATTCTGATTTAATGGTTGGTTCCTCGACAATCTCTGTTTGAATGACTGGTAGTTCCGGAGGAAAAATTAATGGTTCAGGATCTCTGAATTATCCCTGAATATCCTCCGGATTCTTAATTGTGAGGTCGGGTTCAAAAAATGGATTATCGGAAATTTGAATTGGAGTACTTGGTCGACTAGATGACGATTCTGAAGAAAAATCAACGGCGACAATATTTGCAAGATGTCTTGATCTGGTTACAGGTGGTGAACGTATAAAAGGTGGTGAACGTTTTGCTCGGTGCATTCACTGAATATCCTATTAGTTATAAAAATAAGAAAAATTATATAAGTTATCAAATTAATAGACTTTTCTGATTTTGCCCACGTTTCGAATAGCCAAAAGATGCAGCAGAGGGGCAGGATTCGTTTGGTCTCAATATAATTGAGTACTGTTTGGCTCCAATAACCCGATCCACATACAAATCCAACTATTACTACGAACCAGAAAATGGATGTCTATCAATTTAACCACTTAAAATAATTTTTCGTTTTGAAATTTTAGAGAAGAAATAGAAAAAAAATCTATGTCCTATAAACTAGAGCGGCAAAAAATAAGAAAGAAAAAGATGTGCGTCGAAAAACGTCGAAAAATAAAAGGTCGGAAAATAATAGGCGTCGAAAAATAAAAATAAGAAAGTAGCGCGTCGAAACTTAAAAAGGTACTAAAATATAAAAACGGCGTCGCAAAATTCTAAAGCACCTAAATCTTAGTCTAAAGAAAAAGCACTTAAGGGATTTTACGGCAAAGCCTAAAATCTAGAAATAAAAATAACTATGGCAAAAACTATGACTTAAAACTAAATACGAGCGAAAAATATAAATATTACGAATAAACGATTAAAAGGGTACAAAATATAAAAATATACTTAAAGTTGTAAAAAAGTACAATTTTTTATAAAAATATTATTTTTATATTATTTATTTTATAAAACTATTAATTTTTATATAATTTATAAAACTAAATAAACTAAATAATACAAATTAAATAATAAAACTAAAACTTAAATAATAAATAAATAAAAACCTAATTAGGGTTTTAATTAATTATAATTAATAATAATACTCCGTAATGATTGCTGTTGGATGGTCAAACCTGGCGTGTCAGGTACCCTCATGCGATCGCATGAAGTTTTGCCTTCAGGCTCATGCGATCGCATGGGCTAGGGTTTCGGGACAGGTGTTGGGCTGCTACAGTACCAGGCCGAGAGTTATATATTTAATTTTTTTTTCTTCTGTTTTTCTGTTTTAATTTAAATAAAAAAATAAATAACTTAAATAAAAATTTAATTTTAAAAATAAAAATAAAAATACTTTTATAAATTTTTAACAACTCTTAATAACAAATATATAGATTTTGTTTTTCTTTTTTATATTTTTGGTTTTTAATAATTAAAACGTATATTTTCAAAAGCGTATTTTTATAAAAGTAAACTAAAAATTAATAAAAATCTTTTTTTTTATATAGCGTTTCGCTTCCGGCGTTTTAGTTTCCCCGACAGCGGCGCCAAAAATACTTGATGTTTGCGAGGTGGTGTATAAAATAGTTATATATTTGCTTCAAAATACTATTAAATACGATACAATTTTACACGAGTGATTTATTTATTTATAGAGTGGATATACCTAAACCTTGCTACAACACTTATAGGCAGTGTACCTAATCGTACAGTAGTGTAGTTTTTAGTAAGTCCGGTTCGTTCCACAGGGAGACTTAAACTAGTTCAACGCTATATTTTAAAAAAACTATATTTGTAAAAATAAAAAAATATATATAAGTAATATTATTATAATAAAAGGGGGTTTTTACCGTTTAATGACCGGTTTGTCGATTTTAAAACTTTAGTCGCAGTTAAAACCTAATGCAAAATATTAAAAATAAATATAACTTAATTTAAAGCGTAAAGTAAATAACGATAATGAAATTGCGATAAATAAAAATGCGATAAATAAAAAGTACGACAATTAAAGAGTATGATAATTAAAAGTGCAATTAAATATAATTAAAATAAATAAAAATGCGATAATTAAAAGTGCAATTAAATATGAAATATATAAATTATGCTTATTTAAACTTCCGTAATCATGATGTTCGACGTGTTGTTTTTAGTTTATTCCCTTGGGTTAATTGTCCTTTGTCCTGGATTATTCGATATGTCCATACGGATTTGTCCATAATAGTCTATCAGTCATAATCATAAAGTGCGAAAGTCTTCGTCAAATTATTCTTATTCCCAAAGTCAAATATTCCAACTAATTGGGGATTCGAATTGTAACAAGGTCTTAATACTTTGTTTAATGAATACACCAGGTTATTGACTGCGTGTAAACCAAGGTTTTACTACTTTGTTAACAATTACACCAATTACCCTTGAATGTAATCCACCCCTGTTTCAATAAGTCTATTAACTATTAATCCAGTTCCGTGTCCGGTAAAATGAACAATTATTGGTATTTATAGATATCCCGCCCACCGTACCCAGTCAAGCGTATGTGGTTATTTATAAATACGTCAAATTATAAGTCTATATATTAAATCAACGAGGTATCATTTAGTTAATATAAAACCCATTAATAGCTCATAGTCTAATTTCCACAAATGTCGTTCTTTTATCCAAACCCCAATTATGGTCCAAAGCCCAATTACCCTGTCATTAATATTTAGTCTAACATCACGATTACTTCGGCTTAAATAAGCATAATAATAACTTAGCTACGAGACATTAATTTAAAAATAACATTAACTATAACTTACAGTGATTAAAAATAGCGTAGCGTTACACGGACAGAATTTCGACTTACACCCTTACAACATTCGCTAACATACCCTTATTATTAGAATTTAAAATTAAAATTAAAATTAAAATATAATATATATATATATATATATATATATATATATATATATATATATATATATATGTGTGTGTGTGTGTGTGTGTGTGTGTGTGTGTGTGTGTATGTGTATGAGTGAGAGATAGATAGATGGTATTATGATCAACCAAAACTGCGAAATTTATAGGCATGTGGCCAACTTTTCAGGGCCATGCAATCGCATGGCTTTGATGCCTGATTTTCATGCGATCGCATGGAGGTAGGTAACAGCTCACATGATTTTGTTTTCTTGCTTGCCGACGTTTATAATATATAATATAATATATAAATAATTTATATAATTATTTAAATATTATATTATATTCTGGTACATAGTTGACTCATAATTTTTAGTCCGTTGCGTCGAGCGTTGAGAGTTGACTTTGGTCCCGGTTCTGGATTTTCGAACGTCCTTGCGTACAATTTAATATCTTGTACTTTGCGTTTCACGTCTTGTACTCTTGTAATTTTGAGACGTTTCTCATCAATAATTGGAACCTCTTTGATTGTACTTTGTACTTTTGAGCTTTTTGGTCATTTGCGTCTTCAATTCGTCGAATCTGTCTTTTGTCTTCACCTTTTATTATTTAAATGAATATCACTTGTAAATAGAACAATTGCAACTAAGATCTTGTCTTTCTTGAGGGATAATGCTATGAAATATATGTTCGTTTTTAGCATTATCACACAGCCAAAATCATATACATATATTTACGTACGCGTACCATTAAACCATAACCACCATCTTTATATTTTCTCTGCTAACCCACATGTTTAACCAATTTTAAAACACACTTTGTAGTTGGTCTCTATCTATTCAATCTGAAATAACATGCTTGCCATATAAGGTTATAAAATCCAATTCAAGAAGATAGCAATGTACAACCGGTTACGAAACAAAACCCATTTACAAACCACTAATCAATCATCATCTTCGTTGATCATTCGAACCACCACACATCCACCACCTTCCTTTTGTTCGAACACCATCACCGGCCACCATAACCCATGGACGACCACCTCTATCATCTTCATCAACCCTATAACATCAAACCACCTTATCTTGTTTCATGTTCTACCTTAAAAATCAAAACCGAACACCTTATTTCTCTTGTTGATCGAAGGACGTTACACCATTGATTTTGTTGGCTGCTACTGTTTCCACCGTATGAATACAAGTCTCCATGCCACCATCACTTCAATAACCCAAACCTGCCATCGTCAAAATACCACCACTATTATTTTTTTCACCTCCTCTCGTCACTATTATTGTTACTCCTGCTACAGTTCTGGGTTCGGTTTCTGTCAAGGAAAAACAGCCGAATACTGCAACTATGTACGTTTCTGTTTGGTGTTCCAACCAGTCAGCCCAAGATCGAGACACGTACAACTGTATGAAGCCATAAACTAACAACAAATCCACACCATGCTTGGATTTATACGGCTTTCGTAACCATACCAGAATCACCATCAAAGCCACTGCTATGCTGTTACGAATATGGTTTCTGTTGATTCAATCATCGTCACCAAAACCAAACCTAACTGCTACATCATAACTGCTGTTTTCACTTCTGTTTTTACCCAAGAAACACCACAACCGTTACCTATCACCACCCTACTACCACCTCCTTCAACCGTTAACCACCTCACCACCATCAAACGACTACTGCTACATCTCATTTATCGAACGCCACACCTGCAATGTTCTTGCTTATACAGTGACTACAATAATATGGGTATGATATTAAAATGGATAATGGTAATGTGACTAGATAAGAATGAAAGGTTTAAAGTGATAAAGTTATGGTGGGGTTTAAGGAGACTAGCTGGACGAATTTTTTATAATTGATTAAGCCACTACGTTTCAATCTGTTTCTTTCTGTTCGCTAAAACAATAAACCAAACAACCTCTTTTTTTCTCTCTCTTTTTTAACACCCATTTTTCTCGGATACCTTTTGGATCCAACGGGTCACTGGATCAATGAAACCAATTTTTTTTCTTGATCCATCAACATATCTCTTATTAAATGCATCGGCCCAAATTGTTTCCTAGCAACAATAAGCCCAACAGTTTATGAGGCCCAATTGAGTGATAGCTGATCATAAAGAGAATGAGTTACAGCTTCGGTGTTTTGTATTGTTTCAGTTACATGATATCCGAAGATGAATGATGATTAACATATGATAGGATATAGATGATTAGGGTTAATAGATACGAGATGATGTAGTGATATAATGATGATACTAATACAATGATATAGATGATGATACGATGATGATGGTGGAATTAGGAAAATGACAACAATCGAATACTGGGTAAAAGAATTTAATCCGTAATTAAAACAGAAAAGAGGAAATGGAGGGACGGTTAAGAGTGTTTTCGGGTTAGCGGGAGGTCACAGGTTCCAGCCCAGGCTGAGGCATTAATTTTTTTTAAAGGCCTTTTCTTTTGAGGTAGCATTTTTATCATCATCATCATCATCATCATCATCATCATCATCATTATTATTATTATTATTATTATTATTATTATTATTATTATTATTATTATTATTATTATTATTATCATTTTTATTATTATTATTATTATTGTTATTATTAGTATTATAATTAAACATTATTAGTATTATTATTACTAACAATATCATTATTAGTAGTATCCTTATTATTAATATGATTATCATTATTAGTATTATTATTTTAAAAATTATTATCATTAGTAGTAAAATTATTATTATAGTTATTATTATTATTATTATCATTATTATTATTATTATTATCATTATTACTAAAAGTATCACTATTTTCAAATTTATCTTTTACTAAAGTTAGTATTATTTTTATCATTATTATTATTATAATTAATATTACTAACTATAACTTTAGTTTTAAATATATTTTGTATATAAAATATAACTATATTTTTATGATCTTAAACTAAAAAGATAGATATTATAAATTAGATACAAACATTAGATATATAGAAGTATATAATAGGTATACTACTTTTACTAATAAAATACTTTTTGTTTATTTACATTTTAATATAACTCAAAGTTATTAAAAAAGTTATCATATTAAAAATTATGAGTATTTAAATATATTAATACTAAGTACTTATTCAAAAATGTTTAATGAAGTATATAATATATTATTATGATAATTTAATAGAATATATATAAAATAAATATATTTAAATAATTATTAATATTAAATTTTATATCACAAGTATATTACTAATATCAAAATATATATTTATTTGAATATTTTTATATATGTTAATATACATACTTGATATAGGTTCGTGAATCCGAGGCCAACCCTGCATTGTTCAGTTCCGTCGTATGCATATTTTACTACAAAATATCGTATCGTGAGTTTATTTGCTCCCTTTTTTACTAAATGATTTTGCAATATATATTTTTGGGATTGAGAATAAATGAAATGCTTTCATAAATGTTTGACACGATAGACACAAGCAAAACATTCCTCGGATGAATTATTATACAGACAGAAGTTCTGTAAGTTATTATATCGAATATTTTCCCTGATTATTATAGCTTGGTAACCTAAGAATTAGGGAAATGGCCCCTAATTGACGCGAATCATAAAGGTAGCTACCGGGTTTAACACCCCCACCCAGAATGTTCACTAGACAGTAGAGCTAGTGGGCGTGGTGTTTAGTACTTCGAGGTTTATATATATATATATATATATATATATATATATATATATATATATATATATATATATATATATATATAGACGATACTTGTATATTACGGACTGAAAGTTCTGTTTATTTTGGGGATATTCATGATGTGCATTAAATGTTAAGGTCGGTTATCAAGCAAAGGTTATATATAGAAGGAATGATTTTATACACAGGTTATGTGTATGTTATTTGGTACACGAGATATGTGTACGGTTATAAAAAAAAATCGCGAGGCAATCTACGGGGGAGAAAAGGATACGAACCTACTCTGCCAAGTATTTATGAAATGATTTCGTACACGAGATAGATGTACTGTACTTAAACCTTGTGGTCTATCAAAATCACTGAATTTTATTGTTCACAATAAACCTATGAACTCACCAACCTTTTGGTTGATACTTTTAAAACATGTTTATTCTCATGTCTGAAAGAAATCTTCCGCTGTGCATTTGCTCATTTTAAAGATATTACATGGAGTCGTTCATGGCATATAGATGCCAGTACCTCGCAATGGGACTAGCTGTTGAAGACTTCGTCCACGTGGATTAGGACGGGTCACTATAGGTGGTATCAGAGCGGTGGTATTAGCGAACCAGGTCTTATATTGGCGTGTCTAACTGATAGTCGTTAGGATGCATTAGTGAGTCTGGACTTCGACATAGTAGTTATTAGAATACATTAATGAGTCTAGACTTGCACCTTGTCTGTATGACAAAAGTTTGCATATCATTCCTTGTCGAAAAATATCTACGTATCATTTTTAGTCTCGACACGTCTTATTGCAATTATTGCATAAATGGTGTATATACGAATTCATATTCCATCACATTAGACCTTGTCTGACACATTTCCTTATTTCTCTCCGTAATCTACGGGATCTTCTGCATTATATATAGGTATTCTATATAATTAGAATATCATCCGATATCCGAAAATCATTTCATATCGAAAATCCTTTATCCGACCGTACAAGATGGAACTCACAATGTAACATCCCGTTTTTTCCGTACATATCGAAAGGTACATACTTAATCATTTGTACGTATGTAACTCGTTGTTTATGCGTAATTGTGTAGAGATATATATATATGTACTTGTTAATGTGTGCGTAAATAAGTCTTAGAGGAGCTTCGGTTAGTGTTAAGTCTTGTGAGACTTAGATATGAGAGTTAGACGTGTATTGGAGGCTTGAACGAATTAATGTTGTGTAAAACGATTTTTGTGTTTAAGATGGTC
Organism: Rutidosis leptorrhynchoides; assembly: GCF_046630445.1. Taxonomy (NCBI): domain Eukaryota; kingdom Viridiplantae; phylum Streptophyta; class Magnoliopsida; order Asterales; family Asteraceae; genus Rutidosis; species Rutidosis leptorrhynchoides. Next base: position 416,993,618 of record NC_092336.1, read on the forward strand.
GAGCTGACCAGATCGTGCCTTAAGCCGCGCCGCGACAAATGGGTCAGCGCCGCGGCAAAGCAAGCAAACCAGGATCAGAAGTTGAGTTAAGAGTGGTGGTTTTTCCTTTGTAACGTCGCGCCGCGACATTTAGCGCCGCGCCGCGGCAATTCTGCAGTTTTGATTCCGGTTTTAGCTTAAATTAAATGACTTTGAGGGACAAAATGGTAATTTGACATGTAAATCTGGTGGGAACATTAACTCTCCACCACACATCCATTTATTTCATTTTCATTTCCATTTTCTTTCCTATTTCTCTCCCAAAACACAAAACCCACCTAGCTTGATCTTGAGATTTGAAGTTGGAGATTTGTGAATCAAACCTAGGAGCGAGATTTAAAGTTGTTCCTTGTGTCTCTAGCTAAGCATTGATAGTCTCGGTAAGTTCTAACTCTAAGTTTTGAGTTTTAATTGGTTAATGACTAGGGTTTTGGGTACTAGAGATTTGTAAGACCCATTTGGTGGTAAAATGGGCGAGTTTGGGTTATGTGTTGTAATGAAACCCTAATAGCCACAATATAGGGTTTTGGCCTTGTGATTTAAGGTTGTAAGTGTCAATTGGTGTTGTTAGCCACTAATGCACTTTAAGAATTATGAAAGAGGTGTTAATGGGCGAGTTTGACTTGATTATGAGTTTAAGTGTTATAAAATGGGTCAAAATGTACTAGTTGACCTTATTAGTTGAAATGGGTATGGATTACCTTAAGTTTCTGTTAATTGAAGTTAATAGACTTTAATTCACTAGTCTTAGTGATTAAAGTCGAGTCTTGGCCATTTATGGGCGGTTGTGAGTAGTGGAGTCATTGAATGCAAATTGGGACATTAAATGCTTAAGTGGGAGTATTGTGGTTAATCCCACTAGTTGTGAAATTGAATGTGCACTTAATGATTTAGGTACATTGCGTTGAAGCTCGGAAGTGCTAAATCATCATCCTTGTGACAAGGTGAGTGGAATAATTATATGTGTATGTATATAATTTATTTACTTGTGGGGTGTGGGTTTAAAGTTCATTGTTGACGATACCATACACTAGAGTATATTGTGTTGTGGTGGGGGTTTAAAGTTCGTTGTTGACGATATCTCACGTATGGAATTAAAGTTCGATGTTGACGATGCCATACGACTATTGTAGTGAGTTGATGAGGGTTTAAAGTTCGATGTTGACGATACCTCATATGTGGGTTTAAAGTTCAATGTTGACGATACCACATTAAAATAGGCGAATGGGATTTAAGTTCGATGTTGACGATACCATTCGTTGGGCTAGCCTTGAGATCTTGAGTACTATGGATGTTGTGAACATCATCGTTATACTTGTATTAATGTGTTGTCGCGATATATGCTATTGTTATACTAGTCTTGTTATCGTGGTACTTAGCGTTATACGTGTGAAAGGTATGCTAATTATGTAACTAGTATGTATGCGGATTTGGTAAGTGTTTGCAAGTAAGTAGGTTATATATATGTATGTATAATTGTTGCACTCACTAAGCCTTGCTTACCCTCTCGTTGTTTACCATTTTATAGGTTCCGGCTTGGACAAGGGTAAGGGCATACGTTTGGACTAGTGGTCTCCCGCTTATGTTATCGGGGGTGCTTTTGGTGTTAGCTTTTGAAGTTTGGCCTAGCGTTTTGGGTAGTTTAGCCCCAAACCATGCTCGAGGTCGTTTGGATTATAAACTATCATTGTAGTGGGTCAAACTTGTATAAAACTTAATTAATGGCCTTCGTGCCTTTTTGTAAACGTTTAAGTTGATGTACGTTTAAATGGAACTTGTGGAATGATTTACATATTTAATTGGCGCATAAATGTGTATTATAAAAAAAAAAAAATCGTATCGTATGGAATACGGGTTGGGTTATTTCAAGTGGTATCAGAGCATGGTCTAAGGGATTTACGCGACTTGAGATAGGTGCCTAGACTTGGACTTTATTGTGTGAGCGCTTTATGCGGGACTTGTATGACTTTGGGTCTAATCAGGAATTGTTAGTGCCTTGGTTTATATGAACTAACCTTGTGCTAATTGTTTTGTATTGTGTTTAGCAATCATAAAGCAAGACGGATGTTGTACTAGCGAGTTAATGCGACTTGCTCGCGTAACAACGATTAGCTACCTTTGTTACGAGTGCAAATTGTGTCAAACGAGTAATGTACGAAGATTGTCGAGCAAGATGGAGTAGTGTGGTGTACATGTATATACTTACATGTTATGTCTTTTCGTTCTTTGTTTAATCCTTTCCGTTTTATAGAATGAAGACGAGAAACGGACACGATAATGATAACGGTGGTACGAGTGAAGATGTTGAACTCACGGCCAAGGTTGAGGCCATCTTTAAAAAGTTAAAGAAGGATTTTCTTGAAGATGTCCGAAAGGTCTTCCAAGAGTCGGTCGATGGACAAGTGACCGAAATGATCAATGATCGAATGAAAGCCGCATTAGAGGAGGCTTTAGAGGCTAGAAACATTTACCCTCGAGGCGAAGGGGGTGAAGGTAATGGTGGGGGTGGAAGGCGGGACTTCCACTACAAAAATTTCAAGGATACTCAACCTCCAATGTTTAATGGGGTGAGGGATCCATTGAAAAGCACTTGTTGGATTTCCGATATTGAGGGAGCTTTCCGTACCGTGAAATGTCCTCCCGAGAAGAAGACGAGGTATGGGTCTAGCATGTTACGTAAAGAAGGCAAGTTGTGGTGGGACGATAAAATCAATTTATACGGTGAAGAGCAATGCATGAGCTTGACATGGGAGGAGTTTAAGAAGGAATTCTTCTAAGAATACCGAACTTCTTCCGACCTTGATAGAATCCGGGACGAGTTGCATCATTTGCAACAAGGTTCAATGGACTTGGTTAGTCTCAAGTCTACCTTTTTGGCAAAGACTCGCTTTTGCCCGGAATATGTTGGTGACGATCACAAGCTAATGAAAGATTTCTACCGTACTTTGAATGACGAGTTCAAGGGTAAGATTAGTCGGGGAATGGCTAAGACTTTTGAAGAGCTATACGAGTTGGCTCGGGGTTTTGAGCCGGAGGTTCCAAGAAAAAGCGATTTCACTTTTTCAAAAAGAAAGTTTGAAGGTTCGAGTTATTCGAATTTTTCAAATAAAAAGAACAAGAACAAAAAGGGTTCCGAAAGTGTCAATAGTGTGAAGAAGGGCGCTACCGGTGGTTTTGGGAACTTTGTCCCTACTTGCTACAATTGTGGGGTACGTGGACATATGTCTCGAGATTGTCCGAAGCCAAATTCAACAAACAAGCTCACTTGTTTTAATTGCAACAAAGAAGGACACCGAAAGTCAGAGTGTCCCGATTTGAACAACGATAATGTTAAAAGGCTAGAGAAGGCGGCGGGTACGGCTAGGGGTTGAAACTATTTGATGACTAATGACGAAGCCAAGCAATCCAACGAAGTTGTCTCAGGTACCTTCTTGGTTAATTCTAATCCGGCAAGGATTCTTTTTGATAGCGGTGCAAATTTGTCGTTTGTGTCTCCAAAATTTGTGCCTAAACTTGATAGACCGTTAGCTAAGTTAAGTCGTCCGGTAGAAGTCGAAATAGCGGACGACAAGACGGTGCTAGTGGTTGATGTGTGTAGGAATTGTGATGTCGTTTTTGGTACCGAAAACTTTAAAATTGATCTCATCCCTATGACTTTGGGCGATTTTGATATCGTTGTTGGTATGGATTGGCTCGATCGAAATAGAGCCGATATTGCATTCCATGAAAAGTTTATACGTGTGAAGACCCCAAGTGGGGGAGAGTTGATTATTCATGGCGATAGACGAAGAAGACTTGTGCCGATATGTTCTTTTGCACGGGCACGTCGTTTTCTTGTTAGTGGTGGCTTGGCTTTTCTTGCCCATGTTGTTGATACTCGTGATGAGCCACCACCTATTCGTGAAATTCTGGTGGTTAGTGAATTCGAAGACGTTTTTCCAGATGAGTTACCGGGTGTTCTGGCGGAAAGACAAGTTGAATTTCGCATTGAGTTGGTTCCGGGAGCTACTCCCATTGCTAAAACTCCTTATCGTTTAGCACCAACGTAAATGCAAGAGTTGTTAAATCAAACCCAAGAGTTGCTTGAGAAGGGTTTTATTCGACCGAGTGCTTCACCGTGGGGCGCTCCGGTTTTATTCATGAAAAAGAAGGATGGTAGTATGCGGATGTGCATCGATTATCGGGAGTTGAATAAAGTGACGATCAAGAATTGTTATCCGTTGCCTCGGATTGACGATTTGTTTGACCAACTCCAAGGTGCGACGTATTTCTCTAAGATCGACCTACGGTCCGGCTATCACCAAATGCGGGTCCGTGAGGAAGATATCGAGAAAACGGCTTTTCGAACGCGTTATGGGCATTTTGAGTTTGTAGTTATGCCTTTTGGTCTTACGAATGCACCGGCAGCATTCATGGATCTTATAAACCGAGTGTGCCAACCTATGTTGGACAAGTCAGTGATTGTGTTCATTGACGACATACTAGTCTACTCGAAGAGTATGAACGAACATGAACGTCATTTGCGTGAAGTATTGAAGACGTTACAAAAGGAGAAGTTGTATGCAAAGTTCTCCAAATGTGAATTTTGGCTAAGGGAGGTTCAATTCCTTGGCCACATTGTGAACAAGGACGGTATCCAAGTGGATCCGGGGAAGATAGAGACGGTGAAGAGTTGGAGACAACCGACTACGCCTACGGAAGTCCGAAGTTTTCTCGGATTGGACGGTTATTATCGTCGGTTTATCCAAGACTTTTCTAAGATCGCTTCTTCATTGACGAAATTGACGAGGAAGAACGTGAGGTTTGTTTGGGGGAACGAGCAAGAAATTGCTTTTCAATTGTTAAAAGAGAAGTTATGTCAAGCTCCGGTGTTGGTTTTGCCCGAAGGGGTGGAAGACATGACGGTTTATTGTGATGCCTCGTTAAATGGACTCGGGTGTGTTCTAATGCAAGGAGGTAAAGTCATCGCTTATGCCTCTCAACAATTAAAGGAACACGAGTCGAGATATCCAACTCATGATCTTAAGTTAGCGACGGTTGTGCATGCATTGAAAATTTGGCGCCATTACTTGTATGGTGTCAAGTGTACGATTTATTCGGATCATAAGAGTTTGAAACATCTCTTTAATCAACGAGATTTGAATTATCGTCAACGTAGGTGGATGGATGTGGTAAAAGATTATGATTGCGAAATACTTTATCATCCGGGCAAGGCGAATGTGGTCGCGGATGCGTTAAGTTGAAAGAGTCATCACCCGGCGTTACGATTGGAATTGTTACGTATGATTATTACTAACGATTTTCTTGAAAAACTCGGTGTGATTCAAATAGAGGCTTACGTTCACAACAAGCATGCGGAGTGAATTGTGGGACAATTGGAGTTCATTACTATGGGCTCGCGTGGTCTGTTGTCTTTTCAAGGAAGAGTGTGGGTGCCTAAGATGGGTGATTACCGACAAGCGCTACTCGATGAAGCACATAAGTCAAAGTATTCCATTCATCCGGGCGCGACGAAAATGTATCTTGATTTAAGGAAAGATTATTGGTGGCCGGGCATGAAACGTGATGTTGTGAAGTATGTTGAGCAATGCGTCACGTGTTTGCAAGTTAAAGCCGAGCACCAAAAGCCGTATGGTAAGTTACAACCGTTAGAAATCCTGAAATGGAAATAGGAGCACATTACCATAGATTTCATCACAAAGCTGCCTAAAACGGCGAGAACCCAATTTGATTCGATTTGGGTTATAGTAGATCGATTGACGAAGAGTGCTTTGCTTCTTCCCATTAAGGAAGCGATATCGTCGGAGACTTTGGCTAAGTTGTTTATCAAGGAAGTCATCTCACGACACGGTGTTCCTATATCTATTATTTCGGATCGAGATACCCGTTTTACATCTCGGTTTTGGGAAAAGTTTCATGAAGATATGGGTACGCAATTGAAATTGAGCACGGCGTATCATCCTCAAACGGACGGTCAAACCGAACGTACGAATCAAACTTTGGAGGATATGTTACGGGCGTGTATTATCTATTTTGGTGGTAGTTGGGACGAGCACTTACCTTTGGTGGAATTCTCGTACAATAATAGTTATCATACTAGTATTGGGATGCCACCTTATGAGATGCTTTATGGGCGTAGATGTCGAACCCCGATTTGTTGGGGTGAAGTGGGACAAAAGGAAATCGGGAGTACTGATTTGGTTTTAGAGACGAATAGTAAGATTGATGTGATTCGAGAGCATTTGAAAAAGACTCAAGATAGGCAAAAGTCGTATGCCAACAAACGTAGACGAACGATCGAATTTCAAGAAGGTGACATGGTGATGCTTAAGGTTTCACCATGGAAAGGTATTATTCGATTCCGGAAACGAGGAAAGTTAGCTCCTCGGTTTATTGGACCATTTAAGGTTTTAGCTCGTGTTGGTGAAGTCGCGTATCGTTTGGAATTACCCGAAGAGCTTGCGGGGATCCGTAATACATTTCATGTTTCCCATCTCCGTAAGTGTCTTGCGGATGATTCCTCTTAGGTGCCGTTAGACGAGATTGAGCTAAATAATAAGTTAGAGTATATCGAGGAACCGATTGCCATACTTGATGAGAAGGTCAAAAGGTTGAGACATAAAGAGGTTAGGACTTTTAAAGTTCAATGGCGTCGTAGTAAGGGTTCCGAATTTACTTGGAGCCCAAAGAGTTTGTGTTGGTTTATCTTCCTTCTTGTCATGCCGCTTGGATCGCAAGGACGCGCTCCGATTCAAGTGGGGGAGAGTTGTAACATCCCGTTTTTTCCGTACATATCGAAAGGTACATACTTAATCATTTGTACGTATGTAACTCGTTGTTTATGCGTAATTGTGTAGATATATATATATATATATATATATATATATATATATATATATATATATATATATATGTACTTGTTAATGTGTGCGTAAATAAGTCTTAAAGGAGCTTCGGTTAGTGTTAAGTCTTGTGAGACTTAGATATGAGAGTTAGACGTGTATTGGAGGCTTGAACGAATTAATGTTGTGTAAAACGATTTTTGGTTTAAGATGGTCGAGCTGACCAGATCGTGCCTTAAGCCGCGCCGCGACAAATGAGTCCGGGCCGCGGCAAAGCAAGCAAACCAAGATCAGAAGTTGAGTTAAGAGTGGTGGTTTTTCCTTTGTAACGTCGCGCCGCGACATTTAGCGCCGCGCCGCGGCAATTCTGCAGTTCTGATTCCGGTTTTAGCTTAAATTAAATGACTTTGAGGGACAAAATGGTAATTTGACATGTAAATCTGGTGGGAACATTAACTCTCCACCACACATCCATTTATTTCATTTTCATTTCCATTTTCTTTCCTATTTCTCTCCCAAAACACAAAACCCACCTAGCTTGATCTTGAGATTTGAAGTTGGACATTTGTGAATCAAACCTTGGAGCGAGATTTAAAGTTGTTCCTTGTGTCTCTAGCTACGCGTTGATAGTCTCGGTAAGTTCTAACTCTAAGTTTTGAGTTTTAATTGGTTAATGACTAGGGTTTTGGGTACTAGAGATTTGTAAGACCCATTTGGTGGTAAAATGGGTGAGTTTGGGTTATGTGTTGTAATGAAACCCTAATAGCCACAATATAGGGTTTTGGCCTTGTGATTTAAGGTTGTAATTGTCAATTGGTGTTGTTAGCCACTAATGCACTTTAAGAATTATGAAAGAGGTGTTAATGGGCGAGTTTGACTTGATTGTGAGTTTAAGTGTTATAAAATGGGTCAAAATGTACTAGTTGACCTAATTAGTTGAAATGGGTATGGATTACCTTAAGTTTGTGTTAATTGAAGTTAATAGACTTTAATTCACTAGTCTTAGTGATTAAAGTCGAGCCTTGGCCATTTATGGGCGGTTGTGAGTAGTGGAGTCATTGAATGCAAATTGGGACATTAAATGCTCAAGTGGGAGTATTGTGGTTAATCCCACTAGTTGTGAAATTGAATGTGCACTTAATGATTTAGGTACATTGCGTTGAAGCTCGGAAGTGCTAAATCATCATCCTTGTGACAAGGTGAGTGGAATAATTATATGTGTATGTATATAATTTATTTACTTGTGGGGTGTAGGTTTAAAGTTCGTTGTTGACGATACCATACACCAGAGTATATTGTGTTGTGGTGGGGGTTTAAAGTTCGTTGTTGACGATACCTCACGTATGGAATTAAAGTTCGATGTTGACGATGCCATAGACTATTGTAGTGAGTTGATGAGGGTTTAAAGTTCGATGTTGACGATACCTCATATGTGGGTTTAAAGTTCGGTGTTGACGATACCACATTAAAATAGGCGAATGGGATTTAAGTTCGATGTTGACGATACCATTCGTTGGGCTAGCCTTGAGATCTTGAGTACTATGGATGTTGTGAACATCATCGTTATACTTGTATTTTAGCATAATGTGTTGTTGTGATATATGCTATTGTTACACTAGTCTTGTTATCGTGGTAGTTAGCGTTATACGTGTGAAAGGTATGCTAATTATGTAACTAGTATGTATGCGAATTTGGTAAGTGTTTGCAAGTAAGTAGGTTATATATATGTATGTATAATTGTTGCACTCACTAAGCCTTACTTACCCTCACGTTGTTTACCATTTTATAGGTTCCGGCTTGGACAAGGGTAAGGGCATACGTTTGGACTAGTGGTCTCCCGCTTATGTTGTCGGGGGTGCTTTTGGTGTTAGCTTTTGAAGTTTGGCCTAGCGTTTTGGGTAGTTTAGCCCCAAACCATGCTCGAGGTCGTTTGGATTATAAACTATCATTGTAGTGGGTCAAACTTGTATAAAACTTAATTAATGGCCTTCGTGCCTTTTTGTAAATGTTTAAGTTGATGTACGTTTACATGGAACTTGTGGAATGATTTACATATTTAATTGGCGCATAAATGTGTATTATAAAAAAAAAATCGTATCGTATGGAATACGGGTTGGGTTGTTTCACACAACTAGATCAAATTCCTCGGATTCCGACAGCTATTCCGATATGGATTTCTACCCGAGCTCTGAAAGCAGTGTAACCGGAATGGATCAACCAATTAGCCATCATATATTCTGGATGAATTGGGGATGGGTTCGTAGTCTACTTAATCATTAGAGACAAGAAGAAGGCGATCCTTTCCACCAACCAAAGCCCACTCAGCGAAGAACTTGAAGCGCTTACCGGCGAACCAGTTCGAATCACCATCTTCACTCTCATTTCCAGTGTATCTCGCCACGACTATATAATATCTCATATTCTAAATCTAATTCATCCGCTCGTTTCAACCAACAATCATCTCGGAATAATAGAAGAAGTCAACGAGCTTCGCGCCTGAGTAATAGCTTTGGAGAATATAGTACACAACTTACAAACACCAGCGGCGTCACCGACACCAACAGTACCACCAGCATCAACAACTGTACAACCAACAAAAAAAAGGCCTCAACATCACATTCTATACCTCGAGCATAATTTTCGTTGTACATCTTATTCTACATCAATTATCTTCGTTCCACATCTTATTCTACATCAATTTTCTTCATTCTACATCTTATTCTACAACAATTATCTTCGTTCTACATCTTATTCCACATCAATAATCTTCGTTCTACATCTTATTCTACATCATTTATCTTCGTTCTACATATCGTTCTACATCATTATCTTCGTTCTTCATGGCGATGATGTAATCTTTAATGTTTTAGAGATTAGGTATTCTAATTCTAACGGTAAATCAAACGAGTTTAATATTATATTAACTCATTAAATCCATGATTACATCTAAAGAAAATATATATGTAGGTATATTTTCATAAAGATTGTAATTAAAAATTCTTTTGTACAAACTGTTAATAGTGAGAATATTTTAACGGGTAGGTAACACCGTAGAAATATTTAGATCTCACATTAACATGTTACACTGTACATTCTTCAAATCCGATTCAACAGTCATTTACTATCCTACCTACAACCAAAGATATACGTATCCGTTCACCAAAGAATAACCATTTTCATTCCAATTCAATTTCATATACGAATTTCTGCTGATCAAAATCCAAGTCAAGATTTGACAAGTGGCATAATGAAGAAAATAATGGATAAAATAAAATTGATTACTAACCAACTAATTAACTACGTAAAATTTCTTCATCATCTTCTGATCTTAAATATTTTGAATTCTAAGATTATATATTGGACCATTGGACTACTAACATTGGACTACTAACCTTGGACAATTAAAAAGTATTAAAAGAGTATGAAATATTAATTACAATATTTTGACTTAAAATATCGTTAATAAATTACATCTTCTACAGTTAAATATTTTCTTAAGTTTGCCACTTGATTCCATCTTATACATCATTTGTATCTTGACAATTACAATCTTCATTCAAACTCTTGAAAACACCTCGGATTGATAATCAATGATTCAATTATGAGAATGCTGATGAAGCAGCAAAAGCTATAGATGGTCTTAATGGCCAAAAGCTTGATAATAAAGAATGGTGTGTTGAAAAAGCTCAGATTTGGAACTGAAAAACGAATTGAGCAAACTATGAAGGAGGCTGTGGACAAATCACAAAGACTAAACCTGTACTTAACAAATCCAGATGAGTCAGTATCTGCTGATACCTTTAAACGAATATCTTGCTCCTACTTATTCTAATTCCTTGCAGACAAATTTCTTCATCATCTTCTGATCTTAAATATTTAAATTCTAAGATATCATCATATCTTTCGATATAAATATCTTCGATATTTCTGAAGAGACCTTCATAAATATCTTTGTCCGAAATCATCTATATCCTCGTGTTATCTATGTTACATCATAAAAGAAATCGTTTTAGTTTCTATCCTTCTGTAAAATTTAAGTTTAAATTAGGAATGAATTCCTGGAGTAGTGTTGGGAATAGAAGCATGAGTTAGTATAATATAATGACGCCCGGCCAACGTGATTATATCACAGTAAGTCATGCTGAATTTCTAATGGAACGTGATGATTCGCAAACATTACCCTCATCATGTGCCATGTGAAATGTCCCGTTCTTATTGATTAAAAACGTTCCATATTAATTGATTTCGTTGCGAGGTTTTGACCTCTATATGAGACGTTTTTCAAAGACTGCATTCATTTTTAAAACAAACCATAACCTTTATTTCATAAATAAAGGTTTAAAAAGCTTTACGTAGATTATCAAATAATGATAATCTAAAATATCCTGTTTACACACGACCATTACATAATGGTTTACAATACAAATATGTTACATCGAAATCAGTTTCTTGAATGCAGTTTTTACACAGTATCATACAAACATGGACTCCAAATCTTGTCCTTATTTTAGTATGCAACAGCGGAAGCTCTTAATAATCACCTGAGAATAAACATGCTTAAAACGTCAACAAAAATGTTGGTGAGTTATAGGTTTAACCTATATATATCAAATCGTAACAATAGACCACAAGATTTCATATTTCAATACACATCCCATACATAGAGATAAAAATCATTCATATGGTGAACACCTGGTAACCGACAATAACAAGATGCATATATAAGAATATCCCCATCATTCCGGGACACCCTTCGGATATGATATAAATTTCGAAGTACTAAAGCATCCGGTACTTTGGATGGGGTTTGTTAGGCCCAATAGATCTATCTTTAGGATTCGCGTCAATTAGGGTGTCTGTTCCCTAATTCTTAGATTACCAGACTTAATAAAAAGGGGCATATTCGATTTCGATAATTCAACCATAGAATGTAGTTTCACGTACTTGTGTCTATTTTGTAAATCATTTATAAAACCTGCATGTATTCTCATCCCAAAAATATTAGATTTTAAAAGTGGGACTATAACTCACTTTCACAGATTTTTACTTCGTCGGGAAGTAAGACTTGGCCACTGGTTGATTCACGAACCTATAACAATATATACATATATATATATCAAAGTATGTTCAAAATATATTTACAACACTTTTAATATATTTTGATGTTTTAAGTTTATTAAGTCAGCTGTCCTCGTTAGTAACCTACAACTAGTTGTCCACAGTTAGATGTACAGAAATAAATTGATAAATATTATCTTGAATCAATCCACGACCCAGTGTATACGTATCTCAGTATTGATCACAACTCAAACTATATATATTTTGGAATCAACCTCAACCCTGTATAGCTAACTCCAACATTCACATATAGAGTGTCTATGGTTGTTCCGAAATATATATAGATGTGTCGACATGATAGGTCGAAACATTGTATACGTGTCTATGGTATCTCAAGATTACATAATATATAATACAAGTTGATTAAGTTATGGTTGGAATAGATTTGTTACCAATTTTCACGTAGCTAAAATGAGAAAAATTATCCAATCTTGTTTTACCCATAACTTCTTCATTTTAAATCCGTTTTGAGTGAATCAAATTGCTATGGTTTCATATTGAACTCTATTTTATGAATCTAAACAAAAAAAGTATAGGTTTCTAGTCGGAAAAATAAGTTACAAGTCGTTTTTGTAAAGGTAGTCATTTCAGTCGAAAGAACGACGTCTAGATGACCATTTTAGAAAACATACTTCCACTTTGAGTTTAACCATAATTTTTGGATATAGTTTCATGTTCATAATAAAAATCATTTTCTCAGAATAACAACTTTTAAATCAAAGTTTATCATAGTTTTTAATTAACTAACCCAAAACAGCCCGCGGTGTTACTACGACGGCGTAAATCCGGTTTTACGGTGTTTTTCGTGTTTCCAGGTTTTAAATCATTAAGTTAGCATATCATATAGATATAGAACATGTGTTTAGTTGATTTTAAAAGTCAAGTTAGAAGGATTAACTTTTGTTTGCGAACAAGTTTAGAATTAACTAAACTATGTTCTAGTGATTACAAGTTTAAACCTTCGAATAAGATAGCTTTATATGTATGAATCGAATGATGTTATGAACATCATTACTACCTTAAGTTCCTTGGATGAACCTACTGGAAAAGAGAAAAATGGATCTAGCTTCAATGGATCCTTGGATGGCTCAAAGTTCTTGAAGCAAAATCATGACACGAAAACAAGTTCAAGTAAGATCATCACTTGAAATAAGATTGTTATAGTTATAGAAATTGAACCAAAGTTTGAATATGATTATTACCTTGTATTAGAATGATAACCTACTGTAAGAAACAAAGATTTCTTGAGGTTGGATGATCACCTTACAAGATTGGAAGTGAGCTAGCAAACTTGAAAGTATTCTTGATTTTATGAAACTAGAACTTTTGGAATTTATGAAGAACACTTAGAACTTGAAGATAGAACTTGAGAGAGTTCAATTATATGAAGAAAATTGAAGAATGAAAGTGTTTGTAGGTGTTTTTGGTCGTTGGTGTATGGATTAGATATAAAGGATATGTAATTTTGTTTTCATGTAAATAAGTCATGAATGATTACTCATATTTTTGTAATCTTATGAGATATTTCATGCTAGTTGCCAAATGATGGTTCCCACATGTGTTAGGTGACTCACATGGGCTGCTAAGAGCTGATCATTGGAGTGTATATACCAATAGTACATACATCTAAAAGCTGTGTATTGTACGAGTACGAATACGGGTGCATACGAGTAGAATTGTTGATGAAACTGAACGAGAATGTAATTGTAAGCATTTTTGTTGAGTAGAAGTATTTTGATAAGTGTATTGAAGTCTTTCAAAAGTGTATAAATACATATTAAAACACTACATGTATATACATTTTAACTGAGTCGTTAAGTCATCGTTAGTCGTTGCATGTAAGTGTTGTTTTGAAACCTTTAGGTTAACGATCTTGTTAAATGTTGTTAACCCAATGTTTATAATATCAAAAGAGATTTTAAATTATTATATTATCATGATATTATGATGTACGAATATCTCTTAATATGATATATATACATTAAATGTCGTTACAACGATAAACGTTACATATATGTCTCGTTTCAAAATCATTAAGTTAGTAGTCTTGTTTTTACATATGTAGTTCATTGTTAATATAATTAATGATATGTTTACTTATCATAATATCATGTTAACTATATATATAACCATATATATGTCATCATATAGTTTTTTACAAGTTTTAACGTTCGTGAATCACCGGTCAACTTGGGTGGTCAATTGTCTATATGAAACCTATTTCAATTAATCAAGTCTTAACAAGTTTGATTGTTTAACATGTTGGAAACATTTAATCATGTAAACATCAATCTCAATTAATATATATAAACATGGAAAAGTTCGGGTCACTACAGTACCTACCCGTTAAATAAATTTCGTCCCGAAATTTTAAGCTGTTGAAGGTGTTGACGAGTCTTCTGGAAATAGATGAGGGTATTTCTTCTTCATCTGATCTTCACGCTCCCAGGTGAACTCGGGTCCTCTACGAGCATTCCATCGAACCTTAACAATTGGTATCTTGTTTTGCTTAAGTCTTTTAACCTCACGATCCATTATTTCGACGGGTTCTTCGATGAATTGGAGTTTTTCGTTGATTTGGATTTCATCTAACGGAATAGTGAGATCTTCTTTAGCAAAACATTTCTTCAAATTCGATACGTGGAAAGTGTTATGTACAGTCGCGAGTTGTTGAGGTAACTCTAGTCGGTAAGCTACTGGTCCGACACGATCAATAATCTTGAATGGTCCAATATACCTTGGATTTAATTTCCCTCGTTTACCAAATCGAACAACGCCTTTCCAAGGTGCAACTTTAAGCATGACCATCTCTCCAATTTCAAATTCTATATCTTTTCTTTTAATGTCAGCGTAGCTCTTTTGTCGACTTTGGGCGGTTTTCAACCGTTGTTGAATTTGGATGATCTTCTCGGTAGTTTCTTGTATAATCTCCGGACCCGTAATCTGTCTATCCCCCACTTCACTCCAACAAATTGGAGACCTGCACTTTCTACCATAAAGTGCTTCAAACGGCGCCATCTCAATGCTTGAATGGTAGCTGTTGTTGTAGGAAAATTCTGCTAACGGTAGATGTCGATCCCAACTGTTTCCGAAATCAATAACACATGCTCGTAGCATGTCTTCAAGCGTTTGTATCGTCCTTTCGCTCTGCCCATCAGTTTGTGGATGATAGGCAGTACTCATGTCTAGACGAGTTCCTAATGCTTGCTGTAATGTCTGCCAGAATCTTGAAATAAATCTGCCATCCCTATCAGAGATAATAGAGATTGGTATTCCATGTCTGGAGACGACTTCCTTCAAATACAGTCGTGCTAACTTCTCCATCTTGTCATCTTCTCTTATTGGTAGGAAGTGTGCTGATTTGGTGAGACGATCAACTATTACCCAAATAGTATCAAAACCACTTGCAGTCCTTGGCAATTTAGTGATGAAATCCATGGTAATGTTTTCCCATTTCCATTCCGGGATTTCGGGTTGTTGAAGTAGACCTGATGGTTTCTGATGCTCAGCTTTGACCTTAGAACACGTCAAACATTCTCCTACGTATTTAGCAACATCGGCTTTCATACCCGGCCACCAAAAATGTTTCTTGAGATCCTTGTACATCTTCCTCGTTCCAGGATGTATTGAGTATCTGGTTTTATGAGCTTCTCTAAGTACCATTTCTCTCATATCTCCAAATTTTGGTACCCAAATCCTTTCAGCCCTATACCGGGTTCCGTCTTCCCGAATATTAAGATGCTTCTCCGATCCTTTGGGTATTTCATCCTTTAAATTTCCCTCTTTTAAAACTCCTTGTTGCGCCTCCTTTATTTGAGTAGTAATGTTATTATGAATCATTATATTCATAGATTTTACTCGAATGGGTTCTCTGTCCTTCCTGCTCAAGGCATCGGCTACCACATTTGCCTTCCCCGGGTGGTAACGAATCTCAAAATCGTAATCATTCAATAATTCAATCCACCTACGCTGCCTCATATTCAGTTGTTTCTGATTAAATATGTGTTGAAGACTTTTGTGGTCGGTATATATAATACTTTTGACCCCATATAAGTAGTGCCTCCAAGTCTTTAATGCAAAAACAACCGCACCTAATTCCAAATCATGCGTCGTATAATTTTGTTCGTGAATCTTCAATTGTCTAGACGCATAAGCAATCACCTTCGTTCGTTGCATTAATACACAACCGAGACCTTGCTTTGATGCGTCACAATAAATCACAAAATCATCATTCCCTTCAGGCAATGACAATATAGGTGCCGTAGTTAGCTTTTTCTTCAATAACTGAAACGCTTTCTCTTGTTCATCATTCCATTCAAATTTCTTCCCTTTATGCGTTAATGCAGTCAAGGGTTTTGCTATTCTGGAAAAGTCTTGGATGAACCTTCTGTAGTAACCAGCTAGTCCTAAAAACTGGCGTATGTGTTTCGGAGTTTTCGGGGTTTCCCACTTTTCAACAGTTTCTATCTTTGCCGGATCCACCTTAATACCTTCTTTGTTCACTATGTGACCGAGGAATTGAACTTCTTCCAACCAAAATGCACACTTTGAAAACTTAGCGTACAATTCTTCCTTCCTCAATACTTCTAACACCTTTCTCAAATGTTCACCGTGTTCTTGGTCATTCTTTGAGTAAATAAGTATGTCATCAATGAAAACAATGACAAACTTGTCAAGGTATGGTCCACATACTCGGTTCATAAGGTCCATGAACACAGCTGGTGCATTAGTTAAACCAAACGGCATGACCATAAACTCGTAATGACCGTAACGTGTTCTGAAAGCAGTCTTTGGAATATCATCTTCTTTCACCCGCATTTGATGATACCCGGAACGTAAGTCAATCTTTGAATAAACAGACGAGCCTTGTAGTTGATCAAATAAGTCGTCGATTCTCGGTAGTGGGTAGCGGTTCTTGATGGTAAGTTTGTTCAACTCTCGGTAGTCGATACACAACCTGAATGTACCATCTTTCTTCTTGACAAACAAAACAGGAGCTCCCCACGGTGATGTGCTTGGTCGAATGAAACCACGCTCTAAAAGTTCTTGTAATTGGCTTTGCAGTTCTTTCATCTCGCTGGGTGCGAGTCTGTAAGGAGCACGAGCTATTGGTGCAGCTCCTGGTACAAGATCTATTTGAAATTCAACGGATCGATGTGGGGGTAATCCCGGTAATTCTTTCGGGAATACATCGGGAAATTCTTTTGCAATGGGAACATCATTGATGCTCTTTTCTTCAGTTTGTACTTTCTCGACGTGTGCTAGAACAGCATAGCAACCTTTTCTTATTAGTTTTTGTGCCTTCAAATTACTAATAAGATGTAGCTTCGTGTTGCCCTTTTCTCCGTACACCATTAAGGGTTTTCCTTTTTCTCGTATAATGCGAATTGCATTTTTGTAACAAACGATCTCCGCTTTCACTTCTTTCAACCAGTCCATACCGATTATCACATCAAAACTCCCTAACTCTACTGGTATCAAATCAATCTTAAATGTTTCGCTAACCAGTTTACTTTCTCGATTCCGACATATATTATCTGCTGAAATTAATTTACCATTTGCTAATTCGAGTAAAAATTTACTATCCAAAGGCGTCAATGGACAACTTAATTTAGCACAAAAATCTCTACTCATATAGCTTCTATCCGCACCCGAATCAAATAAAACGTAAGCAGATTTATTGTCAATAAGAAACGTACCCGTAACAAGCTCCGGGTCTTCCTGTGCCTCTACCGCATTAATATTGAAAACTCTTCCACGGCCTTGTCCATTCGTGTTCTCCTGGTTCGGGCAATTTCTAATAATGTGGCCTGGTTTTCCACATTTATAACAAACTACATTGGCATAACTTGCTCCGACACTACTTGCTCCGCCATTACTCGTTCCGACACCATTTGTTCCTTTCGTTCTATTAACCCCTGGTCCGTAGGCCTCACACTTCGCCGCGCTATGACCATTTCTTTTACACTTGTTGCAAAATTTGGTGCAGAACCCCGAGTGATTCTTTTCACACCTTTGGCATAGTTGCTTCTGATTGTTGTTGTTGTTGTTGCGGTTATTATTGTTGTTGGGATGATTGTTGTAGTTGCTGTTGTTGTTGTTGTTGTTGTTGTTGTTGGGCCGTTTGTTGTAGTTGCGATTGATGTTGCGATTGTTGGGATAATTGTTGCGATTATTGTTGTAATTGCTGTTGTTGTTGTATTGGTGATTCTTATCACCGTTTTCCTCCCACTTTCTTTTGACTTGCTTCACATTGGCCTCTTCAGCAGTCTGTTCTTTAATTCTTTCTTCAATCTGGTTCACTAGTTTGTGAGCCATTCTACATGCCTGTTGTATGGAGGCGGGCTCGTGTGAACTTATATCTTCTTGGATTCTTTCCGGTAATCCTTTCACAAACGCGTCGATCTTCTCTTCCTCATCTTCGAATGCTCCCGGACACAATAGGCACAATTCTGTAAATCGTCTTTCGTACGTGGTAATATCAAATCCTTGGGTTCGTAACCCTCTAAGTTCTGTCTTGAGCTTATTGACCTCGGTTCTGGGACGGTACTTCTCGTTCATCAAGTGCTTGAATGCTGACCACGGTAGTGCGTACGCATCATCTTGTCCCACTTGCTCTAGATAGGTATTCCACCATGTTAATGCAGAACCTGTGAAGGTATGCGTAGCGTACTTCACTTTGTCCTCTTCAGTACACTTACTTATGGCAAACACCGATTCAACCTTCTCGGTCCACCGTTTCAATCCGATCGGTCCTTCGGTTCCATCAAATTCCAAAGGTTTGCAGGCAGTGAATTCTTTGTAGGTGCATCCTACACGATTTCCTGTACTGCTAGATCCAAGGTTATTGTTGGTATGTAGCGCAGCCTGTACTGCGGCTATGTTTGAAGCTAGAAAAGTACGGAATTCCTCTTCATTCATATTCACGGTGTGTCGAGTAGTCGGTGCCATTTCCTTCAAAATAGTTAAATGGAACAAGTTAATCATACAGAATATTAAGAGTAGTTAATAGTATTTCGTAGCATAATATGAACTCATTTATAAAAGCTTTTTCTTCATATTAGCGTTTTATAAGTTTAAGTTCGGGTAGTATCTACCCGTTAAGTTCATACTTAGTAGCTAATATACAATTCAACTACTACAATTCTATATGAAAAACTGATTATAATAATATTTCGCGTTCAAACTTTTATACAATATTTTACAAACTTACAATACCGCTTATTTTACATAAAGCATGAAATATAGCACACAATAACTTTGATACAAGATAGTTGTGAAGACAATTCTAGCTAGTACACAAGTCGTTCAGCAAAGGCAATAAAGACACGTAATTCATACGTCCAGAAACAAGTCATGCATTCTGGTTTTACTAGGACTACTTCCCATCCTTGGTCTTGTGCAACATAACCGTTATGGCCGTTGATAAGACAGCGTGTTGTAACGTCATCAAAGGGACGAGGGTTACGTAATGTCCAACAGTCTCGTAATAATCTAAAAACCTCATTTCTTACCCCAATTACCGACTCCGTCACTTGTGGAAACGTTTTGTTTAATAGTTGTAGCCCGATGTTCTTGTTCTCACTTTGGTGAGAAGCGAACATTACTAATCCGTAAGCATAACATGCTTCTTTATGTTGCATGTTAGCCGCTTTTTCTAAATCACGAAGTCCAATATTCGGATATATTGAGTCAAAATAATTTCTTAACCCGTTGCGTAAAATAGCATTTGGGTTCCCCGCAATATATGCGTCAAAGTAAACACATCGTAACTTATGGGTTTCCCAATGTGATATCCCCCATCTTTCAAACGAAAGTCTCTTATAAACCAAGACATTCTTGGAACGTTCTTCGAATGTCTTACAAACTGATCTCGCCTTAAATAGTTGTGCCGAAGAATTCTGGCCGACTCTAGACAAGATTTCATCAATCATGTCTCCGGGTAGGTCTCTTAAAATATTGGGTTGTCTATCCATTTTGTGTTTTTAAACTGTAAAATAGACAAGAGTTAGATTCATAAAAAAAATACTTATTAATACAAGCAATTTTTACATATATCATAAAGCATAAGAACACTATATTCCATATATTACACCACACGAATACAACTATCTTATTCCGACTCGCTCGTTTCTTCTTCTTCGGTTTTGGTTCGTTTTGCCAAGTTTCTAGGGATATATGATGTTCCCCTAATACGAGCCGTCGTTGTCCACATTGGTTTAGAAAAACCTGGTGGTTTAGAGGTTCCCGGGTCATTGTTACAACTTAAGGACTTCGGGGGTTGACGATACATATAAAGTTCATCGGGGTTGGAATTAGATTTCTCTATTTTTATGCCCTTTCCCTTATTATTTTCTTTTGCCTTTTTAAATTCAGTTGGGGTAATTTCTATAACATCATCGGAATTCTCGTCGGAATCCGATTCATCGGAGAATTGGTAATCCTCCCAATATTTTGCTTCCTTGGCGGAAACACCATTGACCATAATTAACTTTGGTCGGTTGGTTGAGGATTTTCTTTTACTTAACCGTTTTATTATTTCCCCCACCGGTTCTATTTCTTCATCCGGTTCCGATTCTTCTTCCGGTTCCGATTCTTCTTCCGGTTCCGACTCTTCTTCTGGTTCCTCTTCGGGAACTTGTGAATCAGTCCACAAATCATTCCAATTTACATTTGACTCTTCATTATTATTAGGTGAGTCAATGGGACTTTTTCTAGAGGTAGACATCTATCACATAATATCAAACACGTTAAGAGATTAATATATCACATAATATTCATATGTTAAAAATATATAGTTTCCAACAAAAATGTTAAGCAATCATTTTTAAAGAAAACACGGTCGAAGTCCAGACTCACTAATGCATCCTAACAAACTCGATAAGACACACTAATGCAAATTTTCTGGTTCTCTAAGACCAACGCTCGGATACCAACTGAAATGTCCCGTTCTTATTGATTAAAAACGTTCCATATTAATTGATTTCGTTGCGAGGTTTTGACCTCTATATGAGACGTTTTTCAAAGACTGCATTCATTTTTAAAACAAACCATAACCTTTATTTCATAAATAAAGGTTTAAAAAGCTTTACGTAGATTATCAAATAATGATAATCTAAAATATCCTGTTTACACACGACCATTACATAATGGTTTACAATACAAATATGTTACATCGAAATCAGTTTCTTGAATGCAGTTTTTACACAGTATCATACAAACATGGACTCCAAATCTTGTCCTTATTTTAGTATGCAACAGCGGAAGCTCTTAATAATCACCTGAGAATAAACATGCTTAAAACGTCAACAAAAATGTTGGTGAGTTATAGGTTTAACCTATATATATCAAATCGTAACAATAGACCACAAGATTTCATATTTCAATACACATCCCATACATAGAGATAAAAATCATTCATATGGTGAACACCTGGTAACCGACAATAACAAGATGCATATATAAGAATATCCCCATCATTCCGGGACACCCTTCGGATATGATATAAATTTCGAAGTACTAAAGCATCCGGTACTTTGGATGGGGTTTGTTAGGCCCAATAGATCTATCTTTAGGATTCGCGTCAATTAGGGTGTCTGTTCCCTAATTCTTAGATTACCAGACTTAATAAAAAGGGGCATATTCGATTTCGATAATTCAACCATAGAATGTAGTTTCACGTACTTGTGTCTATTTTGTAAATCATTTATAAAACCTGCATGTATTCTCATCCCAAAAATATTAGATTTTAAAAGTGGGACTATAACTCACTTTCACAGATTTTTACTTCGTCGGGAAGTAAGACTTGGCCACTGGTTGATTCACGAACCTATAACAATATATACATATATATATATCAAAGTATGTTCAAAATATATTTACAACACTTTTAATATATTTTGATGTTTTAAGTTTATTAAGTCAGCTGTCCTCGTTAGTAACCTACAACTAGTTGTCCACAGTTAGATGTACAGAAATAAATTGATAAATATTATCTTGAATCAATCCACGACCCAGTGTATACGTATCTCAGTATTGATCACAACTCAAACTATATATATTTTGGAATCAACCTCAACCCTGTATAGCTAACTCCAACATTCACATATAGAGTGTCTATGGTTGTTCCGAAATATATATAGATGTGTCGACATGATAGGTCGAAACATTGTATACGTGTCTATGGTATCTCAAGATTACATAATATATAATACAAGTTGATTAAGTTATGGTTGGAATAGATTTGTTACCAATTTTCACGTAGCTAAAATGAGAAAAATTATCCAATCTTGTTTTACCCATAACTTCTTCATTTTAAATCCGTTTTGAGTGAATCAAATTGCTATGGTTTCATATTGAACTCTATTTTATGAATCTAAACAAAAAAAGTATAGGTTTCTAGTCGGAAAAATAAGTTACAAGTCGTTTTTGTAAAGGTAGTCATTTCAGTCGAAAGAACGACGTCTAGATGACCATTTTAGAAAACATACTTCCACTTTGAGTTTAACCATAATTTTTGGATATAGTTTCATGTTCATAATAAAAATCATTTTCTCAGAATAACAACTTTTAAATCAAAGTTTATCATAGTTTTTAATTAACTAACCCAAAACAGCCCGCGGTGTTACTACGACGGCGTAAATCCGGTTTTACGGTGTTTTTCGTGTTTCCAGGTTTTAAATCATTAAGTTAGCATATCATATAGATATAGAACATGTGTTTAGTTGATTTTAAAAGTCAAGTTAGAAGGATTAACTTTTGTTTGCGAACAAGTTTAGAATTAACTAAACTATGTTCTAGTGATTACAAGTTTAAACCTTCGAATAAGATAGCTTTATATGTATGAATCGAATGATGTTATGAACATCATTACTACCTTAAGTTCCTTGGATGAACCTACTGGAAAAGAGAAAAATGGATCTAGCTTCAATGGATCCTTGGATGGCTCAAAGTTCTTGAAGCAAAATCATGACACGAAAACAAGTTCAAGTAAGATCATCACTTGAAATAAGATTGTTATAGTTATAGAAATTGAACCAAAGTTTGAATATGATTATTACCTTGTATTAGAATGATAACCTACTGTAAGAAACAAAGATTTCTTGAGGTTGGATGATCACCTTACAAGATTGGAAGTGAGCTAGCAAACTTGAAAGTATTCTTGATTTTATGAAACTAGAACTTTTGGAATTTATGAAGAACACTTAGAACTTGAAGATAGAACTTGAGAGAGTTCAATTATATGAAGAAAATTGAAGAATGAAAGTGTTTGTAGGTGTTTTTGGTCGTTGGTGTATGGATTAGATATAAAGGATATGTAATTTTGTTTTCATGTAAATAAGTCATGAATGATTACTCATATTTTTGTAATCTTATGAGATATTTCATGCTAGTTGCCAAATGATGGTTCCCACATGTGTTAGGTGACTCACATGGGCTGCTAAGAGCTGATCATTGGAGTGTATATACCAATAGTACATACATCTAAAAGCTGTGTATTGTACGAGTACGAATACGGGTGCATACGAGTAGAATTGTTGATGAAACTGAACGAGAATGTAATTGTAAGCATTTTTGTTGAGTAGAAGTATTTTGATAAGTGTATTGAAGTCTTTCAAAAGTGTATAAATACATATTAAAACACTACATGTATATACATTTTAACTGAGTCGTTAAGTCATCGTTAGTCGTTGCATGTAAGTGTTGTTTTGAAACCTTTAGGTTAACGATCTTGTTAAATGTTGTTAACCCAATGTTTATAATATCAAAAGAGATTTTAAATTATTATATTATCATGATATTATGATGTACGAATATCTCTTAATATGATATATATACATTAAATGTCGTTACAACGATAAACGTTACATATATGTCTCGTTTCAAAATCATTAAGTTAGTAGTCTTGTTTTTACATATGTAGTTCATTGTTAATATAATTAATGATATGTTTACTT
The DNA here is from genome assembly GCF_046630445.1 of Rutidosis leptorrhynchoides. NCBI lineage: Eukaryota > Viridiplantae > Streptophyta > Magnoliopsida > Asterales > Asteraceae > Rutidosis > Rutidosis leptorrhynchoides. The sequence continues at coordinate 417,017,574 of NC_092336.1, forward strand.
ATCATAATATCATGTTAACTATATATATAACCATATATATGTCATCATATAGTTTTTTACAAGTTTTAACGTTCGTGAATCACCGGTCAACTTGGGTGGTCAATTGTCTATATGAAACCTATTTCAATTAATCAAGTCTTAACAAGTTTGATTGTTTAACATGTTGGAAACATTTAATCATGTAAACATCAATCTCAATTAATATATATAAACATGGAAAAGTTCGGGTCACTACACCATGCTACACGACTCTTTCATTCTACTTAACATCTAAACGTGTTAAGAAAATATTTTCTTAATATTTCTATATTTTCGCAAATTCTGATAATTTAACAAATCAGATCGTGCTATTACAATTTCTTTCTTAGAACATTAGTAAGGATCATAATTTCCTTAATTCTCTAAGAATCAAATCTTTAGAAGATTTTCTTTAAATCCCTTGAATTCTGGAAATCAACCGTGACTACGTCAAGAGTTAAGACGAACCTTTATTTCATTCATTCCACTCTTTTGTGATAGCTTCACTCATACTCTTTAGATAATTGAATTGTCTATTCATATTACTCAATGATGATAAAACTCTATTTATCAACTCATATTCGTCATGAAAACATTTTTATTGTTAGCCATGATAACCTCAATCAAATTTTGGGACAAAATTTCTTTAACGGGTAGGTACTGTCACGACCCGGAAAATTTCGACTAACTTTAAATCAAACTCTTAATACGATTTAATATTTTTGACACGATAAGCAAAGTCTGTAATGTTGAGTCTCAAAATTTTTGAACTGTTTTAATATATTCAATTGCCCTTCGACCATTTCCGACGATTCACGAACAACTATTTATAAATAGATATGGATATAGAAATATATGTGTATATATTATAACTTGAAATACGTTAATAAACTATTATATGATTTAGTTGTTAGAACTAATTATGTAAAATAATATACGATATAACAAACTTGTTATTAAAACATATTTATATATATACAAAGTAATTCGAATATAATTAATTTTGAAAACAAATATTATATATACAAATATTATATTATAACTTAATTATTTCAATATATATTTAATATATTTATCTACATAACAAAACATATTATTAAAAGAAGTATTTTTTTTACTAGAAATTTTACATATTACATTTAACATTATTTATGTTTTAATTGGGACGAGCAAATCTATTTATATTTCAATTTTTAACATATTTTCAATTGTATGTCAATACTATTATTAGTAAGCACTACATTGATACATAATGTTTAAGACACAAGTTTTGACTGACATAAGCTAACATTTGTGGCAAGAAGTCTTTCAATTGTATATATTGTACGTTGTAGTTAGGCCCATCGAAATATTTTAATTATGTACATTTTTGTACAAAAATCAGTGTCGGTAGAAACCACCAAATATCATTCACATGATGATTAAAATATTAAGATGATACTGTACATGTTTTGTTGCTAACTTGTAATTTGAGTGGAAAAGTTTTAAAAGCAGTTTCATTTTGAATTGATGTTATGTGTCCGCATGAAAAAAAAAAGCTATCGAATATGTCAATAATTCAACTAGGATAATCAATCCAATTGTGTGACTTTGGAAGGTACTGATTTCAATCGTTGGATTTAAAATGATATATTAGATTTAATAAATTTAATCTCCCACAGCCAAAATCATATACATATATTTACGTACGCATACCATTAAACCATAACCACCATCTTTATATTTTCTCTGCTAACCCACATGTTTAACCAATTTTAAAACACACTTTGTAGTTGGTCTCTATCTATTCAATCTGAAATAACATGCTTGCCATATTAGGTTATAAAATCCAATTCAAGAAGATAGCAATGTACAACCGGTTACGAAACAAAACCCATTTACAAACCACTAATCAATCATCATCTTCGTTGATCATTCGAACCGCCATACATCCACCACCTTCCTTTTGTTCGAACACCATCACCGGCCACCATAACCCATGAACGACCACCTCTATCATCTTCTGTAGCTACCCGACAAAATCATCATTGACGGCGTCGTTAACTTAGGTCCCGTTGCATGGTCATAGTCCCTATATGAGACACGTTTGACCAAAATTATGTCGCATTCATTTGAAACATACAAGGCTTTCATAGTTTAGTTTACAAAACGGATCGACAACAAGTTTAAGTTTACAAAAGTATAAAGTATAAATGAAATAACTTGTGACATAGTTAGTTTAAAATCACAGTTGCTATAAATAGCGTAAGTATGTATGCTTGACCCCAAGCAAGTATATCAAAGTGTGCGCATGTATGCTTGACCCTAAGCATTAAATCAGAATGTATGCATGTATGCTTGTCTCCAAGCAAATATAAGTGTACGCGGAAGCATGTATCAAATAACCAAGTATGAACCTGAGAAACATATAGAATACTGTCAACGAAAAATGTTGGTGAAATCATAGGTGTTTGTAAACGTTGTTTTTGAACCACAAGATTTTGTATCGTTGATTATCCAAATCGTTTGCATTCCAAAAGTTGTTGTTGTATCGCGAGCACCCAATTATCAAGACTTAACTGTTTTGTACCCTGTTACGTAGTGTTAGAACATACACTATACTCGAAAATATATTTCATCCACTAACGGTAGCGAACCGTCCGAATGAGGCTCGTCAAGCCCATGTGATCACATAATATAAGTTCACGTTTACACCCTACAAGTGTAACTAATGATAATTGAATTGAGGCTTTTTGTTCTAACTCGCACGTGGAATGTTTGTTTTCGTACTTGTGTTCAAAGCATAAAAGTATGATACGTATATGTTTCTCATCCCATGATTTAAAAGTATAAAAGTTGTTGAAAGATGGGACTATGATCTCACCTCGAGTGCACGAGTATAAATGTACTTCACAAAGTAAATGTGTGCATGAAAGTTGCTTAGCCTTGACCTAAACAAGTAAGATGTATCAATTAACCGGTTAAGACACAAGGTCGGGGGAAATGTGTTCAATTAGTCCTATGGCTCGTTACGACTCGATTATGTAGCATGTGAATCACGTTGTCAAGTTTCATGCAAGATATAAGTATAAAAGCACGTTAGAACGATTGCATAAGTGTTTGGTTAAGTTTGAATAAAAGTCAAACTTGGTCCGGTCAAAGTTAACGAAAAAGTCAACGTGTTCAGGTCGGGTCTCGGACAATTTTTCTAAGCTTAGAAGTCATATATAAGCATGTTGGCCAAGTTTCATGTCAATCGGAGTTGCGTAGCATAGTTAGAATTTTTTGTATAAAAGCAAAGTTGATCAGCCCCTGAACAAGGCAAATGTCGCGCCGCGACATATTGTGGCCGCGCCGCGACAATGGGCGTGGCCTGGTGCCTGGGCTGTTTCAGTTGTTCAAGTCTCAACCAACTTCATTTAAGCATAAATAACAAACCGAAAACACTTATGACACGTATCTTATACCGTTGGAAAGGTATTTTGAAGAGTAATACGACTAACCACATATCATCACTCAAATCCATAATTTACAATAACAAAAAACCTCGTCGAATGATCGTTAAATGATCAAAATCAAAGTTTTAAGTTTATAAAATGCATTTCTTGACTCGGGAATCCAATCCACACATATGATATGCCGTTTCGAAGGTAATTAAACATACAATACAATTAAACACTTAATAACAAAATTTCATAGTGTTCAACGCATCAAAAGTTCATTTCAAAGTTTATCAAACCCTAATCAAAATTATGATTTCAATCATTTTGTAAATGAAGCTTTTCTAAATCAACCTACACATCAAAATAAAGCTAATGATGCTAGTAACACATTTAATACATGAACTTTAACATTAAAACAACATTTAATCATCCAAAATTCAAGATTAAGCACACCCTTTTCAAGTTCATGCTAGTTTATGCAAAACAACAAGATCGAGCAAATAATTCATATTTTCATGCTAGACACAAGCCATAGACACTAACTAACACCATTTCAAGTCAAAAACACGAATTAGAGAAATCTAGAGTTTTAGAAATGTTACCTAAACGAGATGAAATTGGTACCAAAATGTAGAGGATGATGAGAGGATCAAGAATATGTAATCTGTTTTGTTGTAAGCCTCCTAGATCGAATTTAGATGATGAATGAATGATTTAGGTGTTTGAGTTTAAAAATGGAAGTAGAGAAAAGAGAGAAAGAGATGAGAGGTGGAGGTGAAATGAAAGGGTGGTGGAAAGTTGGTTGACTAGTTGACATAGTCAACTAGTTTGCCCACTTGGCAACTTCGGTCCCTCAAGTTTCAAAGCGGGTGCGTGAATTAACCGAACGAATATTTTAAAAACACTAGAGTAACTGGGAGATGTTATAACCAAATAGCGGAAATATTTAGAACGTTAGTCAACGAAAGGTACGAATTTTGATAACGGAAGATATTATCTAAAAAAAAAGACGGTGTTAAAATAAATTTAATGGAAAAATGCTGGATGTTACATATTCATCAAGCCTATTGTAAGATCATGTTTTCCCAGATGGTTGGGACCCCGTCCAAAATGGTAGGATGTCATCTCAGTGTAAAGGGCTGGACGCCGTCCAGTAATCTTGGACGCCGTCCAGATGAACTGGCAGGCCAGCTGTTTTATTTTTAGATATTTAAAATAGGTATTTTGGTAATTTCACATGGGGGACGACTTAAAGGTCCCAAGATCAGTTTGGTGAGCCTCATTACTCCATTTTTAACTACTCTTTCATTTCCACTTCAAGTTTAGAGAGAGAGGAGGTTTTTAGAGTGAGAAAGCTCAATCTAAGGAGGAAGAAGCTTGTTTCGTGTTAAAGCTCGAGTGTTAATGTTGTTCATCTAGTCCCTATCTACGTTTTGATTGTAGCGGTAAGTCTTAACCTTGATGAAACAACCCAACCCGTACTCCGTACGATAATTTTTTTTTATATAATACACATTTAAGGATGTGATACAAGTTTGACCAACAACCAATGATAGTTTATAATCCAAACGACACTCGAGCATGGTGATAATGCTAAAAACGAACATATATTTCATAGCATTATTCCTCAAGAAAGACAAGCTTTTATTTGCAATTGTTCTATTTAAAAGTGATATTCGTTTAAATAATAAAAGGTGAAGACAAAAGACAGATTCGACGAATTGAAGACGCAAACGACCAAAAAGCTCAAAAGTACAAAATACAATCAAAGAGGTTCCAATTATTGATAAGAAACGTCTCGAAATTACAAGAGTACAAGATTCAAAACGCAAAGTACAAAATATAAAATTGTACGCAAGGACGTTCGAAAATCCGGAACCGGGACCAGAGTCAACTCTCAACCCTCGACGCAACGGACTAAAAATTACAAGTCAACTATGCACATAAATATAATATAATATTTAAATAATTCTTATAATTATTTAATATATTATATTTATTTATAAAACCGTCGGTAAACAAAGAGCCAAACTTGTGTGAGCTGTATTTACAAACTCCGCGACTCGCGGAGTTTGAAGGCCAAAAGGGCCGCGAGTCGCGGAGCCCCAATTTCTGAAACTCCCTATAAAAGCAACCGAATTCTGATCGCAAAATCATCCTTTTTCTTCTTCTCTCATAATACGTAAATATTTATATTTATATTTTAATTTTAATTTTAATTATAATTATAATTCTAATAATAAGGGTATGTTAGCGAATATTGTAAGGGTGTAAGTCGAAATTCTGTCCGTGTAACGCTACGCTATTTTTAATCATTGTAAGTTATGTTCAACCTTTTTTAATTTAATGTCTCGTAGCTAAGTTATTATTATGCTTATTTAATCCGAAGTAATCATGATGTTGGGCTAATTACTAAAATTGGGTAATTGGGCTTTGTACCATAATTGGAGTTTGGACAAAAGAACGACACTTGTGGAAATTATACTATGGGCTATTAATGGGTTTTATATTAACTAAACAATACCTTGTTAATTTAATATACAAACTTATAATTCAACGTATTTATATATAACCACATACGCTTGACTGGGTACGGTGGGCGGGATATCTATAAATACCAACAATTATTCATTTTACCGGACACGGAACTGGATTAATAGTTAATAGACTTGTTGAAACAGGGGTGAATTACATTCAAGGGTAATTGGTGTAATTGTTAACAAAGTAGTAAAACCTTAGTTTACACGCAGTCGATAACCTGGTGTATTCATTAAACAAAGTATTAAAACCTTGTTACAATTCGAATCCCCAATTAGTTAGAATATTTGACTTCGGGAATAAGAATAATTTGACCAAGGCTTTCGCTCTTTATATTTATGACTGATGGACTATTATGGACAAATCCGTATGGACATATTAAATAATCCAGGACAAAGGACAATTAACCCATGGGCATAAAACTAAAATTAACACGTCAAACATCATGATTACGGAAGTTTAAATAAGCATAATTCTTTTATTTCATATTTAATTTCCTTTATTTTATATTTAATTGCACTTCTAATTATCGCATTTTTATTGTTATTGTATTTAATTGCACTTTTAATTATCGTACTTTTTAATTATCGCAAGTTTATTTTATCGCACTTTTATTATTCGCAATTTCATTATCGTTATTTACTTTACGCTTTAATTTAAGTCTTGTATTTATTTTTAATATTTTACATTTGGTTTTAACTGCGACTAAAGTTTTAAAATCGACAAACCGGTCATTAAACGGTAAAAACCCCCTTTATAATAATAATATTACTTATATATATTTATATTTGTATTTTTATAAAAGTAAACTAATATAGCGTTAAGCTTTGTTTAAAAAGATTCCCTGTGGAACGAACCGGACTTACTAAAAACTACACTACTGTACGATTAGGTACACTGCCTATAAGTGTTGTAGCAAGGTTTAAGTATATCCATTCTCTAAATAAATAAATATCTTGTGTAAAATTGTATCGTATTTAATAGTATTTCCTGCTAAATTTAATAGCTATTTTATATACTACTCTGCTAAAACATCAAGTATTTTTGGCGCCGCTGCTGGGGAACTCTTAAACGCCGGAAGCGCAACGCTAATAAAAAAAAAAAATTTAGTTTACTTTTATTAAAATTCGTTTTTATAAAAATACGTTTTAAATATTCGAAAATATAAAAAGAAAAACAAAAATTTATATTTTTAAGATTTTGTTAAATATTTAAGTTTTATAAAGTTTCTTTATTTTTATTTTGTAAAAATATAAGTTTTATTTAATTTATTTTATAAATATATTTTATAAATATAAAACCGAAATTTTTTTTTTATAAATCTATTTTTAAGATATTTTTAAAATTATAAAGTAGTTCTATTTTTATTTAAGTTTTTTTAAATATAAGTTTTTATTATACAAATATCTTAATATAAACAGAAAATATAAAAACAGAAAATATAAAAAAAAAAAGAAAAAAAAACGTCGAATTAAAACTGTACCAGAGTTGAAAACTGGAACCCCGCGACTCGCGGGGTTTGCTGCTTTAAATACCGCAACTCGCGGAGTTTCTCTGACGCCACCGACAGAAACCCTAACTGCAATTAATTACGGAGTAATTATTAATTATTATTATTATAAACCCTAATTACTTATTATTATTATAATTAGTTTTATTTTAAAGTTTTACTTTTTATTTAATTTATATAATTAGTTAAATTAGTTTAATTAAATTGTAAAATTAATAGTTTTAATAAATAAATAATATAAAAATAATATTTTTATAAAAATTGTAATTTTTACAACTTTTTATATATTTTTATATTTTGTCCCTTTTTAATCGTTTTAGCGTAATATTTGTATATTTAGCTCATATTTAGTTTTAAACTTAGTTTTTGTCATAGTTATTTTTACTTCTCGATTTTTAGGCTTTGCCGTAGAATTCCTTAAGTGCTTTTTCTTTAGACTAAGATTTAGGTGCTTTAGAATTTTGCGACGCCTTTTTAAGTTTTAGTTTCTTTTTAAGTTATTTCCATTTGGGATTTAGTTTTTCCTGTAAGCTTTAATATTTTTAGACGACTTTTACCTATGTATCAATTATCATTCCAATTAGTAATCTCAATTTGCGATTATAATTTTAAGTTAGTTGTAGTAATAAGGTTAGGTTAGTCAAGTATTTTTAAGTTTTATAAGTTTCTTTTATTTTTCCGTCACCTTTTATTTTTCAACCATTTTTCTTTTTCGTCCTTTTTCCGACGAGCTCTTTTTCTTTCTTATTTCTCGCTATTCTAGTTTTAGGACATAGATTTTTATTCTACTTCTTATCTAAATTCCTTAAAATTACGAAAATTTATTTTAAGTGGTTAAATTGATAGACATCAAAATTTTCTGGTTCGTAGTAATAGTTGGATTTGTACGTGGACCGGGTTATTGGAGCCAAACAGTCCTCAATTATATTGAGACCAAACGAATCCTGCCCCTCTGCTGCATCTTTTGGCTATTCGAAACGTGGGCAAAATCAGAAAAGTCTATTGATTGGATAACTTATTATAATTTTTCTTTCCTTTTAAAAACTAATAGAATATTCAGTGAATGCACCGAGCAAGACGTTCACCACCTTTTGTACGTTCACCACCTTTAACTAGATCAAGACATTTAGCAAATATTACTTCCGTTGATTTCTCTTTAGAATCGTCATCCAGTCGACCAAGTACTTCAGTTCAAATTTCCGATAATCCATTTTTTGAACCCGACCTCACAATTGAGAATCCGGAGAATATTCAGGAACGGTTCGTAGATCCTGAACCACTAAACTTTCCTCCGGAACCACCAATCATTCAAACAGAGATTGTTGAGGAACGAACCATTAAATCAGAATCCTCTAGTGATTCCGATTCAACAAATTCAATTATGGAGAATCTGGAACCTTTAAGTATGGAAGACCGAATGAGAGCTAAACGCACTGGCCAAGGTCACGCAATTACTCATCCAGACATTAATGCGCCAGATTATGAAATCAAAGGATAAATTCTACACATGGTGAATAATCAATGCCAATTTAGTGGTGCGCCTAAGGAAGATCCAAATGAACATTTACGTACCTTTAATAGGATCTGCACACTATTTAAAATCCGAGAAGTGGAGGATGAACAGATATATCTCATGTTATTTCCCTGGACTTTAAAGGGAGAAGCCAAAGATTGGTTGGAATCGTTACCTGAAGAGGCGATTGATACATGCGACGTTTTAGTTGAAAAATTTCTTAAACAATTCTTTCCTGCATCTAAAGCCGTAAGACTTCAAGCAGAAATTGTTACGTTCACACAGAAGCCGAATGAAACTCTATATGAGGCGTGGACAAGATATGGAAAGTTATTAAGAGGATGTCCGCAACATGGTTTAGACACCTGTCAAATAGTACAAATATTCTACCAAGGATGCGACATCACTACAAGAAAAGACATAGATATAGCAGCTGGTGGTTCTATTATGAAAAAAAACCGAAACTGATGCTTACAAAATTATTGATAACACTGCTTCTCACTCACATGAGTGGCACCAAGAAAAATATATCGTTAGATCATCTAAAGCAGCTAGAGCCGATTCTAGCCATGACTTAGATTCCATTTCCGCAAAGATAGATGCTGTCGAGAGACAAATGGAAAAGATGACTAAAGATATTCACTCAATACGAATTAGTTGTGAGCAGTGTGGAGGACCACATTTGACAAAAGATTGTCTCAGTATTGAATTAACAATGGAAAAAAGAGAGAATATTTCATACATAAACCAAAGGCCTTGAAATAATTATCAGAATAATTATCAACCGCCAAGACCAATTTACAATCAAAACCAGAATTATAACAGAAATATTCCATACAACAATCAACAAGGTCCTAGCAATCAACAAGTATCCAATAATACTTACAATCATCAAAGACCTAATTTTCAAAACAAACCACCACAACAAACCGATGATAAAAATCCGAATTTAGAAGATATGATGACGAAGCTAGTTGAAACTCAAACGCAGTTTTTCACATCTCAAAAACAAACCAATGAACAAAATGCTCAAGCATTTAGAAATCAACAAGCTTCTATTCAAAATCTGGAACAAGAAGTAAGTAACCTAGCAAGGTTAATAGGTGAAAGAAAACCGGGAAGTCTACCTAGTGATACAAATGCTAACCCCCGGAATGAAACAGCTAAAGCCATTACCACAAGAAGTGGTACAACACTTAAACCACCTGAAATACCTGTAACTTCTGATGAAGCTATTCCTACTCTACAAGAACCACAACCTGATCAAGATAAGGAAAAAGAACCGGTAGTTGAAAAGGTTAATGAAGATAACACAGTTAAGGCTAAACCTTATGTTAAACCATACCAACCACCACTTCCTTACCCGAGTAAAATGAAGAAAGAGAAACTTGAAGCCGAGCAATCCAAATTCTTGGATATGTTTAAACAGATAAATATAAATCTTCCTTTCATTGATGTGATTTCAGGAATGCCTAGATATGCTAAATTCTTGAAAGATCTAATCTCAAATAGAAAGAAAATGGAAGAACTCTCGACTGTTACTATGAATGCTAATTGTTCAGTAGTGCTGTTGAATAAGATACCAGAAAAACTATCTGATTCAGGAAGTTTCACAATTTCATGTTTTCTGGGTAGTCTTAGTTCAATAGAAGCATTGACAGACTTAGGTGCTAGTATAAATCTAATGCCGTATTCACTATACGCTAAACTAGACCTTGGAGAATTGAAACCAACACGAGTAAGCATACAACTAGCCGATAGATCAATAAAATATCCTAGAGGGATAATGGAGAACATGCTAGTTAAAGTTGGTACTTTAGTATTTCCAGTAGATTTTGTTGTTCTGGACATGGAAGAAGATTCTCAAGTTCCTCTCATATTAGGAAGACCATTCTTAAACACGGCTAAAGCAATGATAGACGTGTTCGGTAAGAAACTGACCCTAAGTATAGAGGATGAGAGTGTTACCTTTTCAGTTGATAGAGCAATGCAACAACCACAATCTGCAGATGATACATGTTATTATATTCAAACTATAGATGCACATGCAGAATTATTAGAAGAATTTCCAGAATTACAAGGAACAGGAGAATATTCTTTAGGAGAAGGTAATGAACCAATTGATGAAGCTGAAATGTTAGCTACACTTATAGCTAATGGATATGAACCAACAACAGAAGAAATTCAAATGCTAAAAGAAGAAGACAGATATCGATACAAATCATCGATAGAAGAACCTCCGAAATTAGAGTTAAAGACACTTCCAAACCATTTGGAATACGCTTATTTACATGGTGAATCTGAATTACCTGTAATAATATCGTCTTCTCTTACTGAAAATGAGAAATCACAACTCATTTCTATGTTGAAAGCTCATAAACCAGCCATTGCATGGAAGATTCATGATATTAAAGGAATAAGTCCTTCGTATTGCACACATAAAATCCTTATGGAAGAAGGTCATAAAACGTATGTGCAACGCCAACGAAGACTAAATCCTAATATGCAAGATGTAGTTAAGAAAGAGATTATTAAACTGCTAGACGCATGTCTAATTTATCCAATCTCTGATAGTCCATGGGTAAGCCCAGTTCAATGCGTGCCTAAGAAGGGTGGCATGACTGTCATTACAAATAAGAAAAATGAGCTTATTCCTACTAGGACTGTAACAGGATGGCGTGTGTGTATTGATTATAGAAATTAAATGACGCCACCAGAAAAGATCACTTTCCCTTACCTTTCATTGATCAAATGTTGGAAAGATTAGCCGGAAATAGTTACTATTGTTTTCTAGATGGATTTTCCGGATATTTTCAAATTCCAATAGCACCCGAAGATCAAGAGAAAACCACATTCACGTGCCCTTATGGTACTTTTGCTTACAAACGCATGCCATTTGGACTTTGCAACGCCCCTGAAACCTTTCAAAGGTGCATGATGGCGATTTTTCACGACATGATAGAAGAATGCATGGAAGTTTTCATGGATGACTTTTCAGTCTTCGGTGATACATTTGAATCGTGTCTAGTTAATCTGGAACGAATGCTTATTAGATGCGAACAATCAAATCTAGTTCTTAATTGGGAGAAATGCCATTTCATGGTTAAAGAAGGCATCGTTCTTGGTCATAAAATTTCAAAAGAAGGAATTGAAGTGGATAGAGCTAAAGTAGATGTAATTGCTAAACTTCCACATCCCACCAATGTTAGAGGAGTTAGGAGTTTTCTAGGGCATGCCGGTTTTTACCGACGTTTCATAAAAGATTTTTCTAAAATTGCCACTCCTATGAATAAACTCCTAGAAAAGGATGCTCCATTCATCTTTTCAGATGAGTGTATCAAATCTTTTAATATTCTTAAAGAGAAACTCACTAATACGCCGATCATGATAACACCAAATTGGAATCTACCATTTGAACTAATGTGCGATGCAAGTGATTTTGCAATGGGAGCCGTTTTAGGACAAAGGATTGAAAAACGATTTCAACCTATATATTATGCTAGTAAGACGTTACAAGGAGCACAAATGAACTATATAACTACCGAAAAAGAACTCCTTGCTATTGTCTTTACTTTTGACAAATTTCGATCATATCTCGTTCTAGCAAAAACGGTGGTCTATACCGACCATTCTGCTCTTAGATACCTATTTTCAAAACAAGATGCTAAACCAAGATTAATCCGTTGGATCTTACTCTTACAAGAGTTTGATATTGAAATCCGAGATAAAAGAGGAGCAGAAAATCTCACCGCTGATCATCTTTCTCGTCTTGAAAATCCCGAATTAGAAGTTCTAAATGAATCGGCCATACAAGACAACTTTCCTGATGAATATCTATTGAAGATAGATTATAATGAAATTCCATGGTTTGCAGACTATGCAAACTACTTAGTATGTGGATTCCTTGAAAAAGGATTATCGTACCAAAGATGAAAGTAATTCTTCAGTGATATAAAACACTATTTTTAGGAAGATCCACATTTGTTTAAAAGTTGTCCCGATGGAATAATACGCCGATGTGTATTTGGAGATGAAGCTAGTAAAATATTAAACCATTGTCACACAGGACCAACAGGAGGGCATTATGGGCCTCAACTAACAGCAAGAAAAGTATATGATGCTGGATTCTATTGGCCTACAATTTACAAAGACGCACATCTTCTTTGAAAATCCTGTGATGCTTGTCAAAGAGCCGGAAAAATAAGTCAACGTGATAAAATGCCACAAAATGTCATCCAAGTATGTGAAGTATTTGACATTTGGGGTATTGACTTTATGGGTCCATTTCCAAAATCTCATAATAATCTATATATACTCGTAGCCATTGATTATGTATCTAAATGGGCGGAAGCACAAGCTCTCCCAACTAACGATGCACGAGTTGTAGTCAACTTTTTAAAACGTCTTTTTGCAAGGTTTGGAACACCGAAAGCTTTAATAAGTGATCGGGGTACTCATTTTTGTAATAATCAACTTGAGAAAGTTCTTAAAAGATATGGAGTAACTCATAAAATCTCCACCGCATATCATCCACAAACAAGTGGACAAGTTGAAAATACCAACCGAGCTTTAAAACGTATTCTAGAGAAAACCGTAGGATCAAATCCGAAGGAATGGTCCATTAAATTGGAGGATGCACTCTGGGCTTTTAGAACAGCCTACAAAACTCCAATTGGAACCACACCTTTTAGACTTGTTTATGGAAAAGCATGTCATCTTCCAGTAGAAATTGAACACAAAGCATTTTGGGCTTTGAAGACATGTAATCTTGATTTACATGAAGCCGAACGTCTACGATTAAGTCAACTAAACGAATTAGAAGAATTAAGACATGAAGCATACGATAATTCGTTAATCTATAAAGAAAGAACGAAGAAATGGCATGATAAAAGAATCAGAAGTTCAAAAGAATTTAAAGAAGGAGACAGAGTTCTTCTTTTCAATTCACGATTCAAGCTATTTCCTGGAAAATTGAAATCAAGATGGTCTGGACCATTCATAGTCAAAAGAGTTTTCCCATACGGAACAGTAGAATTGATAAATTCAAATGGGATTGAATTTAAAGTTAATGGTCACAGAGTTAAACACTACATAGATAGTCCGATGGAAGTCGACAACGAAGTTAATCACAATTTTGACACCACATCTAACTAAGTGTGGGGAGAATCAAGTCTTTAAAGGATAATATGTATTTCTGTTAGAGTTAGATTGTTTGTTTTCGTGTAGTTCTTGAAAATGGACCCCGAATGGTCTTTCCCTAGCAGACCCTAAAGAACTAGTTTTCTCCCCCCATTCTGAATTTTTATTTTTTTTAGGAAATGAAGACTGCCTGTGAACTAAACCATGGTCTAATGCTACACGCTTTGATCACTAAACGTAATAATGACACACTTCCGAGTGAAATAGTATCAGTAATCATAGAAAGAATGGACGGAGTTAGAAAAGAATCCAGATGCGAAGATAATAAGTTACAATTTGGTAAAGGAAAATCAAAATCCGCAGCGAAAAGAAGAGCACGACACCTAGAAAGATGTCACAAATGTGAAAAATGGTCACATGGAGGTAAATGTTCAAATAATCAAACCTATTCAAATACCGAATTTGTTACTTTATGCAGAGACGGACCGTTCATATGTTTAGAAGAAAAGACACTGAATGCTCGAGGTTATGCCTATGTAGCTATGGAAAACCAATTAAACCGACTATCTTATGAATGGGATAGATCATATAACTAAGAATACTATCTCACAGGTAAGTTTGTACAGTTTTTTTTTTTTTTTAACCTTTTGATAATAAACGCTAATTTGTTCGCTATAAAGTATTAAATTGGTATTGAATAAAATTAGGTTTGGCGACCGAAATTGTTGATATCATACAAAAATTTATTACATCACTGCGAAATTTAACGTTTATTCTTAAGGTATAAATATCTTTAATCAATCAACCCAAAATATTTCAAAAATTCGTCATGAGTTAAATTAGGTCTTGGAACCGAAATTACTTAACCGAAAAGAGGGGCGCATATTTTTGATAATATTTGATTGATTAAAGTGGGATAAAAAGCCAAAAAGATTTTTAATTTTATTTTTACCATGTTTTTTTTAAATTAATATATAAATCTTAAATTGATATTGTAAACTTTGTAAAAACAATATATTTAAAATTGTAAATATTTGAAAAATTAATATAAGTTTGGTGTGAATTTATAATATGAATTTTTAAATTAAGTTTGGTGTAAATTTTTTATTTTTAAAATATGAATTTTATTTTTATGCATTTTAAATTTTAAGTTTGGTGTGAATTTTTAATATTAATTTTGAATTTTATATTTAAATTGTGTGGATTTAAAAACAAAAATTTACTTTATCTCATTAAGTTAAAAATATGATTTTTAAAATTCGTCGTAAGTTGAAGACTAGGTCTTTGAACCGAAATTGCTTTACCCGAGGGAGGGACGAGAACTTTTATTATCATTATTTTTAATCTTATTGAATTAAAGTATGCCAAAAACATTAAAAAAACCCAAAAATCTTAGCTTTTAAAACAATCGCTACAAAAAGACAAATTTTAAAATTTTGTCGAGGGACGGACTAGGACATCGATCCGAAACGACCTCGTCCTAAATAACAAGGGAAACAAAATTTTAAAATTAATTACTTAATTGTTTTAATTAGTATAAGATGTTAAAAAAAAAAATTAAAAAAAAAAATAACAAACTCCGCGACTCGCGGAGTTTGAAACTTTAAACCCCGCGACTCGCGGGAGTATCAAATTACAGAAAAAAAATATAAGAGCTGGAACAGCTCAGTCCCAACCCAAAACAAAGAAAAATACTGCGAAAAACACAGCCGAAAAACCCCGAAAAATACACCCCAAATTCACAATTTTTGACCGTTAATCATCAAATCTTTTACTAAAATCATGTTGAGAAAGATGCTATCAAGGAATTACTCAAGAAAAACGGTAAATTTCTATACCTAAACACCATTTAATCCGAAAATTAGTGTTCTTGAGCAATTTTTTCCCCAATTTGATTTTGATGCTTTTTAGTGTAATTATGCTTAAATTGTTTATGTATTATGCTTTTATAACCTAGATTGATGCTATTTAACATGATTAGAAGCCTTAAACTTCAAATTTTGAGTAATCTAGGGTTTGTGTTCTTGAGCAAATTTGGGGCTTTTTGATATAAACAGGTTATGGCCGATTTTTGTCATGAATTGTTGCTAAATTAAGTAGTGTAACTTGTTTAGGTAGTTAAATGATCCAAACTTTGAGCCTAAACATGATTTTGAGAATTAAAGTGGACTTTTTCAAGTCTAAAAATTCATGAACTTGATTTTTGAAAGATAATGCCATTTGAGACTTGTTTAATTGCTAGTAATGATTATTTTGACATGTTATTTGAGTTGAATGCTTATGAACTTGGCGAACATTTTCGTATATGCTTATTTGAAAAAAGTGTAGATTTGATAAAAATGTGAAAATGAGCTTAAGTTTGATATAAATTGATCATGTCATTGTAATTATTTTGATTGATGATTTTGCTGACACTAATGCATATTTGGATGCACAAAAATTGTGTTTGATGTGTTTTGCAGACTGAAAGGGGTGAATCTTCATCCCAAGCTCGCAATGCTCCTGCTGAGAATGCGGAACAACAAGAGGTGGATAGCTTCTACAAACAAGATATACCTCATCCAGTCATTACATTTTCTGATATGCACTTGGAAGATTTGCACCCGAACCTGAGATTTGACAGACTTTGGATAGATTATCCAAAATACCAAAGGGGTTTGCATACTCTTCATTCTAAAGTTGTTGAGGTACCGAGGGTCATAGAATGGGGACCATTAGAAGCTGTAGAATTGGCCGGGCCAATTAGGGAATTACTTGTACAGAGGTATGGTAATTATACTTTTAATGACTGGGTACGTTTATTCACCATGCGTAGACCTGTATATAAAGTATGGTGTGAAGAATTGTTGTGTAGTATAGAATTAAATGATCGGGTAGCTAGTTTAATCGATCGATCTTTTATTAGATTTTTGTTAGGAGGTTCGATGCGCCACATGTCTTTACTAGACATGGCTCAGGCTTTACGTATATATACGCCTGAGGAGTTAGCATCTGCCGATTGTAGAGGGTTGATACTAAATGGTAGAAAGATAGATGAAAATTTTGATACACACGGTGTATGGAGTCAAATGACAAGCCATCACCGATTCAAAGGGGGAAATTACTCTTATTTGGATATAGATAGAGCTGAATTAAGAGTGATTCATAGGTTTTTAGCTAATTCGATTACACAAAGAGGTAAGAACAAGGAAAAGGTAAATGAACAGGATTTGTTTTACCATATGTGTATTCGAGACCCACAAAGCGATGTAAGTATACCTTATTGTGTGGGTTATTATTTATCAGCTATTGTTAGGGGGATGAGACCGCATAGCATAATAGGAGGTGGTATTTTTATTACTTTGATTGCTGAATATCTCGGTGTGGATATAAGTCGGGGGGGGATTATTAGTCGAAGAACCAGAACCCCGCGATACTATAGGTTTAAATGTATACCATAGTGCGAAAGTTTTGAAGAGGCGAAATAACGCCGCAGTCCAATACCATGGTAGACATCCACAGGTTGAGAGAAACCAACAGTAAGGTAATGTAGGAGGGGGAAATGAAATGCAAGAAATGCAAAGGTTTATAGCTTCACAGGAGTACGAAAATGCTAGACAGAGAGCATTTGAAGATTGGTAAGTTCATCAAAACCAAATCATAGCTCATTGCCAACATATAGGTAGAAACTATATTCCTACTCCGAAACCCATATTCCCTCCCTGGTCTATAGAGATGCAACCACCATATCCTACGTATAACCCTGCCGAAGCATTTTATAGCACCTATGGTTATGCTTGGAACCCCTATTGGTATCAATATCATCCCTAGTCTACTTAGTTTTATTTATTTTGTAATTTGTAATATTGATACGTTTAATACTTATGTTAATATTGTAATAGTTTTTATAATTTTCTAACTTTTATTCTTAGATTTTAATAATTTTTGAATGTGGGGTAATATACCAAACTTCAAAAATATGTATATATGTTTGCAGTTTATCTTATGTACACAACTGGGTAAAACAATGCATTTTCAAAGACTGGCATTAAGTTCAGCAAAAGCAACTAATTTTGACGACAAGATGCAAAATATATGTGAAATAACAACAAGACGGAATGAACAAATGATGTGCACCATTTATCATTCAGCAAACAAACGCCAATATATTTGGAAACTTTGGTAAAATTTAATCATTTTCACACAAATCACCCTCAATATTTTAAATTGTTACTGATTTCTTGCAAATGAGGGCATTGCAAGATCTTAAGTGTGGGAAGGGGTTAAATTCTTTCGGATTTTAAAATTTTTACTTTATACACTTGGTTACCATTAAAAATACTAGTAAAGCAGTAGTTGTATTAGAATCTAGTGCTCTCTGATAATAAAGAACAGCCCCAGTCTTATATACTGACTACCCAATTCTAGTAAAATTTTTCAAAATTTTCAATTAAATGAACTCAAAATTATGTTTATACATATTTATGAACGATAAAACTAGGTTTTAACACTGAAATTATTGTAACCTCGGAAAGGACATAAATTGAGAAACAAACTAAAATGTTAAAATTCATTCAAAATGGAATAGAGGACAATAAAAAGGAAAATAAAAGCCAAGTGTGGGAAAATTTACCAAGTTATCTTAAACATATGTCACATATATCTGTAACAAATAACTGAAAATACTTTTGCTTTGGACTAAACTAAACTGTTTTACCCCATGAAAGAAAAGAAAAGATGGATCTACACGATGAATCAATTCCATCATTAAAAGGAAGTAAAGTCTTCCGAAAAAGACAGGCGCTTCTTGATTTAGGTCAAGAAGTTGTCGTCCAGACCAGCTGTAGGTTGACGAAAAATCTAGAAAAGTCATCACTAAAATCAGCAGGAAATCCACGGACCTCAGCATTAAACAGGGTCGCCAAGTGGTCAGATTTATCCTAACCATGAGAAGGATTTATCTCGTACAATGGGGGGCACCATGCAAATTAGCTGGATAAGACTAATGAATCAGATCCCCAGAAAGGATAATCTCCTTAAAGATTAAAAATCAGCTTTTAAAACTGATATTACTCAATCCTTGAGATTGACCTTAAAGATTGAGAATTCAAACTCATGGAATTCAATGATATCTAAACTCGAGCTTGAACGAGAAAATATTTTGATCAAAAATAAAACCGATTTGTTTTCTGAAAACCCTATTTTCAATACGTTCATTACCATTGAACGTAAAATCCTAGGAATTCACCTGGAATTCATTAGGTCACCTGAACTAAATCGGGTGTCAACCGTAAGAACGGTGGTTGCATAGCATGGTCAAAGACAGGACCTTGTGCCAGACCGAAAAATCATAAGGGTGAGCTTTACTATTGCTCCTACCAAGGATAGTAATTGCGTCCGACACGTTATAGACCATAATTAAAAGCATGTCAGGGGACATTGCCTTAACAGTTGCTTGTTCAACGCTTTCCTTTACAACCGGACGGTAGTTTACCGAAAGGTAATATACGGGACAAGTAAACTGGACGTGTTGCTTTCCAAATACAAGGTTAGCAAGTGGGTGACACAAAACCATAAGTTTTGAGCTAAAATTTTCAAATCTGAAACCCACCAAGCCCACAAAGATATTTTGCGAACACCGGTGAAGGGTTATTCCGGAAAACTTATCTAGGGTAAAAACTAGATTTAATTTTCAAAAGATCAAATGTTCTCATAAAGATCCAATTTCCTTAATGGATCTAAATTTTTATAGTCATGTGGGACTGTAAACCATATCGTTACTACCATTGTTTATACCGCCGTATAGAAATGACTGATGTACAAAGTGTGAAGAATAAAGAAGTGATTCTAGTATTTCAAGACGATATTGCTTGAGGACAAGCAACGCTTAAGTGTGGGAATATTTGATAATGCTAAAAACGAACATATATTTCATAGCATTATTCCTCAAGAAAGACAAGCTTTTAGTTGCAATTGTTCTATTTAAAAGTGATATTCGTTTAAATAATAAAAGGTGAAGACAAAAGACAGATTCGACTAATTGAAGACGCAAACGACCAAAAAGCTCAAAAGTACAAAATACAATCAAAGAGGTTCCAATTATTGATAAGAAACGTCTCGAAATTACAAGAGTACAAGATTCAAAACGCAAAGTACAAAATATAAAATTGTACGCAAGGACGTTCGAAAATCCGGAACCGGGACCAGAGTCAACTCTCAACGCTCGACGCAACGGACTAAAAATTACAAGTCAACTATGCACATAAATATAATATAATATTTAAATAATTCTTATAATTATTTAATATATTATATTTATTTATAAAACCGTCGGTAAACAAAGAGCCAAACTTGTGTGAGCTGTATTTACAAACTCCGCGACTCGCGGAGTTTGAAGGCCAAAAGGGCCGCGAGTCGCGGAGCCCCAATTTCTGAAACTCCCTATAAAAGCAACCGAATTCTGATCGCAAAATCATCCTTTTTCTTCTTCTCTCATAATACGTAAATATTTATATTTATATTTTAATTTTAATTTTAATTTTAATTATAATTCTAATAATAAGGGTATGTTAGCGAATATTGTAAGGGTGTAAGTCGAAATTCTGTCCGTGTAACGCTACGCTATTTTTAATCATTGTAAGTTATGTTCAACCTTTTTTAATTTAATGTCTCGTAGCTAAGTTATTATTATGCTTATTTAATCCGAAGTAATCATGATGTTGGGCTAATTACTAAAATTGGGTAATTGGGCTTTGTACCATAATTGGGGTTTGGACAAAAGAACGACACTTGTGGAAATTATACTATGGGCTATTAATGGGTTTTATATTAACTAAACAATACCTTGTTAATTTAATATACAAACTTATAATTCAACGTATTTATATATAACCACATACGCTTGACTGGGTACGGTGGGCGGGATATCTATAAATACCAACAATTATTCATTTTACCGGACACGGAACTGGATTAATAGTTAATAGACTTGTTGAAACAGGGGTGAATTACATTCAAGGGTAATTGGTGTAATTGTTAACAAAGTAGTAAAACCTTAGTTTACACGCAGTCGATAACCTGGTGTATTCATTAAACAAAGTATTAAAACCTTGTTACAATTCGAATCCCCAATTAGTTAGAATATTTGACTTCGGGAATAAGAATAATTTGACCAAGGCTTTCGCTCTTTATATTTATGACTGATGGACTATTATGGACAAATCCGTATGGACATATTAAATAATCCAGGACAAAGGACAATTAACCCATGGGCATAAAACTAAAATCAACACGTCAAACATCATGATTACGGAAGTTTAAATAAGCATAATTCTTTTATTTAATATTTAATTTCCTTTATTTTATATTTAATTGCACTTCTAATTATCGCATTTTTATTGTTATTGTATTTAATTGCACTTTTAATTATCGTACTTTTTAATTATCGCAAGTTTATTTTATCGCACTTTTATTATTCGCAATTTCATTATCGTTATTTACTTTACGCTTTAATTTAAGTCTTGTATTTATTTTTAATATTTTACATTTGGTTTTAACTGCGACTAAAGTTTTAAAATCGACAAACCGGTCATTAAACGGTAAAAACCCCCCTTTATAATAATAATATTACTTATATATATATATATTTGTATTTTTATAAAAGTAAACTAATATAGCGTTAAGCTTTGTTTAAAAAGATTCCCTGTGGAACGAACCGGACTTACTAAAAACTACACTACTGTACGATTAGGTACACTGCCTATAAGTGTTGTAGCAAGGTTTAAGTATATCCATTCTCTAAATAAATAAATATCTTGTGTAAAATTGTATCGTATTTAATAGTATTTCCTGCTAAATTTAATAGCTATTTTATATACTACCCCGCTGCAAACATCACATGGTTTGGGGCTAAACTACCCAAAACGTTCAGTCACTTCAAAAGCCAACACCAAAAGCACCCCCGACAACATAAGCGGGAGACCACTAGTCCAAACGTATGCCCTTACCCTTGTCCAAGCAGGAACCTATAAAAATGGTAAACAATGAGAGGGTAAGCAATGCTTAGTGAATGCAATAGTTATACATACATATATATAACCCATCTATTTGCAATCACAAATTCCAAATACCTCGTACGAACATGTAACTCACATAGCAAGTCAATCATACCCGAAATAATAACAAGTCGTACATTGACACAAAATCTCATTAGCATATACTCAACACCATATATATATAATGCTAAACTAATCACAACACAATATGGTTAACCATAACGCTATGGTACTACCGGTATTTGGTTCACACCATACGCATTTGAGTCTCACTCTTTTATAGTGCTACCGGCACATGGTTCACACTTTGACGCTACCGGCACGTGGTTCATGCCTCATTTTATAGTGCTATCGACACGTGGTTCACACTCGATGCTACCGACACGTGGTTCACATCCTATATCCATCTCATACATGTTATGGCACTACCGGCACATGGTTCATACCATAACATTCACAAATAAACACGCCATATACATGAACGTATAATTATTCCACTCACTTTATCACAAGGATGATGATTTAGCACTTCCGAGCTTCAACGCAATGTACCTAAATCATTAAGTGCACATTTAATTTCACAACTAGTGAAATTAACCATAATACACCCACTTGAGCATTTAATGACCCAATTTGCATTAAATGACCCAACTACTCACAGTCGCTCATAAATTGCCAAGATTCGCCTTTGATTACTAAGACGAGTGAATTAAAGTCTATTAACTTCAATTTACACAAAACTTGGGGTAATCCATACCCATTTCATCACATTAGGTAAACTAGAACGTTTTGACCCATTTTAACTCACTTTCAAGTCAAACCTACCCATTTATACATATTTCACAAATCTTAAAATGCATTAGTGACTAACAACACCAATTGACACTTACAATCTCAAATCACAAGGCCAAAACCCTAGATTATGGCTATTAGGGTTTCATTACAACAACATAACCAAAACTTACCCATTTTACCCTCAAATGGGTCATACAAATCCCTAGTAACCCAAACCCTAGTCATTAACCAATTAAAACTCAAAACTTAGAGTTAGAACTTACCGAGACTATCCACGCGTAGCTAGACATACAAGGAACAACTTTATTCCTCGCTCCTAGGTTTGATTCACAATTCTCCAACTCCAAATCTCAAGATCAAACTAAGTGGGTTTTGTGTTTTGGGAGAGAATTAGGAAAGAAAATGGAAATAAAAATGAAATAAATGGATGTGTGGTGGAGAGTTAATGCTCCCATCAGATTTACATGTCAAATTACCATTTTGTCCCTCAAATTCATTTAATTTAAGCTAAAACCGGAATCAGAACTGCAGGACTGTCGCGGCGCGACCTTAATCGTCGCGGCGCGACACATAAAGGGAAAATATACCCTTCTTAAGCCAACTTCTGATCCCAATTTGCTTGTTATTCCGCGGCGCGGACCCAATTGTCGCGGCGCGGCCTAAGGCTAGAACTGGACAGCTCGGCCAACTTAAACACTTTTCGATTTTATTTAACTTGCACAATCCAAACCCGCTTCCTATGTTCACCTAGCCTTCCACAAGAGTCTCACAAGACTTAACGCTAACCAAACCCATGATTAAACTTATACATGCACACATTATCAAGTGCACATATATGTATATATATATTCATACATTTACGCATAAGCTAACGAGTTATAAACGTACAAAAGATTAAGTAGGTACCTTTTGATACGTACGGGAAAAACGGGATGTTACAACTCTCCCCCACTTGAATCGGAGCGCGTCCTCGCGATCCAAGCCGCATGACAAGAAGGGAGATAAACCAACACAAACTCTTCGGGCTCCCAAGTAAACTCGGAACCCTTACTACGACGCCATTGGACTTTAAAAGTCCTAACCTCTTTATGTCTCAATCTTTTGACCTTCTCATCAAGTATGGCAATCGGTTCCTCGATATACTCTAACTTATTATTTAGCTCAATCTCGTCTAATGGCACCCAAGACGAATCATCTGCAAGACACTTACGGAGATGAGAAACATGAAATGTATTATGGATCCCCGCAAGCTCTTCGGGTAATTCCAAACGATACGCGACTTCACCAACACGAGCTAAAACCTTGAATGGTCCAATAAACCGAGGAGCTAACTTTCCTCGTTTCCGGAATCGAATAATACCTTTCCATGGCGAAACCTTAAGCATCACCATGTCACCTTCTTGAAATTTGATCGTTCGTCTACGTTTGTCGGCATACGAATTTTGCCTATCTTGAGCCTTTTTCAAATGCTCTCGAATCACATCAATCTTACTATTCGTCTCTAAAACCAAATCGGTACTCCCGATTTCCTTTTGTCCCACTTCACTCCAACAAATCGGGGTTCGACATCTACGCCTATAAAGCATCTCATACGGTGGCATCCCAATACTAGTATGATAACTATTATTGTACGAGAATTCCACCAAAGGTAAGTGCTCGTCCCAACTACCACCAAAATCAATAATGCACGCTCGTAACATATCTTCCAAAGTTTGATTCGTACGTTCGGTTTGACCATCCATTTGAGGATGATACGCCGTGCTCAACTTCAGTTGCATACCCATATCTTCGTGAAACTTTTCCCAAAACCGAGATGTAAAACGAGTATCTCGATCCGAAACAATCGATATAGGAACACCGTGTCGAGAGATGACTTCCTTGATAAACAGCTTAGCCAAGGTCTCCGACGATATCGCTTCCTTAATGGGAAGAAACAAAGCACTTTTCGTCAATCGATCAACTATAACTGATAATGCTAAAAACGAACATATATTTCATAGCATTATTCCTCAAGAAAGACAAGCTTTTAGTTGCAATTGTTCTATTTACAAGTGATATTCGTTTAAATAATAAAAGGTGAAGACAAAAGACAGATTCGACGAATTGAAGACGCAAACGACCAAAAAGCTCAAAAGTACAAAATACAATCAAAGAGGTTCCAATTATTGATAAGAAACGTCTCGAAATTACAAGAGTACAAGATTCAAAACGCAAAGTACAAAATATTAAATTATACGCAAGGACGTTCGAAAATCCGAAACCGGGACCAGAGTCAACTCTCAACGCTCGACGCAACGGACTAAAAATTACAAGTCAACTATGCACATAAATATAATATAATATTTAAATAATTCTTATAATTATTTAATATATTATATTATTTATAAAACCGTCGGCAGAAGAAAACAACCAAAAATGAGCCTCCCCAGCTGGCCATGCGATCGCATGGCCTGGAAGGCATAAATCCATGCGATCGCATGAGCCCCAGTTCCAGCCCACATGCCTATAAAAATCGAGCTTTGGTGCACCACAAATAATTAATCTTTCTCTTCTCTCATATATACGTAAAATATATATATATAATTTATATTTTAATTTTAATTTTAATTATAATTCTAATAATAAGGGTATGTTAGCGAATGTTGTAAGGGTGTAAGTCGAAATTCTGTCCGTGTAACGCTACGCTATTTTTAATCATTGTAAGTTATGTTCAACCTTTTTACATTAATGTCTCGTAGCTAAGTTATTATTATGCTTATTTAATCCGAAGTAATCATGATGTTAGGCTAATTACTAAAATTGGGTAATTGGGCTTTGTACCATAATTGGGGTTTGGACAAAAGAACGACACTTGTGGAAATTAGACTATGAGCTATTAATGGGATTTATATTTGTTTAACTAAATGATAGTTTGTTAATGTTAATATAAAGATTTACAATTGGGCGTCCCTATAAATTACCATATACACTCGATCGGACACGATGGGCGGGGTATTTATATGTACGAATAATCGTTCATTTAACCGGACACGGGAATGGATTAATAGCCACTAGAATAATTAAAACAGGGGTGAAATTATGTACAAGGACACTTGGTATAATTGATAACAAAATATTAAAACCTTAGGTTACACTCAGTCGACATCCTGGTGTAATTATTAAACAAAGTATTAAAATCTTGTTACAGTTTAAGTCCCCAATTAGTTGGAATATTTAACTTCGGGTATAAGGATAATTTGACGAGGACACTGGCACTTTATATTTATGACTGATGGACTGTTATGGACAAAAACCAGACGGACATATTAAATAATCCAGGACAAAGGACAATTAACCCATGGGCATAAAACTAAAATCAACACGTCAAACATCATGATTACGGAAGTTTAAATAAGCATAATTCTTTTATTTCATATTTAATTTCCTTTATTTTATATTTAATTACACTTCTAATTATCGCATTTTTATTTATTGTTATTGTATTTAATTGTACTTTTAATTATCGCAAGTTTATTTTATCGCACTTTTATTATTCGCAATTTCATTATAGTTATTTACTTTATGCTTTAATTTAAGTCTTGTATTTATTTTTAATATTTTACATTTGGTTTTAACTGCGACTAAAGTTTTAAAATCGACAAACCGGTCATTAAACGGTAAAAACCCCCTTTATAATAATAACATTACTTATATATATATTTGTATTTTTATAAAAGTAAACTAATATAGCGTTAAGCTTTGTTTAAAAAGATTCCCTGTGGAACGAACCGGACTTACTAAAAACTACACTACTGTACGATTAGGTACACTGCCTATAAGTGTTGTAGCAAGGTTTAAGTATATCCATTCTATAAATAAATAAATATCTTGTGTAAAATTGTATCGTATTTAATAGTATTTTCTGTAAAAATATAAGCTATTTTATATACTACTCTGCTAAAACATCAAGTATTTTTGGCGCCGCTGCCGGGGATTTCATTCTAGCTTAAAAGCCGGAAGCGCAACGCTAATATAAAAAAAAGATTTTTATTTTTAGTACGCTTTTGTAAAAATACGTTTTAAATATTCAAAAATAAAAAAAAGAAAAACAAAAATATAAATATTTTTTCTTAGAGTTTGGTAAATATTTAAGTTTTATAAAGTTTCTTTATTTCTATTTTTTTTATTTTGTAAAAATATAAGTTTTATTTAATTAATAAATATATTTTATATTTTACAGCAAAAACAGAAAAAAAAAATTAAATTTCGGCCTGTACTGTAGCAGCCCACTCTGTGGCCCGAAACCCTAGCCCATGCGATCGTATGGCTGGGCAACTGAGGACTCATGCGATCGCATGAGCCCTGCTGACACGCCAACTGTAGCCCTGAATCAGCATTAATTACGGGTATTATTTATTATTATAATTATAAAACCCTATTTAGTTTTATATTTAATATTAATTAAGTTTAGTTTTATTATTTAATTTATATATTTAGTTTATTTAGTTTAATTAAATTTTAAAATTAATATTTTTATAAAATAAATAATATAAAAATAATATTTTTATAAAAATTATACTTTTTACAATTTTTAGTATATTTTTATATTTTGTACTCTTTTAGCGTAACTTTTGTATTTTTCGCTCCTATTTAGTTTTAATTCATAGTCTTTGCCATAGTTATTTTTACTTCTAAATTTTTAGGCTTTGCCGTAGAATTCCTTAAGTGCTTTTTCTTTAGACTAAGATTTAAGTGCTTTAGAATTTTGCGACGCCTTTTTAAGTTTTAGTTTCTTTTTAAGTTAATTCCATTTGGGATTTAGTTTTTCTGTAAGCTTTAATATTTTTAGACACCTTTTACTATGTATCAATTATCATTCCAATTAGTAATTTCAATTTGCGATTATAATTTTAAGTTAGTTGTAGTAATAAGGTTAGGTTAGTCAAGTATTTTTAAGTTTTATAAGTTTCTTTTATTTTTCCGTCACCTTTTATTTTTCAACCATTTTTCTTTTCCGATCTTTTTCGACGAACTCTTTTTCTTTCTTATTTCTCGCTTTTCTAGTTTTAGGACATAGATTTTTATTCTACTTCTTATCTAAATTTCTTAAAATTACGAAAATTTATTTTAAGTGATTAAATTGATAGACATAAAAATTTTCTGGTTCGTAGTAATAGTTGGATTTGTACGTGGACCGGGTTATTGGAGCCAAACAGTCCTCAATTATATTGAAACCAAACGAATCCTGCCCCTCTGCTGCATCTTTTGGCTATTCGAAACATGGGCAAAATCAGAAAAGTCTATTGATTGGATAACTTATTATAATTTTTATTTCCTTTTTAAAACTAATAGGATATTCAGTGAATGCACCGAGCAAGACGTTCACCACCTGTAACTAGATCAAGACATTTAGCAAATATAACCGCCGTTGATTTCTCTTTAGAATCGTCATCCAGTCGACCAAGTACTTCAGTTCAAATTTCCGATAATCCATTTTTTGAACCCGACCTCACAATTGAGAATCCGGAGAATATTCAGGAACGGTTCGTAGATCCTGAACCACTAAACTTTCCCCCGGAACCACCAATCATTCAAACAGAGATTGTTGAGGAACGAACCATTAAATCAGAATCCTCTAGTGATTCCGATTCAACAAATTCAATTATGGAGAATCTGGAACCTTTAAGTATGGAAGACCGAATGAGGGCTAAACGCACTGGCCAAGGTCACGCAATTACTCATCCAGACATTAATGCGCCAGATTATGAAATCAAAGGACAAATTCTACACATGGTGACTAATCAATGCCAATTTAGTGGTACGCCGAAGGAAGATCCAAATGAACATCTACGTACCTTTAATAGGATCTGCACACTATTTAAAATCCGAGAAGTGGAGGATGAACAGATATATCTCATGTTATTTCCCTGGACTTTAAAGGGAGAAGCCAAAGATTGATTGGAATCGTTACCTGAAGGGGCGATCGATACATGGGACGTTTTAGTTGAAAAATTTCTTAAACAATTCTTTCCTGCATCTAAAGCCGTAAGACTTCAAGCAGAAATTGTTACGTTTACACAGAAGCCAAATGAAACTCTATATGAGGCATGGACAAGATATGGAAAGTTGTTAAGAGGATGTCCGCAACATGGTTTAGATACCTGTCAAATAGTACAAATATTCTACCAAGGATGCGACATCACTACAAGGAAAGACATAGATATAGCAGCTGGTGGTTCTATTATGAAGAAAACCGAAACTGATGCTTACAAAATTATTGATAACACTGCTTCCCACTCACATGAGTGGCACCAAGAAAAAGATATCATTAGATCATCTAAAGCAGCTAGAGCCGATTCTAGCCATGACTTAGATTCCATTTCCGCAAAGATAGATGCTGTGGAGAGACGAATGGAAAAGATGACTAAAGATATTCACTCAATACGAATTAGTTGTGAGCAGTGTGGAGGACCACATTTGACAAAAGATTGTCTCAGTATTGAATTAACAATGGAACAAAGAGAGAATATTTCATACATAAACCAAAGGCCTGGAAATAATTATCAGAATAATTATCAACCGCCAAGACCGATTTACAATCAAAACCAGAATTATAACCGAAATATTCCATACAACAACCAACAAGGTCCTAGCAATCAACAAGTATCCAATAATACTTACAACCAGCAAAGACCTAATTTTCAAAACAAACCACCACAACAAACCGATGATAAAAAGCCGAATTTAGAAGATATGATGACTAAGCTAGTTGAAACTCAAACGCAGTTTTTCACATCTCAAAAACAAACCAATGAACAAAATGCTCAAGCATTTAGAAATCAACAAGCTTCTATTCAAAATCTGGAACAAGAAGTAAGTAACCTAGCAAGGTTAATAGGTGAAAGAAAACCGGGAAGTCTACCTAGTAATACAAATGCTAACCCCCGGAATGAAACAGCTAAAGCCATTACCACAAGAAGTGGTACAACACTTAAACCACCTGAAATACCTTTAACTTCTGATGAAGCTATTCCTACTCCACAAGAACCACAACCTGATCAAGATAAGGAAAAAGAACCGGTAGTTGAAAAGGTTAATGAAGATAACACAGTTAAGGATAAACCTTATGTTAAAACATACCAACCACCACTTCCTTACCCGAGTAAAATGAAGAAAGAGAAACTTGAAGCCGAGCAATCCAAATTCTTGGATATGTTTAAACAGATAAATATAAATCTTCCTTTCATTGATGTGATTTCAGGAATGCCTAGATATGCTAAATTCTTGAAAGATCTAATCTCAAATAGAAAGAAAATGGAAGAACTCTCGGCTGTTACTATGAATGCTAATTGTTCAGCAGTGCTGTTGAATAAGATACCAGAAAAATTATCTGATCCAGGAAGTTTCACAATTCCATGTTTTCTGGGTAGTCTTAGTTCAATAGAAGTATTGGCAGACTTAGGTGCTAGTATAAATTTAATGCCGTATTCACTATACGCTAAACTAGACGTTGGAGAATTGAAACCAACCAGAATAAGCATACAACTAGCCGATAGATCAATAAAATATCCTAGAGGGATAATGGAGAACATTCTAGTTAAAGTTGGTACTTTAGTATTTCCAGTAGATTTTGTTGTTTTGGACATGGAAGAAGATTCTCAAGTTCCTCTCATATTAGGAAGACCATTCTTAAACACGGCTAAAGCAATGATAGACGTGTTCGGTAAGAAACTGACCCTAAGTATAGAGGATGAGAGTGTTACCTTTTCAGTTGATAGAGCAATGCAACAACCACAATCTGCAGATGATACATGTTATTATATTCAAACTATAGATGCACATGCAGAAGTATTAGAAGAATTTCCAGAATTACAAGGAACAGGAGAATGTTCTTTAGGAGAAGGTAATGAACCAATTGATGAAGCTGAAATGTTAGCTACACATATAGCTAATGGGTATGAACCAACAACAGAAGAAATTCAAATGCTAAAAGAAGAAGACAAATATCGATACAAATCATCGATAGAAGAACCTCCGAAATTAGAATTAAAGCCACTTCCAAACCATTTGGAATACGCTTATTTACATGGTGAATCTGAATTACCTGTAATAATATCGTCTTCTCTTACTGAAAATGAGAAATCACAACTCATTTCTGTGTTGAAAGCTCATAAACCAGCCATTGCATGGAAGATTCATGATATTAAAGGAATAAGTCCTTCGTATTGCACACATAAAATCCTTATGGAAGAAGGTCATAAAACGTATGTGCAACGCCAACGAAGACTAAATCCTAATATGCAAGATGTAGTTAAGAAAGAGATTATTAAACTGCTAGATGCAGGTCTAATTTATCCAATCTCTGATAGTCCATGGGTAAGCCCAGTTCAATGCGTGCCTAAGAAGGGTGGCATGACTGTCATTACAAATGAGAAAAATGAGCTTATTCCTACTAGGACTGTAACAGGATGGCGTGTATGTATTGATTATAGAAAATTAAATGACGCCACCAGAAAAGATCACTTTCCCTTACCTTTCATAGATCAAATGTTGGAAAGATTAGCCGGAAATAGTTACTATTGTTTTCTAGATGGATTTTCCGGATATTTTCAAATTCCAATAGCACCCGAAGATCAAGAGAAAACCACATTCACGTGCCCTTATGGTACTTTTGCTTACAAACGCATGCCATTTGGACTTTGCAACGCCCCTACAACCTTTCAAAGGTGTATGATGGCGATTTTTCACGACATGATAGAAGAATGCATGGAAGTATTCATGGATGACTTTTCAGTCTTCGGTGATACATTTGAATCATGTCTAGTTAATCTTGAACGAATACTTCTTAGATGCGAACAATCAAATCTAGTACTTAATTGGGAGAAATGCCATTTCATGGTTAAAGAAGGCATCGTTCTTGGACATAAAATTTCAAAAGAAGGAATTGAAGTAGATAGAGCTAAAGTAGATGTAATTGCTAAACTTCCACATTCCAATAATGTTAGAGGAGTTAGGAGTTTTCTAGGGCATGCCAGTTTTTACCGACGTTTCATAAAAGATTTTTCT
Source organism: Rutidosis leptorrhynchoides (assembly GCF_046630445.1). Taxonomy (NCBI): domain Eukaryota; kingdom Viridiplantae; phylum Streptophyta; class Magnoliopsida; order Asterales; family Asteraceae; genus Rutidosis; species Rutidosis leptorrhynchoides. The sequence continues at coordinate 417,049,587 of NC_092336.1, forward strand.
AAAATTGCCACTCCTATGAATAAACTCCTAGAAAAGGATGCTCCATTCATCTTTTCAGATGAGTGTATCAAATCTTTTAATATTCTTAAAGAAAAACTCACTAATGCACCGATCATGATAACACCAAATTGGAATATACCATTTGAACTAATGTGCGATGCAAGTGATTTTGCAATGGGAGCCGTTTTAGGACAAAGGATTGAAAAACGATTTCAACCTATATATTATGCTAGTAAGACGTTACAAGGAGCACAAACGAACTATACAACTACTGAAAAAGAACTCCTTGATATTGTCTTTGCTTTAGACAAATTTCGATCATATCTCGTTCTAGCAAAAACGGTGGTCTATACCGACCATTCTGCTCTTAGATACCTATTTTCAAAACAAGATGCTAAACCAAGATTAATCCGTTGGATCTTACTCTTACAAGAGTTTGATATTGAAATCCGAGATAAAAGAGGAGCAGAAAATCTCGCCGCTGATCATCTTTCTCGTCTTGAAAATCCCGAATTAGAAGTTCTAAATGAATCGGCCATACAAGACAACTTTCCTGATGAATATCTATTAAAGATAGATTATAAAGAAATTCCATGGTTTGCAGACTATGCAAACTACTTAGTTTGTGGATTCCTTGAAAAAGGATTATCGTACCAAAGACGAAAGAAATTCTTCAGTGATATAAAACACTATTTTTGGGAAGATCCACATCTGTTTAAAAGTTGTCCCGATGGAATAATACGCCGATGTGTATTTGGAGATGAAGCTAGTAAAATATTAAACCATTGTCACACAGGACCAACAGGAGGGCATTATGGGCCTCAACTAACAGCAAGAAAAGTTTATGATGCTGGATTCTATTGGCCTACAATTTACAAAGACGCACACCTTCTTTGCAAATCCTGTGATGCTTGTCAAAGGGCCGGAAAAATAAGTCAACGTGATGAAATGCCACAAAATGTCATCCAAGTATGTGAAGTATTTGACATTTGGGGTATTGACTTTATGGGTCCATTTCCAAAATCTCATAATAATCTATATATACTCGTAGCCATTGATTATGTATCTAAATGGGTGGAAGCACAAGCTCTCCCAACTAATGATGCACGAGTTGTAGTCAACTTTTTAAAACGTCTTTTTGCAAGGTTTGGAACACCGAAAGCTTTGATAAGTGATCGGGGTACTCATTTCTGTAATAATCAACTTGAGAAAGTTCTTAAAAGATATGGAGTAACTCATAAAATCTCCACCGCATATCATCCACAAACAAGTGGACAAGTTGAAAATACCAACCTAGCTTTAAAATGTATTCTAGAGAAAACCGTAGGATCAAATCCAAAGGAATGGTCCATTAAATTGGAGGATGCACTCTGGGCTTTTAGAACAGCCTACAAAACTCCAATTGGAACCACACCTTTTAGACTTGTTTATGGAAAAGCATGTCATCTTCCAGTAGAAATTGAACACAAAGCATTTTGGGCTTTGAAAACATGTAATCTTGATTTACATGAAGCTGGACGTCTACGATTAAGTCAACTAAACGAATTAGAAGAATTAAGACATGAAGCATACGAAAATTCATTAATCTATAAGGAAAGAACGAAGAAATGGCATGATAAAAGAATCAGAAGTTCAAAAGAATTTAAAGAAGGAGACAGAGTTCTTCTTTTCAATTCACGATTCAAGCTATTTCCTGGAAAATTGAAATCAAGATGGTCTGGACCATTCATAGTCAAAAGAGTTTTCCCATACGGAACGATAGAATTAATAAATTCAAATGGGATTGAATTTAAAATTAATGGTCAGAGAGTTAAACATTACATACATGGTCCGATGGAAGTCGACAACGAAGTTAATCACAATTTCGACACCACAGCTAACTAAGTGTGGGGAGAATCAAGTCTTTAAAGGATAATATGTATTTCTGTTAGAGTTAGATTGTCTGTTTTCGTGTAGTTCTCGAAAATGGAACCCGAATGGTCTTTCCCTAGCAGACCCTAAAGAACTAGTCTTCTCCCCCCATTCTGAATTTTTATTTTTTTTTAGGTTTTTACGAAATGAAGACTGCCTGTGAACTAAACCATGGTCTAATGCTACACGCTTTGATCACTAAACGTAATAATGACATACTACCGAGTGAATTAGTATCAGTAATCAGAGAAAGAATGGACGGAGTTAGAAAAGAATCCAGATGCGAAGATAATAAATTACAATTTGGTAAAGGAAAATCAAAATCCGCAGCGAAAAGAAGAGCACGACACCTAGAAAGATGTCACAAATGCGGAAAATGGTCACATGGAGGTAAATGTTCAAATAATCAAACCTATTCAAATACCAAATTTGTTACTTTATGCAGAGACGGACCGTTCATATGTTTAGAAGAAAAGACACTGAATGCTCGAGGTTACGCCTATGTAGCTATGGAAAACCAATTAAACCGACTATCTTATGAATGGGATAGATCATATAACTAAGAAATCTATTTCACAGGTATGTCTGTACAGTTTTAATTTTTATTTTTATTTTTAACCTTTTGATAATAAACGCTAATTTGTTCGCTAAAAAGTATTAAATTGGTATTGAATAAAATTAGGTTTGGCGACCGAAATTATTGATATCATTCAAAAATTTATTACATCACTGCGAAATTTAACGTTTATTCTTAAGGTATAAATATCTTTAATCATTCAACTCAAAATATTTCAAAAATTCGTCATGAGTTAAATTAGGTCTTGGAACCGAAATTACTTTACCGAAAAGAGGGGCGCATATTTTTGATAATATTTGATTGATTAAAGTGGGATAAAAAGCCAAAAAGATTTTTAATTTTATTTTTTTACCATGTTTTTAAAATTAATATTTAAATCTTAAATTAATATTGTAAACTTTGTAAAAACAATATTTTTAAAAATATAAATATTTGAAAAATTAATATAAGTTTGGTGTGAATTTATAATGTGAATTTTTAAAATTAAGTTTGGTGTGAATTTTTAATATTAATTTTGAATTTTATATTTAAGTTGTGTGAATTTGAAAACAAAAATTTACTTTATCTCATTAAGTTAAAAATATGATTTTTAAAATTCTTCGTAAGTTGAAGACTAGGTCTTTGAACCGAAATTGCTTTACCCGAGGAAGGGACGAGAACTTTTATTATCATTATTTTTAATCTTATTGAATTAAAGTATGCCAAAAACATTAAAAAACCCAAAAATCTTTACTTTTAAAAACCGCGCTTTGATTTGAAAAATTTTAAAATTTTTTCGAGGGACAGACTAGGACAACGATCCGAAACGCCCTCGCTCCTAAAGGAAAACAAAATTTTTAAAATTTAATTAATTATAAGTTTTATAAAGCATAAGGTTTAAAAAAAAAAAAGAAAAAAAAAAGCTGAAAACACTGTAGCCGGCACCCCACGCGATCACATGGGGTTTGCACTTGGAACCCATGCGATCGCATGGGGACCAAATGCAGGTCAAAAACAAATAACAGCAGCGGGTCTGTCTTCCTCACCACAACACACACACATTCACGAAACTCACCCAAAAATTCACCAATTTTCGCCATTTTTCCACCGTAATTCGTCATTTTTCTTGCTCTAATCATGCCTAGATTCTCATTCTTCAGCAAATTTGTAAAAATTACACCCCTAAACTCTATAAATTCCTAGTTTTTGTGATAATTACCAATTTTTTACCTAATGCAATTTTGTTAATTTTTAGTGTAATTAGTGTTAAATTGTTAGTATTTTATGCATGTATAACCTAGATTGATGCTATTTAACATGATTTGAAGCCAAAAACTTCAAAATTTTTAGAAATCTAGGGTTTGTGTTCTTGAGCAATTTGGGGCTTTTTGATATAAACAGGTTATGGCCGATTTTTGTCATGAATTATTGCTAAATTGAGTAGTGTAACATGTTTAGATAGTTAAATGATCCAAACAATGATCCTAAACATGATTTTTGGAGATTAAAGTGGACTTTTTAAGTCCAAAATTCATGAACTTGATTAATTTGATATATTTGCCATTTGAGACTTGTTTAATTATTAATAATGAATATTTTGACATGTTATTTGAGTTAAATGCTTATGAATTTTGTATACATTTTCATATGTGCTTATTTGAAAAGTGTAGAATTGTGAAAAATTATGAAAATGTGTATAAGTTTAATTTTGATTTAACATGTTATAGTGATTGTTTTAAGTTGTTATTTTTCTAACACTAATGCATATTTGGATGCACAATTTTTGTGTTTAATGTGTTTTACAGAGAGCCGATACTGGAGGTTCAGGAGCATCATCATCTAGACGACCAGCACCAGCACCAGAACCAGAACCAGAAATGCAACACGAACAAGAACCACAACAGGAACAACAACAGCCTGATCAGCACATACCTTATTATGATCCGGTACAGTTTGTTGATGAATTCATAGTATTCCCAATGAGGCCGCCAGTAGAATTCCCAACGATTCCTGAGCACACTCTACATCCTAATATGAGATTTGATAGAAGATGGAGAGATTACGAGACATATCAAAGGAACAAATTCAAATTAGTAACAAAAAATGTAGAGGTGCCAAGGGTAATTGATTGGGCCCCTTTGGAAACGGTCCATCTAGCTGACCGTGTTAGACAGCTTTTAGTTCAAAGGTATGGCAGTTCTTCTTTTACAGATTGGGAACGTCTTTTCACCATTCGTAGACCTGTATATAAGGAATGGTGTGTTGAGTTGATGAGTACTGTATCACTTGATACAAATATAGTTAGGATAGATGATAGAAGATTTCTTAGGTTTATCCTTGGCGGTAGGATGTACAGAATGTCCATGCTGGACATGGCCAGGGCCTTACAGATATATACTCCTGGTGATTTGCTATTACCCGATTGTACAAACTTGATTCATTATGGTGAACGGGTAGATAGTAACTTTGACGCTGACGCCATTTGGAGGCGTATGTCACATTTTGATGTTTTTACACGAGCAGGAGGACACTCCTATACACATATTGACAGAGCCGAGCTTCATATTATTCATAGATTTTTGGCTAACTCGATTACACAAAGAGGTCATAATAAAGAAAAAATTACCTTATATGATTTATTCTACCTAAAGTGTATTCGGGATCCTAGAAGCTTTGTCAATATCCCTTACTGTGTTGCTTTTTATTTATCTAAAATGGTAGAGGGAATGCAGGACGGGAGTATAATAGGAGGAGGTATTTTTGTTACTCTCATTGGAGAGTATTTAGGTGTTGATAGGAACCAAGGGGGTCCATTACAGATTTGTAGAGAACAGGTTGAGCCCTTAGGATTGAAAGTTTATGTGGGTGCTAAGGTATTGAAAAGTAGACGTAACCAGGCAGTACCCTATGAGGGATCTCATCCTCAGGTAGAGAGAGGCTCAGACGAGGAAATGGAGGAGGCGGAAGACATTAGGGATGTCTTTCGAGATGCTATTCTTGACGTCCACGTTCGTATAGATGAGGAAGCAATGACGAACGCGGCAAGACATAGTATGTATGAGCAGTGGAACTCCGAGCGAGTATACGAGGATTATAGGCGATGCCAACACGATAGCTGGTTAGTTCATCAGCACCAAATCATGAGCCAGCTATCATATCAGGTACCAAATAACTATGTACCTACTCGACCTGCTCATTTTCCGCCACATAGCCCCGATATCCGACCACCCTTTAACCGATATGACTATGACCAAGCCTATCAGAACACCTATAACCAACAATGGAACCCACCCGATGAGATGAACTGGAACCCCTATCCAGACTGATTTAGTTCCATTTGGTTATTTTTATGATTATTATGTTTTTATCTTTTGACTTTTTCATGTTTAAACTTATGTTATTGGATATATTTGTGTAATTTTTATTATTTTATTATTATTGTGTACTAATATTTCATATTTAGAATTTGAAAGTGGGATATTAAATCTCATTTCAAATTGCCATGTATGATTATACTTGTATGTATGTATATTGTCGATTGTTCAAAACAGGGTAAAACAGCGCATTTTCAAAGACTGGCATTAAGTTCAGCAAAAGCTACTAATTTTGACGACAAGATGACAAATAAATGTGATGTAACAACAGACAAAATGAACAAATGCTATGCACCATTTATCATTCAGCAAACAAACGCCAATATATTTGGAAACTTTGGTAAAAATTTAATTATTTTCACACAAATCACCCTCAATAATTTAAATTATTACTGATTTCTTGCAAATGAGGGCATTGCAAGATCTTAAGTGTGAGAAGGGGTTAAATTCTTTCGGATTTTTAAAATTTTTATCTTTATACACTTGGTTACCATTAAAAATACTAGTAACGTAGTAGTTATATTAGAATCTAGTGCTCTCTGATAATAAAGAACAGCCCTAGTCTTATATACTGACTACCCAATTCTAGTAAAATTTTTCAAAATTTTCAATTAAATGAACTCAAAATCATGTTTATACATATTTATGAACGATAAAACTAGGTGTTAACACCGAAATTATTGTAACCTCGGAAAGGACATAAATTGAGAAACAAACCAAAATGTTGAAATTCATTTAAAATGGAATAGAGGACTATAAAAAGGAAAATAAATGCCAAGTGTGGGAAAATTTACCAAGTTATCTTAAACATATGTCACATATATCTGTAACAAATAACTGAAAATACTTTTGCTTTGGACTAAACTAAACCATTTTACCCGATGAAAGAAAAGAAGAGATGGATCTACACGATGAATCAATTCCATCATTAAAAGGAAGTAAAGTCTTCTGAAAAAGACACGCGCTTCTTGATTTAGGTCAAGAAGTTGTCGTCCAGACTAGCTGTAGGTTGACGAAAAATCTAGAAAAGTCATCACTAAAATCAGCAGGAAATCCACGGACCTCAGCATTAAACAGGGTCGCCAAGTGGTCAGATTTATCCTAACTATGAGAAGGATTTATCTCGTACAATGGGGGGGCACCGTGCAAATTAGCTTGATAAGACTAATGAATCAGATCTCCAGAAAGGATAATCTCCTTAAAAGATCAAAAATCAACTTTTAAGACTGATATTACTCAATCCTTGAGATTGACTTTAAAGATTGAGAATTACAAACTCATGGAATTCGATGATATCTAAACTCGAGCTTGAACGAGAAAATATTTTGATCAAATTAAAACCGATTTGTTTTCTGAAAACCCATTTTCAATGCGTTCATTACCATTGAACGTAAAATCCTAGGAATTCACCTGGAATTCATTAGGTCACCTGAACCAAATCGGGTGTCAACCGTAAGAACGGTGGTTGCATAGTGGTCAAAGACAGGACCTTGTGCCAGACCGAAAAATCATAAGGGTGAGCTTTACTATTGCTCCTACCAAGGATAGTAATTGCATCCGACACGTTATAGACCATAATTAAAAGCATGTCAGGGGACATTGCCTTAACAGTTGCTTGTTCAACGCTTTCCTTTACAACCGGACGGTAGTTTATCGAAAGGTAATATACGGGACAAGTAAACTGGACGTGTTGCTTTCCAAATACAAGGTTAGCAAGTGGGTGACACAAAACCGCAAGTTTTGAGCTAAAATTTTCAAATCTGAAACCCACCAAACCCACAAAAATATTTTGCAAACACCGGTAAAGGGTTATTCCGGAAAACTTATCTAGGGAAAAAGCTAGATTGAATTTTCAAAAGATCAAATATTTTCATAAAGATCCAATTTCCTTAAGGATCTACATTTTCATAGTCATGTGGGACTGTAAACCGCCTTTCAAATGTGCACTTTGCTTTGGAAACCGAAAGTAAATCGGCTATTTGATTGCAAGTGTCGTTGACCTAAACCCGAGGCAACTGTGGATGACACACCTACCTTTAACCATGGTTCTATCGTTACTATCATTGTTTATACCGCCGTATAGAAATCACTGATGTACAAAGTGTGAAGAATAAAGAAGTGATTCTAGTATTTCAAGACGATATTGCTTGAGGACAAGCAACGCTCAAGTGTGGGAATATTTGATAATGCTAAAAACGAACATATATTTCATAGCATTATTCCTCAAGAAAGACAAGCTTTTAGTTGCAATTGTTCTATTTACAAGTGATATTCGTTTAAATAATAAAAGGTGAAGACAAAAGACAGATTCGACGAATTGAAGATGCAAACGACCAAAAAGCTCAAAAGTACAAAATACAATCAAAGAGGTTCCAATTATTGATAAGAAATGTCTCGAAATTACAAGAGTACAAGATTCAAAATGCAAAGTACAAAATATTAAATTGTACGCAAGGACATTCGAAAATCCGGAACCGGGACCAGAGTCAACTCTCAACGCTCGACGCAACGGACTAAAAATTACAAGTCAACTATGCACATAAATATAATATAATATTTAAATAATTCTTATAATTATTTAATATATTATATTATTTATAAAACCGTCGGCAGAAGAAAACAACCAAAAATGAGCCTCCCCAGCTGGCCATGCGATCGCATGGCCTGGAAGGCATAAATCCATGCGATCGCATGAGCCCCAGTTCCAGCCCACATGCCTATAAAAATCGAGCTTTGGTGCACCACAAATAATTAATCTTTCTCTTCTCTCATATATACGTAAAATATATATATATATATATATAATTTATATTTTAATTTTAATTTTAATTATAATTCTAATAATAAAGGTATGTTAGCGAATGTTGTAAGGGTGTAAGTCGAAATTCTGTCCGTGTAATGCTACGCTATTTTTAATCATTGTAAGTTATGTTCAACCTTTTTACATTAATGTCTCGTAGCTAAGTTATTATTATGCTTATTTAATCCGAAGTAATCATGATGTTAGGCTAATTACTAAAATTGGGTAATTGGGCTTTGTACCATAATTGGGGTTTGGACAAAAGAACGACACTTGTGGAAATTAGACTATGAGCTATTAATGGGCTTTATATTTGTTTAACTAAATGATAGTTTGTTAATGTTAATATAAAGATTTACAATTGGGCGTCCCTATAAATTACCATATACACTCGATCGGACACGATGGGCGGGGTATTTATATGTACGAATAATCGTTCATTTAACCGGACACGGGAATGGATTAATAGCCACTAGAATAATTAAAACAGGGGTGAAATTATGTACAAGGACACTTGGTATAATTGATAACAAAATATTAAAACCTTGGGTTACACTCAGTCGACATCCTGGTGTAATTATTAAACAAAGTATTAAAATCTTGTTACAGTTTAAGTCCCCAATTAGTTGGAATATTTAATTTCGGGTATAAGGATAATTTGACGAGGACACTCGCACTTTATATTTATGACTGATGGACTGTTATGGACAAAAACCAGACGGACATATTAAATAATCCAGGACAAAGGACAATTAACCCATGGGCATAAAACTAAAATCAACACGTCAAACATCATGATTACGAAAGTTTAAATAAGCATAATTCTTTTATTTCATATTTAATTTCCTTTATTTTATATTTAATTGCACTTCTAATTATCGCATTTTTATTTATTGTTATTGTATTTAATTGCACTTTTAATTATCGCAAGTTTATTTTATCGCACTTTTATTATTCGCAATTTCATTATAGTTATTTACTTTATGCTTTAATTTAAGTCTTGTATTTATTTTTAATATTTTACATTTGGTTTTAACTGCGACTAAAGTTTTAAAATCGACAAACCGGTCATTAAACGGTAAAAACCCCCCTTTATAATAATAATATTACTTATATATATATTTGTATTTTTATAAAAGTAAACTTATATAGCGTTAAGCTTTGTTTAAAAAGATTCCCTGTGGAACGAACCGGACTTACTAAAAACTACACTACTGTACGATTAGGTACACTGCCTATAAGTGTTGTAGCAAGGTTTAAGTATATCCATTCTATAAATAAATAAATATCTTGTGTAAAATTGTATCGTATTTAATAGTATTTTCTGTAAAAATATAAGCTATTTTATATACTACTCTGCTAAAACATCAATAACCCAAATCGAATCAAACTGAGTTCTCGCCATTTTAGGTAATTTTGTGATGAAATCCATGGTAATGTGCTCCCATTTCCATTTCGGGATTTCTAACGGTTGTAACTTACCATACGGCTTTTGGTGTTCGGCTTTAACTTGAAAACACGTGACACATTGCTCAACATACTTAACAACGTCACGTTTCATGCCCGGCCACCAATAATCTTTCCTTAAATCAAGATACATTTTCGTTGCGCCTGGATGTATGAAATACTTTGACTTATGTGCTTCATCAAGTAGCACTTGTCGATAATCTCCCATCTTAGGCACCCACACTCTTCCTTGAAAAGACAACAAACCCCTCGAGCCCATAGTAATGAACTCTGATTGCCCCACAATTTGCTCCGCACGCTTGTTGTGAACGTAAGCCTCTATTTGAATCACACCAAGTTTTTCAAGAAAATCGTTAGTAATAATCATACGTAACAATCCAAATCGTAACGCCGGGTGATGACTCTTTCGACTTAACGCATCCGCGACCACATTCGCCTTGCCCGGATGATAAAGTATCTCACAATCATAGTCTTTTACCACATCCATCCACCTACGTTGACGATAATTCAAATCTCGTTGATTAAAGAGATGTTTCAAACTCTTATGATCCGAATAGATCGTACACTTGACACCATACAAGTAATGGCACCAAATTTTCAACGCATGCACAACCGCCGCCAACTCAAGATCATGAGTCGGATATCTCGTCTCGTGTTCCTTTAATTGTCGAGAGGCATAAGCGATGACTTTACCTCTTTGCATTAGAACACACCCGAGTCCATTTAACGAGGCATCACAATAAACCGTCATGTCTTCCACCCCTTCCGGCAAAACTAACACTGGAGCTTGACATAACTTTTCCTTTAACAAATTAAAAGCAATTTCTTCCTCGTTCTCCCAAACAAACCTCACATTCTTCCTTGTCAATTTCGTCAATGAAGAAGCGATCTTAGAAAAGTCTTGGATAAACCGACGATAATAACCGGCCAATCCGAGAAAACTTCGAACCTCCGTAGGCGTAGTCGGTTATCTCCAACTCTTCACCGTCTCTATCTTCCCCGGATCCACTTGAATACCGTCCTTGTTCACAATGTGGCCAAGGAATTGAACCTCCCTTAGCCAAAATTCACATTTCGAGAACTTAGCATACAACTTCTCCTTCCGTAATGTCTTCAATACATCACGCAAATGACGTTCATGCTCGTTCATACTTTTCGAGTAGACTAGTATGTCGTCAATGAACACAATCACCGACTTGTCCAACATGGGTTGGCACACTCGGTTCATAAGATCCATGAATCCCCCGGTGCATTCGTAAGACCAAAAGGCATAACTACAAACTCAAAATGCCCATAACGCGTTCGAAAAGCCATTTTCTCTATGTCTTCCTCACGGACTCGCATTTGTTGATAGCCGGACCGTAGGTCGATCTTAGAGAAATACGTCGCACCTTGGAGTTGATCAAACAAATCGTCTATCCTAGGCAATGGATAACGATTCTTGATTGTCGCTTTATTCAACTCCCTGTAGTCGATGCACATCCGCATACTACCATCCTTCTTTTTCACGAATAAAATCGGAGCGCCCCATGGCGAAGCACTCGGTCGAATAAAACCCTTCTCAAGCAACTCTTGGGTTTGATTTAACAACTCTTGCATTTCCGTCGGTGCTAAACGATAAGGAGTTTTAGCAATGGGAGTAGCTCCCGGAACCAACTCAATGCGAAATTCAACTTGTCTTTCCGCCGGAACACCCGGTAACTCATCTGGAAAAACGTCTTCGAATTCACTAACCACCGGAATTTCACGAATGGGTGGTGGCTCGTCACGAGTATCAACAAAATGGGCAAGAAAAGCCACGCCACCACTAACAAGAAAACGACGTGCCCGTGCAAAAGTGCATATCGGCACAAGTCTTCTTCGTTTATCACCATGAATAATTAACTCTCCCCCACTTGGGGTCTTCACACGTATAAACTTTTCATGGCACGCAATATCGGCTCTATTTCGATCGAGCCAATCCATACCAACAACGATATCAAAATCGCCCAAATTCATAGGGATAAGATCAGTTTTAAAGTTTTTGGCACCAAAAACAACGTCACAATTCTTACACACATCAACCACTAGCACCGTCTTGACGTCCGCTATTTCGACTTCTACCGGACGACTTAACTTAGCTAACGGTCTATCAAGTTTAGGCACAAATTTTGGAGATACAAACGACAAATTTGCACCGCTATCAAATAAAATCCTTGCCGGATTAGAGTTAACCATATAAGTACCTGAGACAACATCGTGGGATTGCTTGGCTTCATCATTCGTCATCAAATAGTTTCGCCCTCGAGCCGTACCCGCCGCCTTCTCTAGCCTTTTAACATTATCGTTGTTCAAATCGGGACACTCTAACTTTCGGTGTCCTTCCTTACCACAATTATAGCAAGTGAATTTGTTCGGGCCATTGGTACAATCACGGGCCATGTGTCCCCTTTGTTTACAATTAAAACACGTAGGCCCGAAACCCTCGAAAGCACCCTTCTTCACACTATTTATGCTTTCGGAGCCTTCCTTATTCTTTTTATTTGAAAAGTTCGAATGACTCGAACCTTCAAACTTTCTCTTTGAAAAAGTGAAATCACTCTTCCTCGGAACCTCCGGTTCAAAACCCCGAGCCAACTCGAATAGCTCTTCAAAAGTCTTAGCCATTCCCCGACTAATCTTACCCTTTAACTCATCGTTCAAGATACGGTAGAAATCTTTCATTAGCTTGTGGTCGTCACCAACATATTCCGGGCAAAAATGAGTCTTTGCCAAAAAGGTAGACTTGAGAGTAACCAAGTCCATCGAACCTTGTTGCAAATGATGCCACTCGTCCCGGATTCTATCAAGGTCGGAAGAAGTTCGGTATTCTTGGAAGAATTCCTTCTTAAACTCCTCCCATGTCAAGCTCATACATTGCTCTTCACCATATAAATTGATTTTATCGTCCTACCACAACTTTCCTTCTTCACGTAACATGCTAGACCCATATCTCGTCTTCTTCTCGGGAGGACATTCCGCGATACGGAAAGCTCCCTCGATATTGGAAATCCAACAAGTGCTTTTCAATGGATCCCTCACCCCATTAAACATCGAAGGTTGAGTATCCTTGAAATTCTTGTAGTGGAAGTCCCGCCTTCCTTCACCTCCTTCACCGCGAGGATAATTGTTTCTAGCATCAAGGGCCTCTTCGATAGTGGCCTTCATTCGTTCATTTATCAAATCGGTCACTTGCCCATCGACCGAATCTTGGAAGACCTTTCGGACGTCTGTAAGAAAACCCGCTTTTAACTTTTTAAAGACGGCCTCAACCTTAGCCGAAAATTCGACGTCCTCGCTTGTACTTCCGTTGTCATGATCTGGTCCGTTTTTCGTCTTCATTCTATAAAACGGAAAGGGTTAAACCATGAACGAAAAGCATAACACGTGCGTATATACATGCGTACCACACTACCCCATCTTGCTCAACAATCGTCGTACATTACTCGTTTGACACGATTTGCACTCGTAACAATGGTAGCTAATCGTTGTTACGCGAGCAAGTCGCATTAACTCGCTAGTACAACGTCCATCTTGCTTAATGATTGCTAAACACAATACAAAACAATTTGCACAAGGTTAGTTCATATAAACCAAGGCACTAACAATTCCCGATTAGACCCAAAATCCTACAAGTCCCGCATAAAGCGCTCACACAATAAAGTCCAAGTCTAGGCACCTATCTCAAGTCGCCTAAATCCCTTAGACCATGCTCTGATACCACTTGAAACAACCCAAACCGTACTCCGTACGATAATTTTTTTTTATATAATACACATTTACGCGCCAATTAAATATGTAACCCATTCCACACGATTCGTCAAAACATACTACGAGTTTAATGTTTACAAAAAGGCACAAGGGCCATTAAGGATGTGATACAAGTTTGACCAACAACCAATGATAGTTTATAATCCAAACGACACTCGAGCATGGTTTGGGGCTAAACTACCCAAAACGTTCGGTCACTTCAAAAGCCAACACCAAAAGCACCCCCGACAACATAAGCGGGAGACCACTAGTCCAAACGTATGCCCTTACCCTTGTCCAAGCCGGAACCTATAAAAATTGTAAACAACGAGAGGGTAAGCAATGCTTAGTGAATGCAATAGTTATACATACATATATATAACCCATCTATTTGCAATCACAAATTCCAAATACCTCGTACGGACATGTAACTCACATAGCAAGTCAATCATACCCGAAATAATAACAAGTCGTACATTGACACAAAATCTCATTAGCATATACTCAACACCATATATATATAATGCTAAACTAATCACAACACAATATGGTTAACCATAACGCTATGGTGCTACTGGCACGTGGTTCACATCATACGCATTTGAGTCTCACTCTTTTATAGTGCTACCGGCACATGGTTCACACTTTGACGCTACCGGCACGTGGTTCACGCCTCATTTTATAGTGCTACCGGCACGTGGTTCACACTCGATGCTACCGGCACGTGGTTCACATCCTATATCCGTCCCATACATGTTATGGCACTACCGGCACATGGTTCATACCATAACATTCACAAATAAACACGCCATATACATGAACGTATAATTATTCCACTCACTTTATCACAAGGATGATGATTTAGCACTTCCGAGCTTCAACGCAATGTACCTAAATCATTAAGTGCACATTTAATTTCACAACTAGTGAAATTAACCATAATACACCCACTTGAGCATTTAATGACCCAATTTGCATTAAATGACCCAACTACTCACAGCCGCCCATAAATGGCCAAGATTCGCCTTTGATTACTAAGACGAGTGAATTAAAGTCTATTAACTTCAATTTACACAAAACTTGGGGTAATCCATACCCATTTCATCACATTAGGTCAACTAGAACGTTTTGACCCATTTTAACTCACTTTCAAGTCAAACCTACCCATTTATACATCTTTCACAAATCTTAAAGTGCATTAGTGACTAACAACACCAATTGACACTTACAACCTCAAATCACAAGGCTAAAACCCTAGATTATGGCTATTAGGGTTTCATTACAACAACATAACCCAAACTCACCCATTTTACCCTCAAATGGGTCATACAAATCCCTAGTAACCCAAACCCTAGTCATTAACCAATTAAAACTCAAAACTTAGAGTTAGAACTTACCGAGACTATCCACGCATAGCTAGAGATACAAGGAACAACTTTACTCCTCGCTCCTAGGTTTGATTCACAATTCTCCAACTCCAAATCTCAAGATCAAACTAAGTGGGTTTTGTGTTTTGGGAGAGAATTAGGAAAGAAAATGGAAATGAAAATGAAATAAATGGATGTGTGGTGGAGATTTAATGCTCCCATCAGATTTACATGTCAAATTACCATTTTATCCCTCAAAGTCATTTAATTTAAGCTAAAACCGGAATCAGGACTGCAGGACTGTCGCGGCGCGACCTTAATCGTCGCGGCGCGACACATAAAGGGAAAATATACCCTTCTTAAGCCAACTTCTGATCCCAATTTGCTTGTTATGCCGCGGCGCGGACCCAATTGTCGCGGCGCGGCCTAAGGCTAGAACTGGACAGCTCGGCCAACTTAAACACTTTTCGATTTTATTTACCTTGCACAATCCAAACCCGCTTCCTATGTTCACCTAGCCTTCCACAAGAGTCTCACAAGACTTAACGCTAACCAAACCCATGATTAAACTTATACATGCACACATTATCAAGTGCACATATATGTATATATATATATATATATATATATATATATATATATATATATATATATATATATATATATATATTCATACATTTACGCATAAGCTAACGAGTTATAAACGTACAAAAGATTAAGTAGGTACCTTTCGATACGTACGGGAAAAATGGGATGTTACACTTGATTTCCTTGTTTTAATTGTTTAAGGATTAGGGTTTGGGTTAGAGATGAACATAAAACTCATTTGTTAGTGATTTGGGGGTTTTTGGGTAAGTTTGGTCATGAGTACTCAAAGATGACTAACCTAGGGTTTTGAAATGTTAAATTGTGTTTATGGGTCTTAAATGTTAGTAAATCACTAGCACACTTAGTGTTTAAAGTGAATGGGTGTATTTGGGTATGATAGTGACCCAAATGAGTGTGTTAACCTTGAAATAGGTCAAATGAGTCTTTGATGACCTAGGTGGGTTAATGGGTGAAAAAGTGTGATAGCCTTGTGTTAAAAGGTGTATTAAGACCATAATCGAATTGTTAGTAAGGGTTTGACGAAATCCCGACCTAGTGTTAGAATGAATGGTGCAAGTGGGTCACGTTTGCATTATGGGCCAAATGACACTTGTATGGTGAATAAGTTGGTTGACCAACTTGGATGAATGTTTGATATATGTGTATAATGTAATAGGTACATTACCTTGAAGTTGCGAGCTTGGTTTATCAATTCACCGAAGACGTAAGGTGAGTGGAATAATTATGCGTGTACGTATATAATGTATTTATTTGTGTAGCGTGGAACGTGGAATTGTCGCGGTGTTCAAGACACCACATTCTACGTAACGAGTGGAATTGTCGCGGTGTTCAAGACACCACTCGTTGATTTGATTGACATGTGGAATAGTCGCGGTGTTTAAGACAACACATTGTCATGGGAGTGGAATTGTCGCAGTGTTCAAGACACCACTCATTTGGTTTGATTGACATGTGGAATTGTCGCGGTGTTTAAGACACCACATTGTCATGGGGGTGAAATTGTCACGGTGTTCAAGACATCACCCGGGGGATTAGTGATTACGCGTCGTATGTACACTAATGGATGTTACGAACTCCGATGGTCTCTAGCGAGTACCGTTCCCTTGTACGATTGGTTAACCATGGTTGTGTGAATTTTGTATTAGCATATTTAATTGTGAACTATATGCTTTTGGTGTCGCTAGTTTATTATGAATTGCGGATATTGGTTTATGCATAGTGTTTGCATAGTTGTCGAATTGCTAGCTTGTATGCGGTATTGTGTAAGTGATTGCAAGTAAGTAGGTTATATATGTATATGTATAATTATTGCATTCACTAAGCTTTAGCTTACCCTCTCGTTGTTTACCTTTTTAGGCTCCAGCGAGGACAAGGGCAAAGGTATTCGTTCGAAATAGTAGTGGCTCTCGGGGGTTTAGCTTTTTGGATGTTCGGCCAAGATTTGGGTAGTTTAACCCCAAACACCATGCTCTAGTGTCGTTTGGAAATTAAACTAGTACGGTCGAAACTTGTATTTTTGAACGAAACTCGTAAAACGGCCGATGAGGGCCCGATGTTGTAAAACTTGAAATTATTGTGGAAATCTCTTAGTTTAACTTATTATGACATGTTGTGAAAAGGTTTTCATTTAAAAGTGTCGGGAAGCGGGTTTTCCGCTCATGTAAGTTGGACCCCAGAGACAGCAGATTTTAGTTCACTTGGACGCCGTCCAGATCTTCTGGACGCCGTCCAAGGCTTCGTCTAGATGTATTGAAACAGAAAAATTTTTTTAGTGTGTTTTTGAGATAACGAAGTCGGGTCGTTACAAGTAGTATCAGAGCATGGTCTAAGGGATTTAGGTGACTTGAGATAGGTGCCTAGACTTAGACTTGAATTGTGTATGCGCATTATGCGGGACTTGTAGGAGACGGGTCGGACTGGGGAATGGTTAGTGCCTAGGATTAGGTGAACTAACTATGCGCTAATTGTTTTGTGTTGTGTTCTTGAAATCATCAAGCGAGATAGACGTTGTACTAACGAGTTAATGCGACGTGCTCGCGTAACAATGATTAGCTACCATTGTTACGGGTTCAAGTCGTGTCAAATAAGTGATGTACGACGATTGTTGAGCAAGATGGGGTGGTGAGGTGAACATGTATATGTGTCATGTCTTTTCGTTCGTTGTTTAACCTATTTTCATATTATATAATGAAGATGAGAAATGGACACGACACCAATGAAGGAGGTACGAGTGAGGATGTTGAGTTTACGGCTAAGGTTGAGGCCATCTTTAAACGTCAAAAAGCGGAGTTTCTCGAAGACGTGAAGAAGATGTTTCTAGATACGATCGACGAGCAACTAGTCAATGTGGTTAAGGAACAAGTTAAGCTTGTTCTACAAGAAGATAATGTGGGAAGACGGGACTTCTTTTACAAGAATTTCAAGGATTCTCAACCTCCCAACTTCGATGGTGAACGAGACCCTCTTAAGAGTGCATGTTGGATCTCTGATATGGAGGGGGCTTTCCGTACTTGTGAATGCCCTCTCGATAAGAAGACAAGGTACGGGTGTAGTATGTTGCGGGACGATGCCAAGTTGTGGTGGGACACGAAAATCCAACTTTACGGTGAAGAACAATGTATGGACTTCACTTGGGACGCGTTTAAGGCGGAGTTTTTCAACGAGTACCGAACTTCGGCCGATCTTACTAGACTTAAGGATGAGTTGCGTGCCTTGAGGAAAGGGTCGATGGATTTGAACACTCTCAAATCCGTTTTCTTGTCAAAGACCTAATTTTGCCCGGAGTATGTCGGGAACGATAAAATGTTGAAGGAAGACTTCTATCGAATCTTGAATGACAACTATCAAGATAAGATTAGTGTGAACGTGGTGAAAAGCTTTGATGAGTTGTTTGATATGGCCAAAGGTTTTGAGTCGCTCGCTTTGAGAAAGAGTGGCTTTACTTTTGGCAAAAGGAAGTTTGAAGCTACTAGTCATTCGAGCAAGAAGAGTAGAGGTGCAACCGAGAGTGTCGGCAGTGTGAAGAAAGGTGCTTCCGGAGTTTTTCCTTTTTCTTGTCACAATTGTGGGCGAAGGGGGAATATGGCCCGTGATTGTACCAAACCATCTATTACAACCAAACTCACTTGTTATAATTGTGGTACAGAAGGGCACCGAAGGCCGGAGTGTCCCGATTTTAACACCGATCATGTTAAGAAGTTGGAGAAGGCGGCGGGTACGGCTCGGGGACAAAATTACTTAATGACCCATGATGAGGCCAAGCAATCAAACGAAGTTGTCTCAGGTACTTTCATGGTTGACTCTAATCCGGCAAGAATCTCATTTGATAGCAGTGCTAATTTATCGTTTGTTTCTCCAAGATTTGTGTCTATACTTGATAAACCGCTAGCTAAGTTAAGTCATCTGGTAGAAGTCGAAATAGCGGATGGTAAGACGGTGCTAGGGGTTGATGTGTGTAATGAATGTGATATTGTGTTTGGTTCCGAAACGTTTAAAATTGATCTTATCCCGATGACCTTGGGTGAATTCGATATTGCCGTTGGTATGGATTGGCTCGATCGCTATAGAGCAGATATTGCAAGCCATGAAAAATCTATTCGTGTGAAGACCCGGAGTGGGGGAGAATTAATTATTCATGGCGAGAGACGGAGAAGACTTGTGCCATTATGCACTTATGCACGGGCACGTCCTTTTCTTGTTAGAGGTGGCATGGCTTTTCTTGCTCATGTAGTTGATACTCGTGAAGAGCCACCATCCATTCGTGAAATTCCAGTGGTTATTGAATCGAAGACGTTTTTTCGGATGAATTACCGGGTGTTCCGGCGGAAAGACAAGTTGAATTTCACATTAAGTTGGTTCTGGGGGCGACTCCCATGCTAAAACTCCTTATCGTTTAGCACCAACGGAGATGCAAGAGTTGTTAAATCAAACCCAAGAGTTGCTCGAAATGGGTTTTATTCGACCGAGTGCTTCACCATGGGGTGCTCCGGTTTTATTCTTGAAGAAGAAGGATGGTAGTATGCGAATGTGCATCGATTATTGGGAGTTGAACAAAATGACGATAAAGAATCGTTATCCATTGCCTCGTATTGAAGATTTGTTTGACCAACTCCAAGGTGCAACGTATTTCTCTAAGATCGACCTACGGTCCTGCTATCACCAAATGCGGGTCCGTGAGGAAGATATTGAGAAAACGGCTTTTCGAACGCGTTACGGGAATTATGAGTTTGTAGTTATGCCTTTCGGTCTTACGAATGCACCGACAGAAATCATGGATCTTATGAACCGAGTGTGCCAACCTATGTTGCACAAGTCAGTGATTGTGTTCATTGACGACATACTTGTCTATTCGAAGAGTATGAAGGAACATGAACATCATTTGCGTGGTGTGTTGAAGACGTAGCGTAAGGAGAAGTTGTATGCAAAATTCTCCAAATGTGAATTTTGGCTAAGGGAAGTTCAATTCCTTGGCCATATTGTGAACAAGGATGGTATTCAAGTAGATCCGGGGAAGATTGAGACGGTGAAGAGTTGGGGACGACCGACTATGCCTACGGAAATCCGAAGTTTTCTCGGATTGGCCGGTTATTATCGTCAGTTTATCCAAGACTTTTCTAAAATCGCTTCTCCATTGACAAAATTAACGAGAAAGAACGCGAGATTTAATTGGGAAAACGAGCAAGAAATTGCTTTCCAATTGTTAAAAGAGAAGTTATGTCAAGCTCTGGTTTTAGTGTTGACGAAAGGTGTAGAGGACATGACGGTTTATTGTGATGCTTCTTTAAATGGGATCGGTTGTGTTCTAATGCAACGAGGTAAAGTCATCGCGTATGCCTCTTGACAATTAAAGGAACATGAAACGAGATATCCGACTCATGATCTTGAGTTGGCGGCGGTTGTTCATGCGTTGAAAATTTGGCGCCATTACTTGTATGGCGTCAAGTGTACGATTTATTCGGATCACAAGAGCTTAAAACATCTTTTTGACCAACGAGATTTCAATTATCGTCAACGTAGATGGATGGATGTGGTAAAAGATTATGATTGTGAAATACTTTATCATCCAGGTAAGGCGAATGTGGTCACGGATGCATTAAGTCGGAAGAGTCAACATCCGGCGATACGAGTAGGATCGTTACGCATGATTATTACTAACGATTTTCTTGTAAAGCTTGGCGAGACTCAAATTGAAGCTTTTGTTAACAATAAGCATGAGGAACGAATCGTGGGATAAACGGAGTCTATTACTTTAGGTCTGCATGGTTTGTTATTGATAATGCTAAAAACGAACATATATTTCATAGCATTATCCCTCAAGAAAGACGAGCTTTTAGTTGCAATTGTTCTATTTACAAGTGATATTCGTTTAAATAATAAAAGGTGAAGACAAAAGACAGATTCGACGAATTGAAAACGCAAACGACCAAAAAGCTCAAAAGTACAAAATACAATCAAAGTGGTTCCAATTAGTGATAAGAAACGTCTCAAAATTACAAGAGTACAAGAAGCAATACGCAAAGTACAAGATATTAAATTATACGCAAGGACGTTCGAAAATCCGGAACCGAGACCAGAGTCAACTCTTAACGCTCGACGCAACGGACTAAAAATTACAAGTCAACTATGCACATGAATATAATATAATATATAATTAATTCTTAAAATTAATATATATATATATATTATATTATATTATAAAAACCGTCGGCAGAAGAAACAACAACATGTGAGCTGGGATCCAAGGCCATGCGATCGTATGGCCTGGAAGAGTTAATTCCATGCGATCGCATGGCTGAGTTTTCCAGCCCACATGCCTATAAAACTCGCGGTTTTGATCAAAGTAAAACACATCTTTTTCTTCTTCCTTCATACGTAAACATATATATATATATATATATATATATATATATATATATATATATATATATATATATATATATATATATATATATATATATATATTATAATTTTAATTTTAATTTTAATTTTAATTCTAATAATAAGGGTATGTTAGCGAATGTTGTAAGGGTGTAAGTCAAAATTCTGTCCGTGTAACGCTACGCTATTTTTAATCATTGTAAGTTATGTTCAACTTTTTTAATTTAATGTCTCGTAGCTAAGTTATTATTATGCTTATTTAATACCGAAGTAATCATGATGTTGGGCTAAAAATATTAAAATTGGGTAATTGGGCTTTGAACCATAATTGGGGTTTAGACAAAAGAACGACACTTGTGGAAATTAGACTATGGGCTATTAATGGGTTTTATATTTGTTTAACTAAATGATAGTTTGTTAATTTTAATATAAAGATTTACAATTGGACGTCCCTATAAATAACCCTATACACTCGATCGGACACGATGGGCGGGATATTTATATGTACGAATAATCGTTCATTTAACTGGACACGGGAATGGATTAATAGTCTATGGAATTATTAAAACAGGGGTGAAATTATGTACAAGGACACTTGGCATAATTGATAACAAAGTATTAAAAACTTGGGTTACACGCAGTCGATATCCTGGTGTAATTATTAAACAAAGTATTAAGACCTTGTTACAGTTTAAGTCCCCAATTAGTTGGAATATTTGACTTCGGATATAAGGATAATTTGACGAGGACACTCGCACTTTATATTTATGACTGATGGACTGTTATGGACAAAAACCAGACGGACATATTAAATAATCCAGGACAAAGGACAATTAACCAATGGGAATAAACTAAAATCAACACGTCAAACACATTGATTATGGAAGTTTAAATAAGCATAATTCCTTTATTTTCATATTTAATTTCACTTCTAATTATCGCACTTTTATTTATTGTCATTGTATTTAATTGCACTTTTAATTATCGTACTTTTTAATTATCGCAAGTTTATTTTATCGCACTTTTATTTATCGCAATTTCATTATCGTTATTCACTTTATGCTTTAAATTAAGTCTTTTATTTATTTAATATTTTACATTCGGTTTTAACTGCGACTAAAAGTTTAAAAAATCGACAAACCGGTCATTAAACGGTAAAACCCCCCCTTTTTATAATAATAATATTACTTATATATATTTGTATTTTTATAAATTAAAACTAATATAGCGTTAAGCTTTGTTCTAAAGATTTCCCTGTGGAACGAACCGGACTTACTAAAAACTACACTACTGTACGATTAGGTACACTGCCTATAAGTGTTGTAGCAAGGTTTAGGTATATCCATTCTATAAATAAATAAATATCTTGTGTAAAATTGTATCGTATTTAATAGTTTTTCCTAGTAAAATATAAGCTATTTCATATACACCTCGCATAACATCAAGTATTTTTGGCGCCGCTGCCGGGGACAATTCTGCTTAAACGCCGGAAGAGCAACGCTATAAAAAAAATATTTTTAATAATTTTTAAGTTTACTTTTATAAAAATACGCTTTTGTAAAAATACGTTTTAAATATTCGAAAATATAAAAAGAAAAACAAAATTTATAATTTTATTGGTAAAAGTTGTTAAAATTTATAAAAGTATTTTTATTTTAGTTTTTAAAATTAAATTTTTATTTAAGATATTTATATTTTATTCAATATAAATCATAAAAAAATATATATATATATATATAAAAGTTTACGGGCTACACTGTAGCAGCCCAACCCACCTGGCCCGAAAACCTACTCCATGCGATCGCATGGATTTTTAAGGTGAGGACCATGCGATCGCATGGCCCTGACAGATAGGCCACAGTTGACTTCCCAACAGCAATAATTACGTAATAATTATAATTATTATTAATTCTAAACCCTAATTAGGGTTAATTATAATATTATTTAGTTTAGTTTTTAGATTTAATTTGTATTATTTAGTTTAATTAGTTTAATTAAATTATAAAATTAATAGTTTTATAAAATAAATAATATAAAAATAATATTTTTATAAAAAATTGTACTTTTTACAACTTTAAGATTATTTTTATATTTTGTACCCTTTTTAAATGTTTTAGCGTAATATTTGTATTTTTCGCTCGTATTTAGTTTTAAGTTATAGTTTCTGCCATAGTATTTTTATTTCTAGACTTTTAGGCTTTGCCGTAAAATCCCTTAAGTGCTTTTTCTTTAGACCAAGATTAAGGTGCTTTAGAATTTTACGACGCTCATTTTATATTTTAGTACCTTTTTAAGTTATTGCCATTTTGAATATAGTTTTTCTCTTAAGCTTTAATATTTTTAGACGCAACTTTTAATTTTTAGTTTTTAGTTCCTTTTTAAGTTTCGACGCGCTACTTTCTTATTTTTATTTTATTTTTCGACGCTTTTTATTTTTCGACGTTTTTCGACGCGCTCTTTTTCTTTCTTTAGGACATAGATTTTTTCTATTTCTTCTCTCTAAATTTCTTTAAACTTTAATGAAAAATTATTTTAAGTGGTTAAATTGATAGACATCAAAATTTTCTAGTTCGTAGTAATAGTTGGATTTGTACGTGGACCGGGTTATTGGAGCCAAACAGTACTCAATTATATTGAGACCAAACGAATCCTGCCCCTATGCTGCATCTTTGGCCTATTCGAAACGTGGGCAAATTCAGAAAAGTCTATTAATTTGATAACTTATATAATTTTTCTTATTTTTATAACTAATAGGATATTCAGTGAATGCACCGAGCAAAACGATCACCACCTTTTGTACGTTCACCACCTGTAACCAGATCAAGACATCTAGCAAATATTGTCGCCGTTGATTTTTCTTTAGAATCGTCATCCAGTCGACCAATTACTCCAATTCAAATTTCCGATAATCCATTTTTTGAACCCGACCTCACAATTGAGAATCCGGAGAATATTCAGGGACAATTCATAGATCCTGAACCACTAATCTTTCCTCCGGAACCACCAATCATTCAAACAGTGATTGTTGAGGAACCTACCATTAAATCAGAATCATATAGTGATTCAGATTCAACAAATTCAATCATGGAGAATCTGGAACCTCTAAGTATGGAAGACCAAATGAGAGCTAAACGCACTGGCCAAGGTCACACAATTACTCAACCAGACATTAATGCGCCAGATTATGAAATCAAAGGACAAATTCTATACATGGTAACTAATCAATGCCAATTTAGTGGTGCGCCGAAGGAAGATCCAAATGAACATCTTCGTACCTTTAATAGGATCTGCACTCTATTTAAAATAAGAGAAGTGGAGGATGAACAGATATATCTCTTGTTACTTCCCTGGACTTTAAAGGGAGAAGCCAAAGATTGGTTGGAATCGTTACCTGAAGGGGCGATTGTTACATGGGACGTTTTAGTTGAAAATTTTCTTAAACAATTCTTTCTGGCATCTAAAGCCGTAAGACTTCAAGGAGAAATTGTTACGTTCACACAAAAGCCAAATGAAACTTTATATGAAGCATTGACAAGATTTGGAAAGTTATTGAGAGGATGTCCGCAACATGGTTTAGACACTTGTCAAATAGTACAAATATTCTACCAAGGATGCAACATCACTACAAGAAAAGACATAGATATAGCAGCTGGTGGTTCTATTATGAAGAAAACAGAAACTGATGCTTACAAAATTATTGATAACACTGCTTCCCACTCACATGAGTGGCACCAAGAAAAAGATATCGTTAGATCATCTAAAGCAGCTAGAGCCGATTCTAGCCATGACTTAGATTTCATTTCTGCAAAAATAGATGCTGTCGAGAGACGAATGGAAAAGATGACTAAGGATATTCACTCAATACGAATTAGTTGTGAGCAGTGTGGAGGACCACATTTGACAAAAGATTGTCTCAGTATTGAACTAACAATGGAACAAAGAGAGAATGTTTCATATCTAAACCAAAGGCCGGGAAATAATTATCAGAATAATTATTAACCGCCAAGACCGATCTACAATCAAAGCCAGAATTATAATCGAAATGTTCCATACAACAACCAACAAGGTCCTAGTAATCAACAAGTATCCAATAATACTTACAATCAGCAAAGACCTAATTTTAAAAACAAACCACCACAAACCGATGATAAAAAGCCAAATTTAGAAGACATGATGACGAAGCTAGTTGAATCTCAAACTCAATTTTTCACATCTCAGAAGCAAACCAATGAACAAAATGCTCAAGCATTTAGAAATCAACAAGCTTCTATTCAAAATTTGGAACAAGAAGTAAGTAACCTAGCGAGGTTAATAGGTGAAAGAAAACCGGGAAGTCTACCTAGTGATACAAATGCTAACCCCCGGAATGAAACAGCTAAAGCTATTACCACAAGAAGTGGTATTACACTTAAACCACCTGAAATACCTGTAATTTCTGATGAAGCTATTCCTACTCCACAAGAACAACAACCTGAGCAAGATAAGGAAAAAGAACCGGTAGTTGAAAAGGTTAATGAAGATAACACAGTTAAGGCTAAACCTTATGTTAAACCATACCAACCACCACTTCCTTACCCGAGTAAAATGAGAAAAGAGAGACTTGAAGCCGAGCAATCCAAATTCTTGGATATGTTTAAACAAATAAATGTAAATCTTCCTTTCATTGATGCAGTTTAAGGAATGCCTAATATGCTAAATTTCTGAAAGATCTAATCTCAAATAGAAAGAAAATGGAAGAACTCTCGGCTGTTACTATGAATGCTAATTGTTCAGCAGTGCTGTTGAATAAGATATCAGAAAAACTATCAGATCCAGGAAGTTTCACAATTCCATGTTTTCTGGGTAGTCTAATTTCAATAGAAGCATTGGTAGACTTAGGTGCTAGTATAAATTTAATGCCGTATTCACTATACGTTAAACTAGACCTTGGAGAATTGAAACTAACAAGAATAAGTATACAACTAGCCGATAGATCAGTAAAATATCCTAGAGGAATAATGGAGAACATGCTAGTTAAAGTTGGTACTTTAGTATTTCCAGTAGATTTTGTTGTTCTGGATATGGAAGAAGATTCTCAAGTTCCTCTCATATTAGGAAGACCATTTTTAAACACGGCTAAAGCAATGATAGACGTGTTTGGTAAGAAACAGACCTTAAGTATAGAGGACAAGAGTGTTACCTTTTCTGTTGATAGAGCAATGCAACAACCGCAATCTGCAGATGATACATGTTTTTATATTCAAACTATAGAATCACATGCAGAATTGTTAGAAGAATTTCCAGAATTACAAGGAACAGGAGAATGTTCTTTAGGAGAAGGAACTGAACCAATTGATGAAACTGAAATGTTAGCTACACTTATGGCTAATGGATATGAACCAACAACAGAAGAAATTCAAATGCTAAAAGAAGAAGACAGATATCGTTATAAATCATCGATAGAAGAACCACCGACATTAGAGTTAAAGCCACTTCCAAACCATTTGGAATACGCTTATTTACATGGTGAATCTGAATTACCTGTAATAATATCGTCTTCTCTTACTGAAAATGAAAAATCTCAACTCATTTCTGTGTTAAAAGCTCATAAACCAGCCATTGCATGGTAAATTCATGATATTAAAGGAATAAGTCCTTCATATTGCACACATAAAATCCTTATGGAAGAAGGTCATAAAACGTATGTGCAACGCCAACGAAGATTAAATCCTAACATGCAATATGTTGTTAAGAAAGAAATTATTAAACTGCACAGGTTTAATTTATCCAATCTCTGATAGTCCATGGGTAAGTCCAGTTCAATGCGTGCCTAAGAAGGGTGGCATGACTGTCATTACAAATGAGAAAGATGAGTTTATTCCTACTAGGACTGTAACAGGATGGCGTGTTTGTATTGATTATAGAAAATTAAATGAAGCCACCAGAAAAGATCACTTTCCCTTACCTTTTATTGATCAAATGTTGGAAAGATTAGCCGGAAATAGTTACTATTGTTTTCTTGATGGTTTTTCCGGATATTTTCAAATTCCAATAGCACCCGAAGACCAAGAGAAAACCACATTCATGTGCCCTTATGGTACTTTTGCTTACAAACGCATGCCATTTGGACTTTGCAACGCCCCTGCAACTTTTCAAAGGTGCATGATGGCGATTTTTCACGACATGATAGAAGAATGCATGGAAGTTTTCATGGATGACTTTTCAGTCTTCGGTGATACATTTGAATCATGTCTAGTTAATCTTGAACGAATGCTTATTAGATGCGAACAATCAAATCTAGTACTTAATTGGGAGAAATGCCATTTCATGGTTAAAGAAGGCATCGTTCTTGGACATAAAATCTCAAAAGAAGGAATTAAAGTGGATAGAGCTAAAGTAGATGTAATTGCTAAACTTTCACATCCAACCAATGTTAGAGGAGTTAGGAGTTTTCTAGGGCATGCCGGTTTTTACCGACGTTTTATAAAAGATTTTTCTAAAATTGCCACTCCTATGAATAAACTCCTAGAAAAGGATGCTCCATTCATCTTTTCAGATGAATGCATCAAATCTTTTAATATACTTAAAGAGAAACTCACGAATGCGCCGATCATGATAACTCCAAATTGGAATCTACCATTCGAACTTATGTGCGATGCAAGTGATTTTGCAATGGGAGCCGTTTTAGGACAAAGGATTGAAAAACGATTTCAACCTATATATTATGCTAGTAAGACATTACAAGGAGCATAAACGAACTATACAACTATCGAAAAAGAACTCCTTGCTATTGTCTTTGCTTTTGACAAATTTCGATCATATCTCGTTCTAGCTAAAACGGTGGTCTATACCGACCATTCTGCTCTTAGATACCTATTTTCGCAACAAGATGCTAAACCACGATTAATCCGTTGGATCTTACTCTTACAAGAGTTCGATATTGAAATCCGAGATAAAAAGGGAGCAGAAAATCTCGCCGCTGATCATCTTTCTCGTCTTGAAAATCCCGAATTAGAAGTTCTAAATGAATCAGCCATACAAGACAACTTTCCTGATGAATATCTATTGAAGATAGATTATAATGAAATTCCATGGTTTACAGACTATGCAAACTACTTAGTATGTGGATTCCTTGAAAAAGGATTATCGTACCAAAAACGAAAGAAATTCTTTAGTGATATAAAACACTATTTATGGGAAGATCCACATTTGTTTAAAAGTTGTCCCGATGGAATAATACGCCGATGTGTATTCGGAGATGAAGCTAGTCAAATCTTAAACCATTGTCACACAGGACCAACAGGAGGGCATTATGGGCCTCAACTAACAGCAAGAAAAGTTTACGATGCTGGATTCTATTGGCCTACAATTTTCAAAGACGCACACCTTCTTTGCAAATCCTGTGATGCATGTCAAAGGGCCGGAAATATAAGTCAACGTGATGAAATGCCACAAAATGTCATTCAAGTATGTGAAGTATTTGACATTTGGGGTATTGACTTTATAGGTCCATTTCCAAAATCTCATAATAATCTATATATTCTCGTAGCCATTGATTATGTATCTAAATGGGCGGAAGCACAAGCTCTCCCGACTAACGATGCACGAGTTGTAGTCAAATTTTTAAAACGTCTTTTTGCAAGGTTCGGAACACCGAAAGCTTTAATAAGTGATCGGGGTACTCATTTTTGTAATAATCAACTTGAGAAAGTTCTCAAAAGATATGGAGTAACTCATAAAATCTCCACCGCATATCATCCACAAACAAGTGGACAAGTTGAAAATACCAACCGAGTATTAAAACGTATTCTAGAGAAAACCGTAGGATCAAATCCGAAGAAATGGTCCATTAAATTAGAGGATGCACTCTGGGCTTTTAGAACAGCCTACAAAACTCCAATTGGAACCACACCTTTTAGACTCGTTTATGGAAAAGCATGTCATCTTCCAGTAGAAATTGAACACAAAGCATTTTGGGCTTTGAAGACATGTAATCTTGATTTACATGAAGCTGGACATCTACGGTTAAGTCAACTAAACGAATTAGAAGAATTAAGACATGAAGCATACGAAAATTCGTTGATCTATAAGGAAAGAACGAAGAAATGGCATGATAAAAGAATCAGAAGTTCAAAAGAATTTAAAGAAGGAGACAGAGTTCTTCTTTTCAATTCACGATTCAAGCTATTTCCTGGAAAATTGAAATCAAGATGGTCTGGATCATTTATAGTCAAAAGAGTTTTCCCATACGGAACAGTAGAATTAATAAATTCAAATGAGATTGAATTTAAGGTTAATGGTCACAGAGTTAAACATTACATTGATAGTCCAATGGAAGTTGACAACGAAGTTAATCACAATTTCGACACCACAGCTAACTAAGTGTGGGGAGAATCAAGTCTTTAAAGGATAATATGTATTTCTGTTAGAGTTAGATTTTCTGTTTTTGTGTAGTTCTCGAGAATGGAACCCAAATGGTCTTTCCCTAGCAGACCCTAAAGAACTAGTCTTCTCCCCCCATTCTGAATTTTTATTTTTTTTAGGTTTTACGAGATGAAGACTTCCTGTGAACTAAACCATGGTCTAATGCTACACGCTTTGATCACTAAACGTAATAATGACACCCTTCCAAGTGAAATAGTATCATTAATCAGAGGTAAATTGGACGGAGTAAGAAAAGAATCCAGATGCGAAAATAATAAGTTACAATTTGGTAAAGGAAAATCAAAATCCGCAGCGAAAAGAAGAGCACGACATCTTGAAAGATGTCACAAATGTGGAAAATGGTCACACGAAGGAAAATGCTCGATGAATCAGACATATTCCAATACCGAATTTGTTACTCTATGCAGAGACGGACCGTTCATATGTTTAGAAGAAAAAACGTTGAATGCTCGAGGTTACGCCTATGTAGCTATGGAAAACCAATTAGTCCGACTATCTTATGAGTGGGCTAGAGCATATCACTAAAAAATCTATCTCACTGATAATGCTAAAAACGAACATATATTTCATAGCATTATTCCTCAAGAAAGACAAGCTTTTAGTTGCAATTGTTCTATTTAAAAGTGATATTCGTTTAAATAATAAAAGGTGAAGACAAAAGACAGATTCGACGAATTGAAGACGCAAGCGACCAAAAAGCTCAAAAGTACAAAATACAATCAAAGAGGTTCCAATTATTGATAAGAAACGTCTCAAAATTGCAAGAGTACAAGATTCAAAACGCAAAGTACAAGATATTAAATTGTACGCAAGGATGTTCGAAAATCCGGAACCGGGACCAGAGTCAACTCTCAACACTCGACGCAACGGACTAAAAATTATAAGTTAACTATGTATATAAATATAATATAATATATAATTAATTCTTAAAATTAATATATATATTATAATATATTTATAAATTGTCGGCAAACAAAGAGCCAAAGCTGGGTGAGCTGTAATTTCAAACTCCGCGAGTTGCGGAGTTTGAAGGCAAAAAATTACGCGACTCGCGGAGTTCACCTGGACTCAAATTACTATAAAAGCCAACGCAGTTCGACGAAAAATATATCATAAAAATCAATCTCTCTCTATATATGTATACGTAATATTTATATTTATATTTTATATTTTAATTTTAATTTTAATCCTAATAATAAGGGTATGTTAGCGAATGTTGTAAGGGTGTAAGTCGAAATTCTGTCCGTGTAAAGCTACGCTATTTTTAATCATTGTAAGTTATGTTCAACCTTTTTAATTTAATGTCTCGTAGCTAAGTTATTATTATGCTTATTTAAAACGAAGTAATCATGATGTTGGGCTAATTACTAAAATTGGGTAATTGGGCTTTGTACCATAATTGGGGTTTGGACAAAAGAACGATACTTGTGGAAATTAGACTATGGGCTATTAATGGGCTTTATATTTGTTTAACTAAATGATAGTTTGTTAATTTTAATATAAAGATTTACAATTGGACGTCCCTATAAATAACCATATACACTCAATCGGACACGATGGGCGGGATATTTATATGTACGAATAATCGTTCATTTAACCGGACACGAGAATGGATTAATAGCCACTAGAATTATTAAAACATGGGTGAAATTATGTACAAGGACACTTGGCATAATTGTTAACAAAGTATTAAAACCTTGGGTTACACTCAGTCGACATCCTGGTGTAA
Source organism: Rutidosis leptorrhynchoides (assembly GCF_046630445.1). Taxonomy (NCBI): domain Eukaryota; kingdom Viridiplantae; phylum Streptophyta; class Magnoliopsida; order Asterales; family Asteraceae; genus Rutidosis; species Rutidosis leptorrhynchoides. The sequence continues at coordinate 417,081,469 of NC_092336.1, forward strand.
TTATTAAACAAAGTATTAAAATCTTGTTACAGTTTAAGTCCCCAATTAGTTGGAATATTTAACTTCGGGTATAAGGATAATTTGACGAGGACACTCGCACTTTATATTTATGACTGATGGACTGTTATGGACAAAAACCAGACGGACATATTAAATAATCCAGGATAAAGGACAATTAACCCATGGGCATAAAACTAAAATCAACACGTCAAACATCATGATTACGGAAGTTTAAATAAGCATAATTCTTTTATTTCATATTTAATTTCCTTTATTTTATATTTAATTGCACTTCTAATTATCGCACTTTTATTTATTGTTATTGTATTTAATTGCACTTTTAATTATCGTACTTTTTAATTATCGCAAGTTTATTTTATCGCATTTTTATTTATCACAATTTCATTATCGTTATTTACTTTACATTAAGTCTTGTATTTATTTTTAATTTTGGTTTAACTGCGACTAAAGTTTTAAAATCGATAAACCGGTCATTAAACAGTAAAAACCCCCCTTTATAATAATAATATTACTTATATATATATTTGTATTTTTATAAATTAAAACTAATATAGCGTTAAGCTTTATTTAAAGATTTTCCCTGTGGAACGAACCGGACTTACTAAAAACTACACTACTGTACGATTAGGTACACTGCCTATAAGTATTGTAGCAAGGTTTAAGTATATCCATTCTCTAAATAAATAAATATCTTTTGTAAAATTGTATCGTATTTTATAGTATTTTCTTGTAAAATTTAATAGTATTTTATACCCCTTAGCTTTAACTATCAAGTATTTTTGGCGCCGCTTCCGGGGATTTTAAACGCCGAAATCGCAACGCTAATAAAAAAAAAATTTATTTTTAGTTTGCTAATATAAAAAAAATACGCTTTTGTAAAAATACGTTTTAAATATTCAAAAATATAAAAAGAAAAACAAAAATATAAATATTTTTAAGATTTTGTTAAATATTTAAGTTTTATAAAGTTTCTTTATTTTTATTTTATAAAAAAAATTATAAGTTTTATTTAAATATTTTGTTTTTATTAAAACATAAAAAATCGAAAAAAAATATATATATAAATCTAGTTTTAAGATTTTTATTTATAAAATTATAAAGTATTTTATTTCTATTTTAGTTTTTTAAGATAGGTTTTATTTAAATTATACAAATATATTAATTAAATTAAAAAATATAAAAAATAAAAAAAAATTATTACGTCAAAAAACTGAAACGAAACAGCCTGTCATCTGAAATTTCGATCCCTGCGACTCGCGGAGTTTGTTGCCTGGAATACCGCAACTCGCGGAGCCGTTTGACACGGGTTACACAGAACCCTAATTTCGCATTAATTACGTAATTATTATTATTATTATTATTAATTAAAAACCCTAATTAGGTTTTAATTTTTAATTAATTAAGTTTAGTTTATTTATTTAATTTGTATATTTAGTTTAATTAATTTAAATAAATTATAAAATTAACACTCTTAATAAATAAATAATATAAAAATAATATTTTTATAAAAATTGTACTTTTTACAACTTTTAGTATATTTTTATATTTTATTTTTTTAATTGTTTTTAGCGTAATATTTGTATTTTTCGCTCGTATTTAGTTTTAATTCATAGTTTTTGTCATAGTTATTTTTATTTCTAGATTTTTAGGCTTTGCCGTAAAATCCCTTAAGTGCTTTTTCTTTAGACTAAGATATAGGTGCTTTAGAATTTTGCGACGCCTTTTTAAGTTTTAGTTCCTTTTTAAGATATTGCCATTTGGGATACAGTTTTACTTGTAAGCTTTAATATTTTTAGACGCCTTTTACCTATGTATCAATTATCATTCCAATTAGTAATCTCAATTTGCGATTATAATTTTAAGTTAGTGGTAGTAATAAGGTTGGGTTAGTCGAGTGTTTTTAAGTTTTAAAGTCATTTTTTTTCTTTCGTATTTTTCGACGCCTTTTATTTTTCGACCTTTTTCGACGCACTCTTTTTCTTTCTTATTTCTCGCTATTCTAGTTTTAGGACATAGATATTTTTTTCTACTTCTTATCTAAATTTCTTAAAATTACGAAAATTTATTTTAAGTGGTTAAATTGATAGACATCAAAATTTTCTGGTTCGTAGTAATAGTTGGATTTGTACGTGGACCGGGTTATTGGAGCCAAACAGTCCTCAATTATATTGAGACCAAACGAATCCTGCCCCTCTGCTGCATCTTTTGGCTATTCGAAACGTGGGTAAAATTAGAAAAGTCTATTAATTGGATAACTTATATAATTTTTCTTTCCTTTTAAAAAACTAATAGGATATTCAGTGAATGCACCGAGCAAGACGTTCACCACCTTTTGTACGTTCACCACCTGTAACTCGATCAAGACATCTAGCTAATATTACCGTCGTTGATTTTTCTTTAGAATCATCATCCAGTCGACCAAGTACTCCAATTAAAATTTCCGATAATCCATTTTTTGAACCCGACCTCACAATTGAGAATCCGGAGAATATTCAGGGACAATTCGTAGATCCTGAACCATTAATTTTTCCTCCGGAACCACCAATCATTCAAACAGAGATTGTTGAGAAACGAACCATTAAATCAGAATCCTCTAGTGATTCCGATTCAACAAATTCAATTACGGAGAATCTGGAACCTTTAAGTATGGAAGACCGAATGAGAGCTAAACGCACTGGCCAAGGTCACGCAATTACTCATCCAGACATTAATGCGCCAGATTATGAAATCAAAGGACAAATTCTACACATGGTGACTAATCAATGCCAATTTAGTGGTGCGCCGAAGGAAGATCCAAATGAACATCTTCGTACCTTTAATAGGATCTGCACACTATTTAAAATAAGAGAAGTTGAGGATGAACAGATATATCTCATGTTATTTCCCTGGACTTTAAAGGGAGAATTCAAAGATTGGTTGGAATCGTTACCAGAAGGGGCGATTGATACATGGGACGTTTTAGTTGAAAATTTTCTTAAACAATTCTTTCCGGCATCTAAAGCCGTAAGACTTCAAGGAGAAATTGTTACGTTCACACAGAAACCGAATGAAACTCTATATGAAGCGTGGACTAGATTTGGAAAGTTATTAAGAGGATGTCCGCAATATGGTTTAGACACCTGTCAAATAGTACAAATATTCTACCAAGGATGCGACATCACTACAAGGAAAGACATCGATATAGCAGCTGGTGGTTCTATTATGAAGAAAACCGAAACTGATGCTTACAAAATTATTGATAACACTGCTTCCCACTCACATGAGTGGCACCAAGAAAAAGATATCTTTAGATCATCTAAAGCAGCTAGAGCCGATTCTAGCCATGACTTAGATTCCATTTCCGCAAAGATAGATGCTGTCGAGAGACGAATGGAAAAGATGACTAAGGATATTCACTTAATATGAATTAGTTGTGAGCAGTGTAGAAGACCACATTTGACAAAAGATTGTCTCAGTATTGAACTAACAATGGAACAAAGAGAGAATATTTCATACATAAACCAAAGGCCTGGAAATAATTATCAACCGCCAAGACCGGTCTACAATCAAAACCAGAATTATAATCGAAATATTCCATACAACAACCAACAAGGTCCTAGCAATCAACAAGTATCCAATAATACTTACAATCAGCAAAGACCTAATTTTCAAAACAAACTACCACAAACCGATGATAAAAAGCCGAATTTAGAAGATATGATGACGAAGCTAGTTGAAACTCAAACGCAGTTTTTCACATCTCAGAAACAAACTAATGAACAAAATGCTCAAGCATTTAGAAATCAACAAGCTTCTATTCAAAACTTGGAACAAGAAGTAAGTAACCTAGCAAGGTTAATAGGAGAGAGAAAATCGGGAAGTTTACCTAGTGATAAAAATGCTAACCCCCGGAATGAAACAGCTAAAGCTATTACCACAAGAAGTGGTACAACACTTAAACCACCTGAAATACCTGAAAATTCTGATGAAGCTATTCCTACTCCACAAGAACTACAACCTGAACAAGATAAGGAAAAAGAACCGGTAGTAGAAAAGGTTAATGAAGATAACACAGTTAAGGCTAAACCTTATGTTAAACCATACCAACCACCACTTCCTTACCTGAGTAAAATGAAAAAAGAGAAACTTGAAGCCGAGCAATCCAAATTCTTGGATATGTTTAAACAGATAAATGTAAATCTTCCTTTCATTGATGTGATTTCAGGAATGCCTAGATATGCTAAATTTCTGAAAGATCTAATCTCAAATAGAAAGAAAATGGAAGAACTCTCGGCTGTTACTATGAATGCTAATTGTTCAGCAGTGCTGTTGAATAAAATACCAGAAAAATTATCTGATCCAGGAAGTTTCACAATTCCATGTTTTCTGGGTAGTCTTAGTTCAATAAAAGCATTGACATACTTAGGTGCTAGTATAAATTTAATGCCGTATTCACTATACGCTAAACTAGACCTTGGAGAATTGAAACCAACAAGAATAAGTATACAACTAGCCGATAGATCAATAAAATATCCTAGAGGGATAATGCAAAACATGCTAGTTAAAGTTGGTACTTTAGTATTTCCAGTAGATTTTGTTGTTCTGGACATGGAAGAAGATTCTCAAGTTCCTCTCATATTAGGAAGACCATTCTTAAACACGGCTAAAGCAATGATAGACGTGTTTGGTAAGAAACTGACCCTAAGTATAGAGGACGAGAGTGTTACCTTTTCAGTTGATAGAGCAATGCAACAACCGCAATCTGCAGATGATACATGTTATTATATTCAAACTATAGATTCACATGCAGAATTGTTAGAAGAATTTCCAGAATTACAAGGAACATGAGAATGTTCTTTAGGAGAAGGAACTGAACCAATTGATGAAGTTGAAATGTTAGCTATACTTATAGCTAATGGATATGAACCAACAACAGAAGAAATTTAAATGCTAAAAGAAGAAGACAGATATCGATATAAATCATCGATAGAAGAACCACCGAAATTAGAGTTAAAGCCACTTCCAAACCATTTGGAATACGCTTATTTACATGGTGAATCTGAATTACCTGTAATAATATCGTCTTCTCTTACTGAAAATGAAAAATCTCAACTCATTTCTGTGTTGAAAGCTCATAAACCAGCCATTGCATGGAAGATTCATGATATTAAAAGAATAAGTCCTTCGTATTGCACACATAAAATCCTTATGGAATAAGGTCATAAAACGTATGTGCAACGCCAACGAAGACTAAATCCGAATATGCAAGATGTTGTTAAAAAAGAAATTATTAAACTGCTAGATGCAGGTCTAATTTATCCAATTTCTGATAGTCCATGGGTAAGCCCAGTTCAATGCGTGCCTAAGAAGGGTGGCATGACTGTTATCACAAATGAGAAAAATGAGCTTATTCCTACTAGGACTGTAACAGGATGGCGTGTATGTATTGATTATAGAAAATTAAATGACGCCACCAGAAAAGATCACTTTCCCTTACCTTTCATTGATCAAATGTTGGAAAGGCTAGCCGGAAACAGTTACTATTGTTTTCTAGATGGTTTTTCCGGATATTTTCAAATTCCAATAGCACCCGAAGATCAAGAGAAAACCACATTTACGTGCCCTTATGGTACTTTTGCTTACAAACGCATGCCATTTGGACTTTGCAACGCCCCTGCAACCTTTCAAAGGTGTATGATGGCGATTTTTTACGACATGATAGAAGAATGCATGGAAGTTTTCATGGATGACTTTTCAGTCTTCGGTGATACATTTGAATCATGTTTAGCTAATCTTGAACAAATGCTGATTAGATGCGAACAATCAAATCTAGTACTTAATTGGGAGAAATGCCATTTCATGGTTAAAGAAGGCATTGTTCTTGGACATAAAATCTCAAAGGAAGGAATTGAAGTGGATAGAGCTAAAGTAGATGTAATTGCTAAACTTCCACATCCCACCAATGTTAGAGGAGTTAGGAGGTTTCTAGGGCATGCCGGTTTTTACCGACGTTTCATAAAAGATTTTTCTGAAATTGCCACTCCTATGAATAAACTCCTAGAAAAGGATGCTCCATTCATCTTTTCAGATGAATGCGTCAAATCTTTTAATATTCTTAAAGAGAAACTCACTAATGCGCCGATCATGATAACACCAAATTGGAATCTACCATTTGAACTAATGTGCGATGCAATTGATTTTGCAATGGGAGCCGTTTTAGGACAAAGGATTGAAAAACGATTTCAACCTATATATTATGCTAGTAAGACGTTACAAGGAGCACAAACGAATTACACAACTACTGAAAAAGAACTCCTTGCTATTGTCTTTGCTTTTGACAAATTTCGTTCATATCTCGTTCTAGCAAAAACGGTGGTCTATACCGACCATTCTGCTCTTAGATACCTATTTTCTAAACAAGATGCTAAACCAAGATTAATCCGTTGGATCTTACTCTTACAAGAGTTCGATATTGAAATACGAGATAAAAGAGGAGCAGAAAATCTCGTCGCTGATCATCTTTCTCGTCTTGAAAATCCCGAATTAGAAGTTCTAAATGAATCGGCCATACAAGACAACTTTCCTGATGAATATCTATTGAAGATAGATTATAATGAAATTCCATGGTTTGCAGACTATGCAAACTACTTAGTATGTGGATTCCTTGAAAAAGGATTGTCGTACCAAAAACGAAAGAAATTCTTCAGTGATATAAAACACTATTTCTGGGAAGATCCACATCTATTTAAAAGTTGTCCAGATGGAATAATACGCCGATGTGTATTCGGAGATGAAGCTAGTAAAATTTTAAACCACTGTCACACAGGACTAACAGGAGGGCATTATGGGCCTCAACTAACAACAAGAAAAATTTATGATGCTGGATTCTATTGGCCTACAATTTACAAAGACGTACACCTTCTTTGCAAATCCTGTGATGCTTGTCAAAGGGCCGGAAAAATAAGTCAACGTGATGAAATGCCACAAAATGTCATTCAAGTATGTGAAGTATTTGACATTTAGGGTATTGACTTTATGGCTCCATTTCCAAAATCTCATAATAATCTATATATTCTCGTAGCCATTGATTATGTATCAAAATGGGCGGAAGCACAAGCTCTCCCAACTAACGATGCACGAGTTGTAGTCAACTTTTTAAAACGTCTTTTTGCAAGGTTTGGAACACCGAAAGCTTTAATAAGTGATCGGGGAACTCATTTCTATAATAATCAACTTGAGAAAGTTCTCAAAAGATATGGAGTAACTCATAAAATCTCCACCGCATATCATCCACAAACAAGTGGACAAGTTGAAAATACCAACCGAGCTTTAAAACGTATTCTAGAAAAATCGTAGGATCAAATTCGAAGGAATGGTCCATTAAATTGGAGGATGCACTCTGGGCTTTTAGAACAGCCTACAAAACTCCAATTGGAACCACACCTTTTAGACTCGTTTATGGAAAAGCATGTCATCTTCCAGTAGAAATTGAACACAAAGCATTTTGGGCTTTGAAGACATGTAATCTTGATTTACATGAAGTCGGACGTCTACGATTAAGTCAACTAAACGAATTAGAAAAATTAAGACATGAAGCATACGAAAATTCGTTAATCTATAAGGAAAGAATGAAGAAATGGCATGATAAAAGAATCAGAAGTTTAAAAGAATTTAAAGAAGGAGACAGAGTTCTTCTTTTCAATTCACAATTCAAGCTATTTCCTGGAAAATTGAAATCAAGATGGTCTGGACCATTCATAGTCAAAAGAGTTTTCCCATACGGAATGATAGAATTAATAAATTCAAATGGGATTGAATTTAAGGTTAATGATCACAGAGTAAAACATTACATAGATAGTCCAATGGAAGTTGACAATGAAGTTAATCACAATTTCGATACCACAGCTAACTAAGTGTGGGGAGAATCAAGTCTTTTAAAGGATAATATGTATTTCTGTTAGAGTTAGATTTTCTGTTTTCGTGTAGTTCTCGAAAATGGAACCCGAATGGTCTTTCCCTAGCAGACCCTAAAGAACTAGTCTTCTCCCCCCATTCTGAATTTTTATTTTTTTTAGGTTTTTACGAAATGAAGACTACCTGTAAACTAAACCATGGTCTAATGCTACACGCTTTGATCACTAAACGTAATAATGACACACTTCCGAGTGAAATAGTATCAGTAATCAGAGAAAGATTGGACGGAGTAAGAAAAGAATCCAGATGCGAAGATAATAAGTTACAATTTGGTAAAGGAAAATCAAAATCCGCAGCGAAAAGAAGAGCACGACACCTAGAAAGATGTCACAAATGCGGAAAATGGTCACATGGAGGTAAATGTTCAAATAATCAAACCTATTCAAACACCGAATTTGTTACTTTATGCAGAGACGGACCGTTCATATGTTTAGAAGAAAAAACACTGAATGCTCGAGGTTACGCCTATGTAGCTTTGGAAAACCAATTAAACTGACTATCTTATGAGTGGGATAGATCGTATCACTAAGAATACTATCTCACAGGTAAGTCTGTACAGTTTTTTTTATTTTTTATTTTTATTTTTAACCTTTTGATAATAAACGCTAATTTGTTCGCTATAAAGTATTAAATTGGTATTGAATAAAATTAGGTTTGGCGACCGAAATTATTGATATCATACAAAAATTTATTACATCACTGCGAAATTTAACGTTTATTCTTAAGGTATAAATATCTTTAATCAATCAACCCAAAATATTTAAAAAATTCGTCATGAGTTAAATTAGGTCATGGAACTGAAATTACTTTACCGAAAAGAGGGGCGCATATTTTTGATAATATTTGATTGATTAAAGTGGGATAAAAGCCAAAAAAAAATTTTAATTTTATTTTTACCATGTTTTTAAAATTAATATATAAATCTTAAATTAATATTGTGAACTTTGTAAGATCAATATATTTAAGTTTGTTAATATTTGAAAAATTTTAATATTTTTAATATAAGTTTGTATGTATAACAACAAAATTAAATATAAGTTTGGTGTGAATTTATAATATGAATTTTTAATTAAGTTTGGTGTGAATTTTTAATTTTATGCATTTTAAATTTAAGTTTGGTGTGAATTTAAAAACAAAAATTTACTTTATTTCGCTAAGTTAAAAATATGATTTTTAAAATTCGTCGTAAGTTGAAGACTAGGTCTTTGAACCGAAATTGCTTTACCCGAGGGAGGGACGAGAACTTTTATTATCATTATTTTTAAACTTATTGAATTAAAGTATGCCAAAAACATTAAAAAAAAAACCAAAAATCTTAGCTTTTAAAACAATCGCTACAAAAAGACAAATTTTAAAATTTTGTCGAAGGACGGACTAGGACATCGATCCAAAACGACCTCGTCCTAAAACAAAGGAAAACAAAATTTTAAATTTATTTTATATTTTTTTTATAAGTTAAGATTTATAATAAAAAAAAAGGCACCGCGACTCGCGGAGTTTGTAAGGGTCAAACACCGCGACTCGCGGAGAGACCAAAATACAGAAAAAATAAAACGGCCAGAACTGATCAGTCCACACCACCCACACTCCAAACTGCGAAAAAAAAAACCCCGAAAATATACGAAAAAACACTCTCAATTTCGTAATTTTTAGCTGTTTTTCATCAAATCTTTTACTAAAATCATGTTAAGAATGATGCTATCAAGGAATTACTCAAGGAAAACGGTAAATTTCTACACCTAAACACCATTTAATCCGAAAATTGGTGTTCTTGAGCAATTTTTTCCCCAATTCGATTTTGATGCTTTTTAGTGTAATTATATTTAAATTGCTTATGTATTATGCTTGTATAACATAGATTGATGCTATTTAACATGATTAGAAGCCTTAAACTTCAAATTTTGAGTAATCTAGGGTTTGTGTTCTTGAGCAATTTGGGGCTTTTTGATATAAACAGGTTATGGCCGATTTTTGTCATGAATTGTTGCTAAATTAAGTAGTGTAACATGTTTAGGTAGTTAAATGATCCAAACTTTGAGCCTAAACATGATTTTGAGAATTAAAGTGGACTTTTTCAAGTCTAAAATTCATGAACTTGATTTTTAAGAGATAATGCCATTTGAAACTTGTTTAATTGCTAGTAATGATTATTTTGACATATTATTTGAGTTGAATGCTTATGAACTTGGCGCACATTTTCGTATATGCTTATTTGAAAAAGTGTAGATTTGATAAAAATATGAAAATGAGCTTAAGTTTGATATAAATTGAACAAGTCATTGTAATTATTTTGATTGATGATTTTGCTGACACTAATGCATATTTGGATGCATAAAAATTGTGTTTGATGTGTTTTGCAGACTGAAAGGGGTGAATCTTCATCCCAAGCTCGCAATGCTCCTCCTGAGAATGCGGAACAACAGGATGTTGATAGCTATTATAAACAAGATATACCTCATCCAGTTATGATATTTTCAGATATGCACTTGGAAGATTTGCACCCGAACTTGAGATTTGACAGACGTTGGATAGATTATCCAAAATACCAAAGGGGGTTGCATACTCTTCATTCTAAAGCTGTTGAAGTACCTAGGGTAATAGAATGGGCACCGTTAGAAGCGGTAGAATTAGCCAGGCCAATTAGGAAATTACTTACACAGAGGTATGGTAATTCTACTTTTAACGATTGGGTACGTTTATTCAACATGCGTAGACCTGTATATAAAGTATGGTGTGAAGAATTATTGTGTAGTATAGAAATAAATGATCGGGTAGCTAGTTTAACCGATCGATCTTTTATTAGATTTTTGTTAGGAGGTTCGATGCGCCACATGTCTCTACTAGACATGGCTCAGGCCTTACGTATATATACGCCTGAGGAGTTAGCATCTGCCGATTGTAGAGGGTTGATATTGAACGGTAGGAAAATTGATGAAAATTTTGATACGCATGGTGTATGGAGTCAAATGACTAGCCATCACCGATTTAAAGGGGGAAATTACTCTTATTTGGATATAGATAGAGCAGAGTTAAGAGTAATTCATAGGTTTTTAGCCAATTCGATTACACAACGAGGTAAGAATAAGGAAAAGGTAAATGAACAGGATTTGTTTTACCACATGTGTATTCGAGACCCACAAAGCGCTGTAAGTATACCTTATTGTGTGGGCTATTATTTATCAGCTATGGTTAGGGGGATGAGACCGCATAGCATAATAGGAGGTGGTATATTTATTACTTTGATTGCTGAATATCTCGGTGTGGATATAAGTCGGGGGGGATTATTAGTCGAAGAACCAGAACCCCGCGATACAATAGGTTTAAATGTATACCATGGTGTGAAGGTTTTGAAGAGGCAAAATAACGCCGCAGTACAATACCATGGTAGACATCCACAGGTTGAGAGAAACCAACAGCCAGGTAATGTGGGAGGAGGAAATGAAATGACAGAAATGCAAAGGTTTATAGCTTCACAAGAGTATGAAAATGCTAGACATCGAGCATTTGAAGATTGGCAAGTTCATCAAAACCAAATCATAGCTTATTGCCAACATGTAGGTAGAAACTATATTCCTACTCCATCGCCCGTATTTCCTCCCTGGTCTATAGAGATCCAACCACCGTATCCTACGTATAACCCAGCCGAAGCATTTTATAACACATATGGTTATGCATGGAACCCCTACTGGTATCAGTATCATCCCTAGTTTACTTAGTTTTATTTATTTTATAATTTGTAATGTTGATACATTTAATACTTATGTTAATATTGTAATAGTTTTTATAATTTTCTAATTTTTTTTATTAGATTTTAATAATTTTTGAATGTGAGGTAATATACCAAACTTCAAAAATATGTATATATGTTTGCAGTTTATCTTATGTACACAACAGGGTAAAACAACGCATTTTCAAAGACTGGCATTAAGTTCAGCAAAAGCAACTAATTTTGACGACAAGATGCAAAATAAATGTGATATAACAACAAGACGGAATGAACAAATGATATGCACCATTTATCATTCAGCAAACAAACACAAATATGTTTGGAAACTTTGGTAAAATTTAATCATTTCTACGCTAATCACCCTCAATAATTTAAATTGTTACTGATTTCTTGCAAATGAGGGCATTGCAAGATCTTAAGTGTGGGAAGGGGTTAAATTCTTTCGGATTTTTAAAATTTTTACTTTATACACTTGGTTACCATTAAAAATATTAGTAAAGTAGTAGTTGTATTAGAATCTAGTGCTCTCTGATAATAAAGAACAGCCCTAGTCTTATATACTGACTACCCAATTCTAGTAAAATTTTTTAAAATTTTCAATTAAATGAACTCAAAATCATGTTTATACATATTTATGAACGATAAAACTAGGTTTTAATACCGAAATTATTGTTACCTCGGAAAGGACATAAATTAAAAAATAAACCAAAATGTTAAAATTCATTTAAAATGGAATAGAGGACAATAAAAAGGAAAATAAAAGCCAAGTGTGGGAAAATTTACCAAGATATTTTAAACATATGTCACATATTTCTGTAACAAATAACTGAAAATACTTTTTCTTTGGACTAAACTAAACTGTTTTACCCGATGAAAAAGAAGAAGAGATGGATCTGCACGATGAATCAATTCCATCATTAAAAGGAAGTAAAGTCTTCCGAAAAAGAAACGCGCTTCTTGATTTAGGTCAGAAAGTTGTCGTCCAGACCAGCTGTAGGTTGACGAAAAATCTAGAAAAGTCATCACTAAAATCAGCAGGAAATCCACGGACCTCAGCATAAAACAGGGTCGCCAAGTGGTCAGATTTATCCTAACCATGAGAAGGATTTATCTCGTACAATGGGGGGCACCGTGCAAATTAGCTTGATAAGACTAATGAATCAGATCCCCAGAAAGGATAATCTCCTTAAAAATTAAAAATCAGCTTTTAAGACTGATATTACTCAATCCTTGAGATTGACCTTAAAGATTGAGAATTCAAACTCATGGAATTCAATGATATCTAAACTCGAGATTAAACGAGAAAATATTTTGATAAAATTACAAACCGATTTGTTTTCTGAAAACCCTATTTTCAATGCGTTCATTACCATTGAACGTAAAATCCTAGGAATTCACCTGGAATTCATTAGGTCATCTGAACCAAATCGGGTGTCAACCGTAAGAACGGTGGTTGCATAGCATGGTCAAAGACAAGACCTTGTGCCAGACCGAAAAAATTATAAGGGTGAGCTTTACTATTGCTCCTACCAAGGATAGTAATTGCGTCCGACACGTTATAGACCATAATTAAAAGCATGTCAGGGGACATTACCTTAACAGTTGCTTGTTCAACGCTTTCCTTTACAACCGGACGGTAGTTTATCGAAAGGTAATATACGGGAAAAGTGAACTGGACGTGTTGCTTTCCTAATACAAGGTTAGCAAGTGGGTAACACAAAACCACAAGTGTTGAGCTAAAATTTTCAAATCTGAAACTCACACAACCCATAAAAATATTTTGCAAACACCGGTGAAGGGTTATTCCGGAAAACTTATCTAGGGTAAAAAAACTAGATTTAATTTTCAAAAGATCAAATGTTTTCATAAAGATCCAATTTCCTTAATGGATCTAAATTTTATAGTCATGTGGGACTGTAAACCATATCGCTACTACCATTGTTTATACCGCCGTATAGAAATCACCGATGTACAAAGTGTGAAGAATAAAGAAGTGATTCTAGTATTTCAAGACTATATTGCTTGAGGACAAGCAACGCTCAAGTGTGGGAATATTTGATAATGCTAAAAACGAACATATATTTCATAGCATTATTCCTCAAGAAAGACAAGCTTTTAGTTGCAATTGTTCTATTTAAAAGTGATATTCGCTTAAATAATAAAAGGTGAAGACAAAAGACAGATTCGACGAATTGAAGACGCAAACGACCAAAAAGCTCAAAAGTACAAAATACAATCAAAGAGGTTCCAATTATTGATAAGAAACGTCTCAAAATTGCAAGAGTACAAGATTCAAAACGCAAAGTACAAGATATTAAATTGTACGCAAAGACGTTCAAAAATCCGGAACCGGGACCAGAGTCAACTCTCAACACTCGACGCAACGGACTAAAAATTACAAGTTAACTATGTATATAAATATAATATAATATATAATTAATTCTTAAAATTAATATATATATTATAATATATTTATAAATCGTCGGCAAACAAAGAGCCAAAGCTGGGTGAGCTGTAATTTCAAACTCCACGAGTTGCGGAGTTTGAAGGCAAAAAATTACGCGACTCGCGGAGTTCACCTGGACTCAAATTCCTATAAAAGCCAACGCAGTTCGACGAAAAATATATCATAAAAATCAATCTCTCTCTATATATGTATACGTAATATTTATATTTATATTTTATATTTTAATTTTAATTTTAATCCTAATAATAAGGGTATGTTAGCGAATGTTGTAAGGGTGTAAGTCGAAATTCTGTCCGTGTAAAGCTACGCTATTTTTAATCATTGTAAGTTATGTTCAAACTTTTTAATTTAATGTCTCGTAGCTAAATTATTATTATGCTTATTTAAAACGAAGTAATCATGATGTTGGGCTAATTACTAAAATTGGGTAATTGGGCTTTGTACCATAATTGGGGTTTGGACAAAAAGAACGACACTTGTGGAAATTAGACTATGGGCTATTAATGGGCTTTATATTTGTTTAACTAAATGATAGTTTGTTAATTTTAATATAAAGATTTTTAATTGGACGTCCCTATAAATAACCATATACACTCAATCGGACACGATGGACGGGATATTTATATGTACGAATAATCGTTCATTTAACCGGACACGGGAATGGATTAATAGCCACTAGAATTATTAAAACAGGGGTGAAATTATGTACAAGGACACTTGGCATAATTGTTAACAAAGTATTAAAACCTTGGGTTACACTCAGTCGACATCCTGGTGTAATTATTAAACAAAGTATTAAAATCTTGTTACAGTTTAAGTCCCCAATTAGTTGGAATATTTAACTTCGGGTATAAGGATAATTTGACGAGGACACTCGCAATTTATATTTATGACTGATGGACTGTTATGGACAAAAACCAGACGGGCATATTAAATAATCTAGGATAAAGGACAATTAACCCATGGGCATAAAACTAAAATCAACACGTCAAACATCATGATTACGGAAGTTTAAATAAGCATAATTCTTTTATTTCATATTTAATTTCCTTTATTTTATATTTAATTGCACTTCTAATTATCGCACTTTTATTTATTGTTATTATATTTAATTGCACTTTTAATTATCGTACTTTTTAATTATCGCAAGTTTATTTTATCGCACTTTTATTTATCGCAATTTCATTATCGTTATTTACTTTACATTAAGTCTTGAATTTATTTTTAATTTTGGTTTTAACTGCGACTAAAGTTTAAAAATCGACAAACCGGTCATTAAACGGTAAAAACCCCCCTTTATAATAATAATATTACTTATATATATATTTGTATTTTTATAAAATAAAACTAATATAGCGTTAAGCTTTGTTTAAAGATTTTCCCTGTGGAACGAACCAGACTTACTAAAAACTACACTACTGTACGATTAGGTACACTACCTATAAGTGTTGTAGCAAGGTTTAAGTATATCCATTCTCTAAATAAATAAATATCTTGTGTAAAATTGTATCGTATTTTATAGTATTTTCTTTTAAAATTTAATAGTATTTTATACCCTTTAGCTTTAACTATCACTTACAGGTAAGTATGTACAGTTTTCATTTTTATTTTTATTTTTAACCTTTTGATAATAAATGCTAAATTGTTCACTATAAAGTATTAAATTGGTATTCAATAAAATTAGGTCTTGCAACCGAAATTATTGATATCATACAAAAATTTATTACATAACTGCGAAATTTACCGTTTATTCTTAAGGTATAAATATCTTTAATCAATCAACCCAAAATATTTCAAAAATTCGTCATGAGTTAAACTAGGTTATGAAACCGAAATTACTTTACCGAAAAGAGGGGCGTATGTTTTTGATAATATTTGATTGATTAAAGTGGGATAAAAGACCAAAAAGATTTTTAATTTTATTTTTACTTTGTTTTTAAAATTAATATTAAAATAATATTGTAAACTTTTTAAATCAATATATTTAAAATTGTAAATATTTAAAAAAAATTAATATTTTTTATATAAGTTTGTATGTATAAAAACAAAAATATAATATAAGTTTAGTGTGAATTTTTAAATTTTATTAATATGAATTTTTAATTTTATGCATTTTAAATTTAAGTTTGGTGTGAATTTTTAATATGAATTTTTAATTTTATGCATTTTAAATTTAAGTTTGGTTTGAATTTAAAAATAAAAATTTACTTTATTTCGCTAAGTTAAAAATATAATTTTTAAAATTCGTCGTGAGTTGAAGACTATGACGTTGAACCGAAATTGCTCTACCCAAGGGAGGGACGAGAACTTTTATTATCATTATTTTTAATCTTATTGAACTAAAGTATGCCAAAAACATTTAAAAACCCAAAAATCTTTACTTTTAAAACCGCGCTTTGAATTGACAAATTTTAAAATTTTGTCGAGGGATGGACTAGGACAACGATCCGAAACACCCTCATCCTAAAAAGAAACAAATTTTTAAAATTTTATTAATTATATGTTTTTTAAGTTATAAGGTTTTATAAAAAAAAAAAGGCAAAAACACTGTACCCGGACCCCCATGTGATCGCATGGGGTTTACACTCCAACCTCATGCGATCGCATGAGGCTGGAAATCAGGCCTGATATAAGAGCAGTCGACTGGTCTGTCTTTCTCCAAAATACACACACACATACACGAAATTCTCTCAAAATCTCACCAAATTTTCACCGTAATTCGTCAAATTTTTCGTTCTAATCATGAAATTGTTTAGAAGCTTTTCAAAGAAGGTAAAAATTACACCCCTAAACTCATAAATTTTCTAGTTTTTGTGATAATTACTAATATTTTACCTAATGCAATTTTGTTAATTTCTAGTGTAATTAGAGTTAAATTGTTAATATTTTATGCATGTATAACCTAGATTGATGCTATTTAACATGATTTGAAGCCAAAAACTTCAAAATTTTTAGAAATCTAGGGTTTGTGTTCTTGAGCAATTTGGGGCTTTTTGATATAAACAGGTTATGACCGATTTTTATCATGAATTGTTGCTAAATTAAGTAGTGTAACATGTTTAGGTAGTTAAATGATCCAAACTTTGATCCTAAACATGATTTTTGGAGATTAAAGTAGACTTTTAAGTCTAAAATTCATGAACTTGATTAATTTGATATAATTGCCATTTGAGACTTGTTTAATTGCTAGTAATGACTATTTTGACATGTTATTTGAGTTAAATGCTTATGAACTTTGTCTACATTTTCATATGTGCTTATTTGAAAAAGTGTAGAATTGTAAAAATTGTGAAAATGCGTATAAGTTTAAGTTTGATTTAACATGTTATTGTGGTTAATTTAAGTTGTTATTTTGCTAACACTAATGCATATTTGGATGCACAAATTTTGTGTTTAATGTGTTTTGCAGAGAGCCGATACTGGAGGTTCAGGATCATCGTCATCTAGACGACCTGCTCCAGCTCCAGAACCAGAACCATAAATGCAATATGAACCCGAACAAGTACCACAACAGGAACCACAACATCAGCCTGATCAACATGTACCTTATTATGATCCGCTACAGTTTGTTAATGAATTCATAGTATTTCTGATGAATCCACCTGTAGAATACCCAACGATTCCTGAACACATGTTGCATCCTAATCTGAGATTCGATAGACGATGGAGAGATTACCCGGCATATCAAAGTAATAAATTTAAATTGGTAACAAAAGAGGTAGAGGTGCCGAGGGTAATTGATTGGGATCCTTTGGAAACGGTCCATCTAGCTGACCGTGTTAGACAGCATTTGATTCAAAGGTATGACAGTTCTTCTTTTACAGATTGGGAACGTCTTTTCACCATTCGTAGACCTGTATATAAGGAATGGTGTGTTGAGCTGATGAGTACTATAGCGTTAAATGTAGATGTAGATAGGTTAGATGATAGAAGTTTTCTTAGATTTATCCTTGGCGGTAGGATGTACAGAATGTCCATGATGGACATGGCCAGGGCATTACAGATTTACACTCCTAGTGAATTGCTACTACCCGATTGTATGAATTTGATTTATCGTAGTGAAAGGATAGATAGGAATTTTGATGCGAACGCCGTTTGGAGGCGTATGTCAAACTATAATGTTTTTACACTAGGAGGAAAACACTCCTACTTACATATTAACAAAGCCGAGCTTCGTGTAATTCATAGATTTTTGGCTAACTCGATTACACAGAGAGGTCATAATAAGGAGAAAATGACCTTACATGATTTATTTTACCTAAAGTGTATTCGAGACCCGAGAAGCTTTGTTAATATCCCTTACTGTGTTGGTTTTTATTTATCTAAAATGGTAGAAGGAATGCAGGACGGGAGTATAATAGGAGGAGGTATTTTTGTTACTCTCATTGGAGAGTATTTAGGTGTTGATAGGAACCAAGGGGGTCCATTACAGGTTTGTAGAGAACAGGATGAGACCATAGGATTGCGGGTTTATGCGGGTGCTAAGGTATTGAAGAGTATACGCAACCAGGCAGTTCCCTATGAAGGTAATCATCCTCAGGTAGAGAGAGGCTCAGACGAGGAAATGGAGGAAGTGGAAGACATTAGGGATGTCTTTCGAGATGCTATTCTTGACGTCCACGTTCGTATAGATGAGGAAGCAATGACGAACGCGGCCAGACATAGTATGTATGAGCAGTGGAACTCTGAGCGAGTATACGAGGATTATAGGCGACGCCAACACGATAGCTGGTTAGTTCATCAGCACCAAATCATGAGCCAGCTATCATATCAGGTACCAAATAATTACGTGCCTACTCGACCTGCTCATTTTCCGCCACACAACCCCGACATCCGACCACCCTTTAACCGGTATGACTATAACCAAGCCTATCAGAACACCTATAACCAACCATGGAACCCACCTGACGAGATGAACTGGAACCCCTATCCAAACTGATTTGGTTCCATTGGTTATTTTTATGTTTTTATCTTTTTACTTATTCATGTTTAAACTCATGTTATTGAATATATTTGTGTAATTTTTATCATTTTTATTAATATTATGTACTAATATTTCCCATTTAGGATTTGAAAGTTTGAAAGTGGGATTTAAGTCCCATTTCAAATTGCCATGCATGTTTATATTTGTATTGTATGTATATTGTCGATTGTACAAAACAGGGTAAAACAGCGCATTTTCAAAGACTCGCATTAAGTTCAGCAAAAGCTAGTACTTTTGACGACAAAACGAAAAACAAATGTGATGTAACAACAAGACGGAATGAACAAATGATGTGCACCATTTATCATTCAGCAAACAAACGCCAATATGTTTGGAAACTTTGGTAAAATTTAATTATTTTTCTACGCTAATCACCCTCAATAATTTAAATTGTTACTGATTTCTTGCAAATGAGGGCATTGCAAGATCTTAAGTGTGGGAAAGGGTTAAATTCTTTTGGATTTTTAAAATTTTTAACTTATATACTTGGTTACCATTAAAAATACTAGTAACGCAGTAGTTGTATTAGAATCTAGTGCTCTCTGATAATAAAGAACAGCTCTAGTATTATATACTGACTACCCAATTCTAGTAAAATTTTTCAAAATTTTCAATTAAATGAATTCAAAATCATGTTTATACATATTTATGAAAGATAAAACTAGGTGTTAACACCGAAATTATTGTTACCTTGGAAAGGACATAAATTGAGAAACAAACCAAAATGTTAGAATTCATTTAAAATGGAATAGAGGACAAAAAAAAGGCAAATAAAAGAAAATAAAAGCCAAGTGTGGGAAAATTTACCAAGTTATTTAAAACATATATCACATATTTTTGTATAAATAACTGAAGATACTTTTGCTTTGGACTAATCTAAACAATTTTACCCGATTTACTGCAATATATTTGAAAGAAAGATGGATCTACACGATGAATCAATTCCATCATTAAAAGGAAGTAAAGTCTTCCAAAAAAGACACGCGCTTCTTGATTTAGGTCATGAAGTTGTCGTCCAGACCAACTGTAGGTTGACGAAAAATCTAGAAAAGTCATCTCTAAAATCAGCAGGAAATCCACGGACCTCAGCATCAAACAGGGTCGCCAAGTGGTCAGACTTATCCTAACCATGAGAGGATCTGTCTCGTAAAATGGGGAGGACGCCGTGCAAATTAGCTTGATAAGACTAATGAATCAGACCCCCAGAAAGGATAATCTCCTTTAAAGATCAAAAATCAGCTTTTAAGCCTGATATTACTCAATCCTAGAGATTGACCTTAAAGATTGAGAATTACAAACTCATGGAATTCGATGATATCTAAACTCGAGCTTGAACGAGAAAATATTTTGATCAAAATTGCAAACCGATTTTTTTCTGAAAACCCATTTTCAATGCGTTAATTACCATTGAACGTATAATCCTAGGAATTCACCTGGAATTCATTAGGTCACCTGAACCAAATCGGGTGTCAACCGTAAGAACGGTGGTTGCATAGCATGGTCTAAGACAGGACCTTATGCCAGACCGAAGAAAAATTATAAGGGTGAGCTTTACTATTGCTCCTACTAAGGATAGTAATTGCTTCCGACACGTTATAGACCATAATTAAAAGCATGTCAGGGGACATTGCCTTAACAGTTGCTTGTTCAACGCTTTCCTTTACAACCGGACGGTAGTTTATCGAAAGGTAATATACGGAGCAAGTATACTGGACGTGTTGCTTTCCCAATACAAGGTTAGCAAGTGGGAGACACAAAACCTTAAGTTTTGAGCTAAAAAATTTCAAATCTGAAACCCACAAAACCCACAAAAATAATTTGCAAACACCGGTGAAGGATTATTCCGGAAAACTTATCTAGGGTAAAAGCTAGATTTAATTTTCAAAAGATCAAATGTTTTCATAAAGATCCAATTTCCTTAATGGATCTAAATTTTCATAGTCATGTGGGACTGTAAACCACAACGTTACTACCATTGTTCATACCGCCGTATAGAAATCACTGATGTACAAAGTGTGAAGAATAAAGAAGTGATTCTAGTATATTTCAAGACTATATTGCTTGAGGACAAGCAACGCTCAAGTGTGGGAATATTTGATAATGCTAAAAACGAACATATATTTCATAGCATTATCCCTCAAGAAAGACAAGCTTTTTGTTGCAATTGTTCTATTTACAAGTGATATTCGTTTAAATAATAAAAGGTGAAGACAAAAGACAGATTCGATGAATTGAAGACGCAAACGACCAAAAAGCTCAAAAGTACAAAATACAATCAAAGTGGTTCCAATTAGTGATAAGAAACGTCTCAAAATTACAAGAGTACAAGAAGCAAAACGCAAAGTACAAGATATTAAATTATACGCAAGGACGTTCGAAAATCCAGAACCGGGACCAGAGTCAACTCTCAACGCTCGACGCAACGGACTAAAAATTACAAGTCAACTATGCACATGAATATAATATAATATATAATTAATTCTTAAAATTAATATATATATTATATTATATTATAAAAACCGTCGGCAGAAGAAACACCAACATGTGAGCTGGGATCCAAGGCCATTCGATCGCATGGCCTGGAAGAGTTAATTCCATGCGATCACATGGCTGACTTTTCCAGCCCACATGCCTATAAAACTCGCGGTTTTGATCAAAGTAAAACACATCTTTTTCTTCTTCCTTCATACGTAAACATATATATATATATATATATATATATATATATATATATATATATATATATATATATATATATATATATATATATATATATATATATATATATATATATATATATATATTAATTTTAATTTTAATTTTAATTTTAATTTTAATTCTAATAATAAGGGTATGTTAGCGAATGTTGTAAGGGTGTAAGTCGAAATTCTGTCCGTGTAACGCTACGCTATTTTTAATCATTGTAAGTTATGTTCAACTTTTTTAATTTAATGTCTCGTAGCTAAGTTATTATTATGCTTATTAAATACCGAAGTAATCATGATGTTGGGCTAAAAATATTAAAATTGGGTAATTGGGCTTTGTACCATAATTGGGGTTTGGACAAAAGAACGACACTTGTGGAAATTAGACTATGGGCTATTAATGGGCTTTATATTTGTTTAACTAAATGATAGTTTGTTAATTTTAATATAAAGATTTACAATTGGACGTCCCTATAAATAACCATATACACTCGATCGGACACGATGTGCAGGATATTTATATGTACGAATAATCGTTCATTTAACCGGACACGGGAATGGATTAATAATCTATGGAATTATTAAAACAGGGGTAAAATTATGTACAAGGAAACTTGGTATAATTGATAACAAAGTATTAAAACCTTGGGTTACACGCAGTCGATATCCTGGTGTAATTATTAAACAAAGTATTAAGACCTTGTTACAGTTTAAGTCCCCAATTAGTTGGAATATTTGACTTTGGATATAAGGATAATTTGACGAGGACACTCGCACTTTATATTTATGACTGATGGACTGTTATGGACAAAAACCAGACGGACATATTAAATAATCTAGGACAAAGGACAATTAACCCATAGGAATAAACTAAAATCAACACGTCAAACATCATGATTATGGAAGTTTAAATAAGCATAATTCCTTTATTTTCATATTTAATTGCACTTCTAATTATCGCACTTTTATTTATTGTCATTGTATTTAATTGTACTTTTAATTATCGTACTTTTTAATTATCGCAAGTTTATTTTATCGCACTTTTATTTATCACAATTTCATTATCGTTATTTACTTTACGCTTTAAATTAAGTCTTATATTTATTTAATATTTTACATTAGGTTTTAACCGCGACTAAAAGTTTTAAAAATCGACAAACCGGTTATTAAACGGTAAAAACCCCCCTTTTTATAATAATAATATTACTTATATATATTTGAATTTTTATAAATTAAAACTAATATAGCGTTAAGCTTTGTTTAAAAGATTTCCCTGTGGAACGAACCGGACTTACTAAAAACAACACTACTGTACGATTAGGTACACTGCCTATAAGTATTGTAGCAAGGTTTAGGTATATCCATTCTATAAATAAATAAATAAATAAATATCTTGTGTAAAATTGTATCGTATTTAATAGTTTTTCCTAGTAAAATATAAGCTATTTCATATACACCTCGCATAACATCAGTTATCCTTTCAAGGATGAGTGTGGGTGCCTAAGATGGGTGATTATCAAGGATTGCTACTTGATGAAGCACATAAGTCAAAGTATTCCATTCATCCGGGCGCGACGAAAATGTATCTTGATTTGAGGAAAGAGTATTGGTGGCCGGGCATGAAACGTGATGTTGTTAAATATGATGAACAATGCGTCACGTGTTTGCAAGTTAAAGCCAAAAACCAAAATCCGTATGGTACGTTACAACCGTTAGAAATCCCGAAATGGAAATGGGAGCACATTACCATGGATTTCATCACAAAGTTACCAAAGACGGCGAGAACCCAATTTGACTCGATTTGGGTAATAGTTGATTGATTTACGAAAAGTGCCTTATTTCTTCCCATTCGGGAAGCGATATCATCGGAGGCTTTGTCTAAGTTGTTTATCAAGGAGGTGATATCGAGACACGGGGTTCCTATATCTATTATTTCGGATCGAGATACTCGTTTCACATCTCGGTTTTGGGAGAAGTTTCATGAAGATATGGGTACACAATTGAAATTGAGCACGGCTTATCATCCTCAAATGGACGGTCAAACCGAACGTACAAATCAAACTTTGGAGGATATGTTACGGGCGTGTATTATTGATTTCGGTGGTAATTGGGATGAGCACTTACCATTGGTGGAATTCTCGTACAATAATAGTTATCATACTAGTATCGGGATGCCACCTTACGAGATGCTTTATGGGTGTAGGTGTCGAACCCTGATTTGTTGGGGTGAAGTGGGTCAAAGAGAAATCGGGAGTACCGATTTGGTTTTAGAGACGAATAGCAAGATTGATATGATTCGGGCTCATTTGAAAAAGGCTCAAGATAGACAAAAGGCTTATGCCGACAAACGAAGACCACCGATTGAGTTTCAAGAAGGTGACATGGTGATGCTTAAAGTTTCGCCATGGAAAGGTGTTATTCAGTTTTGAAAACGAGGAAAGTTAGCTCCTCGATTTATTGGACCATTTAAAATCTTAGCTCATGTTGGTGAAGTTGCGTATCATTTGGAATTACCCAAAGAGCTTGAGGGGATCCATAATACATTTCATGTTTCCCATCTCCGTAAGTGTCTTGCGAATGATTCTTCATGGGTGCCACTAGACGAGATTGAGCTAAACAATAAGTTAGAGTATGTTGAGGAGCCGATTGCTATACTCGATGAAATGGTGAAAACGTTGAGAAATAAAGAGGTGAGAACTTTTAAAGTTCAATGGAGTCGAAGAATAGGTTCCGAATTTGCGTGGGAATCCGAAGAGTTTGTGTTGGTGTATCTTCCTGCTTGTCATGCAGCTTGGATCGCGAGGTCGCAATCCGGCTCAAGTGGGGGAGAGTTGTAAGATCCTGTTTTCCCAGATGGTTGGGACGCCGTCCAAAATGGTAGGACACTGTCCTAGTATGAAGGGCTGGACACTGTCCAGTAATCCTGGACGCCGTTCAGATGAACTGGCGGGCCAGCTGTTTTGTTTTTAGATATTTAAAATGGGTATTTTGGTAATTTCACATGGGGGACGACTTAAAGGTCCCAAGAATAGTTTGGTGAGCCTCATTACTCCATTTTCAACTACTCTTTCATTTCCACTTCAAGTTTAGAGAGAGAGAGGAGGTTTTTAGAGTGAGAAAGCTCAATCTAAAGAGGAAGAAGCTTGTTTCGGGTTAAAGCTCGAGTGTTAATGTAGTTCATCTAGTCCCTAGCTATGTTTTGATTGTAGCGGTAAGTCATAACCTTGATTTCCTTGATTTAATTATTTAAGGGTTAGGGTTTGGGTTAGAGATGAACATAAAACTCATTTGTTAGTGATTTGGGGGTTTTTGGGTAAGTTTGGGTCATGAGTACTCAAAGATGACTAACCTAGGGTTTTGAAATGTTAAATTGTGTTTATGGGTCTTAAATGTTAGTAAATAACTAGCACACCTAGTGTTTAAAGTGAATGGGTGTATTTGGGTATGATAGTGACTCAAATGAGTGTGTTAACCTTGAAATAGGTCAAATGAGTCTTTAATGACCTAGGTAGGTTAATGGGTGTGAAAGTGTGATAGCCTTGTGTTAAAAGGTGTATTAAGACCATAATCGAATTGTTAGTAAGGGTTTAACGAAATCCCGACCTAGTGTTAGAATGAATGGTGCAAGTGGGTCACGTTTGCACTATAGGCCAAATGGCACTTGTATGGCGAATAAGTTGGTTGACCAACTTGGATGAATGTTTGATATATGTGCATAATGTAATAGGTACGTTACCTTGAAGTTGCGCTTGGTTTATCAATTCACCGAAGACGTAAGGTGAGTGGAATAATTATGCGTGTACGTATATAATGTATTTATTTGCGTAGCATGGAATGTGGAATTATTGCGGTGTTCAAGACACCACATTCTACGTACGGAGTGGAATTGTCGCGGTGTTCAAGACACCACTCGTTGATTTGATTAAGATGTGGAATAGTCGCGATGTTTAAGACAACACATTGTCATGGGAGTGGAATTGTCGCGGTGTTCAAGACACCACTCATTTGGTTTGATTGACATGTGGAATTGTCGCGGTGTTCAAGACACCACATTGTCATGGGGGTGAAATTGTCGCGGTGTTCAAGACATCACTCGGGGGATTAGTGATTACGCTTCGTATGTACACTAATGGATGTTACGAACTCCGATGGTCTCTAGCGAGTACCGTTCCCTTGTACGATTGGTTAACCATGGTTGTGTGAATTTTGTATTAGCATATTTAATTGTGAACTATATGCTTTTGGTGTCGCTAGCTTATTATGAATTGCGGTTATTGGTTTATGCATAATGTTTGCATAGTTGTCGAATTGCTAGCTTATATGCGGTATTGTGTAAGTGATTGCAAGTAAGTAGGTTATATATGTATATGTATAATTATTGCATTCACTAAGCTTTAGCTTACCCTCTCGTTGTTTACCTTTTTAGGCTTCGGCGAGGACAAGGGCAAAGGTATTCGTTCGGAATAGTAGTGGCTCTCGAGGGTTTAGCTTTTTGGAAGTTCGGCCAAGATTTGGGTAGTTTAACCCCAAACACCATGCTCTAGTGTCGTTTGGAAATTAAACTAGTACGGTCAAAACTTGTATTTTTGAACGAAACTCGTAAAACGGCCGATGTGGGCCCGATGTTGTAAAACTTGATATTATTGTGAAAATCTCTTAGTTTAACTTATTATGACATGTTGTGAAAAGGTTTTCATTTAAAAGTGTTGGGAAGCGGGTTTTCCGCTCATGTAAGTTGGACCCCGGAGACAGCAGATTTTAGTTCACATGGACGTCGTCAGATCTTCTGGACGCGGTCCAAGGCTTCTTTGCTGGACGCCATCCAGAAGTCTGGACGCCGTCCAGATCTATTGAAACAGAATTTTTTTTAGTGTGTTTTTGAGATAACGAAGTCGGGTCGTTACACCTATACCATCAAACCACCTTATCCTGTTTCGTGTTCTACCTCAAAAATCAAAACCGAACACCTTGTTTCTTTTGTTGATCAAAGGACGTTACACCATTGATTTTTTTTCTGGGTTCAGTTTCTGTCAAGGAAAAACAGCCGAATACTGCAACTATGTACGTTTCTGTTTGGTGTTCCAACCAGTCAGCCCAAGATCGAGACACGTACAACTGTGTGCAGCCATAAACCAACAACAAATCTACACCATGCTTGGATTTATACGGCTCTTGTAACCATACCAGAATCACCATCAAAGCTACTGCTATGCTGTTACGAATATGGTTTCTGTTGATTCGATCATCGTCACCAAAACCAAACCCAACTGCTGCATCATAACCGCTGTTTTCACTTCTGTTTTTACCCAAGAAACACCACAACTATCACCTATCACCACCCTACTACCACCTCCTTCAACCGTTAACCACCTCACCACCATCAATCGACTACTGCTACATCTCATTTATCGAACGCTACACCTGCAATGTTCCTGATATACAGTGACTAGAATAATACGAGTATGATATTAAAATGGATAATGGTAACGTGACTAGATAAGAATGAAAGGTTTAAAAGTGATAAAGTTATGGTGGGGTTTAAGGAGACTAGCTGGACGAATTTTTTATAATTGATTAAGCCACTACGTTTCAATCTGTTTCCTTTCTGTTCGCTAAAACAATAAACCAAACAACCTCTTTTTTTTCTCTTTTTTAACACCCATTTTTCTCGAATACCTTTTGGATCCAACGGGTCACTGGATCAATGAAACCAATTTTTTTTCTTGATCCATCAACATATCTCTTATTAAATGAATCGGCCCAAATTGTTTCCTAGCAACAATAAGCCCAACAGTTTATGAGGCCCAATCGAGTGATAGCTGATCATAAAGAGAATGAGTTACAGCTTCGGTGTTTTGTATTGTTTCGGTTACATGATATCCGAAGATAAATGATGATTAACATAGGATAGGATATAGATGATTAGGGTTAATGGATACGAGATGATGTTAATGATGATAATAATACAATGATATAGATGATGATACGATGATGATGGTGGAATTAGGAAAATGACAACAGTCGAATACTGGGTAAAAGGATTTAATCCGTAATTAAAACAGAAAAGAGGAAATGGAGGGATGGTTAAGAGTGTTTTTGGGTTAGCAGGAGGTCACAGGTTCCAGCCCAGGCTGAGGCGTTAATTTTTTTTAAAGGACTTTTCTTTTGAGGTAGCATTTTTATCATCATCATCATCATTATTATTATTATTATTATTATTATTATTATTATTATTATTATTATTATTATTATTATTATTATTATTATTATTATTATTATTATTTTTATTATTATTATTGTTATTATTATTATTATTATTATTATTATTATCATTTTTATTATTATTATTACTAACAATATCATTATTAGTAGTATCCTTATTATTAATATGATTATCATTATTAGTATTATTATTTTAAAAATTATTATCATTATTATCATTAGTAGTAAAATTATTATTATAGTTATTATTATTATCATTATCATTATTATTATTATTATTATTATTATTATTATTATTATTATTATTATTATTATTATTATTATTATTATTATTATTATCATTATTACTAAAAGTATCACTATTTTTAAATTTATCTTTTTACTAAAGTTAGTATTATTTTTATCATTATCATTATTATAATTAATATTACTAACTATAACTTTAGTTTTAAATATATTGTGTATATAAAATATAACTATATTTTTATGATCTTAAACTAAAAAGATAGATATTATAAATTAGATACAAACATTAGATATATAGAAGTATATAATAGGTATACTACTTTTACAAATAAAATACTTTTTTTTTATTTACGTTTTAATATAACTCGAAGTTATTAAAAAGTTATCATATTAAAAATTATGAGTATTTAAATATATTAATACTAAGTACTTATTCAAAAATGTTTAATAAAGTATATAATATATTATTATGATAATTTAATAGAATATATATAAAATAAACATATTTAAATAATTATTAATATTAAATTTTATATCACAAGTATATTACTAATATCAAAATATATATTTATTTGAATATTATTATATATGTTAATATACATACTTGATATAGATTCGTGAATCCGAGGCCAACCCCGCATTGTTCAGTTCCGTCATATATATTTTACTACAAAATATTTTATCGTGAGTTCATTTGCTCCCTTTTTACTAAATGCTTTTGCAATATATATTTTTGGGACTGAGAATACATGAAATGCTTTTATAAAAGTTTGACACGATAGACACAAACAAAACATTCCTCGGATGAATTATTATACAGACAGAAGTTATGTATGTTATTATATCAAATATTTCCCCCTGATTATTATACCTTGGTAACCTAAGAATTAGGGAAATGGCCCCTAATTGACGTGAATCCTAAAGGTAGCTACCATGTTTAACACTCCCACCCAGAATGTTCACTAGACAGTAGAGCTAGTGGGCATGGTGTTTAGTACTTCGAGGTTTATATATATATACAGACGATACTTGTATATTACAGACTGAAAGTTCTGTTTATTTTGGTGATATTCATGATGCGCATTAAATGTTAAGGTCGGTTATCAAGCAAAGGTTATATATAGAAGGAATGATTTTATACACAGGTTATGTGTATGTTATTTTGTACACGAGATATGTGTACGGTTATAAAAAAAAATCGCGAGGCAACCTACGGGGGAGAAAAGGATACGAACCTACTCTGTCAAACATTTATGAAAAATGATTTCGTACACGAGATAGGTGTACTGTACTTAAACCTTGTGGTCTATCAAAATCACTGAATTTTATTGTTTACAATAAACCTATGAACTTACAAACCTCTTGGTTGACACTTTTAAAACATGTTTATTGATGTGCTGCGAGGTGTATATGAAATAGCTTTATTTTTACTAGGAAATACTATTAAATACGATACAATTTTACACAAGATATTTATTTATTTATAGAATGGATATACCAAAAGCTTGCTACAACACTTATAGGCAGTGTACCTAATCGTACAGTAGTGTAGTTTTTAGTAAGTCCGGTTCGTTCCACAGAGAATCTTTTAAACAAAGCTTAACGCTATATTAGTTTTCATTTATAAAAATACAAATATATATAAGTAATATTATTATTATAAAGGGGGTTTTTACCGTTTAATGACCGGTTTGTCGATTTTTAAAACTTTAGTCGCAGTTAAAACCTAATGTAAAATATTAAAAAAATAAAAGACTTAATTTAAAGCGTAAAGTAAATAACGATAATGAAATTACAATAAATAAAAGTGCGATGAAATAAAATTGCGATAATTAAAAAGTGCGATAATTAGAAGTGCAATTAAATACAATGATAATAAATAAAAGTGCGATAATTAGAAGTGCAATTAAATATGAAAATAAAGGAATTATGCTTATTTAAACTTCCGTAATCATGATGTTTGACGTGTTGATTTTAGTTTATTCCCATGGGTTAATTGTCCTTTGTCCTGGATTATTCAATATGTCCGTCTGGTTTTTGTCCATAACAGTCCATCAGTCATAAATATAAAGTGCGAGTATCCTCGTCAAATTATCCTTATATCCAAAGTCAAATATTCCAACTAATTGGGGATTCGAACTGTAACAAGGTCATAATACCTTGTTTAATAATTACACCAGGATATCGACTGCGTGTAACCCAAGGTTTTAATATTTTGTTAACAATTACGCCAAGTGTCCTTGTACATAATTTCACCCTTATTTTAATAAGTCTATTAACTATTAATCCATTCCCGTGTCCGGTTAAATGAACGATTATTCGTACATATAAATATCCCGCCCATCGTGTCTGATCGAGTGTATATGGTTATTTATAGGTACGTCCAATTGTAAATCTTTATATTAAAATTAACAAACTATCATTTAGTTAAACAAATATAAAGCCCATTAATAGCCCATAGTCTAATTTCCACAAGTGTCGTTCTTTTGTCCAAACCCCAATTATGGTACAAAATTCAATTACCAAATTTTAGTATTTTTAGCCTAACATCATGATTACTTCGTTTTAAATAAGCATAATAATAACTTAGCTACGAGACATTAAATTAAAAAGGTTGAACATAACTTACAATGATTAAAAATAGTGTAGCGTTACACGGACAGAATTTCGACTTACACCCTTACAACATTCGCTAACATACCCTTATTATTAGAATTAAAATTAAAATTAAAATTAAAAAAAAAATATATATATATATATATATATATATATATATATATATATATATATATATATATATATATATATATATATATATATATATATATATATATATACGTTGAGAGTTGGATGGATGGATATATATATTTTACACTGAACCAAACACGCGAATTTATAGGGCTGTGGCCAGAAAAAGGGGCCCATGCGATCGCATGAGCTTTGCCCTTCAAGGCCATGCGATCGCATGACCAGCTGGGGAGGCTCAAAAGTCTTTAAAAACGTGGGCTGCTTATTTATTTATTATATAATATAATATATATAATTAAATTTAATTATATATATATTATATTATATTCTTGTATTCCGTTGACTTGTAATTTTTAGTCCGTTGCATCGAGCGTTGAGAGTTGACTCTGGTCCCGGTTCCGGATTTTCGAACGTCCTTGCGTATAATTTAATATCTTGTACTTTGCGTTTCGCGTCTTGTACTCTTGTAATTTTGAGACGTTTCTCATCAATAATTGGAACCACTTTGATTGTATTTTGTACTTTTGAGCTTTTTGGTCGTTTGCGTCTTCAATTCATCGAATCTGTCTTTTTTCTTCACCTTTTATTATTTAAACGAAAATCACTTGTAAATAGAACAATTGCAACTAAAAGCTTGTCTTTCTTGAGGGATAATGCTATGAAATATATGTTCGTTTTTAGCATTATCATTTATTCTCAGGTCTGAAAGAAATCTTCCGCTGTGCATTTGCTCATTTTAAAGATATTACATGGAGTCGTTCATGACATATAGATGTCAGTACCTCGCAATGGGACCAGCTGTTGAAGACTTCGTCCAGGTGGATTAGGACGGGTCACTACATATTGCTCTATCTTGGAAAAACTTTGGATTTGCAAGATGATCGTGAAGTGAAGGGTATGTTGAGTTAACGATTATTTCGATAGAATTATGGTTTGATTTAAGCAACAGTTCGTCAAGGAACTATACATCAGCTTCACCATCATTTGGCTCGTTAATTTTACCTTTACCAATTTTTAAAATCCATTCAGCAAATTCACGCATATCTTTAAGCTCAGCAGAATTGTTTTCACTTCTGAGGCACATGTTTTTAGTCAGCTTTAGTACTTTACATTTATTCCATAATACTGAAGAATGTAGAGATGCATCCACTATTTCTGGTCGCGTACCTCTTTGAATCACCGAAAGAATTTGTCTAAAGTCACCTCCAGAAACAACAACCTTACCACCGAAAGGTAAAGTACTACAGACTTTTCCATCTGATTTAATGATGTCTCTCATTGTTCGATCAAATTCCTTAAAACAATGCATATGCATCATAGGTGCCTAATCCTATATGATTAACTTTGCAAGGTTCAACAATGCATCAAGCTCGCTATCAGGTTTTATGGAACAGAATGAATCTTCAACTACGTTAATAGGTATGGCAACCCTTGAGTGTGCGGTTCGACCTCCTGTTAAAAGTAATGCTGCAATTTCACTTGAAGCAACATTTATAACTATATCACCACGAGAACGTACAGCAACTACGAGCGTCTTCCAAATAAATGTCTTGCCATTACCTCCATAACCATAGAGGAAAAAAAGTCCGCTGTCATCTTTGTCGATTGCATTAATTATTGTTTGGTAAGCTATATTTTGCTCGTTAGTTAACGTCGAGTGAAAAGATTCATGCTCATTTAGTAAAGCATATCTGTCGTAAGCCAACTCATCTTGAATGAGCATATTGCATGAATGTTGTATAAATTGATAATCAGGGAACGGCATATTTGGAAATTTTTTTCAAACTTTGTCCACAACTATTTAACATCTTCTCAATCTTAGCGAGAGCAATGTTGTGCAGTGTCTTCCTCAAAGTTTCTGGATCTAGCTAAAACAAAAACAAGGTATGAAACTTGAAATTTTGAAACACAGTTTTAAACTTATGTTTTTTGAATAATTTAAAATAAATACTAAAGTAAATAACATACCACTCGATCGTAGTTGTTCAGGGCACTCATGCTTTAAATCATCTGAAAGTAGATCACAAGTTTCGTTCCATACACGATCTGGGCATGAATCACTGTCCGAAGTTATTAACAAAACAAATAATGAACGACAAAATTCACCGGATGCCTACTGATGCGTCTCGCGAATTGAAGCAATGTATTTGTTATCGTCGTTTAGTAGACCCATAGCATAACAGGCTTCTTTGAAAGTAGGATATACGATTCCATCAACTGTGCGTATATCCTCGTAACATGTCGACCCTCAAACTTGTTAAGAAGTATATGTAGGTAATAGCATTCACCGGATTTTGGTGGCACAAAATGCATTCGACCAACAAACCCTCCCTAATTTGTGCTTAGTCCACTTTCTCTCAGGTGCATTCCAAAGATAATGGCGAGGAAATTCAATGTAAGTGTACTGTCGTGCCGCAGGATCATTCCTGTTTCGAGTCATCCACTCAATAAATTGTGATGCTCTAACAGATGGTTTTGAAAGTACAAGCTCCAAAATAGATTCTGCATCAAAACGTATAGGTTGTTGGTCGGGTAAGTGAAAGGAAAGTCGGTAAACTGCAGGTGTCCTGTGTATAATCTCATATTCAAACAACTGCCATGCATCTTCACATGATGAAATATAACGGCAGCTATAATATTCAGTTATTTCATCATTGCTTTTTTGGCTATTATTGTTTGTTTTTTAAGACTTGTTTCCAACAAACCCAACAAATATTCGATCCGGGCCCTTGTTTATGTATTTGAATAAGTATTTTATGGATCTCAACTGATTACACCACTTGACATTGATATGAGCTTGATACTGTTTCAAGAGAGTTTTGTTGTAGCCAACCACATGCCTGGAGTCGAATTATTACAAATTAAAATTAAACAATTGTTATTGTTAATTATACTAAAGAGTAATGATTGAATAGTTATTTGATAGATAGTTTTTAATGGTTATGTACCTGTTGTCTAGTCTCGTGCCAGACTTCCTAATAAAGTTTCCATCATCCCGTCTTCTATACAATGGAAAACCTTCAGGGTAAAAGTGAGTCTCTGCGGTTAAATCTTTTGGAAAATGCTTTGAGCATTTTTTTAGTTTCATACATGGCATTTTAGGGTGCTCCGGACCACACGGACCATGCATCATAAAATCCGAGACAAGCTGGTATAGTTCTGGTTCCTCATCTTTATTGGGTATTTCAGCACATATTAAATCATCTATATCGTTTACATTGGGTACTCTGTACATTTTTTCTAAGAATAAGCATATATGTACGTGTGGAAGACCTCTTTTCTGAAATTCGATTACGTACAACTCTGCATAATGAAAATGTGATTAAGATTAAATGTGGGATGCAAGTTTGTAAAATAAAAAATTAGAAATAATCATAACATAAGGAATTACCTCCTATCAAATTGCCAAACAACGTTCCATCTCTAATCTGATTAATTAGGCAATCCAATTTAATCTTAAATACCCTTGAGCTGATATCTGGCATGTCTTCAGGTTTCAAGCCTAGTGGCTCAAGATACCTAAGTATTTCTGGCCATTTAGGATTGCAGGTAAAGGTAATGAAAATGGTTGGATAACCGTAAGCTCCAACAATGGCCATCGCATCAAGATAATTTTGTTTCATATACCTAGGTCCACCAGTATAAGAAGATGGGAGTATTATTCGCGTTCCCATGACCGAAACATTATATTCTCCGGATTCCAGCGCATCATACAGGCTTGAAACTTGTTCACATCTTAATTTCTTCTGATTGTTACGTAAGTAGTTCAGTCTTGTATTTTCAACCATAGTATAAGCATCTACAAGAAACTGCTGTAAAAGTGTCCTCAAAATTAATAACAACGAAGTTTCATTTTCTCTAAATTGAAGACGATAAGCAAAGAACTCTCGTATAGTTAGCTTTGCATGACCAGATGCATCTTCAATTTCTACACCCTTATGATAGATGTCAGTCCTGTAACCATCTTCAGCATATGGAAATAGCAAAGGATATTGTAGTGTAAGATAAGAAGGATGTAGCTCACTTATACGCTGTAAAGTTTTACAGCAAGTTTCAACGATAATGTCTCTGCCATCTGATGTACCATCAATATCACCTATAATGAGGGCAGCAACCTCATTTGCAGTTGGGAGATTGTGTGTACGTCCATTTTTGTCTCTACCGCCTATTATCTTAAGACGTATAGGTTCAGATGAGTTCATGTCAAACCTATCACGAGCCTGTCGAAACTGTTGAACTAAGGATTGGTTTCGTCCAATAGACCTTTTAGTTGAAATACAGTCGAAACATCAACTTCACCACCATTCTTTTTTGTTTTTGCTTTTTTTGAGTTACTGTAATTAAGCAGTGGAGATCATATAAAATACTATTACTAATGTATAAGAATTAATATAACGAAAGTAAAAAGAAATGGAAAGAAGTAAATATTCGTACCCATAAGCATTTATGCGGTGGTCGACCTCATTATGAGTGTCATAAATGTATAGTTGACAAAATCTAGGATCTTGTCCAGGTGGTGGGAGTAAACTTCCAAATAAATGATAATTTTGGCCGTGCATTCGATAGACAAAAGGCGCGTTTTCAGAATTAACTTTGTAGTCAAGCTTACCGCCAATGGATGTAAAACTAAACATCATATTATATCGCCTGACATTTTCAATAAAGTTTTTGGAAGTTTTTGTTTCACCTCTAAAAAGATTTACTAACAGTTGAGGTGGATGTTTTAGCCTTGGTAATTCAACTTTCCCATTTAAACAACAAAGTGAGTAGACCTTTTTTCGTAAAAAATGATTACCACATTTTGCTTCTGATTTCCATAACTTTGCTTGACATTCAGAACACGTAAAATTAGGGTCACCTATGTCTCTATAGTTTGTAAAATTAAAAAAAAAAAAAAAATTTGTCAAATCTATAATTAGTACAAGTATCATTAATCTTTGATACGATTTATTAATGTTAACTGGTTTGGGATATTTTTTTTACCAGGATGTATTCCAGAGTACTGTTGATTAGTTGAATCATCAAGCGAATTGGAATGGTTCAAAGTTGAAGGTTCTCCAATAACATTATTCCGTACATGTTCATAAGATGTGTATTTTGACCGTCTACATCTACTTTTTCCAGATGTTGAAGCTTTATCAATATTGTTTGATTTTGATTTGACATTTTCTCTCTTTACTGAAAGAAACATAATGTAATTGATATTTATTAGGTGATTATGTATACATAAGTTTTTTTCTTCGTTAAAACTTAGTAAATATATGATCCATATATTGGGTAAATCAATATAAAAAAGATATTTTACACTAAACATGAGTGATAAAAACGTAGGAAGTTACATCATACCAATATTGGGTGTGTGCTCCTGTTTACAGTCTGTAGCGATAATAGTCTTTGTGGTTTTTAAAAACTTCGGTTCACCAACGCGTGTTGAGGATGATGCAAGGTGTTGGTCAGATGAGAATAGCTGCAACTTGGGTTTAATGTCTAAAACTTGTGACAATTGACTCTCAATACGGTTTGAATCATAAATTGGTGGCCTTCCAGCCTTTGAATTTGTAGAGGAAGATGTCACAATGTTTTCATTTATGATTGATAGAGGTTGCCGGCCTACAAACATTAGTAAGAATAATTTTGTTACTAATCATATAAACTCTAAGGATAAAAATCCTTTAATTTGGTTATGTT
Source organism: Rutidosis leptorrhynchoides (assembly GCF_046630445.1). Taxonomy (NCBI): domain Eukaryota; kingdom Viridiplantae; phylum Streptophyta; class Magnoliopsida; order Asterales; family Asteraceae; genus Rutidosis; species Rutidosis leptorrhynchoides. The sequence goes on from NC_092336.1 coordinate 417,118,230, forward strand.
ATAGTATAACTACTAACCTGTATTCATAGTACTTATTAGAGGATTGGATGGCAAAGCGAAAGGGATGGCATCAAGGTCCATTTTGTACTTTGCAGGTCTTCCAATGGATCTTGTTTTAGAAATAGATTGTGTTGGCATAGTTTCATTTTTGTTTGTATTTGAAGTTCGTTCTAATTAAATGAAACATTACAACATACACAGAAATGAAAGATAAAAAAGAGAGTTTATATATGCAATAGTCAACAAAAATTACCCGAAATGGTAAGCGGTGATGGGAGAAATTTCATGAATTTTAAATCCAGCATAACAGGTGTCTTTGGAGTTTTATTCATGCTGACTGAATATTAGTAGGTTAACATTACAAGACATGTTAGAATCTGTACTAACAATACCATGAAAAGGTCAATACCTAAATTATACAATCAGATTAAATTGTAAATGATGATCATCAACACGTGGTATTAATATTAGGAAAAGTATTTAGAACCTGATTGATTTGGAGACATGTTCTCCATGTCATTGGTTGTAACGATCTTCCGCTTCCTGTTAGACATGGTGAAAGTTACTTGTTCAAACTAAATTATGAAGATGAAAGTCAATGGAAATGAGAATACTTAAACACTTTGCCTTGTAGGTTTAAATTGGAGGGATAGTTAAAATTTAATTTTTTTTAAATCAGATGGCGTATTTAAAAATGAACTAATCATTAAATTATCTGTCAAATGTTAGAGATATTTTTGCCTACAATTATGTTTGAAGGATTCTTTTTGTGATTAGAGTGAATTAATTGCATTTAAATTTGAAATAGAAAGTATTGATTAATTGTTGATGCTAATCAAATCATCTTTTTTAATTTCAGATTTGGGTTAATCGCAATTGAAATTAACTGTTACATCCAAAAATGATTTGAATTAGTAAATAGTTATTATGGGAAAGTGATATCTTTCAATTAATATGCTTAAGTGCCATGCGAATGTTTTTAACTTTATTCTAACTTTTAGTTATAATACAGATTTGATTTGGTCATTATTTTTGTGCATAATGGTTGGGTCAAATCTGATCCGAAATTAAATGATTGAAATTTGACAACTAATTGGCTATAAATATGATACAAAAAGTTAGTCAAAATTGTCTTTCGAATCAAAAGTAGAGATGACAAATGTCAAATCTATATACGCTTCCATTGATGTGTATTATGGTAGTGACTTTGATTCGACATACAAACATTTCAATTACAATCGTGGATACAAAAGTTCATTTTCTGAAGTTGATGTATCATCGCTTTCTTTAAACAAATTGTTTAATTTCTTGAAAGACAATGTAATGTTCGAATGGACTGATGTTCTGTTTTATGAAGATGATTGTGATGAGGAGATGTCTGCAAAATACCTTCAAAAGGAAGAACAATGGTCAAGTATAAAAGAAACATTATTTTGGCGTTCAAATCGCATTTCTCTTTATTTGGTGATTGAAAATGAAGAAACTCTAGGATGGAAATACATTGATGAGTATAATGAATGTGATGAAGATTTTCCAACTGGTCCTTTTTACGATACGAATGGTATGTTTTATTCCGATTCAGAGTAAGAAAGAGATTAATAGTAAGACTTTGTCTTTTTAATGTTATTTTAAATAAACTTGAGATTGAGATGGATTTTTCTTTTTTCCTTATCAACAAATTAATCAGATTGAACTTGAAAGGGTTTAAGAAATTAATGCTAGACAAAGTATTGATGTATATAAAGAAGTAAGAATATTAAAATGCCATCATTCATAAAATGCGAACACGCGTAGAGGAAAACAAAAGATAAGGTAAACAAAATCCGAAAAACAAAAGGACAAACTGATTGTCAAAGGGACACACATCAATTCTCTAACGAATCAAGTGTTCAATAGAGCTGGCGTACGCCTTTATTCAAACAATAATGAAAAAACCAGATCATAAACGAATGATGGCCAAAAACCTACACCGCTTCACAACTTTTCCATCTTTGGAATTTTAAGATCACCCAAAGCATCTGTAGTACCTCCTGTGGGTGTTTCATTCTCTGCTGAGCTGGAAGGAGTTGTTATCTTACTTCCATTGCTTCCTGGTGTTTGGCTTGTAGAACAAGGTGTTTCCTAAATAATTGTACAGAAAAATTGATAAATAGGTTTAGTTTTTAAGTTTAAACAGTTTGAATAAACTTCATTACCTGCTTAACAACTGGGCTTTCGGGCTTTGTTGTGTCATTAAAGTCTTCGTATTATGCCTCCTTGGCCACTAGAATTGCATCAATCTTCTTTAACAAATCCGCATTATCAGTCAAATCGGAAACCGTGTAGCCGGACAGCTTTGACTCCTCGCCATACAACTTATGCTTAACCATAAAAGCAAACTTCTTCATATGAACTCGATTAAACTCAACAAGGAAATCAGTTGGATCTACAGTATGGTAATCACAAGTAATTGAGTTAATAGTATGCAATATTATTCTACAGTTTAAATAAATGAGATGAATTATTAAAATAAATAATAATGGAATGTAAGTCTGATTCATACTGTCTTTGCAGTGTTTTTCAACCATTGAACACTACGATGTATCATTTTTGATAACTGGCCATCAAAGAGTGCCAATTCACATCCGCCAGTTTTATCTTGAACATAGATAGATGCACGAATCCTAGTTGTGTAAGACATTGAACATAATTACTTGTCAACTATAATGAATATTTTGAAGTAGGTAATATTGTATAATGTCAAAATAAGGAATTTGTGCTCACTTTTTGTTGGCATCATCACTAGTAATTCTACAAACACGACAATCATAAACAAATTTTCTTTCATCCACATCGAACACTTTGACAACTTTGTTCTTATCACAATTGTTACAATAGTACTGAAACCAACCTTCATTGTCGTTGAAACTGTTAAGAAAGCCTCTAACAACAAATGTGCAAACCTATAAACATGAATACTTTGATGTCATAATCGACAAGAATTATGAATATGTAGCTTTGAATACAACAAATAAACAATCATTGATAAGGAACATTACCTCATCTACTTGGCGCACATCATCAAGTACGTGTATGGGATACTTTTTCTGGTCTGTATACTTATCCAGTACCGATGTCTCATCCTTACCAAGATCGATTTCGACAAAAGGCTTGACATAATTTACATTCGATTGAATAGCATTGGCTAACCTGTAAATTGACATTTATATCAAGTTAAAATCAATAACTATTGTTATAAATGTAATGATGAGTGTATGAGTAAAAGAGACATACGCCTCCTTAAAATCAATAATTGGTTGAACTGGATCATTCAAGAAGAATTTGAAGCCCCACAATTGATTGTTTATTTGAGGACCTAAAATTGTAGAATAAACTTATCAATATATATGAGATATAGAATTTATTGTACGATCAAAAGTTGGATAAAGATGTATTGTGAATGCATACCTTCCCAGTCCTTCATCCGACAGTTATGCAACATTAGTAGCACATCAACATCCTTCTTAAAATTAATGGACAAAGACTTGTACAGATTTTCTGCATACGAACCCCATAGCTTACATCGAACTCTTTCACCACTACAGAGCATTGAATAGTAAACCAATAAAAATATGTGGTTGCAATGATCTTGTAATGGAATGTAATTAATGATAACCATGTTGGAGTAACCTGATGTCGGCCAATTCAAAATCAATTGATTTCTTGTCATCTTCTGACTCCTTATCCACTTTTATGTTGATCACCTTGACCAACTGTCCAAAAACATCTAAGTGAAGACATAAATATCATGTATCTGATTCAGTACATAATTAAAGATCAAACTTTAACAATAATCCTACTATAAAAACTAAGAAAAAACAAAACAATGAATAAGGGTAATATTGAAGTTACCAAACACAGATTCCTTTGGGACCAACCCTTCATTTACATCCTTAAAAGTCACAAAATTATGAACATCTCTTAAGATCTCGAAGGGTTAACACCTTTTGACAACGCTTTTCTTAAACATAGAGATCTTAAACTCATGGTCCACCAACTTGTATTCATCATCGTGGACCTTAACCTCAAAGTTGCTCAAATCAACATAAAAACCTTCTTTGAATGAGTGAGCAAAAAAATCCATATAATTTTTAAAAACCGTAGCTCGGATCTTATTGCCCTGCATTTTGAATTATTTTAAAAATCAACATTTGTGTATTTAGCAATCTTTCGAAATAAAAAAATACAATCAACCTAATCTTCAAGAAAATTACACCGATACCTGGAAATCAGCAAGAATGAATTCATACGACAAGATTGAGTCTGGCCTGCCGAACCATGTTTTCTTCCATTGGTCTAGGACCTTCACTCTTACTTTCCAATCACTCCTTTCTTGAGTTATCATGTTCAGTGGGGTGAATGGTACAACTTCGGGCACAACTTCTGGTACAACTTCTCGAACAACGTTGGACATTATTAGGCAGATTGATTTCGTGATTTGCAGATGTGTTTTGTAAAAGGTGATTCTAAGAGAATGAAATAGCCGATGTATTTATATGTGATAAGGTAATGTGTAATATGAATCACGATTATAAGATCAAAGCTGTTGCTAACAATTTCCATTAACAAATAAATAGAAATATGCGGCATTCTAAATTTAAAACAAGATAAGATCAAAACACATCAACTTTGCAAGAAATTAGGGATAGCCATATCAAAGAAAACACGTGAGAAATATTGGCATCCAGGCATGAATTTGAAACGGATTGGTATGGGCTAGGTGGACTTTCTAAAACTGAAAAATTGTTGCCAAAATTTATGTCGAATTGGAATGGTTTAATTAGGCTATAAATCGGGTGTTAATATTGTAGCCGAATGTGAAGAGATTTAACTTCGGAAGGAATAGATTTAGGGTAGGTAGTTAATGACTTTGCAAAATTTGAAATTTGAATTTTGAGTTAATTTGATTTAATTTCGAGGAGGGCATTTTGGTACCATTTTGGACAATTTGTTAGATTAAGTAATGGATTAGTTAGATCATTTATAGCCATTAGATTACAGGGTAGGATTTTGGAAAATGTTGATCTAACGGTGATCAGAAGGGAGATAGGAATAAGTTATGTGTTAATAAGGGCTCTCTTTTAAGGTATAGTAGGATGTAAGCTATATACTCAAAAAAAATAATACTAATGTAGGTCACATACTTTCAAAAAGTGTATCGATGTAAACAAAAGGTGACCTGTTTAGCCGGTAACGGGTTACCTTTTGTTTATATCGATACACTTTTTGAAAGTATGTGACCTACATTAGTATTTTTTTTTTTGGTATATGGCCTACATCGGGACAAAATAAAAAGTACATGACCCTTGAGCAACCTTAACCCTAATTTTTTTTAAACAAAATATGGAGGTTTTTAGGCAAAATATAGAGACTTTTGGACCCAAAAAAAATTCACTGGAACAAAATCGAAAAATCCAAAATTTTTGCACTGATAATTTACAAACCTACTGGGGGCGGGCGCCCCACCCTACCCCACATATTTCTGCCCCTGACGGCAAGGGTCGAACGTAGAAAACACTACTAACAACGACGAAAAGCTGCTGCTATCTACCATGAGCATAAACGAACAAAAAAAAACCGCAAATAACAAACAAAACGAAATTGAGAAACATACACTTATCCGACAATAACAAAACTAACCCGGCCACCAAAATAACCAAGACGACTAACTAAAAAACCCACAAAAGCAAAGCTACAAACAGTCTCCAAAACATATCAAACAAAGAGGAAATTAAACATTGAAAAAATTTCCAACCCTTAGGCCCCTTGGGTCCCGTTCGCGATGGAGCTTCTTACCTAATCTCAAGTCAAACACTCATGACAAAAACGTTTGACGACCCACTACCGATTAGTACCCTTAAAAAATTAGGTCGATAATAATAGTCCACTAGTAACTGTTTAGTCTTTCTTTGGTTGTTGGCCTTTGGCCTCTTGGTGTTTCTTCTTGATTCTTTCCTTTGGCTTGTAGCTCGTTGTAATCTTCTGCTCGCGTTTTGCGGGTGTTTTGATATAAAATTTCAGCTTTCCGAGAAAAGTAATTTTTTTGAACAATGTTAATTTTGTTACGAGTTATTATGGACTTGTTACTTTTCACTTAATAATTTGCTTTTTACAACTCTTAGTTAAGTAGAATTAATGTTTTTTGTCACTTAATATGGATGGTGTTGCAGGAGGCATGGAAACATATATCCCTTCTCAAATAAAACATATGAAAACAACTCTTAATATAAAATAAAATAAAAGTAAACAATTCATATGATAGGGGAGGTGATCCTCACACACCACTTTTTGATCCATCTACACATAATTTACTATTATATCCTGAATTATACTTAAAATAATAATATAAGCTCAACTCTCTAGATTAGTTTAGGGGTATAACTGTGAATTTATAAGACAAATGTAGATGGATCAAAAAGTGGTATGTGAGGATCACCTCCCGTATGATAATGTATATCATGTTTTGTCAAACGGTAAAGTGTTTCTCATAATTGAGTTATGTAGAGTCTGGAGACAGAAACTATTTTCAACTCGGATCTACGCAAACTAATCAGGTTATCTCATATTCATTTGTTACATTTTTTTTTTCTACTCAACACTAAAATATACTACTACCGTCAATTGAATCCCGTGACCAGTTGTATAGCAACATGATTAGTTATGGACACTTTTTTGTTGCCAAATGAATTCCATGTACCGGTTCTCCAATTGACAAAAGATTGTACCATTAGTTTATTTTAAACGACGATTAGAGTCACTAGTGGGGGCTCGAACACGATGTCGGAACTCACTTACCCGATCATTTCCTTGGTCAAATTATTATAATCCTGTCGCCCCTCAAGAGGAATCCCTCACGACGAATTCATACGGACATCGCCTGTGATAAAAACCGAGGTTTGAGCGCAAGAACCCCGCAACCTCCGGAGGGCACATTATTTTTAACTTTTTAGAGAGTAGAAGTTAGAGTTGTTAGAGAAATATTCAAATGAGCGCAATTTTTAAGTTGAGATTCAAGGGATCAATCAGATTGCGACACGTGGCGCGATAATCACGTGTGATTGGAAAAAAAAATTAAAAAAAAATAAAATTTCAAATTTTTTGTTTCGAAATTTTTTTTTTTCAATTTTTTTCCAATCACATGTGATTAAATTTGACATGCAGTAAATCACATGTGATTGTGCATGCCAATCACATGTGATTGTAAAACCCAATCACATGTGATTATCGCATGTCAAATTCAATCACATGTGATTGGAAAAAAAAAATTCAGTAAAATGACGAATAATGACGAATTTCACTAAATTTGTGCTAAAACCTTCAAACACCAAGTTTTTGATCAAAACTTGATCAAATCACCGAATTAAAGTCTAAAATTTTGAAGATACGATCACGAAACGCTAACAAACTTGATCAAATCACCGATTAAAGTATGTTTCCGGTTGAAATTTTTTTAAAAAAATTGTAATTTTTTTAATCACATGTGATTGTATTTGATATGCAAAATCACATGTGATTGAGTTCCACAATCACATGTGATTGGGTTTTACAATCACATGTGATTGGATTTGACATGCTAAATTTTTAAAAAAAAAATTCATAAAAAAAAAATTTCGAAATTTTTTTTTTAAATTTAAAAAAAAAAAATTAAAAAAAAATTTAATTTTTTTTCCCAATCACATGTGATTGTCGCGCCACATGTCGCACTCTGATTGGTCCATTGAATTTCAAGCAAATTTTTGGTTTCAAGGGAATACAACTCTAGAGTTGTTAATACAAAAGGTTGCAAAACTCGCTATTCGGGAAGTGATCGGTCAGGATTTTAGAATGAGTAGCCGACAATTCAGAGATTTATTGGTGATTAATCGGATTGTACTTTTTACAAATTTAAAATAATATAAATTTCAAAATTATATTAAATATAGAAGAAAACCATAAACATAAATATAAACATAAACTTTAACATAGTTGTCTAAAAATGAATAATGGAACTGGACTTATATCAATTTTGACTTTAACTTTGACTTTAACCTTATCCGGTTTTGACCCATAATCCGACATTGATCAATTAGTTAAACGGATTTGAAAAATCAGAGTAGACTGTTCTTAAAAAGAGTAATCGGAGATTGATCGAGTTTTTACAACAGTGATTATATACATATAATATTATATTTATATTTATATTTATATTTATAGATGTAAAATTTTAAGTTTTTTTCAAAAAAATAAAGTTTTATATGATCATATATTTTGTATTAAGAAGTCATTCGAGTCAAAATACCAGGAGGTAACTTGTTGATTGGAGGTTTAAGAATCTCTTATGGAGACTTAAGTTCAATTCTCAAAGATCGTAACTTTTTGTCTTTAAAAAATCAATACTCATATGGTATTAAAGTATTACTATTGTTGTATATATGTCAAAAGCACCAAATTATATTATTGCAAAATGTCGATAAGATCAAAGTAGCTAATGGGATTCAGACCGGCCTCAAAGTAACAAATTATATTGATTCATTATCCATTTTATCCTTCATTACAACTATCAGAATGATGGTAGGTAATCATTTGGTTAGTCATATGTTTTGGGTTTAGGAAGTCACTGACGGTATCAATGCGATGATCACTTTGAGTCATGCAACTTCCATGATTATCGAACTAAATTAAAAAAAAAAAAAAAAAAAAAAAAAGTATTAAAAAGTAACGAATAAGTTTGTTGCTCTCAACCTGCCATTCTCTAAACACTAGTATCTTGAATTAGTTAAATGATTTACAGGTTTATAATATCAGCACATTCGTTCTTTCTAATATTTGTTTATGCATAGGTGTCATTATCGGCTTATTGGTCACACCACTTATACCGTGAATGAAAAGATATAAAATCACACTATCTTCTCTTTCGGTGTCTTAAATTAATGCTAACAGTTTTTTAAATTACAATAAAATCGACATTATCTTATTTGATGCTCGAATGTGACAGACATACCGTTCGTGCATCTCATGTGCTATAAATTTACGTTATTGGTTATATTTAGCCATGAAAAGAACGTTGAGATTTTAAGTCATGTAATTTGTAACCACTCGCCTCACATCGATTTGAAATTAAATAAAATGAGTCCCTTGTAAACTTGAAAGTTGTGGCTAACCAAGTTTCTTTTAGTTTTTAAACTTAAGATACTTTTGGCTTTAGAACATTCACAATTATAACGTTATTTCTTTAGATTAACACACTATTACATCAACGTCATATAACCTTTCATGTCACTTAATCATCGCATATCACTCTCAATTAACGCATACTTTTTAAAATTAACATGGACCCAATATATTAATTATTAAAAACAACCTACAAGTTTTATTACACAAAGTACAATAAAAATTACCTACGGGCCTTCGCGATCAAATCCGCTCAATATGGACGAAAAGCTTCACGAAAATAATTGGCCACACCGGCTAAAGATTAATGGTGCCAATTAATTGGCCATGGATTGACGATGGGTTTAACGAACCCGTTGAGAATGCTCTTAGACCATTTGTAATGGTAGTTCGTGTTGTGCACTTTTTGGGTGACTAGGACGTGTTGTGTTGTTGAGTGGAGTAGTGGTGGTGTTGTGAGTTGGTGTTGTGTTAGTGGAATGCTGATATGACATTTAATTTTGTATTTTTCTGTTTTATTTAATTGTTTTATTTTATTTTTATTATTAAAAATAAAAATAAATATTTGTTATAAAATTAAAAAGACATAAAATTAATAACATTAAATAAAAAAAGTACATAATTAAAAATCCAAAATAAAAAAATACATAAATTAAATACTTAACATAAAAAGATGAAATAACATAAAGTGGATTTAGGCATTTGGGTCATTATCGATGTTCAAGTTGTCTTTCATCTGTTTACGAACCAAATTCTTGAGATTTTGAAGACGTATCACGTCTTCAGGGTCTTCCATTTGAGTCGATGATCTCCCCAACAAATCAATTTGTGTGAGGGTGATTTTCATAGTGCAATACTGCTTAAAACTGTCGATCGCACTTGTCTTTTCTTTTGCCACAATACCCCATTGGTCCATAAATTCTTCCGTCCTCGACGTACTTGAACTTTTACCACGAGATGACGCTCATGCGTCCGACGAAACCGACTGTTTTTGGGCTTTATTTGCTCTATCACGTCCCATTGGACGCTGAATCGGAATGTCCCCAAACAACTCGGCCTCATCAAAGTCTTGACTGAGGCTTACGGGTCTCTTTGACTTTCACCAATACCCGTAGTATCCACATGATAGTCATCTTGATGCTGAGCTCTAGCAGTTGGATCATTTGGCACCATCCACTTCAAATGTTGCATCAAGAAAAAAAGGCATCCTTGTTAACAAAAGTCTTCGTGTATGTATCAAAATAAGATTGTACCGCAGCTTTGTAAACGTCTTCATCATTCGCTCCACTACGCCAATTATCTTTAATATCCTTATAAATTGGCAAAAACTCCGTACATGACTTGTTTAAATCTCGACACTTTGAAGATAACGAATCTTCGTTGCGTACCCATCCAGACTCATTATTATTAAACTTCTCCATTGCCGTGCCCCAAAAACTTTGGCACTTTTGTGATCTCCCAACTATAGGATTTTCCGAAGTATTTCAAAAACATTCCGCTAACCACAAAAGCTCTTTTTACGACCACCCTATTGCGTTCTTTTTACTTGGTTCTTCCCCAACTTCCCCTATAGATTTTACATTAACAATTAATAATAATAATAATAATATGTAAATAATAAATAATTACAACAGTATATATATATATATATATATATATATATATATATATATATATATATATATATATATATATATATATATATATATATATATATATATATATATATATATATATGAAATGTCCCGTTCATATTGATTATAAACATTTCATATTATTTGGTTTCGTTGCGAGATTTTGACCTCTATATGAGACGTTTATCAAAGACTGCATTCGATTTTAAAACAAACCATAACCTTTATTTTATCGATAAAGGTTTAAAAAGCATAACGTAGATTATCAAGTAATGATAATCTAAAATGTAGCGTTTACACACGACCATTACATAATGGTTTACAATAATATTACACAACAATTTAAGTCTCCGAATGCAGTTTATAAACAATATATTACAAGCATGCTGACTCCAAATCTTGTTCTTAATTTAGCATGCAACAGCGGAAGCTCTTAATAATCACCTGAGAATAAAAATGCTTAAACGTCAACAAAAATGTTGGTGAGTTATAGGTTAATGATAGGTCAGATCATGTTGAGATTAGAAGAAAAGACAAGTTAGAATGAGATTTGGTAAATGTGAAGGAGACTTGGTATGAGAGAGAATCAACAAGATTTACATTCCACAGCTTCTAGAACTCAATTACAATGCAATGGCTATCTAATTAGGACTACTTAGGTTCCTTATATAGCCCTCTTCTAAAGAACCTTCATTTAAGCTTATTTCACATTAACACTATACAACTTTGGGGTCCTAACAGTTTAACCTATATATCAAATTGTAATAATAGACCACAAGATTTCATTTTTCATAAATATCGATCTGCATAAAAATCATTCATATGAATTGAACACCTGGTAACCGACGTTAACTTTAACGCATAGAATATTCCCAAACAGAACCTCTCGTCTGTATAATAATAATTTCGAAGTACTAAAGTCATCCATAACCTGAATGGGGGTTGTTAGGCCCAATAGATCTATCTTTAGTATTCACGTCAATTAGGGGTCATTTCCCTAATTCTTAGGCTACCAAGCTTGAAGGGGCCATATTCAGTTTAATAATCCAACCATAGAATGTAGTTTCAAGTACTTGTGTCTATTTTGTAAAATATTTAAAAACTGCATGTATTCTCATCCCAAAAATATTAGATCCCAAAAATAATAGATAGTAAAAATGGGACTATAACTCACTTTCACAGATTTTTAATTCGTCGAGAATTAGACTTGGCCACGGGTCGATTCACGAACCTATAACAAATATATACATATATCAAAGTATGATAGAAATATATTCACAACATATTTTATTACGTGTTGACGATTTAAGTTGTTAAGTTAGCAGTCCAACGTTAGTATTCCACAATTAGTAGTCCACAGTTAGTAGTACATTAATATATCATATTATGCATATTATCTCGAATCAATCCACGACCCAGTGTATACATGTCTCAGACTCGATCACAACCCATGGTATATATATTATTTTAGAATCAACCTCGACCCATTATATGCTAACTCGAGCATTACCGCATATAGTGTCTTACGGTTATCTCAAAATAATATATATATATATATATATATATATATATATATATATATATATATATATATATATATATATATATATATATATATATATATATATATATAGATGATGTCAATATGATATGTCAAAACATTGTATACGTGTCTATGGTTTATCAAGGTATATATATATATATATATATATATATATATATATATATATATATATATATATATATATATATATATATATATATATAGGATATAGGATAAGTTGGTTAGGATATGGTTAGTATTGATTTGTTATAAAATTTTCGTAGCTAAAACTAGTAATTCTATCCAATTTTGTTTTACCCATAATTTCTTCATTTCAAAATCCGTTTTGAGTGAATCAAAAGGCTATGGTTTTGTATCGAACCATATTTTATTAATCTAAACAGAAAAAGTATAGGTTTATAGTCGGAAATACAGGTTACAAGTCATTTTTGAAAGAGATAGTCATTTCCGTCGAAAGAACGACATCTTGATGACCATTTTGAAAAACATATTTCCACTTTGAGTTTAACCATGATTTTTGGATATAGTTTCATGTTCATAAGAAATATCATTTTTCTAGAAGAACAACTTTTAATTCAAAGGTTATCATAGTTTTTAATAATCCAACCCAAAACAGCCCCCGGTTTAACTACGACGGCGTATGTCCGGTTTTACAGTGTTCTTCGTGTTTCCAAGTTTTAAATCATTAAGTTAGCATATCATATAGATATAGAACACGTGTTTAGTTGATTTTAAAAGTTAATTTAGAAGGATTAACTTTGTTTGCGAACAAGTTTAGAATTAACTAAACTATGTTCTAGTGATTAAAAGTTATATTCTTCGAATAAGATAGCTATATATATATGAATCGAATGATGTTATGAACATCATTAATACCTCAAGTATAGTAGGTAAACCTACTAGAAATGACAAGAAATAATCTTGAGCTTGAATGGATCTTTGATGGCTTGGAAGTTCTTGAAGTAGAATCATGACACGAAAACAATTTCAAGTAAGATTACTACTTGAATTAAGATAGTTATAGTTATAGAAATCGAATCAAAGTTTGACCTCACGATCCATTACTTCGATGAGTTATTCAACGAATTGTAGTTTTTCGTTGATCTTAATTTCGTCTAAAGGGATAGTGAGATCTTCTTTAGCTAAGCATTTCTTCAGATTCGAGACGTGAAAGGTATTATGTACGCCGGCTAATTATTGAGGTAATTCTAGTCGATAAGCTACTGGTCCAACATGGCTAATAATCTTGAATGATCCAATGTATCACGGGTTTAGTTTCCCCCATTTTCCAAAAAGAACAACACCTTTCCAAGGTGATACCTTAAGCATGACCATGTCACCGATTTTAAATTCTAAATCTTTTCTTCTAATGTCCGCGTAGTTCTTTTGTCGATTTTGGGCGGTTTTCAACTGTTGTTGAATTTGAACGATTTTCTCAGTAGTTTCTTGGATAATTTCCGGACCCGTAATTTGTCTATCCCCCACATCGCTCTAACAAATCAGAGATCTGCACTTTCTACCGTAAAGTGCCTCGAACGGTGCCGCCTCAATACTCGAGTGGTAACTGTTGTTTATGAAAATTCTGCTAATGGTAGATGTCGATCCCAACCATTTCCAAAATCAATAACACATGCTCGTAGCATGTCTTCAAGCGTTTGTATCGTCCTTTCACTCTGCCCATCAGTTTATGGATGATATGCAGTACTCATGTCTAGGCGAGTCCTCAATGCTTGTTGTAACGAATCTTGAAATAAATCTGCCATCCCTATCAGAGATAATAGAGACTGGTATTCCATGTCTGGAGACGACTTCTTTCAAGTATAGTCATGCCAACTTTTCCATTTTATCATCTTCCCTCATTGGTAGAAAGTGTGCTGACTTGGAAAGACGATAGACTATTACCCAAATTGTATTATAACCACTTGCAGTCCTTGGCAATTTAGTAATGAAATCCATGGTAATGTTTTCCCATTTCTATTCTGGGATTTCAGGTTGTTGAAGTAGACCTGATGGTTTCTGATGTTTGGCTTTGACTTTAGAACAAGTCAAACATTCCCCTACGTATGTGGCAATATTGGCTTTCATACCCGGCCACCAAAAGTGTTTCTTGAGATCTTGGTACATCTTTCCCGCTCCGGGATGTATTGAATATCTGATTTTATGTGCTTCCCTAAGTACCATTTCTCTCACATCTCCAAACTTTGGTACCCAAATTCTTTCAGCCCTATACCGGGTTCCGTCTTCCCGAATATTAAGATGTTTCTCCGACCCTTTAGGTATTTCATCCTTCAAATTACCTTCTTTCAAAACTCCCTGTTGCACCTCTTTTATTCGAGTAGTAAGGTTAGTATGAATAATTATATTCATAGCTTTTACTCAAATAGGTTCCCTGTCTTTTCTACTTAAGGCGTCGGCTACCACATTTGCCTTTCCTGGGTGGTAACGAATCTCGAAGTCGTAATCATTTAACAGCTCAATCCACCTACGCTGCCTCATGTTCAATTGTTTTTGATCAAATATATGTTGGAGACTTTTGTGGTCAGTATATATGGTACATTTGACCCCATATAAGTAATTCCTCCATATTTTTAATGCAAAAACAACAGCACCCAATTCCAAATCATGAGTCGTATAATTCTGCTCGTGAATCTTCAATTGTCTAGACGCATAACCAATTACCTTCTTTTGTTGCATTAATACACAACCAAGGCCTTGCTTTGAAGCGTCACAATAAATCACAAAATCATCATTCTCTTCAGGCAATGACAATATAGGTGCCGTAGTTAACGTTTTCTTCAACAATTGAAATGCTTTTTCTTGCTCATCCTTCCATTCAAATTTCTTCCCTTTATGCGTTAATGCAGTTAAAGGTTTTGCTATTTTGAAAAAATCTTGAATGAATCTTCTATAGTAACCAGCTAATCCTAAAAATTGGCGTATATGCTTCGGAGTTTTCGGGGTTTCTCAGTTTTCAACGGTTTCAATCTTTGATGGATCAACCTGAATACCTTCTTTGTTCACTACGTGTCCGAGGAATTGAACTTTTTTCAACCAAAATACACACTTTGAAAACTTAGCGTACAATTTTTCCTTTCCTCAACAATTCTAGCACTTTTCTCAAATGTTCTTCGTGCTCTTGATCATTCTTTGAGTAAATAAGTATGTCATCGATGACAATAATAACAAACTTGTCAAGATATGGTCCACACACTCGGTTCATGAGGTCTATGAACACAGCTGGTGTGTTAGTCAATCCAAACGGCATAACCATAAACTCATAATGACTGTAACGAGTCCTAAAAGTAGTCTTCGGAATATCATCCTCCTTCACTCACATTTGATGATAACCAGAACGTAAATCAATCTTCGAATTAACTGACGAACCTTGTAGTTGATCAAATAAGTCATCTATTCTCAGTAGTGGATAACGGTTCTTGATGGTAAGTTTGTTCAACTCTCGGTAGTAGATATACAATCTGAATGTACCATCCTTCTTCTTAACGAACAAGACAGGAGCTCCCCACAGTGATGTGCTTGGTCGAATGAAACCACGATCTAAAAGTTCTTGTAATTGGCTTTGTAATTCCTTCATTTCGCTGGGTGCGAGTCTGTAAGGAGCACGAGCTATTGGTGCAGCTCCTGGTACAAGATCTATTTGAAATTCAACTGATCGGTGTGGAGGTAGTCCCGGTAATTCTTTCAGAAATACATCGGGAAATTCTTTTGCGACGGGAACATCATTGATGTTCTTTTCTTTGAAATTGATTTTCTCAACGTGTGCTAGAACGGCATAGCAACCTTTTCATATTAGTTTTTATGGCTTCAGGTTAATAATAAGATTTAACTGTGCGTTACCCTTTTCTCCATACACCATTAAGGGTTTTCTCTTTTCGCGCATAATGCGAATCGCATTTTTGTAACAAACCACCTCTGCTCTCTCCTTTTTCAACTATTCCATGCCAATTATCACATCAAAACTTCCTAACTCTACTGGTATCAAATTAATCTTAAACGTTTCGTCAGCCAGTTTAATTTTTCTGTTCCGACATATATTATCGGCTTTAATTAATTTACCGTTCGCTAATTCGTGTAAAAACTTATTATCCAAAGGAGTTAATGGACAACTTAATGTAGCACAAAAATCTCTACTCATATAGCTTCTATCCGCACCCGAATCAAATAAAACATAAGCAGGTTTATCGTCAATAAGAAACATACCCGTAACAAGCTCCGGGTCTTCCTGCGCTTCTATCATATTAATGTTGAAGACTCTTCCTCAGCCTTGACCATTATCATTCCCCTGGTTTGGACACATATTTTTGTAATGGCCCTTCTTCCCGCATCCGAAACAAGTAATGTCGGCATAATTTGCTCCGGCATTATTTGTTCCTTTAGCCATTGATCCATAGATTTTGCACTTCGTCGCACCATGGCCCTTTCTATTACACTTAGTACATAATACCGTACATAACCCAGTCGGATGGTATCCTTCACACCTCTGACATGGTTTCTGCCTCTTGTTGTTATGGTTGGGATTTTTGTTGTTGCGGTTGTTATTGTTGTTAGAACGGTTTTTGTAGTTGTTGTAGTTGTTGTTGGGATTGCGATTGTTGTTGCGGTTAATGTTGCAGTTGTTGTGGTTGTTATAGCGATTGTTGTTGTTGTTGTTGGATTGGTGACCCTTGTCACTGTTTTCTTCCCACTTTCTCTTGCTTCATTTTGGCCTCCTCGGCCGTCTGCTCTTTAATTCTTCCCTCAATCTAGTTTATGAGTTTGTGAGTCATTCGACTTGCCTTTTGTATGGAGGTGGGCTCGTTTGAACTCACATCCTCCTGAATCCTTTCTGGTAAGCCTTTTACAAACGCGTCAATCTGCTCTTCTTCATCTTCATACACTCTTGGACACAATAGGTACAACTCTGTGAATCGTTATTCGTATATGGTAATATCGAATCCTTGTGTTCGTAATCCTCTAAGCTCTTCCTTGAGCTTATTGACCTTGTTTCTGGGACGGTACTGCTCATTCATCATGTGTTTAAATGCTGACCACGGTAGTGCGTAAGCAGCATCTTGTCCCACCTGCTCGAGATAGGTGTTCCACCATGTTAACGCACTACCTGTGAAGGTATACGTAGCGTACTTTACCCTGTCTTCTTCAGCACACTTACTTATGGCAAATACCGATTCGTCCTTCTCAGTCCACCGTTTTAATCCGATTGGTCCTTCGGTTCCATCGAACTCAAGGGGTTTACAGGCAGTGAAAGCCTTGTAGGAGCATCCTACACGATTTCCTGTAGAATTTGCTCCACTGCTAGACCCTGAATAATTATTGTTGTTTTGCATTGCCGCCTGTACTGCGGCTATGTTTGCAGCAAGGAATGCACGGAAATCTTCTTCGCTCATATTCAAGTTCTGTAGAGTAGTCGGTGCTATTTCCTTCAAAAATAGCCAAAAGAATTAAGTTAATCATATAGAATATTAGGAGTAGTCAATAGTATTTCGTAGCATAATATGAACTTATTTATAAAATTCTTTTCTTCATATTAGCGTTTTATAATTTTAGTTCTGGTAGTACCTACCCGTTAAAGTTCATACTTAATAGCTAGCGCAATAATTAACTACTACTATCGAAATAATATTCTATCATAAAAAACTTAATTCATTAATATTTCACACTTAAACTTTTGATATAATATTTTACAATCATACTATACCGCTATTTTACATATAGCATAAAAGTACAAGCACGTTATCATACATATTTTACAAGACATGATAAGGGTAAATGACTTGCACTCTTTTATTCAAACTTGTTTGCTTCATCTTCCTCTGACTCAGTTTGTTTTGCTAATTTCCTAGGGATAAATGGGTCGTACTCATACGAGGAGTTCTTTTCACAAATGGTTTGGAAAATTCTGGTTCCTTAGATGTTCCCGGTTTATAGCTAAAGTTTAAGAAATACGGGTGTTTACGGTATATTCCGTCAGGGTATTTCATGATAACATAAAGTTCATCGGGTTTCTCTATTTTGATGGATTTTCCCTTATTGTTTTCTTTTCCTTTATTAATTTGGGCCTGGGTAATTTCTATCACTTCATCGGAATTCTCATCGGGATCCGATTCATTAGAAAATTGGTAATCTTCCCAATATTTTTCCTCCTCAGCAGAGACATCATCGACCATTTTTAACTTTGGTCCATTGGTTGAGGATTTTCTTTTATATAACTGTTTTTCTGTGGTTTTTAACATTTCCTCATCCTGATCTTCTTCTTTCGGTTCCTCTTCTTCCGGTTATTCTTCTTCCGGTTCTTCTTCTTCTTCTTCCGGTTCTTCTTCTTCCGGTTCCTCTTCTTCCGAAATTTGTGAATCTTCCCAATATACATTCGACTCATCATTGTTATTAGGTGAGTCTGTGTAATTTATACTAGAAGTAGACATCTATCACACAATAGCAAGCACGTTAAGATATTAATATATCACATAATATTTACATGGTAAAAATATATAGTTTCCAACAAAAGTGTTAAGCAATCGTTTTTTTTAAAACAAACACTGGCGAAGTCCAGACTCACTAATGCATCCTAACAAACTCGATAAGACACACTGATGTGTGCGAGGTGTAGTACGAAATAGATTATATTTTACTACGGAATAATATTAAATACGATACAATTTACACAAGTTATTTATTTATTTATTGAATGGATATACCTAAACCTTGCTACAACACTTATAGGCAGTGTACCTAATCGTAGAGTAGTGTAGTTTTTAGTAGGTCCGTTTCGTTCCACAGGGAGCTGGCTAAGTTTAACACTATATTTATTTTAAACACTATATTTGTATAAATATATATATATATATATATATATATATATATATATATATATATATATATATAAATAGAATTATTATTATTATAAAAGGGGGTTTTACCGTTTAGTGACCGGTTTGTCGATTTTAAGTTCTAATGCAAAATATTAAATATAACTTTATTTAAAGCGTAAAGTAAATGACGATAAATAAAAATGCGATAAAATAAAAGTACGATAATTAAAAGTGCAATAAAATAAAAGTACGATAAATAAAATGACGATAAATAAAAGTGCGATTAAATATAAAATAAAGGAATTATGCTTATTTAAACTTCCGTAATCATGATGTTTGACGTGTTGATTTTAGTTTATTACCAAGGGTTAATTGTCCTTTGTCCTAGATTATTCGATATGTCCATCTGGTTTTGTCCATAATAGTCCATCGGTCATAATTATAAAGTGCGAGAGTCTTTGTCAAATTACCCTTATACCTGAAGTCAAATGTTCCAACTAATTGGGGACTTAAACTGTAACAACGTCTTAATACTTTGTTTAATGAATACACCAGGTTATCGACTGCATGTAATCCAAGGTTTTAATACTTTGTTAACAATTACACCAATTACCTTTGAATGTAATCCACCCCTGTTTTAATGAGTCCATTGACTATTAATCCATCCCTGTGTCCGGTCAAATGAATAATTATTGGTATTTATAGATATCCTGCCCACCGTACCCAGTCAAACGTATGTGGCTGTGGTTATATATAAACACGTCAAATTATAAATCTCTATATTAAATCAACGAGATATCATTTAATTAATATAAAGCCCATTAATAGCCCATAGTCCAATTTCCACAAGCGTCGGTCTTTTGTCCAAACCCCAATTATGGTCCAAAGCCCAATAACCCAGTCTTAATATTTAGTCCAACATCACGATTACTTCGGCTTAAATAAACATAATAATAACTTAGCTACGAGACATTAATTTAAAAAGGTTGAACATAACTTACAATGAGTATTAATCGCGTAGTGTTACACGAACAGAGTTTCGACTTACAAACCTTAAAACATTCGTTAAAATAACCTTATTATTATTATTAACTTAATATTAAAATTAAAATTATAAATATAAATATAGATTGAGAGATTGAAGTAGAAAAAGGTGTAAAGAAATCTGCAGAATGCGCGGCCTTTTATATGTGACGACCTGGAAATTTTCGACCAAATTTAAACTTGATCTTTATATGCTTCCAATACGATAAGCAAAATATGTAATGTTGAATCTCAAATATTTTGAAGTGTTTCTACCCTTTGACTATTTCTGACGATTCACGGACCACTATTATACATATAGGATGAGATATAGCACATAATAACTTGCTACACGACAGCTATAAAGGTAATTCTAATGAATACACAAGTTGTTCAGCAAAGGCAATAAAGACACGTAATTCATAAGTCCAGAAATAGGTCATGCATTCTTGTTTTACTAAAACGACTTCCCATCCTTGATCTAGTGGAAAGTAACCGTTATGACCATTGGCTAGGCAGCATGTTGTAATGTCGTCAAAAGGACGAGGGTTTCGTAATGCCCAACAGCCTCGTAGCAATCTAAAAACCTTGTTTCTTATCCCAACTACTGAGTCCGTCACTTATGGAAATATTTCATTTAATAGTTGTAATCCGATGTTCTTTTTCTCACTTTGGTGAGAAGCGAACATCACTAACCCGTAAGCATAACATGCTTCTTTTTGTTGCATGTTAGAAGCTCTTTCTAATTCACGAAATCCTATGTTGGGATATGTTGAGTCAAAATAGGTTCTTAACCCGTAGCGAAAAATTGCATTTGGGTTCCCCGCATTTAAAGCTTTAAAGAAAACACGGCGTAACTTATGGTCTCCCCAATGTGATATACCCCACCTATCAAAGGAAAGTCTTTTATAAACTAAGGCATTTCTGGAAAGTCTTTCAAATGTTTGACAAGTTAATTTCACCATAACTAATTGTGCTGATGAATTCTGATCGACTCTAGACAAGATTTCATCACTTATATCCTCTGGTAGGTCTTCTAAAATATTCGGTTGTTTACCCTTAACGTCCATTTTGTGTTTTTATACTGTAAAAATAGACGAGGGTAAGATTCATAAAAGATAATTAACAAACAATACAAGCAATTTTACATTTATCAAAAAAACACAAGCACACAATATTACATATATTACACAACATGATTACAACTCTTTAATCCGACTTACTCGTTTCTTCTTCTTCAGACTTGGTTCGTTTTGCTAATTTCCTAGGGATATATGATGCTCCCCTAATACGAGCTGTCATTTTCCACAATGGTTTAGAAAAACCGGGTGGTTTAGAGGTTCCCGGGTTATTGTTACATTTTAGGAAATACGGACGTTGCCGATACATATAAAGTTCATCGGAGTTGGAATCAGGTTTCTCTATTTTTATACCTTTTCCCTTATTATTTTCTTTTGCCATATTAAGTTGGGTCGAGGTAATTTCTATAACATCATTGGAATCTTCATCGGGATCCGATTCATCGAAAAATTGGTAATCTTCCCAATATTTTGCTTCCTCGGCGGAAACACCATTGACCATTTTTAACTTTGGTCCGTTGGTTGATGATTTTCTTTTATTTAATCGATTTACTGTAGGTATCAATATTTCTTCCTCCGGAACCTCTTCTTCTTCAGGTTCTTCCTTTTCCGGTTCCTCCTCTTTCGGTTCCTCCTCTTCCGGTTCCTCCTCTTCCGGTTCCTCTTCTTCCGGTTCCTCTTCGGGAATTTGTGAATCTTCCTAAAGTATATTCGACTCTTCATTATTATTAGGTGAGTCGATAGGATTTGTACTAGAGGTAGACATCTATCACACAATATCAAACACGTTAAGAGATTAATATATCACATAATATTTACATGTTAATAATATATAGTTTCCAACAAAAAAGTTAAGCAATCATTTTTTTTTTTTTTTGGAAGAAAAACACGGTCGAAGTCCAGACTCACTAATGCATCCTAACAAACTCGGTAAGACACACTAATGCAAAAATTCTGGTTCTCTAAGACCAACGCTCGGATACCAACTGAAATGTCCCGTTCATATTGATTATAAACGTTCCATATTAATTGATTTCATCGCGAGGTTTTGACCTCTATATGAGACGTTTTTCAAAGACTGCATTCATTTTTAAAACAACCATAACCTTTATTTTATCGATAAAGGTTTAAAAAGCATTACATAGATTATCAAATAATGATAATCTAAAATATACCGTTTACACACGACCATTACATAATGGTTTACATTAAGAATATATTACATCAAAAATAAGTTTCTTGAATGCAGTTTTTACACAATATCATACAAGCACGGACTCCATATCTTGTCCTTATTTTAGTATGCAACAGCAGAAGCTCTTAATAATCACCTGAGAATAAACATGCTTAAAACGTCAACAAAAATGTTGGTGAGTTATAGGTTTAACCTATATATTATCAAATCATAATAATAGACCACAAGATTTCATATTTCAATATACATCCCATACATAGAGATAAAATTCATTCATATGGTGAGCACCTGGTAACCGACATTAACAAGATGCATATAGAATATCCCCATCATTCCGGGACACCCATCGGACATGATAAAATTGAAGTACTAAAGCATTCCAAATTCCAGAATGGGGCTTGTTGGGTCCGATAGATCTATCTTTAGGATTCGCGTCAATTTGGGGGTCTGTTCCCAAATTCTTAGGCTACCAAGCTAAAAAGGGGCATATTCGGCTTCGATCATTCACCCATATAATGTAGTTTCATTTACTTATGTCTATTTCGTAAAACATTTATAAAATTGCATGTATTCTCATCCCAAAATATTAGATTTTAAAAGTGGGACTATAACTCACTTTCACAGATTTTTACTTCGTCGGGAAGTAACACTTGGCCACTGGTCGATTTACGAACCTATAACAAATATGTACATATATATCAAAGTATGTTCAAAATATATTTACAACATTTTTAATACGTTTTAATGTTTTAAGTTTATTAAGTTAGCTGTCCTCGTTAGTAACCTACAACTAGTTGTCCACAATTAGATGTACAGAAATAAATCGATATATATTATCTTGAATCAATCCACGACCCAGTGTATACACGTCTCAGGCTAGATCACAACTCAAAGTATATATATTTTTGGAATCAACCTCAACCCTGTATAGCTAACTCCAACAATACTGCATATAGAGTGTCTATGGTTGTTCCAAATAATATATATACATGGGTCGATATGATATGTCAAAACATTTGCATACGTGTCTATGGTGTAGTGACCCGAACTTTTCCATGTTTATATATATATTAAATGAAATTGTTATTTACATGATTAAGTGTTTCCAACATGTTAATCAATCAAACTTGTTAAGACTTGATTAATTGAAATAGGTTTCATATAGACAATTGACCACCCAAGTTGACCGGTGATTCACGAACGTTAAAACTTGTAAAAACTATACGATGACATATATATGGTTATATATATAGTTAACATGATTTTATATATATATATATATATATATATATATATATATATATATATATATATATATATATATATATATATATATATATTAGGTATTTTAACAATGAGTTATATACATAAAAATGAGACTATTAATTTAAGAAACTCGAAAACGATATATATAACGATTATCGTTATAACAACGTCTTACTAGGTACATATGAATCATATTAAGATATTGATACACTTAGTTAATTATGTTAAATGATAAGTAAATATATTATTAAGTGTATTAACAATGAAATACATATGTAAAAATAAGACTACTAACTTAATGATTTCGAAACGAGACATATATGTAACGATTATCGTTGTAACGACATTTAACGGTATATATATCATACTAAGATATATTATATATCATAATATCATGATAATATAACAATTTAACATCTCATTTGTTATAAAAAACAATGGGTTAACAACATTCAACAAGATCGTTAACCTAAAGGTTTCAAAACAACATTTACATGTAACGACTAACGATGACTTAACGACTCAGTTAAAATGTATATACATGTAGTGTTTTAATATATATTCATACACTTTTGAAAGACTTCAAGAAACTTATAAAAATACTTCTACTTAACAAAAATGCTTACAATTACATCCTCGTTCAGTTTCATCAACAATTCTACTCGTATGCACCCGTATTCATACTCGTACAATACACAGCTTTTAGATGTATGTACTATTGGTATATACACTCCAATGATCAGCTCTTAGCAGACCATGTGAGTCACCTAACACATGTGGAAACCATCATTTGGCAACTAGCATGAAATATCTCATAAAATTACAAAAATATGAGTAATCATTCATGACTTATTTACATGAAAACAAAATTACATATCCTTTATATCTAATCCATACACCAACGACCAAAAACACCTACAAACACTTTCATTCTTCAATTTTCTTCATCTAATTGATCTCTCTCAAGTTCTATCTTCAAGTTCTAAGTGTTCTTCATAAATTCCAAAAGTTCTAGTTTCATAAAATCAAGAATACTTCCAAGATTGCAAGTTTACTTCCAAGTTTTCTAAATCCATTCCAAGTAATCATCCAAGATCAAGAAACCTTTGTTACTTACAGTAGGTTATCTTTCTAATACAAGGTAATAATCATATTCAAACTTTAATTCAATTTCTATAACTATAACAATCTTATTTCGAGTGGAAATCTTACTTGAAATTGTTTTCGTGTCATGCTTCTGCTTCAAGAACTTTCAAGCCATCCAAGGATCCTTTGAAGCTAGATCTATTTTTCTCATTTCTAGTAGGTTTATCCAAGGAACTTGAGGTAGTAATGATGTTCATAACATCATTCGATTCATACATATAAAGCTATCTTATTCGAAGGTTTAAACTTGTAATCACTAGAACATAGTTTAGTTAATTCTAAACTTGTTCGCAAATAAAAGTTAATCCTTCTAACTTGACTTTTAAAATCAACTAAACACATGTTCTATATCTATATGATATGCTAACTTAATGATTTAAAACCTGGAAACACGAAAAACACCGTAAAACAGGATTTACGCCTTCGTAGTAACACCGCGGGCTGTTTTGGGTTAGTTAATTAAAAACTATGATAAACTTGGATTTAAAAGTTGTTATTCTGGGAAAATGATTTTTATTATGAACATGAAACTATATCCAAAAATTATGGTTAAACTCAAAGTGGAAGTATGTTTTCTAAAATGGTCATCTAGACGTCGTTCTTTCGACTGAAATGACTACCTTTACAAAAATGACTTGTAACTTATTTTTCCGACTATAAACCTATACTTTTTCTGTTCAGATTCATAAAATAGAGTTCAATATGAAACCATAGCAATTTGATTCACTCAAAACGGATTTAAAATGAAGAAGTTATGGGTAAAACAAGATTGGATAATTTTTCTCATTTTAGCTACGTGAAAATTGGTAACAAATCTATTCCAACCATAACTTAATCAACTTGTATTGTATATTATGTAATCTTGAGATACCATAGACACGTATACAATGTTTCGATCTATCATGTCGACACATCTATATATATTTCGGAACAACCATAGACACTCTATATGTGAATGTTGGAGTTAGCTATACAGGGTTGAGGTTGATTCCAAAATATACATAGTTTGAGTTGTGATCAATACTGAGATACGTATACACTAGGTCGTGGATTGATTCAAGATAATATTTATCAATTTATTTCTGTACATCTAACTGTGGACAACTAGTTGTAGGTTACTAACGAGGACAGCTGACTTAATAAACTTAAAACATCAAAATATATTAAAAGTGTTGTAAATATATTTTGAACATACTTTCATATATATGTATATATTGTTATAGGTTTGTGAATCAACCAGTGGCCAAGTCTTACTTCCCGACGAAGTAAAAATCTGTGAAAGTGAGTTATAGTCCCACTTTTAAAATCTAATATTTTTGGGATGAGAATACATGCAGGTTTTATAAATGATTTACAAAATAGACACAAGTACGTGAAACTACATTCTAGGGTTGAATTATCGAAATCGAATATGCCCCTTTTTATTAAGTCTGGTAATCTAAGAATTAGGGAACAGACACCCTAATTGACGCGAATCCTAAAGATAGATCTATCGGGCCCAACAAGCCCCATCCAAAGTACCGGATGCTTTAGTACTTCGAAATTTATATCATATCCGAAGGGTGTCCCGGAATGATGGGGATATTCTTATATATGCATCTTGTTAATGTCGGTTACCAGATATTCACCATATGAATGATTTGTATCTCTATGTATGGGATGTGTATTGAAATATGAAATCTTGTGGTCTATTATTATGATTTGATATATATAGGTTAAACCTATAACTCACCAACATTTTTGTTGACGTTTTAAGCATGTTTATTCTCAGGTGATTATTAAGAGCTTCCGCTGTCACATACTTAAATAAGGACGAGATTTGGAGTCCATGCTTGTATGATATTGTGTAAAAACTGCATTCAAGAAACTTATTTTGTTGTAACATATTTGTATTGTAAACCATTATGTAATGGTCGTGTGTAAACAGGATATTTTAGATTATCATTATTTGATAATCTACGTAAAGCTTTTTCAACCTTTATTGATGAAATAAAGGTTATGGTTTGTTTTAAAATGAATGCAGTCTTTGAAAAACGTCTCATATAGAGGTCAAAACCTCGCAACGAAATCAATTAATATGGAACGTTTTTAATCAATAAGAACGGGACATTTCAGTTGGTATTCCGAGCGTTGGTCTTAGAGAACCAGAAAATTTGCATTAGTGTGTCTTATCGAGTTTGTTAGGATGCATTAGTGAGTCTGGACTTCGACCGTGTTTTCTTTAAAAATGATTGCTTAACATTTTTGTTGGAAACTATATATTATTAACATGTATATATTATGTGATATATTAATCTCTTAACATGTTTGATATTGTGTGATAGATGTCTACCTCTTGCACAAATCTCATTGACTCACCTAATAATAACGAAGAGTCGAATATATATTGGACTGATTCACAAGTTCTCGAAGAAGAACCGGAAGAAGAATCAGAACCGGAAGAGGAGGAACCGGAGGAGGAAATAGAATCGGTGGGGGAAATAATAAAACGGTTAAGTAAAAGAAAATCCTCAACCAACCTACCAAGGTTAATTATGGTCAATGGTGTTTCCACCAAGGAAGCAAAATATTGGGAGGATTACCAATTCTCCGATGAATCGGATTCCGACGAGAATTCCGATGATGTTATAGAAATTACCCCAACTGAATTTAAAAAGGCAAAAGAAAATAATAAGGGAAAGGGCATAAAAATAGAGAAACCTAATTCCAACCCCGATGAACTTTATATGTATCGTCAACCCCCGAAGTCCTTAAGTTGTAACAATGACCCGGGAACCTCTAAACCACGAGGTTTTTCTAAACCAATGTGGAAAACTACGGCTCGTATTAGGGGAACATCATATATCCCTAGAAACTTGGCAAAACAAACCAAAACCGAAGAAGAAGAAACAAGCGAGTCGGAATAAGATAGTTGTATTCGTGTGGTGTAATATATGTAATATAGTGTGCTTATGCTTTATGATATATGTAAAAATTGCTTGTATTAATAAGTATTTTTTTTATGAATCTAACACTTGTCTATTTTACAGTATAAAAACACAAAATGGATAGACAACCCAATATTTTAAGAGACCTACCCGGAGACATGATTGATGAAATCTTGTCTAGAGTCGGTCAGAATTCTTCGGCACAACTATTTAAGGCGAGATCAGTTTGTAAGACATTCGAAGAACGTTCCAAGAATGCCTTGGTTTATAAAAGGCTCTCATTCGAAAGATGGGGGATATCACATTGGGAAATCCATAAGTTACGATGTGTTTACTTTGACGCATATATTGCGGGGAATCCAAATGCTATTTTACGCAATGGGTTAAGAAATTATTTTGACTCAATATATCCGAATATTGAACTTCGTGATTTAGAAAAAGCGGCTAACATGCAACATAAAGAAGCATGTTATGCTTACGGATTAGTAATGTTCGCTTCTCACCAAAGTGAGAACAAGAACATCGGGCTACAACTATTAAACAAAACGTTCCCACAAGTGACGGAGTCGGTAATTGGGGTAAGAAATGAGGTTTTTAGATTGTTACGGGACTGTTGGACATTACGTAAACCTCATCCCTTTGACGACGTTACAACACGTTGTCTTATCAACGGCCATAACGGTTATGTTCCACAAGACCAAGGATGGGAAGTAATCCTAGTAAAACCAGAATGCATGACTTGTTTCTGGACGTATGAATTACGTGTCTTTATTGCCTTTGCTGAACGACTTGTGTACTAGCTAGAATTATCTTCACAACTATCTTGTATCAAAGTTATTGTGTGCTATATTTCATGCTTTATGTAAAATAAGCGGTATTGTAAGTTTGTAAAATATTGTATAAAAGTTTGAACGCGAAATATTATTATAATCAGTTTTTCATATAGAATTGTAGTAGTTGAATTGTATATTAGCTACTAAGTATGAACTTAACGGGTAGGTACTACCCGAATTTAAACTTATAAAACGCTAATATGAAGAAAAAGCTTTTATAAATGAGTTCATATTATGCTACGAAATACTATTAACTACTCTTAATATTCTGTATGATTAACTTGTTCCATTTGACTATTTTGAAGGAAATGGCACCGACTACTCGACACACCGTGAATATGAATGAAGAGGAATTCCGTACTTTTCTAGCTTCAAACATAGCCGCAGTACAGGCTGCGCTACATACCAACAATAACCTTGGATCTAGCAGTACAGGAAATCGTGTAGGATGCACCTACAAAGAATTCACTGCCTGCAAACCTTTGGAATTTGATGGAACCGAAGGACCGATCAGATTGAAACGGTGGACCGAGAAGGTCGAATCGGTGTTTGCCATAAGTAAGTGTACTAAAGAGGACAAAGTGAAGTACGCTACGCATACCTTCACAGGTTCTGCGTTAACATGGTGGAATACCTATCTAGAGCAAGTGGGACAATATGATGCTTACACACTACCGTGGTCAGCATTCAAGCACTTGATGAACGAGAAGTACCGTCCTAGAACCGAGGTCAATAAGCTCAAGACAGAACTTAGAGGGTTACGAACCCAAGGATTTGATATTACCACGTACGAAAGACGAATCACAGAATTATGCCTATTGTGTCCGGGAGCGTTCGAAGATGAGGAAGAGAAGATCGACGCGTTTGTGAAAGGATTACCGGAAAGAATCCAAGAAGATATAAGTTCACACGAGCCTGCCTCCATACAACATGCATGTAGAATGGCTCACAAACTAGTGAACCAGATTGAAGAAAGAATTAAAGAACAGACTGCTGAAGAGGCGAATGTGAAGCAAGTCAAAAGAAAGTGGGAGGAACACGGTGATAAGAATCACCAATACAACAACAACAGCAATTACAACAATAATCGCAACAATTATCCCAACAATCGCAACATCAATCGCAACTACAACAAACGGCCCAACAACAACAACAACAACAATAACAACAACAACAACAACAACAGCAACTACAACAATCATCCCAACAACAATAACAACCGCAACAACAACAACAACAATCAGAAGCAGCTATGCCAAAGGTGTGAAAAGTATCACTCGGGGTTCTGCACCAAATTTTGCAACAAGTGTAAAAGAAATGGTCATAGCGCAGCGAAGTGTGAGGTCTACGGACCAGGGGTTAACAGAACAAAAGGAACAAATGGTGTTGGAATGAGTAATGGCGGAGCAAGTAGTGTCGGAGCAAGTTATGCCAATGTAGTTTGTTATAAATGTGGAAAACCGGGCCACATTATTAGAAATTGCCCGAACCAGGAGAACACGAATGGACAAGGCCGCGGAAGAGTTTTCAATATTAATGCGGCAGAGGCACAGGAAGACCCGGAGCTTGTTACGGGTACGTTTCTTATTGACAATAAATCTGCTTACGTTTTATTTGATTCGGGTGCGGATAGAAGCTATATGAGTAGAGATTTTTGTGCTAAATTAAGTTGTCCATTGACGCCATTGGATAGTAAATTTTTACTCGAATTAGCAAACGGTAAATTAATTCCAGCAGATAATATATGCCGGAATCGAGAAATTAAACTGGGTAGCGAAATATTTAAGATTGATTTGATACCAGTAGAGTTAGGGAGTTTTGATGTAATAGTTGGCATGGACTGGCTGAAGAAGGTGAAAGCAGAGATCGTATGTTATAAAAATGCAATTCGCATTGTACGAAAAGAAGGAGAACCCTTAATGGTGTACGGAGAAAAGGGCAACATGAAGCTACATCTTATTAGTAATTTGAAGGCACAAAAACTAATAAGAAAAGGTTGCTATACTGTTCTAGCACACGTCGAGAAAGTACAAACTGAAGAAAAGAGCATCAATGATGTTCCCGTCGCAAAAGAATTTCCCGATGTATTTCCGAAAGAATTACCGGGACTACCTCCACATCGATCTGTTGAATTTCAAATAGATCTTGTACCAGGAGCTGCACCAATAGCTCGTGCTCCTTATAGACTCGCACCCAGCGAGATGAAAGAACTGCAAAGCTAACTGCAAGAACTATTAGAACGTGGTTTTATTCGACCAAGAACATCACCATGGGGAGCTCCTGTTTTGTTTGTCAAGAAGAAGGATGGTACATTTAGGTTATGTATTGACTACAGAGAGTTGAACAAACTTACCATCAAAAACCGTTATCCACTACCGAGAATCAACGACTTATTTGATCAACTATAAGGCTCGTCTGTTTATTCAAAGATTGACTTACATTCCGGGTATCATCAAATGCGGGTGAAAGAAGATGATATTCCAAAGACTGCTTTCAGAACACGTTACGGTCATTACGAGTTTATGGTCATGCCGTTTGGTTTAACTAATGCACCAGCTGTGTTCATGGACCTTATGAACCGAGTGTGTGGACCATACCTTGACAAGTTTGTCATTGTTTTCATCGATGACATACTTATTTACTCAAAGAATGATCAAGAGCACGAAGAACATTTGAGAAAAGTGCTAGAAGTATTGAGGAAAGAAAAACTGTACGCTAAGTTTTCAAAGTGTGCATTTTGGTTGGAAGAAGTTCAATTCCTCGGTCACATAGTGAACAAAGAAGGTATCCAGGTGGACCCGGCAAAGATCGAAATCGTTGAAAAGTGGGAAACCCCAAAAACTCCGAAGCACATACGCCAGTTTTTAGGACTAGCTGGTTACTACAGAAGGTTCATCCAAGACTTTTCCAGAATAGCAAAACCCTTGACTGCATTAACGCATAAAGGGAAGAAATTTGAATGGAATGATGAACAAGAGAAAGCATTTCTGTTATTGAAGAAAAAGCTAACTACGGCACCTATATTGTCATTGCCTGAAGGGAATGATTATTTTGTGATTTATTGTGACGCATCAAAGCAAGGTCTCGGTTGTGTATTAATGCAACGAACGAAGGTGATTGCTTATGCGTCTAGACAATTGAAGATTCACGAACAAAATTATACGACGCATGATTTGGAATTAGGCGCGGTTGTTTTTGCATTAAAGACTTGGAGGCACTACTTATATGGGGTCAAAAGTATTATATATACCGACCACAAAAGTCTTCAACACATATTTATTCAGAAACAACTGAATATGAGGCAGCGTAGGTGGATTGAATTGTTGAATGATTACGACTTTGAGATTCGTTACCACCCTGGGAAGGCAAATGTGGTAGCCGATGCCTTGAGCAGGAAGGACAGAGAACCCATTCGAGTAAAATCTATGGATATAATGATTCATAATAACCTTACTACTCAAATAAAGGAGGCGCAACAAGGAGTTTTAAAAGAGGGAAATTTAAAGGATGAAATACCCAAAGGATCAGAGAAGCATCTTAATATTCGGGAAGACGGAACCCGGTATAGGGCTGAAAGGATTTGGGTACCAAAATTTGGAGATATGAGAGAAATGGTACTTAGAGGAGCTCATAAAACCAGATACTCAATACATCCTGGAACGGGGAAGATGTACAAGGATCTTAAGAAACATTTTTGGTGGCCAGGTATGAAAGCTGATATTGCTAAATATGTAGGAGAATGTTTGACGTGTTCTAAGGTCAAAGCTGAACATCAGAAACCATCATGTCTACTACAACAACCTGAAATCCCGGAATGGAAATGGGAAAACATTACCATGAATTTCATTACTAAATTGCCAAGGACTGCAAGTGGTTATGATACTATTTGGGTAATAGTTGATCATCTCACCAAGTCAGCACACTTCCTGCCAATAAGAGAAGATGACAAGATAGAGAAGTTAGCACGACTGTATTTGAAGGAAGTCATCTCCGGGCATGGAATACCAATCTCTATTATCTCTGATAGGGATGGCAGATTTATTTCAAGATTCTGGCAGACATTACAGCAAACATTGGGAACTCAACTAGACATGAGTACTGCCTATCATCCACAAACTGATGGGCAGAGCGAAAGGACGATACAAACGCTTGAAGACATGCTACGAGCTTGTGTTATTGATTTCGGAAACAGTTGGGATCGACATCTACTGTTAGCAGAATTTTCCTACAACAACAGCTACCATTCAAGCATTGAGATGGGGCCGTTTGAAGCACTTTATGGTAGAAAGTGCAGGTCTCCGATTTGTTGGAGTGAAGTGGGGGATAGACAGATTACGGGTCCGGAGATAATACAAGAAACTACCGAGAAAATCATCCAAATTCAACAAAGATTGAAAACCGCCCAGAGTCGACAAAAGAGCTACGCGGACAGTAAAAGAAAAGATATAGAGTTTGAAATTGGAGAAATGGTCATGCTTAAGGTTTCACCTTGGAAAGGCGTTGTTCGATTTGGTAAACAGAGGAAACTAAATCCAAGGTACATTGGACCATTCAAGATTATAGATCGTGTCGGACCAATAGCTTACCAACTGGAGCTACCTCAACAACTCGCGGCTGTACATAACACTTTCCACGTCTCAAATTTGAAGAAATGTTTTGCTAAAGAAGATCTCACTATTCCGTTGGACGAAATCCAAATCAATGAAAAACTTCAATTCATTGAAGAACCCGTCGAAATAATGGATCGTGAGGTTAAGAGACTTAAACAAAACAAGATACCGATTGTTAAGGTTCGATGGAATGCTCGTAGAGGACCTGAGTTCACCTGGGAGCGTGAAGATCAGATGAAGAAGAAATACCCGCATTTATTTCCAGAAGATACGTCGACACCTCCAACTGCTTAAAATTTCGGGACGAAATTTATTTAACGGGTAGGTACTGTAGTGACCCGAACTTTTCCATGTTTATATATATATTAAATGAAATTATTATTTACATGATTAAGTGTTTCCAACATGTTAATCATTCAAACTTGTTAAGACTTGATTAATTGAAATAGGTTTCATATAGACAATTGACCACCCAAGTTGACCGGTGATTCACGAACGTTAAAACTTGTAAAAACTATACGATGACATATATATGGTTATATACATAGTTAACTTGATTTTATTATAAGTATGTATCTCATTAGGTATTTTAACAATGAGTTATATACATAAAAATGAGACTATTAATTTAAGAAATTCGAAAACGATATATATAACGATTATCGTTATAACAACGTCTTACTAGGTACATATGAATCATATTAAGATATTGATACACTTAGTTAATTATGTTAAATGATAATTAAATATATTATTAAGTGTATTAACAATGAAATACATATGTAAAAATAAGACTACTAACTTAATGATTTCGAAACGAGACATATATGTAACGATTATCGGTGTAACGACATTTAACTGTATATATATCATACTAAGATATATTATATATCATAATATCATGATAATATAACAATTTAACATCTCATTTGTTATAATAAACAATGGGTTAACAACATTCAACAAGATCGTTAACCTAAAGGTTTCAAAACAACATTTACATGTAACGACTAACGATGACTTAACGACCCAGTTAAAATGTATATACATGTAGTGTTTTAATATGTATTCATACACTTTTGAAAGACTTCAAGACACTTATCAAAATACTTCTACTTAATACAAGAAACTACCGAGAATATCATCCAAATTCAACAACGGTTGAAAACCGCCCAAAGTCGACAAACGAGCTACGCCGACATTAAAAGAAAAGACATAGAATTTAAAATTTGAGAGATGGTCATGCTTAAGGTTGCACCTTAGAAAGGTGTTGTTCGATTTGGTAAATGAGGGAAATTAAATCCAAGGTATATTGGACCATTCAAGATTATTGATCGTGTCGGACCAGTAGCTTACCGACTTGAGTTACCTCAACAACTTGCGAATGTACATAACACTTTCCACGTCTGGAATTTGAAGAAATGTTTTGCTAAAGAAGATCTCACTATTCCGTTGGACGAAATCCAAATCAATGAAAAATTTCAATTCATTGAAGAACCCGTCGAAATAATGGATCGTGAGGTTAAGAGACTTAAACAAAACAAGATACCGATTGTTAAGGTTCGATGGAATGCTCGTAGAGGACCCGAGTTCACCTGGGAGCGTGAAGATTATATGAAGAAGAAATATCCGCATTTATTTCCAGAAGATACGTCAACACTTCCAACTGCTTAAAATTTCGGGACGAAATTTATTTAACGGGTAGGTACTGTAGTGACCCTAACTTTTCCATGTTTATATATATATTAAATGAAATTGTTATTTACATGATTAAGTGTTTCCAATATGTTAAGCAATCAAACTTGTTAAGACTTGATTAACTGAAATAGGTTTCATATAGACAATTGACCACCCAAGTTGACCGGTGATTCACGAACGTTAAAACTTGTAAAAACTATATGATGACATATATATGGATATATATATAGTTAACATGATATTATGATAAGTAAACATATCATTAAGTATATTAACAATGAACTACATATGTAAAAGCAAGACTACTAACTTAATGATTTTGAAACGAGACATATATGTAACGATTATCGTTGTAACGACATTTAATGTATATATATCATATTAAAAGATATTCATACATCATATTATCATGATAATATAATAATTTAAAATCTCATTTGATATTATAAACATTGGGTTAACAACATTTAACAAGATCGTTAACTTAAAGGTTTCAAAACAACACTTACATGTAACGACTAACGATGACTTAACGACTCAGTTAAAATGTATATACATGTAGTGTTTTAATATGTATTCATACACTTTTGAAAGACTTCAAGACACTTATCAAAATACTTCTACTTAACAAAAATGCTTATAATTACATCCTCGTTCAGTTTCATCAACAATTCTACTCGTATGCACCCGTATTCGTACTCGTACAATACACAGCTTTTAGATGTATGTACTATTGGTATATACACTCCAATGATCAGCTCTTAGCAGCCCATGTGAGTCACCTAACACATGTGGGAACCATCATTTGGCAACTAGCATGAAATATCTCATAAAATTACAAAAATATGAGTAATCATTCATGACTTATTTACATGAAAACAAAATTACATATCCTTTATATCTAATCCATACACCAACGACCAAAAACACCTACAAACACTTTCATTCTTCAATTTTCTTCATCTAATTGATCTCTCTCAAGTTCTATCTTCAAGTTCTAAGTGTTCTTCAAGTTCTAGTTTTATAGAATTTATGAAGAACACTTAGAACTTGAAGATAGAACTTGAGAGAGATCAATTAGATGAAGAAAATTGAAGAATGAAAGTGTTTGTAGGTGTTTTTGGTCGTTGGTATATGGATTAGATATAAAGGATGTGTAATTTTGTTTACTTGTAAATAAGTCATGAATGATTACTAATAT
Organism: Rutidosis leptorrhynchoides; assembly: GCF_046630445.1. NCBI lineage: Eukaryota > Viridiplantae > Streptophyta > Magnoliopsida > Asterales > Asteraceae > Rutidosis > Rutidosis leptorrhynchoides. The sequence continues at coordinate 417,154,419 of NC_092336.1, forward strand.
TTTTGTAATTTTATGAGATATTTCATGCTAGTTGCCAAATGATGGTTCCCATATGTGTTAGGTGACTCACATGGGCTGCTAAGAGCTGATTATTGGAGTGTATATACTAATAGTACATACATCTAAAAGTTGTGTATTGTACGAGTACGAATACGGGTGCATACGAGTAGAATTGTTGATGAAACTGAACGAGGATGTAATTTTAAGCATTTTTGTTAAGTAGAAGTATTTTGATAAGTGTCTTAAAGTCTTTCAAAAGTGTATGAATACATATTAAAACACTACATGTATATACATTTTAACTGAGTCGTTAAATCATCGTTAGTCGTTACATGTAAATGTTGTTTTAAAACCTTTAGGTTAACGATCATGTTAAATGTTGTTAACCCATTGTTTATTATATCTAAAGAGATGTTAAATTATTACATTATCATGATATTATGATGTATTAATATATATTAATATGACATATATACAACTAAATGTCGTTACAACGATAATCGTTACATATATGCCTCGTTTCGAAATCATTAAGTTAGTAGTCTTGTTTTTACATATGTAGTTCATTGTTAATATACTTAATGATATGTTTACTTATCATAATACCATGTTAACTATATATATATATCCATATATATGACATCATATAGTTTTTACAAGTTTTAACGTTCGTGAATCACCGGCCAACTTGGGTGGTCAATTGTCTATATGAAACCTATTTCAATTAATCAAGTCTTAACAAGTTTGATTGCTTAACATGTTGGAAACACTTAATCATGTAAATAAAAATTTCATTTAATATATATAAACATGGAAAAGTTCGGGTCACTACAGTACCTACCCGTTAAATAAATTTCGTCCCGAAATTTTAAGCAATTGGAGGTGTTGACGTATCTTCTGGAAATAAGTGTGGGAATTTCTTCTTCATCTGATCTTCTCATTCCCAGGTGAACTCGGGTCCTCTACGAGCATTCCATCGAACCTTAACAATTGGTATCGTGTTTTGCTTAAGTCTTTTACCCTCACGATCCATTATTTCGACGGGTTCTTCGATGAATTGAAGTTTTTCGTTGATTTGGATTTCATCTAACGGAATAGTGAGATCTTCTTTAGCAAAACATTTCTTCAAATTCGAGACGTAGAAAGTGTTATGTACAGCCGCGAGTTGTTGAGGTAACTCAAGTCGGTAAGCTACTGATCCGACACGGTCAATAATCTTTAATGGTCCAATATACCTTGGATTTAATTTCCCTCTTTTACCAAATCGAACAACGCCTTTCCAAGGTGCAACTTTAAGCATGACCATCTCTCCAATTTCAAATTCTATATCTTTTCTTTTAATGTCAGCGTAGCTCTTTTGTCGACTTTGGGCGGTTTTCAACTGTTATTGAATTTGGATGATCTTCTCGGTAGTTTCTTGTATTATCTCCGTACCCGTAATCTGTCTATCCCCCACTTCACTCCAACAAATCGGAGACCTGCACTTTCTACCATAAAGTGCTTCAAATGGTGCCATCTCAATGCTTGAATGGTAGCTGTTGTTGTAGGAAAATTCTGCTAACGGTAGATGTCGATCCCAACAGTTTCCGAAATCAATAACACATGCTCGTAGCATGTCTTCAAGCGTTTATATCGTCCTTTCGCTCTGCCCATCAGTTTGTGGATGATAGGCAGTACTCATGTCTAGACAAGTTCCTAATGCTTGTTGTAATGTCTGCCAGAATCTTGAAATAAATCTTCCATCCCTATCAGAGATAATAGAGATTGGTATTCCATGTCTGGAGACGACTTCCTTCAAATACAGTTGTGCTAACTTCTCCATCTTGTCATCTTCTCTTATTGGCAGAAAGTGTGCTGATTTGGTGAGACGATCAACTATTACCCAAATAGTATCAAAACCACTTGTAGTCCTTGGCAATTTAGTGATGAAATCTATGGTAATGTTTTCCCATTTCCATTCCGGGATTTCGGGTTGTTGAAGTAGACCTGATGGTTTCTGATGTGCGTAGAGGTGTATACAAAATAGTTATATTTTTATAAGGAAAATACTATTAAATACGATACAATTTTACACAAGTTATTTATTTATTTATAAGGTGGATATACCTAAACCTTGCTACAACACTTATAGGCAGTGTACCTAATCGTACAGTAGTGTAGTTTTTAGTAAGTCCGGTTCGTCCACAGGGAACTCGCCAAGTTTAACGCTATATTTTTTTAACCTATAATTATAAAAATACAAAAATATATAAATAATATTATTATTATAAAAGGGGGTTTTTACCGTTTAATGACCGGTTTGTCGATTTTAAAACTTTAGTCGCAGTTAAAACCTAATGTAAAATATTAAATATATAAAAGACTTAATTTAAAGCGTAAAGTAAATAACGATAATGAAATTGCGATAAATAAAAGTGCGATAAATAAAATTGCGATAATTAAAAAATACGATAATTAAAAGTGCAATTAAATGAAATGACAGTAAATAAAAGTGCGATAATTAAAAGTGCAATTAAATATGAAATAAAGGAATTATGCTTATTTAAACTTCCGTAATCATGATGTTCGACGTGTTGATTTTAGTTTATTACCATGGGTTAATTGTTCTTTGTCCTGGATTATTCAATATGTCCATACGGATTTGTCCATAATAGTCCATCAGTCATAATCATAAAATGAGGAAGTCTTCGTCAAATTATTCTTATTCCCGAAGTCAAATATTCTAACTAATTGGGGATTCGAATTGTAACAAGGTCTTAATACTTTGTTTAATGAATACACCAGGTTATCGACTGCGTGTAGTCCAAGGTTTTACTACTTTGTTAACAATTACACCAATTACCCTTGAATGTAATCCACCCCTGTTTCAACAAGTCAATTAACTATTAATCCAATCCTGTGTCCGGTAAAATGAACAATTATTAGTATTTATAGATATCCCGCCCACCGTACCCAGTCAAGCGTATGTGGTTATATATAAATATGTCAAATTATAAGTCTATATATTAAATTAACGAGGTATCGTTAAGTTAATATAAAGCTTATTAATAGCCCATAGTCTAATTTCCACAAGTGTCTTTCTTTTGTCCAAACCCCAATTATGGTACAAAGCCCAATTACCCAATTTTAATATTTAGCCCAACATCACGATTACTTCGGCTTAAATAAGCATAATAATAACTTAGCTACGAGACATTAATTTAAAAAGGTTGAACATAACTTACAATGATTAAAAATAGCGTAGCGTTACACGGACAGAATTTCGACTTACACCCATACAACATTCGCTAACATACCATTATTATTAGAATTTAAAATTAAAATTAAAATTAAAATATAATATATATATATATATATATATATATATATATATATATATATATATATATATATATATATATATATATATATATATATATATATATATATATATATATATATATATATATATATATATATACGTGAGAGAGATAGAGAAAAAGATATATTAATTTGAGCCAAAAAACGCAAAATTTATAGATGTGGCCTGACTTCTGCTGCCATGCGATAGCATGGACTTTTAGCTTCCAGGCCATGCGATCGCATGGCCTGCTTTTCCAGCTCACAAGAGTTTGTTTGCATCTTGCCGACGGTTTATAAATATATATATATAATATATAAATAATTTTAAGAATTATTTAAATATTATATTATATTTATGTGCATAGTTGACTCGTAATTTTTAGTCCGTTGCGTCGAGCATTGAGAGTTGACTCTGGTCCCGGTTCCGGATTTTCGAACGTCTTTGCGTACAATTTAATATCTTGTATTTTGCGTTTTGCGTCTTGTAATCTTGTAATTTCGAGACGTTTCTCATCAATAATTGGAACCACTTTGATTGTAATTTGTACTTTTGAGCTTTTTGGTCGTTTGCGTCTTCAATTCGTCGAATCTGTCTTTTGTCTTCATCTTTTATTATTTAAACGAATATCACTTGTAAATAGAACAATTGCAACTAAAAGCTTGTCTTTCTTGAGGGATAATGCTATGAAATATATGTTCGTTTTTAGCATTATCAAATATTCCCACACTTGAGCGTTGCTTGTCCTCAAGCAATATAATCTTGAAATAAAAACATACTAGAATCACTTCTTTATTCTTCACACTTTGTACATCAGTGATTTCTATACGGCGGTATAAACAATGATAGTAACGTTATGGTTTACAGTCCCACATGACTATAAAAATTTAGATCCTTAAGGAAATTGGATCTTTATGAAAACATTTGATCTTTTGAAAATTAAATCTAGCTTTTACCCCAGATAAGTTTTCCGGAATAACCCTTCACCGGTGTTTGCAAATTGTTTTTGTGGGTTTGGTGGGTTTCAGATTTGAAAATTTTAGCTCAAAACTTGCGGTTTTGTGTCACCCACTTACTAACCTTGTATTGGGAAAGCAACACGTCCAGTTTACTTGCTCCGTATATTACCTTTCGGTAAACTACCGTCCGGTTGTAAAGGAAAGCGTTGAACAAGAAACTGTTAAGGCAATGTCCCATGACATGCTTTTAATTATGGTCTATAACGTGTCGGATGCAATTACTATCCTTGGTAGGAGCAATAGTAAAACTCACCCTATAGTTTTTCGGTATGGCACAAGGTCCTGTCTTCGACCATGCTATGCAACCACCGTTCTTACGGTTGACACCCGATTTGGTTCAGGTGACCTAATGAATTCCAGGTGAATTCCTAGGATTTTACGTTCAATGGTAATGAACGCATTAAAAATGGGTTTTCAGAAAACAAATCGGTTTGTAATTTTGATCAAAGTATTTTCTCGTTCAAGATCGAGTTTAGATATCATCGAATTCCATGAGTTTGTAATTCTCAATCATTAAAAGTCAATCTCTAGGATTGAGTAATATCAGGCTTAAAAGCTGATTTTTAATCTTTTAAGGAGATTATCCTTTCTGGGGGTCTGATTCATTAGTCTTATCAAGCTAATTTGCACGGCGCCCTCCCCATTTTACGAGACAGATCCTCTCATGGTTAGGATAAGTCTGACCACTTGGAGACCCTGTTTGATGCTGAGGTCCGTGGATTTTCAGCTGATTTTCGAGAAAACTTTTCAAGGTTTTTCGTCAACCTACAGCTGATCTGGACGACAACTTCATGACCTAAATCAAGAAGTGCATGTCTTTTTCGGAAGACTTTACTTCTTTTTAATGATGGAATTGATTCATCGTGTAGATCCATCTTTCTTTCAAATATATTACAGTTTTCCGGGTAAAACAGTTATTTTTGTCCAAAACAAAAGTATCTTCAATTATTTGTACAAAAATATGTGATATATGTTTTAAATAACTTGGTAAATTTTTCCCACACTTGGCTTTTATTTTCCTTTCTTTGCCTTTTTATTGTCCTCTATTCCATTTTAAATGAATTCTAACATTTTGGGTTGTTTCTCAATTTATGTCCTTTCCGAGGTAACAATAATTTCGGTGTTAACACCTAGTTTTATCGTTCATAAATATGTATAAACATGATTTTGAATTCATTTAATTGAAAATTTTGAAAATTTTACTAGAGTTGGGTAGTCAGTATATAAGACTAGGGCTGTTCTTTATTATCAGAGAGCACTAGATTCTAATACAACTACTGCGTTACTAGTATTTTTAATGGTAACCAAGTGTATAAGTTAAAATTTTAAAAATCCGAAAGAATTTAACCCCTTCCCACACTTAAGATCTTGCAATGCCCTCATTTGCAAGAAATCAGTAATAATTTAAATTATTGAGGGTGATTAGCGTAGAAAAATGATTAAATTTTACCAAAGTTTCCAAACATATTGGCGTTTGTTTGCTGAATGATAAATGGTGCACATCATTTGTTCATTCCTTCTTGTTGTTACATCACATTTGTTTTTCGTTTTGTCGTCAAAATTATTAGCTTTTGCTGAACTTAATGTCAGTCTTTGAAAATGCGCTGTTTTACTCTGTTGTGTACAATTGACAATATACATACATACAAATATAAACATGCATGGTAATTTGAAATGGGACTTAAAATCCCACTTTCAAATCAAATGTGAAATATTAGTACAACATAATAAATATATTAAACATACATAAAAGTATCAAAATATAATGTGTTTAAACATAAATAAATAAAAATAATAAAAAGATAAAAATCATAGAAATCACCAACGGAACTATATCAATCTGGATAGGGGTTCCAGTTCATGTCGTCGGTCGGGTTCCATGGTTGGTGATAGGTGCACTGGTAGGCCTGGTTAGGGTCGTAGAGAGTATATGGTGGTCTCATCTCTGGCTGGTGTGGAGGATAGTAAGTAGGTCGGGTCGGAATGTAGTGATCCTGAGGTGACAGCCGGCTCATGATCTGACACTGATGATAGTCCCATCTATCATGCTGTTGTTGCCTGGAATGCTCGTAATCATTCCGGGCTTGCCACTGCTCCATCCGACTAAATCTCTCCCCGTTTGTCATATCTACCTCATCTACACGCTGGTAGACGTCAGTCATAGCCTCCCTAATGACATCCCTAATGTAATCTGCTTCCTCCATTTCCTCATCTGAACCTCTCTCTACCTAAGGATGACTACCAACATAGGGTATTGCCTGATTACGTCTGCTTTTTAATACCTTAGCACCCTGATAGACCCTCAATCCTAAAGGCTCAACCTGTTCCCTACATACCATAAGTGGACCACCTTGATCCCTATCTACACCCAAATACTCTCCAATGAGAGTAACAAAAATACCTCCTCCTATTATTCCCCCTTCCTGTATTCCTTCCACCATCTTAGACAAATAAAAACTAACACAGTAAGGGATATTAACAAAGCCTCTTGGGTCTCGAATACACTTTAGGTAAAATAAATCATGTAAGGTCATTTTCTCCTTATTGTGACCTCTCTGTGTAATCGAGTTAGCCAAAAATCTATGAATTATACGAAGCTCGGCTTTGTTAATATGTAAGTAGGAGTGTTTTCCTCCCAACGTAAAAACATTATAATCTGACATACGCCTCCAGACGGCGTTAGCGTCAAAATTCCTATCTACCCTTTCACCACGATAAATCAAATTCATACAATCCGGTAGTAGTAATTCACCAGGAGTATATATCTGCAAAGCCCTGGCCATGTCTAGCATGGACATTCTGTACATCCTACGGCCAAGTATAAATCTAAGAAAACTTCTATCTTCTAATCTATCTAAAACTAAGAAATCATGTAAGGTCATTTTCTCCTTATTGTGACCTCTCTGTGTAATCGAGTTAGCCAAAAATCTATGAATTATACGAAGCTCGGCTTTGTTAATATGTAAGTAGGAGTGTTTTCCTCCCAACGTAAAAACATTATAATCTAACATACGCCTCCAGACGGCGTTAGCGTCAAAATTCCTATCTACCCTTTCACCACGATAAATCAAATTCATACAATCCGGTAGTAGTAATTCACCAGGAGTATATATCTGCAAAGCCCTGGCCATGTCCAGCATGGACATTCTGTACATCCTACGGCCAAGTATAAATCTAAGAAAACTTCTATCATCTAATCTATCTACATCTGCATTTAACGCTATAGTACTCATAAGCTCAATACACCATTCCTTATATACAGGTCTACGAATGGTGAATAAACGTTTCCAATCTTGAAAAGAAGAACTGCCATATCTTTGGATTAGATGCTCCCTAACTGAGTTAACTAGTTGGACCCTTTCTAAAGGCTCCCAATCGATTACCCTCGGGACTTCTACATTTTTCGGTATCAGTTTGAATTTGTTACTTTGATATGTCGGGTAATCTCTCCAGCTTCATTCGAATCTCAGATTAGGATGCAACGTGTGTTCAGGAATCGTTGGGTATTCTACTGGCGGATGCATCGGAAATACTATAAAGGCATCAACAAATTGTAGCAGATCATAATAAGGTACGTGTTGATCAGGTTGATGGTGTTGTTCCTGTTGTGGTTCTTGTTTGGGTTCTGGTTCGTATTGCATTTCTGGTTCAGGTTCTGGAGCAGGTTGTCTAGATGATGATGATGCACCATCAGTATTAGTAAATCTCTGCAAAACACATTAAACATAAAATTTGTGCATCCAAATATGCATTAGTGTTAGCAAAATAACAAATTAACACAATTACAATAACATGTTAAATCAAAATTAAACTTATACGCATTTTCACAATTTTTACAATTCTACACTTTTTCAAATAAGCATATATGAAAATGTTTACAAAGTTCATAAGCATTCAACTCAAATAACATGTTAAAACAACCATTACTAGCAATTAAACAAGTTTCAAATGGCATTTATATCAATTTAATCAAGTTCATGAATTTTATACCTAAAAAGTCCACTTTAATTCTCAAAAATCATGTTTAGGATCAAAATTTGGATCATTTAGCTACCTAAACATGTTACACTACTTAATTTAGCAATAATTCATGACAAAAATGGGCCATAACCTGTTTATATCAAAAAGCCCCAAATTGCTCAAGAACACAAACCATAGATTCCTAAAAATTTTGAAGTTTTTGGCTTCAAATCATGTTAAATAGCATCAATCTAGGTTATACATGCATAAAATACTAACAATTTAACTCTAATTATACTAGAAATTAACAAAATCAAATTAGACAAAATATAGCTCAAGAACAATAAAAATCAAATTTAAGGAGGTTTAGGGGTGAAATTGTTACCCTTCTTGATAAACCTCTTATCAAATTCATGTTTAGAGCGGATTGTAGCGAGAAATTTGGTGAAAAAATGATGAAATTTGAGAGGTTTTGGGGTGTATGTTCGTGTATTTGTGTGTGTGTTGTGTGGAGAGCAGAACGCAACTGACCTTTTGATCCTGTCCAGATTTTTCCTCCCATGCGATCGCATGGCTTTACAGGCCAAACCCCATACGATCGCATGGGGTCTGGGTACTGTTTATATTTATATATATATATATATATATATATATATATATATATATATATATATATATATATATATATTTATATTTATATATATATATATATATATATATATATATATATATATATATATATATATATATAAAACTTATACTTTTGAAACATAAATTAATAAAATTTTAAAAATTTGTTTCTTTTTAGGAGTGAGGGCGTTTCGGATCGTTGTCCTAGTCCGTCTCTCAACAAAGTTTTAAAATTTGTTACTTTTTAAGCGTCGTTTTAAAAGCAAAGATTTTTGGGTTTTTTTAATGTTTTTGGCATACTTTAGTTTAATAAGATTAAAAATAATGATAATAAAAGTTCTCATCCCTCCCTTGGTAAAGCAATTTCGGTTCAACGACCTAGTTTTCAACTCACGACGAATTTTTAAAAATCATATTTTTAACTTAGTGAAATAAAGTAAATTTTTGTTTTTAAATTCACACCAAACTTAAATTTAAATTGCATAAAATTAAAAATTCATATAAATATCATTTTTATACATACAAACTTATATTAAAAATATTAATTTTTCAAATATTTACAAACTTAATTATATTGATTTTAAAAAGTTTACAATAATAATTTAATATTAATTTTAAAAACAAAGTAAAAATAAAATTAAAAATCTTTTTGGTCTTTTATCCCACGTTAATCAATCAAATATTATCAAAAATATACGCCCATCTTTTCGGTAAAGTAATTTCGGTTCAACGACCTAGTTTTACTCCTGACGAATTTCTGAAATATTTTGAGTTGATTGATTAAAGATATTTATACCTTAAGAATAAACGGTAAATTTCGCAGTGATGTAATAAATTTTTGTATGATATCAATAATTTCGGTTACGCATACCTAATTTTATTGAATACCAATTTAATACTTTATAGCGAACGATTCAGCGTTTATTATCAAAAGGTTAAAAGCAATAAAAATAAAAATAAAAAACTGTACATACTTACCTGTGAGAAAGAATTCTCAGAGACCTGCTTTAGCCGACTCATAAGAGAGTCGTGTGATTTGGTTCTCCATAGCTACATAAGCATAACCTCGAATCTTCAATATCTTTTCTTCTAAACATATAAACGGTCCTTCTCTGCATAGAGTAACAAATTCGGTATTTGAATATGTTTGATTATTTGAACATTTACCTTCGTGTGACCATTTTCAACATTTGTAACATCTTTCAAGGTGTCGTGCTCTTCTTTTCGTTGCGGATTTTGATTTTCCTTTTCCAAAATGGATCTTATGATGATCTTTTCTGAGTTCTTTTCTTACTCCGTCCATTTTATCTCTTATGAATGATACCAGTTCACTCGGAAGTGTGTCATTATTACGTTTAGTAATCATAGCATGTAGCATTAGACCATGGTTCAGATCAAAGGAATTCTTCATCTCGTTAAACCTAAAAAAAATAAAAATTCAGAATGGGGGGAGAAGACTAGTTCTTTAGGGTCTGCTAGGGAAAGACCATTCGGATTCCATTCTCGGAAACTACACGAAAACAGAATATCTGACTCTAACAGAAATACATATTACCCTAAAAAGATTCAAACTCCCCATACTTAGTTAGATGTGGTGTTGAAATTGTGATTAACGTTATTTTCAATTGGATCATCAACAACTTGTATATCTCTGACTTTTGCTTCAATCCATGTGTTGATTTCCTCCGTAACTTTCACAAATTCAACTAACATTGCCTTTTCTTTTGGTGATAAATTGGATACTAATCGGTTACATAACTTAAAGTTTCCCTTAATCTTAGCATCGTGAATCCGTTTATAAAGTTTCTTCATTGAATTATTAAAAACGGGTTCATCTAATTTTGTATCATCAATGGGGTTCTTTGTGATCGGATCATCATTAAGTGTTTCTTCATCTTCCCTACACTTATGCGTTTTTATTGGTCTAACAGTTTTGGTTGGTGGAGATCTAAACTTTCGGTTCACAAAGGTGATCTATTTATCACCATCCCTAAGTGTCATTCTATCTTCTCTTAAATCAATGAATGCTTCGGTGGTTGCTAAAAATGGGCGACCTAAAATTAGAGGAATATCAAGGTTTTCCTCCATATTAATAACTATGAAGTTTGCAACAAAGGTCAAACTTCCCACGTTAACAAGTAAATTATTTGCTATTCCAACCGGGTGTTTAATGGTTAGGTCAAATGATTGAACACCTATTTTGGTTGGTTTTAATTTACCAATACCTATTCTTTTGTATAAGGAAAGAGGCATAATATTTGCATTTGCTCCTAAATCTGCGAGTCCATTATATATAGCACCATCATTAAGCAAGCAAGAAATGATAAATTCGACCGGGTCTCCTACTTTAGTAAGTCGAGTTGGTTTGTAAACCTTTTTCGGGTGTTCTTTTCTTGGTTCTTTCACTTCTATTTGAACTTCTCGTTCACATTTTTCTTCGTTTCTTGGAATGGAAGGTTTGTATAAGAATTCTTCTTCATCACTCCAATTTGAATCCTCCCTATTTTCCATTTTTGATTTTTCATATGTTGTTGATAACATATTTATGTTTTTATTTTGAAGGTTTTCTTGGGTGGTGAAATTATGATTGACTTCATTGTCAACTTCCATCGGACCATGTATGTAATGTTTAACTCTGTGACCATTAACTTTAAATTCAATCCCATTTGAATTTATTAACTCTATTGTTCCGTATGGGAAAACTCTTTTGACTATGAATGGTCCAGACCATCTTGATTTCAATTTTCCAGGAAATAGCTTGAATCATGAATTGAAAAGAAGAACTTTATCTCCTTCCTTAAATTCTTTTGAACTTCTGATTCTTTTATCATGCCATTTCTTCATTCTTTCTTTATAGATTAATGAATTTTCGTATGTTTCATGTCTTAATTCTTCTAATTCGTTTAGTTGACTTAATCGTAGACGTCCGGCTTCATGTAAATCAAGATTACATGTCTTCAAAGCCCAAAATGCTTTGTGTTCAATTTCTACTGGAAGATGACATGCTTTTCCGTAAACGAGTTTAAAAGGTGTGGTTCCAATTGGAGTTTTGTAGGCTGTTCTAAAAGCCCAGAGTGCATCCTCCAATTTCATAGACCATTCCTTCGGATTTGATCCTACAGTTTTCTCTAGAATACGTTTTAAAGCTCGGTTGTTATTTTCAACTTGTCCACTTGTTTGTGAATGATAAGCGGTTGAGATTTTATGAGTTACTCCATATCTTTTAAGAACTTTTTCAAGTTGATTATTACAGAAATGAGTACCCCGATCACTTATTAAAGCTTTCGGTGTTCCGAACCTTGCAAAAAGACGTTTTAAAAAGTTGACTACAACTCGTGCATCTTTAGTTGGAAGAGCTTGTGCTTCCTCCCATTTAGATACATAATCAATGGCAACAAGAATGTAAAGGTTATTATGAGATTTTGGAAATGGACCCATAAAGTCAATACCCCAAATGTCAAATACTTCACATACTTGAATGACATTTTGTGGCATTTCATCACGTTGACTTATTTTTCTAGCCCTTTGACATGCATCACAGGATTTGCAAAGAAGGTGTGCGTCTTTGAAAATTGTAGGCCAATAGAATCCAGCATCGTAAACTTTTCTTGCTGTGAGTTGAGGCCCATAATGCCCTCCTGTTGGTCCTGTGTGACAATGGTTTAAGATTTGACTAGCTTCATCTCCGAATACACATCGGCATATTATTCCATCGGGACAACTTTTAAACAAATGTGGATCTTCCCAGAAATAGTGTTTTATATCACTAAAGAATTTCTTTCGTTTTTGGTACGACAACCCTTTTTCAAGGAATCCACATACTAAGTAGTTTGCATAGTCTGCAAACCATGGAATTTCATTATAATCTATCTTCAATAGATATTCATCAGGAAAGTTGTCTTGTATGGCCGATTCATTTAGAACTTCTAATTCAGGATTTTCAAGACGAGAAAGATGATCAGCTGCGAGATTTTCTGCTCCCTTTTTATCTCGGATTTCAATATCGAACTCTTGTAAGAGTAAGATCCAATGGATTAATCGTGATTTAGCATCTTGTTTCGAAAATAGGTATCTAAGAGCAGAATGGTCGGTATAGACCACCGTTTTAGCTAGAACGAGATATGAACGAAATTTGTCAAAAGCAAAGACAATAGCAAGGAGTTCTTTTTCAGTAGTTGTATAAATTGTTTGTGCTCCTTGTAACGTCTTACTAGCGTAATAAATAGGTTGAAATCGTTTTTCAATCCTTTGTCCTAAAACGGCTCCCATTGCAAAATCACTTGCATCGCACATTAGTTCAAATGGTAGATTCCAATTTGGAGTTATCATGATCGGCGCATTAGTGAGTTTTTCTTTAAGAATATTAAAAGATTTGATGCATTCATCCGAAAAGATGAATGGAGCATCCTTTTCTATGAGTTTATTCATAGGAGTGGCAATTTTAGAAAAATCTTTTATGAAACGTCGGTAAAAACCGGCATGCCCTAGAAAACTCCTAACTCCTCTAACATTGGTGGGATATGGAAGTTTAACAATTACATCTACTTTAGATCTATCCACTTCAATTCCTTCCTTTGAAATTTTATGACCAAGAACGATGCCTTCTTTAACCATGAAATGGCATTTCTTCCAATTAAGAACTAGATTTGATTGTTCGCATCTAATAAGCATTCGTTCAAGATTAACTAGACATGATTCAAATGTATCACCGAAGACTAAAAAGTCATCCATGAAAACTTCCATGCATTCTTCTATCATGTCGTGAAAAATCACCATCATGCACCTTTGAAAGGTCGCAGGGGCGTTGCAAAGTCCAAATGGCATGCGTTTGTAAGCAAACGTACCATAAGGGCACGTAAATGTGGTTTTCTCTTGATCTTCGGGTGCTATTGGAATTTGAAAGTATCCGGAAAAACCATCAAGAAAATAATAGTAACTATTCCCGGCTAATCTTTCTAACATTTGATCAATAAAAGGTAAGGAAAAGTGATATTTTCTGGTGGCATCATTTAATTTTCTATAATCAATACAAACACGCCATCCTGTTACAGTCCTAGTAGGAATAAGCTCATTTTTTTTATTTGTGATGACAGTCATGCCACCCTTCTTAGGTACGCATTGAACTGGGCTTACCCATGGACTATCAGAGATTGGATAAATTAAACCTGCATCAAGCAGTTTAATAATTTTTTTCTTAACAACATCTTGCATATTCGGATTTAGTCTTCGTTGGCGTTGCACATACGTTTTATGACCTTCTTCCATAAGGATTTTATGTGTGCAATACGAAGGACTTATTCCTTTAATATCATGAATCTTCCATGCAATAGCTGGTTTATGAGCTTTTAGCACAGTAATGAGTTGAGATTTTTCATTTTTGGTAAGAGAAGACGATATTATTACAGGTAATTCAGATTCACCATGTAAATAAGCATATTCCAAATGGTTTGGAAGTGGCTTTAACTCTAATGTCGGTGGTTCTTCTATCGATGATTTGTATCGATATCTGTCTTCCTCTTTTAGCATTTGAATTTCTTCTGTTGTTGGTTAATATCCATTAGCCATAAGTGTAGCTAACATTTCAGTTTCATCAATTGTTCAGTTCCTTCTCCTAAAGAACATTCTTCTGTTCCTTGTAATTCTGAAAATTCTTCTAACAATTCTGCATGTGAATCTATAGTTTGAATATAATAACATGTATCATCTGCAGATTGCAGTTGTTGCATGGCTCTATCAACTGAAAAGGTAACACTCTCGTCCTCTATACTTAGGGTCAGTTTCTTACCGAACACGTCTATTATTGCTTTAGCCGTGTTTAAGAATGGTCTTCCTAATATGAGAGGAACTTGAGAATCTTCTTCCATGTCCAGAATAACAAAATCTACTGAAAATACTAAAGTACCAACTTTAACTAGCATGTTCTCCGTTATCCCTCTAGGATATTTTACTGATCTATCTGCCAGTTGTATGCTTATTTGTGTTGGTTTCAATTCTCCAAGGTCTATTTTAGCGTATAGTGAATACGGCATTAGATTTATACTAGCACCTAAGTCTGCCAATGCTTCTATTGAACTAAGACTACCCAAAAAATATGGAATCGTGAAACTTCCTGGATCAGATAATTTTTCTGGTATCTTATTCAACAGTACTGCAGAACAATTAGCATTCATAGTAACAGCCGAGAGTTCTTCCATTTTCTTTCTATTTGTGATTAGATCTTTCAGAAATTTAGCATATCTTGGCATTTCTGAAATCACATCAATGAAAGGAAGATTGACATTTATTTGTTTAAACATATCCAAGAATTTGAATTGCTCGGCTTCAAGTCTCTCTTTTCTCATTTTACTAGGGTAAGGAAGTGGTGGTTGGTATGGTTTACCATAAGGCTTTGCCTTAACTGTGTTATCTTCATTAACCTTTTCAACTACCGGTTATGTTTCCTTATCTTGCTCAGGTTGTGGTTCTTGTAGAGTTGGAATAGCTTCATCAAAAATTACAGGCATTTCAGGTGGTTTAAGTATAATACCACTTCTTGTGGTAATGGCTTTAGCTGTTTCATTTCGGGGGTTAGTATTTGTATCACTAAGTAAACTTCCCGGTTTTCTTTCACCTATCAACCTTGCTAGGTTGCTTACATCTTGTTCCAAATTTTGAATAGAAGCTTGTTGATTTTTAAATTCTTGAGCATTTTGTTCATTCGTTTGTTTCTGAGATGTGAAAAACTGAGTTTGAGATTCAACTAGCTTTGACATCATGTCTTCTAAATTTGGCTTTTTATCATCGGTTTGTGGTGGTTTATTCTAAAAAATAGGTCTTTGCTGATTGTAAGTATTATTGGATACTTGTTGATTGCTAGGACCTTGTTGGTTGTTGTATGGAACATTTCGGTTATAATTCTGGTTTTGATTGTAGATCGGTCTTGGCGGTTGATAATTATTCTGATAATTATTTCCAGGCCTTTGGTTCATGTATGAAACATTCTCTCTTTGTTCCATTGTTGGTTCAATACTGAGACAATCTTTTGTCAAATGTGGTCCTCCACACTGCTCACAACTAATTCGTATTGAGTGAATATCTTTAGTCATCTTTTCCATTCGTCTCTCGACAGCATCTATCTTTGCAGAAATGGAATCAAAGTCATGGCTAGAATCGGCTCTAGCTGCTTTAGATGATCTAACGATATCTTTTTCTTGATGCCACTCATGTGAGTGGGAAGCAGTGTTATCAACAATTTTGTAAGCGTCAGTTGCGGTTTTCTTCATAATGGAACCACCAACTGCTATATCGATGTCTTTCCTTGTAGTGATGTCGCATCCTTGGTAGAATATTTGTACTATTTGATAGGTGTCTAAACCATGTTGCGGACATCCTCTCAACAACTTTCCAAATCTTGTCCACGCTTCATATAGAGTTTCATTTGGCTTTTGTGTGAACGTAACAATTTCTCCTTGAAGTCTTACAGCTTTAGATGTCGGAAAGAATTGTTTAAGAAATTTTTCAACTAAAACGTCCCATGTATCAATCGCCCCTTCAGGTAACGATTCTAACCAATCTTTGGCTTCTCCCTTTAAAGTCCAGGGAAATAACATGAGATATATCTGTTCATCCTCCACTTCTCTGATTTTGAATAGTGTACAGATCCTATTAAAGGTACGAAGTTGTTCATTTGGATCTCCCTTCGGTGCACCACTAAATTGGCATTGATTAGTTACCATGTGTAGGATTTGTCCTTTGATTTCATAATCTGGCGCATTAATGTCAGGTTGAGTAATTGCGTGACCTTGGCCAGTGCGTTTAGCTCTCATTCGGTCTTCCATACTTAGAGGTTCCAGATTTTCCATGATTGAATTTGTTGAATCTGAATCACTAGAGTATTCTGATTTAATGGGTTGTTCTTCGACAATCTCCGTTTGAATGATTGGTGGTTCCGGAGGAAAGATTAATGGTTCAGGATCTCTGAATTGTCCTTGAATATCCACAGGATTCTCAATTGTGTTATCGGGTTCAAAAAATGGATTATCGGAAATTTTTTTTTTTTTTTTTTTTTTTTTTTTTTTTTTTGGATTATCGGAAATTTGAATTGGAGTACTTGGTCGACTGGATGACGATTCTAAAGAAAAATCAACGGCGACAATATTTGCTAGATGTCTTGATCTGGTTACAGGTGGTGAACGTATAAAAGGTGGTGAACGTTTTGCTCGGTGCATTCACTGAATATCCTATTAGTTATAAAAGATAAAAATTATATAAGTTATCAAATTAATAGACTTTTCTGATTTTGCCCACATTTCGAATAGCCAATAGATGCAGCAGGTAGCCAGGACCCTTTAAATAGGAAGCCCACAATTCGCCACTAACAAATCCAACTATTACTACGAACCAGAAAATTTTGAATGTCTATCAATTTAACCACTTAAAATAATTTTTCGTTGAAATTTAAAGAAATTTAGAGAAGAAATAGAAAAAAATCTAAGTCCTAAAAACTAGACTGTCGAGAAATAAGAAAGAAAAAGAGCGCGTCGAAAAACGTCGAAAAATAAAAGGTCGAAAAATAATAGGCATCGAAAAATAAAAATAAGAAAGTAGCGCGTCGAAACTTAAAAAGGAACTAAAAACTAAGAATTAAAAGTTGCGTCTAAAAATATTAAAGCTTAAAATAAATACTATATCCAAAACGGCAATTACTTAAAAAGGTACTAAAATATTAAAACGGCGTCGCAAAATTCTAAAGCACCTAAATCTTAGTCTAAAGAAAAAGTACTTAAGAGATTTTACGGCAAAGCCTAAGAGTCTAGAAATAAAAATAATTATGGCAAAATACTAAGTTTAAAACTAAGTACGAACGAAAAATACAAATATTACGCTAAAACAAATAAAAAGATACAAAATATAAAAAGTGACAAAATAGCTTATTTTTATAAAAATATTATTTTTATATTTATTTTATAAAAGTATTAAGTTTATAATTTTAATAAAACTAATTAAACTAAATATAAATTAAATAATAAAACTAAACTAAATAATATTAAATATAACCCTAATTAGGGTTTAATAATAATAATGATTAATAATAACCGTAATTAATGTTGTACGATGTTCAGATGTTGCGTGTCAGGATGCCTCATGCGGTCGCATGGAATTTTACCTTCGGATTCATGCGATCGCATAGGCTAGGGTTTCGGGCCAGAAGTTGGGCTGCTACAGTACCAGGCCGAGTAATTTTATATGTTTTTTTTCTGTTTTAATATTTATAAAAAGTATTTATATAAATTAAATAAAACTTACATTTTTACAAACTAAAAATAGAAATAGAAATATTTTATAATTTTATATATTTTTGAACAACTCTTAAATATATATATATATATATATTTTGTTTTTCTTTTTATATTTTTGTATTTTTGAATTTTTAATATCTAAAACGTATTTTTACAAAAGCTTATTTTTACAAAGGTAAACTAAACATCTTTTTTTTATATATATATAGCGTTGCGCTTTCGGCATTTTAGTGTCCCCGGCAGCGGCACCAAAAATACTTGATGTGCGTAGAGGTGTATACAAAATAGTTATATTTTTACAAGGAAAATACTATTAAATACGATAGAATTTTACACAAGTTATTTATTTATTTATAGAGTGGATATACCTAAACCTTGCTACAACACTTATAAGCAGTGTACCTAATCGTACAGTAGTGTAGTTTTTAGTAAGTCCGGTTCGTCCACAGGGAACTCGCCAAGTTTAACGCTATATTTTTTTAACTTATAATTTTAAAAATACAAAAATATATAAATAATAATATTATTATAAAAGGGGGTTTTTACCTTTTAATGACCGGTTCGTCGATTTTAAAAATTTAGTCGCAGTTAAAACCTAATGTAAAATATTAAATATATAAAAGACTTAATTTAAAGTGTAAAGTAAATAACGATAATGAAATTGCGATAAATAAAAGTGCGATAAATAAAATTGCGATAATTAAAAAATACGATAATTAAAAGTGCAATTAAATGAAATGACAGTAAATAAAAGTGCGATAATTAAAAGTGCAATTAAATATGAAATAAAGGAATTATGCTTATTTAAAATTCCGTAATCATGATGTTTGACGTGTTGATTTTAGTTTATTACCATGGATTAATTGTTCTTTGTCCTGGACTATTCAATATGTCCATACGGATTTATCCATAATAGTCCATCAGTCATAATCATAAAATGCGGAAGTCTTCGTCAAATTATTCTTATTCCCGAAGTCAAATATTCTAACTAATTGGGGATTCGAATTGTAACAAGGTCTTAATACTTTGTTTAATGAATACACCAGGTTATCGACTACGTGTAGTCCAAGGTTTTACTACTTTGTTAACAATTACACCAATTACCCTTGAATGTAATCCACCCCTGTTTCAACAAGTCAATTAACTATTAATCCAATCCTGTGTCCGGTAAAATGAACAATTATTAGTATTTATAGATATCCCGCCCACCGTACCCAGTCAAGCGTATGTGGTTATATATAAATATGTCAAATTATAAGTCTATATATTAAATTAACGAGGTATCGTTAAGTTAATATAAAGCTTATTAATAGCCCATAGTCTAATTTCCACAAGTGTCTTTCTTTTGTCCAAACCCCAATTATGGTACAAAGCCCAATTACCCAATTTTAATATTTAGCCCAACATCACGATTACTTCGGCTTAAATAAGCAAAATAATAACTTAGCTACGAGACATTAATTTAAAAAGGTTGAACATAACTTACAATGATTAAAAATAGCGTAGCGTTACATGGACAGAATTTCGACTTACACCCTTACAACATTCGCTAACATACCCTTATTATTAGAATTTAAAATTAAAATTAAAATTAAAATATAATATATATATATATATATATATATGTATATATATGTATATATATATATATGTATATATATGTATATATATATATATATGTATATATATGTATACGTGAGAGAGATAGAGAAAAAGATATATTAATTTGAGCCAAAATTTATAGATGTGGCCTGACTTCTGCTGCCATGCGATCGCATGGAATTTTAGCTTCCAGGCCATGCGATCGCATGGCCTGCTTTTCCAGCTCACAAGAGTTTGTTTGCATCTTGCCGACGGTTTATAAATATATATATATATATATAATATATAAATAATTTTAAGAATTATTTAAATATTATATTATATTTATGTGCATAGTTGACTCGTAATTTTTAGTCCGTTGCGTTGAGCGTTGAGAGTTGACTCTGGTCCCGGTTCCGGATTTTCGAACGTCCTTGCGTACAATTTAATATCTTGTATTTTGCGTTTTGTGTCTTGTACTCTTGTAATTTTTAGACGTTCTTCATCAATAATTGGAACCACTTTGATTGTACTTTGTACTTTTGAGCTTTTTGGTCATTTGCATCTTCAATTCGTCGAATCTGTCTTTTGTCTTTACCTATTATTATTTAAACGAATATCACTTGTAAATAAAATAATTGCAACTAAAAGCTTGTCTTTCTTGAGGGATAATGCTATGAAATATATGTTCGTTTTTAGCATTATCAGTTTCTGATGCTCAACTTTGACCTTAGGACACGTCAAACATTCTCCTACATATTTATCAACATCGGCTTTCATACCCGGTGATAATGCTAAAAACGAACATATATTTCATAGCATTATCCCTCAAGAAAGACAAGCTTTTAGTTGCAATTGTCCTATTTACAAGTGATATTCGTTTAAATAATAAAAGGTGAAGACAAAAGGCAGATTCGATGAATTGAAGACGCAAATGACCAAAAAGCTAAAAAGTACAAAGTACAATCAAAGGGGTTCAAATTATTGAGTACGAGCCGCAAAACGCAAAGTACAAGATATTAAATTATACGCAAGGACGTTCGAAAAACCGAACCAGGACATGAACCAACTTATAACGCACGACGCAATGGAACGAAAGTTACAAAATAATTATGTATATAAATATAATATAATATATAATTAATTATATAAATTATATATATATTATATTTATATATTAAAATCGTCGGCAGTCAAAAGATCCAAGAATGTTAGCTGGAAAAGGAGGCTCCGCACTCGCGGAGTTCTAAAGTGCAAAAGCTCCGTACTCGTGGAGCTGCACAGTAAAATGTGGGCCTATAAAAGCCATCGAATTCTGCACGAAAAAACACATCTTTTTCTAATCTATCCTCTCTATCTCTCTGTAATATATATATATATATATATATATATATATATATATATATATATATATATATATATATATATATATATATATATATATATATATATATATATTATAATTTTAATTTAATATATATCTCTCTCTATCTCTCTTATTGGCAGGAAGTGTGCTGATTTGGTGAGACGATCAACTATTACCCAAATAGTATCAAAACCACTTGCAGTCCTTGGCAATTTAGTGATGAAATCCATGATAATGTTTTCCCATTTCCATTCCGGGATTTCAGGTTGTTGAAGTAGACCTGATGGTTTCTGATGCTCAGCTTTGACCTTAGAACACGTCAAACATTCTCCTACATATTTATCAACATCGGCTTTCATACCCGGTGATAATGCTAAAAACAAACATATATTTCATAGCATTATCCCTCAAGAAAGACAAGCTTTTAATTGCAATTGTCCTATTTACAAGTGATATACTTTTGACGAATTGAAGACGCAAACGACCAAAAAGCTAAAAAGTACAAAGTACAATCAAAGAGGTTCAAATTATTGATGAGGAACGTCTAAAAATTACAAGAGTACGAGCCGCAAAACGCAAAGTACAAGATATTAAATTATACGCAAGGACGTTCGAAAAACTAGAACCAGGACATGAACCAACTAATAACGCACGACGCAACGGAACGAAAGTTACAAATTAATTATGTATATAAATATAATATAATATATAATTAATTAATTATATATATTATATATATTATATTTATATATTAAAATCGTCGGCAGTCAAAAGATCCAAGAATGTTAACTGGAAAAGGAGGCTCCACACTCGCGGAGTTCTAAAGTGCAAAAGCTCCGCACTCGCGGAGCTGCACAGTAAAATGTGGGCCTATAAAAGCCATCGAATTCTGCACGAAAAAACACATCTTTTTCTAATATATATATATATATATATATATATATATATATATATATATATATATATATATATTATAATTTTAATTTTATTTTTAATTTAATAATAATGAGGGTATGTTAGCGAATGTTGTAAGGATGTAAGTCGAAATTCTGTTCGTGTAACGCTACGCTATTATTAATCATTGTAAGTTATGTTCAACCTTTTTAAATTAATGTCTCGTAACTAAGTTATTATTATACTTATTTAATTCCGAAGTAATCGTGATGTTGGGCTAAATATTAAGATTGGGTAATTGGGCTTTGGACCATAATTGGGGTTTGGATAAAAGAACGACATTTGTGAAAATTAGACTATGGGCTATTAATGGGTTTTATATTAACTTAACGATACCTCGTTAATTTAATATAAAGGTTATAATTTGACGTATCTATAAATAACCACATACGCTTAATCGGGTACGGTGGGCGGGATATCTATAAATACCAATAATTGTTCATTTTACCGGACACGGAACTGGATTAATAGTTTATGGACTAGTTGAAACAGGGGTGGATTATATTCAAGGGTAATTGGTGTAATTGTTAACAAAGTAATAAAACCTTGGATTACACGTAGTCGATAACCTGGTGTATTCATTAAACAAAGTATTAAGACCTTGTTACAATTCGAATCCCCAATTAGTTGGAATATTTGACTTCGGAAATAAGAATAATTTGACGAAGACTTCCGCACTTTATGATTATGACAGATGGACTATTATGGACAAACTCGTATGGACATATCGAATAATCCAGGACAAAGGACAATTAACCCATGGTAATAAACTAAAATCAACACGTCAAACATCATGATTATGGAAGTTTAAATAAGCATAATTCCTTTATTTCATATTTCATCGCACTTTTATTTACTGTCATTTTATTTAATTGCACTTTTAATTATCGCACTTTTTAATTATCGCAACTTTTATTTACTGTCATTTTATTTTATTGCACTTTAATTTATCGCACTTTAATTATTGTCATTTACTTTATGCTTTAAATTAAGTTATATTTATTTTTTTTACATAAGGTTTTGACTGCGACTTAAGTTTTTAAATCGACAAACCGGTCATTAAACGGTAAAAACCCCTTTTATAATAATAATAATACTTCTTATATTTATATATATATTTATATACAAATATAGATTTTAAAAATATAGCGTTTAACTTGGCTAGTTCCCTGTGGACGAACCGGACTTACTAAAAACTACACTACTGTACGATTAGGTACACTGCCTATAAGTGTTGTAGCAAGGTTCAGGTATTTCCACTCTATAAATAAATAAATAACTTGTGTAAAATTGTATAGTATTTAATAGTATTTCGTAGTAAAATATAAGCTATTTCATATACACCTCTACGCACATCAAGTATTTTTGGCGCCGCTGCCGGGGAACAACACTTAACGCCGAAGTGAGACGCTATTAAAAAGTAAAAAAAAAATTAGTTTTTAAGTTATTTTTAAAAATATATTTACATAAGTTTTTAAATATCATAAATATAAAAAAATATATATCTTTAAGTCTTAAAAAAATATTTTTAGTTATAAAATACTAATAAGTAATTTTTATTCAAAATATAAGTTTTAGTTATATTATAAAACATTTTCTATAAAATAAAAACAGAAAATTAAAAACAAAACAAAAAAGTAAAAAAAATATATATAACTGAACCTGTAATTTTTCGACCTGCACTTCAACTGAACCTGCATCCTTCGCACTCGCGGAGTTTTTGAACTGAGGATATCCGCACTCGCGGAGGTGTCTGACAGGTCAAACATTGCAGCATTAATTACGAAATTAGGGTTAAATTATTTATTATTAATTATAATTAGGGTTTATATTTAATATTAATTAGTTAATTAAATTTGTATTTTTAAGTTTTATTTAGTTTTATTAATATATAAATTAATACTTTTATAAAAAAAATATATAAAAATAATATTTTTATAAAAATTGTATTTTTTTACAACTTTAAGTTTTATTTTTATTTCGTACCTTTTTAATCGTTTATTCGTAATATTTATATTTTTCGCTCGTAATTAGTTTTAAGACTAGTATTTGCCGTAGTTTATTTTTATTTTTAGATTCTTAGGCTTTGCCGTAAAATCCCTTAAGTACTTTTTCTTTAGACTAAGATTTAGGTGCTTTAGAATTTTGCGACGCTGTTTATAAATTTTAGTTTTTTTTAAGTTTCGACGCGCTACTCTTTTTTTATTTTTCGACGTCTTATTTTTCGACCTTTTATTTTTCGACGTTTTTCGACGCACTCTTTTTCTTTCTTATTTCTCGCCGCTCTAGTTTTTAGGACTTAGAATTTTCTCTACTTCTTCTCTAATAATTCAAAACGAAAAATTATTTTAAGCGGTTAATTTTGATAGACATCCAAAATTTTCTGGTTCGTAGTAATAGTTGGATTTGTTAGTGGCGAGTTGTGGGCTTCCGATTTAAAGGGTCCTGGCTACCTGCTGCATCTATTGGCTATTCGAAACGTGGGCAAAATCAGAAAAGTCTATTAAATTTGATAACTTATATAATTTTTATCTTTTATAACTAATAGGATATTCTGTGAATGTACCGAGCAAAACGTTCACCACCTTTTATACGTTCACCACCTGTAACACGATCAAGACATCTAGCCAATATTGTCGCCGTTGATTTTTCTTTAGAATCGTCATCAAGTCAACCAAGTACTCCAATTCAAATTTCCGATAATCCATTTTTTGAACCCGACCTCACAATTGAGAATCCGGAGGATATTCAGGGACAATTCAGAGATCCTGAACCATTAATCTTTCCTCCGGAACCACTAATCATTCAAACAGAGATTGTCGAGGAAGAAACCGTTAAATCAGAATCCTCTAGTGATTCAGAATCAACCATTAAAATCATGGAAAATCTGAAACCTTTAAGCATGGAAGACCGAATGAGGGCTAAACGCACTGGCCTAATGCGCCAGATTATGAAATCAAAGGACAAATCCTACACATGGTAACTAATCAATGCCAATTTAGTGGTGCGCCGAAGGAAGATCCAAACGAACATCTTCGTACCTTTAATAGGATTTGTACTTTATTCAAAATAAGAGAAGTGGAGGATGAACAGATATATCTCATGTTATTTTCCTGGACTTTAAAGGGAGAAGCCAAAGATTGGTTAGAATCGTTACCTGAAGGGGCGATTGATACATGGGACGTTTTAGTTGAAAAATTTCTTAAACAATTTTTTCCGGCATCTAAAGCCGTAAGACTTCAAGGAGAAATTGTTACGTTCACACAAAAGCCAAATGAAACTCTATATGAAGCATGGACAAGATTTGGAAAGTTATTGAGAGGATGTCCGCAACATGGTTTAGACACTTATCAAATAGTACAAATATTCTACCAAGGATGCGACATCACTACAAGAAAAGACATCGATATAGCAGCTGGTGGTTCCATTATGAAGAAAACCGCAACTGAAGCTTACAAAATTATTGATAACACTGCTTCACACTCACATGAGTGGCACCAAGAAAAAGATATCGTTAGATCATCTAAAGCAGCTAGAGCCGATTCTAGCCATGACTTTGATTCCATTTCTGCAAAGATAGATGCTGTTGAGAGACGAATGGAAAAGATGACTAAAGATATTCACTCAATACGAATTAGTTGTGAGCAGTGTGGAGGACCACATTTGACAAAAGATTGTCTCAGTATTGAACAAACAATGGAACAAAGAGAAAATGTTTCATACATGAACCAAAGGCCTGAAAATAATTATCAGAATAATTATCAACCGCCAAGACCAATCTACAATCAAAATCAGAATTATAATCGAAATGTTCCATACAACAACCAACAAGGTCCTAGCAATCAACAAGTATCCAACAATACTTACAATCAGCAAAGACCTATTTTTCAAAACAAACCACCACAACAAACCGATGATAAAAAGCCGAATTTAGAAGATATGATGATGAAGATAGTTGAAACTCAAACGCAGTTTTTCACATCTCAGAAACAAACTAATGAACAAAATGCTCAAGCATTTAGAAATCAACAAGCTTCTATTCAAAATTTGGAACAAGAAGTAAGCAACCTAGCAAGGTTGATAGGTGAAAGAAAACCGGGAAGTCTATCTAGCGATACAAATGCTAACCCCCGGAATGAAACAGCTAAAGCCATTACCACAAGAAGTGGTATTACACTTAAACCACCTGAAATACCTGTAATTTCTGATGACTCTATTCCTACTCCACAAGAACAACAACCTGAGCAAGAAAAGGAAACAGAACCGGTAGTTGAAAAGGTTAATGAAGATAATACAGTTAAAGCTAAACCTTATGTTAAATCATGCCAACCACCACTTCCTTACCCGAGTAAAATGAGAAAAGAAAGACTTGAAGCCGAACAATCCAAATTTTTGGATATGTTTAAACAAATAAATGTCAATCTTCCTTTCATTGATGTAATTTCAGGAATGCCAAGATATGCTAAATTCTTGAAAGATCTAATCACAAATAGAAAGAAAATGGAAGAACTCTCGGCTGTTACTATGAATGCTAATTGTTCTGCAGTGTTGGTGAATAAGATACCGGAAAAATTTTCAGATCCAGGAAGTTTCACAATTCCATGTTTTCTGGGTAGTCTTAGTTCAATAGAAGCATTGGCAGATTTAGGTGCTAGTATAAATTTAATGCCATATTCATTATACACTAAACTAGACCTTGGAGAATTGAAACCAACAAGAATAAGTATACAACTAGCCGATCGATCAGTAAAATATCCTAGAGGGATAATGGAAAACATGCTAGTTAAAGTTGGTACTCTAGTATTTCCAGTAGATTTTGTTATTCTGGACATGGAAGAAGATTCTCGAGTTCTTCTCATATTAGGAAGACCATTCTTAAACACGGCTAAAGCAATAATAGACGTGTTCGGTAAGAAATTGACCCTAAGTATAGAGGACGAGAGTGTTACCTTTTCAGTTGATAGAGCCATGCAACAACCGCAATCTGCAGATGATACATGTTATTATATTCAAACTATAGATTCACATGCAAAATTGTTAGAAGAATTTTCAGAATTACAAGGAACGGGAGAATGTTCTTTAGGAGAAGGAACTGAACCAATTGATGAAACTGAAATGTTAGCCGCACTTATGGCTAATGGATATGAACCAACAATAGAAGAAATTCAAATGCTAAAAGAAGAAGACAGATATCGATACAAATCATCGATAGAAGAACCACCGACATTATAGTTAAAACCACTTCCAAACCATTTGGAATATGCTTATTTACATGGTGAATCTGAATTACCTGTAATAATATCGTCTTCCCTTACGGAAAATGAAAAATCTCAACTCATTCTTGTGCTAAAAGCTCATAAACCAGCTATTGCATGGAAGATTCATGACATTAAAGGCATAAGTCCTTCGTATTGCACACATAAAATCCTTATGGAAGAAGGTCATAAAACGTATATGCAACGCCAACGAAGACTAAATCCGAATAAGCAAGATGTTGTTAAGAAAGAAATTATTAAACTGCTAGATGCAGGTTTAATTTATCCAATCTCTGATAGTCCATGGGTAAGCCCAGTTCAATGCGTTCCTAAGAAAGGTGGCATGACTGTCATCACAAATGAAAAAAAATGAGCTTATTCCTACTAGGACTGTAACAGGATGGCGTGTTTGTATTGATTATAGAAAATTAAATGACGCCACCAGAAAAGATCACTTTCCCTTACCTTTCATTGATCAAATGTTGGAAAGATTAGCCGGAAATAGTTACTATTGTTTTCTTGACGGTTTTTTCGGATACTTTCAAATTTCAATAGCACCCGAGGATCAAGAGAAAACCATATTCACGTGCCCTTATGGTACTTTTGCTTACAAACGCATGCCATTTGGACTTTGCAACGCCCCTGCAACCTTTCAAAGGTACATGATGGAGATTTTTCACGACATGATAGAAGAATGCATGGAAGTTTTCATGGATGACTTTTCAGTCTTCGGTGATACATTTGAATCATGTCTAGTTAATCTTGAACGAATGCTTATTAGATGCGAACAATCAAATCTAGTTCTTAATTGGGAGAAATGCCATTTCATGGTTAAAGAAGGCATCGTTCTCGGTCATAAAATTTCAAAGGAAGGAATTGAAGTGGATAGAGCAAAAGTAGATGTAATTGCTAAACTTCCACATCCCACCAATGTTAGAGGAGTTAGGAGTTTTCTAGGGCATGTCAGTTTTTACCGACGTTTCATAAAAGATTTTTCTAAAATTGCCACTCCTATGAATAAACTCCTAGAAAAGGATGCTCCATTCATCTTTTTAGATGAATGCATCAAATCTTTTAATATTCTTAAAGAAAAACTCACTAATGCGCCGATCATGATAACTCCAAATTGGAATCTACCGTTTGAACTTATGTGCGATGCAAGTGATTTTGTAATGGGAGTCGTTTTAGGACAAAGGATTGAAAAACGATTTCAACCTATATATTATGCTAGTAAGACGTTACAAGGAGCACAAACAAATTACACAACTACTGAAAAAGAACTCCTTGCTATTGTCTTTGCTTTTGACAAATTTCGTTCATATCTCGTTCTAGCTAAAACGGTGGTCTATACCGACCATTCTGCTCTTAGATACCAATTTTTGAAACAAGATGCCAAACCAAGATTAATCCGTTGGATCTTACTCTTACAAGAGTTCGATATTGAAATCCGAGACAAAAAGGGAGCAGAAAATCTCGCCGCTGATCATCTTTCTCGTCTTGAAAATCCTGAATTAGAAGTTCTAAATGAATCAGTCATACAAGATAACTTTCCTGATGAATATCTATTGAAGATAGACTATAGTGAAATTCCATGGTTTGCAGACTACGCAAACGACTTAGTATGTGGATTCCTTGAAAAAGGGTTGTCGTACCAAAAACGAAAGAAATTCTTTAGTGATATAAAACACTATTTCTGGGAAGATCCACATTTGTTTAAAAGTTGTCCCGATGGAATAATACGTCGATGTGTATTCGGGGATGAAGCTAGTCAAATCTTAAACCATTGTCACACAGGACCAACAGGAGGGCATTATGGGCCTCAATTCACAGCAAGAAAAGTTTACGATGCTGGATTCTATTGGCCTACAATTTTCAAAGACGCACACCTTCTTTGCAAATCCTGTGATGCTTGTCAAAGGGCCGAAAAAATAAGTCGACGTGATGAAATGCCACAAAATTTCATTCAAGTATGTGAAGTATTTGACGTTTGGGGTATTGACTTTATGGGTCCATTTCCAAAATCTCATAATAATCTCTACATTCTCGTTGCCATTGATTATGTATCTAAATGGGCGGAAGCACAAGCTCTCCCAACTAACGATGCATGAGTTGTAGTCAACTTTTTAAAACATCTTTTTGCAAGGTTTGGAATACCGAAAGCTTTAATAAGTGATCGGAGTACTCATTTCTATAATAATCAACTTGAGAAAGTTCTCAAAAGATATGGAGTAACTCATAAAATCTCAACCGCTTATCATCCACAAACAAGTGGACAAGTTGAAAATACCAACCGAGCATTAAAACGTATTCTAGAGAAAATCGTAGGATCAAATCCGAAGGAATGGTCCATGAAATTGGAGGATGCACTTTGGGCTTTTAGAACAGCCTTCAAAACTCCAATTGGAACCACACCTTTTAAACTCGTTTACGGAAAAGCATGTCATCTTCCAGTAGAAATTGAACACAAAGCATTTTGGGCTTTGAAGACATGTAACCTTGATTTGCATGAAGCTGGACGTCTATGGTTAAGTCAACTAAACGAATTAGAAGAATTAAGACTTGAGGCATATGAAAATTCCTTAATCTATAAGGAAAGAACGAAGAAATGGCATGATAAAAGAATCAGAAGTTCAAAAGAATTTAAGGAAGGAGATAAAGTTCTTCTTTTCAATTCACGATTCAAGCTATTTTCTGGAAAATTGAAATCAAGATGGTCTGGACCATTTATAGTCAAAAGAGTTTTCCCATACGGAACAATAGAGTTAATAAATTCAAATGGGATTGAATTTAAAGTTAATGGTCACAGAGTTAAACATTATACATGGTCCGATGGAAGTTGACAATGAAGTCAATCATAATTTCACCACCCAAGAAAACCTTCAAAATGAAAACATAAATATGTTATCAACAACATATGAAAAATCAAAATTGAAAAATGGGGAGGATTCAAATTGGAGTGATGAAGAAGAATTTCTATACAAACCTCCCATTCCAAGAAATGAAGAAAAAGAAGTTCAAATAGAAGTGAAAGAACCAAGAAAAGAAAACCCAAAAAGGGTTAACAAACCAACTCGACTTACTAAAGTAGGAGACACGGTTGAATTTATCATTTCTTGCTTGCTTAATGATGGTGCTATATATAATGGACTTGCAGATTTAGGAGCAAGTGCAAATATTATGCCTCTTTCCTTATACAAAAGATTAGGTATGGGTAAATTAAAACCAACCAAAATAGGTGTTCAATCATTTGACCTAACCATTAAACACCCGGTTGGAATAGCAAATAATTTACTTGTTAAAGTGGGAAGTTTGATCTTTGTTGCAAATTTCATAGTTATTAATATGGAGGAATACCTTGATATTCCTCTAATTTTAGGTCGCCCATTTTTAGCAACCACCGAAGCGTTCATTGATGTAAGAGAAGGTAGAATGACACTTAGAGATGGTGACAAATCGATCACCTTTGTGAACCAAAAATTTAGATTTCCACCAACCAAAACTATTAAACCAATAAAAACGCCTAAGTGTGGGGAAGATGAAGAAACACTTAGGTGTTGTTTATTTTCCTGGCTGCAGACCTTATTATGTCTTATGTCTGCGTGCCCGTGGACGTTTTGACTGCAAACAGTTTGTTTTTCTGAAGACATAAGATAAAATTATGTCTTATTATGTCTGCAGCCTCGCAGACTTAGGAATGTGCTTCTAAGTGCTGCAGACAAAATTAAGTTATGTTGCAGACCTAAAAACAAACAGTCTTCATTATTCAGCATACAGATCTTTAGTCCACATCTTCTTTACAGACATGGTCCGCAGATCTTCAGACAAAAACATCTTAAAAAACAAACAGCACCTTAATGATGATCCGATAACAAAGAACCCTATTGATGATACGAAATTAGATGAACCCGTTTTTAACAGTTCAACGAAGAAACTTTATAAACGGATTCACGATGCTAGGATTAAAGGGAACTTTAAGTTATGTAACCGATTAGTATCCAATTTATCGCCAAAATAAAAGGCGATGTTAGTTGAATTTGTGAAAGTTACGGAGGAAATCAGCAAATGGATTGAAGCAAAAGTCAGAGATATACAAGTTGTTGATGATCCAATTGAAAATAACGTTAATCACAATTTCAATACCACATCTAACTAAGTGTGGGGAGATTCAAATCTTTTAAGGGTAATATGTATTTATGTTAGAGTTAGATTTTCTGTTTTCGTGTAGTTTTTGAGAATAGAATCCGAATGGTCTTTCCCTAGCAGACCTGATAAGGCTAAAAAGGAACATATATTTCATAGCATTATTCCCCAAGAAAGACAAGATTTTAGTTGCAATTGTTCCATTTTCAAGTAATATTCGTTCATATTAAATAAGTGCGAAGACAAAAGGCGAAAACGACGATTTGAAGACGCAAAGGTCCAAAATGCTCAAATGTACAAGATACAATTCAAAAGGTTCAATTTATTGAGGAAGAACGTCTAAAAATGACAAAAGTACAAGTTACAAAACGCAAAGTACACGATATAAAATAGTACGAAAGGACGTTCGAAAATCCGGAACCGGGACATGAGTCAACTCTCAACGCTCGACGCAACGGTGTAAAAATTACGAGTCAACTATGCACAAGAATAAAATATAATATTTAAATAATTCATAATAAGAATAATATTAAATAATAAAAAGTTGTTAATTGAGCATAGTTCAGGGGTCATAAATGAAAATTCAAATTCATAATTCGCCTATAAAAGGCAGTGAATTCGATGTTTTAGGTAACCTTTTTCCAATCTTTTTCTTTTCATTTCTATGTAACGTATTATATATAATATTAATTTTAATTTTAATTTTAATAATAATTTTAATTATGCTTTAGTTTAGTTATGTAACAAATGATTTACGGGTTTTAAGTCAAGACTCTGCCCGTGTAATACTACGATATTAATACCCACTGTAAGTTATGTCTTTCCTTTTTAATTTAATGTCTCGTAGCTAAGTTATTATTATGCTTATTTAAAACGAAGTAATCATGATGTTGGGCTAATTACTAAAATTGGGTAATTGGGCTTTGTACCATAATTAAGGTTTGGGCAAAAGACCGACACTTGTGGAAATTGAACTATTGACTATTAATAGATGGGGGGTATTGTCTAATTGAGTGACAACTCATTGGAGTCTGTCGAACCTATCTTCAAATTAATTAACCTAATAATTAATAATGATTATGGTTGTCCTATTTAGTGATGTTCATATGGAATCTGTTATAATCATTTAATTAATCAATTGGGTTGGGTAATTGATTATTCATTCTGATCAAGTGGATGAATTAATATTCATAAACTAATTAAAACAGGGGTGGATTACATACAGTGATAACTGGTGTAATTGTTGACAGAAGTGATAACTGCGTCACAGTTTAAATCCTTAATCAGTTGGAATATTTGACTTCGGGTATAAGGGTAATTTGACGAGGATACTCGCACTTTATATTTATGACCGATGGACTATTATGGACAAAAACCAGATAGACGTATCAAATAAACCAGGACAAAGGACAATTAACCCATGGTAATAAATTAAAATCAACACGTCAAACATCATGATTACGGAAGTTTAAATAAGCATAATTCTTTTATTATATTTCTCATCGTATCTTTATTTACTGTCATTTTATTACTCGCAATTTTATTTATTGTCATTATTTTACGCACTTTAATTATCGTCATTTATCTTTACGCTTAAAATATAGAATCGACAAACCGGTCATTAAACGGTAAAACCCCCCTTTTATAATAATATTACTACTTATATAATTATATATATTTTGTATAAATATAGTTAAAAATATAGTAAGTATCACTAGGTCCCTGTGGAACGAACCGGACTTACTAAAAACTACACTACTCTACGATTAGGTACACTGCCTATAAGTGTTGTAGCAAGGTTTAGGTATATCCCATCCGTAAATTAATAAAACTTGTGTCATATTTTGTAGTATTTCCTAGTAAAAATAATACTATTTCGTACCCTCACGCTACATCATCAAGTTTTTGGCGCCGCTGCCGGGGACTCGACGAAACACTATATTTTTAATTTATATTTGTAAAAAAAAAAAAAAATGACACGCTTTGTCCCTCTTTTGTTGTACTAGTTTTAAAAAAAAAAAATCCACCCAATTAAAAAAATATTTATATCCCCGCACTTAAGTGCATTATTAGTGCATTATTAGTTAAATATAATTTTGTTTGTCAAATAAATAAAAAAAAAAATTATATTGATCTTATCATACTAAAAGATCGGGCCCGGTCCATTTTCTAGTTAACGTATTAAAAAAAACAAGATTTTAAATAAGTGCGATTGTTCGTTTTAGCCTTTCATGGGGTATAATATTACTTTATTTTTAAAGCGAATAAAGTGAGCTGTCAAACTAAATCACTTTTTCATTAAGTTTATAAATTTTAATTTAATAAAATAAAAATTAAAATAAAAATAAAAATAAAAAGAGTGATAGGATCAGTAGGCTAGCTAGTTCACTGGGACTTGTGACTACCTACACAAAATTCAATGAATCACACACAAAAACTAATATTCAACCTCATGTGATTTACAAGTTCAAAGCATTCAAAGAAAGATTCTGCCAACCCATTTTTGCCTACTCCGTAACATTTTCTTTTTATTAGTTGTAAGTGTTGTAAAAAAAAAAAAAAAATAGCGTGCTTTGTTGAATGCTTTTGGACCTAATTCATGCACCTAAATTCATGCACAATAATTCATGTCGTGATTTGTTGAATGCTTTTGGACTTGACATAATAATAAAGATATTTTTTTTTTTCGAAACCTTTATGAAACACGCATGTACTGATCTACCAACATCACATCCTTTTTATTTTAGTCTCTTTAAAATTAATTAAGTTGTGAGGTGGAGGTTAATTTCGTGAGCCATAATTAAAGGTATGTTGCTTTATTTTGTGATCTTATCTCTATTCCTTTCTCTCTTTGATGCATAACCGAACCAAACACCCTTTGTCCTCAATCTCTTTGTTTTGGGATATTTTTATTTAATCAAACGAGTTTGACTTTTTAAACTTTAATTGTTTAAATTTGGCTTGTGACTTTCATTATTTAGTTTATAACAATTTTGACACTTTCATTTTTTTTTGTGATAACTCAGGGTGATAATATTGTATCGAATTTTTTTTAGTTAAAAAAAAAAACGTTAAAAAAAAAAAATTATTTTAAGTTTTATTACCTTTAGATTTTTAGACTCTAGTTACAATTTTTAGTATTAAGTTTAGTTTTGCCATAGTTATTTTTATTTCTAGAATTTTTAGGATTGCCGTAAAATCCCTTAAGTGCTTATTCCTTAGACTAAGATTTAGGTGCTTTAAAATTTTGCGACGCCGTTTTTCGCGCTACTTTCTTATTTTTATTTTTCGACGCCTATTTTTCGACCTTTTATTTTTCGACATTTTTCGACGCGCAATCTTTTTCTCTCTTATTTCTCGCCATTCTAGTTTTTAGGACTTAGAATTTTTTCTACTTCTTCTCTAAATTTCTTAAAATTAAGAAAATATATTTTAAGTGGTTAAATTGATAGACATCAAAATTTTCTGGTTCGTAGTAATAGTTGGATTTGTACGTGGACCGGGTTATTGGAGTCAAACAGTACTCAATTATATTGAGACCAAACGAATCCTGCCCCTCTGCTGCATCTTTTGGCTATTCAAAACGTGGGCAAAATCAGAAAAGTCTATTGATTGGATAACTTATTATAATTTTTCTTTCCTTTTAAAAACTAATAGAATATTCAGTGAATGCACCGAGCAAGACGTTCACCACCTTTTGTACGTTCACCACCTGTAACTAGATCAAGACATTTAGCAAATATAACCGCCGTTGATTTTTCTTTAGAATCGTCATCCAGTCGACCAAGTACTTCAGTTCAAATTTCCGATAATCCATTTTTTGAACCCAACCTCACAATTGAGAATCCAGAGAATATTCAGGAACGGTTCGTAGATCCTGAACCACTAAACTTTCCTCCGGAGCCACCAATCATTCAAACAGAGATTGTTGAGGAACGAACCATTAAATCAGAATCATCTAGTGATACCGATTCAACGAATTCAATTATGGAAGTAAAGGAACCTCTAAGTATGGAAGATCGAATGAGAGCCACACGCACGGGCCAAGGTCACGCCATTATTAAGCCAGAAGTTAATGCGCCAGATTATGAAATCAAAGGACAAATTCTACACATGGTAACTAACCAATGCCAATTCAGTGGTGCACCGAATGAAGATCCAAACGAACATCTTCGTACGTTTAACAGGATCTGTACACTATTCAAAATCCGAGAAGTTGAGGATGAACAGATCTATCTCATGTTGTTTCCCTGGACTTTAAAGGGAGAAGCCAAAGATTGGTTAGAATCGTTACCTGAAGGGGCGATTGACACATGGGATGTTTTAGTTGAAAAATTTCTTAAACGATTCTTTCCGGCATCCAAAGCCGTGAGACTTCAAGGAGAAATTGTTACGTTCGCGCAAAAGCCAAATGAAACTCTATATGAGGCGTGGACAAGATTTGGAAAGTTGTTGAGAGGATGTCCTCAACACGGTTTAGACACTTATCAAATAGTACAAATATTCTACCAAGGTGTCAACGTTGCTACACGAAAAGACATCGACATAACAGCTGGTGGTTCCATTATGAAGAAAACCGCAACTGAAGCTTACAAAATTATTGATAACACAGCCTCCCACTCTCATGAGTGGCATCAAGAAAAAGATATTTTTCGTTCATCTAAAGCGGCTAGAGCCGATTCTAGCCATGACTTTGATTCCGTTTCCGCAAAAATAGATGCTTTCGAAAGACGAATGGAAAAGATGAATAAAGATATTCACGCAATACGAATCAGTTGTGAGCAATGCGGTGGACCACACTTAATGAAAGACTGTCACATTGAACAAACGATGGAACAACGTGAGAATGTTGTCTACATGAACCAAAGGCTGGAAAATAGTTATCAGAATAATTATCAACCGCCAAGGCCAAACTTCAATCGAAATCAAAACATTCTTTACAATCCAAAAGGACCCGACAATAACTCGTATAACCAACAAGGTCCGAATAACCAACCAACTCAAAACAACACTTTCAATCAACAAAGACCTGGCTTGTATAAACCACCACAACAAACCGACGAGAAAAAGTCAAATCTGGAAGAAGTGGTATTTAAGCTAGTTGAATCTCAAACACAATTTATTGAAACTCAAACCCAAACGAATGAGAGGTTTGAGCAGTCATTTAGAACTCAACAAGCTTCCATTTTGAATCTAGAAAAACAAGTAGGTACTCTTGTTAGATTGATGAGTGAAAGGGAACAAGGAAAGCTACCGAGTAATAATGAAGTAAATCCTCGGAATGAAAATGTTAACATGATATCAACAAATTCTGAAAAACCAATACCAGAAGATGGGAAAGTTTTAGATGTAAGTAACAATGAAGAAGTTACACCACCACCACCACCCGAGTATGTAAAGCCAGTGGTGGCACCATACAGACCACCCATCCCGTTTCCAAGAAAAGGAGTTGAGTATGAGCAAGTAATAGGTAATAAAGTTTGTGATACCTCTGGAAAGAAGAAGAAGAAGAATAAAAAAGTGCAAGAAACAAAAACAGTAGAAGTAAACCCGGTGAAGACAGTTCCACCAAATCCTCCACCTAGGGTAGGTGATCCGGGTGAATTTATTGTTCCTTGTCTACTTAGTGACTGTGTCATGTATGATGCACTAGCAGATTTAGGTTCAAGTGTGAGTGTTATGCCTCTTTCATTATATAAGAGATTAGATGTAGGTGAGTTAACTCCAACGGATATGAGTGTTCGACTCCTTGATCAAACCATTAAGCACCCAGTTGGAATTGCTGACAACCTACACGTTCAAGTAGGTAATTTAACCTTTCTAGTCGAATTCATTGTCATTGACATAGAAGAGGACTCAAACATTCCTCTAATTTTAGGTCGACCATTCTTGGCGTCCACCAAGGCGTTATTTGATGTAGGAAATGGAAAAATGACACTTAAAAGTGGTGACAAGTCAATCACCTTTATGATTCGAAAGTCTAAATATCCACAAACCAAAACCGTTGAACTGACAAAAACGATTGGTAAGAACCATGTTGTTTTACCAACTCCAACGGTAATGCTTAACAATAATAGAACGCCTAAGTGTGGGGAAAATGAAGTAACACCTAATGATGACTTGATAATAAAGAACCCCATAGTTGATACGAAATTAAATAACCCCGTTATTAACAGTTCAATGAAGAAACTTTTTAAACGGGTTATTGATGCTAAAAGTAAGGGAAACTTTAGGTTATATAACCGGTTAGTATCCAATCTGTCGCCTAAAGAAAAGGCGAAGCTAGTTGAATTTGTGGATATTACGGAAAAAGCTGGTCACTGGCTTAAAGCAAAAGTCACAGATATGCAAGTTGATTATGGTCCAAGAGAAATTGACGATGAAGTTAATCACAATTTCGACACCACATCTACCTAAGTGTAAGGAGATTCAAATATTCTAAAAAGAAAATGCTGTTTGGAGTTAGTTGTTCTGTTCTCGTGTAGTTCCGAGAATGGAATTCGATTGGTCTTTTCCGCTAACAGACACTAAAGAACTAGTTTTCTCCCTCCATTCTGAATTTTTATTTTTTTTAGGTTTTATTTGAAATTAATATGCATTTTAATTTATGTTTTATTGTGATTTTAAAAACAAAATTTACTTTATTTCTTTAAGTTAAAAATATGATTTTTAAAATTCGTCGTAAGTTGAACACTAGGTCATTGAACCGAAATTGCTTTACCCGAGGGCGGGGCGACAAATTTTGTTATCATTATTTTTAATTTTATTGATCTAAAGCATGCCAAAAATATTATATATTATAAATTTTTGAACGTGGGGTTATGTACCAAACTTCAAAAATATGTATATATATGTTTGTATTTTATGTTATGTACACAACAGGGTAAAACAGCGCACTTTCAAAGACTGTCATGAAGTTCAGCAAAAGCTACTGATTTTGACAAGACGCAAAAAATCAAATGTGAAATAACAATATGTTTGCAAACTCGGTATTTTTAATCACTTTTCTACGCTAATCACCCTCATGAATTTAAATTATAGTCTGATTTCATGCAAATGAGGGCATTGCATGATCTTAAGTGTGGGGAAGGGTTATAAATTCTCTCAGGTTTATACTTGGTTTATTTGCCAAATTTTGTGAAAATTTGAAAAATTTTCAACTAAATAAATTTAAAATCATGTTTATACATATTTATGAACGATGAAAACTAGGTGTTAATACCGAAATTATCGTTACCTAGAAAAGGACATAAATTGAGAAACAACCCAAAACGCTTGAATTCATTTAAAATGGAATAAAGGAAAATAACAAGGCAAAGAAAGAAACTAAGTATGGGGAGAATATACCAAGTTATTAAAAACTATCTATCATATGTTTCTGTAAAGTTATTGCAGGTGCTTTTGTTTTGAACTAAATTAATAGTTTTACCCGGTTTATTGTGATACTTTTGAAAGAAAGATGGATCTACACGATGAATCAATTCCATCATTAGAAGGAAGTAAAGTCTTCCGAAAAAGACACGCGCTTCTTGATTTAGGTCATGAAGTTGTCGTCCAGACCAGCTGTAGGTTGACGAAAAATCTAGGAAAGTCATCACTAAAATCGGCTGGAAATCCACGGACCTCAGCATCAAACAGGGTCGCCAAGTGGTCAGATTTATCCTAACCATGAGAAGGATTTATCTCGTACAATGGGGGGGCACCGTGCAAATTAGCTTGATAAGACTAATGAATCAGATCCCCAGAAAGGATAATCTCCTTTAAAGAACAAAAATCAGCTTTTAAGCCTGATATTACTCAATCCTTGAGATTGACCTTAAAGATTGAGAATTCAAACTCATGGAATTCGATGATATCTAAACTCGAGCTTGAACGAGAAAATATTTTGATAAAAATTACAAACCGATTTGTTTTCTGAAAACCCATTTTCAATGCGTTCATTACCATTGAACGTAAAATCCTAGGAATTCACCTGGAATTCATTAGGTCACCTGAACCAAATCGGGTGTCAACCGTAAGAACGGTGGTTGCATAGCATGGTCAGAGACAGGACCTTGTGCCAGACCGAAAAATCATAGGATGATCTTTACTATTGCTCCTACCAAGGATAGTTCTAGCATCCGACACATTTTTAGACCATGAACAAATGCATGTCATTAGACATTGCCTTAACAGTTTCTTGTTCATCGCTTTCCTTTACAACCGGACGGTAGTTTACCGAAAGGTAATATACGGAACAAGTAAACTGGATGTGTGCTTTCCAATACCGGGATAGCAGTGGATTACACGAACCTAAAAGTTTTAGCCAAAATATTGATCCACAAATATATTTTGCAACACCGATGGTGGATCAAATCAGAAAACTTATCTAGGGTAAAAGCTAGAATGAATTTTCAAAAGATCAAAAGTTTTCATAAAGATCCAATTTCCTTAAGGATCTAAATTTTTATAGTCACGTGGGACTGTAAACCGCCTTTCAAATGTGCACTTTGCTTTGGAAACCGAAAGTAAATCGGCTATTTGATTGCAAGTGTCGTTGTCCTAAACCCAAGGCAACTGTGGATGACACACCCACCTTTAACCATGGTACTATCGTTACTATCATTGTTTATACCGCTCTATCAAAATCACTGATGTACAAAGTGTGAAGAATAAAGAAGTGATTCGTGTGATGTATTATTTTTATTTCAAGACTGTATTGCTTGAGGACAAGCAACGTTCAAGTGTGGGGATATTGATAAGGCTAAAAAGGAACATATATTTCATAGCATTATTCCCCAAGAAAGACAAGATTTTAGTTGCAATTGTTCCATTTTCAAGTAATATTCGTTCATATTAAATAAGTGCGAAGACAAAAGGCGAAAACGACGATTTGAAGACGCAAAGGTCCAAAATGCTCAAATGTACAAGATACAATTCAAAAGGTTCAATTTATTGAGGAAGAACGTCTAAAAATGACAAAAGTACAAGTTACAAAACGCAAAGTACACGATATAAAATAGTACGAAAGGACGTTCGAAAATCCGGAACCGGGACATGAGTCAACTCTCAACGCTCGACGCAACGGTGTAAAAATTACGAGTCAACTATGCACAAGAATAAAATATAATATTTAAATAATTCATAATAAGAATAATATTAAATAATAAAAAGTTGTTAATTGAGCATAGTTCAGGGGTCATAAATGAAAATTCAAATTCATAATTCGCCTATAAAAGGCAGTGAATTCGATGTTTTAGGTAACCTTTTTCCAATCTTTTTCTTTTCATTTCTATGTAACGTATTATATATAATATTAATTTTAATTTTAATTTTAATAATAATTTTAATTATGCTTTAGTTTAGTTATGTAACAAATGATTTACGGGTTTTAAGTCAAGACTCTGCCCGTGTAATACTACGATATTAATACCCACTGTAAGTTATGTCTTTCCTTTTTAATTTAATGTCTCGTAGCTAAGTTATTATTATGCTTATTTAAAACGAAGTAATCATGATGTTGGGCTAATTACTAAAATTGGGTAATTGGGCTTTGTACCATAATTAAGGTTTGGGCAAAAGACCGACACTTGTGGAAATTGAACTATTGACTATTAATAGATGGGGGGTATTGTCTAATTGAGTGACAACTCATTGGAGTCTGTCGAACCTATCTTCAAATTAATTAACCTAATAATTAATAATGATTATGGTTGTCCTATTTAGTGATGTTCATATGGAATGTGTTATAATCATTTAATTAATCAATTGGGTTGGGTAATTGATTATTCATTCTGATCAAGTGGATGAATTAATATTCATAAACTAAATAAAACAGGGGTGGATTACATACAGTGATAACTGGTGTAATTGTTGACAGAAGTGATAACTGCGTCACAGTTTAAATCCTTAATCAGTTGGAATATTTGACTTCGGGTATAAGGGTAATTTGACGAGGATACTCGCACTTTATATTTATGACCGATGGACTATTATGGACAAAAACCAGATAGACGTATCAAATAAACCAGGACAAAGGACAATTAACCCATGGTAATAAATTAAAATCAACACGTCAAACATCATGATTACGGAAGTTTAAATAAGCATAATTCTTTTATTATATTTCTCATCGTATCTTTATTTACTGTCATTTTATTACTCGCAATTTTATTTATTGTCATTATTTTACGCACTTTAATTATCGTCATTTATCTTTACGCTTAAAATATAGAATCGACAAACCGGTCATTAAACGGTAAAACCCCCCTTTTATAATAATATTACTACTTATATAATTATATATATTTTGTATAAATATAGTTAAAAATATAGTAAGTATCACTAGCTCCCTGTGGAACGAACCGGACTTACTAAAAACTACACTACTCTACGATTAGGTACACTGCCTATAAGTGTTGTAGCAAGGTTTAGGTATATCCCATCCGTAAATTAATAAAACTTGTGTCATATTTTGTAGTATTTCCTAGTAAAAATAATACTATTTCGTACCCTCACGCTACATCATCAAGACCCTAAAGAACTAGTCTTCTCCCCCCATTCTGAATTTTTATTTTTTTTAGGTTTTACGAGATGAAGAATTCCTTTGATCTGAACCATGGTCTAATGCTACATGCTATGATTACTAAACGTAATAATGACACACTTTCGAGTGAACTAGTATCATTCATAAGAGAAAAAATGGACGGAGTAAGAAAAGAACTCAGGAAAGATCATCATAAGATACATTTTGGTAAAGGAAAATCAAAATCCGCAATAAAAAGAAGAGCACGACACCTTGAAAGATGTTATAAATGCGGAAAATGGTCACACGAAGGTAAATGTTCAAATAATCAAACATATTCAAATACCGAATTTGTTACTCTATGCAGAGAAAGACCGTTCATATGTTTAGAAGAAAAGATATTGAAGAATTGAGGTTACGCTTACATAGGTATGGAAAATCAAATCACACGACTCTCCTATGAGTCGGCTAAAGCAGGTCTCTGAGAATTCTATTTCACAGGTAAGTATGTACAGTTTTATTTTATTTTATTTATATTGCTTTTAACCTTTTGATAATAAGCGCTGAATCGTTCGCTATAAAGTATTAAATTGGTATTCAATAAAATTA
The DNA here is from genome assembly GCF_046630445.1 of Rutidosis leptorrhynchoides. Taxonomy (NCBI): domain Eukaryota; kingdom Viridiplantae; phylum Streptophyta; class Magnoliopsida; order Asterales; family Asteraceae; genus Rutidosis; species Rutidosis leptorrhynchoides. Next base: position 417,197,055 of record NC_092336.1, read on the forward strand.
GGTATGCGTAACTGAAATTATTGATATCATACAAAAATTTATTACATCACTGCGAAATTTACCGTTTATTCTTAGGGTATAAATATCTTTAATCAATCAACCCAAAATATTTCAGAAATTCGTCAGGAGTAAAACTAGGTTATGGAACCGAAATTACTTTACCGAAAAGAGGGGAGTATATTTTTGATAATATTTGATTGATTAAAGTGGGATAAAAGACCAAAAAGATTTTTAATTTTATCTTTACCATGTTTTTAAAATTAATATTATAAATTTTTAAAATCAATATATTTAAGTTTGTAAATATTTTAAACTACTATTTTTAATATAAGTTTGTAAAATTAAAAACATTAATTATATTTAAATGAATTTTTAATTTTATGCATTTTAAATTTAAGTTTGGTGTGAATTTAAAAACAAAAATTTACTTTATTTCATTAAGTTAAAAATTTGATATTTAAAATTCGTCGTGAGTTGAAAACTAGGTCGTTGAACCGAAATTGCTTTACCCGAGGGAGGGACGAGAAATTTTATTATCATTATTTTTAATCTTATTGAATTAAAGTATGCCAAAAACATATTAAAAAAAACCAAAAATCTTTGCTTTTAAAACAAACGCCAATATGTTTGGAAACTTTGGTAAAATGTAATCATTTTTCTATGCTAATCACCCTCAATAATTTAAATTGTTACTGATTTCTTGAAAATGAGGGCATTGCAAGATCTTAAGTGTGGGAAGGGGTTAGATTCTTTCGGATTTTTAAAAATTTTTGACATAAACACTTGATTACCATTAAAAATACTAGTAACGCATTAGTTGTATTAGAATCTAGTGCTCTCTGATAATAAAGAACAGCCCTAGTCTTATATACTGACCACCCAATTCTAGTAAAAAAAAATTTCAAAATTTTCAACTAAATGAACTCAAAATCATGTTTATACAAATTTATGAACAATAAAACTAGGTATTAACACCGAAATTATTGTTACTTCGGAAAGGACATAAATTGAGAAACAACCCAAAATGTTAGAATTCATTTAAAATGGAATAGAGGACAATAATAAGGCAAAGAAAGAAAAAATAAAAGCCAAGTGTGGAAAAAATTTACCAAGTTATTTAAAACATATATCACATATTTTTGTACAAATAATTGAAGATACTTATGTTTTGGACAAAATTAACCGTTTTACCCGGTAAATTGTAATATATTTGAAAGAAAGATGGATTTACACGATGAATCAATTCCATCATTAAAAGGAGGTAAAGTCTTCCAAAAAAGACACGCGCTTCTTGATTTAGGTCAGGAAGTTGTCGTCCAGACCAGTTGTAGAGTCTACGAAAAACCTTGAAAAGTTTTCTCGAAAATCAGCTGGAAATCCACGGACCTCAGCATCAAACAGGGTCGCCAAGTGGTCAGACTTATCCTAACCATGAGAGGATCTGTCTCGTACAATGGGGGGCACCGTGCAAATTAGCTTATAAGACTAATGAATCAGATCCCCAGAAAGGATAATCTCCTTAAAAGATCAAAAATCGGCTTTTAAGACTGATATTACTCAATCCTTGAGATTGACCTTAAAGATTGAGAATTCAAACTCATGGAATTCGATGATATCTAAACTCGAGCTTGAACGAGAAAATATTTTGATCAAAATTACAAACCGATTTGTTTTCTGAAAACCTATTTTCAATGCGTTCATTACCATTGAACGTAAAATCCTAGGAATTCACCTGGAATTCATTAGGTCACCTGAACCAAATCGGGTGTCAACCGTAAAAATGGTGGTTGCATAGCATGGTCGAAGACAGGACCTTGTGCCAGACCGAAAAACTATAGGGTGATCTTTACTATTGCTCCTACAAAGGATAGTAATTGCATCCGACACGATATAGACCATAATCAAAAGCATGTCACAGGACATTGCCTTAACAGTTGCTTGTTCAACGCTTTCTTTTACAACCGGACGGTAGTTTACCAAAAGGTAATATACGGAGCAAGTATACTGGACGTGTTGCTTTCCTAATACAAGGTTAGCAAGTGGGTGACACAAAACCATAAGTTTTGAGCTAAAATTTTCAAATCTGAAACCCACAAAACCCACAAAAATATTTTGCAAACACCGGTGAAGGGTTATTCCGGAAAACTTATCTAGGGTAAAAGCTAGATTGATTTTTCAAAAGATCAAATGTTTTCATAAAGATCCAATTTCCTAAAGGATCTAAATTTTCATAGTCATGTAGGACTGTAAACCACATCGTTACTATCATTGTTCATACCGCCGTATTGAAATCACTGATGTACAAAGTGTGAAGAATAAAGAAGTGATTCTAGTATGTTTTTTTTCAAAGTACTATATTGCTTGAGGACAAGCAACGCTCAAGTGTGGGAATATTTGATAATGCTAAAAACGAACATATATTTCATAGCATTATCCCTCAAGAAAGACAAGCTTTTAGTTGCAATTGTCCTATTTACAAGTGATATTTGTTTAAATAATAAAAGGTGAAGACAAAAGGCAGATTCGGCGAATTGAAGACGCAAACGACCAAAAAGCTAAAAAGTACAAAGTACAATCAAAGAGGTTCAAATTATTGATGAGGAACGTCTAAAAATTACAAGAGTACGAGCCGCAAAACGCAAAGTACAAGATATTAAATTACACGCAAGGACGTTCGAAAAACCTGAACCAGGACATGAACCAACTAATAACGCACGACGCAACGGACTGAAAGTTACAAATTAATTATGTATATAAATATAATATGATATATAATTAATTATATAAATTATATATATATTATATATATATTATATTTATATATTAAAACCGTCGGCAGTCAAAAGATCCAAGAAAGTTAGCTGGAAAAGGAGGCGCCGCACTCGCGGAGTTCTAAAGTGCAAAAGCTCCGCACTCGCGGAGCTGCACAGTAAAATGTGGGCCTATAAAAGCCATCGAATTCTGCACGAAAAAACACATCTTTTTCTAATCTATCCTCTCTATCTCTCTGTAATATATATATATATATATATATATATATATATATATATATATATATATATATATATATATATATATATTATAATTTTAATTTAATAATAATGAGGGTATGTTAGCGAATGTTGTAAGGGGGTAAGTCGAAATTCTGTCTGTGTAACGCTACGCTATTATTAATCATTGTAAGTTATGTTCAACCTTTTTAAATTAATGTCTCGTAGCTAAGTTATTATTATGCTTATTTAATGCCGAAGTAATCGTGATGTTGGGCTAAATATTAAGATTGGGTAATTGGGCTTTGGACCATAATTGGGGTTTGGATAAAAGAACAACACTTGTGGAAATTAGACTATGGGCTATTAATGGGTTTTATATTAACTTAACGATACCTCGTTAATTTAATATAAAGGTTATAATTTGACGTATCTATAAATAACCACATACGCTTAATCGGGTACGGTGGGCGGGATATCTATAAATACCAATAATTGTTCATTTTACCGGACACGGAACTTGATTAATAGTTAATGGACTAGTTGAAACAGGGGTGGATTATATTCAAGGGTAATTGGTGTAATTGTTAACAAAGTAATAAAACCTTAGATTACACGCAGTCGATAACCTGGTGTATTAATTAAACAAAGTATTAAGACCTTGTTACAATTCGAATCCCCAATTAGTTAAAATATTTGACTTCGGGAATAAGAATAATTTGACGAAGACTTCCGCACTTTATGATTATGACTGATGGACTATTATGGACAAACCCGTATGGACATATCGAATAATCCAGGATAAAGGACAATTAACCCATGGTAATAAACTAAAATCAACACGTCAAACATCATGATTATGGAAGTTTAAATAAGCATAATTCCTTTATTTCATATTTCATCGCACTTTTATTTACTGTCCTTTTATTTAATTGCACTTTTAATTATCGCACTTTTTAATTATCACAAAATCATCATTCCCTTCAGGTAATGACAATATAGGTGCCGTAGTTAACTTTTACTTTAACAATTGAAACGCTTTTTCTTATTCATCCTTCCATTCAAATTTCTTCCCTTTATGCGTTAATGCAGTCAAGGGTTTTGCTATTTTGAAAAAATCTTGGATGAATCTCCTGTAATAACCAGCTAGCCCTAAAAATTGGCGTATGTGTTTCGGAGTTTTCGGGGTTTCCCACTTTTCAACGGTTTCAATCTTTGCTGGATCCACCTGAATACCTTCTTTGTTCACTATATGACCAAGGAATTGAACTTCTTCCAACCAAAATGCACACTTTGAAAACTTTGCGTACATTTTTTCTTTTCTTAACAACTCTAGCACTTTTCTCAAATATTCTTCATGCTCTTTTTCATTCTTTGAGTAAATAAGTATGTCATCAATGAAAACAATTACAAACTTGTCAATGTATGGTCCACACACTCGGTTCATGAGGTCCATGAACACAGCTGGTGCGTTTGTCAACCTAAACGACATAACCATAAACTCGTAATGACCGTAACGCGTCCTAAAAGTAGTCTTTGGAATATCATCCTCCTTCACCCGCATTTGATGATACCCAGAACGTAAATCAATCTTCGAATAAACCGACGAGCCTTGTAGTTGATCAAATATGTCGTCGATTCTCGGTAGTGGGTAACGGTTCTTGATGGTAAGTTTATTCAACTCTCGGTAGTCGATACACAACCTGAATGTACCATCTTTCTTCTTGACAAACAGAACAGGAGCTCCCCATGGTGATGTACTTGGTCGAATGAAACCACGCTTTAACAGTTCCTGTAATTGACTTTGTAATTCTTTCACTTCGCTGGGTGCGAGTCTGTATGGAGCACGAGCTATTGGTGCAGCTCCTGGTACAAGGTCTATTTGAAATTCAACGGATAGATGTGGGGGTAATCCCGGTAATTCTTTCGAAAATACATCGGAAAATTCTTTTGCGACGGGAACATCACTGATGTTCTTTTCTTCAGGTTTAACTTCCTTGATGTGTGCTAGAATGACGTAACAACCTTTTTTATTAGTTTCTGCGCCTTCAAACTACTAATAAGATTTAAATTTGCGTTGTTCTTTTCTCCGTACACCATTAAAGGTTTTCCTTTTTCACGCATAATGCGAATCGCATTTTTGTAACAAACGACCTCTGCTCTCACCTTTTTCAACCAGTCCATGCCAATTATTACATCAAAACTCCCTAACTCGACTGGTATTAAATCAATTTTAAACGTTTCATCCCCCAGTTTAATTTCTCTATCCCGACATATATTATCTGCTGAAATTAATTTACCGTTTGCTAATTCGAGTAAAAATTTACTATCCAAAGGCGTCAATGGGCAACTTAACTTAGCACAAAAATCTCTACTCATATAGATTCTATCCGCACCCGAATCAAATAAAACATAAGCAGATTTATTATCAATAAGAAACGTACATGTAACAAGCTCCGGGTCTTCCTGCGCTTCTGCCGTATTAATATTGAAAACTCTTCCGTGGCCCTGCCCATTAGTATTCCCCTGATTCTGGCAATTACTTCTAATGTGGCCCGGTTTTCCACATCCATAACAAACAAAGGCGGCGTTACTTGTTTCGCCACTATTTGTTCCTTTAGTTCTGTTAAACTTTGGTCCGTAGACCTCACACTTTTTCGCACCATGGCCAGTTCTTTTACACTTGGTGCAAAATGTCGTGCAGAACCCATTCTGGTGGTACTCTTCACACCTTTGGCATTTTTGGTTTTTGTTGCCATTGTTGTTATTGATGTTTTTGTTGGGATTGTTATTGTTGTTGGAACAGTTGTTGTAGTTGTTGTAGTTGTTGTTGTTGTTGGGATGTTTGTTGTAGTTATTGTTGGGATTGCGGTTATTATTGCGATTGTTGTTGCGGGTGTGGTTGTAATTGTTGTTGTTGTATTGGTGACCCTTGTCACTGGTTTCTTCCCACTTTCTCTTGAGTTGTTTCGTGTTGGCTTCTTCGGCCGCCTGCTCTTTAATTCTTCCCTCAATCTGATTTATGAGTTTATGAGCCATTCGACTTGCCTTTTTTATGGAAGTGGGCTCATGTGAACTCACATCTTCTTGAATCCTTACTGGTAACCCTTTTATAAATGCGTCGATCTTCTCTTCTTCATCTTCGAACATTCCTGGACATAATAGGCACAACTCTGTGAATCATCGTTCATATGTGGTAATGTCGAACCCTTGTGTTCGTAACTCTCTAAGCTCTACTTTGAGCTTATTGACTTCGTTTCTAGGACGGTACTGCTCGTTCATTAATTGCTTGAATGCCGACCATGGTAGTGCGTAAGCAGCATTTTGTCCTACCTGTTCAAGATAGGTGTTCCACCACGTTAATGCAGTACCTGTGAATGTATGCGTAGCGTACTTAACTTTGTCCTCTTCAGTACACTTACTTATGACAAACACCGATTCGACTTTCTCGGTCCACCGTTTTAATCCAATTGGTCCTTCAGTTCTATCAAATTCCAAAGGTTTGCAGGCAGTGAATTCTTTGTAGGAGCATCCTACACGATTTCTTGTGGAATTAGTTCCACTGCTAGATCCAGAGTTATTGTTATTTTGCATCGCAGCCTGTACTGCGGCTATGTTTGCTGCAAGGAAAACACGAAAGTCTTCCTCGCTCATGTTCAAATTCTGACGAGTCGCCGGTGCCATTTCCTTCAAAAATAGCCCAAAAGAATTGAGTTAATCATATAGAATTTAAGAGTCGTCAATAGTATTTCGTAGCATAATATGAACTTATTTATAAAAGCTTTTTCTTCATATTAGCATTTTATAGTTTTAATTTGGGTAGTACCTACCCGTTAAGTTCATACTTAGTAGCTATTATACAATTCAACTACTACGATTCTATATGAAAAACTTATTACAATAATATTTCGCGTTCAAACTTTTATACAATATTTTACAAACATACAATACCACTATTATACATATAGATGAAATATAGCACATAATAACTTGCTACACAGCAGCTATAAAGGTAATTCTAATTAATACGTAAGTTGTCCAGCAAAGGCAATAAATACACGTAATTCATAAGTCCAGAAACAGGTCATGCATTCTGGTTTTGCTAAAACGACTTCCCATCCTTGATCTTGTGGAAAGTAACCGTTATGACCATTGGCTAGGCAGCATGTTGTAATGTCGTCAAAAGGACGAGGGTTTCATAATGCCCAACAGCCTCGTAGCAATCTAAAAACCTTGTTTCTTATCCCAACTACTGAGTCCGTCACTTGTGAGAATGTTTTATTTAATAGTTGTAATCCGATGTTCTTTTTCTCACTTTGGTGAGAAGCGAACATCACTAACCCGTAAGCATGACATGCTTCTTTATGTTGCATGTTAGAAGCTCTTTCTAATTCACGAAATCCTATGTTGGAATATGTTGAGTCAAAATAGGTTCTTAACCCGTAGCGAAAAATTGCATTTGGGTTCCCCAAATTTAACGCTTTAAAGAAAACACGGCGTAACTTACGGTCTCCCCAATGTGATATACCCCACCTATCAAAGGAAAACCTTTTATAAACTAAGGCATTTCTGGAAAGTCTTTCCAATGTTTGACAAGTTAATTTCTCCATAACTAATTGTGCTGATGAATTCTGACCGACTCTAGACAATATTTCATCAATCATATCCTCTGGTAGGTCTTCTAAAATATTCGGTTGTTTACCCTTAACGTCCATTTTGTGTTTTTATACTGTAAAAATAGACGAGGGTTAGATTCATAAAAGATAATTAACAAACAATACAAGCAATTTTACATTTATTAAAAAAACACAAGCACACTATATTACATATATTACACAACATGATTACAACTCTTTAATCCGACTTACGCGTTTCTTCTTCTTCGGACTTGGTTCGTTTTGCTAATTTCCTAGGGATATATGATGCTCCCCTAATACGAGCTGTCTTTTTCCACAATGGTTTAGAAAAACCTGGTGGTTTAGAGGTTCCCGTGTTATTCTTACATTTTAGGAAATACAGACGTTACCGATACATATAAAGTTCATCGGGGTTGGAATCAGGTTTCTCTATTTTTATACCTTTTCCCTTATTATTTTCTTTTGCCATATTAAATTGGGTCGAGGTAATTTCTATAACATCATCAGAATCCTTATCGGGATCCGATTCATCGAAAAATTGGTAATCTTCCCAATATTTTGCTTCCTCGACGGAAACACCATTGACCATTTTTAACTTTGGTCCGTTGGTTGATGATTTTCTTTTATTTAATCGATTTACTGTAGGTATCAATATTTCTTCCTTCGGAACCTCTTCTTCTTCTTCCGGTTCTTCCTCTTCCAGTTCCTCTTCTTCCGGTTCCTCTTCGGGAATTTGTGAATCTTCCCAAAGTATATTCGACTCTTCATTATTATTAGGTGAGTCAATGGGATTTGTACTAGAGGTAGACATCTATCACACAATATCAAACACGTTAAGAGATTAATATATCACATAATATTTACATGTTAATAATATATAGTTTCCAACAAAAAAGTTAAGCAATCATTTTTTTTTTTTTTGAAGAAAAACACGGTTGAAGTCCAGACTCACTAATGCATCCTAACAAACTCGGTAAGACACACTAATGCGAAAATTCTGGTTCTCTCGGATACCAACTGAAATGTCCCGTTCATATTGATTATAAACGTTCCATATTAATTGATTTCGTCGCGAGGTTTTGACCTCTATATGAGACGTTTTTCAAAGACTGCATTCATTTTTAAAACAACCATAACCTTTATTTTATCGATAAAGGTTTAAAAAGCATTACATAGATTATCAAATAATGATAATCTAAAATATACCGTTTACACACGACCATTACATAATGGTTTACATTAAGAATATATTACATCAAAAATAAGTTTCTTGAATACAGTTTTTACACAATATCATACAAGCATGGACTCCAAATCTTGTCCTTATTTTAGTATGCAATAGCGGAAGCTCTTAATAATCACCTGAGAATAAACATGCTTAAAACATCAACAAAAATGTTGGTGAGTTATAGGTTTAACCTATATATTATCAAATCATAATAATAGACCACAAGATTTCATATTTCAATATACATCCCATACATAGAGATAAAATTCATTCATATGGTGAACACCTGGTAACCGACATTAACAAGATGCATATAGAATATCCCCATCATTCTGGGACACCCATCGGACATGATAAAATCGAAGTACTAAAGCATTCCAAATTCCAGAATGGGGCTTGTTGGGCTCGATAGATCTATCTTTAGGATTCGCGTCAATTTGGAGGTCTGTTCCCAAATTCTTAGGCTACCAAGCTAAAAAGGGGCATATTCGGCTTCGATCATTCACCCATATAATGTAGTTTCATTTACTTGTGTCTATTTCGTAAAACATTTATAAAATTGCATGTATTCTCATCCCAAAATATTAGATTTTAAAAGTGGGACTATAACTCACTTTCACGGATTTTTACTTCGTCGGGAAGTAAGACTTGGCCACTGGTCGATTCACGAACCTATAACAAATATGTACATATATATCAAAGTATGTTCAGAATATATTTACAACATTTTTAATACGTTTTAATGTTTTAAGTTTATTAAGTCTGCTGTCCTTGTTAGTAACCTACAACTAGTTGTCCACAATTAGATGTACAGAAATAAATCGATATATATTATCTTGAATCAATCTACGACCCAGTGTATATACGTCTCAGGCTAGATCATAACTCAAAGTATATATATTTTTGGAATCAACCACAATCCTGTATAGCTAACTCCAACATTACTGCATATAGAGTGTCTATGGTTGTTCCAACTAATATATATACATGGGTCGATATGATATGTCAAAACATTTGCATACGTGTCTATGGTATCCCAAGATTACATAATATATTAGAATACATGTATAATACAATATAAGTTAGCTAGGATATGATTTGTATAGAATTGTTACAATATTTCCCGTAGCTACAACAATAAAAAATATCCAATCTTGTTTTACCCATAACTTCTTCGTTTTAAATCCGTTTTGAGTGAATCAAATTGCTATGGTTTCATATTGAACTCTATTTTATGAATCTAAATAGAAAAAGTATAGTTTTATAGTCAGAAATACAGGTTACAAGTCGTTTTTGTAAAGGTAGTCATTTCAGTCGAAAGAACGACGTCTAGATGACCATTTTGGAAAACATACTTCTACTTTGAGTTTAACCATGATTTTTGGATATAGTTTCATGTTCATAAGAATAATCATTTTCTCAGAAGAACAACTTTTAAATCAAAGTTTATCATAGTTTTTAATTAACTAACCCAAAATAGCCCGCGGTGTTACTACGACGGCGTATATCTGGTTTTACGGTGTTTTTTGTGTTTCCAAGTTTTAAATCATTAAGTTAGCATATAATATAGATATAGAACATGTGTCTAGTTGATTTTAAAGGTCAAGTTATAAGGATTAACTTTTGTTTGCGAACAAGTTTAGAATTAACTAAACTATGTTCTAGTGATTACAAGTTTAAACCTTCGAATAAGGTACTTTTATATATATGAATCGAATGATGTTATGAACATCATTACTACCTCAGGTTTTATGGATAAACCTACTAGAAATGAGAAAAATAGATCTTGCTTTAAAGGATCCTTGGATGGCTTGAAAGTTCTTGAAGCAGAATCATGACACGAAAACAAGTTCAAGTAAGATTTCCACTCGAAATAAGATTGTTATAGTTATAGAAATTGAATCAAAGTTTGAATATGAGTATTACCTTGTATTAGAAAGATATCATACTGTAAATAAGAAAGATTTCTTGAGGTTGGATGATCACTTTACAAGATTGGAAGTAAGCTAGCAAACTTGGAAGTATTCTTGATTTTATGAAACTAGAACTTATAGAATTTATGAAGAACACTTAGAACTTGAAGATAGAACTTGAGAGAGATCAATTATATGAAGAAAATTGAAGAATGAAAGTGTTTGTAGGTGTTTTTGGTCGTTGGTATATGGATTAGATATAAAGGATGTGTAATTTTGTTTACTTGTAAATAAGTCATGAATGATTACTAATATTTTTGTAATTTAATGAGATATTTCATGCTAGTTGCCAAATTATGGTTCCCACATATGTTAGGTGACTCACATGGGCTGCTAAGAGCTAATCATTGGAGTGTATATACTAATAGTACATACATCTAAAAGCTGTGTATTGTACGAGTACGAATACGGGTGCATACGAGTAGAATTGTTGATGAAACTGAACAAGGATGTAATTGTAAGAATTTTTGTTAAGTAGAAGTATTTTGATAAGTGTCTTGAAGTCTTTCAAAAGTGTATGAATACATAATAAAACACTACATGTATATACATTTTAACTGAGTCGTTAAATCATCGTTAGTCGTTACATGTAAATGTTGTTTTAAAACCTTTAGGTTAACGATCATGTTAAATGTTGTTAACCCATTGTTTATTATATCTAAAGAGATGTTAAATTATTACATTATCATGATATTATGATGTATTAATATATCTTAATATGATATATACACACAATTAAATGTCGTTACAACGATAATCGTTACATATATGCCTCGTTTCGAAATCATTAAGTTAGTAGTCTTGTTTTTACATATGTAGTTCATTGTTAATATACTTAATGATATATTTACTTATCATAATACCATGTTAACTATATATATATCCATATATATGACATCATATAGTTTTTACAAGTTTTAACGTTCGTGAATCACCGGTCAACTTGGGTGGTCAATTGTCTATATGAAACCTATTTCAATTAATCAAGTCTTAACAAGTTTGATTGCTTAACATGTTGGAAACACTTAATCATGTAAATAACAATTTCATTTAATATATATAAACATGGAAAAGTTCGGGTCACTACAATATGTGTTCGTTTTTAGCATTATCAAATATTCCCACACTTGAACGTTGCTTGTCCTCAAGCAATATAGAACTTGAAATAAAAACATACTTGAATCACTTCTTTATTCTTCACACTTTGTACATCAGTGATTTTGATACGGTGGTATGAACAATGATAGTAACGATGTGGTTTACAGTCGCACATGACTATGAAAACTTAGATCCTTTAGGAAATTGGATCTTTATGAAAATAATTGATCTTTTGAAAATTCAATCTAGATTTTACCCTAGATAAGTTTTCCGGAATAACCCTTCACCGGTGTTTGCAAATTGATTTTGTGGGTTTTGTGGGTTTCAGATTTGAAAATTTTAGCTCAAAACTTATGGTTTTGTGTAACCCACTTGCTAACCTTGTATTAGGAAAGCAACACGTCTAGTATACTTGCTCCGTATATTGCCTTTCAGTAAAATACCGTCCGGTTGTAAAGGAAAGCGTTGAACAAGCAACTGTTAAGGCACTGTCTAATGACATACTTTTGTTTATGGTCTATATCGTGTCGGATATAATTACTATCCTTTGTAGGAGCAATAGTAAAGATCACCCTATAGTTTTTTGGTCTGGCACAAGGTCCTGTCTTTGACCATGCTATGCAACCACCGTTCTTACGGTTGACACCCGATTTGGTTCAGGTGACCTAATGAATTCCAGGTGAATTCCTAGGATTTTACGTTCAATGGTAATGAACGCATTGAAAATAGGGTTTCAGAAAACAAATCGGTTTGTAATTTTGATCAAAATATTTTCTCGTTCAAGCTCGAGTTTAGATATCATCGAATTCCATGAGTTTGAATTCTCAATCTTTAAGGTCAATCTCAAGGATTGAGTAATATCAGTCTTAAAAGCTGATTTTTGATCTTTTAAGGAGATTATCCTTTCTGGGGATCTGATTCATTAGTCTTATAAGCTAATTTGCACGGTGCCCCCCATTGTACGAGACAGATCCTCTCATGGTTAGGATAAGTCTGACCACTTGGCGACCCTGTTTGATGCTGAGGTCCGTGGATTTCCAGCTGATTTTCGAGAAAACTTTTCAAGGTTTTTCGTAGACTCTACAACTGGTCTGGACGACAACTTCCTGACCTAAATCAAGAAGCGCGTGTCTTTTTCTCGGAAGACTTTACTTCCTTTTAAATTCCATTTATATTATAATAAACAGGGTAAAACTGATTAATGTCGTCCAAAACAAAAGTATCTTCAATTATTTGTACAAAAATATGTGATATATGTTTTAAATAACTTGGTAAATTTTTCTCACACTTGGCTTTTATTTTTCTCTCTTTGCCTTCTTATTCTCTTCTATTCCATTTTAAATGAATTCAAGCGTTTTAGGTTGTTTCTCAATTTATGTCCTTTTCGAGGTAACAATAATTTCGGTATTAACACCTAGTTTTATCGTTCATAAATATGTATAAACATAATTTTGAGTTTGTTTAGTTGAAATTTTTTTTAAAAATTTTACTAGAAGTGGGTAGTCAGTATATAAAACTAGGGCTGTTCTTTATTATCAGAGAGCACTAGATTCTAATACAACTACTGCGTTACTAGTAAAATTTAATGGTGGCTATTAAACCAAGTGTATAAGTCAAATGTTTTAAAATCAAAAGAATTTAATCCCTTCCCACACTTAAGATCTTGCAATGCCCTCATTTGCAAGAAATCAGTAACAATTTAAATTATTGAGGGTGATTAGCGTAAAAAATGATTAAATTTTTACCAAAGTTTCCAAACATATTGTTCTTTGTTTGAATGATAAATGATGCACATCATTTGTTCATTCCTGCAGTTTGTTATTTCACATATATTTTGCATCTTGTCATCAAAATTAGTTGCTTTTGCTGAACTTAATGCCAGTCTTTAAAAGTGCGATGTTTTACCCTGTTTTGTACATGAGATAAACTACAAACATATATAGATATTTTTGAATTTTGGAATATCACCCCACATTCAAAAATTTATAAAAAACTAATAATTAAAATGTTAGAAAATTATTAAAAAAACTATTACAAAACCAAAATAAGTATTAAAAGTAGTAACATTACAAAAAATAAAATAAATAAGACTAAGAAAATTAGGGTTAATTCTGATTGTACCAGAAGGGGTTCCAAGGTTCGTGGTATATGTTTTGATACGCTTGGAATGGGTCATATGTAGGAAAAGGTGGTCGTGTATCGTCGGTCCATGGAGGAAAATAGGCCAGTTCAGTAGGAATGTAGTTCCTACCTTGGGAGGCTAAATAGGCTTTGATATATTCTTGATGATATTGCCAAGTCTGATACTCACGTTGCATAGCCTGATGGTATGCATTTTGGGCCATTATTCTTTCTATATCTGTCATTTAGTTTCCTCCACCGTATTACCTTGCTCCTGAACTCGTTCGTGGATGCGCGCCATCATATGGTACTGCAGCGTTATGTCATTTCTTTAAAAACTTTGCACCATGATACACGCGTAAATCAAATCTATCGCGGGGTTCTGGTACTGCAACTAATAATCCCCTCGGACTTCTATCCACATTGAGATACTCAGCAGTTAAAGTAATGAAAATTCCACCTCCTATTATACTATTATTTCGCACACCCCTTACCATTACCGATAAGTAATAACCCACACAATAAGGTAAGTTCATAATGCTCTGTGGGTCTCGAATACACATGAGGTAAAATAGATCATTTTCATTTACCTTTTCTTTATTCCTACCTCGTTGTGTAATTGAGTTTGCTAAAAACCTATGGATCATTTTCATTCTACTCCATATTCCATTCATATCAAAATTTTCATTAACCCTTCTACTATTAATTATTAACCTTTGACAATCAGCAGGTACTAATTCCTCAGGTGTATATATACACAAGGCCCGAGCCATATCTAATAGAGACATATGGCGCATCACACCTCCTGATAAAAATCTAATAAAACTCTGGTCAGTTAAGCTAGCTACCTGATCATTTATTTCAACTGTACTTAATAATTCCACACACCATTCCCTATATACAGGCCTACGTATAGTGAATAAACGTTCCCAATTATTAAAAGTTGAATTACCATACCTTTGGTAAAGTAATTCCCTGATTCGTTCAGCTAATCCCACTGTTTCTAACGGTTCCCAATCTATCACCCTGGGCACTTCAACATCCTTAAACTGAAGAATGTGTAAGTTCCTCTGATATTTTGGATAATCTATCCAATGTCTGTCAAATCTTAAATTAGGGTGTAAATCTACCACTTGTATATTTGAATATAAATTGAATTGATGCGGTAGATTTTGTCTGTATTGGTCGTTAATCTCCTGTTCGTCTGCATTCTCAGGAGGAGCATTGTGAGCCTGAGAAGCGGATGAAGATTCACCCCTTTCAGTCTGCAAAACACATTAAACACGATTTTTGTGCATCCAAATATGCATTAGTGTTAGCAAAATCATAAATCAAAACAATCATAATGACATGTTTAAACAATATTAAACTTATACACAATTTCATAAAATTAACAATTCTACAGTTTTACAAATAAACATATATGAAAATGTATACAATGTTTCTAAGCATTCATCTTCTAAAACATGTCAAAAATAATCATTATAGCAATTAAACAAGTTTCAAATGGCATTCATATCAAATTAATCAAGTTCATGTATTTTACACTTAAAAAGTCCACTTTAATGCTCAAAAATCATGTTTAGGATCAAAGTTTTGATCATTTAGCAACATAAATATGTTACAATACTTAATTAAGCATGAACTAACAATAAAATTCGGCCATAACCTGTTTATATCAAAAAGCCCCAATTTTGCTCAAGAACACAAACCCTAGATTACTCAAAATTTTGATGTTTAAGGCTTCTAATCATGTTAAATAGCATCAATCTAGGTTATACAATCATAATACACAAACAATTTAAGCACAATTAGGCTAGAATTCATCAAAATCAAATTAGGTTAAAATATGCTCAAGAACACTTTAAATTCAAATTAAAGAGTGTTTGGATGTAGAAATATACCGTTCTTCTTGAAAAACTTCTTGATAGGATTCTTCTCATCATGATTTTATGAAAGATTTGATAAAAAATGGTGTAAAATCGCGTTTTTAGAGGTGTTTGTGTGTGTATTTTGGCAGAAAATATGAGATGTGTGTGTGGAGACTGCTCTGTCTCGACCAGTTAACTGGTTTGGGTTTTGGTTTCTCCGCGACTGCAGTGGGTTACTCACTTACAAGCTCCGCGACTGCGGTGATTTTTTTTTAAAACCTTTAACTATTAAAACAATTAATTAATTAATTTAAAATTTTGTTTCTTTTTAGTATTGAGGTCGTTTCGATACGTTTACCTAGTTCGTCCCTCGACAAAATTTAAAATTTGTCATTTTAAAGCGATTGTTTTAAAAGCAAAGATTTTTGGGTTTTTTAATGTTTTTGTTATACTTTAAATCAATAAGATTAAAAATAATGATAACAAAATTTGTCGCCCCGCCCTCGGGTAAAGCAATTTCGGTTCAACGACCTAGTCTTCAACTCACGACGAATTTTAGAAATCATTTTTTTAACTTAATGAAATAAAGTACATTTTTGTTTTTAAATTCACACCAAACTTAGATTTTAAAAATGCATAAAATTTCCTATAAATATTATTAGTATATACATTACTTTTACAAAACTTATATTTAAAATAATATAGTTATATATTAATTTTAAAAACAAGGTAAAAATAAAAATAAAAATCTTTTTGGTCTTTTATCCCACTTTAATCAACCAAATATTTACAAAAATATATGTCCCTCTTTTAGGTAAAGTAATTTCGGCTATATTACCTAGTTTTACTCCTGACTAATTTCTGAAATATTTTGAGTTGATTGATTAAAGATATTTATACTTATGAATAAACAGTAAATTTCGCAGTGATGAAATAAATTTTTGTATGATATTAATAATTTTGGTTTATTATACCTAATTTTATTGAATATCAATTTAATACTTTATAGCGAATGATTCAGCGTTTATTATCAAAAGGTTAAAAGCACTAAATAAAAATAAAATAAAAACTGTACATACTTACCTATGAGATAGAATTCTCAGAGACCTGCTTTAGTCGACTCATAGGAGAGTCGTTCGATTTGGTTTTCCATAGCTAGATAGGCGTAACCTCAATTTTTCAATAACTTTTCTTCTAAACATATGAACGGTCCTTCTCTACATAGAGTAACGAATTCAGAATTGGAATGTGTTTGATTGTTCGAACATTTCCCTTCGTGTGACCATTTTCTGCATTTATGACATCTTTCAAGGTGTCGTGCTCTTCTTTTTGTTGCAGATTTTGATTTTCCTTTACCAAAATGTATCTTATTGTGATTGTTCCTGAGTTCTTTTCTTACTTCATCCATTTTGCCTCTTATGAATGATAACACTTCACTCGGGAAGGTGTTATTATTACGTTTAGTAATCATAGCGTGTAGTAGTAAACCATGGTTCAGATCAAAGGAATTCTTCATCTCGTAAAACCTAAAAGAAATAAAAATTCTGAATGGAGGGAGAAGACTAGTTCTTTAGGGTCTGCTAGGGAAAGGCCATTCGGATTCCATTCTCGAGAACTACACGAAAACGGAATATCTAACTCTAGACAGCATTATATTATTTCTTAGAACATTTGAATCTCCACACACTTAGTTAGCTGTGGTATCGAAATTGTGATTAACTTCATTATTAACTTCAATTGGACCATCAACAACTTTCATATCTCTGACTTTTGCTTCAAGCCATTTGTTGATTTCCTCTGTAACATTCACAAATTCAATTAACATCGCCTTTTCTTTAGGCGACAAATTGGATACTAATCTGTTACATAACTTAAAGTTCCCCTTAATTCTAGCATCTTGAATCCGTTTATAAAGTTTCTTCGTTGAACTGTTAAAAACGGGTTCATCTAATTTCGTATCAACAATGGGTTTCTTTGTTATCAGGTCATCATTGGGTGTTGCTTCATCTTCCCCACACTTAGGCGTTTTTATTGGTTCAACAGTTTTGGTTGGTGGAGATTGAAACTTTCGATTCACAAAGGTGACCGATTTATCACCATGCCTAAGTGTCATTCTACCTTCTCTTACATCAAAGAACGCCTCGGTGGTTGCTAAAAATGGGCGACCTAAAATCAGAGGAATATCAAGGTCTTCCTCCATATTAATAACTATGAAGTTTGCAACAAAGGTCAAACTTCCCACTTTAACAAGTAAATTGTTGGCTATTCCAACCGGGTGTTTAATGGTTTGGTCAAATAATTGAGCACCTATTTTGGTTGGTCTTAATTTACCCACACCTAATCTTTTGTATAAGGAAAGAGGCATAACATTTGCACTAGCTCCTAAATCTGCGAGCCCATTATACATAGCACCATCATTAAGCAAGCAAGAAATGATAAATTCACCTGGGTCTCCTACTTTAGTAAGTAGAGTTGGTTTGTTAACTTTTTTCGGGTGATCTTTTCATGGTTCTTTCACTTCTACTTGAACTTCTTGTTCATATTTTTCTTCGTTTCTTGGAATGGGAGGTTTATATAAAAATTCTTCTTCATCACTCCAATTTGAAACCTCCCCATCTTCCACTTTTGTTTTTTTATATGTCGTTGAAAACATATTTATGTTTTCATTCTGAGGGTTTTCTTTGGTAGTGAAATTATGATTGACTTCATTGTCAACTTCCATCGGACCATGTATGTAATGTTTAACTCTGTGACCATTAACTTTAAATTCAATCCCATTTGAATTTATTAACTCTATTGTTCCGTATGCAAAAACTCTTTTGACTATAAATGGTCCAGACCATCTTGATTTCAATTTTCCAGGAAATAGCTTGAATCTCGAATTGAAAAGAAGGACTATGTCTCCTTCCTTAAATTCTTTTGAACTTCTGATTATTTTATCATGCCATTTCTTTGTTCTTTCCTTATAGATTAACGAATTCTCATATACATCATGTCTTAATTCTTCTAATTCGTTTAATTGACTTAACCGTAGACGACCGGCTTCATGCAAATTAAGATTACATGTCTTCAAAGCCCAAAATGCTTTGTGCTCAATTTCTACTGGAAGGTGACATGCTTTTCCGTAAACGAGTTTAAAAGGTGTGGTGCCAATTGGAGTTTTGTAGGCTGTTCTAAAAGCCCAGAGTGCATCCTCCAATTTCATGGACCATTCCTTCGCATTTGATCCTACAGTTTTCTCTAGAATACGTTTTAAAGCTCGGTTGATATTTTCAACTTGTCCACTTGTTTGTGGATGATAAGTGGTTGAGATTTTATGTGTTACTCCATATCTTTTGAGAACTTTCTCAAGTTGATTATTACAGAAATGAGTACCCCGATCACTTATTAAAGCTTTCGGTGTTACGAACCTAGCAAAAAGACGTTTTAAGAAGTTGACTACAACTCGTGCATCATTAGTTAGAAGAGCTTGTGCTTCCACCCATTTAGATACATAATCAATGGCAACGAGAATGTAGAGATTATTATGAGATTTTGGAAATCGACCCATAAAGTCAATACCCCAAACGTCGAATACTTCACATACTTGAATGACGTTTTGTGGCATTTCATCACGTTGACTTATTTTTTCGACCCTTTGACATGCATCACAGGATTTACAAAGAAGGTGTGCGTCTTTGAAAATTGTAGGCCAATAGAATCCAGCATCGTAGACTTTTCTTGCTGTGAGTTGAGGCCCATAATGCCCTCATGTTGGTCCTGTATGACAATGGTTTAAGATTTGACTAGCTTCATCCCCGAATACGCATCGGCGTATTATTCCATCGGGACAACTTTTAAACAAATGTGGATCTTCCCAAAAATTTTAATGACCCGTCCTAATCCATCTGGACAAATACATTACATCTGGTTACATCGCGAGGTACTTGACCTCTATATGATACATTTTACAAACATTGCATTCGTTTTTAAAAAGATAAACTTTCATTACATCGAAAGTTGACGGCATGCATACCATTTCATAATATATCCCACTATAATTGACTTAATAATAATCTTGATGAACTCAACGACTCGAATGCAACGTCTTTTGAAATATGTCATGAATGACTCCAAGTAATATCTCTAAAATGAGCAAATGCACAGCGGAAGATTTCTTTTATACCTGAGAATAAACATGCTTTCAAGTGTCAACTAAAAGGTTAGTGAGTTCATTAGTTTATCATAATCAATCATTTTCAATAATATAATAGACCACAAGATTTCATTTTTCATAAACATCATCTCATATAAGGTATTTCGCAAAAACTGCATAAAGATAAAAAATCATTCATATGGTGAACACCTGGTAATCGACATTAACAAAACACGTCTAGAATATCCCCATCATTCTGGGACTCTCATCGGACGTAATAAAATATCCCCATCATTCTGGGACTCTCATCGGACATAATAAAATTGAAGTACTAAAGCATCCGTAACCCGGATGGGGTTTGTTAGGCCCAATAGATCTATCTTTAGGATTCGCGTCAATTAGGGTGTCTGTTCCCTAATTCTTAGATTACCAGACTAAAAAGGGTGATATTCGATTCGATAATCCAACCCTAGAATGTAGTTTCGATTACTTGTGTCTATTTCGTAAAACATTTATAAAAGCAGCGCATGTATTCTCAGTCCCAAAAATATATATTGCAAAAGCATTTAAAAAGTGAGCAAATGAAACTCACAATACAATATTTTGTTGTAAAAATATTCATACGACGATATTGAATAATGCAGGATTGGCCTTGGATTCACGAACCTATATCATTTATATATATATTAACACATATAATCGGAATTGAACAATTTGATATATTATATTTTCAGTTATATGTTATATATATTTATTTTGTAAACTTATTAATATTTATACACATAGTTATATATATATAGTTATATATATATATATATATATATATATATATATATATATATATATATATATATATATATATATATATATATATATATATATATATATATATATTTGTAATTGATATTATATCAAAAATCAATAATTTGTTATATGTAAAATTAATATAGTTATGTAATATGTATTTTTTTTAATGTAAAAAAATATTTATTTGTTAGAATGATAGTTTTGATAATATTGATTTACTAATAATAATAATAATAATTTTATTAATAATGGTAATACTAATAACAAAAATAAAAATGATAATTTTTAATAATAATGATACTAATAATGTTATTAATACTAATAATGATAACAATAATAATAATAATAATAATAATACTGATAATAATATTAATACTAATTCTAATGTTATTAATATATTTTTATATAGAAAATATTTATTTGATTTATTAATAATACTAATAATAATAATGATAAAAATAATAATAAAAATGATAATAGAAATAATAATGATAAAATTAATGTTACTTCTAATAATAATAATAATAATAATAATGATAGTTACTAATAATAAAAGTGATAATTTTGGTAAAAATGTTAGTTTCAATAATAATACTACTTGCATTAATAATGATATAATGATAATAATAATAAACATGATAAAATTAATAATAATAATAATAATAATAATAATAATAATAATAATAATAATAATAATAATAATAATAATAATAATAATAATAATAATAATAATAATAATAATAATAATAATAAAATAGAAATAGAATAACTACCTTAAAGAATAAGTTTCAAAAATAAATACCCTTGCCCGAACCCAAGACCTCTTGGTTAACACAAACACTTTCAACCCTTAAACCATCAGTTTGTTTTGGTTAAGACTTACGTGATTATTTTCTTAACATATACGAATCCGTTTTCAAAATTCTCCAACATATGATCAACCTCTTGGCCCAACTACAAACACGGCCCAACTCCATTAATTGAAACAAGCCCAACTGTGTAACTCGGTCCAATTAATTACACGACCCTTTTTTTTATTTAACAAAGGTTACGTTCTCTGTTGATGGAAAAAGAAATGAAACAACATACATGTCATCTCCTTTATAGCTCATCATCATCTAAACCGAATCGTCTTCATCATCTTTATCATCATCAACAAGCTACGACATCATCATCATCACCAATCTACAACATCATCATCTTCAATTTTCATTTACAGGGACGACACTTAACATCATCTATCATGTATCATCACCAATATTCGATAATGGATCAGGAAGCAAGCAAGAATCTCTTCTTTATTGTAGTGGGTTTTTAAAACATGAAGAAGGAAAATATATCGGCATAGCAGCAAGTTGATATATTATCGTAAGGAATTCGTAAGTGATCGAGATCTTTGAATATAGACAACCTCATGATTCCCATATATTTAGTTTTTGGAAGTGTATAATGTTTGGATTGAATCTTGAGCCCATCGTTTGCAGCCCAACAAGTTAAATGTTCATGATAATAGTTATTTTATGGGCCCGAGAAGTCCAAGTAATTTGCTATAGGCATGAAGGTGTCGGTGTAAAGAATACATAAAGAAGTCAAATATTGCTAGTGGGATCCGTTTGAAAATAAAAAGAAAACAAGGATTACGACTTTGTCTAGATATGGGGTCATCATGTCCATCTTTCTTCATCATTAACAAATAAAAATATCATCTTCAATCATATAATCGACCTCATTACTACAACCTTTATTAGACTTCAAAACTATCGGATTGGGCTGGAAAATAAAATACTACGAGCAGCAGTAGCATTAGTGTTTAATGATGGTTGTGGGTTGTTCTTAGACAGAAAGGGAAGAGAGATAGATGGTAGAGAGAGATAAAGCGGTCGTGGTATTCGGTGGTATAAGGTGATGGAATTCACGAGGGTTGTGGTGTTTGATCGTGAAAAAGCAAACAGAAGTAGCAATAGTTTAATGTGTTTATAATGGTTGGTGATTGTTGTATAGAAACAGAAAATACCCGGCAGTGGCAAGGTGGCGATTTATGGTTTGTCGTGGTTTGAAGTAAAAGCAAAACAGTGGCGGTAGATAAATTGAAGAGTGTTTGATGTATTCGTTGGTCACCTAATAGAAAAGGTCGAGCAATTGCAACCCACTGGACGTTTGGGTTCTTGATGGTAATTGTTGTTCTTCCCGTTTGAAATCTCAGTCACCTTCATTGAGATCAACAGAGAGATGGTGAGAAGGTATAACCGTATAAGTACCAAAACAAAGGTGGCTGTTGTGATCAAACAAGATGAGGTGATGGTTGTAAAAGGAAGGTGAAGGTTGTAATGATGGTGAAAGTTGCCGGAGAAGAAGATGGTTTCCAATGGTAACTTGGGATGACGAGGATAGATGGGTGTTATGGTTTAAAGATGGTGGTGTGGTTGTGAATTTGTAAACTGCAAATGGTTTTGTGTGTTGATCATATATCAGAGAAGAGATTGATAAGAGTTGTTTCATATATACATGAGTGTGTAAGTTGATATAAAATATAGATATAGATATTGAGGGAGCTAAAAGCATAATACAGTGAATGGTCACGGGCATGATTCTCATTGATTAACAATTATTAGTACGGATATAATTAACAATTTAAAGTAATAATATAATATTAATAATAATTACATAATAATCAAACGTGATTAAATAGTATAGCCATCGAAAAAAATTTGGATTTTAATTACCGACAGTTTTCACGGAATGATAAATCGTGGTCCGTTGGTAATGAGTGACTGAATAAAAGTCTTCGAAAAATTCTCATATTTTTAAATTAAATGTCTTTATTTATTTTGGTCATTATGGTATAAAATTCAGTCACTAACTATTAAATAAAAATTACATTAATTATTCACTCCCAACCCTAAGTAAAATATAAAAAAATTAAAATTCAACAAATAGTTTCTAAATATATTTTAAATAAGCCTATAATTTATATAACTCATTTTCGGATCACAATTTATTTAAAAATAATATAAGTTTGAATTTAACTTGTGTAATATTCATCGAATGGCGATTGAGTGTTATTGTCGTTTACTAAATAAATTCGAAATCAAATATATATAAATACATTTAAATTATGATATCATATATTACTTTATTTTACATAATTAATTCCAATAACTAAATTTTGTAATATTACAATTTACCATTATATAATATAAATTTAAATACATACATTTCTATTTACAAATAAACGTTCGTGAATCGTCGAGACAGTCGAAGGTCAAATCAATAAATGAAACAGTTCAAAATTTTTGAGACTCAACATTACAGACTTTGCCTATCGTGTCAAAAATATGAAATCGTATCATGAGTTTGGTTCAAAGTTAGTCTAAATTTTCCGGGTCGTGACAAAAATAGTGTTTTATATCACTAAAAAATTTCTTTCGTTTTTAGTACGACAACCCTTTTTCAAGGAATCCACATACTAAGTAGTTTGCATATTCTGCAAACCATGGAATTTCATTATAATCGATTTTCAAGAGATATTCATTAGGAAAGTTATCTTGTATAGACGATTCATTTAGAACTTCTAATTCAGGATTTTCAAGACGAGAAAGATGATCAGCGGCGAGATTTTCTGCTCCCTTTTTGTCTCGGATTTCAATATCGAATTCTTGTAAGAGTAAGATCCAACGGATTAATTGTGGTTTGGCATCTTGTTTCGAAAATAGGTATCTAAGAGCAGAATGGTCAGTATAGACCACCGTTTTTGCTAGAACGAGATATGAACGAAAATTGTCAAATGCAAAGACAACAGCAAGGAGTTCTTTTTCAGTAGTTGTGTAATTCGTTTTTGCTCCTTGTAATGTCTTACTAGCGTAATAAATAGGTTGAAATCGTTTTTCAATCCTTTGTCCTAAAATGGCTCCCATTGCAAAATCACTTGCATCGCACATGAGTTCAAATGGTAGATTCCAATTTGGAGTTATCATGATCGGCGCATTAGTGAGTTTTTCTTTAAGAATATTAAAAGATTTGATGCATTCATCTAAAAATATGAATGGAGCATCTTTTTCTAGGAGTTTATTCATAGGAGTGGCAATTTTAGAAAAGTCTTTTATGAAAAGTCGGTAAAAACCGGTATGCCCTAGAAAACTCCAAACTCCTCTAACATTGGTGGGATGTGGAAGTTTAGCAATTACATCTACTTTAGCTCTATCCACTTCAATTCCTTCCTTTGAAATTTTATGACCAAGAACGATGCCTTCTTTAACCATGAAATGGCATTTCTCTCAATTAAGTACTAGATTTGATTGTTCGCATCTAATAACCATTCGTTCAAGATTAACTAGAAATTTTTCAAAAGTATCACCGAAGACTGAAAAGTCATCCATGAAAACTTCCATGCATTCTTCTATCAAGTCGTGAAAAATCGCCATCATGCACCTTTGAAAGGTTGCAGGGGCGTTTCAAAGTCCAAATGGCATGCGTTTGTAAGCAAAAGTACCATAAGGGCACGTGAAGGTGGTTTTCTCTTGGTCCTCGGGTGCGATTGGAATTTGAAAGTATCCGAAGAAACCGTCAAGAAAACAATAGTAACTATTTCTGGCTAACCTTTCTAACATTTGATCAATGAAAGGTAATGGAAAGTGATCTTTTCTGGTGGCGTCATTTAATTTTCTATAATCAATACAAACACGCCATCCCGTTACAGTCCTAGTAGGAATAAGCTCATCTTTTTCATTTGTGATGACAGTGATGCCACCCTTTTTAGGTACACATTGAAATGGGCTTACCCATGGACTATCAGAGATTGGATAAATTAAACCTGCATCAAGCAGTTTAATAATTTCTTTCTTAACAACATCTTGCATATTTGGATTTAGTTTTTGTTGGCGTTGCACATACGTTTTATGACCTTCTTCCATAAGGATTTTATGTGTGCAATACGAAGGACTTATTCATTTAATGTCATGAATCTTCCATGCAATAGCTGGTTTATGAGCTTTTAGCACAGAAATGAGTTGAGATTTTTCATTTTTCGTAAAAGAAGACGATATTATTACAGGCAATTCAGATTCACCATGTAAATAAGCGTATTCCAAATGGTTTGGAAGTGGCTTTAACTCTAATGTCGGTGGTTCTTCTATCGATGATTTGTATCGATATCTGTCTTCCTCTTTCAGCATCTGAAGTTCTTCTATTGTTGGTTCATATTTATTAGCCATGAGTGTGGCTAACATTTCAGCTTCATCAATGTGTTCAGTTCCTTCTCCTAAGGAACATTCTCCAGTTCCTTGTAATTCTGAAAATTCTTGTAACAATTCTTCTTGTGAATCTATAGTTTGAATATAATAACATGTATCATCTGCAGATTGCGGTTGTTGCATGGCTCTATCAACAGAAAAAGTAACACTCTCGTCCTCTATACTTAGGGTCAGTTTCTTACCAAACACGTCTATTATTGCTTTAGTCGTGTTTAAGAATGGTCTTCCTAATATAAGAGGAACTCGAGAATCTTCTTCTATTTCCAGAATAACAAAATCTACTGAAAATATTAAAGTACCAACTTTAACTAGCATGTTCTCCATTATCCCTCTAGGATATTTTACTGATCAATCGGCTAGTTGTATGCTTATTCTTGTTGGTTTCAATTCTCCAAGGTCTAGTGTATAGTGAATACGGCATTAAATTTATACTAGCACCTAAGTCTGCCAATGCTTCTATTGAACTAAGACTACCCAGAAAACATGAAATTGTGAAACTTCCTGGATCAGAGAGTTTTTCTGGTAGCTTATTCAACAGCACTGCAGAACAATTAGCATTCATAGTAACAGCCGAGAGCTCTTCCATTTTCTTTCTATTTGTGATTAGATCTTTCAGGAATTTAGCATATCTTGGCATTCCTGAAATCACATCAATGAAAGGAAGATTTGCATTTATTTGTTTAAACATATCCAAGAATTTGGATTGCTCGGCTTCAAGTCTTTCTTTTCTCATTTTACTCGGGTAAGGAAGTTGTGGTTGGTATGGTTTGACATAAGGCTTTGCCTTAACTGTGTTATCTTCATTAACCTTTTCAAATACAGGTGGTTTAAGTGTAATACCACTTCTTGTGGTAATGGCTTTAGCTGTTTCATTTCAGGGGTTAGCATTTGTATCGCTAGGTAGACTCTCCGGTTTTCTTTCACCTATCAACCTTGCTAGGTTGCTCACTTCTTGTTCCAGATTTTGGATTGAAGCCTGTTGATTTCTAAATGCTTGAGCATTTTGTTCATTAGTTTGTTTCTGAGATGTGAAAATTTGAGTTTGAGATTCAACTAGCTTCGACATCATATCTTCTAAATTTGGCTTTTTATCATCGGTTTGTGGTGGTTTATTTGGAAAAATAGGTCTTTGCTGGTTGTAAGTATTATTAGATACTTGTTGATTGCTAGGACCTTGTTGGTTGTTGTATGGAATATTTCGGTTATAATTCTGATTTTGATTGTAGTTTGGTCTTGGCGGTTGATAATTATTTTGATAATTATTTCCAGGCCTTTGGTTCATGTATGAAACATTCTCTCTTTGTTCCATTGTTTGTTCAATACTGAGACAATCTTTTGTCAAATGTGGTCCTCCACACATAAAGGACCCGTTCATATACATTATAAACGATTCACAATAGTTGATTACATTGCGAGGTATTTGACCTCTATATGATACATTTTACAAACATTGCATTCGTTTTTAAAAGACAATCTTTCTTTACATCGAAAATTGACAGGCATGCATACCATTTCATAATATCCACTATCCAACTATAAATTGATTTAATAATAATCTTTGATGAACTCAATGACTCGAATGCAACGTTCTTCGAAATATGCTATGAAAGACTCCAAGTAATATCTTTAAAATGAGCAAATGAACAGCGGAAGATTTCTTTAACACCTGAGAATAAACATGCTTTAAAGTGTCAACCAAAAGGTTGGTGAGTTCATTAGTTTATCATAATCATTTATTTCTATCATTTTAATAGACCACAAGAATTTCATTTCCAGTTCTCATAAATATACGTCCCATGCATAGAGACAAAAATAATCATTCATATGGTGAACACCTGGTAACCGACATTAACTAGATACATATAAGAATATCCCCTATCATTCCGGGATCCTCCTTCGGACATGATATAAATTTCGAAGTACTAAAGCATCCTGTACTTTGGATGGGGTTTGTTAGGCCCAATAGATCTATCTTTAGGATTCGCGTCAATTAGGGTGTCTGTTCCCTAATTCTTAGATTACCAGACTTTAATAAAAAGGGGCATATTCGATTTCGATAATTCAACCATAGAATCTAGTTTCAATTACTTGTGTCTATTTCGTCAAACATTTATAAAAGCGTATGTATTCTCAGTCCCAAAAATATAAAGGGTAAAAAGGCAAATGAAACTCACCATACTGTATTTCGTAGTAAAAATACATATAACGTCATTGAACAAGTGCAAGGTTGGCCTCGGATTCACGAACCTAAATTAATTATATATATTTATGTGTTGGTCAATATTTGTCTAACAAATTAGGTCAAGTCATAGTGTACCACAATCCTAATGCTCGAGACTAATATGCAAAAGTCAACAAAAGTAAATTTGACTCAAAATAATTTCCAAAAATCTATACATGATTAATATATAGTTTAAATATCGTCATTTTATATTTTTAAATATTTTTAAAACATTTATTAGAGTAAATAATATAATTTATTTATTAATAAATAAAATTTTATATTAAATTTATATAATAAAATATACTTTTATATATATTAAGTAATAAAATTTATAGGGTTCATTTAATATTATAAAGATAATATGATAGGTATTATTAAAGTAAGTTATTACACGTAGTAAAATATGTTTGTATCACATATTTATTTGATAAAATAATATCTATAATGATAGTAAGTAAAAGTTGTATTATTTTGTAATAATAATTATTATTATAAAAATATCAATATTTATAATTACTAAGATGACATTATGATAAAACGATAATTCTAATTATGATAACTTTAATATTTACGATAATTTTTAATATTATCTTTAAAATAATAATTCTATTTAAAATAATAATAATAATGATATTTTATAGTAACAATGACATGTCCATTAAAATGATAATTTTTGTTAAAATGATAGTTTTAATACTAACGATACTTTTAATAATAATAGTAATGATAAAAATAATAAGAATGATAATTTTATCTAAATCAATATCTTATAATATTTTAATTTCATCATGATACTCTTACCCATTATTTCCTAATCGTTTTTAATAGCTTTTAATCGTCTTTTATACCGTGTTCATAATAATGATAATAATAGTAATCAAAATAATTAGATGTTACAAATATTTGTTTTAATTACACTAATATTAATAATGATAGTTACTATAACATTATTAACGATAATACTATTAATTATCTTAATGATAATATAGTAATAATAACAATAACAATAACAATAACCATTTTTAAATAATGATATATATATTAATAATGATAATAATAATAATAATACCAATAATAATAATAATAATTGGATAATAATAATAATACTAATTATAACTTTAACGATAATAACGATAGTAATAATAAAAAAAATAACAATTTTTAATGATAAATCCCTTTTATTGATAAAGATAATAATAATGATAATAATAAGATAAAACTAGAACGACGATAAAAACGACGATAATAATAATCATTTTTAATAAAAATATCGAAAATTCAATTGATTATAACTTCTAATCCGTTCATCGAAACCATTCGATATCTAAAGGAAAAGTTCTTAAATTTTCGCTAGCTTTCCAAGGACATGCATATCTTATACCTTATCTCAACCGCAAGTGTAACTAATTCAAGATTCAACCTAACCTGTCTAAGGGCAATATCAAAAGTACAAGCATGCATAATCCTAAATACTCGAGCACTAGTCAGGGATACACTATTAGTATGTAAAAGTTAAATTATGAGTACTCACGTATCAATATTGAGATTCAATATTGCAGGAAAGGTACGTAGACGCAACGGAAATGATAAACACTATATTGACCTCACGAGCATACCCATGAACCATACTCAATCACCTCCATAGCTATAACCCATAATTTCCTTAATCATATCCCACTCGAAAAACAATTTCGAAATCACTCGGACAGCACTCCGTAGTAATATTTTATGTATACTAATAATATCTTGAAATAATACGGAGTAAATATATATATGTATATCGATTGAGAGAGTTTAGAGAAAAATATTTTCAAGTTTCTATGAAATAATGAAATCTATTGAACTCTATTTATAATAGATTTTTGAATTATTAAAGTGAATTATTAAAGTATGGATTATTAAAGTGAATTATTAAAGTATGAATTATTAAAGTGAATTATTAAAGTATGAATTATTAAAGTGAATTATTAAAGTATTAATTATTAAAGTGAATTATTAAAGTTAAAGTAAAGTAAAAATAAAGTAAAGGTAAAGTTTAAGTATAGTAAAAGTATAAAACTATGTACGTATAATACGCGTATAAATATATATAATATTAATTTAAATCGTTATATATATTTAATAAAATAAAATATAAATATCGTTATCTTTATCATACTAGTTAAGTAATGAGTTGTCAAAAGTGGTTCTAGATATTTATAAAAGTTATATACGTTTTAATAATAAAGTTCTTTTTAAACTGAAAACGTTTTTTGTACGTTTGAAACTAAATAGATCAATCGAGTCTTTATGAGATTCAATCTTCCACTATCCTTTGTCTAGTTCTCAATGATTGATAATTTGTTCTTATTTATAAATCACTTTACCATTTTTCGAATATTGTTAAAATGGAAAGATTTCTCAAATCAACGTGGGCCTTTCAACAGAGACTTCTAATCATAATTCAATATATCTGATAATTCAATCATTTGATCTTATCTTCTAATTCCATTGATAAACATTTTGAAACAGATACAATCATATAAAGTATTTAATCTAATATTTTATTTACGTTTCAAGTTATAATATATATACACATATACATATATAATCATATTCATTTAATGGTTCATGAATCGTTGGAACTTGGTCGAGGTTGAATGAATGTATGAACATAGTTTAAAATTCTTGAAATTTAACTTAACAAATATTGCTTATCGTGTCGGAAACATATAAAGATTAAAGTTTAAATTTGATTGGAAATTTCCGGGTTGTCACAGTACCTACCCGTTAAAGAAATTTCGTCCCGAAATTTGAGTGGAAAGGTCGTGAATGATAATAAATATGTTTTCATGATGCATACGGGCTGAAAATTAGAGTTTTATCATCAGCGAATAATTTGGATAAAAAATCCATTTATATGAAGAGTACGAATGAAGCTAACATAGAAGAGTGAAATGAGTAAGTGTAGATTCATCTTATCATTTGACGTAGATATGATTGATTTCCAGATTTCAAGGGATTTGAAGAAAATCTTTGTAATAAGATTTGATTCTCCGGTAACAAAAGGAATTAGGATCCGCTTTAAATGCGATCGTCCATTTTAATTGTTCTGTCGGAGATTTTCTTATAAATTCACCTCCTTCGTTTTCTTACAACTCACACCTTCTGTTGATGCATTTTATGCAAGTCCCTAGACATCTACCCACGTCCATTGCAGGTACAACAGTTTACAGGCCACCATGATCGTTCGTTATTATCCTATCCGTGTTTGTATGTGGTTACAGCAACTGCAGGAACGAGATTTAGATGTTTGACTATGTTAGACTTAGTCAGACGTCCGAGTGAAGCCTCACTCGTACGGCTGACAGGCTCATACGCACGGTTGATGCTGAGCTAAGTCACAATTACAACCAAAATGAGAAGACACGAGTGAGTGATCACCCGTACGGCTGATGAAGCCAACTCGTATGTGTGATGGATGAATCGTACGGGTGAGTCAACAGCAGGGGTATATAAAGTCTTATGTTCTTTATTTTAGGTTAAGCCTCTCATTTGTTACACACACTCAGATCTAGTGAGCTCCTCCGATTCTCTCTTAGTCCAAATCACCCAGGTAGTGAATAATAGCTCTAGGTGTTGATCTAATCACACTTGATTTAGTTGTGGTTTGACTAAATTAATCAAAAAAAAAAAACTTAACCTATTCACTAGAGGGTTTGATTCACTTATTCTGCCATTGTGTGAGTTAAATCTGTTGATTTCTAAGTTC
Organism: Rutidosis leptorrhynchoides; assembly: GCF_046630445.1. Taxonomy (NCBI): domain Eukaryota; kingdom Viridiplantae; phylum Streptophyta; class Magnoliopsida; order Asterales; family Asteraceae; genus Rutidosis; species Rutidosis leptorrhynchoides. Next base: position 417,229,139 of record NC_092336.1, read on the forward strand.
CTAGTCATGTTTCATCACCTTCTATTCTTTCCCCCTCAACTCATATTTTAAAGTATTCATCAATATGCTCCATCCAGTTCTGATTCTCGATATACTTCCAACTTTCATATCGGTCATTCTTCTTTTTCATCTACCGCCAGAAGAATCTATTTACTTCTACTATACTCTTGGGTTTATAGTGTTTCTAGTTCTCCCGTGTCTTTATATTGCTATATGCATCGATATATATGGTTTATAATTTCTGGTTTATCGTTGGGATTTATATGTTCCCTTATATTTCAAAGTCTCTGCTTATGTCTTCTATAATCATTATCATTCACAGTTAATGCTCTCTTTTATTTGCTGCAATTTATACCCCAATTTCTATTTCGGAGTTTTTGTCCTTTCGTTTCTTCTTCTTACGATTAAGCACCGCTTGTAATGGTCCAGAATTCACAGATATGAATTTCGGAATGAACATTGTTAATGTTCTAGGAAGGAAATTGTGATGGCACGATCTTTACTTGTCAAATTACTAGAATACCTTGGAAAAGGCCGAATCATCAAGAAATATTTTCTTGATATTTTAGAGGTTAAATAGAATACAAGAGTCGTATAACATGGCACATGATGATGTTATGATCTGTGAATCATCACGTTCCATTTAGAAACTCAGCATGACTTACTGTAATATAATCACGTTGATCAAGTGTCATTATATTATACTAATTCATGCTTCAGTTCCCAACACTACTTCAAAATATTCCTATTTTAAACTTGAATGTTTCAGAATTTAGAAACTAAAATAGTTTCTTTTATGATGTAATACAGATAGCGCGAAGAGGTAAATGATTTCAAATAAGAAAAATTAAGAAAATATCTTCAGAAATATGGAGGATATTTATAATGAAAGATATGATGATATTTTAGAATTTCTAATATCAGAGGATGATGAAGAATATTGTCCACAGGGGTTTAGAGTCAGGAGCAAGGTATTCGTTAATGACTTCAGCAGGTACTGAATCATTTGGATCCTTTGAAGTCAGGTTCAGTCTTTGTAATTTGTCCACAGCCTCCTTCCTACTTTGCTCAATCCGTTTTCCAGTTCCAAAACTTCTCTTTTTCTGCGCTTTGCCAGCACACTTCATTATTATCATCCAGCATTTACCGTTTAAAGTCGTTTATAGTTTTTGCTGCTTCATCAGTATTTTTTTTTTTTCCATTTTCGGAGAACCAATTCGTAGTTCGGAATGTTTTTCAGAAACTTCACATTCAAATTAAGTCCAGAAGATAGACGTTATAAATACACATATAACTGTTGGCGTAGACATGCTGCGAGATTTCAAAATACTGATTGCAAATTCCCAATGATTCGTATGGCAATTCTCATTACAAGATGCGAATGAGTAAATGATGGGGTTTCAATAAATAATTATAATGACTTTTTGGAGAGGCTAAAGTCAAAGGGTAATGAAGTTGTTGGTACATCTGCTAATAATGTGGTGGAATGTAAAAGGTTCCCTGGTAACGATGGTGTATATCTCAAGGTTATAATAAGGTTAGTCTGACTAAAAAGTCGAAGTTGACTTGCTGGAGCTGTGACAAAACTGGCTACTTTGAATAGGAGTCGCAAAGTTATTTTTGCTAATAAATGCCAAAGAATCTGACGCGGATACGTTGTTTAAACTTTTACTTTGGTTTCAAGAGTTTTTCGGGTACATAACTGTGGGTAACATGTGGTTGGATCCTCATCTCGATTGCTCATCATTCGAAGTGTCTTCAGAAATTTTCGAAGGGTTTGAACACAGATTGTAATCGCTAACATACATTTGATGTTCTAACACAGTTTTGAAGTCAAAATATAGCTTGTGAAAGATGTAAGGATCTAAGAGTGATGATTTTGGTCATATCTCGAGTTGAATTTTGAGATTTCAAGATCAGAATATGTAATTAAATTTTGAATGAGTATGGTTGTTTTGATTTCTATAAAAGAATATATACTGTTGTGAAAGTAGGGAGTATAATGGATGATTTGCTGAATCAGATTCGAAGAATGTAACATATTATTTGTGAATTTATATATCTCTCGGGTATTACCTACCCGTTAAAAAAAATTCATAATTAATATTTTGTACAAAATAATTTTATTACAGTCTTTATTAAAATATATATATATGTATATTTTCTTCAGATGTAACATAAATTTAGTGAGTTAATGTTAAATTAAACTCATTTGATTTATGGTTGAAACTAGAATTGAATAATCCCTAAAGGCTTTAAAAAGTACATAACTTTTACGCAGTATTTCTTTAATGACATTGAAATTATGAATCAATACTTCGTTATTTGTTGATGTATGATGTTCGGTTCGTGGAATTCTTGTGAATTTCGAAAAGTACGAATGATGTTATCTGAAAAGTTTCGGGTACATCGATGATGAAAGTGTAAAATCAAATATATACTTGATTTATTATGAATTGGAATTTGTTGAATTGCGACAGAGATTGTAGTTAACGCTGGTTAAGTTGCGGCCGAAGGACGTACATTATTGCATATTTGTGATATGAATTAACCGAGTAGTTAAGATTCACACACAATAGCTTAGCACGGAAAGATTTATTTCAATATATATATATATATATATATATATATATATATATATATATATATATATATATATATATATATAATATACATATAATTTCTTCAGAGGGAATGAGTTAATTCTTCATAACTCGTTGATACAATATACACGTTATTGATTCGTAATGATGTCCACAATGATTCTTGAACTGACGGAGTTTGTGATGTTATCGGTGTTGTTGATTCGGATGTTGACTGTACTGACGATGCTGGTAACGCTGACGGTACTGTTGATGCTGTTGGTAAAGCAAGTTTAGCTTGTTAATCACACACCATTTTTGTCAGGGTTTCTACTCTTCCTTCTATCATTTTGGTTCGCTTAACTGATTTATGGTTAGGGCTAGATTAGATAATCTCTAAGACTTTAGAGATTACATAATCGCCGCGGAATGTTTCTCCAATGAAGTTATGAATTAATACTTTGTCAGTTATTGTTGTTGGTACTCCTTGGTATCTATGGTGCGTATGACGTTGATGCTTGTGGGACAGATTGTGAAGTTGACGTTTACGACGCGGTTGTGGTTGGAGGTGGTAATGGTACTGTTGGCGTTGATGATGGTGGTACTGGTTATGCTGCTGATGCTGCTGCTGGTGTTTGTAATCTCTGCACCATATTCTCTAAAGCCACTACCCGAGCGCGAAGCTCGTTGACTTCTTCTATTACACCGGGGTGATTGTCGGTTCGGACGAGCGGATAAATAAAATCTAAAATTTGATGTAATATATAATCGTGATGAGATACTCTGGAAATGAGCGAGAACACGGTATTTCGGACAGGTTCGCCGGTAAGTGCTTCAGGTTCTTCGTCAAGAGGGCAATGTGGTGGATGGAAGGGATCACCTTCTTCTTATCTCCAATGATTGAGGAGGCTACGAACCCATCCCCAATTCATCCAGAATAGGTGATGACTGATTGGTTGATCTATTCCGGTCACACTGCTTTCGGAGCTTGAATGGGATTCCATTTCGAAATCTGAGTGACTTGAACTGATGACGAATTCCATTTCGTACGATTGGATAAAGGATTTTTTTTATATGAAATGATTTTGGCTAGCGGATGGTATTCTAATTACATAGAATATATATATATATATATATATATATATATATATATATATATATATATATATATATATATATATATATATATATATATATATATATATATATATATATATATATATATATATATATATATAGATCAAAAGATTTCCTAGATTACGGAGGACTTTGCGGGATATGTCAGGCAAAGTTTAAAGTAACAGATACGATAAGATATGATTTAGCAGATTTGATAAGATATGAATTTTTGTCTATACACTATTCATGCAATCAATGCAGCAAGACGTGTCTTAGACTAAAAATGATAAGCAGGTAATTTCCTGAGGATGATAAGTAGTTAATTTTTGACACAAAATGATAAGCAAAACTTTTGACATGCAGACACGGTCGAAGTCCAGACTCACTAATGCATCCTATCGACTTATCAGTTAGACACACTAATGCAGACCTGGTTCGCTAAGACCACCGCTCTGATACCAACTGAAAGGACCCGTTCATATACATTATAAACGATTCACAATAGTTGATTACATTGCGAGGTATTTGACCTCTATATGATACATTTTACAAACATTGCATTCGTTTTTAAAAGACAATCTTTCTTTACATCCAAAATTGACAGGCATGCATACCATTTCATAATATCCACTATCCAACTATAAATTGATTTAATAATAATCTTTGATGAACTCAATGACTCGAATGCAACGCTCTTCGAAATATGCTATGAAAGACTCCAAGTAATATCTTTAAAATGAGCAAATGCACAGCGGAAGATTTCTTTAACACCTGAGAATAAACATGCTTTAAAGTGTCAACCAAAAGGTTGGTGAGTTCATTAGTTTATCATAATCATTTATTTCCATCATTTTAATAGACCACAAGAATTTCATTTCCAGTTCTCATAAATATACGTCCCATGCATAGAGAAAAAAATAATCATTCATATGGTGAACACCTGGTAACCGACATTAACTAGATACATATAAGAATATCCCCTATCATTCCGGGATCCTCCTTCGGACATGATATAAATTTCGAAGTACTAAAGCATCCGGTACTTTGGATGGGGTTTGTTAGGCCCAATAGATCTATCTTTAGGATTCGCGTCAATTAGGGTGTCTGTTCCCTAATTCTTAGATTTCCAGACTTTAATAAAAAGGGGCATATTCGATTTCGATAATTCAACCATAGAATGTAGTTTCAATTACTTGTGTCTATTTCGTCAAACATTTATAAAAGCGCATGTATTCTCAGTCCCAAAAATATAAAGGGTAAAAAGGCAAATGAAACTCACCATACTGTATTTCGTAGTAAAAATACATATAACGTCATTGAACAAGTGCAAGGTTGGCCTCGGATTCATGAACCTAAATTAATTATATATATTTATGTGTTGGTCAATATTTGTCTAACAAATTAGGTCAAGTCATAGTGTACCACAATCCTAATGCTCGAGACTAATATGCAAAAGTCAACAAAAGTAAATTTGACTGAAAATAATTTCCAAAAATCTATACATGATTAATATATAGTTTAAATATCGTCATTTTATATTTTTAAATATTTTTAAAACATTTATTAGAGTAAATAATATAATTTATTTATTAATAAATAAAATTTTATATTAAATTTATATAATAAAATATACTTTTATATATATTAAGTAATAAAATTTATAGGGTTCATTTAATATTATAAAGATAATATGATAGGTATTATTAAAGTAAGTTATTACACGTAGTAAAATATGTTTGTATCACATATTTATTTGATAAAATAATATCTATAATGATAGTAAGTAAAAGTTGTATTATTTTGTAATAATAATAATTATTATAAAAATATCAATATTTATAATTACTAAGATGACATTATGATAAAACGATAATTCTAATTATGATAACTTTAATATTTATGATTATTTTTAATATTATCTTTAAAATAATAATTTTATTTAAAATAATAATAATAATGATATTTTATAGTAACAATGACATGTCTATTAAAATGATAATTTTTGTTAAAATGATAGTTTTAATACTAACGATACTTTTAATAATAATAGTAATGATAAAAATAATAAGAACGATAATTTTATCTAAATCAATATCTTATAATATTTTAATTTCATCATGATACTCTTACCCATTATTTCCTAATCGTTTCGTTTAATAGCTTTTAATCGTCTTTTATACCGTGTTCATAATAATGATAATAATAGTAATCAAAATAATTAGATGTTACAAATATTTGTTTTAATTACACTAATATTAATAATGATAGTTACTATAACATTATTAACGATAATACTATTAATTATCTTAATGATAATATAGTAATAATAACAATAACAATAACCATTTTTAAATAATGATATATATATATTAATAATGATAATAATAATAATAATAATAATAATAATAATACCAATAATAATAATAATAATAATAATAATTGGATAATAATAATAATACTAATTATAACTTTAACGATAATAACGATAGTAATAATAAAAAAACATAACAATTTTTAATGATAAATCCCTTTTATTGATAAAGATAATAATAATGATAATAATAAGATAAAACTAGAACGACGATAAAAACGACGATAATAATAATCATTTTTAATAAAAATATCGAAAATTCAATTGATTATAACTTCTAATCCGTTCATCGAAACCATTCGATATCTAAAGGAAAAGTTCTTAAATTTTCGCTAGCTTTCCAAGGACATGCATATCTTATACCTTATCTCAACCGCAAGTGTAACTAATTCAAGATTCAACCTAACCTGTCTAAGGGCAATATCAAAAGTACAAGCATGCATAATCCTAAATACTCGAGCACTAGTCAGGGATACACTATTAGTATGTAAAAGTTAAATTATGAGTACTCACGTATCAATATTGAGATTCAATATTGCAGGAAAGGTACGTAGACGCAACGAAAATGATAAACACTATATTGACCTCACGAGCATACCCATGAACCATACTCAATCACCTCCATAGCTATAACCCATAATTTCCTTAATCATATCTCACTCGAAAAACAATTTCGAAATCACTCGTACAGCACTCCGTAGTAATATTTTATGTATACTAATAATATCTTGAAATAATACGGAGTAAATATATATATGTATATCGATTGAGAGAGTTTAGAGAAAAATATTTTCAAGTTTCTATGAAATAATGAAATCTATTGAATTCTATTTATAATAGATTTTTGAATTATTAAAGTGAATTATTAAAGTATGAATTATTAAAGTGAATTATTAAAGTGAATTATTAAAGTATGAATTATTAAAGTGAATTATTAAAGTATGAATTATTAAAGTGAATTATTAAAGTTAAAGTAAAGTAAAAATAAAGTAAAGGTAAAGTTTAAGTATAGTAAAAGTATAAAACTATGTACCTATAATACGCGTATAAATATATATAATATTAATTTAAATCGTTATATATATTTAATAAAATAAAATATAAATATCGTTATCTTTATCATACTAGTTAAGTAATGAGTTGTCAAAAGTGGTTCTAGATATTTATAAAAGTTATATACGTTTTAATAATAAAGTTCTTTTTAAACTGAAAACGTTTTTTGTACGTTTGAAACTAAATAGATCAATCGAGTCTTTATGAGATTCAATCTTCCACTATCCTTTGTCTAGTTCTCAATGATTGACAATTTGTTCTTATTTATAAATCACTTTACCATTTTTCGAATATTGTTAAAATGGAAAGATTTCTCAAATCAACGTGGACCTTTCAACAGAGACTTGTAATCATAATTCAATATATCTGATAATTCAATCATTTGATCTTATCTTCTAATTCCATTAATAAACATTTTGAAACAGATACAATCATATAAAGTATTTAATCTAATATTTTATTTACGTTTCAAGTTATAATATATATACACATATACATATATAATCATATTCGTTTAATGGTTCGTGAATCGTTGGAACTTGGTCGAGGTTGAATGAATGTATGAACATAGTTTAAAATTCTTGAAATTTAACTTAACAAATATTGCTTATCGTGTCGGAAACATATAAAGATTAAAGTTTAAATTTGGTTGGAAATTTCCGGGTTGTCACACACACTGCTCACAACTAATTCGTATTGCGTGAATATCTTTAGTCATCTTTTCCATTCATCTCTCGAAAGCATCTAACTTTGCGGAAATGGAATCAAAGTCATGGTTAGAATCGGCTCTAGCCGCTTTAGATGAACGAAAGATATCTTTTTCCTGATGCCACTCATGTGAGTGGGATGCTGTGGTATCAATAATTTTGTGAGCTTCGGTTGCGGTTTTCTTCATAATGGAACCACCAGCTGCTGTGTCGATGTCTTTTCGTGTAGCAACATCGCATCCTTGGTAGATTATTTGTACTATTTGATAAGTATCTAAACCGTGTTGAGGACATCCTCTCAACAACTTTCCGAATCTTGTCCATGCCTCATATAGAGTTTCATTTGGCTTTTGCGCGAACGTAACAATTTCTCCTTGAAGTCTTACGGCTTTAGATGCCGAAAAGAATCTTTTAAGAAATTTCTCAACTAAAACATCCCATGTGTCAATCGACCCTTCAGGTAACGATTCTAACCAATCTTTGGCTTCTCCTTTTAAAGTCAGGGAAATAACATGAGATAGATCTGTTCATCCTCAACTTCTCTGATTTTAAATAGAGTACAGATCCTACTAAAGGTTCGAAGATGTTCATTTGGATCTTCTTTTGGCGTACCACTAAATTGGCATTGATTAGTTACCATGTGTAGGATTTGTCCTTTGATTTCATAATCTGGCACATTAATGTCTGGTTGAGTAATGGCATGACCTTGGCCAGTGCGTTTAGCTCTCATTCGGTCTTCCATACTTAGAGGTTCCTGATTTTTCATGATTGAATTTGTTGAATCTGAATCACTAGAGGATTCTGATAAAATGGTTTCTTCCTCGACAATCTCTGGTTGTATGATTTGTGGTTCCAGATGAATGATTAGTGGTTCAGGATCTCTGAATTGTCCTTGAATATCCTCCGGGTTCTCAATTGTGAAGTCGGGTTCAAAAAATGGATTATCGAAAATTTGAATTGGAGTACTTGGTCGACTATATGATGATTCTAAAGAAAAATCAATGGCGACAATATTGGCTAAATGTCTTGATCGAGTTACAGGGGGTGAACGTATGAAAGGTGGTGAACGTTTTGCTCGGTGCATTCACAGAATATCCTATAAAGATAAAAATTATTAAATTAATAGACTTTTTTGATTTTGCTCACGTTTCGAATAGCCAATAGACGTAGCAGGTAGCCAGGACCCTTTAAATTGGAAGCCCACAACTCGCCACTAACAAATTCAACTATTACTGCTAACCAGAAAATTTTGGAGGTCTATCAACTTAACCACTTAAAATAATTTTTTGTCGAAATTTAAAGAAAATATAGAAAATTTTATGTCCTAAAAACTATAGCGTAGAAATGAGAAAGAAAAAGCGCGTCGAAAAACAAGAGGCCGAAAAACAAACGTCGAAAAAAAATAAAAAGTCAAAAAATAATAATAAAAAAGTAGAGCGTCGAAACTTAAAATTCTAGAAACTAAATCTAAAAAGTTGCGCCTAAAGGTATTAAAGCTTAAAGGAATTCTAAACGAAAAACGGCAATAACTTAAAAGGCACTAAAATCTATTAAATATAAAGAGATAAGCGACATCGTAAAATTCTAAAGCGCCTAAATCTTAATCTAAAGAAAAAGCACTTAAAGGATTTTACGGCAAAGCCTAAAAATCTAGAAATATAAATTAACTACGGCAAAAACTAAGTTAAAACTAATTACGAACGATAAATATACAAATTATGAATTAAACGATTAAAATATACAATTTATAAAAAGAAACAAAAATGATAAAATTACTTATTTTTATAAAAATATTATTTTTATATTATTATTTTATAAAAGTATTAATTTATATAAAACTAATTAAAACTTAAAAATACAAATTTAATTAAAAACTAAAACTAATTATTATTTAATTAAAACCCTAATTAGGTAAATTAATAATAATAATAATTAATAAAACCCTAAACCGTAATTAATGCAGTCAAATGTTGCAGTCTGAGACCGCTCCGCGACTGCGGTATTCTCTAAGAGGAGAGCTCCGCGACTGCGGTACCACGTGCCAGAATAGATCCGCGACTGCGGAGAGATGCAGTCTCAGATGATTGCAGGTTCAAATTCGCAGGTTCAGTTTTTAATATATATTTATATATATTTTTTTATTTTATTTTTAATTTTCTAATTTAAAAAACTTATATTTTAAAAACTTAAATTAGAAATAAATTTATAAATTAAATATTAAAAATATAACTTATATATATATATATATATATATATATATATATATATATATATATATATATATATATATATATTTAAAACTTATATATAAAAAAATATATTTTTACAAAAATAGATTAAAACTTAATAAAAATCTTTTTTATAGTGTTTTATGGCGTTCCCCGGCAGTGGCTCCAAAAATACTTGATGTGTGCGAGGTGTAGTACGAAATAGATTATATTTTACTACGGAATAATATTAAATACGATACAATTTACACAAGTTATTTATTTATTTATTGAATGGATATACCTAAACCTTGCTACAACACTTATAGGCAGTGTACCTAATCGTAGAGTAGTATAGTTTTTAGTAAGTCCGGTTCGTTCTACAGGGAGCTGGCTAAGTTTAATGCTATATTTATTTTAAACACTATATTTGTATAAATATATATATATATATATATATATATATATATATATATATATATATATATATATATATATATATATATATATATATATATATATATATATATATATATATATAAGTAGTATTATTATTATTATAAAAGGGGGTTTTACCGTTTAGTGACCGGTTTGTCGATTTTAAGTTCTAATGCAAAATATTAAATATAACTTTATTTAAAGCGTAAAGTAAATGACGATAAAATAAAAGTACGATAATTAAAAGTGCAATAAAATAAAAGTACGATAAATAAAATGACGATAAATAAAAGTGCGATGAAATATAAAATAAAGGAATTATGCTTATTTAAACTTCCGTAATCATGATGTTTGACGTGTTGATTTTAGTTTATTACCAAGGGTTAATTTTTCTTTGTCCTGGATTATTCGATATGTCCATCTGGTTTTATCCATAATAGTCCATCGATCATAATTATAAAGTGCGAGAGTCTTTGTCAAATTACCCTTATACCCGAAGTCAAATATTCTAACTAATTGAGTACTTAAACTGTAACAAGTTCTTAATACTTTGTTTAATGAATACACCAGATTATCGACTGCATGTAATCCAAGGTTTTAATACTTTGTTAACAATTACACCAATTACCCTTGAATGTAATCCACCCCTGTTTTAATGAGTCCATTGACTATTAATCCATCCCCGTGTCCGGTCAAATGAATAATTATTAGTATTTATAGATATCCCGCCCACCGTACTCAGTCAAACGTATGTGGTTATATATAAACACGTCAAATTATAAATCTCTATATTAAATCAACGAGATATCATTTAATTAATATAAAGCCCATTAATAGCCCATAGTCCAATTTCCACAAGTATCGGTCTTTTTTCCAAACCCCAATTATGGTCCAAAGCCCAATAACCCAGTATTAATATTTAGTCCAACATCATGATTACTTCGGCTTAAATAAACATAATAATAACTTAGCTACGAGACATTAATTTAAAAATGTTGAACATAACTTACAATGAGTATTAATCGCGTAGTTTTACACGGACAGAGTTTCGACTTACAAACCTTAAAACATTCGCTAAAATAACCTTATTATTATTATTAACTTAATATTAAAATTAAAATTATAAATATAAATATAGATTGAGAGATTGAAGTAGAAAAAGGTGTAAAGAAATCGGCAGAATGCGCGGCCTTATATATGTGACGACCTGGAAATTTTCGACCAAATTTAAACTTGATCTGTATATGCTTCCAATACGATAAGCAAAATCTGTAATGTTGAATCTCCAATATTTTGAAGTGTTTTTACCCTTTGACTGTTTCCGACGATTCACGGACCATTATTTATAAATAAATACATATATGTATATAAATGTAAGTATATATATATATATATATATATATATATATATATATATATATATATATATATATATATATATATAATAATTGGAAATAATAAAATGTAATCATTAGAATTTAAAATGTAAAATAATAACTAATTTACTATTAAAATGAATATTTATATATATATATAAATATAATTTTTACACATAACTAATATTGTATGAAAATAATAACATATATAAAATGTATAAATATAAAATATGCAGGATATCTTATTATATATATATAATAAAAATGAAATATGTAAAAAGTAATATATTAATATAGTTCTTATACTAAAAAATATTACATTCATTATTAATATTGGTATCAGTATTATTAATATTATTAATTTAATAAATAACATAAAAATATGAGATTTGATAAGCATAATTTATTGTATCAATATTATTAGTATTACTCTCATTACTAGTATTAACATTAATATCGGTATTATTATTTGTATTATTAATATTATTATGGTATATATTAGATAGACATGAAAAATGAAACATGTAACTTGTGATTAATAGTATTATTATTAAGTACTATCAGTAAAAATCATAATTTTCATTATTATCATTAATAATATGGTCATTACCATTTTTTTATAGTTATTATTGTAATTACCATTATTTATTATCATTAATATTAGTAATATTGAGATTATTATCATTATTATTATTTCTATTATTATTATTAATATTATTTTGATTAGTAATATTGTTATTATTTTATATTATCTGTATTTTTTTAATCCAATAAAACTAATAATATTATTATTATTAATATATCTAATATTATTTATAAATTCTTAATATTAATATTTAATATAAATGAAATTATATAGGATCACCTTTCTGTTTGAAGTCTCAATCGAGACTGTGTTTAATTGATTCCACAAACTCAATTTTCGTACGAATCAGGAAATCAGACACCAACATAATCCAAAATCAGTTTGAAGTCGCTATCCTCTTTTTTTTAGTTTATTTTTTTTTCTTTTTCTTCTCTGTATGAATTTTCTGTCGACTTATAAATCAGTTCATTACATATGATGCTATAAAAAGAAACCATTTAATCTTCCTTCACTCTCAAACATCAAATTACTACTGCATATAATCGTTTATATTTGTTGAATTATTTATATTTTTTTTACAGCTCGTTATACCTCTGTTTCATACTTTTTATTCAAAACTCGAAATCGAATGAATTGTTAAAATCTAGAATTGCAGAGTTGTTAGGAATCCCTTTTGAAAACTTTCTGTAAAATTTCAAAGCCCAAATCATCATATCGAATTTTAATTCTTGAGTCAAAGTTTTAGTTTTTAAAAGTCAAACCTATGTTCATCAATTAAATTCGAATTTTCTGTGATGAATTAAGTTAAATTAATGAGTCCAATAGTTTCAAAAGATGAATTGAAACCTATTTCGTTTTATAACTTCTATCTAAAATGTTGTTAATCTCAAAATCAAGTATTATTTTTTTTCTTTCAAAAGTCGAACAGCTGTCGCTGTTGTATTTTTTTTTTCGCGTTTATCAATCTATTACTTCACTTATAAAATGTTTAGGAATTAATTTCATATCCTAAAACAATCGAATTAAATCTCTGATTATTAAAAATGGGTGTCTCTGGTTGATTACTGTTGTGAAGAAGAAGATAATAAAGGGAGACAAATAATACGGATTATATTTAATTTAGGACAGTACCATAACAGAATAACATATACGGAGTAATGGTTTGGGAGAAATGCCGGGGAGCGAGAGGTCACGGGTTCGAGTCCCGGATATGGCAGTTTTTTTTTTAAAAGCCTTTCATTCGGAGGTAGCTATTATTATTGAGTTTATTATTGTTATTATCTTTATTATTATTATTATTATTATTATTGTAAGAAATTGTTATTTTGACTAATATTATAGTTATTATTACTAATATTAATGTTAGTTATTATTTATAACTGTTATAATTAAAATTACAAGTTTGATTACAATTATCATTATAATTATTACTAATACTGATACAAGTATTATATTTATTATTATTGATATAAGTATTATAATGGTTAGGATAATTATTATATTGTATTATGGAAATAATATAAATCATTATAATTTTTATTAATCTTATTATAACTTTTATCATTATTATAAGTATCATTAACCGAAAAATTAATATTTTACAATTATTATTATAAATATCATTATTATTATTATCATTAATATAATTATTAACAATAATACCTTATTTAGTAACATTAAGTATTATAATTATTATCATTTTTATCAATATTAATATAATTTTAGTATTACTAAAATTACTATTTTTAACAAACAAATGATAAATAACATATATAAAACTATATTTAATACATATAACATAACAAAATTACTAGTTATATATAAATGAATATATGAGACGTATATATATTATTAATATAAAAATGATATAATTAGTAAATCATATATATATATAAATGATTCGATTACGATTATGTGTATTAATATATATACAAATGATATAGGTTCGTGAATCCGAGGCCAACCTTGCATTGTTCAGTTCCGTCGTATGCATATTTTTATTACAAAATATCGTATCGTGAGTTTCATTTGCTCCCTTTTAAATGCTTTTGCAATATATATTTTTGGGACTGAGAATACATGCGCTGCTTTTATAAATGTTTTACGAAATAGACACAAGTACTTGAAGCTACATTGTATGGTTGGATTACTATACCGAATATCGCCCCTTCAAGTCTGGTAGCCTAAGAATTAGGGAAATGGCCCCTAATTGACGCGAATCCTAAAGATAGATCTATGGGCCTAACAAACCCCATTCTGGAATTTGGAATGCTTTAGTACTTCGATTTAAATGGTGATTGCGATTACCAATATTATGGCATACTTGCGAGTATGCGGGGGATATTCTATATGCATTATGTTAATGTCGGTTACCAGGTGTTCATCATACGAATGATTTTTATACACTTGGGAGTGTAATGTTATTTATGAAAAATGAAATCTTGTGGTCTATTAAAATTATGGAAATGATTGATTATGATAAACTAATGAACTCATCAACCTTTTGGTTGACACTTGAAAGCATGTTTATTCTCAGGTATGAAAGAAATCTTCCGCTGTGCATTTGCTCATTTTAGAGATATTACTTGGAGTCATTCATGACATATTTCAAACTACGTTGCATTCGAGTCATTGAGTTCATCAATATTATTATTAAGTCAATTATAGTTGGATATATTATGAAATGGTATGCATGTCGTTAACTTTCGATGTAATGAAAGTTTGTCTTTTAAAAAAAAACGAATGCAATGTTTGTAAAATGTATCATATAGAGGTCAAGTACCTCACGATGTAACCAAATGTAATGTATTCGTCCAGATGGATTAGGACAGGTCATGAAATTATAGGCCCACTCTGAACTGTAGAGCTCCGCGACTGCGGATGTTTTTCTCCTCACAGCTCCGTGACTGCGGAGCTTTGGATTCCAGCTCATCGAACAATTCCAAAACGTGGGCTGCTGATAAATATAATATATAATATTATATATAATTAATTATATATTATATTATATTCTTGTGCATAGTTGACTTGTAATTTTAGGTACGTTGAGTCGCGCGTTGATAGTTGGTTCATGTCTTGGTTCCGGATTTTCGAACGCCTTTTCGTATAATTTAATATCTTGTACTTTGCATTTTGTGGCTTGTACTCTTGTAATTTTGAGACGTTTCTCATCAATAAATTGAACCACTTGGATTGTACTTTGTACTTTTTAGCTTTTTGGTCGTTTGCGTCTTCAAATCGTCGATTCTGTCTTTTGTCTTCACCTTTTATTATTTAAACGAATATCACTTGAAATTAGAACAATTGCAACTAAAAGCTTGTCTTTCTTGAAGGATGATGCTATGAAATATGTGTTCGTTTTTAGCGTTATCAAATATTCCCACACTTGAACGTTGCTTGTCCTCAAGCAATATAGAACTTGAAATAAAAACATACTTGAATCACATTGTAATAATAGGCCACAAGATTTCATTTTTCATAAATATCGATCAGCATAAAAATCATTCATATAAATTGAACACCTGGTAACCGACGTTAACTTTAACGCATAGAATATCCCCAAACAGAACCTCTCGTCTGTATAATAATAATCTCGAAGTACTAAAGCCATCCATAACATGAATGGGGGTTGTTAGGCCAAATAGATCTATCTTTAGGATTCGCGTCAATTAGGGGCCATTTCCCTAATTCTTAGGCTACCAAGCTTGAAGGGGGCGATATTCGGTTTAATAATCCAACCATAGAATGTAGTTTCAAGTACTTGTGTCTATTTTGTAAAACATTTAAAAACTGCATGTATTCTCATCCCAAAAATATTAGATAGTAAAAATGGGACTATAACTCACTTTCACAGATTTTTAATTCGTCGAGAATTAGACTTGGCCACGGGTCGATTCACGAACCTATAACAAATATATACATATATCAAAGTATGATAGCAATATATTCACAACATATTTTATTACGTGTTGACGATTTAAGTTGTTAAGTTAGCAGTCCAACGTTAGTAGTCCACAATTAGTAGTCCACAGTTAGTAGTACATCAATATATCATATTATGCATATTATCTCGAATCAATCCATGACCTAGTGTATACATGTCTCAGACTCGATCACAACCCATGGTATATATATTATTTTAGAATCAACCTCGACCCATTATATGCTAACTCGAGCATTACCGCATATAGTGTTTTACGGTTATCCCAAAATAATATATATAGATGATGTCAATATGATATGTCAAAACATTGTATACGTGTCTATGGTTTATCAAGGTATATTATATATATATATATATATATATATATATATATAGAATATAGGATAAGTTGGTTAGGATATGGTTAGTATTGATTTGTTATAAAAATTTTTTAGCTAAAACTAGTAATTCTGTAACATCCCGCCTTTTTCCGTTTACTTTTTCCGTTTAACTATTTAAATTCCGTTATATGTTTATAACGTCTCCTATTGTTACGCGTTTTAAAAATAACTCGTTTAGGTAATTCACGCACCCGCAACCGAACTCGAGGGACTAGTTTTACCAAAATGTCAAAGAGGTGACTAGCATTTGACTAGTCAACCCACCTCCTCTTTCTTTTCAATTTCATTTTCCTTTTCTTTCAATACTTTCAAACTTTCTATCATTTCTCCATTTCAAGAATCATCATCTAAATCCAAGCTAGCGGGTGTCTTGCAAAACAAATTACATATTTAGAATCCTTGCAACTTCCTCTTCGATTCCATACCGATTTCATTACATTTGGGTAACTTTCTAAAATCACTAGATTTTGTGTTCTTGATGTTTTTAACTTATAAAGGTTTTAGTTAGTGTCTATGGCTCAAGTCTAACATGAATATATGAATTATATGTTCGATCTTGTTATTTTTGATAACTAGCATGAACTTGAAAGTTTGGTGTGTTTGATTGATGATTTGATTGCTTAAATGTTGTTAAATGTTATAAATGCATGTATTAAATGTGTTCCTAACATCACTAGTGATTTTAGATGTGTAGGTTGTTTTAGAAAACTTCATAAACATGATTAGTGCTTTTGGTGAATTTGGGTTAGGGTTCGGTGAACTTGAAATGAACTTTTGATGTATTGAATGCCATGAATTGTTGTTAGTAAGTAGTTAGTTGTATTGTATGCTTAATTACCTACGAAACGGCGCGTTACATGGATGCATTTAATTCTCAAATCCTATTTTGTGCATTTATGAAATTGAGCATTAAATGTTGGAAAGTCGGTTATTGCAAATGATGTTTTTGGTTGGTGAAATGTATTTAGTTGTGTTCCTTGTCAAATTACCTTTCTAACGATATAAGATACGAGTTCTAAGTGTATACGATTTGTGTATTATGTTTGTTTGAATTTTGGGTTGAGACTTAGAAAACTGAAACTGGCCAGGTACCAGCTCGCGTGTTATGCCGCGGCGCGGCCAGCCTTTGTCGCGGCGCGACATAAGGCGTGTCCAGCTTCTGACCTCCTTGGTCAAAATAAAAAAAAATGTTTGGCACGCTATGGACCTCCGATTCACGTGAGACTTGTTCTAACATGCTTATATAAGAATAAAAACCTCAGAAAAATAGTTCGGGACCCGACCCGAACGTGTTGACTTTTTCGTTGACTTTGACCGACCAAAGTTTGACTTTTTGTCAAACTTAACCAAATGATTATGCAACCTTCCTAGCTTGTTTCTATACTTGTATCTTGCATGAAACTTGACAAATTGATTCACATGCTACATAATCGAGTCGTAACGAGCCATAGGACTAATTGAACATCTTTGACCTATCGTGTTTACCGTTATTGATACGACCTATTTGTTTAGGTCAAGACTAGCATTGTCCTTTGCACACGTTACTTTGTGAAGTACTTTTCATACGTGCACTCAAGGTGAGATCATAGTCCCACTTTTACTCTTTTGAACTTACATTTGGGATGAGAAAACATAAACGTTTTTTTTACTAAGTGAACACAAGTACAGGAAAACAAACATTCTACATACGAGTTTGAACAAAAATCCTCAATTCGATTATCATTAGTTACACTTGCCGGGTGTAAGCGAGAACTTATGTTATATGGCCATATGGGTTTGACAAACCCTCATTCAAACGGTTCGCTACCGTTTACGAATGAAATATATTTTCGAGAAACAGTGTATGTTCTAACACTATTGTGATGGGGTTCTATGGAAGGAATGTTAAGCATTGATAATTGGGTGCTCGTGAAACAAAATTTTGGAATGTATTACTATTATATCAATGTTACAAATCTTGTGGTTCACTTGTACTTAATTACTTAAACCTATGATTTCACCAACGTTTTCGTTGACAGATTTCTATATTTTTCTCAGGTCCTTGAACGTTTTGTGATACATGCTTCCGCTCATTACTTTTGATACTTGCTTGGATGTCGAGTATATACATGCATACATGGAGCATCTTTTGGCTACTTTTAAATCGTGTCGCATAGATTTCAATTGTACTTATAACTTTGTAACGTAACTTTTGGATGAACGATTCTTGTAAACTTGGGAACAAATCTTAACTTTTGAATTGAATGCGACATATTTTCGGTCAAACGTCATTTTAAAGACTTATGACCACGTAATGGGACCTAAGTAGCCGGCGCCGTCAATGACGATTTTGTCGGGTCGCTACAAATTCTATCCAATTTTGTTTTACCCATAATTTCTTCATTTCAAATCCGTTTTGAGTGAATCAAAAGGCTATGGTTTCGTATCAAGCCATAATTTATTAATCTAAACAGAAAAAGTATAGGTTTATAGTCGGAAATACAGGTTACAAGTCGTTTTTGAAAGAGATAGTCATTTCCGTCGAAAGAACGACATCTTGATGACCATTTTGAAAAACATATTTCCACTTTGAGTTTAACCATGATTTTTGGATATAGTTTCATGTTCATAAGAAATATCATTTTCCTAGAAGAAAAACTTTTAATTCAAAGGTTATCATAGTTTTTAATTATCCAACCCAAAACAGCCCCCGGTTTAACTTCGACGGCGTATGTCCGGTTTTACAGTGTTCTTCGTGTTTCCAAGTTTTAAATCATTAAGTTAGCATATATATATATATATATATATATATATATATATATATATATATATATATATATATATATATATATATATATATATATATATATATATATATATATATATATAGAACATGTGTTTAGTAGATTTTAAAAGTTAAGTTAGAAGGATTAACTTTTTTTGCAAACAAGTTTAGAATTAACTAAACTATGTTCTAGTGATTACAAGTTATATTCTTTGAATAAGATAGCTATATATATATATATATATATATATATATATATATATATATATATATATATATATATATATATATATATATATATATGAATCGAATAATGTTATGAACATCATTACTACCTCAAGTATAGTAGGTAAACCTACTGGAAATGACAAGAAATAATCTTGAGCTTGAATGGATCTTAAATGGCTTGGAAGTTCTTGAAGTAGAATCATGACACGAAAACAATTTCAAGTAAGATTACTACTTGAATTAAGATAGTTATAGTTATAGAAATCGAATCAAAGTTTGAATATGAATATTACCTTGAATAATAAAGATAACCTACTGTAAATAACAAAGGTTTCTTGATCTTAGATGATTGCTTGGAATGGATTAGGAAGCTTGGAAGTAGACTTGCAAACTTGAAAGTGTTCTTGAAGTTTTCTTGAGTAGTTGTTTTGTATGTTGATTTATGTATGGATTTATGAGCTAGATTGATGTAGATTTTGATGAAGATGATGAAGAACACTTAGAACATGAAGAGAGAACTTGAGAGAGATGTGTTTGATGCATAAAAATTGAAAAATGAAAGTGTTATGGTTGGTGAAGGTGGACGTGATTTTGGAGTCAATATATAGGCTCCAAAAGTTTGTATTTTTGTTAGATATTTCATGCTAGTTGCCAAATGATGGTTCCCACATGTCTAGGTGACTCATTAAGGCTGCTAAGAGCTGATCATTGAAGTGTATATACCAATAGTATGTACATTTAAAAGCTGGGTATAATACGAGTACGAATACTGAATGTGTATGAGTATAATTGTTGATGAAAATTAATGAGAATGCAATTGTAACCAACTTTGATAAGTATGAGTGTTTTGATATGTGTCTTGAAGTCTTCCAAAAGTGTATTATTACATCTTAATACACTACATGTATATACATTTTAACTGAGTCGTTAAGTCATCGTTAGTCGTTACATGTAAGTGTTGTTTCGAAACCTTTAAGTTAACGATCATGTTAAATGTAATTAATTCATTGTTATTATACTTAATGAGATGTTAAATTGTTATGTTAATATGATAACATGGTGTATGAATATATCTTAATACAATATATATACATTAAAACGTTACTACAACGATAATCGTTATATATATAACTTGTTTCGAAATCCTTAAGTTAGTAGTCTTGTTTTACATATGTAGTTCATTGTTAACATACTTAATGATATATTTAATTATCATTTTATCATGTTAAACATAGTGTATTAATATCTTAATACGATACATATGTATTTATTTTAATTCAGACGTTGTTATAACGATAATCGTTATATATATCGTTTCGAGTTCTTTGATTTAGTAGTCTCATTTTATGCATATAACTCTTTGTTAAAATACTTAGTGAGATACTTACTTATCATAATATCATGTTATATATATATATCATCATCATCATCATCATATCGTTTTTACAAGTTTTAACGTTCGTGAATCGCCGGACAAACTGGTTGGTCAATTGTCTACCTAAAACTCATTACAATTAATCAAGTCTTAACAAGTTTGATTGCTTAACATGTTGGAAACATTTAATCATGTAAATATAGATCTCATATAATATATAATCATGGAAAAGTTCGGGTCACTACAATATATATATATATATATATATATATATATATATATATATATATATATATATATATAATAAACATATATAATAAATAATAAATTATATATAATAAACAATAAGTTATAAACATATCTAATAAATATAAATAATAATAAATATAACAGTAGGTATATATATATATATATATATATATATATATATATATATATATATATATATATATATATATATATATATATATATATATATATATATATATAATAAAGATATAAAATAAATAATAATAAATAATAAACCTTTTTTTCTTTTTTTCGTGTTTGCGAGTAGCGCGAGGTTGTTTCAATTTTTGCGATTCTTGCGATTGGGTTTGAGAAGTTGTTTGTTGGGTTTGAAACATTTGTTGTTGCTGGCTTTGGAACATTTGTTGTTGGTTTTGCATCATTTGTTGGTGTTGAAAAAAATGCCCATTGTTGTTGTTGTTCATGAGTTAACGGCGGCAATTGTTGTGGTTGATTAAACCCGAATAAATTTCTTGTGACGTTAGCATATTATTGTGGACTTGGTGTTGGAAGAGGTTGGTTTATCCCGGGACTATTAGCACTTCCGAACACCAAAAGATTTGATATCGGACGGGTATTTGATAGTGGTGTATCGTAATCATCAACATTTTCATTGTGTGAATTGTTTCGAGTGTTACACGTTTTTTTTTTTTGAAAAAAAAGATGAAATTGAGAGTGTTTGAGGTAAAAAGTTGAATATTGTGTGTTTTGGGCGAGTAAAATGGGGATATATATATATATATATATATATATATATATATATATATATATATATATATATATATATATAATAAGTAAAAAATATTAATTTTTTTTTGTTTTTTTTTTAATCAAACGGCTCTTTCCAACGGATCAATTTTTTCGACCAACAGGAACCAGACACGTGGCCTCAACGGCCGTTGGCTTGTACGTTGGATTCACCCCAACGCTGGAAAAACGCCGTGGCCCAACGCCGGGATTCGGCTGTCGGGTGGCGTTTCCGGCCTGCCACCTAGGCAACAACGGGGTTGTACCCCTTGCGATACAACTCGTCTTATAAATTGAATTTCTTTTATATCTTTAGACAAAAATGTTTTCAAAATCTATTACAAAAAATTTTAATTTCTAAAATCATTTATATGTGAGATAATGATAAATCACGGCTGTAAGTTACCTAAAAGGGTGGATTAAAAGGACGAGTACATATATAAAAAGTAGAATTTACAGGTCTTTAAAAGATTCTTTATTAGAAGATTGAAAGTAATCCATCCAAATACTACGAGTACTTTTTATTGAGCATCCAATCTCTCTACAACTAATTAGTCCCACTAGATTGCTTTACAATCAAAATTGGCACATATTCCGTTTATAAGTTCTACTTGCATCACATCATTATCTTATCCAGAATCCAGAATAAAATTAAAATAACAATTAATAATTGTGAGTTCTTTTCAATTGATACCTCAATCCATAAACATAAACAACTTAATGCAATTGACTATAACCTAGGAGTATTACTTTGAACACTTTTTGTCAATTTTAGTTAACTAGACAACTATTGTATTTTAATACTAGCACAGTAAGAAGATAATCACATCAATTAAGCTTGGCAAAACACCTAATACTTTTCAGAAAAAAAATTAAACATAATAACAACAGTTTTTCATGCAAAATGGAACCCATTTCATAGTTTCCAATTCAATAACTTAAAAAGATTAGTAACACAAAGACCATATATGTTAGCAAAAGATGGCACTTTGTTAGAAAATATCATTATCTATACAATCTTAAACTACTGTTTCTACATTTGAGTACTGTTAATCTTTCGTCCGGAGCATAAAATCCCTAGTTTGCGATGAACAAAATAGTACAACACCAACAAAATAAAAACTTACACAGGCACTAACTGCAAACACCCATGCTGAAATTGGCCCGTTATCTTTTCCCTCTTCAAAAGCCCTTTCTGGCTCCACGGGTCGGGCGTTTATCATACAACCATCACCTGAACCAGCAGACTCCACACATAAATTAGGGTTTCCTGCAAATGCGCCCGAAAATCTCCAATACCCTTTTGTCTTATTCACAATCCCAGAAAAATAGTTAAAAGAAAGATTCAAACGGGTCAAATTACTGGATAAGTTATCTGGAACTTGACCCGATAACAAATTATGCGATAAATCAAGAATCTTTAAGCTCCACATTGCCTGCAAATTCGTTGGAATTTGGCCTTCAAGTGAATTATAAGACAGATTTAAGTACTCCAAACCATGTAAACCGAAAAGCCCATCTGGGACCCGCCCATGTAACATGTTATCAGATAAATCAATCATAACCGTTGATGACAGATAGTAATTCAAATGCAAATCATCACCCATGACAACCGATAGTTTACTATCTAACAAAGGCATTTGCAGGGCATCCTTATTTAGGTTGCCATTGTTAAAACGTAAACTAACGTTAAATATACCATCAGGGATGTAACCCGAAAACCTATTGCCCGAAAGATCGATTGTTTGGATTGATTCAAACATGAAAATCCAATTAGTAAGCGCCCCACTGAACTTATTATGTGCAAACGAAAGATACCTAAGGTTTGACCATCTAGTCAACGCGTCATTCAAAGGTCCTGATAAATTGTTATAGCTCAAGTCAACAACCTCTAATGATTTACATCCCGCTAACGTTAACGGGATTTCACCCGAAATCTTGTTGTTGCTGATATCAAGAATCTTTAAACTATCTAACGCATCAAGCTCGGGTTGTATTTCACCCGAGAGATTATTGTTGTTGAGAATTAAAGCGAGTAATTGAAAACAACCGACAAAGTTCAAAGGAATTGAACCAGACAACGAGTTGTGAGACAAATCGATCACTTGAAGATACGTTAAGTTCCCGATTCTTGATGGGATTTCACCCGTAAGAGAATTGTGCGAAAGAAAAAGCGCTTGTAAGCTTTTTAATTCTGTAAAATCCATAGGAATATCACCTGAAAACTGGTTGTGAGAAAGGTCTAAAACCACAAGACCCGATTTTTCGGACGAATCAAGAATCTTTTTAGGTAAATGACCAGATATCTGATTGTAACTCAAGTCCATGACAACTAATCTGTTTGAAAAAACGAATCTTGGCGAAATCTCATAGCTTAAATTATTATACGATAAGTTAAGATGCGTTAACACGCGCAGGGCCGAAACACAAGTAGGAACTCCACCTTCAAGCAAGTTTTCAGCTAACTTGAGAAACAAAAGCGATTCACTTGATGACGATAAGCAAGGCAACGTACCCGAAAATGAATTCGACTCAAGATTAAGATGCTCCAAAGACTGCCCAAAATCAGGTAGGTTTCCAGATAATTTATTATGAGATAAATCCAAGTACTTAAGAGATTGCAAGTGTAATAATCCCTCAGGTATCTCCCCTGTAAACGAATTATGGCTCATTTCGAGTTTTTCTAGTCTTAATGAAAAATTCCCAATCCAAAAAGGGATTATTTGATCAGCCAACATATTATGGCTAAAATCAAGATGAACTAACTTACTCAATTTCATGAGTGTATTAGGAATCACACCATTAAACATGTTGTAGCTAAGATCCAAAGTTTTCAAATTCCAAAATGAACCAAAACAACTAGGAATATCACCAACAAAATTATTATGAGACAAAATTAGGGTTTCAAGAAAAGAGAGTTTACACAAGCTAGAATGAACTTCACCAGATAAACTGAAGCCTGAGAGGTTAAGTCCAACAACCCTGCCATTCCATCTGGAACAACTTACACCAGTCCAGTTTGTACAGCCCGACCCGACCCATATCAACTTCTGGGTCGGGTCATGAAGCTGAGACTTGAACAGAAGTAGTGAAGCTTTATCTTGTGTTCTCAGAGGAAATTCATCAAACACATTATCTGCATTACAAACCCAAAGCAAAGAAAGCATAAGAAATATATACATACGGCTTGAATTTCCATATATTGTACTTCTTGTTTCCATTGATTTGAAGATGAAACTGAGAACCCACGAAGAAAGATGAAAACTTTATGAAAAAAAGGTCGAGGGTTTGCGTTTTTCATCTATATTTGACAGACATTCTTGAACGGATATTGTTAATCAAGAACTTTTATTAAGAAAAGGCAAACATTCTGAGGGAAGTGTGTATGTATATGTGTGTGTGTGTGTATAGGTTTTAGAACTTTTAATTATTTTTATATACAGAAAATTAAACTTTTTATAAGCATGTAAAAATCTCTGTCTAGGCATCTTTCGAGATGGGCTACTTTTAACACGCGTGGTTGCACACTCTTTCATACATTTTTGCACCTTTTTATTTAGTTTTTGTGGAATAATCAAAATTAACATTAACATTTAAAGGTTAAATGAGATGAGATGATTAAATTAATATTTTGTCTTCTTTTCATGCTTTAAGAATTACTTACTTTACTGTTTCTTATTTGCATTTTTAGGAGGTTATGGAATTGCGTTACAAACATAATTATTACAATCTCAAAAGGATACTGTAGGTTGTATGACTAAGAAATATATTAGTTCCTCCTTCCCATATTAATAGTTCACAAATAAAAAACACACAATTACTTTTTACTTCTCTTTTAATCATATCCACATACATTAAATGCATAATAGAACTTAAACTTCTTATTCTTTCTATTTATGGAAATGAACTCTTAATTTGGGATATCCCAAAATGAAATACTGAACTATTAATATAGAACGGATGGAATATATATACAAATAAAAGTTTAATATATAATTTTTTAAAAAGTTCAGAAGATACAAAACTAAAAAATATAAGAGTATTTTCTTATTTATACACGATATTATTTATTGATTAATAAAAATAAGATAAAAATATTGTAATAACTTCAAATTGGGTCTAGCGGTAATTGACCATTTTGTCCTTGTCATATATTAATTTATTAATATTAATGATGTTATAATTATATGCTCATAATTATCTGAATGGCCTGTTAAATGGGTTTTGTGACAAGAGTCACATAACATACTTGTTTATTTGAATTGGACCTCGTTAGAAGTGCTTAATGAAGTATATAGCGTTTTAGATAATTGATAAATACCTGTAACATCCCGTTTTCCCCGAATATGACTTAAGGTGCGCATCTAACTCCGTGCACGTTTAATATTGTAGCTATGTTCGAGTTTGTATGGTTCAAATATTGAAAATATTGGAAAATGGTTTGATCATGCCTTCTGTCGCGTCTGAAGGTGTCCCATCGCGTCCTGGTGTGTCGCGATACGCGACAAAGTGGGCTGGGACGCGACAGCTCTAGAATCTCAGTTCTGTCAAGGTTATCGCATTTGAATTGTGTTTATCGCGTTTGGTTGTCGCGAGACGCGACACTGTGTCGCGAAACGCGACAAATGTCGCTGTTTGACAATTTTAGCCTTTTTAATTGGAATCTTTTAGGGGTGTTTAGGTCTTTTCACCCATGGCCAGTTTTTGAGACTTTATGGCTGGTTCAACCTCATCTCCTCTTCATTTATTTCTTTTCCATTTAATTAAAAACAAATCTAGAGAGAGTGTGAAGTTTTAAGAGTGAGAAAGCTTATTTTGGTGAAGAAGAAGGTTGAATCTTGCCCGAACCCAAGTGTTAAAGTTGTTCCTTGCGTCTCTAGCTACACTTTGATAGTTTTGGTATGTCTTAACTCTATGATTTGAGTTTTATTTAGTTTAAGCTAGGGTTTGGTTCATGTGGAACATTGTGTGACCCATTTGAGGGTTAAATGGGTGGGTTTTGGGTTAGATCGATGAAAGTAAACCCTAATGGCCATAATCTAGAGTTTTGGTCAAATGAAATGAGATTTGTAAGTGTAAATTGTGTTGTTAAGCATTAAAACACTTGATTAATGTTGAAGGAATTGTAAATGGGTCATGTTTGACTAAGTTGAATGTGTAAATGTTAAAATGGGTCAAAAGAGTAATGTTGACCTAGTTCGGGTGAATTGGGTATGAAATTACCCTAAGTTATGTTAGTTGAGGTTAGTAGACTTTAAATCCCTAGCCTTAGTGATTTAATATGAGACATTGCCATTTATGGGCGATTTTGGTGTAGTTGAGTCATTTAATGCAAATTGGGTCATTAAATGCTCAAGTGTAAGTATTGTGGTTAACTCCACTAGTTGTGTAATTGAATGTGTACTTAATGAATTAGGTACATTGCTTTGAGGTTCGGAAGTGCATAATCATCATCCTTGTATTAAGGTGAGTGGAATAATTATGCGTGTACGTATATAATGTATTTATTTGTGTAGTATGAATGTGGCATTGTCGCGGTGTTCAAGACATCACATTCTAAGTAACGAGTAGTATTGTCGCGGTGTTCAAGACACTACTCATTGTTTGATTGACATGTGGTATTGTCGCGGTGTTTAAGACACCACATTGTCATGGGAGTGGATGCCGCGGTGTTCAAGGCACCACTCATTGTTTGGATTGACATGTGGAATCGTCGCGGTGTTCAAGACGCCACATTGTCATGGGGGATTAGTGATTACGCGATGTTTAAGTAACACTAATGGATGTTATGAACTCCGACGGTCTTTTACGAGTACCGTTCCCATGTACAATTGGTTAACCATGGTTGTGTGAATTCGTATCTAGCATAATTGAATTGTGAACTACATGCTATTGTTGTTGCTAGCTTCTTGTGAATTGTGGATAGTAGTTTATGCATGATGTTTGCATAGTTATCGAATTGCTAGCTTGTATGCGGTATGGTAAGTGATTGCAAGTAAGTAGGTTATATATGAACATGTATAATTGTTGCATTCACTAAGCGTTAGCTTACCCCTCTCGTTGTTTATCTTTTTAGATGCAGGTACGGATAGGGGAAAAGGGGTTGTTGGGCACTAGGTGTCCTTTGATGATGTTTCGTTGGAGCTTTTGGAAGTTGGCCTAACGTTTTGGGTAGTTTAGTCCCAAACCATGCTCGAAGTGTCGTTTGGATTATAAACTATCATTTGTAGTGGGTCGAACTTGTATTAAACTTAATTAATGGCCTTCGTGCCTTGTAAACATTTAAATTGTGGTACGTTTTAAATGGAACTCGTGGAATGGTTTACATATTTAATTGGCGCGTAAATGTGTATTATAAAAAAAAAAATTTATCGTATGGAATACGGGTTGGGTTGTTTCAAGTGGTATCAGAGCATGGTCTAAGGGATTTAGGCGACTTGAGATAGGTGCCTAGACTTAGACTTTATTGTGTATGCGCTTTTATGCGGGACTTGTAGGACTTCGGGTCGAATCGGGAATTGTTAGTGCTTAGGTCTATGTGATTTAACCTCGCACTAATTGTTTTGTGTTGTAGATGTAATCATCAAGCGAGATAGGCGTTGTACTAGTAAATTAATGCGACGTACTCGCGTAGCAATGACTAGCTACCATTGTTACGGGTGAAAATCGTGTCAAACGAGCGATGTACGACGATTGTTGAGCAAGGTGGAGCGGTATGATGAATATGTGTATATGTGCGTGTCATGTCTTTTCATTCGTTGTTTAACCTCTCTCCTTTTATAGAATGAAGATGAGAAATGGACACGACACCGATAATGGGGGCACGAGCGAGGACAACGAGTTCACGACCAAGGTAGAGGCCATCTTTAAACGTCAAAAAGAGGAGTTTCTCGAATACGTTAAGAAAATGTTTCTTGATACGATTGACGAGCAACTAGTCAATGTAGTAAAGGATCAAGTTAAGGCCATTCTTCATGAAGATAATATGGGAAGACGGGACTTTTTCTATAAGAACTTCAAGGATTCTCAACCTCCCACCTTTGAAGGTGAAAGGGATCCTCTTAAGAGTGCCCGATGGATCTCCGATATGGAGGGGGCTTTTCGTACTTGTGAATGTCCTCTCGATAAGAAGACAAGGTACAGGTGTAGTATGTTGAGGGGCGATGCTAAATTGTGGTGGGACGCGAAGATTCAACTTTATGGCGAAGAACAATGCATGGAATTCACTTGGGATGAATTCAAGAAAGAGTTTTTCGATGAATACCGAACTCCGGCCGATCTTACTAGGCTTAAGGACGAGTTACATTCCTTGAGGCAAGGGTCGATGGATTTGAACACTCTCAAATCCGTGTTTTTGTCCAAGACCCAATTTTGCCCGGAGTATGTCGGGAATGATAAAATGTTGAAAGAAGATTTCTATCGAATCTTGAATGATAGTTATCAAGAAAAGATAAGTGTGAACGTGGTGAAGAGTTTCGATGAGTTGTTTAATATGGCCAAAGGTTTTGAGGCGCTCGTGTTAAGAAAGAGTGGCTTTACTTTTGGCAAGAGGAAGTTCGAAGCTACAAGTCATTCGAACAAGAAGAGTAAGGGTGCAACCGAGAGTGTCGGTAGTGTGAAGAAAAGTGTTCCCAGAGAGTTCCGTTATTCTTGCCACAATTGTGGACGAAAGGGACATATGGTCTGTGATTGTACTAACCCTCCTTCTACAACCAAACTCACTTGTTATAATTGTGGTAAAGAAGGGCATAAGAGGCCGGAATGTCCCAATTTGAACAATGATCATGTTAAGAAATTAGAGAAAGCAGCGGGTACGGCTAGGGGTCGCAACTACTTGATGACGAATGAAGAAGCCAAACAATCAAATGAAGTCGTCTCAGGTACTTTCATGGTTAACTCTAGTCCGGCACGTATACTTTTTGATAGTGGTGCTAACTTGTCGTTTGTGTCTCCAAGATTTGTGCCTAAGTTGAATAAACCGCTAGCTAAGTTAAGTCATCCGGTAGAAGTAGAAATAGCGGTCGGTAAAACGGTGCTAGGGGTTGATGTTTGTAAAAATTGTAATGTTGTGTTTGGTACCGAAACTTTTGAAATCGATCTCATTCCGATGACTTTGGGTGATTTTGATATTGTTGTTGGTATGGATTGGCTCGATCGTTATAGAGCCGATATTGCATGCCATGATAAATTCATTCGTGTGAAGACTCCAAGTGGGGGAGAGTTAATTATTCATGGCGATAAGTGAAGAAGACTTGTGCCGATATGCACTTTTGCACGGGCACGTCGTTTCCTTGTTAGTGGTGGCATGGCTTTTCTTGCCCATGTAGTTGATATTCGTGATGAGCCACCACCTATTCGTGAAATCCCGGTGGTTAATGAATTTGAAGATGTTTTTCCGGATGAATTACCGGGTGTCCCGACGGAAAGACAAGTCGAATTTCGCATTGAGTTGGTTCCGGGAGCTACTCCCATAGCTAAAACCCCTTATCGTTTAGCGCCGACGGAAATGCAAGAATTGTTAAATCAAACCCAAGAGTTACTTGCGAAGGTTTTATTCGACCGAGTTCCTCGCCATGGGGTGCTCCGGTTTTGTTTGTGAAAAAGAAAGATGGTAGTATGCAGATGTGCATCGATTATCGGGAGTTGAACAAAGTGACGATCAAGAATCGTTATCCATTACCTCAGATTGATGATTTGTTTGACCAACTCCAAGGTGCAACGTATTTTTCTAAGATTGACCTACGGTCCGGCTATCATCAAGTGCGGGTCCGTGAGGAAGACATAGAGAAAACGGCTTTTGGAACTCGTTACGGGCATTTTGAGTTTGTAGTTATGCCTTTTGGTCTTACGAATGCACCGGGGGCATTCATGGATCTAATGAACCGAGTGTGCCAACCCATGTTGGATAAGTCGGTAATTGTGTTCATTGACGACATACTTGTTTATTCTAAGAGTATGAAGGAACATGAGCACCATTTGCGCGAAGTATTGAAGTCGTTGCGGAAGGAGAAGTTGTATGCAAAATTCTCCAAATGTGAATTTTGGCTAAGGGAAGTTCAATTCCTTGGCCATATCGTGAATAAAGAAGGTATCCAAGTAGATCCGGGGAAGATTGAGACGGTGAAGAGTTGGGGGAAACCGACTACGCCTACGGAAATCCGAAGTTTTCTCGGATTGGCCGGTTATTATTGTCGGTTTATCTAAGACTTTTCTAAGATTGCTTCTCCTTTGACGAAGTTGACAAGGAAGAATGTAAGGTTCAATTGGGAAAACGAGCAAGAAATTACTTTTTAATTGCTAAAAGAGAAGTTGTGTCAAGCTCCGGTGTTAGTGTTGCCGGAAGGGGTAGAAGACATGACTGTTTATTGTGATGCTTCGTTAAATGGGCTCGGGCGTGTTTTAATGCAAAGAGGTAAAGTCATCGCTTATGCCTCTCGACAATTAAAGGAACACGAAAAGAGATACCCGACTCATGACCTTGAATTGGCGGCGGTGGTACATGCGTTGAAGATTTGGTGCCACTACTTGTATGGTGTCAAGTGTACGATTTATTCGGATCATAAGAGTTTGAAACATCTCTTTAGTCAACGAGATTTGAATTATCGTCAACGTAGGTGGATGGATGTGGTAAAGGATTATGATTGTGAAATACTTTATCATCCGGGTAAGGCGAACGTGGTCGCGGATGCGTTAAGTAGAAAGAGTCAACATCCGGTAATACGAGTAGGGTCGTTACGCATGATCATCACTAACAATTTCCTTGTAAAGCTTAGTGAGATTCAAATAGAGGCGTATGTTCACAACAAGCATGAAGAGCGGATTGTGGGACAAACGGAGTTCATTACTATGGGCTCGCGTGGTTTATTATCGTTTCAAGGAAGAGTGTGGGTACCTAAGATGGGTGGTAACCGACAAGTGCTACTTGATGAAGCACATAAGTCAAAGTATTCCATTCATCCGAGTGCAACAAAGATGTACTATGATTTGAGGAAAGATTATTGGTGGCCCGGTATGAAACGTGATGTGGTTAAGTATGAACAATGCTTCACGTGTTTGCAAGTTAAAGCCGAACACCAAAATCCGTACGGTAAGTTACAACCATTGGAAGTCCCGAAATGGAAATGGGAGCACATTACCATGGACTTCATTACCAAGTTACCAAAGACGGCGAGAACCCAATATGATACGATTTGGGTGATAGTTGATAGATTGACGAAGAGTGCTTTGTTTCTTCCCATTTGGGAAACGATATCATCGGAGACTTTATCCAAGTTGTTTATCAAGGAGGTGATATCGAGGCATGGGGTTCCTATCTCTATTGTTTCGGATCGAGATACTCGTTTCACGTCTCGGTTTTGGAACAAGTTTCATGAAGATATGGGTACTCAATTGAAAATGAGCACGGCGTATCATCCTCAAACGGACGGTCAAACCGAGCGTACGAACCAAACGTTGGAGGATATGTTAAGGGCGTGTATTATTGATTTTGGTGGTAGTTGGGATGAGCACTTACCATTGGTGGAATTCTCGTACAATAATAGATACCACACTAGTATTGGAATGCCACCTTATGAGATGCTTTATGGGCGTAGATGCCGAACTCCCATTTGTTGGGGAGAAGTGGGTTAACGAGAAATCGGGAGTACCGATTTGGTCCTAGAGACGAATAGTAAAATTGAGATGATTCGGGCTCGACTTAAGGCGGCGCAAGATAGGCAAAAATCTTATGCCGATAAAGGTAGACGAACGATCGAATTTCAAGGAGGTGACATGGTGATGCTTAAGGTTTCTCCATGGAAAGGTGTTATTCGTTTTCGAAAGCGAGGAAAGTTAGCTCCTCGATTTATTGGTCCTTTCAAGATTTTGGAATGTGTTGGTGAGGTCGCTTATAGACTAGAGTTGCCCGAAGAGCTTACGGGGATTCATAATACGTTTCACGTTTCCCATCTCCGTAGGTGTCTTGCGGATGACTCGACTTGGGTGCCGCTAGATGAGATTACGTTGAATAACAAGCTAGAGTATGCAGAAGAGCCGATTGCAATCCTTGATGAGAAGGTTAAGATGTTGCGAAACAAGAAAGTGAGAACCTTCAAAGTACAATGGCGACATCGAAAGGGTTCCGAGTTTACATGGGAATCTGAAGAGTTTGTGTTGGTTTATCTTCCGGCTTGTCATGCGGCTTGGATCGCGAGGACGCACTCCGATTCAAGTGGGGGAGAATTGTAACATCTCGTTTCCCCGAATATGACTTAAGGTGCGCATCTAACTCCATGTACATTTAATATTGTAGCTATATTCGAGTTTGTATGGTTCAAATATTGAAAATATTGGAAAATGGTTTGATCAGGCCTTCTGTCGCGTCTGAAGGTGTCCCATCGCGTCCTGGTGTGTCGCGATACACGACAAAGTGGGCTGGGATGCGACAGCTCTAGAATCTCAGTTCTGTCAAGGTTATCACGTTTGAATTGTGTTTATCGCGTTTGGTTGTCGCGAGACGCGACACTGTGTCGCGAAACTCGACAAATGTCGCTGTTTGACAATTTTAGCCGTTTTAATTGGAATCTTTTAGGGGTGTTTAGGTCTTTTCACCCATGGCTGGTTTTTGAGACTTTATGGCTGGTTCAACCTCATCTCCTCTTCATTTATTTCTTTTCCATTTAATTAAAAACAAATCTAGAGAGAGAGTGAAGTTTTAAGAGTGAGAAAGCTTATTTTGGTGAAGAAGAAGGTTGAATCTTGCCCGAACCCAAGTGTTAAAGTTGTTCCTTGCATCTCTAGCTACACTTTGATAGTTTTGGTATGTCTTAACTCTATGATTTGAG
Organism: Rutidosis leptorrhynchoides; assembly: GCF_046630445.1. Taxonomy (NCBI): domain Eukaryota; kingdom Viridiplantae; phylum Streptophyta; class Magnoliopsida; order Asterales; family Asteraceae; genus Rutidosis; species Rutidosis leptorrhynchoides. The sequence continues at coordinate 417,263,125 of NC_092336.1, forward strand.
TTTTATTTAGTTTCAGCTAGGGTTTGGTTCATGTGGAACATTGTGTGACCCATTTGAGGGTTAAATGGGTGGGTTTTGGGTTAGATCGATGAAAGTAAACCCTAATGGTCATAATCTAGAGTTTTGGTCAAATGAAATGAGATTTGTGAGTGTAAATTGTGTTGTTAAGCATTAAAACACTTTATTAATGCTGAAGGAATTGTAAATGGGTCATGTTTGACTAAGTTGAATGTGTAAATGTTAAAATGGGTCAAAAGAGTAATGTTGACCTAGTTCGGGTGAATTGGGTATGAAATTACCCTAAGTTATGTTAGTTGAGGTTAGTAGACTTTAAATCACTAGCCTTAGTGATTTAATATGAGACATTGCCATTTATGGGCGGTTTTGGTGTAGTTGAGTCATTTAATGCAAATTGGGTCATTAAATGCTCAAGTGTAAGTATTGTGGTTAACTCCACTAGTTGTGTAATTGAATGTGTACTTAATGAATTAGGTACATTGCTTTGAGGTTCGGAAGTGCATAATCATCATCCTTGTATTAAGGTGAGTGGAATAATTATGCGTGTACGTATATAATGTATTTATTTGTGTAGTATGAATGTGGCATTGTCGCGGTGTTCAAGACATCACATTCTAAGTAACGAGTAGTATTGTCGCGGTGTTCAAGACACTACTCATTGTTTGATTGACATGTGGTATTGTCGCGGTGTTTAAGACACCACATTGTCATGGGAGTGGATGCCGCGGTGTTCAAGGCACCACTCATTGTTTGGATTGACATGTAGAATCGTCGCGGTGTTCAAGACGCCACATTGTCATGGGGGATTAGTGATTACGCGGTGTTTAAGTAACACTAATGGATGTTATGAACTCCGACGGTCTTTTACGAGTATTGTTCCCATGTACGATTGGTTAACCATGGTTGTGTGAATTCGTATCTAGCATAATTGAATTGTGAACTACATGCTATTGTTGTTGCTAGCTTCTTGTGAATTGTGGATAGTAGTTTATGCATGATGTTTGCATAGTTATCGAATTGCTAGCTTGTATGCGGTATGGTAAGTGATTGCAAGTAAGTAGGTTATATATGAACATGTATAATTGTTGCATTCACTAAGCGTTAGCTTACCCCTCTCGTTGTTTATCTTTTTAGATGCAGGTACGGATAGGGGAAAAGGGGTTGTTGGGCACTAGGTGTCCTTTGATGATGTTTCATTGGAGCTTTTGGAAGTTGGCCTAACGTTTTGGGTAGCTTAGTCCCAAACCATGCTCGAAGTGTCGTTTGGATTATAAACTATCATTTGTAGTGGGTCGAACTTGTATTAAACTTAATTAATGGCCTTCGTGCCTTGTAAACATTTAAATTGTGGTACGTTTTAAATGGAACTCGTGGAATGGTTTACATATTTAATTGCCGCGTAAATGTGTATTATAAAAAAAAAAAATTTATCATATGGAATACGGGTTGGGTTGTTTCAATACCAGTATGCTTTACGTAGCAGGTTTCCCTGACATAAAGAAAACCCTTGTAGCTTTATCTCCCGCTTCTTTATTTATTTCTTTTTTGGAAACTTCCTCCACACACATATATACACTTACAACCTTGAAACTCAGATTCTATATCTTGTGATTTTGATTTCGGTTGAAAGCTTGTAATCGTGCTTTGTGATTTCAGTAACGTATTAAGGTATTTAACAACTGATTTCTTGTGCAAAATTGAAGTGAAATGTGTAATTTTGCTAAGTTTTGTACAAATATGGTTTTTGGATCAAAACTTGGATTTTAAGGTGTTGTAAACACCAATTGTTGTTAGAAAACTTTTCTGGATCGTCTATATGTGTTTTCAGTACAAGTTTTAGTGTCAAAACATTGCAAAAACGAGATTTGGGGTATTTAAACTCGAAAACCTGTTGCTGCTGCTGCGGATGCAGACTGAACCGTTGTAACGACCCAAAAATATCAAGAAAGGGCACTAAGAGCGCTGCTCCTAGGTTCAGGAGCGTCGCTCCTGGACGGGGAAATGAAATGGGATTTTATATGAATTGTAAAAAGGTGAAGGGCACGTTGGTCTTTTCATATGTGGTTGTATATAAACATTGTGATCAGATCTAGATCTCACTTCTCACTTCATCTTTCACCTACAAACACTCTCATCCACTTTTAGTGAGAGAAATCCATTTGAGAGAGAGAAACCTCAAACAAGGAGGAAGAAGCTTGATTCGGGTCAAAGTGCGAGTATTAAAGTTGTTCATCTAGTTACTAGCTATGTTTTGGTTGTGGTGGTATGTCCTAACCTTGATTTTCTTTACTTTGATTGTTTAAGGGTTAGGGTTTGGGTCAATGATGAACATAAAACTCATTTGTTGGTGATTTGGGGGTTTTGGGGTAAGATTGGGTCATAAGGACCCAAGAGTGACTAACCTAGGGTTTTAAAGTGATAATTGGTGTTTATGGGTCTTAAAGGGTTAGTTAATCACTAGCACACTTTGTTGATTTTGTAAATGAGTGTTATTTGGGTTGTGGATGACCCAAATGGGTGTGTTGACCTTGGAATGGGTCAAATGAGTTTTCAATGACCTAAGTTGTCTAATGGGTATGAAAATGCACTAACCTTGTGTTAATAGGTGCATTAAGACCTAAATCGATTAATGTTAGTAAGTTGGTTAAAGGTGCAAATGGGTCACATTTGCACCATGAGTCAAAATGACACTAGGATGGTAAGCGAGTTGGTTGACCAACTTGATTGTGTGATTGATTATGTGCATAATTGTAAGATCCTGTTTTCCAGTTAGGTTGGACGCCGTCCAAAAGGGTGGGACGCCGTCCCAGTATGAAGGACTGGACGCCGTCCAGTATTCTGGACGCCGTCCAGATGACCTGACGAGCCAGCTTTTGTGTTTTTGATATTTAAAAGGGGTAACTTGGTAATTTCACATTGTGGACAACTTTAAGGCCCTAGATCAGTTTGTGGAGCCTCATTTACTCCATTTACAACCACCAAACCTCTTCCACTTAAATTCTAGAGAGAGAGAGTGATTCAAGTGTGAGAAAGCTCAAATCGAAGTGGAAGAAACTTGTTTCGGGTTAGAGCTCGAGCATTAAAGTTGTTCATCTCCTCACTAGCTACATTTTGATTGTAGTGGTAAGTCTTAACCTTGATTTCCTTACTATTAATTATTTAAGGGTTAGGGTTTGGGTTAGTGATGTGTATAAAACCCATTTGTTAGTGATTTGGGGATTTTTGGGTGAGTTTGGGTTATGAAGACTCAAAGGATGACTAACCTAGGGTTTTGAAATGCTAAATGTGTTTATGAGTCTTAAATTGGTTAGTTAACTACTAGCACACCTAAATGTTATGTAAGTGGGTGTTATTTGGGTATGTGGTGACCCGAATGGGTGTGGAAACCTCGAATGGGTAAAATGGGTCTTTGATGACCTAAGTTGTCTTGTTAGGGTGAAAATGCGATAACATTGTGATTATATGTGTATTAAGACCATAAATGGCTAGAGTTAGGGTTTTTGGCGAAGTTGACCCAATATTAGGGTTAAGTGTGCAAATGGGTCAGAATTGCACCATGGGTCAAAATGACTCTAGGATGTTGAGTGAGTTGGTTGACCAACTTGATCGTGTGATTAATTAATGGTATACATAATGTAATAGGTGCGTTACGTTGAAGGTTGCGAGCTTGGTTTAACATTCACCGACGACGTTAAGGTGAGTGGAGTAATTATGCATGTATGTATATAGTGTATTTATTTGTATGCTATGGTATGAACCACGGAGCCGGTAGTACCATAGTATGTGTGAGTGTATTATGATGTGAACCACGGAGCCGGTAGCATCATGGTACGTGTGTTATAGTGTGAACCACGGAGCCGGTAGCACTATAGCACGAGTCGTAAAGTGTGAACCACGGAGCCGGTAGCACTATAAAATGAGATGTGAACCACGGAGCCGGTAGCATCGAAGTGTGAACCACGGAGCCGGTAGCACTATAAAATTAGGTGTGAACCACGGAGCCGGTAGCACCAAAGTGTGAACCACGGAGCTGGTAGCACTATAAAAGAGTATGACTCAAATGCGTAGTGACGTGAACCATGGAGCCGGTAGTGTCATAGCATTGCGTATGGTGTGAACCACGGAGCCGGTAGCACCATGACGCGAAAACGGTTAACCATATAGTTGTTTATGTTTACGTTGACGTTGTAAAGTAGCATATTATATTGTCATGGAGTATATGATGTTGATTCATGCTAGTCGTGGTAATTGGAGGTGATTAGCTTATACTTGGAGTTTGTATGCTAATTGTTAATACTAGCGAATATGCGGTGTGTGTGTAAGTGTATGCAAGAAGGTATATTATATATGTATATGTATAATTATTGCATTCACTAAGCTTTGCTTACCCTCTCGTTGTTTATCTTTTTATAGGCCCCGGCGTTGACAAGGGTAAGGGCATTCGATTGGATTAGAGATCCTGCTTGTTGTTTAGGGGAGGCTTTTGGGATGTGATAGCTTTTGGAGTTTGACCGAGACTTGGGTAGTTTAACCCCCAAACACCATGCTCATAGTGTTGTTTGGAAATTAAACTAATGTGGTCGAAACTCATGATTTGTACGAAACTCGTAAAACGGCCGATGTGGGCTCCGTTTTATAAAACTTGTTTCGATGTTGGAAATCTATTAGTTTTACTTAAATTGATATGTTGTAAAAAGGTTTTCGTTTAATAGTGCCGAGAAGCGGGATTTCCGCTCACGTAAGTGAGCACGGGGATTAGTCCCTGACAGTGAAATGGGACGCCGTCCAAGAAGGCTGGACGCCATCCAGGCCTTCAGTACTGGACGCCGTCCAAGAACCTGGACGCCGTCTAGATGTACAGGTCCAGAAAAAAAAATTTGGTGTATTTTTTTTGGTATAACGAAGTCGGGTTGTTACAATAATGTAATAGGTACGTTACATTGAAGGTTGCGAGCTTGATTTATCATTCACCGAAGGTGTTAAGGTGAGTGGAATAATTATATGCGTATGTATATAATGTATTTATTTGTATGCTATGGTATGAACCAAAGAGCCGGTAGTGCCATAACATGTGCGAGTGTGCTATGATGTGAACCAAAGAGCAGGTAACATCGTAGTACGTATGTTGTAGTGTGAACCAAAGAGCGGGTAGCACTATAACATGAATTGTTAGGGTGTGAACCAAAGAGCCGGTAGCACCTTAGCGTGAGTATGACTCGAGTTGTGATGTGAACCAAAGAGCCGGTAGCATCATGACTGATGCGTATGGTGTAAACCAAAGAGCCGGTAGCACCATGACGTGAGTATGGTTAACCATATGGTTGTGCACGCGTTGTAGTGTAGCATATTATATTATTTCGATTATATGCTATTGGATATGCTAGTTGTGGTTTTGAAGTTTATTGGCTTCGTATTGAGTGGATATGCTAATTATATTGCTAGCATGTATGTGATATGTGAGTAAGTGTTTTCAAGTAGGTATATTATATATGTATGTGTATAATTATTGCATTCACTAAGCGTTTTGCTTACCCTCACGTTGTTTACCCTTTTTAGGCTCCGGCGTGGACAAAGGCAAAGGTATTCGTTTGGATTAGAGATCTCCCACTTCTGTTATGATAGTGGACGCTTTTGGATTTTGGCCTAAGTGTGGGGCAGTTTAGTCCCAAACACCATGCTCGTTAAATGTTTGGAAATTAAACTATTTGGGTCAAAATTGCAACATTGATGCATGTAACGGGTCGTTGGAGTCCTAAAGGTCATGGTGCCCATTTGCTATATAAACACTTTTATTATATAAATCGAATGTACTTTGGTGGTATTGCACTCGCGGTTAGGTGTTTGGTTTGGGATACTTAATAAAAATTGAAACAGTCCTTTTCTGGTACGGGAGCGCCGCTCTTGTAGCAAGAGCGCCGCTCCTGTCAGTCTTTTGTGGAGTTTTTCAACAGACGACAGAAGCGCCGCTCCTAGAGCCAAAAGCGCCGCTTCTAGGCCTTCAAAAGCGCCGCACCTGTTTTAGTGCGCCGCTCCTATTCTATTAAAAAAATTTTTGGCCGGTTTCAATTAAACGATTTGGAGTCGTTTCAACCGTACATAATGAAGTGCAACCTTACGAATAGGGTGTGTTTGGGCGAACTAATTGGAGCTGGAAGTTTAGCTAGAGCTGGAAACTGAAGTTTATTTAGAGGGAAGCTGAATCTTATTTTTTTACAAATGCTTGGTAAGTAGTTGGAATTTGAGCTTATAATTGTAAATTGATTAAAAAAGACTCAACTATTAAATGCAAAATGTAGAATACTATTATAAATGACTTTTTAGTAATTTTTAAGAGCTTAAAAATTCATAGCTTATTTTTTTTATAAGTTTTACTTTTCATTGTCTACCAAACAAAACTTATCATCTGTAATTTAATAAAATTATAAACTCAAGCTCTCGTAAAGTTCTAAAAACTAGTCACTTAGACATACTCATAATCGCCATTCAAATCTTTTTACTCCTTTATTTTATCAATACAAATTTAGTTTTAATATACAAAATAAAATTAATAATAATTAAACTAATTTATATAATTTAGCTCTAAAAAAACTTTTAATATATACACATTAACAAGCCTAAAATTAAATTTTTATTTCCTTATCATGCCCCTAATTAATATTTGTATAAACATATATCACAATTAACTTAATAATGTTAAATATTTAATTAATATCAATATTGATATACGTATTGTAATAATAAATTATTAAAATAATATTTAATATTATTGTTGTGAATGTATATTCGCAATGCTCAAATACCCCAATTTTTAGTTATTTACGGAGTATATAGCAAAAGGTACTTAAGAAGTTAAAAGTAAAGACATGGTGAAATCCATTAAGGGTATTAATAGATGAAAGTTTTTTGGCGCTTTTAATTTATAATTTGTATGATAAAACTCATATTTAATAAAAAGTTTCGCTTGATTATAAGATTTTAAAGATTTAGAGGGGAAAAATTACTATAACTAACGTTTGAGAAAAATTACTAGTTTTTTCCAATCATTTTTTTTTTGAAAAGCAAACAAAGATATATTAATCAAATGTAACGACCCGACTTTTTCGACTTATATTATTACTTTATACTTTCACGAATCTGCGTATATGTGCGTACTGAGCTAGATAATATTCTGGAGTCATTATCCATGCTAATTACTCTTGTTAATATCTTAAAACGTGTTATTAAGTGCTTAAATACTTAACTTGATCCTCGAATGCATTTACGACCGTTAGTGTCACTAGTCGTTTAGAACGAGATATGTACTTGGTACACGTCATACTTTAGGCATAATTGGTGTTTTATGGCCACGTTGTAACGACCCGACTTTTTTGACTTACTTTTGTGCTTGTTACTTTCTGCGAAACTGCGTATTTGTGCGTACTGTGTTGGTTTATATTATGGGATCTTATTTCATGATTAATTACTTTCGTTCATACCATACAACATGCCATTAAGTACTTAGTTACTTAACTTGATCCCCAAATGCTTTTATGACTGTTAGTGTCACTTGACGTTGACAACGAGCTATATGTTTTGGTACACGTTTAACTTTTGTCGTAATTGGAATATTTCGACTACGTAATACTAATTGTTATTTCCTAATAACAATTACTTGGGTTTATGGTTGCTTAATTACGCTTAGTAATTTACTTATGCTCACTAGTTAGTCTTGTTGGACTTTAGCCCACCCTACTCTAGCTAGTGGACTATTTAATTAGCCAAATTTTAATAAGTTTATGACCCATATAAATGTAAGACAAAAACCCATTTATAATAGGGAACATACTAGCATTTTTGTTAACCATAATCACAAATGTTGCATGGGATCCTAACAATAAGCACCACCACTAACCAAAAAGCAAAAAGGTGTCCCCCTTGTCCCCCTTGAAACCCGCGGCTACCACCACCCCATCCCACTATAAATACCAAGCAAATCTCACCCATTTTACACTTAATCTCATTCACATTTTACACACACTTACTCTCTAATTCTCTCTCTAGTCTTTCTCACTATAAAAAGTGTAAGTTTTAAATTTTCTTCTTCTTTTCTTCTTCATAGTATCGACATCATCATCATCATGCAAGGATCAAGCTTTTTAGCTTCTTGATCTTGTTATATCTTGAAGATTCAAACTTTGATTTGATTCCTTCACGAACATGAAAGATTTAAGCTTTTTAGCTTTGAATCTTCATTACCTTATTGGATCTAAGTTTTCTAGCTTATGATCCCTTTATTTTGTTAAAAATATCAAAACTTGCGTTTATGATCTTCATGTAACTTGAAGATCTAGCCTTTTGCTTTAAGGATCTTCAAGAACATTAAAGATCCAAGCTTTCTAGCTTAGGGTTTCATTATTTTGTTAAAGATCTTAGCTTTTTAGCTTATGGTCTCATTACTTTTACTAGATCTTAGCGTTTTAGCTTATGGTCTCATTAATCTTGTAAAGATCCAAGCTTTCTAGCTTAGAGTTTCTTAATACTAAAGGGTCTAAGTTATTATTGTAGATCTCACTTACTTGGAACCTTTTTGTGATTGTTGTGATGATAAAGATCAAGTCTTCATCATCTCATATGATGAAGATGCATAAACTTGTGTAAAAAGGACAAAGGTTGAAGCTTTATTGTGTTTATGCAATAAAGAGACAACCTTGATGTTCAAAAACTGTAGAATGTTAGCTTTTACTCTTAGTTGTGTGTTTATGGTTGAAACTTGGTCAAATTGATGCTAAAACATCAAAGAGTTGTACACTTAAAGCTTACACGCATCAAGGATGAGAACCGTGATGAGCATCAAGCACCAAGAAATCCACCGGAGCACTTGTTTGCTATTTTTAGGAGTCTGATCCGACTCCTATGACTTCTGAAAAATTGATTTTCAGATAGTTCGTTTCGATTAGATGACTTTTCATTTAGGACTCGCCTAAATCCTATATACGGTTTAGGATTTATAGCCTTCCGAAAGTCACTACGCCGTTGTAACGACGTGCTGAAAATTCTGACCTACTCGCGCTTGAACTGTCGCCACGGTCAAACGACATCGAGTTAGGATCTGAAAATTGGACATCAGTTAGAGGACTCACATACGGAGCCTTGGCCACTAACCACGCTTCTTTTTGATTTATATAGAGGTCGTAGCAGCTGTCCGAAGTCAGCCTTTTGTTTCGATCTCTATTCTTGTTGAAAACTTACTTTACCTTTTACGAATGATGATGATGATGATGATGATGATACTTAAGACTTAATTTATTCACTTTTAAACTTTTGGGGACAATATAATGACTTAGTGACCTTTCACTTAGGTTGACGACCTTTCGAACCGACTTGCTACCTGCATACTTTTCATATCGAATTTTACTGCTTATTCACTGTGAGTTAAAGCTTCCCTTTTTACTTTACTATTTTTGGGACTGAGAATACATGTGCTTTTTATGTTTTACATACTAGACACGAGTACTTAAACTTTATATATGTGTGGGTGACATAACGGCACAAAGATTCCCCTTAGCTCGGTAACGTTTAGTCATTGGTTTATGAACCGGTGAATGCGAATCTTAGATATGGATACATAGGGTTTAACATCCCCACTCGGGCTAGTCGCGCTAGCATTCAACGGGTATTTAATACTTCGTAAATAGACGTACTCGCCAAGTGTACTTTTAGGGGGTAATATTACGTTAAGTTAGTTACCGGGTGCCCACGGTTAAGCATATACTTTTCATACTGTTTTGAATACGAAATCTCGTGGTCTACATTACATTACTGAATACAAATAAACTATAGCTCACCAACATTCGTGTTGACCTTTTAAGCGTGTATTTCTCAGGCGCTTAGACATTGTTTCTTCTGCTGTTAGACTTGCTGTCTTGGTGTTATAGACTTGATGTTACAGACTCGCTGTGTTAGACTTCCGCTGCATTATTTAGAGATGTCTCAATCATGGCACTTTTATTTTGCATTCGCTACTTATGTTATTTTGAATAATGACTTTGTAACGACCTCGTTTCACGTTATCTTTTGTAAGACGTTATCTTTTCATGAATGCAAAACTTGTTTTAAAACAACATGTAGTATTATACCGTGTAATGGACCTGTTGTTGATGATTCGTACATGATGGTTTTGTACGGGGCGTCACATTTGGTATCAGAGCATTGGTTGTAGGGAATTAGATTGCATTAGTGAGTCTTGACCCAGCCGAATGTGACGCCCCGTACAAAATCAACGTGTACGGATCATCAACAACCGGTTTATTACATGGTACAATACTACATGATATTTTAAAACAAGTTTTGCATTCATGAAAAGGTGACGTCTTTACCAACGTCAAATGTTTTACAAAGATATCGTGCTTCTACGAATAGAAAGCATTAACATAAGTACGTGACACAAAGGTCATTACAAAGCCATTATTCAAAGGTAACATAAGCTATGAATGCAAAGTAAAAGTTCCATGATTGAGACATCTCTAAACAATGCAGCGGAAGTCTAACACAGCGAGTCTGTAATAGCATGTCTATAGCACCAAGACTAATACAGCAAGTCTAACAGCGGAAGTAACAATGTCTAAGCTCCTGATAAATACATGCTTAAAAAGTTAACACAAATGTTGGTGAGCTATCGTTTATTTGTAATCAGTAATGTAATGTAGACCACGAGATTTCAGTGCTTCAACCAATGTTTCAAATCAGTATGATAAAGTATATGCTTATCCGGGGACACCCGGTAACTAACTTAACGTAATAATAATACCCCTAAAAGTACACTTGGCGAGTCCGTATGTCCTCGAAGTATCAAACACCCGTTAAATTCTAGCGCGACTAGCCCGAGTGGGGATGTCAAACCCTATGGATCCATATCTAATATTCGCGTTCATCGGTTCAAAAACCAACGATTAAACGTTACCGTGCTAAGGGGAATGTTTGTGCCGTTATATCACCCACACAAATATAAAGTTTAAGTACTCGTGTCTAGTATGTAAAACATAAAAAGCGTATGTATTCTCAGTCCCAAAAATAGTAAAGTAAAAAGGGAAGCTATAACTCACAGTGAATGTGTGGTAAAGTCTATATGAAAAGTATGCAAGTAGTAAGTTGGTCCGAAAGGTCGTCAACCTAAGTTAAAGGTCACTAAGTCAGTATGTTGTTCCTAAAGGTTTAAAAGTACTTAAGTAAAGTCCTAAACATCATCATCATCATCATCATTCGTAAAAGATAAAGTAAGTTTTCATCAAGAATAGACATCGAAACAAAAGGCTGACTTCAGACAGCTTCTACGACCTATATACAAAACGAAAAAACGCGTGGTCAGTGGCCAAGGCTCTGTATGTGAGTCCTCTAACAGCTATCCAATTTTCAGAATCTAACTCATCTTCGTTTGACCGTGGCGACGGTTTAAGTTCGAGTAGGTCAGAATTTTCAGCACGTCGTTACAAAGGCGTAGTGACTTTCGGAAGGCTATAAATCCAAAACCGTATATCGGATTTAGGAGAGGCCTAAACGAAAAGTCATCTAATCGAAACAAACTATCTGAAAATCAATTTTCCAGAAGTCCAGGAGTCTGATCAGACCTCGAAATACAGCAAACAAGTGCTCCGGTGGGTTTCTTGGTGCTTGATGCTCATCACGGTTCTCATCCTTGATGCGTGTAAGCTTCAAGTGTACAACTCTTTGATGTTTTAGCATCACTTTGACCAATTTTCAACCATCAACACACAACTAAGAGTAAAAGCTATCATTCTACAAGTTTTGAACATCAAGGTTGCCTCTTTATTGCATAAACCCAATAAAACTTCAACCTTTGTCCTTTTTACACAAGTTTATGCATCTTCATCATATGAGATGATGAAGACTTGATATTTATCATCACAATAATCACAAAAAGGTTCCAAGTAAGTGAGATCTACAATAATAACTTAGATCTCAAGTATTAAGAAAACCCTAAGCTAGAAAGCTTGGATCTTTACAAGATTAATGAGACCATAAGCTAGAAAGCTAAGATCTAGTAAAGGTAATGAGACCATAAGCTAAAAATCTAAGATCTTTAACAAAATAATGAAACTCTAAGCTAGAAAGCTTGGATCTTTAATGTTCTTGAAGATCCTTAAAGCAAAAGACTAGATCTTCAAGTTACATGAAGATCATAAACACAAGTTTTGATCTTTATAACAAAATAAAGAGGTCATAAGCTAAAAAACGTAGATCTAACAAGTAAATGAAGATTCAAAGCTAGAAAGCTTGAATCTTCCATGTTCTTGAAGGATTCAAACTCAAGTTTGAATCTACAAGATATAATAAGATCAAAAAGCTAAAAAGCTTGATCTTCACATGATGATGATGTCGTGACTAGGAGAAGAAGAAGAAGAAGAAGAAGAAGAAGAAGAAGAAAATTTAAAACTTACACTTTTTAGAGTGAGAAAGACTAGAGAGAGAATTAGAGAGTAAGTGTGTGTAATTTGTGAATGAGATCAAGTGTGAAATGGGTGGAAATAGCTTAGTATTTATAGGGAAAATGGTGGTGATGGCCGTGGGTTTGGGAGGGGACAAGTGGGGGACAACTTTTGCTTTTTGGTTAATGGTGGTCTAAAGTTGGTGCTTATGTTGGGATCCCATGCAACATTAGTGATAATGGTTAACAAAAATGCTAGTATGTTGGCTCTTATAAATGAGCATTTGTCTTACATATAAATGGATCATAATCCATTAATAATTAGGCTAATTAAATAGTCCACTAGCTAGAGTAGGGTGGGCTAAAGTCCAACAAGGTAGAAAGTCCAACAAGACTAACTAGTAAGCATAAGTAAATTACTAAGCGTAATTAAGCATCCAAAAACCCAAGTAATTATTATTAGGAAATAACAATTAGTATTACGTAGTCATAATATTCCGATTATGAACAAAGTTAAACGTGTACCAAGTACATAGCTCGTTTGAAACATCAAGTGACACCAACGGTCGTAAAAATATTCGGGGGATCAAGTTAAGTGATTACACACTTAATAGCACGTTGTAAGATATTAACAAAAGTAATTAACATGAAATAAGATCCCAGAGCATCATATAGCTCAATACGCACAATTACGCAGTTTCGTGAAAACAACAAGCACAAAAGCAAGTCGAAAAAGCCGGGTCGTTACCAAACTCGAATTTTTTTTGTTTCTTGCTAACACGAATATGTCATCCGAATATATACCCACAAAAGGAAAGATGATGTTTTTAGCCCTACAGGCATCTTCAGTAAGCTGGATGCAGGAAATACATCATGAATGTTACCAAACTCATCTAAATCATTGAACGCTTATGTCGCAATACAAGGCTGACAGGTAGAATGGAAAACATAGTGATCACAACATACCGCATGTAAACTTATTCTTGGATGGAATGAAAACACAGTTCCATAATGTAACTTTATCCTTTCAGTTACATGTTGAAGTTAGGGTTAACACTAACTAGAACAACATATAGTTGCAACCAACGAAGGAAGGATTATAGAGTAACCATATCAGTGTCGTAGATGTTTTAAGCAGTCCCTTCTAAGAGGATAACAAGATTCATAGATTCTTAAAGTATCTTATATTACATTTCCGAAAGAAAATCGCACGAAAGGTGCGATTTTTGAACGAGAGTGAACTCTTCGAGCTGTTCGTTATGAATTTATTCTTATACTTAAGGGGATGCGTGGATGAGAAGCTACGTGAACCCTTGGTCATAAAGAATGGTTTACTCCAAGTGAAAAGGATCTCAAAAACGATTTCTTGTGAAAGGACCCGTCCAAATCCATCCGGACGAAGTCCATATCGATTATAAACGATTCACAACAGTTGATTACATCGCGAGGTACTTGACCTCTATATGATACATTTTACAAATATTGCATTCGTTTTTAAAAGACAATCTTTTGTTACATCGAAAGTTGACAGACAAGTATAGCATTTCATAATATATCCAAATATAATTGACTTAATAATAATCTTGATGAACTCAACGACTCGAATGCAACATCTTTTGAAAAATGCCATGAATGACTCTAAGTAATGTCTCTAATATGAGCTAATGCACAGCGGAAGACTTCTTTCATACCTGAGAATAAACATGCTTAAAGTGTCAACCAAAAGGTTGGTGAGTTCATTAATTTAGCATAAATAATCATTTCGTAATTTTAATAGACCACAAGATTTCATATTTCCATTTCTCATAAACATACGTCCCATGCATAGAGACAAAATATCATTCATATGGATTGAACACCTGGTAATCGACATTCACAATATACATATAAGAATATCCCCATCATTCCGAGATCCTCCTTCGGACATGATATAAATTTTGAAGTACTAAAGCATCCGGTACTTTGGATGGGGCTTGTTGGGGCCGATAGATCTATCTTTAGAGTTCGCGTCAATTAGGGTGTCTGTTCCCTAATTCTTAGATTACCAGACTAAAAAGGGGCATATTCGATTTAATAATCCAGCCATAGAATGTAATTTTAGATACTTGTGTCTATTTCATAAAATAGTTATAAAAGCAGTGCATGTATTCTCAGCCCAAAAATATAAAGGGTAAAAAGGCAAATGAAAACTCACGCATATAATTATTGTAAAACAGTTAATAAAGCATTTGCATGTATTCTCAGCCCCAAAAATGTCAAGAGTAAAAGGGCAAATGAAACTCACGCATATAAATATTGTAAAACAGTTAATAAAGCATTTGCATGTATTCTCAGCCCAAAAATGTAAAGAGTGAAAAGGGCAAATGAAACTCACCTAATGTATTTTGTAATAAAAATACATAGAACGACATTGAACAAGTATAGGGTTGGCCTTGGATTCACGAACCTATATCATTTGTGTATATATTAATGCGTATCCTTGTAATTGAACACATAAATATATAATTTTATTAGTTATATTCTCGTTATATTAATAATATATATTTTCACATATAAAAATATTAATTTTGTTACTTTATATATATATATATATATATATATATATATATATATATATATATATATATATATATATATATATATATATATCATTGGTTTGTTAAAACTTTACTTTTAGTATTATTAATGATAATATCTGAGATAATGCCAATGATAATACTAATATCAATGAAATACTAATATTATCTATGATTTTGTTAATGATGTTATTAATGATAGTTTTTAATAATAAAACACATGATAATATCAGTAGTTTTTAATAATTTAATAATAACAACTATGAATATAATACAGTTTAATATTAATACTTAATAATAATAATTGTAACAATCTTATTACTAAAGGTAAACTTAATAATGATTCTTTTATTAATAATAATGATAAAATTTCTAAAATGATACTAATACGA
Source organism: Rutidosis leptorrhynchoides (assembly GCF_046630445.1). Taxonomy (NCBI): domain Eukaryota; kingdom Viridiplantae; phylum Streptophyta; class Magnoliopsida; order Asterales; family Asteraceae; genus Rutidosis; species Rutidosis leptorrhynchoides. Next base: position 417,278,532 of record NC_092336.1, read on the forward strand.
ACATTAATAAAAATAATAGTAACTTTTATTGTTTTCAACATAATACTAATAATAGTAATAATACTAAATATTAATACTTGATAATAGTAATAATAATTATAACATTCATAATATTTAACAATAATCATACTAACAATCAATAATAATATTAATACATGCTAATAACATTAATAATTATAATAATAATAATAAAACATGAAACTACCTCATAATAAAAGGCCTTAAAAAGAAACTGCCGCGAACCAGGTTTGAACCCACGACCTATCGAATATCCGAACACACTCCAAACCACTCGGCCATTTAAGTTTTTCCTGAGATTAAACGGTTTTAAATATATATAACATATTTCTCTCAGTTCATATTTTCATCTCCTTCTTCACATAACGAATCGATCAAGGGACACTCAACCATTTACAAAACTAGATTAAAGTTTAAATTTAGATATAAATAAAACGTAAATGATCAGATTGAGTCTGAGTTGTATAAAAAAAATATATATATATATATATAAATATATATACCTGCACAGCCATCTGATGAACACGACTCAGCTCAATATCTAATTCGAAAATTTTGAAGGTTTTAGACAAAACATATAACATCAAAAAGATTTCAAATCACATTTATAACCTTTCTCCATCAACAATTTAACTGGAGGTGCCCAAACAATTTCGAATTTTAATGAAGAACAATGGTTGACTTTTTATTTTACAAACTTTGACTCATGAATTCGTACTCAATTTGTGAAATTAAAGGCTGTATTGTTACGGAAAGTTTGAATAGAAGATTCATAACACAACTGCATTTTTAATTTTTGAAAACAAATTCGAAATTGAGCTAATGCTATAAGAGGACGCGTACAGGGGAAACTCACTGGTTTTTACTCTTTTCTGTTTTGAAATTCTCAAATAAAAGCAGTGTAAATTTCTATTTGATATTGGTAATGAGACAACTCAATGTGGTAACTAGTATTACTGATAATTAAATTGATTTTGTAATCTCATGAACGACAGATACACTCAGACAAAATAAAGGACAAGAAGAAAAAATAAAATAATAAAAGGAGTATCAAAAGCAGATTAGATTGCTAACAGAATTCGTTTTCTTATTGAATTGATTCGACAAATATCAGGAAAGGTACAAAATCATGAGCAGGGATGAAGAAAAAAAATAAAGGAACGGATTGGGATAGGTAACAGATTCAAGTATTAGTTGATTATATATATATGTATATATATAATAATAGTAATTTTAAATACATTAATACAAAATATGCTGTAATATTATAAATTAGTAGTACTGTCAATGTTTATCATTTTAATAATAATAATATTAATATCAAAATAATATAGAGTAATAGAAAATACTGATATAATTATATTAATAGTAGAATTAATGGAATTCTACGTAAAAAGGTAAGTTTAACAATAATAGATATAATAATTTTGATAATAATAATAATAATAATAAGAAGAAGAAGAATGATAAAAATAATATAAATAATGGAAATCATAATATCTAGATAAAAATAATAATCATAATAGAATCAATAATACTAATAATAATAATAGATGATATAAAAAATATTTGTGATAGCATACAATAATAATGATATTAATAATACAAATATTAATATTAATATTAATATTAATCAATAGTAATAGTAATGGTAATAATTTTAATATAACAAACGTATCAAATCTTGAAATTTAATTTTTATATAATACTATTTATTATTTATGTAATATTATATTATGTGTTAATATTTACTGAATAGTTAATATATATATATATATATATATATATATATATATATATATATATATATATATATATATATATATATATATATATATATATATATATATTAATGGAACTCATAATAACATATACCTATTTATTAACAGTACTTAATTATTCAAATTGTTATTTTTTCAGTTATTTAAAGTTTACTTTATCCAAATAATATATATTCTTATATTTATATTAATATATTATATATATTTATTTACAAATAATTGTTCGTTGATCGTCGGGAATGGTCAAAAGGGCAAATGCATCCATGTAACTATTCCAAAGTTTTCGAGACTCAATATTACAGACTTTGCTTATCGTGTCGGAAAAATTAAAGATTAAGTTTAAATTTAGTCGGAAATTCCCGGGTCATCACAGTACCTACCCGTTAAAGAAATTTCGTCCCGAAATTTGAGTGAGGTTGTCATGGCTAACAATAAAAATGTTTTCATGGCAAATATGAGTTGATAAATAGAATTTTATCACAGGGTGTAACCTGGATAAAATAATTCGATTATTCAAAGCGTACGAGTGAAGCTATCACGAAAGAATGAAATGTATAAATAGAGATTCGTCTTAGCTTTTGACGTTGTCTTGGTTGAATTCCGGAATTCAAGGGATTTCAAAGAAAATCTTTGAAATCTATAAGATCTGATTCTTCGGGATTTATGAAAATTAAGATCTCTATAATTAAATGCGATGATCTGTCTCAATTACTACGTCCGATATTTCCATTACAAATTAAACTCTTCCGTTCCATTATTCTCACCATTCCTATACTTTCCTTCTTGTTTCATACATCCAAAAGATTCTGAAAATGCTTAATCCAGTTCTGATCCTTGTCCTCATCCTTATTATCGCAACAATCATTCTCCTTTTCCAACTTCCACCAGAGGAATCAGCTTTCGTCTACTTCGCCCTCGGGATTATAATGTTTTTAATTCTCCCGTGTCTTTATGTTGCGATAAACATTGATATACACGGTTTGTAATTTATGTGTTGTTATCGGGCTTTATATTCTCCCTTATATCTCAAAGCTCTATGCTTTTGTTTTCTCTTCCCGACTTCAAGTCAAGCGATTAATGGTCCAGAATTTGTAGATATAGAGTCTCGAATGATTATAATGTTCTAAGCAGGAAGGAACATGATAGTACAATTTGATTTTCAAATTTATCAACATCACGGAAGATAGAACCATCAAGAATACATTTTCTTGATTTGTTCAGGAGTTAAGTAGAATGAAAGAGTTATGTGACATGGCACATGATGACATTATGATCTGTGAATCATCACGTCCCATTAGAAACTCAGCATGACTTATTGTAATATAATCACGTTGATCAAGTGTCATTATATTATACTAACTCATGCATCAGTTCCCAACATTACTTCAATAACATTCATATCTTAAGCTCTAAAGTTTACAGAATATAGAAACTAACAGTTTCTATATGATGTAACACTGATAGCACGAAGAGATTAATGATTTCAGATAAGAATATTTATAAAAATATCTCTAGAAATATGGAGGATATTTATAATGAAAGATACGATAATATCTCGGAATATCTAAGATCAGAGGATGATAGAAACTATTGTCCGCAAGGGTTTAGAATAAGGAGCAAGATATTCACTAAAGACTTTAGCAGACATTGAATCATTTGGATTCTTTGAAGTCAAACTTATTCTTTGTGATTTGTCCACGGCTTTCTTCATAGTTTCACATAATCTGCTTTTCGGTACTAAATTTTCTATTGAATGTTTCCAATATAATGATACACAGGAAGCACGAAGAGGTATATAATTTCGGACGAGAATATTTATGAAAATATCCTCAGAATTATCGAAGATATTGATGATGATATTTTGGAATTTCTAAGTTCGATGGTTGATGGAGAAAGATTTTCCTCAAGATTTTAACATGACTTCGGAGCAAGATATTCTTTGAAGGTTTCATCAGATCCAGAATTACCTGGATTCTTTGAATATATGGTATGGTCCTTGTATTTATCTTCGGTCTCCTTCGTGGTTAGCCCAATCTGTGTTCCAGTTCCAACTTTTCTGAGCTTTTCCAACATACTATTCTTTATCATCAAACTTTCGATGATTATGGTCGTTTACGGTTGTCTATGGTTTCTCCTGCTTCATTCAGCTTTTTCAACATTCAGAGTATTGATTTGTGACTGAGTGCTTTTCAGAATTCCAGAAGGAGAGATCATAATTCTAAGAGATAAATGTCATACATATAACTGTTGATGTAGGTATGCTGTGAGTTTTCAAAGTACTGATTGCTGATTCCCGGTAATTGGTATGGCAGTTCTCGTTACAAGATGTGGATGAGTATATGATAGGGTTTCAACGAATAGATATAATGATTTATCAGAGAGATTTAAGCCAAGAAGTAACGAGGTTTCTGGTATGTCTGCTGGTAATATGGTGGAATATAAAAGAATTCTCTGGTATCAAAAGGGTAATCGTATATATCAGGATTATAGTAAGGCTACTTCGAATGAAAAGTCGGAGTTGACTTGCTGGAGCTGTGACAAAATTGGCTACCTTGAAAAGGGATCGCAAAATTATTTTTGCCAATAAATGCCAAAGGATCTAACACGACTACGTGTTAAACTTTTACTCAGTTGCCGAGAGTTTCTCAGGTGCATAACTATATGTATCAATCTTTTCTTCCGTAGATGAAGTGCGGTTGGTTCATCCTATCTATGGAGGTGTTTTCAAGAATCATGAAAGGTTTGAACGCAGAATGTAATCGTGAAGATACAAATGAGGTTTAAGACGAAATCAAGTGGCAACTTGAAAAATTGTTTAGTTTCATATGTTATAATCAATATTTTAATTCATTTTTAATTGTCCAATGTTGATAGTTCTTTGTTGATAGTCTACAGTCACAAGTTCAATAATTTAATACATATTATTCGAATTAATTAATACATATCGTGACCAGTGTACAGGTCTCAGACTCGATCACAACTCAAATTATATATATTATTTGAGAATCAACCTCAACCCTGTATAGAGAACTCGATCATTACTGCATATAGGGTGTCTATGGTGATTCCAAATAATATATATAGATGCGTCGATATGATATGTCAAAACCTTGTATACGTGTCCCAATATTTAAAGTGCGTAAAATAATTAACAGAATTTAAATGACTATAAATTAAATGTGTAAAGTAAATAACAGAAATTAAATGACGATAAATAAAATTGCGATAATTAAATTGCGATAAATAAACTGCGATAAATAAAATGTAATCAGTTAGCTGGGAACAGTTAGCTAGGATTTTGTTAGCGTGGATTCTTAACAAAATTTCTCATAGTTAATTTGTTTGTTTCTAACAAATTTTATTTTGTCTAATGTTTTCTTCATTATGCCACTTGTTGGATTCTGATAGGTCAAAATCCAAATATGTAATTGGATGAATATGGTTATTCTGTGGTGAACGGATTTGTATATCGGTGGATGTAAGTAGGATAGTATATGACTATTGAAACAGATTCGAAGAATGTACAAGGTAATTTATTAATGTGAAATCTAAATATTCCTCGGGTATTACCTACCCGTTAAAATATTTTCACAATTAACACTTTGTACGAAAGAATTTTTAATTACAATCTTTATGAAAACATATATACATATATATTTTCTTCAGATGTATTCATGGATTTGATGAGTTAATATGATATTAAACTCATTTGCTTTTCGGTTGGAATTAGAATAAATAATCTCTAAAACTTTAGAGATTACATATTCGCCATGTTGAACGAAGATAAATGAGGTAGAACGATACGTAGAACGAAGATCATACTCAAAGTACAGATGATGTTATTGAAGCATGGATTGTTGATGGTACTGGTGCTGTTATTGATGATACTGTTGGTGCCGGTGATGTTGCTGAAGCTGGTACATTTTGCACTACATTTTTCCAAATTGATTACTCGAGCGTGAAGCTCGTTGTCTTATTACTCCAGGATGATTGTCGGTCGGAACGAGTGGATGAATAAGGTTCAGAATTGTGGATAGCATATAATCTTGTCGATTTACCCTGGAAATGAGACTGGAAATGGTGTCTCGAATAGGTTCGTCGGTAAACGCTTCAGGTTCATTGTCAAGAGGTGAATTCGGTTGGTGGAAGGGATTGCCTTCTGCGCGTTTCCATTAATTTAGTCGACTACGAACCCATCAGATGAAATGATAATGGCTGATTGGTTGATTCATACCGATGACGCTGTTTTCGGAGCTTAGGTGAACATCTATGTTGGAATAGCTGTCGGAATAACTATTGGAATAGCTATCGGAATCTGAGGGACTCGAACTGGTTGCAGGATTCATCTCGTACGATAAGATGAAGGATTTTCGATAAGAAATAGATTATAGGATGTAGATTAGTACCCTGCAATACATAATTTACATATGCATATATAATACTAAAATCCCATAAGTTACAGAGGAATCTACGGAAGTTGTCAGGCAAAGTTACAGTAACAGATACGCTAAGATATGAAGTAGCAGATACGCTAAGATATGAATTTTGTCTATACACTATTCATGCAGTCAATGCAGTAAAACGTGTCTAGACTAAGAATGATAAGTAAGTGATTCTTTAAGAATGATAAGCAGGTAATTTTTGACACAAAATGATAAGCAAAACTTTTAATATGCAGACACGGTCGAAGTCCAGACTCAATAATGCATCCTAACGACTTATCAGTTAGACACACTAATGCAGACATGGTTCGCTAAGACCACCGCTCTGATACCAACTGAAAGGACCCGTCCAAATCCATCCGGACGAAGTCCATATCGATTATAAACGATTCACAATAGTTGATTACATCGCGAGGTACTTAACCTCTATATGATACATTTTACAAATATTGCATTCGTTTTTAAAAGACAATCTTTTGTTACATCGAAAGTTGACAGACAAGTATAGCATTTCATAATATATCCAAATATAATTGACTTAATAATAATCTTGATGAACTCAATGAATCGAATGCAACATCTTTTGAAAAATGCCATGATTGACTCTAAGTAATGTCTCTAATATGAGCTAATGCACAGCGGAAGACTTCTTTCATACCTGAGAATAAACATGCTTAAAGTGTCAACCAAAAGGTTGGTGAGTTCATTAGTTTAGCATAAATAATCATTTCGTAATTTTAATAGACCACAAGATTTCATATTTCCATTTCTCATAAACATACGTCCCATGCATAGAGACAAAATATCATTCATATGGATTGAACACCTGGTAATCGACATTCACAATATACATATAAGAATATCCCCATCATTCCGGGATCCTCCTTCGGACATGATATAAATTTCGAAGTACTAAAGCATCCGGTACTTTGGATGGGGCTTGTTGGGCCCGATAGATCTATCTTTAGAGTTCGCGTCAATTAGGGTGTCTGTTCCCTAATTCTTAGATTACCAGACTAAAAATGGGCATATTCGATTTAATAATCCAGCCATAGAATGTAATTTTAGATACTTGTGTCTATTTCGTAAAATAGTTATAAAAGCAGTGCATGTATTCTCAGCCCAAAAATATAAAGGGTAAAAAGGCAAATGAAAACTCACGCATATAATTATTGTAAAACAGTTAATAAAGCATTTGCATGTATTCTTAGCCCCAAAAATGTCAAGAGTAAAAGGGCAAATGAAACTCACACATATAAATATTGTAAAACAGTTAATAAAGCATTTGCATGTATTCTCAGCCCAAAAATGTAAAGAGTGAAAAGGGCAAATGAAACTCACCTAATGTATTTTGTAGTAAAAATACATAGAACGACATTGAACAAGTATAGGGTTGGCCTTGGATTCACGAACCTATATCATTTGTGTATATATTAATGCGTATCCTTGTAATTGAACACATAAATATATAATTTTATTAGTTATATTCTCGTTATATTAATAATATATATTTTCACATATAAAAATATTAATTTTGTTACTTATATATATATATATATATATATATATATATATATATATATATATATATATATATATATATATATATATATATATCATTGGTTTGTTAAAAATTTACTTTTAGTATTATTAATGATAATATCTGAGATAATGCCAATGATAATACTAATATCAATGAAATACTAATATTATCTATGATTTTGTTAATGATGTTATTAATGATAGTTTTTAATAATAAAACACATGATAATATCAGTAGTTTTTAATAATTTAATAATAACAACTATGAATATAATACAGTTTAATATTAATAGTTAATAATAATAATTGTAACAATCTTATTACTAAAGGTAAACTTAATAATGATTCTTTTATTAATAATAATGATAAAATTTCTAAAATGATACTAATACGAACATTACTAAAAATAATAGTAACTTTTATTGTTTTCAACATAATATTAATAATAGTAATAATACTAAATATTAATACTTGATAATAGTAATAATAATTATAACATTCATAATATTTAACAATAATCATACTAACAATCAATAATAATATTAATACATGCTAATAACATTAATAATTATAATAATAATAATAAAACATGAAACTACCTCATAATAAAAGGCCTTAAAAAGAAACTGCCGCGAACCAGGTTTGAACCCACGACCTATCGAATATCCGAACACACTCCAAACCACTCAGCCATTTAAGTTTTTCCTGAGATTAAACGGTTTTAAATATATATAACATATTTCTCTCAGTTCATATTTTCATCTCCTTCTTCACATAACTAATCGATCAAGGGACACTCAACCATTTACAAAACTAGATTAAAGTTTAAATTTAGATATGGAAATAAAACGTAAATGATCAGATTGAGTCTGAGTTGTATAAAAAAAATAAAAAAAATATATATATAAATATATATACCTGCACAGCCATCTGATGAACACGACTCAGCTCAATATCTAATTCGAAAATTTTGAAGGTTTTAGACAAAACATATAACATCAAAAGGATTTCAAATCACATTTATAACCTTTCTCCATCGACAATTTAACTGGAGGTGCCCAAACAATTTCGAATTTTAATGAAGAACAATGGTTGACTTTTTATTTTACAAACTTTGACTCATGAATTCGTACTCAATTTGTGAAATTAAAGGCTGTATTGTTACGGAAAGTTTGAATAGAAGATTCATAACACAACTGCATTTTTAATTTTTGAAAACAAATTCGAAATTGAGCTAATGCTATAAGAGGACGCGTATAGGGGAAACTCACTGGTTTTTACTCTTTTCTGTTTTGAAATTCTCAAATAAAAGCAGTGTAAATTTCTATTTGATATTGGTAATGAGACAACTCAATGTGGTAACTAGTATTACTGATAATTAAATTGATTTTGTAATCTCATGAACGACAGATACACTCAGACAAAATAAAGGACAGGAAGAAAAAATAAAATAATAAAAGGAGTATCAAAAGCAGATTAGATTGCTAACAGAATTCGTTTTCTTATTGAATTGATTCGACAAAGATCAGGAAAGGTACAAAATCATGAGCAGGGATGAAAAAAAAAATAAAGGAACGGATTGGGATAGGTAACAGATTCAAGTATTAGTTGATTATATATATATATATATATATATATATAATAGTAATTTTAAATACATTAATACAAAATATGCTGTAATATTATAAATTAGTAGTACTGTCAATGTTTATCATTTTAATAATAATAATATTATTATCAAAATAATATAGAGTAATAGAAAATACTGATATAATTATATTAATAGTAGAATTAATGGAATTCTAAGTAAAAAGGTAAGTTTAACAATAATAGATATAATAATTTTGATAATAATAATAATAAGAAGAATAATAATGATAAAAATAATATAAATAATGGAAATCATAATATCTAAATAAAAATAATAATCATAATAGAATCAATAATACTAATAATAATAATAGATGATATAAAAAATATTTGTGATAGCATACAATAATAATGATATTAATAATACAAATATTAATATTAATATTAATATTAATATTAATCAATAGTAAAAGTAATGGTAATAATTTTAATATAACAAACGTATCAAATCTTGAAATTTAATTTTTATATAATACTATTTATTATTTATGTAATATTATATTATGTGTTAATATTTACTGAATAGTTAATATATATATATATATATATATATATATATATATATATATATATATATATATATATATATATATATATATATATATATATATTAATGGAACTCATAATAACATATACCTATTTATTAACAGTACTTAATTATTCAAATTGTTATTTTTTCAGTTATTTAAAGTTTACTTTATCCATATAATATATATTCTTATATTTATATTAATATATTATATATATATTTATTTACAAATAATTGTTCGTGAATCGTCGGGAATGGTCAAAAGGGCAAATGCATCCGTGTAACTATTCCAAAGTATTCGAGACTCAACATTACAGACTTTGCTTATCGTGTCGGAAATATTAAAGATTAAGTTTAAATTTAGTCGGAAATTCCCGGGTCATCACATCTTGTACCACAATATACTGATTCATAGAGATGACGTTTACGAGGGGGGTTGCGATTAGCCGTGAAATATTGAGAGTAGAAACCCGCCTAGTGCCTTTCCTATGATAGGGTGACCACTGAGTGTATCTCATAAAACTGATTTATCGGCCCGCATTTTTGCCATGTCTAACCTTAAAAGGAACATTTTACGAGCGCAAAGACTTCCTAAAAAAATTTATAAATCTACCATCCAAAGTGGCTCAAGAGTTTTTAACAAAGATTTTAATAGTAAGCTTCATCTCTAACGGAGGGCGAGAAGAAGTGTGATCCATACATGGTGTAGTCTAATACGAAAACCTTTAATAAAATCAACCAAGGAAGTTTTGAAAAACCTTTAAACGTTTGATGTGACAACATAAACGGAACGAAGTTCTCAGTAGATTTAGAAGTATGTACAACGTGTACCATTTTACACAAAACTATTTGACTTAAGTTAAACAACTCAATAAAGGAGCGATTTTTAAATAATTTGAAGGTATAACTTAGTATGTACTAACCAAAATAAGTAAAGGTAAATTGATTAACTTAATTATATACATACATATCTGATTTTATAAATCGCATCAGTGACAGAAATTTTTTTTTACTTTCATTCTCCATAAATCTCGTGAGGACCGCACAAATAAACAACGTGTAAAAATCAACGTGTAAAATTTTTGATAAACATAGTTTTTCGCATTTTAGAGGTTACGAGTTGAAAAAGGTCGAGTGAAAAATCTTTGAATCATCGGTTGACATGTTAATAGGTAATGAAAACTAATGAATTAAATGTAGTTTTGATGATTATCAGGACTTAAGTCTTTGGCCCAAAAATGTTCACGTGCGAAGCCGTTGCTAAAAAGTGAGGTACGGAGGATAGAGCATAAGGATGAGAAGTTAATCGCTTCTTGACTTTGAAAAATGCCAAACAAGTTATGACTAATATTAAAGTCAGAATACTGATGGTGTTAATATCGCTAGATGAGAATCTCTTGGAATAAGTCAGGACTTCGAGTTATGTAAGAAAGAGCATCGCTCCGACAGGTGTGACAAATAAGATTCCTGGGGTAACGCAGTAATTTTGAATGGTTTAAGTGTTAGTGGATGCCTGAAGGCTCTGCATGACATGGTAGTAAGTGCCTTTATCACACACATGAATCTCTCGGTTTCGACGGTTGTGAAGTCTTCATGATGACTGGGATACGAATAACACGAAAAAAAAATTTATATAACAAACAACGAAAATTTTATAGAAATCGTTTAAGGTGACATTGTTAGAAAAGAAACGAAGTTCTTAGTAAATTTGTACTATTCTAAGTAAAATATCTTTTGAATAAAAGAATTGATTTGTAAAAGTAAAAGTAAAATTTCACATGTACTAGTCAAAATAAGTAATTATTTACTTTATTATATATAACATATACGGTTTCTAAAATTTGTACGAATAGCAATAAAATAAATTTATTTTTATAAAACTTTGAGAGGATCGCACAGTAAAATAGTGTGAGTAAAATTTTGGCAAACAAAATTTTTCATATTTCGGAGGTTACAAGTTGGAAAAAGACTGATGAGGATTGAGTAAAAAATTTTTTGAAAATTTCGGGTGATATTTGAGGTAATAAAAACTATTGTATTTAAATGTGGTTGATGACACTATTGTATTTAAATGTGGTTGATGACTATTAGTAGGGCATAAGTCCTTCGACCAAAAATTGCTTAAGTGTGAAGTTGTTCCTTATAAGTGAGATACGAATGGGAGAGTATGAGGTTGAGAATTAACCACCCATTGATTTTGGAAAAATTTCGAATTGGTATGACTAATATCGAAGTAAGAAGGATGACGGTGTGATTATCATCAAATTAGAAATCTCTCAGAATAAGTTAGGATTTAGAGTCGCGTAAGAATGAGTATTAAATAAGATTTTTGGGTAGTCCTTAATATAGAATCTGAGTCGCTGAAGTGAGGGGATACAATTTCCTTTATGTATCGTTGTGTAAGTTTATCCATTGTATCGGTTCCTTTCATGGCTAGAAGGTAAGCAAATTTGGTGAGATGGTCAATGATAACCCAGATAGTGTTCTAACCGCCTACCGTTTCTGGTAGCTTCATGATGAGAAACATTGTTATTCCTTCTCATTTCCATTGTAAGATTTTGGGTTGTTGAAGTAACCCAGATGGCTTTTGGCTCACCATTCTCGCGAGGTATACGAATAATCTTCTCACTATAAATAACTTTCGCTTTCATCCTTGAAAGCCAGTCTGTTCCAACTATCTCATCAAAGCTTCCTACCTTGATGAGTATTAGGTTAATCCTAAAGTCCATTCCAACGTTTACATCAAGCTTCCTAACTTGATGAGTATTAGGTTAATCTTAAGGTTTATCCCAACCAAATTTATTATACTGCCGTGAAAAATTCTATCAATCCTCTCTAATAACATCTGCTTGTGCGTAGGTAACTAATCCTTTCCAACTACTACTTTAAAACTTCCAAGTTTTGTTGACACGAGGTCATCTCCAATTGACCCACCTGTTAATTTTAAGATACTACCTCAAATTATTCCTCTATCTCTGCCAGCTTACCATTAGCTTGTCCTATAGAATACTCAACTCTCATGGTTGTTAATGGCTTATAACACTAATGTTCTTAGATATAAGGTTTCTATCGCTCTGGTATTAAACAACTTCGAGACAATAAAGCATTGTGACGAAACGTACCCTAACTAAAATCAGGATCCATGCGAGTCACCATAGCTGAGATAACGATTACTCTACTGCAAGTAAGTCCAAAGTTTTTCCTATTTGAGAACTTTTTCCTTAAGTGTCCAGGGTGTCTATATCTATAACAAATTTTCGGGTTATCAATTCTGCAATCAAGGCTCTTCTTGTACAATATTTGGGCTACGTGGTTATTCTTTCCCTACCTCTAACAGACCATAATGCGTATACTCAAGTGGTTCCTATAAAAATTTCCTTTGAATCACTTCATATTCCTTATATAGTAACATTGGGACTTCTGCATGATTTAGTTCAATATAATCACGCTGGCCTGTCGTCATTATATTGTACTAAATCGTACATTCATTCCAATATCACTCTATATGGTCAATGTAACGTGATCACTTCAAGTTCTACTCAATTTCATCTAACGGTGCCTTATGTATGCTATCTCAAAGCAAAATCTACATAATTAATCTCACGGCTTCTCGATGTGGGTTCGTAGGTTCTGTAGGTCATGCATCAATGCCTAAATGTCCCGAAATTTCTTCAAAATGTTCGGGTTCAGGTAATGTCATTAGGTTCCTTTCTAGAAATTCAATTTGGGTCTCGTGTTGAGTTACGTGTAGCAAGTAGTAATACGATGTGTCTTGAGGTGACTCCCAAGTCTTTGGGTATGGCTGAGCATCAGTAGAAGACACTATAACCTTGTAGAAGGAGATGCCTTCCCGACTTCTCCAATGCCTAAGAGTGTTAGGGACCTAAGTCCAGAAGTGTCGTTAGATCGTCGAGCAGTGGTGACGGATGAAAGAGATAAGTGACGGTCATGAAAGCGTACGGGATACGGGTCAACTTGCGGAAACCGAACAACCTTAAAATGTTCATACATTGTACGTGGCTAATTAGGGCGAGCTCGGGGGTGCGGTTACTCCGACCAGTCCTCACATATCTCCTCCTCCGAGGATCAGCTTTAGTGGGCGTGTAATCCGAGGGGCACTCCTCTAGATCGCGTGAAGTAATGTTTCGATCTCTGGGATGGTGGAACGGTAGTAACAGGTGGATTAAAATACTAGTCCTTAGGATTAGACAAGTGGGAAAAGGGTTCAGAAAAACATCTGAACTAGGAAAGATAAATTCTCCAAGTCGGTACAGCGAAAAGCATACATGTAGCAAGAACGTAATCAGGCATAATAACTACAGCAGCCTAGATCGTCTACAGCAGTACATAGCATGGCAATAATAGTAGTAACAAACAGAAGTAACATGCAATAAAAAGCAGATGGTAGCATGCAGTAGTGAGAATAAGCAGTAGCATACAGCAAGTTCATATAGCAGTAAAAGTAAGCAGTAGCATGCAACAGTTATGTAGAAACAAGTAAACGAGCAAGTTGTAGATTAGTCCTATTAGTGAATCCTACTCGACTCGGTCAAGACGCACTAATGCAACCTAATTCCCTACAACCAATGCTCTGATACCAAATGTGACGCCCCGTACAAAATCAACGTGTACGGATCATCAACAACAGGTCCATTACATGGTACAATACTACATGCTATTTTAAAACAAGTTTTGCATTCATGAAAAGGTGACGTCTTTACCAACGTCAAATGTTTTACAAAGATATCGTGCTTCTACGAATAGAAAGCATTAACATAAGTACGTGACACAAAGGTCGTTACAAAGCCATATTCAAAGGTAACATAAGTTATGAATGCAAAGTAAAAGTTCCATGATTGAGACATCTCTAAACAATGAAGCGGAAGTCTAACACAGTGAGTCTGTAACAACAAGTCTATAGCACCAAGACTAATACAGCAAGTCTAACAGCGAAAGCAACAACGTCTAAGCACCTGATAAATACATGCTTAAAAAGTCAACACGAATGTTGGTAAGCTATAGTTTATTTGTAATCAGTAATGTAATGTAGACCACGAGATTTCAGTGCTTCAACCAGTGTTTCAAATCAGTATGATAAAGTATATGCTTATCCGTGGGCACCCGGTAACTAACTTAACGTAATAATAATACCCCCTAAAAGTACACTTGGCGAGTCCGTATGTCCTCGAAGTATCAAACACCCGTTAAATGCTAGCGCGACTAGCCCGAGTGGGGATGTCAAACCCTATGGATCCATCTCTAATATTCGCGTTCACCGGTTCAAAAACCAATGATTAAACGTTACCGTGCTAAGGGGAATGTTTGTGCCGTTATATCACCCACACATATATAAAGTTTAAGTACTCGTGTCTAGTATGTAAAACATAAAAAGCGCATGTATTCTCAGTCCCAAAAATAGTAAAGTAAAAGGGAAAGCTATAAGTCACAGTGAATGTGCGGTAAAGTCGATATAAAAAGTATGCAAGTAGTAAGTTGGTCTGAAAGGTCGTAAACCTAAGTCAAATGTCACTAAGTCAGTATATTGTCCTAAAAGGTTTAAAATTACGTAAGTAAAGTCCTAAACATCATCATCGTCATCATCATTCGTAAAAGATAAAGTAAGTTTTCATCAAGAATAGAGATCGAAAAAAAAGGCTGAATTTGGACAGCTGCTACGACCTCTATACAAAACAAAAAGATGCATGGTCAGTGGCCAAGGCTCCGTATGTGAGTCCTTTAACCGCTATCCAATTTTCAGAACTTAACTCATCTTCGTTTGACCGTGGCGACGGTTTAAGTGCGAGTAGGTCAGAATGTTCAGCACGTCGTTACAAAGGCGTAGTGACTTTCGGAAGGCTATAAATCCTAAACCGTATATCGGATTTAGGCGAGGCCTAAATGAAAATTCATATAATCGAAACGAACTATCTGAAAAATTAATTTTCCTGAAGTCCAGGAGTCTGATCAGATCCCGAAATACAGTAAACAAGTGCTCCGGTGGGTTTCTTGGTGCTTGATGCTCATCACGGTTCTCATCCTTGATGCGTGTAAGTTTCAAGTGTACAACTCTTTGATGTTTTAGCATCACTTTGACCAAGTTTCAACCATCAACACACAACTAAGAGTAAAAGATATCATTCTACAAATTTTGAACATCAAGGTTGCCTCTTTATTGTATACATCCAATAAAGCTTCAACCTTTGTCCTTTTTACACAAGTTTATGCATCTTCATCATATGAGATGATGAAAACTTGATCTTTATCATCACAACAATTACAACAAGGTTCCAAGTAAGTGAGATCTACAATAATTACTTAGATCTCAAGTATTAAGAAAACCTTAAGCTAGAAAGCTTGGATCTTTACAAGATTAATGAGACCATAAGCTAGAAAGCTAAGATCTAGTAAAAGTAATGAGACCATAAGCTAAAAAGCTAAGATCTTTAAAAAATAATGAAAATCTAAGCTAGAAAGCTTGGATCTTTAATGTTCTTGAAGATCCTTAAAGCAAAAGACTAGATCTTCAAGTTACATGAAGATCATAAACACATATTTTGATCTTTATAACAAAATAAAGAGATCATAAGCTAGAAAACCTAGATATAACAAGTAAATGAAGATTCAAAGCTAGAAAGCTTGAATCATCCATGTTCTTGAAGGATTCAAACCCAAGTTTGAATCTACAAGATATAATAAGATCAAAAAGCTAAAAAGCTTGATCTTCACATATAACAACCCGGAAATTTCCGACAAAATTTAAACACAATCTCATTTAACTTCAAACAAATTCCGACGACTCCCGAACAAATAATTTTAAATAAATAAATATATACATATATATAAACATGAATTAATTGTTATAACTAGAAATGTAAAATTTTATACAAGATAATATTGTTGTTATTACTTTTATTATTATTATTATTATTATTATTATTATTATTAATATTAAATGTTAATATCAATATCAGTATTAGTTATATTATTACTTGTAATATAGAATGAAATGTGATACATTTAAATTGTAGTATTATTATTATTACTAGTATTATTGTTATCATTACTAATATCAATATTATAATTTATAATAAAATTATGATTTCTATTATTTATTCATTATCATTATTAAAATAAGTATTATTATAAAAATATCATTTATCATTAATGATATTATTATTGTTAACATAATTATCAACAAATATCACTATTCTTGTTATTTATATTATTGTTGTATTAAAAGTATTATTATTATTATAATAATTATTATTAATACAATTATTATTATTATTAATATAATTATTATTATGATTATTGTTAATTTGTATATTAATTAAATAAAAAAAAGTATATACCTAAATTAGGTACTAACAACGACTGATTTTATTTTTTTAAAGAAACAGATCACGATCTTCTTTATATTTTATAAAAGATAAATTAGGTATTTTACTTTTATATCTGTTTCTATTTTTCTGTTTGATCCATCTAAGTCGACAACCATAAACAGCATATTTAAATCTATTTCCATTACTGCTTTATACAGTCAAATAACACTATCATTATCATTTATATATTGGTTGTAAGATTACTGCAAATCAAAGAAAAACCAAACAGAAAAATAAATAAAACCTCTGTTTTTGATCATATTTCCAAAAACTCGAATTCGAAACCCTTTTCAAAATCTAATAATGCATTTTTGTTAGGAATTACCTAGTGAGACTTTCTGCAAAATCCTAAGTTCCAATTCCTAGTATCGAATTATAATTTTCGAGTCAAAGTTAAGTTTAAAAGGTCAAACGTATTGTTCAATCGCGAAATTTGAATTCCTTTTGATGTTTCTGATTCAATTGAGGATTTAGGAAGTTTATAAGAATGATTTTAAACATATTTCATGTTGGAATCATAGTCCAAAACACTACCATTTGCAAAGTCATATATATATATATTTTTTTAAAACACTCGACAACAGCAGCATCAGGTTTTATTTTATTTTTTCTTTCTTCTTCTGTTTTAACTAACTAAAGTATGCATAAATCGTTTCTGTAAAATAACCTAAAATCAGTTTAGATAATTGTATGTTGTTAATTGGGTCTGTGATTGAATCAAATTGTGAACAAGATGGAAATAAATTTGTACGGGTCATATATGTATCAGAGAGAGATATAAACAGAAAGACAGATCGGTTCAGCTGGTTAGGGTTGTAGTCGGGTGAGCGAGAGGTCACGAGTTCGAGTCCCGTCTTGGGCATATTCTTTTTAGAAAAACTTCAAAGGTAGTTTTCAACTCTATTTTCATTATTATTATTAATTATTATTATTATTATTATTATTATTATTATTATTATTATTATTATTATTA
Source organism: Rutidosis leptorrhynchoides (assembly GCF_046630445.1). Classification (NCBI taxonomy): domain Eukaryota; kingdom Viridiplantae; phylum Streptophyta; class Magnoliopsida; order Asterales; family Asteraceae; genus Rutidosis; species Rutidosis leptorrhynchoides. Next base: position 417,296,849 of record NC_092336.1, read on the forward strand.
TTATTATTATTATTATTATTATTATTATTATTATTATATTCATGCTAATACTAAACTTAATATTATAATTATCATTATCATTATCATTAATATGATTATTATTATCATTACCATTATTATTACTATTATTAATACTAATAATATTGTTAGTATTATCGTTAAAAGTTGTTAGTAACATCATTACTAATAAAATTATCATTTTTATTACTAAAAGTATTATTTTATTATTATTATCATTATCCCTATTATTATTGTTATAATTATCATTACCATCAGTATTTTTACTACCCTTATAATCAAATACAACTTTTGATTACCAATATTAATATTATTTTATTAAATAGATATTATGTATATAAAAACGTATTTATAGTTAATGTTACATATAAGTATATATTAACCATATTATCAATTTTATACGAATATTCATATATAACAAATTAGATATTTTTAAAACAAACGAAATATATATTAATATAACTATATAAATATTTATCATTTTAAATACATATACACAAATTAAATATATATAATATATTATATAAGTTATAATATGTGAAATTGTTTAATTACGATTACATGTTTTAATATATATGAAACTGATATAGGTTCGTGAATCCGAGGACAACTCCACACTTGTTCAGTACCATCATACACAAATTTACTACAAACTATCGTATCAGTATCGTGAGTTTTCATAGCTCCCTTTTTATATATATATTTGGGCTGAGAATACATGCACAACTTTTATAACTGTTTTATACGTTAGACACAAGTACCAACTATTAAACTATGCTATACCCGACTATGTCCGACTAAGTCCCTACAGTGATATTTTTAATTGCTGCAGCATTCTTAATTATTGGGGATAGGCCTATCGGGAGTAACGTCCCCGATACATTTGACTAAGTCTTTGTATTACTTAATAATGAAATTAAAACGACAAGGACAGAACAACTTGTCACGGGGCAAACAACGTTTAGTCTAAATATCATGCACTGGCATAACTTTTGATCCTGCGGGAGATCAACTTTACAAACTAAATCTTGTGGTCAATATCTATTACTGAAATTATTGTTTATGACAAACCTATGAACTCACTCAACCTCGTGTTGACTTTTTAAGCATGTTTATTCTCAGGTACTTAAATATTGCTTCCGCTGTATATCTACTGCTTTGATGATGATTGCTTGCTATGCTTGGAGTCTTCATTACATATCATACCAATTAAAGACATATTTATCTTTCGCTGCAAAACTCAACAAAACGTCTCATGTAGAGTCGTTCTCGTTTATACAACTGGGATTTGATATAATTAGTCACAAATACCCCAGGCCCTATCTGGAGGACGTGACAGATTGGTATCAGAGCAGGTTGTTGTAAAGAACCAGGATTGCATTTTATGTGTGCCTTATACAATTAGGTACCTTAGCAATGTAGGACTACAACTATCCTTGACCATAGTGCCTTTAATTGTTGCCTTTAACTGTTAAATGCTATACTATACTTTAGAAACCTTACTTATCTTAGAATACCGTGCCAATCTAAGAACTCTGCTCATTCTCCTAAGTACTATCCAATTCCGCCACCATATTTAAATGCGACACCATGATTTCTGAAATTCTCGACATTCCTTTGTCATCTATCATGGTTTTGTGTATTACATATGTATTACATGAAATGTTATCAATGATTCTTGAAATCTCTACTATTCATATTCATTACTTTCAAAATCTTTGCTTTCTCGTTATTTTTGATCATTGAATTTTCTTGACGGATGGCGTCTACGAAACTCTAGAATGGAAGGGTTTAGATTACCGATTTAAAGGATCCTATAGCTCAAGCCCCTAGACCTGAATAGGCCATCACGAATTGAAAGTCTTTAATCGAAAGTTTATCTGATTACATACTTATCATTTTAATCTCGACACGTCATACCGCCATTCTTACATAAATGGAGTATAGACCAATCATATCTTATCATATCTATCCCAATAGACTTTGTCTAACGCTTTTCCTAAATTCCCTCCGTAAATTACGGAAATCTTTTTGCTATATATACATATTCAAGGAGATGAATATATCATTCAGCATTCAACACCGATTTCATATCAAACCCTATCCCAAACACATAATATGGATTTCTCGAACTCTTCAAGCTCCAATGGCAGCGTAACCGGAACAAATGAACCAATCAGCCATCATCTATTCTAGATGAATTGGGGATGGGTTCGTAGCCGACTCAATCAATGGAGGCAAGAAGAAGGTGATCCCTTCCACCAACCGAATTCACCTCTGGGCGAAGAACCTGAAGCGCTTACCGGAGAACCAGTCCGAAACACCATTTTCTCTCTTCTTTCCAGGGTATCCCGTCACGAATATATAATATCGAAGATTCTAGATCTTATTCACCCCCTTGTTCCAACCGCCAATCATCCCGGAATAGTAGAAGAAGTCAATGAGCTTCGCGCTTGAGTGGTGGCACTGGAGAATATGGTGCGAATTCTACAAGCATCAGCAGCACCAGCAGCATAACCAGCATCACCACCAGTACCAATAGTACCATCAACATCACCGCCAACAGCATCAGCTTCATCAACCACAACATCCGCATCCCACGCCTCAACATCACACTCAGTACCTCAAGCATCAACATCATACGCCCATGGATACCAAGGAATATTAGTAATAATGAGTTAAGATGTATTGACTCATTCTTCATGAAGAATTATATATGTATACCATATATATATATATGATTTGGAACAATAATAAATCTTGTCGTACTAAGCAATTACGTGTGAATCTCAACTAGTATGTACTACTTGGTTAATTCATCTCACTAATATGCTATGATGTACACCCTTTGCTAATGACTTAACAATTGTTAATCACTGCTTCAGCACAATAAACTCCATTTCATAATAAATCAAGTGTAACGATGAATGTATTGATTCATAACTTCATTAGCTATATATTTGGCGACAATTATGAAATCTCTAAAGTTTTGGAGATTATTTACTCTCGTTCCAAACCGCAAATCAGATGAGTTTAATATATATTAACTCATTAAATCCATGATTACATCTGAAGAATACATATATGAATGTATATCTTCATAAAGATTGTAAATTCTGTTGTACAAATTGTTAATTATGAAAATATTTTAACGGGTAGGTAATACCCGAGAAATATTTACATCTCACATTAATACACTGTACATTCTTCAATTTCGATTCATAAATCATTAATTATACTCACTACCTTCACAGTGATACACAATCATTTTCATACAAATTTAATTACACATTCTGAAATTAACATATCAGAATTCAAGTAAAGCTTTAGCAGGTGTTATCTTCCTAAAGATCACTACATTCACGAATTATATTCATTTGTATTCTGCAATGAATTATCACATCAAACCACCGAAATTATCATTCATTACTTTTGAAATCAACAATGCCTATTCGTTAACCATTAGATCCATTAACGATTACAATCAGTGTTTAATCATCTAAAAATAAAATTTCTTGAAACCATCTCGGATTGATAACCAATGATTCAGATATGATAGCATCAAATGCAGAGGAAACAAAAGAATTTTCCTCGTCATTGGATCTTAGAAATTCTAAGATATCATCGTATCCTTCGTTATAAATATCATCTATATTTCTGAAGATATCTTCATAACGATTCTTGTCCGCAATTAATTATCTCTTTGCGATATCTTTATTACATCATAAAGGAAACTGTATTAGTTTCTATATTCTGTAAAATTCAAGCTATAAATGATTTGAAGTAGTGTTGGGAATTGAAGCATGAGTTAGTATAATATAATGACATCAGGCCAACGTGATTATATTACAGTAAGTCATACTAAATTTTTAATGAAAGATGATGATTCATAGACTTTATAATCATCATTTGCCATGTTACACGACTCTTACATTCTACTTAATCTCTGAACATATCAAGAAAATATATTCTTGATAGTTCTATCCTCAATAATTCTGATAATTTAACAAATCAAATTGTGAAATTACTGCTTAGAACAATAGGTTCATTTAAAACTTCATACCTAGAAATTCTGGACCATTACTTGCTTTACAAAAGCATGAAGTTTCGACATGTAAGGGAAAATATAAAGCCCGATAACGATACCGAAATTATAAACCGTGTATATCAATGCGTATAGCGACATAAAGACACGGGAGAATTAAAAACACTATAATCCCAAGATAAAAGTAGAAGAAAACAAATTCCTCTGGTGGTAAATGAAAAAGAAGAATGACTGAAACAATAGTCAGAAAAATAACCAGGATAAGAACTGGATGGAGCATTTTCACAATATTTGGAAGTATGAATTGAGGAAGAAAGTATTAATTGAGAAGTGGTGAAAATAATGAAATGGAAGAAGCCAATTTATAGCAAAATTCCAGACACGTCAATCGAGATAATTTCACCGCATTTAATCAAAGAAAATCTCAATTTTCGTAATTACCGGAGAATCAAATCTTATAAGGATTATGAAGATTTCTTTAAATCCCTTGAATTCCGGAAATCAACTTTAACTATATCAAAAGTTAAGGCAAATATTTAATTTTCTCATTTCAATCTTTTACGATAGCTTCATTTATGCTCTTCCTATAATCGAATCGTTTTATCCACATTATTCAAAGGTGATAAAACTCTATTTTTCAACTCATATTCATCATTACAATATCCATGTTGTAAACAATGACGATCTCTATCAAATTTCATGACCGTGATTTTCACAAACTTCTCTCTATTTTGTCTACCCTAATATTGTGGCATAAACGCTCAAGATTTAAATAAGCTCACTATTATTCATAACACATTTCATGTGTATTGAAATGCTTGTATAGCGTCATTATCTCCTTTTGAGGAAACCTAATCAATGACACTCTTGTTAGATAACCTCCGCATTAATAATAAAATGCACTTCGTAAAATTTATGGATCGTATAATTTAAACGCTTGAAACAAAACGATATTCTATCCGTTGGAATTCACGCAAGGCCCTGAGCATACATGGGAATGTGAAGACCAAATAAAACATAAATATCCTCATCTATTTATGAACAACGCCGACTGATGGCAACAACTAAATTTTGGGACGAAATTTCTTTTAACGGGTAGGTACTATAACAACCCGGAAATTTCCGACAAAATTTAAACACAATCTCATTTAACTTCAAACAAATTTCGACGATTCCCGAACAAATAATTTTAAATAAATAAATGTATACATATATATAAACATGACTTAATTGTTATAACTAGAAATGTAAAATTTTATACAAGATAATATTGTTGTTATTACTTTTATTATTATTATTATTATTATTATTAATATTAAATGTTAATATCAATATCAGTATTAGTTATATTATTACTTACAATATAGAATGAAATATGATACATTTAAATTGTAATATTATTATTATTATTACTAGTATTATTGTTATCATTACTAATATCAATATTATAATTTATAATAAAATTATGATTTCTATTATTTATTCATTATCATTATTAAAATAAGTATTATTATAAAAATATCATTTATCATTAATGATATTATTATTGTTAACATAATTATCAACAAATATCACTATTCTTGTTATTTATATTATTGTTGTATTAAAAGTATTATTATTATTATAATTATTATTATTAATACAATTATTATTATTATTAATATAATTATTATTATGATTATTGTTAATTTGTATATTAATTAAATAAAAAAAAGTATATACCTAAATTAGGTACTAACAACGACTGATTTTATTTTTTTAAAGAAACAGATCACGATCTTCTTTATATTTTATAAAAGATAAATTAGGTATTTTACTTTTATATCTGTTTCTATTTTTCTGTTTGATCCATCTAAGTCGACAACCATAAACAGCATATTTAAATCGATTTCCATTACTGCTTTATACAGTCAAATAACACTATCATTATCATTTATATATTGGTTGTAAGATTACTGCAAATCAAAGAAAAACCAAACAGAAAAATAAATAAAACCTCTGTTTTTGATCATATTTCCAAAAACTCGAATTCGAAACCCTTTTCAAAATCTAATAATGCATTTTTGTTAGGAATTACCTAGTGAAACTTTCTGCAAAATCCTAAGTTCCAATTCCTAGTATCGAATTATAATTTTCGAGTCAAAGTTAAGTTTAAAAGGTCAAACGTATTGTTCAATCGCGAAATTTGAATTCCTTTTGATGTTTCTGATTCAATTGAGGATTTAAGAAGTTTATAAGAATGATTTTAAACATATTTCATGTTGGAATCATAGTCCAAAACACTACCATTTGCAAAGTCATATATATATATATTTTTTTAAAACACTCGACAACTGCAGCATCAGGTTTTATTTTATTTTTTCTTTCTTCTTCTGTTTTAACTAACTAAAGTATGCATAAATCGTTTCTGTAAAATAACCTAAAATCAGTTTAGATAATTGTATGTTGTTAATTGGGTTTGTGATTGAATCAAATTGTGAACAAGATGGAAATAAATTTGTACGGGTCATATATGTATCAGAGAGAGATATAAACAGAAAGACAGATCGGTTCAGCTGGTTAGGGTTGTAGTCGGGTGAGCGAGAGGTCACGAGTTCGAGTCCCGTCTTGGTCATATTCTTTTTAGAAAAACTTCAAAGGTAGTTTTCAACTCTATTATTATTATTATTATTATTATTATTATTATTATTATTATTATTATTATTATTATTATTATTATTATTATTATTATTATTATTATTATTATTATTATTATTATTATTATTATTATTATTATTATTATTATATTCATGCTAATACTAAACTTAATATTATAATTATCATTATCATTAATATGATTATTATTATCATTACCATTATTATTACTATTATTAATACTAATAATATTGTTAGTATTATCATTAAAAGTTGTTAGTAACATCATTACTAATAAAATTATCATTTTTATTACTAAAAGTATTATTTTATTATTATTATCATTATCACTATTATTATTGTTATAATTATCATTACCATCAGTATTTTTACTACCCTTATAATCAAATACAACTTTTGATTACCAATATTAATATTATTTTATTAAATAGATATTATGTATATAAAAACGTATTTATAGTTAATGTTACATATAAGTATATATTAACCATATTATCAATTTTATACGAATATTCATATATAACAAATTAGATATTTTTAAAACAAACGAAATATATATTAATATAACTATATAAATATTTATCATTTTAAATACATATACACAAATTAAATATATATAATATATAATATAAGTTATAATATGTGAAATTGTTTAATTACGATTACATGTTTTAATATATATGAAACTGATATAGGTTCGTGAATCCGAGGACAACTCCACACTTGTTCAGTACCATCATACACAAATTTACTACAAACTATCGTATCAGTATCGTGAGTTTTCATAGCTTCCTTTTTATATATATTTTTGGGTTGAGAATACATGCGCAACTTTTATAACTGTTTTATACGTTAGACACAAGTACCAACTATTAAACTATGCTATACCCGGCTATGTCCGACTAAGTCCCTACAGTGATATTTTTAATTGCTGCAGCATTCTTAATTATTGGGGATAGGCCTATCGGGAGTAACGTCCCTGATACATTTGACTAAGTCTTTATATTACTTAATAATGAAATTAAAACGACAAGGACAGAACAACTTGTCACGGGGCAAACAACGTTTAGTCTAAATATCACGCATTGGCATAACTTTTGATCCTGTGGGAGATCAACTTTACAAACTAAATCTTGTGGTCTATATCTATTACTGAAATTATTGTTTATGACAAACCTATGAACTCACTCAACCTCGTGTTGACTTTTTAAGCATGTTTATTCTCAGGTACTTAAATATTGCTTCCGCTGTATATCTACTGCTTTGATGATGATTGCTTGCTATGCTTGGAGTCTTCATTACATATCATACCAATTAAAGACATATTTATCTTCTGCTGCAAAACTCAACAAAACGTCTCATGTAGAGTCGTTCTCGTTTATACAACTGGGAATTGATATAATTAGTCACAAATGTAGTGACCCGAAATTTTCCATGTTTATATATATATTAAATGAAATTGTTATTTACATGATTAAGTGTTTCCAACATGTTAAGCAATCAAACTTGTTAAGACTTGATTAATTGAAATAGGTTTCATATAGACAATTGACCACCTAAGTTGACCGGTGATTCACGAACGTTAAAACTTGTAAAAACTATATGATGACATATATATGGATATATATATATATAGTTAACATGATATTATGATAAGTAAACATATCATTAAGTATATTAACAATGAACTACATATGTAAAAGCAAGACTACTAACTTATTGATTTTTAAACGAGACATATATGTAACGATTATCGTTGTAACGACATTTAATGTATATATATCATATTAAGAGATATTCATACATCATATTATCATGATAATATAATAATTTAAATTCTCATTTGATATTATAAACATTGGGTTAACAACATTTAACAAGATCATTAACCTAAAGGTTTCAAAACAACACTTACATGTAACGACTAACGATGACTTAACGACTCAGTTAAAATGTATATACATGTAGTGTTTTAATATGTATTCATACACTTTTGAAAGACTTCAATACACTTATCAAAATACTTCTACTTAACAAAAATGCTTACAATTACATCCTCGTTCAGTTTCATCAACAATTCTAATCGTATGCACCCGTATTCGTACTCGTACAATACATAGCTTTTAGATGTATATACTATTGGTATATACACTCCAATGATCAGCTCTTAGCAGCCCATGTGAGTCACCTAACACATGTGGGAACCATCATTTGGCAACTAGCATGAAATATCTCATAAAATTACAAAAATATGAGTAATCATTCATGACTTATTTACATGAAAACAAAATTACATATCCTTTATATCTAATCCATACACCAATGACCAAAAACACCTACAAACACTTTCATTCTTTAATTTTCTTCATCTAATTGATCTCTCTCAAGTTCTATCTTCAAGTTCTAAGTGTTCTTCATAAATTCTACAAGTTCTAGTTTCATAAAATCAAGAATACTTCCAAGTTTGCTAGCTTACTTCCAATCTTGTAGAGTGATCATCCAACAACAAGAAATCTTTCTTATTTACAGTAAGATATCTTTCTAATACAAGGTAATACTCATATTTAAACTTTTATTCAATTTCTATAACTATAACAATCTTATTTCGAGTGGAAATCTTACTTGAACTTGTTTTTCGTGTCATGATTCTGCTTCAAGAACTTTCAAGCCATCCAAGGATTCTTTGAAGCTAGATCCATTTTTTTCATTTCCAGTAGCTTTATCCAGAAAACTTGAGGTAGTAATGATGTTCATAACATCATTTGATTCATACATATAAAGCTATCTTATTCGAAGGTTTAAACTTGTAATCACTAGAACATAGTTTAGTTCATTCTAAACTTGTTCGCAAACAAAAGTTAATCCTTCTAACTTGAATTTTAAAATCAACTAAACACATGTTCTATATCTATATGATATGCTAACTTAATGATTTAAAACCTGGAAACACGAAGAACACTGTAAAACCGGACATACGCCGTCGTAGTAACACCGCGGGCTGTTTTGGGTTAGTTAATTAAAAATAATGATAAACTTTGATTTAGAAGTTGTTCTTCTTGGAAAATGATTTTTCTTATGAACATGAAACTATATCCAAAAATCATGATTAAACTCAAAGTGGAAGTATGTTTTCTAAAATGGTCATCTAGACGTCGTTCTTTCGACTGAAATGACTACCTTTACAAAAATGACTTGTAACTTATATTTCTGACTATAAACCTACACTTTTTCTGTTTAGATTCATAAAATAGAGTTCAATATGAAACCATATCAATTTTATTCACTCAAAACGGATTTAAAATGAAGAAGTTATGGGTAAAATAAGATTGGATAATTTTTCTTGTTGTAGCAACGTGAAAATTGGTAACAAATCTATATTAATCATATCCTAGCTAACTTATATTGTATTATACATGTATTCTAATATATTATGTAATCTTGGGATACCATAGACACGTATGCAAATGTTTTGACATATCATATCGACTCATGTGTATATATTATTTGGAACAACCATAGACACTCTATATACAGTAATGAGGGAGTTAGCTATACATGGTTGAGGTTGATTCCAAAAATATATATACTTTGAGTTGTGATCTAGCCTGAGACGTGTATACACTGGGTCGTGGATTTATTCAAGATAATATATATCAATTTTTTTTCTGTACATCTAACGTTGGACAACTAGTTGTAGGTTACTAACGAGGACAGCTGACTTAATAAACTTAAAACATCAAAATATATTAAAAGTGTTGTAAATATATTTTGAATATACTTTGATATATATGTACATATTTGTTATAGGTTCGTGAATCGACCAGTGGCAAAGTCTTACTTCCTGACGAAGTAAAAATCTGTGAAGGTGAGTTATAGTTCCACTTTTAAAATCTAATATTTTTGGGATGAGAATACATGCAAGTTTTATAAATGATTTACGAAATAGACACAACTAATTGAAATTACGTTTTATGGTTGAATGATCGAAACCGAATAAGCCCCTTTATAGTCTGGTAATCTAAGAATTAGGGAACAGACACCCTAATTGACGCGAATTCTAAAGATAGATCTATCGGGCCCAACAAGCCCCATCCAAAGTACCGGATGCTTTAGTACTTCGAAATTTATATCATATCTGAAGGGTGTCCCGGAATGATGGGGATATTCTTATATATGCATCTTGTTAATGTCGGTTACCAGGTGTTCACCATATGAATGATTTTTATCTCTATGTATGGGATGCGTATAGAAATATGAAATCTTGTGGTCTATTGCTACGATTTGATATATATATAGGTTAAACCTATAACTCACCAACATTTTTGTTGACGTTTAAAGCATGTTTATTCTCAGGTGAATACTAAGAGCATCCGCTGTTGCATACTAAAATAAGGACAAGATTTGGAGTCCATGTTTGTATGATATTGTGTAAAAACTGCATTCAAGAAACATATGTCGATGTAATATATTTCTATTGTAAACCATTATGTAATGGTCGTGTGTAAACAATATATTTTAGATTATCATTATTTGATAATCTACATAATGCTTTTGAAACCTTTATTGATAAAATAAAGGTTATGGTTGTTTTAAAAATGAATGCAGTCTTTGAAAAACGTCTCATATAGAGGTCAAAACCTCGCAACGAAATCAATTAATATGGAACGTTTATAATCAATATGAACGGGACATTTCAGTTGGTATCAGTGTAGTGACCCGAAAATTTCGAACCAAATTTAAACTTTAATCTTTATATGTTTCCGACACGATGAGCACAGTCCGTAATGTTGAGTCTCGAAAATTTTGTAAACTGTGTTCATATATTCAATTACCCTATGACTATTCCCGACGATTCACGAACGAATGTGTGCAAATAAATATGTAAACCTAAATATATATAAATATAAATATAAGTGTATATATAATATTAATAAAAATACATTTCAAACAATTGAAATTAAAAATGTAAAATAATAAACAGGATAATTAAGTATTGGTAAAACGAATAAATATATATGATTATTATTAATAATTATTATTATGTGGTAATATATAAAATGAATAAGTAATAAATATTCAACATATGTTATCATAATATTAAATGTAACTACAAATTAAAAATATGACATGTTTATCATTACTTTTATTACTATTAAAATCTGTATTATTAACATTATATAATAAAAATGGAAATAGGTAACCTGTTATATTTTAATTATAAATTGTACTATTATTAGACATTATTAATAACAATTATTATTATTATTGTTGGAACTAATATTATGATATTATTATTTATTATTACTTGTCACCTTATCAAATATATTATTATTAATAATATTATTATTTGTATTACTAATAATATTAATAGATTTACACTTGTTAATTATTATAAGCCAAGATTAATTATATTATATAGATAATATATAAACAGATATATATATATATATCTATATGCTGATATATATATATATATATATATATATATATATATATATATATATATATATATACATACATACATACAAATACATAGTATATACATAAATATATTGGAATCAAATTCAGAAATATATATCATTTTCAATGATGTAGATAATTTGTTCCTGCCTTTTAATTCGTACAAATCAGTAGAATGAATCCAAAAATTTGTTATGCCTCACCATTGAAACTGTTGTAATTTTGTTTTCTTTCTGATTTGTTACACGTCCACTTCAAGCAAACAAAAAGATCAAAGAATATCACATATCATAACAAAATCTTCACTATGCTTAATTAATCAAATTGCTTGTGATAACTGTATCAAATTCTTGCTTTCAGTTTCATGTCCCTATCTATCTAATCTCTATTAGAAATATATACATATACATACATAATGAATCCATCTATATCTCTGCCCATTTCTAGTTAATAACCGAGAATACCACTGGCACCCTTGGCTCACTTCCTACACACCACCACCTCGTCCACCTTGCAAACCCAAAACCGAAACCACCTTGACCTTCCACCATCGTTCGAATATCACCACCACCGGAGCACCATCCTTCACCTTCTCCAAATTGAAACCCACCATCTTAAAACCATCACCATCTATTTCATTTATGATTGCATTCGAACAAAACACGACCACAAGCATCATCATCCTTTCTATATTTGTTTCATTTTATGCTACCAATGACTTCGTCACTTTCTTGTTTTGATCAGTCGAAGAAAAGCTAACAAACCACCACTAACGAAATCATTTAAAACACCCACGAAAATTACTAAAATTGTTGCTTGCCTTCGTTCCTATATTATTTTCTTTTCCTTTCAGTCGATCAACACCACCATTATCTTGAATCTGTTACTGTGCAACTTTCGCTTCTGTCCCTATCTGCTGTTGTTCGAGTTCTGATCAAAACCAATATCATCACCTTCGCAAACCCACTCGAACTTTGCTATTTTTTTTTTCTTTTCTCTTCTCATACGATCCTACTGTAGCTGCTGCTCGAGTTCTTCTACTTCGGTGGTGATGTGAACTGCGAAAGAAATGTATGAAAACATAATTATGCTTAAGGATTGGTGACACTATATAGAGATGATTGTTACTAGTGCGTGTCCTTTTCTTCTTTTCTTTTGGTTGACTATGATTAAAGTAACAACAACATTGGTGCAACATGGTGATTTAATATCATTTTGATTGCTATGGAGCCAGGAAAATATATGCATATCCTACTGCACTTAACACCTGATCATTTATAAGGTTTACTTTGTCTAAATGGGCCGTATTAGATTCTTTAATATATTGGATTTCTTGGGTGGGCCGAAGATCAAACAAACCACCATCGCTGCTACTTCGTTACCTATTTGTCCCATTTCTGTTTCTGGTTACGATTCAAACCAAAATCTTTTTTTTACTAGTGGAGAGGATAAAGAATAGATGTGGGACACTTTAAATTTTAATGGCCGACAATTTTGATTATGCTTTGGCCACTATAAACTTCAAAAACTTTTGGAACGTATTCTATTATTTTCGAGCTGTGATCTTTATATATATATTTTTTTGTTCTTCGGATTGAAACACGTAAACAGAACCCTACACTCTTAAACTTGGGCCAGCAAAATTGTCTATTGGATTGTTACGATTTACTTGGTCCGTGATCTTTAATGTATTATTGGGCTGCTAGGAAGAAGATGAACACATAAGTACGGGTTATATAGTTTATTCTGGGTTACGAATCAGAAAAACAGATTTGGTTCGTTGGTTGGGGATGATGATAGGCATGGGAGGGATCCGGGTTCGAGCCTTGTACCTGCCATATTTTTTTTAGGGAGAGCTTTAAGAGGTAGTTTATCATCTCTATTTTTATTATAATATTAATAATAATAATAATTATTATAATAATAATAATTATTATTATTATTATTATTATTATTATTATTAATATTATTATTATTATTATTAATATTATTATTATTATTATTATTATTATTATTATTATTATTATTATTATTATTATTATTATTATGATTATGATTATGATTATATGTATATTATTAGTAATATAATCTTAGATATAAAATGGTACATGGTAATGAAAATTATGATTTAAGTATAATATTTGTATATATAAAACTAATATTGATAAAGATACACATATCATTATTATTAACATTATTATTAGAATTATCATTGTTTTTATTATTATTATTTTTATCATTATTTATATTTTTTTAAAAGTATTATTATTACTAAAATTATCATTTTTTTCATTTTATTAAAAATATCATAACTGTTATAAGTATTATCATTATCATTATTATTGTTATTGTTTTTCATTTACATGATTTTTATTAATATTATTATTAACAATATTTAATCAAATAATTATTATGTATATAAAAATATATTTATTCCATATAACATAACTATATTGATATCTTTATAATAAATACTAATTATTTATCTAAAGTATATAAGATAAATATAGTTAATTTTAAGTTATTAATGAAACATTTAAATTACTAAAAATAACAATTAACAATATATAAATATATATAAATATATATATAAATTGCTCGATTACGATTATATGTTTTAATATATATATAATTAATTTAGGTTCGTGAATCCGAGGCCAACCCTACATTTGTTCAATGACGTAATATGTATTTTTACTACGAAATACAGTATGGTGAGTTCATTTCCCTTTTACTCTTTACATTTTTGGGACTGAGAATACATGCGCTGTTTTTTACAACTGTTTTATTAAATGCTTTTGAAATATAATTTGAACTGTGAATACATGAAATGTGACGCCCCGTACTAAATCATCATGTACGGACCATCAACAACAGGATCATTACAAGGTTAAGTACTATATGCGTTTTCAAAACAGAGTTTACATTCATAAATAAAAGTGACGTCATAACATACGTCAATTGTTTTACAAATCAAAAGTATGCTTCGCTAAGTAGAAGCATTAAATAAGTGTACGTGACCATAATGGTCGTTACATAACATAAGTTCATAAGTAAAAAGTTTGAATGCAACATAAGTAGTCATGCGATAACAACTCTAGGCAGCGGGTTCTACAGCACGACTAGTAAGATAGCGGAAGCGACTTCAAGCACCTGAGAAAATACATGCTTAAAAAGGTCAACACAAAGGTTGGTGAGCTATAGTTTAAGTATAACAGTAATGTAAGTAGGCCACGAGATTTCAGTGCTACAACGAGCGTTTCAAAAGTATGTAAAAGTATATGCTTAACCGTGGGCACCCGGTAACTAACTTAACGTTTAATGTACCCCCTTAAAGTGCACTTGGCAAGTGCGTATAACCTCGAAGTATTAAACACTCGTTAAATGCTAGCGCTACTAGCCCGAGTGGGGATGTCAAACCCTATGGATCCATATCTAAGATTCGCGTTCACGGTTCAAAAACCAATGATTAAACGTTACCGAGCTAAAGGGAATGTTTCTGCCGTTATATAACCCACACATATATAAGTTTAAGTACTCGTGCCTAGTATGTAAAACATAAAATCCGCATGTATTCTCAGTTCCTAAAATAAGTTAAAGTAAAAAGGGAATGCTATAACTCACAATGATTAGTAGTAATGGTAAGGTAGTAGTCGGAAAGTGGTGTGCAAGTAACGGTCCAAACGTCCTCAACCTAAGTCAAATAGCACTAAGTCAATAAGTCGTCTCAAAAGGTTTACAAGTACGTAATTAAGGTCATAAGGGTCATCATCAATCATCATTAAACAAAAGGTAACAAGTAAGACTCGTTTATAAAAGTCGTTTAAAACAAAGGCTGACTTCGGTCAGTCACCACGGCCTCTACCCTTACTGAATTAAGGTGAGACCAGTGGTCATGGCTCCGTCTATGAGTCCCTTAAGTGTGGTAAAATTTACAGAAGCAAACTCGTCTTGGTTTGACCGTGGCGACGGTCTAAGTGCGAGTAGGTCAGAAATTTCTGCACAACGTTAAAGGACATGGTAACGATCGGAGGGCCATAAATCCTAAACCGTAACTCGGATTAAGACGAGTCCTATATGAAAAGTTATCTACTCGAAAAGTTCTATCTAAAAATCAAGGTTATAACAGCCCAGGTCTACTGGTCTGTTCCAGAAGCATCAGGTCAGTAGGTCTTGGACAGAACAGTGGGTTTTGGAGAGTTCCGGTTGTCTCGGTGCTTGATGTTCATCACGGTTCTCATCCTTGATGCGTATAGCTTCAAGTGTACAACTCGTTGATGTGTTAACATCATTTTGACCAAGGTTTGTCCATCATAACCCAAGTGCAAGTGTTGTAAGTGTTTGATGAACCAAGGTTACATGTAAGTTTATGAACAAGTTCATGAACACTAAGAAAGATCACAACCAAGTGTTGGATCCATGATACTTGCACCAAAGTGTAAGCTCTTGTTGGTTTCATGTCCTTGTTCAAATGTGTAGTAAGCAACTAACAATAAGAAATAAATAAAAATGAATGATAAGCCTAAACCAACCATGAAGGTGGTATTCTAGTAACATACAACAAACAAGAACACAAGTAACAATTATAAAGATTATAAACTTTAAATCTTTGAAATAAATAAAGTAGAAAGCTAACTAAATAAGAAAATGATTCATAGTTGCTCATACTTTTAAAGATTCAACCAAGTTGATCTTTAAGTGAAGTAACTTCAAAGTTACTTCAAGAACTACAAATAATGAGTTTATACAACTATGAAGTTTAATCTTTTGAAACAAAATATGTAGAACATAACTAGATAGATTATGTTCTTGAATGTTCTTGTTATAACAAGATAAAGATGAAGAAATCAAACTAGTAAGTTTGTTCTTGAAAGTTAGAAAGTAAGTAACATATAACTAGTAACTACATGTATTCAAACATTAAGTAAGAACAAGTAAACAAACAACAATTGATGATGATGTTTATGTGATGTTTAAATTCAGTTTTGGGACAAAGAAAAGAGAAGAAAAGTTGTTCATAATACTTACAATCTTTAGAGAAAAATGAGAGAGAAAAGAGAGAAAAGTATGCAAGTAATGTGTGTGTGTGTTTGAGTGGGAGATTTCAAGTGAACAAGTAATGAAGAAATGAAGTCAAAAACCACCTTATGGTCTTCATGGATTCGGCATTCAGCTGAATAGAGAGGGGGAGGGAGTTGTTTGGTGGTCATTTGCATGGTAAAGTTCATAAAGTTGGATAATAGATGGGTTTGCATGGGGATAGTGAGCCAACAAGATTCCTAATGGTAAAACTAACTAGTTACATGCTAAACTAATACTTACAAGTGTCATGTGGGCTAGTTAATTCATAAATATAAGTAGGGTGGGCTTGTGAGTCTTATTCAAGAGTCCATTACACTAATTAAAGCCCAAGTTGCAAATAATCCAAATAAGTCCAACTTAAGCCCAAGTAATTAACTAAAAGCCTTAGTTAATTAAAATGATTAATAAAATTAATCATGAATGTAAATAATATCTTAAAATATTATTCGTGCAAGTTCCGGGTGTCACAAAGACGTTTCGGGCATTTAAAGTTCAAGTACGGGCAATTAAAGCAACATGTAAATGTAATAACATACATTCGTTTAATCAAGCGTATTAATAATAATAATTATTAATAAATAACGTTGTAAATTCCAGGGTCGTTACATTACCCACCTGTTAAAGAAAATTTCGTCCCGAAATTTTAAGCTGAAGTAGATGGAGGAGTCGGGAAAAGATGAGGATACTTTCGCATCATTTGATCCTCTCGCTCCCAAGTAAACTCAGGTCCTCGTTTGGCATTCCATCGTACTCGTACAATCGGAATCTTGTTGCGTTTCAAAGTTTTGATCTCACGATCCATAATCTCAACAGGTTCCTCCACAAAGTGGAGTTTGTCATCAATAGTAAGTTCTTCCAAAGGTATGATGAGTTCGGGTGCAGCAAGACACTTCTTCAAGTTTGACACATGGAAGGTAGGATGAACTGAGCTCAATTGTGCTGGTAGATCCAAACGGTATGCAACTGGTCCAACACGTTCCAAGATCTCGAAAGGACCAATGTATCGTGGGTTCAACTTTCCACGTTTTCCAAAACGGATCACACCTTTCCAAGGTGCAACCTTCAACATTACACGATCACCAACATTAAATTCAAAGTCTTTCCGTTTAAGATCGGCATAGCTCTTTTGGCGATCACGGGCAGTCTTAAGTCTAGCTTGGATCTGAGCAATCTTCTCCGTGGTTTCGTGAACTACCTCGGGTCCGGTGATTTGCTTTTCGCCTACTTCGGCCCAACAAATAGGAGATCGGCACTTACGACCATACAATGCTTCAAAAGGTGCAGCATTAATGCTTGAGTGATAACTGTTGTTGTACGAGAATTCGGCGAGTGGCAAATGCCTTTCCCAGGCCTTTCCAAAATCAATGACACATGCACGCAGCATGTCCTCCAAGGTCTGAATCGTTCGTTCACTTTGCCCGTCAGTCTGAGGATGATAAGCAGTACTCATGTCAAGACGAGTTCCCATGGCTTCTTGCAAAGAACGCCAAAATCTGGAAGCAAAACGGGGATCGCGATCGGAGATGATTGATAAAGGTACACCATGACGAGATACAACCTCTTTGATGTACAGCTGAGCAAGTCTTTCCATTGTATCAGTTTCCTTCATCGCTAGGAAGTGTGCAGATTTGGTGAGGCGGTCAACAATAACCCAAATAGTATCACATCCGCCCACCGTCTTCGGCAGCTTAGTAATGAAATCCATTGTGATCCTTTCCCACTTCCATTGTGGGATTTCCGGCTGTTGAAGTAACCCAGAAGGTCTCTGATGCTCGGCTTTAACCTTCGAGCAAGTCAAACACTTACCAACATAAGTCGCAACGTCCTTCTTAAGATTCGGCCACCAATACTGTTCTTTAAGGTCGTGGTACATCTTACCTGCACCGGGGTGAATCGAATATCTCGATTTGTGTGCTTCATCAAGTATCAGGCTTCGTAGATCTCCATAGTAAGGTACCCAAATTCTTCCGGCATAACATCGGAGTCCAGACTCTCTAACCTCGAATCGAGAGACAAGTATGTTCAAATGCTCGTGAGATATGTTCTCCTCCTTGAGAGCCTCAACTTGGGCTACTCTGATCTGGTTGTTGAGGTTCGAATGGATGGTGATGTTCAGAGCCCTAACACGGAGAGGTGCCGTCCTCTCCTTTCGGCTTAAAGCGTCAGCTACAACATTGGCCTTGCCAGGGTGATAACGGAGTTCACAATCGTAGTCGTTGAGCGTCTCGATCCATCGACGCTGTCTCATATTTAGTTGCTTCTGATCAAAGATGTGCTGGAGACTCTTGTGGTCGGTGAAGATAGTGCTCTTAGTTCCATACAGATAATGTCTCCACAATTTGAGTGCAAAGACAACGGCTCCAAGTTCAAGATCATGTGTAGTGTAGTTCCGCTCGTGAATCTTCAATTGGCGGGAGGCATAGGCAATAACCTTTGATCGTTGCATCAGTACACAACCAAAACCACTCTTCGATGCATCGCAATAAACAACAAAGTCGTCACTGCCTTCAGGGAGTGATAGGATAGGTGCGGAGGTTAACTTCTTCTTCAAAGTTTGGAATGCTGATTCGTGTGTGGGTTCCCAAATGAACTTCTTGCCCTTGTGAGTCAGTGCGGTCAAAGGACGCGCAATCAGAGAAAATCCTTCGATAAACCTTCGATAATAACCGGCGAGACCTAGAAATTGGCGAATATGCGTTGGAGTAGTGGGGGTCTCCCACTTGCTGATGGCTTCAATCTTGGCGGGATCAACTTTGATACCCTGGTCGCTCACAACATGACCCAAAAACTGTACTTCCTTCAACCAAAATTCGCACTTGGAGAATTTGGCGTAAAGTTGCTCTTGTCTTAAGAGTTCAAGCACAAGCCGAAGGTGTTGCTCATGTTCTTCTTCGCTCTTAGAGTAGATGAGGATATCATCTATGAAGACGATAACAAACTTATCCAAGTAAGGCTTGCAGACACGATTCATGAGATCCATGAACACGGCAGGGGCATTTGTCAAACCGAATGGCATCACGAGGAACTCATAATGACCATAACGGGTCCTGAATGCAGTTTTCATCACGTCACTTTCCTTCACCCTCAGCTGGTGATATCCGGATCGCAAATCGATCTTTGAATAAACGCTCGATCCTTGTAGTTGATCAAAAAGATCATCAATTCGTGGAAGAGGATACCGATTCTTGATAGTCAATTTGTTGAGTTCACGGTAGTCGATACACATACGGAAGGATCCATCCTTCTTCTTTACAAATAACACAGGTGCACCCCAAGGCGAGAAGCTTGGTTGGATAAACCCTCGATCTAATAGCTCTTGTAGTTGACTCTGTAATTCTTGCATCTCGGAAGGTGCGAGTCTATAAGGTGCGCGAGCTACAGGTGCAGCTCCTGGCACTAAGTCAATCTGAAACTCTACTGCTCTCTGCGGCGGTAATCCAGGCAATTCCTCTGGGAAGACATCAGAAAATTCGTTCACAATTCGTACGTCGTTCACGTTCTTCACCTCAGTTTCTACTGCTTTCACATGTGCTAGGACAGCAAAGCGTCCCTTCTTCATAATCTTTTGCGCTTTCACGCAACTAATGAGGTTCAACTTCGAGGTACATCTCTCTCCATAGATAACCAGTGGTTCGCCATCTCCTTGTGGTATGCGAAGTGCTTTATCTCCACAGATAACATCGGCCTTTATCTTGCTCAACCAATCCATACCGACGATCGCGTCAAAACTTCCCAGTTTGATAGGTATCAAATCAATTTCGAAATCTGCACCAGCTATGTTGATAATAGCTCCACGACTAATATGGTCAACCTTTTCAAGTTTTCCATTGGCGACCTCGACAAGCATACTTTCCTTCAAAGGAACTAACGACCAATCTAACTTATCACAAAAATGTCTACACACATAGCTCCTATCGGCACCAGTATCAAATAGGACAGAAGCTAAAAGATTGTTGATCTTGAATATACCTGTCACCAAGTCGGGGTTGTCGCGAGCGTCCCTTGCATTAACATTGAAGGCTCTAGCACGTGGTGGTCCGCCATCCTTACGCTTGTTAGGACACTCGTTTCTGAAATGGCCCGTCTTTCCACATTCATAACACTTCTTAGGCCCATTGTTGTTGTGGTTTGGCTTCACATTCAAAGTGGTAACCTTGCAATCCTTGCCAACATGTCCAGATCGTTGGCACTTCTCACAGATAACATTGCAATACCCAGTGTGGTGCTTGTAGCACCTATTGCATTGTGGTAAGGTTCCTTTGTAGTTCGGATTGGTGCGGTTGTTGTTGTTGGGGTTGGTGTTGTTGTTGTGTATGTTGTTGTTTTGCCTAAACCCTTCATGTCGCTTTGCCGGGTTTTGATCATAGTTCCTACCCCTGTTGTTGTTGTGGTTGTTGTCCCATTTCCTCTTTTCACCACTAACAGTTTCAAACTTAGCCTTCTCCGGCTCGTCCAGGATGATTTGATTCAAGAGAGTATGCGCCATGCGCATTGCTTTGGGAACACTTGGTGGCTTGGATGAGGTAACATTACCCTTGATGGACTTAGGAAGTCCCGAGAAGTATTTCTCCAAACGCTTAAATTCGGGGGTGACCATGGTTGGACACATAAGAGCCAATTCCAAAAACCTACGGTTGTAGCTATTAAGGTCGTTCCCTACGGTTTTCAATTGCATAAACTCGATTTCCATCTTTTGAATCTCGGTTCTCGGACAGTATTCCTCGATCATAGCACATTTAAATTCTTCCCAAGGCGTAGCATACGCCTCATCAATTCCTTTCGCTTGGGCCATGGTATTCCACCATGTGAGCGCGCCATCAGAAAGTGTGCAAGATGCAAATTTCGTTTTGTTAGCCTCAGAACAATTGCTAACCCTGAATACCGATTCCAACTTTTCGAACCATCTGGTGAGACCGACGGGTCCCTCAGTGCCACTGAAGTAGTGTGGCTTGCAGTTTTGGAATTCCTTGTAAGTACACCCATCTCGGACGACAGGTGGATTGACAGGCGGTGGTGGTGGAACTTGGGGTTGTCTTTCAGCTAGTGCAGCAGCGACTCGCTCGTTAATCATTTCCTCAATTTGTGCCGCGGTGGGGATAGATCTCCCGTTGGCCATGATGTTCTATACAAACATTTTGACTCAAGTCAAAATCCATTATGCAAATAATAATAGTACATTATATAACAACCAACATGAAAACAGCACAACACATGTTGATTAAATAACGCAAGCAGATATAGGTACCACAAAACCATGAGATGATAACGTAAATAGAACACTTGCGCAAGAAGTAAGCAACACAAATTCCATTCATTAATGATAATAAGTTCATACATTACAATAAGTTCGTACATTACATAAGTGAAATATGAAATTACAAAAGAGATTACAATACAGAATCTAGTACAAAGTCCTACGGTGATGGTGGGTACAAGATGTCCAAAACATGAGCCAACTGCTCCTCGAGCTCAGTAACTCGAGTCTGGAGAATCTCAATCTCCCGCCTCATCTCCTCATTAGAGGAAGATGGTGGGGCAGGTGGTGCTGGCGGTGCAGGTGGAGCCGGTGGTGCTGAAGTGGATGGTCCGGCTCTGGGTGGAGACGGTAATATCAGTGGGTCGGCGGGGTACGGCACCAGCCATTTACGTGCAGTGATCCTACGACGCCGACCATAAGCGTCAGTGATAGTACGACCAGGAATTATGCCAGCGAAGCGATACCGCTTCTTCGGCGGGGTAGAAGGTGCCTGAATCGGTCGGTCAGCGGGATCCTCCTCATCACTGGAGTCGTCAGATGAGGTGTCGTCTGAAGAAGCATCGGTGGAAGAACCGTCGTCTGAATCATGCGGTGGTGGCGCGGGTGGCTCAACATATCCGAAAGCGGCCAACATCTGTCGGTGTCGGCCTGGCGTAATCACGGCTAAGCGGCCGTCGGCAGTGCGTCGGCAAGGTGTGCGCCAGTGATTACGGAAGGGACCTTCCCCGAACTCCGCGGGGATCTCCATGCCACCAATGCGAGCCAGTTGCCTCGGGGGTCTGGAAGAAGACGCCGGGATAGGCACACTAGAGCTAGCTCCAGAACTAGAGGCGCTGGGGTCGCCAGTGGGTGTCGGGGCCGGAATGTCGGCAGCAGCAGCAGCAACAGGTGCAGCAGTGGGTGGAACAACGGGGCCTGAGCCGCTCGGGATGTCAGCAGGTGGAACGTCCGACATCTGAACAAGGAAAAATAAATTTTCCATGTCAGTATGTCATAAAGCAAGCAAATAATAGGCCAACAGTTTAAATCATGTATAACAGTAACTAGCATGGCAATAACAGTAATTCGTATGAAAGTAGCATGCAATCGAAAGCAAGTAATATCATACAGTAGTGATATCACGTAGTAGCATACGGCATATAGCAGTAACAGTAAGAAGTAGCATGCAGTAAATTCAGCGAAAACAAGTAAACTAGCAAGTTGTAGATTAGTCCTATTAGTGAATCCTACTCGGGTCGGTCTTAGACTCACTAATGCAACCTAATTCCCTACAACCAACGCTCTGATACCAAATGTGACGCCCCGTACTAAATCATCATGTACGGACCATCAACAACAGGATCATTACAAGGTTAAGTACTATATGCGTTTTCAAAACAGAGTTTACATTCATAAATAAAAGTGACGTCATAACATACGTCAATTGTTTTACAAATCAAAAGTATGCTTCGCTAAGTAGAAGCATTAAATAAGTGTACGTGACCATAATGGTCGTTACATAACATAAGTTCATAAGTAAAAAGTTTGAATGCAACATAAGTAGTCATGCGATAACAACTCTAGGCAGCGGGTTCTACAGCACGACTAGTAAGATAGCGGAAGCGACTTCAAGCACCTGAGAAAATACATGCTTAAAAAGGTCAACACAAAGGTTGGTGAGCTATAGTTTAAGTATAACAGTAATGTAAGTAGGCCACGAGATTTCAGTGCTACAACGAGCGTTTCAAAAGTATGTAAAAGTATATGCTTAACCGTGGGCACCCGGTAACTAACTTAACGTTTAATGTACCCCCTTAAAGTGCACTTGGCAAGTGCGTATAACCTCGAAGTATTAAACACTCGTTAAATGCTAGCGCTACTAGCCCGAGTGGGGATGTCAAACCCTATGGATCCATATCTAAGATTCGCGTTCACGGTTCAAAAACCAATGATTAAACGTTACCGAGCTAAAGGGAATGTTTCTGCCGTTATATAACCCACACATATATAAGTTTAAGTACTCGTGCCTAGTATGTAAAACATAAAATCCGCATGTATTCTCAGTTCCCAAAATAAGTTAAAGTAAAAAGGGAATGCTATAACTCACAATGATTAGTAGTAATGGTAAGGTAGTAGTCGGAAAGTGGTGTGCAAGTAACGGTCCAAACGTCCTCAACCTAAGTCAAATAGCACTAAGTCAATAAGTCGTCTCAAAAGGTTTACAAGTACGTAATTAAGGTCATAAGGGTCATCATCAATCATCATTAAACAAAAGGTAACAAGTAAGACTCGTTTATAAAAGTCGTTTAAAACAAAGGCTGACTTCGGTCAGTCACCACGGCCTCTACCCTTACTGAATTAAGGTGAGACCAGTGGTCATGGCTCCGTCTATGAGTCCCTTAAGTGTGGTAAAATTTACAGAAGTAAACTCGTCTTGGTTTGACCGTGGCGACGGTCTAAGTGCGAGTAGGTCAGAAATTTCTGCACAACGTTAAAGGACATGGTAACGATCGGAGGGCCATAAATCCTAAACCGTAACTCGGATTAAGATGAGTCCTATATGAAAAGTTATCTACTCGAAAAGTTCTATCTAAAAATCAAGGTTAGAACAGCCCAGGTCTACTGGTCTGTTCCAGAAGCATCAGGTCAGTAGGTCTTGGACAGAACAGTGGGTTTTGGAGAGTTCCGGTTGTCTCGGTGCTTGATGTTCATCACGGTTCTCATCCTTGATGCGTATAGCTTCAAGTGTACAACTCGTTGATGTGTTAACATCATTTTGACCAAGGTTTGTCCATCATAACCCAAGTGCAAGTGTTGTAAGTGTTTGATGAACCAAGGTTACATGTAAGTTTATGAACAAGTTCATGAACACTAAGAAAGATCACAACCAAGTGTTGGATCCATGATACTTGCACCAAAGTGTAAGCTCTTGTTGGTTTCATGTCCTTGTTCAAATGTGTAGTAAGCAACTAACAATAAGAAATAAATAAAAATGAATGATAAGCCTAAACCAACCATGAAGGTGGTATTCTAGTAACATACAACAAACAAGAACACAAGTAACAATTATAAAGATTATAAACTTTAAATCTTTGAAATAAATAAAGTAGAAAGCTAACTAAATAAGAAAATGATTCATAGTTGCTCATACTTTTAAAGATTCAACCAAGTTGATCTTTAAGTGAAGTAACTTCAAAGTTACTTCAAGAACTACAAATAATGAGTTTATACAACTATGAAGTTTAATCTTTTGAAACAAAATATGTAGAACATAACTAGATAGATTATGTTCTTGAATGTTCTTGTTATAACAAGATAAAGATGAAGAAATCAAACTAGTAAGTTTGTTCTTGAAAGTTAGAAAGTAAGTAACATATAACTAGTAACTACATGTATTCAAACATTAAGTAAGAACAAGTAAACAAACAACAATTGATGATGATGTTTATGTGATGTTTAAATTCAGTTTTGGGACAAAGAAAAGAGAAGAAAAGTTGTTCATAATACTTACAATCTTTAGAGAAAAATGAGAGAGAAAAGAGAGAAAAGTATGCAAGTAATGTGTGTGTGTGTTTGAGTGGGAGATTTCAAGTGAACAAGTAATGAAGAAATGAAGTCAAAAACCACCTTATGGTCTTCATGGATTCGGCATTCAGCTGAATAGAGAGGGGGAGGGAGTTGTTTGGTGGTCATTTGCATGGTAAAGTTCATAAAGTTGGATAATAGATGGGTTTGCATGGGGATAGTGAGCCAACAAGATTCCTAATGGTAAAACTAACTAGTTACATGCTAAACTAATACTTACAAGTGTCATGTGGGCTAGTTAATTCATAAATATAAGTAGGGTGGGCTTGTGAGTCTTATTCAAGAGTCCATTACACTAATTAAAGCCCAAGTTGCAAATAATCCAAATAAGTCCAACTTAAGCCCAAGTAATTAACTAAAAGCCTTAGTTAATTAAAATGATTAATAAAATTAATCATGAATGTAAATAATATCTTAAAATATTATTCGTGCAAGTTCCGGGTGTCACAAAGACGTTTCGGGCATTTAAAGTTCAAGTACGGGCAATTAAAGCAACATGTAAATGTAATAACATACATTCGTTTAATCAAGCGTATTAATAATAATAATTATTAATAAATAACGTTGTAAATTCCAGGGTCGTTACATGAAATGCTTTTATAAATGTTTGACGAGATAGACACAAGCAAAACATTCCTCGAATGAATTATTATGCAGACAGAAGTTCTGCGGATCATTATTGAATTATGTGGACATGATAATTGCCACCATTGAATTATGTGGATATGATAATTGCCACCATTGAATTATGTGGACATGATAATTGCCACCAGTTGATATGAATGTTATATATCGAGAGAATGATTTTATACACAGGTTATGTGTATGTTATGTTTTGTGCACAAGATATGTGTACGGTTACTACGATTTATGAAAATGGGTTCGTACACGAGAAAGGTGTACTGTATTTAAAAGATATCGCATGTACATTACAGGTGGGTATAGGATTCGGGCCCATTTGTACCATGCATCAATTAAATCTTGTGGTCTATCAAAATGATGAATTTTATTCTTTTATGATAAACCTACGAACTCACCAACCTTTTGGTTGACACTTTAA
This sequence comes from Rutidosis leptorrhynchoides, assembly GCF_046630445.1. NCBI lineage: Eukaryota > Viridiplantae > Streptophyta > Magnoliopsida > Asterales > Asteraceae > Rutidosis > Rutidosis leptorrhynchoides. The sequence goes on from NC_092336.1 coordinate 417,323,990, forward strand.
AGCATGTTTATTCTCAGGTAAGAAAGAAATCTTCCGCTGTGCATTTGCTCATCTTAGAGATATTACTTGGAGTCATTCATTACATATTTCAAAAGACGTTGCATTCGAGTCGTTGAGTTCATCAAGATTATTATTAAGTCAATTATAGTAAGATATATTACGAAATGGTATGCATGTTGCCAACTTTCGATGCAATGAAAGATTGTCTTTTCAAAAACGAATGCAATGTTTGTAAAATGTATCATATAGAGGTCAAGTACCTCACTATGTAATCAACTGTTGTGAATCGTTTATAATCGATATGGACTTCGTCCGGATGGATTAGGATGGGCCTCTATAGTTGGTATCAGAGCGGTGGTCTTAGTGAACTAGGTCTTGCATTAGTGTGTCTAACTGATAATTGTTTAGATGCATTAGTGAGTCTGGACTTCGACCGTGTCTGCATGTCAAAAGTTTTGGTTATCATTTCTAGTCGAAAATCATCTGCTTATTATCATTAGAAAATTACCTACTTATCATTCCTAGTCTAGACACATCTTACTGCATTGATTGCATGAATAGTGTATAGACAAAATTCATATCTTAGCATATCTTCTACTGTAGACTTTGTCTGACAACTTCCGTAGATTCCTCCGTAACATATGGGATTTTGGTATTGTATATGCATATGTGAATTATGTATTGCAGGGTACTAATATACATCCTATAATCTGTTTCTTATCGAAAATACTTCATCTGATCGTACGAGATGAATCCCTCAACCAGTTCGAGTCCCTCAGACTTCGATAGCTAATCCGATAGTTATTCAGACAGCTATTCCGACATGGATGTTCACCTAAAGCATCCGGAGGCAATGTCATCAGAACGAATCAACCAATCAATTATCCCCAATTCATCTGATGGGTTCGTAGTCGACTTAACCGATGGAGACGAGAAGAAGGCGATCCTTTCCACCCACCAACCGAATTTACCTCTTGGCAATGAACCTGAAGCACTTATCGGCGAACCAGTCTGAAACACCATTTTCACCCCCATGTCCCGAATATCTCACCATGATTGTATTCTATCTAAAATTCAAAACCTTATTCACTCGCTCGTTCCTACCGACAATCATCTTGGAGTAATCAAAGAAGTCAACGAGCTTCGCACCCGAGTTGTAGCTTTGAAAAATATGGTGCAAAATGTGCCAGCTTCAGCAACATCACCGACATGAACAGTACCACCAACAACAACCTTCGCATCCCAAGCCTCAATGTCACAATCTGTCCCATGAACATCAACATCATACGCATCATGAATGCCAAGGAGTACCAACAGCAAATAACAATGAAGTATTGAACCATAACTTCATTAATATTCTGCGAAGAATATGTGGATCCTAATAGTTTTAGAGATTACTTATTCTAGTTCAAATCGAAAATCAAATGAGTCTAATATTATATTGACTCATTAATCCATGATTACATCTGAAGAAATATATATGTATATATAATTTCATAAAGATTGTGATTAAAAATTCTTTCGTACAAACTGTTAATGATTAAAATATTTTAACGGGTAGGTAATACCCGAGGAATATTTAGATTTCACATTAATAAGCTACACTGTACATTCTTCAAATCTGATTCAACAGTCAAGTACTATCCTACTTACATCCACAGATATATGTATCCGTTCACCACAGAAGAACCATTTCCATTCAAATTTTATATTTGGATTTTGACCTATCAGAATCCAACAAGTGGCATAATGAAGAAAATATTTGATGGAATAAAATTTGTTAGAAATAAACAAATTAACTATGAGAAATTTTGTTAAGAATCCACGCTAACAAAATCCTAGCTAACTATTCCTAGCTAACTGTGGACAATTAAAATGAATTAAAATATTGATTATAACATATGAAACTAAACAATTCTTCAAGTTTGCCACTTGATTTTCATCTTAAACTTCATTTGTATATTGACGATTACAATCTGCATTCAAATCTTTTGTAATTCTTGAAAGCACCTCAATCGGGAGGATGAACCAACCGCACTTCATCTACGGAAGAAAAGATTGATGCGTATAGTTATGCACCTGAAAACTCTCAGAAACTGAGTAAGCGTTTAACGCGTAGCTGTGCTAATTTCCTTTAGCGTTGTTATTACCGAAAATAACTTTACAATCCCTCTTCAAAGTAACCAATTTTGTCACAGCTTCAGCAAATCAACTTCGACTTTCATTCGGATTAGCCTTATTATAATCTTGATTATATAAGTTACCTTTCATCATCGTTACCGGAGAATCATTTATATTTCATCACCTTAGCAGTAAATTTACCAGCAATTTCATTGATCTCTGACCTTCCGAAGAATCATTATGTTCATTGAAACCCTATCATATACTCATCCGTATCTTGTAACAAAAATTGCCATACCAATTACCAGGGTTTAGCAATCAGTATTTTGAAATCTCGCAGCATGTCTACATCAACAGTTATATGTATACATATAACAATCTCGCATGTGCGGGATTAAGTATTGTTGTCGTATATAACAATTATCTCCTAGAATTACGATCTTCAATTCTAAAATTTTGAAAAGCACCCAGCCTACAAATCAATATATTGAACTTTGAAAAAGCTGAATGAAGCAGCAGAAACTGTAGGCAACCATAAACGACCTTAATCGTCGAAAGTTTGATGATAAAGAATGGAGTATTGGAAACGCTCAATAGAAAATTTAGTACCGAAAAGCTGATTATGCGAAACTATGAAAGAAGCCGTGGACAAATCACAAAGAATAAGTTTAACTTCAAAGAATCTAAATGATTCAATGTCTGCTGAAGTCTTTAGCGAATATCTTGCTCTTTACTCTAAACCCTTGCGGACAATAGTCTCCATCATCCTCTGATCTTAGATATTCAAAGATATTATCGTATCTTTCATTATAAATATCCTCAATATTTCTGAAGAAATCTTCATAAATATTCTCGTCATATATTAATTATCTCTCCACGCTATCTGTGTTATCTCATAAAAGGAAACCGTTTTAGTTTCTATATTCTATAAATCTTTGAATTTAAATTATGAATGTTTTTGAAGTAGTGTTGGGAACTGAAGCTTGAGTTAGTATAATATAATGACACTTGATCAACGTGATTATATTACAGTAATTCATGCTGAGTTTCTAATGGAACGTGATGATTCTCAGTACCATCATCATGTGCCATGTTACACGACTCTTATATTCTACCCAATCTCCAAGTATATCAAGAACATATATTCTTAATAGTTCTATCTTTTCAGATATTCTAGTAGTTTGAAAAATCAAGATCGTGCCATTACTATTTCCTTCTAGAACATTAACTATGTTCATTTCAAAATCCATATCTACGAATTCCGGACCATTGTTCGCTTGACTTGAAGTCGGGAAGAGGAGACAAAAGTATGGAACTCTTGAATATAAAGAAAATATAAAGCTCGACAACAACACATAAATTACAAACCGTGCATATCAATACATATTGCCACGTAAAGGCACGAGAAAATTAAAAACACTATAACCCCAAGATAATAGTAGAAGTAAATATAATCCTCCGGTGGTAGATGAAAGAGAAGAATGACAGATATGAAAGTTAAGAGTATATCAAGGATCAGAACTGGATGAAACATATTGATGAATGCTTTAAAAATATGAATCAGGGGAGAAAGAATGAAAGGTGTGAGTTGTGGAAAATAAAGAAACGAAGAGGGTGGATTTATAGTGAAATATCTAACAGAGAAATCGAAATAGATTATCGCATCTAAACAAAGAAGATCCTAATTTCCTTAATTGCCGAAGAACCAAATCTTATTACAAAGATTTTCTTTAAATCCCATGAATTCCGGAAATCAATCATCACTACGTCATCGGTTAAAACGATTCTACATTTACTCATTTCACTCTCTTGCGATAGCGTCACTTATACTCTTCGCATAAATCAAATTGTTTTATCTATGTTGTTCAATGGTGATAAAACTCTATTTATCAATTCATATTCGTCATGAAAACATTTTATAGTTAACCATGACGACCTCGATTAAATTTCTGGACGAAATTTCGTTAACGGGTTGGTACTGTAGTGACCCGAAAATTTTGAACCAAATTTAAACTTTAATCTTTATATGTTTTCGACACAATGAGCACAGTCCGTAATGTTGAGTCTCGAAAATTTTGTAAACTATGTTCATATATTCAATTACCCTATGACTATTCCCGACGATTCACGAACGAATGTGTGCAAATAAATATGTAAACCTAAATATATATAAATATAAATATAAGTGTATATATAATATTAATAAAAATACATTTCAAACAATTGAAATTAAAAATGTAAAATAATAAACAGGATAATTAAGTATTGGTAAAACGAATAAATATATATGATTATTATTAATAATTATTATTATGTGGTAATATATAAAATGAATAAGTAATAAATATTCAACATATGTTATCATAATATTAAATGTAACTACAAATTAAAAATATGAAATGTTTATCATTACTTTTATTACTATTAAAATCTGTATTATTAACATTATATAATAAAAATGGAAATAGGTAACCTGTTATATTTTAATTATAAATTGTACTATTATTAGACATTATTAATAACAATTACTATTATTATTGTTGGAACTAATATTATGATATTATTATTTATTATTACTTGTCACCTTATCAAATATATTATTATTAATAATATTATTATTTGTATTACTAATAATATTAATAGATTTACACTTGTTAATTATTATAACCCAAGATTAATTATATTATATAGATAATATATAAACAGATATATATATATATATCTATATGCTGATATATATATATATATATATATATATATATATATATATATATATATATATATATATATATATATATATATATATATATATATATATCTGTTTAGATATATATCTATATGCTGATATATATATATATATATATATATATATATATACATACATACATACAAATACATAGTATATACATAAATATATAGGAATCAAATTCAGAAATATATATCATTTTCAATGATGTAGATAATTTGTTCCTGCCTTTTAATTCGTACAAATCAGTAGAATGAATCCAAAAATTTGTTATGCCTCACCATTGAAACTGTTGTAATTTTGTTTTTTTTCTGATTTGTTACACGTCCACTTCAAGCAAACAAAAAGATCAAAGAATATCACATATCATAACAAAATCTTCACTATGCTTAATTGATCTAATTGCTTGTGATAACTGTATCAAATTCTTGCTTTCAGTTTCATGTCCCTATCTATCTAATCTCTATTAGAAATATATACATATACATACATAATGAATCTATCTATATCTCTGCCCATTTCTGGTTAATAACCGAGAATACCACTGGCACCCTTGGCTCACTTCCTACACACAACCACCTCGTCCACCTTGCAAACCGAAAACCGAAACCACCTCGACCTTCCACCATCGTTGGATTATCACCACCACCGGAGCACCATCCTCCACCTTCTCCAAATTGAAACCCACCATCTTAAAACCATCACCATCTATTTCATTTATGATTGCATTCGAACAAAACACGACCACACGCATCATCATCCTTTCTATATTTGTTTCATTTTATGCTACCAATGCCTTCGTCACTTTCTTGTTTTGATCAGTCGAAGAAAAGCTAACAAACCACCACTAACGAAATCATTTAAAACACCCACGAAAATTACTAAAATTGTTGCTTGCCTTCGTTCCTATATTATTTTCTTTTCCTTTCAGTCGATCAACACCACCATTATCTTGAATCTGTTACTGTGCAACTTTTGCTTCTGTCCCTATCTGCTGTTGTTCGAGTTCTGATCAAAACCAATATCATCACCTTCGCAAACCCACTCGAACTTTGCTATTTTTTTTTTCTTTTCTCTTCTCATACGATCCTACTGTAGCTGCTGCTCGAGTTCTTCTACTTCGGTGGTGATGTGAACTGCGAAAGAAATGTATGAAAACATAATTATGCTTAAGGATTGGTGACACTATATAGAGATGATTATTACTAGTGCGTGTCCTTTTCTTTTTTTCTTTTGGTCGACTATGATTAAAGTAACAACAACATTGGTGCAACATGGTGATTTAATATCATTTTGATTGCTATGGAGCCAGGAAAATATATGCATATCCTACTGCACTTAACACCTTATCATTTATAAGGTTTACTTTGTCTAAATGGGCCGTATTAGATTCTTTTATATATTGGATTTCTTGGGTGGGCCGAAGATCAAACAAACCACCATCGCTGCTACTTCGTTACCTATTTGTCCCATTTCTGTTTCTGGTTACGATTCAAACCAAAATCTTTTTTTTACTAGTGGAGAGGATAAAGAATAGATGTGGGACACTTTAAATTTTAATGGCCGACAATTTTGATTATGCTTTGGCCACTATAAACTTCAAAAACTTTTGGAACGTATTCTATTATTTTCGAGCTGTGATCTTTATATATATATATATTTTTTTGTTCTTCGGATTGAAACACGTAAACAGAACCCTACACTCTTAAACTTGGGCCAGCAAAATTGTCTATTGGATTGTTACGATTTACTTGGGCCGTGATCTTTAATGTATTATTGGGCTGCTAGGAAGAAGATGAACACATAAGTACGGGTTATATAGTTTATTCTGGGTTACGAATCAGAAAAACAGATTTGGTTCGTTGGTTAGGGATGATGATAGGCATGGGAGGGATCCGGGTTCGAGCCTTGTACCTGCCATATTTTTTTTAGGGAGAGCTTTAAGAGGTAGTTTATCATCTCTATTTTTATTATAATAATAATAATAATAATAATAATAATAATAATAATAATAATAATAATAATAATAATAATAATAATTATTATTATTATTATTATTATTATTATTATTATTATTATTATTATTATTATTATTATTATTATTATTATTATTATGATTATGATTAAGATTATAATTATATGTATATTATTAGTAATATAATCTTAGATATAAAATGGTACATGGTAATGAAAATTATGATTTAAGTATAATATTTGTATATATAAAACTAATATTGATAAAGATACACATATCATTATTATTAACATTATTATTAGAATTATCATTATTTTTATTTTTATTTATTTTATCATTATTTATATTTTTTTAAAAGTATTATTATTACTAAAATTATCATTTTTTTCATTTTATTAAAAATATCATTACTGTTATAAGTATTATCATTATCATTATTATTGTTATTGTTTTTCATTTACATGATTTTTATTATTATTATTATTATTAACAATATTTAATCAAATAATTATTATGTATATAAAAATATATTTATTACATATAACATAACTATATTGATATCTTTATAATAAATACTAATTATTTATCTAAAGTATATAAGATAAATATAGTTAATTTTAAGTTATTAATGAAACATTTAAATTACTAAAAATAAAAATTAACAATATATAAATATATATATATAAATTGCTCGATTACGATTATATGTTTTAATATATATATAATTAATTTAGGTTCGTGAATCTGAGGCCAACCCTACATTTGTTCAATGATGTAATATGTATTTTTACTACGAAATACAGTATGGTGAGTTCATTTCCCTTTTACTCTTTACATTTTTGGGACTGAGAATACATGCGCTATTTTTTACAACTGTTTTATTAAATGCTTTTGAAATATATTTTGAACTGTGAATACATGAAATGCTTTTATAAATGTTTGACGAGATAGACACAAGCAAAACATTCCTCGAATGAATTATTATGCAGACAGAAGTTCTGCGGATCATTATTGAATTATGTGGACATGATAATTGCCACCATTGAATTATGTGGATATGATAATTGCCACCATTGAATTATGTGGACATGATAATTGCCACCAGTTGATATGAATGTTATATATCGAGAAAATGATTTTATACATAGGTTATGTGTATGTTATGTTTTGTGCACAAGATATGTGTACAGTTACTATGATTTATGAAAATGGTTTCGTACACGAGAAAGGTGTACTGTATTTAAAAGATATCGCATGTACATTACAGGTGGGTATAGGATTCGGGCCCATTTGTACCATGCAGCAATTAAATCTTGTGGTCTATCAAAATGATGAATTTTATTGTTTTATGATAAACCTACGAACTCACCAACCTTTTGGTTGACACTTTAAAGCATGTTTATTCTCAGGTACGAAAGAAATCTTCCGCTGTGCATTTGCTCATCTTAGAGATATTACTTGGAGTCATTCATTACATATTTCAAAAGACGTTGCATTCGAGTCGTTGAGTTCATCAAGATTATTATTAAGTCAATTATAGTAAGATATATTACGAAATGGTATGCATGTTGTCAACTTTCGATGTAATGAAAGATTGTCTTTTCAAAAACGAATGCAATGTTTGTAAAATGTATCATATAGAGGTCAAGTACCTCGCGATGTAATCAACTGTTGTGAATCGTTTATAATCGATATGGACTTCGTCCGGATGGATTAGGACGGGTCTCTACAATCAGAGCGTTGGTCTTAGAGAACCATAATTTTGCATTAGTGTGTCTTATCAAGTTTGTTAGGATGCATTAGTGAGTCTGGACTTCGACCGTGTTTACTTGAAAAATGATTGCTTAACAAATTTTGTTGGAAACTAAATATTTTTAACATGTGAATATTATGTGATATATTAATCTCTTAACGTGTTTGATATTATGTGATAGATGTCTACCTCTAGAACAAGTCTCATTGACTCACCTAATAACAATGAAGAGTCAAATGTAAATTGGAATGATTCGTGGACTGATTCACAAGTTCCCGAAGAGGAACCGAAAGAAGAGTCGGAACCGGAAGAAGAATCGAAACCGGAAGAAGAATCGGAACCGGAAGAAGAAATAGAACCTGTGGGGGAAATAATAAAACGGTTAAGTAGAAGAAAATCCTCAACCAACCGACCAAAGTTAATTATGGTCAATGGTGTTTCCGCCAAGGAAGCAAAGTATTGGGAGGATTACCAATTCTCCGATGAATCGGATCCCGACAAGGATTCCGATGATGTTATAGAAATTACCCCAACACAATTTAATAAAGCAAAAGAGAACAATAAGGGAAAGGGCATAAAAATAGAGAAATTTGATTCCAAACCCGATGAACTTTATATGTATCGTCAACACCCGTATTTCTTAAGTTGTGACAATAACCCGGGAACCTCTAAACCACCAGGTTTTTCTAAACCAATGTGGAAAATGACGGCTCGTATTAGGGGAACATCATATATCCCTAGAAACTTGGCAAAACGAACCAAAATCGAAGAAGAAGAAATGAGCGAGTCGGAATAAGATAGTTGTATTCGTGTGGTGTAATATATGTAATATAGTGTGCTTATGCTTTATGATATATGTAAAAATTGCTTGTATTAATAAGTATTTTTTTTATGAATCTAACTCTTGTCTATTTTACAGTATAAAAACACAAAATGGATAGACAACCCAATATTTTAAGAGACCTACCCGGAGACATGATTGATGAAATCTTGTCTAGAGTCGGTCAGAATTCCTACTATTTAAGGCGAGATCAGTTTGTAAGACATTCGAAGAACGTTCCAAGAATGCCTTGGTTTAAAAGGCTTTCGTTCGAAAGATGAGGGATATCAAATTGGGAAATCCATAAGTTACGATGTGTTTACTTTGACGCATATATTGCAGGGAACCCAAATGCTATTTTACGCAACGGGTTAAGAAATTATTTTGACTCAATATATCCGAATATAGGACTTCGTGATTTAGAAAAAGTGGCTAACATGCAACATAAAGAAGCATGTTATGCTTACGGGTTAGTAATGTTCGCTTCTCACCAAAGTGAGAACAAGAACATCGGGCTACAACTATTAAACAAAACGTTCCCACAAGTGACAGACTCAGTAGTTGGGGTGAGAAACAAGGTTTTTAGATTGTTACGGGACTGTTGGACATTACGCAACCCTCGTCCCTTTGACGACGTTACAACACGCTGTCTTATCAACGGCCATAACGGTTATGTTCCACAAGACCAAGGATGGGAAGTAGTCCTAGTAAAACCAAAATGCATGACTTGTTTCTGGACGTATGAATTACGTGTCTTTATTGCCTTTGCTGAACGACTTGTGTACTAGCTAGAATTATCTTCACAACTATCTTGTATCAAAGTTATTGTGTGCTATATTTCATGTTATATGTAAAATAAGCGGTATTGTAAGTTTGTAAAATATTGTGAAAAAGTTTGAACGCGAAATATTATTATAATCAGTTTTTCATATAGAATTATAGTAATTGAATTGTATATTAGCTACTAAGTATGAACTTAACGGGTAGGTACTACCCGAATTTAAACTTATAAAACGCTAATATGAAGAAAAAGCTTTTATAAATGAGTTCATATTATGCTACGAGATACTATTGACTACTCTTAATATTCTGTATGATTAACTAGTTTCATTTGACTATTTGAATAAAATGGCACCGACTACTCGACAAACCATGAATATGAGCGAAGAGGAATTTCGTACATTTCTTGCTGCAAACATAGCCGCAGTACAGGCTGCGCTACATACCAACAATAACTCTGAATCTAGCAATGCAGCTAACGGCGCAAGAAATCGTGTAGGATGCACCTACAAAGAATTCACTGCCTGCAAACCTTTGGAATTTGATGGAACCGAAGGACCGATCGGATTGAAACGGTGGACCGAGAAGGTCGAATCGGTGTTTGCCATAAGTAAGTGTACTGAAGAGGACAAAGTGAAGTACGCTACGCATACCTTCACAGGTACTGCGTTAACATGGTGGAATACCTATCTAGAGCAAGTGGGACAAGATGATGCTTACGCACTACCGTGGTCAGCATTCAAGCACTTGATGAACGAGAAGTACCGTCCCAGAACCGAGGTCAATAAGCTCAAGACAGAACTTAGAGGGTTACGAACCCAAGGATTTGATATTACCACGTACGAAAGACAATTCACAGAATTGTGCCTATTGTGTCCGAGAGCGTTCGAAGATGAGGAAGAGAAGATCGACGCGTTTGTGAAAGGATTACCGAAAATAATCCAAGAAGATATAAGTTCACACGAGCCCGCCTCCATACAACAGGGATGTAGAATGGCTCACAAACTAGTGAACCAGATTGAGGAAAGAATTAAAGAACAGGCAGCTGAAGAAGCCAATGTGAAGCAAGTCAAAAGAAAGTGGGAGGAAAACGGTGATAAGAATCACCAATACAATAACAACAGCAATTACAACAATAATCGCAACAACTATCCCAACAATCGCAACATCAATTGTAACTACAACAAACGGCCCAACAACAACAACAACAACAACAACAACAACAACAGCAACTACAACAATCATCCCAACAACAATAACAACCGCAACAACAACAACAATCAGAAGCAGCTATGCCAAAGGTGTGAAAAGTATCACTCGGGGTTCTGCACCAAATTTTGCAACAAGTGTAAAAGAAATGGTCATAGCGCGGCGAAGTGTGAGGTCTACGGACCAGGGGTTAACAGAACGAAAGAAACAAATGGTGTCGGAACGAGTAATGGCGGAGCAAGTAGTGCCGGAGCAAGTTATGCCAATGTAGTTTGTTATAAATGTGGAAAACTGGGCCACATTATTAGAAATTTCCCGAACCAGGAGAACACGAATGGACAAGGCCACGGAAGAGTTTTCAATATTAATGCAGCAGAGGCACAGGAAGACCCAGAGCTTGTTACGGGTACGTTTCTTATTGACAATAAATCTGCTTACGTTTTATTTGATTCGGTTGCGGATAGAAGCTATATGAGTAGAGATTTTTGTGCTAAATTAAGTTGTCCATTGATGCCGTTGGATAGTAAATTTTTACTCGAATTAGCAAACGGTAAATTAATTTCAGCAGATTATATATGCCGGAATCGAGAAATTAAACTGGGTAGCGAAATATTTAAGATTGATTTGATACCAGTAGAGTTAGGAAGTTTTGATGTAATAGTTGGCATGGACTGGCTGAAGAAGGTGAAAGCAGATATCGTATGTTATAAAAATGCAATTCGCATTGTACGAGAAGAAGGAGAACCCTTAATGCTGTACGAAGAAAAGAGCAACGCGAAGTTAAATCTTATTAGTAACCTGAAGGCACAAAAACTAATAAGAAAAGGTTGCTATGCTGTACTAGCAAACGTCGAGAAAGTCAATTCCGAAGAAAAGAACATCAATGATATTCCCGTCGCAAAAGAATTTCCCGATGTATTTCCGAAAGAATTACCGGGACTACCTCCACACCGATCCGTTGAATTTCAAATAGACCTTGTACCGGGAGCTGCACCAATAGCTCGTGCTCCATACAGACTCGCACCTAGCGAAATGAAGGAACTTCGGAGCCAATTACAAGAACTTTTAGAGCGTGGTTTCATTCGACCAAGCACATCACCGTGGGGAGCTCCTGTTTTGTTTGTCAAGAAGAAAGATGGTACATTCAGGTTGTGTATCGACTACCGAGAGTTGAACAAACTTACCATCAAGAACCGCTACCAACTACCGAGAATCGACGACTTATTTGATCAACTACAAGGCTCGTCTGTTTATTCGAAGATCGATTTACGTTCTGGATATCATCAAATGCGGGTGAAGGAGGATGATATTCCAAAGACTGCTTTTAGGACGCGTTACGGTCATTACGAGTTTATGGTTATGCCGTTTGGATTGACTAACGCACCAGCTGTGTTCATGGACCTCATGAACCGAGTGTGTGGGCCATATCTTGATAAGTTTGTCATTGTTTTCATCGATGACATACTTATTTACTCGAAGAATGATCAAGAGCACGAAGAACATTTGAGAAAAGTGCTAGAGTTGCTGAGAAAAGAAAAACTGTACGCTAAGTTTTCAAAGTGTGCATTTTGGTTGGAAGAAGTTCAATTCCTCGGTCACATAGTGAACAAAGAAGGTATCCAGGTGGACCCGACAAAGATCAAAACCGTTGAAAAGTGGGAAACCCCAAAAACTCCACGTTAATTTTTAGGATTGGCTGGTTACTACAGAAGATTCATCCAAGATTTCTCTAAAATAGCAAAACCCTTGACTGCATTAACGCATAAAGGGAAGAAATTTGAATGGAAGGATGAACAAGAGAAGGCGTTTCAATTATTGAATAAAAAGCTAACTACGGCACCTATATTGTCATTGCCTGAAGGGAATGATGATTTTGTGATTTATTGTGACGCATCAAAGCAAGGTCTCGGTTGTGTATTAATGCAACGAACGAAGGTGATTGCTTATGCGTCTAGACAATTGAAGATTCACGAGCAAAATTATACGACGCATGATTTAGAATTAGGCGCGGTTGTTTTTGCATTAAAGACTTGGAGGCACTACTTATATGGGGTCAAAAGTATTATATATACCGACCACAAAAGTCTTCAACATATACTTAATCAGAAACAACTGAATATGAGGCAGCGTAGGTGGATTGAATTGTTGAATGATTACGACTTTGAGATTCGTTACCACCCGGGGAAGGCAAATGTGGTAGCCGACGCCTTAAGCAGAAAGGACAGAGAACCTATTCGAGTAAAATCTATGAATATAATGATTCACACTAACCTTACTACTCAAATAAAGGAGGCGCAACAAGGAGTTTTAAAAGAGGGAAATTTAAAGGATGAAATACCCAAAGGATCGGAGAAGCATTTTAATATTCAGGAAGACGGAACCCGGTATAGGGCTGAAAGAATTTGGGTATCAAAATTTGTAGATATGAGAGAAATGGTACTTAGAGAAGCTCATAAAACCAGATACTCAATACATCCTGGAACGGGGAAGATGTACAAGGATCTTAAGAAACATTTTTGGTGGCCAGGTATGAAAGCCGATATTGCTAAATATGTAGGAGAATGTTTGACGTGTTCTAAGGTCAAAGCTGAACATCAGAAACCATCAGGTCTACTATAACAACCTGAAATCCCGGAATGGAAATGGGAAAACATTACCATGGATTTCATTACTAAATTTCCAAGGACTGCAAGTGGTTATGATACTATTTGGGTAATAGTTGATCATCTCACCAAGTCAGCACACTTCCTGCCAATAAGAGAAGATGACAAGATGGAGAAGTTAGCACGACTGTATTTGAAGGAAGTCGTCTCCAGACATGGAATACCAATCTCTATTATCTCTGATAGGGATGGCAGATTTATTTCAAGATTCTGGCAGACATTACAGCAAGCATTAGGAACTCGTCTAGACATGAGTACTGCCTATCATCCACAAACTGATGGGCAGAGTGAAAGGACAATACAAACGCTTGAAGACATGCTACGAGCATGTGTTATTGATTTCGGAAACAGTTGGGATCGACATCTACCGTTAGCAGAATTTTTCTACAACAACAGCTATCATTCAAGCATTGAGATGGCGCCGTTTGAAGCACTTTATGGTAGAAAGTGCAGGTCTCCGATTTGTTGGAGTGAAGTGGGGGATAGACAGATTACGGGTCCGGAGATATTACAAGAAACTACCGAGAAGATCATCCAAATTCAACAACGGTTGAAAACCGCCCAAAGTCGACAAACGAGCTACGCCGACATTAAAAGAAAAGACATAGAATTTAAAATTGGAGAGATGGTCATGCTTAAGGTTGCACCTTAGAAAGGTGTTGTTCGATTTGGTAAATGAGGGAAATTAAATCCAAGGTATATTGGACCATTCAAGATTATTGATCGTGTCGGACCAGTAGCTTACCGACTTGAGTTACCTCAACAACTTGCGAATGTACATAACACTTTCCACGTCTGGAATTTGAAGAAATGTTTTGCTAAAGAAGATCTCACTATTCCGTTGGACGAAATCCAAATCAATGAAAAATTTCAATTCATTGAAGAACCCGTCGAAATAATGGATCGTGAGGTTAAGAGACTTAAACAAAACAAGATACTGATTGTTAAGGTTCGATGGAATGCTCGTAGAGGACCCGAGTTCACCTGGGAGCGTGAAGATTAGATGAAGAAGAAATACCCGCATTTATTTCCAGAAGATACGTCAACACTTCCAACTGCTTAAAATTTCGGGACGAAATTTATTTAACGGGTAGGTACTGTAGTGACCCGAACTTTTCCATGTTTATATATATATTAAATGAAATTGTTATTTACATGATTAAGTGTTTCCAATATTTTAAGCAATCAAACTTATTAAGACTTGATTAACTGAAATAGGTTTCATATAGACAATTGACCACCCAAGTTGACCGGTGATTCACGAACGTTAAAACTTGTAAAAACTATATGATGACATATATATGGATATATATATAGTTAACATGATATTATGATAAGTAAACATATCATTAAGTATATTAACAATGAACTACATATGTAAAAGCAAGACTACTAACTTAATGATTTTGAAACGAGACATATATGTAACGATTATCGTTGTAACGACATTTAATGTATATATATCATATTAAAAGATATTCATACATCATATTATCATGATAATATAATAATTTAAAATCTCATTTGATATTATAAACATTGGGTTAACAACATTTAACAAGATCGTTAACTTAAAGGTTTCAAAACAACACTTACATGTAACGACTAACGATGACTTAACGACTCAGTTAAAATGTATATACATGTAGTGTTTTAATATGTATTCATACACTTTTGAAAGACTTCAAGACACTTATCAAAATACTTCTACTTAACAAAAATGCTTATAATTACATCCTCGTTCAGTTTCATCAACAATTCTACTCGTATGCACCCGTATTCGTACTCGTACAATACACAGCTTTTAGATGTATGTACTATTGGTATATACACTCCAATTATCAGCTCTTAGCAGCCCATGTGAGTCACCTAACACATGTGGGAACCATCATTTGGCAACTAGCATGAAATATCTCATAAAATTACAAAAATATGAGTAATCATTCATGACTTATTTACATGAAAACAAAATTACATATCCTTTATATCTAATCCATACACCAACGACCAAAAATACCTACAAACACTTTCATTCTTCAATTTTATTCATCTAATTGATCTCTCTCAAGTTCTATCTTCAAGTTCTAAGTGTTCTTCATAAACTCTACAAGTTCTAGTTTCATAAAATCAAGAATACTTTCAAGTTTGCTAACTTACTTCCAATCTTGTAGAGTGATCATCCAACCTCAAGAAATCTTTCTTATTTACAGTAATATATCTTTCTAATACAAGGTAATACTCATATTCAAACTTTGATTCAATTTCTATAACTATAACAATCTTATTTCGAGTGGAAATCTTACTTGAACTTGTTTTTCGTGTCATGATTCTGCTTCAAGAACTTTCAAGCCATCCAAGGATTCTTTGAAGCTAGATCTATTTTTCTCATTTCCAGTAGCTTTATCCAGAAAACTTGAGGTAGTAATGATGTTCATAACATCATTTGATTCATACATATAAAGCTATCTTATTCGAAGGTTTAAACTTGTAATCACTAGAACATAGTTTAGTTACTTCTAAACTTGTTCGCAAAAAAAAGTTAATCCTTCTAACTTTACTTTTAAAATCAACTAAACACATGTTCTATATCTATATGATATGCTAACTTAATGATTTAAAACCTGGAAACACGAAGAACACTGTAAAACCGGACATACACCGTCGTAGTAACACCGCGGGCTGTTTTGGGTTAGTTAATTAAAAACTATGATAAACTTTGATTTAAAATTTGTTCTTCTAGGAAAATGATTTTTCTTATGAACATGAAACTATATCCAAAAATCATGGTTAAACTCAAAGTGGAAGTATGTTTTCTAAAATGGTCATCTAGACGTCGTTCTTTCGACTGAACTGACTACCTTTACAAAAACAACTTGTAACTTATATTTCTGACTATAAACCTATAATTTTTATGTTTAGATTCATAAAATAGAGTTCAATATGAAACCATAGCAATTTGATTCACTCAAAACGGATTTAAAATGAAGAAGTTATGGGTAAAACAAGATTGGATAATTTTTCTTGTTGTAGCAACGTGAAAATTGGTAACAAATCTATATTAATCATATCCTAGCTAACTTATATTGTATTATACATGTATTCTAATATATTATGTAATATTGGGATACCATAGACACGTATACAAATGTTTTGACATATCATATCGACCCATGTGTATATATTATTTGGAATAACCATAGACACTCTATATACAGTAATGAGGGAGTTAGCTATACAGGGTTGAGGTTGATTCCAAAAATATATATACTTTGAGTTGTGATCTAGCCTGAGACATGTATACACTGGGTCGTGGATTGATTCAAGATAATATATATCAATTTTTTTCTGTACATGTAACGTTGGACAACTAGTTGTAGGTTTCTAACGAGGACATCTGACTTAATAAACTTAAAACATCAAAATGTATTAAAAGTGTTGTAAATATATTTTGAATATACTTTTATATATATGTACATATTTGTTATAGGTTCATGAATCGACCAGTGGCCAAGTCTTACTTCCCGACGAAGTAAAAATCTGTGAAGGTGAGTTATAGTCCCACTTTTAAAATCTAATATTTTTGGGATGAGAATACATGCAGGTTTTATAAATGATTTACGAAATAGACACAAGTAATCGAAATTACGTTCTATGGTTGAATGATCGAAACTGAATATGCCCCTTTATAGTCTGGTAATCTAAGAATTAGGGAACAGACACCCTAATTGACGCGAATTCTAAAGATAGATCTATCGGGCCCAACAAGCCCCATCCAAAGTACCGGATGCTTTAGTACTTCGAAATTTATATCATATCCGAAGGGTGTCCCGGAATGATGGGGATATTCTTATATATGCATCTTGTTAATGTCGGTTACCAGGTGTTCACCATATGAATGATTTTTATCTCTATGTATGGGATGCGTATTGAAATATGAAATCTTGTGGTCTATTGTTACGATTTGATATATATATAGGTTAAACCTATAACTCACCAACATTTTTGTTGACGTTTAAAGCATGTTTATTCTCAGGTGAATATTAAGAGCTTCCGCTGTTGCATACTAAAATAAGGACAAGATTTGGAGTCCATGTTTGTATGATATTGTGTAAAAACTGCATTCAAGAAACATATGTCGATGTAATATATTTCTATTGTAAACCATTATGTAATGGTCGTGTGTAAACAGTATATTTTAGATTATCATTATTTGATAATCTACGCAATGATTTTGAAACCTTTATTGATAAAATAAAGGTTATGGTTGTTTTAAAAATGAATGCAGTCTTTGAAAAACGTCTCATATAGAGGTCAAAACCTCGCAACGAAATCAATTAATATGGAACGTTTATAATCAATATGAATGGGACATTTCAACAAATACCCCAGGCCCTATTTGGGGGTGTGACATCACATGACGATGATGATGTCGTGACTAGGAGACGAAGAAGAAGAAGAAGAAGAAGAAGAAGAAGAAGAAGAAGAAGAAAATTTAAAACTTACACTTTTTAGAGTGAGAAAGACTAGAGAGAGAATTAGAGAATAAGTGTGTGTAATTTGTGAATGAGATCAAGTGTGAAATGGGTGGAAATGGCATAGTATTTATAGGGAAAATGGTGGTGATGGCCGTGGGTTTGGGAGGGGACAAGTGGGGGACAACTTTTGCTTTTTGGTTAAAGGTGGTCTAAAGTTGGTGCTTATGTTGGGATCCCATGGAACATTAGTGATAATGGTTAACAAAAATGCTAGTATGTTGGCTCTTATAAATGGGCATTTTTCTTACATATAAATGGGTCATAATCCATTAATAATTGGGCTAATTAAATAGTCCACTAGCTAGAGTAGGGTGGGCTAAAGTCCAACAAGGTAGAAAGTCCAACAAGACTAACTAGTAAGCATAAGTAAATTACTAAGCGTAATTAAGCATCCAAAAACCCAAGTAATTGTTATTAGGAAATAACAATTAGTATTGCGTAGTCATAATAATCCGATTATGACCAAAGTTAAACGTGTACCAAGTACATAGCTCGTTTCAAACGTCAAGTGACACCAACGGTCGTAAAAACATTTGGGGATCAAGTTAAGTGATTACACACTTAATAGCACATTGTAAGATATTAACGATAGTAATTAACATGAAATAAGATCCCAGAGCATCATATAGCTCAGTACGCACAATTACGCCATTTCGTGAAAACAACAAGCACAAAAGCAAGTCGAAAAAGCCTGGTCGTTACACCGAGTAGGATTCGCTAATAGGACTAATCTACAACATGCTCGTTTACTTATTACTGCTTACTACTACTGCATGCTACTGCTTACCTTTACTGCTATGTGAACTTGTTGTATGCTACTTCTATTTTCTCGCTACTGCATGCTACCATCTGCCTTTGATTACATGTTACTTTTGTTTGATACTGTTATTATTGCCATGCTATGTACTGCTAGGATGCTGTAGTGCCTGATTACATGCTTGCTATATGTCTTACTGACATGGAAAAAGTTATTTTTCCTTGTTCAGATGTCGAACATGCCACCCATGACCTTTGACTTCGAGAACGACTCAGATATGTCTGCTACCTCGCCTACTATTGTTGCTGACTCACCGCTACCCTCCAGCGACTCTGGCGATTCGTCTTCTGGAGATAGTAGATACGCGCTTGACCTAATGGACATCTCATACGGAGACGAGGATCCTGAGGAGATTCCAGCACCACCCAGCCCTAGACTCCCGGGGCCACAGCACCATTCCGGTGGTACTGTGATTCTTGGGGGAGACGGGGACGGTCCATTCCGTAACGAGCGTGGACATTGGGTTAGACGCACCGCTGACGGATGTGTCGTACCGATTACACATGGCAGATATCGACTTATGACCACCGGTCAGACGCTTTCTCCCACCCGTGAAGTACCTGCACTACCTCCAGATGATTCAGACGGATCATCATCTGACGACACCAGTGAGGAGGATCCCGAGGAGGATTCAGAGGAGGATTCCGAGGAGGAGCCCGTGCTGCCACCTTCTACCCCACCAAAGAAGCAGTACTGTTTCGATGGTACTGTTATTCCAGGGGTTAATGGATGTAAGCCGTTCGTGAACGCACATGGACAGTTGGTTAGGGTCACAGCCCGTAAGTGGGTTGTACCGATCCTGTGATGCCCCGTACTAAATCAACATGTACGGACCATCAACAACAGGATCATTACAAGGTCAAACACTATATGCGTTTTCAAAACAAGTTTGCATTCATGATAAATGGTGACGTCATAACCAACATCAAATGTTTTACAACGAAAAGTATACTTCTATGAATAGAAGCAAAGATAATAGTACGAGACCCTTAGGTCGTTACAAATCATTGTTTAAAAGTAGTAAAATTTGAATGCAAGATAATATGTTTCATGCGGTGACATCTCTAGAAAGCATAGCGGAAGTCTACAAGGCTTGACTAGTACAACAGCGGAAGGAAGGAAGCAAACCTTAAGCATCTGAGAAAAACATGCTTAAAAACGTCAACATAATGTTGGTGAGCTATAGTTTAAGTATAACAGTAATGTAATGTAGGCCACGAGATTTCAGTGCTTCAACAAGCGTTTAAATCAGTAATCCAAATTAGTATGATAAAGTATATGTTCAACCGTGGGCACTCGGTAACTAACTTAACGTTTAATAATATATCACCCCCTGAAAGTACACTTGGCAAGTGCGTATGTTTATGAAGTATTAAACACCCGTTAAATGCTAGCACTACTATCCCGAGTAGGGATGTCAAACCCTATGGATCCATATCTAAGATTCGTGTTCACCGGTTCAAAAACCAATGACTAAACGTTACCGAGCTAAAGGGAATGTTTTTGCCGTTGTATAACCCACACATATATAAGTTTAAGTACTCGTGCCTAGTATGTAAAATGTAAAATGCGCATGTATTCTCAGTTCCCAAAATAGTTAACGTAAAAAAGGGATTCTATAACTCACAGTGGTAAAGTAGTAGTAAAGTCGAGTCGGGAAGTAAGCAAGTATGTAGGTCCGGAAAGTCCTCAACCTAAGTCAAATATTACTAAGTCAGTATATCGTCCCAATAGATTTAAATGTATGTAAATTAGGTCTTAAAGGTCATCATCATTCATCATCAAACAAAAGGTGTAAAGTAAGTTTCGTTCATGAAAGAAGTTTAAAACAAAGGCTGATTTGGATCAGTCACCACAGCCTCAATACCTACTGAAATAAGGTGAGACCAGTGGCCATGGCTCCGTATATGAGTCCTTTAATTGTGGTAAAAATTCCAGAAGCAAACTCATCTTCGTTTGACCGTGGCGACGGTCTAAGTGCGAGTAGGTCAGAATTTTCAGCACAACGTTAAATGGACATAGTGACGTTCGGAGGGCCATAGATCCTAAACCGTAAATCGGATTAAGACGAGTATTAAATGAAAAGTTATCTAATCAAACAGAGATAACTGAATATCAATATTAAAGTAGCCCAGGTATTCGGGTCTGTTCTAGAAAACAGTAAACAGTAGGTTCCGGTGGGTTCTTGGTGTTCGATGCTTGTCACGGTTCTCATCCTTGATGCATATAGCTTCAAGTGTACAACTCGTTCATGTGCTTGCATCATCTTAACCAAGTTTTGACCATCATAATACTTGTGTAAGTCTAAGACATGTAGCACAACTCATTTAAGTGTTGCAAGTAGCTTGATGAACCAAAGTTACATCAAAATCTTAGATCCGACACATACATGAACTATAAAAGTAATATTGGACTACAAACTTGAAAGTAAACTAATTAATCAAGATCTTAAGATGTAGAACATAGTTCTTAGTTAGATCTTGAAGATCCAAGACCCAAAGGTCTAGATCTAAAGTTATTAAGTTAAATCCTAAGTTTGAATCTTTACTTTAATGAAACCATGAGTTACAAAACTTAGATTTTCATTTTGTAAAGTGTATGTAAGCTTACAAGCTTTTGATTATGACAAAATAAGTAGACATAAGCTATAGAACTTAGATCTTTCATAAGTATTTGAAGTTATAACTAGAAAGTTATACTTCCATGTTCTTGAAATCATAAAGTTAACTTTAGTTCAAGAAAGTATGAGATCAAGATTAACTAGTAATTCTTGACCAACAAACCAAACATCACGAATTTAAACATGAACAAAATGAAGAAATAAACTAATTAATCAAGTAACAAGTTCATGGTTCTCATACTTTTAAAGATTCAAGCCAAAGTCTTGATCTTTAAGGAAGTAAACTTTTAAGTTTACAACATGAACTTCAAGTATGAGTTTAACAACACATGAACCTTAAATCTTTCAAAACATTAAATGTAGAACATAAACTAGAGAGTTTAGTTCTTGTGTGTTCTTGTAAATACAAGATAATATGAAGAACAAACTAAAGAGTTTGATTCTTAGCAACATGTAAGTAAACAACAATAACTACAAGTAATTAAACAACAACAAAGAACAAAAGATGATGATGATGGGGTGTTGCTTGGTTTCAATTTTTATGAGAAAAAAAGGAAGGAAAGAAGTCTTGTTACTTACAAGAATGGAGAGAAAGTTGAGAGGAAAATGCAAGTATTTTTTGTGTGTGTGTAAAAGTGAAATGGAACTAGTGAAGAATGCAAGTAACATGTAATCAAAATTTGAAACAAAAAACACACTCCAAGGCCATGAGGCCGTCGGTTTTCAAAGGGGAAAGGGGGAGAAAATGTCCACTAGTCACTTGCATGTATTTGGCTAAAAAGATGGTTATAAGGTTAACTTGCATGGGGAAGATGTGTAACTAAGTAAGTAACTATATTCTTTATGTATTAATCCATCTAGTTAAGTTTGAAAGTAATACTTACATAAGTGATGGGCTAATAAGTCCATTAAGGTGAGTAGAGCTGGCTTCTAAGTCCACTAACACTAATGAAAGCCCAAGTTCAAGTGATTAACGAATTAATTCAAATAAAGCCCAAGTAATTAACTAGTAACCTTAGTTAATTAAAATGATTAATAAAACTTAATCATGAATGTAAATAATATTCAAAAATATTATTCGTATAATGTACTTGTGTCACAAGGACGATTCGGGCATTTAAAAGTCATGTACGGTAACAAGTAAATGTATAACAATACATTCATTTAATCACAGGTATTAATAATAAATATTAATAAGTAAACGTTGGAAAATCCAGGGTCGTTACATTACCCACCCGTTAAAGAAAATTTCGTCCCGAAATTTTAAGGAGTGACCAACAATGGTATCGTATTTGAATAAGAAGGGGCGTATCATAGTTCCGTGAGACTCGTGGGTTCGGAAGTAAGTTATTTACCTTGAAGGGTACTTCGGCATATGAAAGTAAGAATAGGTATATGCCATAAATTAAGTCTCTTGTCCTAAGAGATCAACAAATTGATTTCATTTCTGTTTAACATGAGTATGTCATCTGAATATATATATATATATATATATATATATATATATATATATATATATATATATATATATATATATATATCCACAAAAGGAAAGATGGTGTTTTTAGCCTTACAGGCATCTTCAGTAAGATGGATGCGTGAAATGCATCATGAATGTTTCTAAACTCAACTAAAACATTGAGCGCTTGTGCCGTAATACAAAGCTGACAGGTAGGATGGAAAAACATGGTGATCACAACCATGCAATTTGATGTCTGGATAGTGTTAGCCACGAATTTTACTAACCCCTTGATTTCGGAAGGAGACCATAGGCATAAGGAACCCGATATTTAAGAACGTTTCATTTAAATAAGTGAATTGAAATTTTAGCTAAAAGTGGCCAATCAGACTTGCAAGCCATAATTATTCATAGTGTCTTCAGGATGGTCTGAACGAACAATGAGGGATATCACCTAGTTTACCATACTGCAGTGAACCTATCCTTGGATGAAATGAAAGCACAGTTCTGTAATGTATTTTCATCCTTTCAGTTACATGTTGAAGTTAGGGTTAATGTTAACTAGAAAAACATACAGTTGCACCCAATGAAGGAAGAAATATATAGAGTATCCACATCAGTGTTGTAAATGTTTTAAGCAGTCCCCTCCCAAGGGATAAAAAGATTCATAGGTCCTCAAAGTATCCTATATTGCATTTCCAAAAGAAAGTCGCACGAAAGGCGTGAGAGTGAACTCTTCGAGTGGTTCGTCCTGAGTTTATCTGTGTACTTAGGGGGTGTGCGAATGAGAAGATACGTGAGCTCTTGGTCCTAAAGAATGGTTTACTCTAGGTGAAAAGAATCTCCAATAATGACTTCTTGTACCTCATCCTACTAATTCATAGAGGTGAGGTTTACGAGAGTGTTGCAATTTACCGTGAAGTATTGAGAACAGAAACACACCTAGTGCCTTTCTTACAATAGGGTGACCACTGAGTGTACTCTGGAAAACTGATTTATCGGCCCACGTTTTTGCCATGTCTAACTTTAAAAAGAACATTTTATGGGTGCAAAGATTTTCTAACAAATTTTATAAAACCGCCATCCAAAGTGGCTCAGCAGTTTTTAACAAAGATCTTAATAGTAAGCTTCATCCCTATCGGAGGGCGAGAAGAAGTGTGATCCATACATGGTATAGTCTTAATACGAAAACCTTTAATAGAATCAACCAAGAAAGTTTTGAAAGACCTTTCAAATGTGACAACATAAACGGAACGAAGTTCCTAGTAAATTTAGAAGTAGGTACAACGTGTACCATTTTGTACAAAACTCTTCGACTTAAGTTGAATAACTTGACAAGGGAGCAATTTTTAAATAATTTGAAGATATAACTTAGTATGTATTAACCAAAATAAGTAAAGGTAAATTTATGGACTTAATTATATACATACATATATGATTTTTTTTTAAATGGCATAGGTGACAGAAAATTTTATCACTTTCATTTGTCCATAAATCTCGTGAGGACCACACAAATAATCAACGTGTAAAAATCAACGTGTAAAAATTTTGATGAACATAGCTTTTCGTATTTCAGAGGTTGCGATTTGAAAAGGTTGAGTGGAAAATCTTTGAATCATCGGGTGACCGGTTACTAGGTAATGAAAACAAATGACATAAATGTAGTTTTGGTAATTATTAGGACACGAGTCTTTGGGCCAAAAACATTCACGTGCGAAACCATTGCTAAAAAGTGAGGTACGATGGATAGAGCACGAGGATGAGAAGTTAATCGCTTCTTGAATTTGCAAAATGCCAAACATGTCATGCCTAATAATAAAGTCAGAATATTGATGGTGTTAATATCACCAAATGAGAGTTTCTTGGAATGAGTCAGGACTTAGAGTTATGTAAGAAAGATCATTGTTCCAACAGGTGTGGTGAAATAGATCCATGGGGTAACGCAAATATTTTGAATGGTGTAAGCGTTAGTGGATGTTCGAAGGCCTTGCATGATGTGGTAGTCAGTGCCTTTATCATATATATATATGGATCTCTCGATTCTGACGGTTAATAAGCCTTTATGATGACTTGGATACGAATAACACGAAAAGTTTTATATAATAAGCAACGAAAGTTTTATAGAAATTATTTATGGTGACAATGTAAGAGAAGAAATGAAGTTCTTAGTAAACTAGGGTTATGTACAACCCGTACTATTCAAAGTAAAATATATTTTGAACAAAAGATTTGGTTTGTATAAAGTTTCATATGTACTTGTCAAAAATAAGTAATCATTTACTTCATTTTATATAACGGGTACGATTTCAAAAATTTGCATGAATGGCAAACAAAATAAATTTATTTTTATAAAGCTTTGAGAGGATAGCACAGTAAAATAATGTGTGTAAAGTTTTGGCAAACAAAATTTCATATTTCGGATGTTACAAGTTGGAAAAGATTGATGAGAATCGAGTAAAAGACTTTTGAAAATTTCAAGTGATATTTGAGGTAATAAAAACCCTTGAATTTATATGTGATTGACGACTATTAGTAGGGCATAAGTCCTTTGACCAAAAATGCTTAAGTGTGAAGTTGTTGCCTATAAGTGAGATACGAATGGGAGAGTATGAGGATGAGAGTTATCCACTTATTGATTTTAGGAAAAATTTCGAACTGGTATGACTAATATCGAAGTAAGAAGGATGATGGTGTGGTTATCATCGAATAAGGAATCTTTCGGAATAAGTGAGGGTTTAGAGTCGCGTAAGAATTTGTATCAAATAAGATTCTTGGGTAGCCATCGCTGAAGTGACGGGATAAAATTTCCTTTATGTATCGTTGTGCAAGTTGGTCCCTTGTATCGGTTTCTCTTGTGGGTAGAAAGTGAGCAGATTTGGTGAAACGGTCAACAATGACCCAGATGATGTCCTAACCGCCTTACCGTCTTTGGTAGTTTAGTAATGAATTTCTTTCCATTTCCATTGTGGGATTTCGGGTTGTTGTCATGTAATTAATAAGGTTCAGTTTTCGGGTTACATCTCTTCCCATAATAGTTTCACCATTCTTGTGAGGTATACGAATAAATTTTCCCCATTATAAATAAATTCCACTTTCATCCTTGAAAGTCAGTTCGTTCCAACTATTTCATCAAGTTTCCTAACTTGTTGAGTATTAAGTTAATCTTAAAGTTCATCCCCACTATTGCATCTAATTTCCCAAATTGATGGGTGTTAGATTAATCTTAAGGTTCATTCCAACCAATCTTATTATACTGCCGTGTAAATTTTATCAATCTTCTCAAATAACATATGCCTGTACGTAGGTAACTAAACCCTTTTCAACTACTACATTAAAATTCCCAAGTTTGGTTAATATGAGGTCATCTCCAATGACTCACCTGTTAATCTTAAAGTACTACCCTAAATTATTCCTCTATCACTGCCAGCTTACCCTTTGCTGGTCCTATAGAATACTTAACTCTCATGGTTGTTAATGGCTCATTATTCATAACGCTAAGGTTCTTAGATATAAGGTTTCTATCGTTCTAGTATTAAACAATTCCGAAACAATAAAACGTTGTGACGAAACGTACCCTAACTAAAACCAGGATCCATGCAAGTCTCCATAACGATTGCTTTACCGCAAGTAATTTTAAGGTTTTTCCTATATGAGAGCCTTTTCCTTAAATGCCCAGGGTGTCGATATCTATAACAATTTTTTCGGGTTATCAATTCTGCAATCAAGGCCCTTCTTGTATTATATCTGGGCTTCGTGGTTATTCCTTCCCTACCTTTAACAGACTATAATGCGTATGCTCAAGTGATCCCTGCCAAAATTTTCCCTGGATCACCTCATATTCCTCATGTAGTAACATTGGAACTTCTGCATGATTTACTTCAATATAATCACGCTGGCCTGGCGTCATTATATTGTACTAAATCGTACGTTCATTCCAATATCATTCCATATGGTCAATGTAACGTGATCACTTCCAATTGTACTCAATTTCATCTAAAGGTGCTTCATTTATGTTGTCTCAAAACAAAATCTACATAATTCATCTCACGATTTCTTGGTGTGGGTGCGTAAGTTCCATAGGTCACACATCAATCCCTAAGTGTCCCGAAATTTCTTCAAAATGTTCGGATTCAAGTAACGTCGTTAGGTTCCTTCCTAGAAGTTGAATATTTATCTCGTGTCGAGTTGCACGTGTAGCAAGTAGTGATACGATATGTCTCGAGGCGACTCCCAAGTTTTTGGGTATGGCTAAGCATCTGTAGAAGGCACTATGTCCTTGTGAAAGGAGATGTCCTCCTGAGTTCTCCAATGCCCAAGAGTGTTTGGATCCTAAGTCCAGAAGTGTCGTTAGATTGTCGAGCAGTGGTGAAGAGTTTAAGTGACGGTCATGAAAGCGTACAAGATATGTTTCAACTGAACAACCTTCTATTGTTCATGCGTTGTACATGGCTAATTAGAGTGAGCTCGGGGTGCGGTTACTCCGACAAGTCCTCCAATATCTCCTCCTCTGAGCATCAATTTTAGTGGGCGCGTAATCCGAGGGGTACTCCTTCTAGATTGCGTGGAGTAATGCTTCGATCTCTAGAATGGTGGAACAGTAGTAACAGGTGGATTACACTACTAGTTCTTAGGGTTAGACGAGTGGGAAAGTAGTTCAGGAAAACATCTGAACTGGGAAGGATAAGTTCTCCAAGTCGGTACAGCGAATAGTAGGCGTGTAGCAAGAGCGTAATCAGGCATATCAACTACAGTAGCCTAGATCGTTTACAACAGCACGTAGCATGGCAATAGTAACAGTATCATACCAAAGTAACATGCTAAAAGCAGATAGCAGCATGCAGTAGCGAGAGTAAGCAAAAGCATACGGCGAGTTTACATACCAGTAAAAGGAAACGGTAGCATGCAACAAGTTCATATAACAGTAGAAGTAGGTAGTGGCATGCAGTAGTAGTAAGCAGTAACACAGTAATATAACACAGTAGCATGCAGCAGGTTCCGCCGAAATAAGTAAACTAGCAAGTTGTAGATTAGTCCTATTAGTGAATCCTACTCGGGTCGGTCTTAGACTCACTAATGCAACTTAATTCCCTACAACCAATGCTCTGATACCAAATGTGATACCCCGTACTAAATCAACATGTACGGACCATCAACAACAGGATCATTACAAGGTCAAACACTATATGCGTTTTCAAGATAAAAGGTGACGTCATAACCAACGTCAAATGTTTTACAACGAAAAGTATACTTCTATGAATAGAAGCAAAGATAATAGTACGAGACCCTTAGGTCATTACAAATCATTGTTAAAAAGTAGTGAAGTTTGAATGCAAGATAATATGTTTCATGCGGTGACATCTCTAGAAAGCATAGCGGAAGTCTACAAGGCATGACTAGTACAACAGCGGAAGCAAGCAAACCTTAAGCACCTGAGAAAAACATGCTTAAAAACGTCAACACAATGTTGGTGAGCTATAGTTTAAGTATAACATTAATGTAATGTAGGCCATGAGATTTCAGTGCTTCAACAAGCGTTTAAATCAGTAATCCAAATCAGTATGATAAAGTATATGTTCAACCGTGGGCACTCGGTAACTAACTTAACGTTTAATAATATATCACCCCCTGAAAGTACACTTGGAAAGTGCGTATGTTTACAAAGTGTTAAACACCCATTAAATGCTAGCGCTACTAGCCCAAGTGGGGATGTCAAACCCTATGGATCCATATCTAAGATTCGCGTTCACCGGTTCAAAAACCAATGACTAAACGTTACCAAGCTAAAGGGAATGTTTATGCCGTTGTATAACCCATACTTATATAAGTTTAAGTACTCGTGCCTAGTATGTAAAACATAAAATGCGCATGTATTCTCAGTTCCCAAAATAGTTAACGTAAAAAGGGATGCTATAACTCACAGTGGTAAAGTAGTAGTAAAGTCGAGTCGGGAAGTAAGCAAGTATGTAGGTCCGGAAAGTCCTCAAACTAAGTCAAATATTACTAAGTCAGTAAATCGTCCCAATAGGTTTAAATGTATGTAAATTAGGTCTTAAAGGTCATCATCATTCATCATCAAACAAAAGGTGTAAAGTAAGTTTCGTTCATGAAAGAAGTTTAAAACAAAGGCTGACTTGAATCAGTCACCACGGCCTCAATACCTACTGAAATAAGGTGAGACCAGTGGCCATGGCTCCGTATATGAGTCCTTTAATTGTGATAAAAATTCCAGAAGCAAAATCATCTTCGTTTGACCGTGGCGACGGTCTAAGTGCGAGTAGGTCAGAATTTTCAGCACAACGTTAAATGGACATAGTGACGTTCGAGGACCATAGATCCTAAACCGTAACTCGGATTAAGACGAGTCTTAAATGAAAAGTTATTTACTCGAACAAAGATAACTGAATATAAACATTAAAGTAGCCCAGATATTCGGGTCTGTTCCAGAAAACAGTAAAGAGTAGGTTCCGGTGGGTTCTTGGTGTTCGATGCTTGTCACGGTTCTCGTCCTTGATGCATATAGCTTCAAGTGTACAACTCGTTGATGTGCTTACATCATCTTAACCAAAGTTTGATCATCATAACACTTGTGTAAGTCTAAGACATGTAGCACAACTCATTTAAGTGTTGCAAGTAGCTTGATGAACCAAAGTTACATCAAAATCTTAGATCCGACACATACATGAACTATAAAAGTAATATTGGACTACAAACTTGAAAGTAAACTAACTAATCAAGATCTTAAGATGTAGAACATAGTTCTTAGTTAGATCTTGAAGATCCAAGACCCAAAGGTCTAGATCTAAAGTTATTAAGTTAAATCCTAAGTAATAATACTTGAATCTTTACTTTAATGAAACCATGAGTTACAAAACTTAGATTTTCATTTTGTAAAGTGTATGTAAGCTTACAAGCTTTTGATTAACAAAATAAGTAGACCATAAGCTATAGAACTTAGATCTTTCATAAGTATTTGAAGTTATAACTAGAAAGTTATACTTCCATGTTCTTGAAATCATAAAGTTAACTTTAGTTCAAGAAAGTATGAGATCAAGATTAACTAGTAATTCTTGACCAACAAACCAAACATCACGAATTTAAACATGAACAAAATGAAGAAATAAACTAATTAATCAAGTAACAAGTTCACGGTTCTCATACTTTTAAAGATTCAAGCCAAAGTCTTGATCTTTAAGGAAGTAAACTTTTAAGTTTTCAACATGAACTTCAAGTATGAGTTTAACAACACATGAACCTTAAATCTTTCAAAACATTAAATGTAGAACATAAACTAGAGAGTTTAGTTCTTGTGTGTTCTTGTAAATACAAGATAATATGAAGAACAAACTAAAGAGTTTGATTCTTAGCAACATGTAAGTAAACAACAACAACTACAAGTAATTAAACAACAACAAAGAACAAAAGATGATGATGATGGGGTGTTGCTTGGTTTCGGTTTTTATGAGAAAAAAAGGAAGGAAAGAAGTCTTGTTACTTACAAGAATGGAGAGAAAGTTGAGAGGAAAATGCAAGTATTTTTTGTGTGTGTGTAAAAGTGAAATGGAACTAGTGAAGATTGCAAGTAATATGTAATCAAAATTTGAAACAAAAAACACACTCCAAGGCCATGAGGCTGTCGGTTTTCAAAGGGGAAAGGGGGAGAAAAATGTCCACTAGTCACTTGCATGTATTTGGCTAAAAAGATGGTTATAAGGTTAACTTGCATGGGGAAGATGTGTAACTAAGTAAGTAACTAGATTCTTTATGTATTAATCCATCTAGTTAAGTTTGAAAGTAATACTTGCATAAGTGATGGGCTAATAAGTCCATTAAGGTGAGTAGAGTGGGCTTCTAAGTCTACTAACACTAATGAAAGCCCAAGTTCATGTGATTAACGAATTAATTCAAATAAAGCCCAAGTAATTAACTAGTAACCTTAGTTAATTAAAATGATTAATAAAACTTAATCATGAATGTAAATAATATTCAAAAATATTATTCGTATAATGTACGTGTGTCACAAGGACAATTCGGGCATTTAAAAGTCATGTACGGTAATAAGTAAATGTATAACAATACATTCATTTTATCACAGGTATTAATAATAAATATTAATAAGTAAACGTTGGAAAATCCAGGGTCGTTACAGATCCTGCAGACCCATTTGTGCGTAAGGTCGCCCACTCAGTGCCATCTACTTCTGGTACTACATCCGCATCATCTGCACCATCTGCACCACCTGACCCACCAGCATCTCCCACCGTCGTGGAATTGACAAGGGAAGTGCATGCCCTCCGTGCTCGGGTAACTGAGCTCGAGGACCAGATGACCCACCTGATGGACATCATTTACCCACCCATGCCCTAGGACTATTGTATTAGATTTCTTTATGTATCCCGTTTGTAGTTTCCCATTTTTCATTTATGTGTTGTACGAACCTCATGCTGTTGTATGCAATTTTCTTACTATGAATGGAATTACTGTTGTTGATTTATTGTACGGCGTTTTGTTACATGTTGGCTTTTGTGCTATCTGCTGCTTGTTTGCCATGCTTAGTTAACGTGTACTGTGTTGTTTCCGTGTTGTTAACCGTATACTGTGACGTTGTTGGTTAATGAATTTTGACTTAATTTGAAATTTTTGTTTGGAAGATCGATGGTTAATGGAAGAGGTCCAAGGGAAATGCCCACGGTAACACAGATTGAGGAGATGATAGCCGCTCGAGTAGCCGTAGCTATGGCGAATGCCAACCCCCAAGCTCCACCGGCTAACCAGAACATCCAGAATGGGTGCACTTTCAAGGAATTTCAGAGTTGTAAGCCCCACAATTTTAGTGGAACAGAAGAGACAGTTGGGCTGACAAGATGGTTTGAGAAGTTGGAATCTGTGTTCCGAGTGAGTAACTGCTCCGAAGTGAATAAGACCAAGTTCGCGTTGTGCACGCTGTCAGATGGCGCTTTGACTTGGTGGAACACGCTCGCCCAGGCACGAGGAATTGACGAAGCTTATGCTACACCATGGGAAGAGTTCAAGAGGGCTATGATCGAGGAGTACTGCCCCAGAACCGAAATTCAGAAAATGGAAGTGAAATTTCGGGAACAGAAAGTTGTCGGGACTGACCTTGATGGCTATAATCGAAGGTACTTGGAGTTAGCTTTGATGTGCCCCACAATGGTTACTCCGGAGTACAAACGGATGGAGAGGTTTCTGTGGGGACTCTCCAAGGACATTCAGGGAAATGTCACTTCTTCGAAACCAGCAAATGTCCCAGAAGCTATGCACATGGCGCACACCCTGATGAATAAAATTACCTGTCAAGAGCCAGAGAAGGCGAAATCAGAATCGGGAGGTAGTAATGGGAAATGTAAGTGGGATGGAAACAAGGGAAAAGGTTTTGACCAGAACCCAGCTAAGAGGTATGAGGATTTTAAGGGAAACAACTACTGGAGGAACCTTAACCCGAACCCTAGCTCTAACCCTAACTACAAAGGTACCCTTCCTCAGTGTAAGAGATGCTACAAGCATCATATTGGACACTGCAACGTAGTGTGTGAGAAGTGTAAAAGGGTTGGACAGATCGGCAGAGATTGTAAGAGCACCACCCCAGCTGTGAGGACAAACCCAAGTGGACCAAGGAAGTGCTATGAGTGCGGTCAGCAGGGCCACTTCAGGAATGAATGTCCCAACAAAAAGAAGGATGGCGGGCCATCACTTAGAAGAGTCTTCAACATGAACGCCAGAGATGCCCGCGAGGATCCTGACTTGGTTACAGGTACATTCACTATCAATAAACTATTAAATTCTGTCCTGTTTGATACCAATGCCGATAGGAGTTATGTATGTAGACACTTTTGCTCTAAGATAGATTGGTCGTTAGTGCCTTTGGATGAGAGTATACTTGTTGAGGTAGCCAAAGGAAAGCTTGAGAAAGTTGACCAAATTGGCTGAGGAGGTATAATAAACTTAGTTGGTGTGGATTTTGAGATTGATTTGATACCCATTAAGTTGGGGAGTTTTTGTAACGATCTGACTTTTTTGACTTATATTTTTGTGCTCTATACTTTCACGAATCTGCGTATATGTATGTACTGAGCTAGTTTATGCTCTGGGATCTTATTTCATGATTAATTACTTTCAATAATATCTTACAACATGCTATTAAGTGTGTAATCACTTAACTTGATCCTCGAACGCTTTTATGACCGTTAGTGTCACTTGACGTTTTAAACGAGCTATGTACTTGGTACACGTTTAACTTTGGTCATAATTAGAATATTATGACTACGTAATACTCATTGTTATTTTCTAATAACAATTACTTAGGTTATTGGATGCTTAATTACGCTTAGTAATTTACTAAGGCACACTAGTTAGTCTTGTTGGACTTTCTACCTTGTTGGACTTAAGCCCACCCTACTCTAGCTAATGGACCATTTTATTAGCCCAATTTTAATAAGTTTGTGACCGATATAAATGTAAGACAAAAACCCATTTATAAGAGGGAACATACTAACATTTTTGTTAACCATAATCACAAATGTTGCATGGGATCCTAACAACTTGCACCACTTTTAGACCACCACTAACCAAAAAGCACAAAGGTGTCCCCCTTGTCCCCCTTAAACCCCACGGCTACCACCACCATTCTTCACTATAAATACCAAGCAAATCTCACCCATTTTACACTTAATCTCATTCACATTTTACACACACTTACTCTTTAATTCTCTCTCTAGTCTTTCTCACTCTAAAAAGTGTAACTTTTAAATTTTCTTCTTCTTATTCTTCTCTTCTTCATGTACACGACATCATCATCATCATCATAAGATCAAGCTTTTTAGCTTTTTGATCTTGTTATATCTTGTAGATTCAAACCTTGATTTGAATCCTTCAAGAACATGAAAGATTCAAGCTTTCTAGCTTTGAATCTTCATTACTTTGTTGGATCTAAGTTTTCTAGCTTATGATCCCTTTATTTTGTTAAAAAGATCAAAACTTGTGTTTATGATCTTCATGTAACTTGAAGATTTAGCCTTTTGCTTAAAGGATCTTCAAGAACATTAAATATCCAAGCTTTCTAGCTTAGAGTTCCATTATTTTGTTAAAGATCTTAGCTTTTTAGCTTATGGTCTCATTACTTTTACTAGATCTTAGCTTTCTAGCTTATGGTCTCATTAATCTTGTAAAGATCCAAGCTTTCTAGCTTAGGGTTTTCTTAATACTTGAGATCTAAGTTATCATTGTAGATCTCACTTACTTGGAACCTTTTTGTGATTGTTGTGATGATAAAGATCAAGTCTTCATCATCTCATATGATGAAGATGCATAAAACTTGTGTAAAAAGGACAAAGGTTGAAGCTTTATTGTGTTTATGCAATAAAGAGGCAACCTTGATATTCAAAACTTGTAGAATGTTAGCTTTTACTATTAGTTGTGTGTTGATGGTTGAAACTTGGTCAAAGTGATGCTAAAACATCAAAGAGTTGTACACTTGAAGCTTACACGCATCAAGGATGAGAACCGTGATGAGCATCAAGCACCAAGAAACACACCGGAGCACATGTTTGCTGTTTTTCAGGGTCTGATCTTACTCCTAGGACTTCTGTAAAATTTATTTTCAGATATTTCGTTTCGAGTAGATGAATTTTCATTTAGGACTCGCCTAAATCCGATATACGGTTTAGGATTTATAGCCTTCCGAAAGTCACTACGCCGTTGTAACGACGTGCTGAAAATTCTGACCTACTCGCGCTTGAATCGTCGTCACGGTCAAACGATATCGAGTTAGGATCTGAAAATTGGATAGCAGTTAGAGTACTCACATACGGAGCCTTTTCCACTGACCACGCATCTTTTTGGTTTGTATAGAGGTCGTAGCATCTGTCCGAAGTTAGCCTTTTGTTTCGATCTCTATTCTTGTTGAAAACTTACTTTAGCTTTTACGAAGGATGATGATGATGATGATACTTAAGACTTAATTTATTCACTTTTAAACTTTTGGGGACAATATAATGACTTAGTGACCTCTGACTTAGGTTGATGACCTTTCGAACCGACTTACTACTTGCATACTTTTCATATCGACTTTACCGCACATTCACTATGAGTTATAGCTTCCCTTTTTACTTTACTATTTTTGGGACTGAGAATACATGCGCTTTTTATGTTTTACATACTAGACATGAGTACTTAAACTTTATATATGTGTGGGTGACATAACAGCACAAAGATTCCCCTTAGCACGGTAACGTTTAATCATTGGTTTTCGAACCGGTGAACGTGAATATTAGATATGGATCCATAGGGTTTGACATCCCCACTCGGGCTAGTCGCGCTAGCATTTAACGGGTGTTTAATACTTCGAGAACATACACACTCGCCAAGTGTACTTTTAGGGGGTGATATTTATATTACGTTAACTTAGTTACCGGGTGCCCACGGATAAGCATATACTTTATCATACTGATTTGAAACGCAGGTTGAAGCACTGAAATCTCGTGGTCTACATTACATTACTGTTTACAAACAAACTATAGCTCACCAATATTTTTGTTGACTTTTTAAGCATGTATTTCTCAGGTGCTTAGGCATTGTTGCTTCTGCTGTTAGACTTGCTGTTATAGTCTTGGTATTATAGGCTTGCTGTTACAGACTCGCTGTGTTAGACTTCCACTGTATTATTTTAGAGATGTCTCAAGCATGGAACTTTCACTTTGCATTCACAACTTATGTTATTTACGAGCTATGGTTTTGTAATGACCTTTGTGTCACGTACTTATGTTAAATTCTTTCTTTTCGTAGAAGCACATTATCTTTGTAAAACATTTGACGTTGGTAAAGACGTCATCTTTTCATGAATGCAAAACTTGTTTTAAAATAGCATGTAGTATTGTACCGTGTAATGGACCTGTTGTTGATGATCCGTACACATTGATTTTGTACGGGGCGTCACAGTTTTGATGTGATAGTCGGTATGGACTGGTTGTCCAAGGTAAGAGCAGAAGTTATCTGTGGAGAGAAGATTCTTCGTATACCACGCAAAGATGGTGAGCCACTGATTGTTTACGGAGAAAGATGTAGCCCGAAGCTGAACCTTATTAGTTAAATGAAGGCACAAAAGGTTATGAAAAAGGGACGTTTTGCTGTTTTGGCGCACGTGAAAAGGTTAGAAACTGAGGAGAAAAGCATGGATGATGTACGAATTTCCCGACGTCTTTCTAGAAGAATTTCCGGGATTACCGTCGCCGAGATCAGTGGAGTTCCAGATCGATCTAGTGCCAGGAGCTGCAACTGTAGCTCGCGCACCTTATCGACTTTCACCTTCTGAACTGCAAGAGTTGCAGAGTCAAATGCAGAAACTGCTAGACCGTGGATTTATCCGACCGAGTTCATCGCCTTGGGCGCACCTGTTTTGTTCGTGAAGAAGAAGGACGGATCTTTCCGCATGTGTATCGATTATCGTGAACTGAACAAATTGACGATCAAGAATCGGTATCTCCTTCCTAGAATTAACGATCTTTTCAATCAGCTGCAAGGATCTAGCGTTTACTCCAAGATTGATTTACGATCAGGTTATCACCAGTTGAGGGTGAAGGAGAGCGATGTGCTGAAAAATGCGTTCCGAACTCGTTATGGTCATTATGAGTTTCTCGTGATGCCATTCGGTTTAACCAATGCACCTACCGTATTTATGGATCTCATGAATCGCGTATGCAAGCTGTACCTGGACAAATTCTGAAAGGACCCGTTCATACCGATTATAAATGATTCACAACAGTTGATTTCATTGCGAGGTATTTGACCTCTATATGATACATTTTACAAACATCGCATTCGTTTTTAAAAGACAAACTTTCTTTACATCGTAAGTTGACGGCATGCATACCATTTCATAATACATCCAACTATAATTGACTTAATAATAATCTTGATGAACTCAACGACTCGAATGCAATGTCTTTTGAAATATGCCATGAATGACTCCAAGTAATATCTTTAAAATGAACAAATGTACAGCGAAAGATTTCTTTCATACCTGAGAATAAACATGCTTTAAAGTATCAACCAAAAGGTTGGTGAGTTTATAGGTTTATCATAATCAATCATTTTCAATAATATAATAGACCACAAGATTTTCATTTCCATTTCTCATAAATATATATCCCATACATAGAGATAAAAATCATTCATATGGTGAACACCTGGTAATCGACCTTAACAAGATGCATATAGAATATCCCCATCATTCAGGGACTCCCTTCGGACATGATAAATTCGAAGTACTAAAGCAGTTCAAATTCTCTGACTGGGGCTTGTTAGTGCCCATAGATCTATTGATGTTATGCGAGGTATATATGAAATAGTTATATTTTTTACTACAAAATACGACGAAATACGATACAATTTTACACAAGTTATTTATTTATTTATAGAGTGGATATACCTAAACCTTGCTATAACACTATAGGCAGTGTACCTAATCGTAGAGTAGTGTAGTTTTTAGTAAGTCCGGTTCGTTCCACAGGGAGCTAGCTGAGTTTAACGCTATATTTTTAAACAATTATATTTGTATATATATATATATATATATATAAGTTGTATTATTATTATTATTATAAAAAGGGGGTTTTTTTACCGTTTAATGACCGGTTTGTCGATTTTAAATAAAGCGTAAAGATAAATGACGATAATATAAATGACAGAATTTAAATTGCGATAAAGTAAATTGCAGTAATTAAAATGACAGTAAATAAAGGTACGATAAAATATGAAATAAAAATATTATGCTTATTTAAACTTCCGTAATCATGATGTTTGACGTTTTGATTTTAATTAATTGTTACCAGGGTTAATTGTCCTTTGTCCTGGATTATTTGATACCTATTTGGTTTTTGTCCATAATAGTCCATCGGTCATAATTATAAAATGCTCGTCAAATTAACCTTATTCCCGAAGTTAAATATTCCAACTAATTAGGGATTCGAACTGTAACAAGGTTTTAATACTTTTTTTAATGATTACACCAGGTTATCGACTGCGTGTAATCCAAGGTTTTAATACTTTGTTAACAATTACACCAATTATCCTTTTATGTAATCCACCCCTGTTTTAATGAGATATGAATATTAATTTACCCACTTGATCAGAATGAATAATCAATTACCCTACCCAAATAATTAATTAAATGATCGTAAAAGATGTCGTATAAACGTCACTAAATAGGACATACATAATCATTTTAATAATTATTAGATTATCTAATTTGAAGATAGGTTCGACAGGTTCCAATGAGTTGTCGCTCAATTAGACAATACCCCCTATCTATTAATAGTCATAGTCCAATGTCCACAAGTGTCGGTCTTTTGTCCAAACCTTTAATTATGGTACAAAATCTAATAAACCCGTCTTAATATTTAGTCTAACATCACGATTACTTCGGCTCAAATAAGCATAATAATAACTTAGTTACGAGACATTAATTTAAAAAAGAAGAACATAGCTTACAGTGGTGATTAATCATGTAGCGTTACACGGACAGAGTTCCGACTTACAAAACCTTAAAACATTTCTTACAATAACCCAATTATTATTAAACTTAAATTAAACTTTAAATTATAAATATATGTATATATATTTCTTACAGAGAAGGAAAAGAAAAAGATGTCATTTACTCGTAGAAAAATGCTGAATTTATAGGACCTGGCCAGGTTTCTGGCTTCATGCGATCGCATAAAAAATGGTGTTCCTGGCCATGCGATCGCATGGCCAGCTGGATCAGGTCACCTACTTTTGTTTTCTAGTTTTGCCCACATTTTATTAATATATAATATAATATATATAATTTTAAGAATTATTTATATATTATATTATATTTATGTGCATAGTTGACTTGTAATTTTAGCTCCGTTGCGTCGCGCGTTGATAGTTGGCTCAAGTCTCGGTTCCATATTTTCGAACGTCCTTTCGTACGCGGAGATATCTTGTACTTTGCATTTCGTGGCTTACACTCTTGTAATTTTTAGACGTTTCTCATCATTAAATTGAACCACTTGAATTATATCTTGTAAATTTGAGCTTTTTGGTCATTTGCGTCTTCAAATCGTCGTTTTCTTCTTTTGTCTTCGCACTTATTTATTTAAACGAATATTACATAAAAATAGAACAATTGCAACTAAAAGCTTTACATATTGGAAGGATATTGTGCCTAAATATATGTTCATTTGTAGCGCTATCAAATATCCCCACACTTAAACGTTGCTTGTCCTCAAGCAATACAGAACTTGAAATTAAATCACACTTCACTCGAATCACCTTTTTATTCTCACACTTTATACATCAGTGATTTTAATACGATGGTATAAACAATGATAGTAACGATGTGGTTTACAGTCCCACATGACTATGAAAATGTAGATCCTTTAAGGAAATTGGATCTTTATGAAAACATTTGATCTTTTGAAAATTCATTCTAGCTTTTACCCTAGATAAGTTTTCCGGAATAACCCTTCACCGGTGTTTACAAAATATTTTTGTGGGTTAGTGGGTTTCATATTTTAAAATTTTAGCTCAAAACTTGTTGTTTTGTGTCACCCACTTGCTAACCTTGTATTAGGAAAGCACACGTCAAGTTTACTTGTCTCGTGTATTACTTTTCAGTAAACAACCGTCCGGTTGTAAAGGAAAGCGTTGAACAAGCAACTGTTAAGGCAATGTCCCGTGACATGCTTTTAATTATGGTCAAAAACGTGTCGGATGCAATTACTATCCTTTGTAGGAGCAATAGTAAAGATCACCTTATAATTTTTTGGTCTGGCACAAGGTCCTGTCTTCGACCATGCTATGCAACCACCGTTCTTACGGTTGACACCCGATTTGGTTCAGGTGACCTAATGAATTCCGATGAATTCTCAAGATTTTACGTTCAATGGTAATGAACGTATTGAAAATAGGTTTTTAGAAAACAAATCGGTTTTAATTTGATCAAAATATTTTCTCGTTCAAGCTCGAGTTTAGATATCATTGAATTTCATGAGTTTGTGATTCTCAATCTTTAAAGTCAATCTTAAGGATTGAGTAATATCAATCTTAAAAGCTGATTTTTAATCTTTAAGGAGATTATCCTTTCTGGGGGTCTGATTTATTAGTCTTATCAAGCTAATTTGCACGGCGCCCTCCCCATTTTACGAGATAGATCCTCTCATGGTTAGGATAAGTCTGACCACTTGGCGACCCTGTTTGATGCTGAGGTCCGTGGATTTCCAGCTAATTTTCGAGATGACCTTTCTAGATTTTTCGTCAACCTACAGCTGGTCTGGACGACAACTTCCTGACCTAAATCAAGAAGCGCGTGTCTTTCTCGGAAGACTTTACTTCCTTTTAATGATGGAATTGATTCATCGTGTAGATCCATCTTTTCATTCAAATATATTACAATAAATCAGGTAAAACTGATTATTTTAGTCTAAAGCAAAAGTACCTGCAATAATCTGTACCAAATATGTGGTATGTGTTTTAAATAAATTAGAAAATTCTTCCCACACTTAGCTTTTATTTATTCTTTTATTTGCCTTTTTATTCTCCTCTATTCCATTTTAAATGAATTCTAACGTTTTGGATTGTTTCTCCATTTATGTTCTCTCCGAGGTAACAATAATTTCGGCATTAACACCTAGTTTTATCGTTCATAAATATGTATAAACATGATTTTGAATTCATTTAGTTGAAATTTTTTCAAATTTTCACAAAATTTGGCAATTAAACTAAGTGTAAACCCGAGAGAATTTACAACCCTTCCCCACACTTGAGATCATGCAATGCCCTCATTTGCATGAAATCAGACTATAATTATAAATTCATGAGGGTCATTAGTGTAGAAAAGTGATTAAAAATACCGAGTTTGCAAACATATTATTTTATATCACATTTGATATTTTGCGTCTTGTCGTCAAAATTAGTAGCTTTTGCTGAACTTAATGACCTAGTCCGTCCCTCGACAAATTTTAAAATTTGTCTTTTTAAAGCGATTGTTTTAAAAGCAAAGATTTTTGGGTTTTTTAATTTTTTTGGTATACTTTAGATCAATAATATTAAAAATAATGATAACAAAATTTTTTGCCCCGCCCTCGGGTAAAGCAATTTCGGTTCCATGACCTAGTCTTCAACTTACGATGAATTTTAGAAATCATTTTTTTTTTAACTTAATGAAATAAAGTAAATTTTTATTTTTAAATTCATAAAAAAAATTAATTTTAAAAAGCGTATTAATTTCATACAAAACTTACAAAACAAAAAAATTCAGAATGGGGGGAGAAAACTAGTTCTTTAGTGTCTGCTAGTGGAAAAGACCAATCGAATTCCATTCTCGGAACTACACGAGAAAAGAACAACTAACTCTAGACAGCATTTTCTTTTTAGAACATCTGAATCTCCCCACACTTAGGTAGCTGTGGTGTCGAAATTGTGATTAACTTCATTGTCAATTTCTCTTGGACCATAATCAACTTGCATATCTGTGACTTTTTCTTTAAGCCATTGGTCGGATTCCTGTGTAATATCCACAAATTCAACTAGTTTTGCCTTTTCTTTAGGCGATAGATTGGATATACTAACCGGTTACATAACTTAATGTTCCCCTTGGTTCTAGCATCGCGAATCCGTTTAATAAGTTTCTTCATTGAACTATTAATAACTGGATCATTTAATTTCACATCAACAACGGGGTTCTTTGTTATCAGGTCATCATTAGGTGTTACTTCATCTTCCCCACACTTAGGCATTTATTATTATTAAGCACTACCGTTGGAGTTGGTAAAACAATGTGGTTTTTACCAATCGTCTTTGTTGGTTCAACGGTTTTGGTTGGTGGAGATTTAGACTTTCGACTCACAAAGGTGATCGATTTGTCACCATCACTAAGTGTCATTCTACTCTCTCTTACATTAATGAACGCCTCGGTGGACGCTAAGAATGGTCGTCCTAAAATGAGAGGAATGTTTGAGTCCTCTTCTATGTCAATGACAATAAATTCGACTAAAAAGATTAAATTACCCACTTGAACGGGTAGGTTGTCAGCAATTCCAACTGGGTGCCTAATGGTTTGATCAAAGAGTCGAACACTCATCTCTGTTGGACTTAAATCACCTACTCCTAATCTCTTATATAATGAAAGAGGCATAACACTCACACTCGCACCTAAATCTGCTAGTGCATCATACATGACACAATCACTAAGTAGACAAGGAACAATAAATTCACCCGGATCATCCAACCTGGGTGGAGGTTTTGGTGGAACTGTCTTCACCGGGTTTATCTTTACGGTTTTTGTTTCTTGTACTTTCTTATTCTTCTTCTTCTTTTCAGAGGTATCACAAACTTTATTACCTATTACTTGCTCATACTCAACTCCTTTTCTTGGAAACGGGATGGGTGGTCTGTATGGTGCCACCACTGGTTTTACATACTCGGGTGGTGGTGGTGGTGGTGGTGTTGTAACTTCTTCATTGTTACTCACATCTAAAACCTTCCCATCTTCTTGTGCTGGTTTTTCAAAATTCGTTGAAACCATATTAACATTCTCATTCCGAGGATTTACTTCAGTATTACTCGGTAGCTTTCTTTTTTCCCTCTCACTCATCATGCTAGCAAGAGTACCTACGTGTTTTTATAGATTCAAAATGGAAGCTTGTTGAGTTCTTAGTGACTGATCAAACCTCTCATTTGTTTGGGTTTGAGATGTTATAAATTGTGTTTGAGTTTCCATTAGCTTTGCCATCATTTCTTCCAGATTTGGCTTTTTCTCTTCGGTTTGTTGTGGTGGTTTATACAAGCTAGGTCTTTGTTGATTGAAAGTGTTGTTTTGAGTTGGTTGATTATTCAGACCTTATTGGTTGTACGAGTTATTGTTTGGTCCATTTGGATTGTAAAGAATGTTTTGATTTCGATTGAAGTTTGGCCTTGGAGGTTGATAATTATTTTGATAATTATTTCCCAGCCTTTGGTTCATGTAGGAAACATTCTCACGTTGTTCCATCGTTTGCTCAATGTGACAATCTTTCGTTAAGTGTGGTCCACCGCATTGCTCACAACTGATTCGTATTGCGTGAATATCTTTATTCATCTTTTCCATTCGTCTCTCGAAAGCATCTATTTTTGCGGAAACGGAATCAAAGTCATGGCTAGAATTGGCTCTAGCCACTTTAGATGAATGAAAGATATCTTTTTCTTGGTGCCACTCATATGAGTGGGAGGCAGTGTTATCAATAATTTTGTAAGCTTCGGTTGCGGTTTTTTTCATAATGGAACCACCAACTGTTATGTCGATGTCTTTTCATGTAGCAACGTCGACACCTTGGTAGAATATTTGTACTATTTGATAAGTGTCTAAACCACGTTGCGGACATCCTCTCAATAACTTTCCAAATCTTGTCCATGCCTCATATAATGTTTCATTTGGATTTTACGCGAACGTAACAACTTCTCCTTGAAGTCTCACGGCTTTAGATGCCGGAAAGAATTGTTTAAGAAAATTTTCAACTAAGACATCCCATGTGTCAATCGCCCCTTCAGGTAACGATTCTAACCAATCTTTGGCTTCTCCCTTTAAAATCCAGGGAAACAACATGAGATAGATCTGTTCATCCTCAACTTCTCTGATTTTGAATAGAGTACAAATCCTATTAAAGGTTCGAAGATGTTCGTTTGGATCTTCTTTTGGCGTACCACTATATTGGCATTGATTAGTTACCATGTGTAGGATTTTTCCTTTGATTTCATAATCTGGTGCATTAACATCTGGCTTAATAATGGCGTGACCTTGGCCCGTGCGTGTGGCTCTTATTCGGTCTTCCATACTTAGAGGTTCAGTTACTTCCATAATTGAAATTGTTGAATACGAATCACTAGAGGATTCTAATTTAACGGTTTGTGGTTCAGGTGGAATGATTAGTGGTTCTGGATCTTGGAATTGTCC
Source organism: Rutidosis leptorrhynchoides (assembly GCF_046630445.1). NCBI lineage: Eukaryota > Viridiplantae > Streptophyta > Magnoliopsida > Asterales > Asteraceae > Rutidosis > Rutidosis leptorrhynchoides. Next base: position 417,368,453 of record NC_092336.1, read on the forward strand.
TTGAATATCCTCCGGGTTCTCGATAGTGAAATCGGGTTCAAAAAATGGATTATCGGAAATTTGAATTGGAGTACTTGGTCGACTAGATGACGATTCTAAAGAAAAATCAACGGCGACAATATTGGCTAGATGTCTTGATCGAGTTACAGGTGGTGAACGTATGAAAGGTGGTGAACATTTTGCTCGGTGCATTCACTGAATATCCTATTAGTTATAAAAGATAAAAATTATATAAGTTATCAAATTAATAGACTTTTCTGATTTTGCCCACGTTTCGAATAGCCAATAGATGCATCAGGTAGCCAGGACCCTTTAAATCGGAAGCCCACAACTCGCCACTAACAAATCCAACTATTACTACGAACCAGAAAATTATGGATGTCTATCAATTTAACCGCTTAAAATAATTTTTTGTTTTGAAATTTTAGAGAAGAAATAGAAAATTCTATGTCCTAAAAACTAGAGCGTCGAGAAATAAGAAAGAAAAAGAGCGCATCGAAAAACGTCGAAAAATAAAAATAAGAAAGAAAAACGTCGAAACTTAAAAGTCTAAAAACTAAATCTAAAAAGTTGCGCCTAAAGGTATTAAAGCTTAAAAGGAAATCTATATCCAAAACAGCAATAACTTAAAAGGCACTAAAATATATAAACGGCGTCGCAAAATTCTAAAGCGCCTAAATCTTAATCTAAAGAAAAAGCACTTAAGGGATTTTACGGCAAAGTCTTAAAATCTAGAAATAAAAATTAACTACGGCAAAATACTAATCTTAAAACTAATTACGAATGAAAAATATACAAATTACGAATTAAACAATTAAAATATACAATTTATAAAAAGAAATAAAAATGAAAATATTACTTATTTTTATAAAAATATTTTTTTATATTATTATTTTATAAAAGTTAAGTTTATATATTTAATAAAACTAATTATAACTTAAAAATAAAAATTAAATAAAACTAAAACTAATTAATAAAATAATTAACCCTAATTAGGTTAATAATAATAATAATAATAAATAATTTAAACCCCAAACCGTACCAGCTCTGGGATCAGACCTGTCAGACAGGCTCATGCGATCGCATGAGTCTTCTGTTATGAGGCCATGTAGAGTAGTGTACCTAACCGTACAACACTATAGGCAGTGTACCTAATCGTAGAGTAGTGTAGTTTTTAGTAAGTCCGGTTATTATTATAAAATAATTATATTTGTATATATATATATATATATATATATATATATATATATATATATATATATATATATATATATATATAAGTCGTATTATTATTATTATTATAAAAAGGGGGTTTTTTACCGTTTAATGACCAGTTTTTCGATTTTAAATAAAGCGTAAAGATAAATGACGATAATATAAATGACAGAATTTAAATTGCGATAAAGTAAATTGCAGTAATTAAAATGACAGTAAATAAAGGTACGATGAAATATGAAATAAAAATATTATGCTTATTTAAACTTCCGTAATCATGATGTTTGACGTTTTGATTTTAATTAATTGTTACCCGGGTTAATTGTCCTTTGTCCTGGATTATTTGATACCTATTTGGTTTTTGTCCATAATAGTCCATCGGTCATAATTATAAAATGCTCGTCAAATTAACCTTATTCCCGAAGTCAAATATTCCAACTAATTAGGGATTCGAACTGTAACAAGGTTTTAATACTTTGTTTAATGATTACACCAGGTTATCGACTGCGTGTAATCTAAGGTTATAATACTTTGTTAATAATTACACCAATTATCCTTGTATGTAATCCACCCCTGTTTTAATGAGATATGAATATTAATTTACCCACTTGATCAGAATGAATAATCAATTACCTTACCCAAATAATTAATTAAATGATCATAAAAGATGTCCTATAAACGTCACTAAATATGACATACATAATCATTTTAATAATTATTAGATTAACTAATTTGAAAATAGGTTCGACAGGTTCCAATGAGTTGTCGCTCAATTAGACAATACCCCCTATCTATTAATAGTCATAGTCCAATGTCCACAAGTGTCGGTCTTTTGTCCAAACCTTTAATTATGGTACAAAATCTAATAAATTCATCTTAATATTTAGTCTAACATCACAATTACTTCGGCTCAAATAAGCATAATAATAACTTAGGTACGAGACATTAATTTAAAAAAGAAGAACATAGCTTACAGTGGTGATTAATCGCGTAGCGTTACACGGACAGAGTTCCGACTTACAAAACCTTAAAACATTTCTTACAATAACCCAATTATTATTAAACTTAAATTAAACTTTAAATTATAAATATATGTATATATATTTCTTACAGAGAAGGAAAAGAAAAAGATGTCATTTACTCGTCGAAAAATGCTGAATTTATAGGACCTGGCCAGGTTTCTGGCTTCATGCGATCGCATGAAAAATGGTCTTCCTGGCCATTCGATCGCATGGCCAGCTGGATCAGGTCACCTACTTTTGTTTTCTAGTTTTGCCGACGTTTTATTAATATATAATATAATATATATAATTTTAAGAATTTTTTATATATTATATTATATTTATGTGCATAGTTGACTTGTAATTTTAGCTCCGTTACGTCGCGCGTTGATAGTTGGCTCAAGTCCCAGTTCCGGATTTTCGAACGTCCTTTCGTACGAGGAGATATCTTGTACTTTGCGTTTCGTGGCTTGCACTCTTGTAATTTTTAGACGTTTCTCATCATTAAATTGAACCACTTGAATTATATCTTGTACATTTGAGCTTTTTGGTCATTTGCGTCTTCAAATCGTCGTTTTCTTCTTTTGTCTTCGCACTTATTTATTTAAACGAATATTACATAAAAATAGAACAATTGCAACTAAAAGCTTTACATATTGGAAGGATATTGTGCCTAAATATATGTTCATTTGGAGCGCTATCATCTATCTTTAGGATTCGCGTCAATTTGGGGCCAGTTCCCTAATTCTTAGATTACCAGACTAAAAAGGGACATATTTGATAATTCAACCATAGAATGTAGTTTCAATTACTTGTGTCTATTTCGTAAAACATTTATAAAAGCAGCGCATGTATTCTCAGTCCAAAAAATATATATTGCAAAAGCGTTTAAAAAGGGAGCAAATGAAACTCACAATACCGTATTTTGTAGTAAAAATACATATGACGAAACTGAACAATGCAGGGTTGGCCTCGGATTCACGAACCTATATCAGTTATATATTAATCACAATCAAACAAGTTTATATATTAATACTTTAATAATTTTTATGTCATGTTAATAAATAGATTAATTGTAACTATTTTATATATATTATATATTAAATTCTTATTAAAGTATTTTAATGTATATTATATATTACAAATATTATATAATGTTTTAAAGTTAATATTTACCTATATGATTATATATACCCAAAAATATATTTATATATGCTATGTAACTTAATTAATGTTAAATAATTATAGATAATAACATTTTAAAGAAAATAACATGTAATATTAATATAGTCATGATATAGGTAGTAAAATATATTTTTTATATAAGTATCTTTTGTTTGTTAAAATAATAATTATAATAATAATAATAATAATAATAATAATAATAATAATAATAATAATAATAATAATAATAATAATAATAATAATAATAATAATAATAAGATGATAATATTAATAAATGAATATATAAGTAACTACCTCAAAGGAGTAGTCCTAAAAAAAATGCCCAAGTCCGGGTTTGAACCCGTGACGTCCCGCTAACCTAATAACATCCTTAACCATTACGGTATATGTTTCAATTCCGAAATAACACCCAACTTATATTGTTTTTAACCTTTACTTATGTATCCTTCTTCTTCCTTTTTTCTAAAAAAATGCCCGAGCCCGGGCTCGAACCCGAGACCTCTCGCTTAACACTAAACACTCCCTAACCATTGATCCCTCTGCTGTTTTTCTGATTTAATATCCAACCTTTATCTATATATCTAATATATCTATCCGTTTTCATCTTCTTCTAAAACTCATTTATTCTTCATCACATCGCTACCATAAACATAGTAATCATTATCACCAACACAACCTAATCGTGCAAACAGAATCATCATTATTAATTTAATCATAATCCTAATCTTAATCCTAATCATTTTATCATCATAACAGTGACTCCATAATACATCATTATCGTTCGTTATATCATATCTTAAACGAATAGATCATCACATCATTATCAATCCTATCATTTATGTTTGCTATCACTACCATCATGGATCACAGTATAAGGCTAATCATTTATAGCCCAATATTTAAGTAATGGATCTTGAAGCCCAAGATATATTAGCCAAGCCCAATCTTCGTATGATTGATATGTGATGTTATGCGAGGTGTATACGAAATAGTTATATTTTTATTGCGAAATATTGCTAAATACGATACAATTTTACACAAGGTATTTATTTATTATTAGAGTGGATATACCTAAACCTTGCTACAACACTATAGGCAGTGTACCTAATCGTACAGTAGTGTAGTTTTTAGTAAGTTCGGTTCGTTCCGCAGGAGCTAGCTGAGTCTAACGCTATATTTATTTTAAACTATATTTGAATATATATATATATATATATATATATATATATATATATATATATATATATATATATATATATATATATAATATTATTATTATTATTATAAAAAGGGTTTTTACCGTTTAATCACTGGTTTGTCGATTTTATGTCTTAAGTCACAATTAAAACCTAATGTAAAATATTAAAAATAAATATAACTTAATTTAAAGCGTAAAGTAAATGACGATAATAAAATTACGATAATTTAAAGTGCGAGAAATAAAATGACGATAAATAAAAGTGCGATAATTTAAAGTGCGATAAATATGAAATAAAGGAATTATGCTTATTTAAACTTCCGTAATCATGATGTTTGACTTGTTAATTTTATGTTTATTACCATGGGTTAATTGTCCTTTGTCCTGGATTATTCAATATGTCCATACGATTTTTGTCCATAACAGTCCATCAGTCATAAATATAAAGTGCGAGTGTCCTCGTCAAATTATCCTTATACCCGAAGTCAAATATTCCAACTAATTGGGGACTTAAACTGTAACAAGGTATTAATACTTTGTTTAATAATTACACCAAGATATTGACTGCGTGTAACCCAAGGTTTTAATACTTTATTAACAATTACACCAAGTGTCCTTGTATGTAATTCACCCATGTTTTAATGAGTCCATTAACTATTAATCCATTCCCGTGTCCGGTTAAATGAACGATTATTAGTATTTATAAATATCCTGCCCATCGTATCTGATCGAGGGTATATGGTTATTTATAGATACATCAAATTGTAAATCTCTATATTAAATTAACGAACTATCATTCAGTTAAACAAATATAAAGCCCATTAATAGTCCATAGTCCAATTTCAACAAGTGTCGATCTTTTGTCCAAACCCCAATTATGGTACAAAGCCCAATTACCCCGTCTTAATATTTAGTCCAACATCACGATTACTTCGATTTAAATAAGCATAATAATAACTTAGCTACGAGACATTAATTTAAAAAGGTTGAACATAACTTACAATGAGTATTAATCGCGTAGTGTTACACGGACAAAATTTCGACTTACAAACTTACAACATTCGCCACTATAACCTTATTATTATTAACTTAAAATTAAAATTAAAATTAAAATTAAAATATAAATATAAATATATATTGAGAGTGAGAGAGATTGAATTATATTCTGTGTGTATATCATTCGTCCAAAAAACGCTTCAATTTATAGATGTGGCCAGCTATCTCCTGCCATGCGATCACACGACTTTTACTCCTCTAGGCCATGCGATCGCATGGCCCCCTGGGACAGCTCACACTCACTTGTTTGCTAGTTTACCGATGGTTTTTAATATGTAATATATATATATATATATATATATATATATATATATATATATATATATATATATATATATATATATAATTTTAAGAATTATTTATATATTATAATATATTCATGTGCATAGTTGACTTGTCATTTTAGCTCCGTTGCGTCGCGCGTTGATAGTTGGTTCATGTCCCGGTTCCCGATTTTCGAACGTCCTTTCGTACGATTTAATATCTTGTACTTTGCGTTTTGCGGCTCGTTCTCTTGTAACTTTTAGACGTTTCTCATCAATAATTTGAACCTCTTGGATTGTACTTTGTACTTTTTAGCGTTTTGGTCGTTTGCGTCTTCAATTCGTCGAATCTGTCTTTTGTCTTCACATTTTATTATTTAAACGAATATCACTTGTAAATAGAACAATTGCAATTAAAAGCTTGTCTTTCTTGAGGGATAATACTATGAAATATATGTTCGTTTTTAGCATTATCAAATATTCCCACAGTTGAGCGTTGCTTGTCCTCAAGCAATATAGAACTTGAATAAAACTTTACTAGAATCACTTCATTATTCTTCACACTTTGTACATCAGTGATTTCTATACGGCGGTATAAACATTGATAGTAACGATGTGGTTTACAGTCTCACATGTCTATGAAAATTTAGATCCTTTAGGAAATTGGATCTTTATGAAAACATTTGATCTTCTGAAAATTCAATCTAGCTTTTACCCTAGATAAGTTTTCCGGAATAACCCTTCACCGGTGTTTGCAAATTATTTTTGTGGGTTTCAGATTTGAAAATTTTAACTCAAAACTTGCGGTTTTGTGTCACCCACTTGCTAACCTTGTATTGGCAAAGCAACACGTCCAGTATACTTGCTCCGTATATTACCTTTAGGTAAACTACCGTCCAGTTGTAAAGGAAAGTGTTGAACAAGCAACTGTTAAGGCAATGTCCCGTGACATGCTTTTGATTATGGTCTATATCATGTCGGATGCAATTACTATCCTTTGTAAGAGCAATAGTAAAGATCACCCTATAGTTTTTCGGTCTGGCACAAGGTGCTGTCTTCGACCATGCTATGCAACCACCGTTCTTATGGTTGAAACCCGATTTGGTTCAGGTGACCTAATGAATTCCAGGTGAATTCCTAGGATTTTACGTTCAATGGTAATGAACGCATTGAAAATGGGTTTTCAAAAAACAAATCGGTTTCTAATTTTGATCAAAATATTTTCTCGTTCAAGCTCGAGTTTAGATATCATTGAATTCCATGAGTTTGTAATTCTCAATCTTTAAGGTTAATCTCAAGGATTGAGTGATATCAGGCTTAAAAGGTGATTTTTAATCTTTAAGGAGATTATCCTTTATGGGGATTTGATTCATTAGTCTTATAAGCTAATTTGCACGGTACCCCCCATTGTACGAGACAGATCCTCTCATGGTTAGGATAAGTCTGACCACCTGGCGACCCTGTTTGATGCTGAGGTCCGTGGATTTCCAGCTGATTTTTGAGAAAACTTTTCAAGATTTTTCGTACACTCTACAACTGGTCTGGACGACAACTTCCTGACCTAAATCAAGAAGCGCATGTCTTTTTCTCGGAAGACTTTACTTCCTTTTAAATTCCATTTATATAAACTGGGTAAAACTTGATTAAAATCATCCAAAACAAAAAGTATCTTCAATTATTTATACAAAAATATGTGATATATGTTCTAAATAACTTGGTAAATTTTTCCCACACTTGGCTTTTATTTTTCTTTCTTTGCCTTTTTATTTTCCTCTATTCCTTTTTAAATGAATTCTAACATTTTGGGTTGTTTCTCAATTTATGTCCTTTTCGAGATAACAATAATTTCGGTGTTTAACACCTAGTTTTATCGTTCATAAATATGTATAAACATAATTTTGAATTCATTTATTTGAAAATTTTTAAAAATTTTACTAGAAATAGGTAGTCAGTATATAAGACTAGGGCTGTTCTTTATTATCAGAGAGCACTAGATTCTTATATAACTACTGCGTTACTAGTATTTTTAATGGTAACCAAGTGTTTAAATTTAAAATTTTATAAATCCGAAAGAATTTAACCCCTTCCCACACTTAAGATCTTGTAATGCCCTCATTTGCAAGAAATCAGTAGCAATTTAAATTATTGAGGGTGATTAGAGTAGAAAAATGATTAAATTTTACCAAAGTTTTCAAACATATTGTTGTTTGTGTTGAATGATAAATAGTGCACTTCATTTGTTCATTCCGTCTGTTGTTACATCAAACTTGTTTTTTTCGTTTTGTCGTTAAAATTAGTAGCTTTTGCTGAACTTAATGCAGTCTTAAACTCCGCGAGTGCGGAATTTTATTTTTTTATAAAATCTTTAATAATAAAACAATTAATTAAATTTAAAATTTTGTTTTCCTTTTTATTTAGGACGAGGTTGTTTCGGTACGTTTACCTAGTCCGTCCCTCGACAAAATTTTAAAATTTGTCATTTTAAAGCGATTGCTTTAAAAGCAAAGATTTTTAGGTTTTTTTTCTTTTTAATGTTTTTGGCATACTTTAATTCAATAAGATTAAAAATAATGATAATAAAATTTCTCGTCCCGCCCTCGGGTAAAGCAATTTCGGTTCAACGACCTAGTCTTTAACTCACGACGAATTTTTAAATATCAAATTTTAAACTTAATGAAATAAAGTAAATTTTTGTTTTTAAATTCACACCAAACTTAAATTTAAAATGCATAAAATTTAAAAATTCATATAAATATCATTAATATTTTTATACATTAATTTTACAAACTTATATTGAAAATATTAATTTTTAAAATATTTAAAAACTTAAATATATTGGTTTTAGAAATTTACAATAATAATTTAATATTAATTTAAAAACAAGGTAAAAATTAAAATTAAATTTTTTTTTTGACTTTTATCCCACTTTAATCAATCAAATATTATCAAAAATATACGCCCCTCTTTTGGGTAAAGTAATTTCGGCTATATTACCTAGTTTTACTCCTGACGAATGTAACACCCCGTTTTCCCCGTATATGATTTATAGGTGAATTGGGTATGTACGATAGGCGTATGAAGGGTTCGGGACATTTTCTAGTGTTAAGTCTTGTGTGAAGAGAAGATCACTCAGATCGCGCCTTGTGTCGCGGCGCGGCAATGGACTGAAATTGAGATCAGAAGTAGGAAAAAAATGATCCCAGACCTAGTTATAGTTCGCGGCGCGACGAATTAGGCCGCGACGCGGCAAACTGTGCGAGCAGGCGCCGAATTCTTGTAATTTTAAATGAAGTTCAAGGGCAATTTGGTCTTTTCACGTTTGAGCCAGATTTGAGGCTTTAACCTCATCCACTCCTTTCATTTCCTAATTTCTTTTCCCTTTTCATTTTATTTTCCTCTCAAAAACTCAAATACCCATTGGATTCAAAGGGATTTTTGGAAAGGAAGAAGCGGGATTTGATCTTTGGCGTAGTTGCCTAGGTTGTTCTCCTCGTTCTTGGCTACACGGTGATACTAGTGGTAAGCTCTAACTCCGAATTTCATTTTCTTGTTCATCATTCAAATTTGGGGCTTTTGATTGTATGATTCATAGATGGAACCCATTTAGTTGTTAATTGGAGATTAACACCAAGATTCGGGTTTATAAGTGTTAAAGGCGGGTTTTGGTTGGTTAATGATTTAACCATGTTTAAGACTTGTAAATGGTGTACAATCACTAGCATTAGTGATTATTGGTGTTTTGTAGACTTTTAGGGTTTTCGTGGTTGACTAATTTTGACTAGAGTCAAAATTAGGGTTTGTTGAGGATTATGACCCGAATGTCAATTCGATAAGGTTTGTAAACTTAAAATGGATTAATTTGAAGTATAAAACCGAGTTAAACATGTTTTGGTGTCAAAACTTGTAAATGGTGAGATTTTGACCTTATGGGTCAAAATTAGGGTTTATGGGCGATTTTGAGAACGATAAGTGTTTAACACTTGTGTTCGGGTTTAATTGGCATATTAGGACCATTATCACTTGTGTTAGTGATTATTGGTTAGTTTGGGCGTGGTTTGTACTTGGAGGTGCATTTGGGTTGAATTTACACTAAGTGTCAAATTGGGTTAGTTTGTAAATCCAATCTAAGTGTGTTGTTGAATTAGTGATAATGGAATAGGTACTTTCCATTGACGAGTTGCGGGTTACTTGGAAGCATTCTTTAAGGCGACAAGGTGAGTGTTAATATCCTATATGCATATGTATGTGTAGGATGGGTGCGGGTCGGGTGAAGTGGTTCTCGGTTATAAAGCTCACTTCACATATAGGTGGTTTTGATGGACTTGTGTATAGGTCCAATTGGCATGGTTCTGCATTTTGGTTGACTACCTTTGGCGAGGTGCACACTATGTGTGTACGTCATCACACTTGGTTGTGATGTAGATGACCCCGATGTGGTGGATTTTATAATCCCGTGACCGTGGGTTTTGATGTTGAGAAGTGAATAGCGTGTAGTTCAGAATCACGATGACTCGTGTAGTTCGGTCATCTTATTGAGTAGTAATCTCGTGTGGTTTCGGATTACTAAGGCTCGTGTAGTTCGGCCAACCTCGATGTTGTGAAGATAGTAATCTCGTGTGGGTTCGGATTACTAAGGCTCGTGTAGTTCGGCCAATCTTCATTGTGGCGTTTGGTATTCGGTAATGGGTTAAGGGGTTAACCTTATTCGTTTTATATTGTTATATATATTAATGTAATGTTGTGTTGTAGCTAACCCCCCGGGTGTAGCTTATTGGCGTTGTTCACATCGTCGTTGGTGAACTTATACTTTGTTGATATCTTTAGCTTGTTGCTTAGAGATCGTACGGTATGCTTAGCGTAGTTGCCTTATACATAGATGCTTCGGTATGCGGTATTTGATATTTGTGTGGCGTGTCCATTTTATACATATATATGTATGTAGTATATTATCATTCACTAAGCGTTAGCTTACCCTCTCGTTGTTGATATTTTTATAGGTTCGCGTGATGGCCGCTCGGGTAAGCTTGGGGATTAGAGATCTTGGCTAGGTTGCTTAGAAGATCTTGCTTTTGTATTCGATTAGGATTTGGGTAGCGTAGTCCCAAATCACCATCTCGGTTTTGGTTGGAAACTAAACTAGTCGGGTCGTGTATGTCCGTTTGGACAATTAATTAATGTATTATATGTTTTAAGGTTATTAAACCTTCTATTGTAATTAAAGATGTTTATGGAAAAACAATTGGGACCTAAAGTGTTATTTAAAGCGTATTAAAAAGGAAAAATTTTTATGGGCCGGTTTTAATATGGTTTGGGTCGTTACAAGTGGTATCAGAGCATGGTCTAAGGGATTTAGGCGACTTGAGTAGGTGCCTAGACTTAGACTTTTATGTGTGCTTATTTGTTGCGAGACTTGTAGGATTACGGGTCGGAATAGGTTATAGTTAGTGCCTTGTTGTAGGTGGACTAACGTCGATATTGGTAATGCGGATATTATTAATATATTAATTGTGTTGTGATAATAATTCTCGCGTATGTGTATATCGCGTAGAATTTTGTTTGTGTTTGTTTATATCATCGAGCGAGGCGGTCGTTGTACTAATGAGTTGATACGGCGTGTGTGCGTAATAAGGACTTGCACACCTTATTACGGGTGCAAATCGTGTCAAACAAGTGATGTACGACGAGTGTTTAGCAAGATGGACCGGTGTGGAGTGTGTGTTTTATACGTTCGTGATCTAATCGCTTTGCATTCCTTAGAATGGCAACGGGAAATGGGATCGAGACGAACGATTTGGAGTTTAACTCTAGAGTTGCGGCCGCCGTTGCAGAGCAAATGAGTGCGTTTCGAGAAGAACTGGATAGGAAGTATTCCGAATTTCGGGGTAGTAGTGAAATGGAGCGTTGTCTTAAGAGCTTCATGAGGACTAAACCCTCGATGTACGACAGAAAACCGGATCCTTTGGTAAGCACAACTTGGATCTCGGATGTCGAAGGGTGTTTTCGTACTATTGAATGCCCTCCTGAGAAGAAGACGAGACTCGCTACTAGTTTGTTGCGGGGTAGGGCAAAGGATTGGTTGGATGGTAAGATTGATCTTGTCGGTGGTGAACCGTTTATGGCGTTATCGTGGGACGGGTTTAAGAAGGAATTCTTCGAGGAGTTCCGGACTTCAGCCGATTTATCGGAAATGCGTAATGAGTTGCGAAATTTGCAACAAGGTTCTATGGACTTGAATACTCTCAAGACGACCTTTATGGCGAAGGCTCGTTTTTGCCCGGAGTATTTGGGGAATGATAATTTATTGATGCAAGATTTCTATCGAACCTTGAATGATGACTTGAAGAATAAGATTAGCCGGGGTCACACGAAATTGTTTGCGGAATTATTCGCCGTGGCTAGAGGTTTCGAGTCGTATACGCGATCAAAGATTGGTGAATCTTCAAGTGAGAGAAGGGTTGTTTCGTATGGTGCTCCGAGTAAGAGGACTAAGGGTCTGAGTGTGAGAACGGGTGGTATGCGGACGGGTATACCGGATTCTAGTGCATCTAGATGTTACAATTGTGGCATGAGGGGTCACAAGTCTTGGGAATGTTCGGTACCAAAGGGTGATGGTATGGTGTGTTTCAATTGCCAAGAAGAAGGACATCGTAAGTCGGAATGTCCCAAGTTAGCGGGGACGGGTGCGGCAAGGAGACGTTAAGGTACGTTTCGTTTTAATAAATATGCCCTTTGATTATTTATTATGCGCCGTTGAGTTTGAGTTTATTAAATGCATTGTGTTGTGCATGTGGTTGTTATGGGTGACGTTCCTAATGGAAGTACCCTATGGTGACGTTTGATTGCCGGGCGAAGGGCGTGAGACTTGGTGCAACCAAGCATTCCTTAGTATCTGGGAAATGTTTCTACCAAGCCATGGAAATGGGTTTTGGTGTTCGATTGTTAAGCGCGTGTTCGCTATAATATGGAAGTTGATGAACCATGAGGTTCGTCGGGTGGATTGGAACTCGAAAAAGATCGAGTGTTTGATCTCGATGTATGTTGGTAAAGGAGTCTACGTGACGCGACATTAGGTGCCTTTTATACCTACTAGCGTGGTGTTCGACTCCGATTGTGTTGTGGTTACATTGTACTTAGGGTACCGGAATGAAACCCTTAGGTACATGAGTGACTAGGTGGAAATTGACAAACTAGAGCAATTGGATGATTGCGAGGGTGTGGTTTGTGTAATCGTGGTACACTTTTTGTTCTAAGTGTTTAAGGATTGATTGAAATCCATCGTGTGCTCAAGGCTGGAGCAAGATATGGTGATGGGTAGTGTGAGCCTAATCGTTTGTAAAGTCTACCTTTGGTAGCATTGTACGGTTGTACGAGGTGCGGATATGGAATGTAGTTCCAAGTGGGGGAGTTACACTTCCGCACGAGGAAGTTTTAGTGTGAGATTTCGGATGATGCTTTTGGTAGATCCGGGAAATGTTGTCGAGAACTGGTTTTGGTCGATTTGTAGTAGATTACAATTTCGGATAAATTGTACTTTTGGTTTGGATTTGAATTATCACCGAGGTGGTAATGTGGTAAATCTCGTTGAGAGATAATGTACGTGTTTGGTGAGCAAGGTGAAATCCTTCGGTTAAGGGAGGTGTGTGTCGGATTCTCTTCTAGAGAATTATTGTTTTGTGCCTATGTTTGATATAGGTGGTTGTTGCTCGAGTGTGTGAATGGTTAGTGGTATCTGTTAGGATTCACTATGGCGTAGCAGAGCGCGATGTTACGCTACTCGTCGTTCGAGGCCAAAAGGGCGTTGATTGATGAAGCATGACTTTCGGAGTCCGCTGACTTCATCATGGTATTGGTGATTGATGAAGCATGACCTTTAGGGTCCGCTGACTTCATCATGGGAGTATGCGATTGGTGGAGCATGACCTTCGGGGTCCGCTGACTTCATCATGAGTGAGGTGTTATATCGATGAAGCATGACCGTTGACGGGGTCTGCTGACTTCATCCGGTGTTGAGATTGGTGAAGCATGATCTTCGGGTTCGCTGACTTCATCATGGTAGTGGATCGCGTGTGGTTTCGGATTCACGATGACGCGTGTGGGTTCGGTCATCTTATTGTGGAAGTGAGTCGCGTGTAGTTCGGATTCACAAATGACTCGTGTGGTTTCGGTCATTGTATTGAGGAATGAGTCTCGTGTAGTTCGGATTCACAAATGACTCGTGTAGTTCGGTCATTCCTCTGGGATAGTGACTCTCGTGTAGTTCGGATTCACTAAGGCGCGTGTAGTTCGGCCAATCCCGATTGTTGTTGTGGTGAAGGTAGTGAGTCGCGTGTAGTTCGGATTCACTAAGGCGCGTGTGTTTTCGGCCAGCCTTCGTGTCGTGTGATCTATTGGTTGTTTGATACACCAATGGTGGGGTCGTAAGGACCATGTTGTGTGAACTATCGGTTGTTTTATACGCTGATGGTGGGGTCGTGAGGACCGTGTTGTCTGATTAGTGATGCGATAGCCCTGTTTCGCTCACATGTTGCTACGGGTGTGACGATAGTCGATTTTCTACACCTTGGGATTAACGTTACCATAGTCGTTTTGGGCGTTATCGGTCTTAACCGTTTGTTATGATGTTACGGTAGTTGCGTATTGGTCGTATTGCGCACTACAAGGGATGTTTAGTGATTAGTGTTACCCGTAAGGATTCGTTTGGTTTGGTCTTCATCGCTTCAGGTTGTTGACCTTAGGTTGAGACTTGGTTGTTTTTAGCGTCGTACTCGGTAAGGGTATGCTAAGGAATTGATATCTCGATACGAGATTAGTTGAGTTTTTCCGATGTGAGGGATTGAGTTAGTGCTAGTGCTCGGAATTGGAATTTGATAAATCGCGGGTGACGAATTAGCTGTTAAGGGTAACTCTTTGAGAAGAATTGTCTAAGGGATCGTTGTAAACTTCGGTTGTTACGTGTATTGTACGTCCCGGGATGCGATCAAGTGTGTAATTTGTCATTGGATTAACCATTGGGTTAGCGAATTTGTGGTAAAAGTCGGTTTGAAATGCATGATCGACGACCATTGAGTGTGGGTCCGTTTGGGTTCATGACTAGGATCACGAGGACGTGATAGAATCTAATTGGGGGAGAGTTGTAACACCCCGTTTTCCCCGTATATGATTTATAGGTGAATTGGGTATGTACGATAGGCGTATGAAGGGTTCGGGACATTTTCTAGTGTTAAGTCTTGTGTGAGGAGAAGATGACTCAGATCGCACCTTGTGTCGCGGCGCGATAAAGGAGGCCGCGGCGTGGCAATGGACTGAAATTGAGATCAGAAGTAGGACAAAAAATGATCCCAGACCTAGTTACAGGTCGCGGCGCGACGAATTAGGCCGCGGCGCGGTAAACTGTGCGAGCAAGCACCGAATTCTTGTAATTTTAAATGAAGTTCAAAGGCAATTTGGTCTTTTCACATTTGAGCCAGATTTGAGGCTTTAACCCCATCCACTCCTTTCATTTCCTAATTTCTTTTCCCTTTTCATTTCATTTTCCTCTCAAAAACTCAAATACCCATTGGATTCAAAGGGATTTTTGGAAAGGAAGAAGCGGGATTTGATCTTTGGCGTAGTTGACTAGGTTGTTCTCCTCGTTCTTGGCTACACGGTGATACTAGTGGTAAGCTCTAACTCCGAATTTCATTTTCGTGTTCATCATTCAAATTTGGGGCTTTTGATTGTATGATTCATAGATGGAACCCATTTAGTTGTTAATTGGAGATTAACACCAAGATTTGGGTTTATAAGTGTTAAAGGCGGGTTTTAAATTGGTTAATGATTTAACCATGTTTAAGACTTGTAAATGGTGTACAATCACTAGCATTAGTGATTATTGGTGTTTTGGAGACTTTTACGGTTTTCGTGGTTGACTAATTTTGACTAGAGTCAAAATTAGGGTTTGTTGAGGATTATGACCCGAATGTCGATTCGATGAGTTTTGTAAACTTAAAATGGATTAAATTGAAGTATAAAACTGAGTGAAACATGTTTTGTTGTCAAAACTTGTAAATGGTGAAATTTTGACCTTATGGGTCAAAATTAGGGTTTATGGGCGATTTTGAGAACGATAAGTGTTTAACACTTGTGTTCGGGTTTAATTGGCATATTAGGACCATTATCACCTGTGTTAATTATTATTGGTTAGTTTGGGCGTGGTTTGTACTTGGAGGTGCAATTGGGTCGAATTTGCACTAAGTGTCAAATTGGATTGGTTTGTAAATCCAATCTAAGTGTGTTGTTGAATTTGTGATAATGGAATAGGTACTTTCCATTGACGAGTTGCGGGTTACTTGGAAGCATTCTTCAAGGCGACAAGGTGAGTGTTAATATCCTATATGCATATGTAGGTGTAGGATGGGTGCGGGTCGGGTGAAGTGGTTCTCGGTTATAGAGCTTACTTCACATATAGGTGGTTTTGATGGACTTGTGTATAGGTCCAATTGGCACGGTTGTGCATTTTTGTTGACTACCTTTGGCGAGGTGCACACTATGTGTGTACATCATCACACTTGGTTGTGATGTGGATGACCCTGATGTGGTGGATTTTATAATCCCGTGACCGTGGGTTTTGATGTTGAGAAGTGAATCGCGTGTAGTTCGGATTTACGATGACTCGTGTAGTTCGGTCATCTTATTGAGGTAGTAATCTCGTGTGGTTTCAGATTACTAAGGCTCGTGTAGTTCGGCCAACCTCGATGTTGTGAAGATAATAATCTCGTGTGGGTTCGAATTACTAAGGCTCGTGTAGTTCGGCCAATCTTCATTGTGGCATTTGGTATTTGGTAATGGGTTAAGGGGTTAACCTTATTCATTTTATATTGTTATATATATTAATGTAATGTTGTGTTGTAGCTAACCCCCCCGGGTGTAGCTTATTGGCGTTGTTCACATCGTCGTTGGTGAACTTATACTTCGTTGATATCCTTAGCTTGTTGCTTAGAGATCGTAATGTATGCTTAGCGTAGTTGCCTTATACATGGATGCTTCGGTATGCGGTATTTGATATTTGTGTGGCGTGTCCATTTTATACATATATATGTATGTAGTATATTATCATTCACTAAGCGTTAGCTTACCCTCTCGTTGTTGATATTTTTATAGGTTCGCGTGATGGCGGCTCGGGTAAGCTTGGGGATTAGAGATCTTGGCTAGGTTGCTTAGAAGATCTTACTTTTGTATTCGATTAGGATTTGGGTAGCGTAGTCCCAAATCACCATGCTCGGTTTTGGTTGGAAACTAAACTAGTCGGGTCGTGTATGTCCGTTTGGACAATTAATTAATGTATTATATGTTTTAAGGTTATTAAACCTTCTATTGTAATTAAAGATGTTTATGGAAAAACAATTGGGACCTAAAGTGTTATTTAAAGCGTATTAAAAAGGAAAAAATTTTGTGGGCCGGTTTTAATAAGGGTTGGGTCATTACAACGAATTTCTGAAATATTTTGAATTGATTGATTAAAGATATTTATACCTTAAGAATAAACGGTAAATTTCGCAGTGATGTAATAAATTTTTGTATGATATCAATAATTTCGGTTTCGCATACATAATTTTATTGAATATCAATTTAATACTTTATAGCGAACGATTCAGCGTTTATTATCAAAAGGTTAAAAGCAATAAATAAAAATAAATAAAAACTGTACATACTTACTTATGGGATAGAATTCTCAGAGACCTGCTTTAGCCGACTCATAGGAGAGTCGTGTGAATTGGTTTTCCATAGCTACATAAGAGTAACCTCGATTCTTCAATAACTTTTCTTCTAAACATATGAACGGTCCTTCTCTGCATAGAGTAACAAATTCGGTATTTGAATATGTTTGATTGTTCGAACATTTACCTTCGTGTGACCATTTTCCGTATTTATGACATCTTTCAAGGTGTCGTGCTCTTCTTTTTATTGAGGATTTTGATTTTCCTTTACCAAAATGTATCTTATGATGATCTTTCCTGAGTTCTTTCCTCACTTCGTCCATTTTGCCTCTTATGAATGATACCAGTTCACTCGGGAAGATGTTATTATTACGTTTAGTAATCATAGCGTGTAGTAGTAGACCATGGTTCAGATCAAAGGAATTCTTCATCTCGTAAAACCTAAAAAAAAATAAAAACTCAGAATGGAGGGAGAAGACTAGTTCTTTAGGGTCTGCTAGGGAAAGACCATTCGGATTCCATTCTCGAAAACTACATGAGAACAGAAAATCTAACTCTAACAGAAATACATATTACCCTTAAAAGATTCGAATCTTCCCACACTTAGTTAGCTGTGGTGTCAAAATTGTGATTAACTTCATCTTCAACTTCCATTGGATTATCTATGTAATGTTTAACTCTGTGACCATTAACTTTAAATTCAATTCCATTTGAATTTATCAACTCTATTGTTCCATATGGGAAAACTCTTTTGACTATGAATGGTCCAGACCATCTTGATTTCAATTTTCCAGAAAATAGCTTGAATCGTGAATTGAAAAGAAGAACTCTGTCTCATTCTTTAAATTCTTTTGAACTTCTGATTCTTTTATCATGCCATTTCTTCATTCTTTCTTTAAAGATTAACAAATCTTCGTATGCTTCATGTCTCAATTCTTCTAATTCGTTTAGTTGACTTAACCGTAGATGTCCGGCTTCATGTAAATCAAGATTACACGTCTTCAAAGCCCAAAATGATTTGTGCTTAATTTCTACTGGAAGGTGACATGCTTTTCCGTAAACGAGTCTAAAAGGTGTGGTTCCAATTGGAGTTTTGTAGGCTGTTCTAAAAGCCCAGAGTGCATCCTCCAATTTCATTGACCATTCCTTCGGATTTGATCCTACGGTTTTCTCTAGAATACGTTTTAATGCTCGTTTGGTATTTTCAACTTGTCCACTTGTTTGTGGATGAAAAGTGGTTGAGATTTTATGAGTTACACCATAACTTTTAAGAACTTTCTCAAGTTGATTATTACAAAAATGAGTACCCCGATCACTTATTAAAGCTTTCGGTGTTCCGAACCTAGCAAAAAGACGTTTTAAGAAGTTGACTACAACTCGTGCATCGTTAGTTGGTAGAGCTTGTGCTTCCGCCCATTTAGATACATAATCAATGGCAACGAGAATATAGAGATTATTATGAGATTTTGGAAATGGACCCATAAAGTCAATACCCCAAACGTCAAATACTTCACATACTTGAATGACATTTTGTGGCATTTCATCACGTTGACTTATTTTTTCGGCCCTTTGACAAGCATCACAGGATTTACAAAGAAGGTTCGCGTCTTTGAAAATTGTAGGCCAATAGAATCCAGTGTCGTAAACTTTTCTTGCTATGAGTTGAGGCCCATAATGCCCTCCTGTTGGTCCTGTGTGACAATGGTTTAAGATTTGACTAGCTTCATCCCCGAATACACATCGGCGTATTATTCCATCGGAATAACTTTTAAACAAATGTGGATCTTCCCAAAAATAGTGTTTTATATCACTAAAGAATTTCTTTTGTTTTTGGTACGACAACCCTTTTTTAAGGAATCCACACACTAAGTAGTTTGCATAGTCTGCAAATCATAGAATTTCATTATAATCTATCTTCAATAGATATTCATTAGGAAAGTTATCTTGTATGGCCGATTCATTTAGAACTTCTAATTCGGAATTTTCAAGACGAGAAAGATGATCAGCGGCGAGATTTTCTGCTCCCTTTTAATCTCGGATTTCAATATCGAACTCTTGTAAGAGTAAGATCCAACGAATTAATGGTGGTTTAGCATCTTGTTTTGAAAATAGGTATCTAAGAGCAGAATGGTCAGTATAGACCACCGTTTTAGATAGTACGAGATATGAACGAAATTTGTCAAAATCAAAGACAATAGCAAGGAGTTATTTTTCAGTAGTTGTGTAATTCGTTTGTGCTCCTTGTAACGTCTTACTAGCGTAATAAATAGGTTGAAATCGTTTTTCAATCCTTTGTCCTAAAACGGCTCCCATTGCAAAATCACTTGCATCGCACATAAATTCAAATGGTAGATTTCAATTTGGATTTATCATGATCGGCGCATTAGTGATTTTTTCTTTAAGAATATTAAAAGATTTGATGCTTTCATCCAAAAAGATAAATGGAGCATCTTTTTCTAGGAGTTTATTCATAGGAGTTACAATTTTAGAAAAATCTTTTATAAAACGTCGGTAAAAACCGGCATGCCCTAGAAAACTCCTAACTCCTCTAACATTGGTGGGATGTGGAAGTTTAGAAATTACATCAACTTTAGCTCTATCAACTTCAATTCCTTCCTTTAAAATTTTATGACCAAGAACGATGCCTTCTCTAACCATGAAATGGCATTTCTTCCAATTAAGAACTAGATTTGATTGCTCGCATCTAATAAGCATTCGTTCAAGATTAACTAGACATGTTTCAAAAGTATCACCAAAGACTGAAAAGTCATCCATGAAAACTTCCATGCATTCTTCTATCATGTCGTGAAAAATTGCCATCATGCATCTTTGAAAGGTTGTAGGGGCATTGCAAAGTCCAAATGGCATGCATTTGTAAGCAAAAGTACCATAAGGGCTCGTGAATGTGGTTTTCTCTTGGTCCTCGAGTGCAATTGGAATTTGAAAGTATCCGGAGAAACCGTCAAGAAAACAATAGTAACTATTCCTGGCTAATCTTTCCAACATTTGATCAATGAAAGGTAAGGGCAAGTGATCTTTTCTGGTGGCGTCATTTAATTTTCTATAATCAATACAAACACGCCAACCTGTTACAGTCCTAGTAGGAATAAGCTCATTTTTTTCATTTGTGATGACAGTCATGCCACCCTTCTTAGGTACACATTGAACTGGGCTTACCCATGGACTATCAGAGATTGGATAAATTAAACCTGCATCTAGCAGTTTAATAATTTCTTTCTTAACAACATCTTGCATATTAGGATTTAGTCTTCGTTGGCTTTGCACATAGGTTTTATGACCTTCTTCCATAAGGATTTTATGTGTGCAATACGAAGGACTTATTTCTTTAATATCATGAATATTCTATGCAATAGCTGGTTTATGAGCTTTTAGCACAGAAATGAGTTGAGATTTTTCATTTTTCGTAAGAGAAGACGATATTATTACAGGTAATTCAGATTCACCATGTAAATAAGCGTATTCCAAATGGTTTGGAAGTGGATTTAACTCTAATGTCAGTGGTTCTTCTATCGATGATTTGTATCGATATCTGTCTTCTTCTTTTAACATTTGAAGTTCTTCTGTTGTTGGTTCATAATTATTAGCCATGAGTGCGGCTAACATTTCAGCTTCATCAATTGGTTCAATTCCTTCTCCTAAAGAACATTCTCCTGTTCCTTGTAATTCTGGAAATTCTTCTAACAATTCTGCATGTGAATCTATAGTTTGAATATAATAACATGTATCATCTGCAGATTGCGGTTGTTGCATGGCTCTATCAACAGAAAAGGTAACACTCTTGTCCTCTATACTTAGGGTTAGTTTCTTACCGAACACGTCTATTATTGCTTTAGCCGTGTTTAAGAATGGTCTTCCTAATATGAGAGGAACTCGAGAATCTTCTTCCATGTCCAGAATAACAAAATCTACTGGAAATACTAAAGTACCAACTTTAACTAGCATGTTTTCCATTATCCCTCTAGGATATTTTACTGATCGATCTACTAGTTGCATGCTTATTTGTGTTGGTTTTAATTCTCCAAGGTCTAGTTTAGCGTATAGTGAATACGACATTAAATTTATACTAGCACCTAAATCTGCTAATGCTTCTATTGAACTAAGACTGTAGTGACCCGAACTTTTCCATGTTTATATACATTAATTGAGATTGATGTTTACATGATTAAATGTTTCCAACATGTTAAGCAATCAAACTTGTTAAGACTTGATTAATTGAAATATGTTTCATATAGACAATTGACCACCCAAGTTGACCGGTGATTCACGAACGTTAAAACTTGTAAAAACTATACGATGACATATATATGGTTATATATATAGTTAAAATGTTTTTATTATAAGTATGTATCTCATTAGGTATTTTAACAATGAGTTATATACATAAAAATGAGACTATTAATTTAAGAAACTCGAAAACGATATATATAACGATTATCGTTATAACAACGTCTTACTAGGTACATATGAATCATATTAAGATATTGATACACTTGGTTAATTATGTTAAATGATAAGTAAATATATTATTAAGTGTATTAACAATGAAATACATATGTAAAAATAAGACTACTAACTTAATGATTTCGAAACGAGACATATATGTAACGTTTATCGTTGTAACGACATTTAATGTATATATATCATATTAAGAGATATTCGTACATCATAATATCATGATAATATAATAATTTAAAATCTCTTTTGATATTATAAACATTGGGTTAACAACATTTAACAAGATCGTTAACCTAAAGGTTTCAAAACAACACTTACATGTAACGACTAACGATGACTTAACGACTCAGTTAAAATGTATATACATGTAGTGTTTTAATATGTATTTATACACTTTTGAAAGACTTCAATACACTTATCAAAATACTTCTACTTAACAAAAATGCTTACAATTACATTTTCGTTCAGTTTCATCAACAATTCTACTCGTATGCACCCGTATTCGTACTCGTACAATACACAGCTTTTAGATGTATGTACTATTGGTATATACACTCCAATGATCAGCTCTTAGCAGCCCATGTGAGTCACCTAACACATGTGGGAACCATCATTTGGCAACTAGCATGAAATATCTCATAAGATTACAAAAATATGAGTAATCATTCATGACTTATTTACATGAAAACAAAATTACATATCCTTTATATCTAATCCATACACCAACGACCAAAAACACCTACAAACACTTTCATTCTTCAATTTTCTTCATCTAATTGAACTCTCTCAAGTTCTATCTTCAAGTTCTAAGTGTTCTTCATAAATTCCAAAAGTTCTAGTTTCATAAAATCAAGAATACTTTCAAGTTTGCTAGCTCACTTCCAATCTTGTAAGGTGATCATCCAACCTCAAGAAATCTTTGTTTCTTACAGTGGGTTATCATTCTAATACAAGGTAATAATCATATTCAAACTTTGGTTCAATTTCTATAACTATAACAATCTTATTTCAAGTGATGATCTTACTTGAACTTGTTTTCGTGTCATGATTTTGCTTCAAGAACTTTGAGCCATCCAAGGATCCATTGAAGCTAGATCCATTTTTCTCTTTTCCAGTAGGTTCATCCAAGGAACTTAAGGTAGTAATGATGTTCATAACATCATTCGATTCATACATATAAAGCTATCTTATTCGAAGGTTTAAACTTGTAATCACTAGAACATAGTTTAGTTAATTCTAAACTTGTTCGCAAACAAAAGTTAATCCTTCTAACTTGACTTTTAAAATCAACTAAACACATGTTCTATATCTATATGATATGCTAACTTAATGATTTAAAACCTGGAAACACGAAAAACACCGTAAAACCGGATTTACGCCGTCGTAGTAACACCGCGGGCTGTTTTGGGTTAGTTAATTAAAAACTATGATAAACTTTGATTTAAAAGTTGTTATTCTGGGAAAATGATTTTTATTATGAACATGAAACTATATCCAAAAATTATGGTTAAACTCAAAGTGGAAGTATGTTTTCTAAAATGGTCATCTAGACGTCGTTCTTTCGACTGAAATGACTACCTTTACAAAAACGACTTGTAACTTATTTTTCCGACTATAAACCTATACTTTTCTGTTTAGATTCATAAAATAGAGTTCAATATGAAACCATAGCAATTTGATTCACTCAAAACGGATTTAAAATGAAGAAGTTATGGGTAAAACAAGATTGGATAATTTTTCTCATTTTAGCTACGTGAAAATTGGTAACAAATCTATTCCAACCATAACTTAATCAACTTGTATTGTATATTATGTAATCTTGAGATACCATAGACACGTATACAATGTTTCGACCTATCATGTCGACACATCTATATATATTTCGGAACAACCATAGACACTCTATATGTGAATGTTGGAGTTAGCTATACAGGGTTGAGGTTGATTCCAAAATATATATAGTTTGAGTTGTGATCAATACTGAGATACGTATACACTGGGTCGTGGATTGATTCAAGATAATATTTATCGATTTATTTCTGTACATCTAACTGTGGACAACTAGTTGTAGGTTACTAACGAGGACAGCTGACTTAATAAACTTAAAACATCAAAATATATTAAAAGTGTTGTAAATATATTTTGAACATACTTTGATATATATGTATATATTGTTATAGGTTCGTGAATCAACCAGTGGCCAAGTCTTACTTCCCGACGAAGTAAAAATCTGTGAAAGTGAGTTATAGTCCCACTTTTAAAATCTAATATTTTTGGGATGAGAATACATGCAGGTTTTATAAATGATTTACAAAATAGACACAAGTACGTGAAACTACATTCTATGGTTGAATTATCGAAATCGAATATGCCCCTTTTTATTAAGTCTGGTAATCTAAGAATTAGGGAACATACACCCTAATTGACGCGAATCCTAAAGATAGATCTATCGGGCCTAACAAACCCCATCCAAAGTACCGGATGCTTTAGTACTTCGAAATTTATATCATATCCGAAGGGTGTCCCGGAATGATGGGGATATTCTTATATATGCATCTTGTTAATGTCGGTTACCAGGTGTTCACCATATGAATGATTTTTATCTCTATGTATGGGATGTGTATTGAAATATGAAATCTTGTGGTCTATTATTATGATTTGATATATATAGGTTAAACCTATAACTCACCAACATTTTTGTTGACGTTTTAAGCATGTTTATTCTCAGGTGATTATTAAGAGCTTCCGCTGTCGCATACTTAAATAAGGACGAGAATTGGAGTCCATGCTTGTATGATATTGTGTAAAAACTGCATTCAAGAAACTTATTTTGTTGTAACATATTTGTATTGTAAACCATTATGTAATGGTCGTGTGTAAACAGGATATTTTAGATTATCATTATTTGATAATCTACGTAAAGCTTTTTAAACCTTTATTGATGAAATAAAGGTTATGGTTTGTTTTAAAATGAATGCAGTCTTTGAAAAACGTCTCATATAGAGGTCAAAACCTCGCAACGAAATCAATTAATATGGAACGTTTTTAATCAATAAGAACGGGACATTTCAGTTGGTATCCGAGCGTTGGTCTTAGAGAACCAGAAAATTTGCATTAGTGTGTCTTATCGAGTTTGTTAGGATGCATTAGTGAGTCTGGACTTCGACCGTGTTTTCTTTAAAAATGATTGCTTAACATTTTTGTTGGAAACTATATATTTTTAACATATGAATATTATGTGATATATTAATCTCTTAACGTGTTTGATATTATGTGATAGATGTCTACCTCTAGAACAAGTCCCATTGACTCACCTAATAATAATGAAGAGTCAAATGTAAATTGGAATGATTTGTGGACTGATTCACAAGTTCCCGAAGAGGAACCGGAAGAAGAGTCGGAACCGGAAGAAGAATCGGAACCGGATGAAGAAATAGAACCGGTGGGGGAAATAATAAAACGGTTAAGTAAAAGAAAATCCTCAACCAACCGACCAAAGTTAATTATGGTCAATGGTGTTTCCGCCAAGGAAGCAAAATATTGGGAGGATTACCAATTCTCCGATGAATCGGATTTCGACGAGAATTCCGATGATGTTATAGAAATTACCCCAACTGAATTTAAAAAGGCAAAAGAAAATAATAAGGGAAAGGGCATAAAAATAGAGAAATCTAATTCCAACCCCGATGAACTTTATATGTATCGTCAACCCCCGAAGTCCTTAAGTTGTAACAATGACCCGGGAACCTCTAAACCACCAGGTTTTTCTAAACCAATGTGGATCACGACGGCTCGTATTAGGGGAACATCATATATCCCTAGAAACTTGGCAAAACGAACCAAAACCGAAGAAGAAGAAACGAGCGAGTCGGAATAAGATAGTTGTATTCGTGTGGTGTAATATATGTAATATAGTGTTCGTATGCTTTATGATATATGTAAAAATTGCTTGTATTAATAAGTATTTTTTTATGAATCTAACTCTTGTCTATTTTACAGTTTAAAAACACAAAATGGATAGACAACCCAATATTTTAAGAGACCTACCCGGAGACATGATTGATGAAATCTTGTCTAGAGTCGGCCAGAATTCCTCGGCACAACTATTTAAGGCGAGATCAGTTTGTAAGACATTCGAAGAACGTTCCAAGAATGTCTTGGTTTATAAGAGACTTTCGTTTGAAAGATGGGGGATATCACATTGGGAAACCCATAAGTTACGATGTGTTTACTTTGACGCATATATTGCGGGGAACCCAAATGCTATTTTACGCAACGGGTTAAGAAATTATTTTGACTCAATATATCCGAATATTGGACTTCGTGATTTAGAAAAAGCGGCTAACATGCAACATAAAGAAGCATGTTATGCTTACGGATTAGTAATGTTCGCTTCTCACCAAAGTGAGAACAAGAACATCGGGCTACAACTATTAAACAAAACGTTTCCACAAGTGACGGAGTCGGTAATTGGGGTAAGAAATGAGGTTTTTAGATTATTACGGGACTGTTGGACATTACGTAACCCTCGTCCCTTTGATGACGCTACAACACGCTGTCTTATCAACGGCCATAACGGTTATGTTGCACAAGACCAAGGATGGGAAGTAGTCCTAGTAAAACCAGAATGCATGACTTGTTTCTGGACGTATGAATTACGTGTCTTTATTGCCTTTGCTGAACGACTTGTGTACTAGCTAGAATTATCTTCACAACTATCTTGTATCAAAGTTATTGTGTGCTATATTTCATGCTTTATGTAAAATAAGCGGTATTGTAAGTTTGTAAAATATTGTATAAAAGTTTGAACGCGAAATATTATTATAATCAGTTTTTCATATAGAATTGTAGTAGTTGAATTGTATATTAGCTACTAAGTATGAACTTAACGGGTAGGTACTACCCGAATTTAAACTTATAAAACGCTAATATGAAGAAAAAGCTTTTATAAATGAGTTCATATTATGCTACGAAATACTATTAACTACTCTTAATATTCTGTATGATTAACTTGTTCCATTTAACTATTTTGAAGGAAATGGCACCGACTACTCGACACACCGTGAATATGAATGAAGAGGAATTCCGTACTTTTCTAGCTTCAAACATAGCCGCAGTACAGGCTGCGCTACATACCAACAATAACCTTGGATCTAGCAGTACAGGAAATCGTGTAGGATGCACCTACAAAGAATTCACTGCCTGCAAACCTTTGGAATTTGATGGAACCGAAGGACCAATCGGATTAAAACGGTGGACCGAGAAGGTCGAATCGGTGTTTGCCATAAGTAAGTGTACTGAAGAGGACAAAGTGAAGTACGCTACACATACCTTCACAGGTTCTGCGTTAACATGGTGGAATACCTATCTAGAGCAAGTGGGACAAGACGATGCGTACGCACTACCGTGGTCAGCATTCAAGCACTTGATGAACGAGAAGTACCGTCCCAGAACCGAGGTCAATAAGCTCAAGACAGAACTTAGAGGGTTACGAACCCAAGGATTTGATATTACCACGTACGAAAGACGATTCACAGAATTGTGCCTATTGTGTCCGGGAGCATTCGAAGATGAGGAAGAGAAGATCGACGCGTTTGTGAAAGGATTACCGGAAAGAATCCAAGAAGATATAAGTTCACACGAGCCCGCCTCCATACAACAGGCATGTAGAATGGCTCACAAACTAGTGAACCAGATTGAAGAGAGAATTAAAGAACAGACTGCTGAAGAGGCCAATGTGAAGCAAGTCAAAAGAAAGTGGGAGGAAAACGGTGATAAGAATCACCAATACAACAACAACAGCAATTACAACAATAATCGCAACAATTATCCCAACAATCGCAACATCAATCGCAACTACAACAAACGGCCCAACAACAACAACAACAACAACAGCAACTACAACAATCATCCCAACAACAATAATAACCGCAACAACAACAACAATCAGAAGCAACTATGCCAAAGGTGTGAAAAGAATCACTCGGGGTTCTGCACCAAATTTTGCAACAAGTGTAAAAGAAATGGTCATAGCGCGGCGAAGTGTGAGGTCTACGGACCAGGGGTTAATAGAACGAAAGGAACAAATGGTGTCGGAACGAGTAATGGCGGAGCAAGTAGTGTCGGAGCAAGTTATGCCAATGTAGTTTGTTATAAATGTGGAAAACCAGGCCACATTATTAGAAATTGCCCGAACCAGGAGAACACGAATGGACAAGGCCGTGGAAGAGTTTTCAATATTAATGCGGTAGAGGCACAGGAAGACCCGGAGCTTGTTACGGGTACGTTTCTTATTGACAATAAATCTGCTTACGTTTTATTTGATTCGGGTGCGGATAGAAGCTATATGAGTAGAGATTTTTGTGCTAAATTAAGTTGTCCATTGACGCCTTTGGATAGTAAATTTTTACTCGAATTAGCAAATGGTAAATTAATTTCAGCAGATAATATATGTCGGAATCGAGAAATTAAACTGGTTAGCGAAACATTTAAGATTGATTTGATACCAGTAGAGTTAGGGAGTTTTGATGTGATAATCGGTATGGACTGGTTGAAAGAAGTGAAAGCGGAGATCGTTTGTTACAAAAATGCAATTCGCATTATACGAGAAAAAGGAAAACCCTTAATGGTGTACGGAGAAAAGGGCAACACGAAGCTACATCTTATTAGTAATTTGAAGGCACAAAAACTAATAAGAAAAGGTTGTTATGCTGTTCTAGCACACGTCGAGAAAGTACAAACTGAAGAAAAGAGCATCAATGATGTTCCCATTGCAAAAGAATTTCCCGATGTATTTCCGAAAGAATTACCGGGATTACCCCCACACCGATCCGTTGAATTTCAAATAGATCTTGTACCAGGAGCTGCACCAATAGCTCGTGCTCCTTACAGACTCGCACCCAGCGAGATGAAAGAACTGCAAAGCCAATTACAAGAACTTTTAGAGCGTGGTTTCATTCGACCAAGCACATCACCGTGGGGAGCTCCTGTTTTGTTTGTCAAGAAGAAAGATGGTACATTTAGGTTGTGTATCGACTACCGAGAGTTGAACAAACTTACCATCAAGAACCGCTACCCACTACCGAGAATCGACGACTTATTTGATCAACTACAAGGCTCGTCTGTTTATTCAAAGATTGACTTACGTTCCGGGTATCATCAAATGCGGGTGAAAGAAGATGATATTCCAAAGACTGCTTTCAGAACACGTTACGGTCATTACGAGTTTATGGTCATGCCGTTTGGTTTAACTAATGCACCAGCTGTGTTCATGGACCTTATGAACCGAGTGTGTGGACCATACCTTGACAAGTTTGTCATTGTTTTCATTGATGACATACTTATTTACTCAAAGAATGACCAAGAACACGGTGAACATTTGAGAAAGGTGTTAGAAGTATTGAGGAAGGAAGAATTGTACGCTAAGTTTTCAAAGTGTGCATTTTGGTTGGAAGAAGTTCAATTCCTCGGTCACATAGTGAACAAAGAAGGTATTAAGGTGGATCCGGCAAAGATAGAAACTGTTGAAAAGTGGGAAACCCCGAAAACTCCGAAACACATACGCCAGTTTTTAGGACTAGCTGGTTACTACAGAAGGTTCATCCAAGACTTTTCCAGAATAGCAAAACCCTTGACTGCATTAACGCATAAAGGGAAGAAATTTGAATGGAATGATGAACAAGAGAAAGCGTTTCAGTTATTGAAGAAAAAGCTAACTACGGCACCTATATTGTCATTGCCTGAAGGGAATGATGATTTTGTGATTTATTGTGATGCATCAAAGCAAGGTCTCGGTTGTGTATTAATGCAACGAACGAAGGTGATTGCTTATGCGTCTAGACAATTGAAGATTCACGAACAAAATTATACGACGCATGATTTGGAATTAGGCGCGGTTGTTTTTGCATTAAAGACTTGGAGGCACTACTTATATGGGGTCAAAAGTATTATATATACCGACCACAAAAGTCTTCAACACATATTTAATCAGAAACAACTGAATATGAGGCAGCGTAGGTGGATTGAATTATTGAATGATTACGACTTCGAGATTCGTTACCACCCAGGGAAGGCAAATGTGGTAGCCGATGCCTTGAGCAGGAAGGACAGAGAACCCATTCGAGTAAAATCTATGAATATAATGATTCATAATAACCTTACTACTCAAATAAAGGAGGCGCAACAAGGAGTTTTAAAAGAGGGAAATTTAAAGGATGAAATACCCAAAGGATCGGAGAAGCATCTTAATATTCGGGAAGACGGAACCCGGTATAGGGCTGAAAGGATTTGGGTACCAAAATTTGGAGATATGAGAGAAATGGTACTTAGAGAAGCTCATAAAACCAGATACTCAATACATCCTGGAACGGGGAAGATGTACAAGGATCTCAAGAGACATTTTTGGTGGCCGGGTATGAAAGCCGATGTTGCTAAATACGTAGGAGAATGTTTGACGTGTTCTAAGGTCAAAGCTGAGCATCAGAAACCATCAGGTCTACTTCAACAACCCGAAATCCCGGAATGGAAATGGGAAAACATTACCATGGATTTCATCACTAAATTGCCAAGGACTGCAAGTGGTTTTGATACTATTTGGGTAATAGTTGATCGTCTCACCAAATCAGCACACTTCCTGCCAATAAGAGAAGATGACAAGATGGAGAAGTTAGCACGACTGTATTTGAAGGAAGTCGTCTCCAGACATGGAATACCAATCTCTATTATCTCTGATAGGGATGGCAGATTTATTTCAAGATTCTGGCAGACATTACAGCAAGCATTAGGAACTCGTCTAGACATGAGTACTGCCTATCATCCACAAACTGATGGGCAGAGCGAAAGGACGATACAAACGCTTGAAGACATGCTACGAGCATGTGTTATTGATTTCGGAAACAGTTGGGATCGACATCTACCGTTAGCAGAATTTTCCTACAACAACAGCTACCATTCAAGCATTGAGATGGCGCCGTTTGAAGCACTTTATGGTAGAAAGTGCAGGTCTCCGATTTGTTGGAGTGAGGTGGGGGATAGACAGATTACGGGTCCGGAGATTATACAAGAAACTACCGAGAAGATCATCCAAATTCAACAACGGTTGAAAACCGCCCAAAGTCGACAAAAGAGCTACGCTGACATTAAAAGAAAAGATATAGAATTTGAAATTGGAGAGATGGTCATGCTTAAAGTTTCACCTTGGAAAGGCGTTGTTCGATTTGGTAAACGAGGGAAATTAAATCCAAGGTATATTGGACCATTCAAGATTATTGATCGTGTCGGACCAGTAGCTTACCGACTTGAGTTACCTCAACAACTCACGGCTGTACATAACACTTTCCACGTCTCGAATTTGAAGAAATGTTTTGCTAAAGAAGATCTCACTATTCCGTTAGATGAAATCCAAATCAACGAAAAACTCCAATTCATCGAAGAACCCGTCGAAATAATGGATCGTGAGGTTAAAAGACTTAAGCAAAACAAGATACCAATTGTTAAGGTTCGATGGAATGCTCGTAGAGGACCCGAGTTCACCTGGGAGCGTGAAGATCAGATGAAGAAGAAATACCCGCATCTATTTCCAGAAGATTCGTCAACACCTTCAACAGCTTAAAATTTCGGGACGAAATTTATTTAACGGGTAGGTACTGTAGTGACCCGAACT
This sequence comes from Rutidosis leptorrhynchoides, assembly GCF_046630445.1. NCBI lineage: Eukaryota > Viridiplantae > Streptophyta > Magnoliopsida > Asterales > Asteraceae > Rutidosis > Rutidosis leptorrhynchoides. Next base: position 417,400,204 of record NC_092336.1, read on the forward strand.
TTTCCATGTTTATATACATTAATTGAGATTGATGTTTACATGATTAAATGTTTCCAACATGTTAAGCAATCAAACTTGTTAAGACTTGATTAATTGAAATATGTTTCATATAGACAATTGACCACCCAAGTTGACCGGTGATTCACGAACGTTAAAACTTGTAAAAACTATACGATGACATATATATGGTTATATATATAGTTAAAATGTTTTTATTATAAGTATGTATCTCATTAGGTATTTTAACAATGAGTTATATACATAAAAATGAGACTATTAATTTAAGAAACTCGAAAACGATATATATAACGATTATCGTTATAACAACGTCTTACTAGGTACATATGAATCATATTAAGATATTGATACACTTGGTTAATTATGTTAAATGATAAGTAAATATATTATTAAGTGTATTAACAATGAAATACATATGTAAAAATAAGACTACTAACTTAATGATTTCGAAACGAGACATATATGTAACGTTTATCGTTGTAACGACATTTAATGTATATATATCATATTAAGAGATATTCGTACATCATAATATCATGATAATATAATAATTTAAAATCTCTTTTGATATTATAAACATTGGGTTAACAACATTTAACAAGATCGTTAACCTAAAGGTTTCAAAACAACACTTACATGTAACGACTAACGATGACTTAACGACTCAGTTAAAATGTATATACATGTAGTGTTTTAATATGTATTTATACACTTTTGAAAGACTTCAATACACTTATCAAAATACTTCTACTTAACAAAAATGCTTACAATTACATTTTCGTTCAGTTTCATCAACAATTCTACTCGTATGCACCCGTATTCGTACTCGTACAATACACAGCTTTTAGATGTATGTACTATTGGTATATACACTCCAATGATCAGCTCTTAGCAGCCCATGTGAGTCACCTAACACATGTGGGAACCATCATTTGGCAACTAGCATGAAATATCTCATAAGATTACAAAAATATGAGTAATCATTCATGACTTATTTACATGAAAACAAAATTACATATCCTTTATATCTAATCCATACACCAACGACCAAAAACACCTACAAACACTTTCATTCTTCAATTTTCTTCATCTAATTGAACTCTCTCAAGTTCTATCTTCAAGTTCTAAGTGTTCTTCATAAATTCCAAAAGTTCTAGTTTCATAAAATCAAGAATACTTTCAAGTTTGCTAGCTCACTTCCAATCTTGTAAGGTGATCATCCAACCTCAAGAAATCTTTGTTTCTTACAGTGGGTTATCATTCTAATACAAGGTAATAATCATATTCAAACTTTGGTTCAATTTCTATAACTATAACAATCTTATTTCAAGTGATGATCTTACTTGAACTTGTTTTCGTGTCATGATTTTGCTTCAAGAACTTTGAGCCATCCAAGGATCCATTGAAGCTAGATCCATTTTTCTCTTTTCCAGTAGGTTCATCCAAGGAACTTAAGGTAGTAATGATGTTCATAACATCATTCGATTCATACATATAAAGCTATCTTATTCGAAGGTTTAAACTTGTAATCACTAGAACATAGTTTAGTTAATTCTAAACTTGTTCGCAAACAAAAGTTAATCCTTCTAACTTGACTTTTAAAATCAACTAAACACATGTTCTATATCTATATGATATGCTAACTTAATGATTTAAAACCTGGAAACACGAAAAACACCGTAAAACCGGATTTACGCCGTCGTAGTAACACCGCGGGCTGTTTTGGGTTAGTTAATTAAAAACTATGATAAACTTTGATTTAAAAGTTGTTATTCTGGGAAAATGATTTTTATTATGAACATGAAACTATATCCAAAAATTATGGTTAAACTCAAAGTGGAAGTATGTTTTCTAAAATGGTCATCTAGACGTCGTTCTTTCGACTGAAATGACTACCTTTACAAAAACGACTTGTAACTTATTTTTCCGACTATAAACCTATACTTTTCTGTTTAGATTCATAAAATAGAGTTCAATATGAAACCATAGCAATTTGATTCACTCAAAACGGATTTAAAATGAAGAAGTTATGGGTAAAACAAGATTGGATAATTTTTCTCATTTTAGCTACGTGAAAATTGGTAACAAATCTATTCCAACCATAACTTAATCAACTTGTATTGTATATTATGTAATCTTGAGATACCATAGACACGTATACAATGTTTCGACCTATCATGTCGACACATCTATATATATTTCGGAACAACCATAGACACTCTATATGTGAATGTTGGAGTTAGCTATACAGGGTTGAGGTTGATTCCAAAATATATATAGTTTGAGTTGTGATCAATACTGAGATACGTATACACTGGGTCGTGGATTGATTCAAGATAATATTTATCGATTTATTTCTGTACATCTAACTGTGGACAACTAGTTGTAGGTTACTAACGAGGACAGCTGACTTAATAAACTTAAAACATCAAAATATATTAAAAGTGTTGTAAATATATTTTGAACATACTTTGATATATATGTATATATTGTTATAGGTTCGTGAATCAACCAGTGGCCAAGTCTTACTTCCCGACGAAGTAAAAATCTGTGAAAGTGAGTTATAGTCCCACTTTTAAAATCTAATATTTTTGGGATGAGAATACATGCAGGTTTTATAAATGATTTACAAAATAGACACAAGTACGTGAAACTACATTCTATGGTTGAATTATCGAAATCGAATATGCCCCTTTTTATTAAGTCTGGTAATCTAAGAATTAGGGAACATACACCCTAATTGACGCGAATCCTAAAGATAGATCTATCGGGCCTAACAAACCCCATCCAAAGTACCGGATGCTTTAGTACTTCGAAATTTATATCATATCCGAAGGGTGTCCCGGAATGATGGGGATATTCTTATATATGCATCTTGTTAATGTCGGTTACCAGGTGTTCACCATATGAATGATTTTTATCTCTATGTATGGGATGTGTATTGAAATATGAAATCTTGTGGTCTATTATTATGATTTGATATATATAGGTTAAACCTATAACTCACCAACATTTTTGTTGACGTTTTAAGCATGTTTATTCTCAGGTGATTATTAAGAGCTTCCGCTGTCGCATACTTAAATAAGGACGAGAATTGGAGTCCATGCTTGTATGATATTGTGTAAAAACTGCATTCAAGAAACTTATTTTGTTGTAACATATTTGTATTGTAAACCATTATGTAATGGTCGTGTGTAAACAGGATATTTTAGATTATCATTATTTGATAATCTACGTAAAGCTTTTTAAACCTTTATTGATGAAATAAAGGTTATGGTTTGTTTTAAAATGAATGCAGTCTTTGAAAAACGTCTCATATAGAGGTCAAAACCTCGCAACGAAATCAATTAATATGGAACGTTTTTAATCAATAAGAACGGGACATTTCAAAGACTACCCAGAAAACATGGAATTGTGAAACTTCCTGGATCTGATAATTTTTCTGGTAGCTTATTCAACAGCACTGCAGAACAATTAGCATTCATTGTAACAGCCGAGAGTTCTTCCATTTTCTTTCTATTTGTGATTAGATCTTTCAAGAATTTAGCATATCTTGGCATTCCTGAAATCATATCAATGAAAGGAAGATTGACATTTATTTGTTTAAACATATCCAAGAATTTGGATTGCTCGGCTTCAAGTTTTTGTTTTCTCATTTTACTTGGGTAAGGAAGCGGAGGTTGGTATGGTTTAACATAAGGTTTAGCCTTAATTGTGTTATCTTCATTAACCTTTTCAACTACCGGTTATGTTTCCTTCTCTTGATCAGGTTGTGGTTCTTGTGTAGTAGGAATAGAGTCATCAGAAATTTCAGGTATTTCAGGTGGTTTAAGTGTAATACCACTTCTCGTGGTAATGGCTTTAGCTGTTTCAATCCGGGGGTTAGCATTTGTATCGCTAGGTAGACTTCCTGGTTTCCTTTCACCTATCAACCTTGCTAGGTTGCTTACTTTTTGTTCCAGATTTTGGATTGACGCTTGTTGATTTCTAAATGCTTGAGTATTTTGTTCATTCGTTTGTTTCTGAGATGTGAAAAATTGAGTTTGAGATTCAACTAGCTTCGATATCATATCTTCTAAATTTGTCTTTTTATCATCGGTTTGTGGTGGTTTAATTGGAAAAATAGGTCTTTGCTGATTGTAAGTATTGTTGGATACTTGTTGATTACTAGGACCTTGTTGGTTGTTGTATGGAACATTTCGGTTATAATTCTGGTTTTGATTGTAGTTTGGTCTTGGCGGTTGATAATTATTCTGATAATTATTTCCAGGCCTTTGGTTTATATATGAAACATTCTCTCTTTGTTCCATTGTTTGTTCAATACTGAGACAATCTTTTGTCAAATGTGGTCCTCCACACTGCTCACAACTAATTCGTATAGCGTGAATATCTTTAGTCATCTTTTCCATTCGTCTCTCAAAAGCATCTATCTTTGCAGAAATGGAATCAAAGTCATGGCTAGAATCGGCTCTAGCCGCTTTAGATGATCTAACGATATCTTTTTCTTGATGCCACTCATGTGAGTGGGAAGCAGTGTTATCAATAATTTTATAAGCTTCAGTTGCGGTTTTCTTCATAATGGAACCACCAGCTGCTATATCGATGTCTTTTCTTGTAGTAATATCGCATCCTTGATAGAATATTTGTACTATTTGATAAGTGTCTAAACCATGTTGAGGACATCCTCTAAACAACTTTCCAAATCTTGTCCACGCCTCATATAGAGTTTCATTTGGCTTTTGCGTGAACGTAACAATTTCTCCTTGAAGTCTCACGGCTTTAGATGTCGGAAAGAATTGTTTAAGAAATTTTTCAACTAAAGCATCCCATGTATCAATCGCCCCTTCAGGTAACGATTCTAACCGATCTTTGGCTTCTCCCTTTAAAGTTCAGGGAAATAACATGAGATAGATCTGTTCATCCTCAACTTCTCTGATTTTGAATAGAGTACAGATCCTATTAAAAGTTCGAAGATGTTCGTTTGGATCTTCCTTCGGCGCACCACTAAATTGGCATTGATTAGTTACCATGTGTAGGATTTGTCCTTTGATTTCATAATCTGGTGCATTAATGTCTGGTTGAGTAATTGTGTGACCTTGGCCAGTGCGTTTAGCTCTCATTCGGTCTTCCATACTTAGAAGTTCCAGATTTTCCATGATTGAATTTGTTGAATCTGAATCACTAGAGGATTCTAATTTAATGGTTTCTTTCTCAATAATCTCTGGATGAGTAATTTGTGGTTCAGGAGGAATGATTAGTGGTTCAGGATCTCTGAATTGTCCCTGAATATCCTCCGGATTCTCAATTGTGAGGTCGGGTTCAAAAAATGGATTATCGGAAATTTGAATTGGAGTACTTGGTTGACTAGATGACGATTCTAAAGAAAAATCAACGGCGACAATGTTGGCTAGATGTCTTGATCGAGTTAGAGGTGGTGAACGTATGAAAGGTGGTGAACGCTTTGCTCGGTGCATTTACTGAATATCTTATTAGTTATAAAAGATAAAAATTATATAAGTTATCAAATTAATAGACTTTTCTGATTTTTCCCACGTTTCGAATAACCAATAGATGCAGCAGGTAGCCAGGACCCTTTAAATCGGAAGCCCACAACTCGTCACTAACAAATCCAACTATTACTACGAACCAGAAAATTTTGGATGTCTATCAATTTAACCACTTAAAATAATTTTTTGTCAAAGAAGATAAAGAAAATTGTATGTCCTAAAAACTAGAGCATCGAGAAATAAGAAAGAAAAAGAATGCGTCGAAAAACGTCGAAAAATAAAAGGTCGAAAAATAAGCGTCGAAACTTAAAAGTCTAAAAACTAAAAATTAAAACTTACGTCTAAAGGTATTAAAGCTTAAAAGGAATTCTATATCCAAAACGGCAATAACTTAATTAGGCACTAAAACTTATTTAAAACTAAAGCGATAAACGACGTTGTAAAATTCTAAAGCGTCTAAGTCTTAGTCTAAAGAAAAAGCACTTAAGGGATTTTACGGCAAAGCCTAAAAAATTTAGAAATAAAAATAACTACGATAAAAACTAAGTTTAAAAACTAAGTACGAACGAAAAATATACAATATATGAATAAATGATTAAAATATACAATTTATAAAAAGATAAAAAAATGATAAAATTATTTATTTTTATAAAAATATTATTTTATATTATTATTTTATAAAAGTATTAATTTTATATATTAATAAAACTAATTAAAACTTAAAAATACTAAATAAAATAAACTAAAACTTAATTATTAAATAACTAAACCCTAATTAGGGTTTAATAATAATAATAATTAATAATACTCCGTAATTAATTTCAGTACCAGGTCAGATCAGGCGTGTCAGATCAAGCCATGCGGTCGCATGGGTTTATACCTTCACTCTCATGCGATCGCATGGTGTGCAGGTTCAGATCAGATGTAGGCCAGAAAAATGCAGGTTCAGCGTATAATTTTTTTTTTTTACTTTTTATTTTGATTTTTTATTTTCTTATTTTATAGAAAATATAATATAACTAAAACTTATAAAAAAAAACTTATTAGTTTTTGTAACTAAAAAAAACTTTTTAATTTAAACTCTTAAAATATAGATAAATATTTTTCTTTTTTTATGTTTTTATATTTTTTTGTTTCTTTTTAAAACTTTTATAAATTTATTTTTACAAAAATAGATTAAAACTAATTTTTTTAATAACGTTTCGCTTTCGGTGTCCCCGACAGCGGCGCCAAAAATACTTGATGTTATGCGAGGTGTATACGAAATAGTTATATTTTTATTGTGAAATATTATTAAATACGATACAATTTTACACAAGTTATTTATTTATTATTAGAGTGGATATACCTAAACCTTGCTACAACACTATAGACAGTGTACCTAATCGTACAGTAGTGCAATTTTTAGTAAGTCCGGTTCGTTTCGCAGGGAGCTAGCTGAGTCTAACGCTATATTTATTTTAAACTATATTTGAATATATATATATATATATATATATATATATATATATATATATATATATATATATATATATATATATATATATATATATAATATTATTATTATTATAAAAGGGGGTTTTTACCGTTTAATGACCGGTTTATCGATTTTATGTCTTAAGTCACAATTAAAACCTAATGTAAAATATTAAAAATAAATATAACTTAATTTAAAGCGTAAAGTAAATGATGATAATAAAATTGCGATAATTTAAAGTGCGAGAAATAAAATGACGATAAATAAAAGTGCGATAATTTAAAGTGCGATAAATATGAAATAAAGGAATTATGCTTATTTAAACTGTAATCATGATGTTTGACTTGTTGATTTTATGTTTATTACCATGGGTTAATTGTCCTTTGTCCTGGATTATTCAATATGTCCATACGGTTTTTGTCCATAACAGTCCATCAGTCATAAATATAAAGTGCGAGTGTCCTCGTCAAATTATCCTTATACCCGAAGTCAAATATTCCAACTAATTGGGGACTTCAACTGTAACAAGGTCTTAATACTTTGTTTAATAATTACACCAGGATATCGACTGCGTGTAACCCAAGGTTTTAATACTTTATTAACAATTACACCAAGTGTCCTTGTATGTAATCCACCCCTGTTTTAATGAGTCCATTGACTATTAATCCATTCCCGTGTCCGGTTAAATAAACGATCATTAGTATTTATAAATATCCCGCCCATCGTGTCCGATCGAGTGTATATGGTTATTTATATATACGTCAAATTGTAAATCTCTATATTAAATTAACGAACTATTATTCAGTTAAACAAATATAAAGCCCATTAATAGTCCATAGTCCAATTTCTACAAGTGTCGGTCTTTTGTCCAAACCCCAATTATGGTACAAAGCCCAATTACCCCGTCTTAATATTTAGTCCAACATCACGATTACTTCGATTTAAATAAGCATAATAATAACTTAGCTAAGAGACATTATTTTAAAAAGGTTGAACATAACTTACAATGAGTATTAATCACGTAGTGTTACACGGACAGAATTTTGACTTACAAACTTACAACATTCGCCACTATAACCTTATTATTATTAACTTAAAATTAAAATTAAAATTAAAATTAAAATTAAAATATAAATATAAATATAAATATATATTGAGAGTGAGAGAGATTGAATTATATTCTGTGTGTATATCATTCGTCCGAAAAACGTTTCAATTTATAGATGTGGCTAGCTATCTCCTGCCATGCGATCACATGACTTTACTCCTCCAGGCCATACGATCGTATGGCCCCCTGGGACAGCTCACACTCACTTGTTTGCTAGTTTGCCGACGGTTTTTAATATATAATATAATATATATATATATAATTTTAAGAATTATTTATATATTATATTATATTAATGTGCATAGTTGACTTGTCATTTTAGCTCCGTTGCGTTGCGCGTTGATAGTTGGTTCATGTCCCGGTTTCGAATTTTTGAACGTCCTTTCGTACGATTTAATATCTTGTACTTTGCGTTTTGCGGCTCGTACTCTTGTAACTTTTAGACGTTTCTCATCAATAATTTGAACCTCTTGGATTGTACTTTGTACTTTTTAGCGTTTTGGTCGTTTGCGTCTTCAATTCGTCGAATCTGTATTTTATCTTCACCTTTTATTATTTAAACGAATATCACTTGTAAATAGAACAATTGCAATTAAAAGCTTTTCTTTCTTGAGGGATAATGCTATGAAATATATGTTCGTTTTTAGCATTATCAATATGTGAATTAAGAAACAGACTCCCGTAATAGTGCAGCTCAAATATCATCACCCTCTTATCATCGCCACCTCATCTTCCATTATCAACATCATAAAAGACAGCTCACGGCAATAGTATTACTTTGTGTGAATATTTAAGTATGATCATGAGTTTCATCTTTATTTACTTCTTCTTCGTGTTTTGATTTTTCAACAGAAACAGATGTAATAACAGTTGCAAGGGTTGTGGAATTCAGCGACAGTGGAGATGGTGTTATGTTGGTGATTGGTGCATTAACAGAAAACAACAGCACAGTAGTTGTTATCATGCAATTGTGGTTGTTTGATTTGGTGGCGATTTGAAAACAGAAACAGCGAAAAATATTGGAGTAGTTTTACGGCTGCAAGTTTGATTCTTCTCAGCCTGATCATAAACAGAAAAAGAATTGTAGTTGATGTTGATTCAATGAAAAAGAAAGGTAGATGGAGAGAAAGGGAGAGAGAAACGTGATGGTTGTTTCGGTGATGGAAGTCTTCAAGCAAGAAATCGAAGGGTTTGATGATGATGATTGACAAATAGGATGATGAGGCATGGTGGTGGTTTGGATGTTCGAGTGTGAACCAGAAAGAATGAAACAGGATATGAACCGCATGGTGATGGTGATTCTTGGGTGATGTTTGGGCTACAAAACAGAAGGCAAATGGCAGTAACAGTAATATAACAATAGCAGCTACAGCCTAATTAATGGTGGTGTTCAAATGGTGGTTCTCTAACGGTAATAAATGGGTGTTTTGTGGTGACCGTTTGAAGATTCATGTTGTGATGACGATGAAGGTGATGGTGTGCCAAGGTAGTGGTTGTTTGATGATGTTGTTATGGTGGTGATTGGTGTTGTAGTGGAAGAAAGTGGTGATGGTACTCTGCGTGGTCGAAGAAGAAGAAGTGTGAGACTAGTTGGTGGTGATCTTATGTGTATGCACTTGTATAAATATATAGCAAATATACATCTATAATTTCTATCTCTGTAAATTGTTTAAGAATTAAGATTGAGATATTTGTGAAAGAAGTCAAAAGCAAAAAGTAACACAGTATCCAAATTTGAATTCTCGTGAACTTAATTTAGTGAAGCTGTTTGCAATCTCTATCTCCCTATCATTCAATGTCTACACATAATACAATAACTAATTATAATATTAATAATAATAATTAATAATAATAATATAATAATAATAATTAAATATTAATTTGAAATTAAAAGATAACTAAAAGTTAGATAACACAGTAAGCAGCGAATTCATTTGGTTTATTCTACTGACACCTTTCTCACGGAGTGTATATTGTACTCCGTTGTTAATTTGTGGTGGGCAAAAGTCTTCATAAAAATCCTAAATTATTTTTCAGTAATTATCTTTATTTATTTCAGTCATTATGGTATAAAATTTGATCATTAATTTATTAAATAAAAATTACATCAACTGTCCCTCTCAATTATGGGTCAAATATGAAATGTGTTAAAACTTAACAAATAGTTCCTAAATACATTTTTAATAAGCCTAAAATTTATAGAACTCAGTTTCGTATCACCGTTTATTTTAAAATTACATAGGTTTGAATTTAACTTGCTTAATATCAATCGAAACATCAAACGAGTAATACAATCATTTAATATTTATTTTTAATATGCTTTATATATATATATATATATATATATATATATATATATATATATATATATATATATATATATATATATATATATATATATATATATATATATATAATAATTATTATAATATCCTATTTTTATTTTATTAATTTTTAATAACAACAACATATAATACTTCAAATTATATTTTGAATTATTATTTATATATACATACACACATATCTATTTACAATTAATTATTCGTGAATCATCGAGAGCAGTCGAAGGTCAAATGATTTCACAACATAGTTCAAAGATTTTGAAATTCAATTTAATCGACTTTGCTTATCATGTCGAAACCATATAGAGATTAAGTTTAAATTTGGTCGAAAATTTCCGGGTCGTCACAGTACTTACCCGTTAAAGAAATTTCGTCCCCGAAATTTGATAGAGATCCTCATGGTTGACAATAAGTATGTTTTCATGACGAATATGAGTTGATAAATAGAGTTTTATCATCCTTGAGTAATATGAATGAAACAATTCGATTACTCGAAACGTACGAGTGAAGCTATCACAAAAGAGTTAAATGAATAAATGCAGATTCGTCTTGTCTGGTGACGTAGTCACGGTTGATTTCCGAAATTCAAGGGATTTAAATAAAATCTTCGTAATAAGGTTTGGTTCTTCGGTAATTAAGGAAATTAGGATCATCTTTGGTTAAATGCGATAATCTGTTTTGATTATTTTGTCGGATATTTCTCTATAAATCCAACCTCTTCATTTCCTTTATATTATGGACTTCCATCCTTTTGTTTTCTCTTCCCGACTTTAAGTCAAGCGAATAATGGTCCAGAATTCGTAGATATGAATTTCAGGATGAACATAGTTAATGTTCTAAGAAAGAAATGGTAATAGCACAATCTGACTTGTCAAATTTACCAGCATTCAAGAGAAAGATAGGACTATCAAGAAAATACGTTCTTGATATGTTTGGAGATGAGGTAGAATGTAAGAGTCATGTAACATGGCGCATGATGATGTTATGATCTGTGAATCATCACGTTCCATTAGAAACTCAGCATGACTTACTGTAATATAATCACATTGATCAAGTGTCATTATATTATACTAACTCATGCTTCAGTTCCCAACACTACTTCAAAAACATTCATATTTTAAATTCAAATATTTCAAAATTTTAGAAACTAAAATAGTTTCCTTTCTGATGTAACGCAGATAGCACGAAGAGATAAATTATTTTAGATAAGAATAGTCATGAAAATATTTTCAGAAATATCGAGAATATTTATAATGAAAGATACGATAATATCCTAGAATTTCTAATATCAGAAGATGATGAAGTAGATTTGTCCGCATAGGTTTAGAGTTAGGAGCAAGGTATTCATTAATGACTTCAGCAGATACTGAATCATTTGGATTCTTTGAAGGTAGGTTTAGTCTTTATGATTTATCCATAGTCTCCTTCATGGTTTGCTCAATCTGTTTTCCAGTTCCAACTTTTCTGAGCTTTGCCAGCATACTATTCTTTATCATCAAACTTCCGACTGTTAAAGTCATTTACAGTTTTTGTTGCTTCTTTCAGCTTTTTCAAGATTCAGAGTATTGATTCGTAGACTAGGTGCTTTTCAGAATTTCAGAATGGAAGATCATAATTCTAAGGGATAAATGTTATATGTAAACATATAAGTGTTGATGTAGAAATGTTGCGAGATTCAAAATACCGATTGCTGATTCCTGGTACTTGGTATGGCAATTCTCGTTACAGGATGTAGATATGGGGTTTCATGAATAAGTTTAGTGATTTTTCAGAGAGATTTAAACCGAAAAGTGACGAAGTTGCTAATACATCTGCTGTAATATGGTGGAATATAAAAGATTCTCCGGTAACAATAAAAGAGCATGCATTTATATCAAGGTTATAATAAGTCTAGTCTGACTGAAAAGTCGAAGTTGACTTGCTGGAGTTGTGACAAAACTGGCTAATTTGAAAAAGAATTGAAATGTTATTTTCGGTAATAACAATGCCAAAGAGCGAGCACATATACGTGTTAAACGTTTACTCAGGTTCCGAGTGTTTTCAGGTGCCTGACTATATGTATCAATCTTTTCTTCTGTAGATAAAGTGCGATTGGTTCATCCTTTCGATTGAGGTGTTTTCAAGAATCATGAAAGGTTTGTACGTAGATTGTAATCGTCAAGATACAAACGAGGCTTACAATGAAATAAAGTGGCAAACTTGAAGAAATGTTTAGTTTCATATGTTATAATCAATATTTTAATTCATTTTAATTGTCCAATGTTAGTAGTCCACAGTTAGCAGTTCAACAATTCATATATAGTTTAATATATAATATTCAAATTAATTAATACGTATCGTGACCCATTGTATACATGTCTCAGACTCGATCACAACTCAAGGTATATATATTATTTTAGAATCAACCTTAACCCTGTATAGCTGATAGTGCTCCAAATGAACATATATTTAGGCACAATATCCTTTCAATATGTAAAGTTTTCAGTTGCAATTGTTCTATTTTCAAGTAATATTCGTTTAAATAAATAAGTGCGAAGACTGAAGACGCAAATAAAGATTTGAAGATGCAAATGACCAAAAAGCTCAAATATACAAGATACAATCCAAGTGGTTCCATTTATTGATAAGAAACGTCTAAAAATTACAAGAGTACAAGTCGCGGAACGCAAAGTACAAGATATCTAAGCATACGAAAAGGCGTTTGAAAATCCGGAACCGAGACATAAACCAAGCATCAATGCGCGAGTCAACAGACCTAAAATTACAAGTCAACTATACACAAGAATATAATATAATATATATATAATTATATAAAATTATATATATTATATTATATATTAAAATATATCAGCAGACTACGTTTTAATTAAGAAATGAGCTGGCCAGGCTGTCCATGCGAGTGCATGAGAAATAGGCATAAAACTCATGCGAGTGCATGAGCCCATGCGAGTGCATGAGATTTGCACTAAAACCCCATGCGATCGCGTGGGGTTCAGGATCAGAAATTTTGCTTATAAAATCCAGGCTTCTGTCGAACGAAAAATACAAACCAACGCCACAATCATATCTCTCTCCCTATATATATAATATAATAGAACAATAGTAACAATACTACTCTAGAAAAGTCATCTCTAAAATCAAAAATACTTGATGTGTGCGAGGTGTAGTACGAAATAGATTATATTTTACTATGAAATACTATTAAATACGATACAATTTTACACAAGTTATTTATTTATTTATTGAATAGATATACCTAAAACTTGCTACAACACTTATAGACAGTGTACCTAATCGTAGAGTAGTGTAGTTTTAGTAAGTCCGGTTCGTTACACAGGTAGCTAGCTGAGTCTAACAATATTTTTATTTTAAACTATATTTGTGTGTGTGTGTGTGTGTGTGTGTATATATATATATATATATATATATATATATATATATATATATATATATAAGTAATATTATTATTGTTATAAAAGCGGGGTTTACCGTTTAGTGATCGGTTCGATTTTAAGATTTAAATCACAGTTAAAACCTAATGTAAAATATTAAATATAAATATAACTTAATTTAAAGAGTAAAGTAAATGACGATAAATAAAAGTGCGATAAAGAAAAGTACGATAATTAAAAGTGCAATAATTTGAAGTACGCAAAATAAAATGACGATAAATAAAATGACGGTAAATAAAAGTACGATGAGATATAAATTAAATGAATTATGCTTATTTAAACTTCCGTAATCATGATGTTTGACGTGTTGATTTTAATTTATTACCATGGGTTAATTGTCCTTTGTCCTGGATTATTTGATATGTCCATCAGGTTTTGTCCATAATAGTCCATCGGTCATAATTATAAAGTGCGAGAGTCTTCGCCAAATTAACCTTATACCCGAAGTCAAATATTCCCATTAATTGGGGATTCGAACTGTAACAAGGTCTTAATACTTTGTTTAATGAATACACCAGGTTATCTACTATGTGTAATCTAAGGTTTTAATACTTTGTTAACAATTACACCAATTACCCTTGAATGTAATCCACCCCTGTTTTAATGAGTCTAATGACTATTAATCCATCCCCGTATTCGGTCAAATGAATAATTATTAGTATTTATAGATATCCCGCCCACTGTGTCCAGTCAAGAATATGTGGTTATATATAAATACATCAAATTATAAATCTCTATATTAAATCAACGAGATATCATTTAATTAATATAAAGCCCATTAATAGCCCATAGTCCAATTTCCACAAGTGTCGGTCTTTTGTCCAAACCCCAATTATGGTCCAAAGCCCAATAACCCAGTCTTAATATTTAGTCTAACATCAACATTACTTCGGCTTAAATAAGCATAATAATAACTTAGCTACGAGACATTAATTTAAAAAGGTACAATGAGTATTTATTGCGTAGTGTTACACGGACAGAATTTTGACTTACAAACTTAAAACATTCACCACTATAACCTTATTATTATTAACTTAATATTAAAATTAAAATTATAATTAAAATATAAATATATATTGAGAGAGTAAGAGATAAGATTGAATATGGTGTACATAATTCGTCGAATTTCGCTGCTATTTATAGAACTGGCCAGCTACAGTAAGCCATGCGATCGCATGGGTTTAAGGCATGCAGGCCATGCGATCGCATGGCCACCTTCTCCTGCTCACAAATCATTTAAAACGTGGGCTGCTCGGTTTTATTTAATATATAATATAATATATATAATTTTATATAATTATATATATTATATTATATTCTTGTGCATAGTTGACTCGTAATTTTAGGCCCATTGCGTCGCGCGTTGATAGTTGTTTCATGTCCCGGTTCTGGATTTTCGAACGTCCTTTTGTACGATTTAATATCTTGTACTTTACGTTTTGCGGCTTGTACTCTTGTAATTTCTAGACGTTTCTCATCAATAATTTGAACCACTTGGATTGTACTTTGTACTTTTTAGCTTTTTGGTCGTTTGCGTGTTCAAATCGTCGAATCTGTCTTTTGTCTTCACCTTTTATTATTTAAACGAATATCACTTGTAAATAGAACAATTGCAACTAAAAACTTGTCTTTCTTGAAGGATAATGCTATGAAATATGTGTTCGTTTTTAGCATTATCAAATATTCCCACACTTGAGCGTTGCTTGTCCTCAAGCAATATAGAACTTGAATATAACTTTACTAGAATCACTTCTTTATTCTTCACACTTTGTACATCAGTGATTTTAATACGGCGGTATGAACAATGATAGTAACGATGTGGTTTACAGTCCCACATGACTATGAAAATTTAGATCCTTTAGGAAATTGGATCTTTATAAAAATATTTGATCTTTTGAAAATTCATTCTAGCTTTTACCCTAGATAAGTTTTTCGGAATAACCCTTCACCGGTGTTTGCAAAATGTTTTTGTGGGTTTTGCGGGTTTTAGATTTGAAAATTTTAGCTCAAAACTTATGGTTTTGTGTCACTCAATTGCTAACCTTGTATTAGGAAAGCAACACGTCTAGTATACTTGCAATGTATATTACCTTTCGGTAAACTACCGTCCGGTTGTAAAGGAAAGCGTTGAACAAGCAACTGTTAAGGCAATGTCTAATGACATGCTTTTGATTATGGTCTATAACACGTCGGATGCAATTACTATCCTTTGTAAGAGCAATAGTAAAGATCACCCTATAGTTTTTCAGTCTGGCACAAGGTCCTGTCTTCGACCATGCTATCCAACCACCGTTCTTACGGTTGACAACCGATTTGGTTCAGGTGACCTAATGAATTCCGGTGAATTCCTAGGACTCTACGTTCAATGGTAATGAACGCATTGAAAATGGGTTTTCAGAAAACAAATCGGTTTGTAATTTGATCAAAATATTTTCTTGTTCAAGCTCGAGTTTAGATATCATCGAATTCCATGAGTTTGAATTCTCAATTTTTAAGGTCAATCTCAAGGATTGAGTAATATCAGGCTTTAAAAGCTGATTTTTAATCTTTAAGGAGATTATCCTTTCTGGGGATCTGAATCATTAGTCTTATAAGCTAATTTGCATGGTGCCCCCTATTGTACGAGACAAATCCTCTCATGGTTAGGATAAGTCTGACCACATGGCGACCCTGTTTGATGCTGAGATCCGTGAATTTCCAGCTGATTTTCGATAAATCTTTTCAAGGTTTTTCGTAGACCCTACAATTGGTCTGGACGAAAACTTCCTGACCTAAATCAAGAAGCGCGTATCTTTTTCTCGGAAGACTTTACTTCCTTTTAAATCAAGTGGCACATTTCTTTCAAATATATCATAAGAAATCGGGTAAAACTGATTAAAATCGTCCAAAACAAAAGTACCTTCAATTATTTGTACAAAAATATGTGATATATGATTTAAATAACTTGGTAAATTTTTCCCACACTTGACTTTTATATTTCTTTCTTTGCCTTTTTATTCTCTTCTATTCCAATTTAAATGAATTCACGCGTTTTGGGTTGTTTCTCAATTTATGTCCTTTCCTAGGTAACAATAATCTCGGTGTTAACACCTAGTTTTATCGTTATAAATATGTATAAACATGATTTTGAGTTCATTTAGTTGAAAAATTATTAAAAATTTTACTAGAAGTGGGTAGTCAGTATATAAGACTAGGGCTGTTCTTTATTATCAGAGAGCACTAGATTCTAATACAACTACTGCGTTACTAGTAAAGTTTAACGGTGGTTATTAAACCAAGTGTATAAGTCAAATTTTTTTTTAAACCGAAAGAATTTAATCCCTTCCCACACTTAAGATCTTGCAATGCCCTCATTTACAAGAAATCAGTAACAATTTAAATTATTGAGGGTGATTAGCGTAGAAAAATGATTAAATTTTACCAAAGTTTCCAAACATATTGTTGTTTGTTTGAATGATAAATGGTGCACATCATTTGTTCATTCCTGCAATTGTTATTTCACATATATTTTGCATCTTGTCGTCAAAATTAGTTGCTTTTGCTGAACTTAATGCCAGTCTTTGAAAATGCGCTGTTTTACCTGTTGTGTACAATTCACAATATACATACAATACAAATATAAACATGCATGGTAATTTGAAATGGGACTTAATATCCCACTTTCAAATTACAAAAATGAAATATTAGTACAAGATAATAAAAATGTTAAACATTACATAAAAGTATCAAAATGTTAAATGTTTAACATAAATAGATAAAAATAATAAAAGATAAGAAATCACTAATGGAACACTATTGATTTGGATAGGGATTCCAGTTCATATCATCGCTCGGGTGCCATGGTTGGTGATAGTTGTCCTGGTAGGCTTGATTGGGGTCGTACAGGTCAAAGGGTGGTCGCATGTTGGGCTGATGTGGTGGATAAAAAGCAGGCCGAGTTAGGATGTAGTTATTTGGTACCTGATATGATAGCTGACTCATGATTTGGTGCTGACGAACTTGCCAGCTATCGTGTTGACGTCGCCTATATTGCTATGCTCATCCCTGGCTCTCCACTGCTCATACTGATAATGCCTAGTCTGGTTATTCATTTCTACCTCATCTACATGTTGGAAGACATCAGTATAACTATCCCTAATGACATCCCTAATGTCATCTGCTTCCTTCATCTCCTCATCTGAACCCCTCTCTACCTGTGGATGGTTGCCCTGATATGGTATTGGCATATTGTGCCTCCGTTTTAGTACCTTTGCACCCTGATAAACCTGCAAACCTATAGTATCGGTTTGTTCCTCAACCACCATCATTGGACCCCCGTGTTCCCTATCTACACCTAAATACTCTCTAATGAGAGTAATAAAAATGCCTCCTCCTATTATTCCCCCATCCTGTATTCCTTCCACAACTTTGGACAAATAAAACCCAATACAGTAGGAGATATTAACAAAGCCTCTTGTGTCTCGAATGCACTTAAGGTAGAATAAATCGTTTAGGGTCACTTTCTCCTTGTTTCTACCTCTTTGTGTAATCGAGTTTGCTAAAAATCTATGTATTATACGGAGCTCTGCTTTATTAATATCTAAATAGGAGTGTCTTCCACCCCGCGTAAACACATTAAAATTTGACATACGCCTCCATATTACGTTAGCGTCAAAATCCCTATCTACCCTCTCACCTTGATAAATTAAAGTTGTACAATCAGGTGATAATAATTCAGCGGGGGTGTAAATCTGTAAAGCTCTAGCCATGTCTAGCATAGACATCCTGTACATCCTACCTCCAAGTAAAAATCTAAGAAAAGTCTTATCATCTTACCTATCTACATCCTTATTTAAGGCTATAATACTCATTAGCTCACCACACCACTCCTTATATACAGGCCTACGAGTGGTAAATAAACCTTCCCAATCAGGAAAAGAAGAGTTGCCATACCTTTGGATTAGTAATAGCGTAACTGGGTTAGCTAGGTTGACCCTTTCCAAAGGCTCCCAATCTATTACCCTTGGTATTTTCACATTTTTGGTGCAAAGCTTAAATTTGTTACGTTGGTACGTCGAGTAATCTCTCCAGCTTCGATCAAATCTAAGATTGGGATGTAACTCCTCTTCATGATTCTCGAGTGCTCTATTACATGGTGAACTGGAAATATTATGTAGGCAATAAAAAATTGTGGTTCTGGTTCATAGTATGGCACGTGTTGATCATAATGTTGTTGTTGTTCAGGTTATGGTTCTGGTTGTGGTTCTTGATCAGGTTCTTGTTCATGTTGTCTAGACGATAATGCACCGTCCGTATCTGTATTTCTCTGCAAAACACATTAAACACAAAATTTGTGCATCCAAATATGCATTAGTGTTAGCAAAATAACAAATTAAAACAATTACAATAACATGTTTAATTCATATTAAACTTATACTCATTTTCATATTTTCTACAATTTTTCAAATACGCATTTATGAAAATGTATACAAAGTTTATAAGCATTCAACTCAAATAACATGTTAAAATAACCATTACTAGCAATTAAACGAGTTTCAAATAACAATTACATCAATTTAATCAAGTTCATGAATTTTAGACTTAAAAAGTCCACTTTGATGTTCAAAAAGCATGTTTAGGATTAAAGTTTGGATCATTTAGAAACCTAAACATGTTACACTACTTAATTTAGCAATAATTCATAACAAAAATCGGCCATAACCTATTTATATCAAAAAGCCCCAAATTGCTCAAGAACACAAACCCTAGATTTCTAAAAATTTTGAAGTTTAAGGCTTCAAATCATGACAAATAGCATCAATCTAGGTTATACAAGCATAATATACTAATAATTTAACTCTAATTAAGCTAGAAATCATCAAAATTAAATTAGGACAATTAATTATAATTATCACAAAAATTAGGAAATTTAGGAGTTTGTGGGTGAAATTTCTACCTTTTTGCTCCCCTATCTAAAGAAAGGCATGATTGGAACGGATTATAGCAAGAAATTTCGTTGAATTTGGTTGAAAAATGATGATTTTAAGGAGAGTTTTGAGAGGGTTTCGTGAATGTGTGTGGGGAAAGTGTGGGAGACAGAACCAGTCGACTGATTTTATGCATCTGATCTGTCCATGGTCTCCATACGATCGCATGGGTTCCCAATGCAAACCCCATGCGATCGCATGGGGTATAATATTGTAATTTTTTTTATATAAAAACCTTTATCTTGTAAAACAATTAATTAATTTATTTTTAAAATTTTGTTTCTTTTTTAGACTGAGGTCGTTTCGGTACGTTGACGTAGTTCGTTCCTCGATAAAATTTTAAAATTTGTCATTTTAAAGCGTTTGTTTTAAAGGCAAAGATTTTTGGGATTTTTTTTTTTTATGTTTTTGGCATACTTTAAATCAATAAGGTTAAAAATAATGATAATAAAATTTCTCGTCCCGCCCTCTGGTAAAGCAATTTCGGTTCAACGACCTAGTCTTCAACTCACGATGAATTTTAGAAATCATATTTTTAACTTAATGAAATAAAGTACATTTTTGTTTTTTAAATTCACACCAAACTTAAATTTAAAATGCATAAAATTTCATATAAATATTAATAATATTTATACATTGGTTTTACAACTTTATATTTAAAATAATATAGTTATATATTAATTTTAAAAACAAGGTAAAAATAAAAAATAAAAATCTTTTTGGTCTTTTATCCCACTTTAATCAATCAAATATTAACAAAAATATACGTCCCTCTTTTGGGTAAAGTAATTTTGGCTATATTACCTAGTTTTACTCTCGACGAATTTCTAAAATATTTTGGATTGACTGATTAAAGATATTTATACCTTATGAATAAACGGTAAATTTTGTAGTGATGCAATAAATTTTTGTAACAAATTCAGAATTGGAATGTGTTTTATTGTTCGAACATTTCCCTTCGTGTGACCATTTTCCGCATTTATTACATCTTTCAAGGTATCGTGCTCTTCTTTTTGTTGCGGATTTTGATTTTCCTATGCCAAAATGTGTCTTATGATGATCTTTCATGAGTTCTTTCCTTACTTCGTCCATTTTTCCTCTTATGAATGATACCAGTTCACTCGGGAAGATGTTATTATTACATTTAGTAATCATAGCGTGTAGTAGTAGACCATGGTTCAAATCAAAGGAATTCTTCATCTCGTAAAACCTAAAAGAAATAAAAATTCAGAATGGAGGGAGAAGACTAGTTCTTTAGGGTCTTCTAACTCTAATAGAAATTCATATTACCCTTAAAAGATTCGAATCTTCCCACACTTAGTTAGCTGTGGTGTCGAAATTGTGATTAACTTCATCTTCAACTTCCATTGGATTATCTATGTAATGTTTAACTCTGTGACCATTAACCTTAAATTCAATTCTATTTGAATTTATTAACTCTATTGTTCCGCATGGGAAAACTCTTTTGACTATGAATTGTCCAGACCATCTTGATTTCAATTTTCCAGGAAATAGCTTGAATCGTGAATTGAAAAGAAGAACTCTGTCTCCTTAAATTTTTTTGAACTTCTGATTCTTTTATCATGCCATTTCTTCATTTTTTCCTTATAGATTAACGAATTTTCATATGCATCACGTCTTAATTCTTCTAATTAGTTTAGTTGACTTAACCGTAGACGTCCGGCTTCATGTAAATCAAGATTACATGTCTTTAAACCCCAAAATGCTTTGTGCTCAATTTCTACTAGAAGGTCACATGCTTTTTCGTAAACGAGTTTAAAAGGTGTGGTACCAATTGGAGTTTTGTAGGCTGTTCTAAAAGCCCAGAGTGCATCCTCCAATTTCATGGACCATTCCTTCGGATTTGATCCTACAGTTTTCTCTAAAATACGTTTTAATGCTCGGTTGGTATTTTCAACTTGTCCACTTGTTTGTGGATGATAAGCAGTTGAGATTTTATGAGTTACTCCATATCTTTTGAGAACTTTCTCAAGTTGATTATTACAGAAATGAGTACCCCGATCACTTATTAAAGCTTTCGGTGTTCCGAATCTAGCAATAAGACGTTTTAAGAAGTTGACTACAACTCGTGCATCGTTAGTTGGGAGAGATTGTGCTTTCGCCCATTTAGCTACATAATCAATGGCAACGAGAATGTAGAGATTATTATGAGATTTTGGAAATGTACCCATAAAGTCAATACCCCAAACGTCAAATACTTCACATAATTGAATGACATTTTGTGGCATTTCATTACGTTGACTTATTTTTCTAGCCCTTTGACATGCATCACAGGATTTACAAAGAAGGTGTGCGTCTTTGAAAATTGTAGGCCAATAGAATCCAGCGTCGTAGACTTTTCTTGTTGTGAGTTGAGGCCCATAATGCCCTCCTGTTGGTCCTGTGTGACAATGATTTAAGATTTGACTAGCTTCATCCCCGAATACACATCGGCGTATTATTTCATCGGGACAAATTTTAAACAAATGTGGATCTTCCTAGAAATAGTGTTTTATATCACTAAAGAATTTCTTTTGTTTTTGGTACGACAGCCCTTTTTCAAGGAATCCACATACTAAGTAGTTTGCATAGTCTGCAAACCATGGAATTTCATTATAATCGATCTTCAAGAGATATTCATTAGAGAAGTTTTCTTGTATGGCCGATTCATTTAGAACTTCTAATTCACAATTTTCAAGACGAGAAAGATGATCAGCCGCGAGATTTTCTGCTCCCTTTTTGTCTCGGATCTCAATATCGAACTCTTGTAAGAACAATATCCAACGGATTAATCGTGGTTTGGCATCTTGTTTCAAAAATAGGTATCTAATAGCAGAATGGTCAGTATAGACCACCGTTTTAGCTAGAACGAGATATGAACGAAATTTGTCAAAAGCAAAGACAATAGAAAGGAGTTCTTTTTCAGTAGTTGTGTAATTCATTTGTGCTTCTTGTAACGTCTTACTAGCGTAATAAATAGGTTGAAATCGTTTTTCAATCCTTTGTCCTAAAACGGCTCCCATTGCAAAATCACTTGCATCGCACATGAGTTCATATGGTAGATTCTAATTTGGAGTTATCATGATCGGTGCATTAGTGAGTTTTTCTTTAAGAATATTAAAAGATTTGATGCATTCATCTGAAAAGATGAATGAAGCATATTTTTCTAGGAGTTTATTCATAGGAGTGGCAATTTTAGAAAAATCTTTTATGAAACGTCGGTAAAAATCGGCATGCCCTAGAAAACTCCTAACTTCTCTAACATTGGTGGGATGTGGAAGTTTAGCAATTACATCTACTTTAGATATATCCACTTCAATTCCTTCCTTTGAAATTTTATGACCAAGAACGATGCCTTCTTTAACCATGAAATGGCATTTCTCCCAATTAAGTACTAGATTTGATTGTTCGCATCTAATAAGCATTCATTCAAGATTAACTAGACATATTTCAAAAGTATCACCGAAGACTGAAAAGTCATCCATGAAAACTTCCATGCATTCTTCTATCATGTTGTGAAAAATTGCCATCATGCACCATTGAAAGGTTGCAGGGGCGTTGCATAGTCCAAATGGCATTCGTTTATAAGCAAAAGTACCATAAGGGCACGTAAAGGTGGTTTTCTCTTGGTCCTCGGGTGCGATTGGAATTTGAAAGTATCCGGAGAAACTGTCAAGAAAATAATAGTAACTATTCCCAGCTAACCTTTCCAACATTTGATCAATGAGAGGTAAGGGAAAATGATCTTTTCCAGTGGCGTCATTTAGTTTTCTATAATCAATACAAACACGCCATCCCGTTACAGTCCTAGTAGGAATAACCTCATCTTTTTCATTTGTGATGACAGTCATGCCACCCTTCTTAGGTACGCATTGAACTGGGCTTACCCATGGACTATCAGAGATTGGATAAATTAAACCTGCATCTAGCAGTTTAATAATTTCTTTCTTAACAACATCTTGCATATTAGGATTTAGTCTTCGTTGGCGTTGCACATATGTTTTATGACCTTCTTCCATAAGGATTTTATGTGTGCAATACGAAGGACTTATGCCTTTAATGTCATGAATCTTCCATGCAATAGCTGGTTTATGAGCTTTTAGCACAGAAATGAGTTGAGATTTTTCATTTTCCGTAAGAGAAGACGATATTATTACAGGTAATTCAGATTCACCATGTAAATAAGCGTATTCCAAATGGTTTGGAAGTGGCTTTAACTCTAATATCGGTGGTTCTTCTATCAATGATTTGTATCGATATCTGTCTTCCTCTTTTAGCATTTGAAGTTTCTCTGTTGTTGGTTCGTATTTATTAGCCATGAGTGTAGCTAACATTTCAGCTTCATCAATTGGTTCAGTTCCTTCTCCTAAAGAACATTCTCCTGTTCCTTGTAATTCTGAAAATTCTTGTAACAATTCTGCATGTGAATCTATAGTTTGAATATAATAACATGTATCATCTGCAGATTGCGGTTGTTGCATGGCTCTATCAACAGAAAAGGTAACACTCTCATCCTCTATACTTAGGGTCAGTTTCTTACCAAACACGTCTATTATTGCTTTAGCCGTGTTTAAGAATGGTCTTCCTAATATGAGAGGAACTCGAGAATCTTCTTCCATGTCCAGAATAACAAAATCTACTGGAAATACTAAAGTACCAACTTTAACTAGCATGTTCTCCATTATCCCTCTAGGATATTTTACTGATCGATCGGCTAGTTGTATGCTTATTCGTGTTGGTTTCAATTCTCCAAGGTCTAGTTTAGCGTATAGTGAATACGGCATTAAATTTATACTAGCACCTAAGTCTGCCAATGCTTCTATTGAACTAAGACTACCCAGAAAACATGGAATTGTGAAACTTCCTGGATCTGAGAGTTTTTCTGGTAGTTTATTCAACAGCACTGCAGAACAATTAGCATTCATAGTAACAGCCGAAAGTTCTTCCATTTTCTTTCTATTTGTGATTAGATTTTTCAAGAATTTAGCATATCTTGGCATTCCTGAAATCACATCAATGAAAGGAAGACTGACATTTATTTGTTTAAACATATCCAAGAATTTGGATTGCTCAGCTTCAAGTCTTTCTTTTCTCATTTTAATCGGGTAAGGAAGCGGTGGTTGGTATGGTTTAACATAATGTTTTACCTTAACTGTGTTATCTTTATTAACCTTTTCAACTACCGGTTCTATTTCCTTATCTTGCTCAGGTTGTGGTGCATGTGTAGCAGGAATAGAATCATCAGAAATTACAGGTATTTCAGGTGGTTTGAGTGTAATACCACTTCTTGTGGTAATGGCTTTAGCTGTTTCATTCCGAGGGTTAGCATTTGTATCGCTAGGTAGACTTCTCGGTTTTCTTTCACCTATCAACCTTGCTAAGTTTCTCACTTCTTGTTCCAGATTTTGGATTGATGCTTGTTGATTTCTAAATGCTTGAGCATTTTGTTCATTGGTTTGTTTCTGAGATGTGAAAAATTGAGTTTGAGATTCAACTAGCTTCGACATCATATCTTCTAAATTTAGCTTTTTATCATCGATTTGTGGTGGTTTAATTAGAAAAATAGGTCTTTACTGGTTGTAAGTATTATTAGATACTTGTTTATTGCTAGGACCTTGTTGGTTGTTGTATGGAACATTTCGGTTATAATTCTGATTTTGATTGAAGTTTGGTCTTGGCGGTTGATAATTATTTCTAGGCCTTTGGTTCATATATGAAACATTCTCTCTTTGTTCCATTGTTTGTTCAATACTGAGACAATCTTTAGTCAACTTTTCCATTCGTCTCTCGAAAGCGTCTAACTATGCGGAAATGGAATCAAAGTCATGGCTAGAATCGGCTCTAGCCGCTTTAGATGATCTAACGATATCATTTTCTTGATGCCACTCATGTGAGTGGGAAGCAGCGTTATCAATAATTTTATAAGCTTCAGTTGCAGTTTTCTTCATAATGGAACCACCAGCTGCTATATCGATATCTTTTCGTGTAGTAATATCTCATCCTTGATAGAATATTTGTACTATTTGATAAGTATCTAAACCATGTTGAGGACATCCTCTCAAAAACTTTCCAAATCTTGTCCACGCCTCATATAGAGTTTCATTTGGCTTTTGCGTGAACGTAACAATTTTTCCTTGAAGTCTCACGGCTTTAGATGCCGGAAAGAATCTCTTAAGAAATTTCTCAACTAAAACATCCCATGTGTCAATAGCCCCTTCAGGTAACGATTCTAACCAATTTTTGGCTTCTCCCTTTAAAGTTCAGGGAAATAACATGAGATAGATCTGTTCATCCTCAACTTCTCTGATTTTAAATAGAGTACAAATCCTATTAAAGGTACGAAGATGTTTGTTTGGATCTTCCTTCAGCGTACCACTAAATTGGCTTTGATCAGTTACCATGTGTAGGATTTGTCCTTTGATTTTATAATCTGGCGCATTAATATCTGGTTGAGTAATTGCATGACCTTGACCAGTACGTGTAGCTCTCATTCGATCTTCCATACTTAGAGGTTCCTGATTTTCCATGATTGAGTTTGTTGAATCTGAATCACTAGAGGATTCTGATTTAATGGTTTCTTTATCGACAATCTCTGGATGAGTGATTTGTGGTTCAAGAGGAATGATTAGTGGTTCAGGATCTCTTAATTGTCCTTGAATATCCTCCGGGTTCTCAATTGTGAGGTCGGGTTCAAAAAATGGATTATCAGAAATTTGAATTAGAGTACTTGGTCGACTAGATGACGATTCTAATGAAAAATCAACGGCGACAATATTGGCTAGATGCCTTGATCTAGTTACCGGAGGTGAACGTATGAAAGGTGGTGAACGTTTTGCTCGGTGCATTCACAAAATATCCTATTAGTTATAAAGATAAAAAATTATATAAGTTATCAAATTAATAAACTTTTCTGATTTTGCCCACGTTTCGAATAGCCAATAGATGCAGCAGGTAGCCAGGACACTTTAAATCAGAAGCCCACAACTCGCCACTAACAAATCCAACTATTACTACGAACCAGAAAATTTTGGATGTCTATAAATTTAACCACTTAAAATAATTTTTCGTCAAAATTTAAAGAAAATAAAGAAAATTCTATGTCCTAAAAACTAGAGCATCGAGAAATAAGAAAGAAAAAGAGTGCGTCGAAAAATAAAAGGTCGAAAAATAATAATAAGAAAGTAAAGCGTCGAAACTTAAAAGTCTAAAAACTAAATATTAAAAATTGCGTCTAAAGGTATTAAAGCTTAAAAGGAATTCTATATCCAAAACGGCAATAACTTAATTAGGCACTAAAATCTATTTAAATATTAAAGCGATAAGTGACGTCGTAAAATTTTAAAGCGCCTAAATCTTAATCTAAAGGAAAAAGCACTTATGGGATTTTACGGCAAAGACTAAAAACTAGAAATATAACAAAAACTACGGTAAAATACTAAACTTAAAACTATATAACTAACGATACGATTAAAAACAATGAACTAAATAACAAAAAGATAAAAATTATAAAAAGATATAAACTAAAATGATAAAAATAAAATTTATATAAAAATATTATTTTTGTATTATTATTATATAAAAATATTAATCTATATAATTAATAATAATACTTAAACTTAATATTTCAAATTATAAAACTAAAAAAAAATATTGTTATTAAATTAAACCCTAATGAAATAATAATAATTAACTTAACCTAATGATCAAATAATATTAATTAAACTATAAACCCTAATTCGTAATTAATGCCCGAAGCTGTGTCAGTCCAGACAGATCATGCGACCGCATGAGTTGTAGTGCTTCTATCCATGCGATCGCATGGAGATGCAGACTCAGAATATTGCAGTCCGAAATTTTGCAGGTTCAGCTCGTAATTTTTTTTACACTTATATATAGAAAATTTATATAAAATAAAAATAAACTTATATTTTAAAAACTAAAGATAAAAATAAAAATAAAAATAAATATAATTTATAATTTTACAAAATCTTAAAAATATGTTTTTTTTTCTTTTTTAATTATGTTTTATTTACAAATATAAAAATATAGCATTTTAGCGTTTCCCCGGCAGCGGCGCCAAAAATACTTGATGTGTGCGAGGTGTAGTACGAAATATATTATATTTTACTACGAAATACTATTAAATACGATACAATTTTACACAAGTTATTTATTTATTTATTAAATGGATATACCTAAACCTTGCTACAACACTTATAGACAGTGTACCTAATCGTAGAGTAGTGTAGTTTTTAGTAAGTCCGGTTCATTCCACAGGGAGCTAGCTGAGTCTAACACTATATTTATTTTAAATAAATATATGTAATATTATTATTGTTATAAAAGGGGGGTTTTCCCGTTTAGTGACCGGTTTGTCGATTTTAAGATTTAAATCACAGTTAAAACCTAATGTAAAATATTAAATATAATTATAACTTAATTTAAAGTGTAAAGTAAATGACGATAAATAAAAGTGCGATAAATAAAAGTACGATAATTAAAAGTGCAATAAATTGAAGTACGAAAAATAAAATGACGGTAAATAAAAGTACGATGAGATATAAATTAAAGGAATTATACTTATTTAAACTTTCGTAATCATGGTGTTCGATGTGTTGATTTTAATTTATTACCTTGGGTTAATTGTCCTTTGTCCTGGATTATTCGATATGTCCTTCTGGTTTTGTCCATAATAGTCCATCGGCCATAATTATAAAGTGCGAGAATCTTCGCCAAATTAACCTTATACCCGAAGCCAAATATTCCAACTAATTGGGGATTCGAACTGTAACAAGGTCTTAATACTTTGTTTAATGAATACACCAGGGAATCGACTGCGTATAATCCAAGGTTTTAATACTTTGTTAACAATTACACCAATTGCCCTTGAATGTAACCCACCTCTGTTTTAATGAGTCCATTGACTATTAATCCATCCCCGTGTCCGGTCAAATGAATAATTATTAGTATTTATAGATATCCCGCCCACCGTACCTAGTCAAGCATATGTGGTTATATATAAACACGTCAAATTATAAATCTCTATATTAAATCAACGAGATATCATTTAATTAATATAAAGCCCATTAATAGCCCATAGTCCAATTTCCACAAGTGTCGGTCTTTTGTCCAACCCCCAATTATGGTCCAAAGCCCAATAATCCTGTCTTAATATTTAGTCTAACATCACGATTACTTCGGCTTAAATAAACATAATAATAATTTAGCTACGAGACATTAATTTAAAAATGTTGAACATAACTTACAATGAGTATTAATCGCGTAGTGTTACACGGACAGAATTTCGACTTACAAACTTAAAACATTCGCCACTATAACCTTATTATTATTAACTTAATATTAAAATTATAATTATAATTAAAATATAAATATATATTGAGAGAGTAGAAGATAAGATTGAATATGGTGTACATAATTCGTCGAATTTCGCTGCTATTTATAGAACTGGCCAGCTACAGTAAGCCATGCGATCGCATGGGTTTAAGGCATCCAGGCCATGCGATCGCATGTCCACCTTCTCCTGCTCACAAATCATTTAAAACGTGGGCTGCTCGGTTTTATTTAATATATAATATAATATATATAATTTTATATAATTATATATATATTATATTATATTCTTGTGCATAGTTGACTCGTAATTTTATGCCCGTTGCGTCGAGCGTTGATAGTTGGTTCATGTCCCGATTCCGGATTTTCGAACGTCCTTTCGTACGATTTAATATCTTGTACTTTGCGTTTTGCGGCTTCTACTCTTGTAATTTCTAGACGTTTCTCATCAATAATTTGAACCACTTGGATTGTACTTTATACTTTTTAGCTTTTTGGTCGTTTGCGTCTTCAAATTGTCGAATCTGTCTTTTGTTTTCACCTTTTATTATTTAAACGAATATCACTTGTAAATAGAACAATTGCAACTAAAAGGTTGTCTTTCTTGAAGGATAATGCTATGAAATATGTGTTCGTTTTTAGCATTATCAAATATCCCCTACTGTGTGGATATTTGATAAGAAGTGTGGAAAAGGTGTAAAGAATTCGTTAGAAAGTGCATACTGAAACTTATATTTACCAAGCTAAATTATCCCCTACTCTTGTCAAGTTTTTAGTTTTTAGAATTTACCAAGTGTGCAAGGTGTAGTACAAAATAGATTATCATATCTCTAAAATTTCAGATTTTAAACATGCAATTCCAGTTTTAAACACGCAATTTCAGATTTTCAACACGCAATTTCGATTTTTGAACACGCAATTTCAGTTTGGAACATGCAATTTTGGATTTTACACACGCAATTCCAGTTCTGAACATGTAATTTCGGATTTTCAACACGCAATTTCGGATTTTTGACACGCAATTTCAGATTTTCAACACGCAATTTCGGTTTTGAACATGCAATTCCAAATTTTAAAATATAAAAAAAATTTAAATCGAAAAAAAATAAAATAAAAAAAATAAAAAAATAAATTTATCACTTTCTTTTAAAATTTTCTCTAAAATTTTAGTCGCTAAATTTCTTAGTTTTAGTTTTTAGTTTTTCAACTTTAGCTTTTCGACAAGTTTTTATATTTTGTACAAGCGATTAAATTAATAGACGCCAATTTTCTGGTTCGTAGTAATAGTTGGATTTGTTAGTGGCGAGTTGTGGGCTTCCGATTTAAAGAGTCCTGGCTACCTGCTGCATCTATTGGCTATTCGAAACGTGGGCAAAAGCAGAAAAGTTTATTAATTTGATAACTTATATAATTTTTCGTTTTATAACTAATAAGATAATTAGTAAATGCACCACATTGTAGCTAAAATTTGGAAATAAGTGTATTATGGAAAATTTCGATGATATGTTGGAAACTCCTTCTGACATGCGAAATCAATTAAATCAACACTCTCAAATGAGTGTTAAAGAAAATTCATTCGGTCAATCTTAGATCACGAATGACGAAACAATAACTGGTTGTGAAATCTGTGGAGATTATCACTCAACATGGGAATGTTATTATTACGCTCCTATGGAAAATTATGCAGCCATAGAACTTGAATGAAACGATTATGAAGATTCAAATTGGGATTATTCCGAAGAATATATCCAAACTCAACAACCAGAGGACGAGAAAAATTATGCGTCTGAAATTTTTTTAGATTATATGAAAATCAAACTCGAAGAATTTGACGCTCAAAATGAACAAATGAGAGAGTTTGCAAATTGGCAATCTGAAACTCTTTCAGACTACACACCTGTTGATCTGAGGAGTCGTGTGCAAGAAAATCTCATATCATCAAATTTTGATGAATTCGAGAGCTCCGAAATCACCAATTATCCCGATGATACTTTATATTCTGTTTTACCAATTTCACAACATATCGACACATTAGCTTCTACCGATGAAATCATCGATCCATCAATGGATGAAGAAGAAGTAAGGGTGACAAATTGGTACTCTTAGGAAAACGATAACGTTGAAAATTTTACCCCCGAGACCAAAGTGGTGGGACCGATAAGAACCGTTAATGAAGAAGAATTTGCTTCGATCCCGAAATTCACCATTCCACAACTTTCCAACCCAATATTCTCAATAGACGAGTCATCTACCGAAGATGAACTATGAGCTGTAATAGATATCGACACCCTCGGATTTCACCCAATTGGGTAATAGAGGTGAAACCTTTGATCCCGAGGATGAACGAAAAGAAATGTGAGGAATTGTCCACCCTATAGAAATATGTATGTCGGTGTATAACGTTCCATTTGACCAAAAAACAGAAAAGATACATATCCATTTACTGAAAGCTACACTTAAAAAAGAATTAAGTAGTGACGATCGGGTGGATCTAAACTTTAAACCCTTTGATATATTATACACCACCCGAGATGTAAATAACTGGCTCACTATTTTAATTCGTGTAACTTATTCTACCGACTTCACATGTCGTCAGCTAAGTGTGGGGAGTCTAACCCCACTTAACGTTAAATTCGAGGTTCGGGTTAGTGTATAACTCGTTAATAAACATGCATGATGAGTAAGGGTAAAAGACGCATTTTCAAAGATTAGCAAACAGTTTGGAAAAGCAACCGTTTTTGAAGAAAAAAATGTGTGATAAAACAACAAAAAGAATGAATGATGAGGCGCGCCATCTATCATTCGACGAGCTTTGTAATTACAAACTGGGTATTTTTAATCACTTTTCTACACTTATCACCCTCATGAATTTATAATTATAGTCTAATTTCATGTAAATGAGGGCATTACATGATCTCAAGTGTGGGGAAGGGTTATAAATTCTCTCGGGTTTGCACTTGGTCTATTTGCCAAATTTTGTGAAAATTTGAAAAATTTTCAACTAAATGAATTCAAAATCATGTTTATACATATTTATGAACGATAAAACTAGGTTATAATACCGAAATTATCGTTACCTCGGAAAGGACATAAATTGAGAAACAACCTAAAATGCTTGAATTCATTTAAAATGGAAAAGAGGAGAATAAAAAGGCAAAGAAAGAAATAAATAAAAGCCAAGTGTGGGGAGAATGTACCAAGTTATTCAATTAAAAACTATCTATCACATGTTTCTGTAAAGTTATTGCTGGTGCTTCGGTTTTGGACTAAATTAACTGTTTTACCCGTTTATTGTAATTCATTTAAAAGAAAAGATGGATCTAAACAATGAATCAATTCCATCATTAAAAGGAAGTAAAGTCTTCTGAGAAAGAATTGCGCTTCTTGATTTAGGTAAGGAAGTTGTCATCCAGACCAGTTGTAGAGTCTACGAAAAACCTTGAAAAGTTTTCTCGAAAATCAGTTGGAAATCCACAGACCTCAGCATCAAACAGGCTCGCCAAGTGGTTAGACTTATCCTATCCATGAGAGGATCTGTCTCGTAAAATGGGGAGGGCGCCGTGCAAATTAGCTTGATAAGACTAATGAATCAAACCCCCAGAAAGGATAATCTCCTTAAAGATCAAAAATCAGCTTTTAAGCCTGATATTACTCAATCCTTGAGATTGACTTTAAAGATTGAGAATTACAAACTCATGGAATTCGATGATATCTAAACTCGAGCTTGAACGAGAAAATATTTTGATCAAAATTAAAACCGATTTGTATTCTGAAAAACCTATTTTCAATGCGTTCATTACCATTGAACGTAAAATCCTAAGAATTCATTAGGTCACCTGAACCAAATCGGGTGTCAACCGTAAGAACGGTGGTTGCATAGCATGTTCGAAGACAGGACCTTGTGCCAGACCGAAACGGACGGTTTTTATTTGCGCGGTGTCGTTAGGCCGCGGCTCGCCAGGATCAGCCACTCGTGGGAGAGGATACTTGTTTTAAATTTATATTTAGTGGGGCCTAAATGTTACTACTCCTTATAAGTAAGGGAAGTATGACCTAGAGTCGTATTTTAGAGATATCAGTAACATCGAACCTATATTGTAACCTAAGATAGTTAGGGAGTAGTGAATATTTATTTTGGGATTTTCTAATTAATAAGATAGATAAAGTAAATGCGATAAAATTTGTAATTCAGATATGGTTAAAGTAAGTGCATACTATGAGTTCATCAGTTATTCTGCCGAGATTATGGAATGCTGGCTCATGAATAGGCAGAGGCCCTGTATTCATTACACTGGTCCTAAACGCCTCTGTCATAAGACATGTCACTGGGTACTATGTTAGGCTTGAATATTCTGAATAGACAGCAACGTCCCTTACCCCCGACGCCCGTGCAGTTTGACTACAGGCATACACGTTCAGACGGCTCATCCAATTGAGCGACTCGGTTGGGTGACGTATTAACATTCCAAAATGGTCTAAACTTTCTTAAGCATAATAGAATACATGGTGTACCATATCCGAGAGACGTGATGTGCTTCAATGCTTTCGTTAATGATTGGTAAGAGATAGTTAGGCCCTTAAAAAGAGTTCAACCATAAAGAACACCATGGCCAAGTCAAGATGACTTCCATGAACACGTTCGGTTATCCTAACGGTCCAATCCTTTATGTGTCTAAACAAACAGTTCCTTAATTAACTAAGAATCCCTCAAGCGGGGTACAATCCTTGAGACCGCGTTATGGTGCAGTGTACTGGTCAACACTAACCATGTTCCATGGCCTTACTAAGCAGAGGTACAGCTTACAACAACCGCTGTGCTTCAGTGTGCACGTACGAAGTTTATATGCTTGGTGACTACACTAGCATGGTCTAGGACCGACAATGTACTAGGGGTCTAGTTAGATGTTTCACTACGAAAGAGTCCTCAGTCGGAATCCAAAGCTTGATAGACTTACTACAACTGGTGTGCCTCGGTCGATCTTGCGTTGTATCCGATAGACTTCTCTTACCAAGGGGAGACACAGATAGTGTACTCTGAATCGGGGTTCGCGACTTCCCAATAACAGAGCCTATAACTTCGTTCTATTAGTTGTAAAAGCGATTGAGTTTAAAGCATAATCGGAAAGCATTTCAACAGCATACACAAACCATAATATTATTTCATCATTATAACTGCTTACATCATAGCATACACTAAAGATAACTATTCGCTAATCATGACAATAATATCATAAAACATTATATAAGATAAAGGATAGAAGTACCAGTAGATTAAACGAGTTCCGAATAGAAAAGTGACAACTTCAAGACTCCAGATTGCTCCTAATACAATCTTCAGCGTTCGCCTCCGGGTACTTAATTTCCCGCTCGGAGGTGAGAAGGCCTTGAAAGTATGACTAATATTGTACAAGAGAGAGAAAGAAATGAATTGAAGTGTGTGTTGGAATGAATGATAAAGACCCTTTAAATAGACTTGAAAATTTCCAAATACGCCTGGCAGGCCGTTTGGCAGGCCGTATGGCAGGCCGTATTTGGCAGGCCGTATGCAAGGCAGGCCGTTTGGTGGCTCGTGTGGCAGCACGTATATGGCAGGCCATTTCCATACTGGCAGGCTGTATGGCAGGTCGTATGGCAGGCCGTTTGGATTGCTGGTCAGCCTGAATTCCCTGGATCGTAACTTAATTTCTTGTCTTTTACCGTTTTCGCTCTAGAATCTTCGTTTTAGCTCCGATTCTCTTGATTGTTTTTGCACCGTCTTCGTAATTACTTGTTCTTCAATTCTAACTGACGAAGTGGGTATTTTGACGACAAAGTTCGAATCTTTCTTGTTTTCGGGCCTTAATACCGGGGTGAAAACGTGACTTTTTAGCCGATATCAAATATCCCACACTTAGACTTTGCTTGTCCTCAAGCAAACTCTCATTTTAAAGAATCTTTTCGGCATTTCTTTTCTAATAGCCTAAGCGGTTTGCTTTTATTATAAGAGCAAAAAGATAAGGTGAGTCATCTATGTTAGGATTGAAATTATCTCTGCAAGCATGCGAGGAGATTACATGACATAGGCTAGCTTTCACGGGTCACTCAAATCACTCAAGTGTTTTAGGGTTCCCTATAGATTTAAGAAATGAATACACTCATAGCCAGTCATGCTTTACCCATTCGTCATAGGCTTGATATAGACTCAAATCCTTACTGCTAACACGAGAACGGTAGTAATCTCAGCTTTATGGGTTATTTGTCAATAATGGAAAGGAATTTTGGAGTGGTAGTGAAGTTGTTTTTGAAGGAGGAGATAAAAGGGTAATACAGTCTTTATACAGACTTTTATTCCGATAGATAGGAGTGCTGAAGTATTTTGAGAAGTACTTTTGAACTTTTCTTCTTTTGATAATCATTTTCGGTCGAGTTCTCTTCGGCTTTTCTCTTATTTAGTCCTGCTCCTTTTTTCAGAACTTCATCAAAAAAAAAAATCTTTTTTTTTTTGAGACTTCATCTCGAGAAACTTTTTGCCGGTAAACTTTTTCAAGACCTTTGCCATGATACTTGAGAGGTTTATAACATCGGGTTTTTGAAAAGAATCTCATTTTCCGGATTTTTCGAGAAATAGTAAAGGTGATATGGATGTGGTGGTGGAGTAGAAGTAGTGGAGGTGTGGAAGGTTTATGTTTGACAAATGGGTAGCTATTTTGATTACAACCGAACCACGCTTTGCTACTTGGAGATGTAGATCTAAAGCAAGTTCTGATTCTGAGCACAGACATCGGCACTCTCAACGGAAAATAGTGAAGCATTAAAGATGAATGCTGGTCTTATTTGGGGTGCCTCACCATAATCAATTTAGGTCGATAATGCCTTAGTCATGCAATGCTCTATTAGAGATTTCAATCTAACAAGATTTTCACCTTACTTAAGCCTTATTTTTATTGACAAACATTTTAGGTTTTCAAAAATACTCTTTCGAAAAGGATTTCTTTTTGCAAAAAATTTGAAATTTGGCTTAAGGACTTAGAATCTTCGTAATGGTTTATTATGATATAGCATAAAAAGATACCAACATCCCACACTTAGACGAACATTGTCCTCAATGTTCCTAGTGTATCCCACACTTAGGAGTTTTAGTTGAAGATTTGGGAGTATTCGTCTATTGTTTTAATTGGGTGTTATCCCACACTTAGTGATAAGCTAGGATGCGGTATAGTTTAAATCTTTGAGCTAGTAGCGAAAAGAAAGAAATACCCCTAGCAGATGCGGCTGGTTTCCTTGCTTCTTTATCGGCTCACTTGTCATCCTTTATTCTTCTACTCTACTTTATTGCACGGGTTGCCTCCCGAGAAGCGCTTTTGTTTAAGGTCGTTGGCTCGACCGTAGTGATTCATCAAAAAGCAAACATTCCTCGTTGATGGTTGTGATCTTGGTCTTCTTGAGGGAATATGAGTCTTGGTGGATAAGTTCTGAGAAAGTGTCAGACCAATAGTGGTAACAAGTCCGGTACTTCTCTTGAAGATCTTCTGAACGATAAGTAGTGCGCAGTTTTGGCTCTTGATAAGTCTTGAAGTCTGATAAGAATGTGATCCACAGCTCTACTGGTTGACCCATGAATGTCAATCATGGAAGCAGTGCTGGTGTTGATGATTTCTCTGATGGGATGCTCATTTCGGAGGTCTTCAAACAATGTCAAAAACTGTATCTTTAGAATTTCGAAGTCTTCGGAATGGTGATCTCCACAGTAAGAGTCTGTAGCTTTGCACAGATTTACTAAAAGGCGAAGCTGAAAAGAAGTGAAGAGCAATCCTGATCCGAGCAATAATTTCACCGTCTTTGAGTATATCTCCCTACAACCAGTTTTAAATGTGAAACTAGGATCCGTGGATTCTTGGAAGATACGTGTTATCTGCTTAGTAACGTAGGTGGAAATGTTGACTCGGTCTGGTTCAAGATGAGAGAACGGATTGTTTCTCCTTGCTTCTGCCATAACAACGTCTCGTAGCTCTTTGATAATCAGATCGGCGTGGTGATCAATGGTTACGCAAATTACTAGCCTCTATCGTGTGCTTTCGAAATTATCTCTATCCAGAAGAGCGAAAAGACTACTGAGAGGCAGGATCCTTTTAGTCCCAATATAATTGGCGACCGTTCGGAAAATCCAATAACGAAGTCCGTGTATAATTGTCTTTCTTAGACACCACTAAATGCTTGCGAATAAGTTTGATAGAAAACAGTATCTCCTGATACCAGTTCCCCGGCAGCGGCGCCAAAAACTCATGTATTCTCCTGATATGGCCGAAACGGACGGTTTTTATTTGCGCGGTGTCGTTAGGCCGCGGCTCGCCAGGATCAGCCACTCGTGGGAGAGGATACTTGTTTTAAATTTATATTTAGCGGGGCCTAAATCTTACTACTCCTTATAAGTAAGGGAAGTATGACCTAGAGTCGTATTTTAGAGATATCAGTAACATCGAACTTATATTGTAACCTAAGATAGTTAGGGAGTAGTGAATATTTATTTTGGGATTTTCTAATTTATAAGATAGATAAAGTAAATGCGATAAAATTTGTAATTCAGATAAGGTTAAAGTAAGTGCATACTATGACTTCATCAGTTATTCTGCCGAGATTATGGAATGCTGGCTCATGAATAGGCAGAGGCCCTATATTCATTACACTGGTCCTAAACGCCCCTGTCATAAGACATGTCACTAGGTACTACGTTAGGCTTGAAGATTCTGAATAGATAGCAACGTCCCTTACCCCCGACGCCTGTGCAGTCTGACTACAGGCATACACGTTCAGACGGCTCATCCAATTGAGCGACTCGGTTGGGTGACGTATTAACATTCCAAAATGGTCTAAACTTTCTTAAGCATAATAGAATACATGGTGTACCATATCCGAGAGACGTGATGTGCTTCAATGCTTTCGTTAATGATTGGTAAGAGATAGTTAGGCCCTTAAAAAGAGTTCAACCATAAAGAACACCATGGCCAAGTCAAGATGACTTCCATAAACACGTTCGGTTATTGTAACGGTTCAATCCTTTATGTGTCTAAACAAACAGTTCCTTAATTAACTAAGAATACCTCAAGCGGGGTGCAATGCTTGAGACCGCATTATGGTGCAGTGTACTGGCCAACACTAACCGTGTTCCATGGCCTTACTTAGCAGAGGTACAGCTTACAACAACCGCTGTGCTTCAGCGTGCACGTACGAAGTTTATATGCTTGGTGACTACACTAGCATGGTCTAGGACCGACAATGTACTAGGGGTCTAGTTAGATGTTTCAC
Source organism: Rutidosis leptorrhynchoides (assembly GCF_046630445.1). Taxonomy (NCBI): domain Eukaryota; kingdom Viridiplantae; phylum Streptophyta; class Magnoliopsida; order Asterales; family Asteraceae; genus Rutidosis; species Rutidosis leptorrhynchoides. Next base: position 417,438,707 of record NC_092336.1, read on the forward strand.
TACGAAAGAGTCCTCAGTCGGAATCCAAAGCTTGATAGACTTACTACAACTGGTGTGCCTCGGTCGATCTTACGTTGTATCCGATAGACTTCTCTTACCAAGGGGTGACACAGATAGTGTACTCTGAATCGGGGTTCGCGACTTCCCAATAACAGAGCTTATAACTACGTTCTATTAGTTGGAAAAGCGATTGAGTTTAAAGCATAATCGGATAGCATTTCAACAGCATACACAAACCATAATATTATTTCGGCATTATAACTGCTTACATCATAGCATACACTAAAGATAACTACTCGCTAATCATGGCAATAATATCATAAAACATTATATAAGATAAAGGATAGAAGTACCAGTAGATTAAACGAGTTCTGAATACAAAAGTGACAACTTCAAGACTCCAGACCGCTCCTAATACAATCTTCAGCGTTCGCCTCCGGGTACTTAATTTCCCGCTCGGAGGTGAGAAGGCCTTGAAAGTATGACTAATATTGTACAAGTGAGAGAAAGAAGTGAATTGAAGTGTGTGTTGGAATGAATGACAAAGACCCTTTAAATAGACTTGAAAATTGCCAAATACGCCTGGCAGGCCGTTTGGCAGGCCGTATGGCAGGCCGTATGCAAGGTAGGCCGTTTGGTGGCTCGTGTGGTAGCACGTATATGGCAGGCCGTTTCCATACTGGCAGGCCATATGGCAGGCCGTATGGCAGGCCGTTTGGATTGCTGGTCAGCCAGAATTCCCTGGATCGTAACTTGATTTCTTGTCTTTCACCGTTTTCGTTCTAGAATCTTCGTTTTAGCTCCGATTCTCTTGATTCTTTTTGCACCGTCTTCGTAATTACTTGTTCTTCAATTCTAACCGACGAATTGGGTATTTTTCCGACAAAGTTTGAATCTTTCTTGTTTTTGGGCCTTAATACCGGGGAGAAAACGTGACTTTTTAGCCGATATCAATTACATTCAAGGGTAATTGGTGTAATTGTTAACAAAGTATTAAAACCTTGGATTACATGCAGTCGATAACCTGGTGTATTCATTAAATAAAGTATAAGACCTTGTTATAGTTTAAGTCCCCAATTAGTTGGAATATTTGACTTCGGGTATAAGGTTAATTTGGCGAAGACTTTCGCACTTTATAATTATGACCGATGGACTATTATGGACAAAACCAGATAGACATATCAAATAATCCAGAACAAAGGACAATTAACCCAGGGTAATAAATTAAAATCAAAGCGTCAAACATCATGAGTACGGAAGTTTAAATAAGCATAATATATTTTATTTTATATTTCCTCGTACTTTTATTTATTGTCATTTTAATTATTATTATTTATTTTATTGTTAGTTAAATATCGTCATTTACTTTACGGTTCGCTTATACTTGATGTGTGCGAGGTGTAGTACGAAATAGATTATATTTTACTACGAAATATAATGCTAAAAACTTGATGTGTGCAGCGGTTTATTTGATAATGCTAAAAACAAAATAGATTATATTTCACTATCAATTTATAATCTTCCAATATATAAAGCTTTTAGTTACTATTGTTCTATTTTCAAGTAATATTTGTTTAAATAAATAAGTACGAAGACAAAAGAAGAAAACGATGATTTGAAGACGCAAATGACCAAAAAGCACAAACGTACAAGTTACAATCCAAATGATTCAATTTATTGATAAGAAACGTCTAAAAATGACAAGAGTACAAGCCACAGAACGCAAAGTACAAGTTATCTAAGCATACAAAAAAGACGTTCGAAAATCCGAAACCGAGACATAAACCGGGCGTAAACGTATGAGACAACGGAGTTAAAATTACAAGTCAACTATGCACAAGAATATAATATAATATATATATAATTATATATAATTATATATATTATATTATATATTAATTAATTCGAGCAGCCCACGTTTTGCAAATCAAAAATATTTGATCCATGTTGGCCATGCGAGTGCATGAGAAATGCACTAAAATCCCATGCACTTGCATGAGCCCATGCGAGTGCATGGGAAATACACTGAAATCTCATGCGAGTGCATAAGCTTCAGGATCCAAAAAAGTTCTATAAATTAGCCAGTTTTCTGACGAATTCTTTACACCTTCACACTCTTTCTTTCTCTCTATATATAATATATATTTATAATTTTAATTTTAATTTTAATTTAAGTTTAATAATAATTGGGTTATTGTAAGAAATGTTTTACGGGTTTTAAAGTCGAAACTCTGTCCGGATAACGCTACGCTATAAATAATCACTGTAAGCTATGTTCTTCCTTTTTAAATTAATGTCTCGTAACTAAGTTATTATTATGCTTATTTGAGCCGAAGTAATCGTGATGTTAGACTAAAAATCAAGATGGGGTTATTGGATTTTGTACCATAATTTGGGTTTGGACAAAAGACCGACACTTGTAGACATTGGACTATGGACTATTAATAGATGGGGGGTATTGTCTAATCGAATGATAACTCATTGGAATCTGTCGAACCTATCTTCAAATTAGTTAATCAAATAATTATTAAATGATTATGCATGTCCTATTTTATGACGTTTATACGACATCTTTTACGATCATTTAATTAATTATTTGGGTTGTGTAATTGATTATTCAAACTGATCAAGTGGGTAAATTAATGTTCATATCTTATTAAAACAGGGGTGGATTACATACAAGGGTAATTGGTGTAATTGTTAACAAAGTATTAAAATCTTAGATTACACGCAGTCGATAACCTGGTGTAATTATTAACAAAGTATTAAAACCTTGTTACAGTTTGAATCCCTAATTAGTTGAAATATTTAACTTCGGGAATAAGGTTAATTTGATGAGCATTTTATAATTATAACCGATGGACTATTATGGACAAAAACCAGATAGGTATCAAATAAATCCAGGATAAAGGACAATTAACCCAGAATAATGAATTAAAATCGAAACGTCAAACATCATGATTATAAAAGTTTAAATAAGCATAATTCTTTTATTGTATTTTTCATCGTACTTTTATTTACTGTCATTTTATTTATCGTCATTTATTTTTACACTTTATTTGTATTTTTAATTATTGTACGCACTTTAATTATTGTCATTTATCTTTACGCTTAAAATATAAAATTGACAAACCGGTCATTAAATGGTAAAACCCCCTTTTATAATAATAATATTACTATATATAAATATATATATTTTATATAAATATAGTTGTTAAAAATATAGTACGTAATCACTAGCTCCCTGTTGAACGAACCGGACTTACTAAAAACTACACTACTCTACGATTAGGTACACTGACTATAAGTGTTGTAGCAAGGTTTAGGTATATCCCATCTATAAATAATTAAAACTTGTGTAATTTGTATCGTATTTCGTATTAAAAATAATAGTATTTCGTACACCTCCGCTGGCACATCAAGTTTTTGGCGCCGCTGCCGGGGACGCTAAAAAAAATGCTATATTTTTGTAAAGTATATTTGTGTAAAAATATATAATTTTTAATTTTGTAAAAATATAATTGTGTGTGTAATAAGTGTTAAAAAAATTAAAAAAAATTAAAAAAATATATACATATATTTAAGAGATTGTCTTTAAAAAGTATTTTTTTGTAGATTTTTAAAATATAAATTTATTATCTATCTTTTATATTGTAAAAAAAAAAAAACTTGTTTTGAACCTGCTGAATTTGAACCTGCAAAATTCTGAACCTACACGCTCATGCGATCGCATGAGCTAGACACGTTGAATCCATGCGCTCACATGGAATGAGCTGATAGGTCTGAACCCACGCATTAAATACTAATTAGGGTTTTAATTTTATATTTATTATTATTATTATTATTATTATTATTATTATTATTATTATTAGGGTTTAATTATTATATAGTTTTAATATAATTTGTATTTTAAGTTTTAGTTATTATTATTTACATATTTATATTAATACTTTTATATAAATAATATAAAAATTATATTTTTATAAAAAATTATATTTTTATAACTTTAGTTTTATTTTTATATTGTGTATCTTTTTATTCGTTTAAATTCATAATTTTTATATTTATCCTTCGTAATTAGTTTTAAACTTAGTTTTTGCTGTAGTATTTTATAATTCTAGATTTTTAGGCTTTGCCGTAAAATCCCTTAAGTGCTTTTTCTTTAGATTAAGATTTAGGCGCTTTAGAATTTTGCGACGCAGCTTTTAGATTTTAGTGCCTAATTAAGTTATTGTCATTTTGGATATAGAATTCCTTTTAAGCTTTAATACCTTTAGACGCAACTTTTTATATTTAATTTTTAGACTTTTAAGTTTCGACGTTTTCCTTTCTTATTTTTATTTTTCGACGTTTTTTGACGCGCTTCTATTTCTTTCTCATTTCTACGCTCTAGTTTTTAGGACATAGATTTTTATCTTCTTTAAATTTCGACGAAAAAATATTTTAAACGATTAAATTGATAGACATCCAAATTTCTGGTTCGTAGTAATAGTTGGATTTGTTAGTGGCGAGTTGTGGGCTTCCGATTTAAAGGGTCCTGGCTACCTGCTGCATCTATTGGCTATTCGAAACGTGGGCAAAATCAGAAAAGTCTATTAATTTGATAACTTATATAATTTTTATTTTTATAACTAAGAGGATATTCAGTGAATGCACCGAGCAAAACGTTCACCATCTTTCATACGTTCACCACCTGTAACTCGATCCAGACATCTAGCCAATATTGCCGCCGTTGATTTTTCTTTAGAATCATTATCTAGTTGAACAAGTACTCCAATTCAAATTTCCGATAATCTATTTTTGAACCCGACTTCAAAATTGAAAACCCGGAGGATATTCAAGGACAATTCCAAGATCCTGAACCACTAATCATTCCTCCTGAACCACAAACCGTTAAATCAGAATCTTCTAGTGATTCGGATTCAACAAATTCAAATATGGAAATAACGGAACCTCAAAGTATGGAAGACCGAATGAGAGCCACACGCACGGGCCAAGGTCACGCCATTAATCAGCCAAACGTTAATGCGCCAGATTTTGAAATCAAAGGAAAAATCCTACACATGGTCACTAATCAATGCCAATTTAGTACATCAAAAGAAGATCCAAACGAACATCTTCGAACTTTTAATAGGATTTGTAATCTATTTAAAATCCGAGAAGTTGAGGATGAAACTATTTATCTTAAATTGTTCCCCTAGACTTTAAAGGGAGAAGCAAAAGATTGGTTAGAATCGTTACCTGAAGGAGCGATTGATACATGGGATGTTTTAGTTGAGAAATTTCTTAAAAGATTCTTTCCAGCATCTAAAGCCGTGAGACTTCAAGGAGAAATTGTTACGTTCACGCAAAAGCCAAATGAAACATTATATGAGGCGTGGATAAGATTCGGAAAGTTGTTGAGAGGATGTCCTCAGCACGGTTTAGACACTTATCAAATAGTACAAATATTCTACCAAGGTGTCGACGTTGCTACACGAAAAGACATCGACACAGCAGCTAGTGGTTCTATTATGAAGAAAACCACAACCGAAGCTCACAAAATTATTGATAACACAGCCTCCCACTCGCATGAGTGGCACCAGGAAAAAGATATTTTTCGTTCATCTAAAGTGGCTAGAGCCGATTCTAGCCATGACTTTGATTCCGTTTCTGCAAAAATATATGCTTTCGAGAGACGAATGGAAAAGATGACTAAACATATTCACTCAATACGAATCAGTTGTGAGCAATGCGGTGGACCACACTTAATGAAAGATTGTCACATTGAGCAAACCATGGAACAAAGAGAGAATGTTTCCTACATGAACCAAAGGCCGGGAAATAATTATCAAAATAATTATCAACCGCCAAGGACAAACTTTAATCGAAATCAAAACATTCTTTACAATCCAAATGGACTCAACAATAACTCGTATAACCAACAAGGTTCGAATAACCAACCAACTCCAAACAACACTTTCAATCAACAAAGACCTGGCTTGTATAAACCACCACAACAATCCGAAGAGAAAAAGCCAAATCTGGAAGAAATGATGGCAAAACTAATGGAATCTCAAACACAATTTATTACATCTCAAACCCAAACAAATGATAGGTTTGATCAGTCATTAAGAACTCAACAAGCTTCCATTTTGAATCTAGAAAAACATGTAGGTACTCTTGCTAGCATGATGAGTGAGAGGGAACAAGGAAAGCTACCGAGTAATACTGAAGTAAATCCTCGGAATGAGAATGTTAAAATGGTTTCAACAAATTCTGAAAAACCATCATCAGAAGATGGGAAGGTTTTAGATGTGAGTAACAATGAAGAAGTTACAACAACACCACCATCACCCGAGTATGTAAAGCCAGTGGTGGCACCATACAAACCACCCATCCCGTTTCCAAGAAAAGGAGTTGAGTATGAGCAAGTAATAGGTAATAAAGTTTGTGATACCATTGGAAAGAAGAAGAAGAATAAGAAAGTGCAAGAAATAAAAACCGTAAAAGTAAACCCGGTGAAGACAGTTCCACCAAAACTTCCATCCAGGTTGGGTGATCTGGGTGAATTTGTTGTTCCTTATCTACTTAGTGATTGTGTCATGTATGATGCACTAGCAGATTTAGGTGCGAGTGTGAGTGTTATGCCTCTTTTATTATATAAGAGATTTGGAGTAGGTGAGCTAAGTCCAACGAAAATGAGTGTTCGACTCCTTGATAAAACTATTAAGCACCCAGTTGGAATTGCTGACAACCTACCCATTCAAGTGGGTAATTTAACCTTTCTAGTCGAATTTATTGTCATTGACATAGAAGAGGACTCAAACATTCCTCTAATTTTAGGTCGACCATTCTTAGCGTCCACCGAGGCTTTCATTAATGTAAGAGAGGGTAGAATGACATTTAGTGATGGTGACAAATCGATCACCTTTATGATTTGAAAGTCTAAATCTCCACCAACCAAAACTGTTGAACCAATAAAAATGATCGATAAGAACCATATTGTTTTACCAACTCCAACGGCAGTGCTTGAAATGTCCCGTTCTTATTGATTAAAAACGTTCCATATTAATTGATTTCGTTGCGAGGTTTTAACCTCTATATGAGACGTTTTTCAAAGACTGCATTCATTTTTAAAACAAACCATAACCTTTATTTCATAAATAAAGGTTTAAAAAGATTTACGTAGATTATCAAATAATGATAATTGAAAATATCCTGTTTACACACGACCATTACATAATGGTTTACAATACAAATATGTTACATCGAAATCAGTTTCTTGAATGCAGTTTTTACACAATATCATACAAACATGGACTCCAAATCTTGTCCTTATTTTAGTATGCAACAGCGGAAGCTCTTAGTATTCACATGAGAATAAACATGCTTTAAACGTCAACAAAAATGTTGGTGAGTTATAGGTTTAACCTATATATATATATATATCAAATCGTAACAATAGACCACAAGATTTCATATTTCAATACACATCCCATACATAGAGATAAAAATCATTCATATGGTGAACACCTGGTAACCGACATTAACAAGATGCATATATAAGAATATCCCCATCATTCCGGGACACCCTTCGAATATGATATAAATTTCGAAGTACTAAAGCATCCGGTACTTTAGATGGGGTTTGTTAGGCCCAATAGATCTATCTTTAGGATTAGCGTCAATTAAGGTGTCTGTTCCCTAATTCTTAGATTACCAGACTTAATAAAAAAAGGCATATTCGATTTCGATAATTCAACCATAGAATGTAGTTTCACGTACTTGTGTCTATTTTGTAAATCATTTATAAAACCTGCATGTATTCTCATCCCAAAAATATTAGATTTTAAAACTGGGACTATAACTCACTTTCACAGATTTTTACTTCGTCGGGAAGTAAGACTTGGCCACAGGTTGATTCACGAACCTATAACAATATATACATATATATCAAAGTATGTTCAAAATATATTTACAACACTTTTAATATATTTTAATGTTTTAATTTTATTAAGTCAGCTGTCCTCGTTAGTAACCTACAACTAGTTGTCCACAGTTAGATGTACAGAAATAAATCGATAAATATTATCTTGAATCAATCCACGACCCAGTGTATACATATCTCAGTATTGATCACAACTCAAACTATATATATTTTGGAATCAACCTCAACCCTGTATAGCTAACTCCAACATTCACATATAGAGTGTCTATGGTTGTTCCGAAATATATATAGATGTGTCGACATGATAGGTCGAAACATTGTATACGTGTCTATGGTATCTCAAGATTACATAATATACAATACAAGTTGATTAAGTTATGGTTGGAATAGATTTGTTACCAATTTTCACGTAGCTAAAATGAGAAAAATTATCCAATCTTGTTTTACCCATAACTTCTTCATTTTAAATCCGTTTTGAGTGAATCAAATTGCTATGGTTTCATATTGAACTCTATTTTATGAATCTAAACAGAAAAAGTATAGGTTTATAGTCGAAAAAATAAGTTACAAGTTGTTTTTGTAAAGGTAGTCATTTCAGTCGAAAGAACGACGTCAAGATGACCATTTTAGAAAACATACTTCCACTTTGAGTTTAACCATAATTTTTGGATATAGTTTCATGTTCATAATAAAAATTATTTTCTCAGAATAACAACTTTTAAATCAAAGTTTATCATAGTTTTTAATTAACTAACCCAAAACAGCCCGCGGTGTTACTACGACGGCGTAAATCCGGTTTTACGGTGTTTTTCGCGTTTCCAGGTTTTAAATTATTAAGTTAGCATATCATATAGATATAGAAAATGTGTTTAGTTGATTTTAAAAGTCAAGTTAGAAGGATTAACTTTTATTTGCGAACAAGTTTAGAATTAACTAAACTATGTTCTAGTGATTACAAGTTTAAACCTTCGAATAAGATAGCTTTATATGTATGAATCGAATGATGTTATGAACATCATTACTACCTCAAGTTCCTTGGATAAACCTACTGGAAATGAGAAAAATAGATCTAGCTTCAAAAGATCCTTGGATGGCTTGAAAGTTCTTGAAGCAGAATCATGACACGAAAACAATTTCAAGTAAGATTTCCACTCGAAATAAGATTGTTATAGTTATAGAAATTGAATTAAAGTTTGAATATGATTATTACCTTGTATTAGAAAGATAACCTACTGTAAGTAACAAAGGTTTCTTGATCTTGAATGATTAATTGTAATGGATTTAGAAAACTTAGAAGTAAACTTGCAATCTTGGAAGTATTCTTGATTTTATGAAACTAGAACTTTTGGAATTTATGAAGAACACTTAGAACTTGAAGATAGAACTTGAGATAGATCAATTAGATGAATAAAATTGAAGAATGAAAGTGTTTGTAGGTGTTTTTGGTTGTTGGTGTATGGATTAGATATAAAGGATATGTAATTTTGTTTTCATGTAAATAAGTCATGAATGATTACTCATATTTTTGTAATTTTATGAGATATTTCATGCTAGTTGTCAAATGATGGTTCCCACATGTGTTAGGTGACTCACATGGTCTGCTAAGAGCTGATCATTGGAGTGTATATACCAATAGTACATACATCTAAAAGCTGTGTATTGTACGAGTACGAATACGGGTGCATACGAGTAGAATTGTTGATGAAACTGAACGAGGATGTAATTGTAAGCATTTTTGTTAAGTAGAAGTATTTTGATAAGTGTCTTGAAGTCTTTCAAAAGTGTATGAATACATATTAAAACACTACATGTATATACATTTTAACTGAGTTGTTAAGTCATCGTTAGTCGTTACATGTAAATGTTGTTTTAAAACCTTTAGGTTAACGATCTTGTTGAATGTTGTTAACCCATTGTTTATTATAACAAATGAGATGTTAAATTGTTATATTATCATGATATTATGATATATAATATATCTTAGTATGATGTATATACAGTTAAATGTCGTTACAACGATAATCGTTACATATATGTCTCGTTTCGAAATCATTAAGTTAGTAGTCTTATTTTTACATATGTATTTCATTGTTAATACACTTAATAATATATTTACTTATCATTTAACATAATTAACCAAGTGTATCAATATCTTAATATGATTCATATGTACCTAGTAAGACGTTGTTATAACGATAATCGTTATATATATCGTTTTCGAGTTTCTTAAATTAATAGTCTCATTTTTATGTATATAACTCATTGCTAAAATACCTAATGAGATACATACTTATAATAAAATCATGTTAACTATATATATAACCATATATATGTCATCGTATAGTTTTTACAAGTTTTAACATTCGTGAATCACCGGTCAACTTGGGTGGTCAATTGTCTATATGAAACCTATTTCAATTAATCAAGTCTTAACAAGTTTGATTGCTTAACATGTTGGAAACACTTAATCATGTAAATAACAATTTCATTTAATATATATATATAAACATGGAAAAGTTCGGCACTATAGTACCTACCCGTTAAATAAATTTCGTCCCGAAATTTTAAGCAGTTGGAGGTGTTGACGTATCTTCTGGAAATAAATGTGGGTATTTCTTCTTCATCTGATCTTCTCGTTCCCAGGTGAACTCGGGTCCTCTACAAGCATTCCATCAAACCTTAACAATTGGTATTGTTTTGCTTAAGTCTTTTAACCTCACGATCCATTATTTCGACGGGTTCTTCGATAAATTAAAGTTTTTCGTTGATTTGGATTTCATCTAATGGAATAGTGAGATCTTCTTTAGCAAAACATTTCTTCAAATTCGAGACGTGGAAAGTGTTATGTACAGCTGCGAGTTGTTGAGGTTGTAGTGACCCGAACTTTTCCATGTTTATATATATTAATTGAGATTGATATTTACATGATTAAATGTTTCCAACATGTTAAGCAATCAAACTTGTTAAGACTTGATTAATTGAAATATGTTTCACATAGACAATTGACCACCCAAGTTGACCGGCGATTCACGAACGTTAAAACTTGTAAAAACGACATGACGATATATATATATGGATATACATATGGTTAACATGAGATTATGATAAGTAAGTATCTCCATAAGTATATTAACAATGAGTTATATACATATAAACAAGACTACTAACTTAAGGATTTCGAAACGAGACATATATGTAACGATTATCGTTGTAACGACATTTAAATGTATATATATCATATTAAGATATATTAATATATCATAATAGCATGATAATATAATAATTTAACATCTCATTAGATATAATAAACAATGGGTTAACAACATTAATTGAGATCGTTAACTTAAAGGTTTCAAAACAACACTTACATGTAACGACTAACGATGACTTAACGACTCAGTTAAAATGTATATACATGTAGTGTATTTAGATGTATTAAAATACTTTTGGAAGACTTCAAGACATATATCAAAACACTCATACTTAACGAAAATGGTTACAGTTACTTTCCCATTCTTTTCTTTCATCAAGAATTCTAGTCGTATTCTTACCCGTATTATACACAGCTTCAAAACGTACTTACTATGGGTATATACCAATAGGAACTAGCATGGGATTCCACTCTTGATTATGTCATGTATGACTAATCAATTTTAACTTCTACCATGAGCTAGTCAACTAACTAGAACTCCTTTTAACCCCACTCACCACTCACCAATTACCACTCATCATTCACTCCATTTCACTTCCAATTCTCTTTCTAATTCTCTCTCAACACACACACACTATTATGAACGTATTTTTCCAGTAGTTAATCATCATCTTCATCAAAAATCACTTCAAGAATCAAGCTATAATCATCATAGGAAGAACACTTCAAGAACACTTCAAAAATCCCTTTAAGTTTACTAATTTACTTCCAAGCTTTCTAATCCATTCCAAGTAATCATCTAAGATCAAGAAACCTTTGTTATATACAGTAGGTTATCTTTCTTATTCAAGGTAATATTCATATTCAAACTTTGATTCAATTTCTATAACTATAAACTATCTTAATTCGAGTAAAAATCTTACTTGAACTTGTTTTGTGTCATGATCCTACTTCAAGAACTTTCAAGCCATCCAAGATCCTTTGAAGCTAGATCATTTCTTGTCACATCCAGTAGGTTTACCTACTAAACTTGAGGTAGTAATGATGTTTATAACATCATTCGATTCATATATATATAACTATCTTATTCGAAGGTTTAAACTCGTAATCACTAGAACATAGTTTAGTTAATTCTAAACTTGTTCGCAAACAAAAGTTAATCCTTCTAACTTGACTTTTAAAATTAACTAAACACATGTTCTATATCTATATGATATGCTAACTTAATGATTTAAAACCTGGAAACACGAAAAACACCGTAAAACTGGATTTACGCCGTCGTAGTAACACCGCGGGCTGTTTTGGGTTAGTTAATTAAAAACTATGATAAACTTTGATTTAAAAGTTGTTATTCTGAGAAAATGATTTTTATTATGAACATGAAACTATATCCAAAAATTATGGTTAAACTCAAAGTGGAAGTATGTTTTCTAAAATGGTCATCTAGACGTCGTTCTTTCGACTAAAATGACTACCTTTACAAAAACAACTTGTAACTTATTTTTCAGACTATAAACCTATACTTTTTCTGTTTAGATTCATAAAATAGAGTTCAATATGAAACCATAGCAATTTGATTCACTCAAAACGGATTTAAAATGAAGAAGTTATGGGTAAAACAAGATTGGATAATTTTTCTCATTTTAGCTATGTGAAAATTGGTAACAAATCTATTCTAACCATAACTTAATCAACTTGTATTGTATATTATGTAATCTTGAGATACCATAGACACGTATACAATGTTTTGACCTATCATGTCGACACATCTATATATATTTCGGAACAACCATAGACACTCTATATGTGAATGTTGGAGTTAGCTATACAGGGTTGAGGTTGATTCCAAAATATATATAGTTTGAGTTGTGATCAATACTGAGATACGTATACACTGGGTCGTGTATTGATTCAAGATAATATTTATCGATTTATTTCTGTACATCTAACTGTGGACAACTAGTTGTAGGTTACTAACGAGGACAGCTGACTTAATAAACTTAAAACATCAAAATATATTAAAAGTGTTGTAAATATATTTTGAACATACTTTGATATATATGTATATATTGTTATAGGTTCGTGAATCAACCAGTGGCCAAGTCTTACTTCCCGACAAAGTAAAAATCTGTGAAAGTGAGTTATAGTCCCACTTTTAAAATATAATATTTTTGGGATGAGAATACATGCAGGTTTTATAAATGATTTACAAAATAGACACAAGTACGTGAAACTACATTCTATGGTTGAATTATCGAAATCGAATATGCCCCTTTTTATTAAGTCTGGTAATCTAAGAATTAGGGAACAGACACCCTAATTGACGCGAATCCTAAAGATAGATCTACTGGGCCTAACAAACCCCATCCAAAGTACCGGATGCTTTAGTACTTCGAAATTTATATCATATCCGAAGGGTGTCCCGGAATGATGGGGATATTCTTATATATGCATCTTGTTAATGTCGGTTACCAGGTGTTCACCATATGAATGATTTTTATCTCTATGTATGGGATGTGCATTGAAATATGAAATCTTGTGGTCTATTGTTACGATTTGATATATATAGGTTAAACCTATAACTCACCAACATTTTTGTTGACGTTTAAAGCATGTTTATTCTCAGGTGAATATTAAGAGCTTCCGCTGTTGCATACTAAAATAAGGACAAGATTTGGAGTCCATGTTTGTATGATATTGTGTAAAAACTGCATTCAAGAAACTGATTTTGATGTAACATATTTGTATTGTAAACCATTATGTAATGGTCGTGTGTAAACAGGATATTTTAGATTATCATTATTTGATAATCTACGTAAAGCTTTTTAAACCTTTATTTATGAAATAAAGGTTATGGTTTGTTTTAAAAATGAATGCAGTCTTTGAAAAACGTCTCATATAGAGGTCAAAACCTCGCAACGAAATCAATTAATATGGAACGTTTTTAATCAATAAGAACGGGACATTTCAGTTGGTATCCGAGCGTTGGTCTTAGAGAACCAGAATTTTGCATTAGTGTGTCTTATCGAGTTTGTTAGGATGCATTAGTGAGTCTGGACTTCGACCGTGTTTACTTGAAAAATGATTGCTTAACAAATTTTGTTGGAAACTATATATTTTTAACATGTGAATATTATGTGATATATTAATCTCTTAACGCGTTTGATATTATGTGATAGATGTCTACCTCTAGAACAAGTCCCATTGACTCACCTAATAATAATGAAGAGTCAAATATAAATTGGAATGATTCGTGGACTGATTCACAAGTTCCCGAAGAGGAACCGGAAGAAGAGTCGGAACCAGAAGAAGAATCGGAACCGGATGAAGAAATAGAACCGGTGGGGGAAATAATAAAACGGTTAAGTAAAAGAAAATCCTCAACCAACCGACCAAGGTTAATTATGGTCAACGGTGTTTCCGCTAAGGAAGCAAAATATTGGGAGAATTACCAATTCTCCGATGAATCGGATTCTGACGAGAATTCCGATGATGTTATAGAAATTACCCCAACTGAATTTAAAAAGGCAAAAGAAAATAATAAGGGAAAGGGCATAAAAATAGAGAAATCTAATTCCAACCCCGATGAACTTTATATGTATCGTCAACTCCCGAAGTCCTTAAGTTGTAACAATGACCCGGGAACCTCTAAACCGCCAGGTTTTTCTAAACCAATATGGATAACGACGGCTCGTATTAGGGGAACATCATATATCCCTAGAAACTTGGCAAAACGAACCAAAACCGAAGAAGAAGAAACAAGCGAGTCAGAATAAGATAGTTGTATTCGTGTGGTGTAATATATGTAATATAGTGTGCTTATGCTTTATGATATATGTAAAAATTGCTTGTATTAATAAGTATTTTTTTATGAATCTAACTCTTGTTCTATTTTACAGTATAAAACACAAAATGGATATACAACCCAATATTTTAAGAGACCTACCCGGAGACATGATTGATGAAATCTTGTCTAGAGTCGGTCAGAATTCTTCGGCACAACTATTTAAGGCGAGATCAGTTTGTAAGACATTCGAAGAACGTTCCAAGAATGCCTTGGTTTATAAAAGGCTTTCGTTCGAAAGATGGGGGATATCACATTGGGAAATCCACAAGTTATGATGTATTTACTTTGACGCATATATTGCGGGGAACCCAAATGCTATTTTACGCAATGGGTTAAGAAATTATTTTGACTCAATATATCCGAATATTGGACTTCGTGATTTAGAAAAAGCGGCTAACATGCAACATAAAGAAGCATGTTATGCTTATGGATTAATAATGTTCGCTTCTCACCAAAGTGAGAACAAGAACATCGGGCTACAACTATTAAACAAAACGTTCCCACAAGTGACGGAGTCGGTAATTGGGGTAAGAAATGAGGTTTTTAGATTGTTACGGGACTGTTGGACATTACGTAACCCTCGTCCCTTTGACGACGTTACAACACGCTGTCTTATCAATGGCCATAACAGTTATGTTCCACAAGACCAATGATGGGAAGTAATCCTAGTAAAACCAGAATGCATAACTTGTTTCTGGACGTATAAATTACGTGTCTTTAGTGCCTTTGCTGAACGACTTGTGTACTAGCTAGAATTATCTTCACACCCATCTTGTATCAAATTTATTGTGTGCTATATTTCATGCTATATGTAAAATAAGCGGTATTGTAAGTTTGTAAAATATTGTGTAAAAGTTTGAACGCGAAATATTATTATAATCAGTTTTTCATATAGAATTGTAGTAGTTAAATTGTATATTAGCTACTAAGTATGAACTTAACGGGTAGGTACTACCCGAATTTAAACTTATAAAATGCTAATATGAAGAAAAAGCTTTTATAAATGAGTTCATATTATGCTACGAAATACTATTAACTACTCTTAATATTCTGTATGATTAACTTGTTCCATTTGACTATTTTGAAGGAAATGGCACCGACTACTCGACACACCGTGAATATGAATGAAGAGGAATTCCGTACTTTTCTAGCTTCAAACATAGCCGCAGTACAGGCTGCGCTACATACCAACAATAACCTTGGATCTAGCAGTACAGGAAATCGTGTAGGATGCACCTACAAAGAATTCACTGCCTGCAAACCTTTGGAATTTGATGGAACCGAAGGACCGATCGGATTGAAACGGTGGACCGAGAAGGTCGAATCGGTGTTTGCCATAAGTAAGTGTACTGAAGAGGACAAAGTAAAGTACGCTACGCATACCTTCACAGGTTCTGCGTTAACATGGTGGAATACCTATCTAGAGCAAGTGGGACAAGACGATGCGTACCGTGGTCAGCATTCAAGCACTTGATGAATGAGAAGTACCATCCCAGAACCGAGGTCAATAAGCTCAAGACAGAACTTAGAGGGTTACGAACCCAAGGATTTGATATTACCACGTACGAAAGACAATTCACAGAATTGTGCCTATTGTGTCCGGGAGCATTCGAAGATGAGGAAGAGAAGATCGACGCGTTTGTGAAAGGATTACCGGAAAGAATCCAAGAAGATATAAGTTCACACGAGCCCGCCTCCATACAACAGGCATGTAGAATGGCTCACAAACTAGTGAACCAGATTGAAGAAAGAATTAAAGAACAGACTGCTGAAGAGGCCAATGTGAAGCAAGTCAAAAGAAAGTGGGAGGAAAATGGTGATAAGAATCACCAATACAACAACAACAGCAATTACAACAATAATCGCAACAATTATCCCAACAATCGCAACATCAATCGCAACTACAACAAACGGCCCAACAACAACAACAACAACAACAACAACAACAACAACAACAGCAACTACAACAATCATCCCAACAACAATAATAACCGCAACAACAACAACAATCAGAAGCAGCTATGCCAAAGGTGTGAAAAGTATCACTCGGGGTTCTGCACCAAATTTTGCAACAAGTGTAAAAGAAACAGTCATAGCGCGGCGAAGTGTGAGGTCTACGGACCAGGGGTTAATAGAACGAAAGGAATAAATGGTGTCAGAACGAGTAATGGCGGAGCAAGTAGTGTCGGAGCAAGTTATGCCAATGTAGTTTGTTATAAATGTGGAAAACCGGGCCACATTATTAGAAATTGCCCGAACCAGGAGAACACGAATGGACAAGGCCGCGGAGGAGTTTTCAATATTAATGCGGCAGAGGCACAGGAAGACCCGGAGCTTGTTACGGGTACGTTTCTTATTGACAATAAATCTGCTTACGTTTTATTTGATTCGGGTGCGGATAGAAGCTATATGAGTAGAGATTTTTGTGCTAAATTAAGTTGTCCATTGACGCCTTTGGATAGTAAATTTTTACTCGAATTAGCAAATGGTAAATTAATTTCAGCAGATAATATATGTCAGAATCGAGAAATTAAACTGGTTAGCGAAACATTTAAGATTGATTTGATACCAGTAGAGTTAGGGAGTTTTGATGTGATAATCGGTATGGACTGGTTGAAAGAAGTGAAAGCAGAGATCGTTTGTTACAAAAATGCAATTCGCATTATACGAGAAAAAGGAAAACCCTTAATGGTGTACGGAGAAAAGGGCAACATGAAGCTACATCTTATTAGTAATTTGAAGGCACAAAAACTAATAAGAAAAGGTTGCTATGCTGTTCTAGCACACGTCGAGAAAGTACAAACTGAAGAAAAGAGCATCAATGATGCTCCCGTCGCAAAAGAATTTCCCGATGTATTTCCGAAAGAATTACCGGGATTACCCCCACATCGATCCGTTGAATTTCAAATAGATCTTGTACCAGGAGCTGCACCAATAGCTCGTGCTCCTTACATACTCGCACCCAGCGAGATGAAAGAACTGCAAAGCCAATTACAAGAACTTTTAGAGCGTGGTTTCATTCGACCAAGCACATCACCGTGGGGAGCTCCTATTTTGTTTGTCAAGAAGAAAGATGGTACATTCAGGTTGTGTATCGACTACCGAGAGTTGAACAAACTTACCATCAAGAACCGCTACCCACTACCGAGAATCGACGACTTATTTGATCAACTACAAGGCTCGTCTGTTTATTCAAAGATTGACTTACGTTCCGGGTATCATCAAATGCGGGTGAAAGAAGATGATATTCCAAAGACTGC
Source organism: Rutidosis leptorrhynchoides (assembly GCF_046630445.1). Classification (NCBI taxonomy): domain Eukaryota; kingdom Viridiplantae; phylum Streptophyta; class Magnoliopsida; order Asterales; family Asteraceae; genus Rutidosis; species Rutidosis leptorrhynchoides. The sequence goes on from NC_092336.1 coordinate 417,456,895, forward strand.
TTTCAGAACACGTTACGGTCATTACGAGTTTATGGTCATGCCGTTTGGTTTAACTAATGCACCAGCTGTGTTCATGGACCTTATGAACCGAGTGTGTGGACCACACCTTGACAAGTTTGTCATTGTTTTCATTGATGACATACTTATTTACTCAAAGAATGACCAAGAACACGGTGAACATTTGAGAAAGGTGTTAGAAGTATTGAGGAAGGAAGAATTGTACGCTAAGTTTTCAAAGTGTGCATTTTGGTTGGAAGAAGTTCAATTCCTCAGTCACATAGTGAACAAAGAAGGTATTAAGGTGGATCCGGCAAAGATAGAAACTGTTGAAAAGTGGGAAACCCCGAAAACTCCGAAACACATACGCCAGTTTTTAGGACTAGCTGGTTACTACAGAAGGTTCATCCAAGACTTTTCCAGAATAGCAAAACCCTTGACTGCATTAACGCATAAAGGGAAGAAATTTGAATGGAAGGATGAACAAGAGAAAGCGTTTCAGTTATTGAAGAAAAAGCTAACTACGGCACCTATATTGTCATTGCCTGAAGGGAATGATGATTTTGTGATTTATTATGACGTATCAAAGCAAGGTCTCGGTTGTGTATTAATGCAACGAACGAAGGTGATTGCTTATGCGTCTAGACAATTGAAGATTCACGAACAAAATTATACGACGCATGATTTGGAATTAGGCGCGGTTGTTTTTGCATTAAAGACTTGGAGGCACTACTTATATGGGGTCAAAAGTATTATATATACCGACCACAAAAGTGTTCAACACATATTTAATCAGAAACAACTGAATATGAGGCAGCGTAGGTGGATTGAATTGTTGAATGATTACGACTTTGAGATTCGTTACCACCCGGGAAAGGCAAATGTGGTAGCCGATGCCTTGAGCAGGAAGGACAGAGAACCCATTCGAGTAAAATCTATGAATATAATGATTCATAATAACCTTACTACTCAAATAAAGGAGGCGCAACTAGGAGTTTTAAAAGAGGGAAATTTAAAGGATGAAATACCCAAAGGATCGGAGAAGCATCTTAATATTCGGAAAGACGGAACCCGGTATAGGGCTGAAAGGATTTGGGTACCAAAATTTGGAGATATGAGAGAAATGGTACTTAGAGAAGCTCATAAAACCAGATACTCAATACATCCTAGAACGGGGAAGATGTACAAGGATCTCAAGAAACATTTTTGGTGGCCGGGTATGAAAGCCGATATTGCTAAATACGTAGGAGAATGTTTGACGTGTTCTAAGGTCAAAGCTGAGCATCAGAAACCATCAGGTCTACTTCAACAACCCGAAATCCCGGAATGGAAATGGGAAAACATTACCATGGATTTCATCACTAAATTGCCAAGGACTGCAAGTGGTTTTGATACTATTTGGGTAATAGTTGATCGTCTCACCAAATCAGCACACTTCCTACCAATAAGAGAAGATGACAAGATGGAGAAGTTAGCACGACTGTATTTGAAGGAAGTCGTCTCCAGACATGGAATACCAATCTCTATTATCTCTGATAGGGATGGCAGATTTATTTCAAGATTCTGGCAGACATTACAGCAAGCATTAGGAACTCGTCTAGACATGAGTACTGCCTATCATCCACAAACTGATGGGCAGAGCGAAAGGACGATACAAATGCTTGAAGACATGCTACGAGCATGTGTTATTGATTTCGGAAACAGTTGGGATCGACATCTACCGTTAGCAGAATTTTCCTACAACAACAGCTACCATTCAAGCATTGAGATGGCGCCGTTTGAAGCACTTTATGGTAGAAAGTGCATGTCTCCGATTTGTTGGAGTGAAGTGGGGGATAGACAGATTACGGGTCCGGAGATTATACAAGAAACTATCGAGAAGATCATCCAAATTCAACAACGGTTGAAAACCGCCCAAAGTCGACAAAAGAGCTACGCTGACATTAAAAGAAAAGATATAGAATTTGAAATTGGAGAGATGGTCATGCTTAAAGTTGCACCTTGGAAAGGCGTTGTTCGATTTGGTAAACGAGGGAAATTAAATCCAAGGTATATTGGACCATTCAAGATTATTGATCGTGTCGGACCAGTAGCTTATCGACTTGAGTTACCTCAACAACTCGCGACTGTACATAACACTTTCCACGTCTCGAATTTGAAGAAATGTTTTGCTAAATAAGATCTCACTATTCCGTTAGATGAAATCCAAATCAACGAAAAACTTCAATTCATCGAAGAACCCGTCGAAATAATGGATCGTGAGGTTAAAAGACTTAAGTAAAACAAGATACCAATTGTTAAGGTTCGATGGAATGCTCGTACAGGACCCGAGTTCACCTGGGAGCGTGAAGATCAGATGAATAAGAAATACCCGCATCTATTTCCAGAAGATTCGTCAACACCTTCAACAGCTTAAAATTTCGGGACGAACTTTATTTAACGGGTAGGTACCGTAGTGACCCGAACTTTTCCATGTTTATATATATTAATTGAGATTTATATTTACATGGTTAAATGTTTCCAACATGTTAAGCAATCAAACTTGTTAAGACTTGATTAATTGAAATATGTTTCATATAGACAATTGACCACCCAAGTTGACCGGCGATTCACGAACGTTAAAACTTGTAAAAACGACATGACGATATATATATATGGATATACATATGGTTAACATGAGATTATGATAAGTAAGTATCTCCATAAGTATATTAACAATAAGTTATATACATATAAACAAGACTACTAACTTAAGGATTTCAAAACGAGACATATATGTAACGATTATCGTTGTAACGACATTTAAATGTATATATATCATATTAAGATATATTAATATATCATAATATAATGATAATATAATAATTTAACATCTCATTAGATATAATAAACAATGGGTTAACAACATTAATTGAGATCGTTAACTTAAAGGTTTCAAAACAACACTTACATGTAACGACTAACGATGACTTAACGACTAAGTTAAAATGTATATACATGTAGTGTATTTAGATGTATTAAAATACTTTTGGAAGACTTCAAGACATATATCAAAACACTCATACTTAACGAAAATGGTTACAGTTACTTTCCCATTCTTTTCTTTCATCAAGAATTCTAGTCGTATTCTTACCCGTATTATACACAGCTTCAAAACGTACTTACTATGGGTATATACCAATAGGAACTAGCATGGGATTCCACTCTTGATTATGTCATGTATGACTAATCAATTTTAACTTCTACCATGAACTAGTCAACTAACTAGAACTCCTTTTAACCCCACTCACCACTCACCAATTACCACTCATCATTCACTCCATTTCACTTCCAATTCTCTTTCTAATTCTTTCTCAACACACACACACTATTATGAACGTATTTTTCCAGTAGTTAATCATCATCTTCATCAAAAATCACTTCAAGAATCAAGCTATAATCATCATAGGAAGAACACTTCAAGAACACTTCAAAAATCCCTTCAAGTTTACTAATTTACTTCCAAGCTTTCTAATCCATTCCAAGTAATCATCTAAGATCAAGAAACCTTTGTTATATACAGTAGGTTATCTTTCTTATTCAAGGTAATATTCATATTCAAACTTTGATTCAATTTATATAACTATAAACTATCTTAATTCGAGTAAAAATCTTACTTGAACTTGTTTTGTGTCATGATCCTACTTCAAGAACTTTCAAGCCATCCAAGATCCTTTGAAGCTAGATCATTTCTTGTCACTTCCAGTAGGTTTACCTACTAAACTTGACTTAGTAATGATGTTCATAACATCATTCGATTCATATATATAAAACTATCTTATTCGAAGGTTTAAACTCGTAATCACTAGAACATAGTTTAGTTAATTCTAAACTTGTTCGCAAACAAAAGTTAATCCTTCTAACTTGACTTTTAAAATTAACTAAACACATGTTCTATATCTATATGATATGCTAACTTAATGATTTAAAACCTGGAAACACGAAAAACACCGTAAAACCGGATTTACGCCGTCGTAGTAACACCGCGGGCTGTTTTGGGTTAGTTAATTAAAAACTATGATAAACTTTGATTTAAAAGTTGTTATTCTGAGAAAATGATTTTTATTATGAACATGAAACTATATCCAAAAATTATGGTTAAACTCAAAGTGGAAGTATGTTTTCTAAAATGGTCATCTAGACGTCGTTCTTTCGACTGAAATGACTACCTTTACAAAAACGACTTGTAACTTATTTTTCCAACTATAAACCTATACTTTTTCTATTTAGATTCATAAAATAGAGTTCAATATGAAACCATAGCAATTTGATTCACTCAAAACGGATTTAAAATGAAGAAGTTATGGGTAAAACAAGATTGGATAATTTTTCTCATTTTAGCTACGTGAAAATTGGTAACAAATCTATTCTAACCATAACTTAATCAACTTGTATTGTATATTATGTAATCTTGAGATACCATAGACACGTATACAATATTTCGACCTATCATGTCGACACATCTATATATATTTCGGAACAACCATAGACACTCTATATGTGAATGTTGGAGTTAGCTATACAGGGTTGAGGTTGATTCCAAAATATATATAGTTTGAGTTGTGATCAATACTGAGATACGTATACACTGGGTCGTGGATTGATTCAAGATAATATTTATCGATTTATTTCTGTACATCTAACTGTGGACAACTAGTTGTAGGTTACTAACGAGGACAGCTGACTTAATAAACTTAAAACATCAAAATATATTAAAAGTGTTGTAAATATATTTTGAACATACTTTGATATATATGTATATATTGTTATAAGTTCGTGAATAAACCAGTGGCCAAGTCTTACTTCCCGACGAAATAAAAATCTGTGAAAGTGAGTTATAGTCCCACTTTTAAAATCTAATATTTTTGGGATGAGAATACATGCAGGTTTTATAAATGATTTACAAAATAGACACAAGTACGTGAAACTACATTCTATGGTTGAATTATCGAAATCGAATATGCCCCTTTTTATTAAGTCTGGTAATCTAAGAATTAGGGAACAGACACCCTAATTGACGCGAATCCTAAAGATAGATCTATTGGGCCTAACAAACCCCATCCAAAGTACCGGATGCTTTAGTACTTCGAAATTTATATCATATCCGAAGGGTGTCCCGGAATGATGGGGATATTCTTATATATGCATCTTGTTAATGTCGGTTACCAGGTGTTCACCATATGAATGATTTTTATCTCTATGTATGGGATGTGCATTGAAATATGAAATCTTGTGGTCTATTGTTACGATTTGATATATATAGGTTAAACCTATAACTCACCAACATTTTTGTTGACGTTTAAAGCATGTTTATTCTCAGGTGAATATTAAGAGCTTCCGCTGTTGCATACTAAAATAAGGACAAGATTTGGAGTCCATGTTTGTATGATATTGTGTAAAAACTGCATTCAAGAAACTGATTTCGATGTAACATATTTGTATAGTAAACCATTATGTAATGGTCGTGTGTAAACAGGATATTTTAGATTATAATTATTTGATAATCTACGTAAAGCTTTTTAAACCTTTATTTATGAAATAAAGGTTATGGTTTGTTTTAAAAATGAATGCAGTCTTTGAAAAACGTCTCATATAGAGGTCAAAACCTCGCAACGAAATCAATTAATATGGAACGTTTTTAATCAATAAGAACGGGACATTTCAGAGGTAACTCAAGTCGGTAAGCTACTGGTCCGACACGATCAATAATCTTGAATGGTCCAATATACCTTGGATTTAATTTCCCTCATTTACCAAATCGAACAACGCCTTTCCAAGGTGCAACTTTAAGCATGACCATCTCTCCAATTTCAAATTCTATATCTTTTCTTTTAATGTCAGCATAGCTCTTTTATCGACTTTGGGCGGTTTTCAACCGTTGTTGAATTTGGATGATCTTCTCGGTAGTTTCTTGCATTATCTCCGGACCCGTAATCTGTCTATCCCCCACTTCACTCCAATAAATCGGAGACCTGCACTTTCTACCATACAGTGCTTCAAACGGCGCCATCTCAATGCTTGAATGGTAGCTGTTGTTGTAGGAAAATTCTGCTAACGGTAGATGTCGATCCCAACTGTTTCCGAAATCAATAACACATGCTCGTAGCATGTCTTCAAGCGTTTGTATCATACTTTCGCTCTGCCCATCAGTTTGTGGATGATAGGCAGTACTCATGTCTAGACGAGTTCCTAATGCTTGCTGTAATGTGTGCCAGAATCTTGAAATAAATCTGCCATCCCTATCAGAGATAATAGAGATTGGTATTCCATGTCTGGAGACGACTTCCTTCAAATACAGTCGTGCTAACTTCTCCATCTTGTCATCTTCTCTTATTGGCAGGAAGTGTGATGATTTGGTGAGACGATCAACTATTAACCAAATAGTATCAAAACCACTTGCAGTCCTTGGCAATTTATTGATGAAATCCATGGTAATGTTTTCCCATTTCCATTCCGAGATTTCGGGTTGTTGAAGTAGACCTGATGGTTTCTGATGCTCAGCTTTGACCTTAGTACACGTCAAACATTCTCCTACGTATTTAGCAACATCGGATTTCATACTCGGCCCCCAAAAATGTTTCTTGAGATCCTTGTACATCTTCCCCGTTCCAGGATGTATTGAGTATCTGGTTTTATGAGCTTCTCTAAGTACCATTTCTCTCATATCTCCAAATTTTGGTACCCAAATCCTTTCAGCCCTATACCGGGTTCTGTCTTCCTGAATATTAAGATGCTTCTCCGATCCTTTGGGTATTTCATCCTTTAAATTTCCCTCTTTTAAAACTCCTTGTTGCGCCTCCTTTATTTGAGTAGTAAGGTTATTGTGAATCATTATATTCATAGATTTTACTCGAATGGGTTCTCTGTCCTTCCTGCTCAAGGCGTCGGCTACCACATTTGCCTTCCCCGGGTGGTAACGAATCTCAAAGTCGTAATCATTCAACAATTCAATCCACCTACGCTGCCTCATATTCAGTTGTTTCTGATTAAATATGTGTTAAAGACTTTTGTGGTCGGTATATATAATACTTTTGACCCCATATAAGTAGTGCCTCCAAGTCTTTAATGCAAAAACAACCGCGCCTAATTCCAAATCATGCGTCGTATAATTTTGCTCGTGAATCTTCAATTGTCTAGACGCATAAGCAATCACCTTCGTTCGTTGCATTAACACACAACCGAGACCTTGCTTTGATGCGTCACAATAAATCACAAAATCATCATTCCCTTCAGGCAATGACAATATAGGTGCCGTAGTTAGCTTTTTCTTCAATAACTGAAACGCTTTCTCTTGTTCATACTTCCATTCAAATTTCTTCCCTTTATGCGTTAATGCAGTCAAGGGTTTTGCTATTCTGGAAAAGTCTTGGATGAACCTTCTGTAGTAACCATCTAGTCCTAAAAACTGGCGTATGTGTTTTGGAGTTTTTGGGGTTTCCCACTTTTCAACAGTTTCTATCTTTGCCGGATCCACCTTAATACCTTTTGTGTTCACTATGTGACCGAGGAATTGAACTTCTTCCAACCAAAATGCACACTTTGAAAATTTAGCGTACAATTCTTCCTTCCTCAATACTTCTAACACCTTTCTCAAATGTTCACCGTGTTCTTGGTCATTCTTTGAGTAAATAAGTATGTCATCAATGAAAGCAATGACAAACTTGTCAAGGTATGGTCCACACACTCGGTTCATAAGGTCCATGAACACAGCTGGTGCATTAGTTAAACCAAACGGCATGACCATAAACTCGTAATGACCGTAACGTGTTCTGAAAGCAGTATTTGGAATATCATCTTCTTTCACCCGTATTTGATGATACCCGGAACGTAAGTCAATCTTTGAATAAACAGACGAGCCTTGTAGTTGATCAAATAAGTTGTCGATTCTCGGTAGTGGGTAGCGGTTCTTGATGGTAAGTTTGTTCAACTCTCGGTAGTCGATACACAACCTGAATGTACCATCTTTCTTCTTGACAAACAAAACAGGAGCTCCCCACGGTGATGTGCTTGGTCGAATGAAACCACTCTCTAAAAGTTCTTGTAATTGGCTTTGCAGTTCTTTCATCTCGCTGGGTGCGAGTCTGTAAGGAGCACGAGCTATTGGTGCAGCTCCTGGTACAAGATCTATTTGAAATTCAACGGATCGATGTGGGGGTAATCTCGGTAATTCTTTCGGAAATACATCGGGAAATTCTTTTGCGACGGGAACATCATTGATGCTCTTTTCTTCAGTTTGTACTTTCTCGACGTGTGCTAGAACAGCATAGCAACCTTTTCTTATTAGTTTTTGTGCCTTCAAATTACTAATAAGATGTAGCTTCGTGTTGCCCTTTTCTCCGTACACCATTAAGGGTTTTCCTTTTTCTCGTATAATGCGAATTGCATTTTTGTAACAAACGATCTCTGCTTTCACTTCTTTCAACCAGTCCATACCGATTATCACATCAAAACTCCCTAACTCTACTGGTATCAAGTCAATTGTAAATGTTTCGCTAACCAGTTTAATTTCTCGATTTCGACATATATTATCTGCTGAAATTAATTTACCATTTGCTAATTCGAGTAAAAATTTACTATCCAACGGCATCAATGGATAACTTAATTTAGCACAAAAATCTGTACTCATATAGCTTCTATCCGCACTCGAATCAAATAAAACGTAAGCAGATTTATTGTCAATAAGAAATGTACCCGTAACAAGCTCCGGGTCTTCCTGTGCCTCTGCCGCATTAATATTGAAAACTCTTCCGCGGCCTTGTCCATTCATGTTCTCCTGGTTCGGGCAACTTCTAATAATGTGGCCCGGTTTTTCACATTTATAACAAACTACATTGGCATAACTTGCTCCGACACTACTTGCTCTGCCATTACTCATTCCGACACCATTTGTTCCTTTCGTTCTGTTAACCCCTGGTTCGTAGACCTCACACTTCTCCACGCTATGACCATTTCTTTTACACTTGTTGCAAAATTTGGTGCAGAACCCCGAGTGATACTTTTCACACCTTTGGCATAGCTGCTTCTGATTGTTGTTGTTGTTGCGATTGTTATTGTTGTTGGGATGATTGTTGTAGTTGCTGTTGTTGTTGTTGTTGTTGTTGTTGTTGTTGTTGTTGTTGTTGGGCCGTTTGTTGTAGTTGCGATTGATGTTGCGATTGTTGGGATAATTGTTGCGATTATTATTGTAATTGCTGTTGTTGTATTGGTGATTCTTATCACCGTTTTCCTCCCACTTTCTTTTGACTTGCTTCACATTGGCCTCTTCAGCTGTCTGTTCTTTAATTCTTTCCTCAATCTGGTTCACTAGTTTGTGAGCCATTCTACATGCCTGTTGTATGGAGGCGGGCTCGTGTGAACTTATATCTTCTTGGATTCTTTTCGGTAATCCTTTCACAAACGCGTCGATCTTCTCTTCCTCATCTTCGAACGCTCCCGGACACAATAGGCACAATTCTGTGAATCGTCTTTCGTACGTGGTAATATCAAATCTTTGGGTTCGTAACCCTCTAAGTTCTGTCTTGATCTTATTGACCTCGGTTCTGGGACGGTACTTCTCGTTCATCAAGTGGTTGAATGCTGACCACGGTAGTGCGTAAGCATCATCTTGTCCCACTTGCTCTAGATAGGTATTCCACCATGTTAACGCAGAACCTGTGAAGGTATGCGTAGCGTACTTCACTTTTTCCTCTTCAGTACACTTACTTATGGCAAACACCGATTCGACCTTCTCGGTCCACCGTTTCAATCCGATCGGTCCTTCGGTTCCATCAAATTCCAAAGGTTTGCAGGCAGTGAATTCTTTGTAGGTGCATCCTACATGATTTCCTGTACTGCTAGATCCAAGGTTATTGTTTGTAAGACCCGATTATTTAATTTACAGAAGTGTATTAGAGTGCATGAAGTGTGGGGAAAATTGTGTGAGTAAACCGAAGACAGAACCTGTTCAGCCCTTCGTGCGCGCCGCGCAGGGGTAATGGTGCGCGCCGCGCACTGTCCCTGCGACAGAACCCCAGTTTTTCTGTTTTGAGTTTAATGAAGGGCATTATGGTCTTTTCACTTGAGGGTCAGTTTTAGGCCACAAAGGTAGATTGGTGGACTCTTTCAAGTCCACAATCTTATCTTCATCTCTTCCACACACTCTCAAACCCTAGAGTGAGAAATAGAGCTTAGAGAGAGAAAGCTTCATTTAGGGAAGAAGGAGCTTGAATCAAACGAAGTTGCAAGTGTTAAAGTTGTTCACCTTGTTCACGGCTACGTTGTGGTGGTATTGGTAAGCTCTAACTCCGAGTTTTCATAGTTTGATTTAGTGTTCATAATTAGGGTTTTGAAATGGGTGTTCTTGAAATAAACACATTAGTTGTTAATTGGATGTTTGCGCTAGTAAATGGTGTTAATAACCATTGTTGGTTGGTTTGGGTTTGTTAATGAAGATGATTAGTTGTTAATCATGTTTGGTTGTTGGAATCACTAGTTAATTAAGATTATAAGTGATTAGAAGTGTAAACTTGCAAATGGGTGTTGACTTGAGTTTGGGTCAAAATGGATTTTTGTGTCCTAATGATGCAAGTAAGTGTTTTGATGTTGAACCTTGAGCATAAGGTGGTGTTTGAACATAATCATTAGTTAATTTTGATTATGGGTGTTTTGGGCGAGTTTTGACTTAGTCAAAGTGATGCATGTGCAAATGGGTCGATATTGCACTTATGGTGTTTTTTGTGTAAGCTTGTGTATTTAGCTTATTCGGTTGTAAATTACTTAGGTGATTTGCATCGGACGATTAGGAGCTCAAGCGAAGTTGCCTTACTTGAAATCAAGGTGAGTGGAATATTTATACATGTATGTATGTGGTTTATTTACTCGTACGCGATGTGGGCCTTTAGCGCCACATCGTGAGTGTTGGGCGTTATGTCATAAGTTGGTGGCTTATTTGGTATTCGGGTGAAGAGAACTACGGGTCGGTAGTATCTCGCTAGGTGTCTCACGAGTCGGTGACACCTCTTGGAGGTTTACAAGTCGGTGACCTCATAGGTATTGACGGGTGGTGCACTAGTCGGTGACACCCCATAGTGTTCACAAGTCGGTGACACTTGGTGGTACTTCACAAGTCGGTGATGCCACATGGCGTTCACGAGGCGGTGACCCATAAGTAATAGTGGTGATTCACAAGTCGGTGACACCTTATGATGAGTCACAAGTCGGTGACATTTCTTAGTGATCACAAGTCGGTGATGCTACATGGTGATTCACAAGTCGGTGACACCATATGACGAGTCACAAGTCGGTGACATGGTACGAGTGAGACTCGATGATCTTGGTCGGCTACAAGTCGGTAGTAGTAAGCGGTGAACGGTTAGCGTGTTTATGCCCTTTTATGTTTAGTATATTATCGTGTTAAATTATATACTAACATTGTTGCTAGTCGTGTGTTTGTTGATGCTAACTCATTTGTTCGTTGTATGTAATGGTTTTGTAGGTGGATGCGTGTAGGTAAATTACATATGTGTATGTATAAGTATTGCATTCACTAAGCATTAGCTTACCCTCTCGTTGTTTACCATTTTATAGGTTCTGGCGTGGATAAGGGTAAGGGCATTCGTTCGGACTAGAGATCCCGCTTGATGCTAGGGGACGCTTTTAGCTTTAGTAGCTCTTGGAGTTTGACCGATAGTTGGGTAGTTTAATCCCAAACGCCAAGCTCATTGTGTAGTTTGGAACTTAAACTTTTTGGTGGTCGAAACTCTAAACTTGTATTAAACTTGTATTTTGGGTCGTGTGGGCCCCGCTTGTAAAACATCGTTTTATGTTTGATTCGTGTTAGTTTTACATATATAAGTTTGTCATGAAAAGCGTTCGGTCTAAATATGTCGGGAAGTGGTCCATCTTTTTACGAGTTAAAAATAGTTTGATCAGAGCCTGGAACGCCTTGTGCGCGCCGCGCACTTTCAGTGGAGCGCGCCGCGCACCACACCTGAGCAGCAGTTTAAATTTTTTTTTTTTTGGGACTGTTTTTGGTCGGTTATCGGGTTGGGTTGTTACAAGTGGTATCAGAGCATGGTCTAAGGGATTTAGCTGACTTGAGATAGGCGCCTAGACTTAGACTTTTGTGTGGCTATTATGCGGGACTTGTAGGATTGCGGGTCGGTTCGGGATTTAGTTAGTGCCTTAGAGAATGGGTGAACTAGCTATGTATTGATTATGTTGTTATTAATCGTGTTGTTTGCGTTGAATATCTAGCGAGATAGTTGTTGTATTCATGAGCTCGGCATGGCGTGTGAGCGTAATAATGCTTCGCGACCATTATTACGGTTGCAAGCCAAGTCATGCAAGTGATGTACAACAAGTGTTGAACTAGATGGGATGTACGAACTGTGGCATATTATATGTTTGTGAACGATTGATCGTGGTGGTGTGTGTAAGTTATTCATGTTGTGTTCCTAACCGAATTCATTTCATAGAATGACTACAAGGAGCAAACAAGCCAACGAAGATCAAGACGAAGACGTTGAGTTCACGGCTAAGGTTGAGGCCATCTTTAAACGTCAAAAAGCCGAGTTTCTCGAGGATGTTAGAAAAGTTTTTCGGGAATCGGTTGATGGGCAATTAACCGATCTAATTGATGAAAGGGTGAAGGTCGCAATCGAGGAAGTGCTTGATGCTAGAAATATTTATCCCCGAGGCGAAGGGAGTGAAGGAAATGGGAGGCGGGACTTCCATTACAAAAATTTCAAGGATGCACAACCTCCTATGTTTAATGGGGTAAGGGATCCGTTGAAGAGTACATGTTGGGTTTCAGACATCGAGGGGGCTTTCCGTACTAGTGAATGTCCTCCCGAGAAGAAAACGAGGTACGGTTCTAGTATGTTACGTGAAGAAGCCAAGTTTTGGTGGGATGACAAGATTCAATTGTATGGCGAGGAACAATGTATGAGCTTGTCATGGGATGAGTTCAAAAAGGAGTTCTTTGATGAATACCGAACTTCTTCAGACCTTGATAGAATCCGGGACGAGTTACACAATTTGCGACAAGGTTCGATAGACTTGGTTACTCTCAAGTCTACCTTCTTGGCAAAGACTCATTTTTGTCTGGAGTATGTTGGTGACGATCACAAGTTGATGAAAGATTTCTACCGTACCATGAATGACGAGTTGAAGGGTAAGATTAGTCGGGGAATGGCTAAGTCTTTTGAAGAGTTGTTTGAGTTAGCGCGGGGTTTCGAACCGGAGGTGTCAAAGCCAAGTGTGTCCGATGTTAGTAAACGGAAGTTCGAAGCTGCGACATTTTCGAACAAGAAGAGTAAAAGCGCTACCGAAGGTGTCAGAAGCGTAAAGATGAATGACACGGGTGGTTCTAAATTCGCGTGTTATAATTGTGGGCAAACGGGGCATAAGTCTCGTGATTGTCCGTCGGGTAAGGTCACATGTTTTAAGTGCCGGAAGGAGGGACACCGGAAGTCGGAATGTCCCGAGTGGAATAGTGACGGAGCGCGAAAATCTAGCGAGGCTTGATTCAGGTACTATTCGATTTTAGTACTATCTTTATGCGGGTGATTTTGGATAATGATTGAGTTTATCCATGTGTTGTAGTGACTAGCTAGGTCGAGTTAGTCCATTGCAGTTTGATTAGCCATGTCGGGTTAATCAATTGGATGTTGGATGTTGACCGAGGTGGGTTAATCAATTAAATGATAAGTGTTGACCGAGTCGGGTTGACCTAGTGTGTTTGAGTTAACCAAGTCTGGTTAATCAATTGTTGTTAGGCGTTGACCGGGGCGGGTTGACTAAGGGTATTTGACTAACCGAGCCGGGTTAATCAAATTTTTTTTAGGGGATTAACCAAGTCGGGTTGACCGAGATAGTTTGACTAACCAAGTCGGGTTAATCAATAAGTTGTTGGGAGTGTTGACCAAGTCGGGTTGACCAAGTGAGTTCGACTTAACCGAGTCGGGTTAATCAATTTGGTGATAAGTGTTGATCGAGGCGGGTTGACCGAGCGTATTTGACTAACCGGGTCGGGTTAATTAATTCTTGTTAAGGGTTGGCCTAGGTAGGTTGACCGGGCGAGTTGGAGGCCTAACCGAGTCGGGTGAAACCGTGATTTGATTAGATGGTTACTTGTATTGCGCTCCATAAGGTTTAGCGTAGTAATGGTATGCCATTCGAGAGGCGTTCACGTTGACTTTGTATGTGTGCGAGTATAGTCATGGTGGTTGACTATCTTTGTTTGTGTGTAAGTGACCGCGTTAACGGTCGAGACGGTACGGGTAGGGTATAAGTCTTGGTGACACCAAGCATCGCCATTGTAAGTGAAAGTTTGCTAGGCCTGCTTTGTGTCCTAGGTAGATCTCGACTAGCAGTTGATTGCTAGGGAGTTGTGGCATTGAGCCGTAATGTTCATTGGGTTTGGGTGACTTCGAATAGTCAAGTGTCATATAACGCCGAGGATGGACCCCGAAAGGGGCAAGTGAATGAGACTCGGTGGTAGTAATGGGAGTTGCATAACACTACGTCAGGTGCCCTCCATATACCTGCAAGTGGAATGCTTCACTCCGGTGGTGTGATTACTTTGTACTTGGGTACCGGTGAGGAAACCCGAAGGTACGATTATGGTTTATTGCGACGACTAGCGGGCGTTGACGTTTAGCCGATTCGGAAAGACTAGGTTCGAGTATCTTGTGGTAAGTCCGCGGAAAATTTTGAGTATGACCGACGTTGGTACCGGTCATGTATGTTGTGGAATGTTGAAATTTCGCAAGGTATTATCATCATGATGATGATAAGGTAGGGTTAAAACCCTAAGTGGGGGAGTATGTACCCGGAGGGTACGATGCTTCTTTGGTTTGGTAGGCGTGTTTGAGCCATTTGCCGTAAGTTATCTCATTTTGAGGGCCAACTAGAGACGTAGAGTGTTAGTTTGGACTGTCTCATGCAGGGGCGTGTTAGGATAGAGTGCGTTCGGGAACGAACTCTCTAGAGTATTGGCGATGGGCGTTAGAACTCTAAGTCGTGAGTTGGAGTATGCCAAGGAAATCATGAAGGTTAATTGTGTAATTGGAACGTTGCATGGTGGTAAAGTGTGATCGATAGGATGCACGGTGGCCTCAAAGGTTCCGAGATTGTGTGAGAACTCGAAGACTTGTGGAAAATGAGTTGTTTTTGTTCGCGATGAGGTTTATATCGCGAGGACGCGATCCAATTTAAGTGGGGGAGAGTTTTAAGACCCGATTATTTAATTTACAGAAGTGTATTAGAGTGCATGAAGTGTGGGGAAAATTGTGTGAGTAAACCGAAGACAGAACCTGTTCAGCCCTTCGTGCGCGCCGCGCAGGGGTAATGGTGCGCGTCGCGCACTGTCCCTGCGACAGAACCCCAGTTTTTCTGTTTTGAGTTTAATGAAGGGCATTATGGTCTTTTCACTTGAGGGTCGGTTTTAGGCCACAAAGGCAGATTGGTGGACTCTTTCAAGTCTACAATCTTATCTTCATCTCTTCCACACACTCTCAAACCCTAGAGTGAGAAATAGAGCTTAGAGAGAGAAAGCTTCATTTGGGGAAGAAGGAGCTTGAATCAAACGAAGTTGCAAGTGTTAAAGTTGTTCACCTTGTTCACGGCTACGTTGTGGTGGTATTGGTAAGCTCTAACTCCGAGTTTTCATAGTTTGATTTAGTGTTCATAATTGGGGTTTTGAAATGGGTGTTCTTGAAATAAACCCATTAGTTGTTAATTGGATGTTTGAGCTAGTAAATGGTGTTAATAACCATTGTTGGTTGGTTTGGGTTTGTTAATGAAGATGATTAGTTTTTAATCATGTTTGGTTGTTGGAATCACTAGTTAATTAAGATTATAAGTGATTAGAAGTGTAAACTTGCAAATGGGTGTTGACTTGAGTTTGGGTCAAAATGGATTTTTGTGTCCTAATGATGCAAGTAAGTGTTTTGATGTTGAACCTTGAGCATAAGGGGGTGTTTGAACATAATCATTAGTTAATTTTGATTATGGGTGTTTTGGGCTAGTTTTGACTTAGTCAAAGTGATGCATGTGCAAATGGGTCGATATTGCACTTATGGTGTTTTGTGTGTAAGCTAGTGTATTTAGCTTATTCGGTTGTAAGTTACTTAGGTGATTTGCATCGGACGATTAGGAGCTCAAGCGGAAGTTGCCTTACTTGAAATCAAGGTGAGTGGAATATTTATACATGTATGTATGTGGTTTATTTACTCATACGCGATGTGGTCCTTTGGCACCACATCGTGAGTGTTGGGCGTTATGACAAGTTGGTGGCTTATTTGGTATTCGGGTGAAGAGAACTACGGGTCGGTAGTATCTCGCTAGGTGTCTCACGAGTCGGTGACACCTCTTGGAGGTTTACAAGTCGGTGACCTCATATGTATTGACGGGTGGTGCACTAGTCGGTGACACCCCATAGTGTTCACAAGTCGGTGACACTTGGTGGTACTTCACAAGTCGGTGATGCCACATGGCGTTCACGAGGCGGTGACCCATAAGTAATAGTGGTGATTCACAAGTCGGTGACACCTTATGATGAGTCACAAGTCGGTGACATTTCTTAGTGATCACAAGTCGGTGACACTAGGTGGGGCTTCACAAGTCGGTGATGCTACATGGTGATTCACAAGTCGGTGACACCATATGAAGAGTCACAAGTCGGTGATGGTACGAGTGAGACTCGATGATCTTGGTCGGCTACAAGTCGGTAGTAGTAAGCGGTGAACGGTTAGCGTGTTTATGCTCTTTTATGTTTAGTATATTATCGTGTTAAATTATATACTAACGTTGTTGCTAGTCGTGTGTTTGTTGATGCTAACTCGTTTGTTCATTGTATGTAATGATTTTGTAGGTGGATGCGTGTAGGTAAATTACATATGTATATGTATAAGTATTGCATTCACTAAGCATTAGCTTACCCTCTCGTTGTTTACCATTTTATAGGTTCTGGCGTGGATAAGGGTAAGGGCATTCGTTCGGAATAGAGATCCCGCTTGATGCTAGGGGACGCTTTTAGCTTTAGTAGCTCTTGGAGTTTGACCGATAGTTGGGTAGTTTAATCCCAAACGCCATGCTCATTGTGTAGTTTGGAACTTAAACTTTTTGGTGGTCGAAACTCTAAACTTGTATTAAACTTGTATTTTGGGTCGTGTGGGCCCCGCTTTTAAAACATCGTTTTATGTTTGATTCGTGTTAGTTTTACATATATAAGTTTGTCGTGAAAAGCTTTCGGTCTAAATATGTCGGGAAGTGGTCCATCTTTTTACGAGTTAAAAACAGTTTGATCAGAGCCTGGAATGCCTTGTGCGCGCCGCGCACTTTCAGTGGAGCGCGCCGCACACCACACCTGAGCAGCAGTTTAAATTATTTTTTTTGGGACTGTTTTTGGTCGGTTATCGGGTTGGGTTGTTACATTGTTGGTATGTAGCGCAGCCTGTACTGCGGCTATGTTTGAAGCTAGAAAAGTACGGAATTCCTCTTCATTCATATTCACGGTGTGTCGAGTAGTCGGTGCCATTTCCTTCAAAATAGTCAAATGGAACAAGTTAATCATACAGAATATTAAGAGTAGTTAATAGTATTTCGTAGCATAATATGAACTCATTTATAAAAGCTTTTTCTTCATATTAGCGTTTTATAAGTTTAAATTCGGGTAGTACCTACCCGTTAAGTTCATACTTAGTAGCTAATATACAATTCAACTACTACAATTCTATATGAAAAACTGATTATAATAATATTTCGCGTTCAAACTTTTATACAATATTTTACAAACTTACAATACCGCTTATTTTACATAAAGCATGAAATATAGCACACAATAACTTTGATACAAGATAGTTGTGAAGATAATTCTAGCTAGTACACAAGTCGTTCAGCGAAGGCAATAAAGACACGTAATTCATACGTCCAGAAACAAGTCATGCATTCTGGTTTTACTAGGACTACTTCCCATCCTTGGTCTTGTGGAACATAACCGTTATGGCCGTTGATAAGACAGCGTGTTGTAACGTCGTCAAAGGGATGAGGGTTACGTAATGACCAACAGTCTCGTAATAACCTAAAAACCTCATTTCTTACCCCAATTACCGACTCCGTCACTTGTGGGAACGTTTTGTTTAATAGCTGTAGCCCGATGTTCTTTTTCTCACTTTGGTGAGAAGCGAACATTACTAACCCGTAAGCATAGCATGCTTCTTTATGTTGCATGTTAGCCGCTTTTTCTAAATCATGAAGTCCTATATTCGAATACATTGAGTCAAAATAATTTCTTAACCCGTTGCGTAAAATAGCATTTGGGTTCCCCGCAATATATGCGTCAAAGTAAACACATCGTAACTTATGGGTTTCCCAATGTGATATCCCCCATCTTTCAAACGAAAGTCTCTTATAAACCAAGACATTCATGGAACGTTCTTCGAATGTCTTACAAACTGATCTCGCCTTAAATAGTTGTGCCGAGGAATTCTGACCGACTCTAGACAAGATTTCATCAATCATGTCTCCGAGTAGGTCTCTTAAAATATTGGGTTGTCTATCCATTTTGTGTTTTTAAACTGTAAAATAGACAAGAGTTAGATTCATAAAAAAATACTTATTAATACAAGTAATTTTTACATATATCATAAAGCATAAGCACACTATATTACATATATTACACCACACGAATACAACTATCTTATTCCGACTCGCTCGTTTCTTCTTCTTCGGTTTTGGTTCATTTTGCCATGTTTCTAGGGATATATGATGTTCCCCTAATACTAGCTGTCGTTTTCCACAACGGTTTAGAAAAACCTGGTGGTTTAGAGGTTCCCGGGTCATTGTTACAACTTAAGGACTTCGGGGGTTGACGATACATATAAAGTTCATCGGGGTTGGAATTAGATTTCTCTATTTTTATGCCCTTTCCCTTATTATTTTCTTTTGCTTTTTTAAATTCAGTTGGGGTAATTTCTATAACATCATCGGAATTCTCGTCGGAATCCGATTCATCGGAGAATTGGTAATCCTCCCAATATTTTGCTTCCTTGGCGGAAACACCATTGACCATAATTAACCTTGGTCGGTTGGTTGAGGATTTTCTTTTACTTAACCGTTTTATTATTTCCCCCACCGGTTCTATTTCCTCCTCCGGTTCCTCTTCTTCCGGTTCTGATTCTTCTTCCGGTTCCTCTTCGGGAACTTGTGAATCAGTCCAATATACATTCGACTCTTCGTTATTATTAGGTGAGTCAATGGTATTTGTGCTAGAGGTAGACATCTATCACACAATATCAAACATGTTAAGAGATTAATATATCACATAATATATACATGTTAATAATATATAGTTTCCAACAAAAATGTTAAGCAATCATTTTTAAAGAAAACACGGTCGAAGTCCAGACTCACTAATGCATCTTGACAAACTCGATAAGACACACTAATGCAAATTTTCTGGTTCTCTAAGACCAACGCTCGGATACCAACTGAAATGTCCCGTTCTTATTGATTAAAAACTTTCCATATTAATTGATTTCGTTGCGAGGTTTTGACCTCTATATGAGACGTTTTTCAAAGACTGCATTCATTTTTAAAACAAACCATAACCTTTATTTCATAAATAAAGGTTTAAAAAGCTTTACGTAGATTATCAAATAATGATAATCTAAAATATCATGTTTACACACGACCATTACATAATGGTTTACAATACAAATATGTTACATCGAAATCAGTTTCTTGAATGCAGTTTTTACACAATATCATACAAACATGGACTCCAAATCTTGTCCTTATTTTAGTATGCAACAGCGGAAGCTCTTAGTATTCACCTGCGAATAAACATGCTTTAAACGTCAACAAAAATATTGGTGAGTTATAGGTTTAACCTATATATATATATATATATCAAATCGTAACAATAGACCACAAGATTTCATATTTCAATACACATCCCATACATAGAGATAAAAATCATTCATATGGTGAACACCTGGTAACCGACATTAACAAGATGCATATATAAGAATATCCCCATCATTCCGGGACACCCTTCGGATATGATATAAATTTCGAAGTACTAAAGCATCCGGTACTTTGGATGGAGTTTGTTAGGCCCAATAGATCTATCTTTAGGATTCGCGTCAATTAAGGTGTTTGTTCCCTAATTCTTAGATTACCAGACTTAATAAAAAAGGGCATATTCGATTTTGATAATTCAACCATAGAATGTAGTTTCACGTACTTGTGTCTATTTTGTAAATCATTTATAAAACCTGCATGTATTCTCATCCTAAAAATATTAGATTTTAAAAGTGGGACTATAACTCACTTTCACAGATTTTTACTTCGTCGGGAAGTAAGACTTGGCCACTAGTTGATTCACGAACCTATAACAATATATACATATATATCAAAGTATGTTCAAAATATATTTACAACACTTTTAATATATTTTGATGTTTTAAGTTTATTAAGTCAGCTGTCCTCGTTAGTAACCTACAACTAGTTGTCCACAGTTAGATGTACAGAAATAAATCGATAAATATTATCTTGAATCAATCAACGACCCAGTGTATACGTATCTCAGTATTGATCACAACTCAAACTATATATATTTTGGAATCAACCTCAACCCTGTATAGCTAACTCCAACATTCACATATAGAGTGTCTATGGTTGTTCCGAAATATATATAGATGTGTCGACATGATAGGTCGAAACATTGTATACGTGTCTATGGTATCTCAAGATTACATAATATACAATACAAGTTGATTAAGTTATGGTTGGAATAGATTTGTTACCAATTTTCACGTAGCTAAAATGAGAATAATTATCCAATCTTGTTTTACCCATAACTTCTTCATTTTAAATCCGTTTTGAGTGAATCAAATTGCTATGGTTTCATATTGAACTCTATTTTATGAATCTAAACATAAAAAGTATAGGTTTATAGTCAGAAAAATAAGTTACAAGTCATTTTTGTAAAGGTAGTCATTTCAGTCGAAAGAACGACGTCTAGATGACCATTTTAGAAAACATACTTCCACTTTGAGTTTAACCATAATTTTTGGATATAGTTTCATGTTCATAATAAAAATTATTTTCTCAGAATAACAACTTTTAAATCAAAGTTTATCATAGTTTTTAATTAACTAACCCAAAACAGCCCGCGGTGTTACTACGACGGCGTAAATCCGGTTTTACGGTGTTTTTCGCGTTTCCAGGTTTTAAATCATTAAGTTAGCATATCATATAGATATATAACATGTGTTTAGTTGATTTTAAAAGTCAAGTTAGAAGGATTAACTTTTATTTGCGAACAAGTTTAGAATTAACTAAACTATGTTCTAGTGATTACAAGTTTAAACCTTCGAATAAGATAGCTTTATATGTATGAATCGAATGATGTTATGAACATCATTACTACCTCAAGTTCCTTGGATAAACCTACTGGAAATGATAAAAATAGATCTAGCTTCAAAGGATCCTTGGATGGCTTGAAAGTTCTTGAAGCAGAATCATGACACGAAAACAATTTCAAGTAAGATTTCCACTCGAAATAAGATTGTTATAGTTATAGAAATTGAATTAAAGTTTGAATATGATTATTACCTTGTATTAGAAAGATAACCTACTGTAAGTAACAAAGCTTTCTTGATCTTGGATGATTACTTGGAATGGATTTAGAAAACTTGGAAGTAAACTTGCAATCTTGGAAGTATTCTTGATTTTATGAAACTAGAACTTTTGGAATTTATGAAGAACACTTAGAACTTGAAGATAGAACTTGAGATAGATCAATTAGATGAAGAAAATTGAAGAATGAAAGTGTTTGTAGGTGTTTTTGGTCGTTGGTGTATGGATTAGATATAAAGGATATGTAATTTTGTTTTCATGTAAATAAGTCATGAATGATTACTCATATTTTTGTAATTTTATGAGATATTTCATGCTAGTTGTCAAATGATGGTTCCCACATGTGTTAGGTGACTCACATGGTCTGCTAAGAGCTGATCATTGGAGTGTATATACCAATAGTACATACATCTAAAAGCTGTGTATTGTACGAGTACGAATACGGGTGCATACGAGTAGAATTGTTGATGAAACTGAACGAGGATGTAATTGTAAGCATTTTTGTTAAGTAGAAGTATTTTGATAAGTGTCTTGAAGTCTTTCAAAAGTGTATGAATACATATTAAAACACTACCTGTATATACATTTTAACTGAGTCGTTAAGTCATCGTTAGTCGTTACATGTAAATGTTGTTTTGAAACCTTTAGGTTAACGATCTTGTTGAATGTTGTTAACCCATTGTTTATTATTACAAATGAGATGTTAAATTGTTATATTATCATGATATTATGATATATAATGTATATTAGTATGATGTATATACAGTTAAATGTCGTTACAACGATAATCGTTACATATATGTCTCGTTTCGAAATCATTAAGTTAGTAGTCTTATTTTTACATATGTATTTCATTGTTAATACACTTAATAATATATTTACTTATCATTTAACATAATTAACCAAGTGTATCAATATCTTAATATGATTCATATGTACCTAGTAAGACGTTGTTATAACGATAATCGTTATATATATCGTTTTCGAGTTTCTTAAATTAATAGTCTCATTTTTATGTATATGACTCATTGTTAAAATACCTAATGAGATATATACTTATAATAAAATCATGTTAACTATATATATAACCATATATATGTCATCGTATAGTTTTTACAAGTTTTAACGTTCGTGAATCACCGGTCAACTTGGGTGGTCAATTGTCTATATGAAACCTATTTCAATTAATCAAGTCTTAACAAGTTTGATTGCTTAACATGTTGGAAACACTTAATCATGTAAATAACAATTTCATTTAATATATAAAATGCCTAAGTGTGGGGAAGATGAAGCAACACCTAATGATGACCTGATAACAAAGAACCCCGTTGTTGATACGAAATTAAATGACCCCGTTATTAATAGTTCAACGAAGAAACTTATTAAACGAATTCACGATGCTAGAACCAAGGGGAACTTTAAGTTATGTAACCGGTTAGTATCCAATATATCGCCTAAAGAAAAGGCGAAACTAGTTGAATTTGTGGATATTACATAGGAATCCGACCAATCGCTTAAAGCAAAAGCCACAGATATGCAAGTTGATTATGGTCCAAAAGAAATTGACAATGAAGTTAATCACAAATTCGACACCAAGGCTACCTAAGTGTGGGGAGATTCAAATGTTCTAAGAAAAAATGCTGTCTAGAGTTAGTTGTACTGTTCTCGTGTAGTTCCGAGAATGGAATCTGATTGGTCTTTTCCACTAGCAGACACTAAAGAACTAGTTTTCTCCCCCCATTCTGAATTTTTTTTTGTTTTGTAGGTTTTATATGAAATTAATATGCATTTTTAAATTTAAGTTTTGTGTGAATTTAAAAACAAAATTTACTTTATTTTATTAAGTTTAAAAAATGATTTCTAAAATTCGTTGTAAGTTAAAGACTAGGTCATGGAACCGAAATTGCTTTACCCAAGGACGGGGCGAAAAATTTTGTTATCATTATTTTAATATTATTGATCTAAAGTATGCCAAAAAAAAATTATATAAATGTGGGGTAATATACCCAACTTCAAAAATATGTATATATGTTTGTATTTTATGTTATATACAAAACAGGGTAAAACAGTGCACTTTCAAATACTGACATTAAGTTCAGCAAAAGCTACTAATTTTAACGACAAGACGTAAAATATCAAATGTGATATAAAATAATATGTTTTTAAACTCGGTATTTTTAATTATTTTTCTACACTAATCACCCTCATGAATTTAAATTTTTACTGATTTCTTGCAGATGAGTGCATTGCAAGATCTCAAGTGTGGGGAAGGGTTATAAATTCTCTCGGGTTTACACTTAGTTTAATTGCCAAATTTTGTGAAAATTTGAAAAAATTTTAACTAAATGAATTCAAAATCATGTTTATACATATTTATGAACGATAAAACTAGGTGATAATACCGAAATTATTGTTACCTCGGAGAGAACATAAATTGAGAAACAACCCAAAACACTTGAATTCATTTAAAATGGAATATAAGAGAATAAAAAGGCAAAGAAAGAAATAAAATAAAATCTAAGTGTGGGAAGAATGCACCAAGTTCTTTAAAACAGATATCACATATTTTTGTACAAGATTATTGTAGGTACTTTTGTTTTGGACTAAAATTAACTGTTTTACCTGGTATATTGTAATAAAGATGAAAGAAAAGATGGATCTACACGATGAATCAATTCCATCATTAAAAGGAAGTAAAGTCTTCCAAAAAAGCCACGCGCTTCTTGATTTAGGTCAGGAAGTTATCGTCCAGACCAGCTATAGTTTGACTAAAAATCTAGAAAAGTCATCTCTAAAATCAGTAGGAAATACACGGACCTCAGCATCAAACAGGGTCGCCAAGTAGTCAAACTTATCCTATCCATGAGAGGATCTGTCTCGTAAAATGGGGAGGGCGCTGTGCAAATTAGCTTGATAAGACTAATGAATCAGACCCCCAGAAAGGATAATCTCCTTAAAGATTAAAAATCGGCTTTTAAGCCTGATATTACTCAATCCTTGAGATTGACCTTAAAGATTGAGAATTACAAACTCATGGAATTCGATGATATCTAAACTCGAGCTTGAACGAGAAAATATTTTGATCAAAATAAAACCGATTTGTTTTCTAGAAAAATCTATTTTCAATGCTTTCATTACCATTGAACGTAAAATCCTAAGAATTCACCGAAATTCATTAGGTCGCCTGAACCAAATCGGGTGTCAACCGTAAGAATGGTGGTTATATAGCATGGTCGAAGACGGGACCTTGTGCCAGACCGAAAAAATTATTGGGTGATCTTTACTATTTCTTCTACAAAGGATAGTAATTGCATCCGACACGTTGTGGACCATAATCATCTGCATGTCAGTATACATTGCCTTAACAGTTGCTTGTTCATCGCTTTCCTTTACAATCGGATGGTATTTTATCGAAAGGTAATATACGGGACAAGTATACTGGACGTGTGCTTTCCTAATACAAGGTTAGCAAGTGGGTGACACAAAACCACGAGTTTTGAGCTAAAATTTTAAAATCTAAAACCCACAAAACCCATAAAAACATTTTACAAACACCGGTGAAGGGTTATTCCGGAAAACTTGTCTAGGATAAAATCTAGCATAAATTTTCAAAAGATCAAATATTTTCATAAAGATCCAATTTCCTTAAAGGATCTAAATTTTCATAGTCATGTGGGACTATAAACCACATCGTTACTATCAATGTTTATACCGCCGTATCATAATCACTTATGTATAAAGTGTGAAGAATAAAAAAAGTGATTCGAGTGAAGTGTGATTTTATTTCAAGTTCTGTATTGCTTGAGGACAAGCAACGCTCAAGTGTGGGGATATTTGATAGTACTCTAAATGAACATATATTTAGTATCAATATCCTTCCAATATGTAAAGCTTTTAGTTACTATTGTTCTATTTTTAAATAATATTCGTTTAAATAAAAAAG